>NW_024062770.1:2485495-4970990 GCF_006381635.1 Hibiscus syriacus
AAGGATATGGCCGAATGGTTACAAGAGGTTTCGGCCAGCCCTTGTGCCTCTATAAAATAACATAATTTAATTACAAATAGAGAGGATGGTTCGGTTTAAATGGAAGAAAATATCCTTTGGCCGAATAGTGCTTGTACCCCTTCAAGTTGGCGCCAAATTAGAGAGAAAGGAGTGCTTGGCCGAATGGTAAGAGGACTCTTCATCTTGGCGCCTAAATGAAGTCACACGCCAATCACATGGTGGTCTGGTCACAAGGCGTGCACATGGCCTCTCTAGGATGCTTGTGGTGTAGCCTTGCGCATGGAATGATGGCTGATCAAGGGTTCCATCTTAGGCGTGCATATGTCTCCTTCCAAGCTTGCTTGAGTGTTGAGCTAGCTAGCAAGAATGGGGCTGTTTATAAATGATCTTCCTAGCCGAGTCCCTTTGAGCTCCATAACAGCATGTTCAGCTACATTCAGCTACCTTTGTCATCACTATTAGCAAATCAGCTTCAAATAGTCCAACTATCTAAGTTTAGCTAGCCTGAAGCTTATCCAGCTGAACCGAGCTTCCCTTAGCATTCCATGAGCTGCCTTGTACTTTGTGAGCTGTTTGTGAGCTATGTATGACGTCCAAATCATTCACCAAGCTACCTCAACGTGCATCACACTCCATTGTACCTATATGTGCAAGGAAACAAGGTAAGTTCATGATATTGAGCTAAAACGAGCTAAATACCTTGCTGCCATGTTTGTTTATGGTAATGTGAGCTAAGTATGATGGTCATGAGCTAAGTACATCATCTCCTAATATGTGTAAGATAATGTATAAAGCCTAAGAGTTAACATGAATGCAAATAAACTAATGAAATGCATTATAAGTATGCTGCCTTGATGTATATATAATAATCATGCATAATATGATAATAAAACTATCCTAACATTCTTAACATATTAAAAATAACAATGTGTAATATGAATTCATACTAAGTTATTTTAACTAATATTCTTATCATAAAATATATTATAATAGCATATATTATAAAGCTAATAATAAGTAAATTCAATATAAAGATGTTCAAAAGTACTCCCTTTGTAGATGAAAACGTGATGATATCAATAATCCAATACATATGCTCATAATGGTTCAATCCAATACATTGTTCTCTAACAATATAATCATGTATCAATTTTGACATCTCTATGTCAATGACAACTCCTTGTCATCAATCAATAACATGACCATAATAATACTTGACTATGGATCTTTTAATAATGTTATTATATGGACTTTATTATCTTTAAATTTATGTTAAACACAGACATATAACTGAAAATAATATTGGCAATGACTTTATTTAATAAAATTGGTAAATAAATGTATTATTACAATTATCATATGATTGGTCTTTGGGCATACTCTAACAATCTCCCACTAGCACCAAGACTAATCACTCACATATCTAATACCGAGTGACTCAGTATGACGATCATGTCTCTGCTGTGTAAGAGGCTTCGTCAAGGGATCAGCAATGTTGTCATCCGTGTGTACTCTGCATATATCCATATCTCTTCGATTATGATCTCTCGAATGAGATGAAAGCGCTCGTTGATGAGATTTGGGTTCCTTTGCTTATGCAACGACTCCATTATTATCACAACGGAGTTCTACAACATCTGATATGCTGGAACAACCCCTAATTCCAATATGAACTTCCTGATCCAAACAGCCTCTTTTGCTACTTTACTGGCTACAATGTATACAGCCTCTGTTGTAAAATTATTTATTGTATCTTTCTTTGAACTTTTCCAGCTCACAACACCTCCATTAAGTTAAAACACAAAACCTAATTGCGATCGTGAGTCATCCTTGTTAGTTTGGAAGCTGCCATCAGTATAACCTTTTACACTAAGCTCTTCCTTCCCTCCATATACAAGAAATTTATCCTTCGTTCTTAATAAGTACTTAAGGATATTTTTAATCGCAACCCCAGTGATTTTCACCAGGGTTTGCTTAATACCGACTCGTCATGCTTAAAGCATACAATACATCTGGTCAAGTACATATCATGGCATATATGATAGAACTAATAGCTTAAGCATATGGAATCTTATTCATCCATTCTCTTTCTTGTGGAGTTGAAGGACTCATTTCTTTCGAAAGAGAAATGCCATGCCTCATAGGCAAAAATCAATTCTTGGATTCTTCCATACTAAACCTTTTCAATACTTTTTCTATATATGTACTTTAACTCAGACCTAGAAGTCATCTTGATCTATCTCTATAGATCTTAACTCCTAAGATATACGCTGCCTCACCCAAATCTTTCATAGAAAAACAACTACCTAACCAAGTCTTAACAGACTGTAAAGTAGGTATATCATTTCCTATGATGAGTATGTCGTCTACATACAATATTAGGAAAGAAACAATGCTCCCACTAACCTTCTTATAAATACAAGGCTTATCTTCATTTTTTGATAAAACCAAAATCTTTGATTGCATCATTGAAACAAAGATTTGGGCTTCAAGAAGCTTACTTTAGTCCACAAATAGACCTCTGTATCTTACAAACCATTCAAGTATTTCCTGGAATGAAAAAACCTTATGGTTGTGTCATATACACATCATCTTCAAGTTTTTCATTAAGGAAAGCAGTTTTGACGTCCATTTGCCAGATTTCATAATCATGGAATGCAACTATTGCGAGTAAGATCCATATGGACTTAAACATAGCTACAGGGGAGAATGTTTCATCATAGTTTACACCATGAACTTGTCGAAAAACTTTAGCGACTAATAGCCCCTTGTATGTTTGTATATTACCATCCATGTCAGTTTTCTTCTTGAAAACCCATTTACACCCTATAGGTTTGACCCCTTCAGGTGGTTCAACCAAAGTCCATACTTATTTTACTGACATGGAATCCATATCAGATCTCATGGCTTCAAGCTATTTCTCAGAGTCTGGGATAGATACTGCCTCTTGATAAGTCCTGGGCTCATCTTGATCCATAAGAAGAACATATCCATTTGTAGTAAAAAGAAATCTAAATCTCATAGGTGCACGATGTTCTCTTGTGGATCTGCGCAGTGGTTGTGTTTCTAAATCTGTTGAATGCTCCTCAACAACTTGTGAAACATGCTCAACTTCAAGTTCATTGATCAGTTGTTCTTGAACTTCTCCAAGTTCAATATTTCTACCCTTCCTTTTCTTTGAGAGATTCTCTTTAGAAAAACTCCTGTTCGAGCAACAAACACTTTGTTCTCGTTAGGGTTAAAGAAATAGTAACCCTTAGTTTCTTTAGGATATCCAACAAATATACATTTATGAGATTTAGGTTCGAGCTTTATAGATATCTGATGTTTTACATAAGCTTCACAACCCAAAATTTTCATAAAAGACATACTAGGACTCTTTCCAGTCTATATCTCGTATGGTTTCTTTTGAACCAATTTAGATGGAACATAATTTAGTGTGAAAGCAGTTGTTTCAAGTTCATGTCCCCAAAAAGAAATCAGAAGATCACTATGACTCATCATCGATCGAACCATGTCTAACAGTGTTCGATTCCTTCTTTTAGAAACTCCATTCCACTTTGGTGTACCAGGTGGTGTAAGCTGTTAGACAATCTCACATTCTTTTAGGAGTTCATCAAACTCTATGCTTAAGTATTCTCCACCTCGATCTGATCGAAATGACTTAATACTCTTGCCTAGTTGATTTTGTACTTCATTTTTAAATTCCTTAAACTTATCAATGGCTTCAGATTTATGGCGCATAAGATAAATATACCCATACCAACTGAAGTCATCGGTGAAAGTAATGAAGTAATAAAATCCACCTCTAGCTTCTGTATTCATCGGTTCACATACATCACTATGTATTAACCCCAATAAATCACTTGCTCACTCACATTTACTATTAAAAGGAGCTTTAGTCATTTTTCCCAACAAGAAATATTCGTATACATCATATTGTCCGAAAAAAAATGAATCTAAAAATCCATCTTTATGGACTTTTGATATGTTCCTCACTTATATGGCCTAAATGACAATGCCAAAGATAAGTTTGATTCGAGTCATTTGTTTTTGATCTCTTAGTATTTATGTTATAAATGGTGTTTTCTTGATAAAAAAAATAGAGACCATTAACCAATTCTGTCGAACCATAAAAACATTATCGAGATAAAAAGAACAACAATTACTCTTAATAATAATCTCAAAACCAATCTTGTCCAAACAAGAAATATAAATAATGTTCGTAGTCAAACTAGGAACATAATAACAATCCTCTAAATTTAAATCAAGTCCACTAGGCAAAAATAAAACATATGTCCCTATAGCTAATGCAACAACTCTTGCTCCATTTCCCACTTGTAGGTCTACGTCTCCTTTAGCTAGATTCATTCTCTTTTGCAGTCCCTATACAGAAGTGCAAATATAAAAGCCACAACCAATATTTAATACCCAAGAAGTAGATATTGACAAATTAACATCAATAAAATAAATACCTGAAACAAACATTTCGTTTGCTTTTTCCTTCTTGACCTCTTCAAGGTAAACAGGGCAGTTTCTCTTCCAATGTCCAGTCTTATCGTAATGGAAACATTTTCCTTCCATGCTAACTCCCCCTTTGGGTTTCAATGCATTTTTCCCTTTCGGTTTTGCCTTAGCATTGCCCTTATACTTTGGCACTACCTTTTTCTTTCCCTTTCCTTTGTCCTTATGGACCATCAGAATGGGCTTAAGTTCAACCTTTTCATGTTACTTTCAGCAGTTCGTAACATACCAAGTAACTATGGCAAAGTCTTGTTAATTTCATTATTGTTGAAATTAAGGTTAAATTCGCTAAAGATAATTGGAAACGATTGCATGATAACATCGGTAGATAATTCATCTTTGAGAGAAAATCCCAACTTTTCCAACGTTTGGTTGTAACCCATCATCTTGATGACGTGAGCTCCTACAGGAGTTCCCTCTACCATTTTTCATTGAGATAGAGCTTTAGAGGTCTCATATCTCTCTTAATGTGCTTTCCCTTTATATATTTATTTGAGATTTTGAATCATCTCATATGCAACCATGTTCTCATGTTGCTTCTGAAGCTCATGAATCATGGTGGTAAGCATTAGACATCCAACATCTACATATCATCCATATGTTTTTTGAATTTATCTTTGTCAGTTCTTGAAGCATTAGCTACCGGTTCATCAAGAACAAGTTCTTCAATGACATATTTCTTCCTTTCATGTTTGAGAATAATTCTTGAATTACGAAACCAGTCAAGGAAGTTTATTCCATTAAGTTTATCCTTCTCAAGGAGTGATCGCAGTGGTAAAGTGTTGTTTTCCATTAAATCTACAAAAATGGAAATATTAAAGCAAGTAAATTTACCGAATTAAAATTTATAAATAGGTTTTTATTTACAAATAACTTCTACTATTTTATTCAAAATTAAAAGCCCTCTCTGTTTTAATTTCAGAAATATTAATCGAAAACTTTTCTAGTGGGTGAGGATGCATAGTACATCAATTTCGTAAATCAGCTTTGGCTTTTCTTGTAGGATAGTAATTATTTAGGTAAGTAACACTATTAGTTACATCTCATGTAACTCCTCCTTTTGGTGAACAACTATTGTTCAAGTCATCTCATGACTTATCCAAATATTTAACCTATAGGTCTCTAATCCTATTAGAATAACCTAGCTAAGTTATTACGAATATCTTAATTAAATATCAATTACTTATTCTTCGTATTTAACCAAGATAGATTTTATATGCCAATGCTTTGGAAAAGCCCACACAATATCAATCAAAGCCTTAATGAGGGTAAATATTGGACAATTAAGTTAACTTTGATTATAAAGAGGGATTTGCATAATTATCTCATCATTGTTCATTTTAATATTAGGCCCTTATTGATATCATCAATATTCATTCTTATTTTATCATTTGATGCATATATAGCAATAAATAAGATGCAATGGTTATAGCCCAAAAAAATGACTAAGGTGACCCATCCCAAGCCAATAGGAGAACCAAAAGACCCTAAAGCCTAATAGTGCTCTCTAGGTATCTTCTCTTCATTCTTCTGCTCCTTGTGAATCATCATAGGATTACAATTTTAAAAGAAACTCGTTTTACATACGATGGAGTAAGATGAGAAGAGAAATACAACTAATATATAGAAAAGCACGGCTCACAGACCGTATTTCAAATTAAACCATTGTAAATTGAACAAGGGCTATAACTAGGCATGTCAAACACCATGCAAAACAAACATATCATATGTATACACGTTGTTACGCCTTTGTTAAAAAATATTAATACGTAGGATTTTTTGAAAAAACAATACTTCCGTTTCGATAGAAAAACCTCATGATTTGATAACACTTATCAACAGAAATCGTGCTTTTGGGATTTCTAATCACGAAGGTTTTCTGCATCGGAACAACCTTTGTTCCATAGCTAAAAGCGATCTGCTATCGCACTCCCACAGATCATAATGTCAACAACTGATGTATGGATTTCATAAAATCATTGCAGCAACAAATAGATTGAAAGACAGATTAACAAATTAACATATTAATCATTGTGGTTATCGATTCGAACAATGATATCATGCATATTTGTCGAAAAAGATAAAACTAGAACATGAATCTCATACATATAGCATAGACCAATAATTTAACCCGAATTTGAATCATACAAGTGGCTCTGATGCCACTGTTGGGACCGTCGGGGCACCCCACGGCGCAGCGGAAACAAAATTCGACGGTCTCACCAGGGATCCAAGTACGTAAAACCAAAATCGGGAGGAAAGGATGTCAATACTTACAATGGGTTCCTTGAAAAACCGCAAAGACAACAATGAGAAGTGGTGACCACAAACTGTTTGAATTGTAAGCCTCCACAAAAAAACGTCTCGGCCTCTACTTAGTTCACCCGATTGAGAACAAAATTTTCTTTTCCCAAAATAAGTTTTGAGAAAAACGGCTGAAGTGAAACGGCTGCTAAACCTTACCTCCTTTAAATATATCAATTACCCTAACATCTTAGGGTTTTTAAGGTTATTTCAAATTAATAAATAAAATATTATTTAATTAATTCAAATTAAATATACATTAAAGACTTATAATCTGAATTACAATCTTTAATGTTTATTTAAAAACTTATTTAATTATCCTTAATTATATATCAATTAAAAGAGTTGTAATCTAAATTACATTCTTTTAATTCTTACTTACTATATTTGGGATAATTAAAATAATATGTATAACAAATATACATATCTTAACTCTAGATATATTTTAGTAACATACAAAAAATTAAACATCTTTGCTCATTTCAATCCTATGGTGTGATCCTGTAGGTTCTTGTAACATTAGTAGTAATCATTAGATCAATTCTAATATTACATACAAAGAGTGACATGTAGCAATATATCATTGTTACCTAAGTTAAAATAAATTATGATTCGACATATCATCTTCGTGATTAACTCTTTTATGTATTACATCCTTTTGTCCTTTATTTCTAGAATAGGCATAAGTCTTAGAATAGTCTCACTTGTACAACCCATCTATTGTTTCTTGATATCTAGAGTAGACTATAATTAACGAATAAATTGTGATATCAAATATCAACTTATTCGAGCATGGCCATGAATTTCTAGTCTCACTCAATCAAGTAGCTTGTGATATATTTCCTATTATGTAGGAAGGACAAATCCTATCTTAACCATATAAACCCCACCACATATATCGAGATATATTCAATAGTAATCTTTATAGTGCAACCACTTACAGAGCATGTTTAACTATATCAAAACATACAACAATATATGTTGTGATGACATTGATCTCAAGTATGAGGATCATACATATAGTCATTACCATGAGCAATGTTATGACTGTTACATAATAATCCAAGACATATGCTCATGATGGGTCAATCCAATACATTGTTCTCTAACAATATAATCATGTATCAATTCTAACATCTCTATGCCAATGACAACTCCATGTCATCAATCAATAACATGTTAGTCTTAAGGATATTATTATTGTCCATGCCCATAATGATACTTGACTATGAATCTTTTAATAATGTTATTATATGGACTTTATTATCTTTCAGTTTATGTTAAAGACAAACATATAACTGAAAATAATATTGGTAATGCCTTTATTCAATAAAATCAGTAAATAAATGTATTATTACAATCATCATATGATTGGTCATTGGGCATACTCTAACAGTGAGATGGATATCTATCGAATTTTTTAAGAAAATGCATTATTGCATTTTTGTAAGAGTACTTTGTGTACTTTGAGTAGTACTTTGTGTACTATGGAACTTTCTGTGCAAGGATGATAATCGTACGAGATTACTTTTCCGAAAAGGGGTTAGAATTATGTTATTGTGCACCTTGAATTCTCATTTGTCATACATTGGGTGTTGAATGGATATTTTGGAATATACTGATTTATATGTGTGTTAGGCATACGAAATATTATTTCTCATGTTATTTAATGGAAAATTTGCCTGTCCAATCGTTTTATGCATTAATATATTTTATACGATTAAACTTGTATATTGATCTTTTATGAAATACTTATGTTTTAATTTGTCTCATTTATTATATAATGCCTCAATAAGTGAATACTTAGGGTGTGATGATTTTCACGAGTATGTAATAGTGTACGGTTAAAGTGAGGAGTGTAGCTGACATCGTAAATCAAGGTTGCCTCATCAGTAACTGTATGACATCTTTAGATGTTTACTTTTGATATTACTTGTTGACATGTATTAGTTATATGATGATGTTCTGGTATGTATTTGACATATGGTTATAGCATTATATTATATTCAAACTTAAACTACTGTTTGATGGATTCCCAACGTTTTTATGTATATATGTATTTTGAAGAACGTTTTAAATTATATTATTAAACTTTTTATTTAAAGAAACAAAATTTTACTAGTTTTCAAGTATGAAAATGTTTTAAAACTCATGTGACATATGTGACTCGTGTACGGGGACGTATATAGGAAATGAGTGTTAGAATAATAATATTCATAGAAAAATTATCACATTCACATATTGTTTTATTCATATATTAGTATATTTAAATAACAAAATAATTTCATATTCGTATAAATATATTTAAAACATCATTAATGTATATTCTGTAGAGACGTTTCTCTACCCGACGACGGAGAGTGCAAATAGTACACCTCAAGGGATGTAACTAGTCTCAAAAAATTGAGTGTTTATCTTCCTTGAATTAGATGAATCACTTAGTTGTAGAGTCGCCACCAATCTTTTAATGTGGTGAGATTGGTCACCAAAATGTTATATTATTCTAATACAATTCCTAATAATAATATTAAAATAATACAACTTGGGTCCGTTTACCAGAAAAATGAGTTCGGTGTGTCTTTGCAATAAATTATAAATTTTTTCTTTTAAATTTAAATTTACAAACCAATAAATAAAAAAATATGAACATCAAATCTTACCAATGAACATTTTAAAATACCTTCTTAATTAATTAAGAAAATATTTAATGATCTATTGTATGAAATAATACAGCTTAAATATATATATATATAATAAAATAATGATTAATAGGGTGACTAAATTAAAATATATTAAAGTAGGGTGACTAAATTGAAAAAAAATAAAATTATAGCCTCTAATTCGAAATATTATAAACTATAAGTACTCATAATATAATTTGAACATATATAATAATACGGTATTATAATATAAACTAATAAAAATAATAGGGACTAAATATATAATTTTACCCTAAATATATAAACTTACAAATAGAACTAAAATAAAGTAAAATAAAATTTGAAGATAAAATTTAAATTCGTAAATACTTGATTTTGGTGACCAAAATGGAATATTACAAAACTAAGAGGATTGTGGATGTAGTTTACCCATCCCTAAATTACACAGATACACTCTCCCAAAACGACGCCGTATAGAAAAGGGTATAAATGCCCAAATTCGGCCCTTAAGAGCCTTACCCTTTTCATTTCTCTATTTTCCCTCTCTCTCTAACGAGAGAATTCTCTTGCTTCTCTCTTCAATATCCCACCGGAGGGATGGCCGGCCACCAGCCGGCAGCCATTCACCACCGTCCACCACCGTCGCCGGCCACTACCCACGGTGGTCGAAAAATTACAAATTACACAAAAATCCTCACCGGTTTTCTTTAGACTCAAATCTGATCTCCCTTTTTGCTAAAACCCAACAAAACTTCCTAGATCTAAAAGAATACCTTCGAATAGAAGGTTTTTCGATGACTCTTTTGGGTTCCAACAAGGACAAGGTACGCTAATTCTCCTTTTCTTCTTTGCTTTTTCGTTGCTGGGTTGTTTGTTTCTCACTATTTTGGTGTATGGATGCTTGATGTTGTGTATCCCCCTCTGTCTCTATTTTTTTGGTCTCTCGTTTTTGTTGTTGTGTTCTTGCAGGTTCGGGCTTTTATAGCCCCCAGCAGTCGGCCGAAATGATTATCCCAACCTGTGAGACACCGGACCTATGGTGGTGACTCACCCTAGGGTTATGTGCTGTGCAGCTCTTGTGTGGCCTCTAGAATCTTAGGGATAGATCTAGAGAGGTGGTGGAGGTGTGGCACTCTTCAGTTGGAGCAGCTAGAGGCGGTGGCTGTAATAGGCCCTAGGGTGGTAATGATACCCTGGGGTTCCTGTTGAATGGATGTATACCCTTGGATCTGCCTCTGATCGAGTGGTTGTGGAAGAACGGCGGTGTTGGAGAAGCATGGAAACCCTAGCATGCATGGACCTTCTCGCGGGCTTGCTGGAATTGGGCCTGGACTGGTTGTTGGAATAGGGCCTGGACTAGTTGCTGAGCGTGCATCAATTTAAACAAAGTCTGGACCTAGCCCGAGTTGGGTTGTAACTGGGCCTACAGTTGAACTTGTAACTTAGGCATGTGAGCTTTGCTTTGTAAACGGGCCTTTGGGCTTTATAAATAATAATATTATTATTATATGTATAATAAAAACATCACTCGGATGAAAATTATTATCGACAGCTTATTTTTGTGTAAACAAGAATAAAGCAAAGATAAAAAAACAATAAGTTTTCGTCGACTGAACTCCATGCTTTGCTGGGAGATTTGTTCCACTACTTTTTCGTGGAGATCAAACTTTGATCTTGATCTTGCTTCACTACTCTTCTGTGAAGGCTGAAGATGGCTTGAACGAAATCTGTTTAACTACTCTTCCGTGAAGATCGGACTCGAAATTGGATTGCTTCACTACTCTTTCGTGAAGGCTGAAGATGACTTGTGAAGAATTTGTTTCACTACTCTTTTGTGAAGATCAGACTCAAAATTGGATTATTTCACTACTCTTCCATGAAGGCTTAAGATGACTTGTGAAGAATCTGTTTCACTACTCTTTCATGAAGATCATACTCAAAATTGGATTACTTCACTACTCTTCCATGAAGGTTGAAGAAGACTTGTGAAAAATATGTTTCACTACTCTTTCGTGAAGATCATACTCAAAATTGGATTCCTTCACTACTCTTCCGTGAAGGATGAAGATGATTTGTGAAGAATCTGTTTCACTACTCTTTTGTGAAGATCAGACTCAAAATTGGATTGCTTCACTACTCTTCAGTGAAGGCTTAAGATGACTTGTGAAGAATCTGTTTCACTACTCTTTCATGAAGATCATACTCAAAATTGGATTAATTCACTACTCTTCCATGAAGGTTGAAGAAGACTTGTGAAAAATCTGTTTCACTACTCTTTCGTGAAGATCATACTCAAAATTGGATTGCTTCACTACTCTTCCGTGAAGGATGGAGATGATTTGTGAAGAATCATCTTGCTCTAGAGACTAACAGATGACCCAAAAGATTCACAAATTACCCGAAGGCTTTACAAATGACCCAAAGGTTCTAAAAATTACCCAGAGGTTTTACAAATTACCCGGAGGCTTTACAAATGACCCGAAGGCTTTACAAATGACCCGAAAAATAATTTATTGGGTAATAAACTTCTTACCTTTCAATAATTTCATTTTTGGAAAAGATTGAATGAGAAACATTGAAAATTGTTTTTTCATTTTTCGAAACAACTTTTTGGTTGGGCATGCCCCAAAATTAATGCTTCCTCTGTATGGATTATGGTCATAGATTCTTCAGATGTTTGCCTCTCCAAACATAACTCATGTATTTGTGATTTGGAATCTACCTTTTACTCGTTAGGTATTTTATCCCTGCATCTTCATATGAGAAATATATTTATGCAAATGAAATCAAATATATTAATGTAATTCATGATCTTTTATGAAAATAATATTCTTATGAATGTATGAATGTATCAATCTTCATCTGAATCCAAAGTTTGATCTTCTTCTTTTTCAAGGCTATATTCAAACAATATAGCAACTTATGCTATCAAACTTGCATTTATGAGGAACCATCTGGTCAACTTGTATCTTTAAGTCTTCTTTGTCTCAATTTGCATTAAAATATCTGAAGAATTGTTCCATTTGTGGGAATCTTTCCATATTCAAAATTATGACCTTATTGCCCCACTTTGTTCTTGATAACACCAACTGTCTTTATCTGAACTTGTGTAGAAATCCGATGAAGCTTTCATATTTGAAAAGAAAATCTATCATCTTTTGCAGAATATAGATGTAAATGTGCTAACTCAGTAGAGATTAATCAAGATATCAACCACGTCTATTCTCTCTTGAAACACTTCACAAGAAGGATTTATCCTAATACCTTTCATGTCTCCACATCTAATCAGATATTGAAAAAGGCTTTTCAAATCATATCATGTCGAGATGTTTGACCTATCGTTTAATCTTAGTTGGTTCCACTAGTTTCTTGTTGTTAAAGTTCCAACGTTTCTTAGTGGAAAGAAATCTTCATCATTTCTTATTTATGATCTTGGAGTTGAAGACAAATTTCATCTCAAGTCAACCACATGATTGTAATATTGGTTCAATACCATAATCAATAGTTTGAAAAACATTTTACAACACATTTATCCTTTCATGTACTTTCTGACTAGATTTTCTCAACCAGGGAACTCTTTGCACACTGTTCAGAACTTTTTTATAATGTCACAATGATATTTCAGTAAAAATACAAGTGGGATGCCTTAACTTGTTAGCATCATATCAAGGAACATTTGGCAACACATTCATTTTTTCCTGTGGTTCTTGTGGTAATAATGTAATTGTATAGTAGACAAAACAGTGATGTATGGTCAACTCTACTGTCATTGTTTCACTATTTTCATTCTTTATACCTTTCTGTTTCATTGGAAATATTTTCTCAAATCAATGACCTTTCCCTAGGATGATAAGGGTTTTCAGCATGCCCCAATATTTGATTCTTGTTGACGTTAGCCTTCAAAATTCTTCAACATTTTTCATACTAATGTGATCGTTCAAAATATCCTACTTGGATCATTTTTGTCTAATATGGGCCTTCAAAATGCCCCACATGGATTATTTGTAACTAAAATGGGCTTTTTGCATGGCCCAACATTCTATGTTGCAAGGTTTACTCTCAATGTCTTCTTGATTTCAATTTCAAGATCATAACAAGGTCCAACTTTGACGATGCCCCATTGTGGGTACTCATATCTCTCTTCGTGCTGAATCTCTTGATCTTGAATACTCTCATTCTAGTGTTATTAAATAGCAATGTTGTTAAGTAACTTGAGTGATGTTGTCACAACTTAATAAGTGACCAATTCTTCTAACAGAAATGTTCAAGATACGTTCCTCTTCTGAATGAGTTAATCATTCTTCTTCTTGATTGGTTTTCATAAAGGAATGTTACAAGTCCAATTCCATACTTTAGTTGCTCATTTTTTTCAAATAGGGGTAGAATAGGCATAAACCAAATTCAACATCCTTTCTCATTTGAGACCATCCTGTTTAAAAATATTCCTCCTCCTTTCTTATCAAAGAATGAAATAATTTTGTAAAATATTGTACCTTACAGGTTCACAATAGAATCAGATCATAAACATGAATTCAAAGATATCAAAAGAATTAACAACCTTTACTATTTCAGAGTTATAGTTCTTTGACAAGTATCAAGATTGAGAGGTTAGTTTCAGGATGGCTTCCTTATTTTCTATGGTTACATCATAGTGAAGATGTCACTCCTCTCTCCCTCTTTGTGAATATTTTCAGATGCCTCACTTTCTTGACTTGGTATTTTTCGGATGTGTTCAAAATGACACAACTACCATAACAATTACTAGACCTTCGAGAATACCTCAATTTCAATTCTCTGAAATCTTTGATTCTATTCAAAACTGTGTGAAAATATCGGTCTAATAATGGAATTCTTGTGTTCGCTTGTGTGAAGTAGACTATAACAGGTATTTATTTCACTTTCTTATAACAACTTTTTCTTTTCCCATTTTGGCTGGCTGGATTCAGCTTTATTGAAATTAACCTTCATTGGGCTAATTGAAACTTATCCATAAAGCCAGGGCTATTAACCAATTACTCTAGAGGGACAACTTTATTGCATATATGACTCTTACTTTTCAGGAGAACCTATTATAGTCTATATGTTTGGTGGAAATCAGAAAATCTTATTACCAAATTTCAATTCCCAAGCAGCTGACTTTAGACTAGATTTTTCAAAGTTTCATCGTCAAACCTCATCAGTAGAAAATTAATCTAGTCAGCTTCGTAATGTTACAAAAGATGCCCCATATTATATAATTTTATGTATAAATACCAAGCCTTTTGTCTAATTTCTTGCATTGGAGAAAGCTCTCTCATTTTGTGGGAGGGTGTAATGTATAGTATATTTCATCTGAGGTAAGGTCAGGGTCCTTTTTTTAATGGTTTTTAATCTTGATACTTTGTCAAATATATATAACTTTAATTGTAAAGAGCTTTTAATCTAATGATATTCAAAGAACTACAAGATTGCAAAATTGATTCAATGCTCGTAACTTTAAAAGTAACACAACTTTATTTATTATAAAAAAGGTGGAGAAAGGAACAAAAACATATTTAAACAATATGC
Source organism: Hibiscus syriacus (assembly GCF_006381635.1). NCBI lineage: Eukaryota > Viridiplantae > Streptophyta > Magnoliopsida > Malvales > Malvaceae > Hibiscus > Hibiscus syriacus. The sequence continues at coordinate 2,500,552 of NW_024062770.1, forward strand.
TACAAAATGAAAGGTACAATAGTGGTAGATAAAATCTTTCACTGCCTCATTATTCCTTGGATGTAGTGTGTATAATCATACCAGGATCTTTATCGATATTTGCTCTCATTTCTTGATCATTTCTTGGGTAGCTTCTTTGGATGAGCCTTTAGATATGCAAATTTCAGCTTTTTCATGAGCTATCTCTTGATCAAATCCTATCATCATCTTTTCTGATTTCCATTTGGGCTTAAATTGAGTTTTATAACAAATTTCTTTGGTGATGATAGATGTGTCCTGACTCTGGATGCTCCTTGGAGCTGTGATTGGAGTAGTATTTACTATACTCTTTAAAGTGCTCATGTTTCCCTTGATTTTAGAAAATCTCTGAGATGTTTTTAGGGTTGTATTTTCTCTATTCCTTTTTAAACCTGTTGGCCAATCTCGAACTACCTTTCCTTTTCCTTTTTCCTTTCTCATCAGAGAAGTATCGAGAGTTAAATTGGTCATACATACTTCATCTTCCTTAGCTTTGTCTTGTCCTCCATTTTTTTTGACACTATCAACTTCATTATGGGGGTTGACACCCAAATGTTTGATCAAAATAGATTGACTGCTAGCATTCACTTCTATAATTCCATGAGTAAACTTTCGATGGAGTGTCCTAGGATTTTTGCATGATACTCACAAAAGACTTTTTTATTATACCATCTTGGGTAAGGATGTACCAAAGGTTTAGCCAGACATGGGGTAATAAGTTGGGCTTTGTGTAACTGAGCATATAACTTGCTACATGAGACTGAAGGAAAACATGATAGAAATTCCCTTCACATCACTGTCTCCTTATTATTTCTTTCCTAAAGGCCTTGTGACTGATAATCAAAATGTTTACTTTGAATGTTTGATTCTTGACCAACATCCTAAGAGAAATGGTGATTTGAAGATTTCTCTTTCTCGACCAGCTTTGAGTTTTTGAGTAGCTTAGGCCATTTTTGAAACATAACAACCCTTCTTCCATAAGGTCTTGGATTTTTAATTTCAGAATTATGCAATTTTCTGTAAAGTGACTAAAATCTCCAGAATGATAATTGCATGGATTCTTGACATTTTTCCAATTTGGATGCAAATAAGTACTAGGAGGAATGGGTGCTACAAGACCATTTTCAAAAAGAAGGGGTAACAGCTCTGAATATGAAATTGGAATGAGATGTGTCATCCTCTTTTCCTTATAGCCTTTTTAGCTTTTTTCAATGGGACTTGTTCCATATTTCTCTTCTTTGAACCAACTTCAATTTCCATGTCATCTGTCATATTTCCCGATTCATGAAGTTGAGTTGGGTTTTTGAGTTCCATAACAAGTTCTTGGTCATTTGTCATCATAGCAGTCACTGCATCTTTAAAATCCAAAAATTTTCCCAAGGCTTTCATTTTCTTATGCTCAATAGGGACTTCTAACATCTTATCCCTATATAGTAGAGTAACCATCATACTCATCATCTTAGACATTTGTTTCCTGGACTCAGCATGGAACATTCTTGTTTCTTCAAACATTTCTTGTTGAGTCTCTACAAGATGTTCTTGGATTCTCTCAATCTTTCCAACTCGAGCTAATATTCCATTCATTTCTTTTAATATTTTTTAAGACCTGCCCCGATTCTTGAATGTACTTTCAAAATTCCTGATTTTAAAATCTTTTACTGATTATTCCCATTTCTTCATGATGTTAACATGTTATGAAGAGCATGAATGTAAATACAAATGTAAATTTATGTATAACAAGGTGTAATTCAAGAGTGATCATCTTAAAACAACATCCATTTAACACAAAAATGTTTTTTATATTACATCCAAAAGATCATTACATATAAGGGATAGCTTTCTCTCCTAATTTCTCTATCTCCTTAAAAAGCCAAGTTAATTTCCATTTATGCTCCAGAATTGAGTTATCATTCTGCTTCAGCTCCTTTGCAAAACCAGCTAAGTCCACCAGCTTGTCGGTCACCTTGCTTGCTTGAGCAATACTTTTCTTCGTGTCATTATCTTTCTCTTGAAACTTATCTGCCATTTCCTGAAGTTCTAGACAATATTGCTTATTTTCCTTCATCAGAGAACCTTTATGTTCTAGAAGTTCTTGTGTTAGATCTCCATAATTATCTACCATCTTCTTTAATGTATGCTTCTTGGCTCTATTGGCTTTTATTTCAGCAATAATCTTGCATTGATGGATCAGATATGAAGTTTCTATATTGGTAATATCCTTCTTCAATTCTGGTTTTCAGGTTGACATTTTTCCAGATTGGTGATGGATGCATTGTATATTTCTTCAGCAATTTGAAAGTCATAAGAGAATTTCTTCACTCAATCTTTATGTATTTCTTCATTCTTTTTCCAATGCTCAGCATCATTTTTTGATTTAATGATCTCTGTCATCCATTCTTCTGGGGTATTTCCTAGTCCAACATCCTTGAAGGTTTGACTGACTTTTTGAAAATCATTAAGCATGGCTTCAACCTCTATGCTCAATTTCTTGTTTTCATTTATACAAAAACGAGCTTGAGCTTCATAAAAATTCTCTCATTTATGACTGCTTCTATTAATGCTCTTACCATAAAATGCTTTTGGTACCAATCTACTAGGATTTTTATGTGTATATCCCTCCATCATTTTAAGACCTTCCTCAAGATACCCTTCTTTGGCTGCTTCATAGTTCACTTGATCATGAAACCCTTTGTCCATAATAAAAACCTTTGATTTTTTATGATCACTCTTGAATCCACACCCTTGATCATTCCATGGTTATATGCAAGCAGAACAATTAATATATGCATCTTCAGAATAAATAAAGATAAGAAAACTGGTTAGTACCAATATAAATAAAAGATCTTATCTATTATATATATATACATCATAACCTCATGCTTTCTAGTTCCATGCTTTTTTTGGAAAAATTAACCTAACCACATGATTTCTAGTTCGCATGCATTTATTAAGAAAATAAAATAATACTAAATAAATTAAAAGACTCAACATGATTTTCCTTGTGTACTAACCTTGCGAGACTTATTTGGGTTAGGTTCCACCTAGTCTCCAGTTCTATGTTTTATTATATGTTGGGTTTTGGTTCTAAAGTAAAAGGGACAACGAATTGTCCTTTTTTGGTGCCCCCTTGGACTGCCAAGCCCTCAATCCTGGTCCATTACAAACTTTCAGATCAAATTCAATTCGAAGGAACACACTTCTTTATGTCCACACGGAGGTGAAAACCACACGAGGAATCATAAGGTGTGAGCTAAAAGAAAGGTCCCCTATCCCATACAGAGGTGAAAACCACACGAGGGAGTAGTTTCTCATTCGAACTAAATAGGATAAGAGCGGGGTTTTAGCTCATGTCATGAATGTAGTGCACAGTGGGTGAGGAAAAGCATAAAAAGAAATAAAGTAATGTATACCCTATTATTTTATTATAAAGACCCAAAATTAAATCTGTACACATATAAAAAAAAAAAGTTGGTAAAATAATTATGAAGGAAAAAACCAAATTTAAAACAAATTTATAATTTTATTGCAAATACAAATATTAATAAACTGGTGGTTGGACTCTTTTTTTTTTAAAAAAAATTCTTTCTCTGCTCGGTGAAGGAGAGTGCAAATAGTAAACCTCAAGGGATGTAACAAGTCTCGAAAAAGTGAGTGTTTACCTTCCTTGAATAAGATGAAACACTAAGTTGTAGAGTCGCCACCAATCTTTTAATGTGGTGAGATTGGTCACCAAAATGTTATATTATTCTAATAAAATTCCTAAGAATAATATTAAAATAATACAACTCTGGTCTGCTTACCAGAAAAATGAGTTTGGGAGTCGGTTACGTATGAGGAAGGATTACCACCCCATAACGCCCAAAATTAGTACTGGTGTTTATTAATTAGTGTCTTTGCAATAAATTATAAATTTGTTCTTTTAAATTTAAATTTACAAACCAATAAATAAATAAATAATAGAAACTATAGTCTCTAATTCGAAATATTATAAACTATAAGTACTAATAATATAATTTGAACATATATAATAATACAGTATTATAATATAAATTAATAAAAAGAATAGAGACTAAATATGTAATTTTACCCTAAATATATAAAACATACAAATAGGACTAATAATAAAAGTAAAATAAAATTTGAAGACAAAATTTAAATGCGTAAAAACCTGATATTGGTGACAAAAATGGAAGATTACAAAACTAAAAGGATTGTGGATGTAGTTTACCCATCCCTAAATTACACATATACCCTCTCCCAAAACGATGTCGTATGGGACAAGGTATAAAGGCCCAAATTCGGCCCTTACCCTTCTCATTTCTCTTTTTTCCCTCTCTCTAACGAGAGAATTCTCTCGCTTCTCTCTTCAACATCCCACCGGCGGGATGGTCGGCCACCAGCTGATAGCGGGATGGTCGGCCACCAGCCGATATCAGGATGGCCGACCACCAACCGATAGTCGTTCGCCGCTATCCGTCACCATCGTCGGCCACCACCCACGGTGGCAAAAAAATTACCAATTACACCAAAATCCTCGTTGATTTTCTTTCTACTCAAATTTGGTCTCCCTTTTTGCTAAAACCCAACAAAACTTCCTAGATCTAAAAGAATACCTTCGAACATAGGGTTTTTTATGACTCTTTCGGGTTCCAACGACGACAAGGTACGCTCGTTCTCCTTATCTTCTTTGCTTTTTTGTTGCTGGGTTTTTTGGTTCTTGTTATTTTGGTGTATGGATCTTGCTGTTGTGTATCCCCCTCTGTCTCTGTTTTTTTTTTTGTCTCTTGCTATTGTTGTTGTGTGCTTGTAGGTTCGAGCTTTTATATCCCTCAGTAGTCGGCCGAAATGATTATCCCTACCGGTGAGTCACCGGACCTACGGTGGTGACTCACCCTAGGGTTATGTGCTGTGAGGCTCTTGTGTGGCCTCTAGAATCTTCGGGAGAGATCTAGAGAGGTGGTGGAGGCGTGGCACTCTTCAGTTGGAGCAGCTAGAGGTGGTGGCCAGAATAGGCCCTAGGGTGGTAATTGTACCCTAGGGTTCCTGTTGGATGGTTGTAGACCCTTGAATCTGCCTCTGATCGAGTGGCTGTGGAAGAACGACGACGTTGGAGAAGCATGGAAACCCTTGCGTGCATGGGCCTTCTCGCGGGCTTGCTGTAATTAGGCCTGGACTGGTTACTGGAATTAGGCCTGGACTAGTTGTTGGGCTTGAATCAATTGTAAACTAAGTCTGGACCTAGCCCGAGTTGGGTTTTAATCGGGCCTACAGTTGAAATTGTAACTTAGGTTTGTGAGCCTTGCTTTGTAAATGGGCCTTCGAGCTTCATAAATAATAATAATATAATAATATTATTATATATATATAATAAAAACGTCAATCGGACGAAAACTACTATCAACATATTCAATAATGATTTCTTTCACCAAATTGAATACAAATTTTAGCTTTATCAACTTCATCATTTGAGTCCCTTAAATAATTAGTTCTCAAAACAATTTACTTAGCTTTTCAACATTTCACATTTAACTACGAATAAACTTTTCTTTTAAATATAATCTAACATTTGAAAAATGTCCAAAATAATTACTTAATATTCAAATTAAATCCATATCAATCATCATATTCAACTACTTTCACAATATTTCCAATCTAATGCATTATCTTAACATAATTATCATTTTACCTCCAACTTTCCTAAAACTTGTGAATTGGACTTCTATCTTATACAACTTTCCACATTAATCCAAATTCAATAATTTATTATTCAATTATAAATTTTAGCATAATACACTAACTTTCTAACCTTTGCATATTAATACTCCAACTTCATGTAATTGCAAAAAGGTTCTTAATAACTTAACCAAATTCCAATTTAAAATTTACATATTATGTTATACTCAATTTCTATTTTAACCCATAATTTATTCACATTTATAATTTAGTCATTAAACTTATACATATTTTTAAATCAGCCCCAAATCACTATTATATTATTTAAACTTCAAGTGCTTTAATATTCATATTTATTCAATGACTTTCAAACTCGTAATTTTTGCAATTTACATTTTGGTCCCTAAACTTTCATAAACTTACAAAATCAACTCAAAAATCAACATTCCAACATTAAATCAACATTTTAATATTCAATTACAATATGTTTCTTAACATTCTAAATTCATAATCTAACCATACAATAAATTCTTCTAGAATTCATCTCAACTTTTCTATTTTATTCAATATGGTCTTTTTTATCATTTAATCCCAAATTCAAGCATCATAACACAAATTCAAAGTTTACAAAAATTCATTTCAAAGTCTACTCATCAACCATATACCAAAATCCATTTCAAACCAACAACTTATATAAATTTGTAATTTAATCCTCAATCTTAATAATCTTACAAATTAACTTTAATTCAATCTTTAATTAACATAACAAAAAAATTCCAGCATTTAATTCAAACATAATATCTCAATAATTACACATTTGTCACTTAATTCCTTATCTCTTCCATATTTATGATTTGTTCTTAAACTTTACAAACTTTACAAATTAGGCCAATTTTATATTCTAACATCAAATTTAACATTTTAATAATAAATTCCAGCATAAGACAACATCTATCGAATAATTTCACATTAATCCATATATTTCTTAATTTATATGAATAGGTCCTTATGCTTTCACAATTTTCCTAATTTTTTTATACATCAGTTATACATCATTTCTAAACCTTTTAAAAAAATTTCCACAAATTTTCTTCATTTATTTTCCTTAGGAAGAATACCTTTAAGTTTTCCAACATATTTTACATTTGAATGAAGCTTGAATTCAACTTTTATTCATCAATTACATATAATTCAACCAATTCCATATAAAAAAATACTTTAGAATTCAACAATTCTTTTTTCCAAATGGTGAATAAATCGTTCTAATGATCTTTAATCAATTTACATGCTTGTATATCATTTCCCAAACACTTATAACATCACAATCCAACCTTACTTCACAATCCAACATTAATTCATTGAATTCTACCTCTCTTTCATTTACCATACTCATCCAATTAACATTTCAAGGAAGGAACTAATGAAATATGATCACCAAAAGATAGAGAATTTAACATGTGTCATTTTTCTATTTTATGACTTGAGTCAAAAATCAAAGGAAAATAGCTAAAAAAAAGGAAAATGAAGAAAACATACCTTACTTCTTTCTCTTTGAAGCTCACGTGAATATATAAGGATAAAAAGGACGAAGACACTTTTTTTCTAGATTTTTCTCATAAAATATCATATGTCAATCATGTGTATCGATAATGATTCATTCATACCAAATTTTGAATTAAGAGAACATCCTTAATTGCATTTTCTTTTACCCTTGAACTTGTTTATTCACAAAGAATGAAAGTCACTCACATTTGTTGTTCACTAACCGAAATAGCTTCCAAACACTTAGAAAATGCTTACCAAAACAAGATGCACCAATTTCCATCAATAATCAACACATAAAACACCTTGGAAAGCAAAACAATACATTAATAGCACATTCGAACAGAGCATAATTTTTTGTTTCCAAAACAAAGCGAAAAGACAGAAATTACCAAAACGACTCTCAGCCTCCGATCCAATCGCCACTTCTCCTCCTCAACAAGATATTATCAAGAAAAACTAATATCAACATCTAAAATCAACTAAAAACTCACATTTAACATCAATTAATCAAAATTCCTAGATTTTCATAAAACCCCAAAATCATGCTTGTTTTTAAAAAATATCAATACCCAAATCAAATGATATTGCAAAACTTAATTAGTATGATAATAATATCATCAAGAACATATTAATGAACACAAGAAAATCTTGAAAAGTGATCAAGAAAAGTAGCAAATTAAATACCTTCGAAAATCAAGTTTAATTCACGAACTTCTCTTTAAAAGAATTTATTAATAAAAACCATTAACCACATTCGATCATTAATCATTGAAGAACAACAGGAAATGAGGAAAAGAGAATTAACTTTCTAGAAAAGAAAATGATGATCAACAGCGGCAACAACAAGGAGATCAAGGAAAATCGACAAAGAGAAAAGGAGAAGAAACAATCGTGATTGAGGAGAGAAAATCAAGAAGAAAGGAACAAGAATCAATAACATATGGTTACCAAAATCATTTTAGATTTTGATATGGTTAAAATAGGAGTGAAAAACACTAAGCACAAGCCTTGGAAAAACATTGTGTAATGCTATAACACCTCATACCCGGTCACGAAGAAATACTGAGGTACCTGAGCATACATTAAATTATGATATTATTGGACATAACATAAACCCTAAATCATCCATACTAAGTGAAAGAATACAAATTTAAATCATAAATTATGCAACACATGGCCGTGAATATCAACGAATAATCTAAAGTCTCGAAGCAATCTAAACAATGCATGATAATTGCAACCAATCAGTTAGGGGTAAATCGGTTATTTGCATAACCAAAAAATTAAAAGGTAAAACCCCAAAATAATTTTTCTCGATATTCATTATTAATCTTTAATTACAGACATGCAAATTTCCATATTAATCAGACATCAAACAGGGACTTAATTGAACATACCATTTTATGAACAAAAACATAAACAACTCAAATGTCACATAAAAACAACAAACATGCAATTGACACCTTCATTATATAATTAAGTGTATTTAAGAGTAAAAAATCAAGTCTCGTCAAATTCAAAGTTAAGGTCTAATATTAATTAGCAAATCAATTTTCTGGACCATTTTGAACTTATATAAACATTTAAGGATTAAATTAAAACTTAGGGATACTTAAGGCCTTTAATAAATGCAATTTTATAATTTTTCATCGAGCACACAAAGAAGGGATTGATCCTTTTTCACGAGGGATTGATCCTTTCCCATAAGGGATCGATTATTTTTCTGGAAAAAGTCCAGAATTCCCAAAAAAAACATGCATAAATGAGTTACCAAAGTTCCATATAATAAATTCTAGGGACTAGATACATGATTGAACACTTTTATAACACATCATACATGTCAAAATATACTTGTAACATGCTTCGTAACGCAAGTCACAACATCATACAAGAACCTGGCATCAAAAGTCAAACATTACATAATGGTTCACTTTTAATACAAATAACCTATTCCAATTAAGCATTTTGAGTCATTTCATGCATCCTAAGAATGTAATGCATTTAGTAAACTTAGTATCACTTGTCTAAACACACCAGCCACTTCTTTAAGGCACCTATCAATATTTGGTAAATTTGATATTTAATTCAACCAAAAACATGATTTCAACATTCCAAATCAACAAATCAAACCAGTTAAAAAAATCCAACACAAAATCAATGGTCCATATATCATGCAACACTTATTACAACCTAGCATATTCATAATAGTCTAGGTCCCAAAATTAATCGCACATTTTAACTATATGGATTCAACCACATACACTTTATTTAGTAATGCCTTGCTTGACCACTCTAGATGCTTTCTCCTCTCCTCCGACCCAGCTACTAACCCTCTCAAAAGTGTCAAACAACGAGTGTGAGCTGAAAAGCCCAATGAACAACAAACATTCCAAGTAATCCACATTCCAAAGCAAAAGAAAAGTCCTACATGCAATCACTCCTCCTTTATTTTTACCTCAAAATTCATACCATTATGTCATGGTTTTATGTTCACATATTACCTCTTAAATGTACACAAAATCCATAATATATACATGTCATTTATCATCATATTTTAAACAGTAAACACATACACTCATGCACAATTACTTCTTGGCAAGTCACACGCAATAAAAAATCATTTCAATTAAATATCAATGGCATTTTATTCGAAACAGAACTCACTCATTCGATAAATGGATTACATACAACTCCCTTTTATATTTGGACTCACTTAGGTCCAAACCCATGCCTTTCGGAGTAAACTTAATGAACCAACCTTACCCCATGATCTTCTCAAAACATTGCTCAATGCGCCAAACTCATCTCGTATATTCCCTAGTTCACATGTAACACCCATTTCCCGTATACGTTTCCGTACACAAGTCATAGGTGTCACATGACTTTTCAAAACATTCACTCACTTGTAAAACCCGTAAAATGTTGTTTCGAAATTAAAACAAAATATTTTATTACAAAAATAAAACATTCGTTGAAACATATTACTAAAAATTATCACTTAAAATACATTCTATAGCATTTTTCTTAAAGTCGTTTACATGCCAGCTAGTTTTCAAAATAAACATGATTGTCCTACTGTTACTGATGAGAATCAACCTTAGATTGATGATAGTTGCAACTGCACCCCTTACTCAGCTATTCTTTTCTTTTACCTACTCGTGAAATCAAGACACGTTAATTATTTACTTAGTGGGACATAATATTATAAAGAAATTACAACTTATACAAGTATATCATGGCTATTCAATTACGAACTAAATCGCATACTCCATAAGGATCAGATAAATCCTTCTCAGTTTAACCAAATTTCTTTCATACAATCATCGAAATTATTCTTGGAATGCCCATCATACCTATTTTCTATATATTTTCCCAATTATTCTTTATTTTCCCTATGTATGTTAAATGAGAAAGTAATGTACATGTATTGCACCAAAGTTCCAAAAGGTCATTTATCTTTTATAAATACCATGAGTGGAACCTTTTATGTTGTTAATACACCGTTATGTATTTTCATTTGTGGCATCCTTTCATGCCGATTATGCAACGTTATGCATTTTCATTTATGGAATCCTTTCATGCCGATAATGCACCATTATGCATGTTCATTTATGACATCATTTTTATGACAATAATGCACCATTATGCATTTAACTTGCATTAGTGGTAACTTTCTACAAAAAAAATGCCCCATATGTCATCTAACTTGCATTAGTGGCACCTTTCTACCAAAAATGCACCGTTAGGCATTTAACTTTCGTTTTAGAGAAATTCCTACTCTAAAACTTATTCATAATATCATTTCCATACACATTATAAACATATATTAAATACTGTAAAGCATACATTAAATCAAAACTTTTGAGATTGACTCATTGTGAGTCTCCCTCATCCCATATAAATATTATAGATGCACTAACCTGATATACCTCCCTAGTATGTTATAATGACATCCAACTACTCGACAACTTTATCCTTGCCCTTTTGCTTGCTTGCCTCGGGAGCTTGGTTATGATCTACACAAACATCTATTAAGTACACATACCATACCAATGTTAGTATACTCTCTAACAATTGTACTTTAATAATACTCTAAATTATTATTATTTTCAATTTCTATTACAATTTCAGCCTATATTACAATTTTAGGCTCAGTAGTATCGGTACCCCTACCAAGGTATTGATACTTCTATACTATGGCACTGATACTCCCTTTTAGTATCAATACCATTTCTACATTCTGGAATCCATGGTATCGATACCATTTCTACATTCTAGAATCCACGGTATCGATACCTTTCTCTTAGAATCGATACCCAGATCAGTAGCGATACTAATTGCAACAGTATCGTTATTGTTCATCGTAATTCTTCAAATTTAAACCTAAGTATCGATACTGTTCTTCCAGTACCGATACCCCTACCTAGATTTTCCATTTTTCATCTCGATTTTCACCAAATTTTTGTTTAATTCTATTAATTTTACCTCTAACAATACCCTTAAACTTAACATCACTTAATCCAACTAACTTTCCTCCATTCAGTTTCTTATAACATCCAAATTCTCTAAAGAACATCTCAAACCAAGAATCATACTACTTTTTCTAACATGATTTTAATCACATCCAATACTTCTAATCTCTTATTTACTTCTTTGAAAAGTCAAATATGCTAGTAAATCTCAATAAAAACTCATATTTCAATATATCATTCAAAAACCCATTTTCTCCAATCTCAAATAAATCATCCATCTCTTAGTTTGAATTCTATTTAACCCTTCCTTAAGCCTCTATAACACTCAAGGTTTCAAGAGCAAACCAAAAACGAAAGGGGAAGCTAGCTAGATGAAGTCTTACCTTTGGCTATGGAGGAGAGCACTTTCACGGGGAATAAGAAGAGAAATAACTTAGTGTATTTTTCACTTTCCCCTATTCCCATTTTCTTAAATACCCTAATTAAAATGGATTTTAAATTCATTTCCATCTAAAGGACCAAAATACCCTTTTATTCTTCCATTCTTACTAATTGGTCTTAATCACAATTTCTAAATCATTTTCATATACTTTTCCATTTATTCAATTTAATCCTCTAAATTTTTAAATCCTTTCAATATAGTCACTGACCTGATATTTATGGTATTACAATTCTTCCCTTAAAAAAATTCATCCTCGAATTTAAAGCCTTTATGCTTTTACCAAAGCACTTCAACTATAGGAATCGTTTTGCTACGTTGTTTCTTGATTTCTTGAGTCCAGATCCATATTCGTTCTTCTTCATAAATCAAATCTGATTGAATCTATATTTCTTCTAATGTGAGAACTTGTGATGGATTTGATCGATATTTTCTAAGCAATGACACATGAAAAACATTATAGGTCTTGTCCATTTAGGGATACAAAGCTAACTGATAAAATCTCACAAGGTCCAATAAATCTCGGACTCAGTCCAAACTGCAATACTTCATTCCAATGCGATACTTTCAGTAAAACTTTATCATATTCTTGATAAGACTTTTGTCGATCGTAAGCTATCTTAAGATTATCTTGGATAACTTTCATTTAATCATTCATTTCTTTCATTAAATCAGAGCCAACTAGATCTCGATCTTTTAACTCTAACCAATTTAATGGTGTTCAGTCTTTTTCTCCCATAAAGAGCTTCGTATATAGCTATCTTGATGTTCGATTAATAACTGTTATTGTAAGCATATTTTGCTAAAGGCAAGTATTTTTACCATGATCTCTTGAAATCAAATACACATACCCTCAACATACCTTTCAATATCAGAATAGTACCATTCGTTTGCTGATTAAATGTCGTACTGAAATTCAATCGAATACCTAAAGCTTTATGCAAGAATTCTCAAATCTTAAAGTGAGTTTTAAATCTCTTTTGTATATGGTCGATACTGGCACTCCATGCAACCGAGCTATCTCTTACATATATATATCATCATATTTATCCATCGACTACTATGTTCGTACGAAAATGAAGTTAGTTGTCTTGGTAAATCTATCAACAATCACCCATATCGAGTCCTTTTTACTTGGTAACAAAGGTAGCCCTGAAAAAAATCCATTGTAACTCGTTCTTACTTCCACTCAGGAATGGATATCAGTTGTAGCAATCCAGATGGCACTTGGTGTTCAGCTTTCACTTGCTGACATATCAAGCATCTCGCAACAAACTCTAATACATCTTTTTTCATACCAAGCCACAAATAATGACTCTTTAAATCGTAATACATCTTCTTTCCTCCTAGATGCACTGTCAAAGGATTATCGTATGCCTCAGAAAGAATATCTTTCTTCAGTTCATCATTATCGGGAATGCAAAGTCTTTAACGATGATATAAACATCCATCAGCCCTCATTTCGAAATCTTTGACCTCTTTTTTTCTACTTATACAATTCTTATCAAGAAATTTTCTTTTTTCCTTTTTAATCCTCTTATATGATCAAATAAAAACATCTATTTCATCTGTAATTTAGCTCACAGTGCCATTTTCATTCAACACTAATCGCACATCCAAAACTCATAAAATTGTCAAAAAGGTTTCAGACCAAGTACCTCTATAATAACATTGGCCTTTCTTGAAAGATAATCAATGATCACATCAAAATTCGTTAAAAGTTAAGTCCATCTTTTCTATCTCAGGTTCAACTCTTTTTAAGTCCACAAGTACTTTAGGCTTTTGTAATTAGCACAACTATAGCACCGCTCACCATACATATAATGGCGTCAAATCTTTAATTGGTGGTATCCTAATCTAAGGTATATCTTAAAGAATATTGACATGTCTTTCTATTGATCAAATAGATCACCAACCCTCGAAAGAGGATACTTATTCTTTATTTTTACCTTACTTAACTGTCAATAATATATGCATAACCACATAGATTCATCTTTCTTTTCGCTAATAACACAAATACTCCCCAAGATGATACACTCGGTCTGATGAAACCTTGATCAATCAACTCTTGTAATTGATCCTCTAATTCTCTTAACTCACTTAAGTCATTCAATACGAAATCATAGAAACATGCTCAATACCTTGATAACCATCAACCTTTCATTCCAACTCTCGATATGGAGGTAACCTAGTTAATTCATCTGAAAAGACATCTATAAATTCCCTAGTTGTGGAAATATCATACAATTCTACTTAATTATTTGAGTATCTATCGCATTAGCCAGAAAAGCTATATATCTTTCTGACATCATTTTCTTCACAATCATTGTCGATATCAACTTGAGCAATGATTTTTCTTTTTCTCCAAAACTATAATTTCCATATCCTCTGCATCTTTCTGAAATAATCATTTCTGGAGACAAACAACTTATACCCAATATGATCTTAATTTATCAATGGATAATTCCATCATATTCACCGGGAACATAGTTTTTGAATCTTTATCTACTATTTAGTACATGTCTCGTATACGTTTCCGTACACATGTCATAGGTGTTACATGACTTTTCAAAACATTCACTCATTTGCAAAACCCATAAAATTTTGTTTCGAAATTAAAAACAAAATATTTTATTACAAATATAAAACATTCGTTGAAACATATTACAAAAAATTATCACTTTCAATACATTCCATAGCATTTTTCTTAAAGTCGATTACATGCCAGCTAATTTTAAAAATAAACATGATTGTCCTACTGTTACTGATGAGTGTCAACCTTAGATTCATGATAGGTTCTACTTCACCCCTTACCCAGTTATTTTTTCTTTTACCTACGCGTGAAATCAACACACGTTAAGTATTTACTTAGTGAGACATAATATTATAAATAAATTGCAATTTATACATAAGTATATCACGGCTATTTAATTACGAACTAAATCGTATACTCCATAAGGATCAGATAAATCCTTCTCAGTTTAACCAAATTTCTTTCATACAATCATCGAAATTATTCTTAGTATGCCAAGCATACCTATTTTTCTGTAAATTTTTCCCAATTATTCTTTATTTGCCCTATGTATGTTAAATGAGAAAGTAATGTACATGTATTGCACCAAAGTGTCAAAAGGTCATTTATCTTTTATAAATACCATGAGTGGCACCTTTTATGACGTTAATACATTGTTATGTATTTTAATTTATGGCATCATTTCATGCCGATTATGCAACGTTATGCATTTTCATTTATGACATCCTTTCATGCCAATAATGCACTATTATGCATTTAACTTGCATTAGTTGCACCTTTCTGCCAAAACTGCACTATTTGTCATCTAACTTGCAATAGTGGTGTCTTACTAGCAAAAATGCACCGTTAGGCATTTAACTTGCATTAGTGGCACCTTTCCGCCAAAAATACACCATTTGTCATCTATCTTGCATTAGTAGCACCTTTCAACAAAAAATGCTCCGTTAGGAATTTAACTTTCATTTTATAGTAGTTCCTACTCTAAAACTTATTCATAATATCATTTCCATACACATTATAAACATATATTAATTATTGTAAAACATACATTAAATCAAAACCTTTGAGATTGACTCATTGCGAGTTTCCCTCATCCCATATAGTTACCATAGATGCACTCACCTGATATACCTCCCTAGTATGTTGTAATGACGTCCAACTAAGCGACAACTTTATCCTTGCCCTTTTTCTTCCTTGACTCTAGAGCTTGGTTATGATCTACACAAGAATCCATTAAGCACACATACCGTACCAATATTAGTATACTCTCTATCATTTATACTTTAATAATACTAAAAAGTACTATTATTTTATATTCCTATTACAATTTCAGCCTATCTTACAATTTCAGGCTCAATAGTATCAACACCCCTACCATTGTATCGATACTTCTATACTATGGTATCGATACTCCCTTTTAGTATCGATACCATTTCTATATTCTGAAAATTCATGGTATTGATACCTTTCTCTTAGTATCGATACCTTATCAGTATCAATACTAATTGCATCAGTATCGATATTGTTCATCGTAATTCTTCAAATTTAAGCCTATAGTATCGGCATTGTTCTTCCAGTACAGATACCCCTACCCATATTTTCCATTTTTCAGCTCGATTTTCACCAAATTGTCATTTAATTCTCTTACTTTTACCTCTAACAATACCCTTAAACTTAACATCACTTAATCCAACTAACTTTTCTCTATTTAGCTTCTTATAACATCCAAATTCTCTAAAGAACATCTCAAACCAAGAATCATACTACTTTTTCTAACATGATTTTAATCACATCCAATGTTTCTAATCTCTTATTTACTTCTTTTACAAGTCAAATATACTAGTAAATCTCAACAAAAACTCATATTTCAACATATCATTTGAAAACCCACTTTCTTTAATCTCAAATAAATCATTCATCTCTTAGTTTTAATTATATTTAACCTTTCCTTAAGCCTCTATAACACTCAAGGTTTCAAGAGCAAACAAAAAAACAAAAGGAAAAGCTAGCTAGATGAAGCCTTACCTTTGGCTATGGAGGAGAGCACTTTCAGGGCGGAGAAGAAGAGAAATAGCTTGTGTTTTTTCACTTTCCCTTTTTTCCCTTTTTCTTAAATACCCTAATTAAAATGGATTTTAAATCCATTTCCCTCTAAAGAACGAAAATACCCTTTCATTCTCTCATTCTTACTAATTGGTCTTAAACACAATTTCTAAATCATTTTCTTATACTTTACCATTTATTCAATTTAATCCTCCAAATTTTTAAATTCTTTCAATATAGTCACTGACCTGATATTTGGGGTATTACATCACACACATAGAGAAGACCAAAGAGTATTCTTTCCTAGGAATACATTTCATATCCAAAGGTCTCATTAAGAACAAATATCCAATTAATCCAAGTTTGTCAAGAGTGGTTATCAAATAATGCATAGTATACACATATACACTTTCAAAATACACTTTAAAACACTTATCAAATATGGTTTCCATGATCAACCTTATATGGACAGAGAGATGCTCACTCATCCATGCACACTTTCACTTATATACACTTTCAAATTCACTTTAAAACCACTACGCACTAATTGCAACACATATACAATTCTCAACACATATCCACATTTCATATCATTATTTCATGTATATCATGTGCATTAATAAAGATTCATTTATACCAGAGTTCAAGCTAAGAGAAAATCCTAAACTACACCTTATTTTAACCTTGAACATGTTCATTCACAAAGAGTGAAAGTTAATCACCTTTGATGTGCACTAATCGAAAATAGCTTCCAAACACTTAGCTAATACTCACCAAAAGACGATGCACCAATTTACCTCAATAATCAATGCATCAAAAACCTTGGAAGGAAAAATAACACATCAAGAACACATCCAAAATAGAGCAGAATTTTATGTTTCTAAATAGAGTGAAAAGATCAAAATTACCAAAAACATTACCAAAACGACTCTCTGATCCTTCAATCCCATCGACACTACTCCTTCTCAACAAGAGCTGATCAAGAAAAACTAATATCAACAGCTAAACTCAGCTAAAACCTCAAAATTAACCTCAATCAATCTGAATTCCTAGATTTCTGAGAAACACCAAAATCAAGCTTGTTTTAAAGAAATCGATATCCAAATCAATTGAGATTGCAAAACTGATTTAGTATGATAACAATATCATAAAAAATATTAATAAACATAATAAAAACCTTGAAAAGTGATCAATAAAAATAGAACATTAAATACCTCCGAAAATCAAGTTTAATTCACAAACTTCTCTTTAAAAGAAATGTTAAAAAAATCTCCAATCACATTAGATCATTAATCATTGAAGCACAAAAGGAACTAAGGAAAATAGAATTAATTTGCTGGAAAAGAAGATGAAGATCAACAATGGAAACACCAAAGAGGTCAAGGAAAGAAGGCAAATAGTAAAAGAGAAGAAACAATCTTGATTGAAGAGAGAAAATCAACATTAAAGGAACAAGAATCAATAACAAAGGAATATAAAATGAAGAAGAATAGTTTCAGACGTGAGATAGCTTGAGAGAATTTTGGGAGAAAATGAAAGAAATGGTTAACGAGAATTAAGAATGAAAATGAGAAAGGAGCAAGAGAATGAATTTAGATGCAAAATTAGCCAAAAGGAGATTAAAAATATGGTTAAACTTGGAGAAAAAACTAAGCACAAGACTTGATAAAACTAGCTTAATAGATTTTGATTTGTGATCACTCTACAAATTAGTTACTAAAATCGCAATTTCCAATTCATTCAATTTAGTCACTTTGTAAAATAAATTATAAAATATCAAATTTCAATTCAATAATTAAAAACTATTTAAATCATTTTAGAAAAATATTTATAAACAAAAAATTCCAATAATAATATTTTTACCAAAAATACGGAAATCAACCCGAATATCGCCCCAAAACTATCAACCCGGACTTTGGGACATTACAACTCTCTCCCCTAACAAGAATTTTTTCCAAAAAATTACCTTAATCGAACAACTATGGAAACTGAGCTCTCATCAACTCTTCCATTTCCCACGTTGCCCCTTATGTATTGTGGTTATGCCACAACACTTTCACTAGAAGAATGGACTTGTTTCGAAGCACACTCAAATCACTAGATAAAATATTAATCGGTTCTTCCTCATATGAAAGGTTGTTATGAACCTCAACATCGCTCATCATAATGACATGAAAAGCATCCGACCGATACTTACGCAACATCCACACGTGGAACACAGCGTGAATACACTCGAGCTTATATGGCAACCTAAGACGATATGCAACAGGACCAATGTGTTCCAACACCTCATACGGCCTTATAAACCTCGAACTAAGCTTACCCATATGCCCATAATTCAACACCTTCTTCCAAGATGAAACCTTCAAGAACATAAAATCACCTACAACATATTCAATCGCCCGATATTTCAGATCATCATAAGATTTTTTCCGATCAAAAGTAACCTTTAAATGGTCCATAATCAACTTAACCTTATCTTCCATTTCCTAAACTAGATCTAGACCCACAAAATGCCTCTCATTCAAGTCAGAGCAACACAAAGGTGTAAAACACTTACGCCCATAAAATGCCTTAAAAAGTGACATATGAATACTCACCTAATAACTATTAATATAAGTAAACTCTATCAATAGAAAATAACACTCCCAAGAAAAAAAATTCAATAAAAAGCCCGAAGCATATCTTACAAAACTTGAATCACACGTTCTAACTAACCGTCTGCCTGCGGGAGATAAGTTGTACTTAGATTAAGCCTCGAACCCAAAGCCTCATGCAAACTCTTCCAAAACCTTGATGTGAAACACATATGCTGATTTGAAATAATCAACAAAGAAACACCATGCAACCGTACTATCATTTCTATATACAACTCTTCTAATTTTGCAATGAAAATGTCATATGCACCCGTAGAAAATGCAAACTCTTAGAAAAATGATCAATAATCACCCAAATAGATTCTTATTTTATTGGTATCAACGGTAAACCCATCAAAAAAATACATCGTAATACACTCTCACTTCCACTCTAAAATACTAATCTACTAAAGCAAACCTGAAGGATACTGATGATTGGCTTTTACAAGTTGGAAAACCAAACAAAGACCCACAAACTCAACAACTGCATGCTTCAATCCCAACCACTAATACAACTCTAAAAAATCTTGATATATCTTCATACTACCTGGATTCATCATAAATTGCCCATTATGTGCGTTCGAAAGAATTTCATTGATACAAGGCACTCCTACTTCTGATTGTGGGTATAGTGAAAGAGTAAGTACCTGCAAGAAGATGGGCTCAAATAGAGGGCATGATAGTTGATGTTAAGGTGAAATGGTGGGTTATTTGTGTTAAATGTAATTAAGAGTGGTTGTGGAAGTGTTTGGGGCGTGGTGATGGGCTTAAGAATGAACATGGAAGAATTTAAAGGTATCTTGGACAATTTAATGAATAAACTAGGCTATATTAAAGCCTAACACCAATCCTTATAAATTGAACAAGGGGTGGAAATGTAGGACTTTGACCACTTTGATATCTTGAAAAAGGGGTGGTATCAATAAAATAATAGGGTTGACGCCACAAAAACCAAAGGAATTGATAAGTCGATAAAAGTTCAACAAAACTTAAGAAAGAGGAAACCTCACAAGTATATTTGATAATGAAGAGATATACCTTACAATGCCAAGGCAATGGCAATTTATAGGAAATGAAGACACTATGCCGAATAGACATGTATTGGTTTGGCTAAGCACTTTCTTAAATGATTATATTGCTTGAAATGAAAAATTACAATATTAAAATAATTAAAAATCATGGAATTGGTTCAGTTAGGATTGTCCTTCTTTTGGTCGAATGGTAGTGGTGTTTTGGCTCTTGAATTATTCAAATAATTGGTAGAGAGAGCCTTGGCCAAATTGGTGTGTTGCTCTTCATCTTTGGTGCCCAAATGAGTGGTGGAGAGTGTTTGGTTAAATGGTGAGAAACCTCTTCATAGTTATCGTCCAAATGAGTAGTTATAAGATGCCTTGTTTGAATTCAAAATGAAGTCACATGTCCTTTTAATGAAAACACATGTCCTTGATTGAATGTGCTCTTTCATGCCTTGTTATGATGCATCCTATACCACATGAATTGCACATGATGCGTGTGGTTCCTTTAAGATAACATAGGTGACTAGTGAAGCAAGCTATTACCTTAGCGAGCTAGCTAGGTGAGTGAGTATCTTAGCTAGGTACCTAGTGTCACTCTAGCTAACTTCAGTTGTATTAAGTCCTCAGCTACCATCAAGCTACTGTTTAGTTACTTTCCATCTAGTTTCAGCTACCTTCTTAGTTCCATGAGCTAAACTGAGCTAATATGGGTTGTAATGAGCTACCTTAAGTTCATATTGAGCTGGTGTGAGTTGTCAAAAGATGAGTGAGATTCCAATGAGCTGGCAAAAGGTTCCCAAATGTCCGTAGCACCTACAAAGGTAATGAAAACATAAGGATGAGCTTTGAAACATATGTAAATGAATGTTATGCATATGATTATCTACGTATGAGCTAGTAATTACTTCAAATACATAAGATGAGCTAGGATACAATGTGTATGAATGGCATGGGTTACGATATGATGCATACTCATAAAATAGACTAAGTAAAGTTATGAAATGTATGTTAAATACTAATTAGAGTATGCTAGTCTCTATATATCAATATATAGAGTATAAGAGTTATGAATTCAACTAGGTATGTACTAAGATGAATTATATTAGGCATGAATCTCATATGGAAGTTTTCTAACAATGTGTTTAACATGTTAAGACATGTATGCAAAGCATAGTATGAGTTCATGTTATGTGGATGAAAATACTTAAAGAAATGTAAGAAGAAGATAGTGAAAACTCCCTAGTCTTTGATGAGTTCCACACTTGAAGAAAAAAAAGATGAAAAGTAGAAGGTGCAGAAGTATGATCACATCATCCTCGCCTTATTTAATGTGATTTATCCTCAAATCGAGATCATTGGATGTCTTGAACTTGTTCTTCATAGGAAGGGTTAAATATGCCACCTTTACAACATAGAAAATTTTTTTCTCTTTTCCCTTCATGCATGATATCCTCTAAAGGATAATATGAGAAGATTATCTAATTTAAAGGCCTTTCTTTGGAATCAATGTTACCAAAAGGTACCTTATACAAAGAGCTCTCTTCCAAGTGTTTCTTTATTAGATATGCTTTAAAAACCTAAAAAATGAGAGGTGCTTACCTTTTATGAACTGTGGTGTTCTTTAAGATCAAGTGACATATCTCTTGAGTTTCTCCAAGTAGATGAGCACATAAATCCTTTGGTAAATAATCTTGTTTGCATAGATAGATGCAAACTCTTGAAAGTGTTCTTTTGATATAATTATGTCTTTTGATGATAAGACACATCTCTTGTTGTCTCTCCCCTGAAACAACATGTCCTTTAATGGTAGAATCACATCTCTTCATAAAATAAGGTGCTTCCTTTCTTGGAAAGTCATGATGCTTCAACAATGTGATTCCTTCTTGAATTGAATCATCATACTCCTTGGTGAAAGAACATATTTCTGGTTCAATCAACTTACATGAGAATAAGTTGGTCTTCTCAATACTCTCCTCGATTTTGGATGTTATTGGGCCCTTCTTTAATGATTCATTCATTTTCTTTTGATCTTTAAGAACTTGCTTTGGTTACATAGGCTTCAAGATGATTTCCTTTCCCTTGTTCTTCAATATATACTAATTAGTAAATTATTTGTGCATAGTTCTTTCGTCGTATTGCCATGGTCTTGAAAATAATATGTGGTTAGCATGCATTGGTACCACATCATATAGAATATCATCCTTGTACTTGCCTATTGCGAATGGGGCAAGCACTTGTCGAGTAACATTGAGTTCATTTTAATCATTAAACCATTGTAAATTGTAAGGATTTGAATGTTTTTGAGTCTTCAAACTTAATTTCTGAACTTCCAACATTAGTACAACTTCACTATCAATGATCATTAGACATATCTTTCCTTCCACTTTGCTTTTGGTGTAAAAGATGTTCTCTCGTTGTTGTTCATCATTTACTAACTAATTGTTCAAAAGCCTCTTGATTACTAAAAGTTCTCCTCCTTGAGTATCTTCAGATTCTTCTTCCTTTTCCTCGTCAATGTTGTCTTCACTGTTGTCTTCTTTAAGGTTGGATGTAACATTTCCATTGTCAAGTAGTAACATAGTGTTGCGGTTGGGCACTGGTTTACAACATGTCCTCTCCCTAGATATTTAAAACATTTAATATCTTAGGATATATATGCGTTTGATGTTTGATTTTCCTTGCCTCTTCCTTTCATGACGGTTTGCTTTGACTTTGGAGTGTCTTCATTCTCATTAATTTACAAAGGTGTTTGCTTCTTGTATGCATTCCTACCTTGGTTCCAACAATTTGGAGTAGAAGTGTTGCCTCATAGTGAACTTCTTATTTTGAGTTGGCTTTCTATCTTAATGTCTAGGTGGACCATCTCATTCAATTCTACATAATGTTGCAACTCAATAATGTTAGAAATTTCAGTGTTTAAACCTGCCAAAAACCTTTCCATGGTTTTTCTCTCGATCCTCTTCAACATTAGCATGGATCATGGCTATCTCCATTTCCTTGAACTAGCTTTCCACACTCTTGTTGCCTTGTTTGAGATTCTACAATTTCTAAAACAAGTCTCGGTGGTAGTGAACAGGTATTAATCTTCTCCTCATGACACTGTTCATTTGTTGCCAAGTATTGATTGGTCTTTCTCTGTTTCTTCTTCTTGTTGAAGTCAGTTGATCCCACTAAACCAAAGCATAATCAACAAACTTCATGGCTTCCAAATTGACCTTTTTCTGTTCTGAGTAGTTATGGCATTCAAAATCACGTTCAATTTTGGCATCCCATGCCAAATATGCTTCAGGATCATTCTTTCCTTGAAACGATGGAATGAAAACATGAATATTATTCAAATTATCATCAAATAACATACGTCCTTCATTGCCTCTTTGAACATTCCTCCTTAATCCTAGAGAGATCACCTCAGTTGCTTTATCATCAAATTCTTCTTGTTCTTCTTTCCTTGATTATCTTCTCAGATTTTAACCAGTTGAATCTTCAATTATATCTAGCATTTCATGAAGGGATTCCAGTTCTAGTATCATCATTCTCATCATTTCTTGAAGAAGCGCTCGATTATATAAATTTTGAACTTCTTCTTAACCTGAAGCTTGACACATGGTTAGAAATAAAGAAAAAGATGAAATGTGTATAAGGACCTTACCAAATATGCACTTACAAATACCTGGAGATGCACTACAAAGAAAGAAGAATAACATTCAACTCTCGTGTTTGCACTCATAATATAAATGGCTTTTTCACTCATCTTCTGATCTCTCCCACTCTATTGTCTTTTTCCACTCTTCTTTTTGTGCAAAAGTCCTAAAATAACTTAACTCAAAACTTTTTCAAGTCTTGGTCTGTAATAGCATTGGCTACAAAGAAGTTAGGGTAAGATATGCAAAATATAATGAAATGGTGGTTAGAAATAAAAAAGAAATAAAAAGAAAGGGAGTACTTACAAGCAAGCACTCACAAATCACTTCACCACAATCAAAGGTTCTTGAACTTGCCTTGTGATGAGAATCTTGATGTTGAAATGCAACCCTTGCTTGTTTTCTTTCTTTTTGATGATGCTTCACTTTACTTGGCCTTCAATTTGTTGTTTTTAACATTTTAACTTTTTCTTTTTCTATTGTACATAAGTGTTTTTAGCCAAAATTTATAAACACCTACTCTTGTGAGGTTTACTTATTTACACTTTTTTATTCTTTTGTAACAAGGGGAGTGGTTATGTCTCAGCCTTTGAAAAGATAGGGTTTTTGTGAATGTTACTCTTAAGCCTAGAAAAAGAAAAAACAAATTAGTGAATTTGTTATAAATCCTTATATTGGAGCTAAGGTAGTGGGTGTAGACTTTATTAAGGGAGTTGAACCATTATAAATCATTGTGTAATTTTTCATATCTTATCTCCTCCATATCCAAAATTTTCAAAATGCCAATTCACCCCCTCTTGACACCTTTTTTGGTTGTTCATAGAGCTTTAATTATCCAACTGCTTCTCCCTCGCTTGTCTCTAATAATTTATGCCTCCATCCTTTTTTTAAAGAGGAAATAATTTAAAATAAATATAATATTTCATTTTATTCAAATTCTCTTATCTCCTCACCTTCTTTAAAAAAGAGATTTTAAAATTTAATTGCTTCCTTATCTCTTTTTCCCTTATCTTTTTTTCTTTCCTTTATCTTTTCCTTTAAATTATTTTGATTCCTTAATTATCGAAAATAAAGGAAATGACTGAAATTAATAACCTCTGAATCCAAGAATAGCTAGAAAAGGAAAAAAATCGCGGTCAAAGAAAAAAAGAAACGATATTGGAAAAATGCTAAACAAAAGCATGTCAATCAAGAAAAGAAGGGAATAAGCCCAAATCAAGGATAAAAAGTATGGATTAAGTATTAGATATGATACCACGTTAAATCCATAAAGACCGAAGCAAAAGAATACTCTTATTACATTAATGAATCAAGTAATGGTTACACAAATTGTACAGTTATAGCATCTATTTGACTAACTAACTAGTTTTCTAACTAGTAACCTCTATAATAGTTTGTAACTAACTTAACTAATCACAGTTGTAGCACCTTCTTCACGTATCTATCATCAAATATGAGTCAGAAATGTCACATGAAATTTATAAAACATGAACTTATTATAAATCAGTAACAATTTGTTTCTTTAAAATTACTCATTTATGAAAAATAAACCATGATTCATTTAATTGAGTAAAACTCATTTCAATTTATTCGACATTCAAACTAAGTTCATTTTTATGAAAAATAAAGATGCCTAAAACTGCTTAAACTATAATTCATCTTAATGTCATTTTATTCTAGTGTTACCAAATTGCTAACTTACATTCTATTTTTATAACTATCATAAAACTATGTAATATATACATTATAACTAGTGTATAAACTAATACAATCATGCTTTAAACATGGTTTATACCAAAATATCATTTACACATGTATACATGCCAACTAGAAAATCAAAATACATCATAAAGATGTCATTATTGATACTAGAGATGTAGTCCTCGATAATAGATGTCGAAATACTCCTTACTCCCTTCAATGTCCTTTACCTACACTTGAAAGTCATCACACACTAAGTATACACTTAGTTAGGCATTTTCGATAATTCAAAGTAAAGCATATCAGTTATATAAAATATATCATATAATAGAAGAACAAAAAATATCATATAATAATATTTGATAATATAAAACTAACTTATATCAAAGTCATGTTCTTATGAGTATAACTTGAAAATTAACAATTCAGATATAAAGCCTTTAATACCAAATCAATGTATTCGAAGAAAGATTTACTTTCAAACAAATCAATCAATTTTTCACTTTTCAATTTCATTTGAATCAAAGCCCAAAATAAATAAATGAGAACGCAAGGTATGCGAGTCAGTAATAATTAACTTTTAGTGCCACTCCATGTACATGATATCATCAACATTGTATCAATGTACAAATAATCAGGAATACTATAATATCATTATCACTCTACTATATAATATATCTTAAGAGTACAATAGTGCCCACTAACACTCTACTATGTACTCAATGTAGCTGCTAACTCTATAGCATGCCAACTATAACATAAATTCCCAGTGTACGTACTATGGGTATTTCCATTAAAATCATATATCTTTCATTTGTCAAAGATATCCATATAAAGATGTATCAAAATATCATATAATAGTGCAGTGGGCAGTTCATACTCAAAAATATTTAATTTCATTTAGAAAAATATTATGGAAACATTATAATATAAATTAAAATAGTTTCTTTTCAACATATTCAAGGTTTAAGCTTTCCTCGTATCGTATATATAACAACATAAGTATAGGAATGCACTCACCTAATATACCTAACTAGCAAACCTCAAATAGTGATACAAGCTTCACTCAACTTTTTCCTAAACTTCAAGTTTTCTTCGATCTCTATTTTATTCAGCATCTATGTATACATTATTTACTAAACATATAAAATTCAGAGTACATGTTAGTACTTTACTCATGTCATGCACATTAAAAATATAATTTTCTAAAAATTATTTTAAAGCTTATTTGATACTAATTATACTTCGTATAATTCAAATCAACCTTAAATACCATAATTCCAATAAAACCTAATATCATCTCTTCAATTTTCTCAATATCCAGTTCAAAGGATAATTCTCGTAATAACCCAAATTTCACAATTTAATCATCAAAATAAAGCTTGAATTATAACAATTCACTTAAACACTACAAAAAGAATTCTTTCAAAATTTATCTCAAAATTTTTCATAATAGGCAAAATGGTCTCTTTTCATTTAACCTTGGGTTCAGGCTCCCAACAATTCATTCAAACTTTCTACATCGATTTCTAATCAATTTCATCATCATACCTAAAATTTCTACACATGTTGAATTCTTTCCCTAATGTTTCCATACTTACAATTTGATCCAAACAACATTCAAAAGTTTGTACAGCCATTAGTTCATCATGTCAAACCTTAAAATAAGATTGAATAATTTTTCACTAAATTATTCATCTATGGGTGAATACTATATAACAGCATAGACATGATCTCCAACTTGATTCACATCATATCTAATCATAATGAATTATTTCAACATTAAGAACCCAATCAAACTTCCAAGTCCATAAAAATTCTATATAGTTGAATGTTTTATGAACCATTTCCAATGTTTTTCATCAATTTTCAAACATGGAAATGATTAAACAACAAATAATACATCATTCTAAAGTCTTAAAACATTAAATATTATCACCCCTTCATCCACCTTAATCAAGAACTTAGATTTTTAAGCATGAAAAATATGAACTAATGGTATCAAATGGTAGAGAATTTAATGTAGATCAATTTTTTATTTCATGTATTCATCAAAATTCCTAACCTAATGGCATGAAAAAGCAAATGAAAATTTTTCCTCTTTACCTTGGAAACTCACGAAAATGGTGAAGAAAGATGAAGAAACTCTCTTGAATGTTCTATTTCTTATCCTTAAGTCATTTGTATCTTATATTATAAAATGAATTTAAAATTCATTTTATTACAAAATAACCATTTTACCCTTAAATCCAATGCTCACCATCATGCCACATGTCAAGATCTTCATCCAAGTTCTAGGATTAATCCATATGGTTAGTAGTTACCAATTTTACCCTTGTAAAGTTCCAAAATTACAATCTTGTCATTTTCATCAACCGACTTAGATTTAACATGGAAAATCAACTTAAATACAATAATCCATATTAAATATTATCATTTTAAAGCATGAAAATTATATTTTCTCCCTTTCTCAATCTTCTAACAAAATATCTTAAATTTTTTATTCGATCTGAATATCCGAGTTTTTCTCAAACTTAACATTTTATAGATTTTAACATAAATTCCTTACCAAAATCCGAATAACAAAAATAATCATTCTTGGGGATAAACTATTCATTTACGGGAATAAAATACCTATTTTTCAAAGGTTACTATATAGTCCTTAAACTTTTTCCAAGTTTATACTTTGAACACCTAACTTTCAATTTATTCATTTTAGTCACTAACCAAAATTTTGGGTATTACAACAACACAAATCAAATAATAAAATCAACTAAGTAAAAGAAAAGCTAATAAACAAAAAGAGGGAAGAAGAAATTTGACTTGGGGACTTTAGAATGAGTAGCTGAAAATTCTTTATGTATAATTCCCTTGAGTCGAGTTTTAAATAAATAATAAAATAAAATACGATACGATAATAGAAGTAACAAACTAGATATGAGATTACTCATTTTAGGATCCTTATCTTAGGTAAACGTGTGCTTGGATTGATTTTACGTCCAACCTTTTAAAGATCATTTCTTTAGCAAATTAGAACATCTAATACTCGTCGCAATGCAATTGATTACTTGTAGTCCAAAACTAAAAGAAGATAAAAATCTTGGAAAAGAAGAAAAGTTCACAAAAGACCATTTTAAGAAATAAATATATTGAATTTGACTTTAGATGTATATATTAAAAATGAAGGGAATCTATTTATAGGCTAGGAAAATCTTAAAATTAAGGAAGATTATAAAGAAATGTATTAGAATTAATTTAGGATGAATTGTAGAAAAATAATAAATAAAAAAAATCATAATTTTTTTAAATCTCCTAATAAAGTAAATAATAAATAGGCTTAAGGGTGATCTTTACCCATGTAGTAGACCTAATTTTTCACTTTCGTCCCTATTGTGTTTTCACATCAATTTAGCCATCGAAATTGCTCAATTACATCATTCTATCCCTGACTTAAAACCTTAAATATGGTTTATGGTTTAGGATTCATGGTTTAGAGGTTATGATGTTGTGATTTAGGGTTTAGGCTTTATAATTTAGGATTTTAAGTTGGGGAATGTATAGAATGATGCAATTGAGCTACTTCGAGGACTAAATTGACGTGAAAACATGATAGGGATGAATGTGATAAATTAAATCAGCTACAGGGAAAAAATTACCCTTTTACCTAATAAATATGATCACAAATCATCTAAAATGCATAATAAAGAGTTATAGACTAAATTTAATTACAAAAACCAATAAAATTATTAAAAGTTCATAATAATTCAAAAGTCACATATTTAACTTGTATATAGTTTTTTGTTTTTTGTTTCTTTGTTAAAATGTGTTTTTAGTCTTACAAGGTTTTAAAGCTGATTGTGATGTTGCGCAAGGGAGGAGTGTGTTAGCGTGTGAGTGAGTATTAAAAGAATTATTGTCAAAGTAGTATTGAAATCTGAGCATGGTTGTTGTCGTTTCTGCATCTAGATCATTGAGTGTGGTTGGTTGTTGTATATGTGCATGGTTATGTTTATTCTGCAGTTAGATCGTTTCTGGTGTTGCTTCTGAGTTGTCTCGAGCAGCTTCTTTTGTACTGTTTGTGAGTGTTTTGTGGCTGATCATTTTTGGTTGGGTACTGCTCTTTCGCTTGTAGCTGTGGGTAGTTAGGTGTTGGCAAGTCTGTGGCAGTGGAGGGTACGTCTCCATAATCTCTTTTCAAAGCTTGGTGATGATGGTAGACGAGAGCTGGTTCAAACAGGTGGTGCTATATTAAAGTTGGATGTTTTGATGGTCGCGGTAGAAGTCTTCACTGGTGTTCGATACTATCTTATAGTATTCATGTATAGTCGGTTCTTTTCTATTTGTTTTAGTTTGACTGCTTTAGCTTTTGGGAGGGTGCAGAGATCTTCTTGTTACTTGAGTTCACGGGGTATTGTTAGTTGAACGGTCATTCTTATTGTTTGTTGTTTGAATTATTGTTTTTGGGGTGTTAGGGTGGGCATTTACATGGATGCACAGTATTTTATGTTGGGAGCAGCAATCGGTTTAGTTGGTTACTGTTGGAATGATTATGATGCTTATAGTACATTCTTTCGAGCGCGTAGTTGGTCTATGCGTATGGATAGTAGTGTGTTTATGTCCCTAATCTTGAGTACTCTTTTTCTCCACCTAGTTTTAGGGAGATTTTTAACGAAACTTACGGTTTAGGCTAAACTTTTTACTCTAATAAAAACTCCTTTCTTATAAAAAAATACATCATGGTTGTTTTTTTCTTTCTAGTATTTAATTCAAAAACAATATTATATAACCAATGTAATAGGATAGGAATAACTTGGTTAAAATTAGGGGTTTTGGCAAAAGTGTTCCTCACACAAAATCAAACAAATAAATACTCGTTAGAAAGATAATAAACGATATGCAAAAAGAATTACAAAAAGATTAACGAATATGATGAAAAACTGAAATTGAGAATTTCCCCTGGTATATAGAGGTTAACGCAAACTTGGATAATGGTGGTTGTGTGCAATTTGATGATTGTGGTGATGATGATAATTGATGGATATGTGTCCTACGAACCCTCCTAATTACAATTGACTTGGCAAACTTGATAATGGCTCTAAACAACCCTCCTAATCGTAATGAAAAAGAAAATAATAGTGTGAAAATCTCCCTCACGAAGAACTTGAAAGAACTTGATGATGATGAATGCTTCGAAGGTAAAAGGCAATCAATACTTGCAAAATTGAACTCTCATTGTATTATATTCAAGAAAAAAATGTGATTACAATGGTGGGAGGAGCATCCTTTATATAGGTTGAGGAGTCCTCATTGTAGTATGACTAATGTCGAGAATAATAATAAAAAGAGCAATGTAATATTATCCAAATTCCTAATAACATAATAATAAAATAAAGATAATATTTTAACTATATCTTATTTCCTAATAAAATAATAAATCTAATTATAAAAGATAATGCATCATTATATATTAAATTATATTACAAATAATCAATAAAAATATTGAAATTCTTAATATTTACAAAATCTCGTATTAATCTCGTACAGAAATTTTTGCATACGTTGTCTTCTCTAAAATGATCATATCTTGAGTTTTTGATATCTAATTAAAGCGATTCAAGAATTGTTGGAAAGTTATGAGAAATCCAATCATATATCCAGAAGACATGTTGACCAAATAACACCAATATCCCATTCAAAAATTCATCACAATTTGGTCCTAAAGTAGTTTCAACTTGTGTTGCGGTGATCCAAGTAGATGTGAGAGGAAAGAGAGGCGGATTTCGTTCATTGAATTTTTCAATATCCATGAGGGCATATAGGCCCTTGCTGATGAAGGCTTGAACTACATTCTCAAGCTTATCTTTAATAAGTATGACCCATCCTCGTGTGATAGGGTCGAGTGGAAGAGTTAGTTCATCTTCCTTTGACTTGTGACATGTGGTGCATGTATCATGGTTGCCTCAGCAATCCAATGTGACACTTTATGCCCAATTGGGTTTAGGGTGTTACATTTATACTATGCTTATTGGAACATAGTTAGCTCTTTATCTCACTCCCCCAACATTTATACTTTTAGTTAGGCAACTCGGACATGGGACTTGGAGGATCAATACATTCCGTGAAGTAAATTTTTTTGTAATGTTTTCATCTTCCAGTCTGCCTTTATTTGGGTGACATGTGCCAATATTTTGAAATACTTACTTTATGAATTATTCTACTAATGTGTGTGATATTTTGGATTTATGAATTTATTTGATACTTGTTTTACTCAAGATCCTTTATGTCTTACATTATCTGATTTGTTACGCATAATATGCTTTTTACGAATTTAAGATGTTTTAAAAGTGTTTGTAATCTGCTAGATCTAGTTGTAATGTATAAGGTGGGTCTAGGGGGTTATATTTGATTGTTATCAAAACTTTTGGTTTTTAAAACCTTGGACTCTGGATAAGTCTTAAATAAAATATTATTTTAGAAAACATTTTATAAAACTTGCTACAAAGGCCATATCCCCAAATTTTCATAAGTTTAATTGTGTCGTACTCATCTTTAATCTTTGTGTAGTGAGTCTGAAGATTCTTCAATATGAGCCCTTGATGAGTTCGTTGACCTTTTCATGGGGAAGGTCGAGCTACTAGATTTTTTATATGACACTAGATCATTAGCTTCCAGTAGATCCTCCTGCCCCTCGAGGTCTTTCAGTTCTGAAGGATTTATCACTTGCCCCTAGTTTCAATATGGCGACACCCATTATAGGAGTGCTAGATTCTAGGATTGAGTTTGTGGGAGTTGTGATGCATGAGACTCTCGACAAATAGTTTCTTCACTTGATTCAGGTGCAATCAAAGCAACATGCACCACACCTGAAGTTCCTATCACTTAGACTCTAACACTAATGGGGTTAGAACGTTCAGAGGCCTGACTAGTAAAGATCCTACTAAAGTTGAGGATTGACTTTACAGTACTGAGAGACGCATAGATCAACTGGGTTTGGAGCAATCTAGTAGATATTATGGAGTTGTCTCTATATTCAATGTGAATACCCACACCTTATGGGAGTTTTTAGTGAGCAACGTTCTTTTTTACCGTCTGATGTGGGATTTCTTTAAGGAGTGCTTTAGGAATTATTTCCTTGAATAACAATATTAGGCTAAGAGAAGACATCAGTTTTAGGATTTGGTTTAGGGAGATATGACAATTTCCAAGTACGAGATGGAATTCTTGAAGTTATTGAAGTATGGTTCTATTATGGTTCCTAGTAAGAGGGATAGATGTCGCAAGTTTTTTTGGACTCCAATATGAGTTTCGCAGGTAAGTGGTGACCCATTAGGTTGAGATATTTGATGTTGTGGTGAGGAGAGCAAAAGATACTAAGGAGGTTGAGGCATTGGCTCTTGTTACTGATCGAGTAGATCGAGAGCGGTCTAGGAGTTTACACGTCTTGAAAGGAGGACTATTCATTTACAAAAATAAAAAAAACATATTTTTAGAGATTATCATTCCCTATTTCCCAAGTTTATGCTTTAGTTAACTAGCTTTCAATTTATGCTTTAGTTAACTAGCTTTCAATTTATTCATTTAGGTCACTAATTGAAATTTTTTGGTATTAAAACAACGCAACAGAAATAGGAAAAACAACTAAGTAACAGAAAAGCTAATAAAACAATAGGAGGAATAAATTTGACTTAAGGATTTTAGAATGAGTAGCTAACAAGTCTTTATTTATAATTCCCTTGAGTTGAATTTGGAATAAATAATAAAATAAAATACGATAATATATGTAACAAACTAGATATGATGTTACAAATGTTGGGATTCTTATCTTAGATAAACGAGTGTTTGAATTGATTTTGCGTCCGACCCTTTAAAGATCATATCTTTATCAAACTAGACGATGAAAAATAACATCTAATACTCATCGCAATGCAATTGGTCACTCATAGTCTAAAACTAAAAGATGATAAAAATCTTGAAAAAGAAGAAAAGTTCACAAGAGTTCATTTTAATAAATAAATACATTGAATTGATTTGAGATGTATATATTAAAAATGAAGGCAATCTATTTATAGATTAGGAAAATCTTAACACTAAGATAGGTTAGAAAGAAATGTTTTAGAAATACAATTAACCTAGGATGATGTGTAAAGAAATAATAAATAAACTAAACCATAAATTATCTAAATCTCCTAATAAAGTAATTAGTAAATATGATCATAAATCATCTAAACTATATGATAAAGAGTTATAGAATAAATTTAATTACGAAAACCAATAAAATTATTTAAAGTTAATAATAATTCAAAAATCACATATTTAACTTGTATATAATTTTTGGTTTGTGTTCTCTTTGCTAGATATATTAAGTTATTGATGTCTGATTGAGACATTTCAAGATACATCAAAATAATAATTGATAATCGATCAATTTATAAAAAGACATCTCGATTAAAAAATATGGGGACCCCATCAAAAAAATCTTTGCAAACAACTAATGATCTAACCTTCAAAAACAATTTCACTTTATTACCTGACAAGCGTCATAATTGTCAAATAAATAAGTCTTTTTTCTTAGATAAATAAGCTATAAACGCAGTATAAAGAACAAAATGTCAATCCTTAAGGACTTAAAAAATTTCTATGTCGGTTTGAATTGATCTTGATCCAAGGAACTGTAAGAGAAAAATAAAAAAAGATTTAGCAAAATAAATAAAGTACAAATAATAAAGAAAAGTAGATGACTGAAAATAATTATGATGAGGACAGCCTCCAGCTTCGCTTCGCCTCAATTCATCTAGATCACTGAAAGGGATTTTACTTCGGGATTCCTGTCGGTTATAATCTACAAGGACAAACCCTTATAACTTACTCTTCTCTCCGGTTAACTAATTTCCTAAATTCAATCCTTGGAATTTAGTCCTTTTTTGGAATAACAACAGCTATCGATGTTAACCCCAATGTAACTTTGAGTCTTGGAAAAACATGTGCTTCGATTATGGTGCCTCAATGAGAGTTGATCTCGATCTCAATTTCCCTTAACGAACCTTCGCTAAGTGTGATCTTAGGAAGTTATTTTTGCTACAAGTTTATTGAAAAACATATATACTAGAAAATGTATTTAAATACTCATTATCATACAAGTTGATACATCATGTTATAGGCTGCTATGCCCAGTATATTAAACTAACAACCAGCTCACAAACTAACCAATTTTTTGGCGCCAAAACTAACTAACCAACACTAGATATACTAGGGTACATGTAGATGTACAGCAAGCACTGGTATAGTCTAACATTCCCCCTACTCTGCTCATCTTTCTCTTTTTTTTTTACTTAAACTACAATTCAAGCATTGCACATACAATACGACGAAACTCCTCAAATACACACTTGGACATCGGCTTAGTAAAATCAGCTACAACCTTATGTGTAGCAGGTATATAGTTAACTTTCAATTGACCAGGTGCAACCTTCTCTCGAACAAAATGAATGTCGAGATCTATATGTTTAGACTAAGCATAATAAACGAGATTGGCTCTCATAGCCACTACTCTCGTATTATCGCACCAAACCATTGGTTCTCTTTGTTATTATAACCCTAAATCTATAAGTAAAGTACTCATCCAGGTAACTTCAGCAGCAGCGTCTGCAAGACACTTGTACTCAGCCTCCATCGTTGATCGGGACACAGTTTTATGTTTCTTCAAACTCTATGCAACAAGGCACTTGCCAATGAACATACCATAACCACAGATAGAGCGTCGATCATCTATATTGGCTTCCCAATCAACATCTACAAATGCGGAAACTGTTAAATCCACATCATTCGCTCAAAACATTAAGCCATAAGTAGCAGTACCAGCCAAATACCGAAGAATTTGCTTGACTGCAAGCCAGTGTGTTTCTCATGGTGCATGCATGAACTGCGCCACCTTTCCAACACTGTAGGCTAAGTCAGGACGAGTATGACACAGATAGAGTAATGAACCAACTATGTTACAATATACTAGCATTTGATAACAACTCCCCCGCATCTTTTGACAGTTTTAAATCCAGAACTATTGGAGTGGAACATGCAGCTGCACCTATCATGCTAGTTTTCTCATGCAGTTCTAACATAAACTTTTTCTGGCTTAAGAAGAAAGAACCATGAGAGCGTGCATCTCAATCCCCAGAAAAAACTGAAGTGAACCAAGATCCTTGAGTAAAAACCTATCACTGAGTAATTGTACCACTTCTTGAATTGCACAAGACGAATGTCCAGTAATGACAATATCGTCTATGTACACCAACACATATATGTCACCAATATCTCATTTATAGATAAATAACGAAGAGTCTGCTCGTGATGTAATAAACCCTATCTACACAAGAATATCCCTAAGCTTAGCATGTCAGTTCCTAGGAGCCTGACATAGTCCATAGAGTGCCTTCTGAAGCTTGCAAACAAGGAAAGATCCTTCCTCAGTAACTTGCTCAAATCCTGATGGTTGTTGTATGAAGATATCTTCAGTGAGGTCTTCATTAAGAAACACATTATTAATATTAATATGTCTCAACTCCCAGTCATTTGATACTGCTAGTTCCAGAACAACATTAATTGAGGAGAACCTAACAACCGGGCTAAACGTATCAGTGAAGTCATATCCTAGTACTTGCAAGTAACCTTTTACAACTAAATGAGCCTTATAGTGATGTATGGAGCCATCTGGATTGCGTTTCATTTTAAACTACCACTTGCAACCTATAGGAACACGACCCTCTGGTAGTTTAACCAACCTCCAAGTGTTGTTCCTTTGAAGATCATCAAACTCAACTTGAACTGCCTCCCTCCAATTGACTGACTGCAACGCCTCTTGAACTATAGAGGGTATCTTATTGTCAAAATGACTAGAGTACACCTTAGGTTTGAAAACTCCACATTTGTTGCATGTCATCATTGAATGATGATTCTCCCTTTCTAGAACAATTGGTAGAACAGATGACACATATGGCATATTAATAGGCAAAGCCAACTCTTCAAGCCCTCGATTCGTACTGTTTGATACATCAGATGTACTTGCATCATTGTGTTCAATTGTACTCGTTGAAGTAGAGCCTGGACCTGAGCTATCAGTAGTGATTGGCACTATGAGGGGTGTGTCCTCAGCAGAATCATGAGAAGTAATGCTTTGTGAAATAGACATATGTTGGTGTGACTGGCCCGCAACCTCATCAACTACCTCAGTATACATATAACCTTGATTAACAGTTGGAACAGCTTCACTGAGCCATTTCTTTGTATCAATAATAATTGGAATATCTCATGAACGGATAACTTGTGCACTACGTAGAGAGCAAGCTGCAACTTTATCTGCAAATAGAAACACACTTTCATTAAACACGACATGTCGAGAGATATAGACTATGCCATTACTTGCAAGACACTGATAGCCCTTGTGTTGAGGACTGAAGCCAAGATGTGTACAAGGCTGAGATCGAAAAGACAGTTTATGATTCTGAAAGGGTCTTAGATGCGGAAAACACTGACACCCAAAGACCTTCAGTAAAGTATACTCAGATTTTTTTTTTTTGAAATAGCTTCTCGAATAGAGTCATTCCTTCTAGCACAACCGTTGGAATATGGTTGATTAGATGAATGCAGTCACTGCATATGACCAGTACTGTATGGACATGGATGTTTGGGCTAACAGAACAAGTTTTAGTTCAACGACACGATGATGTTTACGCTCAACCACTCTATTCTATTCATACATGTGAAGGCAAGTCAACCGATGCACTATCTCAGACTTGGCAAGTAGCGCAGAGAAAACTCGATACTCTCCACCCCAATCTGTCTGAAGAGCTTTGATCAATCCTCCAAACTAATTGGCTACCAATTTTTGGAACACCTGAAACACTTCAAGAGCTTGAGCTTTATCTTTGAGTAGATAAAGCCATGTAAACCAAGTAAAAGCATCCACAAAGGTGTCATAATAGCGAAAGCCATTGGAAGCAATGTGAGGAGGTCCCCACAAATCTAAAAATACTTGTTCAAACGATGCAGTATATTGAACATTAAATGAAGAAAATGGAAATTTGTGACTTTTTCCCATAAAGCAACCCACACAAGTTTTATTAACATCAACATCAAGTTTTACATCAAGTTCTTTGGTAATTTTACTAAAAAAACTAGTTGGAAGTCCTAAACGGTGATGCCATAGCTTAGAGTGAGATATGTCTGTAGTTGTAAGATGAGTTGTAGCACCATAGCCTTCTGTACAGAAATCAGCAAGCGAAAACGTATATAGACCTTCTTTCTCTTCACCTTGTAGTAGAATCGCCTTAGAGGATTCATCACGAACAAAACACTTTTCAGTATGGAATTCAAGACAGACACCATTATCCCTAGCAAGCTTGGAGATCGAAAGTAAATTCTTGGTTATTTGAGGTACATGTAATAATTCATTCAAGATCATGGTTCTTGAAGAAGAAGGAACAATCGCAGTACCAATGTTATGAATATCAATAGAGACTCCATTGCCAATAGTAAGTTTACCTGGACCTCTAAACTCAGCTGGGTTCGTAAAATTTACGGTATCAGGAGTAATATGATGTATAGCTCCTGAATCCACCACCCAATGATCACCGGATCTGGAAACCGTATTAGCTTGCAAATGACTTGCTGTTTGAGAACGACCTTTGCAGCACTCACAACCCAGGCTAGAAGTCTCATTATCTGAATAGTGCGCATTGCCAGACTGACCTTTATGAACCTGAGACTCAGATGTAACACACATAAACTCTTCATCATAACGGTGCCAGCAGCGATCAACCAAGTGAACGAGTTTGCCACACAACTGACATTGAATTCGAGCTCATCCTCGACCTCATCTACCAGATCTATTAGTGAATGACGAGCGTGTAGGTTTAGAATTACGACAACCACTAGCAGAGGAGTCATTAACCTCCTCTCTCTCAACAACATTGGCAGTCATAGGAACATAATCAAACTGCTCATTGAAGCTGGCAATTGTGCCTCGGCATCTAAGAGAACAATATAAAGATTGTTCAAGGGCAGCATTTCCTTCATCGTGGTGATAACTGCCATAAACGGTTGATACTCCCTAGGTAGTCCTTTCAAGATGCTTGCAATATGTGAAACTGCACTACCACACGGGGAAAGTGCATCACACACTTCCTTTACTTTGAGTGAGATACACATGCATGATGTTACTCCCTTTCTTAAGCGAAGTTAGCTTGCAGTGCAGGCTCATAGCATCCGTCGTGGATCTACTTGCAAAGAGTTGTTGCACTACATTCCATACTATAACTAGTGATTCAGCGCCCCTAAAATAAGGAAGATGATGAGGACTAATGGTCGACATGAACCACGAAGCAAGCGCACTATCCTTTGCCACAAAGTTCTCATGTATTGTACCAATATCATCAAGAATCGTCTCCGGCGGTGGCTTCAAAACTCTATTCAATAAGCGTTCGAGGCGGTGACTCCATACAGTATGCAGAATTTGATGCTTCAATAGGAGAAAATTCATCTCGCCAAGAATAACATTTATTTTCTTGTGAGAGAAACCCGTACCCGTGGATGATTCCATGATCACCAAGCAAGAACGAGTAGAAACAAACGTTAGACAAGAAACCTAAGACCGACGGCGAAAGATACCATGTTGAAAAATGTATATGCTAGAAAATTTATTTAAATCCTCATTATCATACAAGTTGATATATCAATTTTATAGGTTGTTATGCCCAGTCTGTTGAACTAACAACTAGCTAAAAAACTAACCAATTTGTTGGCGTCAAAACTAACTAACCAACACTATATATACTAGGGTACATGTAGATGTACAACAAGCACTGGTATAGTCTAACAGAGCCGAATCTTCTTCCTAATGGTAAATCAAAACATCGATCAAACCAACATACGCTTTTTGAATTGAAGGTGTCGAGATATACAAAGAAGAGGTCGATTGTCAATCCAAGTTTGCAAAAAATAGAGAAATATATTTGAAGGTATGAAGTGATTTTTAATTCTCATGAAACGGATTGAGTCATCACTTAGCTATCGGCTAAATGGAAAATTAGCTAAGCATGATAGAAAACCATACTTAGCATGTAAAAGAAAGTAAAAGAAAAATAAACAAAGATGAAAAAGAAAATAATCTTTATAGAACTAAAAAATCCCAAAGCAAATAAAAGCCAAAATTAATACATCCGTCAAGCTTCACCTTAATGGGTATTTATAGCTTGAGATAACTTAAAGGAAATAAAATATCTAAAGGAAATAAAACACCTAAAAATTATCCTAAGAACATTCAAATAGTTAAATCATGATTAATAGCAATCTAAAATCCTAATAAGAGAAATACAATTCCTAATTAAAATAATAATTCTCAAACATTTAAATTCAATTACAATTATTAAGTCTTATAGAGTTTTCGTCCTCATGTCCTTCTCTCTAGATTCTGCTAACTAGGTCACCTTCTAGAAATTATCGTTGACTAGACTGCAAATTCTGCCATATCGACATCGTCATGTCCATGTGTCTAGCCTTGATTCCATAAAATAAAAAAACTACATAACTCACCTTTTAAACGTTGTTTTCTGGAAAATAGAGTCTTGTGCATAATTGAACATAAACAACCCAAAACCAGCAATATCAAAGAGATAACACGAAGTAATTAGCAACAAACTAATAAGAAACTAAAACACTCATCAAATTCCCCTCACTTATTCAATGCTTATCCTCAAGCATGCCTTAATCAGTAATCAAAATCTCAAGTTACTAATACTTCATCTCACAATATGTCAAATGAGTCAATGATCACCACAACTATCGGAAGCAAAGTGACAATTAAACAAATAAGCACAACTAGTAACAAGTTCAAGCAAAAGCCACGATATCCCAATTATTCATCAATTTCAATGTAACAAGACTCAATACCTAACAAAGATTTACTCATTGTCGCTCATAGTGTTAAAGGTAAAAGAAATCGCTCAAAGCCAAAACTAATAAAGACATTACCATAAGCATGTATGAAAATTAAGTCTCAGCCACTAGAATGAACAAGATACATTTAAACAAAGGGTCTTTAATTAGGTTGTAACGGGGTTTAGGTGTAGGTGGGGTAAAAGGCCAAAAAAATTGGGTTTAAATATCAAGACAAGGGACATGAAAAATATAAGGCAAAATCCACGAAACGAAGTAAATAAAAGTAATGCAACGAGAGAAAGTGTAACAAACATAAAAAAAAACTAATTCCCCTTTTTTCGATATGTTATTTTTTTCTGTTGTTTCTTTTTTCTATTTAAGTACACTTCGAACAAGAATTTCCTTTTGTTTTTGATGGTTCTTCTTCTCTTTTTTTTTTTTTTTTTTTTTGGTTTGTGGAACAAACCAATTTCTATCATGACAAGGGTAACAAAAGAGGATAAAAATAAAAATAAAAGGTTTCAGGTTAACAATGGGGTAAAAACAAAGAAAAGGGTAAAGGCACAAAATTAGCTCACTAATGGATATAAATGGGTAGGTAATTTTGGTAGAGAAGTGGGAAAATCCTAAGTGCCCTAATCATATTAAAACATCAAGTTCAATATGTAGTCTTGATATGCATTTAATCACAAGTTCTAGAATGTTAATCATTAATCCGGCACACTCAATCAAACAAATGAGTAAGAATGAAAAGTATGCTCGTTTAGGCTCAAATCTCACGAAATGGTGTAACGTGTATTGAATCAAGAAACATATTAACTAACGAATTCATGGAACATCAAGCAAAATTTTAAAGAAAAATACTAATCATGTCGTTTTACTATCATGCACCCTAAATCCAATAAAAACATAATCACAAACTCATAAGACAATCAAAGAAACAAATCAAGAATCAAGATCGGCAACAAGAAATTTCAACATACTGACCAAGGCAACTCAATTCCAAACATATAAGCAGGCGAGAGAAAATCGATGCAAATGTTCTCTACCCCTCACTTAAAGAATATTGTCCCAATGTGAAAAATTAAAGCATATGAGAAGGAATAGAGATACTTCTTCGTGTCTAGTGAAGGTCGCAGTCACGACCAATTGGATTTGATCGCTTAAAAGAGAAGTTGTCAGAGTGTGAATCAAGAAATTGTCCTCTTCTTGATTTCTTGTTAGAACCACGGTTGAGATGAGAGAGTCAGTTGGCAATGTAGAATATGGTGGTTCTGAAACGACAATACAATTAAAGATTGGGTAACAACGGTTGGCGAGAAAGAAATTTGCGGTTTGTGTGGGTAAAGACGTGTGACTACTGGGTGTTTGGTTAAATAAAAGATGAAAGGTTTGTTTATTTTTTGTGTGGGGCCCAGGTTTGTGAAAACATAAGAAATCAAGTGGGGCTTGTTTAAATGAAATATGCATTGTGGATTAAAAATGGTTTTTGTTGGCTTAAATAAAGCGATGCGTTTTGGATGGCAAAGATATGATTGATTTAAAGGGTTTTGTTTAAATGCACATAAAGATTTATTTGGGTTTTAAAACATTGTACACTGCACCGTAAAATGCCTCCCTCGCCTGCATTGAAAATCTCATATTAATGCCATGATCGAACTTTCGAACTTGATCAAAATATTGGGTGTACCTAAAAATGTAAAGGAAAATAAATAATAATAAGAAAAAAAAAAATAAAATGAACGTAAAACAATAGAGATGGGTTGCCTCCCATTAAAGCGCTTTTGTTTTACATCATTAGCTCGACGACCTAATTCAGACTACAGGTTCCGCTACAGATACTTCCATCACTTTATACGTTTTTTCCAACTAAGAAATTCATTATGAGAAATTCTAAGATCATAGAATTTTTCCTTTTTATCCCTGTAGATTCTTTCATTCTAACAGGCTTTGCTTCGGATCTTTTTCAACTTTAGAATCTTGTCCGAAATCATGGTAAAAAATACATCACCTTCACCAAAAATGAATTTTTCAAACGTTCCGACAATGGTTTCAACTCTATTTTTTGTGCCTGCAAAATGGAAAATTTTAAATTTTGAAGGAGTTAAACGCAAATTTGATTCAACAAACGAAATATTTTTTAACTCCCTAGATTCGTCTTTTTTATACTCCAATTTCCTACACAAATCATCTTATAAGTTAGTTTCCACAAACTCATGATACATGCATCAAAAGGTTCACATCAAAGGAAGAAGTAATAACTCTTCCAAATGATCCACTCGTCCAAGAAGACCAGAATAGAAGCAGACTTGCGACGACTTTTGAATGGATTCCTGATCTTATTTGGTCAACATTTCTTCTAGAGGTACAGCCGTATGTCTCTTATCTTTCCAACGGTTCTTGAATCGCATCAATCGGATATCGGGAACTCAAGATATGGACATTTTACTGAAGACGGTGCATGCAGGAAATCCTATACGGGATTAATACGTGATTTTGTAAATATTACGAATTTTCAAAATTTATATTGATTATTTGTAATATAATTTAATATAGGATGATGAATTATCTTTTATGATCAGATTTATTATTTTATTAGGAATTAAGGTTGGGTTAAAACAATATTTTTAGTTATTATTATTTTATTAAAA
This sequence comes from Hibiscus syriacus, assembly GCF_006381635.1. Classification (NCBI taxonomy): domain Eukaryota; kingdom Viridiplantae; phylum Streptophyta; class Magnoliopsida; order Malvales; family Malvaceae; genus Hibiscus; species Hibiscus syriacus. Next base: position 2,543,848 of record NW_024062770.1, read on the forward strand.
ATTAGAGTTAAGACATGTTTAGTTTATTATTATTTTATTTTTTAGTTATTTAGGACCTTTAGAACTCAGTCACTATATAAAGGAAGCTTCATTCAACTTTGTAAATAAGATTTCTTTGATTAATAATACAACGAGAGTTCGTTTTTGTAAGTGTTGATTGCCTTGTGCCTTCGAAGCTTCTTCTCCTGAAGTTCATTCAAGTTCTTGTGAGGGAGATTAATCTTCACACTCCAATTTGTCTTTTCATCGCGACTAGGAGGGTTGGTTAGAGTCATATTATATCATGTTTTCCTTTTTATTACGACTAGGAGGGCTCGATAGGACATTATTCATCGATTTTCCACATATCCATCCACACCATCAATCATCTTTACCGTTCACCTTCATAAGGGAGATCTTTTGATTTCTTGGTTATCTTAATTTATTTTCAATTTATTTATCTTTTATTTATTTTATTCTAATATTGTTTCTTATCTTATTTCCAGCACTTAAAAGAAACCCTAAAAGACCCTAGTTGCTACCACCACCTTCCCCTATTCATTCCCTTTTGTTCTTCATCGAGTCTAGGGCTTTCTAGGTTTCATTCTTCAACAAGAGCAACGTTCATTAACCCGCCACCGCTTCCCTATCAATTGGTATTAGATTTGGGCCGATTCTTGGAAAAAAACAAGCAGTCTTGCTTGTTCTTGCACACAAAACCGTCAAGGTACACCAATCGAGCTAGTTCGTAAAAGATTTATCATTTCAAGTCAAAATTTTAAAAAAAATTGCAAACGAAGAAATTTAGGCCTTATTTTCTCCATATCTCATATTCATCCTAAGAGTAATCTCCAGTCCAAAATTCACCCCAATCGGAGTTCATTAGAGCCTTCAAATACATCATTCAAGTAACATCGGTAGTTTCGGTCTAGAACATTGTCGAATTTCTTGAAAAATATACAGGAGAAATTTCGTGGTTAAAATTTCCATATTGAAACATCATATATTGAATATCATTCACAAACAAAATCAGAATTTTCGGATATCAATAAAATCTTCGATCAAAGCGATCACAAAAAAAGATTATTTGAGGACTCACCGTTCAACAGAGTTTACTGGATTCTACTGAAAGTATTTGGTTCTGAAATTTTACAGGAGCTTTCTTGACGCATCAAAATACATTCATGAATTTCTCCAAAATTTTGGACACCAATAACCCCTCAAAAACGTTGCTCAATTTGATCCAACGTTTTCTAGGTTTCTGGTTTAGTTCTTTTTTTTTCTTTGACTCTTAGTGCATTAGGTTCTTTTGTTTTTCCTTTTTATTGTTCTTTTGCATTATCTAACACATTATCGTTCTTGTGTTAGTAGGACTAAAGAGTTTGCATACTTCTTCCTTCCTTGCATTCTTGTTCTCTTGGAGTCTAACTCTTGTTTAGCCTCTTAGAACTTTTAGGTTTTCTTATCGTCTTTGCTAGTAATCAAACTCCGATACGAACTGTGAAAGACTACTTGGTAAAGTGAGTTTTAAAGAGTACAAGATTGGCTTACTTGCCTCTCGCTGTGTTACTTTCTTGGAGTGACTTGTGAGGTTTCTTGCTTTGTTGAATTTTCTTTCTTTTATTTTTATTTTACTTTAAAATTTTCTTTCGAGTGTTATGATTTCAAGATGGGCAACAATAACAACAAGACACTTACGACTATCTTAGTCGCACTTGCATGACTCACGACTCAAATTGAAAGATTTGATGAACTTACCAATACCGTGAGAGAATGACAAAAACCACAAATGGATCTATCAAACCATAATCTAAGACCAAACAATGTTGAACTTTTGGTACCCAAGTGAGAACAACCACGTTTCCAAGCACCTGAACTCTTTGTAAAACCAAAGTTCACGATTCTCGTCTTTCAAATGAGACAACGATCTGGACATGTACATCAATTGGGAAGGAAAAGTTGATCTCATGTTCGTATACCATGATTGCCCCCAAGCTAAACAAGTTCCCCTCATCACCATGCAATTCGAAGGATATCCTCGAACTTGGTGGATGCAAACAAGGAAAAAGATCCAGAACTTCCAAATTCCAACAATCACTTCTTGAACTGACCTCAAATAAACCATGAGAAAGTGATTCCAACTAACACATTATACACGAGAAGTTAAACTACGAGTACACCAACTTCGACAAGGTAGAAGTTCAGTTGAAGACTACTATAAGGAGATGCAGTCCATACTCAATAGGGCTAACATAACCAAAAAAGGAGAAGTCACCATGTCAAGATTCATCGTCGGCTTAAACTCAAAAATCACTGATCTTCTTGATCTCCATGGGTACGAAAACTGTGAAGATACACTAAAGAAAGCAATGACAATCGAAGCACAAATCCAAAGGAGATTCCTATTCAGAGAATATAACCAAGGTACTTCATCCTCTTACCAAGGTAATCCTTCAAATCCTTCCTCATCTTCTACTCCATCTTCTCTGAAAAAGCCAAGAGATGACAAACCTGACAAGGATAAAGAACGACCACCAAAGAATGACACACTTCCAGCCCCTAAATATCAAATGATAATTTGTGAGGAGGTAGGGAAAGAAAAAAAAGAAAAAGTTGAGAAAGTGTCAAAAACAAAAGAGGTCACTAGTTACAAAAGCCAAAAGTATAGTGACCCATGGGAGGTGAGTGAACCTAATTGTGAGAAGAAAAGAGTGACTCAAAATCTATGTGTGAGCACAAAAGAATTGAGAGAGAACATTCTTTACAAACAACCCTCCATCCTTGTTCGCTTTATGGAATCAATTGTTTCGATTTCTAACATTAACAAGGATTTGCCTAGTGTGTTTTCATCTTTGTTACAGGATTTTCGAGAAGTGTTAGGTGATAAACCTAATGAATTACCACCGAAAAGAGGAAAATAACACCAAACTAATCTAATTCAAGGTTCCATCATACCTCATCAAACATACAATCTCGAAGAAACCAAAGAGTTAGATTTGTTACAAAAAGGCTACATCAAGGAAAGCCTTAGTCGTGATGCCATCTTAATGACGAAACAAGATTTACACAACTCCACATGCTTTATAATTCATGCACAGGGAATCCATGTAAATGATGAGAAAGTAAAAGCAACACAAGATTGGCCCACACCATCTTCCATCGCCAAGAGTTGTCGAATAATGCTAGGTGACCCTCCTGACGGGTTACCACCTGAAAGCCCTAATCACTATGCCATATCAATGAAGAGTAACAATTTACGAGAGTCCAAAGGTAAGTATTTTATTACTCATTTTAATGATATTGTAACGTACTTCTCCTTTTTACAAGGTAAGACTCTTGAAGTTGTCATTCATGTCAAACATAACTCCTTTAAGTGCGTAACAGACCCAGGTAAATAAACATAGTAGACGATGCTTTACCATGAAAGTATATTCTTAAGCATTCTACTATTCCGAGTATTGAACATATCAAAGATGTATATCATGATAACTCGGATATTTTTTATATTTATGTCCATACTTTTAAAAGTGCTTTTAATGAGCTTTATCTTGTATATGAGTTTCCTTGCCAATTAAACAGGTTCTACAGTCTACAAATCTCCTCCCGAGAATTCTTAATTCATGAACCACACTTAGGAGACTTTAACAAACCAATTGACAAGGTTTTTAAACACTAATTCTCGCCACACACGAATAAAACCATGGAGAAATTATCTGAAGCAATCATACATAAGGCCAACAGTGGTAGGCGTCATGTTGAATTTCAATATAAATATCAGATTACAAGACTTGTATGCAAAATAGGATTCCAAGACTACAAGAAATCAGTTCCTACAAAGAACAAACCTCGACTAAAACGCATAAACACACATCACATTGATCATGGTAAATGTTTCACAAGTTTTTCTTTCAACACATCTAATTCTCTTTCTTTTGGATTTTCATATTCGAGGAGGAATCCTTTTGAGGAGTGGGGGAATGATACATGTACCAGGGTCCATAATACATGCTTCTTTGGACTAATGTTTCTACTCGAACCTATTAGACGAACAAAGTCTCGAAGTTTCAAATCATATCTATTCGGTAAGCATAATGTGAATGAATTATTAAACTATTCTAATGTTGCTCCCTTTAATTTTTGGATTCAAGGTCAAATATTTTTGAAGAAAGGGAGGATGATACATGCATCACAAGGTTCACATCAAAGGAAGAAGTAATAACTCTTCCAAATGATCCACTCGACCAAGCCTTGGAAAAGGAGACCAGAACACATCATATTTACGATGACTTTTTGAATGGAATACTGATCTTATTTGGTCAACATGTCTTCTATAGAAACAACCTTCTGTCTCTTATCTTTCCAACGGTTCTTGAATCGCATCAATCTGATATCGGGAACTCAAGATATGGACATTTTACTGAAGACGGTGCATGCAGGAAATCCTATACGGGATTAATACGTGATTTTGTAAATATTACGAATTTTCAAAATTTATATTGATTATTTGTACTATAATTTAATATAGGATGATGAATTATCTTTTAGGACCAGATTTATTATTTTATTAGGAATTAAGGTTGGGTTAAAACAATATTTTTAGTTATTATTATTTTATTAGGAATTAGAGTTAAGACATGTTTAGTTATTATTATTTTATTCTTTAGTTATTTAGGACCTTTAGTTATTTAGGATATTTAGAACTCAGTCCCTATATAAAGGAGTCTTCATTCAACTTTGTAAATAAGATTTCTTTGATTAATAATACAACGAGAGTTCGTTTTTGCAAGTGTTGATTGCCTTGTGCCTTCGAAGCTTCTTCTCCTGGAGTTCTTTCAAGTTCTTGTGAGGGAGATTAATCTTCACTCCAATTTGCCTTTTCATCACGACTAGGAGTGTTGGTTAGAGCCATATTATCTTGTTTGCCTTTTCATTATGACTAGGAGGGCTCGATAGGACATTATTCATCGATTTTCCACATATCCATCTACACCATCAATCATATTTACCGTTCACCTTCATAAGGGAGATCTTTTGATTTCTTGGTTATCTTACTTTATTTTCAATTTCTTTATTTTCAATTTCTTTATCTTTTGTTTATCTTATTTTAATCTTGTTTCTTACCTTATTTCCAGTACTTAAAAGAAACCCTAAAAGACCCTAGTTACTGCCACCACTGCCTTCCCCTATTCATCCCCTTTTGTTCTTCATCGAGTCTAGAGCTTTCTAGGTTTGATTATTCAACAAGAGCAATGTTCATTAACCTACCACCACTTCCCTATCAACTCATCTACTAAAGGCTCATAAACACCGATGCAACTAATGTTCCCACTTTGTCTAGATACTTCATCACCTTGTAAATGTCAAATTTAACAATCTCACCGTTGAATTGTATAGTAAGAATTCCACTTCTCACATCAATTTTGCTATGCATTTTGCTCATAAAGGGGCGGCTAAGAAGGATTTCAGAAAAAGTGTTGGTTCGATCGTTCTCCATGTCAATAACATAGATTTTTGGCAGAAAATTAGTTCATTTACCTTAACTATTACGTTCTCAAAGAGTCCTTTGGGATAAATAATAGATCGATCAGCCAGCTGGATTGTCACTCTTGTTTCCTTCAAAGTCTCAGCAGAAAGTAAGTTGTAAACAGAAAGCGACATAACATTTATGAAAGCACCAAAATCACACATAGCACGTTTATAGCACGTTTAATTTGTACCTTATCGATTTTACAGGGTATAGAAAATATACATTGGTCTTTTTAACTTTGGTGGAAGCTTACGTTGAAAAACAACTAAGATGTACTTTTCTAAGTTTACCCTTTTATTATCGATAAATATCCTTTTGGATATGCAAAGATCTTTCAAGAATCTGACATATCTCGACACTTTTCAGATCACCTCAATAAGTGATATATTTATCTTCACCTTTCAAAAAATTTCAAGAATCTCCTTCACCTCATATTTTTTTTCGTATTTAACCAATCTTGATAGGAAGGGAGGTGGCGTGGCATAGGGAGATGGTGTGGGAAGAAGCTGTGATTCATCTTTCTTTTTCCTCTAGGATCTCGTGTCAACTTCTTTCTTTTCTTTCTAGGATCTTAGTCCTTATTTGGATTAACAATGGCTATCAATGTTAGTCCTTGGATCTCTTCGGTGAACTAATTTCCTAAAGTCAATCCTTGGACTTTAGTCCTTGTTTGGATTAACAACGGTTATCGATGTTAACTTTAATGTAACTTTGAGTCTTGGAAAATCCCGTGCTCGGATTATGGTGTCTCAATGAGAGTTGAACCTGATCTCAATTTCCCTTAGTGGACCACTGTTAAGTGTGTTCTTAGGAATTTGAATTTGCTACAAGTCGAATCTTCTTCCCAATGGTAAATTAAAACATCGATCAAACCAAAGCGCGATTTGAATTCTCACGAAAGATATGTAAAGGAGAGGTCGATTGCCAATCCAAGTTTGCAGAAAATTGAGAAAGATATCCAAAGGTATGAAGTGCTTTTCAATTCTCATGAAACAGATTATGTCATCGCTTAGCTATCGGCTAAATGAACAATTAACTAAACATGATAGAAAATCATACTTAGCATGTAAAAGAAAGTAAAAGAAAATAAACGAATACGAAGAAGAAAATAATCTTTATAGAACTAAAAAATCCTAAAGTAAATAAAAGTCAAAAGCAGTACATCCGTCAAGCTTCGCCTTAATGGGTATTTATAGCTTGAGATAACCTAAAAAAATAAGATATAGATAATTCCTAATTAAAATAATAATTCTCAAACATTTAAATTCAATTACAATTCTGATGTCTTAAAGAGTTTTCGTCTGTCTATCCTTCTCTCTTGATTCTGCTGACTATGTCACCTTCTAGAAGTTGTCGCTGACTATACTGCATGTTCTGCCACGTTGACATCGTCATGGCCAAATTCATGTCTATGTGTCCAACCTTGATTTTAGAAAAAAAATGCAACTCGCCCTTTAAATACTTTTTTTGGAAAATATAGTCCTGCGCAAAATTAAACATAAACAACCCAAATCAAAAAATATTAAAGAGGAAACACTCATCATTACACAAATAACTAGTTTTGTTCCTCCTATGCATGTATCACCTTATGCACACTCTCCATCAAACACATTCCGAAGTGACCCGTTCAAACTTAACCCTTCTTTACGAGACAATACACCATAGTTGTTGTTTGTTGGGTAAATTATGTAATTAGTATCATTTTAGTACCTAAATTTTTAATTTTATTCAAACTCATATCTAACATTTAATTTTTATTTCGTTTCAGTACCCTACCTTTAGAAAGTTAACACATATAGTACCTAAACCATCAGTTTTTGTCCGTTTTAGTACCTAGACATTCAATTTCTTTCAAACCGTAACATTAAATTTTGAAAAAATATACTAAAATAAAATAAAAACTAAACTTTATGTAAAGTTTTAAAAAAATTACAAGTTTAAATACTAAAATGGATCAAAATTGATAATTTAAATACTAAACGTGTAATTCAAAAAAATGACTATTTAACTACCAAGTTTGATAAAGTAATGTCCATGAATTGTCCCCGAGGACCAGTAACTAGCATTTACTCTGTAACTCCCTCAGATCGATGCGGGTAACCCGATCCGATCTGGAGTGTCACATTAGGACCACCGGAGCGACCCACTGTAAAAATAGTGGAAAATTTAAAACTTTTATTAAAACATGTAACTTATAAAATCATTTATCAATATTCAGAAATAAAGATTTTCAGACTCGTATATAAAACAAAATATAATTACATGCCCCCTAATCACATGTATCGTACTCTGCCAGCAATGCCGGAAGAATTCCCTTACTGGTGTTGATAGATGCACTGATACGATTCTTGTAACCTAAAAATGTTAGTAACATAGTGAGCTTTGGAAAGCTCAATAATACAGAACTATCAAATGATGCTGAAGAACGTGCAGAAACAGATAAACATATTTTTCCTTATTTATTCATGCATCTACATATTTTTAGGCTGAGCTGAGGTTCCACTGATATCTCAGGTAGTAACAGACATAAGTGTTCAGTTCAGGGAAATATTTTGGATGATTGAGTTCATGAGATCAGAATAGGTTATCTAGTTTGTTCCCGTAAAATCAGTAAAAAGATACAGATCTTTTAAAACATATTTATTCTTTTAATTCAAAAGTCCTAATAATCCCTCCAACCGCTAAACATCATAATGTGTAGGTTCCCCCAGAACCATACACCCAACCGCACAACTAGTAAAGCCCTGAGCACAAAGCCGATGAGCCTGTAGATATACTTCCTCCAATAATAAACCCCCATTTCTCCATCAGTAAACGGAGATATCAGAAATCAAAACAAAATTCAGATCAAATATCATAATAGAATCCATATCAGAAATCAAAACAGAATTCAAGTCATGTATCAGAACAGAATTCAAGTAGGAAATCAGATAAAATATTCAAGTGATTAGGGAACACACTATAGTTTACATATATTATTCACAGGTACTGGATAATCTTATCGGGCAGAGAAACACGGATCTTCAGTATACCGATAGAATGTCAAAATTTAGAATCATTATTGGAAGAGTTCATTAACTGACGAAATCATCAGTTATTCAGAATTAAATTTGAGCTGATAAGGAAGAAATGAAGGTTCGGGACATATACAGCCTGTTTCAATCTATCGGATTATCGAAATAACTCAAGCTGAACAACTCCCATAACTAATGCATGTTGACCGGTTCATTCTTTTTCCTTCAGGTATTCACTCTTTAATACCAACAATTATTGTCCATAAATCATCTTTTAGTCATCGTTGAATGGGCCTTCCAAGGGTCTTTATTTCATTTCCACGCTTCAACGATATCAGGAAATGTTGACATACTTGATTTTTTTCATAACCCATAGTAATGGTACACTATGTAAACTCATCAGAGTTTCTAGACTTATCCAAATCACTTACTTAATCCTCAGTCATTGAGGTTACTTAGTTCATTTAGCAGTCAAGTCTATTCCAGTTATTTCGGGGTTTTCAAGAGTAATTAAGACGTTTCTACATTTCAGATACATATTGTACTTCCGTTCAGTTAAATTTGGTCTTCATGGTTGATTTGTCTAACGAGTATCCACTTCTTAGTATGAATTTCATTTAGCGTTGAGCTGAGCTGAGTACTTCCAAAATTATCATCGATCCAAACTTAAGGAGATGAACACACATTCAAGTGATAACTATGTCATTCAGGTACTGACATGTCATTAGGGTTGATCGACTTACTTAAGTTGTGTTCCATAACTTTTAATGGTAGTACACCACCCTTGTTTATTTAGATTCCTTAATTAATCCAAGACATTTACTTAGTCTAGGCCATAAGTGTATTTTGGTGCTAAATGTTATTCCAATCATTTCAGAGCTTGAGAATATCCAATCATTCCTGGCTTAGTGATATTCTTGGGTTTTTTCCATTTTAGGGGTATTGTAGTCATTTTACAGATTCAGGGTATTTAAAACCTTTCCTTCCGTCCGACCTTATTATTTAATTTAAACTTATCATATATTTCAGGCATTTCAGACAATTCTTATAAAGAAGCACCCTCAATAATTTATTCTTCAAGTATATGCTCTTAACTTGAAGATTTTCGGGTCAACTGCCTTCTCAGATATTACAAATAGGTTATCAGGAATTTTCTGTACAAAGACAGGATTTTAACAATTAAATATGTAATTTAATGAGTTAGGTACGAATTCTCATGGTACTTTCTCATTCAGAGTCAACTCGGACTATTTTTACCTCTTAAGGGTATTTTCTTAATTCCTTAACCAGGTAACTTCGGTATTAAAACTCTTAACAAGGATAATTATAATTTAGAGATTCTGGGGTTAATCGCTTTCTCGGATAATCTCTAAACTTTAAATTATTCCTTAACAAAAATTCTAGTATCTTGTACAAGCCATCTTGGATTTAGAAATCAGATATCCAGATTTCCTAAGAAAAACTAGTATTTTATGTAAACATAATTAGTTTCATCATATCAATATGTCTTTAAAATTTCTTATCCAACTTCTAGAGTCAATTCTTGTCCTTATTACAATATAAGGGTATTTTCGTAATTTTACCTAATCGGAGTATTCTCATAATTTATCCTCCAAGTACCTTTAATGAGATAAATTGTAATTTACATATTCTGGACTGATTCCTTTATCACTTAATCACAGGACTTGTAATTCAATAGAATCTTAACTAATTTATCACTTAAACCGTTATTCGGTTCGAATCCATCCATAATCAAACAAAATAGACCAATCATATACATTCATGCATTTATCCATTATCAACATGTTCCATAAAGCATAAAGAGGTAGTAATGTATTACCTCAATTTTTATGCCACACTGATCGACCATTTAAACTCTATTCGAACGTCCTCGATCTTGAAATCAACTTCCAATAATTCATTGGATACATATAAATAGTAATTTCATTAAAAACAGAGCTTAATTGTGAAAAACGGATCGAATCGGGTAATTAACCAGTCAAAAATAGCTTTCCGGGTTTGAATTTGACGAAACGGACTTCGAATTCAGATTCAGGACGTCGAAAAACATAAAATATAACTTTTCAAAAAATTTGACTTTTTGGTCAAAGTCAACGGGTTTGACTGACAATTTCGAGGCTTCGGGTTCGAATTTGGAAAAACGGACTTCGGAATCGGACACAAGACGTTGAAAAAAATAAATTATGACTTTTCAAAAAATTTGACTTTTTAGTCAAAGTCAACAGTCAACATGTCGATCAATGGTTTGGGTCATTAGGTCGAGTCGGGTCAACGGGTTGGGTCAAACGGGTCGGGCCAAAACTGGGTCAAACTGCCCCCAACAGTTTTCGAAGCTCCCCCACTCGTAGGGGCGGCTCGTGGGGCGCGTGAATAGTGCTATGGTGTCTGAAAAATTCCTGAAAATTTTCTAAAAATTATTTTAAGGCATTTTGACTCACTTACCAAACTCGATTCACAATTTTGAATGGTGGAGAGCTCGATTCCAAAACGTCGAAAACTTTGACTTTCTCACCCCTCCACGCGCCAGAGACAACGAAGACACAGAGGACATCGGTGGACTCGGAATGATGCAAGGAACACAATGGTGCGGGAGGTGTCGAAAATGGGTGGCCGGATCGACATGAATCGACAAAAAACCAACGGAGATTGAGTTAAAACCGACTATACTTTCGGTTGAAATTTACGACAAACGACGCCAAATCACGACGAGAGGTTTAGGGGGTTTTGTTCATCGGTCGACAACGAACACGATGGTGGTTTCGGTTTATCAAACAATGGTCGGACGGTGGAGAAATCGGAGTGGAAATAAGGGTCAACGGGGGAGGGAAATGGGGAAGCATTCTGGAAACTGATCGGGAAAGGGGTTTATATTTTCAACATATAAGAAAAATGGATAAATTCAAGACTAGGTCACTGAATTTCCTACACTTCCTAAAATGGTGTGCCAACTTTGAAATTTTACAATTTAATCCTCAATTTCTTCCAAAATACCAATTAAAATCAGTACTTTATAATTTCTTAAAATTTAGCCCCCTAAATTGGGTGTTACATACTCCATACCTCATGTTCCTACCATTAATGACAACTTTATGTCATATTCTTCATACACAAGCCGAAGCCACCCCCAAAGTCATATATATATATTTGGTGGTATAATCTTTTGTTGTTTGTGCCCGACAGTGAACAACTGGGTCTCCTTTTCCTCTCTTTGGTCTTGGATTTCCTTCTTTTTCCCTTTCCTAAAATGATTAATTGGGAAACAGGAAACCTGTGCTCCTAGTCCTGTGGCTATTGCTGTGTCTCTTCTTGTTTTCGCATGATCAAGTGCATGGTTCATCAAGATACTCGCATAGGTTGAATATAAAGCCAAAGTCGACACATCAGGAACTGACCAACAGCTTCCATGGTGCCTTGCCTAAATCAATGCCGATCCCACCTTTTGCTCCTTCAAAGAAACACAATGACACATTGGTTACAAAGTTCAACAACATTTCCATGAACATCATCAACCCTATATAGGAGAAAAAAGTGTATTTTAGCGTACCTGTTCAATTCTGTTTATATATATATATTGGTTTGTATTTAGTTATTTATTTGGATTGTTTTTCAAGTTGCCCATGGTTTCTTTGCTCAAGGGGAGTTTTTCGTATATACTCGCATTGTGTAGAACCTTTTAAGGAATGCAATTAATGAGTTATTGACCAAAAGAAAAACTTTGTTTTCTACAAATTGGAAGAGAATATATTAATGCAGAAACTATACTAATACAACTTTGGGATTGTTAGGCATAATTTTGATTTTTGTACTTTAACGTTCGTCTTATTTGTAATATTGTTGTTAATATTTTTCTTTTAATTACACATTTATGGTTTTTATTTTTATTTTTTCAAATTGATCCATCGGAAAATCTGACATGGTTGACTAGCAGTCAACAAAAATTACGGATGTGGTAAAACATTTAGAGTAAATTACATATTTAGCTACTCATTTATCTTTACAATATTATTTTAGTCACTCAGCTGTTTTCTTCAAAATTATATTTAAAATTACGTTTTGGTTTTATTTTTATCATTGTCGTTCAAAAAAAAAGAGATGTCGACATGATTTTTTTAAATTTTGTTCTAATCATGAAATGACATAAACTTATGATGATGCGACAACATAATCGTTAATTTTTAACGGTAGATGACTAAAATGGAACCAAAATATAACTTTAAATATGATTTTGAAAAAAAATTAATTGGGTGACCAAAAAGAACCGCAAGAATAATTGAGTGATTATATATGTAGTTTGCCCAAAATTTTAAAATAATAAAAAATTTTAAAATATAATAAATATCTAAAATAAGAAGATAATTATAAAAATATTCAAATAAGGCATGCATGCCATTACAACTTTATCATGGTCTCCTTTCTCTCCCAATCTTGAACCGATTATGTACTTAAATAAACCTACTCGAAAACCATCAACCCCTCAAATCCCATTTGAATCAATACGCAGAACATACAATTACATCAAACTGCACTCAAGAAATCTAAAGAAACCCTGGAATGTGGATGATAAAAAAATTATTGTTATTTCTTAAAGTTTTGTGTTTGATTATTATAGATATTAGAGTATAAAAATCTATATTGGTCATTAAACTTAAAATGTTTTTAATTTAATCACTCAACTTTTGAATTGTTCATGTTTTAATCATCATGATTTATTTTATTAATATTTATGTATGTGTGGCATTTATGTATGATGTGGTATTTTTCTTTTCAACGAAAGATTTCTTTTTTTTTCTTTCATTACCAGTTTCAGTGAACCCAGATTGAACATGTAAAAAAATTGAAAAAACTGAAGATGAGTTACTTGACTTGGTAATAAAAGGGAAAAAAGAAATCCAAGAAAAATGAAATGAGAGGATAAAATAGGAGAGTAGAGATTTGGAAATATATAAAGCAGATGGAATATTTTTTTAATTTAATTATAATTTTGGGAATGTTTATTTGATTTCAATATAATTTTAAAAATTTAATTTTATTAATTTTATTTTAATCATAAATTAATAAAATAAGAATAATAAATGTCACATCATACATAAATATTAATAAAAATAAATCATGATGATAAAAATGGGAATAATTCAAAAGTTGAATGATTAAATTGAAAACTTTTAAAGTTTAGTAACCAAAATAGAAAAGAAAAATTAGGCGGGTCAGATTGAGTTATTTTCTTGAGTTGAAGGGCCAGATTGAGAGAAAAATAAGATTTTATCCTGCTTAACGTGCCACATAAGCACAAAGTAACGGAGTCGTTGGTTAACGATGGATAACGTTGGTCTAAGACCACATTACTGACGTGGTTTTTTCTGACTTAGAAGGATACATTGGATTCAAAAAAATAGAGAATCACGTTAGTTTTTTTTTAGTACGAGGGTCTTAAGTACCTTTTTGTCAAATAAACAACAATAAACTAGAAAAAAGAACAAAATAAAAAAGAGAGATGTTAATTGGTATCTCCTGACATCGCTCCTACAGGTATCTCTCTCCGATGTAACGACTCCGGAAGCGCGTCTTGAAAAGATCCCATGTTAATTGGTTTCTCGGAATACTACCAGAAATGGATTGCCACCATCTGAAGCTTTCTTTCTTCAACATAGTTAGGGCCCCCTTTAACTTTTGCTCAGCTCTGAGGTCCATCTCCTCCATAATCCTCTTTGTATCCTTCAGCCAATACTCAGCGTCTGTCGGAGGTCCACCAGTAATACCTTCGAATGGAACTACACCAGCAGCAACCAGAGAATTTGAAATCTCAACCACAGTCATATTACTAGGGGCTCTAACAGCTCTCTGAAACATTCGGAATATAGCTCTATTAATGGCATCTTCGTTCATATCAATATCCTCATCTCCAGTGACGGGAGGATCTCTCATAGGAGTAAACTGGTCATCATGAGAAAGGGTCGGATCTACTTGCGGAACAAGAAGATCACGTGGAGACATCGGATCGTCGATCGTAACAGAAGGTCGAGCGACTCACCCTCGACCACGGCCACGTCCTGTCCTACGACCTCTAGCAGCATTTATCGTTGGATCTATAAGGCTCTACAGAAAGAGTTTGAAACATATGTCAGATTAGCATCAGGGATCTCGAGAAAATTTTAAATCATAAAATAAGTTGACATTTTTTTCAAAATTTCTTAAAAATTCAAAGTTTAGGACCCATATACAGTCCGAGTGTTTAAAACCGAAAGCTCTGATACCACCAAATGTAACCCCCAGACCTGATCTGTAATTTAGACCCAAATCTAAGTGGTCACATATCTCATTCAGAGATTTTTTTTAATATCTTACAATACATTAAATATAATACAGAACAAGATGTATTAATACAAATATATCCAAAACGATAGCAAATACATGTCACAAAACATAACTGAAAAACATATAGAGATATAAGTTCGTACAAAATAAGTAGTTGTTCTCCCCTGATGCCAAATCTGATAGTTTATGGTCCTCTGTTATATGGAAAAAAAATAAAACTACAGATTGAGCTCAAAAGCTCAATGTGCTCCATACAGTGTATATAAAATCATACTGATAAAAATATTTCAGTAAAATCGATTTATGCAAGCATGTCGTTAAAAAAAATATGAACACTACCCCCATCCGATCACAACAAAATGTGTAGGTTTCCCATAACCATACAACCCCGGTACAACAGTAAGGCCCTGAGCACACAGTCGAGGAGCCTGCATATATTCTTCCTCCAACATATACCCCCCAATGATATTACTAAACATGAATGCATCGAGTGAAAACAATGATTAATACTTTAAAACATGAAATGTTTCATGCTTAAAAATCATATTCAGAATTACAGAAAACAAAGAAAATCAAATCATTAACGTACAGTAAATTATATATATCAGATAAGCCATATTCAGAAATCAGGTATATAAAAATATACCATAACCAGAGATCATATCATAAGTGTGCCATAAATCATATATTAAACAAACGGTATTCATACCTATATTTTAACACATTAAAATAACACCTTCAGGAAACACACCTGTAACAGTCTGAGAAATCAGATAGGGAAGCTTATTATTGGTTTTGTCGATCACGCTCTGTTGCAGCGCTAGATCCTACGAATTGGAAAAATCCATAATGGAAACCTAATATAAATAATCTAAATATTATTTAAATAACATACGGAAACCTACGGGTAATTCTCGTAGAACGCGGTTCAGGCTGATCTAACGAACGGACAACACCGGACCTAATTGATCCTTACTCAGGTGAAACACGAGTACCTTCATAAAATATTTTTATTGAATCAATTCCTTAACCAAATCTCAAATAATTAATCAAAATATTGAAATATTAAGCCTTTTGGGTTTACAAGCTCGATTCAGTAATTTCGGGTCATAATTTGGCAAAACGGACTTCGAAATCAGATTCAGGATGTCGAAAAACATAAAGTATGACTTTCCGAAAATTTGAATTCTTGGTCAAAATCAAAGTCAACGGGTTTGACTAACGATTTGGAGACTTTCGGGTTTGAATTTAGTGAAACGGACCCCAAAAACGGATTCAGGACGTCAAAAACTGTCATGATAGGTATTCTCGGAAAAGATTAACGCCTGTTTAATAGCCGGTCAAAGTTCTGGTCAAAGGAGGTCAACAAACTGTCAACCATTTTACAGAAATGACACCCTTTTTAAAATAATTACCAAAATAACACTCTTTTTGAATTAATTCCCAAAATAGCACCTTTTCAAATTAATTCCCAAAATATCACCATTTTGAATTAATTCCCAAAATAGCACCCATTTCGAATAAATTCCCAAAATAGCACCCGGTCAACGGTCGGGTCAGGTCAACGGGTCGGGTCAAACCGGTTATTTTTTCGTTCACCACGCGCAGTGGTGGCGCGTGAGGTCTCTTCTGGCTGCGTAAAATTCACGGAAAATTTTCTAAAAATTATTTTAAGCGATTTCGAGATACTTACAAAGATCGGTTCAAATTTTTGAACGGCGGAGAGCTCGATTTCATCAAATCGGAAACTTTGACCGTTTCACCTCCCCACGCACCGCCGTCGATGGAGACCGAGGATGACACCGGCGGACTCGAAATGACACAAGGAACACGATGGTGCGGGAGGTGTCGTAAACGGAGCAACGATCAGTGATGAATTTAAGATTTTTTCGGCGATTGAGCTAAACAAAACGTCGATGCTTTGACTTGAAATTCACGGCCTTTGGCAGCGTTTCACCTCAATTAATTTAAGGGAATTGTTCCTCACTCGATAACGAACACGATGGTGGTTTTAAAATGACAATCAGAATTCGGACGGCGTCGGGATCGTTGTCGGAAGTTGATGTTGGGGAAGGAAGTTTAGGCTCAATTTAGGAGCAATTGGTTTCTGATTTTTCAGAAACCAATTGCCGTATATAAAACCAAACTTCACCAACCTTTCTTGGGTAAATTCAAGGTTTGGTCCCTGAATTTTCTTTAACTCTAAAACAAGCTACAAATTTTTAAAATCTTTTAATTTAGTCCCCAAATTTAACCAAATTACTTAATTAAAACCTCAAATTACAAATATATATTTTTTCCAAATTTCCCGGGTTGTAACACGAACATTTAAAAAGTTGGATCTATTTCAGGTTGGTTTTTTATAATTTTAATTGTTTTAATTTGATTATTTTATTTTCACAATTCTAACTATTTTATTTTATTTGTCTTTTCATAATTTTGATGTTAATTTAGTTGCTTTAAGGGCTGGAAAATCAGATGTTGATTCCTACATTAATTTTCCTCTTGTTGCATGTAATGAAGATATTGAGTTTGACATTTTGGGGTATTAGAAATCACAAAATGCTTCTTATTTGGTACTCTCTCGCATGACGAGAGATATATTGTCCATTTCAATTACTTCAGTTGCTTCTGAATCTTCCTTTAGCATAGGGGTACTATTTTGAACAAGTTGAGAGCCAAACGCTTACCTAAAAATATTGAGATTTTTTTAACAACTCGAAATTGGTTGTATGGTTTTGAACCAGAAGAAATGGATGAAGAGTATCTTACTGGAGCTACTGATTTTTCCCTTTAAAGGTAAATATTTGATTTTTTTTATTTTTCTTATGTTTATTTCATTTAAATTGTTTACTTATTTATTTATTTATTTATTTATTTATTTATTTATTTATTTATTTTTTGCTTTTGTAGGGTACTACTACTTTTACATTTACAACAAGAACATTTGAATGAATTTGTGAATATTTTTTTCTAGTTTATTCCCTTTTATGGTAATTTCTTTATTGTGTTTATTTCTTAATTTTCATTAATACTTGAAATAATTTATTTTAGGGTGCAACTGCTTTTACATTTACTGTTTTTTCATTAATTATCATGAATTTCAACAAGCATGTTATTGCTTTTACATTTACTGCTTTTTGATTAATTTTCATAAATTGCAGCAAGCATATAAATGAATGCTTTACCTGTTACACCCCTAACCCGACCCGGATACAAATATGAGGTGTCACATTAACTTTTCAAAATGTTAACTCTTTAAAGATTCGTTGAAAACTTAAAATTTACTTTGAAATTATTGGTGGAACCCTTATACAAAAATTCATAACCAAAAACTTGTATTTCATAATGAAATTTAATGCTTAATATATTTACATAAAAGTAAAATAGTATGGTTACAAAACTAATCAGAGCATTTCTATTTAAACTTTCATGATACATGCCAACAAAGTTAAAAAAATAACCAACACCACATACAATTTAAATAATTCCAATTTGATCATTTTCATATGTATGTTGTCCTTTCCTAGCTTTGTTCCTCCGATCTCTTTGAACTTACATGTGAAACAATCAAACGCTAAGTCGTTGACTTAGTGAGCAAATAATGAGTATAATAAAAAATTTAAAAACACTTACTTATTTAATCCATATAAAACATTTAAAAACACTTACTTCATGAAAATAACGTATAATGTTACTCATTATTCAATTTATATCACTTAGTTATATTAGCCCAACGCATACTGATAACTCAAGGTATCTGAGTACAATGATGTTGTGCACTATAATTGCAGTCACCACTACTCATATAAGTTGCACCAAAGTGCCACGTGGAATATGCACCGATGTGCCACATAGATTAATCCCGAAGAATCGCATAGAATTTGTCTCGAAGGACCACGTAGAAATTTGTCCTGAATGACCGCGTAGAACCCTCGACTCTTGCCATGCCAACTATACCTATAATTCTCATACATATACTTTGGGCTTTAGCTTTATAATAAATTTTCATTACTTTATTCAAGTGTCTTTTATCCACATAGAACACTTTTGCATAGAGCATTTTCACGTAGAACACAGTCACATAAAGCACTTTCACATAGAACACATTCATATATTAATAAAATCAAACAATACTTTAGAAATACAATTTTTATAAAACATCATAAAAACATTGGATAAAATAAAATAAATAAAACTATTTTTGATCAAAAACATTCGAGTGGCTTACCACATGTCGTCCTCATATTTAATATAAAACAATAAATTGCACTCATATCTGGAAACTTATCGGGGAAAAGGGGTTTATATTTTCAATATATAAGCAAAATGGATAAATTCAGGATTATGTCACTGAATTTCCTGCATTTCCTAAAATGGTCTACCAACTTTGAAATTTTACAATTTAATCCTCAATTTCTTCCAAAATACCAATTAAAATCAATACTTTATAATTTCTTAAAATTTAACCCCTAAATTGGGGTGTTACAATTCTCCCCTCCTTAAAAGAATTTCGTCCTCGAAATTCATTCATGTCACAGAATTGCAGAAATGAAAATTCCATCAATTCTTTCATATCTTCATGTAGCTTTTATAGAAATACGGATCATCCACTAATCCTTAACTAGTTGAGCATATATTTTTATAAGAACTTTTTCTCATTTCAATAAAAGAATTTGAAAAAAAGTTTCCTTGAGGAATCAATTCAGTCTTGGTTACGATAATAGGCTCATAGAGCAGTAGCATATCTCAATTTCATTTCCGGAGTCGGTTCAGAATTTCTCAGATTAGTAACTCTCACATGGCTCGTTTGGTACGTTACAGAATTTAGACAGACGTTACTGATATTCCTTTATAAAACGATAGATTCCTAACGGATGAAAACTTAGGCTTGCTCATTACAGATAGGGACTCAACCTTGGAGCTCCGGCTCAGAGAAATACGATTGTAGTCTAAGGGCATGTACTGATAAGACATCTTTTTGAAATTCGACCGGCCGGTCTATCTTGAAAATTTTGACTCAATCATAGCTCTGATACCACTAAATGTAACTCCTTCAGACTGATGCGGGTAACCCGATCCGATCTGGAATGTCACATTAGGGCCACCGGAGCGACCCACTGTAAAAATAGTAGAAAATTTAAAACTTTTATTAAAGCATGTAACTTATAAAATCATTTATCAATATTCAGAAATAAAATAGATTTTCATACTCGTATATAAAACAAAATATAATTACATGCCCCTAATCACATGTACCATACTCTACCAGCAACGCCGGAAGAATTCCCTTACTGATGTTGATAGATGCACTCATACAATTCTTGTAACCTGAAAATGTGAGTAACAGAGTGAGCTTTGGAAAGCTCAGTAATACAGAACTATCAGATGATGCTGAAGAACGTGCAAATAAAAATAAACATATTTTTCCTTATTTATTCATACATCTACATATTTTTAGGTTGAGCTGAGGTTCTACTAATATCTCAGGTAGTAACAGACATTAAGTGTTCAATTCAGGGAAATATTTTGGATGACTGAGTTCAGGAGATCAGAATAGGTTATCTAGTGTGTTCCCATAAAACCAGTAAAAAGATACAGATCTTTTAAAACATATTTAATTTTTTAATTCAAAAGTCCTAATAATCCCTCTGACCACTACACATCATAATGTATAGGTTCCCCAGAACCATACACCTAACCGCACAACCAATAAGGCCCTGAGCACAAAGTCGATGAGCCTGTAGATATACTTCCTCCAATAATAAACCCCTATTTCTCCATCAGTAAACGGAGATATCAGAAATCAAAACAGAATTCAGATCAGATATCATAATAGAATCTAGATCATAAATCAGAACAGAATTCAGGTCATGTATCAGAACATAATTCAAGTAAGAAATCAGATAAAATATTCATGTGATTATGGAACACACCAGAGTTTATAGATATTATTCAGAGGTACTGGATAATCTTATCAGACAGAGAAACACGGATCTTCAGTATACCGATAGAATGTCAGAATTTAGAATCACTATTAGAAGAGTTCAATAACTGACAGAATCATCAGTTATTCAGAATGAAACTTGAGCTGATAAGGAATAAATGAAGGTTCAAGACATTTACTGTCTGTGTCGATCCAGAGTAATTTAGAATGTGACACTCCATATCGGATCGGGTTACCCGCATCGGTCTGAGGGAGTTACATTTAGTGGTATCAGAGCTATGATTGAGTCAAAATTTTCAAGATAGACCGGTCGGTCGAATTTCAAAAAGATGTCTGATCAGTACATGCCCTTAGACTACAATCGTATTTCTCTGAGCTGGAGCTCCAAGGTTGAGTCCCTATCTGTAATGAGAAAACCTAAGTTTTCATCCGTTAGGACTCT
This sequence comes from Hibiscus syriacus, assembly GCF_006381635.1. NCBI lineage: Eukaryota > Viridiplantae > Streptophyta > Magnoliopsida > Malvales > Malvaceae > Hibiscus > Hibiscus syriacus. The sequence continues at coordinate 2,565,090 of NW_024062770.1, forward strand.
ATCATTTTGTAAAGAAATATCAGTAACGTCTGTCGAAATTCTGTAAAGTACCATACCAGCCATGTGAGAGTTACTAATCTGAGAAATTCTGAACCGACTCCGGAAATGAAATTGGGATATGCTACTGCTCTATGGATACTCTTTCTAGGACAGGACAGGACACGGATCTTCAGTACTTTGGGGTTTTCCAAAGTAATTTAGAATGTCATCGATCCAAACTTGAGAAGACGAACACACATTCAACTGATATCTATGTCATTCAGGTACTGACATGTCATTAGGGTTGATCGACTTACTTAAGGTGTGTTCCATAACTTTTAATGGTAGTACAACACCCTTGTTTATTTAGATTCCTTAATTAATCCAAGACATTTACTTAGTCTAGGCCATAAGAGTATTTTGGTGCACAATGTTATTTCAGTCATTTCAGAGCTTGAGGATATCCAATCATTCATGGGCTTGGTGATATTCTTGGGTTTTTTCCATTCTAAGGGTATTGTAGTCATTTTATAGATTCAGGGTATTTAAAACCTTTCCTTTCGTCCGACCTTATTATATAATTTAAACTTATCATATATATCATTCCTTTTGAACAATTCTTATAAAGAAGCACCCTCAATAATTTATTCTTCAAGTATATACTCTTAACTTGAATATTTTCGGGTCAACTACCTTCTCAGATATTACAAACAGAATATCATGAATTTTCTGTACAAAGACAGGATTTTAACAATTAAATCTGTAATTTATCGGGTTAGGTACGAATTCTTATGGTACTTTCTCATTCAGAGTCAACTCGGACTATTTTTACCTCTCAAGGGCATTTTCGTAATTCCTTAACCAGGTAACTTCAATATTAAAACTCTTAACCAGGATAATTATAATTTAGAGATTCTGGGGTTAATCGCTTTCCCGGATAATCTCTAAACTTTAAATTATTCCTTAACAAAACTTTTAGTATCTTGTACAAGCCATCTTGGATTTAGAAATCAGTTATCCAGATTTCCTAAGCAAAACTAGTATTTTCTGTAAACATAATTAGTTTCATCATATCAATATGTCTTTAAAATTTCTTATCCAACTTCCAGAGTCAATTATTGTCCTTATTACAATATAAGGGTATTTTCGTAATTTTACCTAATCAGATTATTTTCATAATTTATCCTCCAAGTACATTTAATGAGATAAATTGTAATTTACATATTCTAGACTGATTCTTTTATCACTTAATCACAGGACTTGTAATTCAATAGAATCTTAACTAATTTATCACTTAAACCGTTATTCGGTTTGAATCCATCCATAATTAAACAGGCATAATAGACCAATCATATACATTCATGCATTTATCCATTATCAACATGTTCCATAAAGCATAAAGAGGTAGTAATGTATTACCTCGATTTTTATGCCATACTGATCGACCATTTAAACTCCATTCGAACGTCCTCGATCTTGAAATCAACTTCCAATAATTCCTTAGATACATATCAATACTAATTTTATTAAAAACATAGATTAATTGTGAAAAACAAATCGAATCGGGTAATTAACCAGTCAAAAATAGCTTTTCGGGTCTGAATTTGACGAAACGGACTTCGAATCCAGATTCAAGACGTCGAAAAACATAAAATATGACTTTTAGAAAATTTTTACTTTTTGGTCAAAGTCAACTGGTTTGACTGACAATTTCGAGGCTTTCGGGTTCGAATTTGGAAAAATGGACTTCGGAATCGGACACAAGACGTTGAAAAAATAAATTATGACTTTTCAAAAAATTTGACTCTTTAGTCAAAGTCAACGGTCAACATGTCGATCAATTGTTTGGGTCAACAGGTCGAGTCGGGTCAACGGGTTGGGTCAAACGGGTCGGGCCAAAACTGGGTCAAAGTGCCCCCAACAGTTTCCGAAGCTCCCCCATTCGTATGGGCGGCACGTGGGGCACGTGAATAGTGCTATGGTGTCCGAAAAATTCCTGAAAATTTTCTAAAAATTATTTTAAGGCATTTTGACTCACTTACCAAACTCGATTCACAATTTTGAATGGTGGAGAGCTCGATTCCGAAACGTCGAAAACTTTGAATTTCTTACCCCTCCACGGGCCAGCGACAACGAAGACACGGAGGACATCGGTGGACTCAGAATGATGCAAGGAATACAATGGTGCGGGAGGTGTCGAAAACGGGTGGTCAGATCGACGTTAATCTACGAAAAACCAACGGAGATTGAGTTAAAACCACTATACTTCCGGTTGAAATTTACGACAAACGACGCCGATTCACGATGAGATGTTTAGGGGGTTTTGTTCATCGGTCGACAATGAACACGATGGTGGTTTCGGTTCGTCAAACGGTGGCCGGACGGTGAAGAAATCGGAGTGGAAAGGAGGGTCAACGGGGGGAGGGAAATGGGGAAGCATTCTGGAAATTGATCGGGAAAAGGGGTTTATATTTTCAACATATAAGCAAAATGGATAAATTCAAGACTAGGTCACTGAATTTCCTACACTTTCTAAAATGGTCTACCAACTTTGAAATTTTACAATTTAATCCACAATTTCTTCCAAAATACCAATTAAAATCAGTACTTTATAATTTCTTAAAATTTAGCCCCCTAAATTGGGTGTTACATACTCCATACCTCATGTTCCTACCATTAATGACAACTTCATGTCATATTCTTCATACACAAGCCAAAGCCACCCCCAAAGTCATATATATATTTGGTGGTATAATCTTTTGTTGTTTATGCCCGACAGTGAACAACTGAGCCTCCCTTTCCTCTCTTTGGTCTTGGATTTCCTTCTTTTTCCCTTTCCTAAAACGATTAATTGGGAAACAGGAAACCTGTGCTCCTAGTCCTGTGGCTATTGCTGTTTCTCTTCTTGTTTTCGCATGATCAAGTTCATGGTTCATCAAGATACTCTCATAGGTTGAATATAAAGCCAAAGTCGACACATCAGGAACTGACCAACAGCTTCCATGGTGCCTTGCCTAAATCATTGCCGATCCCACCTTTTTCTCCTTCAAAGAAACACAATGACACATTGGTTACAAAGTTCAACAACATTTCCATGAACATAATCAACCCTATAGAGGAGAAAAAAGTGTATTCTAGCGTACCTGTTCAATTGTGTTTATATATATATATTGGTTTGTATTTAGTTATTTATTTGGATTGTTTTTCAAGTTGCCCATGGTTTTTTTGCTCAAGGGGAGTTTTTCGTATATACTCGCATTGCATAGAACCTTTTAAGGAATGCAATTAATGAGTTATTGACCAAAAGAAAAAGTTTGTTTTCTACAAATTGGAAGAGAATATATTAATGCAGAAACTATACTAATACAACTTTGGGATTGTTAGACATAATTTTGATTTTTTTACTTTAACGTTCGTCTTATTTGTAATCTTGTTGTTAATATTTTTCTTTTAATTAGACATTTATGGTTTTTATTTTTATTTTTTCAAATTGATCCATCGGAAATCTGCTGTGGTTGACTACTAGTCAACAAAAATTACTGATGTGGTAAAACATTTAGAGTAAATTACATATTTAGCTACTCATTTATCTTTACAGTTTTATTTTAGTCACTCGGCTGTTTTCTTCAAAATTATATTTAAAATTACGTTTTGGTTTTATTTTGATCATTTTCGTTCAAAAAAAAAAGAGATGTCGACATGATTTTTTTAAATTTTGTTCTAATCATGACATGACATAAACTTATGATGATGCGACAACATAATCGTTAATTTTTAACGGTAGATGACTAAAATGGAACCAAAATATAACTTTAAATATGATTTTGAAAAAAAAATAATTGGGTGACCAAAAAGAACCGCAAGAATAATTGAGTGATTATATATGTAGTTTGCCCAAAATTTTAAAATATTAATAAATATCTAAAATAAGAAGATAATTATAAAAATATTCAAAGAAGGCATGCATGCCATTACAACTTTATCATGGTCTCCTTTCTCTCCCAATCTTGAACCGATTATGTACTTAAATAAACCTACTCGAAAACCATCAACCCCTCAAATCCCATTTGAATCAATACGCAGAACATACAATTACATCAAACTGCACTTAAGAAATCTAAACAAACACTGGAATGTGGATGAAAAAAAATTATTGTTATTTCTTAAAGTTTTGTGTTTGATTATTATAGATATTAGAGTATAAAAATCTATATTGGTCATTAAACTTAAAATGTTTTTAATTTAATCACTCAACTTTTGAATTGTTCATGTTTTATTCATCATGATTTATTTTATTAATATTTATGTATGTGTGGCATTTATGTATGATGTGGTATTTTTCTTTTCAACGAAAGATTTCTTTTTTTTTCTTTCATTACCAGTTTCAGTGAACCCAGATTGAACATGTAAAAAAATTGAAAAAACTGAAGATGAGTTACTTGACTTGGTAATAAAAGGGAAAAAAAGAAATCCAAGAAAAATGAAATGAGAGGATAAAATAGGAGAGTGGAGATTTGGAAATATATAAAGCAGATGGAATATTTGTTTTATTTAATTATAATTTTGGGAATGTTTATTTGATTTCAATATAATTTTAAAAATTTAATTTAATTAATTTTATTTTAATCATAAATTAATAAAATAAGAATAATAAATGTCACATCATACATAAATATTAATAAAAATAAATTATGACGATAAAAATGGGAATAATTCAAAAGTTGAATGATAAATTGAAAACTTTTAAAGTTTAGTAACCAAAATAGAAAAGAAAAATTAGGCGGGTCAGATTGAGTTATTTTCTTGAGTTGAAGGGCCAGATTGAGAGAAAAATAAGATTTTATCATGCTTAACGTGCCACATAAGCACAAAGTAACGGAGTCGTTGGTTAACGATGGATAACGTTGGTCTAAGACCACATTACTGACGTGGTTTTTTCTGACTTAGAAGGATACATTGGATGCAAAAAAATAGAGAATCACGTTAGTTTTTTTTTAGTACGAGGGTCTTAAGTACCTTTTTGTCAAATAAACTACAATAAACTAGAAAAAAGAACAAAATCAAAAAGAGAAATGTTAATTGGTATCTCCTGACGTCGCTCCTGCAGGTATCTCTCTCCGATGTAGCGACTCCGGAAGCGCGTCTTGAAAAGATCCCATGTTAATTAGTTTCTTGGAATACTACCATAGATGGATTGCCACCATCTGAAGCTTTCTTTCTTCAACATAGTTAGGGCCCCCTTTAACTTTTGCTCAGGTCTGAGGTCCATCTCATCCATAATCCTCTCTGTATCCTCCAGCCAATACTCAGCGTCTGTCGGAGGTCCACCAGTAATACCTTCGAATGGAACTACACCAGTAGCAACCAGAGAATTTGAAATCTCAACCGCAGTCATATTACTAGGGGCTCTGACAGCTCTCTGAAACATTCAGAATATAGCTCTATTAATGGCATCTTCGTTCATGTAAGTATCCTCATCTCCAGTGACGGAAGGATCTCTCACAGGAGTAAACTGATTATCATGAGAAAGGGTCGGATCTACTTGCGGAACAAGAAGATCACGTGGAGACATCGGATCGTCGATCGTAACAGAAGGTCGAGCGACTCGCCCTCGACCACAGCCATATCCTGTCCTACGACCTCTAGCAGCACTCATCGTTGGATCTATAAGGCTCTACAGAAAGAGTTTGAAACATATGTCAGATTAGCATCAGGGATCTCGAGAAAATTTTAAATCATAAAATAAGTTGACATTTTTTTCAAAATTTCTTAAAAATTCAAAGTTTAGGACCCATATACAGTCCGAGTGTTTAAAACCGAAAGCTCTGATACCACCAAATGTAACCCCCAGACCCGGTCTATAATTTAGACTCAAATCTAAGTGGTCACATATCCAATTCAGATATTATTTTTAATATCTTACAATACATTAAATATAATACAGAACAAGATGTATTTATACAAATATATCCAAAACGATAGCAAATACATGTCACCAAACATAACTGAAAAACATATAGAGATATAAGTTCGTATAAAATAAGTAGTTGTTCTCCCCTGATGCCAAATCTGATAGTTTATGGTCCTCTGTTATCTGGAAAAAAAATTAAAACTACAGAATGAGCTAAAGAGCTCAGTGTGCTCCGTACAGTGTATATAAAATCATACTGATAAAAATATTTCAGTAAAATTGATTTATGCAAGCATGTCGTTAAAAAAAATATGAACACTACCCCCATCCGATCACAACAAAATGTGTTGGTTTCCCATAACCATACAACCCCGGCACAACAGTAAGGCCTTGAGCACACAGTCGAAGAGCCTGCATATATTCTTCCTCCAACATATACCCCCCAATGATATTACTAAACATGAATGCATAGAGTAAAAACAATGATTAATACTTTAAAACATGAAATAATTCATGCTTAAAAATCATATTCAGAATTATAGAAAACAAAGAAAATCAAATCATTAACGTACAGTAAATTATATATATCAGATAAGCCATATTCAGAAATCAGGTATATAAAAATATACCATAACCAGAGATCATATCATAAGTGTGCCATAAATCATATATTAAACAAACGGTATTCAGACCGATATTTTAACACATTAAAATAACACCTTCAGGAAACACACCTGTAACAGTCTGAGAAATCAGATAGGGAAGCTTATTACTTGTTTTAGCGATCACGCTCTGCTGCAGCGCTAGATCCTACGAATTGGAAAAATCCATATTGGAAACCTAATATAAATAATCTAAATATTATTTAAATAATATACGAAAACCTACGGGTAATTCTCGTAGTATGCAGTTCAGGCTGATCTAACGAACGGACAACACCGGACCTAATTGATCCTTGCTCAGGTGAAACACGAGTACCTTCATAAAATATTTTTATTGAATCAATTCCTTAACCAAATCTCAAATAATTAATCAAAATATTGAAATATTAAGCATTTTGGGTTTACAAGCTCGATTCAGTAATTTCGGGTCATAATTTGGCAAAACGGACTTCGGAATCAGATTCAGGATGTCGAAAAACATAAAGTATGACTTTCCGAAAATTTGAATTCTTGGTCAAAATCAAAGTCAACGGGTTTGACTAACGATTTGGAAACTTTCGGGTTTGAATTTAGCGAAAGGGACCCCAAAAACGGATTCGGCACGTCAAAAACTGTCAGGTTAGGTATTTTCGGAAAAGATTAACGGCTGTTTAATAGCCGGTCAAAGCCGGTCAAAGTTCTGGTCAAAGGAGGTCAACAAACTGTCAACCATTTTACAGAAATGGCACCATTTTTAAAATAATTACCAAAATAGCACCCTTTTCGAATTAATTCCCAAAATAGCACCATTTTTGAATTAATTCCCACAATATCACCATTTTGAATTAATTCCCAAAATAGCACCTATTTCGAATAAATTACCAAAATACCACCCGGTCAACGATCAACGGTCGGGTTAACGGGTTAACGGGTAGGGTCAAACCGGTTATTTTTTCCTGCCCCACGCGCAATGGCGGCGCGTGAGGTCTCTTCTGGCTGTGTAAAATTCACGGAAAAATTTCTAAAAATTATTTTGAGCGATTTCGAGATACTTACAAAGATCGGTTCAAATTTTTGAACGGCAGAGAGCTCGATTTCATCAAATCGGAAACTTTGACCGCTTCATCTCCCCCACGCGCCAACATCGATGGTGCGGGAGGTGTCGTAAACGGAGCAACGATCGGTGATGAATTTAAGATTTTTTCTGTGATTGAGCTAAAAAAACGTCGAGGCATTGACTTGAAATTCACGGTGTTTGGCAGCGTTTCACCTCAATTAATTTAAGGAAATTGTTCCTCACTTGATAACGAACACGATGGTGGTTTCAAAACGACGATCGGAATTCGGACGGCGTCGAGATCCTTGTCGGAAGTTGATGTTGGGGAAGGAAGTTTAGGCTCAATTTAGGAGCAATTGGTTTCTGATTTTTCAGAAACCAATTGCCGTATATAAAACCAAACTTCACCAATCTTTCTTGGGTAAATTCAGGGCTTGGTCCCTGAATTTTCTTTAACTCTAAAACAAGCTATAAATTTTTAAAATCTTTTAATTTAGTCCTCAAATTTTACCAAATTACTTAATTAAAACCTCAAATTACAAATATATTTTTTTTCCAAATTTCCCGGGTTGTAACGCGAACATTTAAAAAGTTGGATCTATTTCAGGTTGGTTTTTTATAATTTTAATTGTTTTAATTTGATTATTTTATTTTCACAATTCTAACTATTTTATTTTATTTGTCTTTTCATAATTTTGATGTTAATTTAGTTGCTTTAAGGGCTGGAAAATCAGATGTTGATTCCTACATTAATTTTCCTCTTGTTGCCCGTAATGAAGATACTGAGTTTGACATTTTGGGGTATTAGAAATCACAAAATGCTTCTTATTTGGTACTCTCTCGCATGGCGAGAGATATATTGTCCATTTCAATTACTTCAGTTGCTTCTGAATCTTCCTTTAGCATAGGGGTACTATTTTGAACAAGTTGAGAGCCAAACGTTTACCTAAAAATATTGAGATTTTTGTAATAACTCGAAATTGGTTGTATGGTTTTGAACCAGAAGAAATGGATGAAGAGTATCTTACTGGAGCTACTGATTTTTCCCTTTAAAGGTTAATATTTGATTTGTTTTATTTTTCTTATGTTTATTTCATTTAAATTGTTTACTTATTTATTTATTTATTTATTTATTTATTATTTTTTGCTTTTGTAGGGTACTACTACTTTTACATTTACAACAAGAACATTTGAATGAATTTGTGAATAATTTTTTCTAGTTTATTCCCTTTTATGTTAATTTCTTTATTGTGTTTATTTCTTAATTTTCATTAATACTTGAAATAATTTATTTTGGGGTGCAACTGCTTTTACATTTACTGCTTTTTCATTAATTTTCATGAATTTCAGCAAGCATGTTATTGCTTTTACATTTACTGCTTTTTGATTAATTTTCATAAATTTCAGCAAGCATATAAATGAATGCTTTACCTATTATACCCCTAACCCGACCCGGATACAAATATGAGGTCTCACATTAACTTTTCAAAATATTAACTCTTTAAAGATTCGTTGAAAACTTAAAATTTACTTTGAAATTATTGGTGGAACCCTCATACAAAAATTCATAACCAAAAACTTGTATTTCATAATGAAAGTTAATGCTTAAAATATTTACATAAATGTAAAATAGTATGGTTACAAAACAAATCAGAGCATTTCTATTTAAACTTTCATGATACATGCCAACAAAGTTTCAAAATAACCAACACCACATACAATTTAAATAATTCCAATTTGATCATTTTCATACGTATGTTGTCCTTTCCTAGCTTTGTTCCTCCGATCTCTTTGAACTTACATGTGAAACAATCAAACGCTAAGTCATTGACTTTGTGAGCAAATAATGAGTATAATAAAACATTTAAAAACACTTACTTATTTAATCCATATAAAACATTTAAAAACACTTACTTCATGAAAATAACGTATAATGTTACTCATTATTCAATTTATATCACTTAGTTATATTAGCCCAACGCATACTGATAACTCAAGGTATCTGAGTACAATGATGTTGTGCACTATAATTGCAGTCACCACTATTCATATAAGTTGCACCGAAGTGCCACGTGGAATATGCACCGATGTGCCACATAGATTAATCCCGAAGAACCGCACAGAATTTGTCTCGAAGGACCACGTAGAAATTTGTCCTGAATGACCGCGTAGAACCCTCGACTCTTGGCATGCCAACTATACCTATAATTCTCATACATATACTTTGGGCTTTAGCTTTGTAATAAATTTTCATTACTTTATTCAAGTTTCTTTTATCCACATAGAACACTTTTGCATAGAGCATTTTCACGTAGAACACAGTCACATAAAGCACTTTCACATAGAACACATTCATATATTAACAAAATCAAACAATACTTTTGAAATACAATTTCTATAAAACGTCATAAAAACATTGCATAAAATAAAATAAATAAAACTATTTTCGATCAAAAACATTCGAGGTTGGCTTACCACATATCGTCCTCATATTTAATATAAAACAATAAATGCACTCATATCAGGAAACTGATCGGGGAAAAGGGGTTTATATTTTCAATATATAAGCAAAATGGATAAATTCAAGATTAGGTCACTGAATTTCATGCACTTTCTAAAATGGTCTGCCAACTTTGAAATTTTACAATTTAATCCTCAATTGCTTCCAAAATACCAATTAAAATCAATACTTTATAATTTCTTAAAATTTAGCCCCTAAATTGGGGTGTTACAATTCTCCCCTCCTTAAAATAATTTCGTCCTCGAAATTCATTCATGTCACAAAATTGCAGAAATGAAAATTCCATCAATTCTTTCATATCTTCATGTAGCATTTATAGAAATACGAATCATCCACTAATCCTTAACCAGTTGAGCATACATTTTTATAAGAACTTTTCTCATTTCAATAAAAGAATTCGAACAAAAGTTTCCTTGAGGAATCAATTCAGTCTTGGTTACGAGAATAGGCTCATAGAGCAGTAGCATATCCCAATTTCATTTCCGGAGTCAGTTCAGAATTTCTCAGATTAGTAACTCTCACATGGCTGGTATGGTACTTTATAGAATTTCGACAGACGTTACTGATATTTCTTTATAAAATGATAGAGTCCTAACAGATGAAAACTTAGGTTTGCTCATTATAGATAGGGACTCAACCTTGGAGCTCCAGCTCAGAGAAATACGATTGTAGTCTAAGGGCATGTACTGATCAGACATCTTTTTGAAATTCGACCGACCGGTCTATCTTGAAAATTTTGACTCAATCATAGCTCTGATACCACTAAATGTAACTCCCTCAGACCGATGCGGGTAACCCGATCCGATCTGGAGTGTCACATTAGGGCCACCGGAGCGACCCACTGTAAAAATAGCAGAAAATTTAAAACTTTTATTAAAGCATGTAACTTATAAAATCATTTATCAATATTCAGAAATAAAACAGATTTTCAGACTCGTATATAAAACAAAATATAATTACATGCCCCCTAATCACATGTATCATACTCTACCAGCAACGCCGGAAGAATTCTCTTACTGATGTTGATAGATGCACTCATACAATTCTTGTAACCTGAAAAGGTGAGTAACAGAGTGAGCTTTGGAAAGCTCAGTAATACAGAACTATTAGATAATGCTGAAGAACGTCCAAATACAAATAAACATATTTTTCCTTATTTATTCATACATCTACATATTTTTAGGTTGAGCTGAGGTTCTACTGATATCTCAGGTAGTAACAGACATTAAGTGTTCAATTCAGGGAAATATTTTGGATGACTGAGTTTAGGAGATCAGAATAGGTTATCTAGTGTGTTCCCGTAAAACCAGTAAAAAGATACAGATCTTTTAAAACATATTTAATTTTTTAATTCGAAAGTCCTAATAATCCCTCTGACCACTACACATCATAATGTGTAGGTTCCCCAGAACCATACACCCAATCGTACAACCAGTAAGACCCTGAGCACAAAGTCGATGAGCCTGCAGATATACTTCCTCCAACAATAAACCCCTATTTCTCCATCAGTAAACGGAGATATCAGAAATCAAAACAGAATTCTGATCAGATATCATAATAGAATCTAGATCATAAATCAGAACATAATTCAGGTCATGTATCATAACATAATTCAAGTCAGAAATCAGATAAAATATTCATGTGATTATGGAACACACCAGAGTTTATAGATATTATTCAGAGGTACTAGATAATCTTATCGGGCAGAGAAACACGGATCTTCAGTATACCGATAGAATGTCAGAATTTAGAATCACTATTGGAAGAGTTCAATAACTGACTGAATCATCAGTTATTCATAATGAAACTTGAGCTGATAAGGAATAAATGAAGGTTCAAGACATTTACTGTCTGTGTCGATCTATCGGATTATCGAAATAACTCAAGTTGAACAACTCCCATAACTAAAGCATGTTGACTAGATCATTCTTTTTTCCTTCAAGTATTCACTCTTTAATATCAATAATTATTCTCCATAAACCATCTTTTGAGTCATCATTGAATGGGTCTTCCAAGGGTCTTTATTTCATTTCCATGCTTCAACGATATCAGGAAATGCTGACGTACTTGATTTTTTTTCATAACTCATAGTAATGGTACACTATGTAAACTCATCAGAGTTTCGACTTATCCAAATCACTTACTTAATCCTCAGTCATTGAGGTTACTTAGTTCATTTAGCAGTCAAGTCCATTCCAGTTACTTCGGGGTTTTCCAGAGTAATTTAGAATTTCGAATACATATTGTACTTCCGTTTAGTTAAATTTGGTCTTCGTGGTTGATTTGTCTAACGAGTATCCACTTTTTAGTATGAATGTGATTTAGTGTTGAGCTGAGCTGAGTACTTCCAAAATTATCATCGATCCAAACTTGAGGAGACGAACACACATTCAAGTGATATCTATGTCATTCAGGTACTAATATGTCATTAGGGTTGATCGACTTACTTAAGGTGTGTTCTATAACTTTTAATGGTAGTACAACACCCTTGTTTATTTAGATTCCTTAAGTAATCCAAGACATTTACTTAGTCTAGGCCATAAGAGTATTTTGGTGCATAATGTTATTCCAGTCATTTCAGAGCTTGAGGATATCCATCATTCCTGGGCTTGGTGATATTCTTGGGTTTTTTCCATTTTAGGGGTATTGTAGTCATTTTATAGATTCAGGGTATTTAAAACCTTTCCTTCCGTCCAACCTTATTATTTAATTTAAACTTATCTTATATATCATTCCTTTCGAACAATTCTTATAAAGAAGCACCCTCAATAATTTATTTTTCAAGTATATACTCTTAACATGAATATTTTCTGGTCAACTGCCTTCTCAGATATTACAGACAGTTTATCATGAATTTTCTGTACAAAGACAGAATTTTAACAATTTAATCTATAATTTATCGGGTTAGGTACAAATTCTTATGGTACTTTCTCATTCAGAGTCAACTCGGACTATTTTTACCTCTCAAGGGCATTTTCATAATTCCTTAACCAAGTAACTTCGGTATTAAAACTCTTAACAAGGATAATTATAATTTAGAGATTCTGTGGTTAATCACTTTCCCGGATAATCTCTAAACTTTAAATTATTCCTTAACAAAACTTCTAGTATCTTGTACAAGCCATCTTGGATTTAGAAATCAGTTATCCAGATTTCCTAAGCAAAACTAGTATTTTCTATAAACATCATTAGTTTCATCATATCAATATGTCTTTAAAATTTCTTATCCAACTTCCAGAGTCAATTCTTATCCTTATTACAATATAAGGGTATTTTTGTAATTTTACCTAATCGGAGTATTCTCATAATTTATCCTCCAAGTACCTTTAATGAGATAAATTGTAATTTACATATTCTAGACTAATTCCTTTATCACTTAATCACAGGACTTGTAATTCAATAGAATCTTAACTAATTTATTACTTAAACCGTTATTCGGTTCGAATCCATCCATAATCAAACAGGCATAATAGACCAATCATATACATTCATGCATTTATCCATTATCAACATGTTTCATAAAGCATAAAGAGGTAGTAATGTATTACCTCGATTTTTATGCCATACTGATCGGCCATTTAAACTCAATTCGAACGTCCTCGATCTTGAAATCAACTTCCAATAATTCCTTGGATACATATCAATAGTAATTTCATTACAAACATAGCTTAATTGTGAAAAACAGATCGAATCGGGTAAATAACCAGCCAAAAATAGCTTTACGGGTCTGAATTTGACGAAACGGACTTCGAATTCATATTCAGGACGTCGAAAAACATAAAATATGAATTTTTGAAAATTTTGACTTTTTGGTCAAAGTCAACGGGTTTGACTGACAATTTCGAGGCTTTCGGGTTCGAATTTGGAAAAACGGACTTCGGAATCGGACACAAGACGTTGAAAAAATAAATTATGACTTTTTAAAAAATTTGACTTTTTGGTCAAAGTCAACGGTCAACATGTCGATCAATGGTTTGGGTCAACAGGTCGAGTCGGGTCAACGGGTTGGGTCAAACGGGTCGGGCCAAAACTGGGTCAAACTGCCCCAACAGTTTCTGAAGCTCCCCCACTCGTAGAGGCGGCGCGTGAGGTACGTGAATAGTGCTATGGTGTCCGAAAAATTCTTGAAAATTTTCTAAAAATTATTTTAAGGCATTTTGACTCACTTACCAAACTCGATTCACAATTTTGAATGGTGGAGAGCTCGATTCCGAAACGTCAAAAACTTTGACTTTCTCACCCCTCCACGCGCCAGTGACAACGAAGACACGGAGGACATCAGTGGACTCGGAATGATGCAAGGAACACAATGGTGCGGGAGGTGTCGAAAACGGGTGGCCGGATCGACGTGAATTGACGAAAAACCAACGGAGATTGAGTTAAAACCGACTATACTTTCGGTTGAAATTTACGACAAACGATGCCGATTCACGATGAGAGGTTTAGGGGGTTTTGTTCATCGGTCGACAACGAACACGATGGTGATTTCGGTTCGTCAAACGGTGGTCGGACGGTGGAGAAATCGGAGTGGAAAGGAGGGTTAACGGGGTAGGGAAATGGGGAAGTATTCTGGAAACTGATCGGGAAAAGGGGTTTATATTTTCAACATATAAGCAAAATGGATAAATTCAAGACTAGGTCACTGAATTTCCTACACTTCCTAAAATGGTGTGCCAACTTTGAAATTTTACAATTTAATCCTCAATTTCTTCCAAAATACCAATTAAAATCAGTACTTTATAATTTCTTAAAATTTAGCCCCCTAAATTGGGTGTTACATACTCCATACCTCATGTTCCTACCATTAATGACAACTTCATGTCATATTCTTCATACACAAGCCAAAGCCACCCCCAAAGTCATATATATATTTGGTGGTATAATCTTTTGTTGTTTGTGTCCGACAGTGAACAACTGAGCCTCCCTTTCCTCTCTTTGGTCTTGGATTTCCTTCTTTTTCCCTTTCCTAAAATGATTAATTGGGAAACAGGAAACCTGTGCTCCTAGTCCTGTGGCTATTGCTGTTTCTCTTCTTGTTTTCGCATGATCAAGTTCATGGTTCATCAAGATACTCGCATAGGTTGAATATAAAGCCAAAGTCGACACATCATGAACTGACCAACAGCTTCCATGGTGCCTTGCCTAAATCAATGTCGATCCCACCTTTTGCTCCTTCAAAGAAACACAATGACACATTGGTTACAAAGTTCAACAACATTTCCATGAACATCATCAACCATATATGGGAGAAAAAAGTGTATTTTAGCGTACTTGTTCAATTGTGTTTATATATATATATTGGTTTGTATTTAGTTATTTATTTGGATTGTTTTTCAAGTTGCCCATGGTTTCTTTGCTCAAGGGGAGTTTTTCGTATATACTCGCATTGCATAGAACCTTTTAAGGAATGCAATTAATGAGTTATTGACCAAAAGAAAAGGTTTGTTTTCTACAAATTGGAAGAGAATATATTAATGCAGAAACTATACTAATACAACTTTGAGATTTTTAGGCATAATTTTGATTTTTGTACTTTAACGTTCGTCTTATTTGTAATCTTGTTGTTAATATTTTTCTTTTAATTACACATTTATGGTTTTTATTTTTATTTTTTCAAATTGATCCATCGGAAAATCTGACGTGGTTGACTAGCAGTCAACAAAAATTACTGATGTGGTAAAACATTTAGAGTAAATTACATATTTAGCTACTCATTTATCTTTACAGTTTTATTTTAGTCACTCGGTTGTTTTCTTCAAAATTATATTTAAAATTACGTTTTGGTTTTATTTTGATCATTGTCGTTAAAAAAAAGATGTCGACATGATTTTTTTAAATTTTGTTCTAATCATGACATGACATAAACTTATGATGATGCGACAACATAATCGTTAATTTTTAACGGTAGATGACTAAAATGGAACCAAAATATAACTTTAAATATGATTTTGAAAAAAATTAATTGGGTGACCAAAAAGAACCGCAAGAATAATTGAGTGATTATATATGTAGTTTGCCCAAAATTTTAAAATAATAAAAAATTTTAAAATATAATAAATATCTAAAATAAGAAGATAATTATAAAAATATTCAAAGAAGGCATGCATGCCATTACAACTTTATCATGGTCTCCTTTCTCTCCCAATCTTGAACCGATTATGTACTTAAATAAACCTACTCGAAAACCATCAACCCCTCAAATCCCATTTGAATCAATACGCAGAACATACAATTACATCAAACTGCACTCAAGAAATCTAAAGAAACACTGGAATGTGGATGATAAAAAAATTATTGTTATTTCTTAAAGTTTTGTGTTTGATTATTATAGATATTAGAGTATAAAAATCTATAATGGTCATTAAACTTAAAATGTTTTAATTTAATCACTCAACTTTTGAATTGTTCATGTTTTATTCATCATGATTTATTTTATTAATATTTATGTATGTGTGGCATTTATGTATGATGTGGTATTTTTTCTTTTCAACGAAAGATTTTTTTTCTTTCATTACCCGTTTCAGTGAACCCAGATTGATCATGTAAAAAAATTGAAAAAACTGAAGATGAGTTACTTGACTTGGTAATAAAAGGGAAAAAAGAAATCCAAGAAAAATGAAATGAGAGGATAAAATAGGAGAGTGGAGATTTGGAAATATATAAAGCAGATGGAATATTTTTTTTATTTAATTATAATTTTGGGAATGTTTATTTGATTTCAATATAATTTTAAAATTTTAATTTAATTAATTTTATTTTAATCATAAATTAATAAAATAAGAATAATAAATGTCACATCATACATAAATATTAATAAAAATAAATCATGATGATAAAAATGGGAATAATTCAAAAGTTGAATGATTAAATTGAAAACTTTTAAAGTTTAGTAACCAAAATAGAAAAGAAAAATTAGGCGGGTCAGATTGAGTTATTTTCTTGAGTTGAAGGGCCAGATTGAGAGAAAAATAAGATTTTATCCTGCTTAACGTGCCACATAAGCACAAAGTAACGGAGTCGTTGGTTAACGATGGATAACGTTGGTCTAAGACCACATTACTGACGTGGTTTTTTCTAACTTAGAAGGATACATTGGATGCAAAAAAATAGAGAATCACGTTAGTTTTTTTTTAGTACGAGGGTCTTAAGTACCTTTTTGTCAAATAAACTACAATCAACTAGAAAAAAGAACAAAATCAAAAAGAGAGATGTTAATTGGTATCTCCTGGCGTCGCTCCTGCAGGTATCTCTCTCCGATGTAGCGACTCCGGAAGCGCGTCTTGAAAAGATCCCATGTTAATTGGTTTCTCGGAATACTACCAGAAATGGATTGCCACCATCTGAAGCTTTCTTTCTTCAACATAGTTAGGGCCCCCTTTAACTTTTGCTCAGGTCTGAGGTCTATCTCATCCATAATCCTCTCTGTATCCTCCAGCCAATACTCAGCGTCTGTCGGAGGTCCACCAGTAATACCTTCGAATGGAACTACACCAGCAGCAACCAGAGAATTTGAAATCTCAACCGCAGTCATATTACTAGGGGCTCTGACAGCTCTCTGAAACATTCAGAATATAGCTCTATTAATGGCATCTTCGTTCATGTCAGTATCCTCATCTCCAGTGACGGGAGGATCTCTCACAGGAGTAAACTGGTCATCATGAGAAAGGGTCGGATCTACTTGCAGAACAAGAAGATCACGTGGAGACATTGGATCGTCGATCGTAATAGAAGGTCGAGCGACTCGCCCTCGACCACGGCCACGTCCTGTCCTACGACCTCTAGCAGCACTCATCGTTGGATCTATAAGGCTCTACAGAAAGAGTTTGAAACATATGTCAGATTAGCATCAGGGATCTCGAGAAAATTTTAAATCATAAAATAAGTTGACATTTTTTTTCAAAATTTCTTAAAAATTCAAAGTTTAGGACCCATATACAGTCCGAGTGTTTAAAACCGAAAGCTCTGATACCACCAAATGTAACCCCCAGACCCGGTCTGTAATTTAGACCCAAATCTAAGTGGTCACATATCCCATTCAGAGATTTTTTTAATATCTTACAATACATTAAATATAATACAGAACAAGATGTATTAATACAAATATATCCAAAACGATAGCAAATACATGTCACCAAACATAACTGAAAAACATATAGAGATATAAGTTCGTACAAAATAAGTAGTTGTTCTCCTCTGATGCCAAATCTGATAGTTTATGGTCCTCTGTTATCTGGAAAAAAAAATAAAACTACAGAATGAGCTAAAAAGCTCAGTGTGCTCCGTACAGTGTATATAAAATCATATTGATAAAAATATTTCAGTAAAATCGATTTATGCAAGCATGTCGTTAAAAAAATATGAACACTACCCCCATCCGATCACAACAAAATGTGTTGGTTTCCCATAACCATACAACCCCGGCACAACAGTAAGGCCCTGAGCACACAGCCGAGGAGCCTGCATATATTCTTCCTCCAACATATACCCCCCAATGATATAACTAAACATGAATGCATCGAGTGAAAACAATGATTAATACTTTAAAACATGAAATGTTTCATGCTTAAAAATCATATTCAGAATTACAGAAAACAAAGAAAATCAAATCATTAACGTACAGTAAATTATATATATCAGATAAGCCATATTCAGAAATCAGGTATATAAAAATATACCATAACCAGAGATCATATCATAAGTGTGCCATAAATCATATATTAAACAAACGGTATTCAGACCGATATTTTAACACATTAAAATAACACCTTCAGGAAACACACCTGTAACAGTCTGAGAAATCAGATAGGGAAGCTTATTACTGGTTTTGTCGATCACGCTCTGCTGCAGCGCTAGATCCTACGAATTGGAAAAATCCATATTGGAAACCTAATATAAATAATCTAAATATTATTTAAATAATATACGGAAACCTATGGGTAATTCTCGTAGTATGCGGTTCAGGCTGATCTAACGAACGGACAACACCGGACCTAATTGATCCTTGCTCAGGTGAAACACGAGTACCTTCATAAAATATTTTTATTGAATCAATTCCTTAACTAAATCTCAAATAATTAATCAAAATATTGAAATATTAAGCCTTTTGGGTTTACAAGCTCGATTCAGTAATTCCAGGTCATAATTTGGCTAAACGGACTTCGGAATCAGATTCAGGATGTCGAAAAACATAAAGTATGACTTTTCGAAAATTTGAATTCTGTCAAAATCAAAGTCAACGGGTTTGACTAACGATTTGGAGATTTTCGGGTTTGAATTTAGCGAAACGGACCCTAAAAACGGATTCGGCACGTCAAAACTGTAAGGATAGGTATTCTCGGAAAAGATTAACGGCTGTTTAATAGCCGGTCAAAGTTCTGGTCAAAGGAGGTCAACAAACTGTCAACCATTTTACAGAAATGGCACCCTTTTTAAAATAATTACCAAAATAGCACCCTTTTCGAATTAATTCCCAAAATAGCACCCTTTTCGAATTAATTCCCAAAATATCACCATTTTGAATTAATTCCCAAAATAGCACCCATTTCAAATAAATTCTCAAAATAGCACCCGGTCAACAGTCAACGATCGGGTCGGGTCAACGGGCCGGGTCAAACCGGTTATTTTTTCCTTCCCCACGCGCAGTGGCGGCGCGTGAGGTCTCTTCTGGCTGCGTAAAATTCACGGAAAAATTTCTAAAAATTATTTTGAGCGATTTTGAGATACTTACAAAGATCGGTTCAAATTTTTGAACGGCGGAGAGCTCGATTTCATCAAATCGGAAACTTTGACCGCTTCACCTCCCCACGCGCCGCCATCGACGGAGACCGAGGATGACACCGGCGGACTCGAAATGGCACAAGGAACACGATGTGCGGGAGGTGTCGTAAACAGAGCAACGATCGGTGATGAATTTAAGATTTTCTCAGCGATTGAGCTAAAAAAACGTCGAGGCTTTGACTTGAAATTCACGGCGTTTGGCAGCGTTTCACCTCAATTAATTTAAGGAATTGTTCCTCACTCGATAACGAACACGATGGTGGTTTCAAAACGACGATCGGAATTCAGACGGCGTCGAGATCGTTGTCGGAAGTTGATGTTGGGGAAGGAAGTTTAGGCTCAATTTAGGAGCAATTGGTTTCTGATTTTTCAGAAACCAATTGCCGTATATAAAACCAAACTTCATCAACCTTTCTTGGGTAAATTCAGGACTTGGTCCCTGAATTTTCTTTAACTCTAAAACAAGCTATAAATTTTTAAAATCTTTTAAATTAGTCCTCAAATTTACCAAATTAATTAATTAAAACCTCAAATTACAAATATATATTTTTTCCAAATTTCCCGGGTTGTAACACGAACATTTAAAAAGTTGGATCTATTTCAGGTTGGTTTTTTATAATTTTAATTGTTTTAATTTGATTATTTTATTTTCACAATTCTAACTATTTTATTTTATTTGTCTTTTCAGAATTTTGATGTTAATTTAGTTGCTTTAAGGGCTGGAAAATCAGATGTTGATTCCTACATTAATTTTCCTCTTGTTGCCCGTAATGAAGATACTGAGTTTGACATTTTGGGGTATTAGAAATCACAAAATGCTTCTTATTTGGTACTCTCTCACATGGCGAGAGATATATTGTCCATTTCAATTACTTCAGTTGCTTCTGAATCTTCCTTTAGCATAGGGGTACTATTTTGAACAAGTTGAGAGCCAAACATTTACCTAAAAATATTGAGATTTTTTTAACAACTCGAAATTGGTTGTATGGTTTTGAACCAGAAGAAATGAATGAAGAGTATCTTACTGGAGCTACTGATTTTTCCCTTTAAAGGTAAATATTTGATTTGTTTTATTTTTCTTATGTTTATTTCATTTAAATTGTTTACTTATTTATTTATTTATTTTTTGCTTTTGTAGGGTACTACTACTTTTACATTTACAACAAGAACATTTGAATGAATTTGTGAATAATTTTTTCTAGTTTATTCCCTTTTATGGTAATTTCTTTATTGTGTTATTTCTTAATTTTCATTAATACTTGAAAAAATTTATTTTAGGGTGCAACTGCTTTTACATTTACTGCTTTTTCATTAATTTTCATGAATTTCAGCAAGCATGTTATTGCTTTTACATTTATTGCTTTTTGATTAATTTTCATAAATTTCAGCAAGCATATAAATGAATGCTTTACCTGTTACACCCCTAACCCGACCCGGATACAAATATGAGGTGTCACATTGAATTTTCAAAATGTTAACTCTTTAAAGATTCGTCGAAAACTTAAAATTTACTTTGAAATTATTGGTGGAACCCTCATACAAAAATTCATAACCAAAAACTTGTATTTCATAATGAAAGTTAATGCTTAATATATTTACATAAATGTAAAATAGTATGGTTACAAAACTAATCAGAGCATTTCTATTTAAACTTTCATGATACATGCCAACAAAGTTTCAAAATAACCAACACCACATACAATTTAAATAATTCCAATTTGATCATTTTCATACGTATGTTGTCCTTTCCTAGCTTTGTTCCTCCGATCTCTTTGAACTTACATGTGAAACAATCAAACGCTAAGTCGTTGACTTAGTGAGAAAATAATGAGTATAATAAAACATTTAAAAACACTTACTTATTTAATCCATATAAAACATTTAAAAACACTTACTTCATGAAAATAACGTATAATGTTACTCATTATTCAATTTATATCCCTTAGTTATATTAGCCCAACGCATACTGATAACTCAAGGTATCTGAGTACAATGATGTTGTGCACTATAATTACAGTCACCACTACTCATATAAGTTGCACAGAAGTGCCACGTGGAATATGCACCGATGTGCCACATAGATTAATCCCGAAGAACCGCACAGAATTTGTCTCGAAGGACCACGTAGAAATTTGTCATGAATGACCGCGTAGAACCCTCGACTCTTGGCATGCCAACTATACCTATAATTCTCATACATATACTTTGGGCTTTAGCTTTGTAATAAATTTTCATTACTTTATTCAAGTGTCTTTTATCCACATAGAACACTTTTGCATAGAGCATTTTCACGTAGAACACAGTCACATAAAGCACTTTCACATAGAACACATTCATATATTAACAAAATCAAACAATACTTTAGAAATACAATTTCTATAAAACATCATAAAAAATTGCATAAAATAAAATAAATAAAACTATTTTTGATCAAAAACATTCGAAGTTGGCTTACCACATGTCGTCCTCATATTTAATATAAAACAATAAATTACACTCATATCTGGAAACTGATCGGGGAAAAGGGGTTTATATTTTCAATATATAAGCAAAATGGATAAATTCATGACTAGGTCACTGAATTTCCTGTACTTTCTAAAATGGTCTGCCAACTTTGACATTTTACAATTTAATCCTCAATTTCTTCCAAAATACCAATTAAAATCAATACTTTATAATTTCTTAAAATTTAGCCCCTAAATTGGGGTGTTATAATTCTCCCCTCCTTAAAAGAATTTCGTCCTCGAAATTCATTCATGTCACAGAATTGCATAAATGAAAATTCCATCAATTCTTTCATATCTTCATGTAGCTTTTATAGAAATACGGATCATCCACTAATCCTTAACCAGTTGAGCATACATTTTTATAAGAACTTTTTCTCTGTTCAATAAAAGAATTCGAACAAAAGTTTCCTTGAGGAATCAATTCAGTCTTGGTTACGAGAATAGGCTCATAGAGCAGTAGCATATCCCAATTTCATTTCCGGAGTCGGTTCAAAATTTCTCAAATTAGTAACTCTCACATGGCTCGTGTGGTACTTTACAGAATTTAGACAGACGTTACTGATATTTCTTTATAAAACGATAGAGTCCTAACGGATGAAAACTTAGGTTTGCTCATTACAGATAGGGACTTAACCTTGGAGCTCCAGCTCAGAGAAATACGATTGTAGTCTAAGGGCATGTACTGATCAGACATCTTTTTGAAATTCGACCGGCCGGTCTATCTTGAAAATTTTGACTCAATCATATCTCTGATACCACTAAATGTAACTCCCTCAGACCGATGCGGGTAACCCGATCCGATATAGAGTGTCACATTACGGCCACCGGAGCGACCCACTGTAAAAATAGCAGAAAATTTAAAACTTTTATTAAACATGTAACTTATAAAATCATTTATCAATATTCAGAAATAAAACAGATTTTCAGACTCGTATATAAAACAAAATATAATTACATGCCCCCTAATCACATGTACCATACTCTACCAGCAACGCAGGAAGAATTCTCTTACTGATGTTGATAGATGCACTCATACAATTCTTGTAACCTGAAAAGGTGAGTAACAGAGTGAGCTTTGGAAAGCTCAGTAATACAGAACTATCAGATGATGCTGAAGAACGTACAAATACAAATAAACATATTTTTCCTTATTTATTCATACATCTACAGATTTTTAGGTTGAGCTGAGGTTCTACTGATATCTCAGGTAGTAACAGACATTAAGTGTTCAATTCAGGGAAATATTTTGGATGACTGAGTTCAGGAGATCAGAATAGGTTATCTAGTGTGTTCCCGTAAAACCAGTAAAAAGATACAGATCTTTTAAAACATATTTAATTTTTTAATTCGAAAGTCCTAATAATCCCTTTGACCACTACACATCATAATGTGTAGGTTCCCCAGAACCATACACCCAACTGCACAACCAGTAAGACCCTGAGCACAAAGTCGATGAGCCTGCAGATATACTTCCTCCAACAATAAACCCCTATTTCTCCATCAGTAAACGGAGATATTAGAAATCAAAACAGAATTCATATCAGATATCATAATAGAATCTAGATCATAAATCAGAACAGAATTCAGGTCATGTATCATAACATAATTTAAGTCAGAAATCAGATAAAATATTCATGTGATTATGGAACACACTAGAGTTTATAGATATTATTCAGAGGTACTGGATAATCTTATCGGGCAGAGAAACACGGATCTTCAGTATACCGATAGAATGTCAGAATTTAGAATGAAACTTGAGCTGATAAGGAATAAATGAAGGTTCAAGACATTTACTGTCTGTGTCGATCTATCGGATTATCGAAATAACTCAAGTTAAACAACTCCCATAACTAATGCATGTTGACCAGATCATTCTTTTTTCCTTCAAGTATTCACTCTTTAATATCAATAATTATTGTCCATAAACCATATTTTTAGTCATCATTGAATGGGTTTTCCAAGGGTCTTTACTTCATTTCCATGCTTCAACGATATCAGGAAATGCTGACGTACTTGATTTTTTTTTCATAACCCATAGTAATGGTACACTATGTAAACTCATCAGAGTTTCCAGACTTATCCAAATCACTTACTTAATCCTCAGTCATTGAGGTTACTTAGTTCATTTAGCAGTCAAGTCTATTCTAGTTAATTCGGGGTTTTCTAGAGTAATTTAGAATTTCGGATACATATTGTACTTCCATTCAGTTAAATTTGGTCTTCGTGGTTGATTTGTCTAACGAGTATCCACTTTTTAGTATGAATGTGATTTAGCGTTGAGTTGAGCTGAGTACTTCCAAAATTATCATCGATCCAAACTTGAGGAGACGAACACACATTCAAGTGATATCTATGTCATTCAGGTATTGACATGTCATTAGGGTTGATCGACTTACTTAAGGTGTGTTCCATAACTTTTAATGGTAGTACAACACCCTTGTTTATTTAGATTCCTTAATTAATCCAAGACATTTACTTAGTCTAGGCCATAAGAGTATTTTGGTGCTCAATGTTATTCCAGTCATTTCAGCTTGAGAATATCCAATCATTCCTGGTCTTGGTGATATTCTTGGGTTTTTTCCATTCCAGGGGTATTGTAGTCATTTTACAGATTCAGGGTATTTAAAACCTTTCCTTTCGTCCAACCTTATTATTTAATTTAAACTTATCATATATATCATTCCTTTTTAACAATTCTTATAATGAAGCACCCTCAATAATTTATTCTTCAAGTATATACTCTTAACTTGAATATTTTTGGGTCAACTGCCTTCTCAGATACTACAAACAGGTTATCAGGAATTTTCTGTACAAAGACAGGATTTTAATAATTAAATCTGTAATTTATCGGGTTAGGTACGAATTCTTATGGTACTTTCTCATTCAGAGTCAACTCGGACTATTTTTACCTCTCAAGGGAATTTCCGTAATTCCTTAACCAGGTAACTTCGGTATTAAAACTCTTAACAAAGATAATTATAATTTAGAGATTCTGGGGTTAATCGCTTTCTCGGATAATCTCTAAACTTTAAATTATTCCTTAACAAAACTTCTAGTATCTTGTACAAGCCATCTTGGATTTAGAAATCAGTTATCCAGATTTCCTAAGCAAAACTAGTATTTTTTGTACACATCATTAGTTTCATCATATCAATATGTCTTTAAAATTTCTTATCCAACATCCGGAGTCAATTCTTATCCTTATTACAATATAAGGGTATTTTCGTAATTTTACCTAATCAGAGTATTCTTATAATTTATCCTCCAAGTACTTTTAATGAGATAAATTATCACAGGACTTGTAATTCAATAAAATCTTAACTAATTTATCACTTAAACCGTTATTCGGTTCGAATCCATCCATAATCAAACAGGCATAATAGACCAATCATATACATTCATGCATTTATTCATTATCAACATGTTCCATAAAGCATAAAGAGGTAGTAATATATTACCTCGATTTTTATGCCATACTGATCGACCATTTAAACTCCATTCAAACGTCCTCGATCTTGAAATCAACTTCCAATAATTCCTTGCATACATATCAACAGTAATTTCATTAAAAACATAGCTTAATTGTGAAAAACGGATCGAATCGGTTAAATAACCAGTCAAAAACAGCTTTCCGGGTCTGAATTTAATGAAACAAACTTCAAATTCATATTCAGGATGTCGAAAAACATAAAATATGACTTTTTTGAAAATTTTAACTTTTTTGTCAAAGTCAACGGGTTTGACTGACAATTTCGAGGCTTTCGGGTTTGAATTTGGAAAAAGGGACTTCGGAATCGGACACAAGACGTCAAAAAACATAAATTATGACTTTTCGAAAAATTTGACTTTTTGGTCACAGTCAACGGTCAACATGCCGATCAATGGTTTGGGTCAACAAATCGGGTCTGGTCAACGGGTTGGGTCAAACGGGTTGGGTCAACGAGTTGGGTCAAACGGGTCGGGCCAAAATTGGGTCAAACTGCCCTAACAGTTTCTGAAGCTCCCCCACTCGTAGGGGCGGCGCGTGGGGCGCGTGAATAGTGCTATGGTGTCCGAAAAATTCCTGAAAATTTTCTAAAAATTATTTTAAGGCATTTTGACTCACTTACCAAACTCGATTCACAATTTTGAATGGTGGAGAGCTCGATTCCAAAACGTCGAAAACTTTGACTTTCTCACCCCTCCACGCGCCAGCGACAACGAAGACACGGAGGACATCGGTGGACTCGGAATGATGCAAGGAACACAATGGTGCGGGAGGTGTCCAAAACGGGTGGTCGGATCGACGTGAATCGACGAAAAACCAACGGAGATTAAGTTAAAACCGACTATACTTCTGGTTGAAATTTACGACAAACGACGCCGATTCACGACGAGAGGTTTGGGGGGGTTTTGTTCATCGGTCGAAAACGAACACGATGGTGGTTTCAGTTCGTCAAACGGTGGCCGGACGGTGGAGAAATCGGAGTGGAAAGGAGGGTCAACGGGGGAGGGAAATAGGGAAGCATTCTGGAAACTGATCGGGAAAAGGGGTTTATATTTTCAATATATAAGCAAAATGGATAAATTCAAGACTAGGTCACTGAATTTCTTGCACTTCCTAAAATGGTCTGCGAACTTTGATATTTTACAATTTAATCCTCAATTTCTTCCAAAATACCAATTAAAATCAATACTTTATAATTTCTTAAAATTTAGCCCCCTAAATTGGGTGTTACATACTCCATACCACATGTTCCTACCATTAATGACAACTTCATGTCATATTCTTCGTACACAAGCCAAAGCCACCACCAAAGTCATATATATATTTGGTGGTATAATCTTTTGTTGTTTGTGCCCAACAGTGAACAACTGAGCCTCCCTTTCCTCTCTTTGGTCTTGGATTTCCTTCTTTTTCCCTTTCCTAAAACGATTAATTGGGAAACAGGAAACCTGTGCTCCTAGTCCTGTGGCTATTGTTGTTTCTCTTCTTGTTTTTGCATGATCAAGTTCATGGTTCATCAAGATACTCGCATAGGTTGAATATAAAGCCAAAGTCGACACATCAGGAACTGACCAACAGCTTCCATGGTGCCTTGCCTAAATCAATGCCGATCCCACCTTTTGCTCCTTCAAAGAAACACAATGACACATTGGTTACAAAGTTCAACAACATTTCCATGAACATCATCAACCCTAAATGGGAGAAAAAAGTGTATTTTAGCGTACCTGTTCAATTGTGTTTATATATATATATATTGGTTTGAATTTAGTTATTTATTTGGATTGTTTTTCAACTTGCCCATGGTTTCTTTGCTCAAGAGGAGTTTTTCGTATATACTCGCATTGCATAGAACCTTTTAAGGAATGCAATTAATGAGTTATTGACCAAAAGAAAAAGTTTGTTTTCTACAAATTGGAAGAGAATATATTAATGCAGAAACTATACTAATACAACTTTGGGATTTTTAGGCATAATTTTGATTTTTGTACTTTAACGTTCGTCTTATTTGTAATCTTGTTGTTAATATTTTTCTTTTAATTACACATTTATGGTTTTTATTTTTATTTTTTCAAATTGATCCATCGGCAAATCTGACGTGGTTGACTAGCAGTCAACAAAAATTACTGATGTGGTAAAACATTTAGAGTAAATTACATATTTAGCTACTCATTTATCTTTACAGTTTTATTTTAGTCACTCGGTTGTTTTCTTCAAAATTATATTTAAAATTACGTTTTGGTTTTATTTTTATCATTGTCGTTCAAAAAAAAAAGAGATGTCGACATGATTTTTTTAAATTTTGTTCTAATCATGACATGACATAAACTTATGATGATGCGACAACATAATCGTTAATTTTTAACGGTAGATGACTAAAATGGAACCAAAATATAACTTTAAATATGATTTTGAAAAAAATTAATTGGGTGACCAAAAAGAACCGCAAGAATAATTGAGTGATTATATATGTAGTTTGCCCAAAATTTTAAAATAATAAAATTTTTTAAAATATAATAAATATCTAAAATAAGAAGATAATTATAAAAATATTCAAAGAAGGCAGGCATGCCATTACAACTTTATCATGGTCTCCTTTCTCTCCCAATCTTGAACCGATTATGTACTTAAATAAACCTACTCGAAAACCATCAACCCCTCAAATCCCATTTGAATCAATACGCAGAACATACAATTACATCAAACTGCACTCAAGAAATCTAAAGAAACACTGGAATGTGGATGATAAAAAAAATTATTGTTATTTCTTAAAGTTTTGTGTTTGATTATTATAGATATTAGAGTATAAAAATCTATATTGGTCATTAAACTTAAAATGGTTTTAATTTAATCACTCAACTTTTGAATTGTTCATGTTTTAATCATCATGATTTATTTTATTAATATTTATGTATGTGTGGCATTTATGTATGATGTGGTATTTTTCTCTTCAAAGAAAGATTTCTTTTTTTTTCTTTCATTACCAGTTTTAGTGAACCCAGATTGAACATGTAAAAAAAATTGAAAAAACTGAAGATGAGTTACTTGACTTGGAAATAAAAGGGAAAAAAAGAAATCCAAGAAAAATGAAATGAGAGGATAAAATAGGAGAGTGGAGATTTGGAAATATATAAAGCAGATGGAATATTTTTTTAATTTAATTATAATTTTGGGAATGTTTATTTGATTTCAATATAATTTTAAAAATTTAATTATTTAATTTTATTTTAATCATAAATTAATAAAATAAGAATAATAAATGTCACATCATACATAAATATTAATAAAAATAAATCATGATGATAAAAATGGGAATAATTCAAAAGTTGAATTATTAAATTGAAAATTTTTAAAGTTTAGTTACCAAAATAGAAAAGAAAAATTAGGCGGGTCAGATTGAGTTATTTTCTTGAGTTGAAGGGCCAGATTGAGAGAAAAATAAGATTTTATCCTGATTAACGTGCCACATAAGCACAAAGTAACGGAATCGTTGGTCAACGATGGATAACGTTGATCTAAGACCACATTACTGACGTGGTTTTTTCTGACTTAGAAGGATACATTGGATGCAAAAAAATAGAGAATCACGTTAGTTTTTTTTAGTACGAGGGTCTTAAGTACCTTTTTGTCAAATAAATTACAATAAACTAGAAAAAAGAACAAAATCAAAAAGAAAAAGACTAACTTAATAGAAATTGAAGTTTTGTTTTTTTCAGATTCAGGAAGCTCAAGACATTGGACCCCATATCTCAACGGTGGGAAGAAGGTTCTTGGAGAGGAGAAGAAAATATCAAGACTACATACGGATCTGATGGTCGGATTTGTCGATCGTAATGGTTTGGTTCAGAAATTTTCTTGAGATTTTGCTAGTTTTGGGAGTTCCTCTTAGTAGAGATGTAAAATCAGGTAATCGTTCAGGTTTCAGTCGGATCCTAGCAGATCATGTAAAATTGGATACAGGTCGTGTCAGGTCATTTTGATGGTTGGACTCGAATCAGGTCGGGTTCAAATCAAATTAGGTTCAGATCATTTTCAGGTTGATTTAACATCATATTTAGTTCGGGTTCAGGTCGGGTTAATCTCAGTTCGAATCGATGTCAGTTCAAGTCCGAAACAGTTAAACACCAGGTTAATTTAGGTTCGGATAGACTTCAGTCAGATCTAGTTCAGATCGGGTGCCATGATTGGCAAACAATCATGTCAGATCTTTACCGGATACGGATTGACTCCAGGTCGGGTCATTTTTATTTTGGATTAATTATTTTTCGCCTTTCGTGAACGTTGAATTGCAATTAGTAAATTGTATATGATTTAGAGTAAATTACTAAAAATATAAATAATTATGGATCAAATTTGATAAAAATATAATTTTAAGGATTAAATTAAACCAATATGAAATTACAAGTAAAAATTTTAAATAAATTAAACAACATGCATTGATGAGGGACAAAATCGAAATAATTTTAAAATGTGAGGTTGAAAATACTATAAAAATGACTAAAATATACCCATTTAAAAATTTATGGGACAATTACAAAAATATAAATAAGTAATAAGTATGGGCCAATTACATATTAAAATATAACTTTAAGGATTAATTGAATAAATATGAAATTACAAATAAAAAATTGAATAAATTAAAGAACACAAAAGGATCAAATCGAAATAATTATAAAATGTGAAGAAAATATGTAAAATGGACTAAGTTACATCCATTTCATAAGTTGAGAAAAAATTAAAACAATTATAATATATATATATATATAAACTATATAATAATATAATATATATAAACTATATGGTTTATACATAATATATATAGTTTATACATAGTAGTATATAAGTATAAACTATATGGTTTATATATATTTTATAATAATAAACTATATATGAACTATATATAGAATAGAATTATATATAAACTATATAGTTTACACAAATATATATACTATGTATAAATTATATAGTTTAATAATATAAACTATATATATAAATTATATATATAAACTAAATAAATTATATAATTTACTAATATAAACAATATATAAACCATATATACTATATGTGAATTATATAGTATATACAATTTACATATGAACTATATAAACTATATAAACTATACTTTATAAATAAACTATAGTCTATATATAAACTATAGTCTATATATAAACTATATAATTTATACATAGTAGTATATAAGTATAAATTATATGGCTTATATATAGTTTATATTAATAAAATATATAATTTATATATAGTATATATATTTATAATTATACATAGTATATATATAAATATAAATTATATAGTTTATATATATAGTATATATAGTTTATATTTATATTATATTTATATATATACTATGTATAAATTATATAGTTTATTAATATAAACTATATATACTATATAGTTTATACTTATATACTACTATGTATAAACTATATATAAATCATATATACTATATATAAATTATATATATAAACTAAATAAATTATATAGTTTACATATGAACTATATATATAAACTAATAGACTATAGAAATTATATATAAATATTTATAAACTATATAGTTATATTTATATATACTATATATAATTATAATTATATATATATGTATAAATTATATAGTTATTAATATAAACTATATATAAACCATATATACTATATGTAAACTATATAGTTTACATATGAACAATATATATAAATTATAAAACTATATACTATAGTTTATATTTATATATAGATATATATATTATATATTATATATTATAGTTTTTGTTTATATAATATATACATATAAAATATAAGTATACATTATACTTATATAAGTATATAATAAGTGTATAAGTATATATTTTAAATGTATATATATTGTATATATGTGTAAACTTATATAAACAATACATTATAAGTATATAAGTATATATCTATATATAAAAATATATATAAAAGCATATATATATATATATATATAATTATAGAAGTATATAATATATATACATATATAATATAAGTATACATTATACGTATAAGTATAAGTATATAATATAAAATATATAAGTATAAAGTACATATACATAGGAATAAATTAAATATGTATAAAATATATAAAATGTATAAAATATTAAAGTATAATATTAGTATATATATATATATATATATATGTCTGTGTGTGTGTGTGTGTGTGTGTGTGTGTGTGTGTGTGTGTGTGTGTGTGTGTGTGTGTGTGTGTGTGTGTGTGTGTGTGTGTGTGTGTGTGTGTGTGTGTGTAAGATATATATGTGTAGGACTAAATTAAATAAATACAAATTTTCAAGCTGAAATTAAAAAAAATAAAATAAGTTAAAGGATTAAATTAAAAGAATTTAAATTTAAGAGACAAGATTACAGTCTCTATAGAAGTACGGGCCTAGAAGCTCGAATTAAAATGTAATATAAATACAATTTTTACCCATTTTTAATTTTAATTATTTCATTTTTTTGAATTCTCTCTCTAAATATTATTTCTCCCAAAAATCATTTCCCCTCTCTAGAAAAACATATTTTTTCCAGATTTCAAACTCTTTTTCGATCAAACAAAAAAATCTCATTCGTGTTCTTCATTTGTTCTTCCAAAAAAAGCCTGTTTGATCCGTAAAAAACACAAACTTTCTTTCTTTTTTGTGTTTTTTGGATCAAAACACAACTTCCTTAATCTATTCTTCAATATTTTTATATCTAACTAGGGTAGTTCATTCGGTGGCCAACCGAACCGAATTAACCGAACTGAACTTTTTTTAAAAATATTAACCGAACCGAATAAATTTTGGTTAATTCGGTTATTTTTCGAATTAACCGAAAATTTTTAAAATTTTCTAACTTATATAAAAATTAAATATTTTTTAATTCAAAAAAATATTCTAATTAATTTAAATAATATATAATTTTAAAATAAAAATTTTATATTTTTTTAATTAATTAATATTGATTTATGTTTAAAAGTTATTGGATCTTAAATTATTAATTGAGTTTTAAACGGTTTGGGCTGAGTCCATATGTTATATATAATATATTTAATATTTTTTAATTCAAAAAAACAATTACAATTAATTTAAATAATATATAATTATAAAATAAAAATTTTATATAAATTTTTTAATTAATTAATATTGATTTAGGTTTAAAAGTTATTGGATCTTAAATTATTAATTGGGTTTTAAGTGGTTTAGGTTGAGCCCATATGTTATATATAATATATTTAAAATTTAAAATTTAATTTCGGTTAATTAATCGATTTCGAACCGAATTAACCGTTAACCGAATTCTAAAAATTTTCTTAACCGTTAATCGACCAAACTAATTCGGTGGCCGACCGAATTAACCAAACTAATTCGCTTCGGCCTATTAACCGAATTAGTTCGAAAATTTGAACACCCCTAGATCTAACCCAAAAAATCATTGTTCATCCGGAAAAAAATCTCACTTTTTAGATCTAACCCAAAAAATTATTGTTCATCCAAAAAAATCTCATTTTTTTATATCTAACCCAGAAAATCACTGTTCATCCGGAAAATATCTCATATTTTTTTAGATCTAACCCAGGAATAGCACTGTTCATCTAGAAAAAAAAATTGTTAGTGACTCTTTGCCTATTGTTCTTGACTACTAATCTTCGTGACTCTTTACCTATTGTTCTTGATACACATTTTTTCAACTGAATATTTTTATTTTTAGGGTCCGATGGATTCTCATTCGTATGAGATAAATTTTTCTGTAAAAAGACGTTTTCTTTCTTTTTATTTTCTGTTTTTAGGGTCCTAACAAATAGATATCTTTTTTCTCATGCATGAGATCTACAAAAAAATCAAAAATGATCAATCAGCACAAAGAGGTAAAAAATATGTGTTTTATAATTTTATTTTATTTTCCTTTTTATATGTTTTTTTCTTTTTTCCTTTTTATAATTTTTTATATTATGTTTTGTATTTGTTTTTTATTATTAATATTGTGTTTTGTATTATTTTTTTATTTATTTTCGTTATCTGTTTTTAATAGTATGTTTTGTTTTTTGTTATATGTTATTTATTATTTGTTGTGTATATGTTATTATTTTTCGTTACCTGTTTTTATTTTTTTGTTATGTTTTTTATTTATATAGTGTTATATGTTATTTATTATTTTTTGTATATGTTTTATATATTATTTTTCGTTATCTGTTTTTATATTATGTTTGTTTTGTTTTTTAGTAGTATGTTTTTTATTAGTAATTCTAAGATGGTTAAAAGACTTAGAGATGATTTGCATGTTATTTCTCCTCTTCCAAGCAATGGTAAATATTTTCATGTAAGGTGTTGTGCCCACATTTTGAACTTGATAGTTCAAAAATGTTTGAAGGTAATTGATTCTTCTGTTATTAAGTTACGAGAAATTGTTAAGTTTATTGATTCTTCTGATTCTCGACTTTGTGCCTTTGAATTAGTTGTTAAAGATTGTGAATTGTTAAATATTGTAAATATTCTTTTCGTGGTAAATTATTAGTAGATGTTCCTACTCGATAGAATTCTACTTACTTAATGATTCATAGGGCACTTGATGCTAAATTAACCATTAATTTGTTTTTGAATATGGAAAATGACTTGGATGCTATTACTGAATATGAGTGGGTTCTAACAATTTGTGATTTTCTTAAGTCATTTTATGAAATTACTACTATGTTCTCTGGATCTAAGTACCTCACCTCTAACTTGTATTTGGCTAATGTTGTTGTAATTGAAAATTTGTTGTGTGATGCTCACAATGATCCTTGTGAAGGCATTTCTTCAATGGCAGGACCCATGCTCGAATTATATGAGAAATATTGGTCTGATCACTCATTGATTTTGTCTATTTTTGTTTTGTTTGATCCTCGATATAAATTACAACTCTTGAAGTTGTACAGTGTTCTTTATGTAGAGGACGAGGTTCAACGAAGGGTAAATGTCATGTATAATGAGTTTGTTGATATATATATATATATATTATTCAAATTTTGCATTATCTAGCTCTTCTTCTATCCAAAGTAACACATCTCTAGAGACAATCAGCCTCGAACATTTAAAAAGTTGGATCTATTTCAGGTTGGTTTTTTATAATTTTAATTATTTTAATTTAATTATTTTATTTTCACAATTCTAACTATTTTGATTTATTTATTTTCAGAATTTTGATGTTAATTTAGTTTCTTTAAGGGCTGGAAAATCAGATGTTGATTCCTACATTAATTTTTCTCTTGTTGTCCGTAATAAAGATACTGAGTTTGTCATTTTGGGGTATTAGAAATCACAAAATGCTTCTTATTCGGTACTCTCTCACATGGCGAGAGATACATTGTCCATTTCAATTACTTCAGTTGCTTCTGAATCTTCCTTTAGCATAGGGGTGCTATTTTGAACAAGTTGAGAGCCAAACTTTTACCCAAAAATGTTGAGATTTTTGTAACAACTCGAAATTGGTTGTATGGTTTTGAACCAGAAGAAAGGGGTGAAGAGTATCTTACTAGAGCTACTGATTCTTCCCTTTAAAGGTAAATATTTGATTTGTTTTATTTTTCGTATGTTTATTTCATTTAAATTGTTTATTTATTTATTTATTTATTTATTTATTTATTTATTTTTTGCTTTTTTAGGGTACTACTGCTTTTACATTTACAGCAAGAACAATTGAATGAATTTGTGAATAATTCTTTCTTGATTATTCCCTTTTATGGTAATTTCTTTATTGTGTTTATTTCTTAATTTTCATTAATACTTGAAATAATTTATTTTAGGGTGCAACTGCTTTTACATTTACTGCTTTTTCATTAATTTTCATGAATTTCAGCAAGCATGTTATTGCTTTTACATTTACTGCTTTTTGATTAATTTTCATAAATTTCAGCAAGCATATAAATGAATGCTTTACCTGTTACACCCCTAACCCGACCCGGATACAAATATGAGGTGTCACATTGACTTTTCAAAACTTTAACTCTTTAAAGATTCGTTGAAAACATAAAATTTATTTTGAAATTATTGGTGGAACCCTCATACAATAATTCATAACCAAAAACTTGTATTTCATAATGAAAGTTAATGCTTAATATATTTACATAAATGTAAAATAGTATGGTTACAAAACTAATCAGAGCATTTATATTTAAACTTTCATGATAATAACCAACATCACATACAATTTAAATAATTCTGATTTGATCATTTTCGTACGTATGTTGTCCTTTCCTAGCTTTGTTCCTCCGATCTCTTTGAACTTACGTGTGAAACAATCAAACGCTAAGTCGTTAACTTAGTGAGGAAATAATGAGTATAATAAAACATTTAAAAACACTTACTTATTTAATCCATATAAAACATTTAAAAACACTTACTTCATGAAAATAACGTATAATGTTACTCATTATTCAATTTATATCACTTAGTTATATTAGCCCAACGCATACTGATAACTCAAGGTATCTGAGTACAATGATGATGTGCACTATAATTGTAGTCACCACTACTCATATATGTTGCACCGAAGTGCCACATAGAATATGCACAGATGTGCCACATAGATTTGTCCCGAAGAACTGCGCAGAATTTGTATTGAAAGACCACGTAGAAATTTGTCCTGAATGACCGCATAGAACCCTCGACTCTTGGAATGCCAACTATACCTCTAATTCTCATACATATACTTTGGGTTTTAGCTTTATAATTAATTTTCATTACTTTATTCAAGTGCCTTTTATCCACATAGAACACTTTTGCATAGAGCATTTTCACGTAGAACACGGTCACATAAAGCACTTTCACATAGAAAACATTCATATATTAATAAAATCAAACAATACTTTAGAAATACAATTTTCTATAAAACATCATAAAAACATTGCATAAAATAAAATAAATAAAACTATTTTCGATCGAAAACATTCAAGGTTGGCTTACCACACGCCTTCCTTATATCTAATATAAAATAATAAATTGCACTCACCTTTGCCTCACGTAAGTCCTAAACGAAATCATTTTTATTTCGTTTAATCTCGTACTATGACGATTCTTTCGGTAAACTTACGATCCAATCTACACATCAATATGACTAAGATCAATATCGAATTTCCATTAACTAATAACCAATTAGCACTTACATAAACGAAAAGAAAACACCTAATTTAACATTTCCAACTAAATAGTATCAGTACTCTTCTGACAGTATCGATACTTCTCTTCTATGCTATCGATACCCACTTCAGTACCGATACCATTTTGGCATTCTAGAATTCCATTTTTAATTACAGTATCGATACCTTGCTCTTGGTATCGATACCTCCACATCAGTATCAATACTTCTTCAATCAGTATTGATATTGTTCATTCGATTCATATACTATCCTTCAATTTAACCTTATACTATCGGTATTGTTCTTCTAGTACTGATACCCTTACCTAGATTTCACTTATTTCATTTCGAATTTTACTCAAAACTTACTTAAATCTCTTAACCTTAACTCTAATCAAGTCCTTAAACTCAATAACATTTATCCCACACAGCTTAAATTTATTAATCCCCTTTTAACATTCAAATTTCTCTAAAGAACACTTAATACTAAAAATCATACCAAATCTTCCAATATGTTCTCAATCATTTCTAATACTTCAAACACATTAATTAGACCTTTTACAAGTCAAATATGCCTTTAAAATCCAATTACTAACCAAATTTCATCAATTCACTTAAAACCCCATTTTATTAAATCACCATTAATTCACTAATCTCTTAGTTTTTCTTCATCTTAAAGCTTCCTTGAGCTTCTAGACCACTCAAGGTTTCAGAACCAACCCAAACATAAAAGGATTAACCAACTTCAAAAGAACTCACATTGGCAAATGAGGTTACGGTGGGAGAAGAAGAAGAGAAGTGAACCAAAGTTCCAGACTTTTCCTTATTCCCTATATTCATCACATGTTAAATATCTTTAAAAATGAATACTAAATTTTATTTCCTACTAAAAGACCATAATGCCCTTCCATTCTTCAATCTTTAATAATAAGTCCTAGAAAAAAAATTCAAATCAGTCCTTAAATTTTTCAATTTATCAAAAATAAATCGCTAAATTTTAAATCCTTACATTTTAGTCACTGACCTAATGTTTGAGGTATTACAATTCTCTCCCCTTAAGAAAATTCGTTCTCAAATTTTCACTACACAAATAGATAAGGAAATTGTCTTCTCATATCCTCTTCACATTCCCATGTCGCCTCTTCCACTTTGTGATTTCTCCAGAGAACTTTAACTAACGGAATCATCTTGTTCCTTAGTTATTTAACTTCATGTGCTAAAATCTACACTGGTTCTTCCTCATAGTTCAAGTCAGATTGAACTTCTATTTCTTCCCGGTGCTATGATTTTAGAAGGATATGATTGATATCTTCTGAGCATCGAAACATGAAAAACATCGTGGATCTTCTCCATTTCTGGTGGCAATGCTAACTGATATGCTACTAGTCCAATTTTCTTTATAGTTTCGTATGGTCCAATGAATCTAGGACTGAGTTTTCCTTTGTGTCCAAAATGGAGAATCTTCTTCCAAGTCAATACTTTGAGAACACTTTGTCACCTACTTGGAATTCAATTTCCTTTCTTTTTAAATCCGCGTAGGACTTCTGCCGATCAGCAGCTATCTTAAGATTATCTTGAATAATCTTCACTTTTTCTTCAACTTCTTTGATTAGCTTTGGCCCCATAAATCTCGATCTTTCAATTCAAACCAATTTAATGGTGTTCAACATTTCTTTCCAAATAAAGCTTTGTAAGGTGCCATCTTGATACTCGATTGATAACTATTATTGTAAGAAAATTCTACGAGCAGCATATACTTCTCTCATGATCCACAGAAATCAATCACACATGCTCTTAACATATCTTCCAAAATCTGAATAATCCGCTCAGATTGACCATCTGTCTGTGGGTGAAAAGCTGTGCTAAAGTTCAATCGGGTACTCAAGGCTCCATGTAAAGATTTCCAAAACCTCGAAGTGAACCTTGGATCTATGTCCGATACTATTGAAACTACCACTCCATGTAATCGAATTATCTCCTTGATGTATAGTTCAACATACTTATCCATTGAAAATTAGTTCGATCAAGAATGAAGTGCGCTGTCTTCGTCAACCTATCGACAATTACCCAAATTGATTCTTTTTTATTCGGTGTCAATGGTAACTCTTTTATGAAATCCATCGTAACTCTTTATAATTTCCACTGAGGAATGGAGATCGGTTGTAAAAGTTTTGAAGGAACTTGTTGTTCAGCTTTCACTTGTTGGTAGGTTAGACACTTTGCAACAAACTCTGTAATAGCTTTTTTCATGCCTAGCCACCAATATCGGCTTTTTAAATCTTTATACATCTTGTTTCCTCCTAGATACATAGTCAACGGACTATAATGTGCTTCAGAAAGTATCTCTCTCTTCAACTCTTCATCATTTTGAATACAAACTCAGTCTCTGTAGTATAAGCATCCATTAGACTTTACTTTAAAGTTCTTGATTTCACCTTTTTCTACTTGTTTTATTCTTGCTAAACACTTATCATCCCTTCTTTGTGACTCCTTTATTAGCTCAAACAATAATGTCTTAGTTTTAATTTGGCCATCAGAGCACCATAGTCTTTTAATGCAAATCGGGCGTCTAACATACGTAAAGCTGCAAAAGTCTTTCAACTAAGTGCGTCAGCTACAATATTAGCTTTCCCGGGGTAGTAATCTATGATTGCATCATAGTCTTTAAGTAGCTCGATCCATCTCCTTTGTCTCAAGTTTAGCTTCTTTTGAGTCAGCAAATATTTCAAACTTTTATGATTCGTGTAAATATAACAACAGTCACCATATAAATAGTGGTGACATATCTTCAGTGCAAACACCACCGCTGCTAATTCAAGATTATGCGTCGGATAGTTCTTCTCATGTGGCTTAAGCTGTCTCGAAGCATAGGCTACTACTTTTCCATCTTGCATTAAAATATATCCCAGACCATTATGGGAAGCATCACTATATATTATATAGTCCTTGCCTAATTCTTGTAGAACTAGAACTGGAGCCTCCGTTAGAACCTTCTTTAAAGATTCAAAACTCTCTTGGCATCTATCTGTCCAAATGAATGGCACATTTTTCTTTAACAGCTTAGTCAATGGGAAGGAAATCGTCGAAAAGTCCTTTACGAACCTTCGATAATATCCAGCCGATCCCAAAAACTCCTTACTTCAAAAACATTTCTTGGAATTTCCCAGTCCATAATAGCCTTAATCTTCTGAGGATCCATTAGAATTCCCTCTGAAGACCACATGTCCAAGGAATGCCACTTCAGGTAACCAAAATTCATATTTAGATAACTTAGCATAAAACTTCTTGTCTCGTAGTGTTTGAAGAATCACTCGAAGATGGGCGTCATGCTCCTCATTTGTCTTTAAATACACCAAGATGTCATCAATGAAGACAACAACAAATTGATTGATGTATGGTTGAAATACCCTCCCTATTCATGAGATACATAAACTTTATAGGTGCATTGGTTAATCTAAATGGAATTACTAAGAATTCATAATGCCATATCGAATCTTAAAAGTCATTTTTAGAATATCTTTTTCTTGTATCTTCAACTGATGATAGCCAGAGCATAAATCAATTTTGGAAAACACCGCAGTTCCCTTGAGTTGATCAACTAAATCATAGATTCTTAGGAGATGATACTTATTCTTTATTGTCACCTTGTTTAGCTATCGATAATCAATACTGAGACGCATAGAACCATCTTTCTTCTTTACAAATAGCACTGGTGCACCCCAAGGTGACACACTAGGTCTTATGAATCTCTTATCTAATAACTCTTGCAACTGAACCTTTAACTCACTCAGTTCCTTTGGGGCCATTATGTAAGGAACCATCGAAAATGGTGTTGTTCCCGACATAACATCAATTTGAAACTCAACCTCTCTATCTGGAGGTAATCCTGGTAACTCAGCTAGAAATATGTCTGAAAATTATCGAACCGTCGGAATATCCTCCAGTCTCAACTCCTTGGCTCAAGTATCAATCACATTGGCGATGAAAGCTTGACATCATTGCAACATTAACTTATTAGCCGATATAACTGATATCACATTAGTTAATGGATTAAATCTTTCGCGAACCATAATTACTTTTGATCCATCAGAACTTCTCAAAACTACTCGGTTCAATCGACAATCGATATTTTCATGGTAACGATACAACCAATCCATTCCCAAAATAACTTCGAACTCGTCAAAGGGTAATTCCATTAGATTTGCAGGGAATTCAATTCCCTGAATTCTTATGGGACACCTTCGACACAATTGATTCACCCAAGCACTATGCCCTAATGGGTTAGTCACAATCATATCATTACTTATAGCTTCTAATTGGATTTCAAATTCTCTCGCCAATTTACTACTAATATAAGAATAAGTTGATCCCAGATCAATCAAAAACCAAAACAGGTTTATGTACTAACTGGAAAGTACCTGCAATGATCTTCGAATCATCGCGATCTTCATTAGTCTTAAGGTTGTAGACTCGAGCAGTCAAGCGCATTTCAGGTTGAGTGGTCGACTCAGATTGATTTCTTCCTCTGGCTCATCCTCTAACTCTCTTAGGTACAGTAGTAGATCTCTCCGACTATGTAGGCTCTCCGATCATCAATAGGTAATCCCAGATAAAATGTTTCATGTCCCCACATCTGAAACATTCTATAGAGACTATTTGACATATGTCACTATGATTTTTGCCACAATGATGACATTGACTTGGCCTTCTAGCTTCAATTCAATAGATTGAGTTTGATTAACTCTCACTGGATTTGATCCTCTACCTGAGGATGAAGCTGATTCATATCTAGATTGAGGTTAAAAACCCAAACCTCTACTTTTATTTGATTATGATGCCCCTCAATGAGGTACCAGCTCTCTTGTTCCACTGGGTCTTTTGCTCCCCAAATCATTCATTCTGAACTCGCTCCAAGGCTTTAGCTCGATTCACCACCTCTTGAAATGTAGAAAGGTTCAACGCTAACAGCAGCTCCTTCAATCAAGGGCGTAACCCCTCCACAAACCAATCATGTGATTCTTTTTCCGTTAGAACCAATTAAGCTACAAATCTACTCAATTTGTTGAACTCGTATTCATACATAATGCGATTTCCTTGTTTTAAATTCATGAACTCCTGATTCATTTATCTAATAAATTGATCATCGATATACTTATTATTGAACTCTTCCAAGAAGAACAGCCACATCACTTGATCTCTAGATGTTATCATTGTCACGTTAGTCCACCATATACGCGCTTGACCTCGTAGCAATGAGACTACTCCATCTATTTCATAACAATAGAGACCCTCAAGCATAATCTTAACATCGTTTAACCAAATATCCAAAGAAATAGGATCTTCCTCAGCTTCTCCCTTAAATTCTAGTGCTCTTAAACATCTTAGTTCCTTAGTCACATTCATCTTAGGAGCTAGGGGAGCAAACGGTTGGAAACACATTAGAATCGTGTCCAACGTCCGGAAAAATGATCCTTGATCTTGTACAGGCACTCCTTGAGGCGCCTGCTCTTCACCTTGCCTGACTGGGGTAGGTGAATTAATTCTACCCACATTTCCATCTCTCGTTTCACTTCGGGAGCCATCGTAGTCCAACATCTATTAAGATAAAATCGCTAACTCTATTAGCAATGACAGTATACTAATTACCCTATCATATCAGAAATTTTTAATATTTTGTTGGCATGTACACTTTTTTAAAACACAATTTGCTTCGTTTCAAACTTAAAATCTATTAAATCTTAGATCCGATACCATTAAATGTAACACCCCTAACTTGTACCCAACCCGGATATGAATTTGAGGTGTCACATTGACTTTTCAAAACTTTGACTCTTTAAAGATTCGTTGAAAACTTAAAATTTACTTTGAAATTATTGGTGGAACCCTCATACAAATATTCATAACCAAAAACTTGTGTTTCATAATGAAAGTTAATGTTTAATACATTTACAAAAACGTAAAATAGTATGGTTACAAAACTGATCAGAGCATTTCTATTTAAACTTTCATGATACATACCAACAAAGTTTCAAAATAACCAACATCACAGACAATTTAAATAGTTCTGATCTGACCGTCTTTAGGTGTATGATGTCATTTCCTAGCTATGTTCCTCCGATATCTTTGAACCTACGTGTGAAACAACCACACACTAAGTCGTTGACTTAGTGAGGCAATAATGAGTATAATAAAACAGTTAAAAACACTTACTTATTTAATTCATATAAAACATTTCATATTGAAATCAAGATACACTTCATGAAAATAACGTATAATGTTACTCATTATTCAATTTATGTCACTTAGTTATATTAGCCCAACGCTTACTGAGAACTCAAAGTATCTGAGTACATTGAGGTTGTGCACTATAATTGCAGTCGCCACTACTCATATAATTTGTACCGAAGTGCCACATAGATTTGTCCAAAAGGATCGCGTAGAATTTGTCCTGAAGGACCACGTAGAAATTTTTCCCGAATGACCGCGTAGAACCCTCGACTCTTGGCATACCAACTATACCTCTAATTCTCATACATATACTTTGGGATTTAGCTTTATAATTAATTTTCTTTACTTTATTCAAGTGCCTTTTATCCACATATAACACTTGCGCATAGAGCATTTTCACGTAGAACACAGTCACATAAAGAACTTTCACATAGAACACATTCATATATTAATAAAATCAAACAATACTTTAAAAATACAATTTATATAAAACATCATAAAAACATTAAATAAAATAAATAAAAATGTTTTTGATCAAAAATATTTGAGGTTGGCTTATCGTAAGTCGTCCTTATATATAAGATAAAACAATAAATTGCACTCATATTTGCCTCATGTAAGTCCTAAACGAAACCCTTTTTCTTTTGTTCAAACTCGTACTATGTCAATTCTTTCGGTACATTTACGATCCATTCACACATCAATATGTCCAAGATCAATACCGAATTTCCATTAATTGATAACCAATTAGCACTTACATAAACGAAAACAAAACACCTAATTTAACATTTCCAACTGAATATTGTCGGTACTCTGTCCTCAGTACAAGTACTTCTCTTCTATGGTAATGATACCCACTTTAGTACTGATACCATTTTGGCATTCTGGAATTCCATTTTCAATTACAGTATCGATACCTTACTCTTGGTATTGATACCTCCACATCAGTATCAATATTTCTTCAATCAGTATTGATATTGTTCTTCTGATTCATATACTATCCTTCAATTTAACCTTATAGTATTGATAATGTTCTTCCAGAACCGATACCCTTACCCAGATTTCACTTATTTCATTTCGAATTTTACTCAAAACTCACTTAAATCTCTTAAACTCAATAACATTTATCCCACATAACTTATATCCATTAATCCCCTTTTAACATTCTAATTTCTCCATAGAACATTTAATACTAAAAATCATACCAAATCTTCCAACATGTTCTTAATCATTTTTAATACTTCAAACACCTTAATTAGACCTTTTACAAGTCGATTATGCCTTTAAAATCCAATTACTAATCAAATTTCATCCATTCACTTAAAAACTCATTTTACTAATTCACCATTATTTCACTAATCTTTTAGTTTCTCTTCATCTTAAAGCTTCCTTAAGCTTCTAAACCACTCAAGGTTTCAAAACCAACCCAAAAATGAAAGGATTAACCAACTTTAAAAG
The DNA here is from genome assembly GCF_006381635.1 of Hibiscus syriacus. Classification (NCBI taxonomy): domain Eukaryota; kingdom Viridiplantae; phylum Streptophyta; class Magnoliopsida; order Malvales; family Malvaceae; genus Hibiscus; species Hibiscus syriacus. Next base: position 2,609,768 of record NW_024062770.1, read on the forward strand.
AACTCACCTTGGCAAATGAGGTTACAATGGGAGAAGAAGAAGAGAAGTGAACCAAAGTTCCAGACTTTTCCTTATTCCCCTTATTCATCACATGTTAAATATCTTTAAAATAAATATTAAATTCATTTCCTGCTAAAAGACCATAATGTCCTTCTATTCTTCAATCTTTAATAATAAGTCCTAGATAAAATTTTCCAAATCAATCCTTGAACTTTTCAATTTATCAAATTAAATCGCTAAATTTTAAATCCTTACATTTTAGTCACTGACTCGATGTTTGGGGTATTACATTACCATTTTTTTAACTTGTGTAGGTTTGGTAAAGTCAGAAATGTTTAGCATTGTTGGCCATCGTATTCCCTTTGGCTTTACCATTGATTGGATTGGTATGAATGATGGTTAGACTGCTTGTTGGTTGAATGTTGTCTTGTAAATTGTTGTTATTGGTCTGATAGAACTCAATTGTTGTTATTGGTCTGATAGAACTCAATTGTTGTAAATTCTTATCTAATTAGTTACCCATGGTTAAATTATATTGGTGTTATTTTGGCTTTTCAAGCTAAAATAATGCCCATAATTTAATCATGTTGGCAGCATTTAAATAATTATGAGATAAATAAAATCTCAATGAAGAAATTTTTGGCAGCAAATTCGGGCTTTTATCCTTGTAAAACTTTTGTTATAAGATCCAAGAGCTTAAATTTCAATGTAAATTCATTTACTTGATTTAAGTGTAATTGTGTTGTATTGATTTGTAATAAATTAATGAGTACATCTATACATTTTGTTAGTTTCAATATTTATAAAGTTATTAAATTTTTAATCTATATAATATTATCAATAATTATATTCATGTTTAATATATAAATTAAATATTAAGATAACTTATATTTAAGTTATTAATTATTACATAAAATGATTAAGGAATCATTTTATAAAATTAATTTAATAGCAATAATTAATTTTTTAATATTATGATCATAATAAATATATAAAGTCAATTTAGTAATTTGAAGTAAATTTAGTAATGTAATGATTATAATTACTAATTTATTTTATATTTATTAATAATACCAACTCATTAATTTAATAAATTTTTTGAATCTATTTATAGGGTACAATTTATAAGTGTAAAAAGTAAATACATTAATTCAATTATCATAGTTAATCTTACATATAAATTGTGAAGAAGTATTGTGCCATATTATAATATTCGAAAATTATAATCTGTTAACTTTATCAATTATAAATTACAAGTCAGGCAAAAATCAGTTCAGTTTAAAACAGATCGGATCATTACAGGTTGAGTCAATAACATATTAGGTTTAACATGTTAGGTTGATAATAGATCGGGTAATATCAGTTATTTGTCATGTTATTCTCGGGTTCAGGTTCATATCAGATCGAATGCAAGTTGGGTTTGGTTGTCACATTATCAGGTCAAATTCGGGTTCAGGTCGTTCTCAGGTCGGGTGTAGATCGGGTGCAAGTCGTAAATTTTGGGTCCAACTCGGGTTCATGTCAACACCAGTCGGATCATCACCATCTCAGGTCACAAACAATTTTGACTCAAGTCGGTTTCAGTTAGTTTTGCAGGTCGAGTCAGTTTTTTACATCCCTACCTCTTAGAAACTAAATAGGAGGAAGGAAAAAGGGAAAGAAAGACTTCATTTTGGTGTAAAAAGAAGGCGAGTTGGCGACGCTTGATGGTGGAAAGTGGAGACCATGGCGACGGCTGGTTGAGCACTTAGTTTTAAGAGAATAAAAGTATGAGCTTAAATAATTAGGGTAAACTACAATAGATACCACTTAACTTTAGGCTTTGTATCTTTTATACCACTAAACTTTTAATTTTTTCAATTATAACACTGAACTTTGATTTTGTTTCAATTATACCACTAGGCCGTTAAATCATTAACGACCGGCTCAAAACATCATCATTTTGGTGAGGTGTGTACGTCGACAACCATCATCCACATGGAAGCTATCAGCCACATCATCATGTCGTTAACGATTTAACGGTTTAGTGGTATAATTGAAATGAAAATCAGAGTTCAATATTATAATTAGAAAAATTGAAAGTTCAGTGGTATAAACGATACAACGCCTAAAGTTTGGTGGTATTTGATGTAGTTCACTCAAACAATTAAAGCTAAACTACATATTTAGTCACCGATTATCATTTCGGTTTCGTTTTGTTTATTCAATCATTATTTTTTAAATTATACCTAACATTACGTTTCAGTCACTTGCTATTAAAAAATAAAGGTGATGTTGACGTGTCACCATAAGGTAATGTAACATCATCATTTGACAAGAAAAATAAAAATATCACGTTTGTAGTTATATTTATTTTTAACGATAAGTGGTCAAAATAAAACCAAAACCTAATGTTATATATGATTTTGAAAAAATTTAATGATTTTGCGACCAAAAAGAAAGCAAAATGATAGTTGGATGACTAAATACATAATTTATCCTAAATTTAACTTATTTTTATAAAAATAAAAAATAAATGATGTGACATTTTATAAAATATTTTTTAAAATTCTTAATTTTCATCATTTAACTTTCTCTTCCATACAATTTTAGTCACTAAAGTTTAAAGGAATTTAATTTACTCATAGAATTTTTAATTTACACCAATTTTAGTCACTCGAATGTTAATCATAAATAGAAGGGTAACATGTCAACCATGTGTGGTGGACATGGAATATATGGGTCATCCACATCATTTTAGTTTTGTCGTAAAATTACTATAAACTCCAGGAAACTAAATCCTAAATCCAAAACTCATAAAATTTTAAATTGTTCTAATTTATAATATTAGTCATTCAATTAGTATAAAATTAAGATATGTAGCTTAATCCTCCTTCTTCACTTTCCTAATGTTGAGATTTGAAAGAAAAATGTTTCATCGTTGAGAAATATAAAAAATACGAAACCAATATTTGTTTTTCATAAACGTGAAGTTGTTAAAAATAACTTTGAAGATTAGAATAATTTATATATCACTTTTCAAAAAATTTATAAGATCACTATCTAAATAAATATTAAGAAAAATTATTATTCCATAAAAAGTATTTTCTTAAAATTAAAAGTTACTCTTTTCAACAAATGAGTAAGTCTAACGAGTAAAGTAAACGGGTAGGTCAAACGAATATGTCACGATCAAGGGCATGGGCTCCAATCATACAAGTAAACTCTATCGGACTTAGTCAGCTTGTTGGCTGGGCTCAAGCATTAAGCTTGATTACGGTTTCAAGCTTAAGCTAGGGCAAATGGGTAAGCTAATTGAACCATAGAAGTAGACCTGATACTTGTAGGGGCTCACAAGCTAGTTAGGCTTTTCATAGGCCTCAACATGAAGGACCAACTCATAACACTCAGACTTAGCTGGTAGGCAGACTTAGTAACTGGCCCATCGGATGGGTCAGCTAGGTAGGCTACGGGATTAGGCCAGATGGCAAAACACTGGACAACGCTAAGTGGGCTAGGGTTTTATCTCCTTTTGGGACAAGTCTAAGAGGTTACCTGTGCTGACGACAACATGTAACTCATCGACGTGTAAAGCGCGTGACGATAGGAAAAAGAAGAGGGAAAAAAGAAGAAGAAAATAGGAAATGAGATTAGTGACTTAGGGTCTCACAAGAGGAGATTTAATTATCTTTCGCGGTCATATTTTCGGTCATGTTGTGTTTATCGTAATTGCGTATATAATGGATGTCATCGCGGTTACTTTAGGTGTCGCGGTCGTGAATTTTTTAAATTTTGCACAACTTATCCTAAAACATAATAATTATAATTATAATTATAAAGTCTCATTTTTAATAATTTTTAGAATATTTTCTAAGCGAAAATGACATATATACTATATAGTTTAATCAAATAGAAAACATTAAAAACCTAGTGATAGGATAAGATTACTAAATCAAATAGAATTAAAATAAAAGTATAAAATTTAAATTACTGAAATTTAGATTACTGAAATTATGACTAAATTAAATAAAAACTAAAGTTTACATTTGAACTAAAGATTAAATTATAAATTTTAAAAGATGTGACTAAATTATAGATTTTAAAAGATTAGAGGGAGTGATGGCAAATAAACATACCATTTAATTTTAGAATTAATTTTAAAAAATTTAAAAAATGAAAATAGGAGGGTGAAAGTGGGACGGGCAAAAAAACCTTTAAGGCTCTTGGAGTTGAGGAAAACTCCAGAACCTTTCTTCTTTTATTCTCTCAACTTCCAGCTGTCTCAACTCTACCCACTACGAAATTCGTTAATATCGGTTTCGAACAGTGATGTTACCGCGAAATAGTGATCGTTATAGCGCTTGCGTTCCGCTATTTGAATCCCTGACAAGGACGTTTGAGTTGCCAAGGAAAATTGTAGGGCTTTCAATTGTCACAGCCCAAATGTGGGATTAAATTTTATTTTACTATTTTTGAAGACCGGATTGAATTTTCAAAGGAATCTTAATCTATTTCATAAACTTTAAAGAGTGTAAGAATTTTTACAGGTGGAACTCATTTTTAAAACCCTAAAAACCTAGGTATAAGTATCAACTTAGCCATAATAGAAAACCTTTTTGTATAAAGAAAACCTTTTTGTATTTGGCTTTCTCAGCCGCTCATCTATTTCCTTCTCTCTTTGTTTTGTTTTTGTGTCATCAGAGATCTCTCATTGTCGATTATTGGCCTTCGTTTACTTCACCGCTTATACCATAATTTTCCTCTCGTTGATGCAAACAAAACCTCATCGATTTCATCCATTCGGCAATCATTGTGAGAAGAAAGAAAGGATGAATCTTGTAACCCCCTCAGACCAATGCGGGTAACCCGATCCGATCTGGAGTGTCATATTAAGGCCACCGGAGCGACCCACTGTAAAAAAACTCATAAAATTTAAAACTTTTGTCAAAACATGTAACTCATAAAATGATTTATCAGTATGCAGAAATAAAACAGATTTCCAGACTCAGATATAAAACAAAATACAATTACATACCCCCTAATCACATGTATCATACTCTGCAAGTAACACTGGAAAAACTTCCTTACTGATGTCGATAGATGCACTAGTACGATTCTTTTAACCTGAAAATGTGAGTAACAGAGTGAGCTTTAGAAAGCTCAGTAATACAGAACTACCAAATGATGCTGAAGAACGCACAGATACAGATAAACATATATTTTCTTATTGGTTCAAATATCTACAGATTTTTAGGCTGAGCTAAGGTCCCATTGAAAATTAAGGTAGTAACAGATAATATTCAGTTCAGATAGAAATATTTCAGATGTCTAGGTTCAGTAGATCAGAATAGGTTATCTAGTGTGTTCCCGCCAAACCAGTGAAGAGATACAGATCTTTTCTTTTTAAACAGTAGCAGTTTAAAACATATTTTTATTCAAAAATCATATTAATCCCTCCAACCGAACACTCCATAATGTGTAGGTTCCCCAGAACCATACACTCACCTACACACCAACTAAGGACTTACCCTGAGCACAAAGTAGATGAGCCTGTAGTAACGGTAACGGTAACTTCCTCCAACAACACCCTCCCATAAAACATTTATAAAAAAACCATAGTATTCCCTCCAACCGAACACTCCATAAATGTGTAGGTTCCCCAGAACCTTACACCCACATGCACACCTAGTAAATTCTATGATTCCATAAATCAGGAACAATTCATATTTTCTAGTGAAAACAGGAAACCATATAACACATTTCAGGTAACCATAATTCATAAACCAGTAAATTCCATGATTTCATAAATCATGTACAATTCATATTTTTCAATGAAAATCGTAATCGGAGATCACATACCATGTTGCCATGGTTCATAAACCAGTAAATCAATACTTTCGTTAAAACTCATTTCAAACATATAAAACCGTCATGTAGTACATATGGAACACACTAGATGATCAAAGTATTTATCAGATATTATGCAGAGATACTTGATAATTTTATTGGGTATAGAAACACGAATCTTCAGTATACCGGTACAATGCTAGAATTTAGAATCAATATTGGAAGTGTTCATTAACTAACAGAATCATCAGTTAATCAAACTGTCATTTGAGCTGATAAGAAAGAAATGAAGGTTCAGGACATTTACAGTCTATGTCGATCTATCGGATTATCGAAATAACTCAAGCTGAATAACTCCGAGAACTAATGCATATTGACCGGTTCATTATTTGTCCTTCAAGTATTCACTCTTTAATAACAACAATTAATGTCCATAATCATCTGTTGAGTCATCGCTGAATGGGTCTTCCAAGGGTCTTTATTTCATTTCCACGCTTCAACGATATCATGAAATGTTGACGTACTTGATTATTGGTTCATAACCCATAGTAATTGCACACTTTGTAAACTCATCAGAGTTTCTAGACTTATCCAATTCACTTACTTAATCCTCAGTCATTGAGGTTACTTAGTTCATTTAGCAGTCAAGTCCATTCCAGTTCCTTCGGAGTTTTCCAGAGTAATTCGAACATTTCTGAATTTCGGATACATATTGTACTTTCGCTCTTCATGGTTGATTTGTCTAACGAGTATCTACTTCTTAGTACCGAATGTGATTTAGCGTTGAGCTGAGTACATCCAAAATTATCATCGATCCAAACTTGAGAAGACGAATACGCATTCAAGTAATATATATGCCTTTCAGGTACTGACATATCATTAAGGTTGATCGGCTCACTTATGTTGTTTTCTATAACTTTTAAGGGCAGTACAACACCCATATTTACTTGGATTCTTAATTAATCCAAAACATTACTTAGTCTAGGCCATAAGAGTATTTTGGTCATTCTGGTGCTCAGTTTTATTCCATTAATTTCATAACTTGATGATATCCAATCATTACTGGGCTTGGTGATATTCTTAGGTCATTTCCATTCTAGGGGTATTTTGTTCATTTTACATATCTATGGTATTTCAATCATTTCCTTCCGTCTGGTCTTTTTATTTAATTCCAACTTATCATTTACTTCAGTCTTTTTAAACAATTCTGATAAAAGAGCACCATTGATAAATTATTATTCTGGTATTTGCTCATAACTCGAAGATTTACGAATTATCAGGAATTTTCTGTATAAACATGTGAACTTAAAGATGAAACAAGTAATTTTCTATTCAGGGTCAATTCAAACTACTTTTCCCTCTCAAGGGTAATTTCATAATTTCTTAACCATAGAATTTCGGTATTAAAACTCTTAACAAGGATAATTATAATTTAGAGATTCTAGGGTTAATCGTTTTTCCAAATAATCTCAACTTTAAATTATTCCTTAACAACCTCTTATCCAACTTCTAGTGTCAATTCATGCCTTTTCACAACATAAGGGTATTTTTATAATTTTACCTAATCAAAATATTCTCATAATTTATCACCCAAGTACCTTTAATGAGATAATATAATTTATATATTCAAGACTGATTCTTTTATCACTCAATCATAGAATTTGTAATTCAATAGAGTCTTAACTAATTTATCACTTAAACGATATTCAGATCGAATCCATCCATAATTAAACATACATAATAAACCAATCATATACATCCATGCATATATCCATTATCAACATGTTCCATAAAGCATAAAGAAGTAGTAATCTATTATCTCGATTTTCGTGCCATACTGATCGACCATATAAATTCCATTCAAACGCCCTCGATCCTGAAATCAACTTTCAATAATTCCTTTGATACATATCAATAGAAATTTCATTAAAAACGGAGCTTAATTATGAAAAAATGATCGAATTGGGTGATAAATCAAGGAAAAACAGCTTACCGGGTTTGAATTTGGCGAAACGGACTTCTGATTCAGATTTAGGACGTAAAAAACATCAAATATGACTTTTCGAAAATTTTTGACTTTTTGGTCAAAGTCATAGTCAACGGGTTTGACTGACAATTTCTTTCGAATTTTGAAACTTTGGAATCAGACTCAGGACGTCGAAAATTATAAAATATGGCTTTTCGAAAATTTTGACTTTTTCAGTCCAAGTCAACTATCAAAGTCAACGGTCAACTACTCTCAACGGTCAACAGTCAACAGTCGACGGGTCAGGTAAACGGGTCGGGTCGGGTCAAAACTAGGTCAAACTGCCCCAACAGTTTCCAAAGCTCCCCCACTCGCAGGGGCGGAGCGTGTGAACAGTGCTACGGTGTCGTAAAAATTCCCAAAAATTTTCTAAAAATTATTTTAAGGAATTTTGAGACAATTACCAAGCTCGATTCACAATTTTGAACGGTGGAGAGCTCAATTCCGAAATGTCAAAAATTTTGACTTTCTTACCCCTCCACGTGTCGACGACGAAAGAGACACGGAAGACACCGGTGGACTCGAAATGATGCAAGGAACACGATGGAGCGAGAGGTATCGAAAACGGGTGGCCGGATCGACGTGAATCGACGAAAACCCAACGGAGATTAAGTTAAAACCGACGATACTTCCGGTTGAAATTTATGACAAACGACACCGATTCACGACAAAATGTTTGAGGGTTTTTGTTAATCAGTCGACAACGAACACGAGGGTGGTTTCGGTTCGTCAACAGTGGTCGGACGGTGAGTAGATCGGAGTTCAAAGTGGGTTGACCGGATAAGGAAAATGAACAAATTCTGCAGAAACACACGGGGAAGAGAACTTATAATTCTCTCAAAAAGAAAAATGACTAAATTATGAGTTAAGTCACTGAATTTCCTGTACTTCCCAAAATGGTATGCAAACTTTGAACTTTACAATTTAATCCTCAATTTCTTTCAAAATACCACTTTAAATTTAATGCTTTAAAAATTCCTAAAATTTATCCCCTAAATAGAAGTGTTACAAATCTTGTGGGTTTTGTGAAAGTTACGCCTCTACCATAATTTGATATAAGCTAAGGAGTCTTCAAACCTTAAATTGTAAAACTATAATTTTTCACAATTTTTGGAACACTGGAGGGCACCTCACACGTTGTTGTTGTTGTGCGTGTGGGTGTGTTTTCCAACAAATGGGTCCAAAAGGTTAAATCGATCTAATCAAACCAAATCGTCCAAACTAAACTGAATTGATTGAACTCGAATCAAATGAAGTTGACTTTGATTTAATTCGATTGTCGACGGTTGATCATTAACCATTACTTTTTTTTAAAAATCTATATCCTAACATTTTTTGACGGCTTGTTTGTTTTTCAGTCCATTTCATTAAATTCTAACTCAAGAACCTTTGTTTATCATTTTTAATTAATTTTTTAGACTTTTCTATTGTTATTTTTTGAAAATTGTCTTAAATGTTATTGTTTGTTTATGAAGGTGAACCGATCTCTCCCAAGCGTTTTCTAGTAGACTCGAATTCACCTGTCATGTCATAGCTCTTGATTATTTATCTAGAGTTATGTGTAGACAATCTAACCTTAAAACCTAAACCCTTATAGTTGGGTAAAAATTGTTTTGATTATTAATATAGTGATTTGAATTTGTAGGTTCTAATGTTATTGGATCCAACTTAATGTAGTAATTCAAATTTATAGGTTCTAATACCATCATTAAAGTTGGTGCGGTTGTGGGTCACATAAATAAAGAAAAAGAAAAAAACCTAACGGCTAACAAGGAAAAAAAAGATAAAATTAGGACTTGGGATTTTTTTACAAGTGTTTTGTTTTTATGAATAGTAATTCAGTTAGTAAATATCATAGATAAGTTGCCATCTATTAATTATACTACAACAATAAATTTTTTTCTTGAATACATAAAATCATTAACACTAAAAATCTAAGTTCGTCAAAATAAATCTATATATTTATTATTGTTTCTATCATCACATTACTCCCAACTACGGATGTGTCGGGTGCTAGAGTACGATCGCACCCTTTAGAAATTTTAATTTCTCTTGTATAAATTTTTGTAACCGTACTTCCTCTTAACACTAATTCATAACTAGAAACCTTTATTAAGTAAACTTCTCGTTTCCTTAAACTTCTATAATGAAATATAAACTTAATTAATGATTTCAGAGTCAATGAATCAGAAAATTGGAATGCAAACTATTTTCCCACCGATGACAAGGATGCACGAACAAAATTTGAATGCAAAACATGTTGGGTTTTCTTCATGCTTAGAGAAAATATTTTTCAATTTAAATTTTATTTCTAGCATAGCTCGAGTGCTTAATGGTTCACCCAGCTTATCCATATTAGTTTCATACAAACCTCAGATATTCAAAAATAATTTTTAAGGTAGAGACATATGTATTAATAAAAAAAAAATTATATGGGACAAGAGTAAACAAAATTTTAAAGTGGACATCTTCGATAAAATAAGAAACTAATATAAAGAAATTCAAATCTCAAGATGAGCACATATCCACCCTAAACACTACATACATCAATACTGAATCTCGGATCACTAGGGCTACGTTGTTCGCCTCAGTGAAATCATGACTAAAAAAAAGAGTAAAGTATACAAATGGTTCATCAACTATAGGATATTACTTTGTTTGAGTCAATCAACTCTTAACAGTTATAAAATGATCATTGACTATAGGGCGTTGTTTTGTTGAGTCATTCGACTATTAAAAGTTAAATTGTAAACTAATTATTAATAAGTTTCAAACTCGTCCTTTTTCGTTAAAAAATTAACAATCATCTGAACTAAACATTAATCTGTTGACTTTGATATGATAAAATCTAATCTCATAATTATTTAAGTTGTATTTTGTGAATCGACTCTCCGTTTACATGATATCATGGAGCCAATGCTTAAAACATTATTGTCGAGTCAATGATTGAAAGCAACGATGATGTCAATAGACATTATTAAAATTTAATTTTATCATATCCAAATTAATATGTTAACGTCTAGCTCAGAAAATAATCAATTTTTAATTAAAAATTATGAATTTCAAACATATAAATAATTAAATTATTATTTTATAAATTTTAATAATCGATTCAGCAAAATAATACCTGAAATCACATAATGATTTAATAACTTTAATAATAAACACATTAACCAAAGCAACATATTGTAAGAGAGGACCATTTGTATCCAAGAGAACCTATAACTTGTAAGAAAAGACGAGGAAAACGGAATACACTCCCTCGCTGCTTTCCTCTGTCCCTCAGTGTCATCCGAAACTTCCATTTCCAGCAGATAGACCCTCTCTCCACCAATCACTCACAGGCTACCGCCCTCCTCAAACAATTTTTATCCTCTGCTGCTGCTGCTTCATTAATATAACAATATAAATCATTTTTTCTTTGCTGTTGCTGCTTTATTGGGTCATTTTATTTCTTCAAAGCTTTCAACTTGCTTTTGTTTTGCGTGGAGAAGAAAGATGGACCATGCAGCAGATGCTACAGGACGATTTGATGACCATAACACGTACGTGTTGAATGAACAATCCAAGTATCCTGAGTCTCGTGGGGATTTCACCATCTTGCTTAGCCACATCGTTCTTGGTTGCAAGTTTGTCTGCACTGCTGTTAACAAGGTCTTTCTTTCTCTCAAACAAGTAAAAGATGGGTCATTTTCCTATCAGTTAGTTGTAACTGTTTTACGTTTATGGTGCAGGTGGCTTGCCAACTCTTGGACTCGTGGGAGACAATGTTCAGGCAAGTAGTCTGGAATATTTCCATGTGAACAATTTGTATATATATATTTCATACTAGTAACTTAATCTTTTTATAAAGGGTGAAGAGCAAAGAAATGGATGTGCTTTCAAATGAAGTTTTGTCAAGGCTTTAGTAAGCAGGGCAGAACAGTGAGTAGTTAATATCCTTTTTGTAAACATGGCGGATGTTTATATTTCTCAGATTTTTCTCTCAACATATCATGATATTACCAGTGCATCCTTGTGTCCGAACTAAAGGGTGAAGAGCAAAGAAACTGGATGTGCTTTCAAATGAAGTTTTTGTCAAGGCTTAGTAAGCAGTGGCAGAACAGTGAGTAGTTAATATCCTTTTAGTAAACATGGCGGATGTTTATATTTCTCAGATTTTTCTCTCAACATATTATCATGATATTACCAGTGCATCCTTGTGTCCGAAGATGAAGAGACAACTTTTGTGGAGCCCTCAAAGCGTGGGAGGTGCTTTAATTGATCTTCATTATGTTGCTCCTCTTATATTTTGGATGTACTAAATGTAGGGAGGAGTGTTCGAATTAAAAAAATTGAGTAGAGTTTCTAAAATTCGAGTCGAGTCAAGTTATTTGATTTCTGTATAAATTTAATTATATTTATAATATTATGATACTATTGATTCCAATTTAATAGTTTTTTATAATTATATACATACATATATTTCTTCATTTTTTAATATGTGATATACATATATCATATAGTTGATGGACTCGACTCAAACTTGAAAATCAATTTACTAATTACTAAAATCTATGAGTTATTCTTCGCGTTCTATTTTAAAACTCGACTAAAATTTGAAATTTTTAATCAAGTCAGTTTACGAAATTACAACTCTAATTTTTTCGAGTCGAGTAGAGTCAAAAAGATGATTTTTTCGAGTAGAGTAGAGTTTTGGTCACCCAAACCAAATGTGTGCATATAAGATTTTTCCTCATGCAAATGGATATGAGTGTATCTCCAATAATGCAGGTACTGTGTTGTTTTCGATCCACTGGATGGCTCCTCTAACATTGACTGGGAGTATCAATTGGAACAGTATGGGTCCTCATGCCAAAATGCATTGTCACATTTTGTTCGTAGGGGGTAATTTGTTGTTCTAAGATAACTTAATATTGCAGTAATCACTGAATGTGTTCTCTTTGATTTAGATATTTGGGATTTACATGATCAAAGACAGCCATGAACCAACTCTGGATGATGTACTGCAACCGGGGAAGCAATGCTGGCAGCTGGCTTTGCATGTATGGAGCTCTTGCACGGTATATGTTTACATATTCCTTTGCTTTTGCTACCATCATTTCTATTCTTTCAGATACTTAACACTTGAATGTATTGGTATTGCAGCTTGTTTTGAGCACCGGAGAGTTAATGGGTTCACCCTTGATCCATCTCTTGGAGAGTTCATCCTTACTCATTTGGAAAAGTTATAATGATAAACCTTACTCCCCAGATATCGAGGTATATTGAAAAGTTATAATGATAAAATTACCTCAACCTTTGTAAAAATGGTCATTTTACCTTTTTTTTCTTGAGTATTTTAATTTCTAACATTTTAATTTTGGTCAAAATAGATCTTGTTAATGGAAACTATTAGTTAATTAAGGTAAATCCGTGTTGCTAACGTAAATCCGTCTGCTTTGACAAAAATTAAAAAGTTGACAGTTAAAATACTAAAAAAAAGACAAAGTTATCATTTGCTTTCTTGATATGCCTTGCACATGATACTGACTCTTGCTTTTCTACGAAATTTCAATTAAAACAATTTCTGTAGGCCCTTAAACCATTCTTGATCATCACAGCAAAATGAACAAATGGCTCTCTATGTCCAATTTCTAGTTGTTTTACATCATTTTTTGATTTCGTATAATAGTTTACAAGCATTGGTTTTATCATATTTATTTGTCAAAGATTCCAAAGAAGGGGAAGATCTATTCAGTCATGAAGGAAATGCTAAGAACTGGGATGGTCCAACGGCCAAGTATGTGCAAAATGCAAATTCCCAAAGGACGGATCCCCTTCCAGTTCTGAGATACATTGGAAGGTATCATGGATTAATCTCTCATTACTGCAATTATTAAAAATCTATCATTCATCATTGAATATTTTGAAGTTTGAACAATTCTGAGCTTATGAATGAACAGCATGGTAGCTGATGTCCATCGTACATTACTGTATGGAGGCATCTTTTTGTACCCTGCTGATAAGAAGAGCCCCCAATGGAAATTACGGTACGTTAAATACGATGGATAACCAGGGATGGATCGAGGGGGAAAGACAGTCACCCTAAAATTTAAAATTCTCATATAATCTAAGTATTTCCTTTGTATTTTCTATTGATAATGTGTTTCGCCTTTAACATAAAATCATGCATCCGTCCTTGGTATAACTTTCTTTTATCATACTACTTACGGAGTCGTTGGGACAATTTGTGTGGACCAGTGTTCTCTATGAGGTGTTTCCGATGTCGTTCATGCTGGAGCAAGCCGGAGGTCAGGCGTTCACTGGAAAACAAGGTATTTAAACTAAAACCTTCCGAGTGATGATGGTATGAGATATATATTGGTGTTAATGTTGCTCATATAGTCGGGATGATATGAGGTGTGGTGTGGGACAATTGTTCCCTAAAAATTTCAAATTCTTATATATTATATATTTTTGTGTCTTTTTTATTGAAAATATATTTTTGTTCCTTTAAAATCTTATTAGTACACATCTTTTTAAAATTTTATAAGTTCTTCTAATATAAAATCATATGTGCATCCCTATTCGTAGTTATTTGATACGTATTTTTTGCAGGCACTTGACTTGATGCCAACAAAGATACATGAGAGGTCTCCTATATTTCTTGGCAGCTTTGATGATGTTGAAGAAATCAAAACTCTCTATGCTGCTGAGGGAAAAAGGAATGAATAAATGTACAATTCTCATCTCACACAGTCCACTTACGTTATATATACCTTTATTTGGCTTCGGTTTCTTAATTATCTTTTCCTAAGATATATTCCTTTTGTAATGGATTACGACTGTTTATCCATTAATAGTTTAAAATTGTTTGCCTTCTTCACTTATTTCGATTTATTAGTTGTCATTGAAATAAAAGAAACATTACCAAATGCTTTCTTTTTAATGATGTTATAATTTTAGTAGTTGAAAAAAGTACTGTTTTATCTTAAAAATTTGAAGTCGATATGTAATATGTTCATTGTCAATAATTAAAAAGATTATAAAAATATTATCTTGTAATTATTCTAAATATTAAAAAATCTTATTATAATAAATCTATTAGAGTAATTAATTCTAGCAACTTGCATTTTCTATGGAATGGATACGTTACTTGGGAATTTTTCTCTAATCTCTATATACATTTGATGGACTATTGATGTGATTGAAGAAAATATGTCTATCAAATAGAAGTTCAAATTAAGACTATTAATATTTAAATCTATACTATAATAAAACTCTAACTAAGTTGATGTTTCATTTTGAATATTCATTATTTAAAGATTTCAATAATGCTTAATAGAAACTACTATTTTTCAAATTCACTAGGGGTATGAAATCAAGTAATAGTTCATGTTTCAGGTTGGATCATGACAGATCATGTCAAATTAGAGATGGTTATGTCAGGTCAATTAATTATTCGACTCAGATCAGTCAAGTTTGGATCAATTCAGTTCGGATCATTTTAGGTTGATTTGAAATCAAATTCAGTTCGGATCATTTAGGTTGATTTGAAATCATATTCAGTTCAAGTTTGAGTTAGGTTAATCTTAGTTTCGGATCAATATCATTTAAGGTCAATAGTTCGGGTTCAAAACAGTTAAATATCAAGTTAATTCTGGTTCAGATAGACTTCAGGTCGGATCTCGTTCAGATCGGGTCACGTTATTGATAAAAAAAATTCAGGTTGTATCTTATCGGGTACAGATAACTTTAGGTTGGTTCATATTTGGGTGAATAATTTTTTACCTTTAATGAACATCGAATTGTAATTTGTAATTGTATATGATTTGTAGTACATTACAATAGAAATAATTATAGATCAATTTGATAAAAAAAATATAATGTTAAGGACTATTTGCAAACATGAAATTGCAAACTAAAATTTAAATAAATTAAACAACATGCACGATCAAAAAAACAATTGTAAAATGTAAAGCTAAAATTAATATAAAATGGACTAAATTGCATCCATATAAAAAGTTGGTGATAAAAGTTTATAGAGTTTTGAGATTATGATATATTTATAGGTTTGAAATGAAGTTTATAATGTGATTGTCGAGAAAGTATTCCCAGGCGAAAACAAATGTCGTATTTTCTAAATCTCGTCTCCAAAAAAATAAATGTGTTTTCTTTTGGCATAAGATAAAACACAAATTTGAGGAGTGGTCACCAATCATTGATCGATGTGTGATTGGTCACCAAAAATGCTATATTATTTTAATAAAATTTATAAAAATATTATTAAAATAATACAAAAAGAGGTATGCTTACCAAAAAATGAGTTCGAGAGTCGGTTACTTGTAGGGAAGTATTAACACCCCACAACGCCCAAAATTTGTACCTTATTTATTAATTAACGTCTTTACAATAAATTAACAAATTTGTATTTAATTTATGATCCATAAAAATCATTAAGGGTACTATTTTATACTAATAATAATTTAAAATAAATTCCTATAAGTTAAGGAAATGTTTAAAATAATATAATTCAAATATATATAAAACTATAGTGAATTAAATCAATGAAAATAACAAAACGTATGCCTTGTTTGGTTTAACTTTTATAGTATTTAAATTAAATTGTATTACAATATATTTAATTTTTTAAAATATAGACACCAAATCCTTGACCTTTTCTATAGGGTCTAACGTTTAGCCATTAAACGAGATTATATAATTATTATATTTCAAGCAATTTTCTCTTGATGTTTCATGTGAACTGAGTGTAAGGACAGTGACTTAAACTAATATATTTAAATATGGCTGGAAAATCAATTATTGCGTGCTAGAAAACATTATAATATTAAATATAAAAAATATTAAAGCTTAGATATTTATAAAATATATAAATTAATAGCTATAAATCAAAATATCATTAAATTTAAGTATTAAAAGTGTAATTTAACCATAAATATTATTAGGGATCAAAATATAACTTATTTAAAATAATAGGGAATAAATAGGGTATTTACCATAAATATATATATTAAGTAGTTACTAAAATAAAAATATAATAAAATATGAAAACAAAATTAAAATATGTAAAAAAACTTATTTAGGTGACTAAATTGAAAAGAGTATAGAATAAAGGTATCACGGAAATGATTTTACCCTTATCAAAATTACGCACAGACCCCTTCCTAAAACGACGCCGTTCGGGGAGAGATATTTAAACCCAAAAATGGCCCTAAAGGCCAACATTTCACTCATTTATGTATCTCTCTCTAAGAGAGAGAAACAAAATTTCTCTCTCGCCTCTCTCTAAACTCCCTCACCGGAGGGAAAGTCAACCACCGACCGATCACCATATACCGACGGTTTCCGCCACCTCCAACCACCACCCACGGTTGCCGAATTTTACAAACATGTCCCAAATCGAAGTCCAAGTTTTTCTAAACCCAGATCTAAAGTTGTTTTGGTCTAAAAGCTTACAAAACGTCGTAGATCTAAGATTATTACCTTCGACGTTTCAGCTTTCCAGTGGTGCGTGGAGGCTCCGATGATGTGGCAAGTCTTCTTCTTTCTCTTCTTTGCTAGTTTTTTTCTCTGTTTCTTTCTTTTTTCTGTTCATTTTTTTGCTTGCTGTCTCTTTTTTCTCTCCCTTTTCCTTGCAGATTTTCAAGGCTTTTTATAGGCCTTAACGAGCCACTATTTTGATGAACCCTTTGGTGAGTCACCGAATTGCGATATGTGCGGCTCTCCTTGAATCTTCTAGAGGCTTTGGTGGTGTGGAAGAATTTAGTTGGGGAACATAGTGGCGGAGCAGTTGGGTGCAGGCGGCGGAGCAGTTGGAGGCAGCACCAAAGTCTCACTAGGGTTGGTGAACCCTAGGATTTCTACTGGGCTCATTCTGGGCTGTTGGATCTCCAGATCCAATAGCTGAGCTTGTTGGATGTTAGAGAAGATGATGAAACCCTAATCAGATTCTTTGGGTCAGATCGGGTCTTGTTGGGCCTGTTGGGTTATTTGGGCCTGGATCAGTTTTGGGCCTAACTCGGGTTGAACTTGTAAACGGGCCTCCGAGTCCTGATTTGTAAATATCTACTATAATAAAATTTATTATTTATTAATAATAATTATAATTATAATACAATAATAATATATAAATAATAATATAAATAATGACGAGACGAAAATGATTGTCGACAGCTGCCCCTCTTTGCTCATTTTTGTGTTAACAATAATAGAACAAAGACAAAAGACAAAGAATTTTAGTCCAGTTGATTTTATGCTTTGATGAGAGATCCGCTTTATTCAAGGGAAATCAAACTGTGTATGACATTGTTCCTTCGTGATGAGGGCGTCTGGCCATCTTTAAAGATATTTGAGATAACTCGGTTCCTTCGTGATGAAGACATCTGGCTATTTAAGGATGACACTGCTCCTTCATGATGAGGAGTTCTGATCAATGGATGACATTGTTCCTTCATGATGAGGACGTCTAGCCATCTTTAAAGATATTTTGAAATAACACGGTTCCTTCGTGATGAGGACATCTGGTTATCTAAGGATGATGATGCTTCTTCGTGATGAGGAGTTCTGATCGATGGATGACATTTTTCTTTCGTGATGAGGACGTATGGCCATCTTTAAAGATATTTGAGATAATTCGGTTCCTACGTGATGAGGACGTCTAACCATCTTTAAAGATATTTGAGATAACGCGGTTCCTTCGTGATGAGAACATCTAGCTATCTAAGGATTTTTGTTTCCTAAAATATGAATAAATGATGCATTTATGAATATCATGATCCTATTTATGCCTAAAATGTATGCAATGATGCAATTTTAGTGCATTTTCTTTTTCGAATAAGGACCTTCTCTCATTGGCCATCTTGTAACTCATTTCATTTTGGGTACAACAAAGAAAACTGATTTACCTCAACTGAATATCTTGATCTCATACTTTTTGATTAAAGCTGACATGATCAATTACCTTAGCTGAAAACTTTGACCCCATAATATTTAATCAAATATGGTCTTAATTTTCTTTTTTCTTGAACCTCGCTAGTACCA
The DNA here is from genome assembly GCF_006381635.1 of Hibiscus syriacus. Taxonomy (NCBI): domain Eukaryota; kingdom Viridiplantae; phylum Streptophyta; class Magnoliopsida; order Malvales; family Malvaceae; genus Hibiscus; species Hibiscus syriacus. Next base: position 2,628,663 of record NW_024062770.1, read on the forward strand.
ATGGCCAATTATTCCATATGTGACAAATATTTTGGATCATCTAGGTACTTCAAATTTCATTTTCCATGTATCAATGTCATTATACAAGCTTGAAAGTTGAAACCATTATCAATTTCAGAAAACCTGTATTTTTTAAAAAAAAAAACTTTTTGTACAATAATACACCATGATTTTATGTACTTCAAGTTAAACTACATATTTTAAATTTTCAAAGCAAAATGCTTGCAAAAAGAAGAGTTAACAAGAAAAGTCTATTTTTATTTATACAAATATAAATAGTTTCTAAATAATTACATGGCAAACTTTTACTGAAAAATGTAAAAGAAAAAGAAGTAGGCATCTTCACATATCAATAGCATAAATACTTTTGAACTGGCATGTCGTAAAATGACTCAAGTATAACTTCTGTCAAAAGGATTTCGAGAATCATGATAATGCTTAAGGATGTAAATTCTCTTCTTGATTACCAAATCTCCAGATGTTATGCACCATTAACAAAGAATCCAAGATTTTTCCAAACATGAATCCTGAATTATAACACTCAAGCCACCCTTTACGGGTTTTCAACTTGAGACCTCCTTTGGTTTCAAGATATCCTTTTCGGACTTTCATCTTGAACTCTCCTTTTTTCAATCAGGCAAAATACCTTTTAACCGCATCAGAATTCACTAGGTGAGGTAATTCTGGTCCGTCCATCTCAGTGAGAACCAAAGCTCCTCCAGAAAAGGCTTTCTTTACAATATAAGGTCTTTCCCAATTTGGCATCCATTTTCCTCGGAAATCCTTTTAAATAGGTAGAATCCTTCTAAGTACGAAATCTCCTTCGTAAAATTCTCGGAGGCGAACTTTCTTATCATGTGCTCGTATCATCCGCTTTTGGTACATCTGACCATGAAAATAGTTTTCAGTCTCTTTTCCTCAATCAAATTTAATTGGTCATATCTGGATTGTACCTATTCTTCTTCATTTAGTTTTACCTCTGATAAACCTCGAAGTAAAGGAATTTCTACCTCAATAGGTAGGACATCTTCCATTCCATAGGCTAGCAAAAACGGAGTTGCCCCAGTCGATTTTCGTACTAAAGTTCTATAAGCCAACAAAACAAATGGTAGTTTCTCATGCCAATCTTTATAAGTTTCAGTCATCTTCTCTATAAGCCTCTTGATATTCTTATTAGTTTCCTTAACTGCTCCATTCATATTTGGGAGATAAGTAGTGGAATTATGATGCTTTATTTTGAATTGCTCACAAATTGATTTCATCATCTTGTTGTTTAAATTCAAAGCATTGTCAGAAATAATCCTTTCTGGTAGGCCATATCGACAAATGATTTCCTTTTTCAAGAATTTACAGACTGTGGTATGAGTGATGTTTGCATAAGAAGCCGCTTCTACCCATTTGGTAAAATAGTCTATTGCTACCAAAATGAAGCGATGACCATTTAAAGCTTTTGTAAAAATTTGTCCAATAACATCTATGCCCCACATAGAGAATGGCCATGGAGATGTCATCACGTGCAATGGATGAGGAGGGGTATGCATTATGTCTCCATAAATTTGACACTTGTGACATTTTCGGGCATAATTGATAAAATCAGTTTCCATAGTTGACCAATAGTACCCAAATCTCATAATTTGTCTAACCATTGAATACCCATTAGCACGAGTACCACATACTCCTTCATGCACTCCTTCGAGAATTGTTTTGGCCTACTTGGTGTCCACACATCAAAATAGAACCTGATCTAGACTTTTCTTATATAGGATCTCACCATCGAGTACATACCCTAATGCCATTCTTCTGATAGTTCTTTTATCATTCTCTGTTGCTTATTCAGGATAATTCTGATATCTGATGTATTACAAGATATCATAGTACCAAAAGTTCTCATCTTCTTTTTCTTTAATATTAAAACAATGGGTTGGGTACTCATAAGCCTGCATTTCAATAGGCATCATGCTCGAATGCTCATCTACCTTGAATGCGGCTGCCAAAGTGGCCAAGCTGCCATCTGGTTATCTTCTTTAGGGAGGTAATTTAAAGTTACTTCTTCAAATTCTTCAATGAGTTCCACAATCAATTTACGATATTCTATAAGCTTGGGATTTTTTGTCTCTCATTCCCCCTGATTTGGTAAATTACTAGGGATGAATCCCCATATACCTTAAGCATTTTTATCTTACGTTCAATGGCAGCTTTAAGACCCAGAACACATGCCTCATATTCAGCCATATTGTTTGTGCAATCAAAATTGAGTCGGCTAATAAAATGATAATGTTCTCTATTTGGTGAAACCAATATTGCCCTATTCCATGCCCTAAAGCATTCGAAGCACCATCAAAATTCAACTTCCAATATTCATTAATGGATGTAGTTGATTCTTCCACTGAGGTTTCCATTAAATCTTCATCTGGGAAATCAAAACTTATTGACTCATATTCTTGAGAAGCTCTACTTGCAATAAATTCAGCTATGACACTTCATTTTACTGCTTTTTGACTTACATACTGGATATCAAATTCTGACAATAAGATTTGCCAACGAACTAACCTTCCAGATAATACAGGTAAATTTATCATATACTTCAAAGGATCAAATCTGGATATGAGCCATGTGGTGTGATATAACATATACTGCCTAAACCTTCGAGTGGCCCATACCAAAGCACAACACAAATTTTCAATTGGCGAGTATCCGGTTTCACAATCAGTGAACTTCTTGCTAAGATAGTAAATTGCTCTCTCTTTTTTCTCAGTTTGATCATGTTTCCCTAATACACACCCCATTGAATTTTCCCAAATCGATAAATAAAGAATTAAGGTTTTGCCTGGGATAGGTGGTACTAAGATTGGGGTATTTGACAAATATCTCTTAACTGCTTCAAAAGCTTCTTGATAATCGTCACTCCATGCCCCATAATTATTCTTGCGAAGGAGACGAAAAATGGGATCGCATTTCTCAGTTAACTGTGAGATGAATCGAGCTATATAATTCAATCTTCCCAATAATCCTCGAAACTCTTTTTGTGTTTATGGGGGTGGCAAATCTTGAATAGCTTTGACTTTATCTGGATCTATTTCAATTCCTTTCTTGCTTATGATAAACCCTAAGAGCTTTCCAGATATCACCCCAAATGTACACTTATTTGGGTTAAGCTTCAACAGGCATTTCCTTAATCTTTGGAAAAGCTTTCTTAAATTCTTGATATGTTTATCCTCTGACTTGGCTTTGACAATCATATCATTGACATAAACTTCTATTTCTTTATGCATCATGTCGTGAAATAATGTTGCCATAGCCCTTTGATATGTTGCTCATGTATTCTTCAGCCCAAATGTCATTACTTTATAGGAAAATGTTCCCCATATGGTAACAAATGTTTTTTTTCCATATCATCAGTGTACATTTTAATCTGATTATAACCGGAGAAACCATCCATAAATGAGAACAAATAATTTTTAACAGTGTTATCCACCAATATGTCTATGTGTGGCAAAGAAAAATTATCCTTTGGACTAGCTCAATTGAGATCTCGGTAGTCAACACATATATGAACTTTACCATCTTTCTTTGGTACATGGACAATATTTGCTACCCACTCAGGGTACTTGGCCACTTTAAGAAACCCGACATCGAATTGTTTTTTTACTTCTTCTTTTATTTTTAACAGCATTATGGGTTTCATTCTTCTCAGCTTTTGTTGAACAAGCTTATATTCTGACTTTATTGGTAACTTGTGTACTACCATCTCTGTATCCAAACCTGGCATGTCTTTATATGACCAAGCAAATACATCATTGTATTCCCGAAGCAAATTAATCAAATTCTATCGTGCTTTATCAGATAAAGCAGTGCCAATTTTCACGTTTTTATTATCCTCATCTGATCCCAAATTCAATATCTCAGTATGTTCCATATGAGGGAGAATTTGTTTATCCTCTTTTTCCACCATTTTTAATAGCTCGGAAGGTAAGTCACATCTCTCATCATTATCACAACCCTCAACTTCCCCTTGACACATGGGATGCACAAAATCAAATTACGTGTCAGTGTCATCAACATCCATTTTATTGATATGTGAGTTCCTGAAAGGAAAATGAACAAAAGTATATATACATATAATCATAAAAATGTATAGAAAATATTTTCCATGTGAAATTAATTGAAATGCATCTTTTATTGAAAAAGAAAAAAACATAGTTTAACCCTTTACACAAAATCAACTATTGCCTTAGGGTATAAGCAATAGAGGAAGTTCTTGTGTATTACTCTGAAAAAGACTTAAAAACTACAGGTAATTCCTCCATAGTCTAATTATTCAATTCAAAGTCTGGTGGTGCGGGGTAAATACCCATATTTCTCTTTTCTTCAGTTTCATCATTTGATATGACATTGATACTCAGCTCTTTCAAAACATTCTCAACTATTAGCCCTTTGTTTTGCTTATCTTCTCAGAATATATGTCCTCCAGACACAAAAGTATTACTCAACAGTGGAAAAGACATTGGTTCCCAGCTGAGATCTTTTTGAGATCTTTTCCAGCTAACTTTGCCTTCCTCATTTCCTGGTTCTTCTTAATGCTTCTCTGCTTTTCCCTTACAGTCGGCTGATATCCCAAACCAAATCGATCTTTCTTAGTGATGGGAAAAACTGTATTAATTGGTCCCTGCAAGTGACTTCCTAACCCTTTTCCAGCTTTTGCTCATTTCTCCAGGGTTAATTTGAGCTCCATCTTAGTGCAATTTGAAAGTCTATACTTGGGCATTTTTTTGCCATCGGCCACGAATGTGGCATTAACAAACTCCTATGATCTAAAAGAGAATTCAATAGCTTTTTCATCCAATTTAATATATGGAGCAGTGGTAGAGACAGAAGCAATGATATTGGTGAAGTATAGATGGAACTGCCCCTGCCTAGTGAAACCAAGGCCTCCCCAGTAAGCAATTGTAAGTGGGTATAATATCCATCACAAAGAATTCCACTTCATATGTAGTTGGGCTGATAGTTAAAGGAATGTCAATCTTTCCTAACACTTCCCTTTTGGTTCCATCAAAAGCTTGAACAATGCTCTGACTATTTCTCATGAGTGTGCTATCGATTGGTAATTTCTTCAAAGTCACTAATGACATTACATTTAAAGCTAACCCGTTATCAACTAACACTCGAGATAGAATATGTCCTTTGCACTTAATCGTGATATGTAGGGCTTTAGGAATACCATTCATCCCAGAGGGGATTTCATCTTCAGAAAAAGAAATGAAATTGTTAGCCTGTATGTTTATGACCAACCTATCAAGCTTATTTACCGATAATTTTTTTGGTACAAAAGTCTGATTTAACACTTTCAATAAGGCATTCCGATGTGCCTCAGAGCTTAATAAAAGTGCCAAGACTGATATACGAGCAGGTAACTTATGCAACTATTAAACAATATTGTATTCACTGTGTTTGAGAATTTTCAGAAATTCTACAGCTTTATTCTCAGTTACTGGCTCGTTAATGACAGGTTCATCTTCTCTCAACTGTAGGTCCACTTTTTTTCCTTTTTCAACTATAGCTTGCTTCTCAGGCTCTTTGGAATAACATCTTCCACTTCGAGTAAATTGTCCAACCTCATTTACTTCATCCTTTTCTTTTACCATCTCATCCATCGTACATCCATATTTCTATGACACTTTCTTGTCATCTTTATACAGGAACGGAGATGGAGGTATGATAACCACTTTTGGATTTATTTTCTCTGATACGCGAATCCTTGGTGTAATAATTAGAGGACAATCGGAATTGTAGATCCCTCTAGATGATCACTCAGAGGCACAAATATCCATTTCCTCTTCTTTTGGTACTTCCTTGAAAAACTCCATTTCTTTTTCATCCATAAACTTTTGTACCAAATCTCAGAAATCTGGACACTGTTGTATAGTGTATCCTTCACATTGGTGGTAATGACAAGTGTTTTCATTGTTGAATTTTTCAACTAGAATACTAGGCATCAACATACCAACATTGATCATTTGACTCCACACCCAACACATGGGTGACTCCACCTCACTAACTTCCATTATAATTTTCTTTCTTTTCTCTAACAACATTGATTCTCATACCTGCGTGGTTTGACAATGGATTTTGGGCTACATTAGGCTGCTCATTCTCACCAAAATTGATGACATTTTTGTTTCTAAGACTTTGAACAAGTTTTTTAAATGACATGCAGTTCTCAATAAAGTGTCCATGAGCTCCTGCATGATATTCACATTGCAAGCTAGCATCGTACCATTTAGGGTATGGAGGTTATACATGTGATATATGATAAGGTGACACCATATGTTTATCATACAAGATATGAAAAAATTCCTTGTAGGTCACAGGAATTGGATCAAACTGGGGCTTCTCTCTTTCTTGCCTCTCTCTTATCCCTTGTCTGGTAGGGTTTTATGTAGATGATCTTGTATCCTGAGGTCAACACACCGTGATGTTATTGGATTCATATTTCCTTACGTTATTTACCTCACTCTCTTTATTTTTTATTTGTGGTTTCTTGCTAGATTCACCACTATCAAGTTTCCCACTCTTAACTGTCATTTCAATCATCTCACCTGCTGTGACTATGTCAGCAAAGATCTTGAATGAATTCTCTATGAGGTGAGTAAAGAAAGGAGCTCTTAAAGTATTCACAAAGAGCACAATTGTCTCATATTCTTCAATGCGTGGATGTAGTTGTACAGCTATGTTCCTCCATCTTTGGGCATACAGTCTGAAATTCTCGTTGGATTTCTTTTCCATACTCTACAACACCAATCGATTGGGCCTTATGTATTTTACATGCTTATATTGTTCAAGAAAAGGTTTTGCCAAATCTTTCCAAGATTTAATATGAGCTTTACTTAATTGGTTGTACCATCTCATGGTCGAACCTGTAAGCTTTCTTGGAAACAATGAATCAACAATTGATCATCTCCTATATAACCGTCATTTTTCTGTAGAACATTATGATATAAATAGAGGGGCATTTCATACCATCGAATTTTTCAAAATCGAGTCAGTAACACCAAATCAGACACCAAACTCAATTCTTTGGCCTCAATTCCATACATGCTAGGGTATTCCTTCATTGTCCTAATTTCCTCTACTAATTGTTTCCATTTTTCATCATCTTGTTTGATTTGTTCTTTTTTGCGCTCTTCATCAAGATCAGGAACATCTTCAGTTTGTTGTTGGTTTATAAAGGCACTAGGTAAGTTTATGTTTACTCTTCCTGATTGAGTATCTATTCCTTGTTGGGCCTTAACATGAGGTGGTGCAAAGCCTGGAGGATATAGTGGTTCTTCAATAACTTGAGCTTTTTGACGATCTGTTCTTGGAGTGAAACCTGGAGGATATAAAGGCTCTTCAGTGAAAGTACCAGCAGCTGGAGCATTTATTTGTTCCATGCTTCTCTTTTGTAACATATTTGCAAATTTTTCCATTATATCATTCTGAGATTTTATCAACAATTCATGCATTTCTTCCTGAATTTTCTTGAAATTCTCTTGCATCTCAAGCTGATTCCTTTCAATTTGATCGATCTTATTGTCCATTGCCCTTTTTCTAGTATTATATGAATACTTAGGGGGGTTCAGTATTCTTCAGAAAAAAAACTTTTTTAATGAATATGTATGTTTATTAATATATATGAAAAATATAATGTCAAAATTTTCATGCTCAATATGTAAATGCAATGTGTTGATATCAAGATGATTTCTTCAGAACATGTTTTATATTAAAACAAAGTTTTATTACAAAGCAGATACAACATCACATATACATTTGAGCAACTTCTCCTAACTGCTGTATATGTTCAAGTAACTCAAAGACCTTATAAGCTTCTTCAGTTCATGGTTCCAATTCTTCACTCAAAGTGGTAGCTTCGTATGCCAAGTCCACCAAGTATTGTGTTACTCTCTGAGTTTGTTCTAAATACTTTGCAATGAGGTCATCTCTTTGTTTGACTTTCCATTGAACACGTTCCCAACGATAACGCCATTGTAAAATTTCATCATATGGGACAATAGGTAGTTTATTTGCTTTCATCTGAAGATCTTGAACCTTGATTTCCAGTTCATTCACTTGCTTCCTCAGATTTTTGACTTCAGAGTTACTTTTTTGACTTCGCATTGCAATTTCTAACCTTATGATTTTGCCTTTTAACTTTTGGTTCTGAACTTGATTTTCAAGCAATCTTTGCTCCAATGCTTCCTTTTTTGTGGCAAGTATCTTGGCATGGTATTTACTTTGTTTGAGATCCTCTTTACCTTCTTCACCTTTCATTTTTAGACATGTTGACTCTTGTTTGCTTGATCATTCGACAATCTGGGTTTTTACCACCCGTTGATAGGTTGACTAGAGATCATTGAAATCTATCCTGAGCTATTTTTCAACCTTGCTAACTTGATCAACTTGCCCTTTATGAGCGTTTATCTCAATTTCCTTGTGGTATACTTCTTCTTCCAGCTTTTGGAGAGTTTTCCTCCATTGTTTTCTTTCGATCTCGAAGTCTTGCTTTGCCAGCTCTAATGGAGATGGTATAATTCTCAAACGTTCTTTGGTGGGTTGAACATTTTTAAAATTAACCACTGGAATATTGTCATTAACTCGGTTAATTCTCCATTGCTCATATTCGGGTGATAGCTTTTGACTGAAAGTAAATAAATTTGCTCGATGAATCCATTTTCAGGCCTTAGCAATTTTTCAGATCTTTTCCTTGTACTGGTCACTTCTGAACACAAATTCTGACTCGGATAATCCAGATGTTGCAAGACTAAACTGCCTTGATCCATACTATCTGGAGACCATTAAAGGTGTGTATCCTATAGAACCCCATATGTCAGGCAAGGGAACCCAATCATGTTCTCCACATTTATATGTTATGTTTGAAGAAGAATTCCATGAAGCTCACCATAATACATCATTTTCTTTGAGATTTCAAAAGATATTCATCCATTTTTCTTCATCATAACCTCCATGCCATTTGCGAGAAAGGAAATCTTGTAACGGTGAGAAGCCTTCCAAAAATACTCGTCCATGAACTCTTTCTTCATGTTTAAAGTGATTCAGAATCCATACCAATAATAAGGGTGCACAGCCTATAAAACGTCCCTCGTCTTCATGTCAGCAGGAATTCAAGGAACGAAATGTTTCAGCTAATATGGCCGGAACAGGATCTGCATTGTTGTTCAATCTTTTAAACAAGTCTACAACTGCTTTATCCACATGCCCCAGAATCTTCAGAAAAATGATTAATCCATAGATTCCTAAAGCTAACATATCAATCTGTTTTCTTTTGTCTAGATAGCGGTAGATCACTTCTCTTAAGGCAGTCCAAGTAATGCATTCACTATCACCTTTCTTCTTGATATTTCTTGTAGCCCACTCTTCACTCATCCCGGTCAGTAAAAGCACTTTCTTCCTAAAAGGAGCAGTATTAGGTGACTTGATATACATTTTATCTTCGTAAATTCTTGGAAAACGAATAAGAGCTTGATATTCCTCTATAGTAGGTGCCAAGTCTACTTTGCCAAAGGTAAAGAAATGTCCAAAAGATAGGTAATGTCACCATATAGCTGATAAAATAACTGCTTGTCTGCTGCTTCCCATTTCTCCCAGATTTCTTTTAACTCACCTAGGTTATTCTGGCGAACGTTGATATGTGTATATCTGACCAAATCTGACACGTATCCAGGTGATAGACTATTTCCTTTGATAAGTTGAAACTGCTCAGACCGACCATCTCAAAACAACTGCATTGTCTTCTACTTTATATTGGACTATTTGTTCCATATTTCCAACTTTCTATATGAAATCAGTCATGAATCAACACCATGATATGAAAATGAAAAATGCAAAAAATGAAAAAAATGAAAAATGAAACATAAAATTAATCAAAAAATAATTAAACCCTACTTTCATGCAATCTACTTTCATGCTTTATTTAAAACAACAAACCTAATCGCATGATTTCTAGTTTGTATGCATTTACAAAATAAAGTAATAATTAAAAGACCCAACAAGCTTTTCCTTGTGTGCTTAATCTTACAAGACTTCTTCAGGTTAGGTTCCGTCTCGACTTAAGTTCTAAGTTTTACTATATGTTGGATTATGGCTCTAGCGTAAAAAGGGTCATCGAATTGTCCATGTTGGTGCCCCTTGGGTTACCAAACCCTCAATCCTGTTCCATTACAGACTTTCAGATTGAGTTCAATTCGAAGGAACACACTTCCTTATGTTCATACAGAGGTAAAAACCACACGAGGAACATAAGGTGTGAGCTCAATGAATGGTCCCCTATCCCATACGGAGGTGAAAACCACACGAGGGAGTAGTTTCTCATTCAAGCTAAACGGTATAGAGCGGGGTTTTAGCTCATGTCATGAATGCAGTGCACAATGGGTGAGGAAAAGTATAAAAAATGTATAACACACACAAATTTATTCTTTAAATCTAAAGACAAATAATTGAATCTGAAAACATTAACAAACAAGTTAGTTCAACTAAGGGTGTAAAAAAAACCCCCGATCCGACCGATTTGATCCGCTAATCCGATCCGAAAATTCAAATATCTAATTTGTTTTTCAATTTTTGGATAGTTAGGATCGAATATCCAAAAAATTTCAAATTATTGGATCATATACGGATCGATTAAAAAAATTATTATTCAAAACCCCAAATTTTTTACTATTTTCAAAAATTTTAAGACTGTATAATCCTTTCAACGCCAACCCATAAAATCCTTTCCAAACATAGGATTCGATGGACAAACAACAACTAATTTACGAAGATCCAACTATAAAATTCCAACTAATCTTAACCACTCCTATTGTCCAGTTTGAAAATCACAATTTCATTATTACAGGGTCTCCTCTTTCACAAGCAATAAGGCTAATTTTTCATTGCATAAACCCCGCACAAACCAACGAATTAGCTTCCCATTGAATATTTAAAATTAATTGCTTAGTCAGAGTTCCAAGCAATAAGGCTAATTTTTCAAACCCCACGCAATACCCATGAAAAATTTAAAATTAATTACTTTTTCATGCAATGAATCCTACGCAAATCTCCATGGAATTTTTAAAATTAATTGATTAGTCAAAGTTTCAACTAATCTCCACTTCTTAAAGCTCATTTTATCATTTAAACTATGTTATTTTAAATAATTATTAAAATAATCGAGGGAAAAAATAAATTAAGATAAATTTATAATTTTATTACAAAGATAATTAATTAATAAATTGGTGGCTTGACTCTCTAAAAGAAATTGTCCCCAGTGGAGTCGCCAAGCTGTCGAGACGGTATTCGCCCGGCGAAAACAAGTGTTGTTATTTTCTAAATCTCGTCTCGAAAAAGTAAATATTTTTTTTTCTTTTGGCATAAGATAAAACACAAATTTGAGGAGTCACCACCAATCATTGATCGAAGTGTGATTGGTCACCAAAAATGCTATATTATTTTAATAAAATTTATAAAAATATTATTAAAATAATACAAAAAGGGGTCTACTTACCAAAAAATGAGTTCAGGAGTCGGTTACGTGTAGGGAAGGATTAGAACCCTACAACGCCAAAAATTGATACCTTATTTATTAATTAACGTCTTTGTAATAAATTAACAAATTTGTATTTAATTTATGATCCCATAAAAATCATTAAGGGTACTATTTTATACTAATAAATAATTTAAAATAAATTCCTAATAAGTTAAGGAAATGTTTAAAATAATATAATTCAAATATATAAAACTATAGTGAAATAAATCAATGAAAATAACAAACGTATGCCTTGTTAGGTTTAACTTTTATAGTATTTAAATTAAATTGTATTACAATATATTTAATTTTTAAAATATAGACACCAAATCCTTGACCTTTTCTATAGGGTCTAACTTTTAGCCATTAAACGAGATTATATAATTATTATATTTCAAGCAATTTTCTCTTGATGTTTCATGTGAATTGAGTGTAAGGACAGTGACTTAAACTAATATATTTAAATATGGCTGGAAAATCAATTATTGCGTGCTAGAAAACGTTATAGTATTAAATATAAAAAATATTAAAGATTAGATATTTATAAAATATATAAATTAATAGCTATAAATCAAAATATCATTAAATTTAAGTATTAAAAGTGTAATTTAACCATAAATATTATTAGGGATCAAAATATAACTTATTTAAAATAATAGGGAATAAATAGGGTATTTACCATAAATATATATATTAAGTAGTGACTAAAATAAAAATAATAAAATATGAAAACAAAATTAAAATATGTAAAAAAACTGATTTAGGTGACTAAATTGAAAAGAGTATAGAATACAGGTATCACGGAAATGATTTTACCCTTATCAAAATTACGCACAGACCCCTTCCTAAAACGACACAGTTCGGGGAGGGGTATTTAAACCCAAAAATGGCCCTAAAGGCCAACATTTCACTCATTTCTCATTTCTGTTTCTCTCTTTCTCTCTCGTCTCTCTCTAAACTCCCTCACCAGAGGGAGAGTCGGCCACCGGTCGATCACCGTATATCGGCGGTTTCTGCCACCGCTGGCCACCACCCATGGTGGCCAAATTTTACAAACATATCCCAAATCGAAGCCCGAGTTTTTCTAAACCCAGATCTAAAGTTGTTTTGGTCTAAAAGCTTACAAAACGTCATAGATCTAAGATTATTACCTTCGACGTTTCGGTTTTCCGGTCGTGCGTGGAGGCTCTGATGATGTGGTAAGTCTTCTTCTTTCCCTTCTTTGCTAGTTTTTTTCTCTGTTTCTTTCTTTTTCTGTTCGCTTTTTTTTTTGCTTGTTGTCTCTTTTTTCTCCCCATTTTCCTTGCAGGTTTTCAAGGCTTTTTATAGGCCTTAACAATCCACTATTTTGATGAATCCTTCGGTGAGTTACCGGATTGCGATATGTGTGGCTCTCATTGAGTCTTCTAGAGGCTTTGATGGCGTGGTAGAATTTAGTTGGGGAACATAGCGGTGGAGCAGTTGGGTTTAGGCGACAGAGCAGTTGGGTGTAGGCGGCGGAGCAGTTGGAGGCAGCATCAAAGTCTCACTAGGGTTGGTGAACCCTAGGATTTATGCTGGGCTCATTCTGGGCCGTTGGATCTCTCCAGATCCAACGTCTGAGCTTGTTGGCTGCTGGAGAAGATGATGAAACCCTAATCAAATTATTTGGGTCAGATCAGGTCTTGTTGGGCCTGGATCAATTTTGAGCCTGACTCAGGTTGAACTTGTAAACGGGCCTCCGAGTCCTGATTTGTAAATATCTACTATAATAAAATTTATTATTTATTAATAATAATTATAATAATAATACAATAATAATATATAAATAATAATATAAATAATGACGGGACGAAAATGATTGTCGACAGTGATTGATAGGATTTGGAGTAAATAACAAATTAGAAATAATTATGGGCTAATTTTGGATAAAAAATAATTTTAAGGACTAAATTGAAAAAATGTGTAATTACAAACTAAATTTTAAATAAATTAAACAACACGCAAAGATCAAATCGAAACAATTGTAAATTTTGAAGTTGAGACTAATATAAGCATAGACTAAATTGCATCCATTTAAAAAGTTGGTAAATAAAAGTTTATAGGGTTTGGAGATTATGATATACGTTATAGGGCTTGAAATGAAGTTTATGATGTGATTTATAGGGTTTGGAGTAAATTAAAAAAATATAAATAAGTGTGGACCAATTTTGGATAAATAATATAATTTTAAGGACTAAATTAAACAACACGCAAATATCAAATCAAAATAATTATAAAATGTGAAGCTTCAATTAATATTAAATTGGACTAAATTGTATTCATTTTAAAAGTTAGTGAATAAAGTTTAATATCTTGATCAATATTTTTATTTTGAAAATGTTATAAAAACATATTGATGCATGAGAAATGAGAATGCATGTATGATGCATATATATATATATATATATATATATATATATATATATAATGCATGTAAAACATGTATCATGTAGGTACGATGCATGTATGTAATACATGCATGATTATATGTTGCAATTTGCTTTACATTCTATTTTCTTGTGAGGCTTAAGATTTTGCTTTCGGACCATATTCTTTTCGTTTGTGCTGGAGTTTGATCTTTATTGTATTCAATGGTGATATATTCGTTCATGAAAAGCATTATAGTTGGAATAAGTTAAATAATGTTTCTTTCAGAATATGAGCAAAGTAAGCGACTTGACCTGTTTGTTAGACAGAGTGATTTCATCCCCTGAAAATTATTTTAAAATTGACGAAACATAAATGATATCGTAAGTCGATACCATAAAATAATTTGTCATGTACATGGGTTTGAGGCCTCCTAAAAGAAAATCAAAATTTAAAACTTTGTTTAAGAGAGATATAAGTGCCACTTTTTGATTGATTGTAAATAATTTAATATAAATATTATTCATAACTTTTTATTTTTTTATAAAAATCTAATGCAATAAATTATCACATAAGTTGTAACACCCCAACCCGTACCCGACCCGAATACGAGTCTGAGGTGTCACATTGACTTTTCAAACCTTGACACTTAAAGAAACCCCCGGGAATTTAAAACTTGTTTAAATAAAATACTTTAATTTACATAAAAGAGACCACAAAATACAAACTTGATCAGAGTACTCATAATTAACGACTTATTACATGCCAACACTCTATACACAACAAAATACATACTTTGTTGATTACTTCTTATCTTATCTTCTAGTAATAATACTGTCCTTGCCACTTCTATTCTTGCTCTTCACGTTTCTTGGTACCTACGTGTAAATCACTTACACGCTAAGTCATAGACTTAGTGAGGCAATAAATAAACATGTAACAGTAGATTCATGAAAATGCATTCTTACCATTTGATCATGATATTTCAATATGCATGGATATATTTCCTATGACATATATAATCAAGTCATGCACACATGAAACTTACATTTTTGCATCACTTTCACTTTAATTTATATTTCAATTGTTGTTGTTGTTGCCCATGTATATTATTGAGAATAGAGGTATGTGAGTACATTGAGGTTGTGCACCAATGTTGTCACCACAGCTCGTATAAATTCCCTCATGGGGCACCGAACATTTGTTCAGTATTCGTCCCGAAGGACTGCTATATATGTCCCGTAGGACCACTAAGTCCCGAAGGACTGCTATATATGTCCCGTAGGACCACTAAGTCCCGAAGGACTACAATACCCTCGACTCTTGGCATGCCAACTATACCTATAGCTCTCGTATCATATACTATGGGCATTTATTATGAATATATTTCTCATCACTTGTTCTTTCTCTTCTGTCACATACCACATGTATGTGTAACCATATATTTCATATCATATCACATATTGCATATTCATATGTCATTTCATATATTCACATAGCTTATTTCATTTCACATTGGTCATATCTCATAGCATATATCACATATGCATATAATCATGTATATCATATCATATATCTTATGTTTCATGCTCTTATGTTTATGCATATCATGTATTCATGTACATATAAGAATCACATATCAAATAACATTTTAGGAGTCACTTCTTACCATAGTAACTCCATCAATGGCTCATCGCAAGCCAATGTTCGTTCAATATTATAAGTACAATTAAAATTGCACTCACCTTAGCTTTGCTTTGATTCGATTATAGTCCTTTGATTATTCCAGAACTTGTTTAGGCTCAATATCTACATAAATATATCATTTCAAAACAACTATCAGAAGCCTAAACTTTTAACTTGATGTTAATAACTTAAACCGGTTTAATGAATCAAATTCCATTTTTTCATTTAGGGGAGAATCGATACCCCCCTAGGGGGAATCTGTTCCCGGGGAATCGATACCCCCCCAGGCGGGAATCTGTTCCCCCTGCACATACTGGAATTTTCGTCCAAGAGGGGGAATCGATTCCCTTCATAGGGTATCGGTTCCCTTTACCCAGAAATTGTATTTTAACCCCAAAAATCATCAATTCTTCACTTAATTCTTCTATTTTAAACCCCTATCATGTCATTAAACTCAACTACCATTACTTAAACCAACTTATATCCATGAAAATCATCTATAACTTCAAAATCCTATCCTTCATATTTAATTCAAGAATCATACTCAAATTTCAATATGTTCTAAATACCATTCTAACACTTCATATTCCTTAATTAGCATGATGACAAGTCAAATTTAACTTAAAATTCAACTTATCAACTCTATTCCATGATTTCATATAAAAACTCGTTTTCTTAAATCTCTTATAACTTCTTCATCTTTTGATTATAAGACAACTTAAGCTTTCCTTAAGTTTAGTTATCATATAATGATCAAAACCCAACTTTTAAAACAACAAATAACCAAGAAAATAGAAAACTCACCTTTGTTGTGGCTTTCTCTCGTATGGAATAACAAAGAGGAGAAGAAGAGTGTTGAAAACATTTTTGATATTTCGATATAACAAATTAAGTTAAATGAATTTTAAGATTTCACAAATGATTTTACAAATTTATATTCGATTCAATTAACCGAATATCAAATTATTACTCCAAGTTTTTCAAGATCAATTTTAATCCTTACTAAATGTGTAAAATTGTGATTTGTACTTAAACTATTTTTGAAACAATTTTCACAAAGTATTTTGAAACAAAAACAAGCCTTAAATCAATTATTCAAAGGCATGCACCGATGCATCAGTCCATGCATCGATGCATCGATGAATTAATTGAACATCGAATGCATTCCATGCACCGATGCACTCTCCATGCATCGATGCACTCTGAATATTTTCAAAACATCGAATGCATTTGATGCATCGATGCACAAGCCATGCATCGATGCACCAGGCTATTTTGCAAACATCGAATGCATTTCATGCATCGATGCACACTTGGTGCACCGATGCATCAAGTGTTCCAACGGTCAAAATATTTGAATTTTACACGAATGCACCGATGCATCCTTGATCATGCATCGATGCATGAGACGCTCCACCTAGAAAAATTAATTGTTTTCACACTTAAACAGCTCTATTATCCCCACTAATTATCACCAACGTTCAGAATTAATTCAAGGGGTATTTAAACAAGTTCTGAAGCCATTGATCAACAACAAGAAACATCAAGCAACTAGAATCAAGAGAGAATCAAAGAGAAAGCATCAAACCTCAAGTTTGAGCATTTCAAGCCTATTTTTCATCTAATATTCATTTGCTTTCAAGAACACTTTTGTACTCAATTGTATTTATCTTTGAGTGTTCTTTTCTTTGTTCTAGAATTGTACAAACATCTTACCTTGTGAGGTTTTCTTGTAAGTTTGCAAATTTGTAATCTTCTCTTTAGGAAAAAGAGTGTTCTCAAGAGTTGGGGTATACTCTTGAGGGATTTTGTAAGGTTATCTCTTTGGCCTCAAAAGAAAGAACAAATTAGTGAATTTGTTGGAAAATCCTTAGTGTGGATAGCTAAGGTAGTGGACGTAGACTTTGTTTGAGAAAGTCGAACCACTGTAAATCGTTGTGCAATTACTTTCAATTTTCTGCAAAAGCTTCCACGAAATTTTTAATTGCCAATTCACCCCCCTCTTGGCCGATTCTGTCGATCGATTAACTCAACAATTGGTATCAGAGCCTCACTCATTTGAAGGTTTAATCGCCTCTTGAGTCGATTCGGGAAGAGTTACATCGATTACAAAGTCATCAATGGCCTCCTCTTCAAATTACGACTCCGGTCTCGATTCGATGCCCGTCAACAAGCCTCCTTTCTTCAATGGGGCTAATTATGCCTGTTGGAAGAATAGAATGATGTACTTCATTCAAGCAAGTGACATGGGAGCATGGAATGCCGTAGAAGAAGGATACATCAAGCTTCTCACTCATCCAAGGTTGTGGAGTGAAGGAGACACAAGAATGTTCCAGCTCAACTCCAAAGCCATCCATATTATTTTTTGTGCTCTTGGACTAGATGAATACGGAAGAGTTTCATCGTGTACAACCGCCAAAGAAATATGAGACAATCTTCAAGTCACACATAAAGGTACATATGAGGTAAAGAAATCAAAAATTAGTATTCTAACGCATAGCTATGAAAATTTCAGGATGAAACCAAATGAAGACATCAAAGCTATGACGGATAGATTTTCAACGATTGTCAATGGTCTTAAATCGTATGGAGATATCATCTCAAATGAAAAGCTTGTGAGGAAGTTAGTCTACTCCCTCCCAAAATCGTGGCAATCAAAGAAGACGGCAATCATCGAGTCTAAGGACTTAACGTCCTTAACTCTTGAAGAGCTAATTGGGTCACTCCTCACTCATGAAATGATGCTCGAAGATGAGGTGGACCTCGACAAAATTGACGAGACACCAAAGGAGAAGGAGAAGAAGAAAAACATTGGAGTTGCTCTCAAATCCACAAAAGATGAGAGTGATTCGAATAACGATGACGATGACGAGGAAATGGCATTGTTTGCCAAATGGTTCAGAAAAATGATGAGACCTTATCGAGGAAGAAAATTCAAACGAAATGAATGCCTCAAAAATGAACCGAAAGAGAAGGACTCAATCATTTGTTACGAATGCAAAAAGCCAGGGCATGCTAAATATGATTGCCCACAATTGAAGAAAAAGGGTCAATCAAAGAATAAGCACAAGGCTCATGTGGCTACATGGAGCGATGAAGAAAGTTCCGATGAAGAGGAACAAGAAGTAGCAAACTTGTGCTTGATGGCATTCGAGGAAGATTCTAAGGTAACATCTAACTCATCCGATTTTGATGATTTATCTTATGATGAGTTATTTGAGGAATACAATGGGTTGGCTTCGGATTATGAGAAACTGTTTTTAAAATATAAAAATGATGTTTCAAAATTGAAAAATGAAAACAAACTCATATCCAAAACCAACAATGATCTTGAAAGTAAAATCAAAGATTTGCAAATCAAACTAGAAGAATTTGAAAAGAAAAATTTAGATTTGCAAAATTTACTTTCAAAGGTCAATGATGATCATCAAAAGAAAATTGATGATCTTAAAACTTCTTTTGATAAAGTTGGTACAAAGCATTTTGAAAAAGGAGAAAATTCAAAATCCAACTTTGTTAGAAAAAGTTTTAGAAACTACAATCATAGAGGTCCCCAAAAAACCTCAAATGGAAAAATCATTAGAAGCATGTGGGTTCCTAAAGAACTCATTACTACTAAAGATAAAGATATCCTGCACAAATGGATACCTAAGGGGACTAGGATTTTGGAAACTAATGAATATTGACCCAAAAGAATTTGGGTACCAAAAATCAAAAATTAATCTATGTTTGTAGGGAAAGGAGCATTGCTACAAGGAACGGGAAACAAATTCAAACTCATGGTACCTTGATAGTGGATGCTCGAGACACATGACCGGGGACAAAAGCCGGTTCATAGAGCTTAACGCCAAAAATGGAGGAGAAGTGACTTTTGGAAATAATTCAAAAGGTCACATTGAAGGTATTGGTACAATAGGTAATACCTCTTCCATACAAATTAAGAATGTTTTATATGTGAATGGATTAAAGCATAATCTATTGAGTATTAGTCAATTATGCGATAAAGGATTCAATGTCTTATTTGAAATTAATGGTTGTAAAGTCATTGACATTGCATCTAATCGGATTATGCTTGTTGGTCATAGAATAGGAAACATTTACATGGTGCATTTAGATTCTATTGATATGACTAATTTATGCCTAGTTGCTAAGGATGAGCATGATAGTTGGTTATGGCATAGGAGACTGGGTCATGCTAGTATGAGTGTTTTGCAACGGTTAATTTAAGGAGACTTAGTAAGAGGGTTGCCTAAGCTTAAATTTGATAATGATAAAATCTATGATGCATGTGCTAAAGGAAAACAAAAGCGAGTTTCTTTTAAATCTATTAATGATGTATCAACTAGTAGAGTATTACAATTGATCCATTTAGATCTTTTTGGGCCAACTAGAACTACTAGCTTGGGAGGAAAACAATATGCATTTGTCTTGGTAGATGACTTTTCTAGATATACTTGGGTTCTATTATTAAGTACAAAAGATAAAGCATTAGAAAATTTCATCACATTTTCAAAAATAATCCAAAATGAAAAAGGTTACTCTATCACTAGTGTTAGAAGTGATCATGGAACTGAATTTGAAAATCTTGGATTTATTGAGTTTTGTAATTCTAATGGTATTAGCCATAATTTTTCAGCACCTAGAACCCCTCAACAAAATGGAGTTGTTGAGAGGAAAAATCGAACTTTAGAAGAAATGGCTAGAACCATGCTTTGTGAAAATAATTTGCCAAAATATTTTTGGGCGGAAGCCACAAATACCGCTTGTTATGTTGTAAATCGAGTAATGATTAGGCCAATTTTAAAGAAAGCTCCATATGAAATTCTCAAAAATAAAAAGCCTAACATTAGTTATTTTCATCCTTTTGGATGTAAATGTTTTGTTTTAAACAACGGTAAAGAAAACCTTGGCAAATTTGATGCTAAAAGTGATGAAGAAATTTTTCTGGGTTATTCTTTAAATTCTAAAGCCTATCGTGTATTTAATAAAAGAACTTTAGTTGTAGAAGAGTCTATACATGTTGTTTTCAATGGTAATCCCCTTCCGAGGAAGGATTCTTGTGTGAATGATGATGTAGGTGTTATAAATACAAATGACGTTAGACATGAAGTTGGAGAACCATCATCAAAAGAAGAAACGAAAAATGAGGAAACTCATGATCCTCTTGAGAATCCAACCATTGAAGAAAGGGAAGTATTTTATCCAAGAGAGTACAACTATGTCAAGGATGGTGAAATTATAGGTGATCCATCAAAAGGGGTAACAACTCGATCTTCTCTTAGAAATATTTTGTAATTATGTTGCATTTATCTCATGCATAGAGCCTAAGAATATTAAAGAAGCATTAAATGATGAACATTGGATTATGGCTATGCAAGAAGAGTTAAATCAATTTGAGAGAAGTAAAGTATGGACATTAGTTGAAAGGCCTAGTAATAAATCTACTGTAGGTACTAGATGGGTATTTAGGAATAAGCTTGATGAGAGTGGTAATATAGTGAGAAATAAGGCTAGACTTGTTGCTCAAGGGTATACTCAAGAAGAGGGCATAGACTATGATGAAACATACGCTCCCGTAGCTAGGATGGAAGCAATTAGAATGTTATTAGCATTTGCATGTTTTTATGAATTTAAATTATATCAAATGGATGTTAAAAGTGCATTTTTAAATGGTTTTATAAAAGAAGAACTGTATGTGGAACAACCTCCAGGTTTTGAAGATTCAAAATTTCCAAATCATGTTCTTAAATTGAAAAAAGCTCTTTATGGTTTAAAACAAGCTCCTAGAGCTTGGTATGAAAGATTGTCAAATTTTTTAATTGAAAAAGGTTTTTCAAAAGGAAAGGTTGACACTACATTGTTTTTAAAGCATAAAGGTAAAGATTTATTAGTAGTTCAAATTTATGTTGATTATATAATATTTGGTTCTATTAATGATGTTTTTTGTCAATAATTTTCTAAGCTAATGCAAAGTGAGTTTGAGATGAGCATGATGGGGGAGCTCTCATTTTTCTTGGGACTCGAAATCAAGCAAAGAAAAGATGGCATCTTCATTAATCAAGCTAAGTACGTTAAAGATATGCTCAAGAAGTTTGGACTGGAAAATGGGAAACCTCATAACACTCCAATGAGCTCTTCAACAAAGCTTGACTTAGATGAAGGAGGTAAATGTGTAGATGTTAAATTATATAGGTCAATGATTGGCTCTTTGCTTTATCTAACTGCAAGTAGACCGGACATTATGTTTAGTGTTTGCTTATGTGCTAGATTTCAATCATGTCCTAAGGAATCACATTTACTAGCTGTTAAGAGAATCTTTAAATACCTTAAGGACCCTCCTAGTTTAGGACTTTGGTATCCTAGAGACTCTAGCTTTAGCTTGCATGCCTTTTCTGATGCGGATTATGGAGGATGCAAATTAGATAGGAAAAGCACCTCCGGTAATTGTCAATTCCTTGGAAATATGTTGATTTCTTGGTTTTCAAAGAAGCAAAATTGTTTTGCATTATCTACCACTGAAGCGGAATACATTTCAGCCGGTAGTTATTGTGCACAAGTTTTATGGATGAAACAACAACTTTTTTATTATGGAATTGAAGTAGGTACCATTCCTATCAAGTGTGACAATACTAGTGCTATTTGTCTCACTAAAAATCCCATCCAACACTCTAGAACTAAGCACATTGAAATAAGACATCATTTCATTAGAGACCATGTCACTAAGGAAGATGTAGTTCTAGAATATGTTGATACTCTGCATCAATTAGCGGATATCTTTACAAAACCCTTAGACAAGGAAAGATTTTGGACACTTAGGAGAGAATTAGGTTTAACTGACCTATCTTCACTTAGTGTTTAAAATAATTTTAGCACTTTTAAGAATAAATGAAAAATGCTTATAAATAATAATTTTTGATTGCATTCTTGTTATTAGTTAGGGGGAGTTTGTGATTCTTAGTGAAAAATAATTTTATGTTCAAATAAAGTTTGAAGATTAATTTGTTTGATTGAACATAATTAATTTTTGATATATGAGTTGCCATTACCATTAGTGCCAAATTATTTAGCATTTTAAGTGTTTAAAACGGATTTTTGACATTTTTGTGCTTCATGCACCGATGCATTTAACAATGCATCGATGCATCCTTGAATATGCATCGATGCATAAGACCATGCACCGATGCATCCGTCGGGTTTTAGGTTTTAAAGGCTTCATCTTCTTTATTTTTCAAAACCTAAACTCTAAACTTCTCTCGGCCGTTCGTCCCCTTCTCACCCTAAATCTCCATTTTGCTCAAAACCTTCGGGAAATCATCGGATTCTTCAAGATTTTTATCCTACAAACCTGCTACACTCATTAAATTGCGCAAAACATCTCCTCATTCCCCTCAATCTGAATTTTTCAAGGTATTTTCACAAAAACTCTATTTCGTTAAATTTTTGAACTTAGGACTAGTTTAGATTAGTTCTAGTTTGAAATAATTATCGGGAATTGGCTATATGATGATTCTAAACTAGTTTCTACAATGAATTTCATCAAAAACGCATAATCTTTCAAAATTGTTTTTGAAATTTCGAATTAAAAAAAATCGAAAATTACTGATTCAATTGTGTTGTTTTCATGAAAACTATGCGTATTATGACATTAATTTTAAATAGTTTTCAAAACTTTGCCCATTAGGACTTTGTTGGAGAACCTTGAATTATTGAGGACTCATTTGAGTTTTGGGATTAATTGTTGTGCATACATGTGTTTTAAAATTGCAGGTGATATTTCTTTTCCGATTTCCCTAACCATGTCTAATCCCAACGCCCTAGGTCATCCTCGAGTCGGTCTCACCAAAACCGTCCTCCCGCTCCTAAACCTCAAAATCCATCCAATATTCCTTCATCCCTCATTAGTACTTGTTTTAACATGCCTGAAAACCGTAGGGATGAATTGTACTCTAGGTACATGAACTCCTTCCAATCCTATCGTATTAGGGAAGAGCGTATTCCTTCTCTACAAGCTATGATAAAACTTGAATTTGAATACC
The DNA here is from genome assembly GCF_006381635.1 of Hibiscus syriacus. Classification (NCBI taxonomy): domain Eukaryota; kingdom Viridiplantae; phylum Streptophyta; class Magnoliopsida; order Malvales; family Malvaceae; genus Hibiscus; species Hibiscus syriacus. The sequence continues at coordinate 2,652,330 of NW_024062770.1, forward strand.
TCTCAATTCTTCGCCGATGGAAGTTTGATAAACTCTTTTCTCTTCAACCCATCGTCTTTCACCAACTTGTCCGCATCTTTTATTCCAATGCGGTTTGTATTCAGAACACAACTCAGTGCGGTACTATAGCGATTAGATCCTATCTTTTAGGACAATATATCACTATTACTTCTGAATCCATCGCATCTCATTTTGGTTTAGATGACGAGGGTTTATTTAATGAGAAGGAAGATATGGAATATTCATATCTCCCTAATGCTAGTGTCAGTACCTTTAGGTCTCACCACGATCGATTTCTTCACTTAATGATCTCTTGGTGGTTTAGACCATCCTCAGGTCGGTACTCCACACTACGTACTACAGACTTATGGTGGATGCACTGTATAAAGAACAAAAAGAAAATCAATTTTCCACATATTGTCTTTAGCGCGCTTGTCGATATCATAAACATCATTCCCTCAAAGCATGTAGAAACCCTACCTTATGGTTGTCTACTAAGCAATTTGTTTATCAAACTCGGCCTAGATGTCTCCCTTGACAATCCTATCCCGCTCCAAAACCCAATCAATATCACATCCTTAAAGAAATCCGATTGGAAATTGGATGAGAACACCGGACTATGGTCTTTTCGACCCGGTAAGCAAACCTCGGGAGCTAGTTCTTCACGAGCTGCTCCTAGTTCTTCTCGTGCTCCTCCTCCTCCTCCAGCTCCTGACGCTGATGATGATCCAGAGCTTCAAAGGCTTATGAGAGATATTGACGAGGAAGTACCAGCTTGGCAAGATGATCAAACGCCACCTTATTTCCGATCTTTTCTATAGTCGTTTGATCTACGTTTTGCCTCCATTGAGTCTACGATTTTTGAGTTTCAGAGGGAGATGCGTGATCGTATGGATGCTCTGACTCTTGAAGTTCGAGCTCATTATCCTCCTCCTCCCGATCCTCCGATGGAGTAGACTTACTTGCCATGCTTTCTTGTTCTTAAAACTTGGATTTTCTTAGTTGTTGGATGTTTGTTTGAGGATGCTTGAACTTATATTTGGTTTGACATTTTAACGCTTTCTGTTTATTAATTTTGCATCATTAGAAATTTATGACCAAATTATGCCATTTCACATTTTATTATGAATATTTTTTGTGAAAACTAATGGCTAATCTCTCTTTTGATTGTGATCTTAGCAGCCTATTATTAATAAATCAATTGGCTAATGTTTTTCAAAATTCTTTTTTAAAACGTTTTTATAGAGTCTTTTTGATTTAACAAAAAGGGGGAGAAAATTTTTAAGATGTGCTATAGTAAGGGGGAGTAAGTTTTTCAAAATCGATTTCAAAAATAATTTCTTAAACAAATATTAAAATTATTCAAATGTTTTGTTATATCAAAAAGGGGGAGATTGTTGAAAACATTTTTGATATTTCGATATAACAAATTAAGTTAAATGAATTTTAAGATTTCATAAATGATTTTACAAATTTATATTCGATTCAATTAACCGAATATCAAATTATTACTCCAAGTTTTTCAAGATCAATTTTAATCCTTACTAAATGTGTAAAATTGTGATTTGTACTTAAACTATTTTTGAAACAATTTTCACAAAGTATTTTGAAACAAAAACAAGCCTTAAATCAATTATTCAAAGGCATGCACCGATGCATCAGTCCATGCATCGATGCATCGATGAATTAATTGAACATCGAATGCATTCCATGCACCGATGCACTCTCCATGCATCGATGCACTCTGAATATTTTCAAAACATCGAATGCATTTGATGCATCGATGCACAAGCCATGCATCGATGCACCAGGCTATTTTGCAAACATCGAATGCATTTCATGCATCGATGTACACTTGGTGCACCGATGCATCAAGTGTTCCAACGGTTAAAATATTTGAATTTTACACGAATGCACCGATGCATCCTTGATCATGCATCGATGCATGAGACGCTCCACCTAGAAAAATTAATTGTTTTCACACTTAAACGGCTCTATTATCCCCACTAATTATCACCAACGTTCAGAATTAATTCAAGGGGGTATTTAAACAAGTTCTGAAGCCATTGATCAACAACAAGAAACATCAAGCAACTAGAATCAAGAGAGAATCAAAGAGAAAGCATCAAACCTCAAGTTTGAGCATTTCAAGCCTATTTTTCATCCAATATTCATTTGCTTTCAAGAACACTTTTGTACTCAATTGTATTTATCTTTGAGTGTTCTTTTCTTTGTTCTAGAATTGTGCAAACATCTTACCTTGTGAGGTTTTCTTGTAAGTTTGCAAATTTGTAATCTTCTCTTTGGGAAAAAGAGTGTTCTCAAGAGTTGGGGTATACTCTTGAGGGATTTTGTAAGGTTATCTCTTTGGCCTCAAAAGAAAGAACAAATTAGTGAATTTGTTGGAAAATCCTTAGTGTGGATAGCTAAGGTAGTGGACGTAGACTTTGTTTGAGAAAGTCGAACCACTGTAAATCGTTGTGCAATTACTTTCAATTTTCTGCAAAAGCTTCCACGAAATTTTTAATTGCCAATTCACCCCCCTCTTGGCCGATTCCGTCGATCGATTAACTCAACAAAGAGATATTCTTCTTATCCCTTTCCCCCGTATATATCCTCAACATAATACAATTTAATCATTTAATGGTTAAATGACCATTTTGCCCTTTAATTTTTTTAATAATTACTAACAACCCTTCTAGATAAAATCATTGAATTATCCAATTATTCTACTTTAATCACCAAATTCTGAAGTTTTACAATTTAGTCACTAACCCGTATTTTGGGATGTTACAAATCTCTCCCCCTTAAGAAAATTCGTCCTCGAATTTTCATTGTTCAAAGAGATGGGGATATTGAATCTTCATGTCCTCTTCACGTTCCCACGTCGCTTCTTCCACCTTGTGATTTCTCCACAACACTTTGACTAATGGAATAGTCTTGTTCCTTAATTGCTTGACTTCGTGAGCCAATATTTGAACAGGTTCTTCCTCATAAGTCAAATCTGATTGAACTTCAATATCTTCGGTAGTTACAATATGAGATGGATCGGATCGATATTTCCTAAGCATGGAGACATGAAAGACGTTGTGGATTTTCTCCATTTCAGGTGGCAAAGCCAATTGATATGCCACTAGTCCTACTCTCTTAACGATTTCATATGGTCCAATAAACCGAGGACTCAATTTTCCTTTACGCCCAAATCTCAATACTTTCTTCCACGGAGACACTTTCAAGAACACTTTATCTCCGATTTGAAACTCAATTTCTTTCCTTTTTAAATCAGCATATGATTTCTGTCTATCAGCTGCAGCTTTTAGATTATTCTGAATGACTTGAACTTTCTCTTCCGTATCCTGAATTAACTCAGGACCAATAACTTCTCGATCCTTAAGTTCATACCAGTTCAAGGGTGTACGACATCTTCTTCCATATAATGCTTTATATGGAGCCATTTTGATGCTTGACTGATAACTATTGTTATACGCAAATTCAGCAAGTGGCAAATATTTTTCCCACGATCCTTTAAATTTGATAACTCAAGCTCTTAACATATCCTCCAAAATTTGGATAGTTCGTTCAGACTGACCATCTGTGTGAGGATGAAACGCTGTGCTAAAATTCAATCTTGTACCCAATGATCCATGTAAAGACTTCCAAAATCGTGACGTGAATCTAGGATCCCGATCAGAAACTATGGAAACAGGTACACCATGTAACCGTATAATCTCTCTGATATACAACTCAACATATTTATCCATAGAGAAATCAGTTCGTACCGGAATAAAATGAGCTTACTTAGTCAACCTGTCTATAATCACCCATATTGAATCTCTTTTGTTCGGAGTTAAAGGCAACCCCGTCACAAAATCCATTGTTACATTCTCCCATTTCCATTGAGGAATTGAAATTGATTGTAACAGTCCCGACGGAACCTGATGCTCAGCCTAAACTTGCTGACAAATCAAACATTTTGATACAAATTCCGTAATGTCTTTCTTCATTCCCATCCACCAATATCGACTCTTGAGGTCCATATACATTTTGTTTCCTCCTGGATGCATCGTCAATGGACTACAGTGAGCTTCCATTAATAAATCATTCTTTAATTCATTAACATCTGGAATCACTAGCCTCCCTTGATAATATAAGTTCCCATTAGTTTTCATCTCATAATCTGTACATTCTTCATTCTTTATTTGCTGCAACTTCTTTGAACACTTTTCATCTTTAGCTTGCAATTCTTTAACTCGATCTAACCATGATGGTTTGATATTCAATTCCGCACAAATTGCACCATCTCCACCTAATGATAGTTGAGCATCCATAGCTCGTAAGGCTGCAAACGTCTTTCGGCTTAAGGCATCCGCTACCACATTTGCCTTTCCGGGATGGAAATCAATCACAACATCATAATCCTTGAGAAATTCCACCCATCTTCTCTGTCTTAAATTTAACTCTTTCTGAGTCATCAAGTACTTTAAACTTTTGTGATCCGTATACAAGTAGCATTTTTCACCATACAAGTAATGACGCCAGATCTTTAAAGCGAACACTACTGCAGCCATCTCCAGATCGTGTGTCGGATAATTTTTCTCATGCGGTTTTAATTGTCTCGAAGCATAGGTCACCACCTTGCTTTCTTGCATTAATACACATCCTAAGACATTATGAGACGCATCACTATACACTACAAAGTCCTTGCCAGACTCAGGTTGAACTAACACTGGAGCTTCTGTCAAAATCTTCTTTAACTTTTCAAAACTCTCTTGACATTCTTGAATCCAAACAAATTTTACTTCCTTTTTCAACAATTTAGTTAGGGGTAATGCTATGATCGAAAAATTTTTAACGAATCTTCGATAATAACCAGCTAACCCCAGAAAACTTCAAACTTCTGTCACATTCTTTGGAACTTCCCACTCCATAATAGCTTTAATATTTTGAGGATCCACTTGAACTCCTTCTGCAGAAATTACATGTCCAAGAAATGCCACTTCATTCAACCAGAATTCACATTTAGAGAATTTAGCATAAAGCTTCTTGTTTCGTAAATTCTGCAAGATAATCCTCAAATGAGAACTATGCTCTTCCTCTGACTTTGAATATATTAAAATATCATCAATGAAAACCACCACGAACTGATCCAAATAGGGTTGAAAAATTCTGTTCATTAGATCCATGAAAGCACCTGGTGCATTCGTAACTCCAAACGACATTACAATAAACTCATAGTGACCATATCTTGTTCTAAACGCCGTCTTTGGAACATCTTTCTCTTGAATATTTAATTGATGATAACCCGAACGTAAATCAATTTTTGAGAACACTGAAGCTCCATTTAATTGATCAAATAAATCGTCAATTCGGGGAAATGGATACTTGTTCTTGATGGTCACTTTATTGAGTTGTCTGTAGTCAATGCAGAGACGCATTGAACCGTCATTTTTCTTAACAAATAAAACTGGAGCTCCCCAAGGTGATACACTTGGTCTAATAAAACCTTTGTCCAGTAATTCTTGTAATTGAATCTTTAATTCTTGCAACTCTTTTGGAGCCATCCTGTATGGTGCCATTGCAATGGGCGCTGTTCCCGGCATTATCTCAATCTGAAATTCTACCTCTCTGTCTGGAGGTAAACCTGGCAATTCTGCAGGAAATACATCAGAGAACTCTCTAACGATAGGAATTTCTTCAATCTCTTTGTCTTTGGCTCTTCCATCCAAAACAATAGCAATGAACCCTTGACATCCTTATAACAGTAACTTCTTTGTCGTCATCACTGAGATCACATTTGCCAATGGATTCCACCTTTCACTAAACACCACGATTTCTATCTCTTATGGACTTCTCAACGTTACTCTTTTCAGTCTACAGTCAACATTAGCATAATAACGATATAACCAATCCATTCCCAGTATCACTTCAAATTCTTCAAAAGGTAATTACACCAAATTAGCAGGGAATTCAATTCCCTGAATTCGTATGGGACACCCTCGACTCGCCATATTTACCCGAGCATTGTGTCCTAACGGATTTGTCACTATCACCTCATTGTTAGTAGCTTCTAATTGAATGTTCAATTCTCTCACTAACTTACTAGTAATGTATGAATATGTAGAACCTGTATCAATCAATACCATAACCCGTTTATCAAACAACAAAAAGGTACCTATTATAATCTCCGGGTCATCCCGATCCTCATTGGTCCTGAGATTATACACTCGAGCAGTGGAACGTATCTCTTGTTGAGCAGAGGACTCTGACTAATTTCTTCCTCTGCCTCTACCTCTTCCCCTTTGGCATGTAGAAATAGACCTCTCTAGCTGTGCAGATTCATCGACTACTCTAGGACAATCCCTAATAAAATGTCTGGTCTCCCCACATCTATAGAAAGCTCCAGAAATCCTTCTACATATCCCAGAATGATTCTTTCTACAATTTTGACATTATCTGTCTTGACTCTGGTTAAATTTCCCAGCCCCAGATCCTGCTGATTGAGTTTGTCTGCCTCTCATCGGATTTGATCCTCTAGTTGAGGATACCACTGACTCTGATCTAGCTTGAGGTCGAGAACCAGCATCTCTGCCTCTTTTTGACTGTGCGGAACTCGAAGAAGCACCCGTTCTCTTGACTGTTTGAGTCCTTGAATTTTCAAATCTCTCATTCTGAGCTCTTTCCAAAGCTTTGGCACGATTGACTACCTCTTGAAACGAGGATAGATTCAATACAATCAACATCTCCTTCAACCGATGACGTAACCCCTCTACGAACCACTCACAAGCATCCTTCTCAGTAGGAACAAGCTCGGCAGCAAAACGACTCAACTTATTGAATTCACACTCGTACTCATATACAGTGTGATTCCATTGCTTCAGATTCATGAACTCTTGCTTTATTTGACTAACAAATTGATCTCCGATGTAACATTGGTCCACCATATCCTTGCTTGTCCTCTCAACAAGGAAATTACTCCATCTAGCTTCTCAGCATCGGAACAATGAAGTCTCGTAAGCATGACCTTCACGTCATTAAGCCAAAGGTCCGCAGTAACAGGACCTTCATCGGCTTCCCCTCTAAACTCTGGAGCTCCTAATCCCTTTAACTCTTTCGTAACATTCATTTTTGGAGTTGAAGTAACAGGAGGTTGAAAACGCATCAATACCGCTTCTAAAGTTCTAAAGAATATATCTTGATCATTCACATGCACTCCAGAGGGTGTCTGTTCTTCACTCTGCCTGGCCAGGGTAAGTGAATTACTACTTTCAGCGGGTATATCATCTCCCACTTCATTTCTTGAACTACATTGTCCGGAAATCTATAAAAATACAATCATATAGTTCTATTAGCACAACAGTATACTTACTATTCCATCAGATCAGAAGTTTTCACTATTTTGTTGGCATGTATACCTTATAAAACACTCAAGACTCCGATTTATGCCGAGAATCGACTAAACCTTAGCTCTGATGCCATTAATTGTAACACCCCAACCCGTACCCAACCCGAATACGAGTCTGAGGTGTCACATTGACTTTTCAAACCTTGACACTTAAAGAAAAACCCCGGGGAATTTAAAACTTGTTTAAAAAAAATACTTTAATTTACATAAAAGAGACCACAAAATACAAACTTGATCAGAGTACTCATAATTAACGACTTATTACATGCCAACACTCTATACACAACAAAATACATACTTTGTCGATTACTTCTGATCTGATCTTCTAGTAAACTATCCTTGCCACTTCTATTCTTGCTCTTCACGTTTCTTGGTACCTACGTGTAAATCACTTACACGCTAAGTCATAGACTTAGTGAGGCAATAAATAAACATGTAACAGTAGATTCATGAAAATGCATTCTTACCATTTGATCATGATATTTCAATATGCATGGATATATTTCCTATGACATATATAATCAAGTCATGCACACATGAAACTTACCTTTTTGCATCACTTTCACTTTAATTTATATTTCAATTGCTGTTGTTGTTGCCCATGTATATTATTGAGAATAGAGATATGTGAGTACATTGAGGTTGTGCACCAATGCTGTCACCACAGCTCGTATAAATTCCCTCATGGGGCACCGAACATTTGTTCAGTATTCGTCCCGAAGGACTGCTATATATGTCCCGTAGGACCACTACGTCCCGAAGGACTACATTACCCTCGACTCTTGGCATGCCAACTATACCTATAGCTCTCGTATCATATACTATGGGCATTTATTATGAATATATTTCTCATCACTTGTTCTTTCTCTTCTGTCACATACCATATGTATGTGTAACCATATATTTTATATCATATCACATATTGCTTATTCATATGTCATTTCATATATTCACATAGCTTATTTCATTTCACATTGGTCATATCTCATAGCATATATCACATATGCATATAATCATGTATATCATATCATATATCTTATGTTTCATGCTCTTATGTTTATGCATATCATGTATTCATGTACATATAAGAATCACATATCAAATAACATTTTAGGAGTCACTTCTTACCATAGTAACTCCATCAATGGCTCATCGCAAGCCAATGTTCGTTCAATAATATAAGTACAACTAAAATTGTACTCACCTTAGCTTTGCTTTGATTCGATTATAATCCTTTGATTATTCCAGAACTTGTTTAGGCTCAATATCTACATAAATATATCATTTCAAAACAACTATCAGAAGCCTAAACTTTTAACTTGAAGTTAATAACTTAAACCGGTTTAATGAATCAAATTCCATTTTTTCATTTAGGGGGGAATCGATACCCCTCCAGGGGGAATCTGTTCCCCTGCACATACTGGAATTTTCGTCCAAGAGGGGGAATCGATTCCCTTCATAGGGTATCGGTTCCCTCTACCTAGAAATTGTATTTTAACCCCGAAAATCATCAATTCTTCACTTAATTCTTCTATTTTAAACCCCTATCATGTCATTAAACTCAACTACCATTACTTAAACCAACTTATATCTATGAAAATCATCTATAACTTCAAAATCCTATCCTTCATATGTAATTCAAGAATCATACTCAAATTTCAATATGTTCTAAATACCATTCTAACACTTCATATTCCTTAATTAGCATGATGACAAGTCAAAATTAACTTAAAATTCAACTTATCAACTCTATTCCATGATTTCATATAAAAACTCGTTTTCTTAAATCTCTTATAACTTCTTCATCTTTTGATTATAAGACAACTTAAGCTTTCCTTAAGTTTAGTTATCATCTAATGATCAAAACCCAACTTTTAAAACAACAAATAACCAAGAAAATAGAAAACTCACCTTTGCTGTGGCTTTCTCTCGTATGGAAGAACAAAGAGGAGAAGAAGAGATATTCTTCTTATCCTTTTCCCCCGTATATATCCTCAACATAATACAATTTAATCATTTAATGGTTAAATGACCATTTTGCCATTTAATTCTTTTAATAATTACTAACAATCCTTCTAGATAAATCATTGAATTATCCAATTATTCTACTTTAATCACCAAATTCTGAAGTTTTACAATTTAGTCACTAACCCGTATTTTGGGATGTTACATAAGTATCTTATTTATATGTATTAGTTAAATTAGTTTCAAACATTGATCATAAATTGACTGATGATTTTCATTTATTAAGAGATATTTTGACTTAAAATAAAAAATTTAAAAAAAAAAGTAATATATTTAAAAAAATAATAATGATAAAAGTGACACTGATATTAAACTTTAGGAGTATTTTTTGTATTATGCCAACAAAAATGCTGTAATGTATTGCTACTCTTTTGACTCGTGCGAGTCGCGACTCATTGTAGGAAAATTAAAATAAAAAAAATCTCGACAAAAATAAACAAAATAGAAGTATAGAGTCGAGCTAGGGTTTCCTCAATTTTGTGCCAAGGTCATTTCCCTGTCTGTCTATTGAATACCTTTTCCTTTTTGGTTATTTGTTTTCTGAATCGGGAAATTATGGTATATTAAATACATATTGTTGTCTTGGCAGGGGAGATTGAAACAGGAGCTAATGTCGGATAATTACTGGAATCGGAAGCAGCCAACTCCTCCAGTACTCTCCTCAGGCGGCATGCTTAAACGAACTCGTACTGACTACGGTATGCTTCCTTCCTTTTCCGTTTTAAAATCATTCTCTTTCCCTTTACCTTTACCTTTGCCTGTGTTATACAATTTCTTGTTCAATTGTGTTTTAGTTTTAGCTGCTTCTGATATCAGTATAGGAAAATTCTTAAAATTTTCGATTAGATTGGTGTAATTTCCTTCAAACTCTATGATGGGCGAAAGGTTATTTTGTTCAGTTAGATAAATTTATGTATAAGCACGCTTGGAAGTTCAAACTGTTTTGAACAATGCAAACGAATGCTTTATGTTAGAAAACTGATATTCCTCGAGAAAACAGAAAGAAAGCTAGAGAGAAAACACAAGGAGGAACCTAAAAAATCATCTTCCTTCTGGATTTATCACCAAAGAATCTGATCTGCTCAATACAATTAAGAGTCTATTTATAGTATACAAGCAAAATAATTTAAGTTGTATCCGCATACTATCATCTGCAGATCCAGAAATATTTTTTGAGGCGGGCACATATGTATTAATAACATAATTTTTTCATATGGGACGGACTCAAATAAAATTTCAGGGTGGGCATCAGTAAAATGGACAACTAACATAAAGAAATTTGGATTTCAAGGTCACTGCCCATCACAGAGAACGCATACATCCGTCAGTGTGTACTGCATAGTGCCTGGTGACAAGAAGTTTTCCTTTTCTTATATTAGTTAGACGCCAATTTTGTTAGGCATTGCAAAGTAATTTACCTAGTGATTTATCTTTCCAGTGTGTTTGTAATGAGTTTAAGCAATATAATTCTTTCACTTATGCATAATTGTTGAAAGATATTATTTGTTATTGAGAAAAAGTTGACATAAATGTTCTATTTTCAACTTGAACAGATCCCCCACCTCTTGGGTTTCATCCAGCCCATGAGATGCATAATAATCCGGTAAGAGATGATGATAAAAGTGGACTTCTGTCTGTGAAGGATACGGAAACAATCGGATCTGCATATGACCGTTATCTCCAGAGCGCGGTACCATCGAACCTTTCACTCGTGCATATTTATCCCCCATCGTGGATGTCCACTTTTGTTTTCTAAAGCATTCATTAACTTGCTTTTGAAGCAACTTTCTTCTTTTACTTCTGGAGAAGCTAGTGCATTCGGTGGGCTGGGAAGGGCAGCTGCCGGTGCAATGCCTGCTCATCCAATGGCTGATCCTCCTGTGATGGGTCGTCCTGCATCTGCTGCTCCAGATCTTGCACTAAATGGTCGAAATGTTGGTTTTGGCGGTCAATTTCCCATCGATCCCATGTCAAAGCTGGGTCAGGATACTGTACCTCTGCCTCCAGATGCTTCCAATACTCTATTTGTTGAGGGACTTCCTCCTGACAGCACAAGGAGGGAAGTAGCTCGTATCCTATGTAATGCTGTGATGCATAGTAAAATCTATTTTAACTTGATTACCTTCCTTATGTACTGTCGATTCACATTCCTTAATCAAGGCTTTAGATATCTTTCGTCCTTTTGTGGGATATAAAGAAGTACGACTAGTAAGCAAAGAATACAAACATGTAAGTGAAGTAGATATTGGCAAATACTCATTTGTCTTTTTTATAGTGGCTTATTCTGTTTTCTGAAGTGCTGGGAAATTCTCATTAGCATTTGTTGAATGCTTGAAACTCATTCATTTGTAATGCAGCGTGGTGGAGATCCTGTTATCCTTTGTTTTGTTGATTTTTCAAGCCCTGCCTGTGCAGCAACTGCAAAGAGTGCCTTGCAAGGTGATCCTTTCTTCCATTGATTTTGACTTTCATAGTAGTAGTTTCTCACTGGAAAACATGCATGCTTTCTTTTGTCCCATAAAAGATTATAGGAAATATAATGAATGCTTTAGATTGACATCGGTGCACTCAAATATTTTGCTCAAGTTGTAGGTTACCACTCCTTGCTCAAAGAGAAGTCCGAAACTTCTTTGCGGGTTTTTTTTTCCTTCGCAAAAAGGAATGCTATCGGTTGAGACATTCAATTGAAATATAGATCATATGCCGAAATATTTTGACTCGACTCGATCGAATGTTCACCCTTACCTTATCCTAGACTATTAAAAAAATTGATGAGCGCTTGCATTTGATTCTTCTGTTGAGTTTTTAAGTTTATGATTGGATTGTGCAGGTTATAAAATCGACGAGCATGAACCCGATTCTAACTACCTGAGGTTGCAGTTTTCCCGGAATCCAGGTCCACGTTCAGGCTTTGGAGTTCGCGGAAGGAGGTAAATGCCACTTGAAACAATTATGCTATCATATGTTATGCCATTTTATGGCTATTTTTCTCATTTAAATTGCTAAATCCTGCTAAGTATTGGTGCTAGAGATTCACAAAAAATAAATAAATAAATAGAGAGAGAGAAAAGTTTAGGAGTGAGGATCAAGCTTGAATTGCTTACACGTTTCTGGAACCTGTGTTGTACAACAACTTCTAGATAAAATAGCCGTTTTTTTAATCTTTTGGGGTCTTAGAGATGATTGCAGTGTTTCATTTTATTGTTAAATACAAGGATTTGGAATTTAATTAAGGATAAATCAATCCAAATATCCAATCTTCAGTTGCAACATACGAAAATATGTTAAAGAAAAAAAGATCTTTTTATATTTGTTTTTGTTTTTATAATGGATAATCTATCATCCAACCATTAGTTTGTATACTTTAGATCATCTCGTTGAGAAAATAACAAATCCAGTTATCAATGTATAAACAGTGTATTCATTTGTTCATGATTTTGAAATATTTGTATCTAATGTTTATATATTGTATCAATATGATATTAATTCAAAAAAAATTAGCATTCAGTTTGGTTGTGCAAAAATATAGTTGTATTCATAAGGTTTAAGTATATAAATCATCATTCAACTTCCTTATATTTTTATTTTGGTCATTCAAGTTTATTTGTTTAATTTAATAACTTAACTTTAAACATTGACATTTTTTTCTCTCCATCCTTAACGAAATTATGACGTAGTTAATAACTATTTTTATTATCAACATTGGTTTCCTTTAACAGAGTGAATAATATATTTAATTAAAAGATAACATCGACTTTCTTTAAAATAGTGAATAATGAATTTAATCAAAAGATAAAAAAGGGCAAAAAATTAAAAAGATAACATGGTGGTGACATGATTGTTCGTGGTAACTGATGTTGTGTGACTGACATGATAGATTAACTAAATTATTTTTTTCTTGTTTAAGGATTAAATTATTTTTCTAAATTTAGAGAATTATTTATTTTTTTTTAAATTTAAAAATTATTTTAAATTTTAAATTTTAAATATAAAAATATTTAATATATTAAAAATTAAATACACATATTAAAAAAATTAGTTTAATAATAATTTAATTTTTATATTTAATATTTTTAAAAAGTGATGATAGAATATCTCTTAAAGCTATTGATATGATCAGTGTTCAGGTTTTAAAGGAAAAAGGTTGCTGTCGTTGATAATATAATATATAATAAATGGATAGAGCAAATTACAGTGAGGTTAATAAAAAATGAAAAAAAAAATTACAGTGAGGAATAATAATTTTGAAACCCGGTCCTCCCAAAAGATTACTATTAGTGGCCGCTGTGAAAAGGTTTCTATGGTGCAGGGGTGAGGCTGCATGCATGCAGTAGGCTAAAACTTCACCTGCTTAATCATCGCAATATAGAAGAGAGGAAAGAAATGTAAATGCTGAAATTCATATTTTGGACCCTATTAAATGCTACCTCTTAAACAATGTCACTCAGACTCAAGTATCATGCTAATACAAGTCTTCGTTCGACACGTATAAGATCAAATTATTCCAAGTTTTCAACATATTTGGAGGTTGGACACTAGTGCAGCACATGGTACTTCAAAGTGAAGAATTAGATCAACCTAGCTTTCAAATGTAAATGAATTCACCTAAACTTCAATTTCATACTTTACCCGTACCCGTATATATGAGACCAGGTCAATGTTTTTAATTCGTGTTCGTTAATTTACTATTTACCGTTTGTTGAGGAAATCTTCTTTGGAACGAATTTCATGGTCATGATTCATGATAATATTTTTTAATAGTTTGTTTATATGTTCAACAGGTAAAGTAAAATATTTTTTAATAATTTTTAGTTATTATAAAATTGAAGGATTGAATTTATAATTAAACCAATAATCTTAAACAGTAAAAGCACAATAATAAAAACAGCTTTTCTTTACTTTGGTGAGATCTCAGTTTTACTTCTCTTTCTCTACCCACACTTTCCCTTCCCCATCTTCCTCTCTTTTCTTTTACCAAAGCGCCAATAAAAAAAATTGTCCACTCCACTACCAACGACTGCCAAGATTGGCCCTTACACTATCTTCATTACGCTCCTTCCACCCCTTTTCCTTCTGAACTCTTACCCCTATGTTTTTACTTTGATGAGGTTTTGTTTCCTTTGTTTTGTTGTGATGAGTTTCCGTTTTCCTTGGTTTGCTGTAATGAGTTTATGTTTCCTTTGCTTTTATTGTGATGAGTTTTTGGTACGTTAATTTCATCGTTTCAGTATGCGAGCGAACCGTTAACAAATACAAATCGAGATTTTTGGGGTGGGGGACGAATTAGGTAACACTGGATCAGAAAATGAATGCTCATAAGAATTAAATATGGCGGCAATACAATCAAGTCGGTCAACTATTTATCCTATAGAAGGATAATGTTCAAATACACAAAAAAAGGGTAAGATTCAAGAACAATAGCAACTCTTCAAAGATCAATTAAATATCAAATAATCAAGATGAAAGACAAGAATTCATTGTTTCAGCAATTTTTATCTTCAAAGCATCCAGAGACTCGGTGAGTTCATATACCTCTTGTTGATCCATCTCCAGCAACATTGCAGCCACTTTTCCAGCATTATTTTGTTCCATATGCTCCATTACAAGAGATAACTCTTTTCCCAGCATCTGTTGTTTTGGGAAAATAAAATGAATATATACACAAACTCAGAAGATTGGTGCAGCTCATTGTACTGATGATTCGGAACTTTAATGCATGGTCTAAAGCCAGTACATCAAGCAGATTATTGTCCTACCTTTGTTATTGCTGAAGTAACTAAAACAGTTTGAAGTCCAACGTCTTTGGATTTCGATCGACACTTCTTTAACTGGCCGAGTATCTTGTGAATTTCGGAACCAAAGCCATGATCGAACATAGCGTCCATTTCATCCAATACCTGTTTAGAGACTTTAGCTATCACTAAATATAAAAGATATCGAACATAATTAAGGACCAGCATTCTAAAACATTGTTGTGCAGATGTATACAAACCAATAATTTGATGTCCTCTAGAACAACACTTCCCTCCTCAATGTACTGACTAGTTTCACTAGGAGTGGCAACAAGCATACCGATCGAGTCATGTGCCAAATTTTCAGAGAGTCTTGACTTGCCGTAACCACGTTTTGAAGCAGGATTCAACTTAGCATAACGGCTGATGAATCTGGCTGTTTGAAAACTCTGCATGAACATCTTTATTTAATCATAAACTTGCGCTGATAAGAAATATGGGATTTTTATGAACTGTAAATCTAACTCAGACATTTTCTTAAATAAACCGAATTTTGATTCCAAGTGAGCAGATTGGTCAAGTAGATAGAAAAAGGAATGGACTTATAAACTTTTCTTTCAATATCCTTTTTCCTGCAGAAATAGATAAGATATCTCAACAAAGTGGCATCTCTTTTATTTATTTGTTTCTAAAAAGAACCTCTCGGAACTAAAGAGAAAGACGATACGTCCAAATAGTTATCATAAATAAAAATAAAATACAGAGGGGTAACAAAGAACCTGGTCGCATAGTTCCTCCGAGGAGCACAAAACAATAGCTCGAGGATGCTTTGGCTTTACACTTAGCAATGCCTCATCCTGCCTAAGAAGCTGTACAACTCAATGTCAGTGCATTGCTTAACCTTTATTGTAAAACGTTTTTTTCGAACTTCTAATATAAATCATGGGTTTACTTAAACACATAATTCTAAACTTTGTTTACTCATAATGTTATGTTAATAGGGTCATTAGTTTTACTGAATTGGATCACTGTGTTCCCTTCCTCGAAACATGTGTACCGATTTGAAAATCGCAGGGGACTATAGTAATTTCTGATAACGGAGTACAATATCACAATCTTCAGCATGAACAAAAGTTAGTGATAAACTTAAATCTTGAAACACTTTATTATGCTAAACATTTGGCTGTTGTTATCTCGACATAACTAGAAACATATTATTATGCAGATCAAAGAAATATTAATTCTCATTTCATGAATCCGACAAAAAGGAAATCAATGATCCATATCCGTGTTGACTGTAGCATAGATATAGCAATACGGTGTTTCCTAGAAAGCGGTTCGGTCTAATAAAAGAAACAAAGACTGGATAATAGAGTACCAACAGGAGTAGACTTCTCTAGTTCGCTTAGTAAGAAAGAAATACAATTTATTAAACTGTAAAACGTTTTTCTTTTTGGAACTTCTATATATAAAATTTGGGTTTACTTAAACACAATTCAAAATAAATAAATTCTAAAGTTTGTGAGTTGTTATTTTACTCAATAATTTTTTATCATAGAGTACCAATATCACAATCTTCAGCACGAAGAAAAGTTAGAGACAAACTTAAATCAATTAAGAAGAAAGAATCTTGAAGACAATGGAGCTACAAAATCTTGCAGAACCACTTGGTCTAACTTCAATCTCGAAGCACTAGATATAATTTTAGCTTCCATATGCTTACCTAGTTACCTTTAGTTACAACTTTCAAAGGGGAAAATAAGCATTAAATTAAGGATTTCACTTACAACTGTAAGGTTACCATGTTAGCATGCCAAGCTTTCTAAAAACACAAGAAAAGAGATCACATATAGATAGGATTAAAGGCATGGATTTAAATAAGAATCTGCGATTGAAACAGCAATCGTTATGTAACAATGACAGCAGACATTATGTAGCGATAATAGTGCCATCTAAGATCATTACTATACAATCGTAATGCCCGCAATGAACACTATAATATTTGTTATTTCCGCAATCCCGATAAACGCAATACAACCATAGATAATGATCATAATCATAATTAATATATTTCATAATCACTCTTAATCATTACCTATTAGGAAACAACATTGCTTTTCATTACCGAGGTCGCTTGATAGATTTCGCAACCACAATCGAAATCCCTGATTAAAGGACATTATATGAGAAGGAAAAGAAAAGGTTGACCTGAATGAGAGGCAACAAGAAAGCCAGAGTCCTTCCAGACCCAGTCTCAGAACTCAAGACCACGCTTTTCCCATCCAACAAAGCTGGGATCCCAGCACACTGAATTTCAGAAGGAACCCATATTCCCATCTCACTCAAAGCTCGGATAATCTCAGCTTTCAAACCCAGTTCTTGGAAACTAGAAACGAATTTCGTAGCACCACTTATATTCTTCTCATTCTCAAAACCAACCCCATCTTCCCTTTGCTGTTTAGTTTTGGACTTCGAGCTGCTTTTCAAGAAACCTTTGAGCTGCCTTTCTCGGAACTTCTCAAGAATGAGGGAGTCTCTATGAGATTTTGGTGAAGAAGAAGGTTCTATTTTTCCTGTTTTTATGGTAGAATTAGTATGGGTGGAAGATAGAGGCCTGATTAATTTGATGGGGTTTAATGGTTTGGTTGAAGAAAGATTGGTGAGGGCAACAAGTGATTTGGTTATTCTTTTCATGTCTTTGGTTGTCTGTTTGCGTTTCTGGGATTTTTCGCTTTTGGACAGCACCAAAATAGTCGCTCAGTGGCGGGCGCTGATGTCTAGTGGAAGGAGACTCCATTTCTTTTTATTTTTAACGGGCTTCAAATATTAATTTAAGGGTCAAGTAGACAAATAGTCTAGTTCTACCTATTTTTATCGTCTAGCTAATATTTAAAACATGACACTGATCTAGTACTTAAAAATCACAAATAAAATTAATAGTTATCATTAAAATATAATTTTATAATAACACTGAAAATGTTGCTTATGTGCGTGTTCTTGTTGTTCAAAGCTCATCTAATCAAGAAGTTTCATTTCGTTGGATGCTATCAAAGATGGTGTTGGGATTTAAAGATGGTCGGTCTAAGATTTGAATATCTTTTCTTTTTTTGAGAAAACCTGCGAATAAGTTGTTGCTTCATAATCTCTTTCTAAGGATCTTGTTAGCCACTAATCTGGGCAGCATAACCTGGATCAAGCACCATAGCACACGAGTTCTATAACACTAAATATCAATGTGCATTTAGCTTCGAAAGGCACTAAATCATATATGAAAATGCAATACTACTTTGTTAGTTAAGAGGATGGCAGAGACAAAAATGATGAGAAGAGACGACCAAAAGAAAAACAGATAAAGATGAGAGAGATGAAGAGATCATGTTGAGGAATTGATAGAGAAACTTGTGCAAGACCGCAAGTTGTGAGGGAGGAGAGGTACGGGTGTTCAAAAAAAACCTGGAACCGTTAACCGTAATTATTAATCGATATAACTATTATATTTAACAAGTTAATTAATTAAATCGTTAATATTAAACGATTTTGGTTAATTGAACTGTTAAAAATGATGTTTAACGGTTAATGTTACAATTATAAGTTTTGATAAATGGTTAAAAGTTAAGAAATAAAATTTATAATTATATTTTTACTTTTTATTTTTACATAAATTACTTAATTTAGTTTTCTATTATTTATAATTTATATATATATATATATATATAAAATTTGTGTACAAATAATTATATATATATTGTCATTTTTAATTTTTATTTTTTTTGAAAATATAGAATATTCTTACATCAATATAATTGTGGGTTTTTTGTTAGGTACTAAGATATTTAGAGATGTACATATTATATCGATGTAAGTATACGTTAAGTGTTACATTTTTTTTATTTTATTCACTTACATCAGTGTAAATATGTGTTAAGTTATATATTTTTTTGTAGTATGAATTATGAAAAATTTTGAAAAATAATTGTAATAGGTTAACAATAGGTTAACCTGTAATTGAACCGTTAATAATGGTTAACTGTTAGCGGTTAACCGTTTCTTAATAATTAGTTTACGGTTAGAAAAATCTCATAACCGTTATAACAGTTAATTGACCTTTAGACTGAACGGTACGGATAACCGTCCATGAACAATCCTAACGAGAGGTATTGATTTTCATAAGGTTTATACAAGTTTCAGATCGAATATTCGATCCAAAAATTTACATATCTAAAAATCTAGATATTTTGACTTTTTGTATCAATTTTGAATCACTATTTTAGTTATTTTAAATTTCATATATTCGAATTTTCATATTAAATCAAATATGATATATGAATTTGTACACCATAACATTTAATAATTGGAGGACTCAACAAAATACACCCTATAATTAAAAAATTATTTTATAAATTTTAATAATAAAAAGACTTATTAAAATAATATAGTCGATAGACCATTTAACTTAATTTACCCAATATTAAACAAGAGAAGAGATTTGGACCTTTTGATAGATACGAAGGGTCAAATTTTGCAGGAGATATTACTCTTCTACCATGTGGGAATGTCAAAGGCTCAAATCAATCGTCCCGTACGATTTTCCTGGTTTTTAAATGGATTTTTATTTAATATATTATTAAATAATATGATATTTTATTAGAGAAATTTTAAATAATTGATTATTTAAAGTTCTAAAATTTGAAATATACCTAAAAAGTATATTTCTCATAATCTTAACACAATATATAAATTAATACTATTTCTAATAATATATTAAATAATAAGATAAACTATTAGTTTTGATCTATTTTAATATCTAAATTTTATAATTTTTTAAAATTATATCTAAAGTTTAGTTTTTTTTTCATTTTAGTGATTCGCTCTTAAAAACTTAATTGACACTGTATTTTTATGGGTAAATTATATCATTAACCACTTAACTATCTTTTCACTCCTATTTTGGTATTAAAGTATAAAAACTTTTAACTACTCAACTTTCAATTTACTCTGATTTTAATCACTCTAATTTATTTTATTAATAATTTTTGTCACATGACCATTATTATTATTATTTTATTAATATATAATTAAAAATAAAAAATAAATTTGAAAGTTAGAGTGATTAAATTATAAGTAATTTGAAAGTAAAGTAATTAAATTTAAAAAAATTAAACTTTAGTGACCAAAATAGGAGTAAGAAGATAATTGAGTGATGAATAATGAAAATTACCCATAAAAGGCGCTATGTGCATATCACCCTTTAAGTTTTTAACAGAACCTTTAAGTTTTTAACGGTGATGTACTAAAACAAAACAAAAACTAAATATTAAGTATGATTTCAAAAAAATTTAAAAAAATTGGGTACAAAAACAAGTAAAAAAACTAACTTAAACATGAAAAATGACTCTTTATAACCCCTATCAAGTTACATAAGACTTAAACATCACTTGATGTCCATTTTCGTATCCAAAACAAGGCATTTGTGGGCTTGGGTATCGGTACTGGATGAACAATAAAGGTAATGATACTTAGATAGTTTTTCAAACATAGAAGCCAAACTTGATATCGATAATATGGACAATATTGATACCCTAATATGCTAGTAACAAAACTCCAATTAGGGATAACGATACTGTTAGTCTTCTTAAACGCATTAGCCCATTTCTAGCACCAGTATCGAACCCTCGTCTCGATATGGGTAAATGACACATCTCTTCTCAAGTATATTAATTAAGGGATCAAAGGCCATTTAAAATTCTTAATTAAAATTCCAAGTGAGAACAACACTAATCTTTATAATTTCATCTAGAAACTTTAATAAATTAGGAAGTCATAAAACTAGGCTTGTATGATGTTTATGAAACAATCAGGACACCCGGGTTAATCTAGTAGTAGGAAGACGATTTTATGTTCGGATAAGTCTCTGGTGGTGTACAAGGCACTTGTTTGCCGACTGGGCGTAGATGCCCCTAGTACTCATAAGGTGTAGGTTAGATGGGTGAATGTTTTCGATGTAGAAATTCTGGATCTGACCCTAGGTAGGCTAGAGGGGTGTGTGTCTCTAAGATGTACTAAAACCCTCTGACCACACCATGATGCATACCTCTGTACATATGTTTATATTAGCATTCTCGTATGCTAGTATTTACGTATGCAAACATGATCATGTAATGGACGTATGTAGTATAGTTTGGTTATTAGTATGGCACTACACTTGTGAGCTTAGCGTTTGAAATTAGTTTCCGTGCGTAGGTTCCTAGGAGGAGCGTTCGAGAAGTTTATTGCGTTACCCGCATTCCAGATTGACACGAGCTTTTGAGTACGCCTAAAGTCTTTTTATAGGGCATTTATTGTTTATGGGCCTTCTTGTATTCAAGTCGTAACTATATTTTGAAATAATCTTTTCTAAAAGTCTGGATGTATTTAGGGGCTCCCATATTTATAAACGTAAATACTACATTCTTATTTTATAATTATGATGGATGATATTTAATCGTTGTTTTTAAATTATTTTAAAAAGAAATTTTTTTGGGTTAGTCACCTTGGTTGTCCCGTGTAACGTAATAATACATCAGTCTTCGGGTCGTAGTAAATTAGGATGTTACAAAAATAAAAAAAGGTGTCGGATACCGCCATCGGCTACCGTCGACCACTATAGATGTTAGTCGTTCGGTCCCCAAATTTCATAGGCCGCTTCACCTCAACACCTTGAGTCTGAATCTGAACTCCATTTTGTTGGAACTTGGTCCGAAGCCCATGAATTGGAGATTGAAAGTGAGGAAGCCTGAATGTTTTGTTGGGTCAATCGATCAAGGAAAGTGTCCAAGAGGGGGTGAATTGGCAACAAAAATTTGTTGGAAGCTTAATAAAGAAATAATAAATTTACACAAAGGAATTTAGAATGGTTCAACTTCCAATGAAATCTACGTCCAATATATTAGCTTCTTAACTAAGGATTTCAACAAATTCACTAATTTGTTCTAACCTTTTAGGACAAAGTGTAATCTTACACAACACTAAGACTTATACCTCAAAGTCTTGAGTGTTCAACCCTTCCCAATAAGTAATTACAAATGATCAAGCTTTTGAATCCTCACAAATATAGATTATTTGCAAATTGAAGCTCTTACATAAACCCAATAACACTAGAATAAAATTGACAAAGAATGGAATATTGTTCAAATGAAAAAAAGACACAATGGAATACAAATTTGGCTCTAGTTGATCTTTGATTGTTGGAATGGATTTCTTCTCTCTTCTTGGTGGTTTAAAGACCCCTTTTATATGTTTTCATTGATTTCAAGTCGTTTGTGGTTGTTTGATAGAGTTTATAGTCGTTTGAAGCATTAAATTCACGCATCCAATACAAATCTGTACAGAGGTTTTAAAACCACCTTTAAAAAAATTAACCATTGAACAAGGGTTTCGAAACCAATGAGGGGTTTCGAAACCTTAAGGCCAATTTAGCTACTGCCTTAGGGGTTTCGAAACCACCTAAGGGGGTTTCTAAACCATCCTAAAAAACTTTTAAAATTAGCCTTGTTTCATATTGAAAAAATATTTTAAGATTTTATAAATTTCAAAAATATTTTTGACATTTTGATCCGTAAAAATTATTTTTGACATTTTTAAATTCTTGAATCAAATAAAATATTAATTTTACAATATATTCAATTCAGTCATTTGTTGTATCAAAATCATTTAATTACATTTATCACGTTCCAGTCGAGATTCACATATTTTGAGACATTTTCGATGAAATAACCACTAGATTTAGACTTAGGGTGTCGAGACGAACCAACCCATGAATTTTGGGATCGAACAACCACCTTCAACTATGGTAGACGGTGATCGGAATGAAAAATGATATGGTGACCGGTGACAGCAACCTGTTGTTGGATATATGAACTGCAAAACTACACCGTTAGCACTGACTGGAAATATAAACAGTAATTAAGAAGAACAAATTCTTAAACCGTGTAGTGGTAAAAACCACTGCCTTAGAAACGAATTCGCCCCGATGTGTGTAATCGCTGCAGTAGGCGGACCGTCCCCCGAGGTTAACACGGTCGCTCTGAATTTCGTACACCCGAAACCAGAGTGGACTGCTGGTGGTATTGTACTTCTGATCGGAAAGCACTCAGAGAGAACTCACAGAGAGAACTTTAGAAAACACTTTGTAAGTGAATTGTGAATGTTTTTGAATGAGTTGAGAAGCTGAATATAGCTCTCTATTTATAGGCTAGAAATAGGGTTAAAATCGTCTATAAAATTTCAGGATTAAATCTCTTATTTGTAACAGCTGAAACGTCTAGATGAACCTGACTCAGAAATAGTCCAGGTTCATTCTATCATTATTCAGCTGTTATAACTCCTGAAATTATATCATGTAACCCCTGGAATTAAATCAAATAACTCCTGTAACTCCTGATATTAACAGCTTGTCTCCTCTGTACAAAGTTGTAAATCAGTCCAGGTACATCTTAACGTTTCTGATTTAATTTAGGAATAAACTGTTTAATTTCTGATAACAAATAATTCAGCTGTTATTATTTGAAATTCAAACAGTCCTCAGCAGCCTATAAATATCAGTTGATATCTTTCACATTTTCCATTTGTTTATTTCAAAGAGAAATTCCTCAAGAATTTTCTCTAAAAAGATAGTATCCGCACGGACGTGTCGAAGACACGTATTACCACGACCACGACCACGACCTCGACCACGACCACGACCACGAGCCGAGCCGAGACGAGACGAGACGGACGGACGACTGCAGTAGTGCGCGAGAGCCCCACTTGTTCTCTATCACTCAACAAGGAAGTGGAATGTCAAGCCTTAAATACCATTCCCAATAGTGTTTCCAACACTGTGTGGGATTGAGCATTACCAGCATTCCCCCACTAATGCGAAAGAAATCTTCTGAAACTCGAAAACAAGCTTTCGAGAAGAGCAATAGCGAGATTAGTTGCTTAAGCACTAGTGAACATATCTGGAACTAGTACATAGTGATGATGAGCAATCCTTCTCTTAGATAAGTGAAACTAGTCTGGAACTTTCTAAGATCAGGGTAAACTCATAACACACAACTAACCCCTTCATCCACCTGAGTCCTCGATGTGTAAGATATATATATATACAAAAGTATATATTTGGCCATCTTACCTCAGGATTCTAGTAAGTGTGCTAGAAAAATGGCCCAACATTTTTCATAGAAGGTGGCTAACCCTTCTCACTTACATATGTTATTTCATCAAGTTTATCTCCACATAAACCACCCTTTAAAAAGGGATATGAAATAATTAAGAGCTTTTATAATAGCTCAACCTCACAAAGGGTATGGTGACTTTTTTCAAGTTCATTATAAATGAACCACCCAAACTCTGGGCTAAGAAGTCATTAAGAATAAATATTCAACCTCATTTATCGGTAAATTCAATAAGTCATTCTCACTAGAACCATCCAAATACTTGGATTTGAATTTATTAAGAGTTTAACAAACTCAACCTTTCTGTCGGTAAGTTCATCATTTCCTACCCACTCACTCTGGGTTATGAACTTATTAAGAATATATATTCAGCCAAAATCGGTAAATTCATCAAGTCTTTCTCACTAAGACCACCCAAAGCCTGGGCTATGAATTTATTAAGAGCAATTAAGCTCATCCTGGGCATGCACATTATTCATCATAGGGATAGGCAGTAGGAATGTGCATTATGAGTCTTTCCATGGTTTCGTTTAACCACATGGAACTTAGATAACTAAGTTGGGTATCCACCATGAATTCCTCAACCAATGGGCTTTAGACCCATCCCTCTCGACGAATCTAGGACCAGCTTCCGACTTAACCCTTTGGTAAGTGGATCTTCCGCGCGGACGTGTCGAAGACACGTATTACCACGACCACGACCACGACCACGACCACGACCACGACCACGACCTCGATCTCGACCTCGACCTCGACCTCGACCTCGACCACGACCACGAGCCGAGCCGAGCCGAGACGGACGGACGGCGGCGGCGGCGGTGCGCGAGAGCCCCACTTGTTCTCTATCACTCAACAAGGAAGTGGAATGTCAAGCCTTAAATACCATTCCCAATAGTGTTTCCAACACTGTGTGGGATTCAGCATTACCAGCATTCCCCCACTAATGCGAAAGAAATCTTCTGAAACTCGAAAACAAGCTTTCGAGAAGAGCAATAGCGAGATTAGTTGCTTAAGAACTAGTGAACATATCTGGAACTAGTACATAGTGATGATGAGCAATCCTTCTCTTAGATAAGTGAAACTAGTCTAGAATTTTCTAAGATCAGGGTAAACTCATAACACACAACTAACCCCTTCATCCACCTGAGTCCTCGATGTGTAAGATATATATATACAAAAGTATATATTTGGCCATCTTACCTCAGGATTCTAGTAAGTGTGCTAGAAAAATGGCCCAACATTTTTCATAGAAGGTGGCTAACCCTTCTCACTTACATATGTTATTTCATCAAGTTTATCTCCACATAAACCACCCTTTAAAAAGGGATATGAAATAATTAAGAGCTTTTATAATAGCTCAACCTCACAAAGGGTATGGTGACTTTTTTCAAGTTCATTATAAATGAACCACCCAAACTCTGGGCTAAGAAGTCATTAAGAATAAATATTCAACCTCATTTATCGGTAAATTCAATAAGTCATTCTCACTAGAACCATCCAAATACTTGGATTTGAATTTATTAAGAGTTTAACAAACTCAACCTTTCTGTCGGTAAGTTCATCATTTCCTACCCACTCACTCTGGGTTATGAACTTATTAAGAATAGATATTCAGCCAAAATCGGTAAATTCATCAAGTCTTTCTCACTAAGACCACCCAAAGCCTGGGCTATGAATTTATTAAGAGCAATTAAGCTCATCCTGGGCATGCACATTATTCATCATAGGGATAGGCAGTAGGAATGTGCACTATGAGTCTTTCCATGGTTTCGTTTAACCACATGGAACTTAGATAACTAAGTTGGGTATCCACCATGAATTCCTCAACCAATGGGCTTTAGACCCATCCCTCTCGACGAATCTAGGACCAGCTTCCGACTTAACCCTTTGGTAAGTGGATCTTCCGCGCGGACGTGTCGAAGACACGTATTACCACGACCACGACCACGACCACGACCACGACCACGACCTCGACCTCGACCTCGACCTCGACCTCGACCTCGACCACGACCACGACCACGAGCCGAGCCGAGCCGAGACGGACGGACGGCGGCGGCGGTGTGCGAGAGCCCCCCTTGTTCTCTATCACTCAACAAGGAAGTGGAATGTCAAGCCTTAAATACCATTCCCAATAGTGTTTCCAACACTATGTGGGATTGAGCATTACCAACACCTGTCACATTGTTTACAAAGTAGGGAGAAAATTAGGGAAAGAAGAGAATTCGAAACGACGTAGTTTTAGTTTATATTTAGTTTTTCAAAACGACGTCGTTTTTTGCTGGTGCTATGTCATAACACCGTTAAAAAGATAACATCAAAGTGAGCGAAATGATTCAATATGCAAAGTTCAATGAATAAATTAGAAAAATTAAAAGTACGATGAGTAAAATAAGAGAGAGTAAATTAAGTAAAAAACAACGATATTTAATTTTTAGATGAACAAAACAGAATACCTTTTTTTTTCATTTTATTATGTACTAAATTACATCGTTATAATAAGTATTTTTCATTAATTCAATAGTATGAGAATCTTTCTTTGCTTTTCATACGTTTAACGTGAAAGTTTTAGAATAAATAACATAGATTTATATAAATAATTTAACAATATTTTGTATAATAAATAATATTGATTAAATTATTAAAATAATTTAAAAAAAAATAATATTAAATTTTTAATGAATAATATTTATTTATTATATTTACTATTTAAAATGAATTTTTTTGAAAACTTGATCAAATGACGAAAATTTATTTATACAACATAATATAATAAAAAATATTTTAATGAGCAAAAGATCGTTTGTACAACTTCTATCATTATTGCACATAATTATGAGTGGAAGGATGAACTTTGTATTCTCCATACACTTTCCATGGGTAGATACCCTAATTTAGATCTGAATGCTCATTAGCTTCGCTGGAATTTTCAACACTTCCTCATCAAACCCAATCCCCTGTGAGTCAAATATTTATTTTTTATCTTCTAAATTATTCACCCTTTCTTCCATTTTCTGCCAAAGAAAATTAGGGCAATGCAAATTATTACTCGACCGTAATCACTTGAAAGCTTGACATTTGAAATTTCATTTTGTTACTATGAAATTAGCTGAAGCACAACTATACTAGAAAACGAAGTTTTGATTTTTCTAAGCTTGTTTCACTTTGTCCATGTTTTTAAAACTCTTTTGGTTTTTATTTCAGGGCTGAAATTGTAAATGCAGCTTCCAATTTGTAAAAGTTGAAGTGGGTATTAGGCTAAAGAGAGAAAATAGAAAAAATAAAAGTTACTTAAGAATTTGTTTGGCTTAGTGGATTGGGGATTGAGAGAAAGGTTGAGGAGAATGGTGTTTTGGGAAGGGTATGTGAGTGATGAAGAAATGAGGACGATTGCCCCAATTGTAGTATATTGGTTGTATGCTGGGTTTTAACAACTCTTACCTCCTTTGGATAAGTACCGTTTACATACTAGAAAAGAGGAAGAAGATAAGAATTCCGTGCCTCTCGTTTCATTTGTTAAGGGCGTGTTGTTTCAACAGCTTGTTCAAGCAACAGTTGCTAAATTGCTCTTTCTGGTTAGTTGTCAAATCATGTTATTTTAATCTTCCTTGACAAACATTTTCTTGTTCTATGTAATTTCCGGCTTCTAGATGGGGTGCTTTGATTTGTTTTACAGACTAAATTCTGTGATTGGCCTTATGGTGCTTTGATGTCAATGTCGTAGGAGCTCCTTTCATCTAGTTCTTTAGAATGCAGATATACCATCTTAAAATACAAAGGGAAAATGAGCTGGTGGTTATTAAATATAATAGATAGAAAACTAAAAAGGGTATAAAGTGAAGTGATTTTTGAAGATTGATTTTGTAAAACATCTTAGCATCTTATACATGAAAAAACATAAGCCTAGATCAAGAATTTTGACTAGGGTAGAGTAGGTTTGGATTTGGATGTTTGGAATCAAATTTGAATATCTTCTTTAGTTGTTTCATTGTTCAAAATATTGGAGGCATGATCGATTGTGGCTATTGATAATTGATGCAACAAGGCAAACTGGATATGATAAAGACCTAGGAATTCTATCAGCACTAGGGAATAAATGGTACATTGGTCTCAAGGTATCAGAGAAAGACCTAAAAGATGTAGGGTTTTGGTGGAATGGAACCTGCACATGCAACTTAGTTTGCTTAGAGTTCGGCCTTACTTCTTAAACCTAAAGTATACTTAATAACCTAGACATACTGCATAGTCTTAACTACCTTTGGTTAGAACCATTGAAAGGGGCAAAAAAGATGGTAATCCCAATTGTTTCTGCCTTAACTATATTTCCTCAATTAATATTTGTAGGTATATTTATGTGATCTACATTGATTAGGTTTTACATAGGGATTATATAATATTGTAATGAACCGCGTACATGGACTATAGGTCTTGTATTTTCTGAGCAAGTAAAATTGCATTTGCAACAGATCAGATGAATAAGAGAAATATTTTAAGTTCAAGTTTCATTCTTGTCAAAAAGACACTTTTGTTCTAATTGCTGTGATTTTTTTTTCCTGTTTCCCTTCTTCCAAAGGGTGGTGGTAAGGACGAAAAGTGATTCCTTTTTGGGGTATTTGGCTTCTAATCTTATTTTTAGTTTGACATCACCAACCTGTTGGCTGCGATTACTTTATTATGACATAAAGCTTTTTGTGGTGCATGATGACTCGTCATGTAATGTTATTGTTTATTTTTATTTGAAGTCTAAGTGTGAACTGTGAAGTAAAAATTTGTGTATGTTGATGCCATTTCCCCAAATTTTATTCATGGCTTGTACAGGTCATGAAAATAAGATGTCCTCTAAGTTGCATATAATTTTCTCCTCATAATGTTGTTGGCCTTTTCTTTGAGTTTTAAAATACGATGGAGTTCATACTATTATGACAATAGCTAAGAACGTGACAAGTTCCTCTCGCACTTGGTCTTGCTTGTAAATCACTTAACCGAACCAACATCATGAAGAATCGCACATGGCTTACAGCTCCATCAAATAATCAGTCATGCATTTTTAATGCTCTCATTGGTGATCTGACAGTTTGGTTACAGAAATAAAAAATAAAAAACCTTTTCCTTGTCCTCATTTATACTAGCCATATATTTTTCCCTTTGTCAGGTTCAAGAGTTATTAGTTACAAGCCAAAATCATCTTTTGTTTTTCTACATTCAGCCATTCTGGTGTCTTCTCCGGTCAGCCAAGTATGCCAAGGTGAAATAGTCAAATTTCAATGTACTCAGTGTCTGTATATGGGCACTGATCATAGAAGTGAAACCAGGAGACCTTATGCTTTTCTAAGCACCTGAAATGTCTTATATGTGGCATGTGTTTGGATTCTTTTGTTTAATGAAGTTTGTCCTTTTGGTATTATGATGTCCTATAAACTGGTTTGGACTGCAAAGGGTACACAATGTACTTGGAATTTTCGAGATTTTTGAGGTTAAATGAAAAACTTGGCTTATATTCTTAAGATTCTCCATCTTTTGTACAATCCCTGTTATTTCAAAACTCAGTTTCTTAATCATCACATCGCCACATTGGGCTTTAATTTTCTTTGAAATGTGGGTTGCATAGCTTCCTTGTAATTAAACTCATATTACCTTAATTCTTCTCATATATGAAGTTCCATTGTGTTAGCCTTGAAATCTCTCTAAATGGCCTTGTTCTTTGGGAACCAAATTCTAACTTGTGTTAATTTGTTGTTGAGATGGGAATCCTGTTACTTTCTGGACTATAATGTCATTGTTAAGTGCTTATATCCCAAGTCTATCATGTATTGAGTTTCTTGTTGTCTTATATCCAAGTTCCTCTGTACCTATTATCAATTGGTTTTAAGTTGGATACATAACATTGTATCAGAGTTCAAGTTCTATTCTGTTGTTTTGGTCTAGCTTCATGTGATGTGAGGTTGACGACCTCAATGTCCATGTGTAGACCTTTGCTGAACTACATGCTTGGTTTTAAAAGGCGTGCCTCGGGCGCGCCTAAGCAAGAGGCGCAGCCAGGCACTGAAGATGGTGCCCCCCTGGGTTGAGGCGAGGTGAGATACAAGAGGCGCGTGCCTCCAGGCTTTAGGCACCGGGCGCCGGGCACAGCGCCTTTGTACCTTTCGTTTTTAGATTACTATTTTAATATATTATTATATTTTAATATTAAAAAAAAACCCAACTTAAAAAAAAACCCACACAATACAATACAATCACCAAACATAATCCCTAATATCCTTCTCTATCACACGTCTCTCTTCTCAACCACCGTTATTTTCTTCTTCACTGGCTGTCGCACCACCACCGGCCGTCCTGGTAGATCTCCTTCTCTCCTCCTCGGCTGCACCTTCTCCTATTCTGTTTGCTCTGTTCTGTCCTCTTCTCCGGATGAACAATTTTTTTCAGTTTCCTTCATAACTAGGACCACCGACCAGGTAGTTCTTTTGCTCTAATAATAATAAAATAAAGCTAATCTATAAATAATAGATTGATAGAGTAAATACGATAGTTCCACTGCATGTCCCCTCACTTTTTTTTGTTTATATTCTAATATAATAAAGATAGCCTATAATATAATAAACTAATATTAAAAATGTAATTAAAATATAAATAAGATAGTGCCACCGCATGTCCCCGACTCCCCTCACCTTAGGATAAGTGTCTCCCACTGCTTTTTTATTCTTTGTTAATTTGTGTGGACAACACTTGATCAAAACTTTCCCAACTCTTTTCTTATTTCAAAACAAATTTGTTTACACTAATATTTTCTTTTAAACTTTTATTAATATACTCATATTTATATTAACTTTAAAAACAAATCATTATAATTTATTATTTATAATAAGAAAAGATATAAAATATTAACTAAATCTGAATTTATATATTTTTTAAATAAAATAATAAGAGATTTCATTAATTTACTTTGAAATTAAAATTATTCATTATATTTACATATAATATAAACAGTGCGCCTCGCATACAAAAAGAACGTTCCTGCGCCTAGGCTCCAAGGACTTTTTGCGCCTCGGTCCGCCTTGCACCTTTAAAAACCAAGACTACATGTAAGGGGAGTGTTAAATGATTTTGTCCTAAAACATTAAGTACTGGGATTCCTGTGGTTCTATAATCAAGTTGTGTCCATAATCGATCACCGATTGGTTTTAGGTTGGATCTTTAGCAGGCGTCATACATTGTTATTCTTCATTTAACTTCTTCCTTGCCTGTAAAGTATTTTGTTATTGGAATCGTTTTCTTGCCTATAATCTGCAAAAGGAAAATAATTTTAGTTGAAGACTTTGTTGATTAAGTAGCTTTAGCATTTATTACTGTCAGCTGTGAGGTTGAAGAACTGCCATAAATTGATAATAAAGTTTCTTGTAAGATAATAAGCTGGCTCATATTTAGCCTTCTGATCAAGAACTTCTATGCACCAAGTCTTTAATTAATATTCTCTGTTCTTGCTGTAGTTAACATCGACGGCAGATGCATCTGGAACCATGATCCAGCCTTCTATTCCTGTTCAAATTGTACAATTTATCGTTGCGATGCTTGTCATGGATACATGGAAGTACTTTGTTCACCGTTTCATGCATCAAAACAAATTTTTGTACCGTCATGTCCACTCCCAACATCATAGACTGGTCGTTACCTATGCAATTGGGGCCCTTTACAATCACCCGCTTGAGGTCTCTTGCTCGATACTTTTGGCAGGGCCATCTCTTTCCTCATCTCTGGAATGACTGCACGCACAGCTGTAATTTTCTTCTGCTTCGCTGTGATTAAAACCGTGGATGATCACTGTGGGCTATGGTTGCCTGGCAATATATTCCATATATTTTTCCAGAATAACTCTGCTTATCACGACATCCATCATCAACTCCAAGGCACAAAGTACAACTACTCTCAGTCGTTCTTTCCCATATGGGATAGGCTACTGGGAACTCATATGCCTTACGTTCTTTCAAAGCGACTGGAAGGGGGTTTCGAGGTAAGGCTAAAGAAAGACTAGTCGCACTCTGTTGATCTCTATTGTGTAGTACTAGAGCCTTTTGCTTCACTCTGGAACTGTTCTTTTGATGAGGTTGTGCCATTATTGAGAAGTTGAATTTCTTTTGTTTGAGGCTTTAAGTTCTAGGAATCTCTTGACTATGTTCTTTGCTGCTATTGTTTGACCAACTAGTATTTGCTTTATGTTATCCGGGATTTAAATCTGCATTTTTTGTAGTTTGTATGAGACTAGCTGATTGCTGCTGCTCTTCAATAGGGCTGGAATTAATGTATAAGATAGTTTATAGGTGAAAAATACTGATTTCAGGTTGCTACTATGCTTCATGTTGTTTATTAATGTGTTATTTGATATTGTTTGATATTTTCTTTTGCATGCGCCAAAGTAAACATGTGTATTACGTTTATAAATGAGATGAGACAGATTGCGAACTATTTCAGTTCGACTTAGTCAAAGTTCGGTCAATACTTTAATTGAATGGACTCGACCCAAGCTCAAACTCAACTCGAGTTCTTAATGAGCGAAGCAAACTACTTGACATCCAACTCGAGAAGCTCGTGAACAACTCAAAAAAATAATATATTAAAATTTGTAATTAAATTATTAATAATATTAATATTTATATTGTAGACACATTTTTGTCCGGGTCTACCAAAAAAATATTATTGTATTATATTTATTAATATTATTAATACAATTTTTTTTGCATATTACAACTGAGGCCCACCAGGAGCCCAACAACACCAACTAACCTACCCAAGACCCATCCAGCTATCAACCCACTCGGGTGACCCAAACACAAAACCGGTTCAACAGCTCACCAGCAGAGATCCGACCCAGACTCGATCCAGACCCGTGTCCATGATCCGACCCGACCTAGCTCATGTGTGAACTCGATTAGGGTTTTCCTCTCCAGCAACAGTTACCGCCGCCAGTGACGATCAACCCTCCTACCGACGCGTGAACTTCACAACCCCTCTCCTCGCGCGTGTGAGCCGTCGCCGATCAATCTCGAGCCGCCGGTGCCATCAACAGAAGCCACAGTGCCCAAAACAACAAAACAAATAAAAAATATCACCCACAATCAAAACATTTATCAAAATCAAAACCCCATTAAAATAACACCTAAAAATCACGAAAAATCTGGACTTTATTCACCCAAATCAGAGAAATCAAATCCTATTCATAGACCTCATCATCTCACCCAAAAAGAACGAATTAAAATCAACATGCAACAAAGAGAAAACCATTCGGGGGGGGGGGTTTATAAACAAAAAGATAGAGAGATGAAGGGGAGGGGATTCAGTGAGGAACCAAAAGAAAAAAAATAGAGGAAAAAAGCATTTGAAGGGAGAGTTTTGGGGAATCATTCGTACGAAAAAATCATAAAAAATAGAGAGGAGAGGGTGAGAGTTTACCTTTCCTAGGTTCGTTTAGCCCATCGTTTTATGAAGTACGATGGCCGATGGCAGCTGTGGAGGTTTTAAGGCTCTCGGTCGTCGAGAGGAGTGAAAGGGGGTTAGGTTTTGAAAGAATTTTTCTCTCTGTTTCGTCGTGGGCTGAAGAGATAATGAGAGAAGTGAGGAGTTGGGTCGATTTTGGCTTAGGCTTAAGCCATTTATGTCAAATACAAAACTACGTCGTATGTGGAGGACCTAGATTGAGATTTAATTATGACATTATGTGATCTTGAAATGGGCCTTCTTCTTTGCTTTCTATTTATGGATTGCCATGCCCAACCCTTATGGTGCAATTATGAAGCAATAAAAAACGAAGGTAAGAGAGGGACCCGTAGGGTTGAATGTGTCGCGTTGACTGGGGGAGCTTGATTTGACGGATGATATTAGTGGATAAACATCAAACATGGTGTTAGGAGAAGTGGTGGGATAATAGGACCAGACCAAATTTTTCTTAAAAAATATTTTTTTTAAAAATTGTTTTAAAAGATGTTTTTAGGTATTCGACTTACCTAACCCAAAGGTCGATGGCGACTCTATCCAATTTTCATCCAAATTAATTCCAAATCACCCAAATTTTCAAATTAAAGTCATACCTGTTTTTTTAATATTTATTTTTTTAAAAATGGTTATGACAGCTTGGCGACTCTGCTCGGGACTTTTTTTAGAGAGTCAGGCTGTAAGTCGTTTATGCATTGTCGGTGTGGTGGAAATCATGAGTTTGAGTCTTTAGTTAATTTATGATCTGTTTATTGAAGTTTTAATTGCTTCATTTTTAATTGTCATACTAACGTTTGAATTTTTGCTTTCAGCTCTGTCCAAATTTTTGTCGAGTTTTTTTTCTTTCTCTTTTCCGTTTTTGAGTCAAAGGTAGGTATGTTCTTTCTCACACACATTACGAGCATTTGCATGACATAAGCTCTATACACGAGCTTCGATCCAAATTAGTCAGGGTGAATGCTTTACTTTCGTAAGAATTTATTTTTCGTATGAGTTTTAGTAAATAACCCACGGGATACATACCTTATACCTTCGTAGGGATTTATTCCTCGTATGGGTATAAGGCAGTGAATCCCCTCGAATTGAACTCGTTCCGCTTGAAACCTATAATGGTTGAGGATCGAGGGTTTGGCAGCCCAAGGGGAACTGACATCAGGGACAATTCGAGTACACTTTTTCTGTTAGAGCCGAAACCATGCATATAGTGAACCGTAGAACGTTCACCCTAGGTATAGATATACCGAACCTTTGTCCGTTAGTAGGTACCCAAATTAAGTGTACACAAAGAAGGAGCGTTTCTGAACCTTTCCTTTTCGTTTTAAATTCTGTTAAATAAAAACATGCGAACTAGATGCCATGCGGTTAGGATCAATTTCTTGAAAAAATCATTTTGGATAGATAACATGTCCGGGTAGGAATATTATTTAATAAAAGCATATTTGGGTAGATATCATGACGGGGCAGGTATTATATTCATCTTTGAATAACATTTTTATCTGTATCGATTGTCTCGCATGTACTAACTAATTTCTTTTCTTTTGTTTGTGTACACTAACTTATTTCTTTTGTTTGTTTCATTTTTCTTCCTTCTTTGCATTACATTGTATCGTCATGACATAATGCAAGAGTGTTGATCTGCAAGGGGATATTCGAGAGAAAATTTTCACAAGAAGAGATAAAAGTGTTCAATCAAGTGGTCACTTACACAGACATGTACCAAGAGTTAAAAGAAGTTCAGAGTACCAGAATGAGGCTTGCTTGAAGATCTTACAACATTCGAAACTATAAAGATAATCCACTGATCCTAGGAGTAATCCAGCAGTAGATTCTTATCTACGATCGTTCCAACGTTAACCACCAAAAAGTGACACACTAACTTCAGCACCACAGGGCATTAACCAAGTTAGGTAACAAAGCATTGAGGGGCATCATTTTCAAGGATGAAGATCCGAGACAAAACAGTGATCCAATTCAGACTCAACCATCTAAGCGAAAGCATGTCTGTAAAGTGGATTGTCTTGTAATGTGAATGTTTTTATCTCTGGTGGAAATTTTCTATGGTATTCATCGTTGAGATCAACAGTTTTGCATCTGCATTTGCATCTTGCATCTGTATTTTATTTTTATGTAGTTTCACATGCATTAATTAGTGGAGAAGTCGATGGAAGTGATCCTGATCATGTGACCACATTGATAATAGAAGCAAGAAGCTAAAATCAGTACGATGGGAGCTTGTTCGGCTGATTGTAGGGTTGAGCCTTCGAGGATGATCCGAGAAAAGAGTCCTCATATCCTGAGGGATGTCAAAGCCATATGAAATTACCATGTAGGAAGATCCAGACATTCCGTTGAGAACTGTAAGGCACTGAAGCGCAAGATCCAGAACCTGATGAATTCAGGGGCATGGACAATCGAAGAAGGATAAGAGCATTTCATCTACCATTTGCATCTATAGAGATTGTTTTGTTTGAACTCGTGTTTGTCTGTCTTTAATATGTGCTTAAATATTTTAATCTTTTGTGACTGAATTTATGATACCTTCTATGGTTAAATAATTGAACAAATTTTAATCTTTAGTTCTTTGAATATCAAATGAATTACATATTCTTTTAATTCTTCAAGAATTATAGATTTTTGACATATAACAAGATTATACATTTCTTATCCTGTCCAAAACCCCAGAAATAAAATCTCTTGATTCTTTACCCAAAATAATTCATGAGTACTACCAAAGACCAAATTTTGACATTATCCATCTTTGAGACTTTGAAATATTACCTTTATCTTTTTTTAGACCCAAAAGTAATACACATACCTTTCATTGAGCCAATAAAGTCATACCATCGTCTTCTTAGATGTAAAACTGACATTTTTCTACCAATAAAACCTAAGACATTTAGTACAAGATGTTCATTTGAACATGAACCTTCCTACCAGAATAAACAATGTGGGACATCTCGCATCAATCCAATTTTGATGACATATGAGGAATTGATCCCAAAGCTAGTTGAGAAGAACCTTGTGACTCCAGTTCAATCCAAACCAAGAAAGGCCCCATATCCTGAAGGCCATGATATAAACACCATATGCAACTATCATATTGGGAGCTCAGGGAATACCACTGAGAACTGTGGGGCATTGAAGTGCAAGGTCCGATATCTGATTGATTCAGGGGCATTGACGTTTAATATGTGATGGGGGAATTCTGATCGGGAGTAGGCTGGGACATCCATCGGGAGTTTTGTTGCATTCTCATGCATGTCATCTTATTTGAACTTGTTTTTCTATCTATGTGTGAATGTTTGTAAGTCACTTGACGTTCAATCTTGAAATTCTTTAAATATCATTTTAATTAAAAGCTTTTTAATAATTGAGATTGTAAATCTTTGAAAAATGACAAGATTAAACTCATGCAAAACGAGGACCTCTTGATCTTAAACCTACACATGAATATATACCCTTCCCTTGAAGGAACCAAGCTAGCTCTCTCCTCGCATGTACAGTCAATCATCTTGGCATTCAGGTATGTGTTAGAAGCACACAAAATGGGCAATTAGCACATGAGATTGCAAAACTAATTAGTTTCTACTTCTGTTGATGACGTTCAATGATGATCATGATTTTCTCAGATGGAATGGTCAAGTAGGTGAATCTAGTTTAGGCCAGTTGCTTGGGAATTGAACTCTAACGATGAGATTTTTTTGGCTTTCAATAAACACCTGGTCTATAATAGGTTTTCCTCAACGAACTTAAGAAATAGAATCTGTATACCTAGAATATATATATATATATATATACATACAATAAAGCTAAGCTATTCCGCTAAAGTAGTTAGTTATAGAGGAAACTCGAAAGCCCTGGCTTTATGAATATATTACATTCAAACCATGACATTAATCGGGAACTTGGCAATTCGATGTATGCTCCACTGTGGTTGTCAAGTCGAAGACTTTGTGACGACATGAATCCTTCAGCTATCCTGATAAAGGCAATTATAAAATATATGTACAATAAAGATGAATTCATCTAGCCAAACATTTTTTCAAATTAAATCAAATTTAATAAATAAAGAGTTTCAATGAATATGGACTAAGGGAGTTGAGGAACACCTGTATAGTTAACTTCACACGAGCACTTATAAATCTCATTTTTAGACCGATATTTCTGTATTGCCTTGACTAGAGGACTCTACGAAGCTTGAACAAATGGAAGATTTCAGAGAATTGAAAGAAAAGTGTTCTAAAGACTCTAGCAATTGACTATGCTAGTTGTGACATTTTGTCCGCCTCCGATCAAAATGCCAAACCAAGAAAGAGGGGCATACCATGATCTTCAAGGTGACTAAATCTATGAAACAAACTTTAGAGTTTATGTAGCTAGCCTCGAAACCAACCTTTCGATCTTGATATTTGTCAAAGATTTGTAACTATCAAAGATTAAAAGAGCAGTTGATTCTTTTTATATCCAATGAACTCTGTTTATGATTTGTTTCAATTGTGAAACTTAGAAGGAGGAAATATTTTTTCAAAACTCTATTGATATTTTTCAAAATTTCGAAAATCCGAAGGAAAAAAACATTTTCAAACAAGATAAGTTCTCTGGAAGTATCTTCGAATTTAACGAATATCTCTCCGAAGCTCAAGATTGAAGCTGGGGCAAAGGGAGCCAATTTTTGGGACAAAATTTGATGGGGCAAGGGAGCAACTTGTCTCTGGTCGAAGTTTGCAAGAGTACACTCTAGTGGAAAATGAAGACTGTGCAACTATTGCATAAGAGGCGATAACACAAATCTCTTGATAAGGCATCGCACAACATGAATGAGAACATCAGAGTTGGGAGTCGAAGAACACTTCCAATAAATGAGTACAAAAGCTACTCCATCAGATCAATGAACAAAAATAAATGAGAATACCAAACCATTGACAAAAAATAACAACTTTAAACTTTTTTATTCTTTCCTTACTTAGCCATACCTCAATGATATCATTAATTTTGACACTTGTCAAAAAACTATAATTTATTGAAGGATTAAAAGTGTAATTAATTCTTTGATATCCAATGAACTCTTATTTTATGATCTGTCTTAATTGTGAAACCTCAAAAGGGGCAATATTTTCAAACTTTTGATTAAACATTTTCAAAACTCTTTTAATTGATATTTTCAGACTTTTGAACACAAAAGAGGAAGAAACGTTTTTCAAACAAGACAATCTCTCTCGAGTGGATCTTGGTAGTTGACAT
Source organism: Hibiscus syriacus (assembly GCF_006381635.1). Classification (NCBI taxonomy): domain Eukaryota; kingdom Viridiplantae; phylum Streptophyta; class Magnoliopsida; order Malvales; family Malvaceae; genus Hibiscus; species Hibiscus syriacus. The sequence goes on from NW_024062770.1 coordinate 2,691,404, forward strand.
GTGGCTCTCAGACAAGAAGTTCATGCTTAGAATCAGTGCTGAAGCAAGAAACGATGAATGATGGGGCATCTTTAGAGATTCAACATCGAATATTGGGGTATCTTTGGGATTCAAAATCCTAATGTGAATGATCAGATCTTCTAAAGGCATTTCCTCCACCAGCAGGAACAAGCAAATTATCAGTATCCTTTGAGTTGTTTCTCTTGAAACAAATTTTGTCTCGAGACAGTTTCTTTTGGAAAAAAATCTTTGAGTTTGTTTATCTGGAAACAAAGTTGTCTCTCTTGAGACAATTTCTTTTGAGAAAAAAATCTTTGAGTCTGTTTCCCTTGAAACAAAATAAACATCTTTGATATCGTTTCCCTTGAAACGAATTTTGTCTATTGAGACATTATCCCTAAAGATGGCATGCCGTCCTCATCGCGTAGGAATCGTGTCATCCCCCGACCAGACCTCCTCATCACGTAGGAGCCGTGTCACCCCTGATAACCAGTCGTCCTCATCGCGTAGAAACCGTGTTATCATCCTTCCTAAAGATGGCCTGTCATCCTCATCACGTAAGAACCGTATCATCCCCCGATCAAACCTCCTCATCACATAGGAGTCGTGTCACCCCTGATAACCAGCCATCCTCATCACGTAGAAACCGTGTTATCACCCTCCCTAAAGATGGCATGCCATCCTCATCGCGTAGGAACCGTGTCATCCCCCGACTAGACCTCCTTATCACGTAGGAGCCGTGTCAACCCTAGATAACCAGCCGCCCTCATCGCGTAGGAACCGTGTTATCACCCTTCCTAAAGATGGCCAGAACTCTTCATCACGTATGAGCCGTGCCATCCACCGACCATATCTCCTCATCACGTAGGAGTCGTGTCACCCTTAGACGACCATACCTCTTCATCACGTATGAGCCGTTTCGTCTCCACCAACAAACACATCAATTCTCAAAAACAAAAAAAAGAGAACCGGACAAAAACTGGTTGTCTTTTTCGTCTTTGCCCTAATATTGTCAACACAAGAATGTGCAAAGAGGGGCAGCTATAGACACCTGTTTTTTTTCGGGTCTTCAAAAAATATTATTATATTATATTTATTATTATTAATACAATTTTTTACAGATTACAACTGAGGCCCACTAGGAGCCCAACAACACCAACTAAACTACCCAAGACCTATCCAGCTATCAACCCACTTGGGTAACCCAGACACAAACCTGGTTCTGCAGCCCACCAGTAGAGATCCGACCCAGACTCGATCCAGACCCGTGTCCATGATCCGACCCTATCTAGCTCATATGTGAACTCGATTAGGGTTTTTCTATCCAGTAGCAACCGCGACCGCCAGTGATGATCGACCCTCTACCGGTGCGTGAACTTCATCACCCCTCTCCTCGCGAACGTGAGCCGTCGCTGATCAATCTTGAGCTGTCGGCATCATCAACAGAAGCCACACAGTGCCCAAAATAGCAAAACAAATCAAAAAAATATCATCCACAGTCAAAACATTTATAAAAATCAAAACCCCATTAAAATGACACCTAAAAATCCTGAAAAATCTAGATTTTATTCACCCAAATCAGAGAAATCAAATCCTATTCATAGACCTCATCATCTCACCCAAAAAGAATGGATTAAAATCAACATGCAATAAAAGACAAAACCATTCGGGGGTTTATAAACAAAAGGATAGAGAGGAAGGGGAGGGGATTCGGTGAGGAACCAAAAGAAAAAAACAAAGGAAAAAAACATTTGAAGGGACAGTTTCGGGGAAGTATTCGAATGAAAAAATCAAAAAAATAGAGAGTAGAGGGTGAAAGTTTACCTTTCCTTGGTTTGTTTAGGCCACTGTTTTGTGAAGTTCGGTGACCGATGGCCTGCTGTGGAGGATTTAAGGCTCTTGACCGTCGAGAGGAGTGAAAGGGAGTTAGGTTTTGAGAGAATGTTTCTCTCTGTTTTGTCATGGGCTGAAGAGATAATGAGGGAAGTGAGGAGTTGGGTCGATTTTGGCTTAGGCTTAAGCCATTTATGTCAAATACAAAACGACGTCGTATGTGGAGGACCCAGAGGGTAATTTTCATGCATGAGTAATTTACAAGACAGGTCCCCCTCGGTTTGTAACTTGTATATACGGCCATTAATGAAATTTTTACTTACTTTTATTTTGATCTTCTATTTTATTTATGTTGTAATTTCGTCCTCTTTTGCATATATATGCGTTTGTGTATATTTTTAAGCCCGTGCCATTGTATTTTATTTTATTTATACTCAAGCAATACCTGTTTATGCTAGTTCATTTTAGTCCCATGTTTTTCTGTTATTTTATCTTGGTTAAGTTTTTGTTAGTATCATGGTATTTTATTTTCTTATATTTCAGTCCTTAATTGAAATGTTGGTTATTTTACTTCGAACTTTAAATTTCATTCTTCTTATATTTTAGTATTTTTTACGCTGTTAGTTGTTTTTGGTTAAATGGATGATTTCACTTATTAATTTGTGATGTGTTTATTTTATTCCTTGCATTTAGTTTTAATTGTTCATACTTTGATTTTCCATGTTTGATGTTTGTTCATTTAGGCCATAATATTAAATTATAATGCGTATGTTTGCTTGGTGTAAATATAGTTATATTAGTGCATGGATCATGTTTGTGTCTATTAAACTTCCTTTTTTATTTATTTATTTATGTTTTCCTTATATATATAAATGTATGTGCAGTGTGATTTATTTACTTTATTTTTCCTATTAATTTCCTAATTTACAAATTATATATGATATATTTGGGATTTATTTTTTATGTATATAAGTGTTATGTTAAGTGTATTTATGTGTATTTTGTTTGGAGCCCACCTTTGTGCCTTATATACGTATATTTGCTTTTCATCCATAATTTATATTCATATTAATTGATCTTGTGTCAGCACTTTATGTATCTCTTGTGTTCGGTTAAATATTTTATAACTAATTCGAACATTTTCAAGAACAACGATTTTTAGAACGGGCGTGGAAAGTATCACTTGATAGAAGTATTATAATCTGATATGACATTTGAACGAAATGAAAACTTGAAATAAATCGATTTTATTTTACTAATTAATTCATTTTTATTTGAATAATGCAATGCTTGCTTTTATATGTAGCAATTTATTCTTTTTACGCAAATGTCAATTTTCCATTTATATTTGATTCGTATTTTTTAAAATCAATGAGGACGTAACATTCTTTAACAATGAAAAATAGTTGAAACATCTTTCAAGACGGAGGATTGTAAATTTGAAGATTTTTTATCGAGTTAAAGGATTTTTCTTTAAATAATTAATTCGAAGCAAATTAATTATATTTTAACTTTACATTCGATTTATAATTTTCACTGTTACGATATTGTGTAAGGGACACAATACCAATTTTGGGCACTGTAGGGGTGCTAACAATTCCTCACACGTAGCCTATTCCCGAACCTGTTTAAACGAATTTCTGGTAAGCGCAAACCAAGTTTGTCTTAAAAAATATTTTTCTTAAAATTGTTTTAAAAGACGTTTTTAGGTATTCGACCTACCTAACCCAAAGGTCGATGGCGACTCTATCCAATTTTCATCCAAATTAATTCCAAATCACCTAATTTTTCAAATTAAAGTCATAACTGTTTTTTTAAAAAATGGTTATGACATATATGTTGTTATTTTTTTAAATACAATATAAAACTTTCATATACTTAAGGTTCAAGTTCGAACTCGAGTGTGAGCTTCAATCGATATTTTGTGTTTAAGTTTTGTTGATTTTGAATCGAGCTTTAATTTTTTATTTTGAGTCGAGTTTGAAAATTTTAAGCTCGTAGCTTTCAAGTCGAATCAAGCTTTATTTTTGAATTAAGGGTCACTTTTGTTCCTATAGTAAACTCAATTTATCAATTTCGCCCTTATTGTTTTTTTTCCATCAATTTAGCTGTCAAAATTGTTTAGTATGTTCATTTTAGCTTTCGAAGTCTGTTTTGACTAATAGAACTGTTAATATTCTACATTTATCAACACCAACAATTTTTAGATCAGTCAATATTACTGACATGGCTTGATTATGATGTGACATGTATTAAAAAAATAATAAAATATTTAATAAATAGAACTGTTATAAAAATTCCTAATAAATTTGATCTAATCCGTTATCTCACTGAAATAAATAATAAAATTTTGAAATTTGTTCTAATCATTGTGCTTAATACATATTTTAACCTAATCCCTTAATCCAAAGACATACAAAAGACTCACGGTTCTATTAGTCAAAACAGTCAACTGACTTCAAGGGCTAAGATGAATACCCTAAACAACTTTGAGGGTTAAGTTGATGAAAAAAAACGATATGGGCGAAATTGATAAATTGGGTTTACTATAGAGGCAAAAGTGACCCTTAAGCCTTCAATTTTTTTTATTTCGAGTTCGAGTCGAACTTTACAAATTTTCAAAGCGCGAGCTTTCGAGTCGAATTCAACTTTAAACTTTTCGAGTCGAGCTCAGCAATACTCGAGCTCGACTCGGTTTGTTCCAACCCTATTACTTAATACACAAGGGAGAAAGATTGTAGAAAGAATCTGTTAAATAATCAATTTGACATTTTGCTATTGTTACACTTGCCACTTTACCGGTAATCACTACAAGAACAAAACCCATCTTTGAACTTGTGAAACCGAACTCGATCCCTCACGATAATCTGTCGCTCATATATCTTTGATACAAGCTTGATCACCACATGGCAATCTCCACATATTCTAAGATTCTTAATCACAAGAATCGGGGTTCCTTCACTTGTACTAATCAAACCAAAGGCCACTGCGAACTTCTCACTATGATAACACAGTTGGTTCTCCTCCTCCTCCTATGTCATGAAGAACAAAACTAGTCTCAGCCACATAGCCCAACTCTTTAATCTTGAATCTGATCTCATCCAATTTCAAATATGTCTCTTTCCATCTGGCGTTGCTCTTATCGCAGGTGAAAAACTTGTGCATCAAGCCATCCGCCTCAATGTAGCTAAAACCGGGCACCTTCTTAACATCCCGATTTTTCATGGAATCCCTCACCCTACCAACATCATTCCATCTCTCATGCGCAGCATATACGTTTGATAACAACACGAAATCCCTGCAATTATTGGACCCCATCTCTACTAGATTCCTCGAAGCAATCTCTGCCATTTCCACATCCTTGTAAATTCTGCAAGCTCCTAGCAAACTCTGCCAACTCACTAGGTCCGGCACCATTGACATCGAATTGATAAGGTTATAAGCCTCTTTAAGACTCTCAGCACGACCTAGCAAATCAACCAGACTTCCATAATGCTTCACATTAGGCTTCACTCCATGCTTCCCTATCGTATGGAACAATCTCAAAGCATCCTCCACCAGACCAGCATGGTTACAAGCACATAACACAGCAAGATATGTCACCGCATCAGGCTGCACTCCATCTTTCTCCATTTGCTCGAAAAGTTTAAGCGCTTTATGCCCATCTCCATCCCTTGCAAAGGCCATGATCATAGTATTCCATGTAACAAGACACTTCATACAACCCATGTTGTCAAACACACCGCAAGCCTTATCCACAAATCCGCAATTTGCGTACATATCAATAACTGCATTACAAACCTGCACGTTTGAATCAAGCTTCTGGTTCCTTATAAACCCATGAATCTTTTCACCTTCTTTAAAGTCTCCCATATGCGAGCACGCTGAAAGAACACCAATACCGTCACCTCGTTAGGCTTCACCCTTCAACTCCCATTCTCTTAAACGAATCCAACGCTTCACTCGCTTGGCTCCCTTGAGCCAACCTTAAAATAAGGGAATTTAATGAGGCAATATCTCTAAGCCGCATTTCATCAAACACCAAACTAGCATACCCAAGATTGCCGACTTTGGCTTACACATTGAGCAAAGTAGTTCCTAACAAAGCGTCCGCCATGAACCCAAAGCCTATTATGTTGGCATGAAGCTGAAAGACTCCGTAGCAGCCAAGACACGTGCGCAAGCTTTGAGAGTGAAAGAGCAAGTGACGCATCCACCCTGAAAGACCCACGTTGCATGGCTCTGAACCATGCGAAAGCGGCGGAGGGTTGAGGGCTTTGGATGAGGCCACGGATAATGGCGTTGAAGTCATTGGTAAAAGGAGTTGGGATTCGACGGAAAACGGAGACGGCAAATGAGAGAGAGCCAAAGGGGGCGATGGCACAAAGATCGAGCAGTTTGGACCGGGCGAGGCTGAATTTGAAGTTGCCGGTTGTAAAGATGTAAGCTTGGAGTTGCTTTATGTGGGAGAAGAACGCGCATTTCTGTATGATCGACTCGAGATTGGCAACTCCATTGATCTTGGTAGAATATGTATTTATTTCTCTTACCATTATTTCAAGTTTTTCTTTGAGCCCGCTTCGCTGGTTTGGACGTCAAGAACAAACAAAGGAAAATGATTAATATTTTGGGTAAATTATATTATTGATCACTTAACTTTTAGTCCTTTTATTTTTATCATTAATCTTTTAATTTTGTTAACATATTACAATTTAGAATGATAACAGGTTAGGTTAGGGTCAGAATTTTTGGTTAATCCGACATGACTTGAAAATATGTATATTCCATTCGAACTTGATTCGAAAAATTTTATATCATATTTCCGATTTGACCCGACAAAAAAAAAATATATATCTTTCACTGACTCTGATCTGACCTAATTTTTTAGAGTATAAATTTAACCCAACCCGATTCAACATGATATAAATTAAAGATTTAATTGAAAAGTCCACACTCTATCCGACCTGACTTTGCTTCTCTTAAAAAGTCCAACCCGAACTTAACTTAATTTTTGAAATAAAATCGACCCGATCAAATTCAAACATCTCGAATACGGATGAAATTGTGACCCCAGTTACATTTGATTAGGTGGAAAATAAATAATAGAAGAAACTACTTGCAAGGGGAGTAGGAATCAAATCTGTGTCAATTAGGACAAATAAAAAAGCCCAAACCACTCAACTAAAATCGATTATAAAATACAATATTTAAGATATAACCTTTTGTAAGAAATGGCAGAGAAAAAAAGTAAAAAATAATTTTAGTTCTAACTAAAGTAAAAATTTTAAATTTTTTAAAAATAATTTAATATATATATTTATAACTCAATTTATTTGTTTTAGTTTAAGTGATAATTTAAAATTTTTAAAAATAATTTCATTTATTGCTTAAGTTAAAAAATTAATTTAATGATTTTTTAAAATAATTTCAAACTCAATTTTATTTTTAAAATGATTTCATATATTTTTAATAAAAATAAATTGAGTTAAAAATATATAAAATATTTAATAAAAAATTTATATTTTTTACTTAAGTTAAAAAATTAATTTAATGGTTATATATAAATTTTTTTGTTAACTCCATCAAATAATATATATATATATATATGTATATACTCTTTAATAAAAAATTAAAATTATTACTTAAGTTAAAAAAAATCATTTAAAGATTATATATAAAAATTGTTGTTAACTCCATCAAATAATATAAGTTTTTTAAATAATTTTGAGTTAATATCCATCCATCCATCCATCCATCTAATTATTGATAAAAAATTTAAAATTTATTACTTAAGTTAAAAATATTTAATTTCGTAATTATATATAAAAAGTATTGTTAACTTTTAAAATTGTAGATGCTCATTTTGTCCGGGGTGTCTTTTGAATTTATATACATATCTTTTTAAGTATTTTTTTTCGGTTATTATTAAGTTTATCAGTTGGTATTAGTTAGAGTTATTATTAACTTCAGTGGTAGTTGGGAATATTTCTTGTCCTTAGCTGAGTTTGCTTACAATATCAGTTACCAGGCAAGTATTCGCATGGCACCGTACGAGGCTATGTATGGACGTCTTTTTCATACACCTATCTATTAGACAGAGTTGCATAATAGAAAGAATTTAGGTCCAGAGGCTGAAGATAATGTCAAATTGATCCATGATCGCCTGAGAGAGGCATTTGATAGGTAGAAATCATATGCAGATCATCGATGGAAGGATATCGAGTTTAAGGTTGGGGATCAAGTTTTGCTCAAGGTATCTCCGTGGAAGAAAGTGTTGAGATTTGGATGTAAGGGAAAATTGAGTTCGAGATTTATTGGGTCGTATTGTATTATGAAGAAAGTCAGACATGTTGCTTATTAGCTTGAGTTGCTTCCTCAGTTCAATCGCATTCATGATGTTTTCCATGTATCCATGTTGAGGCGATACTGTCTAGATCCAGGTCACATCATTTAGGTTGAGGAGTTAGAGTTCAGACCTGATTTGTCCTATGAGGAGGAGCCCGTTCAGATTTTAGATCGGGATGAGAGAGTTTTTCAGAATAGGCATATTCCGATGGTCAAAGTTTGATGGAGTAACCGTAGCCCCTCAGAAGCTACTTGGGAGACATTGGAGTCAATGGAGGCTTGATTTCCACATCTCTTTACATCAGATAAATTTGGAGGAAGAAATTTCTTTGGGGGGGGGGAGTTGTCAAACCCTAAAATAGAGCCTAAAATTCTCTTAAAAAATTTCAAGGAATAAATTGAATTTTGATTTAAATCAGGGACCAAAGTAAAATTTTGATTAAATTTATATCCAATTTCACAAAGCAAATAAAGATGGAGGACCTATGGTATGATTTTATCATTTTCTTTTTTAGGGTTTATATAACCCAAAATAATAAAAAATTAAATTTATTTTTCTCTCTCTTAAAATTTTTTCTCTTTTGGAAAGAAATCTTTGATCGTTGTTTCGTCGCCGATCATTACTCCATTTTTTACACCTCCCACACCATCGTGTTTCTTGTGTCATCTCGAGTCCACTGGTGTCCTTATTATCCCCGTTGTCACTAGTGTGTGAGGGGGTAAGGAATATCAAGTTTCTGACATTTCGAAATCGATCTCTCCATCGTTCACCGTTGTTAACCGAACTTGGTAAGTATCTCAAAACCCCTTAAAAAGCAATTAGGAATTTTTTTGGAATTTTTCTGACCCTATAAAGCCCCGTACGCGCCCCCACACACAACATCTACGCATGGGGAACGTCCACCGCCTGGTGAATAGCTTGGAAATGTCGACCAAACCCGACCCAGTCCAACATTAACCGTTGGCCATTAACTTTGACTAAAAAGTCAAAATTTTTGAAAAGTCATGTTTTATGTTTTTCGACGTTCTGAATCCGATTCCGAAGCCGTTTTGCCAAATTATGACCGAAAGCCTAAATTGATCCCATTAATCCAAAAATGCTTAGTGTTTTTAGCATTTTGTTTAATTTCTTTTAGGATTTGATTATGTAATTGATTTGAGAATATATTTTTATGAAGATACTCATGTTTCACCAAACCGAGGGTCGATTAGATCTGGTGTTTCCCGTCCGTCAGATCCGCTAGATCCGTATTTTACGAGAGTTACCCATAGGTTTCCGTAATTTGTTTAAATAAAGGTTAATATTATTCATATTAGGATTTCGATATAGATTTTCTGATTCGTAGGATCTAGCAATGCCGCTGATTGTGATCGACAACTCAGAGTAGGCTTCCCTATCAGACTACTCATACCGATACATGTGTGTTTCCTGTTGGTGTTACATTACTGTTTTCAACTATCTGTCTAAACTGATTGAGATTTCAGATAATACTGAATATATTTACAATATAATACCTGATTTTTTTAACATTATTTATCTAATATCTGATTTACTGTATATTTATGATATGATCTCTGGATTACCATATTTTCGTATCTGATTTCTAAAAATTAAATATTTTTATGTTTTAATGGATTAAACTACCATTTTCATTCGACTACATACATGTTATTTTTGTAATTGGGGGTTTTATTGGAGGAAGTATCTCAGGCCTAGTCTATGACTTGTAAGACCTTACCGCTTTCCGTAGGCTCGTCGAATTTGGGCTTAGGGTAAGCCCTTACCTCAGGCTCCCCAGCTTTGTGCTCAGGGTAAGTCCTTACAGCAAGCTCCTTTGCTTTGTGCACAAAATAAGACCTTACCGTATGCTCATCTACTTTGTGCACATGGTAAGCACATACTGGGTGTACATATGGGTGTAAGGTTATGGGGAACCTACACATTCTGGTGATCAAACGGGGTAGTATTCACGTTTTTAAAACATGTTTGATAAATCGATTTACATAAATATTTTATCTATAAGTTTTTATACACCGTAAGGAGCACACTGAGCTTTTTAGCTCATTCCGTAAATTTTAACCTGTTCAGATAATAGCAGACTTGGCATCAGGAGGATCGACTAATCATACCTTTGTACTATTGTATATCTCTATATGTCTTTGTTATACTTTGGTGACGCGTTTTTTGCAACCGTCTTGATATATTTATATTACTAGTATTTTGTTCCGTAAATGTTTCATACGGTTTTCTGATATATGTATATGTATACATTTATAGTACGAATCCTTATTATGGATAAATTTCATATTATACTGTTATATGGATTTTAACGTTGTTTTAAATATGAAAAGAATTTCTGAATGTGATATGTGACCGCCTAGATTTGGGCATAACGTCTGGGTCGAGTCTAGGGGATACAACAAAAATCAGTAACAAGAAACAATAACCAATATCAATAGAGAATCATTCACAGTTTCTCATCATCTATCATCAATACAAGAAATCAAAGCCATAACTTATGGAAGTTAGAGAAGAAAGGAGTTCTCACCATCTTGCACACCATCGTTAGGGTTTAATTCAATTTGACTGGTTGTCCATCAAAGGTGAGGTTCTTCACTTTTTCTTGGTTTATTGCTTGAAGGTTTTATTTTATTTGGATTTGGAAAACTAAAGAAACAAGAATGGATGAGTATTTGGTGTTACTGTGGATCAAAAATGAAATTGCATGGTTAAGAAATAAAAATTGTGTAAAAAATAAGGTATGATTGAAAATAGGACAAGAAATTGAAGTTTAAAATGTTTGTGTTTGTGAAAAGAATTAAAGAAATGAAGGAAAGAATGAAAGTAAACGGCGCTGGCAAAATGGGGAGAGGGGCAAAGTTCACTTGTGAAAATTCGGTCCAATTCGGCCAATGCATGTATTAAATGTTTCCTAAATTTTCAATTAATGCAATTCAATCCCGATTTTAAATTCATTTGTTTTAATTTTTATAAAATATGTTTAATTATTAGACGTGACTACTAACTTTAAAATTCTTAATTTTTAGTCACCAATTAAACCTTTAAATAGGTCTTCTAGATTTAAACTTCGTTTAGATTAGTTACTAATTAGAATTAGCCATCAAAACCCTTAGAGTTTAAGACCTATAGATTTAGTCACTCTTTAGAAATTGACTTTTAATTAGGTCCTTTAAATTTTAGAATTCTTTTAATTTAGTTCTTAATTTTAAATTAAGCTTATATTTAAACTTTGGGATTATAAATTCGTTAATTAGATCATTAGATTAAATTTATAAATTAGATCAAAGACCTTAAGATTAGGTTCTTTAGAATTAATCACTAATTTAGAATAAATTAGATCACTAGATTAAATTTATAAATAAATACCATTTAAGTGGTTGCTTAAATTTAAACTATGTCTCATTAATTAATGAATAAATATCAACTCATACTTCTTCAATAACCCAATTAATTGTTTAATCCCTTGTTTTTTTGGTCTTTACTACTTTTTTTTTTAAAATAACTTTCAAATGACATTCTTTAAAACATTTTTAATTAAAACATAAGAAATGATTCCCTTAACATAACTAGGGAGTCACATTCTTAGTTAATTAAAAATACATAAATTGTATTATATTTTCCCCTAATTTTCTATAAAATGTAGAAAATGTCAGTATTATTTCAATTAAAACATAAGAAATAATTTCCTTAACATAACTAGGACTTATTATCTTCATTAATCAGGAATAATAATAGACATTTTTAGGTTTTTTTAAAACCGAATAATTTTCTAATATTTTGATTAAAAAAGAAGGAATGGTTCTCTTAAGATAACTAGGGAGTTACTTTCTTCTTTAATCAGCAATAAATAATGAAATATTTTTTCTTAAAAATCCTTTTAAAATATTTTGAGAATAAAAGGATTATAAATTCAAATTCTTAAATTTCTAATAATAGGGGAAAAATTACAATTGACGGTACTGATTTCAGGCATTGCGGGGTACTAATCCTGCCTCGAGCGTAATCGACTCCCAGACCCAAAATCTCTTAAAATGCAGACCAATCGCGTCTTTTTAAATTTTTTATTAAAATTATTTAAAATGACAATTTTCTGGTATTTAGTCTCCCTAATTCCAAAGGTCTATGGAAACTATAACCTTTTCCAAATTTGTTTATTCTCGCTGAGCGAAAAAAGTCGTAATGACACCTACTCATGTGCTAAAGCTTTAGGAAGTTATTTTGGGTGTTAAAGTGGCATAAAAACACATGTTTTACATCTAAAACGTAATTTAATCATGAAATCAAATATAAACCTTAAAATGCACAAATACACAAATCTTAGAAATTCTTCATGCTTATGAAATCCATAACACTCCAAAGGATTAGAAATACACTACCTTGGTGCTAGGATATCGAAATGAAGCTCCTTGCTTAGCCACACTCCCTTCCTCTAAGATTTTGATGAAAAATCTCACTTTCTCTTTAGTTATAAAGAACCCAAGGCTTTGAAAAACCAAAACAAGTTTATTGAAGGGAATGAGGGAAAAATTGAAGCGTAAAAGAAGTACAAAAAAGTTCTCAAGATCTTACCTTGAGTTAGTAACTTGGAGAGGAAAATGGGAGAAGAAAATGAGAATGATGAAATGAAGAGAAAAAGATGGAATGAGATATAAAAACCTTTATCTTTTTAAAAAGGTAAAATTGCACATTTGGTCATTCCACATCTTTTTAATGTTCAAAAACCCTTTTTTATGGTTAATTGAACCCGATTTCAGCCCAATTAAACCCAACTTGGTCCAACAACTTCAATTATGAAATTCACATACCTTTCACGTAAACCGGAAACTGCTAGCCCATAATTTAGTGTGTTACAATGGCCTTTCACGTTCCAAAAACAGTTTCTAGTAGCCAGGTCAACTCGAGCATGAAGACCACACACTAGTGGTCCATTGACACACTAGTAAATTCGAAACTGTCCAGCTGTGGTCCTCATCTCTCCAATGCTCAACGACACCACCAACAAATGAAAATGGTCCCCCTTATTTTCCTCTGCAAAACTTTTTTGTGCAAACGAGACTCTGATTTTGATAGAGCCTCACCTCTATTCTACAGACAAACGATGGCAAAGAGAGCCTCTCGTTTGCGTGCATAAAGATAAAAAGAGAGGGTGAATCAGGAATAAAAAAACAAAATGAGGAAAATTTAATTTTTAAATCATATTTTCTATGTAATATGGGTTTCATATAAAACCCCAAAACCTTTGTGACAAAAAAAGGGATTTTTTCCCTTCGTTTTTACACAAAGAAGAAAAATATATGCTTTTTTCCATTTTTCAAATTGAATCCCAAGAAAACAAAGAATAAAAAATAAATAAATAAAGAAATACACAAACATCTAGATTTTTTTTCAAAATATAGAAATCGATACAAGGCCCTCATTTTCTTCTAAACCAAAAAGCAATACAAAGAAAAAGTCAAAAGTTATTTTGAGATTTTTCAAGTCAATTTTTTTTGGTATTTTTCAAAATGAAGAGAGTAGGGGATTCATTTTTGTTTACCTGTGGGTTTAGTTCTCGTCACTGGTGTTGGGAGCGTCGGGTCTAGGGAGTCCAACAGTCAAGGTTTTTGTCATAACGATTTTTTTTTATAAAACAATTTACTATTATTTTAAAAAATAGTTATGACTTTTATTTTGTATAAATAATGATTTGTAATTAATTTGGAAAACAATTTGATTTTAGAGTCGCCACCAACCTTTAAGTTAGGTAAGTCGGAAACCTTAAACGATAAAAAAATGATTTGCATTTTACCAAAGATTCATTTTTAAGAGTTCGAGAGTCTATTACGTGTGGGGAAGGGTGAGCACCCCACAACGCCCAAATTCGGTACCCAAACGATTATATGTTGTTTAAAATAATATTGGGAATCACAAACTCGAAAATATATTTAAATTACGATCCTTTTATTCATTTGACTTTATTCAAAAAGGGTCAATTTTCGGATAATTAATGTTCTTTGTGTGAACAATCTTTGGGAAAGCACTTCCTTTACAGTTAGAAGACTTTCCATAGATTCCCCTCACAAAAGAAATTATTTCGAAATTTTCGCAAAGATAAAATAAAATAAAATAAAACAAAATAAAAGTGAAAAGATGTGAAAAATAATTAAAATAAATAAACATAAAATGAAGAGAAATATCGAACACAAAAAAATTGTGCGAAAAATCCTCGAAAAGATTCATTCCCTTGTAGTTGGGAGATATATTCGTAGATTTCCCTCACAATAAACTTTTCTTATTTTGGTATATTAAAAAAACCATGATGATTAAAAAACAAGGTGGAATTAATAAAACTAATGCACATTAAATAAATTAACCACACTTGGTGAATAAGGGTTAAATCATAAAAAATGTAATTTTGGAATCCTAATACCAAACACATCAAAGAAAATTGTAACTAATATGTAAATACTTTATAACAAGAATACTAAAACAGTAATAAATCCAAAGCAACATCATGACTAAAATGAAAAGGGATAAAATAACATGCCACCAAACATAAAAAGATTAAAATACAGAGACTAAATTAAAAATATGCACATAAATATGTTATTTACATAAATAGGACAATAATGAAATGAAAAATAAATGGAGAGATAAAAATCAAAGAAATAAAATAGTTCATTCATGATTAAAATAAAATGTTACAGACAAATTGAGACCTGAAAAGCAATTAACCCACAATAATTACAAAGACACGGGTGAGATTACAACAGGTGAAGGATTGAAATGGATAATATCCCTAAAAGTAAAAAAACACGGGTGATATTACAAAGCTACAAGGATTAAAGTTGAAATTATCCCTTTATATTAAAAAATGCGTGTAAGATCACAAAGATACAAGGACCATCCCAACAATTAACCCTAAACCTAAACACACTGAATCTCTCTCCCTACAAGGGAAGTCATTTGAGGACTTGTTTATAAGGCCAAACCTAGTGGCCAAATTCCTTCCACCTCCCTCATTTACTCTATTTTACTCGCTCTCTTTAAACTAGAAAACCCAAAAGTTCTCAACATTTATTTCTTTCTCTGCCTCTCTTCCTCCATCCTCCACCGTGGAAGGAAAGCCCAACTCCCTGGCCACCATAGATCGGTGGCCATGGGGAGACAAAAACCTTCTTTTACTTCTTATATCCCTATCTCCTCCAAAACAACCCCTATCTCCATTATAGAGAAATAACCAAAGGCAACAACCATCGTAGATCGGCGATGATAGCCCGAGAAAACCAAACATTAGCCTTCTCCCCTCTCATTCTTCTCCATTCTTTACTAATGTGACACCCAAAGTTAGGGGCTAAGTTTTAGAAATGATAAAGTATTGGATTTAATTGGTATTTTGGAAGAAATTGAGGATTAAATTGTAAAATCGTAAAGCTGGCAGACCATTTTAAAAAGTACAGGAAGTTCAATGACTAAACTCATGGTTTACCCATTTTTTATAGGATGAATTATAACCCCTCTCCCTCGTGTGTTTTCTGCAGATTTTCCAGTTTTCCCTCCCCTTTGACCCTCCTTTGAGCTCCGATCTACTCGCTGTCTGACCTCCGTTTGATGAACCGAAACCACCATCGTGTTCGTTGTCGACTGATGAACAAAACCCTTTAAACCTTTCGTCATGAATCATCATCGTTCGTCGTTAATTTCAGTCGGAAGTATCGTCGATTTTAACTCCATTTTTGTTGGTTTTTCGTTGATTCATGTCGATCGACCACCCATTTTGACACCTCCCGCACCATCGTGTTCCTTGCATCATTCTGAGTCCACTGGTGTCCTCCGTGTCTCTGTTGTCGTCGACGCGTGGAGGGGTGAGAAAGTCAAAGTTTTCGATGTTTCAAATCTAACTTTCCGCCGTTCAAAATTGTGAACCGAGCTTGGTAAGTGTCTCAAAACACCTTAAATTTATTTTTAGAAATTTTTATGGGAATTTTTGGACACTCCACGGCTGTGCACGTGCCTCACATGCCGCCCCTGCGTGTGGGGAAGTCCTGGCGCATGTATGGACGGAAAAAAATCAGTTTGACCGATCCGACCCAACTCGACCCAGTCCGACTGACCGACCCAACTCGTTGACCGGCGTTGACTTTCGTTAACCACATTTGACCAGAACTTTGACCGGCTTTGACCGGGCATTGAACGTCCGTTGACTTTGTCCGGGTATACCTATTCTGATGTTTTTTGACATCTTGAGTTTATTTTTGGGGTTCGTTTCACCAAATTCAAACCTGGTAAGCTGTTTTTCACTGATTTATCATCCGATTTAATCTGTTTTTTACAATTAAGCCCCGTTTTTGATGAAATTTCTATTGTTATGTATTTGAGGAATTATTGGAAGTTGAATAAAATATCGAGGGCATTCGAATGTAATTTTTATGGTCGATCATTATGGCACAAAAATCGATGTAATACATTGCTACCTCTTTATGCTTTATAGAACATGTTGAAAATAGAAAAATGCATGGATGTGTATGATTGGACTATTATGCCTGTTTGTTTATGGATGGACTCGAATCGAATATGGTTTAAGCGATAAATTGTGAGAACACTTCAATTAGGTAAAATTATGAAAATACCCTTATGTTGTAAAAAGATTTGAATTAACTTTGGGAGTAAAATTACAAAAATACCCTTATATTCGGTCCAAATGCGGTAAAAAGTCAGCAATTGAATGTAATTATGTTGGCTCGTACAATAAATTAGAAGTGATAAATGAAAGTTTTAAGTTTAAGAGATTATTTGGAAAAACATTTAACTCTAGGATCTCTAAATTCTATTTATCCTTGTTAAGAGTTTTTATACTGAAGTTACCTGGTTAAGAATTACAGAAATGCCCTTAAGAGGTAAAAATAGTCCGAGTTGACTCTGAATAAGAAAGAACCCTGAGAATTCGTTCTTAAATTGATAAATTACTGATTTAATTGTTGATATCCTATTTTTGTATGGAAAATTTCCTGATAATTCGATAGTAATTTCTGAGAAGGCAATTGACCTGAAAATCTCCGAGTTAAGAATAAATTAACAATAGTGCTCTTTTAACAGAATTGTATGAAATGACTGAAATAAATGATAAGTTTGAATTCGATAATAAGATCAGACGAAAGGAAATGATAGTAATAAACTGGATCTGTAAAATAGCCAAAATACCCCTAGAATTCAAATGACCAGAATACCCATAGAATACAAATAACCAAGAATATCACCAAGCTCAAGAATTATTGGATATCCTCGAGCTCTGAAATAAATAGAAAAACATTGAGCACCAAAATGACCAAAAAACCCTTATGGCCTAGACTAAGTAAATGTCTTGGATTAATTAAGAAATCCAAATAAACATGGATGTTGTACTGCTCGTAAAAGTTTTGGAACGCAGCTTAAGTAGGTCAACCAACATTAGTGCTATATTATTTCCTGAATGGCATAGATACCACTCGAATCCTAGTTCGTCTCCTCAAGTTTGGATCGATGATAATTCTGAAAGTACTTAGCTCAGCTCAACTCTAGATCGTATTTGGTACTAAGAAGTGGATATTTGTTAGACAAATCAACTACACATACCAAATTGAACTGAATGGAAGTATAATTTGTATCGAAATCCAAAACGTCCGAATTACTCTGGAAAACTTTGATGTAACGGGAATAGACTTGACTATTAAGTGAATTAAGTAAGCTAAATGGATGAGGATTAAATAAGCGATTTGGATGAGTTTGGGAATGCTAATGAACTTACATAATGTTTTGTTCTTATGGGTCGTGAACTACAAATCAAGCACGTCAGCATTTCATGATATCATGGAAGCGTGGAGATTAAATAAAGAACATTAGAAGATCTATTCAATGATGACTCCGAAGATGAGTTATGGATAAGAATTTTAGGTATTAAAAAGTAGATACCCTGGAAGGACAAAGAATTAACCAGTCGATAAGCATTAGTTATGGGAACTATTCATATCGAGTTATTTGTTAATCCGATCAATCGACGTAGATTGTAAATTTCCTGAATCGTTGTTTCCCTTATCATCTCAAATCAGTCAGGTTATATCTGAAAAGACAAGTAACTCAGATGTAAAGGATTCCAAATACCCTTTTGTTTACGTAGAGCTTTCGAGAAATGTATGAATAAGATATGATCTAGATAAGTCTCATTCTGAATAACTGATGATTCCATCAGTTATTGAACTCTTCCAATAGTGATTCTAAATGTCAACATTCTATCGGTATACTGAAGATCCATGTTTCTCTGCCTGATAAGATTATCCTGTACTTATGAATAATATCTGTAAACTCTGGTGTGTTCCCTAATCACATAAATATTTTATCTAATTTCCGACTTGAATTCTGTTCTGATACATGACATGAATTCTGATCTGGATTTTGTTCTGATATCTGATTTGAATTCTGTTTTGATTTCTGATATCTCCGTTTACCGATTGAGAAAATTTTTATTGGGGGGTTTATTGTTGGAGGAAGAATATCTGCAAGCTCTCGGTTGTGTGCTCAGGGACTTACTGGTTGTGCGAGGTGTATGGTTCTGGGAAACCTACACAAACAAATTGTGAAAGGATGGGGGTAGTGTTCACACACACACACACACACACACACACACACACACACACACACACACACACACACACACACACACACACACACACACACACACACACACACACACACATGTTTTAAAAGATCTGTATCTTTTTACTGGTTATACAGGAACACACTAGACAACCTATTCTGATCTCCTGAACTTAGTCATTCGAAATACTTATATGAAGCTCATTATCCGTTACCCCTGAAATATCAGTAGGATCTCCGCTTAGCATAAAATCTGTAGATTTTAGAACCAATAAGGAAATATATGTTTATCTGTATTTTCACGTTCTTCAGCATCATCTGGTAGTTCTGTATTACTGAGCTTTCCAAAGCTTACTCTGTTACTCATCTTTTCAGGTTAAAAGAATCGTACCAGTGCAATTATCGACATCAGTAAGGGAGTTCTTCCAGCGTTGTTTGTAGAGTATGGTACATGTGATTAGGGGGCATGTAATTGTATTTTTTTATATGAGTCTAAAAATCTATTTTATTTTTACATACTGTTAAATCATTTTATGAGTTACATGTTTTCATAAAAGTTTCAAATTTTCTGCTATTTTTAGAGTAGGTCACTCCGATGGCCCTAATGTGACACTCCAGATCAGATCTAGTTAGCCGCATCGGTCTGAGGGGGTTACAACTAAGACCAATCTAAAAACTCAGCCCCCTACCCATTACCAGATCTGAAAACCAAACCCCAAGGTAGGAACTTTACCTTCAAAGAAGGTGTCCCGTCCCTCCGATGAAGCCACAGTGACTGGATCTGGGTAAGTTTTAACTATCTCTTTATCTCTCTCTCTCTTGTTAGTTTTTTTCTTCAGTTTTTCTCTCCTCGGTTCTCTCTATTTTTATTTTTTCTCCAAAACCCGAATGCCACCTTTAATCTTTTATTCATTCTGTTTTATTTTGATGCATATGTATTTTTTTGTGAGTTGTGACTGATGAGAGTGGCCTTGGACTTGTTGATTGATGGGTTACTGTTTGCAGGTGGTCAGCATCAGAGGCGGTCGGTACTGGCAGTAACCATGGCAGGCGACGATATAAACTATATAGGACTAGGGTTTCAGAAACCCTACTTGGGCCAGGTCGGATCTTCTTCAGGTCGGGTCTGTGTCTGGATTTGGGTTGAGTCTATTTAGCTTCAGTACTGGGTCAGGTTGAATGATTGTAATGAGTTGCTGAGCCAGGCCTGATGGGTTAGCTGTTGGTAATCTGGTTTGTTGGGCTCATTGGGCTTCAGGTTGTGAGGCATGTAAAACAAAATATTTAAATTAAATAATAATAATAATAATTAATATTTTTGTATACCTGGAAAAAATGAGTGTTTATAGCTTCCCCTCTTTGTACATTCTTTTGTTAACAAGAATAGGGAAAAGACGAAAAAGACAATCAGTTTTTTTTCGGTTCTTTTTTTTTTGTTTATTTTGAAATTGGATATGTTTGGTGGTTGGGGACAACACGACTCATATGTGCTGAAGAGGTCTGGGTGTCTAAGGGTGACACGACTTCTACGTGATAAGGAGGTATGGTCGTGGATGACACGGCTCATACGTGATTAAGAGTTATGGCCATCTTTAGAAAGGGTGATAACACGGTTGCCCCGCGATGAGTACAACTGGTTATCTAGGGGTGACAGTGCTCCTACGTGATGAGGAGGTCTGGTCAGGGGATAACACGATTCATACGTGATGAGGATGGTAGGCCATATTTAGGGACGATAACACGGTTTCTATGTGATGAGGACGATTGGTTATCTAGGGGTGACACGGTTCCTACGTGATGAGGAGGTATGGTCAGAGATGACACGGTTCCTACGTGATGAGGACAACATGCCATCTTTAGGAAGTGTCATAACATGATTCCTACACAATGACGACGACTAGTTATCAGGGGTGACACGACTTTACATGATGAGGAGGTTTGGTAAGGGGATGAAACAATTTCTATGTGATGAGGACGGCATGCCATCTTTAGGGATAATGGTTTAAAGGGAAATTGACTCAAATATAATGTTTCAAAAGAAATTGTCTTGAGGAAGACAAAATTCGTTTAAAGGGAATTGATCTCAAAGATGTTTGTTTCAAGAGAAACAAACTCAAAGATTTCCCTTCACAAGAAACTGTCTCAAGAGAGACAAAACTTTGTTTCCAGAGAAGCATACTCAAAGATTTTCTTTCAAAAGAAACTGTCTCAAGAGAGAAAAAACTTATTTCAAAAGAAATAGACTCCAAGACTTTTGTTCCAAGAGAAATGACTCAAAGATGATTTATGTTTCAAGTTAAAAAATTTCCAAATTTGGTGTTTTGAGGAAAACTGTCTCAAGTGAGATGAAATTTGTTTTGAGAGAAAACTATCTTAAGCGAGACAACATTTTGTTTCGAGAGAAACAACATCAAAGGATACTGATAGTCTGCTTGTTCCTGCTGGTGAAGGAAATGCCTTCAGAAGATCTGATCGTTAACATCAAGACGTTTAATCCCTAAAGATGCCCCAACATTCGATGTTAAATTTCCAAAGATATCTCATAACATTTTCTAAGCATGAGCTAAGTGTCTGAGAGCCACATGTCAACTACCAAGATCCACTCCAAAGAGATTATCTTGTTTGAAAAACATTTTCTTCTTTTTTTATTTTCAAAAGTATGAAAATGTTAATTAAAAGAGTTTTGAAAAATGTTTAATAAAAGATTTGAAAATATTGCCTATTTCTAGGTTTCACAATTGACAAATCATAAAACAAGAGCTCATTGGATATCAAAGAATTAATTACTTTGTTAATCCTTCAATAAATTATAGCTATTTGATAAGTGTCAAGATTATTGCTATCTTGAGGTATGGTTAAGTAAGGAAAGGATAAAAAATTTCTTAGGTTGTGGTCTTTGATCCAAGGTTTGGTATTCTCGTTTATTTGTTGTTCACTGATATGATGGAGTACCTTCTGTACTAATCTATTGAAAGTGTTCTTCGTCTCCCAGTTCTCATGATCTTATTCGGGTTGTGTGATGCCTTATCTAGGGATTTGTTTGATCGCCTCTTATGCAATAGCTGCACCGTCTTCATATTCGACCCATATATTCAGGTTTTCAACTCAAATCCTCTTTTGGTTTTAAGACGTTATTCAAAATTTACATCTTGAACCCCCTTTTGTTATTTTTTCTCTATCATGCATTAAAGATTTTAGAAAACCTTTTTGTAAATAAAAGATTAATCCTGATAGCGGGATGAAATCTGAAGATAGTCTTTTCTATTTAGAAATCCATGTATGATTAGAAGGGACTTTTAAGCCATGTAATGTAGGCCATGGTTCACGTTATGAAAGAAAGGGATAAATAGGCCCAAAC
This sequence comes from Hibiscus syriacus, assembly GCF_006381635.1. Classification (NCBI taxonomy): domain Eukaryota; kingdom Viridiplantae; phylum Streptophyta; class Magnoliopsida; order Malvales; family Malvaceae; genus Hibiscus; species Hibiscus syriacus. Next base: position 2,713,570 of record NW_024062770.1, read on the forward strand.
AAGTATTTAAAGGTAATTGAACCAAGGATCAATTCATTCTGATGCCTTCAATCTTGTCTTGCTCAATTTGAATATGCTCGTATGTGTTTTTCTCTTGATGTTCTATGATCTTCGAGTAAAATGACTCTGGAATGATTGTGCTTGATCAATCTCATGGTTTGAAGCTCGATGCGTCATTTGATTCGAGGGAATCTTTTCATGTGCTTATTGTCTTTTTTTTCTTCGCTTTTTTCTTTAATTTTTTCTTTGTTTTCGTTTTCGCTTTTATTTTCTTTGTTTTTTTCCGCTTCTTTGCATTTATCTTTCTTTGCTTTTTCTCTTTGCTTCTTTTCTCTTTGTTTTGATTTGATCTTCAAACTTTGCATTCGGTTCACCTTTAGGTATCTTATCTGAATCAATGTTTTAACTCATGTGAGCAAATTTCCTCCACCTTGCCCCCCAGTATGGAGAGTGATCTTTGGTTAGGGTTGAATTAGAAGAAAACATAATTTAGGCTCAAAGGGGACACTAGGGATATATTTTCTCTTTTTTGAAGGGATAATGAAAGAATGATGTCCATCTTTTCATATACATAAATCCTTGCAGAAGAGGTATCCCAAGGGATAGATTTTCAGGAATAGTTTTTATTCACATGAAAACAAAAATAATTAATGCATGATATAATTTATTTTGAATTAATTTCCTTTTTCTGTTCATTGCTCTCAGTATGTCGCAATTGCACAAGGTCAACTTTAAAAATTGCTTCGAGATGCACCACATTGTTTTCTTGTAGGAAGTTTCATGTTCAAGTGAACATCTTGTACTCAATGTCTACAGGTTTTATTGGTAGAAAAATGTCGGGTTTGTGTCTAAAAAGATGATGATATGACTTTATTGCTTAAAAAAGGATAAGTGTACGACTTTTGTCTCAAAAAGATAAAAGCAATATTTCAGAGTCTTAAGGAAAGGTAATATCAAAATTTGGTTTTTTGGTAGTGACCATGAATTTATTTGGGTAAAAAATCGAGAGATTTTATTTTGGTTTTGGACGGTATAAGAAAGGTTTAACCTTGATATATGTCAAAAATCTATAACTCTTGAAGAATTAAGAGAATATGTAATTCATTTGATATTCAAAGAACTAAAGATTAAAGATCGTTCAATTATTCAACCTTAGAAGGTAGCATAAATCCAGTCATCAAAAGATTAAACAATTATGAAAGATAGAATAAAACCGAGTTCAAACAAAACAATGCTCTCAGTGCAAGTGGTAAAGGAAATGCCCCCATCATTCTTCGATTATCCATGCCCCTGAATCCATCAGGTTCTGGATCTTGTGCTTCAGTGCGTTACAGTTTTCAATGGAATGTCTGGAACTTTCTATGTGGCAGTTGCAAACGGCTTCAACATCATAAACCTTAAGATATGGGGAGTCTTTTCTCAGATCATTTGGACAGCTCAGCCTTCAACTAGCAAAATACCTCCCACCATACTGATTTTAGATTCTTCATTTAATTTGTTCTTATCTTGCTTCTATTCTCAATGTGATGTCACGTGATTATGACCACTTCATCAAATCCTCCACAAATTAATATCACGTTTTCCTGAATGATGCATGTGAAAATGCTTAAATGAATTCCATGAAGAATACAAATGCAAAAGGTATCGATTTAAAAAGTAACTATTCTTAGAAAGAGTTCCATTCATCTAAAAGAGTTTTCATCTTTACAAGAGAAATCAATCTACGAATACTATTTGGCCTTTTTATTTAGCTCCATGATCTCAGTCATGATCCCAACAACTTTCTCTTTATTCCATAAATGACTTCGAATCCATACGGTGAGTAGTTGAGTGCCACCTCTGAATCGACTCTCTCCAATTTGTCAAAGAAATCTTCTTGAGATAATGCCACAGAAAAACACTCACTTTCTCCCTTTTTTTTGATGCTCTACTATCCAATCTTCAGCTCTACTCGTAATCTTCCCAAGTTTTATTTTGAAGGTTTGGACTTTCGGAAGTCTGGAATGAATTCTATCACCTGGAGTCTTTCGAAGTTAGATAGAACATCGTACTCTTCTATTGTTGGTGTCAAAGCTTGTTTGTTGAAAGTGAAGCAATTGTATACGAAATTTTGGCATTGGACCATAGCTTTAAGCAACGATTTACCTATCTTTACGCAGAGGAGATAGGTCATGTCACCATATTTCTTATGAAACTTCTCCTTGATAGCTACTCTCCAAATCTCCCAAATCTTTATAAGCTCTTGCAGACCAATTTGATCGTTGACATTAACATCTGTCGACATTAACATCTGTCGACATATGTGATATGTAATCTCCAGGAAAACTATCTCCTTTTGCCCTTTGTTTCTTTAGATCAAGCTCGAACCGCCGGATTGAGTTCTTCCTTGTTATGAAAACTCTTTTCCATATTATGATCGCTCTTCCACTTTAATGATTACTTGGTTAATCAACAATTTTCTTTTATTTATGATGATCATACAGAATGTGAAAATGCAAATGTAGATGAAAAAGCGATGATCCTCTTAAATGCAATGCAAAGAAGGATGAAAAATGACAAACAAAAGAAAAGAAATAAATTAGTGACACAAACAAAGTAGAAAAAACGAATTAGTACCAACAAGATAATCAATAAAGTTAAAAGATGTTATCTATAGATAAATATAACAGCTACTCAATCATTGTATTTACCCAAGCATGCTTTTATTAGATAGCGAACCTACCAAACATGCTTTCTACCCAAAATAATTATTTTCAATGAAATGATCCTAATCGCATGGTATCTAGTTCACATGCTTTTGTTCAACAAAATTAAAGAAAAATGAAAGGTTCAGAAACGCTCCTCCTTTGTGTACACTTAATTTGGGTACCTAATGACGGATAGAGGTTCGGTATAACTATACCTAGGGTGACCATTCTACGGTTCACTATATGCATGGTTTCAGCTCTAACAAAAATTGTACCCGAATTGTCCTTGTTGGTGCCTCCTTAGGCTGCTAAACCCTCAATCCTGGCCCATTACAGGCTCGTGCGGATCGAGTTCAATTTGAGAGATACATTCCCTTATATTCATGTAGAGAAATAATTTATCTCACATAGATATAAGGTATATGAACCCCAAAGGTTACTTGCTAAAACCCATACGAAGAAACAATTTACCTCACGTAGGCTAAGCTTTCACCTCAACTCAAAAGTGACAACGCTCGTAAGTGAGCTTATGGTATGTAAATGTACGTTTGTGTATGAGGAGAAACTCAAAACCCTTTAAGAACAGGACAAAAGACAAAATTTTCACAAGCTCGAAACATGTCCAATTCTGAAGACCAATAAAATTAAAAACGCAATAGTTTAAAAATAATGCATGTATGCTGAAACTCAAAATAAATAAAAGGATTGTAAATTAAATACAATTTAAAATTGTAATTCCCAGATATAAAAACAATGTATAATCGTTTATGGCATGACTCTCTAAGTCCCTAGTGGAGTCGCCAAGCTGTCATAACTATATTTTTTATAAAAAATAATTTAATATTATTTAGAAAAAAATTATGACTTTTATTTTGTAAAAATAGTGATTTGGAATTAATTTGGAAAACAATTTGATTTTGGAGTCGCCACCAACCTTTAAGTTAGGTAAGTCAGAAACCTTAAACTACAAAAACAATGGTCTTTATTTTACCAAAGATTTATTTTTAAGAGCTCGGGAGTCTATTACGTGTGGGGAAGGGTGAGCACCCCCACAACGTCCAAATTCGATATCCAAACGATTATATGTTGTTTAAAATATTGGGAATCACAAACTCAAAAATATATTTAAATTAAGATCTTTTTATTCATTTGACTTTATTCAAAAAGTGTCTTTTTTCGAATAATTAATGCCCTTTGTGTGAACAATCTTCGGGAAAGCAATTCGTTTGCAGTTAGGTGGACGGCGTCAGAGGCGGTCGGTACTGGAAGTAACCATGCCGGTGGCGGCATCAACTATCTAGGACTAGGGTTTTAGAAACACTACTTGGGCCGGGTCGAATCTTCTTTGGGTCGAGTCTGAGTCTAGATTCGGGTTAAGTCTGTTGGGCTTCAGTACTGGGTCAGGTTGAATGATTGTAATGGGTTGCTGAGCCATATCTGATGGGTTGGTTGGTTGGTAATCTAGTTTGTTGGGCTCATTGGGGTTCGAGTTGTGTAGCTTGCAAAACAAAATATGTAAAAAATGTAAATTAATAATAATAATAATAATATAGAATTAATATTTTTGTAGACTCAGACAAAAATGAGTGTCTACAGTTTCTTTCTAGCCATTTAGGATATTTTATACCTTTTAGGCTTTCGTTCAAGTGGTTTGAAGAATAAAAAAGGAAGTTAGGTTTTGTTTAAATTAGGTTTGGCTTCGACTGGCCACCATTAGTGGTGTTCGGAGAGAGAAAAATAATGATTTGGGTGAGCATAGGCTTCATTTAAAGGAGAAATTAGGGTTTTTGAGGAGTGGAGGAAGATCTAGGTTACTAAGAACTTCAAAGAGAATAGTAGCCACAGAGATCCGGTGGTCGGCGACTGCAAGCTGAAGCTTGTGCATGAGTGGTCGTTTGAGGATAGGGAGAAGAAGAGAGGAAAGATTTTTAGGGTTTGGAAAAAATAGTTTTTAAGGTTCAAGTTGTTTAAGAAAAAGGGGAAATCTCACTTTGGTCCTCCCATGTCTGTCGTGTTTTTGCATCTTGGTCAGTAGATTGTGTCATTTTGACTTCATTTCGAATTTACATGTCCTAATAGTGCTATTTTCCTTTTTTATGTTCCTTAACATGTTAGTGTTGAAAGGAATGGAAATTTCTCCATTAAATTCCTCCCGAATTTTAACATTTAGGTCACTTGGTGTTTATTTTTAATTAGTTCAAATTTTGCATGTTTATTTTACTTTAGTTCATTTTAGTCCATTTTAGTCACTAACCTCCATGTTTTGTTTGTTATTTTGCTTTGACTTGAGGTATTGAATTGGTTATTTTCCCTTTTAATGTTATTAAATCTGTTAGGGTGAGAAAAAGGAGAATTTATCTTCTAGTCACTGTAAAGTTGCCATGTTTTCACATTTTAGCTATTGTGTCCTTTTGCTTTTAATTTGTTTTAATTTTGGCATATTGTTTTCATTTATTTTATTTTAGTCACTTTTTTATTATGCTCCTTTGATTCAAATTTATTTTTCATTTATTGCATTTTAGTCCTAGCATTTTAATAAAATTAGGTTTATATTTTCTTTAATTTAGTCCTTTTAGTTTTATGTTTCCTAGGATTTAGTCCCTTAATTACACTTTAGAAATTTCAATGTTGTAATAAAAGTGTACTTAATTAGACAAAGATCAAAAAGGAAAAAAAATAAAGATATAATAATATGCATAATCTCTTACTATGGTGTTCCTTCACATCTCTTTCTTCTTAGCTCTTGAACTGTAAGACTAAAGACTACATGAGATAAACCATGCTAGCAATAGAGGGAACTTTACTTGATCTTGATAGAAGATCAAGCAAAAAACTTAAAATGTCAAAATTTAATAAAACTATTCTAATAAGAGTGTAATGATGCGAAGCAATTGTCAAAACAAAAGAGATATTAGTCTGTGAATACAAACATTTAAAATAATAAATACATTAATCAATAATACTCAGTACTACGACATATACACAATTAGTTTAAGTGATCCAAATTTTTTATTTCTAATTATCACAACTCAAAACTCCAAAAGAGATGCTTTAAAAGATGAAGAAAGAGAAATTTACTATCGTCAAATATAAAAATTAAAGGATAACGAAAACTTATTTACGAAGAGTTAGGATGATGTTTGTTACTTTAAAATAAATTGAAAGTTTTAAATAAAGTCAAATTATATTTTAAAAACTAAAATAAAATAAATTTGGATACCATACCAATAGAAACGTTGCATCAAATATTTTCCAACACGTTAGTGCAAGTTATGGCTCAATTCTACAATATTTTTTCTACAAAAGTTTATGATGTTCAAAAATAATAATACAAGAGTATTAAATAGACTCCAACAAGTTCTTATATGTTTCTGACACTTGAAGGAGATTGGATTGCATCATTAGAAAGGATCTATTATAATTTTTTGCTTATTAATTTGTCAACACTTGCTCGTTGGAAAAACGTAATAATAAATTAATGTATCAGTATAAAAATCATTTACAAGAGAAAAAACAAACTAAAAAAATTGAACTTGATTTAAATTAAGATTTGAAATAAATGAAATATAACTTTTAACTTAAAAAATCTTTTAACTCTTTTGTCTCTTTCAACTTAGCATAATAAAAAAAATTGTCCTCTACTGCCGTTCATTTTATCACTTAATAGAAGAGTGATGATCGGTCACCACCAAATGCTAATATTCAAATAGTGGTTTAAGGTGACAAAGAAGGTACAACAACTTACTAACTAGATTAGAATATATTTAATTAATCTTGTATTATTTTATGGATTTTTATATTCATGTAGGATGATTAAGTATTTGATGCAAATATATTAAATTTTACTAAAAGAATCATAATTGATATGCATGTTTGTGATACTTTAAAAGAAATTTGGGATAGTTTGATCAGAAGAAGGTTCTGCATTGTTCTCATTATCTTTATCAAGCCAATTTATAGTAACAGTTTCTCAAATTGTGTATCGAATGCTACCACCAATTTATTGACAATTTATGTTGTTTGTTTTCTTTGAGAAATGGGTTTTTCTGAATTGAAACTGCAATATTGCTAAAGATAACAACTAGGCCACATTTGCATACTATAACATTATTCAAAATCAAAACGAATTTTTATGAACTTTTCTATCATCACAAAAACCATCTCAGATCAAGACATTTTTATGTGTAGAATAGAAATCTGTCTTTTGCAATTGAAGAGATTGACATCACAAAAAGGAATTCATTGAACCTTTTTAGCTATTAATATTTTAGGCTTGACCATTGAAAAAAAAAGATAATAATACAAAAGATTTAAAACATTTGAAATAGTCGACTTAAAACACTCTTTTAAGTCTTTTATCTCAAAATAATACTTGTATACTCCCTTTTATTTTATTTTTAATTCATATATTTCACTCTATTTTGATTTTATTTTATTTTTTTATTCATATATCTAATTTGCATAAAGTAGATAAAAGATTTGGAACCAAATATGTCATCAATAATATATTGTTTGTGGATTAATTTAAAAAATAGATGATATATACGATCAAACAAACTAACATAGTGTTAATAATGTTTAAAGAGATAAACTTCGTATCTCTTATTGGAAAGGGGAAACGTCTTTGGATGGATTTATAAGAGGTCATCCTTTCCATTTTTTGAATCAGGTGATAAGTCTCTCGCACGCACATGTTATAGTTGTTCAGTTTATGTTTGTGATTGCATCTTTAAAATTTATTGTGTCTGTATTAGCGTTTAAATATATATATCAACTTATACGGTAGAAATTTATTAATGGTGATTAATAGACTAATTCACGTGCTATAAAATAAATTATAGGGCATCAAGAGGGTGTAAAGAATTTTTTTAAGGGTATCCTAAAAATATCTAACAAATAAACAAAAATAATAATCCCCAAATCAATTGGGACCATATCTGTATACTATTAAGTGATTTAATAAATTATGGTTACAAGTTGGCATGGAAAAGATAATGGAGACACTTTAAGATTGTCTTATAATTAAATTTATTCTAAGCATTAATCTTAGGTAGTTTATGGTCCTTTACACTTTAACATTTAAACATGATTTACTAGTTTAACATCGTATTTGTAAAAAAATTAATAACTATGTATATGATTTTTATATATGTCAAATTGTCTTTAACTTTTCTTTTTAAAATATTCCAAACATAAATATCAACTATGATTTTTAAAAGAAAATTTAACATACTTACATTAAATACTTAAACATCATACAAAAATATATAAATTCATAACATAATACTGAATTAATTAAACACGTTCTAACTCGATTGATAAGCTACATCTTCTTTGAATCCTCTATATTGGGTCTTTGCCACCTTTAATCATTGTTTGAATATCAACTTGTGGTGATGTATTGTTATCATTTACAAAATATCCTTGATATCAAGATGGTGGATTTTCATGAAATTCAAATTGAAGCTGACAACTAACTACAAACTAATACATGGATATAAATAAATTGTTCTAGTCTAAGGATCCTTATTCGAGAAAGATTAGTTAAACTACACACCTCATCTTGACATTGAAGATTTATAGATGAAGGTCTAATGTGCAATATGGATAAACACATACTAGAAATTAAGGGTATGGTAAATTGTGGAGGAAGAAACTTCAACGTTGAAAAGAATTGTACTTAATCTGAAAAATATCATTGTCGGTAGCGGTTTTCGTCCCGTTAAATAATATTATTATATTATTATTTTCATTGTTATTATTATTATTATTATATTTTATTTTCTGTAGGCTTGTACAAGCCCAATCCCAAAAGCAGCCTGACCCAATACAATAGAAACCCCAATTACAAAGGGTCATCTAACCCAAACCCGAAGTCCAACAGCTAACCCCAATCCAACCTAAGACCCAGGCCCACAACCTGGAGTCCATTGCTATAGCCCACATGTGGAAACCCATTAGGGTTTCTTCATAGAGTCTCCTAGTCCTCAATTAGGGTTTACCCTTAGTTCAAGCCGCCACTCATCTAGTCGTCGGATTTGGACCCATTCAATAGTCCATATTGAGTTGTTGCTGTCACATGTTTCACCCACTCCCCGACCACCACCGCTGCCCAATCCGAAGCTCTGCAGTGTCATAAATCCCAGATCAAATCAACAAGAAAGACCAAGTACAACACCACACACAAACATCTTCATTTGTAATGATTTCAAAGCAACAAAACAAAAACAAAAATGATGTAAAATTGGGGCTTATAAAACCCCAAACAAAACATGTAAAAAAGGTTCCCCTTTTCGGAAAAACAATAATTAACTTTTCTTTTAAATATTCCAAACATAAATATCAACTATGATTTTTAAAAGAAAATTTAATGTCATACCCCAATTTAGGGGCTAAATTTTAGAAATTATAAAGTGTTGAATTAAAGTGGTATTTTGGAAGAAATTAGGGATTTAAAGTGTAAAATGCAAAGCTGACATACCATTTTAGGAAGTACAGGAAAATTCAGGGACTTGAACTCGAATTTGCCCATTTTTGTGAGATGTTGAAAAAAATCCCCCTCCCCCGTGTAATCTGGTTTTCTCCAAAGCTTACCCCAATTTTTTCCCCGTCGGTCCATCTTTATAGCCCGATTCTCCACTATCCGGCAACCGTTCGTCGATCCGACACCACCAATAGACTCACCATTGAACGGAGAAAAAACCCGACCTCTATCCTGTTGTGAATCGCGTCGTTCGCTGTAAAACGCAACCGAAAGCTTTGTGGTTTTAACTCGATAATCGTTGGTTTTTCACCGATTCTGGTCGATCCGGCACCCGATCAGCACACCTCCTACACCATCGGACTCACCGTCATCGTGAGCTCAAAACTCGACCAAAATCATCCCACCGTTGTTGTTCCGTCGTCCTCACTCACCGATCACCATCGGATAAGTTGGTAAGTTTTAAAATTCTACGATTTGTTATGTTTCGTTGAAAAATAACACTTGCACGAGACTCCCGAGGTCTCGATCTACAAGTTTGGAAAATTTCACACCAAACCGACAACCAGAGATGTCGCACGTGCCGCACGTGCCACCCACTATGAGTGGGCTTTGTCTGGCAGCTTGGTGAATCGGTTGACTAGCTAGACTGGTCTGAACCAGCTGGAACAGTCTGAGCCGAGCCATCGTGCTGAGCCACATAGTTGAGAAGTTGAGCCAAGCCATCGAGCCAAACCGAGAAGAGTCATTGAGCGAGCCAAGTCGACTGAGACTAAGACGTTGACCCGCACTAATTGTTGACCGGCGTTGACTACTATTGACCGACCATTGACATTTTCCAGGTACACCTATCCTGAGTTTTTCAACGTCCTAAGTCTGTTTTTGAGGTATGTTTTTCCAAATTCGAACACAGTAAGCTATTATTCACTAATTAATCACCTGATTCGATTCGTTTTACAATTAAGCTATGTTTTTATGAATTTTCTATTGTTATGTATTTCAGGAATTATTAGAAGTTAAATGAGTGATCAACGACGTTCGAATGGAATTTAAATTGTCGATCAGTATGGCACACAAATCGAGGTAATACTTTACTACCTCTTTGCATGCTTTATAGAATATGTTGATAATGAGTAAATGCATGTATATATATAATTGGTCTATTATACCGGTTTGATTATGGATTGACTCGAACCGAATACGATTTAAGTGATAAATTGGTAAAGACTCTATTGAATTACATAAAGGAATTGGAAGACTGGTAAGAAATGATATCTAGTACAATGAGTAATATGAAGAGAAAATGATCTCAAATTTATTAAATTCTCATTAATTTCCTTAAAAGGTTTAATACCAAAATCACCTAATTAAGGAATTATGAAAATGCCCTTGTGAGGTAAAAATAGTCCGAGTTGACTCTGAATGAGAAAGTACCTTGATAATTCGTACCTAACCCGATAAATTATTTATTTAATTGTTAAGATCCTACTTTGGTACATAAAATTCCTGATAATCCGTTCGTAACATTTGAAAAGACAATTGACCCGAAAATCTCCGAGTTATGAGTAAATACCTGAAGAATAATTTATCGAGGGTGCTCTTTTATCTGAATTATTCGAAGTGACTGAAATAGATGATAAGTTTGAAATATATAATAAGATCAAATGAAAGGAAAGGATTGAATTATCATGGCTCTGTAAAATGACCAAAATACCCTGGAATGCTAATGACCCAAGAATATCACTAAGCCCATGAATGATTGAATACCCTAAAAGGGCAATGAATTGATTAGTCGACAAGTATCAGTTCTGGAAGTGGTTCAGCTCGAGTTGTTCGATAATACGATCGATCAACATAGATGGTAAGTGTCCTGAATCTTCATTCTCCCTTATCATCTCAAATCACTTTGGTCATATCTGAAATAAAAAACAAGTAACTTATATGCAAAGGATTCTGAAAAACTTTCTGAATACTTGTGCCTCCAAAATCTATCTGAATATTAAATGATACTGATAAGTCACATTCTGAATAACCGATGATCCCATCATCTAATGAACTCTTTCGATAGTGATTCTAACTTCCGATATTCTGTCAGTATGTTGAAGATCTGTGATTCTCTGCATGATAAGATTATTCTGTATTTTTAAATCATATCTGGAAACTCTAGTGTGTTCCTTGTGTGCAATATAACTGTTTTAAATAACTTTTTAAAAATCTATTTGAAATATAATGGTTGAACTGATTTGAGTGGCAGGTTCAGTCGATGCGGTTAATTCCTTTTATAGGTTCTGTACCAACTGGTAATTCCTTATTTTACGAACTGAAAAATGTTTTCTACGGGATACTTTGGGACCTTGTATGAAGACTTTGGAAGGTTCAGTCACTGTTGGTAATTCCTCAGATAGGTTCAGCACCGACTGATAATTCTTTAAGGCAACCCTTGGGTAGGCTCTGCGGCCGTGATATTTTTCTTGGGTAGGCCTCTATGGCCTCGAGAATTTTCTTGGGTAGGCTCGCAGGCCCCATTAGGTTGTGCAGTTCTTGGGAACAGCACATGTCGTTAGATTGGAGGACGATTCAGAGTTTTTAAATTAAAAACTCCTATGATGTTTTAATGAATGTGATATGTACTGATTTTAAAAAAAACATAATGTTTTAAATGTTTTGCGGGAACACACTAGATAACCTATCCTGATCTCTTGAACTCAGTCATCCAAAATATTTCCATCTGAACTGAAAGTTTATTGTCTGTTACTACCTGAGATATCAGTGGGACCTCAGCACATCTTAAAAATCTATAGATGTCTGAACCAATAAACGATTATCTATTATCTGAATGTCCGGTAGCATCATCTGGTAGTTCGGTATTACGGAGCTTCCTAATTAAAGCTCACTCTGTTACTCACCTTTTCAGGTTGCAAGAATCATATCAGTGCATTTATCGACATCAGTAAGGGAATTCTTCAGGTATTGTTTGCAGAGTATGGTACATGTGATTAGGGTGTATGTAGTTTATATATTTTGTTTTTATATCTGATTCTGAAAATCTATTTTATTTCTGAATACTGATAAATTTTATTTTGTATTCATAAATCATTTTTTGAATTTACATGTTTTGATAAAAGTTTAAAATTTTCCAAGATTTTTACGGTGGGTCACTCCGGTGGCCCTAATGTGACACCCGAAACAGATTGGGTCACCCTCATCGGTTTGGGGGTGTTACATTTAGTGGTATAAGAGCTTAGGTTGAGTTAAAAGTTTCAAGATAGACTAAACGGTTGAATGTAAAAAGATTTATTATTAGTACATGCTCCTAGACTACAATCATACCTCTCTGAGCCGGAACTCCAAGGTCGAGTCCCTTTTTGTAACGAGCTAACCTAAGTTTTCTATCTAATAGGGCTTTACTTTTACATAAAGGAATACCAATAACGTTTGTCTAAATTCTATAAAGTACCTTACGAGTAATGTAAGAGTTACTCATTTGAGAAATTCTGAATCGACTCTAGAAATGAAATTGGGATATATTACCGCTCTATGAACATATTCTCGTAACCAAGGCTGAATTGATTCCACAAGGATAATTCCGTTATGATTCTTTTATTGGAATGAGGAAGAGTTCTGATAAGAAGGTGTACTCTTCTTTTTAAGGATTAGTAGAGGACGCGTACTTATGTAAAAGCTACTTGAAGATATGAAAGAACTGATGGAAGTTTCATTTATGCAATTCTATGACATGAATGAATTTCGAGGACAAAATTCTTTTAAGAAGTGGAGAATTGTCAGACTCTAATTTAGGGGCTAAATTTTAGAAATTATAAAGTATTGAATTAAAGTGGTATTTTGGAAGAAATTGGGGATTTAAAGTGTAAAATCGCAAAGTTGGCATACTATTTTAGAAAGTATAGAAAAATTCAGGGACTTGAACAAGAATTTTCCCAATTTTGTGAGATGTTGAAAAATAAAATCCCCCACCCCAGTGTAATATGGTTTTCTCTAGAAGCTTACCCTAATTTTCCCAATTTTCCCAATTTTCCTTCCTCGTCGGTTCATCTTTTAGCCCAAATTCTCCACTATCTGGCCACCGTTCGTCGATCCGACACTTCCAATAGACTCACAATTGAACAGAGAACAAAACCCGACCTCTATCCCTTTATGAATCGGCGCCATTCATTGTAAAACTCATCTGAAAGCTTTGTCAGTTTTAACTCGATCGTCGTTGGTTTTTCGTCGATTCCGATCGATCCGGCCACCCAATCATCATACCTCCTACACCATTGGACTCACCGTCACCGAACGCTCAAACCTTGACCAAAATCGTGCGCCATTGTTGCTCTGTTGTCCTCACTCGTTGATCACCGTCTGATAAGTTGGTACATTCTAAAATTCTACGATCCATTATGTTTTGTTGAAAAATAACACGTGCACGAGACTCTCAAGTCTCGACTACAAGTCTGGAAAATTTCACGCTAAACCGAAGACCAGAGATGCTGTACGCGCCACCCACTGCGAGTGGTGGCATCTTGGTGAACCGGTTGACCGGCTAGACCGGTGCAAGCCAAGCCACCATGCCGAGTCATCGAGCTGAGCCACCGGGCCGAGCCGCCGAGCCAAGCTGAGCCGTTGACCGTTGACCCGCACTGGTCGTTGACTGAAATTGATTGGCCGTTGACCGACTGTTAACCGACCGTTGACTTTTTCTCGGTACACCTATCCTGATATTTTTTGACATCCTGAGTCTGTTTTTTAGGTTCGATTTGTCAAATTTGAACCTAGTAAGCTATGTTTCACTAATTAATCACCCGATTCGATCCGTTTTACGCAATTAATCTCTGTTTTGATGAAATTTCTATTGTTATGTATTTGTGGAATTATTGGAAGTTGAGTTAGTGATCGAGGACGTTTGAATGGAATTTAAATGGTTGATCTATGTGGCATAAAAATCGAGGTAATACTTTACTATCTCTTTGTATGCTTTGTGGAACATATTGATAATGGGTAAATGCATGGATGTATATAATTGGTCTATTATGCATGTTTGATTATGGATGGACTCGAATCGAATACGATTTAAGTGATAAATTGGTTAAAACTCTATTGAATTACATAAAGGAATTGGAAGACTGATAAGAAATTATATCTAGTACAGTGAGTAATATGAAGAGAAAATGACCTCGGATTTATTAAATTTCTCATTAATTTCGTTAAAAGGTTTAATACTAAAATAACCTGATTAAGGAATTACGAAAATACCCTTGAGAGGTAAAATTAATCCGAGTTGACTCTGAATGAGAAAGTACCCTGATAATTTATACCTATCCCGATAAATTATTGATTTAATTGTTAAGATCATACTTTGGTACAGAAAATTCCTGATAATCCGTTAAGAAGGCAATTGACCTGAAAATTTGTGTTATGAGTAAATACCTGAAGAATAATTTATCGAGGGTTCTCTTTAGTCAGAATTGTTCGAAAGAACTGAAATTGAGGTTAAGTTTGGAATATATAATAAGATCTGGAATGCAAATGACCCAAGAATATCACTAAGCCTATGAATGATGAATACCCTAAAAGGGCAATGAATTGATTAGTTGACAAGTATCAGTTCTGGAAGTGGTTCAGATCGAGTTGTTTGATAATTCGATCGATCGACATAGATGGTAAATGTCCGTAATCTTCGTTCTCCCTTATAATCTCAAATCACTCTAGTCATATCTGGAAAAAAAAGTAATTCATATGCAAATGATTCTGAAAAACTTTTTGAATACTTGTGCCTCCGAAAACTGTCCGAAAACTAAATGATCCTGATAAGTCACATTCTGAATAACCGATGATCTCATCAGCTAATGAACTCTTCCGATAATGATTCTAACTTCCAGCATTATGTCAGTATATTGAAGATATGTGTTTCTCTGCCTGATAAGATTATCCTATATATCTGAATCATATCTGGAAACTCTAGTGTGTTCCTTATGTGCAATATAACTGTTTTTAAATAATTGTTTTAAAAATCTATTTGAAATATAATGGTTGAACTGATTTGACTGGCAGGTTCAGTCAATGCGGTTAATTCCTTTTATAGGTTCTTCACCGACTGGTAATTCCATATTTTACGAACTGGAAAATGTTTTATATGGGATACTCTAGGACCTAGTATGAAGACACTGGCAGGTTCAGCAGCTGTTGGTAATTCCTCGGATAGGTTCAGATCGATTGGTAATTCCTTATGGACCTATGGAAACCCTTGGGTAGGCTATACGACCCTGAGATTTTTCTTGGGTAGCCCTCTATGGCCTCGAGAAGTAGTTTAGGTAGGCTTGTAGGCACCAAGGTACTCCCTTATATTGTGCACTTATGGGGAACTGCACATGGCGTTCAGTTGGAGGACGATTCAAAGTTTTAAATAAAAAATCATATGATGTTTTAATAACTGTGATTTGTACTGATTTTTAAAAAAACATAACTGTTTTAAATGTTTTGCAGGAACACACTAGATAACCTATTCTGATCTCCTTAACTCAATCACCTGAAATATTTCCATCTGAACTGAAAGCTTATTGTCTGTTACTACCTGAGATATCACTGGGATCTCAGCACAACCTAAAAATATATAGATGTCTGAACCAATAAGGAAACATACAATTATATGTTATCTTTATGTCCTGTAGCATCATCTGGTAGTTCGGTATTATTGAGCTTCCCAAAGCTCACTTTGTTACTAACCTTTTCAGGTTGTAAGAATCATATCAGTGCATCTATCGACATCAGTAAGAGAATTCTTTCGGTATTGCGTGTAGAGTATGGTACATGTGATTAAGGGGTTTGTAGTTTGATTTTATATCTGAGTCTAAAAATCTTTTTTATTTCTAAATACTGATAAATTTTATTTTGTATTCAAAAATCATTTTATGAGTTTACATGTTTTGATAAAAGATTAAAAAATTTGAGATTTTTACGGTGGGTTACTCCGGTGGCCCTAATGTGACACCAGGAACGGAACGGATCAGGTCACCCTCATCGGTCTGGGGTGTTACATTTAGTTGTATCAGAGCTCAGGTTGAGTTAAAATTTTAAGCTAGATCAGTCGGTCGAATGTCAAAATATTTATTATCAGTACATGCTCATAGACTACAATCATACCTCTCTGAGCCGGAACTCCAAGGTCGAGTCCCTCTTTGTAACGAGCTAACCTAAGTTTTCTATCTAATAGGGCTCTATATTTACATAAAGGAATACCAATAACGTTTGTCTAAATTCTGTAAAGTACCTTACGAGTAATGTGAGAGTTACTCATTTGAGAAATTCTGACTCAACTCCAGAAATAAAATTGGGATATGTTACTGCTCTATGAACAATTCTCGTAATCGAGGCTAAATTGATTCCGCAAGGATAATGATTCAAAGTATTGAATTAAAGTGGTATTTTAGAAGAAATTGGGGATTTAAGGTGTAAAATTGCAAAGCTGGCATATAATTTAGGAAGTGCAGGAAAATTCAGGGACCTGAACTCAAATTTGCCCAATTTCCTTCCCCGTCGGTCCATATTTGTAGCCCTGATTCTCCACCATCCAGCCATAATTATTCGATCCGACACCAATAGTCTCGCCATTTAACGGAGAACAAAACCTAGCCTCTATCCCATTGTGAATCGGCGCAATTTGCTGTAAAACTCAACCGAAAGCTTGTATCGTTTAACTCGATCGTCATTGTTTTTTCATCGATTATAGTCAATCCGACCACCCGATCATCATACCTCCTACACCATCGGACTCACCATCACCGTGTGCTAAAAACTCGACCAAAATCGTCACGCCATTGTTGCTCCATTAACCTCACTCGTCGATCACCGTCGGATAAGTTGTTATATTTTAAAATTCTATGATCCATTATGTTTTGTTGAAAAATAAAACTTGCACGAGACTCCTAATCTCTCGATCTACAAGTCTGGAAAATTTCACCAAACCGATGACCAGACACCACAGCACTGCACGCGCCACCCACTACGAGTGAGCTTCGTCTGGCAGCTTGGGGAACCGTTGACCGGCTGGACCAGTTGAGCCGAGCCACCGAGCCGAGCCACTCAGCCAAGCCGCCGAGCCAAGCCGACTGATCCATTAGCCGTTGGCCTGTACTAACCATTGACCGGCGTTGACCGGTCATACCGATTGTTGACTTTTTTCTGGGTACACCTATGCTGATATTTTTAGATACCCTGAGTCTGTTTTTTGAGGTTCATTTTGCTAAATTCAAACGGTAAGTTATTTTCACTGATTAATCACACGATTCGATCCGTTTTACTAATTAAACTCTGTTTTTTATGAAATTTCTGTTGTTATGTATTTGAGGAATTATTTGAAATTAAATTAGTGATTGAGGGCGTTCGAATGGAATTTAAATGGTAGAATAGTATGGCACAAAAATTGAGGTAATACTTTACTACCTCTTTGCATGCTTTATGTAACATGTTGATAATGGGTAAATGCATGGATGTATATAATTGGTCTATTATGCCTGTTTGATTATGGATGGACTCGAACCGAACACGATTTAAGTGATAAATTGGTTAAGACTCTATTGAATTACATAAAGGAATTGGAAGACTCGTAAGAAATGATGTTTAGTATAATGAGTAATATGAAGAGAAAATGGCATCAGATTTATTAAGTTCTCATTAATTTTGTTAAAAGGTTTAATACCAAAATCATCTGATTAAGGAATTAAAAAAATGCCCTTGTGAGGTAAAAATAGTCCGTGTTGACTCTAAATGAGAAAATACCATGATAATTCATACCTAACCCAATAAATTATTGATTTAATTGTTAAGATCCTACTTTTGCACAGAAAATTCTTGATAATCCTTTTGTAACATTTGAGAAGGTAATTGACCTGAAAATCTCCGTGTTATGAGTAAATACCTAAAGAATAATTTATTGAGGTTCTATTTTGTCAGAATTGTTCGAAGGGACTGAAATAAATGATAAGTTTGAAATAAATGATAAGATCAGATGAAAGGAAATGATTGAATATCATGGATCTGTAAAATGACCAAAATACCCTAAAATGCAAATGACCCAAGAATATCACTAATCCCTGGAATGATTGAATACCCTGAAAGGGCAATCAATTGATCAGTCAACAAGTATCCGTTCTGGAAGTGGTTCAGCTCGAGTTGTTCGATAATTCGATCGATCGACATAGATGGTAAATGTCTTGAATCTTCGTTCTCCCTTATAATCTCAAATCACTCTGGTCATATCTGAAATAAAAAACAAGTAACTTATATGCAAAGGATTCTGAAAAACTTTGTGAATACTTGTGCCTCCAAAAACGGCCCGAATACTAAATGATCATGATAAGTCACGTTCTGAATAACCGATGATCTCATCAGCTAATGAACTCTTCTGATAGTGATTATAACTTCTGGGATTCTGTCAGTATATTGAATATATGTGTTTCTCTGATTGATAAGATTATCCTCTATCTCCGAACCATATCTAGAAACTCTACTGTGTTCCTTGTGTGCGATATAACTGTTTTAAATAATTTTTTTTAAATATCTATTTGAAATATAATGGTTGAACTGATTTGACTGGCAGGTTCAGTCACTGCGGTTAATTCCTTTTATAGGTTCTGCACCGACTGGTAATTCCTTATTTTACAGATTGAAAAATGTTTTCTACGGGATACTCTAGGACCTGGTATAAAGACTCTGGCAGGTTCAATCGCTGTTGGTAATTCCTCGGATAGGTTCAGCACCAACTGGTAATTCCTTATGGACCTAATGCAACCTTAGGGTAGGCTCTACGACTTTGAGATTTTTCTTGGGTAGGCCTCTGTGGCCCCGAGAATTTTCTTGGGTAGGCTCGCAAGCCCCAAGGTATTTCTTTAGGTTGTGCAGTTATGGGGAATTGCACATGGCATTCGGTTGGAGGACGATTCAAATTTTTTAAATTCAAAACTCCTATGATGTTTTAATGAATGTGATCTATACTGATTTTTTAAAAAAACATAACTGTTTTAAATGTTTTACGATAACACACTAGATAACCTATCCTGATCTCCTGAACTTAGTCATCCGAAATATTTCCATCTGAACTAAAAGCTTATTGTCTGAACCAATAAGAAAATATGATTATTTGTTATCTGCATGTCCTGTAGCATCATCTGGTAGTTTGGATTACTAAGCTTCCCAAAGCTCACTCTGTTACTCACCTTCTCATATTGCAAGAATCGTATCAGTGAATCTATCGACATTAGTAAGGAATTCTTCCGATATTGCTTACAGAGTATGGTACATGTGATTAGAGGGTATATAGTTTGTATTTTGTTTTTATATAAGAGTTTGAAAATCTGTTTTATTTATGAATACTGATAAATTTTATTATGTATTCATAAATCATTTTATGAGTTTACATGTTTTGATAAAAGTTTAAAAATTTTCGAGATTTTTACGGTGGGTCGCTCTGGGTGGCCCTAATGTGACATCCGAAACAGATCGGGTCACCCTCATCGGTCTGGGGGTGTTACATTTAACATACATACATTAAATACTAAATATCATACAAAAATATAAAATTTCATAACATAATATTGAAATAATTAAACACGTTCCAGCTCGATTGATAAGCTACATCTTCTTTGAATCCTTTGTATTGGGTCTTTGCCTCCTTTAATCATTGTTTGAATATCAACTTGTGGTGGTGTGTTGTTATCATTTTCGAAATATTATTATATTCAAGTCAAGATTGTGGATTTTCATGAAATTCAAATTAAAATGACAACTAACTACAAGCTAATACATGTATATAAATAAATTGTTCTAGTTTAAGGATCCTTATTCGAAAAAGATTAGTTAAACTACAGACCTCATCTTGACATTGAAGATTTATAGGTGAAGGTCTAATGCACAACATGAATAAAACAATACTAGAAATTAAGGGTATGGTAAATTGTGTAGGAAAAAACTTCAACGTTGAAATAAAATTGTACTTAATCTGAAAAAGATCACTGGTAAAAGATCACTGCTTGTACAAGTCCCAAGCCCAAAAGCAACCTAACCCAGTACAATAAAAACCCAATTACAAAGGGTCATCTGACCCAAACCCAAAGTCTAACAGGTAACCCCAATCTAACCCAAGACCCGAGGCCTAGTAACCCGGAGCCTATTGTTGCAGCCCATATGTGGAAACCCATTAGGGTTTCTGTTGAGAGTCTCTTGGCGCTGCATTATCCCAGCCGTTGGATCTGGGAGAGATCCAACGGCCTGAATTAATTCTCAGTTAGGGTTTACCCTTAGTTCCAGCCGCCACTCATCTCAGTCGTCAGATCTAGACCCATTCAACAGTCCAGATCGAGTAGCTGCTGCAGCCCGTTTCACCCACTCCTCGACTGTCATCACTGCCGCCAATATGAATCCCTACAGCGTCATAAATCCCAGATCAAATCAACAACCAAGACCAAGTACAACACCACACACAAACATCTTCTTTATAATGATTTCAAAAAAAGATAAAATCGGGGCTTATAAAACCCAAACAAAACATGTAAAAAAGGTTCCCCTTTTCGTAAATTAATAAAAAGAATAGAAAGTTGAAAGCTTTTCGAAAGGTATATATATATATATAATATATATATATATATGTGGTGTGTGTGTGTGTGTGTGTGTGTGTGTGTGTGTGCGTGCGCTTACATTTCGAAACAAGCAAATTGCAAAGCAACCATCTTGCATGTAACAAAACCGTAATCGAGAAGGTCGAGTAGTTTACCTGGGGAGGAGTTGTCGGGATTGCATCTCGGAAGGGAGATTGGATCTTTTGAGAGGCTTTACGTACAATTTTAGTCAATTTTTGAGGTCGTAGGAAAGTGGGTAGCCGAAGGGTTGAGGGAGATTTTCGGGGCGTTTAGAGAGCTTTTCACGCAGTTGTAGCCTAGAATGTAGGTCTAGGGTTATAAATCTAAACTCGGGGTTATTTTGGTTTAATTTAGGAACACCGACCATCGTTTTGGCATCGGGGGCGAGTGATAGCGGCTGGCAGTGGGCTGGTCGGAGAGGGAAGAGATCTTTTTTTTTGTTTTTTTAGAATTTGGGTTAAAAATTAAAAAAACAAAACTTGAATACATAAAGGAAATTTCTAGGGAAATATTCTTAGGTCCTCGACTTTTAGTGCTTTTTGTAGAATAATTGTGTGTAAGGACCATTTTCATAATTTACCCATTTATGTTTATACTTTGTATTTTTTGGTTTTATTACTTTTTAGTCCCCTTAGTTAAGCTTGTTTTGCATGTTAGTCACTTGTAGGGACTATCTTTGTAATTTACCAACTATTATGTATGTTATATATTTTTATGGTTATTTTTCGTATAGTCCCTCTAAACTATTATGCATGTTATATATTTTTATGGTTATTTTTCGTATAGTCCCTCTATGTTTAGTGTGTTTTTGCATTTTGGTTATGTGTAGTGTCTATTTAATTTTTTTTAAATATTTAGGGACTAATTTAGTAATTTCCCCTTTTTATTTCGAATGCATATTTTAGTGTAAGAAAAATGGAATATTTATGAAATATCCCCTATAGGTTTTGTATATTAATATTTCAAACCTGAATCTATTTTTATTTATTTTAATTTGTGCATGTAATTTTAATTTATTTTAATTTAGTTCCCACATTTTATTTATTTTTATTCTTTGTAATTTTAGCACCCAATATTAAAAATGACATTTTAGTCACTTTTATACTTTATTTTATTTTAATTTTGGTATGATGGCTTGATTGTTTATGTTTTAGTCCTATTTTTATTTTAATTTTTGCATGTTGCTTGCATGTTAGTTCATTTTAGTCCTAATTAATTTTGCATGATGTCCTCATAAGCATCACTTGACTCGAATCAAAATAAATTAACTAAGGGTAACGTTCGTTCATTTTAACGTTGTCGTAAAGTGGTTGTCTTAACGTATAAGAAAGTTAATTTTGATAATTTTAAAATGAAAGTCTATCCCATTTAGTGACACGAATTAAATCGAATTCATTTTAAAATTCGGAGATTGAGAAAAATATCATGTTATTTTAATTAAATTCATCGAGAAAAGACTACTAGATCAAATATAGGTCTCGTCTCGAGATATTTAAATAATTGAACATCCTTATTCTCATTAAATATTGGTAAAATAAATAATTAATTATACTTGTTTAATATTTGCTTTCAATTCGCTTTATTTTTGCATGTGTTTCCCCGATAGCTTTTCGAAATAATAACATTTGAATAGATAAAGAGAATAGTAATATATTTTCATTTCTGTTGGAGTAATAAATGATTGCTCTAAGGCATGAGAGGTCATTTATTCTCGATTGGAAATAATACGATATTATCGTTCTCTCTCGAATTAATATTGATTTTTAGGATAGAATAATGATATCTCTTCATTTCGATCATAGCAATAAAAAGATTGCTTCAAGGTATGAGAGGTCATTTATTCTTGATTGAAAATCATTAGATATTATTGTTTTCACTATAATCGATATCGAATTTTAAGACAAAATAGTAATATCTCTTCATTTTGATTGGATTAATAATTGACTGTTTTAAGGCATGAAAGGTAATTTATTCTCGATGAAAAATAATTATATATTATCGTTTTCTCTCTTAAAATTATTTTGGGTGTTGTTATTTTGAATTAATAATAAACTTTAGAATGGAATTTTAATATTTCTTTATTTCGATTGGAGTAAAAATATATTACTTTATGGTGTGAGAGATCGATTATTCTCAATATGATATAATTAAATATTATCATGTTTCGTCCAAAAATTCAAAGAATATTATTTTTAGAGGATCTTAAATTATATTAGGCTCAAACTCGTAAATTTCATTGTAAAGACAATTAATTAATTGTCTAGGTATTGATTTAGGGTGTTGTGGAGGTGCTAATCCTCCCTACACGTAATCGACTTCCGAACTCAAATTTTGGTAACGTGGACCACAAGTTTGTTGTTTTAACTAAAATTAATATTTTATTAAAATGAAAAATACATATTTGGGGTGCCCAATCACACCCTAATTAAATACTGATGGCGACATCTCGAAACACGCTTTATCAATAACCGTTTATCTAAAAATCATTTTGAAATAAAACCCCCTTTTCCCCTCGAAAAAATCATTTCGACAGCTTGGTGACTCCACTGGGAACATTTTTTATAGAGTCAGGCCATTAATCGACTAATTAATTGTCTTTGCAAATAAAAAGTACAAGTTTGCTCTAATTTGATTTTTGATACCTTGTGTGGTTTGAATAAAATTTCACTCGCAATCTAATTAACCACTAAATAGTTGTACTGGTCTGTTTGCTAATGTTTTTAGAGTAAATAATTGGTCAGGGTTTTGAGTTTTCTATTGGTGTTGTTTGTTTTGTTTTCACTTTTCCTCTAACACTGCACATTCACATTTGCATAACATGAGCTAAAACCCCGCTCCGTCATGTTTAAGTATGAGTGAGAAGCTACTTCCTCGTGTGGTTTTCATCTCCGTATGGGATAGTGAATCGCTTCTGGGGCATACGGTTTAAGGTCCTCATGATGGTTTTCACCTCCGTATGGACATAAGGAGGTGTTCCCCTCGAATTGAACTCGATCTGAAAGCCTGTGATGGGCCAGGATTGAGGGTTCGGTAGTCCAAGGGGGCACCAACAAGGAAAATTTGAGGACATCTTACTTTAGAGACAAACCCATCATATAGCAAACTTAGAACCCATAGATCCTTACCCATATGAAAAGAATCCCATGAGGAGAGTACACAAGCAAAAGCCTTTTTAAGCCTTTTATTTGTTGTAGTGCAATTTTGATTCCCGAATAAATGCAAACTAGAGATCATGCAGTTAGGTTTATTTTTTCTGAATAAGCATGCGAACTAGATTAAAAGAGGATAGGATTTTCTATAAACAAAGCATGTGCGTAGAAATCATGTTTGGGTAGGATCTACTAAAGCATGATTGGGTAGCCAAGATGTAGGGTAGGTTTTATTGGCAAATTATATTATATCAGATTGAATTTATTTATGATTACTGACTAATTTTCTCTTGTCTTTTGTTTTATTTTGTTCTCATTTTTGTATTGCACTATTCATTCCATTGGTGTTGATCCATGGCTGATGTCCATATAGAACACTAGTAATATGGAATGAATAATTCAAAAAGAGGTAGAAGACAATGCGAATGTTATGAGATGGTCCGAGCTGTCCCAACTGACGAGAGACAATTTACAACCTGGGTATATGTTAGATTTGATTGGGTACACTCACATCAATGGCCGTCAGAATGACCTTAGAGTTTAAAGAGATTTGGGGAAAGTAGGAAGCATCCAATAAGCAGTTGTTTTATTAACTCTATGGTGACATCTCAGATCTCTTAGACATTCTGATTGATCGAAATATGTTTAGAGCTCTGGCACAGTTTTGGAACCCCGTCTATAATTATTTTACTTTTGGCCTAGTCGATATGATACCTACCATAGAGGAGTACCACACCTTGATTCGTTGTTCGAGATTCAAAGCAGACAAGGTGTACACCAAGCTTCCAAACATTGATTCATTCAAGAAGAAACTACTTCTGATGGTTGGAATGAGTTAAGAGTGGGTCGTGAGAGGCATAAAAAAGAAGGGAGATAGCGAGTGCATTACTTGGACCACTCTAAGAGAATTGATCGATCATCATCCCAATAGAAGAAAAAATTGACCAGTTTTCTCTTGGTATTTATGGGCTAGTCATATTCCTGAAGGTTCTGGGCATGTTGATGTATCAATAGTAGACTTGTTCGAGAGATTGAACAGACATGTGGATCACGTTTTAGCTATCTTGGTAGAAACCTTTCGCTACCTGAACTCTTGCAGATGAGGAGGAGAATGGTGATTCATAGGGTGCACACCGCTGTTGCTAGTCTGGAACCTCAATCCGTTCAAGCACATCGAGATGACACCTGGTCGAGTGTTTTTAGAAGGATTTTCACCTTTGAAGGTTTTCCTTTCTCGAGAATGGCCCGGGGTTTCAGTGAAGAGAAATGGATGGCCATTTTTAACGATATCTGGGATAGTGACATATTGTGGCGTTCTTCGTGGAATGTTTCCTCGGACATACTATATAGGTGTAGAGAAAGAGACTGGGTTTCATTACCAGTCATAAGGGGTTTTCTAGGGTATGCTCCGTTACTGGTATCCAGACAATATAGGTCGATACAGTTCATTCGGAAACTTTGCATTTATCCGGGTCTGAGTTCGCATTCAGAGGAGAGGAGTACAAGAATAAAGTCAAAGGTGTTCTCGATGCATGGAAGCATACTCGCAGAGTAAATCTCTTTACCTTCGACTTAAGGCTATCACAAGAGTACGAGGAGTTGAGAAGCAACATAATCAAGGATAATATCTTGATGGTCAATCCTGAAAAATAATCAGCCTATGTATGAACATCTCAGACTGGTACTATCTCCGCTAGAACAAGCTAGGCTTGATTTTGAGACTGAGAGGAAACAGTGGAAAGAGACGCTAGAGAGATTGAAGGATGAGTCATACCAGAGAAGCTTAGTGATTGATATCCAAAAGGGTTGAGCCTACCGGATCAAAAAAGTATAGAAACAACTCAAATTGGACTTTGATGATCTCTAGTTATCTTACCAGCAAATGGGCAAGGCCCAGATGGCCACTAGCTCAAGTAAGTCCCCTGCTGAATGGAGACAGGAAGTGACTAGTTTAAAAAGAGAATTTAGGGAAAGTAGTGAGGATCTTAAGTAGAGTAGACATCAGGCAAAACTACTTTCAAGGGACAAAAGTGCATTAGAACAATAGTTACAAGAGAGTCAGGCCTAGAATAAAAAATTGAAACATAGAATCTTGACTTTAGAGACAACTTTGAGATGGTACCGAAGTCGATAGAGTAGTTCAAACCGTGTGGAAGTTGAAAACTTGAAGAAGCATGTGAATGAACTAGAAGTTTTGGTTCTTGGGTTTTCAGAGAAGGGCAAGTGAACTACCGATAGTCCCTTATGAAGGAGTTATACAGTGGGGACATCGTTATGAACATGCTCAGTGGAGAGTTAGCAAAGGGATGACCTCATCGCGAGCCACCTGTAGCATACTCAAGAAATGGCTCAATACTTGGTTGACTTATCACGTGAAGCTGATGCTGTAAGTGAAGGATTCGAGCTCGAGACTGAAAATGCTCATAGGATTTTAGATTTACTGGGGCAAATCCAAAAATTAGGAGAGATAACTCAAATTTATCCATGATATGTTTAAGCCTTGTAACCAAACTTCATTTCTAATATAAAAAGTTATTCTAATGAATCGTTCCAGAATCAACACCTTGGATTGCTTTTACATTGCATCCACATTGCATTTACCTTATCGCATTGTATTTTATTCATTAATAGTAATATTTTTAACATTCATTAACAAAATACCAATATTAATAAAAAGATTTTATGTCAGAATACTGGAAACTTCTAAGCATCCATACCATACTCGAAAAAAGGCCATGGACGAGAGAATTGACCAAATCGAGAAGACTTGAGTTGAGATCCAAGAGAGTTTCAAGAAAGTTCATGAGGACACACGTGTGCAAATGATGAAAGCTCAAAATGATATGATGGAGAAACTGACAAGCTTGATTCAGGGAAAGAGTATAAGTCGTGAAGATACTCCAGTTATCGGTTCTACTGAAGAACATGTGTATCCACTGGGCTTCGAACCATGGGCTAATCATGGAAAGGCATCAATTGTTGGTTCCTCTGAAGAACCCTTATATCCCCTGGCTTTACACCACCACATGTTCGAGCACAACAAGCAACAATTACTCAGCCATAATGAATACACATAAAACTTACCTGGCTCTTTTGTAAACCCGCACCCGGTTGAATACATCTCAGATCTCAATGAGGATGACAAGAAAGAGAAGAATAAACAACTTAAGGAGGAATGAGAACAAATGAAACATGAGTTCCGAGCTATGAAAGAAGATTCTAGTATGTATGGGATCGATGCCAATGAGCTAAGTATGGTTCCTGATTTAGTGGTGCCACTCAAGTTCAAAATTATGGTTTTTGAAACGTTTGATGGCACAAGATGTCCTTTTGCACACATTACTATGTTTTGTAGAAAAATGAGTGGCTATGTAGAAGATGATCAACTGTTAATCCACTTCTTTCAAGAGAGCCTGGCAGGATTAGTCATTCCGTTGGTACAATCAGTTGAGTCGGGCTCAAATTAAATCCTGGAAGGACTTGGCTAAAGCTTTTCTAGAGAAGTATAAGCATGTGAGGCCTAACTGAATCTTTTTGTAGAGCATGAAGAAGAGGTCTAACGAAAGCTTCAGGTATTATGCCCAAAGGTAGAGGGATATGGTTGTACAAATTCATCCACCACTTAAGGAAGAAGAAACTAACATGCTCTTAGTGAACGCTATGAAAGCCCCATTCATTGGCCACCTCATAGGAGATTCATCCAAGAACTTTGTTGATATGGTCATAGTAGGAGAGATAATCGAAATGGCGATCAAGAGTGGGAAACTTGACGGAGGAAAATCGAGCAGAAAGCCTCTAGAGAAAAAGAAAGGATAACGAGGTCAGTAATGTGGTGTCACCTTACCACACTTCACCGATGCATCCTCCTTACCCAAAGTGGTTTGCGCCAGTGCCTGATGCGAATATCACGTAGGTACTTCAGGAAATTCAATATAAAATTGTATTGCCTTCAAACCAAAGTAGTTTGACGCCAGTGCCCGATGCGAATATCACGTAGGTACTTCAGGACATTCAATATAAAATTGTATTGCCTTCAAAAAGACTGTACAAAAATTAAGGAAGAGGAACGTCATCAACTTTGGTGATAGAGAGCAACCCAATTTAGCTTAAAACCCACCGTCAAGCCATGCAGGGGTAGGTGTCAATGAAATTATCTAGGAGAGATAAAAAAATGTTATAACCAAAGTGAATGAAGTGAAGTCACCCATGATTTAGGTATGGGGAAAGATGGTCAAGGTAGGCTTGCTGGTATCAAACACGATTGACAAGAGTAAGCGTGTTTGCCTATACCATAGTTGTGATGGTCATACCATACAGGATTGTGCTAAGTTCTGAACCTTGGTGCAAAGGCTGATGGATACCAATGAAATGAAAATTTACCAAGAAACTGCTGAAGAGGAAGAAGTAGAGATTTGCGCGTCCGAGTGCTTATCTAAGGAAGTCTACAATACCAAGTGTCCTATAGTTATCACGCTAAAATCCCATGTGGCAGAGAGGGTATCCCTAAAGTGGTGATCGCACCCCCATCTTCTTTCCCTTATAATGATAATAAAAAAGTCTTTGGAGATATGAGTGCCAGTTAAATAACGTGGGTGTTTCAGAGGTTGCCAAGGGAGAACTGGATGAGGTAGGCCATTTTACCAGAAACAAGAGATGTTATTCTCCTAATCAGACCAATGAACATGAGAAAGGAGCTTCTACTGATAAATGAAATAGGGTTGAAATACTATTGAATGATGATGATTCAGTCATTAATGAGCTTGTAACGGAAAATGAGACTTTAGAGTTCCTAAATTTTTTAAATCATAGCAAGTATAACATTGTGGAATAGCTACATAAGTTGTCAGCTCATATCTCGATCCTGGCTCTTCTATTAAGCTCCGAAGCACACCGGAATGCCTTGTTGAAAGTCTTAGATTAGACTTTTGTAGCAAAGAATATGCCAGTGGAAAAGATAGACCCACTAGTTGTGAATATCCATGTCGATAATTTCATATCTTTCTCCGATGACGAGATCTCATCCGAGATGGTTGGCAATCCCATGGCCCTGCACAATACCATCCGGAGCAAAGGGTATGTATTATCCCGAATACTACTTGACAACGGCTCTGCACTAAATGTGATGTCGTTAGTGACCCTAAAAAAGTTGTCGATCTACAGTACACACATGAAATATTGCCAAATCATCGTTCGAGCTTTTAACGGAATGAAGAGAGAGGTGTTAGAGAAGATTGATATCCCTTTGACCATAAGCTCATCAACTTAAAAGGTCGAATTCCTTGTCATGGATATCATGTCAACCTATAATTTCTTGTTATAAAGGCCTTGGACTTATCAGGTAGGAGCCTTGTCATCCACTCTGCATCATAAGCTAAAGTTTGTAATTGAGGGGAGACTGGTGTGCCTTAATGTCGATGAAGACATCATTGTTTATATATCTACTACTGCTCCATATGTCGAAGTGGAGGAAGAAGTGGTTGAGTGCTCCTTCAGGTCCCTGGAGTTTGTTAATGCTATCTTCGTGGCTAAAGGGAATAAAATATCAAAGCCCAGGTTGTCCAATTGTACAAGAATGAGATTGAAAATGACTTTGGGAAGGGGAACCAAGGTTGGGAGAGGGCCGCAGAGTCGTCTTTAGGGATCCTTCAGTCCAGTTTTTCCTATCATCAAGAGAGACCGCTTTGGCATGGGATACCACCCGAGCTTAAAGGAAAATATGAGAGGTATTCAGAAGAGCCATGAAAGGAGGAAAGTTAGACTAGCTGATGAGGATTTAAAGTGAGAGCCTTTGAATTTCTGCCATAATATGACACCTTCATATTCAGGGGCCATATGTTTTAAGAGGCTAATCATCTAAAGAGCCAGTTGTTGAGAATGCCTTGAGGTATTTGGGCACAAATATGATATCATAGGAGGAGATTGAAGAAGAAAGAGCTATGGGCATCTATCATGCACTGCTAGGCTTTGTGCTAAATAATTGGACTGTAAAAGAATTACCTGTAGTTTATAAAACTTTTTTAGAGTAATGCACAAAAACTTTCTTTATTGTCTAAAACCCAGGGCAATAGGTGATCTTTTGTAAAGGGTTAATCTATTTATTTTTTAATATTTAATTAAAGATGCATTCTTGTTAACTCACAAAATGGCAAACATTCTCTCGTGTATATTGTTTTTCATTCTTTGTTCATTCTATTTTATTATTTCATTCTATTTGTTTATATGGGATATATTTTTATATGTATATATATCCTCTCGTTCGCTATTCTTTCAGGACCTCTGGTATCAATAGTATGAATGCTGATGACTCTGACCCAAAGATAGATTTCTAGCTTCCCATATGTCAAGGGAAAGTTGAGGGTTATGATAATGATGAGGAATGTGACTTACCTTCTGAACTGCTAAAAATGGTGGAGAGAAAAGATAAACAGATTATGCCCCATGAAGAGCCCATTGAAATCTTGAATCTGGGATCAGAGGAAAATAAGAAAGAGATAAAGATTGGCACCACACTATCTACTAAGGGGCAACAAAGTCTGATTAAGCTTTTTCAAGAGTACAAAGACGTGTTTTCTTGGTCATATGAGGACATGCTAGGTTTAGATATTGAGTTAGTAATACATAAGCTACCGATAAAACTAGAATGTAAACAGATACAACAAAAGCTCAGAAGGATGTGACCCGAAATGCTACTAAAAATTAAAGAAGTAAAGAAGCAATTCGATGTTCGGTTCCTGAAAGTAGCCAAGTATCCGAAATGGGTAGAAAACATTCAGTACCCAAGAAAGACAAGAAATTTTATATGTGCGTCGACTACAATGATCTTAACCGGGTCATCCCAAAAGATAATTTTCCTTTGCCAACATAGACACCCTGGTGAACAATACTATTGAAAACTCCCTATTTTCATTTATGGATGGGTTTTTGGGTTAAAATAAAATAAAGATGCATCTGGAATATATGGAAAAGACTACGTTTGTCATCATGCAGGGCACGTTTTGCTACAAGGTGATGCTGTTTGGACCAAATAATATAGGGGAAGCCTACCAAAGAGCCATGATAACACTTTTACATGACATAATGCATAAAGAAATAGAGATCTATGTCGATGATAGGATTATTAAGGCAAAAATGGAGGAAGAACACATCAAGAATCTGAGAAAACTTTTCCAAAGATTAAAAGAGTGTCAGCTGAAACTCAATCCAAGCAAGTGTACCTTTGGGGTAACGTCTAGGAAACTCCTATGGTTTGTAATGAGTAAAAAAAGGATTGAGGTAGATCAGACAAAGTCAAAGCTATTAATGATTTACTACCCCCAAAACCATAAAAAGAAGTTCGAGGGTTCATGGGGAGATTAAATTACATTGCCTTATTTATTTCACAATTAACCTAGAAATGTGATCCCATTTTTTTCCTTCTTCGTAAAATAACCCAGGGTATGGAATGATGATTGCTAATGAGTTTTTGAAGCAGTTAAGGGAAATTTATCGAACGCTTCGATCTTATTGCCACCAGTCTCAGGCAAACCATTAATTCGTTACTTGTCAATCTTCGAGAATTCAATGGGGTGTGTATTAGGGCAACATGACCAATCCGGGAAAAAAGAGAGAGCAATCTACTACCTCAGTAAAAAGTTCACTAATTGTAAGGCAAGGTACTCACTGATAGAAAAGTTGTGTTGTGCTTTAGTTTGGACTACTCGAAGGCTCTGGCAGTATATGTTGTATCTGAGAGATTGATTCATTGGCAGATTCTATTGTTTGAATTTGACATCCAATATGTAAGCCAAAATGTAGTTAAAGGAAGTATTGTAGCCGATTTCATTGTAAGAAGAGCTTCTGATGAGTATGAATCGCTAAACTTCGATTTTCCAGACGAAGATTTGATGGCTATTTTAATTGAAGAGGCAATTTCCTCTATTGATGAACATTGGAATATGAATTTTGTTGGTGCCTCGAATTCCTTGGGACACGGGATTGGGGCAATTTTAGTCTCACCTAGTGGAAAACACTATCATTTCACCAGCCAATTGAATTTCGATTGCACAAACAATATGGTTAAGTATAAAGCATGTATTATGGGTCTTAGAGCTGCCATTGAGAGTAAAGTAAAAACACTCAAAGTATATGGGGATTTAGCCCTGGTAACTTATCAACTTAGAGGTGAATGGGAAACAAAAGATACCAAGTTGGTGGAGTACCATAAGTTGGTCCTAGATCTCATCAAAAATTTGAGGATGTGATATTCCATTACCTCCCCAAAGAAGATAATCAATGGTGGATGCTCTAACCACTTTGGAAGCAGCCTTCAAAGTCAATGAACTTTCAATTATAATGCCTATTGAGATGCAAGCTTATGAGTATCCAGCCCACTTCTATAGCATAGAAGATGAAGATGATGAGAATCCCTGGTATTATGACATCCTATAATACATCAAATATTCAGCTACCCTAAGCAGGCAACTAAGAATGACAAAAGAACTATTCGAAGAATGAGTACAGGATATGTACTTGATGGCGAGATCTTGTAAAAGAAAAGTCATGATCAGGTTTCAGTGAGATGTCTAGATGCCAAAGAAGCTAAAACGATCATTGAAGAAGTGCATGGGGGAGTATGTAGTACCCATGATAATGGACATACAATGGCTAGAAAAATAATGAGATTTGGGTATTATTAATCGACCTTGGAAATCGATTTTATCAATTACGCCAGCCAATGTCACAGGTGCCAAATTTATGGAGACAAGCTCCATACCTCTTTTCATCTATTGCACGTAATGATTACTCCGTGGCCTTTCTCTATGTGGAGCATGGATGTTATTGTGCAAATTTCTTCCAAGGCTTCCAATAGCCATCGTTTCATATTGGTGGCAAGAGACTACTTTACTAAGTGCGCAGAAGTGGCTTTCTATGCAAATGTCACTCAGTCAATAGTATGAAAGTTCTTAAAGAAAGAGATTATATGCCGGTATGGGTTACCCGAAAGGATCATCATCCATAATGCCTTGAATTTAAACAATAAAATAACGGAATCGGTATGTAAACAGTTCCAGATAAAACATCATAATTCCACCACTTATCATCCAAAGATGAATGTGGCAGTAGAAGCAACCAATAAGAACATAAAAAGGCTCATAAAAAATGAATAAGACTTATAAAGACTGCTATGAGAAACAACCATTTACTATGTTTTCCTATCGAGCTTCAGTAATGACATGAATTGGGTCAATTCCATTTTCTTTAGCCTTTGGGATGGAGGTTGTGTTACCCATCGAGGTTGATATTCTATCACTTTGGGTGCTATCAGAGGTTAAGCTAGATGAAGCAGAATGGGTACAAGCTAGGTATGACCAGCTGAATCTAATTAAGGAGAAAAAATTAAAAGCCACCTCTCATGGGAAAATGTACCAGAAACGTATGATGAGGGCACATAACAGAAAGGTTTGCACATAAGAGTTTCAGAAGGGAGATATGTTGATGAGAAAGGTTTTGCCAATTTAGAAAGACTTTAGAGGTAAATGGATCCCAAATTAGGAAGGACTCTATGTGGTAAATAATGCCTTTTCTAGAGGAGCTTTGATCGTCACTAAGATGGATGGACCAGAGTTACCTATCCCTGTGAATGATGACGCAATCAAGAAGTACTTCGCCTGAAAAAAAAGAATGAAAACAAAGAATAAAAAAAAAGAATGAATGAATGAAAAGAGAAAATGAAAAAAAATGAATGAATGAAAAAAGAAATAAGGAAAAAGAAAAAGAGAATAAACAAAAAGGAGGGTTCAAGATGAAAACTCGTAAAGGGCGTCTTGAAACTAAAGGAGGTTTAGTTTGAAAACCCGCAAAGGGCAGCTAGAGAATTGTGTAAATTCAAAATTCGTGCATAGTGGAGGTTATGAATTAGTTTTGAAGACTTGAGTCAGGGTTAGGACTGGGAATCGAAAAGGCTTGGATAACCAGAAAGTAAATGAGATTCAAATATTGGTTTATGACATCCAACATTATGGGAATTTGGTAGTACAGGGGGAAATTCACACCCTTGCGCATTGTCACAATCCTCAAGATCCCTTTAACAGAAGTTACACTCGAGTCATTCTGTGGCGTGTCAGTTAAAAAGCATTCATACTATTGATATATGAGGACGCCTACTGTGTTTTCTTTTGATTATTCAACTTAAAAGTTCACCATGTATTTACCCAAAAACGCTTTATTTATGAATAAAAGTAGTCTTTTTCTTGTTAAAACCATGGTGCAAGGATCCTAATTGAAAAACAAAACATATAGATTAACTTGGGAAACATGAGATCATCTAGTATTATTGTATAAAAAGTTTTGGAAAAGTGCAGGTATTCAGAAGCTGAAAATGAATTTAGCATGAGGCTTACATGATGTTGGGCTACATGAAGTAAAAGCCTTGGGATAAACGTAAAAGATAAGCAAGGTGGGATAATCCAAGAGGTTTTGTCAGAGATCAAGTAGCTGGTCATGAGTATTGCATGGGTTCAAGAGTAAAGAGAATCATAATCACATTCAACTAAAGAGTGTTCGACCAGAGTTGTAAGATAGGGTGAATTGTTGTTTATTTTTTGCACCCCGAATTCGAATAAATTACAAGGTCATCGACAAGAGAAAATTCTCATTTGAAACGAAAATACCCTAAAAAGAATTGCACCATTGCACACATTTTAGGCATAAATAGGATCATGAAATAAAATGCATGATAATGATAAATGTAATTGAGTACTTACAGGTTCTCCAAAAGGAAAGGATGGAGATGTAAAGACCCAACATAAAAGTAACCAATTCAGTTTTCCATATTTGGTGGTGGCAAGACCAGCTCCCACAGGAGAAATCACTTTCCAAAGATTATCCTCCCAAGATTTTCAGGTTTGATGTTTTTTAATCCTCAAACACATACTAACAAGGGTTAATGTTTAATTTTCATATTTGATATTCTTGAAGACAAGAGAAGAAAATCGAACTCAATTCAATCTTCCCTGAAGAACAATGGAATGAATAAACATCCCTAGATCTGATTTTCCCTCAAGAAAAAGCAGAATAGATTCATCTCTTTGAAGATTTGATATTTCCTGAGTAATAGTAGAATAATTCTAGCTCGATTCAAACTTCCTTGAGTAACAGTGGAATGAATCAATGTCCCCAAATCTAATTTTTCCTCAAGAAAAACAAAACATACCCCTTATCATATTTCAAAGGATGAAGTTGACTGGATGAAAACTCATTGTCTCTTCGTCTTTGCCCTATTCTTATTAACACAAGAATGGGCAAAGAGGGGTAGTTGTCGACAACGATTTTCATCCCATTAAATTATATTATTATATTATTATATTAATTATTATTATTATTATTATAAATACATTTTTATTTTCTGCAGGCTTGTACAAGCCCCATGCTCAAAAGTAGTCTGGCCTAGTATAATAGAAACTCTAATTACAAAGGGTCATCTGGCTTAAACCTGAAGCCCAATAACTAACCCCAATTCGACCCAAGACCTGAGGCCCAGCAACCCATAGCCCATTGTTGCAGTCCACATATGGAAACCCATTAGGATTTTTGTTGAGAGTCTCCAGGTACTGCATCATCTCAGCTGTTTGATCTAGGAGAGATCCAGTGACCTGAATTAATCCTCAATTAGGGTTTAGCCTTACTTCAAGATGCCACTAATCTTATCCGTTGGATCTGGACCCATCCAACAATCTAGATCGAGCAGCTGATATAGCATGTTTAACCCACTCCCCAACCACCATCATTGTCGCCAATCCGAAACCCTGCAGTGTCAGAAATCCCAGATCAAATTAACAAGCAAGACCAAGTACAACACCACATGCAAACTCCTTCATTTGTAATGATTTCAAAGCAACAAAACAAAAAAAAGATGTAAAATTGAGGCTTATAAAACCCCAAAATAACATGTAAAAAGGTTCCCATTTTCGAAAATGCAAAAAAAAAAAAAAGAAAAAAAAGTTGCAAGATTTTTGAAAGGTATATTTTATTTTTTATGTTTATAGTTTCAAAACAAAAAAATAGCAAAGAAACCATCTTGCATGTAACAAAATTGTAACCGATGAGGTCGAGTAGTCGGGTCTGCGTCTAGGAGGGTAGATTGGAGCTTTTTGGAGGCTTTTAGTTTGATTTTAGTCGATTTTTGGGGTTGCCAAAAAAGTGGGTAGTCAAAGGGTTTAGGGAGCATTTTGGGGCGTTTAGGGAGTTTTTTACGTGGTTTTAGACTACGATGTAGGTCTAAGGTTATAGATCTAAACTCGGGGGTTATTTTGGTTTGATTTGGGAACTCCTGTCACTGTGTGCAGCGACCGAAACGACGGTTGGAGGCGAGTGATGGTGCCCGACAGTGGGCCGGCCGGAGATGAAAAAGAGAGGGAAGAGAGCATTTTTTATTTTTTTTAGAAATCGGGTTAAAACAAAAAAAAAACAAAAGTTGTATATATAGAAGAAATTTTGAGGGAAATCTGTTGAACTATGTTTTGATATAACAATTTAAGGCAAAATGGTTTTTGGACTTGAATTGAATTTACAAAATGTTTTTGGACTTAATTAAATTTATTCAAAGTTTTAAAAGGTTTCAAAAATAATTCAAAGTCCATTAAAATCGGATTTGAGCCAAAATGCTAAAGGGTGTCAAAGTGCATCCATGCATCCCTGCAGTGCATCCATGCACCTGCACTAATGCATCGATGCATCATGCAATGCATCCATGCACTCAAACATCGAATGCACTTAGTGCATCGATGCATCCTGCCATGCATCCATGCATCAAGGCTGCAATGGCTAGTAACGGCTAGTTTATTTGAATTTAATGAAGGGGTATCGATGCACCATGATAGTGCACCGATGCACCATGTTATGGGCAGCCTTTTTGAGTAGAAAAATCATCCCCAAACGGCTCCAAAACATCCCCAACGGCTATATACAACATCAAACACATTCCAAGCTATAAATACAAGCTAAGAACACTTGAAGAAGAAAGAGAACAACTATCCAAGCAATCAAACACAAGAGAAGAGTTTTTCATTCTTATTACATCTTTCTCTTGTAAATATTTTGTTCTTGTGAGCTCAATCTTGTAAACACCTACCTTAGAGAGGTTTTCTTGTTTACTTATTTTATCCTTTTGTAAAAGGGAAAGGTTCTAGCTAATCCCGTGTAAAAGCTAGGGAAATGTTCTAGTTTAGCCCGGAAAAACTAGGGAGTTGTAAGGTTATCTCTTTGTCCTCAAAAGAAAGAACAAATTAGTGAATTTGTTGAAAAATCCTTGGTGAGGAGCTAAGGTAGTGGATGTAGACTTGGTTGAGAAGTCGAACCACTCTAAATCACTGTGCAATTCTCTATCTTTTAATCTCCTTACTCCCTAAACACAAAAACCGATCACGGCCCTCTTTGCAAGAAATTTCAGTTGTCGATTCGAGCTTCCTAAAATCCCAACAAAATCACTCTTAGGTCCCCCCACTTTTAGCGCTTTTTACAGAATAGTCATGTGTAGGAACCGTTTTCATAATTTACACATTTATGTTTATGCTATGTATTTTTGGTTTAATTTCTTTTTAGTCCCCCTAATTTAGTTATGTTTTTGCATGTTAGTTACCTGTAGGGAATGCCTTTGTAATTTACCCACTTTTATGCATGTTATTTATTTTTAGGGTTATTTGTTGTATAGTCCCTGTATGTTTAACTTGTTTTTGCATTTTGGTAATGTGTAGTGGTTGTTTAATTTTTTAAAATATTTAGGGATTGATTTAGTAATTTCTCCTTTTTTATTTTGAATGTATAGTTTAGGCTAGGAAAAATGGAATATTTATAAAATAACCCCTATAGGTTATGCATGTTTATATTTTAAACCTAAATCTGTTTTTATTTATTTTAATTTGTCCATGTAATTTTAATTTAGTCCCCATGTTTTATTTATTTTTATTCTTTGTAATTTTAGCACCCAATATTAAAAATACCCATTTTAGTCACTTTTATACTTTATTTTATTTTAATTTTGGCATGATGGTTTGATTGTTTATGTTTTAGTCCTATTTTTATTTTTATTTTTATTTTTGCATGTTGCTTGCATGTTAGTTCATTTTAGTCCTAATTAATTTTGCATGATACCCTCATAAGCATCACTTGACTCAAATCGAAATAAATTGACTAAGGGTAATATTCGTTCATTTTAACGTTGTCGTTAAGTGACTGTCTTAACGTAAAAGAAAGTTACTTTTAATAATTTTAAAATGAAAGTATATCCCATTTAGTGATATGAATTAAATCGATTTCATTTTAAAATTCGAAATTTGAGAAAAATATTGTGTTCTTTTAATTAAATTCATCGAAAAAGATTGTTATATCGAATCTAAGGTCTCTTCATGAGATATTTAAATAATTGAACATCCTTATTATCATTAAATATTAGTAAAATATAAATAATTAATGATACTTTCTTGATATATTCTTTCTAATCGCTTTATTTTTGCATTTGTTTTCCCGATAGGTTTTTCGAAATAATAACATTCGAATCGATAACGAGAATAATAATGTCTTTTCATTTTAGTTGGAGTAATAAATGATTGCTCTAAGGCATGAGAGGTTATTTATTCTCGATTGGAAATAATATGATATTATCATTCTCTCTCGAATTAATATTGATTTTTAGGATGAAACAGTGATCTCTTCATTTCGATCGGAGCAATAAATGATTGCTTCAAGGTATGAGAGATCATTTATTCTCAATTGGAAATCATCAGATATTAATTTTTTTCACTAGAATCAATATCGAATTTTAAGACGAAATAGTAATATCTCTTAATTTCGAGTCGAGTAATTAATGACCTTTTTAAGGCATGAAAAATCATTTATTCTCGATGGGAAATAATTAGATATTATTGTTTTATCTCTTAAAATTATTTTGGGTGTTGCTATTTTGAATTAATAATGAACTTTAGAATGTAATTTTAATATTTCTTTCTTTCGATTGAAGAATCGAATGCTTTAAGGTATGAGAGACCGATTCTTCTCGATAGGAAATAATTAAATATTATTATGTTTCGTCCAAAAATTCAAAGAATATTAATTTTAGGGGATCTTAAATTACATTAGACTGGAACTCAAAAATTTCATTGCAAAGACAATTAATTAATCGACTAGGAACTAATTTAGAGCGTTGTAGGGGTGTTAATTCTTCCCCACACGTAACCAACTCCCGAACTTGAATTTTCGTAACACATACCACAAGTTTGTTGTTTTAATTAAAATTAATATTTTATTAAAATAGCAAATACGTTTTTTGGGTGCCCGATCACACCCTAATCAAATATTGGTGGTGTCTCCTCGAACCACGTTTTTTCATTAACCGGTCATCTAAAAATCATTTTGAAACGAAACCTCCCTTCTCCCGCTTCAGAAAAACCGTTTCGACAATCATAAACAAAAAGATGACAATAATCTGCACAATCTCTTTGTTTGGTGTTCTTTCACTGTCCTTCCTTCTAAGTTTTTGAATTGTAAGACTCAAGGTTATAAAAGATAAAATTGTGTTAACAACATAGGGAATTTTCTTGATTTTGATAGAGATCGAGCATAAAATTTAAAATGTCTAAAATTAATAAAACTATTTTAAAAATATTTTCAAAATGCGGAGCAATCTGTCAAAACAAATGTGACATTAGTCGTTAAATATAAATATTTGAAATAATAAATACATTAATCGATAATAGTCAGTACTATAATATATACACAATTAATTTCGATGATCTAAATTTTTTTTATTTCTAATTATTACCAATTAATTTTCAAAAATAAATTTTCACCACTCAAAACTTCATAAAAGATGCTTTAAAATATGGGTAAACTATGTGAATAGTCCTTTTTGTTTAGGGTCATCAATTTAAAGATTAAAGATAAATGGTCTCTAACATTATCGAACTGTCCAGTTTAAATCCCTTCATCATTAACCCTTAACAAATATGTGAATAGCTGAGCAAATAAAGATGAATATGAGTTAACGGCTGAGATGGTTAAAAGGTGATGACGACCCATAATATTTTGGGTTGACGGGATTAATTAAACACATTGAGCTATTGCTTGAATACCATCTTACGGTGGTGTCTTGTTCTCACTTTCAAAAATATTCTTGAAGTCCAATTTTAAGGTGGTGGTTGATTTTCATGAAGTTCAAATTGAGACTGACATCAATCATAAGCGAATACATGAATATAAATAAACTCTTCTTTTTCAAGTATCTTTATTTAAGGAAGATTAGTTAATCTATACACCTCACCTTGATTAGTTAATTCAAGGCATAATAAACAGTGGACGGAAAAACTTAAACATTATAATAAAATTGTACTTAATCTGACTAAGATAAAAAAAAATAAAAAGATACATAACTGTATAATATATTTATTTGGGGTTCCTTCACATCCCTTCCTTCTAAGCTCTTGAATTGTAAGATTAAAGACTACAATAGTTAAAATTGTGCTAACAGCCGAGAAAAGCTTACTTGATCTTGATAGAAGATTGAGAACAAAATTTAAAATGTCAAATATTAATATAACTATTTTAAAAAGAGTATAATGATGTGGATCAATCTGTGAAAATAAAAAGAGATAGTAATCTATA
This sequence comes from Hibiscus syriacus, assembly GCF_006381635.1. Classification (NCBI taxonomy): domain Eukaryota; kingdom Viridiplantae; phylum Streptophyta; class Magnoliopsida; order Malvales; family Malvaceae; genus Hibiscus; species Hibiscus syriacus. Next base: position 2,754,149 of record NW_024062770.1, read on the forward strand.
AATACAAACATTTAAAATAATAAATACATTAATTGATAATACTCTGTACGACACTTATACACAAGTAACTTAAGTGATTCAAATTTTTTATTTCTAATTATCACTGCTCAAAACTCCAAAAGAGATATTTTATATAATGAACAAAGATACTAGCGTCAAATATACAAATTAAAGGATAACAAAATTTTATTTATGAAGAGTTAGGATGACGTTTGTTACTTTAAAAGTAAATTAGAAACTGTAAAAAAAGTTAAATTCATATTTAACACATTAAAATAAAACAAAAATTGATATCATACCTTTAGACACGTTGCATCAAATATTTTCCAACACATTAATGCAAGTCATGGCTCAATTCTACAATATTTTTTTTACAAAATTTGATGATGTTTAGTTTATTAAATAGATTCCAACATGTTTTTATATTCTCTTACACTTGAAGGAGATTGGAGGTATAATTAAAAAGAATCTATCATAACTATTTTCTTATTAATTTGTTGAGACTTGCGCATTGGAAAAAAGTAATAACAAATCAATTTATCAATATAAAAGTCATTTAGAAGAGAGAAAATAAACAAAATGTTTGATCTTCATTTTAAGAAAGATTTGAAACCAATAAAAAAATAACTTTTGACTTGAAAATTTTTTAACTATTTTTTTTATTTCAGCTTAATAAAAATATAAAAAAAATGTATCCTTCATTCCCTTTATTTTATCACTTTAATAGAAGAGTGATGATTGGAATATATTCAATTAATCTAATATTATTTTATAAATTTTTATATTTATATAGGATGTTTAAGTATTCGATGCAAGTATATAAAATTTTCTTAAAAAAATCATAGCTAATATTCATGTCTGAGATATTTTAAAAAGAAAAAAATTATGACAGTTTGATCAGAAGAAAATCATACAGTATCGTAATTATGTTTTTCAAATCAATTTATAATCATAGTTTTTTAAATCAAATATCAATGTCTATCATCAAGTTATTAGTCATTGATTGTCAGTTGTTTTCTTTTATATGAAAGTCTTTCTGAATTGAAACTGTAATATTTCTAAAGATAACAATTATAACATTTTGATATATTTTCTAACTGCAATATTATCAAAAATTAAAACAATCTTTAAGAAGTTTTTCTATCATCACAAAAATTATCTCAAATCAGGATATTTTGCTATATTGGCATACTGGTAATATCCCTTGCAACTGAAGAAGATTGATATCATTAGAAGAAATTCATAATAACTTTTTACTATAAATTTATGAGGCTTAGCTATTGAAAAAAAAATGTAATAATACAAAAGGTTTAAACATACGAAATATAACTTTTGATTAAAAAATCATTTAAATATTTTGTCTCTAAAATTACATATATACCTTTTTATTTAATTTTTATTTTTAATTTAATTTTTCATTTCATTTCACTTTATTTTTCATTCATACATCCAATTTGTAGAAAAAAAAGGAATTGGAATAAAATAGGATTGTCACGATATATTGTTTGCTAATTAATTTCAACAACAAAATAACATATACAATCAAATAAATCATATTGTTAGTAATGTTAAATAGATATAAGTATATGTGTAACACCTAAAACCCGTATAATTATATCTATACAGATTATAGACGTCACCTAAATTTCTCAAAATATTTTCCAATTCAAAACTGATTTAAAATTTATTTTCTTAAAAAGATAACTGATAATATAAAAATATAATATCACATCAAACTATCACATACTATTTAAAACATATATTAGTATGTATTTATGTTATCCATACTGAAAATAGAGTAAACCATTTTAGTTTAGTTATTCAAACCATTTCCAAAATAGTTCAACAGAGCAACTAGGACATTTATAGTAAATGCCACTAACTAATTCAAATTCACATCATAGGATGTCTTACTAATATGGAAATATACTCCTCGATGCTTGATATTGCTCCGAACTCTTTATTGTACTACTGGGAATTTTTACCTACGCATGAAAATCATCACACGCTAAGTATATACTTAGTGAGACAATTTAAAACAATAAACAGTACAATACAAATCATGCCAGTAATTAATATCATTTTCAAATGCCAAAATCAAAACAACATAATATAAATAAAATCATTTTTGTCAACAACTATTGCCCACAATTCTCAATCCATGAGGAACCCGGTATAGGAGTCAAATATTGCACAAAAGTGCTGAGGTCGAGCGTTGCTCACCTAATAATGCACCATAGTGCTGATGTCGGGTTTTACCCACCTGACTTGTATTATGTGTCTTTATTTATACTATAGTACTACTTAATTCTGCAGCTGCTAGACTCTATGGCATACCATTAATACCATTGAACCTCAATAACATACTTGGGCATATAGTCATGAATTAAATCATCCATGGAAACATATAATCATGTATAAACATTAGGGTAGTTCATACCCAAAATAACATCCATGTGAAAATCTCATGCTGATAAAACAAGGTCAATTTGTCGCAAGTCTTCCAAATGATGTATAAAACATCTATGTACACGATGTATAAATCATCTATTTATCATGTCATGCATGTATTAAACTCACCTCGACACTTTATAAATCCCAAAATATCTGGCTCACTATGGTCCACAATAACTCTTTTATACTTGATTTGCTTCAATCACGATCAGTATAAAATTACAAATTCATAACAATACTTACGTTAGTATTGTACTAACATAACACATATCCAAAACAAAATCCATAATATACTTGAAACTCATTTTCTACCAAAATACTTAACACTTAATAATTCCTTTTTAACATTGGCACCAAATTTTCCAATTTACACAAAATGATCCTTCACCATTTTATCACTTAGATTCCTAAAACCAAAATTCCAGCATTGAAATTATTACCATTCAAATATTTTTACAAAGGTATAATTACATTTAAGTACCTCAACTATGTGAATGTTGTACTTAAATCACCAACCTTTTTAAACTTCCAAAATGATCATTTTTCACATCTAAACAATCATTTCACTCCAAAAACAATAATTTCCAGCATAGTATATCAATTATTAAACAATTATACAACCATTCACAACTTTTCCAAAATTGCCAAAATGGTCCCCCAACTTTTCAAAAATTACATAATGGTCTCCAAATTTTTATAAGGCTTGTAGAATACTTCCTACAACATTTCCAGCCCTTATATAATTTTTCCATAATTTTTCTCACTCAATTACCTCATGGTCGAATACTTTAAACTTAAAAACTAAGTTTTCATAATTTTGATTCAATTCAAGCATGAAATCAACTTCCAATCAACCTTACAACATCTCTACAATCAAACCCCTAATCAACTCTCATCAAAACACCAAGTTCTTCAATTTCTTCATTTGATCAAAATTTATAGAATCGTATCTATGAAGTTTGAACATGTTTTAATCATAATTCATGCTTGGAAATTAATCTACAACCTCAAAAACATCAATATTCATCACCAATTTCTTGAACCTTAACATGAATATAAACACTAAAATTTGAGATCTTTGAAATTAAGCAAGTTGAGCAAGTGTAATTGGTACCAAAAGATAGCGTTTTTCGACTAGATCACTTTCCTATTTCACGACATAACTTGAAATCCAAAGGAAATGGCTTAAAAATGGGAAATAAAGATTTTTCCTTTACCTTGATATAGCTCACGAAAATGGAGAGAAAGATGAACAACTTTGGCATGAAATTTATATATTTTTCATGCTAAGTCTATCTTAAATTTCACTTTAATGAATTTTAAATTCATTAAATTAGGAAATTACCAATTCACCCTTAATGAAACTTCATAATTACCATTAAACCAAGACACCTAACCTTATAATCTTCGAAAATAAGACGCCTCAACCTTATCATATCCCATAAGTCAAAGATGAACAACTAAAATCTTAGTTTACTGATTTGCCCTTGCCTTTTTCCAAAAATCACAATCTTGCCACTTTAAATCCAACGGTCCAGATTAAACATTGAATTAAACCCTTAAATATAAAGATTTATATTATTGTCCAACATTTACTAATGTGAAAATAATATTTTTCAGTGTAAGGTATCATCCTTTAGATTTTCCTTAATTTTCTATTCGATCCGATTTACCGAATTTTTCTTCAACTTCCTTATTCTATAACTTTTATTACACATCTTAGATTAAAATTCTGATTCCCACCAAAACATTATTCTTGAAATAAATAATTTATTTACAAGGCCCAAAATCTAAACTTTTAAAAATTACCATTTTGGTTCCTAAACTTTTTCAAAGTTTATACTTTGGTCACAAAACTTTCAAAATTTCCATTTTGGTCACTAACTAAATTTTTGGGTATTACAACTCTCCCCCTTAATTAAAATACATCCTCGAATTTTAAGATGTACCTGATATGAAAAGGTATGGATATTGCTTCTTCATGTCCTCCTCTCTTTCCCAAGTAGCGTCATCGACTTTATGATTTTGCCAAAGTATTTTGACTAGAGGAATCATCTTGCTACGCAATTCTTTGATTTCCCTAGCCAAAATACGTACTAGTTCTTCATCATAAGTCAAATCTGGTCGGATCTCAATTTCATCCGATGCAATAACATGTGAAGGATCTGATCGATACTTCCTAAGCATCGACGGATGAAAATTATTATGTATTTTGTCCAACTCTGGAGGTAATGCTAATTGGTAAGCCACTGGTCCAACACGTTTTAAGATCTCATAAGGTGTAATGAATCTTGGACTTAGTTTTCCTTTGCGTCCAAAACGCAAAATCTTTTTCCAAGGCGATACTTTAAGAAAAAACTTTATCGCCTTCTCGAAATTCAATCTCTTTTCGATTCAAGTCTACATAAGACTTCTGCCGATCATATGCCATCTTGAGATTATCTTAAATTATCTTTACTTTATCTTCAACCTCTTTCAATAAATCTGGGCCAACAAGATTTCGATCTTTTAACTCGTACCAATTCAATGGTGTTCGATATTTTCTCCCATATAAAGCTTCATACAGAGCCATTTTGATACTCGTTTGATAGCTGTTGTTGTAGGCAAATTCTGCTAAAGGCAAATAATTTTCCCATGACCCCTTGAACTCAATCACATATGCTCTCAGCATATCTTCCAATATTTGAATAGTACGCTCTGATTGACCATCTGTCTGTGGATGAAATGCCGTACTGAAATTCAATCGAGTACCCAAAGCTTTATGCAAAGAATTCCAACATCTTGAAGTGAACCTTGGATCCATATCTGATATGATTGATACTGACACTCCATGTAGCCGAACAATCTCACTGATATACAACTCTGTATATTTATTCAAACTGTAATCCATTCGCACCGGAATGAAATGTGTTGATTTAGCTAACTGGTCAACTATCACCCAAATGAAATCCTTTTTATTTGATGTCAAAGGTAACCCTGTAACAAAATCCATAGTGACTCTCTCCCACTTCCACTCTGGAATAGAAATGGGTTGTAACAATCCCAAAGGCACTTGATGTTCAGCTTTCACATGTTGACACGTTAGGCATGTAGCAACAAACTCAGAAATGACTCTTTTCATACTAGGCCACCAAAATCGAATCTTTACATCCTGATACATCTTGCTCCCTCCTGGATGCATAGTCAGTGGACTAAAATGTGCCTCAGAAAGAATATCTTTCTTTAACTTATCATCTTGTGGAACGTAGATTCTTCATCGGTAATACAAACAACCAGCAGACTTGACTTCAAAATATTTAGTCTCACATTTTTCCATCAGTGAAATCTTTCTAATCATCTGCCATCTTTCTTTTGTGGCAATATTATCCGATCTAGAAGCATCGATTTAATTTTTAATTCAGCCAACAGTGCGCCATTTCCTTTCAACAATAGTCGCACATCCATAGCTCGTAAAGCTGCAAAAGTTTTCAAACTAAGTGCATCTGCTACAACATTTTCTTTCCCTGGATGATAATCAATTATCAGATTATAATCCTTTAAAAGTTTTATCCATGTTCTTTGTCTTAAGTTTAGCTCTTTTTGAGTCAACAGATACATCAAACTCTTATGATCTCTATAGATGTGGCATCGTTCACCATACAAATAATGACGCTAAATCTTTAGAGCAAATACTACCGTTGCTAAATCAAGATCATGAGTGGGATAATTCCTCTCATGCGTCTTTAATTTTTGAGAAGCATAGGCTACCAACTTACCTTATTGCATAAGTACACAATCCAAACCATTATGAGATGCATCATTATACACCACATACTCTTTTCCAGATTTCGATTGTACTATTACTGGAGCTTCCATTAAAATCTTATTTTGAGCTTCGAAACTCTCTTGACATTTGTCAATACAAGCAAATGAAGCATCCTTTCTCAATAGCTTGGTTAGAGGAGAAGCAATCATCGAAAAGTTTTTCACAAACCTTTGATAATAGCCAACAAGTCCCAAAAAAACTTCATACCTCTTTAACATTATTTGGAGGTTTCCACTCCACTATTGCTTTAACTTTCTTTGGATCCACTCTTATGCCTTCTACTGAGACAACATGACCAAGAAAAGCAACTTCAGACATCCAAAACTCACACTTTGACAGTTTGGCATATAACTTTTTATCCTTAAGTATCTTGAGCACAGTACGAAGATGAGCATCATGTTCTTTCTTTGTCTTCGAGTGTATCAGAATGTCATCAATAAAGACCACCACAAACTGATCCAAATAAGGTCGAAATACTTGATTCGTCAAATCCATGAATATTTCCGGAGTATTTTCCAAACCAAACGGCATTACTACGAACTCGTAGTGTCCATACCGTGTTCTGAAAGCAGTATTTGGAATATCTTCCTCTTTAATCTTTAATTGGTGATATCCTGATCGAAGATCAATCTTAGAGAGAACTGCTTCTCCCTTAAGCTGATCAAACAAGTCATCAATCCTCGGAAGAGGATACTTGTTCTTGATAGTCACCTTGTTCAACTGTCGATAATCTATACAAAAACGCATCGATCCATCTTTCTTTTTCTCGAACAACACCGGTGCACCCCAAGGTGAAATACTCGATCTTATGAATCCTCTATCTAGCAACTCTTGCAATTGGGCCTTTAATTCCCTTAATTATGTTTGGGTCATTCGATAAGGAGCCATCGAAATAGGCGTTGTACCTGGAAATACATCAATCCCAAACTCCACCTCTCTATCTGGAGGTAATCCATGTAGCTTATCCGGAAACACCTTCTGATACTCTCGTACAGTTGGAATGTCTTCCAACTTAACTTTAGTATCTTTTGTATCCACCACTTTTGCTAAAATTGTTGAACACCCTTGTAACAACAATTTCTTAGCAGTAAAAGCAGAAATTACATTGGATAAGGGATTTACCCTTTCTCCAACAAATATTATCTCTGAACCCGTTGCATTTTTTAAAACAATCTCTCCAGAAATGACTAAACTGAAAGCTCTTATACTAATAAATGTAACACCTAAAACCCCGTATAATTATACCTATACAGATTATAGATGTCACTTGAATTTCTCAAAATATTTTCCAATTCAAAACTGATTTAAAATTTATTTTCTTAAAAAGATAACTGATAATATAAATATATAATATCACATCAAATTATCACATACTATTTAAAACATATATTAGTATGTATTTATGCTATCCATACTAAAAATAGAGTAAAACATTTTAGTTTAGTTATTCAAACCATTTCCAAAATAGTTCAACAGAGCAACAAGGACATTTATAGTACATGCCACTAACTAATTCAAATTCACATCATAGGATGTCTTACTGATATGAAAATATACTCCTCGATGCTTGATATTGCTCTGAACTCTTTATTTTACTACTGGGTTTTTTACCTTCGCATAAAATCATCACACGCTAAGTATATACTTAGTGAGGAAATTTAAAACAATAAAACAATGCAATACAAATCATGACTGTAATTTAATATCATTTTCAAATTCCAAAATCAAAACAACATAATATAAATAAAATCATTTTTGTCAACAACTATTGCCTATAATTCTCAATCCATGAGGAACCCGATATAGGAGTTAAATATTGCACAAAAGTGCTGAGGTCGAGCATTGCTCACCTAATAATGCACCTTAATGATGAGGTTGGGTTTTACCCACCTGACTTGTACTATGCGTCTTTATTTACACTATAGTACTACTTAATTCTACAGCTGCTAGACTTTATGGCATGCCATTAATACTACTAAACCTCAATAACATACTTGGGCATATAGTTATGAATTAAATCATCCATGGAAACTTATAATCATGTATAAACATTAGGGCAATTCATACCCAAAATAACATCCATATGAAAATCTCATGCTGATAAAACAAAGTCGACTTGTCGCAAGTCTTCCAGATGATATATAAAATATATATGTACACGATGTATAAAACATCTATGTGCCATGGGATGCATGTATTGCACTCACCTCGACACTTTATAAATCCCAAAATATTTGCCTCACTACGGTCCACAATTACTCTTTTATACTTCATTTGCTTCAATCACGATCTGTACAAAATTACAAATTTATAACAATACTTATATTAGTATTGTACTAACATAACACATCCCCAAAACAAAATCTATAATATATTTGAAACTTATTTTCTACCAAAATACTTAACACTTAATAATTCCTTTTTAACATTGGCACCAAATTTTTTAATTTACACAAAATGGTCATTTACCATCACTACAAGAAAAATATACCTTTAATGACACACGAGTGATGACACACGCTAATTTATGACTTGTAAAAAATACGTGTTATAAAAAAATGTCATGTTTTTTAAAACCTGAATGATTTATGACTTACAATAATTTGTGTCATAATTAATAGTCATAATCCAAAAAATTTAACAAAAACACGGAATACACTTTTAATTGTGTGTCATTTGTAAAAGTCGTCTTTTAATTTTTTCCTTATTATTTTCATCCTTTCCTGCTTCTTGTCGTGGCCTCCTTCACCAGTTCACGCATGCATGCTTCCCCTTCTTCTATTTTTCCCTTTCTCTTTTTCCCTTTTTCTCTTTGCATCAGTCCACTAGTTTCGCTATTCACCACAACACAGACGAAGGGAGTCAAAATTCAATTTGGGTTTCCACAGGTATTCCTTGTTCTCTATTCTACCATTCAATTTGGGTTTATTCCAGTTTCGATTGGGTTTTTTTAGGAGACAGAGACTCCTTTCTAATTTTTACCCTTCCTTTGGATTCAAAGCTATATTTTTTGGGTATTGGTTTCGTTAAAACCCTAAATTCCCCTCATAGTTATACGGAAGTAATTTATTAACTCTTAGATTTGTTTTTCTCTTTCAATTTGTTTTTGTATTTTTTAATTTTCTCAGATCCGTTCTCGTTTTAGTTTTTGGCGTTTCTTTGCTTCCTTTCGGTTCTGATGAGCTTAGTTCATCTGTATGTACGCATAGAAGCTTTAAATTTATGATCTTCTCTTTATCCTACATTTGATTTTTCTTATTTTTGAATTATTATTCCGTTTTTATTTGATTTTTTTTTTATAATTCACAGGCATTGTTGATATTTTGCTAGTCAAACAAGCTTTTCATTCTGAATTTTATTTCTGCCTTGTTTAGTGTCTTTCTAGCGAGTGTTTTGTGATGTAAAGCAATCAGATTTTGTTTTTACTTTCTCAATGGAGCTTGTAAAAGTGGTGGAAAAGCTTAAATCTCTTTTGTTGGGCTTGGAAAGCTGGAAAAATGGGTTTTTAGCTCATGGATTATGTTTTAATTAGAAAACGTTATTTTGTCTATGGAGTGAAGTTTTTAATTTGTTTATCTGCGATTTCTAGTAGTCTAATTTTGGTTTTATTTTGTTTTGCATTGCGAAGAATTGGTAAGCTGAATATTAAGATTTATTAATTTTGAAAGGGGGAAAGCAAAGCTTAGCGGGTTTCAACATTTCAATTATGGATTTAGAAGACAAATATCTTGCTAGAGGTATATATAATCATATTTGGTCTTTGTTTATTTTATAACTTCATGTTTTTATTTCTTTAACCGTTCCTATGTAATCCGTGTTCTTAGAAGAGATTGTTTGTCGAAGATGAGTAATACAATAGTTGTATCAGTCCAGCCTCATTTTGTAATGCTTTTACTGTTGTTTGAAGTACCGATATAAATTATTTTAGAACTTGAGAAAATATACTTTATTCATATGGGATTAGAAGGTTCTATGAAAATTTTACTCGATTATAATTGATGGAGGTTGATGAAATGGTTTGTTTGAAGACGAGTAATAAGGTTCTGTAAAGATACTTTATAATTGATGGATGGTATAATGTTCAGTCATTTGATTATGCCACTTCCAATAATTCCACGAAAGTTCTCTCTTTTTTTATTTGACTTGAGGCTTTATGGTTTACATATGTACTCGGAATTTATTATCACTGGTGTTTACAAGTAATGTGCTTACAGCTTTCTCTTTGATCACTGATCAAGTTACAAATATAACTCTTTTGATAATTCAAACTTGTTTGAACCGTTGACTGCATTTATATATCTTTAGATGATCTGATCCAGTCCTATAAATGCAGATTGAGAAGCTCACTGCATTTATATTTCCTTTACGGAGCATATAAATATAAGTGACTCTCTTGAATCCTCATTGTATTGGATAATTTGACTCGGGCTGCTTTGCAAACCTCTGCTGCAGCCTACTCCATGAATTCACTTCAGGAGTGAAATTCCTATAATTTGTTTCTTTTTCCGCTGTAGAGAAGGATCTTGTGTCTATCAGGTATATCTTGGCCATTTATAATTATATTTGGAGTGAATGACTTGTCTCTCTTTTTCTTTAGTTCATCAGTACAGTTAGCTTTTATGCATTTTTTTTCTTTTGGTAATGTTTTTGCTTAACAAACATGTGCCTTTTGCCGTCATTTTTAAAATAAATGGGATTATTTTCTTCATCTGTTTTTATTTTTTAAACAAAAAACTTAAGCTTCTTTTTGTTTCAAATATTTTATTTTATGCACAAACCATAGTAAATTCTTGGATCATCTATATTCCTATTTTTAGTTGCATTGCATGATGACCTTACCTTCAACATCTGATATGCTTCAGTGACGCACAGATAACATGGGTCTTAAATATTTGAATTTGGATTATGCTTCGCAGGAATCTCATGTAAAAGAATGGAACTTAAATTTTTGATTCACCACTTTTCCTTCTCGTTTAATTTTTTAGTAGAAATAGGTTGAATTGCATCTAGTCATGGATAGATATATTTATGTGCTAATTCTCAGTGAAATTGTAGGAGTAAATAAAACTAGAGCATTCAACAGCCTAATCTGGCTGATTACATTTTCGTTATTGTTCCTTCTCTTTCTAGTTATTTTAGTCTTCAAATTATTGGTACTGCCAGCATCTTTTAGAATTTAGATGCAAATTCCTTATACTTGCATAGTTTGTCTAGTTCTGCTTGTATTGATGCTAATATGATCTTTTATCTCCTTTTTTCTTATTCAATTTTTGTAGTTTGACTTGCTGAAATTTTGCGGTTAAATTTTGCTTTCCGTATAGATATTTTGTCTTTTGAGAACTAATTGGCAGCTTTCAATAGCAAAATTAGATAATGAGTTAAAAGACTCCAATTTTTATGGAAACATAGATTATCGAAACATTATAGTATATTCTTTGATATATTTCATCAATTTTTATAGGGCAATGAAATTGTACACTGCTCAAAGTGGATCTAACAAAAGGGTTAGCCTCAATTGGATCAATGTTTTGGTGAGGACTTCGATCGATCATTCCTTGTTTAAATTGCAGCTTTCATTATGACTAATCGTTTATTGTAAACTGTTTGTAGTTTATTGTAATTTGTTTGCAGTTTATTGTAAAATGTTTGTAGTGTCCCCCGTCAGTCGGGAGGTACCGAGTGTGGATATTATGTTTGTAAGTTCATGAAAGAGATAGTCGAGAACGGACTTGAAGTTCTGGTCAATAAGAATGTAAGCAAACTTTTCTGATACACATCTATCATATCATACATACACATTAGTCATACAACTATCGTATGGACTTGAAGTAGGATGCTATTCTAAAATAATTAATGCAAGTACTTGTTAGCAAGACTGAAAACTATGAATTCGTGCCGTGATAATGTATATAATTTATATGGTAAGTTTTACTTATTAAATGTGTAAAATTTATTTTTACATATGCTTCAAAGAATGTATATGTAAAATTAGTCATTTTAGTGCTCTTTGATAGTTATATACTTCACTTTAAATAAGTATAAATTATATACATATTTCATATTTTTTACTTAAGTTGGCGCCGGGAAGGAAGAATACACAGATGATGACATTGATGATATTTGCAAATAATGGGTATCTTATGTGGCAAACTTTATTATGCCGTGATATTTTGTATCGACATATGATTACAATATTTTTAATAACTTTATGTGAATATATTGTATGCAAATGGATTGTTTATATATAATATGATATATATATTTAGTATTATGAGGCATTAAATGTGATTTAGTTTGATTATTTGTCAATCTACAATATATATATATATATATATATATATATATATATAATTTACGAAATAAAATTACGACACACGAATGTGTGTCATCTTTTTTAATGAGTTGTGCTTCAATGACACGCAATGTAAGTCATACATGCGTGTCATAAATTTATGACACACAAATGTGTGTCATCTTCATTTATGACGGGGTTTCAATGACGCTCAATGCGCGTTATAAATGGGCATCATAAATTTGTGTAATAAATGTGTGTCATACCTGCGCGTAATAGATTTATGACACACAATTGCGTGTCATCTGAGATTTATGTCGGTGGCTTCAATGACACGCATTTGTGTGTCATCTGCACCCATAGATGACGTGCAATGAGCATCATTAAAGGGTTTTTTCTAGTAGTGCATTTTATCACTTAGATTCCTAAAACCAAAATTTCAGCATTAAAATTATTACCATTCAAATGCTTTTAAAAAGGTATAATTACATTTAAGTACCTCAACTATGCAAATGTTGTACTTAAATCACCAACCTTTTTAAACTTCCAAAATGGTTATATTTCATATCTAAACACTCATTTCACTCCCAAAACAATAATTTTCCAGCATAGTATATCAATTATTAAACAATTATACAACCATTCATAACTTTTCCAAAATTTTCAAAATGGTATCCCAATTTTTCAAAAATTACATAATGGTTCCCAAATTTTTATAAGGATTGTAGAATACTTCCTACATCATTTCCAGCCCTTATATAATTCTTCCATAATTTTTCTCACTCAATTACCTCATTGCCGAATACTTTAAACTTAAAAACTAAGTTTTCATAATTTTACTCAATTTTGATTCAATTCAAGCATGAAATCAATTTCCAATCAACCTTACAACATCTCTACAATCAAATCCATAATCAACTCTCATCAAAACACCAAGTTCTTTAATTTATTCAAGTTTTAATCATAATTCATGCTTAGAAATGAATCTAAAACCTCAAAAACATCAATATTCATCACCAATTTCTTGAACCTTAACATGAATATAAACCATAAAATTTGGGATCTTTAAAATTAAGCAAGTTGAACAAGCATAATTGGTACCAAAAGATAGTGTTTTTTGACTAGATCACTTTCATATTTCACAGCATAACTTGAAATCCAAAGGAAATGCCTTAAAAATAGGAAATAAATATTTTCCCCTTACCTTGGTATAACTCACGAAAATGGAGAGAAAGATGAACAACTTTGCCATGAAATTTATATATTTTTCATGCTAAGTCTATCTTAAATTTCACTTTAATGAATTTTAAATTCATTAAATTAGAAAATTACCAATTCACCCTTAATGAAACTTCGTAATTACGATTAAACCAAGACACCTAACCATAAGTCAAAGATGAACAAATAAAATCTTAGGGTTGTTTGTTTGGCTCTAAATGGAACCATTCAGCGCTGAATACTGAACCGTTCAACATTCAGCGTATTTGTTTATCACATCTGAATGATTTAGTCCTGACTGATTCAACAAAACAGTACTTAATGATTCAACATCAAAGTACATTCTGAATCATTCAGAGCCATTATCAAACAACATGTCACATTCAGAGCTAATTCATATAGAGCCTCTGAATCATTCATCATTTGAATCATTCAGCGCTTAATCATTCTGAAGTAAACAAATAGCCCCTTAGTTTACCGATTTGCCCTTGCCTTTTTTTTCCAAAAATCATAATCTTGCAACTTTAAATCCAACGATCCAAATTAAACATTGAATTAAACCCTTAAATCTAAAGATTTATATTATTTTCCAACATTTACTAATGTGAAAATAATATTTTTTGGTCTAAGGTATCATCCTTTAGATTTTCCTTAATTTTCGATTCGATTCGATTTACCGAATTTTTCTTCAACTTCCTTGTTCTATAACTTTTATTACACACCTCATAATCAAAATTTATTCTTGAAATAAACTATTTATTTACAAGGCCCAAAATGTAAACTTTTAAAAAAATACCATTTTAGTCCCTAAACTTTTCCAAAGTTTATACTTTGGTCACCAAACTTTCAAAATTTCCATTTTGGTCACTATCTAAATTTTGCGGTATTACAATATGGCCCACATTGGAAGGGAGAAATATCTTTTGATGAATTTATTGGAGGTCTTTCTTTCTTTCTTTTTTGTTAAATTTGGTGTGATAAGTCCCTTGCACACATGTAACATTATTATTTGATTTGTGTTTGTGTCTTCAACATGTATCATGTATGTATTATCCTTTTATAAATATATATATATCAATAACTTCTATTGTAGAAACCTATTAAGTGAGTTAATAACCACGTGTTAGAAAACAAACTATAGGACATCAAGAGGGGCAAAAGAAATTTTGTTCGGAGACTTGAAAAATATATGACAAAATAAACAAAAAAAAATAACCCTCAAATTAAGTTGTGACCATCTCTCTACACTAATAAGTGGTTTATAAATTAATTTCTCATGTTTCAAAGAAAATAAACGACAACCAATAGTCATTAAATAGGGACAAAATCTGTTGTTTGATTTAAAAATTATGACTATAAATCGATATACAAAAGATAATGTAGACACTTTAAATTCTTCTTGTGATCAATTTTTTTATAAACATTAAACTTACGTAATTTGTGGCCTTTTGTAGCTCCTTTACACTTTAACCTTTAAACTCAATTTACTAGATTAACATCATATTTTCTAAAAAAATAATAATTTTTGTTTACGATTTTGTATATGTCAGATTGTCTTGAAATTTTCTTTTTAAAGTATACTAGACAGGACTATTAACTATGATTCTAGTAAGAAAATTTAACATACTTTTATTAAATACTTAAACATCATACAAAAATATAAAAAAATCATAACATATTATTAGATTAATTAAGCATATTTCCACTCGATTGGTAAGCTGTAGCTTTTTAAATCTTTAATGTTAGGCCATCGCCACCTTGAATCATTGCTTGAATATCAACCTATGGTGTTGTCTGATTCTCACTTCTAAAATATTCTTGAAGTTCAAATTAATCAAATTAAAGTTATGGTTTATTTTCATAAAATTCAAACTGAAGCTGATAATCAACCAGAAACTAATATATGAATATAAATAAGCTTTACTCGTTAATCTAATACATCTCACCTTGACATTAAAGATGTGTAGGTGAAAGTCTAATATTATTGAAGTCATTAGTGAAAGTAATAAAAAAAAACCCTTTGTTTGTTTATTCATTAGTCAACATACATCACTATGTATTAATTCCAACAAATCACTTGCATATTCACTTTACTATTAAAAAGAGTTTTGATCATTTTTTTCTCAATAGGCAAGATTCGCATACCTTATATTGTTAAAAAATAAATGAATTTAAAAACTCATTTTTATGCAGTTTTGATATGCGGTTTTCATTTATATGACTTAAACAACAATTCCAAATATAAATATGATTAGAGTCATTTATTCTAATCTTTTAATAATTATGTTATAAATGTATTTATCTTGTTTTAAAGTGCAGAGATCATTAATTAATTGTGTCGAAGAATAGAAAATATTATTGAGATAAAATGAACAATAGTTAATCTTAATAATTACCTCATAATCAGTCTTGTCTACACTATAAATCGAAATGTTGTTTTTAGTTAAACTAGACACAAAATAATAATCCTATAAACATAAATCAAAACTATTAAATAAAATATATGTCCTTATAACTAATGAAATAACTCTTGTTCCATTTTCAACTAGTAGGTCTACATCTGATTTAGCCAGAAACTAGTGTCCCTGTGTTGCTGCGGTCAATGTTATGGTTCGTTACGAATACATGCTTGTGATCATAAGTTCTGGACGTATTATAATTAACTATGGGGATCCAACCATGATCGAAGCTTCTACTCTTGTCGTGGGTGCTTGATTTGCCTGTACTCGTTGAAAGTGATTCTTCTAATTTGGTTCAACTGCTCTTCTTTCATATTATGAATCAGCGGTCAACTATCATCTTGTTAAAGCGCGACGTATTTTGGACGCTATCAGCAGATCTTTGTATTTCAATCATGAATGCCCGAAATGTATTTCCGAGTCTGTTCTTCATGCACTATTTATGGTTAATATATATGACGCACTCCCTTCAAAAGAAGAAATTTACAAACAAAGAAAAATAATTTATGCATTGTCTAAATATCAGAAAATGATTCCAAGAAATTATTAATACAATTTATTTTCTGAAAACTATTTCTTATAAGTGTATAAAAACCCTTATTCTATTTGATTTCTTCAGAAAAATTATATCCAACAAATTCTAACACCTACAAGCATAACCGCACGTTACCTAACAAAAACTCCAAGGTAAGTTTTCAAGTTATGGGAAATCCGGGGGGGGGGGGAATTGGTGAGAGTAATAACAGTGTTAGAGAATGATAATGAATCTTGATAATACAAAGTATTTGTCTACCAAACTTGATTTCTTAAAACAAGATGGCTATCATATAAAAGATGCACGTAAAGAAATCATGGATCACCAATTTCAACATAGCAATTCTTAAGAGCTTTCATTCACCCTTCACCTCTATAACTCACCATGTTCCCCCCCCCCCCATCCTGACCAGAGAGAGAAAGATAGCTCACTTCAATCTTCCTTCTTCTGAGGTCCATACCGACTGCTTTCAGCCCCAGAGCTCTCAGCAGGATCAACCGCATCACGACCGCCAGCCCTTTAAGATTCGTCTTCTTTCCCGATGCTTTGTACAAGAATCATCATTGCAACAATGAATACAATTATGTAGACACTTCTGATACCAATTAGTGAATGGATAAAGTCCATAAAAGATGGCCCTTTAACTGTTTTCCTTTCTGTTCTTCCTTCCCTATATCCTTCCAGGAATCGTGAGATTTGAGACCCCTGATCTTCGTTATCAAGGCTCTCAACACCAACAACCTTCAATAGCAACAAAATCCAGGTCAGAAAATGACTCTCGTCTTATAATACAAGAAATACACTAGTAGTATCAAGCAAGAAACCACCATGATCAGCAATTTTCCTGCATGTGATCAACCATCATTGAGAAAAAGGGAAATAATTTCCAGCTCTTATTAGCATTTAAACAATTTCAAGGGTTCAAAGATATAGGGATAATGAATTCAAGAATAACTCAGGGAACAGTGGATAGTTGTACGGACTACTCCCAGCTTCTACATACAAGTTCATACATGTGATCAGCAATTTTCCTGCATGTGATCAACCATCATTGAGAAAAAGGGAAATAATCTCCAGCTCTTATTAGCATTTAAACAATTTCAAGGGTTCAAAGATATAGGGATAATGAATTCAAGAATAACTCAGGGAACAGTGGATAGTTGTACGGACTACTCCCAGCTTCTACATACAAGTTCATACATCTAGGTCCATGTGAGAAAATGCATGTCACCTCATTCAAGGAATTAATACAGTATCATACAGTATCATATAAATGCATGTTACACCCTATAATTTTTAGAATTTTCATTCTCATGCTTCAATTATTGCCCTAACTTTCATTAACTCACAGTTTTGACTGGCCCCATACTAAATAGAAGTTGGAAAGGTTAACAACGTTCAAAGAACTAAAAATAATTAAGATACATATCAGCTTAGGGTGCTGCTAATTTCTCCATTTGCAAAGATACTGACTTAAATGCAAGATTCAGTACCAAAAGCATTGCAACTAGTTTAAATGGATTTGGCATAAGATAATTTAATTTTCTTAACTATAAAAATGACATTTATATCAATAATAAAATATGGCTAGATGGTTAAGGGTTTGAATTAAGTTTACCAAATTCTTAACAAGTTTTAGCATTTTTAATTTAAAAAAAAATTGTATCGCCATATACATGTGGTTAATCCACAGATTCACATGCAGTTCTAAATGAGTTGTTAACAAGGGCTAGCATTTCTTTGAAGGATTAAAGAACTAGGTAAAACTAGCACCTTTTTTTTTATAGGAATAGGATGCTTCATTAAAAACCTCCCTCTAAGTAGTCCATTGCCCTAAGGCAAGAACCCTCTAGTGGAAGGAGGAAAAGAGTACATCATTTTATTAATGATAATACAATTACATAAAATTTAAAAACACTCCTACAAAAATATATAAGACTTGATACACTCCTGCTTGACCTCCCCTCAAAGACATACAAACCAACTAAAAGCAGTACAATCAGCCAATTCCCTCCTTAGCTAGCTTGTCCGCCTCACAATTACAACACCTAGGAATCCACTTGATAATGAACTGATTTAAAGAAACAGCAGACACAATCTCCTTCACAAAATTTGACAGGTAAATAGGGACTGAACTCTGATCTTTAATCCATTCTACTGTTGTCTTTGAATCACTTTCAATAATGAGCCTACCCTTCGAAGCCCATACAGATGAAACAAAGATGTCAATGCCTTTCTTGATAGCCTTCATTTCTGCTAGGATAGGAGTATTAGGACCTACATTTACTGAAAATGAAGTCAGTACAACCCGATTCCAGTCCCTTAGAATTCCCCCAATACCAGCCACCATCCCCACACTACTCACCGCCCCGTCCACATTCATCTTAAAGAAGTCCAGTGGAGGAGGAATCCAGCAGAACACACTACTGTCCAGAACCTTAGAGTCTGAAAGGTTGTCAGCCACAGAGGGGTCACCAATTAAGAAATCAACCTGAGTTGAAAAAAGGGGATACTTAGCTACAAACCACTTAGCTACTCTGAATCGAACAGTGAAAAATAAAGAGATACTGTCCAACTTTCCTTTGTCGAAGATGATCTCATTCCTTAACTTCCAAATGGACCAAAAAACTACCCCTGGAATAAACTTCCATATAGTAGAATATGGCCTCAAATCGGCCCATGAACTAAGCAGTTTAGGAGGGTCTTGCAGAAGAGCAAGCCAAATACCCCAGTACCCTATAATTTTCATCCACAGTTCCCAAGATACAGGACAAGAAATAAATAGATGATGAACTGATTCAACTCCTTGATTACAAAACGGGCAGAGAATGTTCTCCCCTAAATCAACCCCCCTTCTCAATAACTCCACTCTCACAGCTACTTTTTTGATGTGATAATTGCCAAAGGAAAGTCTCCACTCGAGGAGGAACTAAACCCAGCCAAACAACTTTCTCCCACTGAGCTGAGTCATCAAGAGAAACAGAAAGAGCTTTCTTACACGCTTTAACAGAAAACTGCCCATCATCCGAACCATCCTACAACAAACAATCCTCCAAAGCCTCCATCAGTTTAATATTTTTTAGGTTGTCCAATAACTCAACGAATTGCTCAACCTCCCAATCACAAAGGTTCCTCCTGGTCTTAATATTTCAAACCCATCCAGACGAATCGAAACTCCCAAAATTAGCTACGTTACCCAATTTATTTGAAGAAAGGGCATACATTCTAGGAAACATAAGTTTTAAAGGAAAATCCCCATTCCACGTATCACTCCAAAATGAAATAGATTTACCATTACCTATTTGAAGCTTAACATGAGATCTAAGGCAACCTCCAATGACATCCTCCTTTAAATAGTTATTCACAATTCCCCTCCATATCCAAGAGTTTTTATGAGAGAAAACTCTATTAATATCCATGGATTGACAGCTCACATTGTGTTTGCTACATAATAGTTTCTTCCACATCGAATTCTTATCATTGGCAAACTTCCAAACCCACTTGCCCAACAACGCTCGATTTGTAACCTTCAAATCCGCCACTCCCAATCCTCCTTCACTCAACGGCCTACATATATAATCCCAGCGCACCCAGTGCATTCTCTTCTTGTCACCCCTACTCCCCCATAAAAAATCCGACATCAATGAATTTAACCTCTGACAAATAGTAGAAGGCATCTTAAAAATAGATAGGAAAAAAATAGGTAAGGATGACAATACCGACTTTATTAACACCAATCTACCCGCCATAGATAAAGAAACAGCTTTCCAACCAGCCAATTTCTTATTAAAGTTGACAATAACCGAATCCCACAACTTCTCCGAATTCGTTCTCGCCCCTAAAGGATGGCCTAAGTATTCTGTGGGAAATGAACCAATATAACAACCAATCTCCGTAGCCCAATCTTCAAGGATGTCACTCTCCACATTAATTCCGTAAAGTTTACTTTTGGCTAAATTTAAATGGAGCCCCGTTATTAAGCTGAAAATCCTCAAAATTCTTCTAACATTCTTAATCTGCGTAATTGATGCTCGGCAAAATATAATTAGGTCATCTGCAAACTGAAGATGGGACAAAGAGAATGGATTTTGATATTTACCAAAAGAGAAACCTTCAAACAGACCCAAATCCACTGCTTTAGTCAACATCCTATGAAGTAATTCCCCGACCAAATTGAATAGAAGAGGAGAAAGGCTACAACCTTGCCTCAAGCCTTTAGCAATAGAAAACTCCTTAGTAGGAGACCCATTCACTAGAACCGAAATAGAAGCTGTGGAGATACATTGTGAGATCCAAGCACACCACCTCTCTCCAAAACCCATCTCCTTCATTAGCCTTTGAAGAATCTGCCATTCTACTATATCGTATGCTCTACTGAAATCCACTTTAAGAACAACCCCTTTAAGTCCTTGCTTCCTCCAATAATCAATTCCTTCATTTGCTAAAAATGCACAGTCCAACAATTGTCTACCCGGAATAAAAGCAAACTGAGACGGACTAATGATATCCTTGAAACAAGAAATAAGTCTTTTTGAGAGAACTTTTGAGAGGATTTTATACAAGCTGCCCACAAGACTAATGGGTCTATAGTCTTCAATGCTCTCGGGAGAACCTTTCTTAGGAATCAAGGTTATAAACGCATGATTGACTCCACGCTCCCACATCTTACCTTGATAGAAATCAGAGAAAAACTCCATGGTTTGCTCCTTTAGACTTTCCCAATATTTCTTATAGAAACCCATGGTAAAACCATCCGGGCCAGGGGCTTTCGCACTATCCGAAGAAGAGATTACTTACCACACTTCTTGCTCAGAGAATTCCACCTTCAAAGATGCACTCTGAATTGCTGATAGTTGCGCAAAATCCAAATTTAGGCCCTCAACCTCCATTGCTGAATTGGTATTGTAAGCTGTCTTGAAGAAATTGAACAAACTGCTTCTAATTTTTCCTGTGTCCGAGATAAATTCTCCCTTAATTTTCAATGAATGAATAGTGTTGACCCTGTTCCTCGTCAAAGCACTCAAGTGAAAGAACCTCGTATTTCTATCCCCATCCTTAATCCACCTACTCCTGGACTTCTGACACCAGATGCTCTCCTCGGTCCTTAACAGCCTCCACAACTCCTTTTTACATTCTACCATCTGATCCCACTCCCCCTTGGACAAGATTCCACCTTGCGACTTCCTTTCCCAATTCTCTATCTTCCCTTCAAGAACCGAAATGGAGTCTGGCAACCCAACATTGCTGTTTCCAGGCCAACTTCTGATCTTCTTTTTAGCCATCTGTAGCATTCTGAAAATTCCCCCAAAATTCCTCTTATTCTTAAAACATGTTTATGAACAAGTCTACTCAAGGATGTACATAAATCTAGCTAATCCATGTTGAAAATCAAGAAGAGGTTGAAGGGAAGAAAGAAGGCTGCTACTGTGAGCAAAGAGGAAGAAGAAAAAAGGGAAAAAGAAATTGGAGAATTAGGTCCTGCAAAAACAGCTTGATCATCTCTCAAGTATGAATGGGATTTTATACTTGTAATCAACTATACAAATAAGGAATGATAGTATTGGTAGTATTAGAACAAGAAGGTATACCGACTTGTACAATACTAACTACTTTGGTTCAAATACTTTAATTGTGAAAAATCAAAGGAATAGTAGTATTGGACAAGATTTGACAAAATGAACCAAGTTGAAGGACCAACTTCAGAATTTTTTCCCTTTCAAACATGTATCAGTATCACTATGTTCACACCATCTTGTAGCTAGACATATCACTTATGTCCTGAACATGAGAACACAACTCATCAACCTAAACTAACCTGATTTGACCATAAAAGTAAGCAACTTTAACCCAAAAATGACTTGATGATCTAAACCTTAAATGCCCCATACTCAAAATGAGCTGAACAAGTAATCTGAAATAACCTGAACTTAAATGAAGTATAATCTTAAAAAAAATTAATAAAATAATACGTAAAACATAAATTATAAATCTGTTTTAATTTGTCTTGTAAATTGTAACAGTCATTTTGGATTATGATAGAGTATGCAATCATTATTTGGAATGTATAATTTGATCATATTTTTATATTTATTCTATTATCCTTACGTATAAGTGTGGATGACTATACATTTATAGTTAAAATCATTATATATAAATACGATTTAGACTTATATCACAGTATCACTATGACAATTTCAGGAAATATTACTAAATTGTGTGTGTGTGTATTGTAGATTAATTAATTTAATGTATAATAATTTATATTAAATTTCATGTCAAAAATATTTTTAATTATTTTTAAATTTATTATAAGAAATTTAAACTTAAACTCTCTAATTAAAATGAATAACTTGAATTTCGTCTCGAATGACCTAAACCCAAATAACATGATTGTCGAACTCAAATTATGACTCGAAATGACCCGAACATGAAAAATTCTGACCCAAAAAACCTCATTGTCAAACTTGAAACAATCAGAACCCCAAAAAGTTTGAACTAGAAATGATCCAAAGAATTAATCCTTAAATTTTAGAACACGAATATACCCAACCCAGAATGACCTGATCTTAAACTAACTCGGTCTGCCCAATTGACAGATCTACCTATAGTTGATGGTAGCTAAGATTGGCATGATCAATGACCATATACTGATGTAACACGTGTATTGTCATGATGCGCTGATGATAAATTATACTAAAGATAAGAATAAAATCAACTACAGACCATCATTAGAGGCATTAATGTTGCGTTAAATTTAAAAATATAACATTTAAAAATTACTACTTACAGATAAGTACTCCTCATTTCCATTCCAAACAATCATTTTTGGCAGCTTTGTCTTCTTGTTGGCCTCAAATTTATCAGCAAAGTCTTCCCATTGCTTAACCCCGACGTAACTAAATAACAAATCACGGTTTGCAGCAGCAGCAGCCCTCAATAACTTGATCAAGTTCTGTGATTGTTCTTCATTCTCATCAGCTGTGATTGTTAAAACAATTTTCCTCTCCTCGTCTTTCAATAGCTTCAATGTCTCATGGTTCAAGGGCACCACCAAAGGAAGCAAATTTTGTTTTATAAAATCCCCCAAAAATATATCTGACATGATTAAAGCTGAAAGGTAAGATTACTTCTCCTCTATGCAGTCAGAGAAAAAAATATATAGATGATGAGCAAATGAAAAGAAGAGTATGATGCCACTATCTAGGCATGACTTGACAATTAAAGCTAACGAATTATGAGGCTATTATTTACATAGAATCAAAGATAACCACCGTTCTTTTCAGGTTATTATAAAACCATGAAAGAGTAACCATTTCACACGGTGCACGTCCATTCTTTCCTTACTCCGGATGATTGAAGTTCTTTATCTTATGATTTTAAATTTTTCTCACTAATTATTCCTTTAATAGAGAGAAAAGGGGGAAATGAACTCCTCGACATTTTCGTATCCAACATCAAACAAGAGACCAAAAGAGAAACATGCATATTGGTCAACAAAAGACGGGAAATTCCTGTTCTGTAAGATAAAATTATACCACACTTTAGAATTCCATCTTTCGAACTCATTTTTCAACCTTAATTCTTTTGGTTTCACTGTTCTTTTCCCCTTAAACCATATCAAAATTTGGTAACTAGAGCCTTCCTTTTTAGATACTAGTGTTTAAAGTAAGATTTACTTTTAAGCCACAGTTGGATGCGTTAGAGCTCGAGGAAGATTAATTTTGGTAAGTGGAGAAAGTGGAGGCAGTAAAACAGAAAATACAAATGCTTATGTAATATCTAGCATACATGGGAGGAAGAGTTAACTGCAGAGGAATGGCCTTGCGGGCCAAAAAGCATTGGATTCTAATCCCCTGATAGAAACATTTGGCAATGCAAAGACCGTTAGAATCAATAACTCAAGCAGATTTGAT
Source organism: Hibiscus syriacus (assembly GCF_006381635.1). Lineage (NCBI taxonomy): Eukaryota > Viridiplantae > Streptophyta > Magnoliopsida > Malvales > Malvaceae > Hibiscus > Hibiscus syriacus. Next base: position 2,778,825 of record NW_024062770.1, read on the forward strand.
AAATTTATGCAAATTCAGTATGTTGCTCCTGCAGTGATGAAGGGTTCATATGATGTTGGAAGAATTCAATATGCTGCTGCTGTGATGAATGGCCCATATGATGATGCTGAAATTTCAGACGATATGCAGGAATTTTCCAAGGCTAAAACAGAAGTGTCTAAAGATGTCTTGGATGTTAAAGAAACTATGTCTGCAATGGGTAATCAATAAAGGAGATTTTTGGTGGAATGGTTAAGCAAAAGAGCTAGTAGAAATTGGATTGTGCAAAAAGAGTTAATCAAGAAATTGGCTAGGCAGAAGCTTTGGAATTATTTATTTTAGTTTGTCTGATTTATTAATTGTTAGATATAAGTTATTTTTAAGGTTTAATCCAGGCCTAAGATTATTAGTTATATTTAGGATTTTAATATAGGGTTGGGATTTAAAGTTTATTTATAAATATAGCATAAATAAGTTGTAAAATATTTACAGCCGTGTTGTTATTATTATTTCCTTTGCATTAATAGAAAAAGTAGAGGTTTTTATTACCCGAAGCAATTTTTTTGAGTTCCATCTTCTACCGGAAACAGCCTTATTTCTTTTGGTACACTGTTCTTTTTCTCTTAAACTGCATCACTCTCAAGGAAACGGTTCTTTCTTCACCATTTTCCTCTTTCTTTTCTCCAAACTTCTAAATTCCTCTCGATTAACTTCCAAACATGGTATCAAAATGAGGTAACTCCATCACCAGAAGCTGCAGGTGTGAGCCAGACATGCCACCACCACAGTTCTACCCTCTTCTCAGGCGCCAGCAAAAGAGAAATGTTCCAGCCACCTTTTCCATTCATGACACTGGAACTTTTGATTTTTAAAGTTTAACCCCATATTTAAAGAGCCAAACCCCATTAGTCCCAACCAATATGTGATTGTTGTAAGATATTTATCCCTCATGAATAGTAACAGTATCATTGTTTTCTTCTTTATATGTCCTAGCCACTTTAAACATGTTTCCACATTTAGTCACACATGTAACAACCTGGAAATTTGAAAATAATATTTAATTGAAATTTGAGGATTTAATTGTGTAATTGGTGAAAATTAGGGACTAAATTGAAAGTTTTCAAAACTTGTAGGTTGTTGTAGAGTTTAAGTAAATTCAGGGACTAAGCCCTGAATTTACCCAAAAAAAGTGTCGGCAGACACTCTATTAAATGGAGAATCAGATGTGCGCGGGGTGAATTATTAAAAAAAAGAAGAAGAGAAAATAACCTCAGTGACCAAAAATGCCTTATAATATACGATTTTAATCAACTTTTTTTGGATTTGCCAAAATGACCAACAAAAATCGCAATGCGAAATAAAAATCGCAACGCGATCTCAAGAATCGCAAATCAGTTCCCAGAATCGCAATGCGATAGTACAAATTCGCATTGCAATTTTCCAGAATCGCAACTCGAAGATGAAAATCGCAACGCGAACATATAAATCGCAACGCGATTCTGACTATCGCAACGAGTATCCGTAAAATCACAACGCGTATCCGTAAATCGCAACGACAATACGTAAAATCGCAACGCGTATCCGTAAATCGCAACGAGAATACGTAAATCGCAACGCGTATCTGTAAATCGCAACGAGAATACGTAAATCGCAATGCGAATACGTAAATCGCAATGCGAATCTGTAAATCGCAACGAGATTCTGACTATCGAAATACTGAATTTCAAATTCGCAACTCGATTTCTGAATTCGCAACAGGTTTTAATTTCGCAACACAAATGTTTTGGGTATATAACTACGCAGCAGCAACAACTCATAACCTAAATCCCTAAATCGCAACTCATTCCATCTCCATCTATCACTCTCTCCGGCGACATCCGTTCCTATATCCAACGACATCCTTCCCCATCCGACAACAGGTTTTAGTTTCGCAGCTCGTTTGTTTAGTAAATTAATTTACAATAATGAAATCATCTAATGTTGATCATGTTTAGATAGATTTGTGTTTTGGAGGGTCATGGGAGAATGTTCATGGTGTTTTACAATATATGCCTTTACCCATGAATCTTCAACTAAAACTGTCATTAAAAAAGTTAACTTATGAAACTCTAATGTTACGTGTTGCAAATAAATTGAATTTAGAGCCCCTAAGTGGATTTAGGCTATCTTATCAGAGAAATGGTAAAGTTTATTTGTTAACCGACAATGAAGATGTTGAACGATTCATTGCTTACATTAGTGTTTCAAGTGATGATGTTACATTGTATGTTGTTGAACCTAGAAGTAGTGAAGTTGGGTCAGTAGCGGGTAGTAATCAACTAAGTTTTTCAACCCCAGTTTATGGTGCTCAAAATTTAATGGTTCCACCACAATTTCATCACCAAGCAAATATTGTTTCACCACATTTCCAATACCAAACACAATCTCAAAACCCACAACCTTTCCCTAATCCAAATCCCAATCAACTTTCAGCACCAAATTCTGGTTTTCGTATTGACCAGTTAGACGATGATGAGCCAACAGAAAAAATTATGAGTACTAGTCAGTATTCGAAATTTGATCTTGGTCAATACCCGGACTTTGATCTTGGTCAATACTCGGATTTTGATGATTTTTCAAAAGAAGAAACAGACCCTGCGTGTAATGATTTTGATATTGGTCAATACCTGAATTTTGATGATGAAACAACCGTTGCCGAGGAAGACGTTGTTGATGATAATGAGGAGGAAATTACGACTGTAAATGAACATGTTGAACATCCATTCAGTAATTCATATAACACTGAAGAAGAAAAAGAAGAAGAAATCCCCAAAGAACAGTCCCCGAAGAAAATGCCACGGGAGTATAACTGGAATATGCCAGAATAACTTCATATACCGGAAGAAGAGTTGGTAAAGATAGCAGTTGATTGTTACACAAAAATTATTCGTATCAAGAAAGATGATTGTTTTGATACAAAGGAAGACTTGAAGATAGCTTTGTATACGAAATGTGTGGAAGATGGCAATCAACGAAAAGTTAACAAATCAAGCAAAGATCGTTTCGAAACAAGGTGTATGATTGACAAAATCTGTATGTGGCGTATGATTGCAAAGAGGATAAAAGATTGCGAAATGTTTCAAGTTAGGACTTTTATTGATAAACATACATGTTCAAGAACCCAAGTTTTTCCTCACCATAGACAGGCAAACAAAAAGGTGTTGAGTGGTTTTCTGGCTGAGTTAATGTTTTTGAATGGTAGGGTATATCGGGGACATGAAATTATGACTGACATGAATGCTCAGTTCAAGATTAGTATCTCATATTCTCAAGCTTGGAGAGCCAAATGTTATGCATTGGAATTGTTGAGGGGGTCGCCAGAAGCATCGTTTGCCCAACTGTCGGCTTATTGTCACAATTTAAAGCTGAAAAATCCTGGGTTGGTAACTCATATCAAAACAGATAGAGATGGACGCTTTGAGTTGCTGTTTATCGCCATTGCTGCTGCGGTTAGTAAATCAATATAATTTTATTGACTCATTTTTGTTAGTTACATGCATTTCACATTTAAATGATTATATTTCTTGTGTATATGATTTTGTAGATTCGTTCATTTATTAATTGCATGCGCCCAGTTATTATAGTTGACGGAGCACATTTAAAAGGTCGATACCTTGGAGTAAACTTATTAGCAGTAGCCATGGATGCTAACAATGGGATACTGCCAATAGCTTACGGGGTTGGCAAATCTGAAACCTCTGATTCATGGATATGGTTTATGGGGCATCTTAGGGATTGCATAGGTCCTATTAGCAATCTGACAATCATATCCGATAGGGCAAACTCAATTGACAACGCTGTTAGAAGGTGTTTCCCAGATGCTTTTCATGGACTTTGTGATGTTCATTTGTATAGAAATCTAAAATCAAGGTCTGTTGGTATAAAAAATCAAAAATGGGCATACTGGAAGGCTGTAAAAGCTTATCAGGAAGTGGATTTTAATAAGCATATAAACTGTTTAAGACGTGTTTTGCCTCAGTGTGCTCAAACACTAGAAGATGTCGGGTTTGAAATATGGTCAAGAGTACATCAACTTGGAGCAAGATATGGTTTCATGACGTTTAATAGTGCAGAATCAATCAACGCTCTAAGTCGTCATTCCCGAAAATTACCCATTACTATGTTAATGGAGTTTTTTCGAGCCTCTATTCAACAGTGGTACTACAAGAAAAGAAACCATGCAGATATTATTTCTTTAAATTCGTAACTTATCATATATTTTATTAAGTATTATTTATTTAAATTTACAGGAACGTTGGAATATCGTGTTACACCATGGACAGAAAAAAAGATAACGAAACGTGTTGTGAAGTCAACGTCATGGAGAGTTGAACCATGTTCAAACACTTTGTTTGAAGTACTGGATAATAACTTAAATGGGCTTGTCGATCTAAATGCAAAGACGTGTAGTTGTATGAAATGGCAAACATCTGGTTATCCGTGTGGCCATGTTATAAAAGTTTCTCTTCATCTAAACCAAGATGATTCAAGCGCATACGCTATGGATTGCTACACTACAGAAGTATATCGACAGACTTATGGCGAGATTGTCTACCCTATTCCACATCCTTCTGAGTGTGACATACCAGATGACTTACAAACAGTTTTGCCACCAGCCATGGATAGAAGGCTACCTGGCCGACCAAAAAGTCACGATCGTATACCGTCTAAGGGTGAAGAGAAGAAGAGATCGACATGTAGTCGGTGCAAGGAAAGTGGTCATACAAGGTTGACACGTGGATCACCAGTGCCATCACAATCATCTTTTCCTCTACCAAAATATGGATCCTTATCAAAATCCAAAGCTCATATGGTGTCAAGCAAAAGGCAATCAAAATCGCAATCATCTTTAAAATCCCAATCACAACCGGCTTCACCTTTTGGGACTGTTAACTTAGGTGATTTTTAAATGCAAACGTTGTATTATGTGGATTTTATGTGTGAACTTTTAACATTTTCAGTTTGGCATTTATTAGTAACTTGAGTTTGAAAATTGCTATGATCTGTTCAGTTGTTATCACTTATTAGGCATTCATTTGACTATCGCAACACAGAAATGACGTTCGCAATCATCTTAATGTCTATCGCAACGCGGAAATTACTATCATAACGAGAGAATCGCAATGCGAAATGAAAATCACAACGTGAAAATTGCAACGCGAAAATGACTATCGCAATGCAAAATGAAAATCGCAACGAGAGAATCGCAATGCGAAATGAAAATCGCAACGAGGGAAAGCGAAATGAAAATCGCAACGCGAATTTAGTTTCGCGTTGCGATTTTGTCGTTGCGATTTTAATTTCGCATTGCGTTCTTCACCTTTTGGGATTGTTAAATTAGGTGATTTTTAAATGCAAACGTTGTATTATGTGGATTTTATGTGTGAACTTTTAACATTTTCAGTTAGGCATGTATTAGTAACTTGAGTTTGAAAATTGCTATGATCTGTTCAGTTGTTATAACTTATTAGGCATTCATTTGACTATCGCAACACGGAAATGACGTTCGCAATCATCTTAATGTCTATCGCAACGCGGAAATTACCATCGCAACGAGAGAATCGCAATGCAAAATGAAAATCGCAACGCGAAAATGACTATCACAATGCGAAATGAAAATCGCAACGAGAGAATCGCAATGCGAAATGAAAATCGCAACGAGGGAATCGCAATGCGAAATGAAAATCGCAACGCGAATTTAGTTTCGCGTTGCGATTTTAGTTTCGCGTTGCGATTTTAATTTCGCATTGCGATTCTCTCGTTGCGATTTTCATTTCGCATTGCGATAGTCATTTTTGCCTTCAACATAATGCAGATTGAAATCAACAAAATCAACCATTACATTTCAATCAATTAAACAAGCACAAATAAGAATTATGTTCACATCAATTAAACAAATCAACTTTTACAAATCATCTTTTACAAATCAATTAAACAATCAAAAAAATAAGCAATAATTCTTATTTCCTCATCTACTATTGAATCAACTTTTGCAGCCATACATCATTTTCACACAGCTCACTTCTGAGATTAACCTGCAGAAACCAAACATTTGCTCAAATAACACTTTCTACACATCTAAAACCTACAAACAACAAATTATTAAATTCTAGGTACTTAACCAATCATTTTCAAACCAAAAGCCTATAAACTTACCAATTGTTTATGGACACTTTCATAATGCGAATGCAGGTAGGCAGCGTCTCGCATATATCGTTCTAGCCATTAAAATGCCGAAACCACAAGCCTACTGTACCTCTATCTCTATCGGTGAGAGGTAGAAAATGTGTACTTCCTGTCGTCAAACGCTCCAAGCACATGCATACGAGAGGACCACAATCCCCTCTGGCTTCCTTCGTTTGTTGTGGTGCAGTCTCGTCTCTGCTAACTGTAATATTGAGCTTCTTTGGCTTCTTGTTTCCAGAACGAGTCCAATAATTTATCGCATCCAAGAATTTAGCCAAATGAGAGCTCCATCCCTTAATAATATCTCTTAAATCAGCCAATGATATGTAATTTATCATTCTGTCATATACTATTGCCTTAAGGGATGGGAGCTGAAGCTCGACGAGAAGCCAATGTTTACTTTCCAAAACAGGGATAAACACCTACAATCATAAGTAATAATTCATTCATTTGCGCACTTATTTATGAATACCTTTAAACTCAATCTAAAATAAATACTAACCTTATCGACCTCCCACCATGCAGGATAAAGTTTAGCTTGTCCATTGCCCAATGCAAATGATTCATCTCGTTGATTCTTCAAGTGAACGGCGTTAAAAGACGTTGGCATAATTGTATATCGTGTATTTCTTTTATTTTTCTTAAGTTTCCTAATTATTAGAAGACATGACACCCACGCATCGATATGCTGTTTTACAAAAAAAGACATATATTAGTGACTTACATAAATTTAAAAAAAATAATCAAATTGAAATATAAGAAAAATATAAGACTTACCCCTCCATCAAAATAGCCATTGTCTTCGACCCCTAATAATACGCCCCACCAAGACCGATCAAGCAACAAATAGATATCATCGTTGAGCTTGCATATGTCAGTGAAACACCCCTGGCTCCGCTCATGTAGATAAAAATCAACTGCGGTCTTAGCCTAAAGGGTGTTATCCAGAATTGTGTCCGGTAGTTGTCTCCTCTCCACTTCAGATACCGGAATGGTACTGGCCGGTAACTCATACAAGAGCCAACTCTTATCCATCATGTCCGGCACGTCAGAGGGTTTCTCAAGAATCTTACATATGACGCCATGTGAATCGGGCTCTTGAATGGTTGGAGGGACCTCTTCAACGATGACAATGGCCTCTTGAACGGTGGTAGGGGACTCTCGAGGAATGATAGGAGCCTCTTCAACGATAGGAGTGGACTCTTGAGGGATGACAGGAGAGTCGGGCTTCTTCTTGCGGTGTCTTTGCACTATTGGGGTGTACGGAGACTTAATAGCACGTGCACGCCGTCTGATGCGTGAACTCCGTCGTGCAAGAAAAACTCGACGTAAAGCATCCACCTTATCGAGCCGCTAAATAATTAAATACAAAAATCAGTAAATAAACAGACATGATATTTAAACAGTGGAAACAAAGACAAATACTAACTTCACAGTGTTAAAGAATAAATAGTTTAGCAGTATTGGCAGCAACCGAATAAATTTACTAAGCAATCTAAGTGAAATGGTTAATCTAAGTGAAATTACGAGTAAATTTATCATCAAGTTAAATATGGAAAATCTTAAACTTACCTTATTGCGTAGAGTATGAACCTCATTCTACAACGATACTACCATCTCACGTAGAGCGGCAACCTCACCACGTAAAGTAGACACCTCCACACGCCATGCACCATCGTTATCGCGTAGAGTACATATCTCCTCACGCAAGGCATTGACCTCATCACGTAACTCCCTTGACTCATCCCGTGGAGGTAGAGAATAGGGAGATAGAAGTCGTGGCATCTTTACCAGTCGCCTATCATGAGGTGATGGTGGAGAAGAGGCTCGATGATGTGACGGGATAGGTGATAGCTCTCATTGTAGAGGTGTATAGTCGGGTCGATCAGGTGATGGCTCTCGAAGTGGAGGAAGTGGAGGCTACTCATCATTCGTGCCATCAAAAAAACACTGACTAGCTTGCCACCAATCAGTGGCAAGCTCAGTCTCCGTGGGTGTCAGTCTCTGTAATGGAGTGTTGGCCTCCTAAAAATATAAAAACTCAAACAAAGTTAAACGCATACTATTAATAACTTGTTTATATATGATAGTATTTGTATTAACTTACATTATTTATTGTCGCATATGGTATTAAGTCTTCCCAATTCAACAGACGTTTCCTCTTCCAGTAGATAGCCCTAGGAATATCATTTGAAGTTTTTAATGCATATGTCCGCATGCTGGGGAAAGCATCGAATATCCAAATATACAAACAATATAATAATAAACATTAGTAATTGTTAAATAATCAATTATAATTTTGAAAATATTATATAGAAATTCTTACCTTAAATGCCCAAACAAAGCCTAACAAAGTGTATTTCGACCCATCGCCACGCAAACTTTTGCGGTCATCAAAGGCAGACGACAACTTAGTCCAGGTAGCTTTCCATATATACGAACCCCACGGAAATAGATTCCATGCATTTAGGTCATCTACCAATAATATTAGCTCTTGAGGAATAGGTTGTCTGGCCTCTATGCCTAAAAAGCCGGCATACAAAAGTACTAGAAGGCATACTCGGACAACATTGACGTCATTCATCCGAGTAAAACCATCTTTCTTATTAAACAATTTCTTCAGGTCTTCGACATGTAAGTTCGGCTTCTCTATTGACTCATCAGAAAAACTCGGGATAACCATGATGGGCGGGTGATATGACGAGTGTACCGGCCTACATCATCGTGTCCGAATCGTAGACCAGTGATTAAGCAGAACTCCTTCCGCCTAAAACAAGTATACGCCAGTGGAAAATAAAACCATATCTCTTCCTCACCACATTGTATACTGTCGGGTAGATCTCTAGTCATGGTCTGAAGCCACAAATGGGTCAAATTAGCATCTCCACCCGGATGCTGTACTCTCAGCTATAACCCGAAGCAGGTTTCCTCAAACAATTTTCTTTGTGCAGGTGAAAGCTTCGAAGCAATTGTAGTGGCTAGGCTAACTTTATTCCTTAATGTCAATGAAGCCGAAAAAAATTTCTACAAAAATAATAAACATACCAAGTTAGATATACCAAAAACTACACTGTGAAGATATACCAAAAACAATAAACATAAAGAGTAGTAGTTTATTCTTGAAACTAAAATTTACAACACTGTTTAATCTTTTGGTTGAAATGAAAATCGCAAAGAGAGAATGAAAATCGCAATGCGGATATGACTATCGCAACGCGAAATGAAAATCGCAACGAGAGAATCACAACGCGAAATTAAAATCGCAATGAGAGAATCGCAACGCGAAATGAAAATCGCAATGCGATTTTGGTTTCGCGTTTCGATTTTCATTTCGCGTTGCGATTCTCTCGTTGCGATTTTCATTTCTCTCGTTGCGATAGTCATTTTCGTGTTGCGATTTTCATTTTCATGTTGCGATTTTAAGTTTAGAAACTATTATTCTTCTGCAAATTGGAACTTTAACGGATTGCATTACTTCAACCAAAAGACAAAACAAAGACAAATACTAACTTCACATGGTTAAAGACTAAACAATTTAGCAGTATTGGCAGCAATCGAATGAATTTAATAAGAAATCTAAGTGAAATGGTTAATCTATTATTGAAATTACCAGTAAACTTATCATCAATTTCAATATAAAAACCTAAAATAATGCAAAAATTTCAAAATAAAAATAATTAAAAAAACTAACCCTCGGAGGTTGCTTTTCTATTTTTGAATGATTGTGAGGGATTTCTGACTGTGAATGGTTGTGAGGGATTTCGCCGGAGATGGGGACGGAAATCTTCGGAGATGGGGACGAATTTCGCCGTAGAGAGTGAGAGATGGAGATGGGACTGAGTTGTGATTTTTTTTAGGTTTTTAGGTTATGAGTTGTGATTACGGGATATACTGTGGACGGTTCAGTGTTCCGATAATTAATATTCGTGTTTGGAATTTGAAAATAAAATACGCGTAGCGATTATAATGGCGCTTTAAAAATCGCTTTGCGATTTACGGATACGCGTTACGATTTTACGTATTGTCGTTGCGATTTACGGATACGCATTGCGATTTACGTATTCTCGTTGCGATTTACAGATACGCGTTGCAATTTACGTATTCTCGTTGCGATTTACGGATACGTGTTGCGATTTTACGGATACTCGTTGCGATAGTCAGAATCGCGTTGCGATTTATATGTTCGCGTTGCGATTATGGCAACTGATTTGCGATTCTGGAGATCGCGTTGCGATTTTTATTTCGCATTGCAATTTTGTTGGTCATTTTGGCAAATCCAAAAAAAGTTGATTAAAATCGTATATTATAAGGCATTTTTGGTCACTGAGGTTATTTTCTCAAAAAAAAATTATAAGTTTTCTTCTTTTCAAGCCCCAACTTCTAACCACGATCCCGACGTCGTCCGACCTCTGATCGTCGTTTTGAAAACACCATCGTGTTCATCATCGAGTGAGGAAAAACCCCTTAAATTAATTGCAGGGAAACACCGAGAATTTCAAGTCAAAGTCTCGACTTTTTTTTTAGCACAATCGCCGAGAAAATGTTAAATTCATCGCCGATCGTTGCTCCGTTTACGACACCTCCCGCATCATCGTGTTCCTTGTGTCGTTCCGAGTCCGACGGTGTCATCCTTGATCTCTGTAAACGGCGGCACGTGAGGAGGTGAAGCGGTCAAAGTTTCCGATTTATTGAAATCGAGCTCTTCGCCGTTAAAAAATTTGAACCGAACTTTGTAAGTATCTCGAAATCACTCAAAATAGTTTTTAGAAAAATTTTCCGTAAATTATAGGACAACGTAGGATGTCACACGTGCCCCCACGAGCCGCCACTACGCGTGGGGAAGCTTCGACGGTAGCTTGAAACCGGTTTGACCGGTCTAAACCAGGCTGACCAGTCCGAACCGACCCGACCCGTCCCGTTGACCGTTGACCGTTGACCTCATTTGACCAGAACTTTGACCGGCTTTGACCGGATATTAAATGACCTTTGATTTTGACCGAGTATACCTATGCTGACATTTTTCGACGTTCCAAATCCGAATCCTAAGTCCGTTTCACCAAATTCGAACCCAAAAGTCTCCAAATTGTCAGTCAAACCCTTTGACTTTGATTTTGACCAAGAATTTAAATATCCGGAAGGTCATACTTTATGTTTTTTGACATCCTGAATCTGATTCCGAAGTCCTTTTTTCTAAATTCTGACCAAAAATTCCCAAATCGAGCACGTGAACCCAAAAAGACTTAGTATTTTAGTATTTTGATTATTTATTTGAGTTTTTACCTTTTTCAGATAACAGCAGACCGTAAGCTAGCAGATTTGGCATCAGGAGAGATCAACTACTTATTTTGTATGAACATATATCTCTATATGTTTTTCGGTTATATTTGGTGACATGTATTTGCTATCGTTTTGGATATATCTGTATTATTAATATTTTATTCTATATTATATTTAATGTTCTATAAGTTGTTAAAAAAAACCTCTGAATGGGACATGTGACCACTTAGGTTTGTGTCTAACTTACAGATCGGGTCTGGGGGGTTACATTTGGTGGTATCAGAGCTTTCGGTTTTAAACACTCGGACTGTATATGGGTCCTAAATTTTGGATTTTTAAGAAATAAAAAAAAATGTCACCTTAATTTATGATTTAAAATTTTCTCGAGATCCTTGATGCTAATCTGATATATGTTTCAAATTCTTTTTGTAGAGCCTTATAGATCAAACGATGAGTGTTGCTAGAGGTCTTAGGACAGGACGTGGACGTGGTGGAGGGCGAGTTGCTCGACCTTCTGTTACGATTGACTATCCGATGTCTCCACGTGATCCTTCTATTCCGCAAGTAGATCCGACCCTTTCTCATGATGATCAGTTTACTCCTATGAGAGACCCTCCCGTCACTGGAGATGAGGATACTGACATGAATAAAGACGTCATTAATAGAGCTATATTCCGCGTGTTTCAGAGAGCTGCCAGAGCCATAGTAATATGACTACGGTTGAGATTTCAAATTCTTTGGTCGCTGCTGGTGTAATTCCATTCGGTGGGTATTACTGGTGGACCCCCGACAGATGCTGAGTATTGGTTGGAGGACACAGAGAGGATTATGGATGAGATGGACCTCGGACCTGAGCAGAAGTTGAAGGGGGCCCTAAATATGTTGAAGAAAGAGAGCTTTAAATGGTGGCAATCAATTTCTGGTAGTATTCCGAGAAACCAGTTGACATGGGATCTTTTTAAGACTCGCTTCCGGAGTCGCTACATCGGAGAGAGATACTTGCAAGAGCGACGTCAGGAGTTTCAAAATCTGGAACAGGGTAATATGTCTGTTATGGACTACGAGGTTGAGTTCATCCGATTGAGCCGTTATGCTCCTGGACTTGTTGACACAGAGACAGATAAATGTTTGAGATTTGAAAATGGACTCCGGTATGAGATCAGGAGTCGAGTCGCTACCCACCGGGAGAGGAATTTTGATGCATTGGTTGAGATAGCCAAGACTGCTAAGGAAATAGAGCAATTGGGTATGGAGCCCAAGAGAGATAGTGATCGAGCCCAAAATCGATTCAGGAGGCCTTTTGGTTCTTTTGATTCTTCTACACACCCTAGCAAGAGAGGCAGGGATGAGTCATTTCAGAGAGGCGGTGCGAGTGTCAGACCTGTTGCATCTGGTTCTTCAACTTTTCAGCCTTCTAGACATAGTGGATCTTCTGGGTCGCAATATTTGCAGTCATGTAATTATTGTGGGAAACCTCATTATGGGTAATGCAAGAAGAAATTAGGTACATGTTTTAGATGTGGTTTAGGTGACCATATTGTAAAGGATTATCCAGAGTTAACTCATTCAGTTCAGACACCAGCTCTTACTCGGAGTACTGTTCAAACTCCTACGGGTGGTCGTACTCAGGAGAGATCATCCGGATCGACTAGTAGAGGCCGTGTATCTTAAAATAGGGGTCCAGTCAGATCTGAGGCCAGACAACCTGCATTGGTTTACACTGCTAGACTTCGACAGGATCGCGATGGGCCTAATGTGATTTCTGGTACTGTTACTATTCATTCAGTTCCCTACTTTGCATTGTTTGATAGTGGTTCTACAAATTCCTATATATCGCATTCCGTTTCTGAGGGTGTAAATATTCCTGTTGAGAATACTGAGCATTCGATGATAGTTCAAAGTCCCTTAGGCAAGTCCATTGTGTTGGATCGTATTTATAGAGAGTGCCCTATTGAGATCAATGGAGAGGTTTTTCTGGCTGACTTGATGGAGTTGTCTTTGGAAGAGTTTGATTTGATTCTCGGCGTAGATTGGTTGGACAAACATCGAGTAAATATTGATTTTGGGACCAAGATAGCTATTCTGAAGACCCCAGATAATCGAAAGATTGTAATGATCAGGGAACGCCGTGGATTTCTGACGAATGTTGTGTTTGCTTTGGTAGCTGAGAAGATGATCAGGAAAGGTTCCAAGGCGTTTCTTGCTTATATATTGGATACCAGGAGTTCTCAATCTGATATTCAAGGCATCTGGATTGTCAAGGAATTTTCCGATGTTTTTTCCCGAGGAGTTGCCTGGATTACCACCGGATAGAGAGGTTGAGTTTGAAATTGAAGTGTATTATGGTTCCACTCCGGTTTCAATGGCTCCTTATCGTATGGCCCCAAAGGAGGTTAAAGAACTGAATGTCCAACTTCAGGAGTTGTTGATAGGGGATTTATCCGACTCAGTGTATCACCATGGGGAGCCCCAATTCTCTTTGTCAAAAAGAAAGATGGGACATTGAGACTTTGTATTGATTATAGAAAACTGAACAAGCTCACGGTTAAAAACAAATATCCTCTGCCCAGAATCGATGATCTATTTGATCAATTTCGAGGGGCTTCTATCTTTTCAAAAATAGACTTGAGGTCTGGTTATTATCAACTCAGGGTGAAAGACTCGGATATTTCGAAGACTACTTTTCGTACTCGGTATGGGCATTATGAGTTTTTAGTGATATCATTCGGGTTAACAAATGCCCCTGCTGCTTTTATGGATCTGATGCATAAGGTGTTTCGACCTTATTTGGACCAGTTTGTAGTTGTGTTCATTGATGACATACTGGTATATTCTAGAAATGAAGCAGAGCATGAGGAGCATTAGGATGTGTTTTGATGCAAAATGGGAAGGTTGTCGCTTATGCTTCGCGTCAGTGTAAGCCACATGAGCGTAACTATCCTATTCACGATCTGGAGTTAGTTGCCGTGGTTTTTGCTTTAAAGATCTGGAGACACTACCTCTACGGAGAAAAGTGTTATATGTATACTGATCATAAGAGTCTGAAGTATCTACTTACTCATAAAGAATTATATTTGAGACAGTGTCGCTGGTTAGAGCTTCTAAAGGACTATGATCTAGAGATAGAATATCATCAAGGGAAGGCTAATGTAGTGGCAGACGCCTTGAGCCGTAAGGTAATATCAGATCTCAGAGCCTTATTCGCCAACTTGAGTCTATTTGATGATAATAGTTTGTTAGCAGAGTTGCAGGTTAAACCTACTTTGGCCGATGAGATTAAGACCAAACAACTTCTGGATAGCTCATTGCTTCCCATTATTGAGCAAATTAAGCAAGGATCGAGTTTAGAGTATATTGTGGATCATGATGGTATTTTGTGTGTTCACGGTTGTTATTGCATTCCTAAAGATAATGAGTTGAGACGGGTTATTCTTCAGGAGGCTCATAGTAGTTCTTATGCTATGCATCCTGGCATGGACAAAATGTATAATAATCTCAAAGAGCGCTACTTCTGGACTGGTATGAAAAAGAATATTTCAGATTTTGTGGCAAGGTGTTTGACTTGTCAGCAAGTTAAGACAGAACACCAGCATCCATCTAGATTGTTACAGTCAATTAAGATTCCTGAGTGAAAATGGGAGCGCATTACGATGGATTTCGTTACTGGTCTTTGTTAACTTCCTAAAAATGCTACTTTTAAAGCCTTTTTCACTTAAGTTATTGTTTGTTTAAAAGCTCATTTTAGTCATTTTAGGATCATGTAGTTGCATATAGTTGCATTTGTGGTGGTTGTGCTATTTTATTTCTTAATGGTGCTGTTTGAGGGAAAGGTGCAGTTTGTCTATGGTGTGCAGGGAATAGCAAGAAAAAGGATTCTTTGGGAAGTAATGCTGCGGAATCACACGTTGCTAAAGCAGATTGAAATGCCTTGCCATTTTTGGCACAGAAAAAGACAAAAAAATATTTCTGCATAAGGACAGCTGGCACTGGACAGCTGTCTCTGAACGTGAAGGACTGCTGTAACCGCCTGCCAGAGCTGCCAATGGACCACTGCCACTTGGAGGATAAGGTTCATGCACAACATATGATTCTAGGGTATGAGGGGTATTTTGTACCCAACAACCTCATCATTACCCCTAGATATTTTTATTATATATGACACCTCATGAGAGAGAAAAGAGAGGAGAGGACGGTGAGCACACGCATAGAGCAGAAAAATCAGATTTTTATTCTCTTTTTCCTTTTTTTTTCCTGGGAATATTCCTCCATTGATAAAGCTCCAAGGAGTGGCAAGCTAGGCGCCGAAAGGAGCTAGCGAGCTAGGTGGTTCGTGGTGGCCGAGAGGAGACCTCAGGTGGCGCGTCGAAGGCTTCTTCTCACTTCCCTTTTTACTGCTATTTTTATATTATTTTGTGGGTTGTTGGAACGAATTTTCATGACTTTGTGTTTGGATATTTCGAACCCCACCATGAACTAACTTATTTGGTGGTGGTTGGTTGAATGGTTGTTTGAACTTTATTTTCAATAGTATATTTAAGTTTATTTTGGTTCTTTATTTGCTTTGCTTATGAATACTTCACAATCTAGGCTTGTAAGAGGCATGGAAATGTCCATCTCTTAGATGAAGGTTAGGTATTCGGAAGAATCCTAAGCTAAAAATACTTGTAAGTATTCGGAAGAAACGCAAGATAAGATCCTCATAAGCAATTGGTTATGGTATTTTCAAGGAGCTTTGAACCGGCCTAGGAATATTATAACTTAATCCCTTAGATCTCGGAAGAGACTGGGATAGGATTTCAACGACTAAAAAGGGTGTCTTTATCAATAGGGTAGGCTGTCCAACATCGTTGAGTGAGAGCAGATGCCTTGGCATCCTATTCTGTCAGGTTCTTTTGAACACTTTAGGAAAGCCCTGTCGAGTAAGTAAAGACCAGTTAGCATAAATATACTTGAGAAATAAGTTTAGCAACCTTAGACCAATCCTTACCATTCATTTCATTGGAAGTTTGTCACGTGAGGATTATTTTCTTCTTATTTTACTTATTTTATTTATCTTTTTATTTACTATCTTTACCATTTCGCATTACCTTGACATTTCACCATACTCAATATTAAACATCCATCATTTCCACTGCATTTCCATTTGCTACACCATCACACCATCAATCTGCATCCACCAGCATACACATATCCATTGCCGTGACAATTGTATATATCAAGACTAACTATACTTAGATACAATATTGCATTGCTTTGGTTAGACTTTTGTGATTTCACTCAATCCCTGTGGAGACGATACTCACTCATCATTATATTACTTGAGCGATTATGTATACTTGTACATTATTTGCGTATATTTTATAGTACTCACAACACGCGAACAAGTTTTTGGCGCCGTTTCCGGGGATTGGCAGCCTGAAGTTATTTAGTTTTGCCAGAGCATTTTATTTTGTTTTGCATTTTTATTTTTTTGTATAGTTTACTTGATATTTTTGTTTTATTTTTTAGGTTTATTTAGTGTATGCCTAGAAGAAATTCTGAAGAGCCTTTGGAACCAATAGAACCTGAGATTGAAAGACTCTTTAGAAGAAGAAGACGTGCTCAAGGAAATATGTATCAGATTGGAAACCAAGGCATTGGTCAAGATGACAGAAATCAGAATGCCGCGGCATTAAACAATGCTGAACCTGCTATCAGGCCTCGTGTTATTCGAGATCATTTAAATCCGATGCTGGATGATCTGAATCCTGGGATTGTGGCACCCGAAATTCAAGCTGCACATTTCGAGCTGAAACCAGTCATGTTCAACATGTTGAATTCCATTGGGCAGTTTGGGGGTATGCCAATTGAAGATGCCAGGCAACACATTCGCAATTTTCTGGAAGTTTGTGATTCTTTCTGCCAAGAAGGAGTGCATGAGGATTTTCTGAAATTAAAGCTTTTTCCGTATTCATTGCGTGACCGAGCAAGGGCTTGGTTGAGTGGTGTACCAGCCGGTTCGATGGAATCATGGGCCGATCTTTGCAAGAGTTTTTTATTGAGGTACAACCCACCGAATATGAATACGCAGCTAAGGAATGAAATATCATCTTTTCGCCAGGGCGACGACGAATCCATGTATGAGTGTTGGGATCGTTACAAGAGTTTGCTTCGAAAGTGTTCAAATCATGGTTTTCATGATTGGACTCAAGTAATCATGTTCTATAATGGAGTCAATGCACCCACGAGGATGTTACTGGATGCCTCGGCAAATGGGACATTGCTGGATAAATCACCTACGGAGGCATTTTCTATCTTGGACAGAATTGCTAATAATGATTATCAATTTCCTTCCTCAAGACTTGGGAGTGGGAGGAGAGCACCTAGAGCATTCGAGTTAGAAGCCAAAGATTCGGTGTCCGCTCAACTCTCCGCTATTACTAATATGTTGAAGAACTTACAATGTTCCATTGATGTGAAGGAAGTGAAAACAACTAGTCTGGCATGTTTGTTATGCCAATGCAATCATCACGAGAGCGAATGCCAAACCAACCATGAGTCCATCAACTTTGTAGGCAATTACAATCGAGGCAGCAACAATCCTTACTCAAACACTTATAATGCTGGATGGCGTCAGCATCCTAATTTTTCATGGGGAAATCAAGGAGCCCATAATGCTAATCAACCTACTAGGCAGTAGAATCACAATGAGCCTCAAAGTTACCAAAATGCTATGCCATGGCATAATGCTAACAAAGGAGCTTCATCTTCAGCGAGCATAAGTTCCTTAGAAGCTACAATTCAAGAATTCATATCTACTACGAAGACAATGCTGCAAGACCATTCTACTTCAATTAAGAATCAAGGAGCTTTACTTCATAGTCAAGGCGCCTTACTTCAAAGCCATAGCTCGTCTCTGAGAGCTTTGGAAGGTCAAGTTGGTCAGATTGCTACGGCATTGCAAGAGCGTCAGCAAAGACGTTTTCCAAGTGATACTGAAGTCACTAAAGGGCTTGAAAAAGAACATTGCAATGTGTTAACTCTTAGGAGTGGAACACAAATCAATTGACAAGTCAAGGATAGTGGGCCACAGCATGATGATTCTAATCCCACTACTGAAGCTGAATTACAAGATGATAGAGTTTTTGAGAAAGACAAGGAAGAGGATTCTGCCAAGGTACCAGATTCTGATACCAAGGCAAAAGAAAATTCTATTCCTACAGCTAAGGAAGCTAGACCTCTCCCACCCTTCCCGCAAAGATTGAAGAAGCACAATGATGAAGTTCAGTTCAAGAAGTTCGTAGACATTCTTGATCAGCTCCATATCAATATACATCTCTTGGAAGCTGTTGAACAGATGCCGATGTATGCTAAATTTCTGAAGGACATCTGTACCAAGAAGAGGAAAGTAGAGACTGTTGCCACGGCAACAAAATTTTGTTCTTCATTGAATAAGTTACCGCCAAAGAGAAATGATCCGGGCAACTTCATTATTCCTTGTTCAATTGGAGCTAATTTCGTTGGAAATGCTTTATGTGATCTTGGTTCAAGTGTCAACTTAATGCCGAAATCGATATTCTTGAAGCTTGGCATAGGAGATGCAAGACCCACCTCAGTTATTTTACAACTTGCCGACAAATCCCATGTTAAACCTGAAGGGAGAGTCGAGGATGTCATAGTAAGGGTGGACAAGTTTGTGTTTCCAGTCGACTTCTTAATTCTGGACTGCGAAGTTGATGCCAAGGCACCAATCATTCTGGGAAGACCTTTCCTAGCCACTGGACGTATCTTGATAGACTGTGAAAAAGGCATTTCTGAATTGAACTCAGTGATTGAAGAAGAGACTGAACATCTTTGCCAGAACAACTTCATTCAGCTAGCAGAAAATGAATATTGGGTGGATGATGAAAGCTTAGTGGAGTCCGACGACTTTCCAATTTTGGAGGAGCAATCTAGCTTAGTACAAGTTAGATCAGGTATGAACTTTGAACCTCTGAATTTTGATGAATTCATTTCTCCTAAGCCTTCATTATTGCATGCACCCAATCTAGAGCTTAAGAATTTGCCTGGGCATCTTAAATATGTTTACTTAGGTAGCGATGAGACTTTACCGGTGATTATTTCCGCTAACCTTACTGCTAACCAAGAGCAAAGTTTGTTAAGTGTTTTGATGCAGCATAAGAAAGCAATTGGTTGGACTATGGCTGATTTGAAAGGCATTAGTCCCATGATCTGCATGCACAAGATTCTGCTAGAAGATTGCCACGACAATTCAATTGAACCACAAAGAAGACTCAACCCTATTATGAAGCAAGTGGTGATGAAAGAAATTCTGAAATGGCTTGATGCTGGAGTGATCTACCTTATCTCCAATAGCTCATGGGTGAGCCCTGTCCAATGTGTTCCGAAGAAAGGAGGCACGACGGTGGTTACGAATGAGGATAATGAGCTATTACCCACTCGCACTGTGACCGGATGGAGGATATGTATGGACTATAGAAAACTCAACAAAGCTACAAAGAAAGACCACTTTCCTCTACCTTTCATCGACCAAATGTTGGATCGATTGGCCGGCAAAGCATTCTATTGCTTTTTGGATGGGTACTCGGGGTACAATCAAATTGCCATCGCACCAGAGGACCAGGAGAAGACTACATTTACTTGTCCTTATGGAACTTTTGCCTTTAGGAGGATGCCTTTTGGACTTTGTAATGCCCCGGCAACGTTTCAGCGCTGTATGCAAGCTATATTTTCAGATATGGTTGAGGATTTTCTGGAGATCTTTATGGACGATTTTTTTATTTTTGGGGATGATTTTGAACGATGCCTCGGTAATTTAGCAAAAGTTCTCAAGAGATGCGAGGAGGCTGAGTTGGTCTTAAACTGGGAAAAATGTCACTTCATAGTGACTGAAGGTATTGTATTAGGCCACAAAATTTCACACAAGGGTATTGAGGTAGACAAGGCGAAAATTGAAGTGATTGAAAAGTTGCCACCACCAACTTCGGTCAAGGGAATAAGAAGTTTTCTTGGACATGCTGGATTCTATAGAAGGTTTATCAAAGATTTCTCCAAGATTTCTAAACCCTTGTGCACATTGCTTCAACAAAACCAACCCTTTGTGTTTGACGAATTATGCCTCGGCGCGTTTACTGAGCTAAAGCGACAACTGATCTCGGCACCCATTGTAGTCCCTCCTGACTGGACATCACCATTTGAGCTGATGTGTGATGCAAGCGATTATGCCGTAAGAGCTGTTTTGGGGCAACGCCGAGGTAAAATCTTTCATGTTATTTATTACTCTAGCCGCACTTTAAATGAAGCACAATTGAACTACACCACCACTGAGAAAGAATTACTTACCGTAGTATTTGCTTTTGATAAATTTAGACCTTACCTAATAGGCACTAAAGTTATTGTTCACGCTGATCATTCGGCTATAAAATACTTAGTGAATAAAAAGGATGCCAAGCCTAGACTTATTAGGTGGATCTTACTTTTTCAAGAATTTGACTTAGAGGTGGTTGATAGGAAAGGAACTAAAAATCAAGTTGCTGATCACTTATCTAGGCTAGAGAATAATTCTGAATGCCATGACACTGTAGATATCCAAGAGGAATTTCCTGATGAGAAAATTTTATATGCCGCGACAATCCCGTGGTACGCTGACCTTGTTAATTTTCTTGTTAGTGGAATTGTGCCTTTTGATTTGAATAGTCGGGCTAAAAAGAAGTTCAAGCACGATGCAAGGCACTATTTTTGGGATGAGCCATATCTGTTCAAACATTGTGCCGATCAGCTCATTAGACGATGTGTACCTGAAGATGAGCAAAGTGATATTTTGTACCATTGTCATTCGGCCCCAAGTGGAGGCCATTTTGGTAGAGCAAGGACTGCTGCTAAGGTCCTGCAACCAGGCTTTTACTGGCCAACTTTGTTTAGAGATGCCCAAGCATTTTAAAAAGGATGTGATCGATGCCAACGGACTGGAAACATCTCCAGACGACATGAGATGCCGCTGCAAAATATTTTGGAGATAGAGCTGTTTGATGTGTGGGGCATCGACTTCATGGGACCATTCCCATCTTCTGAAGGAAAATTATATATATTTCTTGCTGTGGATTATGTGTCAAAGTGGGTGGAAGCAATAGCAACTTCAAAGAATGACTCCAAGACCGTACTCAAGTTTTTGCACAAGTATATTTTCACTCGGTTTGGAGTACCTCGTGCTATCATCAGTGCTGAAGGAACCCATTTTGATAACAAGTTGATTGCCAAGGCATTGTTGAGATATGGAGTTCGACACAAGATTGCCATGGCATATCATCCGCAGACAAATGGCCAAGCTGAGATATCTAATCGAGAGATCAAGCAGATTTTAGAGAAAGTAGTGAACCCAAAGTGAAAGGATTGGTCGCCAAAGTTGGATGAAGCACTTTGGGCGTACAGAACAGCATTCAAAACTCCTTTGGGGATGTCACCCTTCAAGCTAGTATATGGGAAAGCTTGTCATCTCCCGGTTGAGCTTGAACATAAAGCTTATTGGGCTATCAAGCGATTGAATTTCGATGCTCAACTAGCTGGGGAGCATAGATTATTAGAACTTAATGAAATGGAAGAGTTTAGAGCACAATCATATGAGAATGCTCGGATATACAAGGAGAAAACCAAGAAGTGGCATGACCAAAAACTGATGCCACAGTATTTTCATGTGGGGCAACAAGTCTTGCTTTACAACTCCAGACTTAAACTCTTTCATGGGAAGCTAAAATCTCGATGGTCAGGGCCATTTGAGGTGCATTATGTCTATCCCCATGGAGCTGTTGACATCAAGAGAATAGACAATGGGAAGATCTTCAAGGTCAATGCCCAGCGTCTGAAAGCCTACAATGGAATTCCACCACCGCACAACAAGGACGTGTTACGGCTGCACGATACTGAAGCGTGCCCAGAGGAGAACCAAAATTCGATGCCTCAACATTAAATTTGTGTCTGTGCATAAATAAAATTTAACATTCAAGTTTTTTCTTTAGTTTTATTTTATTTTATTTTGTAATTAATTTTTGACCTGATTTGTAGGGACCACATTGCTGCAAACCATACAAGGAGCGGTTACCAAAGGGAGGAAAGGACAAAGCATTACTTGGAGAGATATTCTTTTGATTTGTTTCTTTTTATTTAATTTAATTTCTTACATTTACTTTTCTCTTTCCACAGTTTTTGTCCCATCACATCATTGCTTTTTGGCAGTTTTTTCTTCCCCATACAGGCACAACTCCCAACCCACTAATTTATCTCTTATCCGTCCTATCACCCCTTTTCCCTCCCAAATTTTTAACTTTTTCTTTTCTCTTTCTTTATTCATTTTTTTTCTCTTTCATGTTAACTTTTTACTTTTTCTCTCTCTTTTACTCATCTTCTTCCCTTATTCTCTCCATAGCCGAAATACATCCAAGTTTTTAAAGCTTTCAAAAGCTTATTCCTTTTTCATTTTTCTTACTTCAAAAACACTAAAAATGGTGCGCTCAAGACCAGCTCCAACCGACACGACCGCTTGGCAACAGTTTGAGAACGATGAGGCTAAGGCTCGGTTCCAAAACTTCAAGAACCGAAAACTCTTTTTTGAGTTAGGATTTATTTTTACCGAGGAAACCGATGGTGGTTTTGGACCCGAAGTTATGGACATCGTGACGCCACTCAAGTGGCAGAAGTTTGCCCGTCATCCTGATTCGGTGAACGCCTCATTAGTTAAGGAGTTCTATGCGAATATTTCCAAGCCCAATCAACACTCCATCTTCGTTTGAGGTAAGCAAATTTGTTTTACATCCACTGCTATTAATCGTTATTTTCATTTGCAGGATGTTGTGGATAACCATGCCACGTTCGAAGAGGAAGCCGATAGCAACACATACGATGGGGTCTTGGAGGACCTTTGTTTCAAAAAACACTGAGTGGAATGGTCGCCAGACGAGCCGATACTCGGTCAACCGGGAATGTCTTCAGCCGCGTGCCAAATTATGGAATCACTTCCTCAAGCATAAACTCATGCCCACCTCCCACAACACTACGGTATCACTTTCACGCTTATTGTTTTTACATTCTATAATGGTATCCCGTCCGATCGATGTGGGTCGTATCATTGTTCAGCAAGTTCACGACTGTTTGGGTAAAAAGGCAAGTGCTTTGGTGTTTCCTAATTTAATTACCGCTTTATGTCGTAAGAAAAAGGTTGAGGAAAATGCTTTTGATGAAATTTTACCTGGATTATCGGGCATCACTAGGGCTAGACTTTCACTGTTGTTGGGAATTGAAAATCCCAAGTCTAACGACCCTGTTCATGAGCAATCTGTAGGTGCTACAGAATCAAATGCCGAGGCAAGGTTACTTGCTCTCGAGGAAGCTATGACGCAGACTCAAGTTCAAGTGCATGCTTTACACGGTGACATCTGTAACTTCTTTGGATATGTGAAGCATAGAGATGCTGTGGTGGAATCATTCTTTCAAGAAATCATTCCCCACGGACAACGGAATTTTCCTGGATTCCCAGACTCCTGATACACACCGGTCCAAGACTCCTGAATATCCGCCCACTGTCCCTGTCGAGGAAACACCCAGCCCCGTCCCAGCACCCAATCCTTCTCATGCACAACGTAGTGGTCGCCGCACCAAGACCACGATTGGATGCATTGCGCACTATTACTCCACTTCTTCCGAGTCCAGCCCAGCACCTATCCGAAAGCGCACCCGACGAGGAGCTGCTAGCACCTCCAAAGCACCACCACCACGTAAACATTGAGGTACCTCTCTTGCATCCATTTTCATTTAGTTGCATTTCATTGCATAACATATAGTCTATAGATAGTTTAGTTCTCTTTAAAGCATTGAGGACAATGCTTCCCTTAAGTTTGGGGGAGGTATTGTTCTTGGTAGGTCATATGCATGATAACATTAGCATAGTATTATGCCATGGCATCAGTAAATGGTAGGACAGTTAGATGAAATGTTTTGAGGATACCCGATGATGATAATTTTGTTAGGCTAGAATCTGAATGTAAATGACTGTTGAGAATGATAGACTTCACTCTAGGGCTTGATGCTTTGTGAAAAATATTTACACGAATTGTATGTTTTCTATACTTAGAAAATTTAGGAAATTTGTATGAAAGAACTTTAGTTAGTCTTGGCATTGAAATATAGTATGGTGTTTAAAAGAAAAATAAAAAACAAACTCCCTTAGAAATGAAACTGTGAATAAATGCTTAAGCATAGCTGTAGAGGGACACTCCTCTTTGCCGTGGCATTTCCTGGAACTTTCTTTAATAAATGGAAGCCTTGTGCATATGAGTGAATGAAAGAAGTCACGGGATGACTCTACTTAACTAGCTCGGGGATGGAAGGTATGCTCCCTTTCATGTAGAGTGTGGGAGAGTAGGTGTGATGAGCTGACTCCCTTCGTAACAGTTTAAAAAAAAAGCAAAGAAAAGGGAGTAAAATGTGCTTAATGATAAGTAAATGCCTTAACAAAAACTAGGGGATTTGATTAGAAATTGTCTAAATTCGCTAAGTATAGATTGGATACAATCACGCACACACTACCACAAAGGATTTTGACCTAGGGAAAAGTACTTGAATTCTTGATAAGTCTAGCATGTTGAAGCCTATCGTTCTGAGGGTTGAAATTCAATTTTGTCCTACTGTCTTACTATCGAACTTTGCCATGACATTATGCTTATGCAACTGCTATCCATTGCTTGAGGACAAGCAATAGCTTAAGTTTGGGGGTGTGTTAACTTCCTAAAAATGCTACTTTTAAAGTCTTTTTCACTTAAGTTATTGTTTGTTTAAAAGCTCATTTTAGTCATTTTAGGATCATGTAGTTGCATATAGTTGCATTTGTGGTGGTTGTGCTATTTTATTTCTTAATGGTGCTGTTTGAGGGAAAGGTGCAGTTTGTCTATGGTGTGCAGGGAATAGCAAGAAAAAGGATTCTTTGGGAAGTAATGTTGCGGCATCACACGTTTCTAAAGCAGATTGAAATGCCTTGGCATTTCTGGCGCAGAAAAAGACAAAAATATTTCTGCATAAGGACAGCTGGCACTGGACAGCTGTCTCTGCATGTGAAGGACTGTTGTAACCGCCTGCCAGAGCTGCCAATGGACCACTGCCACTTGGAGGATAAGGTTCATGCAAAACATATGATTCTAGTGGTATGAGGGGTATTTTGCACCCAACAACCTCATCATTACCCCTAGATATTTTTATTATATATGACACCTCATGAGAGAGAAAAAAGAGGAGAGGACGGTGAGCACACTCATAGAGCAGAAAAATCAGATTTTTATTTTCTCTTTTTCCTTTCTTTTTCCTGGGAATATTCCTCCATTGATAAAGCTCCAAGGAGTGGCAAGCTAGGCGCCGAAAGGAGCTAGCGAGCTAGGTGGTTCGTGGTGGCCAAGAGGAGACCTCCGGTGGCGCGTCGAAGGCTTCTTCTCACTTCCCTTTTTGCTACTATTTTTATATTATTTTGTGGGTTATTGGAACGAATTTTCATGACTTTGTGTTTGGATATTTCGAACCCCACCATGAGCTAACTTATTTGGTGGTGGTGGTTGGTTGAATGGTTGTTTGAACTTTATTTTCAATAGTATATTTAAGTTTATTTTGGTTCTTTATTTGCTTTGCTTATGAATACTTCACAATCTAGGCTTGTAAGAGGCATGGAAATGTCCATCTCTTAGATGAAGGTTAGGTATTCGGAAGAATCCTAAGCTAAAAATACTTGTAAGTATTCGGAAGAAACGCAAGATAAGATCCTCATAAGCAATTGGTTATGGTATTTTCAAGGAGCTTTGAACCGGCCTAGGAATATTATAACTTAATCCCTTAGATCTCGGAAGAGACTGGGATAGGATTTCAACGACTAAAAAGGGTGTCTTTATCAATAGGGTAGGCTGTCCAACATCGTTGAGTGAGAGCATATGCCTTGGCATCCTATTCTGTTAGGTTCTTTTGAACACTTTAGGAAAGCCCTGTCGAGTAAGTAAAGACCAGTTAGCTTAAATATACTTGAGAAATAAGTTTAGCAACCTTAGACCAATCCTTACCATTCATTTCATTGGAAGCTTGTCACGTGAGGATTATTTTCTTCTTATTTTACTTATTTTATTTATCTTTTTATTTACTGTCTTTACCATTTCTCATTGCCTTAACATTTCACCATACTCAATATTAAACATCCATCATTGCCACTGCATTTCTATTTGCTACACCATCACACCATCAATCTGCATCCACCAGCATACACATATCCATTGCCGTGACAATTGTATATATCAAGACTAACTATACTTAGATAGAATATTGCATTGCTTTGGTTAGACTTTTGTGATTTCACTCAATCCTTGTGGAGACGATACTCACTCATCATTATATTACTTGAGCGATTGTGTATACTTGCACATTATTTGCGTATATTTTATAGTACTCACAACACGCGAACAGTCTTCCTCTGACTCCTTCCAAAAAGGATTCTATTTGGGTGATTGTTGACCGACTAACCAAGTCAGCGCACTTTATCCCTATCCGGATTAACTATTCTCTGGACAAATTGGCTAAGTTGTACATTTCGGAGATTGTTAAACTTCATGGTGTACCGTTGTCTATTATATATGATCGAGATCCAAGGTTCACTTCTAGGTTCTGGAAGGCTTTGCACGAGGCTCTGGGTACTCGTTTGAATTTCAGTACAGCTTTTCATCCTCAGACTGATGGACAATCTGAGCAGGTTATTCAGGTGTTGGAGGATATGTTACTGGGTTGTGTGATTAATTTCCATGGTAGTTGGGAAGATTTCTTGCCGTTAGCTGAGTTTGCTTACAATAATAGTTATCAGGCGAGTATTCGCATGGCACTATATGAGGCTCTGTATGGACGTAGATGTCGTACTCCTATATGTTGGAATAGTTGCATGATAGAAAAATTTTGGGTCCAAACTTGATTCGAGAGACTGAAGATACTGTCAAATTGATTCGTACTCGCTTAAAAGAGGCATTTGATAGGCAGAAATCATATGCATATAAGCGGTGTAAGGATATCGAGTTTGAGGTTGGAGATCAGGTTTTTCTCAAGGTATCCCCATGGAAGAAGGTATTGAGATTTGGACGTAAGGGTAAACTGAATCCGCGATTCATTGGGCCGTATTGTATTTTGAAGAAATTTGGACCTGTTGCTTATCAACTTGAGTTGCCTCCCCAGCTCAGTCGTATTCATGATGTTTTTCATGTGTATATGTTGAGGCGATACCGTCCAGATACGAATCACATCATTCAGGTTGACGAGGTAGAGCTGAGACCTGATTTGTCATATGAGGAGGAGCCTATTCAGGTTTTAGAGAGAGATGAGCGAGTTCTTCGAAATAGGCGTATTCCAATGGTCAAAGTTCAGTAGAGTAATCGTAGCCCATCAGAAGCTACTTGGGAGACATTGGAGTCAATGGAGGCTCAATTTCCTCATCTATTTTCATAAGGTAAATTTCGATGACGAAATTTTTTGTACAGGGGGAGAATTGTAACAACCTAGAAATTTGAAAGTAATATTTAATTGAAATTTGAGGATTTAATTGTGTAATTAGTGAAAATTGGGGACTAAATTGAAAGTTTTCAAAACTTGTAGGTTGTTGTAGAGTTTAAGGAAATTCAGGGACTAAGCCCTGAATTTACCCAAAAAAAGTGTCGACAGACACTCTATTAAATGGAGAATCATATGTGCGTGGGGGTTGAATTATTTAAAAATTTTTTATAAGTTTTCTTCTTTTCAAGCCCCAACTTCTAACCACGATCCCGACGTCGTCCGACCTCTGATCGTCATTTTGAAAACACCATCGTGTTCATCATCGAGTGAGGAACAAACCCCTTAAATTAATTAAAGTAAAATGCTGCCAAACGCCGGGAATTTCAAGCCAAAGTCTTGACGTTTTTTTAGCGCAATCGCCGAGAAAATCTTAAATTCATCGCCGATCGTTGCTCCGTTTACGACACCTCCCGCACCATCGTGTTCCTTGTGCCGTTCCGAGTCCGACGATATCATCCTTGATCTCCGTAGACGGCGGCGCATGGGGAGGTAAAGCGGTCAAAGTTTCCTATTTGTTGAAATCGAGCTCTCCGCCGTTCAAAAATTTGAACCGAACTTTGTAAGTATCTCGAAATCACTCAAAATAATTTTTAGAAATTTTTTTGTGAATTATAGGACATCGTAGGACGTCACACGCACCGCCACTGCGCGTGGGGAAGCTTTGGCGGCAACTTGAAACCGGTTTGACTGGGTTTACCGGTCCGAACCGACCCGTTGACCTTTGACCAAAACTTTGACCGGCTTTAACCGGACATTAAACAACCTTTGATTTTGACCGAGTATACATATCCTGCCATTTTTTCGACGTTCCAAATCCGAATCAGAAGTCCATTTCACCAAATTCGAACACGAAAGTCTCCAAATTGTCAGTCAAACCCTTTGACTTTGAGTTTGACCAAGAATTTAAATATCCGGAAGGTCATACTTTATGTTTTTTGACGTCCTAAATCTGATTTCGAAGTTCGTTTTGCCAAATTCCGACCCGAAATTTACAAATCGAGCATGTGAACCCAAAAAGGCTTAGTATTTTAGTATTTTGATTATTTATTTGAGTTTTGGTTAAGGAATTGATTCAGTAAAAATATTTTATGAAGGTACTCGTGTTTCACCTGAGCGAGGATCAATTAGGTCCGAAGATGTTCGTTCGTTAGATCAACCTGAACCGCGTACTACGAGAATTACCCGTAGGTTTCCGTAAATTATTTAAATAATATTTAGATTATTTATATTAGGATTCCAATATGGATTTTTTTTTCAATTCGTAGGATCTAGCGCTGCAGCAGAGCGTGATCTACAAAACCAGTAATAGGCTTCCCTATCTGATTGCTCAGACTGTTACAGGTGTGTTTCCTGATAGTGTTCTATTATTTTTTTAAAGTATATAAATATCTGAATACTGTGTATCTTATTTCTGATTTACTGCATATTTCTGATATGATTTCTGGTTACGGTATTTTATATCATTTTTTGAATACTGATTACCCAACATCTTAATTACCATACATTACTGATTTGATTTTTGATTTATGTATTTCTGTTTATGGTTTCCAAGCTTGAAACATTCTTATGTTTTTAAAGAATTATTCATTGCTTTACGCGAATACATTCATGTTAATTACTATCATTGGGGGGAATATTATTGGAGGAAGATTATCTGCAGGCTCTTCGGCTGTGTGCTCAGGACCTTACTGGCTGTGCGGGGTGTATGGTTCTGGGGAACCTACACAAACATATTGTGAAAGGATGGGGGTAGTGTTCATGTTTTAAAAACATGTTGCATAAACAAATTTTATTAAAATATTTTGTTAATATGTTTTTATACATTGTATGGAGCACACTGGGCTTTTTAGCTCATTCTGTAGTTTTTACCTTTTTCAGATAACAACAGACTGTAAGCAAGCAGATTTGGCATCAGGAGAGATCAACTACTTATTTTGTACGAACATATATCTCTATATGTTTTTCGGTTATATTTGGTGACATGTATTTGCTATCGTTTTAGATATATCTGTATTATTAATATTTTGTTCTATATTATATTTAATGTTCTATAAGTTGTTAAAAAACCCTCTGAATGGGACATGTGACCACTTAGGTTTGGGTCTAACTTACAGACCGGGTCTAGGGGGTTACATTTGGTGTTATCAGAGCTTTCGGTTTTAAACACTCGGACTGTATATAGGTCCTAAATTTTAGATTTGTAAGAAATAAAAAAATGTCACCTTAATTTATGATTTAAAATTTTCTCGAGATCCCTGATGTTAATCTAACATATGATTCAAATTCTTTCTGTAGAGCTCTATAGATCCAACGATGAGTGCTGTTAGAGGTCGTAAGACAGGACGTGGACGTGGTCGAGGGCGAGTTGCTCGACCTTCTGTTACGATTGACGATCCGATGTCTCCACGTGATCCTCCTGTTCCACAAGTAGATCCGACCCTTTCTCATGATGATCAGTTTACTACTGTGAGAGACCTTCCCGTCACTAGAGATGAGGATACTGACGTGAATGAAGACGTCATTAATAGAGCTATATTCCGCATGTTTCAGAGAGCTACCAGAGCCCCTAGTAATATGTGATTGTTGTAAGATATTTATCTGTAACCCCCTAGACCCGGTCTAAACGTTAGACCCAAACCTAAGCGGGGCACATGTCCTATTCAGAGATTCCTTTATATTTAAAACAACTTATAAAACATTATATATAATACATAACAAAATATCAGTAATAACGATATATCCAAAACGATAATAAAATACATGTCACCAAACATAACCGAAAAACATATAAAAATATATGTTCGTACAAAATAAAGTAGTTGATTTCTCCTGATGCCAAATCTGCTAGCTTACGGTCTGCTGTTATCTGAAAAAGATTAAAATTTACAGAATGAGCTAAAAAGCCCAGTGTGCTCCAAACAGTGTATAAAAACATATTAACGAAATATATTTTAAGAATATATGTTTATGCACATGTTTTGAAAACATGAACACTACCCCATCCTTTCATAATCTGTCTGTGTAGGTTCCCCAGAACCATACACCCCGCACAACCAGTAACAGTAAGGCCCTGGGCACACAGCCGAGGAACCTGCAGTAATCTTCCTCCAACAATATTTCCCCCCCAATGATAGAAATGAACATGAATGTATTCGTATAAAACAATGAATAATTCTTTAAAAACATAAAAATATTTCAAGCTTGAAAATCATAAACAGAAATACAGAAATCAGAAATCAAATCAGTAATGTATGGTAATTCAGATGTTAGGTAATCAGTATTCAGAAAAAGGAATAATTACCGAAACCAGAAATCATATCAGAAATATCCAGTAAATCAGAAATCAGATACACAATATTCAAATATTTATATACTTTAAAACAATAATATAACACTATCAGGAAACACACCTGTAACAGTCTGAGAAATCGGATAGGGAATCCTACTATTGGGTTTGTCGATCACGCTCTGCTGCAGCGCTAGATCCTACGAATTGGAAAAATCCTTATTGGAATTCTAATAAAAAAATAATCTTAATCTTTAATTAAATAATATACGGAAACCTACGGATAGTTCTTGTAATACGTGGTTCGGACTGATTTGAAGAACGAACAACACCGGACCTGACTGATCCTTGCTCAGGTGAAACACGAGTACCTTCATAAAATATCTTACTTAATCAATTCCTTAACCATATCTCAAATAAATAATCAAAATACTAAAATACTAAGCCTTTTTGGGTTCACAAGCTCGATTCGGGAATTTCGGGTCAAAATTTGGCAAAACGAACTTCGGAATCAAATTCAGGACGTCGAAAAACATAAAGTATGACCTTCCGAAATTTTGAATTCTTGGTAAAAATTAAAGTCAACGGGTTTGACTGATGATTTGGAGACTTTCGGGTTTGAATTTAGTAAAACAGACCCCAAAAACAGAATCGGGACGTCAAAAACTGTCAGAATATGTATTTTCGGAAAAGATTAACGTTCGTTTAATAGCCGGTCAAAGTTCTGGTCAAAGAAGGTCAACAAACTGTCAACCATTTTACAGAAATAGCACCCCTTCTCGAATTAATTACCAAAATAGCACCCATTTTAAATTAATTCCCATAATAACACCAAAATTGAATAAATTCCCAGAATAGCACTGGTCAACGGTCAATGGTCGGGTCGGGTCAACGGGTCGGGTCGTGACCGGTCAAAACCTGTTAAACTGGTTTCCAGCTTTCACTCGCCCTGCAGCGGCACATGTGAGCGCGTGAGGTGTCCTCCGGGGCTCTAAAAATCACGGAAAAATTTCTAAAAATTATTTTTAGCGATTTCAAGATACTTACAAAGATCGGTTCAAATTTTTGAACGGCGGAGAGCTCGTTTTCAACAAATCAAAAAGTTTGACTGCTTCAACTCCCCACACGCCGTTGTCGACGGAGACCGAGGATGACACCGGCGGACGCGGAACGGCACAAGGAACACGATGGTGCGGGAGGTGTCGTAAACGGAGCAACGATCGGCGATGAATTTAAGATTTTCTCGGCGATTGAGCTAAAAAAACGTCGATGTTTTGACTTGAAATTCATGGCGTTTGGCAGCGTTTCACTTCAAATAACTTAAGGGATTTGTTCCTCACTCGATAACGAACACGATGGTGGTTTTAAAACGACGAACGAAATTCAGATGGCGTCGGGATCGTAGTCGGAAGTTGAGGTTGGGGAAGGGAGTTTAGTCTCAATTTAGGAGCAATTGGTTTCTGATTTTTCAGAAACCAATTGCCGTATATAATACCAAACTTCACCAACCTTTCTTGGGTAAATTCAGGGCTTCGTCCCTAAATTTTCTTTAACTCTAAAATAAGCTACAAATTTTTAAAATCTTACAATTTAGTCCCTAAATTTTCACCAATAACATAATTAAATCTTCAAATTCCAATTAAATATTATTTTGATATTTTTGGGTTGTTACAATTCTCCCCCTCTACAAGAAATTTCGTCCTCGAAATTTACCTTATGAAAACATATGAGGAAATTGAATCTTTATTGACTCCAATGTCTCCCAAGTAGCTTCTGAGGGGCTACGATTACTCCACTGAACTTTAACCATTGGAATACGCCTATTCCGAAGAACTCGCTCATCCCTCTCTAAAACATGAACATGCTCCTCCTCATATGACAAATCAGGTCTCAGCTCTACCTCATCAACCTGATTGATGTGATCTGGATCTGGACGGTATCGCCTTAACATAGATACATGAAAAACATCATGAATACGACTGAGCTGGGAAGGCAACTCAAGCTGATAAGCAACAGGTCCAACTTTCTTCAGAATACGATACGGCCCAATAAATCGCGGACTCAGTTTACCTTTACGTCCAAATCTCAATACCTTCTTCCATGGAGATACCTTGAGAAAAACCTGATCTCCAACCTCAAACTCGATATCCTTACGTCGCTTATCTGCGTATGACTTCTGTTTATCAAATGCCTCTCTTAAACGATCACGGATCAGTCTGACAGTATCTTCAGTCTCTCGAACCAAGTCTGGACCCAAAGTTTTTTTATCATGCAACTCTGTCCAACAAATAGGAGTACGACATCTACGTCCATACAGAGCCTCATATAGTGCCATGTGAATACTCGCCTGATAACTATTATTGTAAGAAAACTCAGCTAACAGTAAGAAATCTTCCCAACTACCACGAAGATCAATCACACAACCCCGTAACATATCCTCCGACACCTGAATCACTCGCTCAGACTGTCCATCAGTTTGCGGATGAAAAGATGTACTGAAATTCAAACGAGTACTCAGAGCCTCGTGCAGAGCTTTCCAGAACCTGAAAGTAAATCTCGGATCTCGATCAGATATGATAGACAACGGAACACCATGAAGTCTAACAATCTCAGAAATGTACAACTTAGCCAATTTATCCAGAGAATAATTAACCCGAATAGGGATAAAGTGCGCTGACTTGGTGAGTCGATCAACAATCACCCAAATAGAATCCTTTTTAGAAGGAGACAAAGGAAGACCAGTAACGAAATCCATCGTAATACGCTCCTATTTCCACTCAGGAATCTTAATTGATTGTAACAATCCAGATGGATGATGATGCTCTGCCTTAACCTGCTGACAAGTCAAACACCTCGCCACAAAATCTGAAATATTCTTTTTCATACCAGTCCAAAAGTAACGCTCCTTGAGATTATTGTACATTTTGTCCCCGCCAGGATACATAGCATAAGGACTACTATGAGCCTCTTGAAGAATAATCCGTCTCAACTCATCATCTTTAGGGACGTAGTAACGACCGTGAAAACACAAAATACCATCTTGATCCACAGTATACTCCGAACTCGATCCTTGTTTAACTAATTCAATAATGGGAAGCAACGAGCTATCAAGGAGTTGTTTGGCCTTAATCTCCTCGGCCAAAGTAGGTTTAACCTGTAACTCTGCTAACAGGCTATTATCATCAAATAAGCTCAAGTTGGCAAATAAGGCTCTGAGATCTAATATCGCCTTATGGCTCAAGGCGTCTGCCACTACATTAGCCTTCCCTGGATGATATTCTATCTCAAAATCATAGTCCTTTAAAAGCTCCAACCAGCGACGCTGTCTCAAATTCAATTCTTTCTGAGTAAGCAGATACTTCAAACTCTTATGATCAGTATAGATATAACACTTTTCTCCGTAGAGGTAGTGTCTCCAGATCTTTAAAGAAAAAACCACAGCAGCTAATTCCAGATCGAGTAGGATAGTTACGCTCATGCGGCCTTAACTGACGTGACGCATAAGCGACAACCTTCCTATCTTGCATCAAGACACATCCTAATCCAGAATGAGAAGCATCACTGTAGACAGAAAAATCCTTCCCAAATTCAGGCTGAATCAACACTGGGGCTTGAGTTAGAACAGTCTTCAATTTCTCAAAGCTAGCCTGTTGGTCCTCAGACCAGACAAATGGAACATCTTTCCTTAATAGTTTCGTCAATGGAGCTGCAATAAGGGAGAACCCCTCAACGAAACGACGGTAGTAACCAGCTAAGCCCAAGAAACTATGGATCTCAGAGATGTTTCTAGGTTGCTTCCAATTCAGAATAGCCTCCACTTTGCTCGGATCCACTTGAATACCATCATCAGAGACGATATGTCTAAGAAAAGTCACTTCGCTGAGCCAGAACTCGCACTTGCTCAACTTAGCGTATAGCTTATTCTCCCTTAGAGTCTGAAGAACAATCCTTAAATGCTCCTCATGTTCTGCTTCACTTCTAGAATACACCAGTATGTCATCAATGAATACAACTACAAACTGATCCAAATAAGGTCGAAACACCCTATGCATCAGATCCATAAAAGCAACAGGGGCATTAGTTAACCCGAATGACATCACTAAAAACTCATAGTGCCCATATCGAGTACGGAAAGCAGTCTTCAGAATATCCGAATCTTTCACTTTGAGTTGATAATAACCAGATCTCAAGTCTATCTTTGAAAAGATAGAAGCCCCTCGAAATTGGTCGAATAGATCATCGATCCTGGGAAGAGGATATTTGTTTTTAACCGTGAGCTTGTTCAGTTTCCTATAATCAATACAGAGTCTCAATGTCCCATCTTTCTTCTTGACAAAGAGAACTGGGGCTCCCCACGGTGATACACTGGGTCGGATAAATCCACTGTCCAATAACTCCTGGAGTTGGACTTTCAGTTCCTTAAGCTCCTTTGGGGCCATACGATAAGGAGCCATTGAAACCGGGGTGGAACCAGAATAGACTTCAATCTCAAACTCGACTTCTCTATCTGGAGGTAATCCAGGTAACTCTTCGGGAAAAACATCGAAAAATTCCTTGACAATTTGGATGCCTTCAATATCTGATTGAGATCTCCTAGTGTCCAAAATATAAGCAAGAAACGCCTCGGAACCCTTCCTGATCATCTTCTCCGCTACCAAGGTAGACACAACATTCGTCAGAAATCCACGTCGTTCCCCGATCATTACAATCTTTCGATTATCTGGGGTCTTCAGAACAGCTCTCTTAGTCTCAAAATCAATATTTACTCGATGTTTGTCCAACCAATCAACGCCGAGAATCAAATCGAACTCTTTAAAGGGTAACTCCATCAGGTCAGCCAGAAAAATCTCCCCATTAATCTCTATAGGGCACTCTCTAAAAATACGATCCAACACGATGGATTTGCCTAAGGGACTTTGAACTATCACTGAATGCTCAGTATACTCAACAGGAATATTTAGACCCTCAGAAACGGAATGCGATACATAGAAATTTGTAGAGCCACTATCAAATAATGCAAAGTATGGAACTGAATGAATAATAACAGTACATGTAATCAAATTAGGCCCATCACGATCTTGTCGAAGTCTAGCAGTGTAAACCAATACAGGTAGTTTGGCCTCAGATCTGACTGGACCTCTACTCTGAGATGCTCGGCCTCTACTAGCTAATCCAGGTGCTCTCTCCTGAGTACGACCACCCGTATGAGTCTGAACAGTACACTGAGTACGAGCGGGAGTACGAGCTAGTGTCTGAACTGAATGAGTTATCTCCGGACAATCTTTTACAATATGGTCACTTGAACCACATCTGAAACATGTACCCAATTTCTTCCTGCATTCCCCATAATGAGGTTTCCCACAATAATTACATGACTGCAAAGATTGCGACCCAGAAGATCCACCATGTCTAGTAGGCTGAAAAGTTGAAGCACCAGATGCAACAGGTCTGACACTCGCACCGTCTCTCTGAAAGGAATCACCCCTGACTCTCTTGCTAGGATGTGCAGAAGAATTAACAGAACCAGAAGGCCTCCTAAATCGATTCTGGGCTCGATCACTATCTCTCTTGTGCTCTATACCCAATCGCTCTATTTCCTCAGCAGTCTTGGCTATCTCAACCAGGGCGTCAAAATTCCTCTCTCGATGGGTAGCGACTCTACTCCTGATCTCATACATGAGTCCATTCTCAAACCTCAAGCATCGATCTGCCTCAGTGTTAATAAGTCCAGGGGCATAGCGACTCAATCGGATGAACTCAACCTCGTAGTCCATAACAGTCATATTACCCTGCTCCAGATTCTGAAACTCCTGGCGTCGTTCCTGCAGATCTCTCTCTCCGACATAGCGACTCCGGAAACGTTCTTTGAAAAGATCCCATGTTAACTGGTTTTTCGGAATACTACTAGAAATTGATTGCCACCATCTGAAGTTCTCTTTCTTCAACATAGTTAGGGCCTCCTTCAACTTCTGTTCAGGTCTGAGGTTCATCTCATCCATAATCCTCTTTGTGTCCTCCAGCCAATACTCAACGTCTGTCGGAGGTCCACCAGTAATACCATCGAATGGAATTACACCAGCAGCGGCCAAAGAATTTGAAATCTCCACTGCAGTCATATTACTGGGGGCTCTAGCAGCTCTCTGAAACATGCGGAAGATAACTCTATTAATGACGTCTTCATTCATCTCAGAATCCTCATCTTCAGTGACGGGAGGGTCTCTCACAGGAGTAAACTGATCATCATGAGAAAGAGTCGGATCTACTTGCGGAGCAGGAGGATCAAGTGGTGACATCGGATCGTCTATCGTAACAGAAGGTCGAGCGACTCGCCCTCTACCACGTCTACGTCCTGTCCTACGACCTCTAGCAGCATTCATGGTTGGATCTATAAGGCTCTACAGAAAGAATTTGAAACATTTTTCAGATTAGCATCAGAGATCTCGAGAAAACTTTAAATTATAAAATAAGGTGACACATTTTTTTTATTTCTTAAAAATCTAAAGTTTAGGACCCATATACAGTCCGAGTGTTTAAAACCGAAATCTCTGATACTACCAAATGTAACCCCCTAGACCCGGTCTAAACGTTAGACCCAAACCTAAGCGAGGCACATGTCCCATTCAGAGATTCTTTTATATTTAAAACAACTTATAAAACATTATATATAATACATAACAAAATATCAGTAATAACGATATATCCAAAACGATAATAAAATACATGTCACCAAACATAACCGAAAAACATATAAAAATATATGTTCGTACAAAATATAGTTGATTTCTCATGATGCCAAATCTGCTAGCTTACGGTCTGCTGTTATCTGAAAAAGATTAAAATTTACAGAATGAGCTAAAAAGCCCAGTGTGCTCCAAACAGTGTATAAAAACATATTAACGAAATATATTTTAAGAAAATATATTTATGCACATATTTTGAAAACATGAACACTACCCCCATCCTTTCACAATCTGTTTGTGTAAGTTCCCCAGAACCATACACCCCGCACAACCAGTAACAGTAAGGCCCTGGGCACACAGCCGAGGAGCCTGCAGTAATCTTCCTCCAACAATATTTCCCCCTAATGATAGAAATGAACATGAATGTATTCGTATAAAACAATGAATAATTCTTTAAAAGCATAACAATATTTCAAGCTTGAAAACCATAAACAAAAATACATAAATCAAAAATCAAATCAGTAATGTATGGTAATTCAGATGTTGGGTAATCAGTATTAAGAAAACGGAATAAATACCGTAACCAGAAATCATATCAGAAATATGCAGTAAATCAGAAATCAGATACACAGTATTCAGATATTTATATACTTTAAAACAATAATATAACACTATCAGAAAACACACCTGTAACAGTCTGAGAAATCGGATAGGGAAGCCTACTACTGGGTTTGTCGATCACGCTCTGCTGCAGCGCTAGATCCTACGAATTGGAAAAATCTTTATTGGAATTCTAATAAAAAAATTAATCTTAATCTTTAATTAAATAATATACGGAAACCTACGGGTAGTTCTTGTAATACGCGGTTCGGACTGATCTGAAGAACGGACACCACCGGACCTGACTGATCCTTGCTCAGGTGAAACACGAGTACCTTCATAAAATATCTTACTTAATCAATTCCTTAACCATATCTCAAATAAATAATCAAAATACTAAAATACTAAGCCTTTTTGGGTTCACAAGCTCGATTCGGGAATTTCGGGTCAGAATTTGGCAAAATGAACTTCGGAATCAAATTCAGGACGTCGAAAAACATAAAGTATGACCTTCCGAAATTTCGAATTCTTGGTAAAAATTAAAGTCAACGGGTTTGACTGACGATTTGGAGACTTTCGGGTTTGAATTTAGCAAAATAGAGCCAAAAAACGGATTCGGGACGTCGAAAACTGTCAGAATATGTATTTTCGAAAAATATTAACGATCGTTTAATAGCCGGTCAAAGTCAAAGGAGGTCAACAAACTGTCAACCATTTTACAGAAATAGCACCCCTTTTCGAATTAATTACCAAAATAGCAACACATTTTGAATTAATTCCCATAATAGCACCAAAATCGAATAAATTCCCAGAATAGCACCGGTCAACGGTCGGGTCAACGGGCGTCGCGTGTGGGCGCGTGAGGTGTCCTCCGGGGCTCTAAAAATCACGGAAAATTTTCTAAAAATTATTTTGAGCGATTTTTAGATACTTACAAAGATCGGTTCAAATTTTTGAACGGCGGAGAGCTCGTTTTCAACAAATCGGAAAGTTTGACTGCTTCACATCCCCACGCGCCGTCGTCGACGGAGACCGAGGATGACACCGGCGGACTCGGAACGACACAAGGAACACGATGGTGCGGGAGGTGTCGTAAACGGAGCAACGATCGGCGATGAATTTAAGATTTTCTCGGCGATTGAGCTAAAACAAAGTCGATGTTTTGACTTGAAATTCACGGTGTTTAGCAGCGTTTCACTTCAATTAACTTAAGGGATTTGTTCCTCACTCGATAACGAACACGATGGTGGTTTTAAAACGACGATCAGAATTCGGACGGCGTGGGGATCGTAGTCGGAAGTTGAGGTTGGGGAAGGGAGTTTAGGCTCAATTTAGGAGCAATTGGTTTCTGATTTTTCAGAAACCAATTGCCGTATATAATACCAAACTTCACCAACCTTTCTTGGGTAAATTCAGGGCTTGGTCCCTGAATTTTCTTTAACTCTAAAATAAACTACAAATTTTTAAAATCTTACAATTTAATCCCCAAATTTTCACCAATAACACAATTAAATCTTCAAATTCCAATTAAATATCATTTTGATATTTTCGGGTTGTTACATTATCCCTCATGAATAGTAACAGCATCATTGTTTTCCTCTTTATATGTCCTAGCCACTTTAAACATGTTTCCACATTTAGTCACCAATGGGTGCAACACCCCCTTCTCTTACACTCTTACTCAAAATCCTATTTCTCTTTGTATGCTGTATATCCAATTTTTGCATGTCATCTAGCCACACTCATGAATGCATTCTAATATTACTTATCATCTTTTTTTTCTAAGATTCATATCTACAGATCATAACTCCATAAATCACTAGATCATAACTCCATAAATCACTCTCAGATTTTTCTTCATTATTACAATCAGTCGATCACTATAACATTTTTGTATAGGTTTAATGTAATTTTTAGTGAACTTGTTTCTTAAATTTTATTTGGGTCAGACCCTTCTCCACATCAACTACCTATACAAAAATGTGACAAAGTACAAGCCATTGAAAGACCTCAAGTATCCTAATCTACTATTCCATACAAGTTCCTTCTTCTTATGAACGTAATTGCCCTTTAGTCTACATTTTCTTATAGAAGCTAAGAAGGAACTGCACATAATATTTTATCACAATAGTTTTTATTTCCATGACTCACTCCACGGCCATCACTATCAGTATATTTTATAGGTATGATATCAAATCGTCCTCCCCATTTTGGTAAAATCATATGTAATTGTAGATCACTCCATTTAGATTTTTCTGACTGTTTAAATTACATGATATAGGACCAGGTAACTCCACTAAATCCTTCAGCAACTTTTTTTTCCCCTAATTGTTCCTAATTCTTATTTAGGAAATACCAATTTAAATTGTATGTTTAGATATTTATTGACCAATACAATTTTGCACTTAAATAATGTTGTATAAAACCCCAAAAGGATGAACTAGAACATGATTACTTCAACAAATGCACCAGGGAAGAAAAATCACTGTGATCAAAATTACAAGAACTGATATGCAAAAGCAAAAAGAAAATGGCTAAAGAAGAAGCTAATGTCAAGGTGGATTAGCCATGATAAAGGATAAGAGATTAAGCATTATATCTAAAAGAAAACTGAAATGTGATAATAATCTAAACTAACCTTCAAATGGACCATAAAAAACGCTTTGCTGCTTATAACTTGGATGAAGAGCTACCAAAGAAGGAACTTTATCAAAGTCATACAACACCATGGCATCATCAGAGAAATCCTTTGCCACAGAAAACCATGCCTTTTTCTTGTACTTAACGGCTAAATTAGACATCACTGTCATTCAAGCCAAAACCTATGTATATAGGAAAGAAAGTCCCAGCAGCTTCAACAAAATCATTGAAGCAATGTCAGAACTAAGAATAGACACATCAGGAGCAACAAATTTCTTCAGATATTGAACAAGTAAATCTGCTTTCCTTGGTCCATAATAATCCATAGAAATTCCATGCATAAAGAACTTGAGGGTAGGATATCCACTGCAAAATTTAATTCGGAATATAATAATTACAAACGTCAAAGATGAAAATGGCCTAGCCAAAGGGGTATGCTTTATATATTGAAACGAATTATTCATGTTCTATTTCTATGATCAGGTATAAAAGGTATCGAGTATCGACTAAATGCATTTCATAAAATCAAAGAAAACTTAATAAACTGAATAACATACTACTGTTCACAAAGGGTGTTTAATGCAACTCTATTCATTATCCGCAAAACAAAAAAATTGCTGAAATATTTTCTAATATTTCATTTGGATAGCCAGCAAGGTAATATTTCTATAAACTGAATGCATTAATTAATAAGCAAGGTAAACTTTATTTCTATTTGGTGATATAAAAGAAAAGCCGCAGACGCTTACCAATATCATATTTACTAGCAAGACGGGTATACTTATCAGCATTAACTTTAGCTATCACTATTGGCTCCT
Organism: Hibiscus syriacus; assembly: GCF_006381635.1. NCBI lineage: Eukaryota > Viridiplantae > Streptophyta > Magnoliopsida > Malvales > Malvaceae > Hibiscus > Hibiscus syriacus. The sequence continues at coordinate 2,820,938 of NW_024062770.1, forward strand.
TCAAGCCAGCAAGAAGAGGAGCTGCCTCGTCTAACTGCAATGAAATTAAAAAGAAAATGGGTAATTTAAACTCATTGGACATTCACAAATATTGGAAACGAAGCCAATTAATTTGATTAAGATCAAACTGACTGCACTAAAGTAAATAAATATATATATATAGAAAGGGTGTCTAAAAATTATGTAATCGAAAGAATATAAAACCTGGGGGGAGAGGCGTTTGCAGTGGCCGCACCAAGGGGCGTAGAAATCGACGAGGATGTAAGCGAATGAGGAAATAGCGGAGTCAAAGTTGGATTCATCCAACTCCAACACTTTCCCATCCGCCTTTAACTCACTCGCTTTCAATCCAATTCCTGCTTTTAAGATCGATAACAGCAGCAATAAGATTATGGACAAACGCATGTTTGGAATTCGAGATGCTGCTTATTTTCTTTTCTTTTTTCTCTCTTTTTTTTTTCTTTTCTTTCTTTTCTTTCTTTTTTTCAGTCTCTTTAATAAATAAGCATTTGCGGGAACTATATTATTATTAGTATTAGGATTAAGGGTAAACTATACATTTGGTACCTATACTATTTATTTTGTTCCAGTTTAATACCTAAACTTTCATTGTTTTCAAAATCATTCCTACGGGATGGACTAACGTTTGTGTTTTTGATATTCCACGCGTGTTTTTAGTGATCCACATCTCTTCCAATGCAGCAATCAACCCCAAAGCTGGCCCTTCGCTTCTTCCTCATCATCTCACTCTCAACCTTTTTCCTTTTCAGGTAAAACAAAATTCCATTATTTTCATTTACTGATTTCTTTCACTTCAATTGGTATTGATTTTGGTTCAAAAAATGGGGTGAAGAATGAGAAAAGGCGAGGCTTGGTGCGCATTGGATACGGTTAATTCTCTTAGTTCTTTGATTGGTTATCTGTTAGAAGCATTTCAAGGTAAGTCATCTAATCCCTATTAGCCTAAAACGGAAATAGTTAGTAACTGTAGGTATTGTTGGAAAATAGAGTGCTGCAAAACAAGGCATTAGTACTAATGGAAATATTAAATAAAATAATTAAATGGAACGATAATCTAATTGCGATAATCCATTGCCTTTGTCATAACGTTTTTAAAATGAAATCATCGAATTTAAAACAATTACGACTTTATTTTGGAAATATAAAATTTAGTTCGATTTGAATTAATTTGAAATTTGGAGTCGCCTCGACCTTTGAGTTAAGTATGTCGAATACCTAAAAACTTGTTTTTAAAATAATTTTAAGAAAAATCATTTAAAAGACAAAATTTTGTTTGTGTTTACCAAAGATTCGTTTTTAAGAGTTCGAGATTCAGTTACGCATGGAGAATAGTAAGCACCCCAAACGCCTAACATTGGTACCTCTTGGTTATTGTCTAAGTAGTGGTGCTTTATATGTTCAAATCAAAATTTTAAATTATCTTTTATTTTGATGAATTTTGAAAAAAATAATGAATTTCTTTTTAAAATACTTAATTCGATTAAGATGATTTAATTCACTTCGCTTTATTTAAAAAATGATGTCCTCTTGCTAGGGGTGAGCATTCGATCTAGTCGAGTCGAGTAAAAAAATTTCGAGTTATTCAAGTTTACATACTGATTTTATTATAATTATTTATAGTATTATGGCAAGGATTTGTTCCAATTTTTTTTAACTTTCTCTAACCATATAAGATATATATATATATATTAATCTTTTCACATTATAATGTTATTTATATATCAAATACAATCTAAAATTATGAAATATATTCATAGTATTATATTTTAAAGAAATTATTTTGAGAGTAAAATATTGATGAGAGTATAAAGGAGTCAAGGAATTAATGGGGAGAAAGAACTTACAAACAATTGTAGTCAAAATACCAAATTGAGTAAAATATAAAGTTAAGGGATTAAATAAAAAAGAGATGTGTTTTTAATAAAAAAAGTAAGAATTATAATCCTAGTGCTAAATGTGTTTTCTCATCTTCACCGTCTCTATTTAATCTACTCTTTACTCACCATTTCTCTCCACCTCTTGAAACACAAACAACCATAATGGAGTTCAAAACTCCCCTATAAACTAAACTCTCGCTCCAAGTCTAGGAGGGTTCAAATAATTACATTTAAAAAATGAAGACTTTGGCTCCGATAAAGGCACGAGAACCGATCATTCGAAGAAGAAGGTGAGTATTTTCGTGTTCTCTATCTCACTCACTCGATCTCTCGTTTTTTGTTCGAATCTCCCTCAAATCTCCCCATTTTTCTTTAAATGGCTCATTTTTTTTCCAATTCTCCTTTGCTTTATTTACGGTGAATGCTTCTTATTTCTTTTTAAGCTATGGCAGAGGGTAGATAAAGGTAATGAACATCTTCATTTAATGCTCAGATTTTTTGGGATTAGTAATTATTTGATATATATTTTTATTTGATTTGACCTTTTAACTTATTTGATGATGGATTTATGTTAGTTGTTGGTTATAACGATGGTGGCGTGACGTCAACAGTGACGACTAGACTCCTTGGTAGTGGCGGTGGCGCTTGAAAAAGTTGGCTCCCTAAGGTTTCAAAAAATCCTAAACTCAAAGGATTAGTTAGATCCATATGTGAGCTGGGTCGATAGGTTTTTTTGGCCTGGTTTTGTAATTTGGGTCTTGTAAAATAAAATATAAATATTAATAAAATAATAATAATACTAAAAACTCAGACAAAAACAGGTGCATACAACCTTAGAAAAGAATTCATCTCAATGTATGTAATCGTTACAATAGTCGAATGACCCCCTAATATTATTATGTCTCTCCAAATTTCGTACACCTGAAAGATGGAGTGAACTTTGGTGGTACTACTCTTCTCTCAACTAAAAAAAAAGACTCAAGGAAGGGTTCCAAAGAGTATTTTAAAGCAAAACCAATTTTTTTTTTTTAGAAAATGATACATAATAAGTAAAATTGTCCACTATTTATAGGATAGATAGTAAGGGCAAAATTTTCATTCCATTCAACAACACTAATATGCTATTTAAAACAAAATTAAACAAAAATAAAATGTTTTAATTATGAGTATTAACAAAATTCCCTCATTAATGCAAAATAACTCTTTCTTAAAAAAAGAGTAATGAAGTTAACAAGAGTAATTCTTCTCTTAGATAACTAAACGAATCTTTAACTTTCGAATATTAGGGTGAACTCATAACACACAAGTAACTCTTTCATCCACCGAAGTCTGCAATTTGTCAACAAAAACATTTATACAAATATATATAGCATTGTTTCCTAAAAATTCTAGTAAGTGTACTAGAAAAATGGCCTAACGTTTTTCATTGAATATTGCTAATCATTCTCACTTACGTAGATTATTTCATCAGGTTTATCTCAACATAAACCACCTAAATTTGGGTTATGAAATAATTAAGAGCTTTAACAATAGTCCATCCTCACAATAGGTAAGGCGAATTTATTCAAGCTCATTTTTAAATGAACCAACCAAACTCTGGGATTAGATATGATTGAAAATAAATATTCAACCTCATCAATCGATGAATTCAATATGTACTTCTCACTAGGAATACCCAAACTCTTAGGTTTGAATTCATTAAGAGTTTTAATAAAACACATCCTCTCTAGCGGTAAGTTCATCTAAAATTTTGGATTATGAATTTATTAAAAATATATATTCAACTAAAATCAATAAATTCATCAATTCTTTTTCACTAAGACTACCCAAAGTATGCGCTATGAATTTATTAAGAACAATTAAGCTCATCATGTGCATGTACATTATTTGTCATAAGGATAAGTAGGTAGAAATGTACACTATGAGTCTTTCCATGAATTCCTCAATCAATAGGCTTTAGATGGAAAATCAAGAACCAACTTCTAACTTTAAACTTTGGTAAGCGGATCAACTAAGTTCCTTTCTCACTTTGATTATCATTTAAGAAACCTCATGTTTCTAACATTTTAGGATAGAAAAAAAATTCAAAGTGTCTTGAACAATGTGTAAACAAATTTTCTTACACACACTCAATCATACTAGAGTAAAGTTTATTATAAGTTTTAACCATAAAACCATGCTTTAAGAAACATAAATCTTGTGTACACATGATTATATTCTTAAAGTTTTAAGAAGTTACTAATCTTTAATATTAGTATTCATATTCTTGAACAAACATGAAATTTCTTATATCCTATTTTAATCCTCCGCGAATTTGTTTAATCAAAAGGAATTTTAATTTTCCCTAGTTCTTCATAAGAAGTGTTTAGGAACATAATATAACAGTAATTTCAACTTTTCCTAACAATAGGAAAAATTATCTCAAGTTTAACATAAAAGATCTTAGAACAACTCCCGAGATATATCATCTTTTTTCTTTCCTCTATTGAAGAAAATTAATCAAAAGAGATTAAACAACTAACATACTTTTAAAAGAGCTAATGTCCATCATATTCTCATTCATATTATTCAACATATTAGCTCTAACAAGACCATTATATATGTAACATCCTCCATGACGGGTTAGTGATTAATTTGTAAAGTTTCAGCATTTGGTGATTTAAGTAGAATGATGGAAGAGTTCAATGACTTATTTGAGTTATTTTGTGTAGGATTGAATTATAAAGAATGAATATTAGAAGGAAAAAATGGTCTTTTTATAGAAATATAATTATTGGGGTTAGTGTTATATTAACCACGTGGAAGTATAGGAAATTAAAAACAAGCTTCCAGAGTCATCTTCTTCTTTCTTCTTCTTCATACGTGAGACCCAAGCTAAGGTAAGATTCTCTGGTTAGTGAATTTCTTGATGAATTTATGGTTGATTCATGACCATTAGGCAATAGTTAAGCTTAAAGGAAGTTTAAATTGTTTTAAAACCTCAAGAAGAGAAGTATATGAAGAATTAAAGAAAGGAAGTAGAAAAGTGAAATCTTAGATTAGAGTTCATAATAAGAATTGGAAGTGAGATTTGACTTGTCATCAAGTTAATTAAGGGATATGAAGTGTTAGAATTGGAATTAGAACACCTTGAAAATTTAGTGTGATTCTTGAATGCCATGTAAATGATGGAATTTTGGGTTTAAAGAAGTGATTATGGAATAGAAATGAGTTTAAATATGTGCATGGACGTTAGGAATATTAAAGGAAGTAAAATATGAAGGTTTAAGCTGAAATGAAGTGAATTTCGAGCTCAAAATAGGATTTCTGGGCTAGGGGAATCGATACCCATTCAAGGGGAATCGATACCCCCTCAAACGAATATGAATTTCCAGAACGCTAGAGGGGAATCGATACCCCCAGGGGGGAACCGATTCCCCATAATAAAAAAAAAAAGAAAAGAAAGAAGAGAGACTAAACTATCAATTCCTTAAATTGGTAGGCTATTAGAGGTTAATTTCAAGACTTAGGCATCTGATAATCATCTTGAAAATTTTGCTTATGTAGATATTGAGCCTAATCGAGTTCCGGAACCATCGACAAGTAGGATCAATCGAGGGAAAGACAAAGAAATCTAGGTGAGTGCATATACATGGCATGAATATGTATTTTATTCAGTTCTGGACTTGTGATAAGTCTAGATTCAATATTTTGATACATGATCGTAGTTCATATGATGATATATGACATGAATCCATACCATATGCATTATGGGACATGAATATGAAAGAAAAAGTTATATGATAAAGGTATGGAAATAATATGTCTACGTGATATAAATTAGATAAATTGTGAAAGCCCATGTTATGTAAATGAGAACTATAGGTATAGTTGGCATGCCAAGGGTAGAGGGTCTATGTGGTCCTTCGGGACATATATGTATTCTTTGGAACATGTATGAGGTTTGGTAAGACACCTACTTGATCCTTGGTATATGTATATGATTCTTAAGGGAATGATATGTGGTCTTTCGGGACATATATGTATTCTTTGGAACATGTGTGAGGTCTGGTGAGACACATACTTGATCCTTGGCATATGTATATGATTCTTAAGGAATGATATGTGGTCCTTATAGACATTATTATATGGCACTACGGTGTAATTCTACGCGGCAGTCCGGTGCAATTCTAAGTGGCACTTAGGTGCAATTATACGAGCTGTGGTGACAGCATAGTGCACAACCTCACAATACTCACATACCTTAGGTTCTCTGTATGGTACCATGGGCTAATGAACTTACTAAGGCGAACTTATGAATGTGAATTTGATAAGTATATGTGTAAGAAACATGGTTTTGGTTATTGCATTGTTTACATACATCTTATTGCTGCAACCCATCTCATTTTGGCAATTACTTTATATTTATTGATATTATTATTATATTGCCTCACTAAGTCGATGACTTACCGTGTGAGCGTTTCACACGTAGGATCTGATAAAGTAGATGATCGAGGTTAAGCAGCTGGACAACATTACTCCTGCAACTATCAGATCAGAAGCAACTTAATTAGTAGGTCATTTTGTTATGAAAATGGATGTTGGCATGTAATTAAAGAGTTAAGTTGTGTATGCTCTGAATATTTTGGTAAACTTATATTACCATATGTATATTATTGTATTTTTTGTAATATAAGTTCAAGTATTTTACTATTATTTGTAATGAGTTGTGTTTTAAAAGTCAATGTAATATCTCTGACTCGTATCCGGGTTGGGATACAGGTTGGGGGTGTTACATTTAATGGTATCAGAGCTATGGTTTAGCCGATTCTAGGTATAAACCAGAGTCTATAGAGTCTTTAAATGGAATACATGTCAACAAATAGTGAGAACTTATGATCTGGTATAGTATGAGTATGTTGTTTTGCTTATAGAACAATGTGTTTATTCTTATTAGATGTCCGGACATAATAGCTCCCGAAGTGAAGCGGGAGAAGATAGGCCTGCTGAAAGCAGTAATTCACCTGCCCTGGCCAGGCAAGGTGAAGAACAGGCATCTCAAGGAGTGCCTGTGCAAGATCAAGATATGTTCTTCAGAATGTTAGACGCTATTCTAACGCGTCTTCAACCTCCTGCTCCACCAACTCAAAGGATGAATGTAGCAAAAGAGTTGAGAGGTTTAGGAGCTCCCGAATTTAAGGGAGAAATCGAAAAAGTCTGGTTGCGGCAGATCTTTGGTTAAATGATTTAAAAATCATGTCGGATGGTCTCTACTGTTCTGAAGTGGAGAAGTTAGATGGAGCTGTCTCGTTGTTGAGGGGTTAGGCGAGAATATGGTGGACGAACGTCACCATGAGGATGCCCAGTGACCAATTGACTTGGTCTTTATTCTTAGATGACTTTAAAAACAAGTACATTGGAGATCAATTTATTCGACAGATGAAGCAGGAGTTTTTGAATTTGAAACAGATGAACCGCTCTGTATATGAGTATGAATGTGAGTTCAACAAGTTGAGTAGGTTTGCATCCGAGCTTGTGCCTACTGAAAAAGAGGCTTGTGAATGGTTTGTGGAGGGTTTACGCCCTAGATTGAAAGAGATGCTGATAGTATTAAATTTGTCCTTGTTCCAAGAGGTGATCAATCGTGCCAAGGCTCTTGAAAGAGCTCAGAATGAGAGATTCGGGGATTTTAGAGTTTAGACATCAAAGAGAACGGGTGCTTCTTCTAGCTCAGTACCATCAAAAAGGGGAAGAGACTCAGGATTTCGATCACAATATAGATCAGAATCAGTTGCATCGTCTGCTAGGGGAGCAAGTCAGGCAATACCTAGGCAGACGAAGTCAGTGGGATATGGTGCTGGGAGATCTACTCTGAGTCAAGCGAGACAGTGTCAGTACTATAGGAAAAACCATTATGGGACTTTTCGGATGGCTGCTGGGACATGTTTTCGATGCGGAGATGCCGGACATTTTATCTGGGATTGTCCATTGATAGTTGGTGAGCCTGCACCATCTGAAAGAGTTGGTTCTTCCTCACAAAGAGGACGAGGAAGAGGCAGAGGAAGGAACCCATCTGAATTCTATGCTCAACCTGAAGTTCAATTAACCGCACGGGTGTACAATCTAAAGACAAGTGAAGACCGTGATGACCCTGATATTATAGCAGATACTTTTCAGTTGTATGATAAATTAGTATTGGCACTGATTGATCCGAGTTCTAATTGTTCTTATACTACAAGTAAGTTAGTAAAGGAATTGAGGATTCCCTTAGAAGCTACGAGTAATGAGATTATAGTAACAACTCCGTTAGGCCATAGTGCTCGGGTGAATAAAGTCTATAAGGGGTGTCCCATAAAGGTTCAGGAAATTGAATTCCCTGCTAATCTGATGGAATTACCCTTTGACGAGTTTGAAGTGATTCTGGGAATGGATTGGTTGTTCCGTTACTATGGAGATGTTAATTACAGATTGAAAAAGGTAACCCTAAAAAGTCCAGGAGGAACAGAGATAAGTGTGAGCAGTGAAAAGTTTAATCCCTTAGCAAATGTAATGTCAGCTAAGAAGCTATTGCTACAGGGATGTCAATGATTTCTTGCAAATGTGATAGATTTAAGAGCTATAGAGAAAGGGCTAGAGGAGATTCCAATAGTTCAAGAATTCCCTGAAGTTTTCGCGGCTGAGTTGCCAGGATTACCTCCAGATAGAGAGGTAGAATTTCAAATTGAAGTAATGCCAGGAACCGCTCCAATTGCAATGGCACCTTATCGGATGGCTCCGAAAGAATTACAGGAGTTAAAGACTCAATTGCAAGAGTTGTTAGGAAAAGGATTTATTCGACCAAGTGTGTCACCTTGGGGAGCTCCGGTGTTATTTGTTAAGAAGAAGGATGGATCAATGCGTCTCTGTATTGATTATCGACAGCTTAATAAGGTGACCATCAAGAACAAGTATCCCCTTCCGCGCATTGATGACTTGTTTGATCAACTAAAAGGAGCTTTGGTATTTTCGAAGATCGATCTACGTTCGGGTTATCATCAATTGAAGATTCAGGAGAAAGATATTCCGAAGACGGCTTTCAGAACGAGATATGGTCATTATGAATTCATCATAATGCCATTCAGAGTAACGAATGTACCAGCTGCTTTCATGGATCTCATGAACATGATTTTTCAGCCCGATTTGGACCAGTTTGTTGTTGTCTTTATTGATGACATACTGGTTTACTCGAAGTCCATTGAAGAGCACAGCGCACATCTGAGGCTAGTTTTGCAAATTCTTAGGGATAAAAATCTCTATGCGAAATTGTCCAAATGTGAATTTTGGCTAAACGAAGTAATTTTCTTAGGGCATGTGATCTCGGCAGTTGGGATTAGAGTAGACCCTCAGAAGGTTAAAGCTATAATTGACTGGGAAGTTCCAAAGAATGTATCTGAAGTTCAGAGTTTCCTTGGACTTGCCGGGTATTATCGAAGATTCGTTAAGAATTTTTCGATGATAGTGCTGCCTTTAACAAAGATGATGAGAAAGAATGTACCGTTTGTTTGGACTTCTGAATGTCAAGAAAGTTTTGAAGCTTTAAAGAGAATTCTGACGGAAACTCTGATATTGGTTCAACCGGAATCTGGCAAGAATTTTGTAGTATTCAGTGACTCATCCCATAACGGGTTGGGGTGTGTATTAATGCAAGAAGGGAAGGTGGTAGCGTATGCATCGAGACAGTTGAAACCACATGAAAAGAATTACCCCACTCTTGATTTAGAAATGGCTGCTGTAGTATTCACTTTCAGGATTTGGCGTCATTATCTTTATGGGGAGCGTTGTTACTTATATACGGATCATAAGATCCTGAAGTACCTGATGACTCAAAAAGAGTTGAATTTGAGGCAACGTAGATGGGTAGAGTTCTTAAAAGATTATGATGTGATAATTGACTATCATCCCGAAAAAGCTAACGTGGTAGCAGATGCTTTGAGTAGAAAGACGTTTACAGTTTTACGAGCTATGGATGCAAGATTATCTTTAACGGGAGACAGTGGTCTTTGTGCAGAGTTAACCCTTAAACCAGTATGGTTGGAACGAATAGGAGAATTGCAAAGTAAAGATGAAACGTGTTTGAAAAGAATTGAGCAAGTAAAGAGCAAAGAGATTAAAGACTTTGAGATTAAGTCAGATGGAAATCTATATTGTAAAGGAAGAATTATAATACCCGACAATGACGACTTGAAGAAAGAAATATTAACAGAGGCTCATTACAGTCCGTCAACGATGCACCCGGGTGGAACCAATATGTATATGGATTTGAAGGATCGATTTTGGTGGTCAGGGATGAAACGAAGCATCACCGAATTTTTGTCTAAGTGTTTGATATGTCAACAAGTCAAAGCTGAGCATCAAGTTCCGTCAGGATTATTGCAACCTCTTTTCATTCCTCAATGGAAATGGGAAAATGTTACGATGGATTTTGTTTCGAGGTTACCCTTGACTCCGAACAAAAGAGAATCAATCTGGGTAATTGTTGATCGATTAACTAAGTCAGCGCATTTCCTTCTGGTTAGAACAGATTTCTCTATGGAAAAGTATGCAGAGCTGTATATTAAAGAAGTTATTAGATTGCATGGAGTGCCTGTTTCCATAGTCTCTGATCGAGACCCTCGATTCACTTCTAGATTCTGGAAATCTTTGCATGAAGTGTTAGGGACTCGTTTAAACTTTAGTACGGCTTTTCATCCTTAGACTGATGGGTAATCAGAAAGAACTATTCAGATATTGGAAGATATGTTGAGAGCATGCGTAATGGAATTCAAAGGATCATGGGAAAAGTATTTACCGCTGGCAGAGTTTGCTTACAACAATAGTTATCAGTCTAGTATAAAGATGGTCCCATATGAAGCATTATATGGAAGAAAATGTCGTACTCCATTAAATTGGTATGAACTCAAAGATCGAAGTGTTTTTGGTACGGATTTAATTCAAGATGTAGAACAGAAAGTTCGAGAAATTCAGCATAACCTCAAAGTGGCCTCTGATCGACAAAAGTCCTATTCTGATCTTAAAAGAAAGGAGATTGAATTTGAAGTTGGGGATAAAGTGTTTTTAAAGGTATCTCCATGGAAGAATGTGTTGAGGTTTGGTCGGAAAGGAAAGTTAAGTCCCCGATTTATTGGACCATATGAGATTATAAAAAGAGTGGGACCCGTAGCATACCAATTGACTTTACCACCAGAAATGGAAAAGATTCACAATGTATTCCATGTCTCAATGCTTCGGAGATATCGATCGGATCCCTCCCATATCGTAAACCCAGAAGAAATCGAGGTACAACTGGATTTGACTTATGAGGAAGAACCGATTCAAATTTTAGCTCATGAGGTTAAGCAATTGAGGAACAAGACTATCCCATTGGTTAAAGTTTTATGGAAGAACCACAAAGTAAAGGAAGCAACATGAGAGCGTGGGGAGGATATGAGGAATCAGTAACCCCATCTCTTTTCTTATTGAAAAATTAAGGATGAATTTTCTTAAGCGAGGGAGATTTTTAACATCCTCCATGCCGGGTTAGTGATTAATTTGTAAAGTTTCAGCATTTGGTGATTTAAGTAGAATGATGGAAGAGTTCAATGACTTATTTGAGTTATTTTGTGTAGGATTGAATTATAAAGAATGAATATTAGAATGACAAAATGGTCTTTTTATAGCAATATAATTATTGGGGTTAGTATTATATTAACCACGTGGAAGTATAGGAAATTAAAAACAAGCTTCCAGAGTCATCTTCTTCTTTCTTCTTCTTCATACGTGAGACCCAAGCTAAGGTAAGATTCTCTGGTTAGTGAATTTCTTGATGAATTTATGGTTGATTCATGACCATTAGGCAATAGTTAAGCTTAAAGGAAGTTTAAATTATTTTAAAACCTCAAGATGAGAAGTATATGAAGAATTAAAGAAAGGAAGTAGAAGAGTGAAATCTTAGATTAGAGTTCATAATAAGAATTGGAAGTGAGATTTGACTTGTCATCAAGTTAATTAAGGGATATGAAGTGTTAGAATTGGAATTAGAACACCTTGAAAATTTAGTGTGATTCTTGAATGCCATGTAAATGATGGAATTTTGGGTTTAAAGAAGTGATTATGGAATAGAAATGAGTTTAAATATGTGTATGGAAGTTAAGAATATTAAAGGAAGTAAAATATGAAGGTTTAAGCTGAAATGAAGTGAATTTCGAGCTCAAAATAGGATTTCTGGGCTAGGGGAATCGATACCCATTCAAGGGGAATCGATACCCCCTCAAACGAATATGAATTTCTAGAACGCTAGAGGGGAATCGATACCCCCAGGGGGGAACCGATTCCCCCATAATAAAAAAAAGAAAAGAAAGAAGAGAGACTAAACTATCAATTCCTTAAATTGGTAGGCTATTAGAGGTTAATTTCAAGACTTAGGCATCTGATAATCATCTTGAAAATTTTGCTTATGTAGATATTGAGACTAATCGAGTTCCGGAACCATCGACAAGTAGGATCAATCGAGGGAAAGACAAAGAAATCTAGGTGAGTGCATATGCATATCATGAATATGTATTTTATTCAGTTCTAGACTTGTGATAAGTCTAGATTCAATATTTTGATACATGATCGTAGTTCATATGATGAAATATGACATGAATCCATACCATATGCATTATGGGACATGAATATGAAAGAAAAAGTTATATGAGTTATATGATAAAGGTATGGAAATAATATGTCTACGTGATATAAATTAGATAAATTGTTAAAGCCCATGTTATGTAAATGAGAACTATAGGTATAGTTGGCATGCCAAGGGTAGAGGGTCTATGTGGTCCTTCGGGACATATATGTATTCTTTGGAATATGTGTGAGGTCTGGTAAGACACCTACTTGATCCTTGGTATATGTATATGATTCTTAAGGAATGATATGTGGTCCTTCGGGACATATATGTATTCTTTGGAACATGTGTGAGGTCTGGTGAGACACATACTTGATCCTTGGCATATGTATATGATTCTTAAGGAATGATATGTGGTCCTTATAGACATTATTATATGGCACTACGGTGTAATTCTACGCGGCACTCCAGTGCAATTCTAAGTGGCACTTAGGTGCAATTATACGAGCTGTGGTGACAGTATAGTGCACAACCTCACAATACTCACATACCTTAGGTTCTCTATATGGTACCATGGGCTAATGAACTTACTAAGGCAAACTTATGAATGTGAATTTGATAAGTATATGTGTAAGAAACATGGTTTTGGTTATTGCATTGTTTACATACATCTTATTGCTGCAACCCATCTCATTTTGGCAATTACTTTATATTTATTGATATTATTATTATATTGCCTCACTAAGTCGATGACTTAGCGTGTGAGTGTTTCACACGTAGGATCCGATAAAGTAGACGATCGAGGTTAAGCAGCTGGACAATATTACTCCTGCAACTATCAGATCAGAAGCAACTTAATCAGTAGGTCATTTTGTTATGAAAATGGATGTTGGCATGTAATTAAAGAGTTAAGTTGTGTATGCTCTGAATATTTTGGTAAACTTATATTGCCATATGTATATTATTGTATTTTTCGTAATATAAGTTCAAGTATTTTACTATTATTTGAAAGGAGTTGTGTTTTAAAAGTCAATGTAATATCTCTGACTCGTATCCGGGTTGGGATACGGGTTGGGGGTATTACAATATATTTTATTTACTAGGACTGAATTTAGTATTCTCCTCAAGCAAATTAATCTATAATCTTTTAACTTCTACACTAAGTTTAAAGAGTTCTTATCTTGTCATGTTTTTTTATAAATTGTAATAGTTAGTAATGAACAGTGCACCATGTAGGTATCAATGAAAGAGAGGTAGTACACTAGGCATGCTTAAGTACTAGATCTTTATAGAACCAATCCTAGATATTTACTTTCATACTCATCACACTATTTTCCAATAAATCATTTATGATTTTTCTTTTTCTTTAATTAGAGTCTCTTTATAAAAGTATTTTAAAGAATTATGCTTGATACTTTACTCATAATAGTATCTTATTAAGCATACATTTATTGGCTTACTATTGCCTTAGCCTTAGTTATCATTCACTATCTTAGTCTTTACTAGTGGTTTATCTTATTTCACAATATTTCCACTAAGATTTAAAGGCCAACTTAAATGCTTATTTATTCTAATTCATATATTTATGCAAATCATGAATTGACGATTAGAACCAAATCATAATAAATATGATAATTAAACAGGATTTAATCATGTCAAATTATCAATAATAAAATACTAGATTTGCGGAAGCGTACCTGAATTAATTGATAGGTTGAGATATTTGAGTCTTTCTTTAGTTGTGATATTCTAATTAGAGGATATGTTTTCTCTTGCCGTAAAATCTCTCTGGCGGGGATAAGAGTAATACAAGTTAACCTATTTCTTAGGGACAACTACATCTTTATATAGATTGAATATTATGTCAATCTTTTAAGTATTTATAATTCTGCCCCCTTATCAAATTATAAATACAATTTTTGGTATTTACATTTTGATTCCATGATAATTTAATACATATAACATATGTAACATAATTGGTCACTTAATTTTGTGTCTACTTTATGATAACATTGTACATTATACATGTAATACCCCAAATATCGAGTTAGTGATTACATTGAAATGATTTAAAATTTGGAGGATTAAATGGTAAAGTATAATAAATGATTTGACTAAGACAAATTAGTAAAAATGAAAGAATAAAAGGGAATTTTGATCCTTTAGAGTAGAATGAATTTAAAATTCATTTTATTAGGGATTTAAGAAAGGGAAAAAGGGGAAAGTTGAAAACTAAACTAAGTTATCTACTCTTCTTCTTCCCCCATGACCGTGCTCTACTCCATAGCTAAAGGTAAGGCTTCAGCTAGCTAGTTTTTCCTTTCATTTTTGGTTTGTTCTTGAAACCTTAAGTGATATGGAAGCTTAAGGAAGGGTTATAGAGGATTAAAACTAAAGAAATGGATGATTTATTTGAGATTGAATAAAATGGGTTTTTGAATGGTATGTTGAAATATGAGTTTTTATTGAGGTTTATTAGTAGATTTGATTTGTCAAAGAAGTAAATAAGAGATTAGAAGCCTTGGATGTGCTTAAAAACATGTAGGAAAAAGTAGTACGATTCTTAGTTTGAGATGTTCTTTGGAGAATTTAGATGTTATAAGAAGCTAAATGGAGGAAAGTTAGTTGGGTATCAATACTGATACAATTACTATCGATACTGATGTGGGTATCAATACTAAGAGAAAGGTATCGATACCATGGATTTCAGAATGCAGAAATGGTATCGATACTAAAAGGGAGTATCAATAACATATTATAGAAGTATCGATACCATGATAGGGGTACCGATACTATTGAGCCTGAAATTGTAAGATAGGCTGAAATTGTAATATAAATTGAAAATAATAGTACTTTTGAGTATTATTAAAGTATAAATGTTAAGGAATATACTAACATTGGTATTGTATGTGTCTTTAATTGTTGCATGTGTAAATCATAACTAAGCTCCTGAGACAAGAAAGAAAAAGGGCAAAGATAAAGTTGTCGAATAGCTAGACATCATTACAGCTTATTAGCGAGGCTTATCAGGTGAGTGCATTTATTGTATTTATATGAGATGAGGAAGACTCACAATGAGTCAACTTAGAATGCTTTGATTTATTGTATTTTTTACAGTATTTAATATGCTTTCATAAATGTGTATGAAAATGAAATTATGAATAAGTTTTAGAGTATGAACTATTTTAAAATAAATGAAAATGCATAATGGTGCATTATTGGAAAAAAGGTGCCATAAATGAAAATGCATAACAATGCATTATTGGTAGAAAGGTGACATAAATGAAAATGCATAATGGTGCATTATTGGCAGAAAGGTGTCATAAATGAAAATGCATAACAGTGCATTATTGGCAGAATGGTGCCATAAATGAAATGCATAACAATACATTTTTGCAGAAAGATGACATAAATGAAAATGCATAACGATTTATTTTTGGTAGAAAGATGCCCTAAATGAAAATGCATAATGGTGCATTATTGGCAGAAAAGTGCTATAAATGAAAATGCATAACGATGTATTATTGGCAAAAATGTTCCATAAATGAAAATTCATAACGATGCGTTATTGGCAGAAATGTGCCATAAATGAAAATGCATAATGGTGCATTATTGGTAGCAAGTTGCCATAAATGAAAATGCATAATGACACATTATTGGCAGAAAGGTGCCACTCATGGTATTCATAAAAGGTGAATGATCTTTTCGGCATTTCGGTGCAATGTATGTACCTTAAATTCTTATTTAACATATATTGGGCAAAATAAAGTATAATTGGAATCGAAATACAGAAAAATAAGTATGCTGGGCATACTAATAATGGTTTTGATGACTATATGAAAGAAACTTGTGTTTAATTGAGATGATTAATTGATTTTTATGAAATATATGAATTAGTTCGTATTTCAATAGCTATGATATGATTATGTATGAATTTCAGTTTAATACATTATTATACCTCACTAAGTAAATACTTAATGTGTGTTGATTTCACGCGTAGCTAATAGTCGAGATTAGAAGTAAAGAGTACTGAGTAACTCCAAGCATCAAGGAATATATTGTAATAGCAGTAAGACATCCTATGATAAAATTTTTGACTTAGTTTAGTGGCATGTACTTATGAATGTCCAATTAGCTCTATTTAAATATTTTGGAAATTGGTTTGTAATAGATTAACTGGATTGTCTTATATTGATTTTAAATATGGATAACATGAACTAGTATTGATAATTGGAGGAGACGTGTTTAATATATATATATATATAGTTGAAGAATGTCTTATAATCTATATTATTAAATGGTTTTATCTAAAGAAAATAAAAATTTTAGTGATTTTCAAGTATCAAGAATGTTTCAAAAGTCATGTGACATCTATAACTCGTGTACGGAAACGCATACGGGAAATGGATGTTACATTTATTAGTATCAGAGCTACAGGTTTAGTCCTTTCTGGACATGAAACTTGTTAAAATCATTTTGATGTTTTGATATAACGAATTAAGTTAAATTAATTTTAAGATTTTACGAATGATTTTCTAAGTATTGATTTTCTAAGTATATTCGATACAACTATTCGAATATCAAAATATTACTCCAAGCTTTTCAAAATGTCAATTTTAATTCTTACTCAAAAATTAAGTTTCAATCTTAAAATATTATGAAATAATTTTTAAAGTATTTCGAGTCTTTCAAGCCAAAAAATTACAGTTTACTCATAGGGTACCGATTCCCCCAAGGAGGGAACTGATACCCCCTGAAAGATTTTGGCTCCGAGAAATAACAGATTACTCGGAGGGTACCGATCCCCCCCCCAGATTCCCCCATCTCATAACGGTCGAAATATTTGAATTTTACACTGCAGGAACCGATCCCTTATAATGGGGTACCGATTCCCCTCACGCTCCAAGCTATTTTATTAATTGTTTTCACACAATAACGGCTCTATTGACTCCACTAATGATCCCCAATGTTCAGAATAAATTGAAGGAGTATTTAAATAAGCTTAGAAGCTATTGATCAATAATAAGAAACAAGAATCAAGAGAGAATCAAAGAGAAAGCATCAAACCTCAAGTTTGAGCATTTTCAAGCCTATTTCATTCAATAATCATATTTTCTTTCAAGAACACTTATTGTACTCAATTGTATTATTCTTTAGTGTTCTTTATTTGTTCTAGAATTGAGTAAACAACTTTCCTTGTGAGGATTTTCTTGTAAGTTTGCAAAATTTGTATTGTTCTCTTTGGGAGAGAGTGTTCTCAAGAATTTGGGGTATAATTATTGAGGGATTTGTAAGGTTACTCTTTGTCTCAAAAGAAAGACAAATTAGTGAATTTGTGGAAAATCCTTAGTGTGGATAGCTAAGGTAGTGGACGTAGACTTTGGTTGAGAAAGTCGAACCACTCTAAATCGCTGTGCAAATATTTTTCAATTTTCTGCAAAAGCTTCCACCGAATTTTTAATTGCCAATTCACCCCCTTTTGGCTATATTCGTCAATTGATTAACTCAATAATTGATATCAGAGCTTGACTCATTTGAAGGTTTAATCACTTCTTGAGTAGATCTAGGAAGAGTTATATTAATATTCAAGTCATCAATGGTCAGCGCTTCAAACTCTGACTTCATTTTTTGATTCAATGCCCGTCAACAAGCCTCCTTTCTTCAATAGAGCTAACTATGATTATTGGAAGAATAGAATGATGTACTTCATTCAAACAAGTGACATGGGAGCATGGAATGTCAAAGAAGATGGATACATCAAACCTTCCACTCACCCAAGATTGTGGAGTGAATGAGAGATAAGAATGTTCCAGCTCAACTCCAAAGCCATCCATATCATATTTTACGCACTTGGACCTGATGAATACGGAAGAGTTTCATCGTGTACAACCGCCAAGGCGATATGGGATAAACTACAAGTCACTCATGAAGGCACATACGAGGTAAAAGAATCTAAAATTAGTCTTCTAACTCATAGCTATGAAAATTTCAGGATGAAACCGAATGAAGATATCAAAGCTATGACGGATATATTTTCAACGATTGTCAATGGTCTCAAATCATATGGAGAGATCATTCCAAATTAAAAGCTTGTGAGGAAATTAGTTTACTCACTTCCAAAATTGTGGCAATCAAAGAAAACGACAATAATCGAGGCTAAGAACTTGAAGAACTAATAAGTTCCCTCATCACTCATGAAATAATGCTTGAAGACACCAAAGGAGAAGGAGAAGAAGAAGAATGTTGGAGTTGCTCTTAAATCTACAAGAGATGAGAGTGATTCGGATAAAGATGACGATGAGGAAGAAATGATATTATTTGCCAAACAGTTCAGAAAATTGATGAGGCCCAACCGAGGAAGAAAATTCAAAAGGAATGAAAGGTTCAAAAATGAACCGAAGGAGAAAGACCCCATTATTTGCTATGAATGCAAAAGGTCGGGGCTTGTCAAATATAATTGCCCTTAATTGAAGAAAAAATGGTCAATCCAAGAAGAAACACAAGGCTCATGTGGCTACATGGAGTGATGAGGAAGGTTCTGATGAAGAGGAACAAGAAGTTGCAAACTTGTGCTTGATAGTTATCGGGGATAGCTCTAAGGTAACCTCTAACTCATTTGATTTATATGATTTATCTTATGATGAGTTATTAGAGGATTATAATGGTTTGGCTTCGGATTATAAGACTTTATTTTCAAAATACAAAAATGATATTTCAAAATTGAAAAACGAAAATAGTCTTATGTCCAAGACCAACAATGAGCTTGAAAGTAAGATTAAAGAATTGCAAATCAAACTTGATGATTTTGAAAAGAAAAATATTGATTTGCATAACTTACTTTCAAAAGTTCATGATGATCATCAAAAAGAAATTGATGACCTTAAAACTTATTTTAATAAAGTTGGTATAAAACGTTTTGAAAAAAGAGAAAATTCAAAAGCCAACTTTTTTAGAAAAAGTTTTAGAAACTAAAATCATAAAAGTCCTTAATGAACCTTAAATGGTAAAATTGTTAGGAGTATATGGGTTCCTAAAGAACTCATTACTACTAAAGATAAGAATATCCTACATCAATGGATACCCAAGGGGACTAGGATTTTAAGTACTAATGAATATGGACCCAAAAGACTTTGGGTACCAAAACTTAGAAATTAATCTATGTTTGTAGGGAAAAGAGCATTGCTACAAGGAACGGGAAACAAATTCAAACTCACGGTACCTTGATAATGGATGCTCAAGACACATGATCGGAGAAAAGAGCTGATTCATAGAGCTTAACGCCAAAAATAGAGGAGTGGTGACCTTTGGTGATAAATCAGAAGGTTACATTGAAGGTATATGTAATACCTCTTCTATACAAATTAAAAATGTGTTATATGTGAATGGATTAAAGTATAATTTATTGAGTATTAGTCAATTATGCGATAAAGGATTCAATGTCATATTTGAAATTAATGGTTGTAAAGTAATCGACATTGCATCTAATCGGATTATGCTTATTGGTCATAGAATAATAAACATTTACATGGTGCATTTTGATTCCATTGAGATGACAAATTTATGTCTAGTTTCTAAGGATGAACATGATAGTTGGTTATGGCATAGGAGACTAGGACATACTAGTATGAGTGTTTTGCAACGACTAATTCAAGGAGACTTAGTAAGAGGGTTGCCAAAGCTAAAATTTGATAAAGATAAAATCTGTGATGCTTGTGCTAAAGGAAAACAAGTTAGAGCTTCCTTTAAGTCCATTAATGATGTATCAACTAGTAGAGTATTACAATTGATCCATAAAGATCTTTTGGGCCAACTAGAACTACTAGCTTGGGTGGAAAATAATATGCATTTGTCTTGGTAGATGAATATTCTAGATATACTTGGGTTCTATTCTTAAGTACTAAAGATGAAGCATTAGAAAATTTCATCACGTTTTCAAAATTAATCCAAAATGAAAAAAGTTACTCTATCACTAGTGTTAGGTGTGATCATGGCACTGAATTTGAAAATCTTGGATTTACCGATTTTTGTAATTCTAATGGTTTAGTCACAATTTTTCAGTACCTAGAACCCCTCAACAAAATGGAGTTACCGAGAGGAAAAATCAAACTTTAGAAATAGCTAGAACTATGCTTTGTGAAAACAATTTGCCAAAATATTTTTGGGCGGAAGCCACAAATACCGCTTGTTATGTTATAAATCAAGTAATGATTAGGTCAATTTTAAAGAAAACTCCATATGAAATTTTCAAAAATAAAAAGCCTAACATTAGCTATTTTCATCCTTTTAGATGTAACTGTTTTGTTTTAAACAACGGTAAAGATAATCTTGGCAAATTTGATGCTAAAAGTGATGAAGGAATTTTTCTGGGTTATTCCTTAAATTCTAAGGCTTATCGGGTATTTAATAAAAGAAATTTAGTAATAGAAGAGTCTATACATTTTGTTTTCGATGATAATCCCTTTCCGAGGAAGGATTCTTGTGTAAATGATGATGTAGGTATTGTAAATTCAAATGACGTTAGACATGATGTTGGAGAACCATCATCAAAGGAAGAAATAAAAAATGAGGAAACTCACGATCCCCTCGAGAATCCAACCATTGAAGAAAGGGAAGTATCTTTCCCAAGAGAGTATAACTATGTCAAGGATGGTGAAATTATAGGTGATCCATCCAAAGGGGTAACAACTCGATCTTCTCTTATAAATATATGTAATTATATTGGATTTATTTCATGCATAGAGCCTAAGAATATTAAAGAAGCATTAAATGATGAAAATTGGATAATGGCTATGCAAGAAGAATTAAATCAATTTGAGAGAAGTAGAGTATAGACATTAGTTGAAAGGCCTAGTAATAAATCTACTGTAGGCACTAGATGGGTATTTAGGAATAAGCTTGATGAAAGTGGTAATATAGTGAGGAACAAGGCTATACTTTAGAAGAAGAAATAGATTTTGATGAAACATATACTCCCGTAGCTAGGATGGAAACAATAAGAATGTTATTAGCATTTGCATGTTTTCATGAATTTAAACTATATCAAATGGATGTTAAAAGTGCATTTTTAAATGGTTTTATAAAAAAAGAAGTGTATGTGGAACAACCTCCAAGTTTTGAAGATTCGGAATTTTCGAATCATGTTTTTAAATTGAAAAAAGCACTTTATGGTTTAAAACAAGCTCCAAGAGATTGGTATGAAAGATTGTCAAACTTTTTAATTGAAAAAGGTTTTTCAAAAGGGAAGGTTGACACTACATTATTTTTAAAGCATAAAGGTAAAGATTTATTAGTAGTAGTTCAAATTTATGTTGATGATATAATATTTGACTCTACTAATGATGCTCTTTCCCAAGAATTTTCTAAGCTAATGCAAAGTGAATTTGAGATGAGCATGATGGGGGAGCTCTCATTTTTCTTGGGATTCCAAATCAAGTAAAGAAAAGATGGCATCTTCATCAATCAAGCTAAGTACGTCAAGGATATGCTCAAGAAGTTTGGACTTGAAAATGGGAAACCTCATGCCACTCCAATGAGCTCATCAACAAAGCTTGACAAAGATGAAGGAGGTAAATGTGTGGATGTTAAATTGTATAGGTCAGTGATTGGATCTTTGCTTTATCTAACCACAAGTAGACTGAACATTATGTTTAGTGTTTGCTTATGTGCTAGATTTCAATCATACCCTAAGGAATCACATTTACTAGTTGTTAAAAGAATCTTTAGATACATTAAGGACACTCCTAGTTTAGGACTTTGGTATCCTAGAGACTCTAGTTTTAGCTTGCATGCTTTCTCTGATGCGGATTATGGAGAATGCAAAATAGATAGGAAAAGCACCTCCGGTACTTGTCAATTCCTTGGAAATATATTGATTTCTTGGTTTTCAAAGAAACAAAATTGTGTTGCATTATCTACCACTGAAGCGGAATACATTTCAGACGGTAGTTGTTGTGCACAAGTTTTATGGATGAAACAACAACTTTTTGATTATGGAATTGAAGTAGGTACCATACCTATCAAGTGTGACAATACTAGTGCTATTTGTCTCACTAAAAATCCCATCCAACACTCTAAAACTAAGCACATTGAAATTATACATCATTTCATTAGAGATCATGTCACTAAAGAAGATATAGTTCTAGAATATGTTGATACTTTGCACCAATTAGTGGATATCTTTACAAAACCTTTAGATAAAGAAAGATTTTGGACACTTATGAGAGAATTAGGTTTGACCAACCTACCTTGACTTAGTGTTTAAAATAAGTTTAGCACTTTTAATTAGTTTTGGAAAAGGCTTATAACACTTTTGATTGCATTCTTTGCTATTAGTTAAGGGGAGTTTATGATTCTTTGTGAAAAATTAATTATATGTTCAAATTATGTTTAAGGATAGAATTGATTATTTGAACATAGTTAATCTTCTTAATATGAGTTACCAATACCACTAGAGCAAATTAATTTAGCATTTTGTGTGTTTAAAATAAAGATTTTTTATTTTTGGCGCTAGGAATCGATACCCCCTTGCATGGGTAACGATTCCCCCTTTGAATGGGTACTGATTCCCCCTTGAGGTAACTGATACCCTCCAAGTGGTCCGTTCTTTTAAATGCCCTAATTAACACTATCACTCAAAACCCTTTTCTCTCATCTCTCTAGCCGTTCACCTCTTTTCTCTCACCCTGTCTCTACATTGTCTGAAAACAACAATTTTGAGTCAGATTTACTTCAATTTTCAATACCAAAACCTACTAGCATCATTAATTTGGTGCAAACTTCATCCAATCTCACTCAAATCCGAAAATCTTCAAGGTATTTTTCTAAAACTTATATTTTATCAATTTTTGATTTTAGGACTAGTTTTAATTAGTTCTGTCTAGTTTTAATTAGTTCTAGGATGAACATTACATTGTGTATTGATTATATGATGATTCTAAACTAGATTTTACTACAAATTTCATAAAAAACAAACAATTTTTCAAAATTTTCTTTGAATTTCAAAATTTAAAAAAATTATATTATTATTATTTTCGAAAATTATTGATGTTTTTTATTCAATTATGAAAACTATACGTATTAAGACTTTCAAACATTATTTTTAATAGTTTTCAAAACATTACCCATTAGGATTCGGTTTAGAGAACCTTGAATATTGCAGACTCATTTGAGTTTTGGGATTGATTATATTGCATACATGTTTTTAAATTTGTAGGTTACTTATTTAATTCCGATTTCCTTAATCATGTCTCACAAACGCCCTAGGTCATCCACTAGTCGTTCAAACCAACCACCAAACTCACCTCCAAATCCACCTTATATCGAACAAATTACTAATCCTGATGATCCTAATATGACTATCCGTAATTCGTGCTTCAATAAACCTGGTTGTAGAGATAATCTCTACTTTAGATTTTCTCAATATTTTGAGTCATAAAAAATTAGGGAAGAACGAATCCCATCTCTTCAAGCTATGTTAGACATAAATTTTAGATATATTCCTACCCTACGAGAGTCGAAATTTGATAAACTCTTTGAA
Source organism: Hibiscus syriacus (assembly GCF_006381635.1). NCBI lineage: Eukaryota > Viridiplantae > Streptophyta > Magnoliopsida > Malvales > Malvaceae > Hibiscus > Hibiscus syriacus. The sequence continues at coordinate 2,844,981 of NW_024062770.1, forward strand.
CTCGAACCAATAGTTTATCATTAACTCGTTCGAATTTTCTATTTTAATGCCGTTTGCATTAAAAATCAGGCTAAAACTGCAACCATAGGAATTCGATCCTATCTTCTAGGAAAATTCTTTTATATTGACCCGAATTACATAGCCAACGCATTAGGATTAGATAATGAAGTCTTAGACAATGAAAAACAAATGGTAGGTTCTCATTATAAAAGAAGGGATAGTACGAGTGTATTAGATCTCCATGATTGTTTCCTTCATCTAATGATCTCTTCGTGGTTTTGACCATCCGAAGGCAGATACTCCACTCTTCGAGGCTTGGATCTTTGGTGGATACTTTGTATCCAAAATAATCTTAAAATAAACCTACCTCAGATTATCTTTGCCGAAATTATTGAAACCGTAAACCTAGTTCCTACTAAGAAACTCTGTTCATCTCTAGTTTACAGTTGTATTCTGAGTAATCTGTTTTCTAAAGCTGAGCATAGGGTTGGCCTTGATGCCTCTTTTTCTCTAAAAAATCAAATCAATCTCTTTTCATTAACAAAATCAGGATGAAAGATAAGTGAAGAAACTAGTCAATGGGTTCGTACCAGTGAGTAAACTCCGGGAGCTAGTTCTTCACGAGCTCCACCGACACAGGCTGAGGACGATGATCCTAAACTACAACAGCTGCTGCAAGATATTGACGACATTCCCGACGATGAGCTGGAGCAACACGAGGACCAAGCACAGCAAGAAGATCAAGTGCCTTCATACTTCCGATTATTTATGGAGAATATTGATATGAGTTTTGCATCCATCGAATCAAATCTGACTGCTAACAACGAAATGATGAATCATTGTTTCGACTCTTTGGACGAGAGGGTCAATGCACTTTCACGTGATGTGGCCAACATTTGGACACATTTATCTCATCCTGATCCACCGATGGACGATTAGGCCTTATTTCTTGCTTAGCTTTATTCGATACAACTTCAAACTTCTTGGTTTAACATTTTTATGTTTATGGATGTTTAAATTTGTTTTATATATTTGAACTTATTTGGTTTGGCTTAAATTTCATTTTGTGCATCATTTACATCATTTTAGATATATGACCAATTTTTCCATTTCACATTATTTTTTAATATTAAATTATGAAACTAATGGATAATGTCTTCTCTTGATTGTGATCTTAGCAGCTTAAGCTATTTTTAGAAAAATCAACTGGCGAAAATTTTCAAAAACCTTGTTTAAATGTGTTTTAGAGTCTCTTTTTTATTTAACAAAAAAGGGGAGAAGTGCTATAGTAAGGGGGAGTAATTTTTCAAACTTAATTTTTGATTTCAAAAATGATTTTTCAGTTAAGAAAATCTTAAAATTACTAAAATGTTTTGTTATCTCAAAAAGGGGGAGATTGTTAAAAACATTTTGATGTTTCGATATAGCAAATTAAGTTAAATGAATTTTAAGATTTTACGAATGATTTTCTAAGTATTGATTTTCTAAGTATATTCGTTTCTAAGTATATTCGATATAACTATTCGAATATCAAAATATTTCTCCAAGCTTTTTAAAATGTCAATTTTAATTCTTACTCAAAAATTAAGTTTCAATCTTAATATATTTTTGAAATAATTTTTAAAGTATTTCGAGTCTTTCAAGCCAAAAAATTTCAGTTTACTCATAGGGTATCGATTCTCCCAAGGAGGGAACCGATACCCCCTGAAAAGTTTTGGCTCCGAGAATTAACAAATTACTCAGAGGGTACCGATCCCCCCCAGGAGGTACCGATTCCCCCATCTCATAACAGTCGAAATATTTAAATTTTACACTGTAGGAACTAATCCCCTATGAGGGGGTATCGATTCCCCCACACTCCAAGCTGTTTTATTAATTGTTTTCACATAATAACAACTCTATTAACTCCACTAATGATCCCCAACGTTCAGAATCAATTGAAGGAGCATTTAAATAAGCTTAGAATCCATTGATGAATAATAAGAAACAATAATAAAAAGAGAATCAAAGACAAAGCATCAAACCTCAAGTTTGAGCATTTTCAAGCCTATTTCATTCAATATTCATCTTTGCTTTCAAGAAAACTTATTGTACTCAATTGTATTATTCTTGAGTGTTCTTTCTTTGTTCTATAATTGTGCAAACATCTTTCCTTATGAGGATTTTCTTGTAAGTTTGCAAAATTTGTATTGTTCTCTTTGGGAGAGAGTGTTCTCAAGAATTTGGGGTATAATTCTTAAGGGATTTATAAGGTTACTCTTTGTCCTCAAAAGAAAGACAAATTAGTGAATTTGTGGAAAATCCTTAGTGTGGATAGCTAAGGTAGTGGACGCAGACTTTGGTTGAGAAAGTTGAACCACTCTAAATCGTTGTGCAAATATTTTTCAATTTTCTGCAAAAGCTTCCACTGAATTTTTAATTGCCAATTCACCGCCCTCTTGGCTATATGCGTTGATCGATTAACTCGACAAAACTAGTATTAATTTTTTTAAGATTGTATACATGCGCTAGGATGTCAAACGTTTACTGATACTTGTATATATATATTGTGATGATGCTTATAAGGGAGTAAAGTTACTCTTTATTAATGTAAGATGATTTTGATTGTGTTTAGATGTCAGAAACTAAAGGTAAAGGTAAGAAAATTGATAATGTTGAAAAGAAGGTCGAGATCAAAATCGACCCAAGAGAATCTGACATGACTTCAGTGTCATGCCTTAGAAGGATAGAAGTTGATAGGGATTTTCCTCTCTTCCGTGGAAGGAATGCCCCAGTGTTTAACAACATTTCTGCATTTGAGGAGTCCATTAAAAAGTTTGAATGTGTTGAGTTAATCGATTGACTGAATCGGCCAAGAGGGGGTGAATTGGAAATAAAAGTTTTGGTGGAAGCTTTTGCAGAAAATTGAAAGAAATTGCACAGCGATTTAGAGTGGTTCGACTTTATCAACCAAAGTCTACGTCCACTACCTTAGCTATCAACACTAAGGATTTTCCAACAAATTCACTAATTTGTTCTTTCTTTTGAGGCCAAAGAGATAACCTTACAACTTCCTCAAGAATATACCCCAATTCTTGAGAACACTCTTTTCTTAAAGAGAAATACAAATTTGCAAACTTACAAGAAAAACCTCACAAGGAAAATTTGTTTGCACAATTCTAGAACAAAGAAAGAACACTCAAGAATAAATACAATTGAGCACAATAAGTGTTCTTGAAAGAAAAATGAATATTGAATGAAAAATAGGCTTGAAATGCTCAAACTTGAGGTTTGATGCTTTCTCTCTTGATTCTAATTGCTTGATGTTTCTTGTTGTTGATCAATGGCTTCTAAGCTTGCTTAAATACACCTTGAATCACATCTGAACGTTGGGGATGATTAGAGAAAATAATATAGCCATTTTAGTGTGAAAACAATTAATAAAACAGCTTGGAGTGTGGGGGGAATCGGTACCCCCTATGGGGAATCGGTTCCCTAAGTGTAAAATTCAAATATTTCGATCGTTATACAAGGGGGGAATCGGTATCCCCTAGGGGGAATCGGTTCCCTCCGAGCATACTGGAATTCTCGAAGCCAAACCATTCAGGGGGAATCGGTACCCCTTGGGGGGGAATCGGTTCCCTCTGAGCAATATGGAATTTTTGGCTTTGAAATGGTTCAAAATACTTTGTAAAATTATTTTGAAATTGTTTTAAGATTAAAACTTAATTTTACACTTGAGTAAGGATTAAAAATGATCTTTGAAAGATTTGGAGTAATGTTTTCATATTCGAATAATTATATCGAATATACTTAGAAAATCATTTGGAAAATCTTAAAATTCATTTAAATTAATTTGTTATATCGAAATATCAAAATGTTTTCAACAATCTCCCCCTTTTTGATATAACAAAACATTTTAGTAATTTTAAGATTTTGAGATTTTGAAATCATGTTTTGAAATTACTCCCCCTTACTTTAACACTTCTCCCATTTTTCATTTAAAAACATATTTAACACTTCTCCCCCTTTTTGTTAAATCAAAAAGACATTTTAAAGAATTTAAACAAGGTTTTGAAATCATTTAGCCAATTGATTATATATAATATAAGTTGCTAAGATCACAAGCAAGAGAAACGTTAGCCATTAGTTTCATAATCAATATTCATAATTAATGTGACATGACAAAATTGGTCATATTGCTATAATGATGTAAATGATGCAAAAAAATTAACTAAACCATCAAAAGAAAATGTATAAATTCAAACAAACAAATCCAAAGTCACAAAATCAAACAATCTAAAAAGTTAAAGAAATAATCGTTTAGTTCAAAGTTTTAAATTTAAGCACAGAATCACATATCCGGATCAGGAGGAGGAAAACGAGCTCGCATAGCGGCCATTTCGTGAGTGAGGTCATTAATACGCGCGTTGGTTGCCTCATTGTTTTCACGCATCTCCCAAAGAATTTCTAATTGTTGAGCTCACATTGTGGATAAATGAGACTCTATAGAAGTAAAGCGCGAATCCATGGTAGCATATTGGAAATCGAATGTCTCCATAAAGGATTGAAAATATGGAGGCATTTGATGCGTTTTTGGCTTGCTCCTCGGGCTGCTCAGGCTCATCTTTGGCTTCATCGATGTCTCGCATTAATTGCTCAAGCTTGAGATATTTGTCAGCTTCGGGTGGAGCTTGTGAAGAACTAGCTCCCGGAGTATTTGCAGAAGATCGAACCTATTCACCAGTTTCCTTATCCTTAATCCATCCCGCTCTCGTTAAGAAACGAAGGTTAATTTGTTTCTTAAGGGGAAAAACGGAATCTAGACCGACTCTAAGCCCATCTTTGGAAAACAGATTACTCAAAATGCAACCGTAAACAAGAGATGAACAGAGTTTCTTGTTAGGAACAAGATTTACGGTTTCAACAATTTCAGCAAAAATAATATGAGGTAGGTTAATTTTAATATTGTTTTCAAAACAATGTAACCACCAAAGATTTAAGGCTCTAAGAGTAGAATAACGACCTTCGGATGGTCGAAACCACCAAGAAATCATTAGATGAAGAAAATGTTCATGTAGGTCTAAGACACTCGCACTCTCTCTTCTTTTATAACGAGATCCTAAAACCTGTTTTTCATTTGAAATACCATCGTTATCTAATCCGAATGTATTGGCTATGTAAGCCGAGTCAATAAATAAGAATTGTCCTAGGAGGTAGGAACGAATTCCTATGGTTTCGATTTCAGTTTGGTTTTTAACACAAACGGCATTAGAATAGAAAATACGAACAAGTTGATGATAAACGATGGGTTCAAGGTCAAAGAGTTTATCAAATTTCCACTCTTGTAAAAGAGGAAGATATTTAAAATTGATAGCTAACATAGCTTGACGAGAAGGAATACGTTCTTCCCAGATTTTGTAAGAGTCGAAATATTGATAATACCAAAAATGATGATTTCTAGGACCAGGATGATTGAAACACGAATTTTGGATAGTCAAGTTAGAATCAATGGGATTAGGATTAGAAATTGGAATAGGAGGAGGATTTGGAGGTGGATTTGGTTGACGGTGTGAGCGACTAGATGATGACCTAGCACGTTTAGGATTGGACATGGTTTAGGAAATCGGAATAGAATGGATAACCTGTAATTTAAAAACACATGTATGCAATTCAATCAATCCCAAAACTCAATTGAGTCCTCAATATTTCAAGGTTCTCTAAATCAATCCTAATGGGCAAAGTTTTTTAGAAAACTTTTGAAAAATACGGTTTTGAGAAACAATATATGTATAGTTTTCATAACAACAACATAATTTAATCAAAACACAATAATTTGAAAATCAACAAATTTTTTTTTAATTTCAAAAATTTAATTTTTTTTTGGAAAATTCTTGTGTTTTTGATGAAATTAGTTGTAATATCTAGTTTCTAATCACTAAACAATCAATGCCTGATCTAAAATTCATCCTAGAACTAATTAAAACTAGTCCTATGTTCAAAATCAATAAAATAGTGAGTTTAGAAAATTTTACCTTAAAGGATGAGATTGAGTGGATTTTGATGTTGTTTGCACGATTTTAATGATGATTGCAAGTTTAGGAGATGATATTTGAAGTGAATTTCGATTAAAATAGATGATTTGAGGAAAGAATGGAGATAGGGAGAGAGTTTGGCGATAAGGAAGAAAATATAGGGTTTTTGAGGATTTTAAAGGGTTCTGCCCGTGTATAACCAGAACCCCAGGGGGGTATCGATTCCCCTATGGGGGGAATCGGTTCCCCTTCAAAGGGGGAATCGGTTCCCTCAGGGGGGATCGATTCCCTCTGCACCAAAATGCTAAAATCTGATTTTAAACACCCAAAATGCTAAATTAATTTCCTCTAGTGGTATTGGCAACTCTTATATTGAAAATTAATCATGTTCAAACAATTAAATTAATCTTTAAACAATATTTGAACATAAAATTAATTTTTCATCAAGAATCTAAACTTCCCCTAACTAATAGCAATGAATGCAATCAAAAATTACTATTATAAGCATTTTTCATTTATTCTTAAAAGTGCCAAAATTATTTTAAACACTAAGTGAAGATAGGTTGGTCAAACCTAATTCTCTCCTAAGTGTCCAAAATCTTTCCTTGTCTAAGGGTTTTGTAAAGATATCCGCTAATTGGTGCAAAGTATCAACAAATTCTAGAACTACATCTTCTTTAGTGACATGGTCTCTAATGAAGTGATGTCTTATTTCAATGTGCTTAGTTCTAGAGTGTTGGATGAGATTTTTAGTGAGACAAATAGCACTAGTATTGTCACACTTGATAGGAATGGTACCTACTTCAATTCCATAATCAAAAAGTTGTTGTTTCATCCATAAAACTTGTGCACAGCAATTACCAGCTGAAATGTATTCGGCGTCAGTGGTAGATAATGCAACATAATTTTGTTTCTTTGAAAACCAAGAAATTAGCATATTTTCAAGGAATTGGCAAGTACCGGGGGTGCTTTTCCTATCTAATTTGCATCCTCCATAATCCGCATCAGAAAAAACATGAAAGCTAAAGCTAGAGTCTCTAGGATACCAAAGTCCTAAACTAGGAGTGTCTTTAAGGTATCTAAAGATTCTCTTAACAGCTAATAAATGTGATTCCTTAGGACATGATTGAAATCTAGCACATAAGCAAACACTAAACATAATGTCCGGTCTACTTGCAGTTAGATAAAGCAAAGAGCCAATCATTGACCTATATAATTTAACATCTACACATTTACCTCCTTCATCTAAGTCAAGCTTTGTTGAAGAGCTCACTGGAGTGTCATGAGGTTTCCCATTTTCCAGTCCAAACTTCTTGAGCATATCTTTGAGGTACTTAGCTTGATTGATGAAGATGCCATCTTTTTTTGGCTTGATTTGGAGTCCCAAGAAAAATGAGAGCTCCCCCATCATGCTCATTTCGAATTCACTTTGCATTAGCTTAGAAAATTCTTGGCAAAGAACATCATTAGTAGAACCAAATATTATATCATCAACATAAATTTGAACTACTAATAAATCTTTACCTTTATGCTTTAGAAACAATGTAGTGTCAACCTTCCCTTTTGAAAAACCTTTTTCAATTAAAAAATTTGACAATCTTTCATACCAAGCTCTAGGAGCTTGTTTTAAGCCATAAAGAGCTTTTGCCAATTTAAGAACATGGTCTGGAAATTTTGAATCTTCAAAACCTGGAGGTTGTTCCACATACACTTATTCCTTTATAAAACCATTTAAAAATGCACTTTTAACATCCATTTGATATAATTTAAATTCATGAAAACATGCAAATGCTAGTAACATTCTAATTGCTTCCATCCTAGCTACGGGAGCGTATGTTTCATCATAGTCTATGCCCTCTTCTTGAGTATACCCTTGAGCAACAAGTCTAGCCTTGTTTCTCACTATATTACCACTCTCATCAAGCTTATTCCTAAATACCCATCTAGTACCTACAGTAGATTTATTACTAGGCCTTTCAACTAATGTCCATACTTTACTTCTCTCAAATTGATTTAACTCTTCTTGCATAGCCATAATCTAATGTTAATCATTTAATGCTTCTTTAATATTCTTAGGCTCTATGCATGAGATAAATGCAACATAATTACAAATATTTCTAAGAGAAGATCGAGTTGTTACCCCTTTGGATGGATCACCTATAATTTCACCATCCTTTACATAGTTGTACTCTCTTGGATAAGATACTTCCCTTTCTTCAATGGTTGGATTCTCAAGAGGATCATGAGTTTCCTCATTTTTCGTTTCTTCCTTTGATGATGGTTTTCCAACATCATTTGTATTTATAACACCTATATCATCATTCACACAAGAATCGTTCCTCGAAAGGGGATTATCATCGAAAACAACATGTATATACTCTTCTACAACTAAAGTTCTTTTATTAAATACACGATAAGCTTTAGAATTTAAGGAATAACCCAGAAAAATTCCTTCATCACTTTTAGCATCAAATTTGCCAAGGTTTTCTTTACCGTTGTTTAAAACAAAACATTTACATCCAAAAGGATGAAAATAACTAATGTTAGGCTTTTTATTTTTGAAAATTTCATATGGAGTTTTCTTTAAAATTGGCCTAATCATTACTCGATTTACAACATAACAAGCGGTATTTGTGGCTTCCGCCCAAAATTTTTTTGGCAAATTATTTTCACAAACCATGGTTCTAGCCATTTCTTCTAAAGTTTGATTTTTCCTCTCAAAAACTCCATTTTGTTGAGGCGTTCTAGGTGCTGAAAAATTATGGCTAATACCGTTAGAGTTACAAAATTCAGTAAATCCAAGATTTTCAAATTCAGTTCCATGATCACTCCTAACACTAGTTATAAAGTAACCTTTTTCATTTTGGATTACTTTTGAAAACGTGATGAATTGTTCTAATTCTTCATATTTAGTACTTAAAAATAGAACCCAAGTATATCTAGAATATTCATCTACCAAGACAAATGCATATTGTTTTCCACCCAAGCTAGTAGTTCTAGTTGGCCCAAAAAGATCTAAATGGATCAATTGTAAAACTCTACTAGTTGATACATCATTAATGGATTTAAAAGAAACTCACTTTTGTTTTCCTTTAGCACAAGCATCACAGATTTTATCATTATCAAATTTAAGCTTAGGTAACCCTCTTACTAGGTCTCCTTAAATTAACCGTTGCAAAACACTCATACTAGCATGTCCTTGTCTCCTATGCCATAACCAACTATCATGCTCATCCTTAGCAACTAGGCATAAATTAGTCATATCAAAAGAATCTAAATGCACCATGTATATATTTCCTATTCTATGACCAACAAGCATAATCCGATTAGATGCAATGTCAATGACTTTACAACCATTAATTTCAAATAAGACATTGAATCCTTTATCGCATAATTGACTAATACTCAATAGATTATTCTTTAATCCATTCACATATAAGACATTTTTAATTTGTATGGAAGAGGTATTATTTATTGTACCAATACCTTCAATGTGACCTTTTGAATTGTCTCCAAAAGTCACTTCTCCTCCATTTTTGGCGTTAAGCTCAATGAACTGGCTTTTGTCTCTGGTCATGTGTCTTGAGCATCCACTATCAAGGTACCATGAATTTGAATTTATTTCCCGTGCCTCGTAGCAATGCTCATTTCCCTACAAACATAGATTAATTTTTGAATTTTGGTACCCAAATTCTTTTGGGTCCATATTCATTAGTTTCCAAAATCCTAGTCCCCTTAGGTATCCATTTGTGTAGGATATCTTTATCTTTAGTAGTAATGAATTCTTTAGGAACCCACATACTTCTAACGATTTTTCCATTAGAGGTTCTTTAGGGACCTCTATGATTGTAGTTTCTAAAACTTTTTCTAAAAAAGTTGGATTTTGAATTTCCACCTTTTTCAAAATGTTTTGTTCCAACTTTATCAAAAGAAGTTTTAAGATCATCAATTTTCTTTTGTGATCATCATTGATCTTTGAAAGTAAATTTTGTAAATCTAAATTTTTCTTTTCAAACTCTTCTAGTTTGATTTGCAAATCTTTGATTTTACTTTCAAGATCGTTGTTGGTTTTGGATATGAGTTTGTTTTCATTTTTCAATTTTGAAACATCATTTTTATATTTTAAAAATAATTTCTCATAATCCGAAGCCAACCCATTATATTCCTCTAATAACTCATCATAGGATAAATCATCAAAATCGGATGAGTTAGAGGTTACCTTAGAATCTTCCTCGAATGCCATCAAGAACAAGTTAGCTACTTCTTGTTCCTCTTCATCGGAACTTTCTTCATCGCTCCATGTAGCCACATGAGCCATGTGCTTATTCTTTGATTGACCCTTTTTCTTCAATTGTGGGCAATCATATTTGACATGCCCCAACTTTTTGCATTCATAGCAAATGATTGGGTCCTTCTCTTTCGGTTCATTTTTGAAGCCTTCATTTTCTTTGAATTTTCTTCCTCGATAAGGTCTCATCATTTTTCTGAACCGTTTGTCAAACAATGCCATTTCCTCGTCATCGTCATCGTCATTCGAATCACTCTCATCTTTTGTGGATTTGAGAGCAACTCCAATGTTTTTCTTCTTCTCCTTCTCTTTTGGTGTCTCGTCAATCTTGTCGAGGTCCATCTCATCTTCGAGTATCATTTCATGAGTGAGGAGTGACCCAATTAGCTCTTCAAGAGTTAAGGACGTTAAGTCCTTAGACTCGATGATTGTCGTCTTCTTTGATTGCCATGATTTTGGGAGGGAGTAGACTAACTTCCTCACAAGCTTTTCATTTGAAATGATCTCTCCATATGATTTGAGACCATTGACAATCGTTGAAAATCTATTCGTCATAGCTTTGATATCTTCATTTGGTTTCATCCTGAAATTTTCATAGCTATGCGTTAGAATACTAATTTTAGATTTCTTTACCTCATCGGTACCTTCATGAGTGACTTGAAGTTTGTCCTATATTTCTTTGGCAGTTGTACACGATGAAACTCTTCCGTATTCATCTGGTCCAAGAGCACAAAAAATGTTATGGATGGCTTTGGAGTTGAGCTGGAACATTCTTGTCTCTCTTTTACTCCACAACCATGGAGAGTGAGAGGTTTTATGTATCCTTCTTCTACGACAATTCATGCTCCCATGTCACTTGCTTGAATGAAGTACATCATTATATTCTTCCAATAGGCATAGTTAGCTCCATTGAAGAAAGGAGGCTTGTTGACGGGCATCGAATCGAGACCGGAGTCGAAGTTTGAAGCGGAGGCCATTGATGACTTTGATTATCGATATAACTCTTCCCGAATCGACTCAAGAGGCGATTAAACCTTCAAATGAGTTAGGCTCTGATACCAATTGTTGAGTTAATCGATTGACTGAATCGGTCAAGAGGGGGTGAATTGGCAATAAAAATTTTGGTGGAAGCTTTTGCAGAAAATTGAAACAAATTGCACAGCGATTTAGAGTGGTTCGACTTTATCAACCAAAGTCTACGTCCACTACCTTAGCTATCCACACTAAGGATTTTCTAACAAATTCACTAATTTGTTCTTTCTTTTGAGGCCAAAGAGATAACCTTACAACTCCCTCGAGAATATACAAATTTGCAAACTTACAAGAAAAACCTCACAAGGCAAATATGTTTGCACAATTCTAGAACAAAGAAAGAACACTCAAGAATAAATACAATTGAACACAATAAGTGTTATTGAAAGCAAAATGAATATTGAATGAAAAATAGGCTTGAAATACTCAAACTTGAGGTTTGATGCTTTCTCTCTTGATTCTAATTGCTTGATATTTCTTGTTGTTGACCAATGGCTTCTAAGCTTGCTTAAATACACCTTGAATCATTTCTGAACGTTGGGGATGATTAGAGAAAATAATATAGCCATTTTAGTGTGAAAACAATTAATAAAACAGCTTGGAGCGTGGGGGGAATCGGTACCCCCTATGGGGAATCGGTTCCCTAAGTGTAAAATTCAAATATTTCGACCGTTATACAAGGGGGAATCGGTATCCCCTGGGGGGGAATCGGTTCCCTCCGAGCATACTGGAATTCTCGAAGCCAAACCATTCAGGGGGAATCGGTACCCCTTGGGGGGGAATCGTTTCCCTCTGAGCAATCTGGAATTTTTGGCTTTGAAATGGTTCGAAATACTTTGTAAAATTATTTTGAAATTGTTTTAAGATTAAAACTTAATTTTACACTTGAGTAAGGATTAAAAATGATCTTTGAAAGATTTGGAGTAATGTTTTGATATTCGAATAATTATATCGAATATACTTAGAAAATCATTTGGAAAATCTTAAAATTCATTTAACTTAATTTGTTATATCGAAATATCAAAATGTTTTCAACAGTATGGTTTACAAGAAAATTTGAATCGGATGAGGATCCAGAGAAGATTGCTGAATCTAGTGATGATTCCGAGGTTTCTTAAGGTAAGCTTAAATAATTGAGGAATATTTAAGTGAAACATTAAATTGTTTAAAGCATTGTTAATTTGAGTAAGAGAAAGTGAGTAAGCGGTAAATACGTTGTCCGCTAAAAGTTTATAGAAAGCTGAGTTATTAGTGAATCAAATGATTATGAGTTTGTTTGAGAATAAAAGTTAAGTTTTATGGACTTGATAGAGTTAATTTTAGAAGGTAATTAGTGAAAATGGATTGTCTACCCATTCCATGCTATAATGAATTATTATTTAGAATTTAGATTAATTCTCAAAAACTTGAAAAATGTCAAGTTCGTAATGATAGAAAAAAAGAGTAAATTTGTTTACTAGTGTAATTTTTAGCATTAATTGCAATGAAGTTATTGCTAAAAAGTTATCGAGTCTTCTTATTAAATGATGTAGATATTTAGAATTTCATAGTTGAGATAGAAAATGTTTTAATTGCTCGAGAATATTTTCAATGGATCCAGAAAAGTTACATTGATTTCCTCAAGAAGAAAATAAGAAAATTTAAAATAAAAGTAGCGGTAAACCCTATGGGTCATGGTGCAAGTATGAGTTGGAAATATAGTAAATAGTCGATAAAGATTCCAGGGGCTATGTTCTCGGTGAATCTGATGGAATTAAAATTTGATGAGTTAAGATCATGTTGGGTATAGGTTGTTTGTCTCAAGAAAAAATTATTTCAGAAAGATGCAGAGAATATGGAAATTATTGTTATTGGAGAGAAAACAAAATCATCGCCCAAGGTGATTTCAACAATGATTGTGAAGAAAATTATGTCAGAAAGATGTATAGCTTTTCTGGCTAATGTGATAGATACTCAAATAATTAAAGTAGAATTGTATAATATTTCTACAACTCTGGAATTTATAGATGTCTTTTCAGATGAATTACCTCAGTTACCTCCAATCGAGAGGTGGAATCCAAGGTTGATGGTTATCAAGGTATTGAGCATGTTTTTATGATTTCGTATCGAATGACTTAGGCGAGTTAAGAGAATTAGAGGCTCAATTAAAAGAGTTGATTGATCAAGGTTTCATTAGACTGATTGTTTCATCTTGGGGAGTATTTGTGTTATTAGCGAAAAAAGATTAATATATGTGGTTATGCATAGATTATTGACAGTTAAATAAGGTAACAATAAAGAATAAGTATCCTCTTATGAGGATTTATGATCTGTTTGATAAACAGAAAGGCACAACAATGTTCTTTAAGATAGACCTTAGGTTAGGATACCGCTAATTAAAGATTAAACAGGAGGATATATCAAAGACAACTTTTCGAACTTGGTATGGACCTTATTAATTTGTGGTGGTATTTATGGATGATAGTTTGGTGTATTCCAAGCTAGAAGAGAGTTTTGAAAGGCTAAAGAGGATTTTAATAGAGGCACTAGTGTTTATATTACTTGAGTTGGGTAAAGATTATGTGGTTTTTAATGATGCATCTCCTAACGGCTTAGGAAGGGTGCTTATGCAAACAAATAAAGTGGTGACATATGCCTTAATAAAGTTAAAGGCTCACAAGAGGAATTACCCTACGCATGATTTAGAATTGGCAGCAGTCAAGTTTGCTTTAAAAGATTTGATGCCATTATCTGTATGGTAAGCGGTGCTATAATTATTCTATTTAAAAAAGCCTAAGTACTTATGAACTTAAAAAGTGTTAACCCTGAGACAAGAAAGATGAAAATTTCATGATAAGGTTGGTATAATTAGAAAATGAAAAGATGAGGACTTTTGAGGTCAGGTCTAATGGATGTTTGTATTATCATGGGAGACTTTATATTCCCGATGATGAAGAATTTAAGAAAGATATTCTTTTTGGGGAATTAAGTCTGTTGACTATGTATTTAGGTGGAAACAAGAGGTACCAAGATTTAAAGAGTCAATTTGGTGGCCTAGTTTGAAAAGAGCCAACACGAAAATTGTGGCAAAGTATCTTACGTACCAATAGAGGAAAAGTTGAACATCAAGTAATTTCCAGATTGTTTCAATCAATCTCGATTCATGAATGGAAGGGGAAACGAGTCACTGTGGGCTTCGTTATAAGGCTACCTTTGACACCTAGCAAGAAAGACTTATTATGGGTGATTGTTGATAGATTTATCAAGAAAACTCACTGCATATTGGTAAGAACATATTATTCAATGGATAAATATGATGAGTTATGCATATAAGAGACACTTCGACTGAATGGAATGCCTATGTCAATAGTTTCTGATTGAGACCCAAGATTTATTTCAAGATTCTAGAAGTCCTTACATGAGGAATTAGGTACTAGATTGAATTTTAGCACATCTTTTCATCCAAAAACATATGGGAAGTCAGAACGAACTATTCAGGTATTAGAGGATATGTTAAGGGCATGTGTGATTGAGTTCAAAGGATCGTGGGAAAGGTAATTGCCTTTAGTGGAATTTGCTTATACCAACAGTTACCAATCAAGTTTTAAGATGGCTCCGTATGAAGACTTGTACGGGAAAAAGTGTAGAACTCCTTTAAATTGGTTTGAACTAAAAGATCGAGAACTGGTTAGCCCAGATTTGATGAAATAAATGGAGGAGAAGGTGAAAATTTTCCAAGATAATTTGAATATAGCCTCTGATCGACAGAAATATTATGTTGAATTGAAAAGAAAAGAAATTGAATTTCAAGTGGGAGATAAAGTATCTCTAAAGGTATCATATTGGAAGAAAGTATTGTAGTTTGGGTGCAAAGGAAAGCTGATTCCGAGATTCATTGGACCTTATGAGATTTAAAAAGGGTTGGACTGGTAGCTTATCAGTTAACTTTTCCTCCTGATATGGACAAGATCCATAATGTTTTTCACGTGTCGATGCTCAGAAGGTATCGATCATATCCATTCCATATTATCACACCAGACAAAATAAAGATCCGACCAGATTTGACTTACTAGGAAGCATCAGTGCAGATCTTGGCTCGAGAAAGCAAAGAACTGCGTAATAAGAATATTCCTCTAGTTAAAGTACTTTGCCAAAACTATAAGGTAGAATAAACTACCTGGAAGAGAGAGATGAGGACATGAGGAAGCAATTTTTTACACCTCTTCGTATCAGGTACTTATTTAAATTCGAGGATGAATTTTCTTAAGGGGGAGAATTGTAATACCCAAAATTTCGGGTCAATGATTATATTGAAATGATTTAAAATTTGGAGGATTAAATTGAATAAATGGTAAAGTATAAAAAATGATTTGATTAAGTTCAATTAGTAAGATTAGAAGAATGAAAGGGCATTTTGGTCCTTTAGAGTGGAATAAATTTAAAATTCATTTTATTAGGGATTTAAACAAGGGGAAAAGGGGAAAATTGAAAACTAAACTAAATTATCTACTCTTCTTCTTCCATCGTGACCGTGCTCTCCTCCATAGCCAAAGGTAAGGCTACAACTAGCTAGTTTTTCCCTTCATTTTTGGTTTGTTCTTGAAACCATAAGTGATATGGAAGCTTAAGGAAAGGTTATAGAGGATTAAAACTAAGAAATGAATGATTTATTTGAGATTGAAGAAAATGGGATTTTGAATGGTATGTTGAAATATGAGTTTTTATTGAGGTTCATTTGTAGATTTAACTTGTCAAAGAAGTAAATAAGAGATTAGAAGCCTTGGATGTGCTTAAAAACATGTAGGAGAAAGTAGTATGATTCTTAGTTTGAGATGTTCTTTGGAGAATTTAGATGTTATAAGAAGCTAAATGGAGGAAAGTTAGTTGGGTTAAGTAATGTTAAGTTTAAGGGTATTGTTTGAGGTAAAAGTAAGAGATTTAAACGAAAATTTGGTAGAAAACAAGTTGAAAAATGGAAAATCTGGTTAAGGGTATCGGTACTGGAAGAACAGTACCAATACTATAGGTTTAAATTTGAAGAATTATGATGAACAATATCGATACTGATACAATTAGTATCGATATTGATGTGGGTATCGATACTAAGAGAAATGTATCGATACCATGGATTCCAAAATGTAGAAATGGTATCGATACTAAAAGGGAGTATCGATAACATATTATAGAAGTATCGATACCATGATAGGGGTACCGATACTATTGAGCCTGGAATTGTAAGATAGGTTGAAATTGTAATAGAAATTGAAAATAATAGTATTTTTGAGTATTATTAAATTATAAGTGTTAGGGAATATATTAACATTGGTATGGTATGTGTCTTTAATGGATGCTTGTATATATCATAACCAAGCTCCTGAGTCAAGCAAGAAAAATGAAAAAAATAAAGTTGTTGAATAGTCGGACATCATTACAGCTTATTAGCGACGTTTATCAGGTGAGTGCATTTATTGTATTTATATGAGATAAGTAAGACTCGCAATGAGTCAACTTAGAATGTTTTGATTTAATGTATATTTTACAGTATTTAATATACTTTCATAAATGTGTATGGAAATGATATTATGAATAATTTTTAGAGTATGAACTGCTCTAAAACAAATGAAAATGAATAACGATGTATTATTGGCAGAAAGGTGCCATAAATGAAAATGCATAATAGTGCATTATTGGCAGAAAGGTGCCATAAATGAAAATGCATAATGGTGCATTATTGGCATAAAGGTGGCATAAATGAAAATGCATAACAGTGCATTATTGGCTGAAAGGTTCTATAAATAAAAAATGCATAATTATTGGCAGAAAGGTGCCATAAATTGAAATGCATACGGTGCATTATTGGAAGAAAGGTGCCATAAATGAAAATGCATAACAGTACATCATTGACATAAATGTGCCAGTTATGGTATTCATAAAAGGTGAATGACCATTTCGGCACTTCGGTGCAATGTATGAACCTAAATTCTTATTTAACATATATTGTCAAAATAAAGTATTATTGGGAACAATATACAGAAAAATAAGTATGTTGGGCATACTAAGAATGGTTTTGATGACTATATGAAAGAAACATGGGTTTAATTGAGATGGTCAATTGATTTTTATGAAGTATACGAATTATTTCATATTTATTAGCTATGATAAGATTATGTATGAATTTCCGTTCAATTACATTATTATGTCACACTAAGTAACTACTTAATGTGTGTTGATTTCATGCATAGGTAAAAGCCGAGATTAGAAGTAAAGAGTATTGTGCAACTTTAAGCATCGAGGAATATATTGTAATATCAGTAAGACATCCAATGATAATTTTTTTGACTTAGTTTAGTGGCATGTACTTATAAATGTCCTATTAGCTATATTTAAATATTTTGGAAATTGGTTTGTAATAGATTAATTAGATCGTCTTCTATTGATTTTAAAAATGGATAACATGACTAGTATTGATAGTTGGAGTAGTCGTGTTTAATATATATACAATTGAATAATGTCTTATAATCCATATTATTAAATAGTTTTGTCTAAAGAAAATGAAAATTTTACTGATTTTCAAGTATCAAGAATATTTCAAAAGTCATGTGACATTAGGGCAACATATGTTTCCTGAAAAATGTACAACCTTAAGAGCTCAAAATTTGTTATCATATATTAATTATTATATTACAATCTCGTCCATCAACTATATCCATATAGGATCAAAGTGGCCTTTTCCATATTTATCTTGACTAGACCCACAATGGTCACGTATACAAACACAGTCAAATGACATAGATCAATCATGAAGCGTAGCATGGAAATTACATGTAATGTGAATCGCATATGTCTATTTCTAACTGGTCATCTTTAAATATTTGTGAGATCAAATTTTATCAAAACCAGCGTGGATAAACCAAAATAAACTCTATTTCTATGGAAATTAACTTTAACATAAATATCCTTAAACTGAAGTAATTAAAATTGTATCTATAACAAATGATCATTAATATTAAAACTCCAACTAAAACTGAATATCCTTAAATGATATTTCACCCACATGAGTTGTGTGCTCATGAAAGACTTAGGTGACAGTTCTTTAGTAAGCGCACAATTATAAGTTTGTACCAACGTGCTCTATAAACATATAATCACTCTGAATTTTATTTAACAAACAAAAACATAATGTCTATGTGCTTATAATTAAGGTGTTTCTATTATATATGGAATAAAGGACTACAACTTAGTTGTCACAAAATAACTCAAGTGGTCTTTTTTATTAATCCATAATTAGCAGTTCATGTGAAAAAATTTTGCATCCATATTTCAATTAGTCGAATTCCATAAATCGGATGATCTTTTACTTACTAGACTTTTGATATGTGAGCATGTAATGTTTTTGATCTTAAATGTATTGTATGAATCAATTTGGCTGCTATCCAACGATACATACCCAAATTGATTAAATATCTGTTTAATATCCTAAAATCATATGCTATGTCTGAATACATATAAACTTGAGTACACTTTAAATTCTTTATTTATTTTGAAGCGTAAGGAACCTTTTACATTTATTTAGTTTCATATAATTCTTAGAGTACTGATTATGTCTAAACTTGGTTCCTTTAGCAATAAGGGTATTATTTGGTTTACTCCAACTAAACTTACAGTATATACAATTGTCAATCAAATTCATCTCAAAACCGAACGAGATAATCACTTGATGAAATTTGTTATACAATTAAAAGGATCATACTCTTATTACATGACACTAATCCACTTTTGAGAGCCAGAACTTTTATGACATGACGAAAGATGATTAGATCATCTTTTGTAACACCCCAAATTAGGGGTCAAATTATTAGTTTTTGAAATTTATGGATAGTTTTAGAAAGTGCAAGAAATTCAAAGATCTATTCTTGAATTTGCCTATTTTCATGGTTAGTAATATTTAACCCTTCCCAATTGGATCGAACTAGTTTTGCCAATTTATTATCTACCCTAAAATTTTGTAGGTCTTCCTCAAATCCATCGCCATCTGGCCGCCTTTAGAGCACGTCGTCACGTCCTCCGAGCTCACCATCGACCGAAGACCTCAACCCGACCCCTAGATTACCCAAACTGATTGTCGTCTATCGTGAAGTAGGAGAAATCAACCAAAACCCCAGTCGCCTTCCCTCATCAAAATCCGCCTTGCTCTGACCACTGGTGAGCATTACTGCCACCTCCAGTAGAAGCACCGTGACTGTCCGACCAAACCCCTAAGGTTGATCGTCAAAAGCTGTCGCCGTTCTTTCTAAAACTTATTGTAAAGCTTCATCGTCTCCACCACTGATCGCCTTGGTTTTCCATTGATTTTTACTGATCTGGCAACTGTCTTGCAACACCGCCGCTGCCAATGTGTTCCCCTTTCATTTTCGATCAAAACCCGACCCGCGGGTCGCTGCACCATCGTTGTTGCTCTGTTCGGCCATCGTGGGTAAGTCGTCGGTCACATTTATGGGTATTTTAATCATGATTTTGGTTTGGTTTGGAATTAATTTTGTTGTTTTTTGGTGTATGGATACTTTTGGAGTAATCGACCGACCAACCAGAACTCTGTCGCCGCCGCACGTACCGCTGTATGTACATGGGCTTATTTTGGTATGGGAAATTTCCAGTTCCGGGGCTAGTTGACCCTACTCGTCTGATCCAACTCGACCAGCCTGCCTGACCCAGTCACTGAGTCAACTTGATTGAGTCAACTCATTGAGTCAACTCGTTGATCATTGACCGATCAGACCGTTAAGCGTTGAATTTGACCGAAAAAGTTAAATTTTCAAAAAACAAAACCATATTTTATGTTTTTGGATGTTCTGAGTCCGAATCTGAAGTTTGTTTTGCTAAATTCGCACCCGATGAGTCATTTTTTAATGTTTTACCTTCGGATTCAATATTGTTTCTCAATTCAGTTCAGGTTCTGACATAAATCTGAGGAATTATTGGACATTGAATTCAAGTTCGAGGGCGATCAAATGTAGTTTAAATGATCAATTGATGTGACCCAAAAATCGAGATAATACTCTACTACCTTTTGTATGCTTCTCAGAATTCATTAGTATATGGTAATTGCATGAATGTAAATGCTTGGTCTATTAGATGTAATTAACTATCATCGGACTTAGACGGAAATTTGAATAAAGACAAAATATTATATAAGACTCAAACGACTCAAAAAAGAGAAATTGGTAGACCGATCGGAAAAAAATCTAAGTTCAATGATTTAATCAATTAATCAACCAATCTCAGGACTCGTAAACTGATTGATCTAGTTAAAGGTTAAATGTCGGGAATTATGTGGATAAGAAATTATCTAAAAATAGCCCTAAGGGGTAAAATTATGAATATGCCCTTGTACTGTAAAAGACCAAGACTTCTTAGGAAGGTGGAAAATAACTCCGAAAGGGGCTAGATCAATTATCAGAAAAAATTGTATATGATTCAATTGAAAGGAATTATTGAAAAGTCCTCGAGCTTCATACTAACTATAATAACCTCCAACGATCTAAGGAACAAAATACCCTAAATGCTAAAGTAACTAGATTGCATTCAAGCCTAACTTATCGAAAGTATGCCACTGACAGATTTGAAGATAATGTCGATGATAATACGCTTAAAGAGTAAAAAGCACAATGAATGGATATGATAAGGGAGACGACCTAAGAAATTATGTTTTGACCCAGTTGAACTTTGGAATCATTGAATTAAATTTCAGATCTATATTGGATTATAGAATTGCCCCTGAAGGGTATAATAACCAAAATGCCCCTAAAGTGTAAAATGACCTAAAGTATCTACAAGTCATGGAATAACTAAATACCCTCAAGCACTGAAATGATTAAATCAACCTAGAATACTAAAAATGACTTTATTATATGATCAAATTGAACTGAATGGAAGTTGAATTTTAGAAACTTCTGAATTATTTTGGAAAACTTCTAAGTGATAAGGATAGACATAACTACTAAATGAACTAAGTAACCTCAATGACTGAGGACTAAGTAAGTGATTTGAATAAGTCTGGAAAAGCTAATGAACTTGTATAATGTACTGTCCCTATAGGTTATGAACCACGAATTAAAGTACGTTGACAATTCATGATATTGTTGCAATGTTGAAATGAAATAAAGACCATTGAAAAAATTGTTCGTCTCCTTAAGATATATTCAACGATGATTTTGAAGGTGATCTATGAAAAAGAATTAATGGTATTAAATAGTGAATACCCTAGAAGGGCAACGAATTGACTAGCCGACATATATTAGTTTTGGGAGTTGTTCAGCTCGAGTTATTTCGATAATCCGATATATCGAAACAGATTGTAAATGTCCTGAATCTTTGTTTCTCCCTTATCATCTCAAATCACTCTAGTCATATATGACCACACAAGTAATCAGATGCAAAGGATCCTGAATACTCCATTTGGCTCAATTAGACTTTAAATCATGTTAATTCAATGTATAATCCTTAATACCATTGATTGTTTGAGTAATGAAATCACTATCTGTAAATCTGAATTTAGAATTATTATGTGTAAGGTTCCTGATCACTATCCTGATGCACCTGAATCATAGCGGGATTCTAAAGTATCAACTTTAAATGTCTGATTAGATTCATTAGAAATCGATCCCTTTCAATAGGAATTTGTTATTGGAATCCGATCAAAGTATATAAGTTTTATGTTTTCCTAATAACTATAAAGTGCCTCTGAAAAATACTTGGATCCTCTAGTGTGTTCCCCATGTACTACATGACTGTCTTATATGTTTTGAAATATGTTTCACTGAAATTATTGATTATTGGCTTATGAACCATTGCTACATGGTATGTGTTTTCTGATTACGGTTTTCACTGAAAAATTATGATTGTTCTTGATTTATGGAATCATGGAATTTACTGGTTTATGAACTACCATTTTCTGTTTTCACTGGGTATACTTGAACTGTTTTATTGGGACATTATATGGGTAGACTGAAGGTTCATCTTTGATCAAGCTGGTAAATCCTTAGGGACCTAAGGTGACCCTTGGATAGACTTTGAGGCACCGAGAAACTTTCTTCGGTAGACTCTCAGGCTCTAAGGCTCTCCTTTAGGTTAATCATGGGACTATTTATGGTGTACAGATGGAGATCAGTTATATGGTTTATTTCATTATCATATTTATGAGATATTACTGGATCACGATCCATATATTACGGTTTATGGTTAAAAATGATTTCTACTGCATTTTTATATGGGTAGAATTCTGGAGTATGGAGGTTCAACCCTGATCCAGCTAGTAAATCCTTACAGCCCTAAGGTGACCATTGGGTAGGCTCTTGGGCCCGGAGGCATTCCCTTAGGGTGGTTCCCTTTTCTGTGTGTTTAAGGTAAGCCCTTATGGATGTAGTTCTGGGAATTACATAACAGTGTTTACTTGGAGGGTTCTATTAAGGTTTTAAAAATATGTTTTTAAACAATTACTGTTTTAAAAGATTTATATATTTTCACTTGTTTTGGTTGGAACACATATTCTGATTTCGTAAACCTAGATATTTAAATGCTTCCTCTGAAATGTAATCTTCATGCTTATTACTCGAATAAATATCAGTGGTACCGCATGTCATTCTGAAAACATGTTTAAGTTTGAGTCAATAAGGAAATTTTACAGCTTTTCATTTATCTGCATGTCCGTAGCATCAATTGGTAGTATTGTATTACTGAGCTTCCCAAAGCTCACTCTTTGACTCATTATTTCAGGTTGAAAGAATCAAACCAGTGTAGATTTCGACTTCAGTAAAGGAGTTCCACCGGCATTTCTTGCGGAGTACGGTGCATGTGATTAGGGGTATGTAGGTTGTGATTTGTTTTACATATGAGTCTGAAATTTGTTTTATTTTTTAATATTGAGAAATTTTACTTTTGTATTTATAAATTATTTTATGATTTTATATATTTTAACAAAAAATTTAATTTTTTTCGAGATTTTTACGGTGGGTCGCTCCGGATGCTCTAATGTGACACCCCGGATCGGATCGGGCCACCCACATCGGTCTGAGGGGGTTACATCTTTCATCATCCTATTTTCATCATTCTTTCTTGTAGAAACATAATAATATTTCTCGCATCTCATGGATCTTCCTAATGACACTTGTTTTTTGAGGTTGTTGAGTTTTGTTGAACTATATTTTTATATAACAATTTAAGGCAAAATGTTTTTGGACTTGAATTTAATTTATTCAAAGTTTTCAAATATAATTCAAAGTCCATAAAAGTGGATTTGAGCACAAAATGATTTTCACGTACAAGAAGTATCGATACTATTCTTACAGTATCGATACCTCATTAACAATACCGATATTGTTCATATGGTACCGATACCAACGGTAAGGGAAGTATCGATACTCGTTAGTTAGTATCGATACTACCAATAATGCTCAAATTCCATAATGAAAAAATGGTACCGATACCCATAGGGGTACAGATACTACTTTATATAGTAGTATCGATACCATATGTATAGTATCGATACCATCAGGCCCCAACGGCTAGTAACGACTAGTTGATTTAAAAATAACAAAGGTAGTACCGATACTCCCTTTAGGAGTATCGGTACCCTCTGTACTGGCAGTTTTATTTTGCAGAGATTTCATCCCCAAACGACTAGAAATCATCCCCAAAGGCTAAAAATAGCCACAACTTCATTCCAACATATAATTACAAGATCAAGACACTTGAAGAAGGGTTACAACACCTATCCAAGCAATCAAACACAAGAAAAGAGTTTTTTAATCTTATTTTATCTCTCTTGTAAATATTAGTGTTTAGTGAACTAAATTTTGTAAACACCCTACCTCTGAGAGGTTTTATTGTTTACTTATTTTTTACCTTTAGTAAAAAGGGATTGGTTCTATCTTAGCCAATTAAAAAGATAAGGAGTTGTAAAGGTTACTCTTTATCCTTGAAAAAGAAAGAACAAATTAGTGAATTTGTTAGAAAATCCTTAGTGAGGAGCTAAGGTAGTGAAGGTAGACTTGGTTGAGAAGTCAAACCACTATAAATTCTTGTGTTAAATTTTCTATCTTTTTCTCTCCTTACTCCCTAAACAAATTTTTATCAATTCCCCCTTTTGCTTAATTTTTGATTGTTCGAATTGAGCCTCTTAGATCCTAACAATTGGTATCAGAGATTGAATCATTAGAAGGCCACACATCCTTGAGATGATCCTCGAAGAAGCTCTACCGATTCCTAACGCAACCAAAAAAGAGATGGCTTCAACTTTTGGTGCTTATTACATGGAAGATTCTCAACCGGTTAACAAGCGACCCTACTTCAGTGGAGTAAATTATGCCTATTAGAAGAATATGATGATGTTTTTCATTCAAGCAAATTACCTAAGAGCTTGGAACTCTATCATGAAAGGATACACCATTCCAACCGGTGAGATGCACGATTAGAGTGATGAAGAGAATAAGAAGTTCCAACTCAATGCTAAGGTTATGCACATTTGCTTTTGTGCATTAGGCCCGGATGAATATGGAAGTCTCCTCTTGTTCCAATGCCAAGGATATATGGGATAAGCTCCAAGTCACTAATGAAGGAACCGATGAAGTAAGGGAAACCAAGATAAGTCTTCTCAACCATACCTACGAGAATTTCAAGATAAAACCCGATGAAGATGTCAAAGCTATGACGGATAGATTTTCCGTGAATGTCAATGGTCTCAAGGGATTTGGAGAAGTAATCCCTAATAAGAAGCTTGTGAGGAATATGATATACTCTCTTCCAAAGTCTTGGTAATCAAAGAAGATGACGATTATCAAAGCTAAAACCTAAAGTCTCTCACTCTCAACGAGCTTATTGGTTATCTTCTCACTCATGAGTTGATGATGAAGAAATAGGAAGATGATGAAGAAAAAAGGAAAAAAAAGAGAAAAGAGAGAGATATCAACTTTTCCTCTTTTCCCCCTTTTTAAATTCGTAATAGGGATATATTTTAATTTCCCTCCTAAAAGACCAAAATACCCTCTTTATTCATCTTTCTATACAATTTAGTTCAAAACATTATTCCCAATCATTTTCTCATCTTTTAGCATTTATTCAGATCAGTATTGTTTCTTTTTCAGTTAACTGATAAAATCTATTAAGGTTCAATAATTTTCAAACTCAGTTTCAACCTCAATACTTACTTCTAAAGTGATACATTCAGAAAACTTTACCACTTTCTTATTACTCAATCATTTTTCTCTTCAGATCAGCATAAGACTGTTGTAATTAGCACAACTATAGTACCGCTCACTACACAAATTATAACGTTAGATCTTTTAAGGTATTCGAGTACGGTTGACTCTAATGCATGCATATATAATTCCTATTGTAAGTTTTTAACTTTATTGAGGCATATGTCACAACTTTACCTTTGTGCATAAGCACACTTCCTAACCCGTTGATAGATGTATTAGTAAAAACTACATAATATTTACCAACTCTAGTTGTATAAACACTAGTATCTCTGTTACAATCCTCTTTCGTATTTCAAAACTCTCTTGACCCCTTTTTTTTCACTAGCCTTCGATAGTAAACTGTAAGCCCCAAAGAAATCCAAACTTCAGGATCATTCTTTGGGAGTTTTCAATTTACTACAACATAAGTTTTTCTTAAGATCTAATCTTATACCGTATACCGAAACAACATGGTTAAAGAAACCATCTCTGCTAACCAAAGTTTCATATTTGAATAGTTTGACAAACAAGTTCTTCTCTCGAAGAGTCTTGTTTAACTGTCAAAATATATGTATAACCACATCGATTTATCTTTCTTTTCGCTAATAACACACATACTTCCCAAGATGAAATACTCGAATTGATAAAACTTTGATCAATCAACTCTTATAATTGAGTCTCTAATTCTCTTGACTCACTTAAGTCATTTAATACTAACTCATAGAAACATGTTATATATATAGATCTTTCTGACATCATTCTCTTCACAATCATTATCGATATCGCCTTGAGCGATGATTTTACATTCTCACTAAAATCTATAATTTTCATACCATCTGCATCTTTATGAAATAATTGTCTCTAGAGACAGACAACTTATATTCAATATGATTTTAACTCATCAATTGATATTTTCATCAAGTTCACTGGGAGCATAGCCCCTGGAATCTATATCAATTGTTTACTACATGTCCAACTCATCTTTGCACCATGACCCACTAGGGTTTTCTTCTATCATCTCACTCAATATTAATTTAAATATAATACTTTCATTCTAAAATCTTTCATTTCCTTCTCGAGAAAATTCGTAAATTTCCAGATCTATTTAAAATATTCTCAAGCAATTGAAACATTTTATCTCTCGACTATGAAAGTCTAGTTATCCACCCTCTTAAATAATAAGACTTGATAACTTTGTGGAAATAACCTCATAACAATTAATGCAAAAATTACATTAGTAACCAAATTTACTCATAAACAAACTCATAATCACTTGATCCATTAATAATTCATTTTTCTGTATGTTTTTAGCGGTCAATATATTTACATCTTACTCTTTTCGTTTACTCAAATTAACAATACTTTGAACAATTTAATGTTTCACTTAAATATTTTGCAATTAATTATGCTTACTTGAAGAAATTTCAGAATCATCACTATATTCACAATCTCCTCTAGATCCTTATCTAAGTCAACTTCTCTTGTAAACCATTCAAACTTTTTAATAGATTCCCCAAATACAGGATCATCGTTAAACACTAAAGTATTTCTTCCACAGAATGGAGGAAAATCCCTAGCAGCTTCTACTCTTTTTCGGCATTATACTAAAATCATGTCGAATTCTATTGGGGTCAATTTTTATCTCAACCTTCTTTTCAATATCATATATTTTCTTACTTTTGTCCTTAGTTTCATACATCTATTAGGACATTCATAAGAATAACAAAAAAGCTAATAAGGAGTGATATCAATTGCCCTCTAATTGACACCATATAGTAACTTTGACAATCTGAATGGCATGTAATCCCTTTTACATTAAAAGACATTCGATTTCGGCCAAGAATCTGCTAAAATTGTAGCTTTGATACCAATAAATGTAACACCCATATCTCGTATACCTTTCTGTACACGAAATACCGATGTCACATCACTTTTAAAATATTTTCTCTTTAGTAAAACCCCTTAAAAGTTATTTCAAAAATAGTTAATTAAAATATTTAAGTACAATTATAAAATAGTCATTGAACTATAATACCAAAATTCCAAGTTACACACATTCCATAGCATTTTCTTTTAATTTGATTACATGCCATTAATTTATATTTTTCAAAAATAAACATGATTGTTCTACCGTTACTGATGAGTCAATCTTAATTGATGATATCCGCTGCTATTGCTACACTCCTTATTTGATTTACTTTTATTTGATTGTCCTACTGTTACTGAGTCAATCTTTATGAATACATAAGTATGTCACATTTATTTGATTCATACTAAATCGTATATTCTTTAAGGATCCTATAATCCTCCTTAGTTAAATCGTTTTCCATTCACAATTGCTTTAATGATTTTTAGTACGCCTAGTATGCCTATTTTCTTTATATTTTTATTTTTCCATTTATCTCTTTAGTCATTATTCTTTATTTTCATTGAAAACATCCATTCATGCTTATAATGCATCATTGTGCATTTTCATTTATGGCAACCGTTCATGCCTTTTTATATACTATTATACATTTTATTTATGGCATCATTTCATGTCTTTTATACATCATTATACATTTCATTTATGGCATCTTTTCATGCCTTTTATAAATAATTATACATTTTATTTATGGTATCCTTTCATGCCTTTTATACACTATTATACATTTTATATATGTCATCCTTTCATGCCTTTTATACACCATTATAAATTTTATTTATGGCATCCTTCCATGCATTTTATACACCATTATAAATTGTTATACATCTAGTCTTTTACTCAAGGCATTTAACCTTTCATCTAACTGACATGATTGACACATTTTTGTCAAATGCACAACTAGGCCTCAAAGGCACTTAGCCTTTTATCTAACTGCCATAATTGACACCTTTATGTCAAATGCACAGTTAGACCTCAAAGATACTTAGCCTTTCATCTAACTGGCATAATTGACACCTTTCTATCAAATGCACAACTAGACCTCAAAGGCACTTAGCCTTTCATCTAACTGGCATAATTGACACCTTTCTGTCAAATGCTCAGTTAGGCCTCAAAGGCACTTAGTCTTTCATCTAACTGGCATAATTGACACCTTTCTGTCAAATGCACAGTTAAGCCCCAAAGGCACTTAGCCTTTCATCTAACTGGCATAATTGACACCTTTCTATCAAATGCACAGTTAGTCCTCAAAGGCACTTAACCTTTCATCTAACTGGCATAATTAACACCTTTTTGTCAAATGCACAGTTAGGCCTCAAAGGCACTTAGCCTTTCATCTAACTGGCATAATTGACACCTTTCTGTCAAATGCATAGTTAGGTATTTAATCTTTTAATTTGGAATAGTTTCTACTCTAAAACTTACTTTTAATATCAATTAACTCTCTTTTAATTTATTATAACACTTATACATTTATACCCTTAATGCTCACATGGTAATTTACCAACTTCTTATTCATGTTCATTTATTAAGATGCACACGTAGTGCCTATACGGTAGTTCATCTAGAGATCCTTTCAATTCAATAAACACGCTATGGGTTACAACGATAGTGCTAATACCGTCATTTATCAACCATCATTAAAATCCGTGTGGTTTACATACCCATTATCAATATAAAAAATTCACTTTTTTATCAAGAATTTCTTAGGTTTATACATATATATTTCCCATACAGAAATTCATCCTCATACACTTAGTATGAATTTCTTATCATTTTAGCACACAAGGTGCCCTATCTGGAAATTCATACACTTAGTATGAATTCCTTCCCATGTTAGCACACGAAGTACCCTATATGGAAATTCATACACTTATTATGAATTCCTTCTCATGTTAGCACACGAAGTGCCTTATATGGAAATTCATACACTTAGTATGAATTCCTTCTCATGTTAGCACACGAAGTGCCCTATATGGAAATTCATACACTTAGTATGAATTCCTTCTCATGTTAGCACACGAACTGCCCTATATGGAAATTCATACACTTAGGAATTCCTTCTCAGGTTAGCACAAGAAGTTCCCTATATAGAAATTCATACACTTAACATGAATTCCTTCTCACATTAGCACACGAAGTGCCCTATATGGAAATTCATACACTTAGTATGAATTTCTTAACATTTTAGCACATGAAGTGCCTTTTTTGTAATCACCATACACATATCAATATTTCATACTATTATGACTATTATATCATATACGACATAATTAAATGTACTCACCTAACTTCCCTCACTAAGTATCCAAAGCGTAAGACTGACTACTCCGGTACTTTGTCTTTATCCTTAATTTTGCTTGTCTTGGGAGCTTGGTTCCGATCTACTCAAGTATCCATTAAAACATGTATCATACTCAATGTTAGTATATTTCCTAATCATCATACTTAAGCCATACTCAAAAGAACATATCATTAATTTTTTATATAAATATCAACCTATTTTTTAAATTTCTGGCTCCATAGTATCGGTACTACTACCCTAGTACCGATACTTCTATGTTATGGTACCGATACCCCTTTTCAGTATCGATACCAATTTTAGGTTTGATGTTTCCTGGTATCGATAACCTTACCATGGTATCGATACTACCATGCTATGGTATCGATACCCCTTTTAGTATCGATACCAATTTTAGATTCGATGATTCATGGTATCGATACACTTACCATGGTATCGATACTACCTCTTCGATATCTATACTGATTCAATCAGTATCGATATTACTCAATGAATTCATCCCATTTTAGCCTATAATATCGATACTGTTCTATCAGTACTAATACCCTTACCCAGAGTTTCCAGTTTTTACCCTGTTTATTACACAATTTAAGTCAAATTTCGTTAGGATTACCTCCCATAATGCTACTAAACTCTTCATTACTTATATATATTGATTTTATCTAATTTAGATACTTAAAACATCTAGTATCCTTCAAGAGCATTTGAATGTAAGAATCACACCAAAATTTCTAACTTGTTTTTACACTCATCCAATGCTTCTACTCTCTCATTTACCTCTATGACAAGTCAATTCTACCCATAAACCTCAATAAACACTCATATATTAACATATCATTTGAAAACCCGTTTTCTTAAATCTTTAATATTTCCCTTATTTTATAGTTTTAATCCCACTTAATCCTTCTTTAAGCTCCTATCATGCTTAAGGCTTCAATAACTAACCAAAAATAAAAGAACAAACCATCCATTTGAAATCTCACCTTTGTTATAGGGAGAGCTTGTCCACGGGGAAGAAGAGAAAATAGAGAGATATCAAATTTTCCTCTTTTCCCCCCTTTTTAAATCTGTAATAGGGATATATTTTAATTTCCTTCCTAAAACACCAAAATACCCTCCTTATTCATCTTTCTATACAATTTAGTTCAAAACACTATTTTAGCCGTCTGGAAATGCTTAAATTCTGGTGTTGGGCAGGATTTTTCTTTGATCTTGCCATGATACTTGTTGTTACAGTGTTTTTCGTTGTTACGATGAAGGAGAAATATTGAAGGAAAATTGTTTTAAAGAAAGAATCTGTGGGAATATTGGGGAAGATGAAATGTAAGTCTGTTTTTCTGGAAAGTTAATTGGTGGTTTAATCCGGGTAAATTGGTCAAAACACGAGGGAAAAATATATGACATTAATATCTCAATATTTGATTTGACATAAAGTGGGGAAAATATGACTTTTCCTCTGTACAATTGTCGTCAAAACCTTTTTACGTTAGGGTTTCTCTTCATCCCCTACGTAATTTCTCGCCCCATGCTGCCACGTGTACCTTGTATGCCAACAATAAAAAAAAAGAACAAAAATAAAGTGAAGCAGATAACTAATGCATAAAATAACTTAATTTATTTATGTACAAAATTTAGATTTTCGTTGTCTAGGCAATCAAATTTATTAAGGTAAGTAAAGAAAACTCTCGGGCATCTTGTGATGTTGATGTCGGTTTATTGCGCATGACTGGTGCTCCTTTGTATTTATTTAGTAACTTACCATTCACCTTGAAAATGGATCCATCATCTCGATTCTTGATTTCTATTGCTCTACCACTATGGACTTGGTGTATGATGAATGGTCCTAACCATCTTCATTTTAGCTTGCATGGAAATAATTTGAGTCATGAATTATAGAGCAGCACTTGTTGTCCAGAATAAGATTACCTTGGCAAAATTTTTCTATCATGCCATCTTTTTGTTTTCTCTTTGTATAGGTAGGCATTTTAGTAGGCTTGAGCTTTGAATTCATCCATTTCATTCAGTTCCAAGAGTCTTCTTTCTCCAGCAAGCTGAGCATCCATGTTTAATTTCATGATGCCCCAATAAGCTTTATGTTTAAGTTCTACATGCAAATGGCACTCCTTATCATAGACGAGTTTAAATGGGGACATTCTTAGTGGTGTCTTAAATGTTATGCGATAGGCCCATAGTGCTTCATCTAGCTTGGGAGACCAGTCCTTTCGGCATGGGTTGACCACTTTCTCAAGGATTTGTTTGATTTCCTGAGTAAAAACTTTGGCCTACCCATTAGTTTGGGGGTGATATGCCATTGCTATCCAATGTCGCACTTCATATCTTTTCAGCACCTTGGCAATTAATTTGTTTTCAAAATGTGTGCCTCCAACATTGATGATAGCTCACGGTGTTCCAAAACGTGTGAATATGTTCTTGTGCGAGAATTTAAGCACGGTCTTTGAATCCTTTTTAGGTGTTACTATGGCTTCCACCCATTTGGACACATAATCTACTGCCAAGAGAATGTATATATCACCAAAAGATGTGGGAAAGGGTTCCATGAAATATATCCCCCATACGTCTAAAATTTCAACCTCCAGAATATTTTGCCATGCCATCTCATGTCTCTTTGATATGTTCCCTAGTCACTGGCACCTATCACGGGACTTGTAGAATTCATGCGCAACTTTAAACAAGGTTGGTCAATAGAAACCAGATTGATGAACCTTTGCCACTATTCTTATTCCACCAAAATGTCCTATATACGGTGAAGAGTGGTAATGAAGTAGAATTTCTTTGTGTTCTTCTTCTGGGAAACATCTTCTGATTATTTGGTCGCCACCTTGCTTGAACAGAAACGGTTATTCCCAGTAATAGTGTCGCACATCATGTCTGAACTTTTTTTGGCCTTGGCTAGATAAATTTGGAGGTACAAAACCACTAACAAGAAATTTGACTATGTCAGCTACCACGGCACAACCGTGACAAATAAATTTTTCTCATCAGGGAAATCCTCCTGGATGTCTTTCATGTCATGACAACTAATTTTGTTTTCTAGTCTAGATAAGTGATCTGGCACTAGGTTTTTCATACCCTTTCTATCTTTTATCTCTAAATCAAACTCTTGTAGTAATAATATCCATCTGATTAGCCTAGGCTTTGCATCTTTCTTATTGATCAGATATTTAATGACAAAATGATCCGTATGCACAATGACTTTAGTTCCTATGAGAAATGGCCTAAACTTATTGAATGCAAATACTACTACAAGAAGTTCTTTTTTAGTTGTGGTATAGTTTACTTGTGCATCATTAAGAGTACGCCTAGCATAGTAAATAATATGAAAGAGTTTACTTTTTTGTTACCCTAGCACTACTCCAACTGCGTAATCACTAGCATCGCACATGAGCTCGAAAGGTTCATTCTATTTTGGTGGAACAACAATTGGTACTGATGAAAGTTTTTTCTTCAAATCTGTAAAAGCATTTAAACAATCATCATTAAATACAAATGGTTAATTCTATTGAAGCAAAAGACACAAAGGTTTTGAGATTTGAGAAAAATCTTTTATGAACCGCCTATAGAAGCTTGTATGTCCAAGGAAACTGCGTATGCCTTTCACGTTGGTGGGTGGAGGTAGATTTTCAATTACTTCCACCTTAGCTATATCGACTTCAATGCCGTAACAAGAAATTTTGTGTCCCAACACTATTCCCTCGGTACCATAAAATGGCATTTTTCCTAATTTAGTACTAGGTTGGCTTCTTCACATCGTTTCAGTATTTTAGATAAGTTGACGAGGCATCTGTTGAAATCATTGCATCTCTGAAAGGTAGCTGGAGTATTACATAGCATGAAGAACTTTCGTCTAAATGTATAAGTACCATATGGACATGTGAAAGTAGTCTTCTCTTGATCCTCCGGTGCTATGGCTATTTGATTGTATCTCAAATATCCATCAAGTAAGCAGTAAAATGCTTTTCCTGCTAACCTATCAAGCATTTTCTCAATAAAATAAAGGGGAAAGTGGTATTTCTTTGTGGCTTTATTGAGCTTCCTATAGTCCATACATATTTGCCAGCCCGTGATTGTTTTGGTAGTTAAAAGCTCATCATTTTCATTTTTGTCCACGGTCACACCACCTTTCTTTGGTACGCACTGTATCGGACTGACCCATTAGCTATCGGATATTAGACAAATTACTCCCGTATCCTGCCATTTTATGATTTCTTTCATGACGACCTTCTTCATGATCGAGTTGAGTCTTCTTTATGGTTCTACCGAATTGATATGAGCTTATAATTGTCACATGTTATTACCACATGTGTCGCTTGAAATTCAGCCAAACATTAACTTTTCATTGGACAAATTAATAAACGCATGAAACACAAGAAACACATAATCATCTTGATATTTCAAATAAATCAGTTTGCACAAAAGAGGTCACTTTGGCGGCATTTTGTTTCAACAAATCTACTATGTTATCAAACTTAGCCAAAATATGAATTAATTTGTTTCAAAATATATATTCTTATAACCAACAATCAAAACTAAAAAAAATTGAATTGAATATATACATATTGCATTAACAATATAAATAAAACTATAAAAATATTGTCAACTTCAATGAAATTAAAAGATAACTAAAATAATAATAAATTAGAATACACTTAAACCTTATCTGAAGAATCGAATGCTCCATTAATATTTCATTTTTAGACCTTAAGGAATATCTGATGCGGTAACCAAACATTGATAATAAGAACATGTGAAGCAACAATCTTCCTTTGGGTTGATTTATTACTTACGCATCAAGCTGAATAATTATCACATGTTAATTACCAAAGTTTTACATGCAATTATGTCAACTATTAATCTTCCCTTGGGTCGATCAACACTAACATATCCTAAGGTACATACACACAACTTTTATATTTAAAAAATATATTTTCCATAACGAATGTCA
Source organism: Hibiscus syriacus (assembly GCF_006381635.1). Classification (NCBI taxonomy): domain Eukaryota; kingdom Viridiplantae; phylum Streptophyta; class Magnoliopsida; order Malvales; family Malvaceae; genus Hibiscus; species Hibiscus syriacus. Next base: position 2,879,717 of record NW_024062770.1, read on the forward strand.
CTTTAACAACTTATTATTTTAATTAAGTCATCTAAAAATAAATATCAATATTCAAATTTAATATTTCTATAACAATTAAAGGTCAAAACTGAAATTTCTGATTGCACTACGGTATCCAAAATAACCCAAAATAAGGTTTCCCAAATGATGCTATCAGACATCGAAAACTCAAATATTTGATTATTAATGAATTATTTCTTAAACAAGCAATCAATTCATAGCTTTATAAATTACTAAAGATAAACCATATTTAAAACAATCAATATTTCACCATAAGTCAAAGTCAAACCAAATCAAATATAAATTTCATTCCAAATACATATTCCATCATAACCAGAGATCAAAAATAAAATCCATGATCAAACTAAATTCAATATATCAATACCAAATATATATTCTATAATCCATAATAGTCAAAAAACAATACTGAAATCTCTAATCACATCATGATTTCTAAAGTAACTCGTAATAAGATTGTCTACGATGTTATTAGAAACGAAAGAAAAAACTTTAAAACTTTTACTATTTCTAAAAAAAATATTAATTATGAATCCACTAAATTAGACCCAAAAAAAAAAGCATAACGATCGTTAATATCTTTTTTTTTTAAATCTGACGCACCCTCAGTTCAACTAAATATTCAACTAAAAAGATCTAAACTTTCTCTTCAAATAACAAAGAATTTGTTATAATACCAAAGTTAATACACATGGAATTATCAAAACTGATTAGATCAATTAAACAATATCGAAAACATATCTTAATAACCGATAAAGTTAAATTAAAAAAATAGCAACCGCATAAAAAAATAAACCCTAAATGTTATACAATCACAATTTATAAGAATGACACTAAAATTTTATATGGAAAATAAAATCCTGTAAAACATCAATTTTAAAAATAGTTGATTCTCAATGATTCAACATGATGAGGCAATGATACCACTTGTTAGAACTAAATCATAATAAATATGATAATTAACTAGGATCTAATCATGTCAAATCGTCAAGAATAAAATACTAGATTTGCGGAAGCGTACCTAAATTAATTGATATGTTAAAATATTTGAGTCTTTCTTTGGTTGTGATCTTTCAAGAAGATAATTTTTCTATTACCGTAAAAACTTTCTTACAGGAAAAGAGTAATACAAGTTAACCTATTTCTTGGTAATCACTACCTCTTTATATAGATTGAATATTAGGTTAATCTTTTAAGTATTTATAATTTTGCCCCTCATCAAATTATAAATACAACTATAAATACAACTTATGGTATCTACACTTTGATTCCATGACATTTTAATACATATAACACGTGTAACATAATTGATCACTTAATTTTGTGTAATACTTTATGATAATATTAGACATTATACATATATGCCCACAAATATGGATTTTAATCCAACATTAACTACTAATAAGTCTAAATAATCTAACCTCACAAGTAGAATCATAATTCTCAAGTAAACTTGTTTATTTTTACTATGCCTGCAACTTCAATCTTTGCGTCATCATCTTTAACCAACATAACTCCAAAATCTATTGATTAAATGATACTCTTGAACGCAGTATCAAGAATTAAATAGGTAGACCATGAAAATATAAAATAATTTATTAAGAATAAAACGTCATAAACCACCTGTAAACAAATATATTAAAGCTTAATGGCATAAAACCATTAGTCACTCAATGGCTTATCGTTTAAATGATTCTTTCACCGTTTCATTATTATATCCCACAGTACATTGAATCTTCATCAAGCAATATTATAACACATTTTTAGAATATTAATGGCCTCTTTAACTTTTGAATATTTAATATGATAAACCTTTAAAACTCATAAATATTCAAAGAATTACGATGATGAAAACTTTCTTTTCAGTTTTATAATATTAAAACTGTATAATTACGGTCTTCCATCATAATACAATGTAGTAATTAATACATTCTTGCATTGTCTTCCGTTTCAGTTCATGTAAACTTAATTCACCCATTAAAGTGAATATAAAGATATTTCAACCTAATTAAAATATACCTTTATATTCAAACTTTTATATGCAATTAATTCCATCTCAATTCAAAGGCATAGCAGAAAACGTCTGCATTATTATGCACTAAAAACCCCATGCATTATTTTGCATTAAAAACCCACTAAAGTGCATTTGTTTCAATTACTTGCTTTATTAAATCAGTCGGGTTTCTTTATCATCATAGCAACTATCTTTATTCACAAACCAAAGTCCTATCGGATCTAATAGTCACTCTTGAACTCAGACATCATATTCTTGAGTTCTATTTTAGCAGCAATATAAAATATAGTTTAACTTGACGACTTGTACATTATCATATCAAAGCCTCATCGTTTAGAAATTAAACTAAAATATTAGCCGTTCCCAGTGGCTCTGTGACTTTTAAATTTGGATACAAAATCGTCTTACTGATATGGTTAATGTTTGAACAGCGGTATGAATTCGCTTCTAATTTGTTAGAAAATAGACTACTGTAAAACAAAGTGTTAGCATTAACTGAAAATATTAAATAAAATAATTAAATAGAACGATAACTATGTTGTGGTAATATATTGTCTTATAAACGAATTTATCCCGATGTGTGTAATCGTTATGATGGACGAATGATCCCGAGGTTAGCACGGCTCTCTAAATACCGTACACCCGAAATATAGAGTAGACTTTAATGGTACTACTCTTCTATTAACTCAAAACAATACTTACTGAAGGGTTCGTAGGGCGTTTCAAAGCAAACACCAATTGCATTTTAGAAAATAATATTGAATAAGTAAAATTATTCACTATTTATAAGTTAAATAGTAAGGATAAAATTGTCATTCCATTCTGCAACGTTAATATACTATTTAAAATAAAATTAAATAGCAATCAAATGTTTTAATTCTGAGCATTAACAACTGGTATCATATGCTTCATTATATAATTTGAAAAGATTGCGATTTAGTTGGTTGACCATTTAAAGTCTTCTTGTCTGTTAGTAATATTTTCATAAGTTGAAGGAGCACACACCGTAATGATACTCATCTGGGAAAATACTATGTAATCATTTTAGAAGGCCATGAGTGAATCTTTTTCTGTTTTCCATCCGCTCTATCTGCGTTGTAAAACATGTTCATTCTCGGTTCCATGATTTCTCATACACCTGTCTTCTTACATATATATTCCTGAGAAAAATGAGTAAAGAAACAGAATGATAATTTTTTTACCGGAAAAGTAAGAAGTGAAAAAGAGATATGATGATGAGGAAGAAGGGAAAAGCTAGCTTTGGAGTTGATTGCTGCATTACGGGAAATGGAATTTGATCACTTAAAACACGCGTGGAATATCAAAAACACAAAAAAAAAAATCCATTAAGTTTTTAATGACTGATATTAAATGAAACAAAAATTACATTAGGCGTGGTGTTAAAAAAATAAAAGTTTAGGTGTTAAAATAAAACAAAAACAATAATTTAGGTATCAAACATGTAGTTTACCCTAGGATTAAATGTATTATTGTACCTAAAATATGTTATTACTACCAAGTTGTCTCCTAAAGTGAGACATTTTATCCTTTAAAGTTTAAATCATTATCTCCTTAATTGTAAATCTGTTAAAAAAATGTATAGGTAAATTATATATTCAGTCATTCAATTATTTATGTAGTTCTATTTTGGTCTCCGAGGGTATATTGGAAATACTTGCGGTGTGTGTGCATGCATACACAGCTGGTAATTATGATGACGAGGATTTGTCATCACATCTAGCCAAAAATTCAGCTGATTCAACATCGTCATGCTTACCCCCGGATTCAATCCTCCAACATCGTCACTGAGAAAATGAAAACACATATGGCCATGTCTTCAGAAAATCAGAATGTTGAAGGGGAGGAAAAACAATACAAGTGCAGCACATTCCAAGCAGTACATGGATCACTTTAAGAGTGAGTGGCACAAGCATTCTTTAAAATGCAACTTCCTCCTTTCACTTCACAAGAGTGCCTAGCAGATATGAATTTCAACAACAAAGCCTGATTTGTATTATGACTTTGTGACAAAAACTTATGGGGGTGGATATGAACCATATATCGGCTTCCATAAAATCTAGCTGTCAATGAAGCTTCATCAACCAAATTGAGTTTTTCTGATTCCACTATAGTCTGGTCGAGGTGATGAAAGTGTCGTAGGGCTTGCGGTTGGATAAAAGGATGTTAATATCAGCGGCGTTCCTAGCAAGATAAGCAGTGTCATACCCCAAAAATTTCTTTAAAATTAATTAATTGACTAAACTGTAAGTTTTAAAAACATATATACTAAATTCAAAAGTTTTGGAAACTAACCCAAATACTCCTTAAAGCATATCTTTGATTCACTCTGCTTAGATGGCGTGCTTCCAAAGTATGACTGAAATGTTTCAACAATTCATGAATACCATGAAAACAAGCTCAAGCTACTCTAACTCCTTCATTTCTCCCGGTTCTAGCTCTCGAGCTCTTATAGATAAGCTACTCCAATTCTTATACTATACTTTTTCTAGTGTTGATGATGCCCAATATGAGTCTGCTAAATATTGGCTAGATAACAACTTAAAGATCCTAAATTTTCAACTTCAGTATTCGGATGAACAAAAACTTGAATGTGCTACTTCTTTAATTACGGATGAAGCTCAAAACTAGTGGAAAACTTCCATTTTTATCATTCCGAAGTATTAGCATAATGATTTAGTGAGCATCAATGATTATGTTGTTAGTAAAATAACTAACAGGGTCTAGAAGGTTGTTAACAGTAGTTAAGGCTGTTAACAGTAGTTAAGGCTGTTAACAGCAGTTAAGGCTGTTAACGATTAGTTACAGAGTCTGTTAGGACTATAACAACTATAGGAGCTGTATATAAATAGCAGAGGGGTTGTAAACCAAGAATTGTATTCATTCTCTATTGAATATACAAGTATTTTGTGTTTCTTCACTAAATTCTAAACATGGTATCAATCGCCATAAGTTCCTGGAGCCTCTTATTTTCTTGCTGCGTAACTCAGGGTGTTCTTGTTATAGTTTATGGGGTGATCTGTCGTCGAATAGCCCCCATTTCACCTGATCACACGCCGTTGTATGCGCGTGGCGCTTTTCTCCAATTTGTTTTCTTCTAGAAACCGGTCCAGTCGGTCTAGACTGGCCTGAACCGGCCCAACCCAACCCGAACCGTTCACTCAACCCAAACCGTTGACCCAACCCGACCCGACCCGTTGACTTTGAACAGAGTTGACTTTGACTCAAAAAGTTAATTTTTTTGAAATGTCATATTTTATGTTTTTTAACGTCCTGAGTCTGAATCTCAAGTCCATTTTGCCAAATTCAAACCCGAAACCCTCCGAATTGACCCGTAAACCAGAAAATGCATATTTATTTAAGTGTTTTAATTCAATTAATTTAATCGAAGGGTCAAGACTAATTATTGTTATTGTATGTTAAAAGTACTCAGGGATCTCATGACCGTTTCACTGCTTTATCCGATTCCTCCCGTTTCACTCATCCTCGGGAGGTCGTGAATACCCGTATAGTTTTGTAACCCTGTTAGTTATTCTGATTAGAATATAATTCCGTATATGACCCTGTTCTGATATAACTTAGGTTCCCGTTCAGTCGAAGAGCCTAGTGAAGCCAGTGCCCAATAGATATTCCTAGACTGACCCGTTTTATGAGGTATGTTCCTTATGTGCAATATGACTGTTTTAAATATCTATTCAAAATATCATATGCACATGATTGTTTTCTCTTATTTGAAATATAGTGTTTTAACTGATTAACTACTGTAAAATTTACCTGATTAGGAGCCTGATTTCTGATTCACTGAAATTTAAAGCATATTTGTCTGACTTATGATCGCTGGTTATTGTTTTACTGAATTGATGATCTGTCTAAACTCTGTTTTACTGTTACTACTGGTTACTTTCTAAAAAATATTTTATTTGGGGCACTCTGCGATTTGGTATGAAGACTCTGGCAAGTTTAGTTGCTATTGGTAATTCCTTGGATAGGTTCAGCACTGACTGGTAATTCCTTATGGACCTAAGGAGAGCCTTGGGTAGGCTCTGCGGCCCCGAGATTTTTCTTGGTTAAGCCTCCGTGACCCCGAGAATTGTCTTGGGTAGGCTCTCAGGCCCCAAGGTACTCCCTTAGGTTGTGCAGTTCTGGGGAACTGCATATGGCATTCGATTGGAGGACGATACGGAGTTTTTAAATTAAAAACTCTGTGATGTTTTAAAGACTTTAATATGCACTGATTTTAAAAGCATAATTGTATGTTTTTATTTTTACACTGTTGGGACACACTAAGCCTCTAGCTCACTTTTTAAACTGTTTTACTCCCTTTTAGATATTCTCATATAGGCACTCCGTATCAGGCACTTGGAGGATTGTCACATTTAGTACAAATCTTTTTGTGGTAATGTTTTTATCTTCCGAACTGTTTTTAATTATGGTGACATGTGCCTTATTTTTGAAGTACTTATATTTTTATAATGTTTACTACTTTTGATACTGATATTTGATTTACTGTTCTTCATATTTATTACCTCTTTTATTTTACCTAATCACTTTTAGTTTTATACGAGTTGGGTTTTTATCGCTATTTATTATACTTTTATAAATGTCATTTGTAATATGATTTAAATTATTGAATAACATTTTTGGAAAATGCCTTTAAGAATCAATAATGTAATCCGCTAGACTTAGTTGAAACACATACGCTGGGTCTAGGGGGTTACAAGCAGTGTAGTCATTACTGGTAATGAAGACCAGAGACGAGGGAAACATAGTTGTCGAGATCCTTGTTTTCCTACACTTTTTACTAAATCAAACGTTGAAAAAAATTGATTTGGGTTGATTCACCAATGCTACTTTGCTTTTGAAATTAGGAGTGGTTAATAATTATAAAAAGGTCCTTAAACTTCTATAATAATTCAAATTAATCCTCAAGTCTATTAATAAGTTATAAATGGTTAAAAATTTATTAATAAAGGTAATGAAAGATTGTTGTGAAATCTTGTATACTATGATTGATTAATTATGTCCTTGAATTGGTTTCGTTTATTATTTGATAACATCTTTAACTCGATTTTCATTTCGACTTGAGGGCGTTATATTTTGGTATCAAAGCCTAGGTTTTATTTATTCTATGACTAAATCGAGGTTATTTGCTTCTTTATGTTTTTCATATGTGATACATGCACCACATGCCACTTGTCAAAGATGATGGGCTAACTCTTCCACCTGGCCCAATAATAAGAAACAAGGCCAAACTCTTAAAATAAAAGCTCCAGACTGCAATTCAGGCTTCCATTAGCAAAGAAATTCAAGTCCACATAGAGACAGAATAATTTAAAGAGGGAAACTCATTCATCCTTTCTCATAATTCTACTTGGGTCTCCATAACCCAAGTTGAAGATAACCCTAGACCAAATGGCAAGATTCATGAATATTACCTTAAAATTAATTTCAAACCTCTTTAAATTACTAAAACCTTTGTATAAAGTATCCATTGCTAGAATATAAAGCATGAATCACTTTTCCTAAGTACATTTTAGTTATTTAAGTTGTTTTCTTTATTTTATTAGGATCAGGCCTAAAGATGGTAATTGTTTGTAATGACAAACCCCTAGGAAAGCCCATTATTTCCACATTACCCTACATGGCCGACCCTCCCTTGTTCTCTAAGGCATTGCCGTCCCATTCATCTTCTAGAAGACTCATCGGGACCATCCATCAAGCTAGAGATTTCATCATGCATTCAAAAGCCTTTATTTTATAACAACCATTGGATCAAGCACTACATCAATAACCAGAATTCATGCCGCCCATTCTAGTGCTATTAATTATTATTTTATTACATATTTATGATCTTACAAGGACTTCTCCTCACCCATATATAAGAGGCCCCCTTCATTGTTTCACATCATCTTTTCTTTGAATAATAATACAACGTGAGTACGTTTTTGAAAGAGTTGATTGCCTTGTTCCTTAGAAGCATCTTTTTCTTTAAGTTCTTCCAAGTTCTTGAGAAAGATATCTTTACACTCTGGTTTGTCTTCTCATTATGATTAGAAGGTTGATTAGAGTCGTATTGTCGAGTTTACCTTTGACTTCCAACTATGAGGGTTCGGTAGGACCTATTCATCTATCTTCCATCTCCATAACTCATCATGTTCCTCCACCATCATCATGCCACCATCATTTCCAAAACCCTAAGGTTTGTGTTAAGCATATACCTACCTGGGGTAAATCTTTAATTTATTTTTTACGAAGATTCGATCGTCAGAATTATGATCCATCTTCTTCGTTGCGATCCTTATCTTGTTATCATTCCAACGATTATTTGACCATCAAAATCCAACCACAACAGCCCCTTGTCGCCCACCATAAGGGAAGATAAATTTAATTCCTTTATTACATTTTTTTCTTTTAGTTTCTTTTATTAATTGTTTCCCTTTTTCCCCTTATAATTATATTATCCTTATTTTATTGTCTAAACCTATTCATCTTGTCTTAATCTTAGTAACTAAAAGACCTAATCCAATTACCTTGTTTCCGCCCACATCCTTCATTTATCCTTTCGTTATTTGACCAAGTCTAGAGCTTTCTAGGTTTGATTTCTCGACGAATATCAACGATCATCATCCGATGCCACTTCTCTATCAATTGGTATCAGATTTGGGATTATTCTTGGAGAGAATCAAGCACTTTTGATTGTTCTTGCAAACATACAACAACAAGGTACCCAAACGGAGCTAGTCGAGATAAGTTCATCATTTTCATTTTTTTTCAATTTATTTTAGTTTAGTTTCAATTCATTCTTTTTATTTTACTATTTTTCATCAGAAATAAAAGAAAAAAATAGAAAAGAAATAAAAGAAAAAGGAACACACACAAAATACAAAAAGACAAAAAAATAAAAAGAAATCCATAAAATGCAAGCGAAAGAATTTGAGATTGAGTTTTTACATATACTTTACTTATCCTAATATAAATACCCAGCTCAAATTTCAAACCAAGCAGAATTCATTTGACTCCTCTGATCCATTATTCAAGATTGTTCGGCAGATTTGAGCACTGGTCCTTGTCGAATTTCTTCAGAATTTTCCAGGAATAATTTGGTGCTGAAATTTTCTAGATCCAAACTAAACTTGTTTTAAAACATTCAAAAATAATTTAATAATTTTTTAGATCAAAAACCCCCTCAAAGACGTTACTTAAGTCGATCCATCCAATTAGGCTTTTTCCGGGTTTAGTTTTTTTTCAAATTTTTTCTTTGACTCTTATTGCTTTATGTTCTTTTGTTTTACCTTTTATTGTTCCTATAAATCATATAACACATTATCTTCCTTGTGTTAGTAGGATTAAAGAGTTTACATATTTCGTCTTCCTTGCATTCTCATTCTCTTGGAGTCCTAACCTTTTTTGGCCTCTTAGAACCCTTAAGTAACGTTTTCTTCCTTTACTAGTGACGGAAATCCGATATGAACATTGAAAAGCTTTTTAGAGACGAAAGTTTTAAAGAGTACAAGATCATCTTTCTTGCCTCTCATTGTGTTATTTCCTTGGAGTGACTTGTGCGGTTTCTTTTTTTCACTTTAATTTTTACTTTTTTGAGTGTTGTTTTTCAGGATGGGAGAAGAAGCTTTGAACAATACCTTAGCAACATTGTTGAATGTTTCAAATTAATAGTCCACCTTACTTCAGGGAATTCAAAAATGACTGGATAACCTAAAATTATCCATACGAGAACAAGAAGTTCAACTGCTACTGACCGACAACCCGTGAAAAGACTACAAACCAAACAACTTCATGGTTCCCATGCCTGCACACCCCAGTTTCAAATTCCAAAACTATTCATAAAATCGAATTTCATAACTCCATCATTCAAAGGAGACTACGGTCTAGACGGTTACACCAATTAGGAAGAAAATATTGATCTCATGTTTTCCTATAATGACTACCCCATCGCAGAACTTGTACCCCTTGTCACTATGGAATTCGTGGTCTATGCACACACTTGGTAGATGCAGACTCAAAAGTTAGTCCAAGATAATCAGATCCAATGCATCACATCATGGGTTATACTAAAGAACGTTATGAGAAACCACTTTCTATCGACACACTACATAAGATAAGTAAAACAATTACTCCAACGACTTCGACAGCGAAAGAGTTTCGTGAAAGACTTCTATAAGGAGATGCAATCTCTCCTCAACCGAGCAGACACCACTAAAAAGATGAAGATAAAATATCTTGTTTTTTTGTTAGCATAAACACAAGCATTATCGATCTTCTTGATTTGCATGGATATGAAAGTCTAGAAGAAACATTAAAAAAACAATAACAATCAAAGCATAACTTCAGAGAAGGTTTAGGTTCAGAGATAATTACCAAGGTACATCTACTTTATCTAATCTCATTCATTCTTCTACTCCATCTTCTGTTGCTAATAATAAATCGAGGGATGAAAAGCGTAAGGTGGCTAATATAGATATGACCAAAAACCTTAAAAGACCCAAAGAAAAGAACTTGTTTACTTTAAATACAAAGGCTATGGTCATATAAGTCGTAATTTTTTGAATTTAAAAACAATGATAATTCAGGAGGAGGATACTAATTGGACCAATTCGGAAATAGATTATCCCGATCATATGGAAAAAGAGATGGAAATTGTGTTAGATAGTGATGGGTTTGACAGAATATGCTTATTTGTGAGACAAAACTTAAACATTCAAAAAATTGATGACTCGGATATTCAATGAACAAACATCTTTCACACAAGATGTCAGATAAAGGATAAAGCTTATTCTTTGATTATCGATAATGAAAGTTGTGTTAATATGATTAGAACTTATGTGGTGGATACACTTAACTTTCATAGTCAATTTTTTCCTAAGGCATACTGCTTACAATGGATTAATGAGAGTTCTGAACTGAAGGTGACAAGATAGTGTCTCGTTAATCTGAAGATGGGTAAATATTATGATAATTTTTGTGTGATGTGCTCCCAATGCAAGCATCTCACATTCTTTTGGGACGACCGTGGTAATATGATAACAATGTAATATACTATGGTAAGGCAGATAAGTATTCTTTTAACATCAATGGCAAACCATATAGTTTACGACCGATACATCTTAAAGATATTCTCCAAGATAAGAAAAGAATTTGTGAGGAGGTTGGGAATTTTTAAAAAAAGGCAAAAGAGGTCAAAACCGATAAAAGCTAAAATAATGACCAATGTGAGTGAATCTATTTACAAGAAAAAAGAGTGTCACAAAGCGTTTATGCAAGTTCAAAAGTCCTGAGAGAAACCTTTTCCCACCATAAGACTTGAATCCTTATCCGATTCAAAGACACCATATTTTTGATTTCTACTAACCTCACAAATTATCCTAGTGTTTTTGTTTCTCTTTTGTAGGAATTCACAAATATCTTAAGTGATCCACCATATGGCTTACCACATAAGAGGGGAATAAAACATCAAATTGATTTCATCCTGGGATCATCTAACCCAAACCGGCCTGCTTACTGATGCAATCTCGAAGAAACCAAGGAGTTGGAATGGCAAGTTGAAGCTTTACTACAAAAAGGCTACATTCGTGAAAGCCTTAGTGCATGCGTTTTTATAGTTATTCTCGTACCAAAGAAAGATGACACATTACGAATATGTGTAGATTGCAGACCAATCAATATAATTACAATCAAATATAGGTACCTTATTCCATGCCTTAATGATATGTTGGATGAACTGCATGGTTATTGCATTTTCACAAAGATATATTTAAAAAGCGGTTACCACCAAAATTGAATAAAAGAAGGATATGAGTTGAAGACAGACTTCAAAATGATGTTCAAACTCTACAAATGCCCTTTAGCCTTACCAATGCACCGAGTATACTCATGCGGTTAATGAACCATGTTTTAAAAGAGTTCACAGGTAAGTATGTTGTTTATTTTGATGATATTATTATTTACTCACTTTCTCTTGAATTCCATATGAGGAACGTTTGTTATGTTCTCGAAGTTTTTCTAAAATAACATTTATTTGCTAACATGGACAAGTGTGTGTTCTGTAGTGACAAGTTTATCCTTTTAGGCTTTATCATAAGTGCATAGGGTATTCATGTAGATGACGAAAAGGTGAGAGCAATTCTAGGAATGGCCCATGCCATATTCTATCACTGAAGTATGATCCTTCCATGGCTTGGCAAGTTTTATCGACGATTCATTAGAGACTTCTCCACAATTGCCACACCTCTCACTAAGATAATCAAGAAATCGATTAAATTCAAATAAAGACCTCAACAAAAACAAGCATTCGATATTCTAAAAGGTAAGTTATGTTATGCTCTCATTCTTCGTCCTCCCAATTTTTCTAACACTTACGAGGTAGAATGTGATACTTCATGCTTAGGTACATTACTTATGCAGGAGAAACAACCTATCACTTACTTTAGCGAAAAGTTGAAAGGAGCATAACTCAACTACTCTACCTATGACAAGAAACTCCTAGCTCTTGTTCATGCACTAAGTATGGAAACATTATCTTCTTCCTAAAGAATTTGTCATACATATGAATTATGAATCACTAAAGTGGTTAAATAGTCAAGGTAAGTTAAGTAAACGACAAGCTCGATGGGTTGAATTCATACAATCTTTTGCTTATGTGATTCACTATAAATAAGGAAAAGATAACATAGTAGCTGATACATTATCTCGAAGTTACACACTTATTACTTTAATGCATGCTACTATTCTAAGATTTAAACACATTAAAGAATTTTATTCTTCTGATCCAGACTTTTCTGATATTTACAACCATTCTTCAAAAGGTGCTTTTAACTAGTTTTATCTTGTAGATGAGTTTCTTTTTGGATTGAACAGGTTGTACCTTTGCAAGAATTCTTAGTCCATGAGGCACACACATGAGGACTAATTGGGACACTTAGGTGTTAACAAATCTTTGACATGGTAATGGAACACTTATTTTGGCCACACATGAGGAAAATCGTAGAAATGGTATGTTCATTATGCATCACCTGCAAGAAAGCCAAATCAAAGGTAAATCCTAATAGTTTATATACTCCCTTGCCGATTTTTTCCTCTCCTTGGATAGATTTATCTATGGATTTCATCTTAGGCTTACCTCACCCCAAGAGAGGATGAGATACTATATTTGTGGTTGTTCATAGGTTTTCAAAGATGGCACATTTTATTCCATGTCACAAAACTGATGATGCAACACACTTCACCGACCTTTTTTTCAAGAGGTTGTTTGACTTAATGGCATTCGTCGTACAATTGTGTATGATCATGAAACAAAGTTCATAAGCCACTTATGGAAAGTATTGTGGGGTACAATTTGTATAAAACTTCTTTATTGAACATATTGTCATCCACAAATGGATGGGCAAACTGAGGTAACCAGTCGAATTCTAGGTTCTTTAATTAGAACCGTGGTATGTAAGAACAAACGTCATTGGGAAGAATGTTTACTTTTTGTTGAGTTTGCTTACAATAGATCAATCCATTCCACTACAGGCTATTCTCCATTAGAGGTAGTTTATGGATTTAATCCAGTAACTACTTTGGATCTTGTCCCTTTACCTTTAGAACATATTACTATCATGAATGGTGAACAAAAAGCAGCCTTTGTCAAGGATCTTCATGCCAAAACAAAGCAAAAGATGGAGAAAACATACAATGTCTTACCACAAAGAGTAAATAAAAAAGATTATATACCAGATTTGAACCATGATATTGGGCTTGGGTACACATGCGGAAAGAATGATTTCCAAAGCAACATAAATCTAAACTTGACCCACGAGGCAATGAACCATTCCAATTCATTGAACATATCAATAATAATGCATGCCGCATTGATCTCTCAGATGAGTATGATATGAGTGCATCTTTTAATGTTTTTGACCTATCTCCCTTTGATGTGTCAGATTCATGGACGAACCCTTCTAAGGAGGAGAGAGATGATACGTACACCACATGCTACTCTTCCAAAGATGATGGGCTAACTTTTCCACCTGGCCCAGTTATAAGAAAATAAGCCAAACTCTTAAAACACAAGCTTCATAGTGCAGTTCAGGCTTTCATCAGCAAAGGAAGCCAAGCCCACATAGAGATAGAAGAATTTAAGGAGGGAAACTTATTCATTCTTCCTCCTAATGATACTGGGCCTCCATAACCCTATTTGAAGATAACTCAAGACCAAATTGTAAGATTCATGAAGATGGCCCTGAAATTAATTTCAAACCCCCTTTAATTACTAAAACCTTTGTACAAAGTATCCATTTCTAGAATATAAAGCATGAATCACTTTTCCTAATTAGATTTTAGTTATTTAAGTTGTTTTCTTTATTTTATTAGGATCAAACCCAAATATGGTAATTGTTTGTAATGATAAACTCCTAGGAAAGCCGACCATTTCCACCTTACCTTACATGGTTGACCCTCCCTTGTTCTCTAAGGCATTGTCACCCCCTTCACCTTTTAGAAGACTCATTTGGACCGTCCATCAAGCTAGATATTTCATCATGCATTCAAAAGCCTTGATTTTATCACATCCATTGGATCAAGCACTACATCAACAACCATCATTCATACCAACCATTCTAGTTTTATTAGGACATTCTAGTTTTATTAGGACATGTTTTTATTATTATTTTATTACATATTTAGGATCTTATATGGACTCCTCCTTACCTATATAAATGAGGCTCCCCCTTCATTGTTTCACATCATCTTTTCTTTGAATAATAATACAACGTGAGTATGTGTTTACAAGAGCTTATTACCTTGAGCCTTCGAAGCATCTTTTCTATTAAGTTCTTCTAAGTTCTTGAGAGAGAGATCTTCACACTCTGGCTTGCCTTCTCATTACGATTAAGATGGTTGGTTAGAGTCGTATTACCAAGTTTACCTTTTAATTATGACTAGGAGGGTTCGGTAGGACATATCTATCTATCTTTCATCTCCATAACTCATCATCTTACTCCTCCATCATCACGCCACCATCATTCCCAAAACCCTAAGGTTTGTTTTAAGCATATACCTACCGAGGGTAAATCTTCAATTAACTTTTTAAGCATATACATCTCTTCTTCATTGCGATCCTTATCTCATTATTTTTCCAACAAGTATTCATCCATCAAAATCTATCCACAATAGCCCCTTGTCGCCCACCATAAGGGAAGATAAACTTAATTCCTTTATTACATGTTTGTCTTTTAGTTCTTTTATTACCTTGTTTCCCTTTTTGTCCTTAGAATTATATTATCCTTATTTTATTGTCTTAACTTTTTGTCTTAATCTCAATAACTAAAAGCCCTAATCAATTTCCTTGCTTCCTCCCAGGGCCGGGGCTAGGACGTTGGAGGCCCTATGCAAATTCTTAAAAAGAGGCCCTTAAATCTAAATTTTTTTAAAGATGACTTTATTGGCAATAAAACCTTTACAAGATTCGACAGTAGGTTCTGTGGTTTTGGGCCCAAAAATTTTACCACTAATCCATAATACTTTATTTGTTTTTTTATTGTAATAATAATAATAAATTTAATTTTTTTTGGGCCCTTACTATTCCGAGACCTTGTTCCGTCGCACATGTTGATCATGCCTAGCCCCACCTCTGCTTCATCCCACATCCTTAATACATCCTCTCATTATTTGATCGAGTCTATAGCTTTCTAGGTTTGATTCATCGATGAAGAGCAACGATCATTATCCGATGCCACTTCACTATTAATATGTCACATAGGGGTTAAATTTTATTTGATATATGTGACCTGCAATCAATATGATCTCTTGTTTCACTATTTTAGGTAACAAGATATCAAATGACCTTTTGAGATCTAAGGATCTCGAAATCTATGTCGACTCCTCTAATGAAGAGGAGCAAACCATCCTAACCCTTAAATTTTGCAAACTAACCCAAATACTCCTTAAAGCATATCTTTGATTCACTCTGCTTAGATAGCGTGCTTCCAAAGTATGACTGAAATGTTTCAACAATTCATGAATACCATGAAAACAAGCTCAAGCTACCTAACTCCTTCATTTCTCCCGGTTCTAGCCCTCGATCTCTTATAGATAAGCTACTCCAATTCTTAGACTATACTTTTGCTAGTGTTGATAATGCCCAATATGAGTCTACTAAATATTGGCTAGATAACAACTTAAAGATCCTAAATTTTCAACTTCAGTATTCGGATGAACAAAAACTTGAATGTGCTACTTCTTTAATTACGGATGAAGCTCAAAACTAGTGGAAAACTTCCATTTTTATCATTCCGAAGAGAAGGTGACACGGGATTTATTTATTCGTGAATTAAAAAAAAAATATTAGTGATAACTACCTAGTTGAGAGAAGAAGGAAATTTTTACATTTGAAGCAAGGAAATCGATAACTGGATCAATACGTTTAAAAATTCTATAAACATTGCATATATGGTGCTAAATACTGTCGTAACCGGTTTTCGTCCGGGCACGAATTTTTTTATTTGGCGGGAAAAGTGATGTGATTAAATGGTTTTTTAAAATAATTTGGGAGTCGCCATCGGCCTTTTGAGTCAGGTAGGTCGAATACCTAAAAATCATCCTTTAAAAGAGTTTTTAAGAAAACATCAGTTAAAAGATAAACTGATCTGCGTTTAACCAAAAATTCGTTCTTTTTAATAATAAAAATGGATTCGTGGTCGGTTACGTTTAGGGAAGGATTAGCACCCCTACAACGCCCAAAATTGGTACTTTATTAATTATAAATTGTCTCTATTATTAAAATTTTAAAAATTCAAATATATTTAATTTATAATTCTGTTGTTTCAAAAAAAAATTTACTATAATTTTTAAGAAAATATATTAATTTATATATATTTAAAAAAATATTTATTTATTTAGAAATATCAGAAAAGGACTTCTAGGTGCTTTAAGACAGCTCTTTTCTTTGATATTAAAAAAATAAATATTAAAATTTTAATAATTTAAATAAAACTAAATTATAATTTTTATAATGTTTAATTATTTAAAATGCCAGAATAGGACATCCAGTTGTTTTAAGACTGCCATTTTCTTTGATATTGAAAATAAATAAACATTATTATTTAAAAGAATATAGATATATATTTATAAGATAATAATAATAAAATAATTATGAAAATAATAATTTAAATATATAAAATTAAAATATAAATAAACAATGAGTAAAATAAATAAAATTAAATATAAAAAGTAATTAAACATATAATTAAAATTGGTGATTAAAATATGACATATCAAGATTAAAAGCTCTAGTTTGAAATATTATGAAAACTAGGTGTTACTAATGTAATTAATCCTTAATTAATTAATTAGAGGTCAAAATAAAAGTTATTAAAATTGTAAGGACTAAATATGGTATTTACCCTAAATATATATAAGTATACAGGCTAGGACTAAATTAAAACTAAATAAAATCGAAAGACCGAATTAAAAGGTTCAAGATTTGATTTCAGTAACCAAAATGAAAAGTTACAAAAATGTGGTGGCAGCGGGTATAGTTTACCCACGCGAGAAATTACAGATATACCCCTTCCCCAAAACGGCGTCGTTTGGGGAAGGGTTTAAAAACCCCTTAAGGCGGCCCTTAAGGGCCAGCTTCTCACTTTCATCTTTCTTTTTCTCTCTCTAGCTGAGAGAAGAAAAACTCTCTCGTCTCTCTCTAGTTTTCTATCGCCGGCCAGCCACCACCAACGGCGCCGATCACCACCGCCGGCCGCCACCAACGCTGGCTGGAATTCCCAAATTACCCTAGAGTGTAGATCTCGACCTCCTAAGGCCGAATATGGCCTTTGCTTGTCCTAAAACACTTTAGATCGTTCTAGATCTAAAATAAATCGAAGGTTTTACCTTCGGTTTTACAATGATTCCGGTGGTTCCAAACAGTTTGGAGGCTTTTATGATGGTAAGATGCTCATTTTCCTCTTCTTTCTGGTTATTGGGTGTCGATTTGTTCTCGTATTCTGCTCTCTGTTTGGTTCACTGTTCTTGCTGTGGCTTTCTATTTGTGTGTTGGTTGCCCCTTTGTTTTGGTTATCTCCAATTCTTCCTCCTCCTTTTTTTTATTGCAGGTGTGGTCGATGGCTTTTATAGCCATCGACGGTGTGGCTCTCGGACCGGTCAAAGGAATGGAGTTCGGTGAGTCACCGAGCTATGTGGTGACTCACCATAGAGCTCGACATGTGGAGGGGCAGCTGGCTTCTGGAGGCTTCTGGCGAGGCGGCGATTTCGTGGCGTGGCACTGGCAACTGGAACGTCTGGAAGCAGCGGTGGCTGGATGATAACCTAGGGTTATGAAACCCTAGGGCTTCACGCTGGTATCCTGTGGACAGTTGGATCTTTTAGATCCAACGGTTGATAGAAGCGGCGGCTGGGTGTATGGGATGTAAACCCTAAAAGGGTTCAGGGTTACTGTTAGGCTTTGTAAATGGGTTTAGGGTTATGGGCTTATGATGTATTTGGGCTTGTAATAATTATTTAATAAAAATATAATATATATAATATAATAATAATATTTAATAATAATAATAATAATTTTAATAATAATTTAAGTAAAATGAAAAATTGGTGTTTACAGCTGCCCCTCTTTGGTCATTCTTATGTTAACAAGAATAGAGCAAAGACGAAAAAAACAATAATTTTTCATTTGACTTCTTTTGAGTAAGACTGAAATGTTGAAAGCATCATTCCAGAGGTCTTAAAAACATCATGCACTGAAGGGTTTTGAAAACATCAAAAAGCTCCTGAAGGCTTTTTGGAAACATCATGCACTGCAGGACTTACAGATGACCCTAAGGCTTTGAAAACATCAAAAAGCTCCCGAAGGCTTTTTGGAAACATCATGCACTGCAGGACTTACAGATGACCCTAAGGCTTTAAAACATCAAAAAGCTCCCGAAGGCTTTTTGGAAACATCATGCACTGCAGGACTTACAGATGACCCGAAGGTTTGAAAACATCAAAAAACTCCCGAAGGCTTTTTGGAAACATCATGCACTGCAGGACTTACAGATGACCCGAAGGCTTGAAAACATCAAAAAGCTCCCGAAGGCTTTTTGGAAACATCATGCACTGCAGGACTTACAGATGACCCTAAGGCTTTGAAAACATCAAAAAGCTCCCGAAGGCTTTTTGGAAACATCATGCACTGCAGGACTTACAGATGACCCGAAGGCTTGAAAACATCAAAAAGCTCCCGAAGGATTTTTGGAAACATCATGCACTGCAGGACTTACAGATGACCCTAAGGCTTTGAAAACATCAAAAAGCTCCCGAAGGCTTTTTGGAAACATCATGCACTGCAGGACTTACAGATGACCCGAAGGCTTTTTGGAAACATCATGCACTGAAGGACTTACAGATGTGGGAAATAGTTTACTAAGTAAGAAACTATGAAAATCGTTTTCTTACTTTTCAACAATTTCATTTTTAGAAAAGATTGAATGAGAAACTATGGAAATCGTTTTCTCATTATTTTTCAAAATAACATGTTGATTGGGTAACATGCCCCAATCTTAAGATAAGGCTGTTAGAAATAGTTTACTAAGTAAAAAACTAAGAAAATCGTTTTCTTACTTTTCAACAATTTCATTTTAGAAAAGATAAAATGAGAAACTATGAAAATCGTTTTCTCATTCTGTTTTTTGAAATAACATGTTGATTGGGTAACATGACCCAATCTGAAGATAATGCTCATTTTTGTGGATTGCGTCCATCTCTTCTTCAGATGTTTGCATGATTCCTGTATTTGTGGTTTTGAATACCTTTTTTCGTGTAAGGTATTTTTTTACCATGAATCTTCTTGTTCTTCCGAAGATCTGTAAAACTTCATGTTTGAATGCACTCAGATGTATCAATGTAATGCATTATCTATTGTATAAATGATATTCTTATGAATGCATGAATGTTGATGCAATCTTCATTTGACTTCAAAGTGGTGAACTTGGTCTTCCTTCACTTCATCATTTATTGCTAGGGTTATCTCTGGATATCAGTGTAGAAACTTATGCTATCAAGCTTGCATTTCAGCAGAATCTTCTGATCAACTTGTATCTTGGCGTCTTCTTTGCTTCATGAAAGTCTCAGAAGAAATGTTTCATTTGTGGAACTCTTGCTGTAGTCAAAATTATGACCCTGATGCCCCATTTTGTCTTGGATAAAACCAACTTTATTTGCTTGGACTTGTGTATAAATCCCATAAAGCTTTCATCTTTGAAAAGAGAATCTATCATCTTTAAAAAGAGAATCTATCATCTTTGAAGAGTGTAGATGTAGATATGCCTGACTCAGTAGGGATTAATTAGGGGAGTAGAGTATGTTCTGATTTGACTCTTGAAACACATCATAAAGAGAATTTATCTCAATTCCTTTCATGTCCCCACATTTAAATGGTTCTTGAGCAAGGCAACTTGGATCATATCATGCCGAGATGCTTAACAACAACCTGTCATTCAACCTTAGTTGGCTCCACTAGTTTCTTGTTGTTAAAATTTCATCTCTCCTTCTGCGGAAAGAGATCTTCATCATATCTCAACTTATAATCTTGAAGTTGAAGAAGAAAAACTTCATCTTGGATCAAAAATGGAAACCATATGATCACAACATTGGTTCAGCATCAGAATAACTGGTTCGTAAAACATTTGACAACACATGCATCATCTCATGTGGTTTCTACTCAGATGTAAAACACTTGATAAGATATTCATCCTTTTCTGTGGTTTCTGCTCAAATGTTCGTAAAGCATTTGACAACACATTCATCCTTTTCTGTGGCTTCTGCTCAAATTTCTCAATCATTGAAGCTCTTTGCCTAGTGTTCAAAGTTTTTGTATGATGTAACAAGATCACTTGAGAACAAAACTCAGTGGGGATACAAGTGAGATGTTGGTATGACCAAAAAGTTGAATAAAAGATACCAACTGATCTTGATATCATCTCGAGCAAGGGCAAGTGTGATATCAATCACGTTTTCTTCCGAAATGAGGATTGTAGAAAGTAGAAACACTTCAGATATAGGATTCATGTATAGAAAGATATCCGTGGACTTCTTGCTGCTGGGGATGAAACATACATGATTAAAACCAAAATAGATGAAAACTTAGTTCATCCTGGCTGGCAATGATAACCCCAGTAACATTGGGAAAGAGCAATATACATGAGCTTCTCTCTTCAATGTCATCAAGTAAACAAAACTGATGTGAAAAACAGCTTCGTAACCTTAACAGTATGATTGAAACTAACTGACAGGAATCTCAAAGAAATATTTTCAATTATCACCGACACACAAAAGGCCAAATTCAGAGTTTGAGGTCTTGATGAACTAATCCTTGGATCGAAGGGTCTACAAAGGGACCATCTTTATTCATGCAACCATGATGTAGCTTAACAAAGAACACACTATCATGTGACACATGGTTTAAGAAGATTGGGTATTTGAAACCATACTTGCTGAATAAATATTTGTTCAACAACAGGACCCTAATGCAACTGCTTGATGAACGAAGCAATTATGTATAGTCAACTTCAAAGTCATTGTTTCACCATTTCCATTCTTCATATCTTTATGTCTCATTGGAAATATTTGTTCGAGTCAATGATCTTGACATAGGATAATATGGTCTTTCAACATGCCCCAATATTGGCTAATACAAGTGTTCAAAATGCATCAACAGTTCTGATTCTGATTGAAATGGGCTTTGAGCATGCCCTAGCATTTTGCTTCTTGTTAATCTGAGCCTTCAAAATGCCCCACATGGATCTGTCTGAAGGAACCTTTAAAATACCCCAACAATTGCTGATACAGATGTTAAAAGTATGCTCAACATTACTTCTTGTTGAGATGAGCCTCTAAGAATGCCCAAATATTCATATTGTTATGAGCCTTCAAAATGCCCCAATATTCTATTTCTGGTTGAAATGGGCTTTTAAGATGCCTCAATATTTGTCTGATTCACTCTCAATGTCTGCTTGACAGAAATGTCATGATCCCCACGAGGTCCAAATTTGACAATGAACTGTTGTAGGTACTTGTGGCTTTATTCATGCCCCAAATCTGTTTATCTTGAATACTCTCATTCTGGTGTCACTAAACAGTAATATTGTCAAGTAACTGGAATTCTCTTCATGTTGTCACAAACTTAAGAAGTACTCAATCATTCTAACAGAAATGTCTGAGATATGTGTCTTCTGAATGAGGTGACCATTTTCTGTATCTGGAGGGATTTAGTTGGACAGAGCAGTAAAAATAGCTTGGTAATCCGTTCCAGGCTGACACAATGGCTTATCATCTTTCAGTGAAGGCCATCTCTGAAATATACTTTTATGTGGGAGAGAAACTAATTTATGCGAACAGTAATCTGATACAATAACAAGACTACATGTACAATGATATAGGCTCATCAAAAATCCACACCCATGCAACATGTTGATTCTGATAACAACTCATCTGATTATGAAGCGATCTTTCAGGATGATTTCACAGATATTGATAGTTCTTCTGATATCGAGGAAATCCTAAATTCTGATTCTGATAAGGAGAGTAAACTGTTATACTTGACGAAAATGGGGTACTCAGAGGCTGAGGCTTCAATAGCCATGGAGAGATGTGGTCCGGATTCATCAATTACAGAGTTGACAGATTTTATATATGCTGATCAAATGGTTAAGGCTGCTGACGTACTTCTTTCAGTAGAAGGTAGGAAGCCATTATGTAATGATCCCAATTACAAGAAAAGGAAAAACTCGAGCTATGATTTTTGGGAAAGGAATAAGCAGAAGAAGCTTGAAAAGAAGCTTCTTAATGAAGACGATCATGCAGTTCATCTTTTAATTCCAATGATTGGTTCTGTGGTTCATACCGAACCAGATCAGATAACTCAAAGAACACTTCCAGAAGATACTATTGGGCCTCCTTATTTCTACTATGAGCAAATTCATCTTTCAAATCTAATGATTAGTTTTTGGGGTTCATACCAAACCAGATAACTCAAAGAACACTTCCAGAAGATGCTGTTGGGTCTTCTTATTTCTACTATGAGCAAATTCATCTTTCAAATCTAATGATTGGTTTTTGGGGTTCATACCAAATCAGATCAGATAACTCAAAGAACACTTCCAGAAGATGCTATTGGGTCTTCTTATTTCTACTATGAGCACATTTATCTTTCAAATCTAATGATTAGTTTTTGGGGTTCATATCAAACCAGATAACTCGAAGAACACTTCCAGAAGATGCTATTGGGTATTCTTATTTCTACTATGAGCACATGGCACTTGCTCCAATTAATGTTTGGACTGGAATATCATAGTACTTACTTGATGTAGAGCCAGAATTTGTAGATTCGAAGCATTTTCATGCTACTACACTGAAAAGGGCTATATTCATAATTCTGCCAATTGAGAACAGATTTTCTCTTATTCTGCTTCCTCCATGTGCTGATGTTTTTCCATTGACAAAGAAATGATGGCCTTCCTGGGATCCAAGAACAAAGTTGAATTGTTTATAAACATGTACAGGAAGTGCCAAATTGACATAAAAGACCTGTAAGGCTCTTGAAGCTTATGATAATGAGCCACCTTCGAGTGTCCAAAAGTATGTTCTTGATGAGTGCTGAAAATGGAATCTGGTATGGGTTGAAAAGAATAAAATTGTTCCACTTGAATCTGATGAGGTGGAAATGCTTCTAGGTTTCCCTAAAAACCATACACGAGGAGGAGGATCTGTTAGAAACATGTTCCCCTAGGATATCAATGTCCTGTCTCTTTTCTCTGGAATTAGTGATGCAGAGATTGCCTTCTATTGCCTTGGCATATCTTTGAAAACAGATGTGTAAGAACTGAATGATGATCAGTTGGAGCAATTGATGAGTAGATTTGTCGAATTCGACCTTGTTGTCGGTGGCATCCAGCGTAACAACCTTACTGGAAGAAATAAACATCATCAGGATGAAATAGAAGATTTTTGTTGGTGCATTTTCTTGCAATGACTGCTACGACAACTATCTCTTCTGCTGCTCTAAAATACACACTGCCCTATCATACTCTTCCCTAACCATAGAAAGGTTTAGTTGATGGTAAAACTGGTTATCTCAACTTTTGGAATCCTGTACGGCATACAAATGTAGAATTTGTTCTAATGTCTTATTTTGTGCCATAAGTCCTTAAATTCAAATTCAACAATCTTCTGAAGGACATAATGGATATCATCTTGACAAAGAAAGTGATCGGCATAGAAAAAGTAGCAATGATGTATCAAGACTTGAGCCAACATCACTGTATAACCAGAGTGCAGGTAGTGACTTGTTCATGGTTCTATGATGTAATCTTCTAGAGAACATGAATTGATGGTTAGGGAAAATAATCTGTCTGGTGATGGATATCGCCCTCAGCATGAGATAAACGATAATATTTCTTGATGAACTGCTAATAATGTCATAAGGGAGTGTCACAAGTTCAATTCTCCAGACTTTCTGGCTTCTTGGACCCCATGCCTTCAAAAATGTAAAGTGTTTCATTATTCTATCCTCATTCATTCTTTTTCTTCAACAGAGGTAGAATTTTGTAAAGTATTACCCCTTTCAGGTTCACAAAATAAACAAATCATAAATAATGAGTTTAATGAAAATAAATAAATTAACTACACTTTTAAATCATTCAAAAATCATAGTCCTATGGCAAGTGTCAAAACTATTGACTGATTTAAGGTGTAGGTGGATTCTGGTAAAGTAGGTTCTTTCAAGTTGGTTCAGTATGTCGCTTCGGGCTTTCACTAACTTGAAGAAATGGTTGTTATGCTCATCTTGTAGAGATACTTCTTGATTCCAGAATCTCAGGAACGTCTTTAGGATGTGTGGGTGCTTCTTTTAAGAGCTTAAAACCGTCTCTTATGTCGTTGTTGCACCATTCAATATTCGAGCCGCCTTTTCAGGTTTTCAACATGAATCCTCCTTTGGTTTCAAGATGTTATTTAAAAATTTATATCTTGAACCCTCCTTTTATCATTTTTTATATCATGCATTAAAGATTTTAAAACCAATTTTTGTAAATAAATCAATCTTGAGAGGCGGAATGAATTCTGAAGATATTCTCTCTTAATTGGATGCCTTCAATTTTGCTTTGCTTGAGTTGGATCTGCTTTGTTGGGGATTTTTCCATCATCTGGATCCGTCTAGACTGCCAAATTTTGGATTCATTTCCATTTTCTCCTATCTTCAGCATTTCTTGCTCTTCTTGTTTGTACTTGATCAACCTTGTAACTTGAGGCTCAATAAGTCACCCATCTTGATTCAATTTTTCCTTTTTTTCCTTTTTTATTTTTCATTTTTTTTCTTCTTTCTTTGCTGGATTTTTCTTTTTTCTTTCTTTGCTGGATGAGTATAAGATTTCAATTGCTTTGAACACCTCTTTTTCCTTTTTGTCCTTTTTTCTTCTTCAAGTATAATATTTCTTGACAGAATCTGAGTTTATTGGGTTTCTCAGAACTTTCCCATCCGTTTTTGCCAAGATCAACGCTTCTCGTAAAAAGGCCTTTTTTATAACATACGCCTCTTGGATGTACTTTCTGTTCGTGACCTTTCATTATCTATTTCTGATACATCTGTCCATGGCAAATAGCTTTCAATTGGTTCTCATCAATAAGGTTTAATTGATCAAATCGAAATTGGATATATTCAGTCTTCTCCAATTTTTCCTCCTTTAGGATACAAAATAATGGGATTTCAACTTCAATTGGTAATACTGCTTCCATTTCATAGACTAAACAATAAGGTGTTGCCCTTCTAGATGTTCGCACAGTAATTCAATATGCATATAAGGCAAAAGGTAGCTTCTCGTGCCAATCCTTGTAAGTTTCAGTGGTCTTTGTAATGATTCTCTTGATGTTCTTATTTGCTCCTGCAAATGCCCCATTCATCTTTGGGTGATATGACACTGAGTTGGCGTGCTTGATCTGTGCGCGAAGTTTAGTCATCTCATACATAAAATTCTTGTAAAAAGAGGTATCTCCAAGGGGATGAATATTCAAGATTAACTTTAATTTACATTAAAAATGTAATTAATGCATGATATATTTATTTAAATCAATCATTTTTTCTTCTCTGAGTATGCTCCAATCACTCGAAATTATCTTCGATAAGCTGATCCATAATGCCTCATCTCGTCTCCTCTTGCAGGAAGATTCACGGATAATTGAAAGTTTGGTTCTTTTGAGGTTATTTGGTTTATGGTGGTTTTGTGTTTGGAAGGACAAATGTGTGACTTTTGAAGTCGTATATATGGTAGAAGGTAGTATAATGAATCGATCAACTCTACCCGAAAAAGTAAACATCTGGAGTAGGTGTCTCAAAAACAGGTGGAGACATTACTTAAGAGTCTCAGATAAATGTAGTGTCAGGATTTGGTTTTGGTAAGGGTCGAGTAATTGGCGTTGGATGGGATATGGAAGATATAATTTTACCACTTGCCAAAGATCTATAACTCTTGAAAAATTAAAAGAATATTTAATCTACTTGATACTCAATAATCTCAATATTAAAATTTGACTACTTGCTCATAACCATAAAAGAAACACATATTTATTTATTGCACAAAAGGCGGAGAAAGGAACAAAAACATATTCCAACAAGATGCTGAAAATAGAAAGTACTACAGTGGTAGATAACACTTCCACTTGTTTATGCATCATGCTTCATTACTTCTCTAATGTTGGGTATGTAAGGATCAGGGTCATTGTCCTCATTTGCCCCCCATTTATTGATCATTTCTTGTGTCAAGACTCCCTTGTCAACAAGCATCTCTATTTCTTTCAACAGTGGCCTACAATTGCCAATAGAATGCCCAGATACCCCCAAGTGGAAATTACAAACACTATCTTGATCATAGCTATGAGCAGAAGGGTTTGGTGTCACTTTCGTTGGTCTTGGTGTGATGTATTGACCTTTAATCAAATAAGGGTACAAGCCTGAAATGGAGGTTTGGAACACCTCCAAAGTATTTCTTGATCTCGTGACTTTCTTTGGTCGATTTGAACAACTATTTGCTCCTTTTCTTTTGCAATTACGGGGACTTTGGATGTGATACTCATTCACATTACCAACTTTAGCTATCTGATCAATCGGGCTATTGGATGTGACTTTTGAGTTTCCTTCACTGATTACATTCTCAATTAAATCTCCACTTGTCATAAGATTCTTAAATTCCTTCGTCAGATTTGCCTGCATTAACTCGCAGAAAGGAGCAGGAATGGAATCCTGAAACATATGTGATATCTCTTCTTCTAACATAGGAGGTTGAACTTGTGCTGCCACTACTCTCCATCTTAAGGCATATTCTTGAAATCTTTCATTGGTTTTCTTCTTTACTCTTCGAAGATCCATACGTGTTAGAGCTAAGCCTTTAACATACCGATATTGTTCCAAAAATGCATCAGCTAAATCAACCCATCTCTTGATCTGTTCTTGGGTCAACTGATTGTACCAGACTACTGTTGGGCTAACAAGACTATCATGGAAAGAGTGAATTAATAAATCATCAAAACTCAAATATCCTTCCATTTGTCTGTAAAACATTCTCAAATGGATTAAGGGACAACTGGTGCCATCATATTTCTCAAAATCAGGCATTTTGAATTCATGGGGAATAATCAAATCTGGAACCAAGCTGAGCTCTCTTGCTTTTAATTCTTTGTGGTGGGCACTAACATCTTTCATGTTTCTGATTGCTTTCTCTGTCCTCTTGACTCTCTCCTCATATTGTGAATAATTAATGAGGCTATTCTTTAGGTTTGAGTGGGATGCCCCAGGGTATGTTATCTTTCTCGACTCTTCAATCTAATAGCATGGTTGCTCTTTAGCAGTTATCTTTTCTTTATCAGATGCCACACACTGAATAATTTGATTTGATCCATTTGGTATTGAATCTGATGTTTCTTTCCTTATATCCTGAGGTAACCTTGTCAATTGTTCTAGCCACTGATCTTGTAGTCCCTCATAAGATTGCTCCATTGTTTTCATGATGATGGTAAAGTAAAATGAATGAATGACCTTGGTTTTACTGTTACAAAACCTTTCATTAATTATTAACATGTTTTTATAATTAATGTATATAACAATACTAAAAAATGTAATGTAAATGCGAAAATGCATAAATGTATAAATGCAAAAATAAGAATGCAAACTGTGTAATGCAAAAGATGTAAAAAGTAAGAATACAAAATGAAAATGCATAGATACAAAATGTAAATGCATGTATGAAAAGGTGTTACTCAAGAGTGATCATCTTAGAACAGATTTCATTGAACACAAAAGTCTCGGTACATCAAACAAAACTTTTACATGTAGGGAATAACTTTCAGTCCTAACTTCAACAAAACTTTACATATAGGGAATAACTTTCCCATTTTCTTCTCTAAAACCAAGTTAGTTTATCAGTTTATGGGCCATATTGCTTGTCTGGACTGCAGCTTCTTCCATGACATTCTGGTGTTCTTTCATCTCCTATGTCAATTCTCGGAGTTGCTCATTTTCCCTTGTGAGAGAACATTTGTGTTCAAAAAGTTTTTGGATAAGATCTGCATGTATGTTGCAACTCTTTTATAGTTTGATGACCCCTACTATCCACTCTTCTGGGGTGTTCCCTATGCCAGCATTTTGAAAGGCTTGACTGACCTTCTGGAAATCTTCATGTATGGTTTCCATTTTGGTGCTCAATTTATCGTTTTCAATCTTCAAATGACGTATTTGAGCTTCAAACCTCAGTAAATCTTCTTTTCTCTGGGGACCCCTACTGATATTCTTACCTTTGAAGACTTTTTGGTATTAATCTAGCAGGACCCTCGGTTACCAAACTAGGTCGATCATTTACCATAAATTGTAAGGTTCCATGATCCAAAAGACTTTGGACTCGGCGTTTGAAGGCAAGACAATTCTCGATGGTATGTCCTTGAGCTCCGGCATGATATTCACAATGAACGTTGATGTCATACCAATTTGGATACGGAGGTTGGAACGGTTTTATATAATATGGATCCACTTCTCGTGCTTCAAGTAGCTTCTCATACAACTCTTTATATGATATGGGGATAGTATCAAGATGATAACCACCTTTTTTCTTAGATTGAACCTGAGTTTTAGACATCGGGAGCAGACCCAACTTTGATGATTTCTGATTACATGATTTCTTCTCATCTCTGAGAGCTTTTACAGTGGTCACCATTTCTTTGGTATCTCCAGACGATTTATGAATACGAATGATGATTGTCTGTAATTTCTCAAGTTGGTTAGGATCAAAAGTCCCTTGCATATCTGAAATTGCATGATTATCTTTATTAAGCTTTCTCTCTTTCTGTGCAGGAATCTCTTCTCTTTTGGCCAAAACAGATATTATATCCATCATCTTGGACATCTGCTCTCTTATCTCACGTATCTCCATTTGATCTTTAATGGGCATACGATCTTTGGGTGCATAGCTCTCCTCTATCCTTGGAGTTCCCTCAGGATGCCATTCTACGGTTGCGTCATATTTTGTTCGATCATAAAACTTTTTGTCCATTTACGATTTCTTTCCAATATGATGAACAGTCTTTTCAAGTAAACACCTTTTGGTTATGCCATGATCATGCAATGTAAACAAAAGAAATCAATATGAACAGATTAGAGCAATGTAATATGCATAAAAAAATAAGAAAAATAGAATAGTCAGTACCAACTAATGGAAAAAATCTATCTATCAAGGTATAAATCTTAACCTCATGCCTTCTAGTTCCATGCTTTGTTTGGAAAATTTATCCTAACCTCATGATTTCTAGTTCGCATGCATTTATTCAGGAAAAAGAAAAGGAAATAAAATAAATTAAAAGCTAGAGCTTATTTCTCCTTTGTGTATACCTATGAACAGAGGTTCAGTATTGTCTTAGATCAGGTGAATTTCTAGGGTTTATTATATGCAGAGTTTCAGTTCTAGGAGTAAAGGTACTCGAATTGTCCTTGTTGATGCCCCCTTGGGCTGCCAACCCTCAATCATAGTCCACTACAGACTTAAGCAGACCGAGTTCAATTCGAGGGGACACATTTCTCTATCCCTGTCACGGAGAATAAATTCTCACGAAGACGTAGAGCATATGAACCCAGAAAGTTACTTGTTAGGTCTGACACGGAGAATAAATTCTCACGAAGACGTCACTTTCACTCCCACTTAAAAGGGACAAACTCAATTATAGAGCTTTATGTTATGCAATGCAAGTGTTGTGTGTGAGGAGAAATATTTAAACCTCTGACAGAAAAATAAATATTGAAAATACTTGCAAATAAAATGAAATAATATATATAAATACTATAAAAATAATAAGTATATATAAAAAATTTGAAAAGAAAGAATTATAAATTAAATATATGAATTTTTAATTTATTAGAGACAATTTATAATTGATTTTAAAAGTTTGAACAATCCCCAGCGGAGTCGCCAAGCTGTCGTAACCGGTTTTCGTCCGGGCACAAAATTTTTTATTTGGCAAGAAAATTGATGTGAATAAATGGTTTTTTAAAATAATTTGGGAGTCGCCATCGGCCTTTTGAGTCAGGTAGGTCGAATACCTAAAAATCATCCTTTAAAAGAGTTTTTAAGAAAACATCAGTTAAAAGATAAACTGATATGCGTTTAACCAAAATTTCGTTCTTTTTAATAATAAAAATGGATTCGTGGTCGGTTACGTTTAGGGAAGGATTAGCACCACTACAACGCCCAAAATTGGTACATTATTAATTATAAATTGTCTCTATTATTAAAAATTTAAAAATTCAAATATATTTAATTTATAATTCTGTTGTTTCAAAAAAAATTTACTATAATTTTTAAGAAAATATACTAATTTATATATATTTAAAAAAAATATTTATTTATTTAGAAATATCAGAAAATGACTTCTAGGTGCTTTAAGACAGCTCTTTTCTTCGATATTAAAAAAATAAATATTAAAATTTAAATAATTTAAATAAAACTAAATTATAATTTTTATAATGTTTAATTGTTTAAAATACCAGAATAGGACATCCAGTTGTTTTAAGACTGCCCTTTTCTTTGATATTGAAAATAAATAAACATTATTATTTAAAAGAATATAGATATATATTTATAAGATAATAATAATAAAATAATTATGAAAATAATAATTTAAACATATAAAATTAAAATATAAATAAACAATGAGTAAAATAAATAAAATTAAAATTAAATATAAAAAGTAATTAAACTTATAATTAAAATTGGTGACTAAATTATGACATATCAAGATTAAAAGCTCTAGTTTGAAATATTATGAAAACTAGGTGTTACTAATGTAATTAATCCTTAATTAATTAATTAGAGGTCAAAATAAAAGTTATTAAAATTGTAAGGACTAAATATGGTATTTACCCTAAATATATATAAGTATACAGGCTAGGACTAAATTATAAACTAAATAAAATCGAAAGACCGAATTAAAAGGTTCAAGATTTGATTTCAGTGACCAAAATGAAAAGTTACAAAACTGTGGTGGCAGCGGGTATAGTTTACCCACGCGAGAAATTACAGATATACCCCTTCCCCAATACGGCGTCGTTTGGGGAAGGGTTTAAAAACCCCTTAAGGCCGGCCCTTAAGGGCCAGCTTCTCACTTTCATCTTTCCTCTTCTCTCTCTAGCTGAGAGAGAAGAAAAACTCTCGCCTCTCTCTAGTTTTCTGTCGCTGGCCGGCCACCACCAACGGCGCCGATCACCACCGCTGGCTGCCACCAACGGTGGCCGGAATTCCCAAATTACCCTAGAGTGTAGATCTCGACCTCCTAAGGCCGAATATGGTCTTCACTTGTCCTAAAACGCTTTAGATCGTTCTAGATCTAAAATAAATCGAAGGTTTTACCTTCGGTTTTACAATGATTCCGGTGGTTCCAAACGGTTTGGAGGTTTTTATGATGGTAAGATGCTCATTTTCCTCTTCTTTCTGGTTATTGGGTGTCGATTTGTTCTCGTATTCTGCTCTCTGTTTGGTTCACTGTTCTTGCCGTGGCTTTCTGTTTGTGTGTTGGTTGCCCCTCTGTTTTGGTTATCTCCGATTCTTCCTCCTCCTCTTTTTTTGTTGCAGGTGTGGTCGATGGCTTTTATAGCCATCGACGGTGTGGCTCTCGGACCGGTCAAAGGAATGGAGTTCGGTGAGTCACCGAGCTATGTGGTGACTCACCATAGAGCTCGACATGTGGAGGGGCAGCTGGCTTCTGGAGGCTTCTGGCGAGGCGGCGATTTCGTGGCGTGACACTGGCAGCTGGAACGTCTGGAAGCAGTGGCGGCTGGATGATAATCCTAGGGTTATGAAACCCTAGGGCTTCACGCTGGTATCCTATGGACCGTTGGATCTTTCAGATCCAACGGTTGATAGAAGCGGCGACTGGGTGTATGGGATGTAAACCCTTGAAGGGTTAAGGGTTACTGTTGGGCTTTGTAAATGGGTTTAGGGTTATAAGCTTATGATGTATTTGGGCTTGTAATAATTATTTAATAATAATATAATATATATAATATAATAATAATATTAATAATAATAATAATTTTTAATAATAATTTAAGTAAAAACTAAGGAGGACAAGTGTCCAGATGTACGTTGATGCCTAAATAATGAATTATGTCCTCTTTTCACTGCTTTAAGAATATCTAATTTCCAAGAGCTTGTGAATCGTGTTATTGTCATGGAGTCTTCTCAAAAAAAAAAAACTCGTGAAAAATGTGTGGTAATTCCCGAAAGGAAGATAAGAGATTGAAAGAGTTTGTTAGCACTCATTTGCCTCATAAAGAGATTAAGACTCCTGAATCATATTTTAGTCAGCCTTTAATGACTAACTATGTTCTAAAACCGCGGCCGGTGGCAAGATCATCTCCTTGAACTACCTCCCTTGAAAGTACATGTGGTTCAAGTCAAGGTTCTCAAATTATTATGTGTAATTTATGTTAGAAACGACATTCAAGGGGATGTCAACGTCAATCAAGTTCATGTTTTCTCAATAGTGAGCAACGTCGCTTCCTTAATATTTGTCCAAAGAACCTAGATAAAGTTTTAAGTACAACACCGAATATTTCAACACCAGTTTAGTCTCTAAGGATAGAGGATCCCAGAAAGCTCAACCCAGTGTCATCGGGCCACCTCGTGGTCAATCTTCTATCAATACCCAGCAAGAATCTAAAGCTCTGGTATGTTTATATAATGTGCAAGGATTAGAAGATGAAAATGCTCTGAATATGATTGCATGTACTTTCAATTGTACTCTTACCTTTTTTGCATTGGTGGATCCTAAATCTACTAATTCATTTATGTGTTCTACATTAATTCAATAATTCAAGTTAGTTTTCAAGCCAACTAAATCCAAGATTTTAACCACAATTCCTTTAGGGAGCGTTTGGTTCAAGGAATGTAAGATTACCAGTGAGAATAAAAGATTACCAGGGAATAGGATTATTGGGAATGTTGTAATTTGTGTTTGGTTGGTTTAGCAGGAATGTAAGATTACTGTGTTTGGTTAAAGGAATAAAAGATTATTGGAATGTATATTTGACCAAATTGTCCTTATTATATATTTTTTTAACAAGATGGAAAATATTTATATATTTTCTTTAAAAAATTTAAATTCCTAAAATTTATATAATTTTTTTACAAAATTGAAAATATAAAAATGTTTAATGAAAGGGTAAAATTTTATTTTAACCCCTGAACTTCTTATAAAATTTTAATTATAGACTTTTTTTGTAAATATAAAATAGTTTAAGGAAAAATTTGTAATTTAACCTTCGTAGAATTTTTATTATTCAATGCCAGAAGAAGGATATTTTAAAAAAAATTAAGGGCATTTTAGTCCAAAACACCGGTAATCCAACAATACCTAAGGAAAGGGAGGTAATGACATTCCCGATAATATATCCTAAAAAATCCAATATTGGTAATAAAAACATTACCGAGAATGAGTTCTCGACCAACCAAACAAGAGAATGTGGATTTCATTCTCATGGGAATCCCACATTCCCCGAACCAAACAGCCCCTGGATAGTATTTTGGTTAACTAAATTTTTAAAAGATATCCTTTGAAGATTCAAACGACTCAATTGGCCGTTGATCTCATGGAATTACCTTTCCATGATTTCGACCTCATTATGGGGCTCAATTGGTGAGGTGAACATCAAGTCTTCGACCTGATTAATCAAGGAACATCAATTTTTTGTTTGTTATTTGATAACATTTTTTATCTAATTCTTTTATTAAACTGCATTAAGGGTGTTACCAGAAGAGTGAGGGGAGAGAGATCGTCCTCTTCATTTTTACATGGAGTTTATATGTAGGCTTTTTAGTACTGATGTCATGCTTAAGATGACAATGATTACTTGCAGATCAACAAGGTGAGTAAAATTGTGTAACACCCCAATTTAGGGAATAAATTTTAGAAATTGTAAAGTGATGAATTTAATTGGTATTTTGGAAGAAATTGAGGATTAAATTGTAAAACTTCAAAGTTGGCAGATCATTTTATAAAGTACAGGAAATTCAGTGGCTAAACTCATAATTTAACCATTTTTCTTTAGGAGAAAATTTATAACCTTTTTATGTGCTCAGTTTCCATATTGTTTCCCATTTTTCCCTTCCCCTCAACCCTCATTTGAGCTTCGATCTACTCACCGTCCGGCCACCATTTGACGAATCGAAACTACCATCGTGTTCGTTGTCAATCGATGAACAAAATCCCTCAAACCTTTCGTTATGAATTGGTGTCGTTTGTCGTTAATTTTAGTTGGAAGTATCGTCGATTTTAACTCAATTTCCATTGGTTTTCCATCGATTCAAATCGATCCGGCCACCCGTTTTCGACACCTCCCACACCATCGTGTTCCTTGCATCGTTCTGAGTCCACCAATGTCCTCTGTGTCTCCGTCATCGCCGGCGCGTGGAGGGGTGAGGAAGTTAAAGTTTTTGATGTTTCAGAATCGAGCTCTCCACCGTTCAAAATTATGAACCAAGCTTGGTAAGTGTCTCAAATGCCATAACATAATTTTTAGAAATTTTTTCGGGATTTATAGGGGCTCCAACGACGATGCACGCGCCCCACGTGCCGCTTCTGCGGGTGGGGATTGTTCTGCACCGGTTAACAGGAAAAAAAAGAACTTGGGTACTATTTTTGTAAATATTTTTAAAATGGTGCCTAATATGTAATTAATTTCTGTTAGGGTGATATTTGCGTAAACCCGTTGACCGTTGACCGTCGTTGACCACTGTTAACCAGAACTTTGACCGGCGTTGACCGACCATTGATCGGCTGTTGACTTTTTCCGGGTATACCCATCCTGACGTTTTTCGATGTCCTTAATCTGTTTTTAAGGTTCGTTTCACCAAATTCGAACCCATTAAGTTGTTTTTAACTGATTTATCATCCGATTCGATTTGTTTTTCGGAATTAAGTCCCGTTTTTTGATGAAATTATATTGTTATATATTTGAGGAATTATTGGAAGTTAAATTAAAGATCGAGGACATTCAAATGGAAATTATATGGTTGATCAGTATGGCACAAAAATCGAGGTAATACATTACTACCTCTTTATGCTTTATAGAACATGTTGATAATGGAAAAATGCATGGATTTATATGATTGGGATATTATGCCTGTTTGATTTTTGATAGATTCGAACCGAATATGGTTTAAGCGATAAATTATGAGAATATTCTGGTTGTGTAAAATTACAAAAATACCCTTATGTTGTAAAATGATAAGAATTATCTTTGAAAGTTGATTAATAACTCTGAAAAGACTTATTGATCTGATAAAACTACATATGTGCATAAGAAATGTTAGGTTACTTAGAAAATTTGCATAACCGGTTTTTAACCCCAATAGGGTTTGTCAAGATACTAGAAGTTTGTTAAGGAATCATTTCAAGATCAGAGAATGTTTGGGAAAGCAATTAACCATAAAATATCTAAACTATAATTATTTTCGTTAACAGTTAATATCAAAATTATCTGGTTAAGAAATTACGAAAATGCCCCTATTAGGTAAAAATAGTCCGAATTGACTCTGAATGAGAAAGTATTTAGAGGATTCGTGCGTAATTCGATAAATTATAGATTTGATTGGTAAGATCCTGTCTTTGTACAACAAATATTCCTGATATTTTATTTGTAAAATCTGAGAAGGCACTTGACCCGAAAATATATGAATTATGAATAAATACCTGAAGAACAATTTATTGGGGGTGTTCTTTTGTCCGAATTGTTCGAAATGACTAAAATAAATGATAAATTTGAATTTAATACTAACATCAGACGAAAGGAAATGATTGAAATACACTAGATTTGTAAAATGACCAAAATACCCCTGAAGTAGAATGACTCAAGAATATCACCAAGTCTAGGAATGAATGGATATCCTCAAGCTTTGAAATGAATGGAAAAACATCGAGCACCAAAATGACCCAAAATACCCTTACAACCAAGAATAAGTAAATGTTTTGGATTCATTAAGGAATTCAAATAAATATGGATGTGACATTGCCCTTAAAAAGTTATGGAAAATACCTTATGCGGGTCGATCAACGATAATACTATGTCAGTACTTGAATGGCATAGATATCACTTGAATGTGTATTCGTCTTCTCAAGTTTGGATTGATAATAATTATGGAAGTAATTTTCTCAGTTCAACTCTAGATCGCATTCAGTATTAAGAATTTGATACTTGTTCGACAAATCAACCACGAAGATCGAACATAACTGAACGAAAGTATAACATGTATCCGAAATTCTAAAACGTTTTAATTACTCCGGAAAACTCTAGAGTAATAGGAAAAGACTTGACAACTAAATGAATTAAGTAACCTTAATGATGGAGAATTTAGTAAGAAATTGGATGAGTTTGGGAATACCAACGAACTTGTATGATGTACAGTCCCTATAGGTTATGAACCAAAATCAAATACTTCATCAATTCTTGATATTATTTTAATGTGGAAAGGAAGTAAAGATTATTGGGATACCTGTTCGATTCCTTAAGGTATATTCGGTGATAATTCTGAAGAGTATTTATGGATAAAATTTGTTGGTATTATAGAGTGAATACCAGGAAGAGCATTGAATGGACAGGACGACATGCATTAGTCTGGGAGTTGTGTAAATTGAGTTGTTTGATAATCCGATAGATCAACATAAATTGTAATTGTCTTGAATCTTCGTTTCTACATTTTTTTATCTCAAAGAACTTCGATCATGTCTAAATATGCAAGTAACACAGAAGGAAAATATTCTGAAATACCCCATTTGGTTCAATTGGGCTGAAATCTTACGAATTCAAGGTATATTCATGAATACCCCTGATTGTTTGGGTAATGAAATCACTCTTAGTAAATCTGAATCTAAAATTATTTTGTATAAAGGTTCTTGAACACTTTCTTGATACACATGAATCATAGTGGAATTTTAAAGATCAACCTTAAATGTCTGATTAGAACGATTAGTAATCGATTCTTTTCAATAGGACTTCGTTACTGGAATTCGATCAAATTGCATATGTTTTTTTGTTATCCATATTGATGACTACAAAATGTCTATAAAAATACTTGGATTCTTTAGTGTGTTCCCTATATATTAATTTTTTTTTATTGTTTTAACATACGGTACACTAAAATCTATGGTTATTGTTTTATGGATGCACCGACTTAATGGTGATGGCTTATGGATTTGTATCATGGTATAAATTGTATCTTGGAGATAATGATTTGTAAAGTACAGCTCTGATCAAGCTGGAAAATTTTTATAGACCTAATGAGACTCTTAGGTAGGCTCTACGGCCCTGAGATCATTCTCGGGTAGGCCCTGCGGCCCTAAAATGTGTTCTTAGGTAGGCCCTGTGGCCCCAAACTTTCTTGGGTAGGCTCTCAGGCCCTAAGATGTTCCCTTAGGTTAACTCTTTATATAATGGTTTTAAACTACGAGTTTAAAAAGCTCCACTACAGTATGATTTATGATATTTACTGAACTATCATTTGATTAGTGTACCTATTATGATTTTATCGTATTGTTGGAACACACTAGACATCCTACTCGATCTCCTGAAAACGTGATACTATGAAATGTTTCTTATGAACTGAGATTCATGGCTTCTACTCAATGAACTACCAGTGGTACCCCAGATTATCCCGATAATTGGTATACCTCTGATTCGATAAGGAAATTATATGGATTTCCATTTATCTACATGTCATGTAGGATCATCTAGTAGTTTTGTATTACTGATCTTTTCGAAGCTCACTCAGTTACTCACCATTGCAGGTTAAAAGAATCGTACCAGTGCATTTATCAACATCAGTAAAGAAGTTCTTTTGGCGTTGCTTGCAGAGTATGGTACATGTGATTAGGGGGCATGTAATTGTATTTTGTTTTATATATGAGTCTGAAAATTTGTTTTATTTCGAATACTGATAAATTTATATGGTACTCATAAATGATTTTATGAGTTTACATGTTTAAAGAAAAGTTTTAAATTTTTCGCTATTTTTACGGTGGGTCACTCCGGTGGCCCTAATGTGACAACCCAGATTAGATCATGCTATCCGCATCGGTCTGAGGGGGTTACATTTAGTGGTATCAGAGGTTTGGTTTGAGTCAAAATTTTCATGATAGACCGGCCAGTCAAATTTTAAAAGATGTATGATCAGTACATGCCTCTATACTACAATCGTACTTCTATGAGTCAGAACTCCAAGGTTGAATCCCTATCTGTAATGAGCAAACCTAAGTTTTTATTCGGTACGAGTCTACCTTTGCATAAAGGAATACCAGTAACGTGTATTTGAATTCTGTAAAGTACCACACAAGCCATGTGAAAGTTACTCATCTGAGAAATTTTGACCCTACTCCGGAAAAGAAATTGGGATATGCTACTGCTCTATGAGCCTATTCTCGTAACCAAGGCTGAATTTATTCCACAAGAATAAATATGTTATGATTCTTTTATTGAAATGAGGAAAAATTCTGATAAGAATGTATAGTCAACTGGTTAAGGATTAGTGGAGGATCCGTACTTCTGTAAAAGATACTTGAAGATATGAAAGAAATGGTGAAATTTTCATTCCCGCAATCCTGCAACATGAATGAATTTCTATGACAAAATTCTTTTAAGGAGGGGAGAATTGTAACACCCCAATTTGGGGGCTAAATTTTAGAAATTATAAAGTGATGAATTTAATTGGTATTTTGGAAGAAATTGAGGATTAAATTGTAAAACTTCAAAGTTGGTAGACCATTTAATAAAGTGCAAGAAATTCAGTGGGTAAAATCATAGTTTAACCATTTTTCTTTAGGAGAAAATTTATAACCCTTTTCCCTTGCTCAGTTTCTATATTGTTTCCCATTTTTCCCTTCCCCTCAACCATCATTTGAACTCTGATCTACTCACCGTCCGACCACCGTTTGACGAACCGAAACCACCATCGTGTTCGTTGTTGACCGATGAACAAAACCCCTCAAACCTTTCGTTATGAATCAACGTCGTTTTTCATTAATTTCAGTTGGAAGTATCGTCGATTTTAACTCAATTTCCGTTGGTTTTCCGTCGATTTACGTCAATCCAGCCATCTGTTTTCAACACCTCCCGCACCATCGTGTTCCTTGCATCGTTCCGAGTTCACCGGTGTCCTCCGTGTCTTCGTCGTAACCGGCGCATGGAGGGGTGAGAAAATCAAAGTTTTCGATGTTTCAGAATCGAGTTCTCCACCGTTCAAAATTGTGAACCGAGCTTGGAAAGTGTCTCAAAATGCTATAAGATAATTTTTAGAAATTTTTACGGGATTTATAGGGGTTTCGAGGATGCCGCATACGCCACCCTTGCGCGTGGGGATTGTTCTGCACCGGTTAATAGGAAAAAAAAAGAACTCGCGTGCTAGTTTTATAAATATTTTTAAAATGGTGCCTAATATGTAATTAATTTCTGTTAGGGTGATGTTTGTGTAAAACCGTTAACCGTTGACCGTTGACCAGAACTTTGACCGGCCGTTGACTTTTTCTAGGTATACCTATCTTGACATTTTTCGACGTCCTGAATCTATTTTTGGGGTCCGTTTCACCAAATTCGAACCCGGTAAGCTATTTTTCACTGATTTATCATCTGATTCGATCCGTTTTTCGAAATTAAGCCCCGTTTTTTATGAAATTATATTGTTATATATTTGAAGAATTATTGGAAGTTGAATTAATGATCGAGGAAATTCAAATGGAAATTATATGGTTGATTAGTATGGCACGAAAATCGAGGTAATATATTACTACCTCTTTATACTTTATAGAACATGTTGATAATGAAAAAATGCATGGATTTATATGATTGAGATATTATGCATGTTTGAGTTTGGATAGATTCGAACCGAATATGGTTTAAGCGATAAATTATCAGAATTT
Source organism: Hibiscus syriacus (assembly GCF_006381635.1). Taxonomy (NCBI): domain Eukaryota; kingdom Viridiplantae; phylum Streptophyta; class Magnoliopsida; order Malvales; family Malvaceae; genus Hibiscus; species Hibiscus syriacus. Next base: position 2,920,245 of record NW_024062770.1, read on the forward strand.
TCTGGTTGTGTAAAATTACAAAAATACCCTTATGTTGTAAAGTGATAAGAATTGTCTCTAAAAGTTTATTAATAACTCTGAAAAGACTTATTGATCTGATAAAACTACAGATGTGCATAAGAAATGCTAGGTTACTTAGAAAATTTGGATAACTGGTTTTTCACCCCAAGAGGGTTTGTGTAAAATACTAGAAGTTTGTTATGAAATCATTTCAAGATCAGAGAATGTTCGGGAAAGCAATTAACCATAGGATATCTAAACTATAATTATTTTCGTTAAGAGTTAATATCGAAATTATCTAGTTAAGAAATTACGAAAATACCCCTATTAGATAAAAATAGTTCGAGTTGACTCTGAATGAGAAATTACGAAAATACCCCTAGTTAAGAAATTATCTAGTTAAGATCATGTCTTTGTGCAGAAAAAATTCCTGATATTTTGTTTGTAAAATCTGAGAAGGCACTTGACCCGAAAATATTCGAGTTATGAATAAATACTTGAAGAACAATTTATTGAGGTATTCTTTTGTCAGAATTGTTCAAAATGACTAAAATAAATGATAAATTTGAATTTAATAATAAGATCGGACGGAAGGAAAGGATTGAAATACACTGGATTTGTAAAATGACCAAAATACCATTGGAATGGAAATGACTCAAGAATATCACCAAGCCCAGGAATGAATGGATATCCTCAAGCTTTGAAATGAATGAAAAAACATTGAGCACCAAAATGACCCAAATTACCCTTACGACCAAGAATAAGTAAATGTTTTGGATTCATTAAGGAATTCAAATAAATATGGATGTGGCATTGCCCTTAAAAAGTTATGGAAAACACCTTATGCGGGTCGATTAACGATAATATTATGTCAGTACTTGAATGGCATAGATATCACTTGAATGCATATTCGTCTTCTCAAGTTTGGATTGATAATAATTATGGAAGTAATTGGCTCAACTCAACTCTAAATCGTATTCAATATTAAGAATTTGATACTTGTTTGACAAATCAACCACGAATACCGAACATAACTGAACGAAAGTATAACATGTATCCAAAATTCTAAAACGTCCTAATTACTTTGGAAAACTCTAGAGTAATAGGAAAAGACTTGACTACTAAATGAATTAAGTAACCTTAATGATGGAGAATATAGTAAGAAATTGGATGAGTCTGGGAATACCAGTGAACTTGTATGATGTACGGTCCCTATGGGTTATGAACCAAGAATGAAATACGTCATCAATTCTTGATATTGTTGTAATGTGGAAAGGAAGTAAAGATTATTGGGATACCTGTTCTATTCCTTAAGGTATATTCGATGATAATTCTGAAGAAGATTTATAGACAAAATTTATTGGTATTATAGAGTGAATACCAGGAAGGGCATTGAATGGACCGGACGACATGCATTAGTCTGGGAGTTGTGTAACTCGAGTTGTTTGATAATCCGATCGATCGACATAAATTGTAACTATCTTGAATCTTCGTTTCTACATTTTTTATCTCAAAGCACTTCGGTCATGTCTGAATACGCAAGTAACGTAGAAGGAAAAGATTATAAAATATCCCATTTGGTTCAATTGGACTAAAATATTACGAATTCAAGGTATATTCATGAATACCCCTGATTGTTTGGGTAATGAAGTCACTCTTAGTAAATCTAAATATAGAATTATTCTATATAAAGGTTCTTGAACACTTTCCCGTTACACATGAATCATAGTGGAATTCTAAAGTAACAACCTTAAATGTCTGATTAGAACGGTTAGTAATCGATTCTTTTCAATAGGACTTCGTTACTGGAATTCGATCAAATAACATAAGTTTTATGTTATCCATACTGATGACTACAAAATGTCTCTAAAAAATACTTGGATTCTATAGTGTGATCCCTATATATTAATAAATTATTTTATTATTTTAACATGTGGTACACTAAAATCTATGGTTATTGTTTTATGGATTCACCGACTTAATGGTGATGGCTTATGGATTTGTATCATGGTATAAATTGTATCTTGGAGATACTGATTTGTAAAGTACAACTATGATCAAGCTGGAAAAGTTTTTATGGACCTAATGTGACTCTTAGGTAGGCTCTGCGGCCCTGAGATCATTCTTGGGTAGGCCCTGTGGCCCTAAGATGTGTTCTTAGGTAGGTCCCGAGGCCCTGAACTTTCTTGGGTAGGCTCTCAGGCCCTAAGATGCTCCCTTAGGTTAACTCTTTATACGATGGTTTTAAACTACGAGTTTAAAAAGCTTTACTACAGTATGATTTATGATATTTACTAACTATCATTTGATTAGTGTACCTATTATGATTTTATCGTATTGTTGGAACACACTAGACATCCTATTCGATCTCCTGAAAACGTGATACTATGAAATGTTTCTTATGAACTGAGATTCATGGCTTCTACTCAATGAACTACCAGTGGTACCCCAAATTATCCCGATAATTTGTATACCTCTGATTCGATAAGGAAATTATATGGATTTTCATTTATCTACATGTCATATAGCATCATTGTACCCAAATTGACTATATCCTGGTTCGAAATCGGGATCGATGGGCTTGTATTGACTGTAAGGTGTTCCCTGAAGAGGCATGTGCATCACAACACAGATTGTTGGTTTTGGTGTTCCGCGCATGCCACGGGCGGAGCACTCATAGGAAGGCTAAACTTGGTAAACCTAGGATCCTTTGGAAGAACTTACATGGAGAGACTGTTGATGACTTTAGGAGTAAGGTTTTGTCTATTACATGTTTTGGAACTAAAAACTCAAATAATGCAGATATGTTATGGAAAAATATGGCAAATTCCATCAGAGAAGTGGGCAAAAACACCCTTGGGTTGTCGACAGGGAAGGCCAAGAAATATAAAGAATCATGGTGGTGGAACGACGAAGTCCAAACTATGGTAAAGACAAAGCAAACTTGCTTCAAGGAGTTTCTACAATGCAATGACGACGAAGAAAAATCGAGAGCTAAACAAAGATACAAGGAGGCAAAGCGGGAAGCCAAGAAAACGGTGGCTAAAACAAAGGATAAGGCATACGAGGAAATGTACAAGAGATTAGACACCAAGGAAGGACAAAACGACATCTTCAGGCTTGCAAAATCCAGGGAGAATAGGAAAAATGATCTAAGTAGCATTAGGTTTATTAAAGACAACAATGGTGTTCTTTTAGTGAAAGATCAAGATATTAAGAGAATTTGGGGCAGTTACTTCTTTGGCTTATTTAATAACGGTGCCTCTCCCTATAAAGATAGTATCGTTGATGGGTCAGTCGACCATCATACTATGACCAATGACTGTACTACAAGTAGGATTGGGTTTGAGGAAGTCAAAATAGCTCTTAGAAAGATGGAGAGGGACAAAGCTGTCAGTCCAGATCAAATTTCCATCACTGTGTGGTTAGCCCTAGGAGAAGAGGGAGTTAAGTGGTTGACCAACATTTTTAATATTATTTTAGAGACTGCCAAGATGCCAGAGGAGTGGAGAGATTCTGCGGTGATACCAATTTATAAGAATAAAGGAGATCCCCAACGTTGTGGCAACTACAGAGGTATTAAACTACTCAGCCATACCATGAAGCTATGGGAAAGGGTGATAGAGGCTAGGTTGAGACAGGTTACTATGGTCTTAGAAAACCAATTTGGCTTTATGCCAAGCAGGTCTACTACGGAGGCGATTCATCTACTTCGACGACTTATGGAGAAATATAGAGAAAAAAATAGAGATCTTCACATGGCGTTCATTGACCTTGAGAAGGCGTATGATAGCGTTCCCCGCGATACAATCTGGAAGACCTTGGAGACTAGACGGATCCCATCTGCTTATATCCGGGTGATTTGAGATATGTATTGTAGATCTACTACATACGTCAGGACTACAGTTGGCGACATCGACGCATTCCCGGTGGAAATCGGACTCCACCAGGGGTCAGCTCTAAGCCCTTACATCTTCTCCTTGATTATGGACGACATCTATTGTGCGACACCAGACGGTGTTCCATGGTGTATGCTTTTCGCTGACGACATTGTCCTAGTTGTTGAAACAAAAACTGAGCTGAATAGTAGACTGGCTACCTGAAAGACTGCATTGGAAGAAAAAGGTCTAAGGATCAATATTGAAAAGACAGAGTATTTATGTTCAAACTTTAGTGGGAACCAAAACGATGAAGATATAGAAGTTTGCATAGAAGGACACGTTCTCCCATCAAAGGATTGTTTCAAGTACCTAGGGTCTATGATACATAAAGATGGGGGTATAGATGATGACATCACACACCGTATAAAGGCGGGATGGCTAAAGTGGAGGGCTGCTACTAGAGTTTTGTGTGACAATAAGGTTCCTCTAAAACTTAAGGGAAAATTTTATAGAATGGCAATAAGACCAGCGCTGATGTATGGATCAGAATGTTGGGTAATCAAGAAGGATCACGTAAAGAGGATAGAGGCCGCAGAAATGAGAATGCTTCGATGGGCATGTGGTAGGACACTGTGGGACATGACACCAAACTCTGCTATTAGGATGTACTTGGGGGTGGTGCATGTATCCGAAAAACTGAGGGAGGGATGACTACGGTGGTTTGGGCATGTCCTTAGGCAAAAACCGTTGGATGCGGTCAGGAGGGTTGAGTCGATTACAGTCCATGGTACCAGAAGGAGAGGATGACCAAGGCGGAAATGGAAAGACTACTTGAGATCTGATTTGAAGGATTTAGCCCTTGCCGAGGACATGACCTCTGAGAGGAAATTATGGAGACTTAAGACTAGGGTAGCCGAGTAGTGCGGGTCACTCATAGCGTGTATCATATATATGTCTTCTTTTAATGCCTTTGTAGTAATTTCCATGACTTATACTTTTTATTCGTTTCTGTCATTGGAATTTATGAAGGCTTTGAACTAGGGTAGAGGAGTAGTGTTGCATTAGTTTAAGGTTTTAAACCCATTTGACTTTATTCCTCCTAGTAACTTGCTATCGTTGACTTATGTGTATCATTCTCTTCATGTTTTCTCTTTTTAAATTTAGTCGGGTCTTATGTTTTCTGTCTATATGCAGAAAATTTTACGTAGGAAGTTCAACTATTTATTTATTTATTTATTTATAGATGCATTGCATTTTATCTTTATTTTTAATTGTCTGACTGTCGGAGGTCTTCCACGGAAGCTGCTCTCAACCTGGCGTTGGGGGTAACCTACTGCCCTACCTCCCCTTACCCTATTATATATGAGAATAGGGTTTTGTTGTTGTTGTTGTTGTACATGTCATGTAGCATCATCTGGTAGTTTTATATTACTGAACTTTTCGAAGCTCACTCTGTTACTCACCATTGCAGGTTAAAAGAATCGTACCAGTGCATCTAACGACATCAGTAAAGAAGTTCTTCTGGCGTTGCTTGCAGAGTATGGTACATGTGATTAGGGGGCATGTAATTGTATTTTGTTTTATATATATGAGTTTGAAATTTGTTTTATTTCGAATACTGATAAATTTTATTTGGTACTCATAAATGATTTTATGAGTTTACATGTTTAAAGAAAAATTTTAAATTTTTCGCTATTTTTACGATGGGTCATTTCGGTGGCCCTAATGTGACAACCCGAATCAGATCGGACTATCCGCATCGATCTGAGGTGATTACAAATTGAATATCATATAGTAGATTTAGAGATGATAAATTAATAGCGGTCCAGGACTGTAATTATTTGAAGGATATAAAATTTCAAAAAACTTCTAAAATCTCTTAACGCCTTCGCAAAATATATTGAAGGGTTTAATTAATAAATTATCATTAAATTAAATTATTTTTAATTTGTTATCTTATTTTTTTTATCAAATAATATTTAAATTACTTTTTTATTTGAATTATTTACATTGGATACGTTAAAAGATCATCAATCAATTAATATGACACATGACGTTGGCTACATAAACATTACATAATTTATTTTTAAATAAAATTATAATTAAGATAATATTACATTTAAAACTTTCTTTCCCTTATTTTCTCATCAACAACAAAAAAATTACAGAAAATATTAAAACACATAATTCTCAATCGGTTTGACCAGAAATCAATTATCTCCACCGTCACCTTCCAGCCATCCTCCCACGTTCTCACCACCTACTGCCTATCAGAAACATACAGAAAATAGGACAATTCATTTGTAACCCAACTTATTCTTTGCATTTGATGTGTTTCAATGTCGATGGGTTTTATTCTATGCTTTTTTTTTTACATGTATTCTATGATTTGGCTGAATAGAGAGGCAATGATGATTAGGGATTAAAAAAGGGCAACCTGTCTCAAACATGCATTTGGGATATTATTATTAACATTACGTTTTGATTTCATTTTAATCTAATAAAGATACTAATATATTACCATAAGATAATATCATATCATTATTAAAAAAACATCACATCAATATTTTTTTAAGTTAAGAAAATGAAAGCAAAATGGATAAACCGATGTAAAACACTTTTCACTATGAGAATCACAATAACGGACATAAACATAGATCTTATGTTACAATGTACAAATCCAGTAGCAGAAGCAGAAAGTTCACAGTTCAGACATTGGATAAGATTGCAACCAATCAAATCAAAAAGGAACCCAATAATGCCATAACCTACCATGAGTACCAGAAGTTAAACAAAAATTACATTCTATGAAATTCAGCTCATTACCACTTAACATTCTGGAAGAGTATGGGCAGATGCAAATGGAGAAAAACTAGCAGCTGACTCGCTACAATGTAGTGGATGATGCATCAGGTGACCCGAAGAACTGACTAAACCTGGTGACTCATTGCTTGGGCTTGGAAAATACGGTGACATGTATCTTGTATTAAGAGGCGATATAGATGGGTAATTCAACGAGGCCGGTGAAACCAGATGAGAAGCACGAGATCTTTGGGAAGATGCATTCCTGAGATCTACTGAGCTTCTGCTGAAGCTCATGGAAGGAGATTGATGATAGGACCTAAGCGATTGCTGAATATATGGGGTGCCGGCCCGAGAATGACTATGAGAAATAGACGGGGACGGAGATGCTGCTGGGGCTATTCGTATGGCTGATAATGATGACGCTAATGAAGATCGAGTATATGACAATGCAGAGGACGCCACAGAGCTTGGGGTGGATGAAAGCAATGGTGTACTTTCCGATGCTGGAGGATCACCTGTGCTTGTTCTCGCGTCTCGCTTGCATACAGGGCAAAAAGTTCTCCATGTTGTAAGCCAGGAATCAACACAAAAAGCATGGAACTCTGGGGAAAAATGCCAAGAAATATTCAGATATATGCATATAAAACATAAACCCCATGATTAAAATAATGAAAGAATATGGTAACATGTTAAAGAAACTTCACAAATGTAAATATTATTTAGGCAATAATGATAGCAAGAGTCTACAATCACATAGTTTTCTGTTCCAAATAAAAATAGGAAGCAATAAATAAATAATGTAAAATCAATATTTCATTCAAATTTTCCATGAACTGCAGTTGTTAGCTGAAGTGGCTAATAAATATACAATTTAAAAAAGCAGCTCACAAAGACAGAAAATAGACTACAACATTTGTACTAATTATACGAAATGCTGGGGGGAACTTCAGAGTTTTAGTGAAGCAAAGGTTCATATTTTTGGAAACCACAGCATAAATGAAGTCAAAACAATTAATGCAGACTACAATTGATTTTAATCCTAAAACAATGTGGAAAATTGAATAAGAGATCTGAGGTAGACACCAAGATTCCCTTAAAGTACAACTAGGGTTCATAAATCCAATACCGACGAAAAGCACAACCGCTGCTTGAATTTTCATAAACTTGATATTACTAATTGGAAGACTTACAAGCATCTAGACAGCTAAAACCCACCAGAACTTCCGATCACAGGGACAACTGGAGTCAACTTGATATATAAACATCCAAAATAATAACTATACAATCAGAAATTTCCAGAAAACCTGAAAATCATCAGGAGAATCTTGAGTCTAGAGAAAAACAATCGAATGAAATAAGATTTACTACTTCCTATCACAAGCATGCATTAAATTAAAACCTATCATCACTAGCTATCCAGCTAGGTAAAATTCTATATTAGTTTGACATCAGGAAAATTACAGGATGTGTAGGGTTTTTCTTCAAAAAAGAAAGATGCATAGTTTTCTTCAATATTGATATTGATTCTTGTTCTTGCTTCCCATCAACAACCACATCCCAATTTTCAAGTTCTCCTTACAACACAACTTTTTCTTAAATATGATTAGACTACAAGAAGGAATGTTATGTAGAAATTCTGATCGGTCTACAATTGAAAGCAGATCCATTTGATCTTGCATATTGTTCTTACTTCTTACAAACATCAATAAACACTTCCTAATTTGAAAGTATTCATCACAACAAACAGATTAGCACAACCATAATGACTACAACCAGAGAAGTCATCGGACAAAATCTCAGACCAACTGATATCTCGCACTTAAGATCACAACATTGAAGAAGATTCTACTCAGTCACTGGGTAGGAAACAACAATCAGACATAAAGGGAAGCAAGACTTAGCAAATACTCACCACAAACTAAAAGCTCATTTGCAGAACTAAAAGCCTGACTCACTAAAAGTAAGAAAAATTATTACTCGAAAATTTGATTATATTCTAAGGCAAAGATTTTATAGTTACATTGTTTAGCATAGTGATAGTATCTTTAAATGAATGGAAAGCACATATATCTGAAAATTCTAATATCAGCATGTCCCACATGATTATCAAATTCCAACATTTGGGGATACTATCAACAAGAATCTATTTTTGACCCCTATCTAACTTGTGTCATTTGAGAATTTTTTTTAGTGGGGAAAAAGGTACCCATTAATCACATTTTCTGTAATTAGTTAAAAGTACTCAAGTATAAGAACAAAGAACAACACCTAAACAAGATGAGGGAAGCTATTTACAGAGGTGTACTAGTCAACTACTATACTTTCTGGTACATTAGAAACCTATCTCCCCACCCCAACTTTCCCTTAATTGAGTTTTGCATGCTAGTCAGAAAATGCTACATGCACTGTGTATTATTTTTGAACTCTTAAACAAGTAATTATTAGTATCTGAATGCTTCTAGGCCAAATGGACCAAATTGTTTTATATCCATTTAACACAAAAAACGCTTCTCAAAACAGCCAAAAACCATTGAGAGAAAGCAGAAATGGGATAGCCACCCAAAAAATGAGGTTGCATGAAATTGGTGGCCTAATTACTATGCAAATACATACAAAAAAGACACTAGGCTACCACATTAAAACAAACACAATTAGCATGGAAAAATAACCAGAAACGTCATTCTTAGTGTTGTAAGAAGCTTACTGTGGCGACATGGAAGAATCCTGAGCTTCTCGCCCACAGTATAATCTTCAAGACATATCGCACAGGTTCTTGATGTACAATTATCTTCCAAGACTGCAGTGAATATCAAACTAGGCATTGCTTTTACCAAACGCCGGCTCATTCCATGGAATTCACGAACTCGAGAAGACTGAGGGCGTTCTCGCCTAATGCGATGTCTGCGTACAAAGAAACAAGTTGCCAGCACTGCTGACATTGCAAGTAGCGAAACAAAGGAGATGGCCATGATTGACCATGCTGAGTTTTCAAAGCTAGGTATTAGCCACAGCTCCATATAAGTAAGCCCAGCATACTTTTTGAGTATTTCACCAGAAGCTTTGGAAACAAAGACGGCATGTATTTTTATTCCAGCTGCATTCCCTGCCACTGTTAAAAAAAGCATGAGCTAAACTCAGAGGTCCATTAGAAAAATGTGTTTTAGTTCAAGAATGATGCAAATGACTGAAACAAACAAACATCTTCCACTTAATGACTTATTAAAATTAAAACAAGAATTTTGGACCACAAACAAGCATACCCATACGTGAATAACGACAGCATATTTATAAACATAGACGAAATAATTGCTGGTAAATATTTGGTCCTTATTCTCGCTCTTCTTGGAAGCATTCAGAGAGCACAAAAATACCCAGCTGTCCTAAAAAACATCTATAATAATTATTCTATTTCAGCACCCTACTTGTGTCATTTGCAATCTACTCGAAAATGGCATCTTCTGGACAGTTGATTCATCCAAAAGTTAACTTGTAGAAGATTGATCCAGCAGGTATAATTGCATTTACAGATTGACAGGCGCAACATGTTTACTCAACCAGTAGTAAATCTAAGGAACTGAATATATAAGAATGATAAGTTTTCCTAGTAAATTGTTTAAGCATTATGCATACTACCGTACAGAAGCCACGTAATGCAATTGAGTTTTACATGGATGTGGAAAGTGTAGGAATAAAATGAAATTAAAAAGGGGTAAAATTGTCTCCTATGGTCCACCGATTCAAAATTATTCACACAATTGTATGCATCAGAAACAAAACTAAGAATAGAATTTATATCAGAGATCAGATATTTTGCGGTAGAGTAAGATGAAAACTTTTCTATTTCTATGAAAACTACATTACTAGAGAGAGTAAGGGGACTCTACATCATATCAATCTTGTTTCTCCAAGTACATCTTTAACAAACTTTGCTGAACCACAAAATCAACCCATTCCCTACTAAAGATGACAAACTGATTCTACATACTACAGTTGAGGTCCAAAAGGTTACCCATGTTTTCATAAAGCATAAATATAGTGTAATGATTGCCAATTCACAACAAGTTACCATCTAACAAATAAGGATAAAGAAGAAATGCTTATGGTCAAAAAGTCTGATAGGGCGAACAAAAAGTAATTCAACTGATACAATCAAGGTTTTAGAGACAAGTACTGTCAAAAACCAATTCAACGGATCCAAGAAAATGACAAGTTTTTTATGATTGGTAATTTTATCTCTCTTAGCAAAAACTGTTAAAGTCCTCTTAAGATTTTATTGGCGACAAAAAAGGTTCATTGTATATGCATTTACAAGGTGTTCCAATGGTAATTATTAGAAAGTCTAGTTTACCAAACCGTACAGAAACATTCACTTGCAACCATTGAACATAGAAAGGTGATTTTCAAAGAAGTACGGCAGTACTTGCAACCAGGACATCATCATCATCATCATCATTGTCATAGACAATAGCGGCTTTGAATCCCGCCTTCTGTACTCTCCTTACTTTATCTTCAAAACTGCAGCCTCCTCTAATAACCAATGCGAATGGGGAAGAAACGTTGGAACCTTTATCAACTTTATTACTCAAATCCGAACAGCCATCAAGAGGGTTTGCCAAATATAATACCCCACATTCCCCTGACCCTCTAATTGCTGGGGCTGCAAATTACGAACAGAAAAAAGGGGGAAAATCAGTTATATTTCAACAACAACCACATGCTTCAATTTCTCACTTCAATCAAACATATTCAACAAATCAATATGTGCAACGCCTCAAAGACAAGAAAACGAAGTTATTCAACTTTTAGCACTGAGAATATCAAGATATCTCTTGAATTTTTCCCATGCTTTCTCAGGAACCAATAAAGGAAACTGCAGAGAATAAAGAGCTTACCAAAACTAGCTTCAATGTCATCAAAAGAGAAGGTAACGTTGTTAACAATCAAGATCACACTGGCTGTTGTCATCAAGAAAACACTCGAAAAACAGAGAAACCATAATAATAATAATAATAACACCATAACTCGATTCATCTCCATCCAAAAATTAAAAATTAATAAAACCCAAAAGAAATTTGATCCAAGAAGAAAACCCTAGCTCCCCGTAGAACGAAAGCGATTCAATTGCGAGGGGCGTTAGAAGGGAATGGATACATCAGCTTCCATTACAGCAAGAGAAATAGAAAGAGGAAGAAACTGAGAAGAAAAAACAGAAACAAATATCCGAATCCCTGGATTCTGCTTTAAAAGCTCGATACTCTTTTAAATCTGATGATAGTAATTTTAAAGTTATTTTTTTCTTTAGCAATTTGTTTAATCTCGGAAACGAAAAGAAACTCTATTGTTCGTTCCAATCCAAAAACATCAATAGAAACTACTATAATAGTATAATATTTTTATTTTAAAATTTGTTGATAAAGCTGTTAAGGTCAAACTTTCCTGGGAAAACTACACCGAGTGATCATTTTAATTTTTAATTTATCTTATTTTAATTATTAGTTTTGCAAATATTATATTTTGATCATTTTTTTTCGTCGGTTCAGCTTCAAACCTTAGATTTAAGTTAAATTTTAATTTGATCCATAAAATTTAAATAAAATATTAATTTTTTAAAAATTTAAAGAAAAAATTAATTTAATCTTTATCCATTTAAAAAGAATATTAATTTAATTCTTGAATTCGACGAAATAAGAAATGCAATTATTTAGATAATTTTTTCAGAAATCCAATTATTCTCGAAAGATATGAGCAAGCATGTGTGTATTGAGTCCTTTGAACTTATCATCTTTATATGAGTAATATCTAGGGATGGATACAAGGAAGTAACTAAAGGGCGGTTGGTTTTTTAAAATTTTAAAATTTTATATTAATAATATATTTTTATTTTGTCTAAAATTTTAAAAAAATTTATACTCTAAAATTTTATAAATTTATACTTTATGTCCATTAAATGATGATATCAATTTGGTTAGGTATTCTTGAGCGGAAACCGGAGTTTGCTGAAGTAAATAGCCAACGGCCCCTTGTTCAACGTTGTGAGAGACCATTGCTTTCAATTCACATGATCTTTCATTTATAGAGTTAAAAAATGATCATCGCATCCGAATATTTTTAAAGGGGCGGAGGTAGCACCCCTTACATATTTTTCCTAAGTTGTTGCAGGTTATATTTGTTAGATAAATTTAAATAATAATTCAATAATTGTTAAATTTATCGATCAACAAAATAATGTCAAGAGGGATGAATTGACCTTTTGAAGAATTTTGGTGGAAACAATTGAAAAATAATTTTTTTACAAAACGATTGATTTTCTCACAAACTCAATTGAAATTGATCCGGAACAATTTTTTTTAAGAAAAATTGAATTTGGGAGGTTTTTGGGGTTTTTACTTCGAAATATAGGGTGAAAATGATGAAACACACCCAAATAGCCTTGAAACAACTTTTCCCCACAAATTTGGCCTAAAGGGATCAATCTTTCGTAAAAGGGATAATCCTTTTTGCAAAAGGTTTGATCCTTTTTTTAGAAAGTTCAAGGGATCAATCCTTTTGCTTTTTGGAAAATTGTATTTGGTGCAAGCATGTTTCCGCCTACAAAGGGAGTACTCTTGAACATTTTTATGTTATATTTACTTTATACTAGTTTAATGATATATGCTATTATGATATATCACATGTTAAGGTTACTAGTTATGTAATTAATAAATAACTTAGCATGAACACATCTTCACAATAGATGCACATTGTTATTTAGATATGTTACGCGTGTTAGAATAATCTTGCAATCATATTAAGCATAATCCATCACATTTATATAATGACAACATACTTATCATTTATGTTATTAGCTTATATGCATTCATTTTAGCTCTTAGGCTTTAAACATTAGTTCACACATATTATATCATGATATATTTAGCTCATGACATTCAATCATAGCTCACATTACCATAATCATGCATGGTAGCAAGGTATTTAGCTCATAACAGCTCAATGCCATGAACTTACTTTGTTTCCTTGCACATGTAGGTACATTGGAGCATGACACATGTTGGGTAGCTTGGTGGATTATTTGGACATCATATGCAGCTCACAAAGTACATGGCAGCTCGTGGAACACTAAGGAAAGCTTAAATCAGCTGGAGGAGCTCAAGGCTAGCTAATCTCAGCTAGTTGGACTATTTAAAGCCAAGTTGCTAAAAGTGACATAAAGTGTAGCTGAATGTGTTGATATAAAGCTTGCAAGGTCTCGGCTAGGAAGCTCATTCACAACCAGCCCCTTGCTTGCTAGCTAGCTACACATACAAGCAAGCTTGGAGGAAGACACATGCACGCCCAAGATGATACACATGATCAACCTTCATCCTATGCACAAGGCTGCACCACAAGACTCCCTAGAACACCCATGTGCGTGCCATATGACCAGCCATCATGTGCCTTGCATGTGGTCTCATTTAGGCGCCAAGATGAAGAGTAATCTCACCATTCGGCCAAGCATCATTCCCTCTCCCATTTGGCGCCAATTTGAAGGGATACAAGAGCTATTCGGCCAAGGGTTATTACCCTTCATTTAGGACCGAACCATCATCTCTTTTAGCATTTAAATTATGACTTTATAGAGAGACACAAGGGCTGGCCGAACCATCATGTATCTATTTGGCCATACCGCTCCGAAACCTATAAATAGGCCATCATATTTCATTTATAATCAGACCTTTTTTATTAATTAAAGTGAGATTATTCTCTTTGCTCAAGTCCTTGTGACTTTTATCGACTTATCAAGTATTTTAATACTTGTGGCGTCAACCCCTTCCCTTTGATACTTGTGGTTCCTATCTCCATATAGATAGTGGGTCCAAGTCCTTATTACCACCCTTTAAAGAAGCAATATAAAGTCTGGGTCTTTGCTCTCTATAGCATTGGTTCTTCTTTGAGTCTTGTTTAATATATTATCCTCACAACCATTCCATTGTTTCATCAACCAAATCCATAGCCATATCAACAATCTTCTACTACCATATCTCATATCATAAATAACCTACCCTATTCACCTTTACATCTACCACCAAACCATCTGTTTTGAGCCATTCACTTATGCAGGTTATTTTGCTTCCTTCTTAGATCCACAATCAATCGAAGAGGTAGAATTACCTTACATCCGTATTTTTACTCCAAGGATCAAATTGGATGACATTAGACTCAAATTTAATGCAACCTAAGTTATATTATTGATAGAAAATTAATTTTATTGACTTAGAGGATTCTAAATGTGCATGAATGTCAACATAAAACATCAAATTATGTAAATGTTTTATTATTGATCAATTTAGTCCATAATTTGCACAACTAAATTCCAAATCAAGTCACACAAATATACAATGGCTCTAAAGATCCTAACATGCATAATTTCAATTTTGTTACATTTAAACATCATATTCTAACATATATGATCAATACAAAGCAAGGAGAACATGATTTCACAACAACAAACAAATTTTGCAAATTTAAGGCCAAAATTATCATAATAAGCATATAAGGCCATAAAAATGCAACTCATGGAATAATAACTCCCCCTAACTAATTGCAATTAAGCACTATGTGGGGACACTTAATCATGTATATAAACAAATAAAATCATATAAAGCACAAAATTGCATGAAATTGAAACTTGTTAACACTTGAATTAAGGTTGATTTCTTAGGTCCCCATTTCTTCAAGTCTCATTCCTTAGTGTGTTTTAGAGCTTTCAAATTCATTGTCATTGCTCACAATTGCTTCAACACACCTGCAAGAGACATTTACTTGATTTTTGGTATCCAAACAAATTGTTTTGGGTCTTTGATTGATAGTTTCCATGACTCTAGTTCCCTTAAGAACCCATACTTGTCTTATTTTATAAAATTTTGTTTTCTTTATAGGACAAGTATTAGAATTATGACCATGATAATGATAATGACAATGTTAACATTTCGCCATTATTGACTTTGATAAATTGTTAGAAATAATTTCTTTTTCTTTCCTTAAAATTTCTATCTTGTTTTTCAAATCAAAATTTTCTTTTTCAAATTGCTCAATTTTAATTTTTGAAAAATCTAACTCTTTTTTGAAGATTTCATTTTGATTTTCAAAATCCAATTTTGCCTTTAAAATAGAATCATTTTCAATTTTAAACTTAGAAATTATTTTCTTATATTTGGAATTCATGGTCTTTGTTGAAAACATTTTGATGTTTCGATATAACAAATTAAGTGTAATTAAATTTTAAGATTTTATAATAGTATAATCGATTAAATTATTCGAATATCAAAATATTACTCCAAGTTTTTCAAAGATCAATTTCAATCATTACTAAAGTGTAAAATTGTGTTTTAAACTTAAAATATTTTTGAAACAATTTTGACAAAGTATTTCGAACCAAAATCAAGCCAAAAATCAATTTTATAAAGGGATGTACCGATGCACTATTTGATGTATCAATGCACACCCTATTTCGAATTCATTTTGTGTACCGATGCACAGCCATGCATCGATGCACTCTTGAATTTATTGAAACATCGAATGCATTTTATGTACCGATTCACATACCATGCATCGATGCACTCCTGGCTCTTTTGAAACATCAAATATAATTAGTGTACCGATGCACTAAGTCTTATAACGGTCGAAATATTTGAATTTACACACAGTGTACCGATGCACCTTGAGTATGCATCGATGCATACACGCTCCCAACTATTTTATTAAATGATAATTACACAATAACGACTCTATTGACTTCACCAATGATCCCCAATGTTCAGAAGTGATCCAAGGTGTATTTAAACAAGCTTAGGAGTCATTGTTCTAAAAAAAGAAACAAGAATTGAGAGAGAATCAAAGAGAAAGCATCAAACCTCAAGTTTGAGCATTTCAAGCCAAATTTTCATTCAATATTCATTTTTCTTTCAAGAACACTTATTGTGCTCAATTGTATTCATTTTTTAGTGTTCTTTCTTTGTTATAGAATTGTGCAAACATCTTGCCTTGTGAGGTTTTTCTGTAAGTTTGCAAATTTGTGTATTTCTCTTTGGGAGAGAGTGTTCTCAAGAATTTGGGGTATAATTCTTGAGGGAGTTGTAAGGTTACTCTTTGTCCTCAAAAGAAAAAACAAATTAGTGAATTTGTTGGAAAATCCTTAGTGTGGATAGCTAAGGTAGTGGTCGTAAACTTTGGTTGAGAAAGTCGAACCACTCTAAATCGCTGTGCAAATATTTTCTATTTTCTGCAAAAGCTTCCACCAAAATTTTAATTGCCAATTCACCTCCCTCTTGGCTATTTTGTCGATAAATTAACTTAATAATTGGTATCAGATCCTCACTCATTTGAAGGTTTAATTACCTCTTGAGTCGATTCGGGAAGAGTTATATCGATATTCAAGTCATCAATGGCCTCCACTTCAAACTTCGACCTTGGTCTTGATTCAAAGCTTGTCAAAAAGTCTAATTTCTTCAATGAAGCTAATTATGCTTATTGGAAGAATAGAATGAGGTACTTCATTCAAGCAAGTGACATGAGATCATGAAATATCATAGAAGACGGTTACTTCATACCTTTCACTCATTCAAGATTGTGGAGTAAAGCAGAGACAAGAATGTTCCAGCTCAACTCAAAGGCTATCCATATTATATTTTGTGCTCTTGGACTAGATGAATACGAAAGAGTTTCATCTTGTACAACCGCCAAAGAGATATGGGATAAACTACAAGTCACTCATGAAGGCACAGACGAGGTAAAAGAATCTAAACTTAGTCTTCTAACTCAAAGCTATGAAAGTTTCAGGATGAAACCGAACAAAGATATCAAAGCTATGACGGATAGATTTTCCATGATTGTCAATGGTCTTAAATCATATGGAGAGATTATTCCAAACGAGAAGCTTGTGAGGAAGTTAGTTTACCCTCTTCTGAAAGCTTGGCAATCAAAGAAAACGACAATCATTGAGGCTAAAAACTTAAAGTCTTTAACTCTCAAAGAGTTAATTGGTTCTCTCCTCACCCATGAAATGATGCTTCAAGATGAGGTAGACCTAGACAAGATTGACGAGACAAAGAAGGAGAAGGAGAAAAAGAAGAATGTGGGAGTTGCTCCAAATCTATAAGAGATGAAAGTGATTCGGATAAAGATGACGATGACGAGGAAATGACATTATTTGCCAAACGATTTAGAAATTTGATAAAGCCCAATCGAAGAAGAAAATTCAAAAAAATGAAGGCTTTAAAAATGAACCGAAGGAGAAAGACCCTATCATTTGCTACGAGTGCAAAAAGACTGGTCATGTCAAATACAATTGCCCACAATTGAAGAAGAAGGGTCAATCGAAGAAAAAACACAAGGCTTACGTGGCTACATGGAGTGATGATGAAGGTTCCGATGAAGAGGAACAAGAAGTAACTTGTACTTGATGGCTATCGGGGAAAGCTCTCATGTAACCTCTAGCTTATTTAATTTCGAAGATTATTCTTTTTATGAGCTGTTAGAGGAATATAATGGGTTGGCTTCAGATTATGAGAAATTATTTTTAAAATACAAAAATGATATTTCAAAATTGAAAAATGAAAATAATCTCATATCCAAGATCAACAATGATTTTGAAAGTAAAATTAAAGATTTGCAAATCAAACTAGATGAGTTTGAAAAGAAAAATTCGGATTTGCATAATTTACTTTCAAAGGTCATCGATGATCATCAAAAAGAAATTGATGATCTTAAAGCTTCTTTTAATAAAGTTGGAACAAAAGTTTTGAAAATGGAGAAAGTTCAAAATCCAACTTTGTTAGAAAAAGTTTTAAAAACTACAATCATAGAGGTTCCAGGTCCCCGAAGAACCTCTAATGGAAAAATCGTTAGAAGTATATGGGTTTCTAAAGAACTCATTACTACTAAAGATAAGGATATCCTACATAAATGGATACCTAAGGGGACTAGAATTTTAAAGACTAATGAATATGGATCCAAAAGAAATTGGGTACCAAAAATCAAAAATTAATCTATGTTTGTAGGAAAATGAGCATTGCTACAAGGCACGGGAAACAAATTCAAACTCAGGGTATCTTGATAGTGGATGCTTAAGACACATGACCGGAGACAAGAGCCGGTTCATAGAGCTTAACGACAAAAATGGAGGAGAGGTGACTGTTGGTGATAATTCAAAAGGTCACATTGAAGGTATAGGTACTATAGGTAATACCTCTTCCATACAAATTAAAAAATGTGTTATATGTGAATGGGTTAAAGCATAATCTATTAAGTATTAGTCAATTATGTGTTAAGGGATATAATGTCATGTTTGAAACTAATGGTTGTAAAGTAATTGACATTGCATCTAATCAAATTATGCTTGTTGGTCATAGAATAGGAAACATATACATGGTGCATTTAGATTCTTTAAATATGACTAATTTATGCCTAGTTACTAAGGATGAGCATGATAATTGGTTATGTCACAAGAGACTAGGACATACATGCATGAGTGTTTTACAACGATTAATTCAAGGAGATTTAGTAAGAGGGTTGCCAAAGCTAAAATTTGATAATTATAAAATCTGTGATGCATGTGCTAAACGAAAACATAGAAGATCTTCCTTTAAGTCCATTAATGATGTATCAACTAGTAGAGTATTACAATTGATCCATATAGATATTTTTGGGCCAATTAGAACTGTTAGCTTGGGTGGAAAATAATATTGCTTTGTATTGGTAGATGACTATTCTAGATATACTTGGGTTCTATTCTTAAGTACTAAAGATGAAGCATTAGAAAAGTTCATCACACTTTCAAAAGTAATCCAAAAACGAAAAAGGTTACTCCATAACTAGTGTTAGGAGTGATCATGGTACTGAATTTGAAAATCTTGGATTTACTGACTTCTGTAATTCTAATGGTATTAACCATAATTTTTCAGCACCAAGAACCCCTCAACAAAATGGAGTTGTTGAGAGGAAAAATCGAACTTTAGAAGAAATGGTTAGAACCATGCTTTGTGAAAACAATTTGCCAAAATATTTTTGGGCGGAAGCCACAAATACCGCTTGTTATGTTATAAACAGAGTAATGATTAGGCCAATTTTAAAGAAAATTCCATATGAACTTTTCAAGAATAAAAAGACTAAAATTAGTTATTTTCATCCTTTTGGATGTAACTATTTTTTTTAAACAACGGTAAAGAAAATCTTCGCAAATTTGATGCTAAAAGTGATGAAGGAATTTTTCTGGGTTATTCCTTAAATTCTAAAGCTTATCAAGTATTTAATAAAAGAACTTTAGTGGTAGAAGAGTCTATACACACTACAAGAAAATATACCTTTAATGACACACGAACGATGATACACGCTAATTTATGACTTGCAAAAAATGTGTTCCATAAAAAATGTCATGTTTCTTAAAATCTGAAAGATTTATGACTTACAATAATGTGTGTCATATTTAATAGTCATAATCCAAAAAATTTAGCAAACACACGGAGTACACTTTTCATTGTCTGTCATCTCTAAAATTTGTCTTTTAATTTCCCCCATAATTTTCATCATGTACGCATGCTTTCCCGCTGTAAAATTCCAAAGCCTTATTTTAGCAGGGTATCAGCTTCAATGCTCCCAAAAGTCTCTTTTCTACCTCTGTTACATTCTACGAGGCCTTTTGTTGTTCTTAACTTCTCTTACAAACATTCCCTTCTTTTTTTCCCTTTTCTCTTCTTAACATAGTTCTCTGCTTCATCTCTTCAAGTTCAGATTTTTTCATTTAGTTAATATTGTTTTTTTTCCTTTTTGGGTTTTACTAGTTTTAAATTTTCTTAGAGGGTTTTCTTTTGAGATCGGAGAGTGATAAGTGGTTAGCCATCGGTTTACGGATGCATGAGGTATGTTTGATTCTTACTGCCTATTTGATTCTTGGAAAAACATCGAGGAAAGAAAATTTTGTTTTCTTTATGTCCTGTTAGCTGATATTATCTTCTCCCTTTTCTTTAGTTTAGAAAAAAGAAATTTGTAGATGAATTGAACAGCTCGAGTAGTCTCATTTCACTGTAAATATCTATATTTCTCTTTGAAATCTGAGTATAAAGCCGCTATAATTGGTCTCTTTGGATAAAAGATATATTGCAGTTCATAATCCCCCCTTTTAATGTTAAATCATGGATGACACTCGGTAAACTTGATTTTCATCTTTTTCATTAAAATGAAATTACTTCTTTTTCCTTTTCTTTTAACTTTTTAAGTTTCATTGGAAGTGTTTGAATGGATTTGTGCTTTAAATGGTGTTTTAAATTAGACTTATTTGTTGCTTGGTGTTTTTGTCGCAGTCATTTCTTTTCGCATTAAAATGCAGAAGGAATTACGATGCATATAAAAATAATCACACTCAAAATCATTTATTTCCTTGTTTCAAATTCCATATTTGGTTTAATTAATAGAATTACTAATGTTTGTTTGCTTTGGTTGCTTTGGTGTATCAGCAGTTGTGGGGAATTCTTGGATACATGAATGCAAGTTAGGAATTGTATTACAAGCTAAGGTTATAAAACATGAAAATTGAAGGGAAACCACATTTGATAAAGAAGATTGCTGATGTAAAATGTCAAAGGGTAAGAAACTTCTTTTTAATCTTTTTCAATTAATCCATCCTTTGTTTCTCTGTTTTGTGTGTCACTTACCGTTGATACTTAGTTACTTCTACGGTTTCTGGCTGCACTTTCATGTTTTTTCTTCTTATATTCTTCATAAAGAATGGTGCAAATTTAATAAATATTATATTGCTCCCACCCTCCTTCCCCTTCTTTTGATCTTTGGATATATGTGGATGGGTCCGTTGTTCCTGGCTTGGAAGAAGCAGCTCAAGTTGAGCATTTACTTGCAGAACCTAATAGTGAGCATGTTTCAGTAGATGGAGTGTTATGTTTTGGGAAGGAAAACTTAGAGAAACACTTGAAAATGAAAGACTTCTTCTCTTGTGCTCTTGATTACAGCTGGAAAATTAATTGTGGAAATACTCTTCAAGAACTTCTCACTGTTATTTTTGCTAATTGCCTCATTTCAAAATTAAAAAGAAAAAATTATCTTTGAAGTGCTTTTAATTTTATAAATGTTAAGATTTCAGAAGCATCTAGAATCTTTGATAAGTACCCTATGATGGATCTGTCTCATCCTCTTCAGTGCACAGCTATGTACAGGGAGGAAATTCACCACAAGGAGTAAAGACCATGTATTTTAATGTGTGAACTTGCTATTGCTAGCACGCTCTTGTAGAATTATTGGGCTTAACTTTGTGGTGTACTTTGTTTTGAAGATGCAGAACCAACGTCAATGGTGCTTTAAACTGGTTAAAGAATTGTTTCTGGTGATATAGGCTTATACCTTATAATTGTTGGTTTGAACTGATATAATCTTGCTTAGTATCTTCTGTCTTTGTTTCTTTTCCTCATTAGTTGGTTTACATAACTCTAAAGCTATCATAGTCGTTAATGTCATAAAATTTATGACTTCTGCACTGGATGGCAAAGTGGTATTGACCTATTATAATATTTGATTTAATTAACGAATAGCCATAACCATTTCAAGACATGAACATTATGGCTCAAAAAGGGATGCAGGGATAGACATTGAGTAATTTATAAGATTTGATGCTCATATATTGTTAACAGATATTGCAAAAAGACAAGACAATATACAATGGTATAAACTAGACATTAACTTTACAATCTCTTTGTTGACACATGAAAACCTTTGTTTAGATTTTTATTTTAAATTTTTCTTGTTACTCTTCTGATGATATTATATTGTTTGTGATTCCTTATAAGGTGAGTTCTATGGTCAAGGAGGAGATGATTTGAAGCTTGAAGTATGTATTGTTTTCTTCTTGAGGCTTTCTCGTCACACCCATGCCATTATTTTCTTTAAATTTTTCGTGTTATGATTTTTATGTTGTTTTTTCTTTTCCTTCATTACATTTTGTTTATACATTTTTTTAATATTGTATTTATTGCATGCAAGCATGCATATGTGCTATGCTGATATCTAATGAAATGTTGCTTTAGTAGATTCTTGATGGATTGTTGGATGATGTTGATGAAGTGGACAATATTCAAGCAGTCGATGATCTTTCTACAACATGTGAAGGTTTTTAGTTGGGTGAGTATTAATTTTGTGCTTGTGCTAATTGTCTACCTGGTGTGAAAGCACATGATTTCTCATCTATAGTGATTCTTCTTCTTTCTCCTTCAAGTGCATATATTGAATTTCCTGAAAAGTTTTCTGAATCAGATTGTGTTCCTCATGAAGGATCAAATTTGCATAACTTGGATTCATAAAGTTCTAATGATTGTCATGTCCAGATTGTTGTTGATAAAATGGTAAGTTCCTGTGAACATTCCTACTTTATTTATTTTCTAATTATTGTTATAGCACCAAGTTAGTATATATATGTCTGCTTATTTCAAACTACTTTATTTATTTCCATACTTGCAATAATCTTATTATTATGATTAAAATTGGTCATTTTAGTACTTTTTGATAGTTATATACATCACTTTAAATAAGTATAAATTATATACTTATTTCATATTTTTTACTTAGGTTGGCGATGGAAATGAAGAATACATGGATGATGACATTGATGATATTCGCAAAGAATGGGTATCTTACGTGGCAAACTTTATTATGCCGTGATATTTTGTATCGACATATGATTACAATATTTTTGATAACTTAATGTTAATATATTGTATGCAAATGGATTGCTTATATATAATATGATATATATATTTAGTATTATGAGGCATTAAATGTGATTTAGTTTGATTATTTTTCAATCTACAATATATATTTATATATATATATATATATATAATTTACGACATAAAATCACGACACATGAATTCGTGTCATATTTTTTAATGACGTGTTCTTCAATGACACACAATGTTAGTCATAAATGCATGTCATAAATAAAGATGACACAAATATGTGTCATCTTTATTTATGACGGGGGCTTCAATGACGCGCAATGTGTGTCATAAATGTGTTTCATAAATGCGCGTCATAGATTTATGATGGTGGCTTCAATGATGCGCATTTGTGTGTCATCTACACCAATAGATGACGCACAATGTGCGTCATTAAAGGGGGTTTTTCTAGTAGTGACATATTGTTTTCGATTATAATCCCTTTTCGAGGAAGGATTGTTGTGTGAATGTTGATGTAGATATTGTAAAAGCAAATGATGTTAGAGAACCATCATCAAAGAAAGAAACGAAAGATAGGGAAACTCACGATGTTCTCGAGAATCTAATAATTGAAGAAAGGGAATCTTTTACCTAAGAGAATACAACTATGTCAATGATGGTGAAATTATAGGTGATCCATCTAAACGGGTAACAACTCTATCTTCTCTTAGAAATATATGTAATTATGTTTCATTTATTTCATGCATATTGCCTAAGAATATCAAAGAAGCATTAGATGATGAAAATTGGATTATGGTTATACAAGAAGAGTTAAATCAATTTGAGAGAAGTAAAGTATGGACATTAGTTGAAAGGCCTAGTAATAAATCTACTGTAGGTACTAGATGGGTATTTAGGAATAAGCTTGATGAAAGTGGTAATATAACGAGGAACAAGGCTAGACTTGTTGCTCAAGGCTATACTCAAGAAGAAGGAATAGACTTAGATGAAACATGCGCTCCCATAGCTTGGATGGAAGCAATTAGAATGTTATTAGCATTTGCATGTTTCAATGAATTTATATTATATCAAATGGATGTTAAAATTGCATTTTAAATGGTTTTATAAAAGAAGAAGTGTATGTGGAACAACCTCCTGGTTTTGAAGATTCAAAATTTCCAGATTATGTTTTTAAATTGACAAAAGCGCTTTATGGTTTAAAACAAGCTCCTAGAGCTTGGTATGAAAGATTGTCAAACTTTTTAATAAAAAAAGGTTTTTCAAAAGGGAAGGTTGACACTACATTGTTTTTAAAGAGAAAAGGTAAAGATTTATTAATAGTTCAAATTTATGTTGATGATATAATATTTGTTTCTACTAATGATGTTCTTTGCCAAGAAATTTCTAAGCTAATGCAGAGTGAATTCGAAATGAGCATGATGAAGGAGCTCTCATATTTCTTGGGACTCTAAATCAAGCAGAGAAAAGATGGTATCTTCATCAATCAAGCTAAGTATGTCAAGGATATGCTCAAGAAGTTTGGATTGGAAAATGGAAAATCTCATGCCACTCCAATGAGCTCTTCTACAAAGCTTGACAAAGATGAAGGAGGTAAATGTGTGGATGTTAAATTATATAGGTCAATGATTGGTTCTTTACTTTATCTAACCGCAAGTAGACCGAATATTATATTTAGTGTTTGCTTATGTGCTAGAAACTCGTTTTACATACGAGGGAGTAAGATGATAAGAGAAATACAACTGAGATATAGAAAGGCACAACTCCCAGACCGTATTTCAAATTAAACCATTGTAAAATTGAACAAGGGCTATAACAATGCATGTCCTTTGTTAAAAATATTAATATGGGCCTTTAATTTGTACTACTGATTAAAGGTCAAGGCGAGAAGCCCCTTTAAAGGTCTAGGGCCGATGGGATTTTTTTTTTGAAAAATAGTACTTCTGTTGCTATAGGAAAACTTCACGATTTGATAACACTTCTCAACAGAATTGTGCTTTTGGGATTTTCAATTCTGAAGGTTTTCTGCATCCGAATAACCATTGTTTCACTTCCAAACGTGATCTGTTATCGCCCTCCCATAGATCATCATGTCAACAATTAACATATGAATTTAGTAAAATCCTTCCAGCAACAAATAGACTGAAAAATAGATTAACAAATTAACATATTAATCGTTGTGGTTATCGATTCGAACAATGATATCATGCATATTTGCCAAAAAACGATAAAACTAGAACATGCATCTCATACATATCGTATCAACCAAGAATTTAACCCGAATTCAGATCATACAAGTGGCTCTGATACCACTGTTGGGACCGTCGGCACACCCCACGGTGCAGCGGAAATAAAACTCGACGATCTGACCAGCGATCCATGTACGTAAAACCAAATTTGGGAGGAAATGATACGAATACTTACAATGGATTCCTTGAAAAAAAGAAAAGACAGCAACGAGAAGTGGTGATCACGAATGGTTCGAATCGTAAGCCTCCACGAAAACACGTCTTGGCCTCTACTTAGTTCACCCGATTGAGAGCAAAATTTTCTTTTCCAAAAATTGGTTTTAAGAAAAATGACTGAAGTAAAATAGCTGCTAGACCTTACCTCATTTAAATATATCAATTACCCTAACATTTTAGGTTTTTAAAAGTTATTTCGAATTATTAAATAAAATATTATTTAATTAATTAAAATTAAATATACATTAAAGACTTATAATCTGAATTACAATCTTTAATGTTTATTTGAAAACTTATTTAATTATTCTGAATTAAATATCAATTAAAAGTGTTGTAATCTAAATTGCATTCTTTTTTAATGCTTACCTACTATATTCGGGATAATTACAATCATATGTATATCAAATATACATATCTTAACTCTAGAAATATTTTAGTAACATACAACAAATTGTACATCTTTGCTCATTTCAATCCTAAGGTGTGACCCTGTAGGTTATTGTAACGTTAGTAGAAATTATTAGAACAATTCTAATATTACATACAATGAGTGACATCTAGCAATATATCATTGTCACCTAAGTTATAATAAATTATGATTCGACATATCATTTTCATGATTAACTCTTTTATGTATTACATCCTTTTGTCTTTATATCTAGAATAGGCACAAGTCTTAGAATAGTCACACTTGTATAGCCCATCTATTGTTTCTTGATATCTAGAGTAGACTATAATTAACAAATAATTTATGATATCACATATCAACTTATTCAAGCATGGCCGTGCATTTCTAGTCTCACTCAATCGAGTTGCCTGTGATATATTTCTTATTATATAGGAAGGACAAATCCTATCTTAACTATGCACACCCCACTACATATATCGAGATATATTCAATAACAGTCTTTATAGTGCAACTAGTTATGGAGCATGTTTAACTGTATCAAAACATACAACAATATATGTTGGGACGAAATTGATCTCAAGTCTGAGGATCATAAATATAGTCATCACCATGAGCAATGTTATGATAGTTACATAATAATCCAAGACATATGCTCATGATGGGTCAATCCAATACATTGTTCTCTAAATAATATAATCATGTATCAATTCTGATATCTCTATGTCAATGACAACTCCTTTTATCAATCAATAACATGTTAGTCTTAAGCGTATTATTATTGTTCCTGCCCATAATAATACTTGATTATGGATCTTTTAATAATGTTATTATATGGACTTTATTATTTTTCAGTTTATATTAAACACATACATATAACTGAAAATAATATTGGCAATGCCTTTATTTAATAAAATCGATAAATAAATGTATTATTAAAATCATCATATGATTGGTCTTTGGGCATACTCTAACAGGTTTAATTCATATTAGTGGTAGAAGTGTTAATTTTTTGCTTTAATGGTCCAGTTGTGTCTAGTAACATCACTATGGTCGTGTCGGTGTCTTGGTATTAGTTCTTAGTCGTTAAAGAGTGTAAGGTGTGTATATAGACGCTCTTGAGTGTTAAGTTTTGATTGGTTGTTTCGATCGCCTTCTGGGTTATGGAATAGTTTTGTGTGTAGACAGAGGCGTGTTCGTTCAATACATTTGAATTTTGGGCTATTACATTGATCTCTTATTAATCTTGGTTTTGTGGTTGTTGGATCAGTTGTTAATAAGTATCTTGTACAATACATTCGAATTGTCGAGAGATTTCATCAAATAGTTCACAAAGAGTTTGTTTGTTTTTTTTACTTAAGGGGTTGAACTTCGCTTAAGGAGCACTGTTATGGTTCTCGTATTTGTTGTTGATCGACATGAAATGTAGATTGAGTTGGATGGATTTGATTTCATATTAAAAGTTTCGTTGGGTTATGAATTGGGACAAGTGTCTCTTGAGGTTGGTATACGTGGAGGATTATGATTGTATCTCGTTTTGGTATGAGGTACTCTTGTGATGGGTTAAGGAGGGAAGTCATGTGGTGCACAGGTGTGTTTATTGTTGTAAAAGGAGCAAGTTGGGTTTGTGAATCGATAACCTTGTCGAGAATTAGATGATTTGGTTTGAGAATATGAGGTGTTATTGAAGACTGGTTTGCGGTTGGGTTGTTGGCATATAGAGGTTTATGAGGAACATGTGACTATTTCAGGACAGTTTATGTGGTATTCGTCTCGACAGTCATTTATGTTGTTCAGGTATTTATGGAATCGTGTACTTTTGTTGAGATTCGCTTAGGTTGTGTTTCTTGATATTATTATTCGGGGTTGACTGGATTTCTTGATATTATTGTTCGGGGTTGATAGGAAGTTGTTTGAAATAAAGTTCTGAATTATAAGTGTTGATTTCGGTTCGTGGTGTTGCAATTCAAGTTGTTGTTTGGGTCCAAAGGAGTTATGAGCTAGTGTGGGTTAGAGGCCATCAAGAAGTACTGCCAAGGTTTGCTTTTGGTTAAATTTTTACCGACAGTGGTGGCTTGTTTTAATTGTGTTGATGTGGTTCTATGTATCTTGGAATGTTTGATTCAAGTAATTGAGGTTTTATTGTTGTTTTGATTGGGTTAAAATGCTTGGTGACCAATATGTTATTTGAAAATTAGATTTATGCATGATGATGTTATATAGGTAGGTGTTTCGTGATTCCAAGCTAGGGTATGTGTATGGTTGAGGATTTGAATTGAGGCGTGAGATTCTTGCAAGGGCATTTTGCGGGGTGTTGTGATGCGTCTTTGAGCTACGAAGATGTATTGGGAGTGGCGAGAGAGTTGTAGTGCTAGCTGGGATTAGAATGTATGGTTATTGAGTATGTTTATCAACGTTGGTTTGTTAACGTGTGAAAATATGAGTATCAATGTTTTTCGGGTTTGCTTTAGTAGGTTAGTATTCAGTAATGGAAGTGGAAACGTGTTATGTTGGACCTTTAGACAAGTTGTTCTTATTTTCATTGGGAAAGGAATTTTGTTTGGGTATTTTTGAACGTTTTCTAAGAGTGTACATTTCTATCTATGCGTATGATGGGTTTGTTTTGGGTTTGTAGTTGAGTTGCATTTTGCGGTGATGGTAGGTTGCGTAGTGTTCCTTTGTTGATCATTTTGGGTTGTGATCCTTAAGCTGTGTCGGGATTTTGGAAGGGTTTTCATAAGCGTCAGGGTTAAGGTCTAACTTTAGTGTTGTTTATCTTTCACAGATGGATGGGTTAGCCGGATAGTTACTTCAACTTTTGGATGTTATGCTTCGAGCCTGTGTTATAGACTTTGTTGGTTCTTGGTAATGTTATTTTTCATTGGTGGAGTTTGTGTGTTATAAATAGTTATCATGCTAGTATTAAGATGTCTCCTTTTGAGGTGTTGTTAGTACAAATTTGGCTTAGGAGATCGAAGATAAGGTTAAGTTGGTTATAGAATGTTTGAAGGTTGCTTTTGATCAACAGAAGTCTTACACAGATTTGAAGTGTTGCAAGGTTAAGTTTATCATGGACGATCTTGTGTTCTTGGAAGTTCTACCTTGGAAGAAGGTGTTGCGTTTTGGACGCAAGGGTAAACTTAGTCCAAGGTTTATATGTTCGTATGATGTTTTAGAGCGATTGGTCCATGAGAGCATTATTTTTTGTTGGTAGTTTTTGCTTCTATAGTCGATTTTGTGTGTGGGTAAATTTTAGTTTTGGGGATGTGAGATTGAGCTACATTACTCATAGTTGTTTACTAAGGTGTATCGTGGAGTTTGTGAGATTTGTAAAGTGGTGCAACGGAAGCATGGAGATCTGAGTTAGGTTTGGTGTATTGATGTTCGAGTTTCGTTAGTAGTTTACTTTCGATTGTTATATATTCTGAAATTCTGTAATGTCAACGGTTGAGTATTGTTTTGGGGAGGTTTTGAACATAGGTGCAGACTGGGTTTGGGTTGTGTTATGTTGAGTTTGGTTGGTACTGATATGGGTTCGTGAGAATAAAGATAAGTGGAAGGTATGGTGATTTAGTTAAAGTTGTGGTTGAGTGTCGGCATTGGTGTGATAAAGTTATGGTACCGTGGATTTGATTGGATTAGTTATTTTTCTTTCGAGAGGATTTTTGTTGTGGAGGAAAGTTGAGGTGTGGTTCATGGTAAGTGGATTAAATAAGAGGTTTTTGTTTGTGTGTGGTTATAGCGCACTTTGGTTTTGTTGGTCTTCAATTGTGTCAATCTTTTGAGTTAGAGTCTTTTTGTGATGTTCCCATGAGTCAATGTTAATTGGAAAATGTTTTGATTGTTTATGTGGTTATTTTTGTGAATGTGGTGGTAAGGTGTATCCAAATTTATGTTGTTAGAACTTAGTTGTGGTTTAGTTCACTTAGGGGAATTTCTAGGATTTTGGAAAGTTCTTTGGTGTGTTGTAACGATGTTTTCATAACTTTGGGTAAGACCTTAGTGAATCCGACCATGTGTGGTTGTTGTAGTATTTGCATATGTTCTTCGGTTTGATTTCGAGGATGACATCATTTTTAGGGGGAGAGATTTCTAACATCCCAAAATCGTGACTGGTAGTTCGGGTTGGTTTCAAGTTGATTTTTGGATTCCCAATAAAAAGAAAGAAAGAAAGAAAAATATTAAAATTTGTATTTTTTTTAAATAAATGTTTTGGAAAGGTTTTAAATGGTTTCATATATTTGATTTTAATTTTTGAAGTTAAATTAATTGGTCTAGTGACTAGATTGAAAAAATTGGAAAATTTGTAATTTTAGTCACCATTTTGTAAATTATCACAATGTCCAAAGTTTATGAAACAAATTTACCAAGGCTTATATTTAGAGTTTTCCCTCCTAAACTTCTTCCTTTTTACCACAATTCCATCAAGATTCATTTTAACCCAAATTACATTTTCTTAAATACTTGTTTTCTTTCCCGCGTTTTTCATTTTTCTCTCATTTTCACAATTTGGTAATTTCTTTTAACTTCCTTTATTTTCTCTCAACCTAGCTAGTCTATTCATTTTCTTTTATCTTCCTGATTTCTAAATATATTCTCCTTATTCTTGTTTTCAATTCTCAAAGATTATCTTTTCTCCTCTTCATTGTTTTAAAGCTTGATCATAATGGAGTTCCATTTTTTCTCAATTTCAATCCATTTTTCAGTAAGGTAAGGATCTTCTCCTTGGTTTTCTTCCATGCTTCGCAGGCAAGTGATTTTGTGTTAATGACTTTGTGGAATTATTGATTTAATTGAAAAGATTTCAATTGATTTTCAGAGTTAATTAATGTGTTGATTTCTTGATTGATTTTAAGGTTTTCTTAATAAAATTTAGTTGTTTTTGGAGTGATTATAATCATATTAAATCAGTTTTTCAATTGCAAGTGATTTGAATATTGATTTCTTGAAAACAATGTCAATTTTTGATATTTTTGGGAATTCGGGAATTTAGGTTTGTGAAGGTTGATTTTTGCGGTTTTATTTGGATTATATGTTGATTTTAGTTTTTAATTATCAACTTTTGTAAAGGAGAAGTGATTTAAATTAGGACGGAGGTGTCGAAGAGTCATTTCAGTAATATTTTTGGTAATTTTGACCTTTTTGCTCTATTTTAGAAACAAAATTCTACTCTATTTTAGAATAGATTGTAATGTGTATTTTTCTTTTGAAGGTCCTTATTGTGTTATTTGTTTGGAATATTTTATGGTTGGTGTTTGGTGAGCGTTTGGGAGCACTTTCGGTTTTCAGACAACAATGTCAGTGGCTCTCATTCTTGGAAATTGATATGATTCAAGGTTGAGGTTTGTTTATTGATATATTTGATTAATTATGATATGTTTATGTGATTTGGATAATGATGTTGATGATGATCTGAGTTATGTTGATTTATATGTGATGACACGTATATCGAAAACGTGAATATGAAATAGGAGTTATGTCGAATTGTGTACAATGTCTCACATATCGGAATTGGGGAAATCTGAATGTGAAATGAGAATGTGTTGTGTTGCAAATGATGCATAGGATTTTGAAAGCAATTTATGAAAATCTATATATATTCTGAATATGTGAGTTGATCATGATCATCAATTCCGATGAGTTTTTAAATAAAAAGTATATAATGTGAATATGTGATTGGACGAGATGAACTTTCTCACTGTCCATATATATGGGTGATCATGACAACTATCCGTAAGTGTGTTTCAAAATGTAATTGAATCAATATGTGAAAACTATGCATCATTGGCAATCACTCTTACTAAACTTGGATTAATTGGCTATTGTTCTTAATAAGACCTTTGGATATGAAAGACATGCCTAGGAAAGAGTAATCTATGACTTTTGTATAAGTGTGTGTGATTCAGGATTATATGGGGTTTGGTCGGTACATTGAGCTTTGCGTCGAGAAGATACATGATTTGGTTAGGCATAAAGTTTTTCTCCATAATTCGTCGTTCTAGACCTTTGTGAGTCCATAAACAAAATAGGAGTTGTATGGAGTCCGTTTATCAAATGAGTGAGTTGTGTTTCAAACAAAGGCCAATAATCTTAAAAATAAAAGTATGTGTTTTGTGTGGGCCTGCCAAGGAAGGTAATTGTGTATGAGTGCTTGTGAATGCCATTACTTAAGTAATTATATAACATTGATAAATTCTGGAAATTATGTGCATTTAGACTATGTAATTGATCTTTTAAGCATGTCAAGATGTTACTTGTAAGACGAGGTGAGGTCATATGAAACATGAGCATATAGGGCCATGCTTCATCTTGACAATGTGCATTGTCTTCAAATGATTGTCATTCACTGGGCTTTATTAGCTCACACTCGTTGTTACCACTTTTTAGAGTAATAGAATCGAGCAGAGGCGAGGGGCTTGGCATCGAGAGTGATCAGGCAAGGCAAAGGTTCAATGAAGTGTATATATTTTTGGAAAGCAAAGTGTGGCAATGTTGGTGACGTTTGGGACTTAGGCATACATGTGGTATTGATGATTTTTGATGTATGGAATATAATTATAACACTTGCTTTATGTTTTAAGATTGATGATGGTATAATGTGTTGATTTGAGAATTTTATGCGAGAACTTGTTTAGCCAAAGCATGTGAATACTCAAATGCTAATTTAGGCCTTAAAGAAGTGTTTGGAGTGTGTAGGAAAGCAAAACATAGTAAACTAAACATGTCAGACTCTTAGGTTGCATGAAATGACCTTAAATGCCAAAAATTATTAGGTGACTTGTGCT
This sequence comes from Hibiscus syriacus, assembly GCF_006381635.1. Taxonomy (NCBI): domain Eukaryota; kingdom Viridiplantae; phylum Streptophyta; class Magnoliopsida; order Malvales; family Malvaceae; genus Hibiscus; species Hibiscus syriacus. The sequence continues at coordinate 2,953,296 of NW_024062770.1, forward strand.
TGAAATGAACTTTTATCCAATTGTTGACTTTGATGTCAAATCCTTGATTGATGTGTTGACTTGTGTTAAAAGCATGTTATACCTTTGTTTTGACATGCATGAAGTGCTTAAATAGTGTCCAAGCATGTTCGTAGTCCATTATTATTTTTATGTGGGTGATTAGTTGACCAAATATGCATGTTCTTGATAAATCTGTATTTTTTCAGAAAAAGGATTGATACCTTAGGAGAAAAGATCGATCGCAAAGTTTCATTTTGCAAAAGATCGATCCATTTTCAAAAGGATCGATCCCCGTGAAAAAGGATCGATCTCTTTCAAGAAAGAATTGATCCCTTCAATGTTTTGCTCGATGAAAAAAGGTGTAATTACATTCATTAAAGGTTTGAAGTATTCTTAAATTCTAATTTGACCCCTGAATGATTATTTGAATTCAATTTAACCCAAAAATTTATTTGTTTAATTACTTATACTATTAATTTTGAAATTTGATGATATTTGAGTGATCACTTTTTAAACACACTTATTTACATAATCGAAATCTCAATTGTATGACATTGTCTGGTATATAAGTTTTGTATATTTACATTTAGGTCCTTAATTTTGTATGGTTGATTGAGTGATTGTCTAATATCCGATTGGTATATAATTTTGAAATCCACTTCTTTATGACAATGTTTAACATTTGGTATCCTTAAGTGGGTGATTTGACTTGTTGATTTATTATACGATGTGAAATTATTGAAATAACCATAAATGTTTAAATGTAGTGTTTGCATGTTTAATTGAGGTTCAATTTCTTGTTAGTTACATTGAACGTTGAGTGTGATGAATATTAAAAAAAATTAATTTTTTGATTCCCCAAAATGTGTGCAATGTGGATCCTGATGCATCCAATATGATTGGAACCTAATGTACGCTCAGGTATCTGGCTCGGACTCTTGGATTGGGTATGAGATGTTACATATTGGTCGTTTAAAAGCACATTTCATTGCATATAGTTTCATTTAGGTCCATGTAGTTGTATATGGGAGTGATGTTTTATTATAGCATTTTTAATGACAAAAACTGGTGTTGCTTAATGGGAAAGATTATGTTTTGCTATTAATGTGCAGATGATTGAGTTAAAGTGGAGAATTAATAAAGCTAATAGAGATGAAAAATGCTACAACATTTTGGATAGTATTTCTAGGTGCAGAAAAAGATTGAAGAACAAATATATTTTGTTGCCAAGTTGTTAAGCCCATACGTGAATCCCTCTGCTAAAATGTATAGCCTACACGTGTGAAGGGTATATTCAATTTTTAAGAGGTAAGCATAAGGATATCATATTCTTAAGGGAAAATTGATTAGCTCAGGAGTTAAATAATTTTTGTGAATTTAAGAGCTTATTGGGAGTCGAAAAGTTTCTTAGGAGTTGGAGAGTTTTTATTTTTGTGTATAAATAAGATAAGAGAGAAAATGAGAGGGGGTAACTAGGGGCAAAAAGTATTCATTATTTCAAGAGGATAAGAGAGAATACGAGAGTTTTTCTTCCTCCTTTCGTAGTGTCCTCCATATCCTAGCTTCAAGGGGATAACAAGCTAGGCCTTCAAGAGAAGCTAGCTTACTATGGTTGTTTAAGGCGACGGTTCAAGCTCATGGTAGCCCAATTGATTGGATGTTTCTTTCTCTCTTTTATGCTTTAATTTCTCTATTTTATTTTTGGGTTTGCATTAAAATGAAGATGATGATGGATGATTTGAGCTCTACCATGAACTAACTTAGTTGGTGTGGGTTTGCTTTGTATAATTACATTTTGTTTAAATGTTTTCTTTGTTCATTGTTTAAATTTGTAATTACTTAGACTTGTAAGAGCTTTCGAGAGTGAGCCATTTTTAAGTACCGATGCCTAATATCTTGACAGTTAGGTTATATCGACATGAATAATAGAGCTAAGCTGGGATTGCAAGGCTCTAACTCACTTTAGACATAAGAAAAGGGTTTCAACGATTAAAAGGGGCGAGACTTAGTCGATATTATTACGATGTAGTTTACATTGAGAGGTATTGCCATAACATTTTCATTATCAGGTTCCTTACTAGAGATAGCCTAGGAAAATTTTAGAAAACCCTGTTGAGAAGCATACTCACAGCAAAAGTGAATCATTATAGACACAATGCATAAATATCCTTAGTAAACCCAGCCATTTATCCCTATAGAAGCTTGTTTGTGCAAGGATTCCAAGTTTCTTATTTGATACGACAATGCTCATTTTATTTTGCTTTAGCATTCTAATTTGTTTGTCATAGCATTTTATAATCCACATTTCAATACTTGTTCATACCACACTATTCTATATTAGTTAGAATTTCAGTGTATAACCTGTACTTAAGGTCCCTCCAATCTCTGTAGAGACGGTACTCACTCACTACTATATGACTTGTTCCATTGTGTATACATGCAATGTTTTACGTGCCATAGCATAGTAAATTACACACGCACCAAGTTTTTTGCATCGTTGCCAGGGATTAGCAATTACTGATTTTAAGTTTTGTTTTGCACTATTTTATTTCTTCTTTTTGTATATATTTACTGGTTATTTTTTTTTTTGCATTTTTAAAGTGTTGTAATCTTGCATGACCCGTAAAGAACCATGTACAGAATTCAAAACCAAGTTGAGGATCATGTAGATATAAATGTTGTAGCAAATCTCTGTGATGGGGTTGTAGCTCATCCATATGTTATTCGAGATTATTTAGCTCCCATCTTGGATGATCTCAACCCTTAGATTGTAGCTCCAAAGATTCAAGCAGCCCACCTCAAGCTCAAACTGGTAATGTTTGACATGTTGGACTTGATTGGACAGTTTTTGTGTGCTCCTCATGAGAATGCAAGGCAACATATTCGTAAATTTTTTTATGTGTGTGGCTCCTTTCGATAGCAAGGTGTGTATGAAGATGTGTTGAAATTGAAGTTATTTCCAAACTTTTTAAGAGATCGATCTAGGGCAAGGCTTATTGTAATTCTATCAGGTTCAATAAAATCAGGGACATACTTATGCAAAAGCTTTTTGCTATGACATAATCCACCCAACATGGACACTAAACTCAAAAATAATATAGACATAGCATCCTTTTGTCAAGCTAACGATGAGTCAAAGTATAAGTGTTGAAATCCATATAAAGGACTCTTAAGCAAGTGCACAAACCATGGATTCCAAGATTAGACGCACGTTTTCATGTTCTCTCATTGTGTAAATGCTCCAATGAGAGTGACACTAGATGATTCTGTAAATGGTAATTTGTTGGACAAATAACTTGAAGAAGCATTTGATGCCCTCAATAGGATAGACAACAACGATTATCAATTTGCTTCTTCGAGACTATGAATTGGGAGGAAAACTCAAGGGACATTTGAGTTGGATGCTGAAGACTCAGTTTTAGTCCAACTTTTTGCTATCACCATCATGCTGAAAAATCCGCAATGCCCTAGTAAATCGAAGAAAATAAAGGTTGCAAGCTTTTTTTTAAACTTTAATATGGCAATTATCATGTGAGTGAGTGCCCTGGAAACCACAAGCAACAACCTCTACTCGAACATTTATGACCCATGATAGCATCAGTATCCAAATTTTTCTTGGGGGAATCAAGGCACAAACAATGCAAGTAACTCAAATCAACAGCATAACATGACTGAATCCTTATGCTATTAAAAAAATATGTTGTGGCAAAATACCAACAAGGGGTTAGCATCTTCATCGAACATAAACTCTTTAGAAGCTAGTCTCCAAGACTTTATAGTAACTTCAAAGGCTTTATTGTAAGAACATTCCGCATCTGTTAAGAGTCAAGGAGCATTATTACAAAGTCAAGGAGTATTATTGCAAACTCATAGTTTTTATTTAAGACCATTGGAAACTCAAGTGGTCCAAATTGCTACAGCATTACATGCACGCCTACAATGCAGTTTACCCAGTGATATTGTTGTCACTAAGGCTCATTGCAAGGAACAATTTATTGCATTCACCTTAAAGAGTGACACCCAGATTTATAAAGATGCTATGTACGGGGAGACACTCGGGGAACCCAACCATGAGATTGTGCACAAAGATCTGGGTAACTATCAATGTCTTTAACACGCTCAAACATGCTGATGATTTCTATTAGTACAAATGATGAGATTGCTACTAATGTTCCCCCTACTGCACAAATATCATAGAAATTACAGCACCTCTGACCAAGCATCACATGAAGAGGATAATCGATCACGTTTAGACTACTCCACCTGAGGAATCTAAGGAAGACATGCCACCACTCACTACCCTAGAACCTGAACAACCCATTACTAAGCTAAAAATGCAACGAGTCAAGCATGACAAGCATAACAACCTCACCACCATCAATGTAGATGTTTGTCAAGGTAACTTGCATTGCATTTCATATAGTTTTGCTTAATTTAGTTTTCATACATTCAGGACAATTCTTTCTTCAAGTTTGGGGGAGATAGTGTTCATAGTTAAGCATTTGCATTGATAGTTGTTATAGAATTCTGCTATGACATTTGTTAGGTTTTAAGATAGTTTTTGGAATAACTTGATTATGCCCGATGATGATGAATTTTTTTGTTGCGATTAATTGCATGTTCATGACTGTTGAGATTGATAGAACCAAATTTAGGACTTTATTCTTTTTGATTTATTTATACACGATTGTATGCTTTCTATGCTTAAGGAAATTAGAAACTTTCTATGAAAGAACTATTACATGCCTTAGCATAAATTTATTTAATGAACTTAAATGATAAATGATAGTTTGATATGATAAATTAAACTCCTTTGTGCTTATTGAATGTGTTGAATTGTGAATAAATGCTTCAGCATAACTATAGAGTGGCACTCCTCTTTTTTATAGAATTGCATGTAAACCCACTTTAATAAATGATAGCTATAGCATATGAGTAAATGAAAGTAGTCATGGGATGACTCTGCTCAATAGGCTATGGAATGGGGTGTTTGCGGCACTTCATTTTAAAGTCTAGGAAAGTAGGTGTGATAGGCTAACTCCCCTTGTAGTTGTACAAAAAAATTGGAATCTTAAGGGAATAAGAGTAATTGTCTGCTTAAACATTGAATAAATGCTATAGCAGAAAAGAGAGCTTGCCTAGAAAATTTCTAACTTTGTTAGGCATAGATTGGATATAATCATGCATACACATGTAGAGAATCATTTCCTAGAGAAAATTTATTGAATTCTTAACTCGTTTAACATGTTGAAGCCAATTGTTTCTAAGTGTTGAAATTTTATGTCATCTTTATCTTAACTTTATCACAATATTCTTTTTAGTTGATCACTATCCACTACTTGAGGACAAGCAATATCTTAATTTTGGGGGTGTGATAACCCCATAAGAAGACTATATTTCATGCATTTTTACTTAGGTTATTGGTTGCTTAAAAGCTCATTTCATTGCATATAGTTGTATCTAGGTTTATGTAGTTTCTTATGGTAGTGATGTTTTACTGTAACATTTTAATGACAAAAATTGTTGTTGCTTAATGGGAAAGGTTATGTTTTGCTAATGATGTGCATGTGATTAAGCTGAAAGTGAAGTGGAGAATTGGTGAAGCTGAAAGAGATGGAAAAATGCTAAACCATTCTGGATAGCATTTCTAGGCGTAGAAAAAGATTCAAGGACAAAGATATTTTGCTACCAAGCTGTCCAGTCCACTTATGAATCCCATTGCCAGCTTTTCTAGCTTATACGCGTGAAGAAAATATTACCTTTTTAAGAGACAAGGAAATCCCATTATTTAAGGAGAATTGAAGAACTTGAGAGTTAACGATTTTTCGAGATTTAATGAGCATGGGAGTTAAAAAGTTTTTTTTGAAATTTAAGAGCTTATTCGGAATTGAAAAATTTCTTAGGAGTTGGAGAGTTTTTGTTTTTGAGTATAAATAAGACAAGAGAGACGAAGAAGGGATAGCAAAAGCTATAATGTCTCCGTTATTTTTCTTTTCTTTATTTTCTTCCTCCTTTCGTGGTGTTCTCTATAACCAAGCTTCAAGGGGATAGCAAGCTAGGCCTTTAAGAGAAGCTAACTTGCTAAGGCGATTCAAGGCGACATTACAAGCTCACGGTAACCCAATTATGCTAGCTTGGGAGTTTCGTTATCCCTTTTATGCTTTGATTTCTCTATCTTCTTTATGGGTTTACATTAAAATGAATGATGATGATGAATGATTTGAGACTCTCAATGAACTAACTTATTTGGTTTGGGTTTTCTTTGGAGGATTATATTTTGTTTTTAATGAATGGTTGATGTTTCCATGTTTGTTTTTTCATTGTTTAAATATATAATTACTTAGACATGTAAGACCTTTCGAGAGTTAGCCATTTTTTAAGTATTGATGCCTAATATCGAGAGAGTTAGGTTAGATCAACATGAACAATGGAGCTACTCTGGGATGGCAAGGCTTTAACTCACCTTAGAGATAAGGAAAGGGTTTCAATGACTAAAAGGGGTAGGAATTAATCGATATTATTATGTTATTGTTTACACTGTGAGGTATTGTCGTAATATTTTCATTATCAGGTTCCTTACTAGAGATAACCTATGAACACTTTAGCAAACCTATCAAGTAGAATACTCATGGAAATGATTAATCATTCTAGGGACAAGGCATATGATTCCTTAGTAAACCCAACCACTTATCACTATAAAAGCTTGTTTATACGAGGTTTCCAAGTCTCTTATTTCATACGCCAGTGCTCATTTTATTTTTCTTTGGCATTCTTATTTTTTTTCACAGCATTTTACACTCCAAACTTCAATACTTTGCCACTTTATTTCCTTATCACTTGTTCATACCATACTATACTATATTAGTTAGAATTTCAATGCATAAACTATACTCAAGGTCCCATCAATCCCTATGGAGATAATACTCACTCACTGCTATATTGCTTGTTTGATTGTGTATTCTTACACGGTTTTGCATGTCATAGTATAATACATTACACATGAAATAATTCTAAAAGTGATCAGTTAAACTAGTGCAGTCAATATAAAGAAGTAAACATTCGTGAAGTATCTCAGTCTGAATGGCTGAATGATTAACAAGTATCAAATTGTTGAGATCTATTTAGTTCGAATTGACTTATAATCATTATAATTCAATATAAATCCTTAAGTATTCATATTACTATTTTACACTTATTGGGTTAATTTACTAATAATTCTTTAATAATCAAAATATCTAATATGCCTCTAATGGCCTTAATAATGGAATCACTCATGTTTATTCAAATATTAAATAATTTTCATGTAAAGTTTCTAAATACCTTTATAATGTATCCAAATCTTAAATGGTCACGAAGTATAAATTTCTAAATGTTTGTTAGATATGTTAGCTATCAAACCTTTTTAATGGGAATCTCATTCTGGACTCATATAAATCTACAAAAGTTTCGTGTTTCCCTTCCTGACAATTACCAAGTTACTCCATAAAATAATTGGATCATTTAGTGTATTCCCTATGCACATGGATATTTTATCTATTTTTAAAAGTATGACTCTATTATTAGAAATAAAACACAATCTCTAATATTTGTTTCCTAATACAAAATATAATTGGCTCACAAATATATTTGATGTTTTTGTTTACTATTTAATCTGATTTATATTGGGGTACCATCAGAGTTCTATTATGGAGTTTCTATAGCTTTAACTCTGATCAAGCTGGTAATTCCTTATAGATTTGTGGTATCCGTTCAGGTTGGATCCTTTGCCTAATAGGCCTAGGCTAAGTCCTTATTGATGTAGTTCTTGGAAATTTCATATCAGTGTTCGATTGGAGGGTAATTAGTGCTTTAATTAGTCATTATTTTATCTTTAATCACTCCCTGACTTGTCGGTTTTTGTTAATGATTTGGGTGTTTAAACTTGTTTTCTGTGTAGGATGTCGGATTCCAAAAATGATACTTAATTGTCGTGTTTATGAACTTTTTTTATTTTCAGGAATCAAGGTCATCTTAGTGGGCATGACTTGGGGTATGACTGTGTCTGACATGGCGTCCAATCAGCAGCTTCTAGCAAGTCCAGTCAGTAGCTTCTTGAAGACGAGAGACTCAACCATAAATTCAAATTTTAAATTGGGATTTATCTTTGTTTTTAGGATTTAATTAAGAAACAATTCAAGAATTATTTGTTATAATTTTTTCTATATTTTTAGGGTTTTAGGAGAGTATAAATACCCCACTGGGAAAGCTCAAAAATGTATCTCATTTTCATTTGTTCTTAGTTTTCTTTACTCTATAAAATTTGTTTTCTTTTTACTTTCTCTTTTCTTTATTTTTCTTTGAAATTTTTCCTTTTAAATGCTAATTATGGTTTCTACCAAGCTTAGCTATGTTTTTCATAAGCCAAAGGCAGAAGCGATGAATGAATTCCAACCGTGTGAATTGAAAATTGCCTTATACCCTTTGGGTTACATTTTAAGTTTTCTGGAATCAAGGATTAACAATCGGCCATCCTTTTATAATCAAAAACGTTTTCCTTTCAAAAAGTGTATGTTGGATTAATTATGATTTCAATTAATAGTTGGGAGGAAGGATCGGCTTATAGCACATTTGACTTCCTTTGAACACAATTATTAGCGGTCCGCTATCGAGACGATATAATCTAGTTAGGTTTTCCAAAATTAAAACATAGTTGGTTTTAACAAACGATTATCGCGGTTAGTCAACATAAGAACTAGGATCCAAAGATTAATTTTGGATGATCGATTCACTTGGGAGAAAAAAAGTTACACGGGTTGGGCCATGTAGATTGTAACCAACATGAATCTGAAACTAATATTCTATTCAATGATCGAAGAAAATGAGGCAAATCTAAAGCCTGAGGCTGATTTTATTTCCTGGAATTTCATCTCTACTATCTTTAAAATTACTTTCATTATTATCTTTAGATTCAATTTTCTTTCTTTATAAATAATCAACAAATCTCCCCACTTTTCTTTATTCATCTTGCAATTTTTTCCTAGATAAAAAATCAAGAACCAAATTTTTGGCAACTTTTGTAGTCTGTATGGATCGACCCTTCTTCTCACTATACTATTATATTTGATTTATTTTTTAGATTTTGGATATTTATTTGACATAGAAACGATGTGTGTCAAATTAGCATTGTTGTAAGGGACTTCGACAAAAGTTACTAATTTATTTTATTTTTGATTTATGACCAGGCAGAACCAAGTACATTAGAAGAATTTGCTCAAAAAATTGAAGCACGAGCTAGACGAATCCAAGAAAAAATGCTTCGAGAGAAGGATGACAAGAATAGTCAAATCTCAAATGAATAATTAACTCCACCTCCTAAGAAGGATCAAGAACTAAATCGCACTTCACACAAGAGGAATCACTGATCAATGAATCGAATTCTGAAACCGTTGTTGCACCTAACTACGATTTCACACCATCACCAACACTGATGGGTGATCACATCATTCGCAGGTTGGCCACAACTCTTGTGATTTAACAACCTCTCTGCATTGCCTTCCCTCAAGGATAGACTTTGTTTCAACTAAAAACGGGGTCGATTCATCTTCTTCTTCCCTTTCACAGACTCCCCGGTGAGAATCTGCACAAACATATCACAGAGTTCTGTATGGTCAGTTCCAATATGAAACCACAGGAGTATCTGAAGACCAAATTAAATTGAGAACTTTTCATTTTATTTATCTGTCTTAGAAAAAATGATTATTTTATTTACCTCTCAATTCAATTAATACATGGTCTAATTTAATTCTTATCTTTCTTGATAGGTTGTTCCCAGCAGCAAAGGCAATAGAATTTAGAAGAAACATCCTGTGAATCAAAGAAAAACATAGGGAAGCACTTTACGAGTACTATGAGCGATTCAAGAAACTTTTTCTAAGTTGTCCGCAACACGAATTAACCATGTAAACGCTTCTCTAATATCCCTATTAAGGGTTGCTTCCTATGGAAATAAAAATGATCGATGTTGCGAGTGGATGAGCTCCCGTCAATATGACCCCAAACGCAACAAGGGAATTAATTTTTACGATAGCAACCAAATCTCAATAGTTTAGCTCTACAAGTGAACCCATATGATGGGTTCATGAGGTAAGTATCATTTCCCTTGAAAATAAAATCAATAAATTAACTAACGTGGTTAATGCCCTTATTATAAGAAAAATTGTAGCAACAAGAGTATGCAAAATATGTACAATGCCAAACTATCCAACTCACTATTGCTAGATGCTACATGAAGAAGATGGCGCACAAATAAACATAATGGGGAAGATTTCGGTACCTCCCTAGAGGCCTTACAATCCTCACAGAACCCGGGGTGTAGATATCACCCGAACTTCTATATCAATCGCCGAAGCCATCACTTGAATAAATCGTCGAGCGATTGGCTCTATGGAAGTTCTAGAATTACACTGAAGCCCATTTGTAATAGCTTGAAAAACAAATGAGTCAACTAGAACAAGCTCTGAGTCACTTAGAATCACAAGGTAAACTTCCATATCAAATCAAGGCGAACCCACGAGAAAATATAAGCACCATAACCCTCAAAAGCGGTACAATTGTCGCTCAACCAGTCCTAGAAGCTGTAGGTGCAGGATCCCAAAGGAAAAAAGAAGAGTCAAAATCCAGAGGTAAGAAAAAGTAGTTGACATATAATCCCAAAGAGAAATAGGAGTTGATACAGATTCTCAGAGAGAAAGAGGAGTTAGCGCAGGATCCTATAGAAAGAAGAAAAATGACTTACAATCTGATTTTGCGCCATATCCCTATTTCATTCCACCTTCTTTACCCTCATGGTTAGTAAAAAGAGATAAACAAGGTGAAAAGAATGAAATTCTTAATGTGTTCCGAAAAATGGAAATAAATATTATGCTACTTAAGGTGATCCGAAAAGTTCTAAACTATGCCAGATAACATAAAGATCTCTACAAAAATAAAAGGCGACTTACCAAAAACAAGATAATGAATTTAGGTAGAACGTCTTAGCAGATTTCCAGCGATGACTTCCACCAAAGTTGAACGACCAAGGTATGTTCCCAATACCTTCTATAATCGGTAAGGTTAAAATTAAGTGTGCTATGTGCGATTTAGACGCCTCTATCAATGTAATGCCTCTCTCTGACTATAGTTTAATTTCTATTTAGCCTTTGAAGGGGACGACAGTTACAATTCAGCTTCCCGACAGATCAGAAATCTATCTCGAAGGGCTCCTAGAAAATGTTCTGGTAATGGTAAATGACTTAATTTTTTCGCCTGGTTTCTATGTTATTGATATGGAAAATGATCGTAGCAGCACTAGTTCTGAAATTCTCCAAGGTAGTCCCTTTCTAAGCAAGACAAATACAAAAATTGACGTTTGAAGTGGAATTCTTACCATGGAGTTCAGCGGTGAGATTGTAAAATTTGATGTTTATAAAGCAATGAGATATCTGGATAACGTGCATAGTATTAATTTTATTGATGTAATTGAACCTGTTGAAGAATCGGGTAAATAAAAATGAAAGAACACAAGAATTTTAATGAGGTTCAGCAATGTGCTTACGTCCTCAGTGCCTAGGCGGCACTAGAAGTTTTTATTCAATATCTCATAGGTTTAGGTTACATCTCTATTTATAATAAATAAACCCTGGTACAAATTTATAAATATAACACTGTACCGTACCGCAAGGCTATGGCCCCGCACCCCCAACCCATAAAATCGTAATCCCCACTACGAGACTTTCTTTGTAAGGATAGTTGATGTTCCCTTCACTCACTCTGCTCCATCCCCTGTCCTCTTTACTGGTATATTTATGAGTTATACCTAATAAATCTCCACTTTAGTGAATATCCTGCCCCTTAGGAAACATTCAATATGAGTTGGGTTACCTTACTTATTTAACAACTCGAAACAAGTCCAAGCAATGCTTGAACTTGTCTGTTGTAACTGGCTTGGTGAACATATCAGCGGCATTCTCATCAGTATGTACCTTCTGAAACAAAATCTCTCCAAATGCAACCAACTCTCTGATCTTGTGAAACCTTACATCAATATGCTCATAGTACTTTGATTGTCACAAAGTAACTGAACTCCACCTTGCTGAACACCCAACTCCTTCACTAAACCTGTAAGCCATAAAGCTTCTTTTGCAGCTTCAGCCGCTGCCATGTATTCAGCTTCAAATGTAGATAGTACCACCACAGATTGAACAATAGACTTCCAATAAATAGACCCTCCCCCAAGAGTAAAGACATACCCTGTCGTATATCTTCTATTATCCAAGTCACCTGCATAGTCTGAATCCATATATCCTACAACCAAAGGATTATCCCACTGACTACCAAAAACAAATCCATGTCCCACAGTACCCTTAAAGTACCGAAAGATCCACTTGACTGCTTCCCAATGTTGCTTACCAGGTTTTGACATGTACTTACAAACTTGACTAACAACATGAGCTAAATTAGAACAAGTACATACCATTGCATACATCAAGCAGCCAACAGCATTAGAATACGGAACCTTTGCCATATCTTCAGCTTCCTTATCTGTCTTAGGGCACTGTTCTGATGAGAGCTTAAAGTGATTCGCCAATAGAGTGTTAACTGGTTTTACGATGCTCATCGCAAACCTTTCTAGCATTTTCTCAACATAACCCCGTTGAGATAGCCACAGTTTCCTTGAGTCTCTGTCCCTACAAATTTCCATTCCAAGAATTTTCTTTACAGCACCTAAATCTTTCATATCAAATTCCTGACTCAATAACATTTTCAAACCGATAACATTATCCATGTTCTTCGTAGTAATTAACATATCATCAACATATAGTAATAGAAAAATAAAAGAACCATCATCAAGGCTCTTAACATAGACACAACAATCATACTCACATCGCTTGTAGCCAATCTTGATCATATAAGAGTCAAACCATTTGTACCATTGTCTCGGAGACTGCTTCAACCCATACAAAGATTTCTTCAATCTGAAAACTAAATGCTTGTTTATAGGTTTAGTGAAACCTTCAGGCTGCCGCATGTAGATCTGCTCCTAAATCACCGTGCAAACAAGCAGTTTTCACATTCATCTACTCTAAATGAAAATTCTAACTAGCCACCAATGCAAGTATTGCTCAGATTAAAGTGTGCCTGACCACAAGAGAAAAAAATTCATCATAATCAACTCCTTTCTGCTGTGAAAAACTCTTTGCTACCAAACTAGCCTTGAACTTATCCCCCTCTTTTTCTATTACTATTGTTTTCTTCTTATACACCCATTTACAATCAATCGGCTTCTTACCCTCAGGGAGGCAAACTAACTCCCATGTACGATTGTGATTCAAAGAATCCATCTCCTCAACCATGGCAGTCGTCCACTTGTCATTTTCCTGAATAGTAACTGCATCATGAAAAGTAATCGGATCATTATTGCTAACAGTGAGTGCAAAATAGACCAAGTCTTCAAAACCCAATCTTTTCAGAGGCTTTATATTCGTCCGTCTCACCCTGTCTCTGGCGAGACTATAATCCTCCAAATCATCCGTGGCGGAACCACCAGAAGTTAGTTGAGAAGTTTCTATTTTCTTAACAGGAAACTTCTCGAAATCCACTGCTGTCAATTCTTTCTTCTACTGTAACATGAGATGTTCATAAAAAACAACATCTCTACTGATCACAATTTTCTTCGCAACTGGATCCCAAAACTTGAATCCTTTGACACCTTTCTTGTAACCCAGAAAAATACACTCCTTCGATTTTGCATCAAGTTTGGATCTCTCATCAGCATGTACATCTACATAAGCAGGACAACTAAAAATACATAAGTGATCAAAAGTAACATCATGACCAGTTCATACCTCTTCTGTAACTTTCCCAGCTAATGATGCCCTTGGAGATCTATTGATAAGATAACACACCATGTTAACAGCTTAAGCCCAGAAGTGCTTGGGAAGCCCCGTATTCAACCGCAAACATATGGCTCTTTCATTCAATGACATGTTCATCCATTCCGCAACACCATTCTGTTGTGGTGTCTTGCACATTGTAAAATGTCTCTTAATCCATGCTTCTTATAGAAGTGTAGAAACTACGAATCTGTGTACTCCGTACCATTGTCAGACCACAAACACTTGATTTTTTTCGTCCAGTTTGGTTTTCTACCTCAACTTTCCACAGCTTGAACTTCTAAAAAACGTCAGACTTCTATTTCAAAAAATACACCCAAACTTTCCGTGAAAAATTGTCAATAAAAAGTAACATAATACCTAGATCCACCCAAAGACAATGTCGTGGAAGGCCCCCATACATCAGAATGCACATAATCAAGAATCCCTTCAGCTGTGTGCTTTGTAGTCTTGAAACGAACTTTAGTTTGTTTACCAAGAACACAATACTTTCAAAAATCAAGCTTACAGCTTTTAACACCATGCAACATATTTCTTTTATGTAATTCATCCATACCACGTTCACTAAGATGAGCAAGACGCATATGCCACAGTGTGGTAGTATAATCACAAGACTCAACAGAATGTACTCCACCTACAATAGTACTCCCTAACAATCTGCAAATATTCCCTGCAGTCATCTTTCCTTTCATCACAGTCAAAGCTCCTTTAATAATCCGAATGGTTTCCCTATCCTCATCATCCTTAGGAATAAAACCATTCTTGTGGAAAGTGCCCAAAGAGATCAAATGCTTCTTCAAATCTGGGATATGTCGAACACCACTCAACGTCCGAACAGAGCCATCATACATCTTAATTCTGACCTCATTGATACCAATAATATTGCAACATCAATCATCACCCAAATAAACAGAACCAGAATTAACCAACATGTATGTCGAAAACCATTCCCTATTTGGCGTGATGAGATAAAAACATCCATAATCAAGAATCCAAACATCCGCCAATTAAGTCATTGAAATAGAGAGCATATCACCCTCACTGCAATCAGAATTGTCATCCTCGACCACATTCACAGACTTGGATGAGTCATCACGCTTCTCATCAGTCTAGTTTTTCAACTTCGGACAGTCTCGCTTCATATGTCCCGCCTCCTTGCACTTGTAACAATGAATTGTCTTCTTATCCCTAGATTTGGATCTGAAATACTGTTTCCCAGACCCTACCTTCTCTGGCTTCCATCCATGGTCTCGATTACCTTTGAGATATAAGCTATCAGCTTGAGAGTTTTCCCCTCTATTCTGCTTCTACTGGTTGTGAGCCAACAAGGCTGCAATAATCTCCTCAACTTCGATAGTCCCTTTCCCATATATAAGAGTAGTCACCATGTGTTCGTAAGAGGGAGGCAACGTACACAATAAAATCGTCAATTTGTCTTCATCCTCAATTTTCAAATCAATTCGAGCCAAATCAGAAACGATTTGATTGAAGGCATTCACGTGTTGCACCAAATCATGATCGTCCTGCATCTTTAGCCCATACAACCGCTTCTTTAGATACATTTTAGTCGTTAAGGATTTGGACATAAACTGACTTTCCAACTTCCTTCAAATTTCATCTGGGGATGATAGATGCATGACGTGATACATGACCTCGTCCGCGAAGCATAATCGTATGGTTCCTGTTGCTCGCTATTGTAATTCTTGCCAATCTTCCTCCTCCATCGACGCCGGTTTTGTAGGTCGCAATGCCTTCAGGATCCCTTGTTTGCCATAATCCGAAGTTACCCTGACCATCAAATTTTACAACTTCAAAATTTGCTCTTGAGGTCTCTTAGAACCAATAGTCTGATAATAAACCATAAATATCCCCTTAAAACAAACCACACAAGATAAACTATCACCCAACCACTTATCACTTCAATGATAATATAATTGAAATCCTGTATTTTCCCCCACGTGATTTATTCACAAACCACAATTCTTTTCATTTTCTTTTTTTTCTTTCTTTTTATCCTATCACTTGTTCAAAGTCCCTTACCTTCTTCATTCTTTTTTCTTTTCACAAATTTCCAAACCCACGAGGTTATTTTAATCAAAACACTCTATCTTCGTTGTTTTTTTATTTTTGCCCATTAAAAGCTTCAAAGTAGTTATCAATTCAGTACTCAGTTCCTTTGATCTTCAGTATCAGCCCGCGCTCGATTTGTCTCCTACCTTCACTATCCATGCAATGCCACCATGGTTCGATCAAGAAATCAAGAAACTATAAATTACCTTTGGTCAATTAACCGTAGACACCATTGCTCACCATCAAATCAAAAATTTTAAGGTAAATTCCCGCTTACTTTTATTACTTTATTATTGATGAACTACCTTTTTGCTTTGCAGAAAATTTCAGCATCGATCTACACTCCGAAAGCTTCTCTTTGAGTGGTCGAAGCCAGTCGAGCACCTCTCGCCAAGTTCGCGGTCACCATTAAATCGGGGAGTATTTCCTCTCTCTCTCTCTTATGCATTAATTTTCATATTAAGATAATATGACTTAAGTGAGGGGGAATTAGATTGAATTATCCTTTGCTTATTTGATTGTGTTTGAAATTGAGCAATTTCTTGATTCTATTTGTTGAAAATTCTTGTTGCATATATTTTGTTTTGTTTAATTTTCTTGTATTTCTTTGTAAATTCAATCTCGCTTTTGTTGTGATTTAGGATACATGATATCATGGCATGAGTAATTAGTGTAAATTCTTCTTGGTATTTCCATGAGTTCGATAGTTGAATTGATTACATGACTTAGTAAATCGAACCTTTCATGTGAGTTTTGGACCTAATAAGCATATATTGCATTCTTGCACTTTGTTTTAAATTGAGTGTTTCGACTAATTATTTACATTCTATAACTTGTAGTGTAATTATTTTCGAGACTACATAATTGAATATGACGCTTTAGTGTGATAGGGGCATTCGGATTTAACCCTTTCTCTACCCAAAACAAATAGCCTACCCTTTGTTAATTTTTCTCCCTTAGTGAACCAATTTGAGCCTTGAATTCTTTTCTTTGTTTACCACATCAATAACCTGAGTCTATTTTCTTTGTTCTTTGTTACCCTTTTCAAAATAAAAGTAAGCTTGTTTCAACACAAAATAAAGGAACTATGCAGAAAAAATAGTGTTGGTTTGAACAGTGCAGTTTTGGTTCGAACAGTGCATAAAAAACAGATTTAGTTCAAAAAGTGCAGTGCAAAAAAATAAACAGTGCAGAAATTCGAAATTGTTCGAACAACAAAAAAAAGTGCAGAAAAAATCAGAAAAAAAGAAGAAGAAAATATGGTTCGTTCGAACAGAAAAAGTTTAGAAAAAATAGATAAATGGTTGTTTCAATTTTGTTATCTTCCTTTTTGCTTGCTTCGTTTAGATTAAATTCATGAAATGAGCTTATTTTTGTTTTAAATTTTAACGTGTTTTTTCCTTTATCCTACCCGAACCATAACCTCATTACAACCCTTTCCAAAGACATATTGATTATTGCATCATATTCATACTTAGCAGTGGAGATTAGATTTAGTTACAAGCTTATGGTAATGTGTTTATTAGTTTAGGCTTAAGTGATTCTTTCACCTGAAATACTTTGAGTGAATGAGTGAACCGATGTGAGGTACTAACTCTTGTTTCTTTGAGATTAATGGAAGATTGGAATGATATGACTTGTTTACATTTAAATTAGTTATACTTTTGCTTAATTGTTCTTAAGTTTTGACATTTGTTTATTTAATTTTCTTAGATATCTTGAAAATTTTGTGAAATTGGAGATGGAAACTTGAGATTTTTTGACATGTTAATTGATAAATGCTTGAAGACAAGCATTTAATAAGTGAGGGGGAATTTCATTAGTGCTTTAAATAGTCATTATTTTTTTCTTAATTACTCCTTGATTTGTCAATTTTTGTTGCTAATTTGGGTGTTTGAACTTGTTTTCTATGTAGGATGTGGAATTCCATAAACCATACTTAAATGGCGCGATTCTGAATTTTTATTTATTTTATGGAATTAAGGTAATCTTATTGGGCATGACTTGGGGATGAGTGCATCTCACATGGCATCTAGTCAGAGCTTCTAGAAGGTCTAGTAAGCAGTTTCGTGAAAAAGAGAGTCTCGGTCGCAAATTCAAATTTTAAATTAGGATTTATCTTTTTTAGGATATAATTCCAAAATTTTCAAGAATTATTTGTTATCATTTCTGCTACATTTTTATGGATTTATAAGAGTATACATATCCCACTTGGGTAAGCTCAAAAACGCATCTCATTTTCATTTGTTCTTAGTTTTCTTTACTTTATAAATTTTATTTTCTTTTTACTTTCGCTTTTATTTATTTTTCTTTAAAAGTTTTCTTTTTAAATGTTAAGTATGGTTTCTACCATGCTTAGCTATGTTTTTCATAAGGAAAAGGTTGAAGCTGTAAATCAATTCTGATCGTGAGAATTGAAAAGCACATTGTACCTTTTGGGTTACATTTTCAATTTTTTGGATTCAATGATTGCCAATCAGCCATCATTTTATAATCAAAAATGTTTTCCTTTCAAAAAGTGCACATTAGATTGATTACGATTTCTATTAATAGTTGGAAGGAAGGATCGTCTTGTAGCACATTCGACTTCCTGTGAAAACACTTAGTGGCGGTCCGCTAAGGGAAACTGAAATTGGGTTTAATTTTCATCGAGACACTATAATCTGAGTCGGGTTCCTCTAAAACTAAAATAGAGTTAGTATTAACAAACAATTGTCACAGATAGTCCACATAAGAACTAGGATCCAAAGATTGATTTTGGATGATCGATTCACTTGAGAGAAAATAGTGTTACAGGGGTTGGGTCTGTAGACTGTAATCGACATGAATCCGAAGCTAAGATTCTATTCAATGATCAACGAAATTGAGGCAAAGCTAAAGCCTAAGGCTGACTTTATTTCATAGAATTTTAGTTTCTACTTTCTTTAAAATTACTTTCTTTATTATCTTTAGATTCAATTTACTTTCTTTATAAACAATCAACAAATCTCCCCCTTTTTCTTTATTTATCTTGTAATTTTTACCTAGATCAGAAATCAAGAACTAAATTTTTGGCAACTTCCATAGTCCTTGTGGATCGACCCTTCTTCTCACTATATTATTCTATTTTATTATTTTCGAGATAAGTCCTTATTGATGTAGTTCATGGGAACTTCCTTTTGGTGTTCAGTTGGAGGGTATTATTGTGGTTTTAAATTTTTTTTACTGAAATAAATTAATAATATTCTTAAACTATCTGTACACTTATTTTTGTTTTGTTAGAACACTTTAGACTCTTCAATTTAATCTTTGTGACCTATCTTTGTCTGACTCTTTCTATCTATATTATTCTCAACCGTTACCTTGTGTATCAATTAAAGGACTTTCCACTCTTCTCTGGAGCTTGTAGATATATGTAACACTAAGGAATTTAATGCTTTACCATATATCTGCTTGACCTTTTATATTTATCCGGTAGTTTTATATTATTGAGCTTTACCAAAGCTCGCTTTGTTACTTGCCATTTCAGGTTAAAGGATTTGACCATGTTCTATTATTAACATTAGTGAGGGGAGTTCATTCGATGTCACTTGCAAAGTACGCTACAAGGTAATTAAGGGCATGAAGGTCATATTTTGTATGTAAATTACAATCTAAAACTTGTTTTGCTATTGTATATTATTGAATTACGTGTTTAACATCTACATGATTCATGAACTTAAGTTTTTATTTATAAATTTTTTTAAGATTTGGAATGGTTTAAGAAAAAAATTTATTTTTTCTCGGGTTTTAGTGTGGGTCGCTCCTCTGACCCTAATATGACACATCGAATCGGATCAGGTTACCCGTATCGATTTAAGGGTGTTACATGGAAGCTTTCACCCGTGTAATCACTTAAAACTAAGAACATATCTTTAGTTTTTCTCAAATACATAAGTATGTTCTTTACGAGATAAGAGAGTGTTAGAGCTTGGTCCACTCAAAGATATGAGGTAAGGTTAGGGTGTTATAGCTTGCTTCAATGTATCGTGGATTTGGGACCTATGTGAGTCCTAATAATATGGGAGTGGTATGGAGTCCTTTTATCTAATGAGTATGCTGCATTTCAAGAAAAGTGCCAAATAATCATGAACTAAATTGTGTATGCGAATTGTGTTGGCAAGTGCAAAGTAACGGTAATAGTACATATGTATATGAAATTCGGCAGCAAAATAGGTAAGATATAAAGCATAAAAACATTCTGATTTTTTGTGCATTTATGTTCATCTCATGTGCATTATAGCAGGACATTGAATGAATAACATGTGACGTAAAAACAATGAGGTGACATTTGTGATGCTTTCCTTTACCTTGACGTGTATATCTTGTTTGAATGTTAGTCATTCAATGATCTTGTAAGCTCACACTCTTTGTTAACAATTTTTAGATGATTAGTGGCTGGTTTAGAGTTTTAGAGGCAAGACACTTGGTGGTGATCAAGGTAAGGAAAGCTTTTGCAATGGTATGTTCGATTTTGATTTTGTTTCGAGGCAATGTGAAAACCTTATTGGGATGCTTGCTGGATTTCATATCTTAGATATGTTGCCGGTATGCAAGTAACCTATAATGAATTATGTTGAGCTTTAGCTTATGATTAGAATAACAACTGAAAGTATGCTGAAGTTGAATTGTATGTTGCGAATGATGTTTAAGTATGCCAAGTATGACGAAAATGTGAATTATATCTTAATTGCATGTCTTAATCACCTAAACAAGTTCTAATGTTATGACATAATATGTTTGAGTTAAAAAAATGCATGGAACGAAATATAATGCATAAAATGAATAGGTGACTTAAAGTTGACCTTTTATGCAATTATTGAATTTTGATCCCAAAAGCATGTTGAATTATGTAATTGATGTTATGAAGCATGTAACATATGTGTTTTGACATGTTCTAAGTGCATCAAGTATGTTCAAGCCTATGCATAGACCCTAGGATCAGTTGCATTACCATTTGATAGCATTTTCTTGCATGTTCATATGCATTTTCTACATTTCCAAAAAAATGATAAATCCCTCCAAAAATGGATTGATTCCTGGTTGAGTTTTTGGCTACTGGAATGCATGGGTTCAAACCTCCATGTAAAAGAATTTAGCATTTGTCTTCGGATGATCCTTGAGCCTTAAAATGAATTGAAAATTGGTCTAGAACTTGATTCTTAATTAATACATGGTTTTAAGTCAGAGTTGTTTGAGATGTGATCTATCACTTTATAATGAATGTTCAATTTGATTTTTGCTATTTAAATGCATGTTTTGAATGGTTTACATTTTAGTCCTTAAAGTGTCCATTGTTCAATTGAGTGCCTAATTGAAGTCTATTTCCTCTAAAAATTTAACTGTGACTAATTAATATCTTGTAATGTTTAATAATATGATTTATTCTTAGAATTCATGCCCATGTCTAGTAGGTGAAGCAAAATGACTATTTTGCCCTCGATTGATAGTTTTGTATGTTTCAAAGGCATGCACTATTTGTAACTGAATACATACGTTCAAAGATATGTTTATTGCATGATTAAGCATGATTGTTTGTTTATTTTCTCACGTTTGTCACTTAGTAAGCATGAGTAGGATCTGTTTGTCTGATTAACTATAGAATCTAATGTGACATTAAAATTACTCGGGTCATTCTTCATGGTTGGGTATAGGGTGTTACACTAGGATTGATGAGTATTTGTATTTTATTCTGTAAACATTGAAAGCAGTAGTTGTACGTTAAGCCATGTCAACTTATTCTTCGTGAAGCCATGAATGTCCTTATATTATCCATTTTGGTATGAATACAATGTACTCAAATTGGTATAAAAAGGACAGTATATCAGAACATGTGACTGTGGATATTATCTGTGGGTTGCTGTTGAACCTTCCAAGAGAGATTTTGTATGGGTCATTATGGATTGTCTCACCAAATTGGACTCATTTTATTCTTGTTTAGGTTAATTATTCTCTAGTTAATTTCGTTATACTGTGTATCTCTAACATTCTCTAAATTTCGTGAGGTTCATAAGTCTACCATTCTTGACATTGTCTGATTCTAGAGATTTATACATATGACATTAAATACCCGTATGATGCATTATGTGGACGTAAATGTCATATTGATGGACTGAACTTTCAGAGAGAAAATATCTAAGTTCAAGTCAATTCCGGATACAAAGGATGTTGTCTAGTTGATCTATAATCTTTTAAGAGAGGTTTTAATAAATAGAAATCATATGTTCTCCTGAAAAGAAGAGGTTGAGCCATAATTGAGTTCAATTTTAGAAATTAGGTTGTTTCCAAAACACTTCAGCAATGGAAGGTACTAGGACCTGGGCGTTTGAGGGCAAGCTCAACCGTAGGTTATTTAGACTAGTGTATTTTTTAGTTAGTAAGAACAACTATGCTAAATGATACATTTTGATCCCATTCATATTATTTCGATTGAGGATACGTGGTTCAAGTCTAATTTGTTCTTCAAGGAGAAGCCTAATCAGATTTTGGATATACGAGAAAGTTTTACAGAGCAAACAGATTCTGATGGTTTAAGTTCAGTAATAGAATCAAGTCCCCTATCGAAGTAATATGGAAAAGTTCATGAACTCAATATTTGCATATGTATGATTCAGATAAATTTGAATGATTAAATTTCTATAAAGGGGAAGAGTTATCAAATCCATATTTGGGGATAGAATTTATTATGTACAATTATAGATTAAAATGAATCTTCTTAAAATCTATGGGCTATTTCATGCATTCTAAGAAATTTAGGACTATTGGTTGGATTTTCAACCTTTAAAGTAGTTGTGTTGTAAAATGAATTGAAAAAATGGTGAAAGCCCCAAGGTTTTGAACTTATGAATTTAGGGGCTGAATTGGCATTTCTTATCAATTAAGCTACAACATCTTTGAGGACCTTTTCATCTCCCATTTTTTCTCCCTCATTTTTTTTTAAAGTTTACTTCTCTACATAAAAGTGAATTTCACCATTGATTTGTCACCGTATGAGTATCTATTTATGACATTAGCCACGCCAAGTAACCTAGCTTTCTATTCTACTTCTACTAGTACTAATAGTGTCATCGTTGTTATCATCGTTGAATCAGATGAAGTAGGGGAAGTTCTAATCTTTGATGGAAGCATATCTTTTCCACTCTCCATCGTTAAACAATAGTACATTTGAAGGACTACTTAATTAATTTTATTCAATTCTAGAAATTTTGATGAAATTCTAAGCTAATTGGACATTGCATGCATCGCACGTGTCATCCATGCACATGAGCTTCGTCTGCCAATTGGAACCAGTATGTATCCAACCCGTACCTGATCTGTATCAAACCCGCAAAACCCAATCTATAACCCATGGCTTATTGGGCCAACTTGTTTGGCCCAGCTCATGATAACCCAGTCCACTCTGTTAAGGCCTAAAAATTGACCCTAGTTTGCTTGCTCCGAGTCAGACTAGTCCAGTCCAAACAAAAATGATTTTGTTTAGCTAAATGATCTAAACCGAACCAGTCTGGTCTAGTTGAGTTGTAGTACACTTAGTCAAGCTAGGCCACATCATCCGAGCCAAACTCAGTTGACCCATTGATTATTGACCGCTGCTGAACATTGATCGTTTACCATTGACTTCGATTTTGACCGATTTTAATTTTGGTATCTTGATTGTTTAGTATTGAGTCTATTGTTATGGTATGTTTTTCCAAATAATTAGGAGGAAAAATAGACATCTTAGAGTGTATGGTGATTAATAAGTTGATGGAAATAATATTTTTGCAATGAGTTGAATTTGATGGATTAAATTGAATAAAGTTAAAGTGAAAAGTTCAAGGGAAAAACATAAAAAGTGAACATTTGATGTAAAAAGTGAAATAAAGTCTTAAGTGTTTTCTAATTTGGTTGAGGAGGGCGTTGTTCAAATTTGATTAATGAATGGCATAAAATGAAAAAGGAATTGGTGAAATTTTGAATCAATTTTGCAAGCCCAATTGGAAATGTTTTTGGCCCAAATACTGACAAAAGGTCTAATGAATCAATATCTAGGCCAACTTGTCGATAAAAAAAACTAGAGTATTAATATTAGTGTTATTAAACACTAGTTTTTCGGTTGGATTTGACCCAGGAATGTTTGTGAGACCTCCGTGACTTTATAAATGCCTTCCTAAATAGTAAAGCTCAACAATTTATAACCCTAAACACTTCAAATCGCTGTTCACCATCTACTTTAGAGAAAAATCTTGATTTTATTATTCTTTAGCTTTCAACTCTCAAGGAAGTCTAAAAATAGTGTTCCTTGAGCCCATTTATACATTTTTAATCGTCTTTTACATAGCTTATCAATACTCTACTGATCCTTTAGTCATTTGGAGGTGAGAATAATGGATTTTCATCGGTTCTTCACAATAAAAAATCCTAATTTTTGGTGAGTATGATTTTTAGAGAACTCTTTGTGTATATTTTTATTTTATATAGATAATAATGGATTTAATATGAATTTTTTAAGAAAGTTTGGCTATCGATACTCATAATGTAAATTTCAGATGATTTTCATTTTTTGGTTTCTTTTTATTGTATTTCTTGCTTTAGGTTTATGGATTTTTTTAAGAATATAGGAAACTTTTATTAGAGAAAATATTTTTTATATTAAAGGTAGTTGTCGCGGCCGTCTTTTGGTTGGGCCCGTAATTGGGCTTCGACATAGGAAAATGGATTAGGAGTCGTCACCGATCATTTATTTTAAAACAAATGGGTTGATCGGATACCTAGAAACGTCTTTTAAAAACAACTTTAAGAAAAATTATTTTTAAGACAAAAAACTTATCTACGTTTATAGAGATTCGATTAAAACGGGTTCGGGAGTCGGTTACAGTCAAGGAAGGATTAGCACCCTTGAACTGCCTTTTCGGTACCATTTAATTTTCTGTTGTCGTAATTGTGAAAATTTAAATTTAAATTTAAAAATTCAATTCGAATTGTTCACATTTAATCGATTGAAATTACTACTGACAACTGTGACCAGGAAAACATTCTGAAGTCTTAATCTTCTGATGCTCCGTCGACATGCCATTTTAAAACTCCAAGCTAGAAACTGATATAGTCGGCTAAAACAAGTAACAATTGAAGGCGACATAGATTAATAATATTTTTGTTGCAATTGTAGCAGGGCATTAAGGAAACGAAGACTAATTAATAAATTTGGCAACGTAGACTACAAACATAGAACACCATAACAATGATGAAGCTCAAGTTTCAGGCCTTGTTACACAATGTTAGTGCGTGCATTGTGTTGTGGAATTCGGGTTAATTTCCACCAATAATAACAAATTCACATTGAAAACTATTATCTAGGTGACTAGTGTGAAAATGATTGTACTAAAAATCACACCAAGGTAGATTCCCAGGAAAGATGAGGGGTCACAATTGTCCCTCTTAAAACCCACTTTCCTTAGACAGAACTAACAAGACAAGTAATTTTAATAGGACAATAATTAACAACAACTACACCCGACAATAGCTATTAAATAAACATAAAGAGAACACCAATATTTAACAAGGTTAGGTCAAAATTATGCCTACCTCCTCGAACACTACTAAAATAATATTTCACTAATAGAGGAAATATTACAAAGAGAAAGAAAGAATACAAATAACCTTTAATATAGAAGAAGGCTTATATTTGTGGGATACTTAACTAAGGAGGATGATGGCTCTATTTATAACAAAAGAATTTCCCCTCCTCCTTATACACAACCAATGTGGGACTTTGCCAAAAAACCAACAAATCTCCACCTTGGAAAATTCCACACACATCTCTCAAAAATTCAATCTTCAGAGTGTCTACAAATTCATCTTTCAATTTGTAACAATATTGACCAAGTCTAAACATGTTTAAACTTGACCGTAGTTACCACTTTTGTCAACATATCAGTAGGATTCTCAATGGTCCGAATCTTCTGGATTATAACTCCACCTTCTTCTAGAATATCTCGTACAAAGTGATATCGAAGATCGATATGCTTCGTCCTTGCATGGTAAACCTGGTTCTTTGCTAAATGAATAGCACTCTGACTGTCACAATGCACTTTGATGTGCTTCTGTTCCATTCCCAATTCACCAAGCAACCCTTGAACCCAAATTGCCTCCTTCACAGCCTCTGTAACTACCATATACTCTGTCTCTGTAGTAGACAAAGCCACTGTTGACTGTAAGGTGGACTTCCAATTGACTGGTGCCTTTGAAAATGTAAACACATAACCAGTAGTTGATCGATGCTTGTCCAAATCACCTGCATAGTCTGAATCACAATACCCAACTACACACTGACCATCTTGTTTGTCCTGCTGAAAGACCAAACCAACATCTACGATGTTCAGAATATATCACAGAATCCATTTCACAGCTTGCCAATGCTCCTTTCCAGGATCATGCATATACCTGCTCACAACCCCAATTGCCTGTGAAATATCGGGTCTCGTACATACCATTGCATACATAAAGCTACCAACAACACTTGCATACGGAACCTTTGACATGTATTCCCGTTCTGCATCATCCTTAGGTGACATGGTGTACCAAGCTTGAAATGAGGAGCAAGAGGTGTATTAACTGGTTTTGACTTCTCATTCATGCCAAAACGTTTTAGTACCTTCCTCAGATATTCTTTCTGAGACAAACAAAGCCTTCCCAATTTCTTATCCCTTGATATCTCCATGCCTAGAATCTTCTTCTCTTCACCAAGATCCTTCATCTCAAACTCCTTGTTCAATTGAGTCTTTAGTTTCGTAATTTCTGTCTGACTCTTGGAAACTATTAGCATATCATCAACATAAAGAAGAAGATATATATATGATACGTCTTGTAGCTTACGTAAATACACACAATGATCATATTTGCTTCTTGTGTACTTCTCCCCTATCATAAACTTATCAAATCGCTTGTACCACTGCCTTGGAGATTGCTTCAATCCGTACAACGATTTTTCTAATTTGCACACCATCTCTTCTTTTTCAGTAACTTTGAATCCATCTGGCTGAGTCATGTAGATTTCCTCATCTAAGTCTCCATGTAAAAATGCAGTTTTTACATCCATCTGAACTAGTTCCAAATCCAACTGTGCTACCAAAGCCAACAAAATTCTGATGGAGGAATGTTTTACAACTGGAGAAAATACTTCATTATAATAAACTCCCTCCGTTTGAGCGTAGCCTTTAGCCACCAATCTTTCTTTGTAGCGGATGTTACTCTTGTCAGGAAATCCATCTTTCTTTGCATATACCCACTTGCACCCAATTGCCTTCTTTCCATTCAGAAGACTAGCTAGTTTTCACGTTTGATTCTTTTGAAGGGATTGCATTTCTTCATTCATGGCGATCCTCCACTTTTTATGATCTGAACTTTGGACTGTTTCATTAAAAGTGGAAGGAACGTCATAAATTGCAATTGGTGATGCAAAAGAGACCATATCAGCATAACGAGCAGGTTGTCTAATGGTCCTCTTTCCCTTTCTGAGTGCAATTGATTCATGTTGCTGTGGAGGTTCTTGGGTATGAACCTCTTCTTCATCTGACTCTTCTTCTACCATAGGAGAATCATCATCAGTTTCTTTACTGGCTGGGTCAATTTTACTTCCTTCAAACTCCACCTGTTTGGGAGTTCCATCTGTCTGCTCCAATTTTTCTGAAGTCACCTTTCTCAACATGGTAGATTCATCAAAGGTAACATCCCTACTGAAGATTATTTTCTTTATTTCTGGACACCAAAGACGATAGCCTTTCACACCAGAGGTGATCCCCTTAAAGATCACCTTCTTTTCTCTTAGATCCAGCTTTGACTCCTTAACATGGTAGTATGCAGTGGAACCAAACACATGTAAGGAATCATAATCTGTAGCAGGTACTCCAAACCATTTCTCTAATGGTGTTTTACCACCAATAGCAGTCGATGGTAAGCGGTTGACAAGGTGACAAGCATAGACCAAAGCCTCAGCCCAAAATTCTTTGCCTAACCCAGCATTAGACAACATACACCGAACCTTCTCCACTAATGTCCGGTTCATACGCTCTGCCACCCCATTCTGTTATGGTGTAGATCTGACAGTGAAATGCCTGACAATACCTTCTTCTTCACAGACTTTCATAAATAGATCATTTTTGTACTCTCCACCATTGTTTGTACGGAGACGTTTGATTTTTCTTCCTGTTTGAGTCTCCACCATCTTTTTCCATTTAAGGAAAAATCCTAGCACCTCATCCTTTGTCTTCATTGTATTCACCCAAACTCTCCGGGAAAAATCATCAACAAAGGTGACATAATAGTATGGTCCTCCCAATGAAGTTGTCTTGGAAGGCCCCCATATATCTGAATGAACATAATCCAAATTACCTTTATTATCATGGATTGTTGTTCCAAATTTCACCCTCGTCTTCTTCCCTCTGATGCAATGCTCACAAAAAGCTAATTTGCAAGCCCGAGAACCCTTCAATAATCCTTGATCTATCAACAATTTCAAGGATTTTTCACCAACATGCCCCAAGCGCATATGCCATAACCTGGTTTCTTCTGACTCTGTTCATCAGTAGAAGCTACCACTGCTGATGTCCCTACAATTGTACTACCCAGAAAGTAATACACATTGTTTCTTTTCCGGATTCCCTTCATTATCACCAGTGCACCAGAGATAATCCTCATAATCCCATCTTTTTCCCTCACTTCTAAACCTTTTGACTCTAAGGTTCCCACAGAGATGAGAGTTCTCATTAAATATGGTACATAATGGACACTTGTTAAGGTTCTGATTGATCCATTCTGATTCCTCAATCGAATTGAACCAATTCCAAGTGTGTTAAGAGGGGAATTATTTGCTGTGTATACAATTCCACCTTTTAGTTCTTTAAAATCAAAGAATCATTCTCTATTGGGGGTCATATAGTGGCTACAAGCTAAATCTAACAGCCATGAACTGGAATAGCTAGTTGATGGCGTAGCAGCGAATGCAAAATCTGAATTGTATCATCATACTCGACCACATTTGATTCTGAGACAGCCTTTCCCCTTTCAGCTTTGTCTCTATTCTTTAGCCTGTGACATTCTTTCTTCCAGTGCCCTTTTTCTCGACAAAAGGAACATTCATCTTTTCTCAATCTGGACTTTGACTTCGATCTCCCTCTCCTTCCTTTATTCTGACTCTTCGAACGACCTCTAACTTTCTCAATTCATAACTATACAAGGCAGCAGTTACTTCACTCAGAGACACATCAACCTTCCCATGAAGTAGAGTAGTTTCAAGATACTCAAACTCATCAGGAAGTGACCCATCAACATCAGAGCTAGATCTTCATCTTCAAAAGTCACGTCCATATTCATCAGATCAGTCACCAGCTGATTAAAGCTAGTAATATGATCATTCATAGTGGTACCTGGTACATAGTTGAAGCGGAACAATCTCTTTTTCATGTAGAGCTTGTTCTGACCGCTTTTCTTTAAAAATTTCTCCTCCAGTGCCTTCCACAATTTACTTGCAGAAGTTTCGTTAGAAAATGCATACTTCTGCTCTCTAGAAAGACACGATTGAATAGTACCACATGCCAATCTATTGATCCTCTTCCATTATTTCTCCTTGACATCATCTGGTTTATCTCCTTCAATAGCAATGTCTAGACCATGCTGAAATAGGGCATCTAGAACCTCACTTTGCCACATGTCGAAATGACCGGTGCCATCAAAAATCTCCACTGTAAATCTAACATTTGTCACAACATTTCTTGCGGATGTTTTTGTGTCGTCTGCAATTTCTGCTACAAATTCTATTTAATAGCTGTCAATGCGGAATGTCAATTACCCTAAGCCGCAACCACAGAGCATACTAAAATAACCAAGAGCGCTGATACCAATTGTTGTGGAATTCAGGTTAATTTTCACCAATAATAACAAATTCACCTTGAAAACTATTATCTAGGTGACTAGTGTAAAAATGATTGTACTAAAAATCACACCAAGGTAGATTCCCAAGAAAGAGGAGGGGTCACAATGGTCCCTCTTAAAACCCACTTTCCTTAGACAGAACTACCAAGACAAGTAATTTTAATAGGAAAATAATTAACAACAACTATACCAGACAATAGCTATTAAATAGACATAAAGAGAACACCAATATTTAACAAGGTTAGGCTAAAATTATGCCTACCTCCTCGAACACTACTAAAATAATATTTCACTAATAGAGGAAATATTACAAAAAGAAAGAAAGAATACAAATAGCCTTTAATATAGAAGAAGGCTTATATTTGTGGGATACTTAACTAAGGAGAAGGATGGTTCTATTTATAACAAAAGAATTTTCCCTCCTCCTTATACACAACCAATGTGGGACTTTGCCAAAAAACCAACACATTGTTGAGCAAAAAGAGCATAAGGTCGAATTATAGTCGAAGTAATTACCCTGCTGTAAGCATTGTAATTGAAACTATTCATGAGAAGATCGGCCACGTCATTCTCCAACAAGTCTCAATCGAGAAATGGTGCCTACGGTTTCAAGTTCCTTCACATTACTCCCGAGCAAGGTCATCACAGCCCAGTCCACACCAAATCAGCCATGCAAAGTAATAAGATATTAAAAAATATTGTATTCAAATATTTTAATAGAGATAAAGTTCCAACACCAAAGCTAAGATTCAAGATATAAAATTGAGAATTAAACACACATAACACATTGCTTTCAACAAAATGTTTCTCATTTTGTTTGTGGCCAAAACAAGCAAAAACATCGTACCAAAGTTGAATACGCCATCACTGTAAGCTCAGCTCTCAGTTTGCTCCCTCAACCTCCTAATAGTACTCCTCACCGTAACAACAATGGCAGTGTTCATAGTATATGCACCACCAGCTTTAACTTTGCCGCAATCCTTGCAGCCCCATATTCCGACGATAACAGCGCTAACACGACCTTCTTCATTAAAGCAACTGATGCAGAATCTTCTATTAGAGTAGCATGTATTTTTTCATGAACCACCTCGAAAGCCGTGAGTCTGGATCTCTGGTTTCGGTACAATATGCCCTTTCTAACACTCCTTGAGCATGAAGGGTGCGAATTACACCAAGTGCGATACCATATCTAGCTGTGGCAAGACTTCCAGTGTTGCAGTGGGTCAAAACCAAAAATATCTTTGAATTATTCTGTTGCTGCTGGAGCAAAATAGCACCGTGAGACTCAATAGCTTTGTTTGTAGCAACATCATCGTCAAGCATAATTTCCGCAGCTTCTATATAAGCCTGAAAAACATTATCTAGCGACCATCAAGCTTAACGCGTTGCTTGTGTGCTGCGTCAGAGTCCAGAAAAACCATCGTTTTGTTCCAGGACTGGGTGGCGTTGATGTACGTCAGCGCGCCCCAGCTGTCGGATTGGTAGCAAAGCGCGGCGCTCATCCATGTACGTGCGTCCTTGATCTTGCCGCGCGTCAAGGCGTTGATGGTGAATTTGATGCGGTGATGCGAGTTGGAAAGGAGCTCGAGGCAAATAGTGGTGATGTTGGTTCAGGTGAGGTTTCCCTTGGAGGAGTCGAGGATGGATTGGACCATGGATTGTCCGGTTTTGAGGTTCTGGGAAGATACATGAATGGTAGATTGGATGATTTGAAGCAGTGGCGGATCCAGAAATTTAAGAGTGGAGTTCAAAATTTTAATTTTCTTTTTTTAAAAATAATGAGTATGCAAAAAGTGTAATTTTCCCCCTTTTTCCTTAACACATTAAGTTAAATTTAACCACTTTTTCAAAATAATGGGATGTACTTGTCCCCATAGGCTTAGTGCATCCGCCACTGATTTGAAAGAAAGTTGGGTTTGGAGGGAGAGAAGAGTATTGTGTTAAAGCTGTCTCACACGGTTGCGGGAAACTAGTGGATCGACATGCAAGGCGGATTTGGCAGGCGTTTTAGTAGAGGTGGTGGCGATGGGAGTCTGAGAGACCACCCTCACTCTCTCTATGCATTTTTAATTTACAGCCCCCCTTTGCAGGTGGTATATCAAACAAATTATATAACCCCAGCAGTCACAGCCTGTCCCCAGCAGGGGTGTAAACGAGCCGAGTCGAGCTCGACTCGAACTCGAAAACTTTAAATGTAAGCTCGACTTGAAAACTTGCGAGCCTATAAATCAAAAGATCGATTGAAACTCGAGACTCGATTGAAGCTCGATTTTGAGCTCGATTCAAGCTCGAACTCGATTCAAGCTCGAACTCGATTCATGCTCGAACTCAAACTCGAATTTGAGCTCGGTTCGAACTCGATTCAAGCTCAAAATCGAACTCGAATTTGAAACTACAAAAATCTTATAATACATTTAAAATATATAAATAATTTTCCCTTGAATCAACTATCACCAATACATTTTTTTATGATAATATGAACTCATTTAAAAAACATTATAGGATGCATACAAGAGTAGTTATGGTTGTAGAACAGGTTCTAAACACATAAGATCAAACATGCACCCACAGCAGGCAACCATTTACAATCATCCCCAAAGCAAAACAACAACTCTTGCCATAAAAGTATTGTTTCAAAACTCAAAATACAAAGGCAAACAGAGTTGTCGAGCAGAAAACATACAGCAATTTACAAGTTTAAATTGAACATATCAGCTCTGGCCTTATCTTCAAACTACCATAGAAATCGGGTAACATTAAAACAACAAAAATAATAAAAAAATTGATGAAGAATTGATGATTCAAAACAACCGCAGTCTCCACAAATTCAAGTCGTAGCAAAAAAAATTATAGTCAAACATCCTGATTGTTTTATTTTACTTTGGAAAGAAACATATTGGTTATGTTCATTGTACAATATGTTAGATAGAAGAGGCAACAGAGCGGTCGAATTGAGATGTAATTGTCATCATCGTATTAAAAATAAATAATAGCTGATATACTTTCTTTATCTCTGTAATTCTGCTTGGAAAATCACAGCTGCCTATCAGAATAACGACAATGGCTAGAATACTAACTATTCTTTTGGTGAATGTGGAGATCATGATAGCAGAGCATAGATTATGTTCCAAGAAATTTTAATAAACATGTTTATAGTCATACTCATGAAAACATATTACCAAAAAATAAGAACACGTGCAATGATATTTGTTCGTGCAACTCGTTGACATTGCAGTAAAAGCTTGTCGTCCAAACTACATGTGTCGTGATATGAAATTCAACCAGAAAAATCTGGGATATGTGCAAGAGGTTATGCAAATCAAGTTGACACACAAGTTCTAAATTATAGCAGACATATTCAATGCTTGAGAAGAACAATGAATATAAGGCAACATTCATGAGACTTGAATGGACAAATAAGAAACATGTTTGTTAAAACGAGTGCCTTTGATAGATAACTTCAAAATTGTGTGACAACAAGAGAAACAACTTGAAAAAATCAGATGGAAAGGGGGATAGCAAGTATGAATACCGATTTGTGTTCATAATATTCAATTTTTTAGATAAGATTAAGCGATTAATAGAAAGTTTTTACC
Organism: Hibiscus syriacus; assembly: GCF_006381635.1. Lineage (NCBI taxonomy): Eukaryota > Viridiplantae > Streptophyta > Magnoliopsida > Malvales > Malvaceae > Hibiscus > Hibiscus syriacus. The sequence goes on from NW_024062770.1 coordinate 2,986,798, forward strand.
TGATTCATTGCAACATAGGCATGCCCTTTATGTATAAACACCCGACGACCAGCTACAAGTTCTGGAACTTCTTCAAAAGGCACCTTAATAGGGTGGAAGCCTGGAAGGTGCACAAATAAGCTAGTTAAAACTAGAAACTATGTCAGATTTTTATCCAAGGATTAACCCTGGCCTATGAAGACTAACTATGAGACCATCGATGTTCTCTCTAAACCATAAATCGCCAACCGAGAATGATATTATATTTAACACTGTTTAATCCAGACCCCTTTATTTCTCCATCCACGTGCTTACTATTACTAATACATGTAAATGGTCAGAGCACTCTATACACCTAATTGCAATACTACTGAAATAGGTTATTATACATTATATTAACACATGGCTACAGGAGATGACTTCCAGTAGCAAATCAATTCTTTTTCATAAGGGGTAAGCAACCACTGCTTTTTGGTTGAAATTTAGAAGATCAAGAAAACACAATAGTACCTTCTAGAATATTGCATTAGCTGCAAAAAGAAAAGAAAAAATAAAAACCAATCATAATATAGAAAAATGATCAAATAATGTTTATTTTTTTATTGGTAATCATAGTTTTATGACTTAGACAAGCATACATTATTGGAGGGATTGAAACTATGAACGGTTATGCTTCAAAATGGACCACAAAGGAGAGATATGACTGATAGAGCTTGGGATGAGCCTCGCCGTTCAGCGGTACTGCTATGCTCTTTATAAGTATTCACTGGTTGAGAAAATGAAAGAAAAACTAGCAGTGGCCAAAGAACAGTAAGTAAAACTTACCTTCTCGTTGATAGGAGCTAGCCTTTCTCGCCCAGAGTCTTGGGGGAGCGTTTAGGCCACGGTGGCTGTGGGTTTCTGCTAGGGCTGTGCAAGTGGACGAGGTTTGAGAGGAGAACGGCCAGGGAGGGAAGTTTTATCCAGAGAATGTTTTGAGGGGGAAATGAATTAGGGTAAGAGTTTTTACCCTAGATATCTTGCTTTAGTGTTCCTTGAATTTGTGCTTGTTTTTAATTGTGTCTTGTAATTTTAATTATTTGACATTGTAATCCCTTAGTTGGCTTGTTTAATTTAATGAGTAGTTTCTACTTTGTATGCCAATTTTCAGTTTTATATTGTTTTGGTCTTTCATTGCATTTTTTAAATATGAGTTTAAGTTATTAATAGTAGGTTTAATTTTATATTGTTTCATCTTAATGTATGAGCATTAGCATTTCATTCGTATGTATGCATGTATCGTGTAAGCACACTTTAGTTTAGGTAATAATTTAGTCCCTCTTTAGGATTGTCTTCTTTAAGTAGTTATGTATAAATTAAACCATAAACCCTAAACCTAAACCTAAACCCTAAACCCTAAACCCTAAAACCTAAACCATAAACCCTATCACATAATTATAAGGGATGGGATGTCTTAGTTGTATTATAGAATTTTTAATATATTTTTAAAATTTTATAATTATCAATAATGTATTTTTAATAATGTAATTTTAAAATATCTAAAATTATAATATAACATTTTTTCGAGTTGCTCACGAGCTTTTCGAGGCGAATATCGAGTAGCTCGTTTTGGCTCGTTAAGAAATCGAGTCGAGCTTGAGCTCGAGTCAAGTCCATTTGATCCGAGTATTTATCAAGCCTTGATCGAGTCGATCTCGAGTAGCTCACGATCTGTCTCGTCTCATTTATAACCCTAGTCCCCAGAAAAAATATGAAGTGTCAGTTAAAGAGCCGAAAACCACTCCTTAGAGAAGGGGCAATCACATATATGCCCTTATTCTCTCCATCTCTCCCTCACCCCGCAAAAGAAGTGAGGCGAGTTCACAACAAACTCCCCACGAATAGGAACGATTGAGATACGTGGGTTGGAGTTGAATGGGTTGAGTGATGGGTTTTGGGTCGGATCCGAATCTGGGTCTTGTAATTGGGCTGGGATTAGGCCTACAAAAATATAATTTAATTTTATTAATAATAATATAATGTTTTCGTAGACCCAGAAAAAAATGGGTGTCTACAGTAGTAAACCTCTTTACATGTTTTGTTAATATTCTGCTAAGACTGCTATTAATTTAGGATTTGAGCTTAATGTAGATACTAAATCTTATTAAAATGGTAATGATTTTGATACAATTAGGATGAATTAATTTTGGTAATAATTTTTAATTGATGATATAAATAAGGGAATTAAATAATTATTTTATAATAATAATACAAAATCGTATTAAGAATATTTCCTTAAAATCTTGAATTGAATAATATTAATTATTCTATATCTCTTACTTTCTTTGTTAAAATAATTTAGTATTATTATAAAAATAATAACAAATACATATAATATTGATAAAGTTAATAATTTTTTTTCTTAAAAACCTTCAATGGAATATATTTTTGACCCGATTATTTTCTTCTTTAATATGATCTAACGAATAAATCCTGAATTGAATAATATTAGTTATTCTAGATTTAAAAAAAAAACACATTGTGAGAATAAATTTTCTAAGTATTGTATAGTCTTGCAATGACCTTTGATAAACGATTTTTAGAATAGAATTCAATTAAATCAAAGTTTTTTTTATGAATATTGTGTTAATCTATGCTTATCAACGTATTGTTGAGTGATTTGACATGTGCCTATTTGTTATATCCCTATGTTTAGCTTTGTGGTTGATTTGGTTTAACAACATTGAGTCATCGAAAATTTAGTACATATAATTTTTTTATTAATTTGAGGTAAATACACTGCAATATCTCTTTTGTTCAAAGATAATTCTTAATCTTATGATATTGAACGCTTATACTCTTGATATCTATGGTGTTTGAACCCATATCCTAAAAAAAATAATAACAATTCATTTACCAACAAGGCCACTTAATTCGTACAATTTAATATGTACATATAAATTGAAGCTCATATAAATTAAGCTTCGTGGATTGTGAAATATCGCTTGATGAATTCACACATTATCCTAGGATCATGGTTATCAAAATCGGACCGGATCGATCAATTCGACTGGTTTAACCGGGAACCAGTTGCCTGTCCGGTCTGGTCAGTTTCCAAAACCAGTTTGGCAATGAATCGGCTGGGAACAAGTAGAACCGACTGAGAATCGGTAGAACCGGCTGGGAACCGATTCGAACTCGAGTATTGCTGAGCTCGATTCAAACTCAAAAACTTTAAAAGAAAGCTTGACTCAATTCTTAAACTCACGAGCTAAAAATTATCAAACTCGGCTCGAACTCGAAATATAATATTGAAACTCAACTTGAAAAGGCTCGAACTCAAAAAAAAATTCAAAAGCTCAATTGAAGCTCGATTTTGAGCTCAATTCAAGCTCGAAGATTGGGATGAGGGCATTCAACGAGGAACACCCTTCCAAAAATAGGCATATGCCGCTTTGAGTGGAGAGCACGATATTCTTTAGTACAAAGCAAAAGAATAGCTCACACTGTACTCACCACAGGGCTCTATGATTTTGAATGCCAAATTACCTCTATTATTTATAGAAGTCAGTTGAGATGCTCTTCTATGTTTCTTATCCATGTGAGATTGTTTTGTTCTCATATTTTTACTCTTTAGACTTTTGGGCCTACAGCGACTCTTTGCTTTGATCATCAATCTTCCAATCAAATACTACCAAACCATTAGAACTAAAGTTAACGTTTTTGTGTTGTATATATTAATATTGTTTTGAATACTATGTAAATCCAAATAGAGTCTTAAGTATGCTCTGATCCTAGACTAAGGAGTCACCCTAACCTAAACTTTAACTCAACCAAAAAAGAAAATAATGAAGTCTGTCTGGGTGGTGGAGACAAACATGAGAATACATTATTCTATATATATAACAAAACAAAACCCATTAAAACATTAAAAAAAATCATTAATTTAATGGATCTGGATTAAATGACAGTGTTTTTTGAACTTTTTATTTGTTAGTTTGTTTATAAGTTTTATTTTTTAAATAAATATCCTTTAAACATCAACAATGAGTAAAAGATATTTTATTAGAGAGCTTGTAAATAAATGCTCTTTAAGCATATTTGGTGAGATGAAGAATTCTAATACTGTATATTAAATTAAATTAATATAATAATACATGAAATATTATTTTTTTAATTTCTTTCCAAATGAACAACTATAATTAATATTTAATACTAATTTTTCTCTCAAAATTATTTCTAAAAATTAAATTTAGCCCTTTAATTGTCCCTAGCTAACTAGAAATAAACAAATTAGTATGATGTTGTCAAAATTAGAATGGACAGCTTCTAATTTTCTATATTCTTTCAAATATAAATCAGTATCAATGAAAGTATTCATATGCTTTTCAAACAAAGAAATGAAGACGAAAAATTGTATATGTTTTTGAATCATAATATAATTGAAAACATGTTAAACAAAATAACAATCTCACCATAAAACCAAATTATTTAAGTCACATTCAAGATTATGACAACTTACTGTGGATAAATCAACCTGATACAACAAATTTTTGTATTAAAGAAATCAAATTTCAGGGAGAAAACTTGGTGGGCTAGTTTTTTTAATCATATGGTCTTATTTCACCATTGATGGCTACAACGCCATTTCTGGTTGTGGTGCTACTATGCTAGCATTTCTTTCATCACCATAAAATCTAAAAGGGTTCAACTTAGTTGTAGAATAACCGCTTCCAACAAGGCCCAAATGGTAATGCCTCAGCCCCATATCATGACCCATAAAAGGAAAAAAATAGTCACCTTCAGCCATATCAGTATTAGATCATAGGGGTACTAAAAGTTTTGAATGGGATCAGCCCCAGGTCAATAGCAGTTAAACTTGAGGAGCCGACACTAAAAGGAAGTCTTAGCAATAACTATTCTGAAACAACACTTGAAGAGACGATAACAAAAGGATGTCTTGGTGACACATATTTTTGTAGTAGCACTTGTGCAGTCTACACCAAAAGATGTATTGGTGTATGTTCTGTATTAAATCTTGAGGAGTATCCACTAAAAGGATGCCTTGGCAGCACCTGTTCTGATGCAGCACTTAACTGCCACCAATTGAGGCTTCGAGTAGCCCCAAACCAACAACGACAACACTAGATCTGCCACCATATGAAGGACCTGATAATATGAGTTAAGGTGAGACACTTGAGCTACAAGGCGCAACATATAGGTTATAATGAGGTTAGCACATATCATTTTTTATGCTGCCATAATGCTAGCTCTACCTCTAAACTCATTGGCGTTCATTATGTTATGGAACCAATCGTCTCAGGAATAATACTTGACTGCTTCCCTCTCATTGCCTCCAATACCTGCAATGACATCACAAATTTCAGAATTTGTAGTTGCACCAGGTCCTTGGGGTGGTGGTTATAAAGGAACATATCCTTTAGAGGGCCCAACTTAAGAGTAGGTAACTTTTTTATAATATTCAATACATTTCCTTATATTTGTCCTCCTCGCTTTCTCGAACCAAATCAATACATCTAGTTAATTTCGATTAATGCCATCCATCATTTTTCATTGATGCATTTGAAGCTTTAGTTGCTCCACCTCTGATTCCTCGTTCTTCATGTTGAGCTTCATAATATGATCAATGACCTTGAAAAGCTTCTCTTTCATGTACATCTTCATGTTCATCATTTTCTTCAGATGTTCTAGCTCTCTAGAATTAGATAAAACAATTTGATCAATAGCTTTACCTGATCAGGTGATGACCACACCATTGGCTCCTGCTCCCCTGGTTATTTATGAGACAAGCTTTTAGACCACATAGAGTGTTAAGCTCCTCGGCCTTTTTTTACTAACCCTAGCCTTCTTTTTCACGAGGCTATCTCGATAGAAAGCGTTGCTGGTAATCCAGGCGAGCTTAACCTTTTTCTTGTCATTGCTATTTCTTTGAAGACCTAAATATTTTAATTTATTGGTAGACAATAGTGTGTCTTGCTCTTAAAATTATTTCTAGCAAAAGGTGAAAAAAAGATTAAGGTTGCTCGAAAAGAATATGAGTCCTTTATACAGTGAGTAAGGCGACACAAACCATCCACGATCGAAGTAAGGCATATCCATTATAGGTAAATAAAAAAGATAAATGTTGATTGGTTGGATAATCCAATTTGTTGCATATTATGGTAAGTAAATCACCATTATTATAGTAATATATTTGTACTAGATTTTAACTCAATTGCCTGTTTTTTGAATTTTTCCTAATCAGTAACCATTAAACAACTATGTAGATTCATGTTTTTTAAAGATAAGATTTTATCATAGTTGAAAAAGAGATAATTCTATTTATGTAGATCAAATTTATTTACAATCTTATTCTTTTAATTAGTTCATAAAAATTTAATACCATTTTTTGCAATAATTTGGGAGTTATTACAAGATAATATTTTTTTTTCATAATATTTTTTAACAAAGCAATTAATCCAAACTACAACACTCCCTAAAAAATTGATATATTGATCATTTGTTCAAATAAATGTGTCATTCACAATAAATATTATCATACAAAAAGTGTTAAATGATATAAACACATAGACATTTAAAGAAAAATAAATGCCAGTTTTTATTCAGATTGATGTACTTCAATTTTGAAAAAAAAAACGAACTCTATATGTTAACCCAAGTCTAAAAGCTATATATTGATCAATCATCTCATAAGAAAAGTACATTAAATAATAGTTTTTTACAAAGTTAACACCTATGATAGTTTCTATATGAATTTCTACATTTTATAAGAATTAAATGACGATATATTGTCATATAAAGTATATTGGAAATACTTACCAACTATATAATTAATCAATTCATATTCTATAATGTGTATTATTCATGATGATTGTCCAAATTTTGTCATGCTCGAGAGGGAAGACATGCTAATTTAAATTCAAATATAATTTAATATTCTAATTTGAATGACAGATTTCACATATATAGACACATAATAAAATTAAAATGCATATGTCATAATGATCCTTAATCTTGGATCCAATATCTAACTTAAGCCAATGATTTATCTTTTGGAGTTGTTAGTGACCTTTTCAGTTAGATAGAGTCAAGTATCAAGAGTCAATTACGTGTGAGGAATGATGAACACCCTCACAACGTGTAAAATCAGTTATAAAGTTGTACAAAAATTTAAAAAGAATCCAATTACTTACATGTGGAGATTTATTAATGTAAAACGAATAAAATAAAGTCAAATATTTGACTAAACATGTAAATTAAAGGTAAGATTAATCTATAAAAACAAATAAAATGTCACAAATACCAAATAAATAAAAATAATGCATATCGAGGAGATAAATTAAACTAACATTAAAATTAAGGACATAGATAAATACTAAAGGTATGAATGTAAAGTACAAAATTTAAATGGGGCAAAAAAGAAATACAAAGAAAGAAAAATCACAAATGCAAACAATTAAACTGTAAAGACAAAAAAAAGAAGAATGAATTTAAAATAAAAGATAAAATTTGAAAATAGAATGCTGATATGTGTGAAATGTTGTATGTTTTATTCCTCATTTGTCGTTTAGATTTTACTAATTCATCTCTTTTTGGGTTTATTTTGGTTAAGAGTTTCGTTCGACTATAATAGCCCAAAACCAATAGTTGAAGGTAGAGTTTGGAGTTCACTGGAATTCATGGCAGGAATTGTGTGCACAGTCTTAGGCACGATCCAATCCGAGTTTGATGCAATAGATTTTAATGATTTAATCAACAGCTTCTATAAGCAAGCCAACATTATCTTAAAATCTAAATCAAAATTATTTAGAAGATAATTTTCTAGGATAAAAAGATGAGGTTATTCATAAGATAATGTAACATTCATATGGAGCCGCAAGTTTTGAACATTTATCTTTTTTGACAAACCTTTAGATTTAAATTTAGTCCATTAGTTTAAATATTTTTATCTTTATCTTATCTTTAATTTTAGGGATTTGTTACGTTATCCCTTTAGGCTTTTCGGTATAAATATTCTATTAGGTTTAGTTTTTTTATTCGGATTGGATTTGATTATTTACTTGGTTTTCATTTATAGAATTTCTCTTTCTCATCCTTTTATTTTCTTCTTTATTTACTTCCAAAACAAAATGCTAAGCATGATCCAATCCATGCTTATCTAAATTTTCATTTAGCCTAAAACTTTACCATGGCTTAATATTAAGTCGTGAGAGTTAAGTTTTGCACTTCACACCTTTGAGAAAGTATTCTTTGATTCTATAGAAATTAGAAGTGGCAATCGATCATTCCTTTAAAGGTTACAACACATTCAACTCAAAAAGACACCATTGGCTTGAAGTTTGTTTTGGCTTGTAGTTTGGAAGTCGATTCGGTTGGTCATAATTCGACTTCCTACGAACAAACTTAGCGATGATCCTTTAAGGGAAATCAAGATTGAGCTTGATTCTTGTGCATACATGATAAATCAAGTTGGGCTCTTCTGAAACTCAAAGTTATCATGATTCTAATGGCGATAGAAGTGCTTATATCAGCAAGGATCAAATTTTGGAGATTAGTGTAACACCCATCTCCCGTATACCTTTTTGTACACGCGATACAAATGTCATATCACTTTTAAAATATTTCCTCTTTTAAAAACCCATAAAATTTTGTTTCTAAATTTTCTTAAAACATAACATTTTTAATATAGAGCAAAACATTAATTGAAATATGTTAAGAGGTTTTACTTAAATACAATTTAGAGCGTTTATCGTACTTTAATTACATACCAACTAAATTTTCCAAAACAAACCAGATTGTCCTATAGTTATTGATGAGTGAACCTTAATTGATGAAAGCTGCTGCTACTGCTACCTCCTTACTCAACTATTCTCTGCCTTTACCTACGCGTGAAATCAACACAGGTTAAATACTTATTTAGTGAAACATAGTACTGTAAAGAAACATTTCTATATACATAAGTATATCACGTTTATTTGGTTTCGAACTAATTTGTATCATCAATAAGGATTATATAAGTCCATATTATTTAAACCAAATTTCTTTCATACTATCATCGTAAACATTCTTAGTATGTCCAACATATATTTCCTTCAGTACATTTTTCCTATTATTCTTTAGTAATAATTCATTAATCTCACTTATGACATCCTTTCATGCCTTTAATGTACTGTTATGCATTTCATTTATGTCAAATTGGACTGTTAAGCATTTAGCCTTTTACCCAAAGGCATATAGCCTTTTACCCAAAGGTATATAGCCTTTCATCTAATTTCATGATTAACACCTTCCTATCCAATACAAAGCTAGGCCATTAATCTTTTACTCAAAGGTATTTAACCTTTCATCTAACTGGCCTAATTGACATTTTTCTTTCAAATGCACAGCTAGGCTATTAATCTTTTACTCAAAGGTATTTAACCTTTCATATAACTGGCATAATTGACACCTCTCTGTCATATGCAAAACTAGGCTATTAATCTTTTACTCAAAGGTATTTAACCTTTCATCTAACTGGCAAAATTGACACATTTTGTCAAATGCACAACTAGGCTATTAATCTTTTACTCAAAGGTATTTAACCTTTCATCTAACTACATAAATGACACCTTTCTGTCAAAGGAACAGCTAGGCTACTAATCTTTTACTCAAAGGTATTTAACATTTCATCTAACTGCATAATTGACACCTTTGTTGTCAAATGCACAGCTAGACTATTAATCTTTTACTCAAAGGTATTTAACCTTTCATCTAATTGGCATAATTGACACCTTTCTGTCAAATGCACAGCTAGGCTATTAATCTTTTACTCAAAGATATTTAACCTTTCATCTAACTAGCATAATTGACACCTTTCTATCAAATGCACAACTAGGCTATTAATCTTTTACTCAAAGGTGTTTAACCTTTCATCTAACTGGCATAATTGACACCTTTATGTCAAATGCACAGCTAGGCTATTAATCTTTTACTTTGGAATAGTTTCTACTCTAATAATTATTTATAATATCAATTAACTCTTTCAACTCATTATCAACTCTATAGTTTGCACACGTAGTGCCAATTACAGTAATTCCAAACTTATTATTATTTACGTGGGTTGCACACATTACTAATACAGAAATTCATAAACTTATTTTGAATTTATTATTTTTGCACACAAAGTGCCCATACAGAAATTCATAAACTTATTATGAATTTTTTAGTTTTGCACACACAGTTCCATTTAGAAATCATTATACACATAGTAAGCAACGTGTATATATAACTATTATAACATATAAGTACATAGTAAATGCACTCACTTGGCTTGTCTCGCTATTATACCCAATACGCCAATATGATTACTTAGCTACTTTGCCTTTGCCTTTACTTTTTCTTGACTCGGGAGTTTGATTTCGGTCTACTCAAACATTCATTAAAGACACGTACAATATCAATTGTTAGTATATTCACTAACATTTATACTTAAACAATACAAAAAAAAACTATTATTATATCTTCTATAATAATCTTAGCCTATTTTCACATTTTTTGCTCATGAGTATCGATACCCCTACCATGATATCGATACTACTATACTATGATACCGATACACTATTACGGTACCGATACCATTTCTGCATTATGTTATCAATGGTATCGAGACCATCCTCATAGTATCGATACCCCCTCTTGGTATTGATACTACTTGCATCAATATCAATACTACTCAGCTGATTATACCGATTTTCCATTTTTCAGCCCGAATCTTACCCAAATTTGGTCAAATTTCCTTATGTTACCCCCAACAATACTATTAAACTCTTCTATACTTATCCCTACTAACTTTCCTTCATTGAGCTTCTTAAAACATCTAAAATTTCTCAAGATCATCTGAATCTAAGAATCACACCACATTTTCTAACTTGTTTTTAAATTCATCCAATGCTTATAATCTCTCATTTACTTATTTGACAAGTCAAATCTAGTAGTAAATATCAATAAACACTCATATCTTAACATATCATTTCAAAACCCATTTTCTTAATTCTCTAATATTTCCTCCATCTTATAGTTTTAATCTTATATAACCTTTCCTTAAGCTTACATATCACTTAATTTTGCAATAACCAATCAAAATCGAAAGGAAACACTAACCAATTAAAACTTTACCTTTGTTATGGAATATAGCTATTTGCACAGGAAAGAAGAAGAAAAGAGAAATGGCTTTTGGTAACTTATTTTCCCTTTTCCCCCTCTTACTTTAATACCTTATTAAAAGTGAATTTTAAATTCATTTTCCCTTTAAAGGACCAAAATTCCCTCTTAATTCATCTATTGATACAATTTAGTTCAACGCACTATTCCAAATAATTTTCTCATCTTTTAGCATTTATTCAAATAAATCTTCAAATTTCAAATCTTTTCAACATAGTCCCTGACCTGATATTTGGGGTATTACAATTCTCCCCCTTAAGAAAATTCATCCTCAAATTTAAAGACTTTATGCGTTTACCATAATACTTCAACCAGAGGAATCATTTTGTTAAGCGATTTCTGAATTTCTCTAATCCAGATCTATATTAGTTTTTTTTATAATTCAATTCTTTAAATCTTGGTACCTCTTGTTTTAACCTAAATGTATAGTCAACGTATTTAATGTCTCAAAAATAAAATCTTTCTAAATTCTTAATCGTCGAGAATACAAATTCTCCCACGATAATACAAACATCTGTCGAACATGACCTCAAAAGTCCTTAATCTCTTCATTCTCTACTTATAAAATTCTTATCTAGAATTTTTTCATTTTTCCTTTGTAATTCTCTTATCATATCTAATAAAAACATCGGCTTCATCTTTAATTCATCCCACAATACTATTTTCATTCAATGTTAATTGTACATCCATACCTCGCAAAACTACAAAAGGTTCTAAGCAAGTGCCTCCACAACAATATTGACCTTTCCTGGAATATAACCAAAGATAACTTCATACATATTTAGAAGCTTTGTACATATTTTATGTCTCAGGTTCACTCTCTTCAATTCCACAAGTTTAGGCTTTTGTAATTAGCATAACTATAGCACCGCTCATTATACCGACAATGACGTCAAAATCTTTTAAGGCAACTCGACTTCTTCCGACTCTATAACATGCATAAATAATTCCTCTTGTGAGTCTTTAACTTTATTGAGGCATATGACACAACCTTACCTTTGTGCATAAGCACATTTCCTAAACCGTTGATAGATGCATTAGTGAAAACAATCTTTATCCAACTCAAGCTGTAAAATCACTGATGTCTCTATTACAAATCTCTTTAGCATTTCAAAACTCTCTTGACTCTTTTGCATTCTACAAAAGACATATATTTCCTTAAAACTTGGTTAGTAGCCAAATAAATTGTGAAAAGTTTTTCACTAACCTTCGATAGTAACCAATAAGCCCCAAAGAAATCCGAACTTCAGGATCATTCTTTGAAAGTTTCCAATTTACTACAACATGAGTTTTTCTTAGAATCTATTCTTATACCTTATGCCGAAACAACATGGCCAAAGAAAGTCTTGTTTGCTATCCAAAATTTCACATTGGGATAGATTTTTATACAAGTTCTTCTCTCGAAGAGTCTTATTTAACTGTCACAATCTATGTATAACCCCATAGATTTATCTAAAAAGACATCTATCAATTCTCGATTTTTGTGAAATTATCTGAAAATTGTATTTTAATTAATAAACCATCTATCTCATTAGCCAGAAAAGCTATATATATATATTGACATCATTTTTTTCACAATCATTTTCAATATCACTTTAAGAAATGATTTTACTTTCCTTCCAAAATTATGATTCCATACCCTCTACATCTTGCTGAACTAATTGTCTCTGGCGACAAATAACCTATTCCCAATATGATCTTAACTCATCAATTGGTAATTCCATCAGATTCACCGAGAACATAGCCCCTGGAATCTTAATTAATTGTTTACTACCTGCCTACTCACACTTGTACCATGACATATTAGGGTTTATGACTATCATTTAACTCAATATTGGTTCTAAAGGAATTCCTCTAGCTTTAGCCAACTTTGTACAATTAAATTAGTGTTAGGACCGTCGGCGCACCCCATGGCGCAGCGGAAACAAAACTCGACGGTCTCACTAGCGATCCAAGTACGAAAAACTGAAATCGGGAGGAAGACATGCGAATACTTACAGCGGGTTCCTTGAAAAACAAAAAGGAAAGCAGTGAATTCTGGTTGTGTAGATCGGTTCGAATCGTAAGCCTCCACGAAATCAAGTCCCGGCCTCTACTCAGTTCACCCGATTGAGAGCAATTTTGTTTTCTCCCAAAACAGTTTTGAGAGAAAGTGGCTGAAGGTTTTGTGTGTGTTCTCCCCAAAACGGTTGCTAGACCTAACACACCCTTTTTTAGCCAAGTTACCCTAGTCATATTAGGGTTTTTATTATTATTTCAAATTAATTAAAGCTATATTTAATTAATTGGAATTTAATAATCATTTTATATCCAAGTTACCCTAATCATATCAGGGATTTTATTATTTCAAATTAATTAAATCTATATTTAATTAATTGAAATTAAATATTCGGGATTATTAAAATATATATACTTAATTAACTCTAGATATATTTTAGTAACGTACAACAAATTGTACATTTATGCTCGTTTCAATCTTAGGGTGTGACCCTGTAGGTTCTTCTAACATTAGAAGTAATTATTAGAACAATTCTAATATTACATACAATGAGTGACATCTAGCAATATATCATTGTCACCTAAGTTACAAGAAAATATGATTTGATATATCATCTTGGTGATTAACTCTTTTATGTATTATATCCTTATATCCTTTATATCTAGAATAGGCACAAGTCTTGGAATTGTCACACTTGTATAGCCCATCTATTGTTTCTTGATTTCTAGAGTAGACTTTAATTAACAAATAGTTTATGATATCTCATATCAACTTATTCGAGCATGGCCATGCGTTTCTAGTCTTACTCAATCAAGTGGCCTATGATATATTTCCTATTATGTAGGAAGGACATATCCTATCTTAATCATACACACCCACTACATATATTGAGATATATTCAATAACAGTCTTTATAGAGCAACCAGTTATAGAGCTTATTTAGCTGCATCAAAACATACAACAATATATGTTGGGATAGTATTGATCTCAAGTCTGAGGATCATACATATAGTCATCACCATGAGCAATGTTATGACTGTCACATAATAATCCAAGACATATGCTCATGGAGGGTCAATCCAATACATTGTTCTCTAACAATATAATCATGTATTAATTCTGACATCTCTATGTCAATGACAACTCGTAGTCATCAATCAATAACATGTTAGTCTTGAGCGTATTATTATTGTCCATGCCCATAATAATACTTGACTAGGGATCTTTTAATAATAACAATTATGTCATTATATGGACTTTATTATCTTCCAGTTTATGTTAAACACATATATATAACTGAAAATAATAGTGGCAATCCCTTTATTCAATAAATTTGGTAAATAAAAGTATTATTACAATCATCATATGATTGGTCTTTGGGCATACTCTAACAATTATTGTATAGATCAAGGGTCAACTAATACAAGCACAAGCTCATCAAAAAGATGAAAAATACCTATTATAATTTCCAGGTCATCCCAATCCTCATTGGTTTTAATATTATAGATTTTGGCGACTCCCCGAGTATATTGTCACTACTGCAAGGATTCATCTTGTCCCCTTGATCTTCCCCTTCCTCTGTTTCTCTTAAAAGTTGCCACAGATTTTTCAGATTGCACTGAATGGTCCCAAGATTTCTTTGTATAATTTCAGGAAAAGTGACTAGTCTCGTCACATTGAAAACAAGTTCCATTAAGAAGTCTGCATACTCCCCGGTGCACTTTACCACATGTTTGGCATACATTTCTTTCTCCTAATGCTCTACCCGAACTAGTAGCAACCGACTGGGTCTGTTTTGTTTTCTGTGAAACTGCAACAGAACCCTTTCTGTCCGTATATCTATAACTCAAGCCCCTGTCTCTCTCAACATAATGAGGAGTTTAAGGCGTTCAAACCCTTTTCCCCATCTGTAAACTCTGATTCGATGCTAATATCTTCGCTTGGGCTCTCTCAATAGCTTTGGCTCGTTTAATAACTTCTTGAAAGTTAGGCAAACTCAAAGTCAACATCATTTCTTTCAACTTTGGCCTCAACCCCTCAATAAACCAATCACGTCAGGCCTTATCATTGGGAACCACCTCAGTAGCAAAACGACTTAACTTATTATACTCATCCTCATACTCATGTACTACTTGATCACCTTGTTTCAAATTAAGGAACTTTAACAACATTGTCCATATGAACTGTTCACCCACAAACTTGTTCTTAAATTCTTCCAGGAAGAAATATCAGGTCACTTGCTTCGGTGTTGCATACATCATAGTATTTGACCACCATACTCAAGCTGATCCTCTAAGTAAATATACAGTTCCATCCAACTTTTCTGGATCCGAATAGTGAAGGATTTTGAGTATTTTTATAACATCATTTAGCCATAAGTCAGCCTCCATATGACCTTCACCCTTTTCTCCCCGGAACTCTGGAGCTTCCAAGCTCTTCAGCTATTTTGGGATCATCATTCTCGGTGTTGGAGGAGCAGGGGGAGGAGAAGGAGGTTAAAAAGGGTCAATATAGTAATGAGAGCTTGCAAAAAAACTGCATATTCCGGTACCAGCATCCCTTGATGTGCAGGCACGCTAGCATTCTCAGATGGGACCAACTGCTCACTATTAACCTCGTAACTTTCACTACTTGTCCCTTCTCTCATCTCTTGTTCATCCGCTCTACGCAAGTTCGAGGATTTTGACTTCTATTAAAACATGCATAGTAATAACATTACAGTTAGTAAAGAGTGTCATCAATAACACTCTATTGACACCATAACAGTAACATTGTCAATCTTAGTGGAATGTAATCTTTTTTTTTAATTTCAAATGAACTCAATTTTGGCCAAGAATTGGCTAATCCTATAGCTCTGATACCAATAAATGTAACACTCATCTCCCGTATAACTTGTCGTACAAAAGATATATATGTACATCACTTTTAAAATATTTTCTCTTTTAAAAACCCGTAAAATTTTGTTTCCAAATTTTCATAAAAGATAACATTTTTAATATAAAGCAAAACATTAATTGAAATATTTTAAGAGCTTTTACTTAAATACTGTTCAAAGCATTTTTTTTTACTTTAATTACATGCCAACTAAAATTTTCAAAACAAACCAGATTGTCCTATAGTTACTGACGAGTCAACCTTAATTGATGATAGTTGTTGCTACTGCTGCACTCCTTACTCTACTAATCTCTACCTTTACCTACGCGTGAAATCAACACATGTTAAATACTTATTTAGTGATACATAGTATTGTAAAGAAACATTTCTATATACATAAGTATATAATGTTTATTTGGTGTTGAACTAATTTGTATCATCCATAAGGATTATATAAGTCCCTATTATTTAAACCAAATTTCTTTCATACTATCATCATAAATATTCTTAGTATGTCCAACATACTTTTCCTTCTGTACATTTTCCCCATTATACTTTTGTAATTATTTATTAATCTCATTTATGGCATCCTTTCATGTCTTTAATGTACCGTTATACATTTCATTTATGTCAAATTACACTGTTAAGCATTTAGCCTTTTACCCAAAGGCATATAACCTTTCATCTAATGTGCATGATTGACACATTCCTGTCTAATATACAACTATGCCATTAATCTTTTACTCAAAGGTATTTAACCTTTTATCTAACTGCATAATTGACACATTTCTGTCAAAAGCACATCCAGGCTATTAATCTTTTACTCAAAGGTATTTAACCTTTCATCTAACTGGCATAATTGACACCTTTCTGTCAAATGCACAACTAGGCTATTAATCTTTTACTCAAAGGTATTTAACCTTTCATCTAACTGGCATAATTGACACCTTTCTGTAAAATACGTAGCTAGGCTATTAATCTTTTACTGAAAGGTATTTAACCTTTCATCTAGCTGGCATAATTGACACATTTATGTCAAATGCACACCTAGGCTATTAATCTTTTACTTTGGAATAGTTTCTACTCTAATAATTATTTATAATATCAGTTAACTCTTTCAACTCATTATCAATTCTATAGTTTACACACGTTGTGCCAATTACAGTAATTCACAAACTTATTATTATTTGCGTGGGTTGCATACATTACCAATACAAAAATTCATAAACTTATTATGGATTTATTATTTTTGCACACAAAATGCCTATACAGAAACTCTTAAACTTATTATGAATTTCTTAGTTTTGCACACATAGTGCCATTTGGAAATCATTATACATATAGTATGCAATATGTATATATAACTATTATAGCATATAAGTACATAATAAATGCACTCACATGGATTTCCTCGCTATTATACCCAATACGCCAATCTAATTACTCAGCTACTTTGCCTTTCCCTTTAGTTTTGCTTGACTCAAGAGTTTGATTTCGATCTACTCAAGCATTCATTAAAGACATGTACAATATCAATTGTTAGTATATTCACTAACATTTATACTTAAAAATACTAAAAAATACTATTTTTTTATTTTCTATAACAATCTTAGCCTATATTCACATTTCTGGATCATGAGTATTGATACCTCTAGCATGGTATCGATATTAATATACCATGGTATCGATACTACTATACCATGGTATCGATACTCTAACGGTACCAATACCATTTCTGCATTCTGTTATCAATAGTATTGATACCATCCTCATAATATCGATACCCCCTCTTGGTATCGATACTACGTACATCAATATCGATATTACTCAGCTGATTATACTGATTTTAAGCCTAAAGTATCGGTACTATTCTATCAGTACCAATACCCTTACCCATATTTTCCATTTTCAGCCCGAATCTTACCCAAATTTGGTTAAATTTCCTTATGTTTACCCCCAACAATACTATTAAACTTTTCTCTACTTAACCTTACTACTTTCCCTCATTTAGCTTTTTAAAACATCTAAAATCTCTCATGATCATTTGAATCTAAGAAAATGATCTAAGAATCACACCACATTTTCTAACTTGTTTTTAAACTCATCCAATGCTTATAATATCTCATTTACTTATTTGACAAGTCAAATATACCAGTAACATCAATAAACACTCATATCTTAACAAATCATTTCAAAACGCATTTTCTTAAATCTCCAATATTTACTCAATCTCATAGTTTTAATCTTATATAACCTTTCCTTAAGCTTACATATCACTTAAGTTTGTAGGAACAAACTAGAATCGAAAGAAAACACTAACCAATTAAAACTTTACCTTTGCTATGGAGAAGAGCTATTTCCATAGGAAAGAAGAAGAAAAGAGAAATGGCTTTTGGTAACTTATTTTCCCTTTTCCCCTTTACTTTAATACCTTATTAAGAATGAATTTTAAATTCATTTTCCCCCTAAAGGACCAAAATTCCCTCTTTATTCATATATTGTTACAATTTAGTTTAACACACTATTCCAAATCATTTTCTCATCTTTTGCCATTTATTCAAATAAATCTTTAAATTTAAAATCTTTTTAACTTAGTCACTGACCTTATATTTGGGGTATTACAATTTTCCCCTTAAGAAAATTCGTCCTTGAATTTAAAGACTTTATGTGTTTACCACAATACTTCAAACAGAAGATTGTTACGCGACTTTTGGATTTCTCTAATCCAGATCTGTATTAGTTCTTTTTCATAATTCAATTCTTTAAATCCTGGTACCTCTTGTTTTCACCTAAATTCATAGTCAACATATTCAATGTCTCAAAAAGAAAATCTTTCTAAATTCTTAATCGTCGGTAATACAAATTCTCCCACGATAATACGAACATCTGTCGAACATGACCTCAAAAGTCCTTAATCTCTTCATTTTCTACTTATAAAATTCTTATCCATAAATTTTTCATTTTTTCTTTGTAATTCACTTATCAGATCTAATAAAAAACATCGAATTCATCTTTAATTCATCCCACAATACCATTTTCATTCAATGTTAATTGCACATCCATAGCTCGCAAAACTGCAAAAGGTTTTGAGTAAGTGCCTCCACAACAATATTGACCTTTCCTGGAATATAATCAATAATAACTTCATACATCTTTAGAGGTTACTTTAATATTTTCTATCTCAGGTTCACTCTTTTAAATTCCACAAGTATTTTATGGTTTTATAATTAGCACAACTATAGCACCGCTCATTATACCGACAATGACGTCAAAACTTTTAAGGAAACTCGACTACTGCCGACTCTAAATCATGTTTATATAATTCATCTTGTGAGTATTTATCTTTATTGTGGCATATGCCACAATCTTACCTTTGTGCATAAGCACGCTTCCTAAACTGTTGATAGATGCATCAGTAAAAACCACATAATCTTTATCCAACTTAAGATGTATAAACACTGATGTCTCTATTACAATTCTATTAAGTATTTCAAAACTCTCTTGACCCTTTTTCGTTCTACAAAAGACATTTTTTTTCTTAAAACTTGGTTAACAGCCAAAAAAATGTCGAAAAGTTTTTCACTAACTTTCGATGGTAACCAACAAGCCCCAAAGAAATCTGAACTTCAGGATCAATCTTTGAAAGTTTCCAATTTACTACAACATGGGTTTTTCTTAGAATCTATTCTATTCTTATAGCTTAAGCCGAAACAATATGGCCAAAGAAAGTCAACTCTACTAACCAAAATTTCACATTGGGATAGTTTGTCATACAAGTTATTCTCTCGAAGAGTCTTATTTAACTGTCACAATATCTGTATAACCCCATAGATTTATCTAAAATGACATCTATAAATTCCCAATTTTTGTGATATTATATGAAAATTCAACTTTAATTAATGAACCATCTATCACATTAGCCAGAAAAGATATATATACATATATATATATATATTGACATCATTTTTTCATAATCATTTTTAATATCACTTTAAGCAATGATATTACTTTCCCTCCAAAACTATAATTCCAAACCCTCTGCATCTTGCTGAACTAATTGTTTCTAGAGACAAATAACTTATTCCCAATATGATTTTAACTCATCAATTTGTAATTTCATCAGATTCACAGGGAACATAGCCCTGAAATCTTAATTAATTGTTTACTACCTGCCCACTCACACTTATACCATGACCGATTAGGGTTTACGACTATAATTTAACTCAAGATTGGTTCTAAAGGAATTTCTCTAGATTTAGCCAACTTTGTAATAATGTATTAGTGCATAGATCAAGGGTCAACTAATACAAGTACATACTCATCAAAAAGATGAAAAGTATGTGTTATGATTTTCGGGTCATTCTGATTCTTAATGGTCTTAATATTATAGATTCTAGAGACTCCCCTACTGTCTTGTACTTGCTACAAGGATTCATGTTGTCCCCTTGATCTTCTTCTTCCTCTACTTCTATTAGAGGCTACCATAGATCTTTCAGATTGCACCAAATGGTCCTCAGATTTATTTAGACAATTTTGCGCAAAGTGACCAGCCTTGCCATATTGAAAGCAAGCTCTACTTAGAAGTTTGCATACTCCCCTGAGCGCTCTACCAAATGTTTGACATACATTTTTTCTCCCAATGCTCTACCCGAGGTAGTAGCAACCGACTGGGACTGATCTCTGTTCGTATATCTAGAACTCGAGCCATTGCCTCTCTTAACATAATGGGGATTTTATGGCATTCCAACCCTTTTCCCTATCTATAAACTCTGATCTGCTGCTAATGTCTCTGCTTGGGATCTCTCAATAGCTTTGGCTCGGTTAATAACTTCTTGCAAGTTAGGTAAACTCAAAGACAACATCATTTCTTTCAACTTTGGCCTCAACCCCTCAATAAACCAATCACGTCGGGCCTTGTCATTGGGAACCACCTCAGTAGAAAAACGACTTAACTTATTATACTTATCCTCATACTCATGTACTACTCGATTACCTTATTTCAAATTAAGGAACTTTAACAGTATTGCCCATCTAAATTGTTCACCCACATACTTTTTCTTGAATTTTTCCAGGAAGAATTGCCAGGTCATTTACTCCGGTGGTGCATACATCGTAATATTTGACCACCATACTCGAGGTGATCCTCTAAGTAAAGATATAATTCCATATGACTTTTCTGGATTCGAATAGTGAAGACTTTCGACCATTATTATAACATCATTTAGCCATAAGTCGACCTCCATAGGACCTTCACCCTCTTCTCGCCAGAACTCTGGATCTCCAAGCTCTTCAGCTTTTTTGGGTTCAAAATTCTTGGTGATGGAGGGACAGAGGGAGATGGAGGAATTTGAAAATGGGTCAATATAGAGACAAGAGCTTGCATCAAAACTCCATATTCTGGTACCAACATCCCTTGATGTGCAGGCGCAATAACATTATCATATGGGATCAACTGCTCACTATTAGCCTCGTAACTTTCGCTACCAATCCCTTCTCTCATCTCTTGTTCCCCCGCTCTACGCGAGTTCGAAGATTCTGACATCTATTAAAACATACATAGTAATAACATTACAGTTAGTAAGGAGTGTCATCAATTACACTTTTATGGCACCATATCAATATCATTGACAATCTTAGTGGAAAGTAATCTCTTTTTCTAATTTCAAATAAACTCATTTTTGGCTAAGAATCGGCTAAACCTGTAGCTCTAAAACCAATAAATGTAATACTTATTTCCCGTATACATTCTCGTACACGAGATACATATGTCACATCACTTTTAAAATATTTCCTCTTTTAAAAAGCCATAAAATATTGTTTCCAAATTGTCTTAAAATATAACATTTTTAATTTAAAGCAAAACATTAATTGAAATATGTTAAGAGGTTCCACTTAAATATAATTCAGAGCATTTTTTCGTACTTTAATTACATGCCAACTAAATTTTCCAAAACAAACCAGATTATCCTATAGTTACTGATGAGTCAACCTTAATTGATGATAGCTGCTGCTACTGTTGCACTCCTTACTCGACTAATCTCTACCTTTACCTATGCGTAAAATCAACAAACATTAAATACTTATTTAGTGAGACATAGTATTGTAAAGAAACATTTATATATATATAAGTATATCATGTTTATTGGGTTTCGAACTAATTCGTATCATCCTTAAGGATTATATAAGTCCTTATTATTTAAACCAAATTTCTTTCATAATATCATCGTAAACATTCTTAGTATGTCCAACTTATATTTCTTTCCGTACATTTTTTCCATTATTATTTAGTAATTATTCATTAATCTCATTTATGACATCCTTTCATGCTTTTAATGTACCGTTATGCATTTCATTTATGTCAAATTGTACTGTTAAGCATTTAGCCTTTTACCCAAAGGCATATAGCCTTTCATCTAATTTGCATGATTGCCTCCTTCCTGTCCAATACACAACTAGGCCATTAATCTTTTACTCAAAGATATTTAACCTTCATCTAACTGGCATAATTGACACCTTTCTATCAAATGCACAACTAGGCTCTTAATCTTTTACTCAAAGGTATTTAACCTTTCATATAACTGGCATAATTGACACCTTTCTATCTAATGCACAGCTAAGCTATTAATCTTTAACTCAAAGGTATTTAACCTTTCATCTAACTGCCATAATTGAAACCTTTCTGTCAATTGCACAACTAGGCTATTAATATTTTACTCAAAGGTATTTAACCTTTCATCTAATTGCATAATTGACACATTTCTATCAAATGCACAACTAGGCTATTAATCTTTTACTCAAAGGTATTTAACCTTTCATCTATCTGGCATAGTTGACACCTTTTTGTCAAATATACAGCTAGGCTATTAATCTTTTACTCAAAGGTATTTAACATTTCATCTAACTGGCATAATTGACACCTTTATGTCAAATGCACAACTAGGCTATTAATCTTTTACTTTGGATTAGTTTATACTCTGATAATTATTTATAATATCAATTAACTCTTTCAAGTCATTATCAACTCTATAGTTTGCACACGTAGTGCCAATTACAGTAATTATCAAACTTATTATTATTTACTTGGGTTGGACACATTACCAAAACAGAAATTCATAAACTTATTATGAATTAATTATTTTTGCATACAAAGTTCCCATACGAAAATTCATAAACTTATTATGAATTTCTTAGTTTTGCACATATAGTGCCATTTGGAAATCATTATACACATAGTATGCAACATGTATATATAACTATTATAACATATAAGTACATAATAAATCCACTCACTTGGCTTGCCTCGCTATTATACCCAATACGCAATCTGATTACTCATCTACTTTGCCTTTTCCTTTAGTTTTGCTTGACTCGGGAGTTTGATTTCGATCTACTCAAACATTCATTAAAGACACATACAATATCAATTGTTAGTATATTCACTAACATTTATACTTAAACAATACAAAAAAAACTATTATTATATATTCTATAATAATCTTGGCCTATTTTCACATTTTTGGCTCATTAGTATCGATACCCCGACCATGGTATAGATACTACTATGCCATACTACCGATACATTATTACGGTACCGATACCATTTCTACATCCTGTTATCAATGGTATCGATAACATCCTCATAGTATCGATACTACTTGCGTCAATATCGATACTACTTGCATCAATATCGATACTACTCAGCTGATTATACTAATTTTCCATTTTTCAGCCCGAATTTTACACAAATTTGATCAAATTTCCTTATGTTTACCCCCAACAATACTATTAAACTCTTCTCTACTTATCCCTACAAACTTTCCTTAATTTAGATTCTTAAAACATCTAAAATCTCTCAAGATCATTTGAATCTAAGAATCACACCACATTTTCTAACTTGTTTTTAAACTCATCCAATGCTTATAATCTCTCATTTACTTATTTAACAAGTCAAATCTACTGGTAAACATCAATAAACACTCATATCTTATCATATAATTTCAAAACCCATTTTCTTAAATCTCCAATATTTCCTCCATCTCATAGTTTTAATCTTATATAACCTTCCCTTAAGCTTACATATCACTTAAGTTTGAAAGAACCAACCAGAATCGAAAGGAAGCACTAACCAATTAAAACTTTACCTTTGCTATTGAAGAGAGCTATTTCCACGGGAAAGAAGAAAAAAAGAGAAATTTTGGTAACTTATTTTCCCCTTTCCCCCTCTTACTTTAATACCTTATTAAAAATGAATTTTAAATTCATTTTCCCCTTAAAGGCCCAAAATTCCCTCTTAATTCATCTATTGATACAATTTAGTTTAACACACTATTCCAAATCATTTTCTCATCTTTTACCTTTTATTCAAATAAATCTTCAAATTTCAAATCTTTTCAACATAGGCCTTGACCTGATATTTGGGGTATTACAATTCTCCCCTTTAAGAAAATTCGTCCTCAAATTTAAAGACTTATGCGTTTACCATAATTCTTCAACCAGAAGAATTGTTTTGTTACGCGATTTCTGTATTTCTCTAATCCAGATCTGTATTGGTTATTTTTCATAATTCAATTCTTTAAATCTTGGTACCTATTGTTTTCACCTAAATGCATAGCCAACGTATTTAATGTCTCAAAAAGAAAATCTTTCTAAATTCTTAATCGTCGGGAATACAAATTCTCCCACGATAATACGAACATCTGTCGATCATGACCTCAAAAGTCCTTAATCTCTTCATTTTCTACTTATCAAATTCTTATCTAGAAAATTTTCTTTTTCCTTTGTAATTCTCTTATCATATCTAATAAAAACATCAACTTCATCTTTAATTCATCCCACAATACCATTTTTATTCAATGTTAATTGCACATCCATAGCTCGTAAAACTGATAAAGGTTCTGAGCAAGTTCCTCCACAACAATATTGACCTTTCCTGGAATATAATCAATGATAATTTCATACATGTTTATAGGTTATGTGCATATTTTATGCCTGAGGTTCACTCTATTCAATTCCACAAGTTTATACTTTTGTAATTAGCACAACTATAGCACCGCTCATTATACCGACAATGACGTCAAAATCTTTTAAGGCAACTCGACTACTGTCGACTCTAAATCATGCATAAATCATTCATCTTGTGAGTCTTTAACTTTATTGAGGCATATGCCACAACCTTACCTTTTTGCATTAGCACACTTCCTAAACCATTGATAGATGCATTAGTAAAAACCACATAATTTTTATCCAACTCAAGATGTATAAACACTGATGTCTCTATTACAATTCTCTTTAGCATTTCAAAACTCTCTTGACCCTTTTTCGTTCTACAAAAGACATATCTTTCCTGAAAACTTGGTTAGCATCCAAATAATTGTCAAGAAGGTTTTCACTAACCTTTGATAGTAACCAACAAGCCCAAAGAAATCGAACTTCAGGATCATTCTTTGAAATTTTTCAATTTACTACAACATGAGTTTTTCTTAGAATCTATTCTTATACCTTATGCCGAAACAACATGGCCAAAGAAAGTCTTCTATGCTAACCAAAATTTCAAATTGGGATAATTTTTGATACAAGTTCTTCTCTCGAAAAGTCTTATTTAACTGTCACAATCTATGTATAACCCCATAGATTTATCTGAAAAGACATCTATCAATTCTCAATTTTTGTGAAATTATCTGAAAATTCTATTTTAATTAATTAACCATCTATGGCATTAACCAGAAAAGCTATATATATATTGACATCATTTGTTTCACAATCATTTTCAATATCACTTTAAGCAATGATTTTACTTTCCCTCTAAAACTATAATTCCATAACCTCTGCATCTTGTTGAACTAATTGTCTCTAGAGACAAATAACCTATTCCCAATATGATCTTAACTCATCAATTGGTAATTTTACCAGATTCACCGGGAACATAGCCCATGGAATCTTAATTAATTGTTTACTACCTGCTCACTCATACTTGTACCATGATCGATTAGGGTTTACGATTATCATTTAACTCAAGATTGGTTCTAAAGGAATTCCTTTAGCATTAGCCAACTTTGTACTAATGTATTAGTGCATAGATCAAGGGTCAACTAATACAAGTACATACTCATAAAAAAAGATGAAAAGTACCTATTATGATTTTCGGGTCATCCAGATCCTCATTGGTCTAAATATTATAGATTCTAGCGACTCCCCTAGTCTCTTATCCCTGCTATAAGGATTCATGTTGTCCCCTTGATCTTCCCCTTCCTCTACTTCTATTAGAGGCTGCCACAGATTTTTCAGATTGCACCAAATGGTCCTCAGATTTATTTGGACAATTTTGGGCAAAGTGACCAACCTCTCCACATTGAAAGAAAGATCTACTTAGAAGTCTGACTACTCCCCTGTGCGCTCTACCACATGTTTGACATACATTTCTTTCTCCCAATGCTCTACCCGAGCTAGCAGTAACCGACTGGGACTGGTTTTTTTTCTGTGAAACTGCAGCAGAACCCTTTCTGTTTGTATATCTAGAACTCGAGCCCTTGCCTCTCTTAACATAATGGGGAGTTTAAGGCATTCCAACCCTTTTCTCTATCTGTAAACTCTGATATGCTACTAATGTCTCCGTTTGGGATCTCTCAATTGCTTTGCCTCAGTTAATAACTTCTTGCAAGTTAGGAAAACTCAAAGCCAACATCATTTCTTTTAACTTTGGCCTCAAACCCTCAATAAACCAATCACGTCGGGCCTTGTCATTGAGAACCACCTCAGTAGCAAAATGAATTAACTTATTATACTCAGCCTCATACTATTGTACTACTCGATCACCTTGTTTCAAATTAAGGAACTTTAACAGTATTGCCCATCTAAACTGTTCACCCACATACTTGTTCTTGAATATTTCCAGGAAGAATTGCCAGGTCTTTTGCTCCGGTACTACATACAACGTAGTATTTGACCACCATACTCGAGTTGATCCTCTAAGTAAAGATACAATTCCACATGACTTTTCTGGATTCGAACAGTGAAGACTTTCGAGCATTATTATAACATCATTTAGCCATAAGTTGGCCTCCATAGGACCTTCACCCTCTTCTCCCTAGAGCTCTAGAGCTCCCAAGCTCTTCCGCTCTTTTGGGATCAATATTTTTGGTGATGGAGGGACAGGGAGAGATGGAGGAAGTTGAAAATGGGTCAATATAGCGACAAGAGCTTGTAGAAGATCTCCATATTCTTGTACCAATATCCCTTGATGTGCAGGCCCAATAGCATTCTCACATGGGACCGGTTGCTCACTTTTAGCCTCGTAACTTTCGCTACTAATCCCTTCTCAATCTCTTGTTACCCCGCTCTACGCGAGTTTGAAGATTCTGACATATATTAAAACATACATATTAATAACATTACAGTTAGTTAGGAGTGTCATCAATTACACTCTAATGACACCATATCAGTAACATTGATAATCTTATTAGAAAGTAATCTATTTTTCTAATTTCAAATGAACTCAGTTTTGGCCAAGAATCAGCTAAACCTGTAGCTCTGATACCAATAATGTAACACCCATTTCCCGTATACATTCTCGTACACGAGATACATATGTCACATCACTTTTAAAATATTTCCTCTTTTAAAAACCTGTAAAATATTGTTTCCAAATTTTCTTAAAACATAACATTTTTAATTTAAAGCAAAACATTAATTGAAATATGTTAAGAGGTTCTACTTAAATACAATTCAGAGCATTTTTCGTACTTTAATTACATGCCAACTAAATTTTCCAAAACAAACCAGATTGTCCTATAGTTACTGATGAGACAACCTTAATTGATGATAGCTGCTGCTAGTGTTGTACTCCTTACTCGACTAATCTCTGCCTTTACCTATGCGTGAAATCAACACACGTTAAATACTTATTTAGTGAGACATAGTATTGTAAAGAAACATTTCTATATACATATGTATATCATGTTTATTTGGTTTCGAACTAATTCGCTTCATCCATAAGGATTATATAAGTCCCTATTATTTAAAACAAAATTCTTTCATAATATCATCGTAAATATTCTTAGTATGTCCAACATACATTTCCTTCTGTACATTTTCCCATTATTCTTTAGTAATTATTCATTAATCTAATTTGTGGCATCCTTTTATGCCTTTAATGTACCGTTATGCATTTCATTTATGTCAAATTGCATTGTTAAGCATTTACCATTTTACCCAAAGGCATATAGTCTTTCATCTAATTTGCATGATTTCCACCTTCCTGTCCAATACACAGCTAGGATATTAATCTTTTACTCAAAGGTATTTAACGTTTCATCTAACTGGCATAATTGACACCTTTCTTTCAAATGTACAACTAGACTATTAATCTTTTACTCAAAGGTATTTAACCTTTCATCTAACTGGCATAATTGACACATTTCTGTCTAATTCACAGCTAGGCTATTAATCTTTTACTCAAAGGTATTTAACCTTTCATCTAATTGACATAATTGACACCTTTATGTAAAATGCACAGCTAGGCTATTAATCTTTTACTCAAAGGTATTTAACATTTCATCTAATTGGCATAATTGACACCTCTCTGTTAAATGCATAGCTAGGCTATTAATATTTTTCTCAAATGTATTTAACCTTTCATCTAAATGGCATAATTTACACTTGTCTGTCAAATGCTCAACTAGGCTATTAATCTTTTACTCAAAGGTATTTAACCTTTCATTTAGCTGGCATAATTGACACCTTTCTTCTCAAATGCACAACTAGGCTATTAATCTTTTACTCAAAGGTATTTAACCTTTCATTTAACCTGTCTACCATAAAAGTACCTGATGGGTACTGTTCAAATTTCAAGAATCTCGTGGCTGATGATGTATCAAAGATGAATGGTTTGAAGTGTAATGATTGTCATGTACTGATGCAACAACTTCTCCCTTTTGCAATAAAGGGGGCGTTACTTGTGCAAGTGAGGAAAACAATCATAGGTTTGTGTCATTTTGTCAACGTGTTGTGTAGTAAAGTCGTTGATGTTAATAAGCTAGGCAAGTTGCAAAGTGACATCGTATTAACTTTGTGTTTGTTAGAGAAGTATTTTCCTCCTTCGTTTTTCGATGTCATGATCCACTTGATGGTGCATTTAGTTAGAGAGGTGAGGTTATGTGGATCGGTTCATTTTAGGTGGATGTATCCATTTGAGAGATACATGAAAACACTGAAAGGCTATGTACGAAATCATCATTGACCCGAAGGTTATATTGCAGAATGTTATGTGGTAGAGGAAGCCTTGGAATTTTGCTCAGACTACTTAAAAAATATGAAATCAATTTGCAATCCTCATGAACGTGTTGATGAAAGAATTCGCACCGGTAAACCTTTATCACGAGGTACAATCGAGGTTGTAGATGCTAAGCTACCTGATGAAGCTCATCTTTATGTATTACGAAATACTGCTGATGTGGAGCCGTATATAGAGTAAGAACCACTGTGTCTTCTTTGTACTCTATGTAATAGATTAAACTTTTTCTAACTTCTAATATGATTCTATCTTCAAATATTATTTAGGAAACATATGTTAGAATTGAAGGATCATAACCCCCGTGCCTCTCGAAATAGTAAATAGTTACAAACTCAGCACAGTCGAACATTTATTAGTTGGCTTAAGACCAAGGTTGATACACATTTCGCTAACGGGGAAGACATTTGTGAGAGTGTTCGTTGGTTGGCCAAAGGGCTAAGTTTTGCTATGAAAAAATATAGTGGTTTTTCCATAAATGAGTATCGGTTCCATACAACATCTCGAGATGAATCAAGAACAACTCAATGTAGTGGAGTATCTCTAGTTGCACATGCTATGCAGATTGCTAGTGCAAAAGACTCCAATCACGTGTATGGAGTTGTTACTTACTATGGTCGTATACAGGTGATATGGGATCTTGATTATCGCATATTCACTGTTCCTAATTTCATGTGTGATTGGGTTGATAGTCGTGGAATAAAAAAAGATGACTTTGGATTCACAGTGGTTAACTTTGCTAGGCTTGATCACCAATCTGAACGCTTCATATTAGCTAGTTAAGACAAACAAGTTTTTTATGTTCAAGATCAATAAGATGCGAATTTGTTTGTTGTCGGCTTCACACCACATAAGATGTACAAGTATGGAGCAAATGGTGAAACTGATGATATGTTGGAATACCATATTACTTTTGATTTATCACAAGACTCCCTTTTAGTAGAACTTGATGATGATTTTTTGTGTACACACCCGGATGGCGAGGGCATATTAGTTTAAAATATTTTTTGCAAAATGAAATCTTTAATTTTTGGTATGTTTTTATTTCAACATCTGTATGTTATTAATTCTGTCCTAACTGCAAGAAATAACAATGTACTAACTTTTTTTATTTCAATCATGTTGAAACAGGTTGTACTTGGTACCATGGAATCAGATCAGTCTTCTAGTCATGATGAAGACTCTAAACAAAGAGGTCCGACAATAAAGGAAAAAACTACTAAAGGAAAAGTTATCGTTACTTACAATATAAAGGGTGTTCCGATTGGCGTTGAAGCAACGAAACTTGCTTCCTTTGAGGGCATGGTAGCAAGATCAGTGGTGCCTATCACTTATGCCACTTGGCGAGATGTTGAATAGGAAAAAAAGAAGACTTATGGAAATACATTTTGGTAAGTCTAACATCTGATCTTAACTTCTAATTAAACTTTTTTTGTTAAAAAATATATTTTTTTAATTAATGCTTTATGTTTCAGATGAATTTTGAACTTGATCCAAGGAGTCGAAAGAACACCATTCAATCCATTGGGACAAATTGGAAGAACTTTAAGCATTATCTGTATAATAAATTCATTGAGAAGTTTAAGAATGACCCTAATACAAATCTGCTCAACCCTCCAGAGATGTATCCTTATTTGAAGATAGATGAGTGGAAGATTTTTGTATCGCAAAGACTTTCAAAGAAGTGGGAGGTTAGAAACCAGTTTGTATTTGTCTGTATTTGTTATATATATTAGTTTTAGAAACCAGTCTTGACTGTTTTAATGTTACTAATGCAGGAAATAAGTCAGAAAGCTAAAAAAATGCGTGGACAGCATAGATACAATCATTGGTTGAGTAGAAAAGGATATGCTGGACTAACTCTTGAGATTGTATGTAGTAAATTAATTGAATAGTTTAGATATGCATTTGTTTATGTTAATTAATTATTGTTATTATTTTTAATTTAGATGCAAGAAACGAGAAAGGAGAAAGACGAGATTGATAGAGCATTGTTGTGAAAAAGGCAAGACAAATGAAAAATGAGGTTATGACCTGAATGTCCAGATTGTTGTTGATAAAATGGTAAGTTCCTATGAACATTCCTACTTTATTTATTTTCATCTTATTGTTATAGCACCATATGAGCTTTAATCCTTTGAATATTTTGAATATGAATATTTTCTTTCACTACAGGAAGAGATGCAGAAGTTAGAAACTTTAGGAGAGGTCAGTTGTGGAACAAATGACATGCTTACCCAAGCCCTAGGTACCCAGGAACAACGTGGGCGTGTACGAGGGATAGACAAATTTGTAAGGCCACACCAATACTTTGTCTTACCCAATACTGTGAAGAACTACTTAGATGGTGAGAAGAAAAATATTGAAAAAAGGTTCAACCAAATTGAAGTATCAATAGAGAAATTACAAAAAGGGATGAATCATGCTTCTGAAGGCACAAGTTGCCAAGGGTGGGGCAAACAAGATTTTGAAGATAACCCACCCGAGGAATTACTTGTAAGTCTTATTAAATTATAGTATGAATTAAATGTAAGTCTTGACTAAAACTAATATATATATAATTTGTAGGATACTTCCTGTTATCTTGCAATTAATATTGCCTCCAATATAGTTGCCAAAGGAACAATAGTGAAGCACAATGATCTATCAGATATTACAAAAAATATCAGTTTTCTTTTTGACTTTTTAGAATATTGTATCTTAGTAATAACTTTATATAACAGGTGAAAACGTTGAAGTAATGATGGAAATGAGTGTGCAAGGAGACGCTTTACTACCGTTTCCACTAGATGAGGAGTTCATTTACAAGGTTAAAGATACAGTGGGGTTCCTAGTGAAGTGGCCTAGACATCTAGTCATTCGATGCTTTGATTTGGTAATATTTTCATTTATTTAAAGAAATTATATACGTCTAATTTAAATGATATCTTTATATTTTTTTGTAGGAAAAAGTGTTGGCATTTATGGGAAAAAACATGTGAACGGAGATGAAGTAGAAAGTAATAAAGGAAAAAAATGAAAAAGAGAACTTGTTGAAAAAGAAGAGGAGAAAGGAGAAGGGACACCAAAGACGGAAAAAGAGAAAGAAAAGGAAGAGGGTAAAGGAAAAGGGACACCGCAAAGGAAAAAGGAAGAGGAGAAAGAAGAAGGACACCGAAGAGGGAAAGAAAGAAAGAAAAGGAGGAAGGAACACCGCAAAGGAGGAGGACGAGATCACAAATGAGGACAAGGCTAAGAGTTAAAAGCAACTGTGTTTTGAAAGTGTTTGCACGTATGGTTGATATACAACTTAAAAATGTGGAGTCCGTGAAAGTGCAATATGAGGATGATATGTTTGGGTACGAGAGTTTCACGTACATTACTTGGGAAGATTTTGAAGTGGTTTTTACTGTGGATGAGTTGACCGGTTCTGCGATTACTTGTTATATGATGTAAGTGCATAATTTTAATTTTATTCAAACACAATATATTTAATCATCGTACTTGTCTAATGTTAATATATAGGTACTTGTTTGAGGAAATCAAGAATGGGCCAAAAATAGGTCATGGAATTTGTTTTATGAGCATGTCTGTAATCTTGCCATCAGGATGTAAGGAAAAATTCAAAAATAGTGATGAGGCAATTCGAAGCGTTGCAGATCGATTGTCTCTAAGAAAGGACAATGACATCATCCTAGTGCCATATAATCCTGGGTTTGTTTTTTCATTTGATTATCAATATATTTTAGTAACTTAATTTGGTTTTTCTTTTTTATAGAAGACATTGGGTGTTGGTGGTGATAGGTATGAAAGCAATAAGTTGTTATTATCTTGATTCCTTAGGGCCCACTAATGTCCATCAGCAGTTGAAGCAAGTTATTGATGCATAAGTAACATAAATTATTGAAACATTATAGTATATTCTTTGATATATTTCATCAAATTTTATAGGGAAATGAAATTATACAATGCTCAAAGTGGATCTAACAAAAGGGTTAGCCTCAATTGGATCAATGTTTTGGTGAGGACTTCGAACGATCATTCCTTGTTTAAATTGCAGCTTTCATTTTAACTAATTGTTTATTGTAAACTGTTTGTAGTGTCCCTGTCAGTCGGGAGGTACCGAGTGTGGATATTATGTTTGTAAGTTCATGAAAGAGATAGTCGAGAACGGACTTCAAGTGCTGGTCAATAAGAATGTAAGCAAACTTTTCTGATACACATCTGTCATATCATAATACACATTAGTCATACAACTATCATATGGTCTTGATGTAGGATGATATTATTGGAAATTCATCTACGATAACATCTTGTCTATTCATATTAATAATAATTGTCATGCTCTTTTTATTTCTATATGGAATGGAGGTTATCGTTTATAATTTGAAACAAACTTAAAAATCTTGTGAATTTAACTTAGTGAAAGATTACATTGATGGTAAACTTCTTGTTATTTGCTTCTATATATTGATAGATTATGTTATAAGTAATGAGTAAATTCTTGAATCTAATTACACATTTTAAGCATGTGGCAATCGATGCTATTTTTCGATATATGAATCAATGACTAAAGGAACAATTTGAAATGTTCGGTGGAGTTGTGAAAGCATTTGACACATACTAGCACTTAAAATCCAAATTTTGATTTTTTCAAGTACTATAGACGTAACAGGGACTCTCTTGTGGGTATTATTTGTGATGATATTGTTGTGAACAAAGTTGGAATTTTTTATAATGCTATTGATTTTATGACTTTGCATAATGTTATTATGCTTCGAAGAATGCATATGTAAAATTGGTCATTTTAGTACTCTTTAATAGTTCATTATATACTTCACTTTAAATAAGTATAATTATATACTTATTTCATATTTTTTACTTAGGTTGGCGATGGGAAAGAAGAATACACGGATGATGACATTGATGATATTCGCAAAGAATGGGTATCTTATGTGGCAAACTTTATTATGTCTTGATATTTTGTATCGACATATGATTAATACAATATTTTTGATAACTTAATGTGAATATATTGTATGCAAATGGATTGCTTATATATAATATGGTACATACATTTAGTATTATGAGGCATTCAATGTGATTTAGTTTGATTATTTGTCAATCTACAATATATATATATATATTTATTTATATTTATTTATATATATATTTATACATACATATATATATATATATATATATATATAATTTTTGAAATACAATCACGACACACGAATGTTTGTGGTCTTTTTAAATGACGTGTGCATCAATGACACAAAAATGTATGTCAAGCAGATTTATGACAGTGGCTTCAATGACGCGCAATGTAAGTCATACATGCGTGTCATAAATTTATGACGCACAAATGTGTGTCATCTTAATTTATGATGGGGGCTTCAATGACGCGCAATGTAAGTCATACATGCGTGTCATAAATTTATGACGCACAAATGTGTGTCATCTTAATTTATGACAGGGGATTCAATGACACTCAAAGAACGTCATTAATTAGCGTCATAAATGCGCGTCATAAATGCGTGTCATAGATTTATTACACACAATTGTGCGT
Organism: Hibiscus syriacus; assembly: GCF_006381635.1. Classification (NCBI taxonomy): domain Eukaryota; kingdom Viridiplantae; phylum Streptophyta; class Magnoliopsida; order Malvales; family Malvaceae; genus Hibiscus; species Hibiscus syriacus. Next base: position 3,021,685 of record NW_024062770.1, read on the forward strand.
CATAGAAAATTCATGTCGGTGGCTTCAACGAAAGGCATTTGTGTGTCGTCCGCACCCATAGATGACGCGCAATGCGCGTCATTAAAGGGTATTTTTCTTGTAGTGCCACCTTTTTTCTTATACACAGTACTATCTCTTTGTTTCAAATTCATCACACTGATTGCATTTATCTTATAAACTGGTCACTGATTCACTTATTCTTGAACTCTTCTACCAATTCTCACCACATCATTAGATCTTTTAACTTTCTTATGGTGACACTTGTTCACCATATTTTAACTTATCCATAAAATAATAAGAATATTCCACATCACTTCTGTGATTCACAACTGTGAAAACCTTCTATCATAATTCTAATATGATTTCAACTTTCTAAAATCACCCTTTGATCTTATGAGGCACTTCTTGAGGTGTCCGCTCTTCATCCTGCCTGGACAGGGCAGGTGAATAGCAATCACAGTCAGGAATATCACCTTTCACTCTACTTCAAAATTATCACGATCAGATTTCTACTATATTAAACTAATCTTATTCTATTAGCAAGACAGCATACTCCTTACACTATCAGATCATAAATTTTTTTTCACTATGTGTTGGCATGTACACATTTTAAAACTCTTTTACCTTCGATTTAAGCCTAGAATCGACTAAACCTTAGCTCTGATACCATTAAATGAAACACCCCGAACTCATACCCGACCTGGATACGAGTTTGAGGTGTCACATTGACTTTTCAAACTTTGACTCATGACAAAAACTCGAGAAAATTTAAAACTTTCATTAAAGTCACAGCAGTTTATTTAACTCAATCAATTAGTACATGCCAACTATATTCAATATACAGAATCCATCTAATTCAAGACATCTTTTCTGATATGATCTTCGGTAAGAAGTAACTGACCTGTCTTGCTCCTCTTCACTTTTCTTCTAGCTTTCCAGAACCTACGTGTGAAACACTCACACGCTAAGTCGATGACTTAGTGAGGCATAAAAACATATAACCACTACTAATGCTTTCATAATCTCTACTTATTATATCATACAAAATCATACATTCTATCATGCAACCACTATCCACTTGTACACACACACCATTCACATATTCTTATCATATATCATTATAAGTAATCCAATTTAACAATTAATCTGGTACCTATTATATTATTTTTGTCATATAACACGCATATCATTTCTCAAGGAAGGACACATCACATCATATAATTTTTATAACAGGTTTCATAGCACAAAACATGTAAATCATATGTAAGGTATTTATTATTATCTCTTTATTAGTCTTATTTTCGTTCTTTATCTTTTTGTCATATGTTCTTGCATCTATTCCTCTTAACGAAGCTATATACACATCATCATATCACATATATCACTTCACACCATAAAGATTACAAACCAATCACATACTATCATGCAAGGTTCTTTTATATTATTTCCTTTATAAGCCCATGTACCCGTGTCAGAACCATAAATATATGAGTCTATAGAGGTTGTGCACTAATGCTGTCACCATAGCTTATATAAATTGCACCGAAGTGCCGCATAGAGTTTTGCACCGAATTGCCGCGTAGAAATATTTCCCGAAGGACCACGTAGAATTTGTCCCGAAGGACTACATAGAAAAGTTCCTTTAGAATCATATACCTATTCCAAGGACCAAATATGTGTCTCAAAAGACCTCATAGATGTTCCAAAGGATACATATATGTCCCGAAGGACTGCGTAGACCCTCGACTCTTGGCATGCCAACTATACCCCTAGCTCTCAAGACACATAACATGGGCATTTTCTTTTATACTTATCATTTCACATAACACATAGTTCACTTTCACATATCACGTAGCGTATATAACTTTTCATGTCATTTTACATTTCTTGACACCTTGCTTACATTCTATTATTATGACTTTTCATAATTACATATACACATAATCTTATAGTTCATTCACATAGCTCATCATAAATTTTCATAAGATCACACCCATTGAAGTAGTTCATTTCCATATAATTCACCTGTACCTATTTTGTTTCTCATATAATCACATAGTCTTATAATATTTCATACGACCTCATACATCACATCACCTAGATACATACTCAAATACTCATCGTTATATAGTGCTTAAATTATTCCTATTCACATCATTCATGGTCATATAGCTTCCATCACAAAGTCACTTATTTTATCTCTTATTCTCATATATTCATATTTATCATATAACACATAACCTATGTCATATTTATAAACATGTATTTTATATTCTATGTGCATATCATCACTTTATATCCAAATCTACTAAGTGATATATTATTCTCAGTTCCTTTTATAGTTCAGTCTTATCTAGTTTTCCTCTATTCTCTATAAATCTTATAACTTTAATGCACAATTTCCCATAATTGATCATATCATTACTTACTTGTCTCATTTATGCTTCTATTATTTATATAACCTTTACACATGTTTACCTAATTCAGTTTCACATACTTATCACATATGCAAGTCTTCTAATAAATTATCATCAAAAGCTCCTATAACATCTTCCTATAGCTTCATAGATCTTTACCATATAATTGATCTTTCATATCCTTATAACCAGTTCTATCAATATCTCATAATATATATCTATTAATCTCATATTGTTCTATAGGTCAATGTTATTTAACTTATCTCACATTTTATTTAATCCCTTAAGTTGATTCCACCAATTCCCTTATATCTAAATCAGGTAATTTATATCTTGTTCCATATTTTATGTCACTTGCTCTTGTTAACATATAAGTCGTGGTTACTTTACATAATTTGTGATCCTATAACTTATATCCCATGTTCATATAGCTCATATAACAATTTTACTATAATACATAAATCATTGTCATATAACACATATCATATAAATTCATACCACATAACATATAATACGAACAAAACATATTCACACAATATCAAACATAATCATGCTTCTACTCCTACAATCATATTGGAAACAGACTTGTCGCAAGTCCAATTTCCATATACAATACGTATATTATAATAATACGCACTCACCTGGCCTCACTAGTCAATACCGATCTCTTATCTTTTCCTTGATTGATCTTACTTGCCAAATATTCCAGAATTTCTTTATGCTTAAAATCTACATAAATGTACATTTTAAGGCAATTATTAGATACCTACACCTTGTAATTGGATACTAGCAACTTAAACGAACCTATTAAACCAATATTCACAACTTTCCTTTAGGGGGAATCGGTTCCCCTATGACATTCTGGAATTTCTGGTTCGGTTGAGGGGGTATTGGTTCCCCCTTGAATGGGTACCGATTCCCCTAGCCCAAAAATCATTGATCAACTACGAAAATTCACAATTCCAACTTCAATTCTTCATATTTCAACCCCCTTTTTTATTCTTAACTCAAATATACATACTTAAACTAATTTATACCCATTTATTTCATCTTAAACCTCAAAATTCTATTATCTATATAGAAATCAATAATCATACCAAATTTTCCATGTTATCTAAAACTTAATTCTAACACTTCTCGCTTCTTATTCTCGTAGATGACAAGTCAAATTCATAATTAGAACTTCAAAAGCCTCTTTATTCTAATAATTCATTTTTACACCCTTCATATAATTTCCTCTTTAATTCACTATTTGTGATGTTTAAAGCTTATATAAGATTTCCTTAAGCTTATATAATACCCAAAGAATCAAAACCACTTATAAATCCAAGAATTAAACAGCTGAAATTATACTTACCTTTAACTGAGGCTTACGGGGAGAAGAAGCAGCTGAGGAAGAAGACTCTTGATACATCCCTCATTTCTCACGTTTTTATATCCCTTAAAAAGAGAATAAATATCTTCTCTTAGAAAAGACCATAATACCCTTGTTATTTCCAAACTTTACCATTAAATCCAACATCAAATTTCTTCAATAAAATCCATGAACTTTTAACTTATTTCGAAATCGAGTATATAGTTTTCAAAATTTGCTATTTAGTTAATAACCCTGATTCAGGATGTTACACAAATTGTCAAATTAATCAGACATCGAAAATAGACTCAATTGAAAATACAATTTTAGGGACTAAACATAAATATTTAAAAAGTCATCTACAAGCAACAAAAATGCAATTAACACCTTCATTATGCAATTAAGTATATTTAAGAGTGACAACTCAAGTATCATCAAATTTTGAGTTAAGATCTATTAATTAGCAAACCATTTTTGGACCATTTTAAACTTATATAAACATCATGGGGCAAACTAAGACTTATGAATACTTAGAGCCTTTAATGAATGCAATTTTGCCATTTTTCATCGAGTACACAATGAAGGGATTGATCCTATTTCACGGGGGATTGATCCTTTGCAAAACAATGAGTTTGGGATCAATCCTTTTTCTGGAAAAATGATTGAATTCGCAAGAACGTGCATAAATAAGTTACCAAACTTTCACATAATCAACCCCAGGTTCTAGATACATGATTGGACACTTTCATACCATATCATACATGTCAAAATACACTTGTAACATGCTTTATAACAGAAGTCACAACATCATACAAGAGTATTGCATCAAATGTCAATATTGAATAAAAGTTCACTTTTAAAACAAGTCACCTAGTCTAATTATGTATTTTGGGTCAGTTCATGCATCCTAAGAGTCCAGCACAATAAGTACACTTAATGTTACTTTTCTAAACACACCAAACATTTCTTTAAGGCACAAATCAACGTTTAACTATTTTGATGTTGAATTCAAACAACAACATGAGTTCAACATCCCAACTCAAAAAATCAAACCAATTAAAAAATTCCAAAACAAAATCAATGGTCCATACACCATGCCAATCTTATTACAACGCAGTATATCAATTATAGTATATGTCCCAAAATAGTTCTTAAACTACCACTTTATGGGTTTAAACCACATAGGCTTTATTTAGTAGTGTCTTGCTTGACCACTCCGGATGCTTGCTCCTCGCCTCTAACTCGGCTAACTAATCCTCTAAAAATTGTTATACATCGAGTGTGAGCTGAAAATCCCAATGAACAACTAACATTCTAAGCAATGAACATCCCAACGCTAAAGGAAAACCCTATATGCAATCACTCCTTGTTTTTACCTCAACAGATATGACATCATGTCGTGCTTTTATGTTCATATATTGCATCATAAATGCACAAAATCCATAATATAAACTTACCATTTAGCATTATATGTCCAACCACAAACACATACACTTATGCATAATTACCTCTTAGAAAGTCACACATAATGTTTCAATTTAAGATCAATGGCCTTTTGTTCGAAACACAACTCACGCATTGGATAAATGGCCTCAATGCAATTCCCTTTTATTTGTGAGCTCACTTAGGTCTAAAACCCATGACTTTCAAAGTAAACTCAATGAACCAACCTTGCCCCGTGATCTTCTCAAAGCAATGCTCAATGCACCAACCTTTCTCGTATAACCTGATATCACTTACACTTATACAAAACACATAGATAACTCTTTCCTAGGCATGCCTTTCATATCTAAAGGTCCCATTAAGTAAAAAAAACCAATTAATCCAAGTACAGAAGAGTGGTTGTCAAATTATGTATAGTTTTCTCATTTACACTTTCAAAATACAATTGGAAATACTCATGGAATATGGTTGGCATGATCAACCTCAATGATCAACCTCATATGGACAATGAGAGGCTCATTCATCCATGCACAATTTCAGTTAGACACATTTTCACTTATATATACACATTAAAATTCACTTTTAAAACCACTATGCATCAATTGCAACACATACACAATTCAAAATGTATATCCACATTTCATATCACATTTTTTGTCAAACATGTGCTCCAATAAAGATTCATCTATACCAGGGTTCATGATAAGAGAACACATAAAATAAACCTTCTTCTAACCTTGAATATGTTATCCATGAAAAATGGAAGTCGCACACTTTTTTTGTCCATTAATTGAAATAGCTTCCAAACATTTAGCAAACACTCACCAAAAAAAGATGCACTAATTTTCCTCAACAATCAACAAATCAATACCTTGGAAAGCAAAATAATAAATCAAGAACACTTCCAAAATAAAGTTGAATTTTCTATTTTCAAAACAAAGCTAAAAGACTGAAATTACCGAAAAACTTACCAAAACGACTTTATAAGCTTCTGGATTCCAGAAAAATACCGAAATGAATCTTGTTTGAAAGAAATCGATATCCAAATCAAATGAGATTAAAAATTAATTTAGTGTGATAATAATATCATCAAAAAAATCTGAATCAACACACACAAAAACCTTGAAAACATATCAACAAAAATATAACATTAAACACCTCAAAAAATCAAGTTTAATTCACAGACTTCTCTTTAAAAGGATTGTTTAATTAAAATCATCAATCACATTGGATCATTAATCATTAAGAACAAAAGAAACTAAGGAAAAATAGAATTATCTTATGGAAAAGAAGATAAACATTAACAATGGAAACAACAAATAGAACAAGGAAAATCGATATAGAGAAAGGAGAAGAAACAATCTTGATTGAAGAGAGAAAAATCAAGAAGAAAGGAACAAGAATCACTACCAAAGGAATAGAAAATGAAGAAGAAATGTTTTAGCCTTGAGAGAGCTTTGAAAGAATTTTTGAATTTTTTTTGATACGATAGTGTTTGGATGAAAGAAAATGAAATGAACGGTTAATGAGAATTAGAAATTAAAATGAAAAACAAATTAAGAGAATGAATATAGATGAAAAATTGAAAAAAAGAAGAAGATTAAGATACTGTTAAACTTGGAGGGAAAAACACTAAACCAATACTTTTGTAAAATTAGCTTCATAGATTTTTATTTGTGATCTCTTTACAAATTAGTAACTAAAACCACAATTTCTAATGCATTCAATTTGGAAAAACAATTATAAATTCTCAAAAATAGAATTTAATAATTCAAAACTATTTAAATCATTTTAGAAAATATTTTTCAATAAAAGAATTCACTATTAATTTTCCTACTGAAAGTCCAGAAACTAACCCGAATATAGACCTGAAACTACTAACCCAAATTTTGGGACTTTATGCAAATAGTGAATGATGTTACAGGAAGAGAAATAAGACAGTGTAGTAATTCTGGGACATGGCCAGCAGCAATGCCTATAACATTACTGCCTATATTTCCACCACAAGTTGCTGGACAATTGAATCCAAGACCTCCACCACCATTTCCTCAAAGATTCAAAAAGATCATAGAATACCATCAATTCAAAGCATTCGTTGATGTGCTTTGACAATTGAAAATCAATATTCTGCTAATTGATGCTTTAAAGCAAAATCTGAATTAGATCAAATTCATGAATGAAGTTTCATCTTTGAGTGGTTCTATAGACACTGCGTGAAAAGAAGTTATATGCAAAATTGTCTAAATGTGAATTTTGGTTGGCGGAGATTGCTTTCCTTGGTCATGTAGTCTCTACAGAAGGTATAAGAGTGGATCCCAAAAAGATTCAAGTCATAGTGGATTGAAAACCCCCAAATTTTTTGAAATGCTCTAGTTACTATATACGATTTGTGAAGAATTTCTCAATGTTAGCTCTGCCGCTAACTAAGTTGTTACGAAAGGATGTGCCTTTTGTTTGGACGGAAAGGTGCTAGGAAAGTGATGCATCTCATAATGGGCTAAGATGTGTGCTGATGCAAGAAGGGAAAGTGTTAACCTATACCTCAAGACAGTTGAAGAATCATGAGAGGAATTATCCGACGCATGATTTGGAATTGGCAGCAGTAGTGCTTGCTTTGAAAATTTGGCGCCATTATCTGTATAATGAACGTTGCCATGTTTACATGGATCACAAAAGTCTAAAATATTTGCTGACTCAGAAATAACTGAATTTGAGATAGAGAAGATGGATTGAGCTCTTAAAAGATTATGATTTGGTTATTGACTATCATCCAGGAAAGGCTAATATAGCAGTTGATGCGCTTAGTTGAAAGACTTTTGTAGCTTTAAGGGCTTTAGATGCACGTATATATTTAAAAGAAGATGATGCTTTGATTGTTGAATTAAATTTAAAGTCAGTTCTTTTGGATAGGGTAAAAGAGTTGTAAGGTCGAGATAATAAATTCTTGATGATATTGGCGCAAGTAAAAAAAGAAGAGGCCAAAGATTTTGAAATAAGTGATAATGGATGTTTATATTACCGAGAAAGACTTTGCATTCCCGATGATTATGAATTGAGGAAAGATATTCCTGGTGAGGCACATTATAGCCATTTGACAATGTACCTAGGTGGGAATAAGATGTACAAGAACTTGAAGAGTCGTCATTGATGGCCTGGTATGAAAAAAGCTATAACCGAGTTTATTGCAAAATGTTTGACATGTCAGCAAGTAAAAGTTGAACATCAAGTGCCTTCCGGATTACTACAACCAATATCCATTCCTGAATGGAAGTGGAAGCGAGTTACAATGGATTTTGTTTCGGGGCTACCTTTTTAACCGGGTAAAAAGGACTCGATTTGGGTAATAATAGACATATTGACTAAGACTGCTCATTTTATTCTAGTTCGAGTAGATTACTGGATGGATAGGTATGCGGAGTTATATATAAAAGAGATAGTTAGAATGCATGGAGTGCCTATATCGATAGTGTTCGATCGAGACCCAAGGTTTACTTCAATATTTTGTAAGTCTTTGCATGAGGCATTGGGTACTCAATTGAAATTCAGCACATCTTTTCATCTGCAGACAGATGGGCAGTCAGAATGAGCTATTCAGATATTAGAAGATATGCTATGGCCATGTGTGATTGAATTTAAAAGATCATGGTAAAGGTATTTACCTATAGCGGAATTTGTATATAACAATAGTTATCAATTGAGTATTAAAATGACCCCTTATAAAACTTTGTATGGGAGGAAATACAGAACACCATTAAATTGGTTCGAACTCAAAGATAAGGACTTGGTTGGCCCAGATTTGATGAAAGAAATAGAGGAGAAAGTAAAAGTTATTTAGGATAATCTGAAGATAGCATCCGATCGACAGAAATCTTATGCTGATTTGAAAAGAAAGGAAATCAAATTTCAAGTGGGAGATAAATTATTTTTGAAAGTGTCACATTGGAAAAAGGTATTACGTTTTGCGTGAAAAAAAAAGCCGAGTCCAAGATTTATTGGACCTTATTAGATCTTGCAAAGGGTCGGACCAGTAGCTTATCAGTTAGCTCTGCCTCCGGATATGAACAATATCCACAATGTTTTTCAGGTGTCAATACTTAGTTGGTACAGATCAGATCCATCTCATGTTATCACTCTTGAAGAAATAGAGATCCGACCAGATTTAACTTATGAGGAGGAACCAGTGTGAATCTTGGCTAAAGAAACCTAGGAATTGCGTAACAAAAGGATTTTGTTGGCTAAAGTGCTTTGGCAGAATCACAAGGTGGAAGAAGCTACTTGGGAAAGAGATGAGGATATGAGAAAGCAGTTTTCACACCTCTTTGTTTCAGATACTTCTTTAAATTTGAGGATGAATTTTCTTAAAGGGAAGAATTGTAATGCCCTAAATATCGAATTAGGGACTTTATTGAAAAGATTTAAAAATAGAGGATTAAAGTGATTAAATGACAAAGATAAAAAATAATTTGGATTAGTGGTTTATACTAAATTATAACAATGGTTGATTAAAATGGCATTTTGGTCATTTGGAATAAAATGAATTTAAAATTAATTATTTATAATGTATTAAAGTAAAGAAAAAGGGGAAAATGGGAAGATAGGTTACCAAAAAAGTCATCTCTTTTCTTCTTCTTTCCCTATAGAAAAGCTCTCCTCCATAGATCAAAGGAGAGATTTCATATGGCTAGTTTAACCTTTTATTTTTTGTTGTTTTTTGAAACCTTGAGTATAATAGAAGCTTAAGGAATGATTAAATGAGATTACAACTAAGAGATGGATGAAATATTGGAGATCTAAGGAAATGGGTTTTTGAATGATATGTTAGAATATGAGTTTTTACTGATGTTTATTAGTATTTTTGACTTGTCAAAGATGTAAATAACATATTAGAAGCATTGGATGGGATTAAGAACATGTTAGAAAAGGGGGGTGATTCTTAGATTTACATGTTCTTGTAAGAGGTTAGATGTTTTACGAAGCTAAATGAAGGGAAACTAGTATGGATAGTAAAAAAGAGTTTAATAGTATTGTTGGGTGTAAATATAAGGAAATTTGACCCAATTTGGGTAATAATCAGGTTGAAAACTAGAAAATCGAGGTTGAGTATCGGTACTAATAGAACAATATCGATAATATAAGCTTAAAATATGATGAAATCAACTGAGTAGTATCGGTATTGATGCAATCAGAATCGATACTGAGAGAAGGGTATCGATACTATGAGGAAGGTATGGATACCATGGATCACGGAATGCAAAAATGGTATCGGTACCAAAATAAAGTATTGGTACCATAGTATAGTAGTATCGATACCATGGTAGGGGTATCGATACTATTGAGCAAGAAATGTTAAAAATGGGCTGATATTGTTATAGAAAGTTAATAATATCTACTTTTGAGTATTGTTTAAGTATAATTGTTAGGAAATATACTAATAATTGACATGGTACGTGTTTTTAATAAATGATTGAGTAGATCGAAATCAAGCTCCCAAGACAAGCAAAACGAAGAGCAAAGGCAAAGTACCTGAGTAATCAGCGTTGCATTTTGGATATAATAGCGAGGAAAGCCAGGTGAGTGCATTCATTATGTACATTAAGAGTATAAATAAATATTGTTAAAAAAATATGTTGCAATGGTATATCAGTACTATGTGTACTACAGGCACTTTGTGTGCAAATCAACGGAATTTATAATATGTTGATGAATCACCGTTTTGCCACTAAGTGTGTATTTCACAGAATTCATCATATGTTGATGAATCACCATTTCGGCACTAAGTGTGCATTTCACGGAATTCATCATATGTTGATGAATCACCATTTCGGCACTAAGTATGCATTTCACAGAATTCATCATATGTTGATGAATCACCGTTTCAGCACTAAGTATGCAATTCACGAAATTCATCGTATGTTGATGAATCACTGTTTCGGAACTAAGTGTGCAATTCACAGAATTCATCGTATGTTGATGAATCGCCGTTTCAGCACTAAGTGTGCATTTCACAAAATTCATCGTATGTTGATGAATCACCATTTCGGCACTAAGTGCGCATTTCACGGAATTCATCGTATGTTGATGAATCACCATTTCGGCACTAAGTGCGCATTTCACGAAATTCATCGTATGTTGATGAATAACCATTTCGGCACTAAGTGTGCATTTCACGAAATTCATCATATATTGATGAATCACCGTTTCAGCACTAAGTGTGCAATTCACGAAAGTCATTGTATATTGATGAATCACTGTTTCGGCACTATGTATGCAAACCACAGGTGCATTACAAAGAAATGGTAATGACTGGAAAATAATGAATTGGTATTTGATCGATAAGAAATAATGATAATGATTTTATTGTATGGTTAGTTTTTGCCACACTAAGTAATATTTAATGTGTGTTTATTTCGCGCATAGATTTAATATAAGCTGAGTAAGGAGTTCATCGGACATCAAAGGCAGAGTCGCCTCGTCAGTAACAGTATGACATACATGTATACTTTTGATGTATTTTAGTTGGCATGTAATAGGTTTAGTAAATACGCTCTGAAAACATTTGATTTAATCTGTTGTTAAACATTGAAGTGTTTGAACATCTCTTTTTGTTTGTCCATTTAAGTTTAATGCATGTTTTATTATAAGTAAATTAAAATGTTTTATAAAAAGAAATAAAATTTTACGAGTTTTCAAAATGAGGAATTGTTTTAAAAGTGATGTGACATCTATATCTCGTATACAGAAAGGTATACGAGAGATGGGTGTTACAAAACAACAATACAAAATTATGGTATAACAACTGTCCTTTTTTGCTTGTTGTGAAACAAGTTCCCAGTAATGACAAATAATGCCCTAATTTTGTCTGATTTGACTACAACTCCAACTTTTGGTATCAACATCTTTGAATTTCTATTGATTTTTCCCTTCATCTTTCAATCTAATGATTTTCCTCACGTATCTAAAAATCTTTTCGTTTGATTTTGTCCCAATCTCACCAACAACCAGTTGGCCTAGTGGGATGAGGCACTAGGTCCCTTAAGTAAGGTCAGGGGTTCGAATCTTGGTGTTTGCAAATGGAGCAAACTGGGTTGGGAGGGTCACCCTTGCCTTTGCAGTACCCGATTTGGATTAGTCCTTCAATAGATCAAATACCAATGATTAATTAAAAAAAGACAAACAAATATCATTGGTTAGTACATTTGAGTATTTATTTATGTCATTTATTATTTTAGAAACAATGTTGTCTCATGTGAGACTGAAAATGATATTTTAATCTCAAGGGAGATAAAATCCCATTTTCAAAAGGAAGAGAGTTTAAGGAAAACTCTAGACAATTGCCTTGAGTGAGGAAAATTTTCTTTAAAGAGAAATAGTTTCATGTGAGATAAAAATTTTTTTAAGAAAACAATCTCAAGTGATATATAATCTTCTTTAAGAAAAATAATTTCAAGTGAGAAAAAATCTTGAGTGAAAAACAATCTCAAGTGAGATAAAATCTGCTTTAAGAAAAGCAATCTCAAGTGAGACAAAATCTCCTTTAAGAAAAACAATCTCAAGGGAGATAAAATTTGTTTTAATAAAAACAATCTCAATGACATAAATTTTGAGTGAAATGATATGAGTTTCGAGGAAATTTATCTCAAGCGAATTGAAGATGATCCAACTCCTTATGTGATGGAATCGAACGAGATGGTGATGCTGATCCAACTCCTTTTGTGATGGAATTGAGCAAGAAAAATAAATCTAATCCTACTCCTTATATGATAGAAGAGCTCAAGTCGAACAAGTTATTCTTATTAGGAACTTATTCTCCCTCATCGGACGAGTTCTTCTCATTATGAACCCTTCAATTGTAAATGTTGATCCACCTCTTTATGTGTTGGTATCGAATATGTAGAAGGTTATCACATTTTAGTGACAATTGGATTTAAAATACTTAAAGGTAATGACCCGAAGCTCTTGAATTCTTTGTTGACATTTTATTTCAAAAATGAATATGTGGATTAATTCTGTGCTAAAATCTTCTTGTTCAACATGAAATTGTTAATTTAATATTTTTCCAACTTTTTAAAATTTTCAGATAATGTCTACTGTTTGGGAAAAACATTGCTTCATTCTCTTTGAAGAGGATTCCTAACCTATCAGTGTTTGTTGAGTTAATCGATCGACGGAATCGGCCAAGAGGGGGTGAATTGGCAATTAAAAATTTCGTGGAAGCTTTTGCAGAAAAATTGAAAGTAATTGCACAGTGATTTACAGTGGTTCGACTTTCTCAAACAAAGTCTACGTCCACTACCTTAGCTATCCACACTAAGGATTTTCCAACAAATTCACTAATTTGTTCTTTCTTTTGAGGCCAAAGAGATAACCTTACAAAATCCCTCAAGAGTATACCCCAACTCTTGAGAACACTCTTTTTCCCAAAGAGAAGATTACAAATTTGCAAACTTACAAGAAAACCTCACAAGGTAAGATGTTTGCACAATTCTAGAACAAGAAAAGAACACTCAAAGATAATTACAAATGAGCACAAATGGTGTTCTTGAAAGCAAAATGAATATTGAAAGGAAAATTGGCTTGATTTGCACAAACTTGGTGTTTGATGCTTTCTCTCTTGTTTCTCTATAATTTCTTGTTGATCAAGGGCTTCAGAACTTGTTTAAATACACCTTGAATCTCTTCTGAACGTTGGGGATGATTAGTGAAGATCATATAGCCATTTTATTGTGAAAACAATTAATAAAACAGTTTGGAGCGTGGGGGGAATCGGTACCCCCTATGGGGAATCGGTTCCCTAAGTGTAAAATTCAAATATTTGACCGTTGAACAGGGGGAATCGGTACCCCCTATGGGGGAATCGGTTCCCTCCGAGCATTCTGGAAATCTCGGAGCCAAACCATTCAGGGGGAATCGGTACCCCCTTGGGGGGAATCGGTTCCCTCTGAGCAATCTGGAATTTTTGGCTTTGAAATGGTTCAAAATACTTTGAAAGATTATTTTGAAATTGTTTTAAGATTAAAACTTAATTTTACACTTAAGTAAGGATTAAAAATGATTTTTGAAATATTTTGAGTAATGTTTTGATATTCGAATAATTATATCGAATATACTTAGAAAATCATTTTGGAAAATCTTAAAATTCATTTAACTTAATTTGTTATATCGAAATATCAAAATGTTTTCAACAATCTCCCCCTTTTTGATATAACAAAACATTTTAGTAATTTTAAGATTTTGAAATCAAGTTTTGAAATTACTCCCCCTTACTTTAACACTTCTCCCATTTATCATTTTAAAAACACACTTAAAACACACTTTAAAACACACTTCTTCCCCTTTTTGTTAGATCAAAAAGATTCAAATAAACGTGAAAAATATTAAGCCAATTGATTAGTTATATGTATGCATAAGCTGCTAAGATCACAATTAAGAGAAACGTTAGCCATTAGTTCCGTAATCAATATTCATAAATAATGTGATATGGCAAAATTGGTCATATTGCTAATAATGATGTAAATGATGCAATAATAAATAAATCACACCAATCATATAAGTTCAAACCATCCATAAATCCAAACATTCAAAATATTCAAATGTTAAAACAATAAGTTTGGAAAACAAAGTAAAACATTTAATCATATATCCGGATTAGGATGAGGAAAACGAGCTCGCATAGTGGCCATTTCGTTAGTGAGGTCATTAATACGTGCGTTGGTTGCTTCATTATTTGCACATATTTCCTGAAGAATTTCTAATTGTTGATCTCCCATTGTGGATAAATGGGACTCTATAGAATTAAAGCACGAATCCATGGTCACATATCGGTAATCAAATGTCTCCATAAAAGATTGAAAATATGGAGGCATTTGATTCGATTGTTGTGCTTGCTCTTCGGGCTGCTCCTCGGCCTGCTCAGGTTCATCTTCAGCTTCATCGATGTCTCGCATTAGTTGCTCAAGCTCGAGATCTTCGTCAGCTTCAGGTGGAGCTTGTGGAGAACTAGCTCCCGGAGTAGTTGCGAAGATCGAACCCATTCCCCGGTTTCCTTATCCTTAATCCATCCCGCTCTCGTTAAGGAAAGAAGGTTAATTTGTTTCTTAAGAGGAAAAACGGCATCTAGACCGACTTAAGCCCAGCTTTGGAAAACAGATTACTCAAAATACAACCGTAAACAAGAGACGAACAAAGTTTTTTATTAGGAACAAGATTTACGGTTTCAACAATTTAAGTAAAAATAATCTGAGGTAGGTTGATTTTAATATTGTTTTTGAAACAATGTAACCACCAAAGATCTAAGGCTCTAAGAGTAGAATAACGACCTCCAGATGGTCGAAACCACCAAGAAATCATTAGATGAAGAAAACGTTCATGAAGGTCTAGGACACTTGCACTATCCCTTCTTTTATAACGAGATCCTAAAACCTGTTTTTCATTTGAAATCCGTTCATTATCTAATCGAATGTATTGGCTATGTAAGCCGAGTCAATATATAAGAATTGTCCTAGAAGGTAGGAACGAATTCCTATGGTTTCAGTTTCAGTTTGGTCTTTAACACAAACGGCATTAGAATAGAAAATACGAACAAGTTGATGGTAAACGATGGGTTCAAGGTCAAAGAGTTTATCAAATTTCCACTCTTGTAAAAGAGGAAGATATTTAAAATTGATAGCTAACATAGCTTGACGAGAAGGAATACGTTCTTCCCGGATTTTGTAAGAGTCGAAATATTGATAATACCAAAAACGATGATTTCTAGGACCAGGATGATTGAAACACAAATTTTGGATAGTCAAATTAGGATCAATAGGATTAGGATTAGAAATTGGAATAGGTGGAGGATTTGGAGGTGGATTTGGTTGTCAGTGTGAACGACTAGATGAAGACCTAGCACGTTTAGGATTAGACATGGTGAAGGAAATCGGAATAGATTGGATAACCTGCAATTTTTAAAAACAAATGTATGCAATTCAATTAATCCCAAAACTCAATTGAGTCCTCAATATTTCAAGGTTCTCTAAATCAATCCTAATGGGCAAA
Organism: Hibiscus syriacus; assembly: GCF_006381635.1. Classification (NCBI taxonomy): domain Eukaryota; kingdom Viridiplantae; phylum Streptophyta; class Magnoliopsida; order Malvales; family Malvaceae; genus Hibiscus; species Hibiscus syriacus. The sequence continues at coordinate 3,037,933 of NW_024062770.1, forward strand.
GTTTTTGAAAAACTTTAAAAAAAATGGTTTTGAGAAACAATATATGTATAGTTTTCATAACAATAACATAATTTAATCAAAACACAATGATTTGAAAAACAACATTTTTTTTTTAATTTCGAAAATTTAAAATTTTTGGAAACTTTTTGTGTTTTTGATGAAATTAGTTGTAACATCTAGTTTCTAATCACTAAACAATCAATGCCCGATCACTATTTCAACCTAGAACTAATTAAAACTAATCCTATGTTCAAAATCAATGAAATAGAGAGTTTAGAAAATTTACCTTGAAAGATGAAGATTGAGGGGATTTAGATGTTGTTTGCACGATTTTAATGATGATTGCAAGTTTAGGAGATGATATTTGAAGTGATTTCCGATTAAAATCAATGATTTGAGGCAAGAATGGAGATTTGAGTGTTTGAGGGAGAGAAACGGCCGAATAGTTTTGGGGTTTTGGGTGTTCTTGCCCGATTTTAACAGAACCCCAGGGGGGTATCGATTCCCCTGTGGGGGGAATCGGTTCCCCTTCAAAGGGGGAATCGGTTCCCTCATGGGGGATCGATTCCCTCTGCACCAAAATGCTAAAATCCGATTTTTAAGCACACAAAATGCTAAATTAATTTTCTCCAGTGGTATAGGCAACTCATATGTTAAAAAATAATTATGTTCAAACAATTAAATTAAACTTTAAACATTATTTGAACATAAAATTAATTTTCACTAAGAATCACAAACTCCCCCTAACTAATAGCAAGAATGCAATCAAAAATTATTATTTATAAGCATTTTTCATTTATTCTTAAAAGTGCTAAAATTATTTTAAACACTAAGTGAAGATAGGTCAGTTAAACCTAATTCTCTCCTAAGTGTCCAAAATATTTCCTTGTCTAAGGGTTTTGTAAAGATATCCGCTAATTGATGCAAAGTATCAACATATTCTAGAACTACATCTTCCTTAGTGACATGGTCTTTAATGAAGTGATGTCTTATTTCAATGTGCTTAGTTCTAGAGTGTTGGATGGGATTTTTAGTGAGACAAATAGCACTAGTATTGTCACACTTGATAGGAATGGTACCTACTTCAATTCCATAATCAAAAAGTTGTTGTTTCATCCATAAAACTTGTGCACAACTACCAGCTGAAATGTATTCCACTTCAGTGGTAGATGATGCAACACAATTTTGTTTCTTTGAAAACCAAGAAATCAGCATATTTCCAAGGAATTGGCAAGTACCGGAGGTGCTTTTCCTATCTAATTTGCATCCTCCATAATCCGCATCAGAAAAGGCATGCAAGCTAAAGCTAGAGTCTCTAGGATATCAAAGTCCTAAACTAGGAGTGTCCTTAAGGTATCTAAAGATTCTCTTAACAGCTAGTAAATGTGATTCCTTAGGACATGATTAAAACCTAGCACACAAGCAAACACTAAACATAATATCCGGTCTACTTGCGGTTAGATAAAGCAATGAGCCAATCATGGATCTATATAATTTAACATCCATACATTTACCTCCTTCATCTAAGTCAAGCTTTGTTGAAGAGCTCATTAGAGTGTTATGAGGTTTCCCATTTTCCAGTCCAAACTTCTTGAGCATATCTTTGACGTACTTAGCTTGATTAATGAAGATGCCATCTTTTCTTTGCTTGATTTGGAGTCCCAAGAAAAATGAGAGCTCCCCCATCATGCTCATCTCAAACTCACTTTGCATTAGCTTAGAAAATTCTTGGCAAAGAACATCATTAGTAGAACCAAATATTATATCATCAACATAAATTTGAACTACTAATAAATCTTTACCTTTATGCTTTAAAAACAATGTAGTGTTAACCTTTCCTTTTGAAAAACCTTTTTCAATTAAAAAATTTGACAATCTTTCATACCAAGCTCTAGGAGCTTGTTTTAAACCATAAAGAGCTTTTGTCAATTTAAGAACATGATCTGGAAATTTTGAATCTTCAAAACCTGGAGGTTGTTCCACATACACTTCTTCTTTTATAAAACCATTTAAAAATGCACTTTTAACATCCATTTGATATAATTTAAATTCATGAAAACATGCAAATGCTAATAACATTCTAATTGCTTCCATCCTAGCTACGGGAGCGTATGTTTCATCATAGTCTATGCCATCTTCTTGAGTATAGCCTTGAGCAACAAGTCTAGCCTTGTTCCTCACTATATTACCACTTTCATCAAGTTTATTTCTAAAAACCCATCTAGTACCTACAGTAGATTTATTACTAGGCCTTTCAACTAATGTCCATACTTTACTTCTCTCAAATTGATTTAATTCTTCTTGCATAGCCATAATCCAATGTTCATCTTTTAATGCTTCTTTGATGTTCTTAGGCTCTATGCATGAAATAAATGCAACATAATTACAGATATTTCTAAGAGAAGATCGAGTAGTTACCCCTTTTGATGGATCACCTATAATTTCACCATCCTTGACATAGTTGTACTCTCTTGGAAAAGATACTTCCCTTTCTTCACTGGTTGGATTCTCGAGGGGATCATGAGTTTCCTCATATTTTGTTTCTTCCTTTGATGATGATTCTCCAACGTCATGTCTAACGTCATTTGCTTGTACAATACCTACATCATTATTAACAGAAGAATCCTTCCTCGGAAGGGGATTATCATCGAAAACAACATGTATAGACTCTTCTACAACTAAAGTTCTTTTATTAAATACACGATAAGCTTTAGAATTTAAGGAATAACCCAGAAAATTTCCTTCATCACTTTTAGCATCAAATTTGCCAAGGTTTTCTTTACCGTTGTTTAAAACAAAACATTTACATCCAAAATGATGAAAATAGCTAATGTTAGGCTTTTTATTTTTGAGAATTTCATATGGAGTTTTCTTTAAAATTGGCCTAATCATTACTCGATTTACAACATAACAAGCGGTATTTGTGGCTTCCGCCCAAAAATATTTTGGCAAATTATTTTCACAAAGCATGGTTCTAGCCATTTCTTCTAAAGTTCGATTTTTCCTCTCAACAACTCCATTTTGTTGAGGTGTTCTAGGTGCTGAAAAATTATGGCTAATACCATTAGAATTAAAAACTCAATAAATCCAAGATTTTCAAATTCAGTTCCATGATCACTTCTAACACTAGTGATAGAGTAACCTTTTTCATTTTGGATTATTTTTGAAAATGTTATGAAATTTTCTAATGCTTCATCTTTAGTACTTAAGAATAGAATCCAAGTGTATCTAGAATAGTCATCTACCAAGACAAATGCATATTGTTTTCCTCCCAAGCTAGTAGTTCTAGTTGGCCCAAAAAGATCTAAATGGATCAATTGTAATACTCTACTAGTTGATATATCATTAATAGATTTAAAAGAAACTCGTTTTTGTTTTCCTTTAGCACAAGCATCACAGATTTTATCATTATCAAATTTAAGCTTAGGCAACCCTCTTACTAAGTCTCCTTGAATTAACCGTTGCAAAACACTCATACTAGCATGACCTAGTCTCCTATGCCATAACCAACTATCATGCTCATCCTTAACAACTAGGCATAAATTAGTCATATCAATAGAATCTAAATGCACCATGTAAATGTTTCCTATTCTATGACCAACAAGCATAATCTGATTAGATGCAATGTCAATGACTTTACAACCATTAATTTCAAATAAGACATTGAATCCTTTATCGCATAATTAACTAATACTCAATAGATTATGCTTTAATCCATTCACATATAAAACATTCTTAATTTGTATGGAAGAGGTATTACCTATTGTACCAATACCTTCAATGTGACCTTTTGAATTGTCTCCAAAAGTCACTTCTCCTCCATTTTTGGCGTTAAGCTCAATGAACCGGCTTTTGTCTCCGGTCATATGTCTTGAGCATCCACTATCAAGGTACCATGAATTTGAATTTGTTTTTCGTGCCTTGTAGCAATGCTCCTTTCCCTACAAACATAGATTAATTTTTGATTTTTGGTACCCAAATTCTTTTGGGTCCATATTCATTAGTTTCCAAAATCCTAGTCCCCTTAGGTATCCATTTGTGTAGGATATTTTTATCTTTAGTAGTAATGAGTTCTTTAGGAACCCACATACTTCTAATGATTTTTCCATTAGAGGTTCTTTGGGGACCTCTATGATTGTAGTTTCTAAAACTTTTTCTAACAAAGTTGGATTTTGAATTTCCACCTTTTTCAAAATGTTTTGTTCCAACTTTATCAAAAGAAGTTTTAAGATCATCAATTTTCTTTTGATGATCATCATTGATCTTTGAAAGTAAATTTTCCAAATCTAAATTTTTCTTTTCAAACTCTTCTAGTTTGATTTGCAAATCTTTGATTTTACTTTCAAGATCGTTGTTGGTTTTGGATATGAGTTTGTTTTCATTTTTCAATTTTGAAACATCATTTTTATATTTTAAAAACAATTTCTCATAATCCGAAGCCAACCCATTATACTCCTCAAATAACTCATCATAAGATAAATCATCAAAATCGGATGAGTTAGAGGTTACCTTAGAATCTTCCCCGAATGCCATCAAGCACAAGTTTGCTACTTCTTGTTCCTCTTCATCGGAACTTTCTTCATCGCTCCATGTAGCCACATGAGCCTTGTGCTTATTCTTTGATTGACCCTTTTTCTTCAATTGTGGGCAATCATATTTGACATGCCCCGGCTTTTTGCATTCATAGAAAATGATTGGGTCCTTCTCTTTTGGTTCATTTTTGAGGCCTTCGTTTCGTTTGAATTTTCTTCCTTGGTAAGGTCTCATCATTTTTCTGAACCATTTGGCAAACAATGCCATTTCCTTGTCATCATCATCATTATTAGAATCACTCTCATCTTTTGTGGATTTGAGAGCAACTCTAATATTTTTCTTCTTCTCCTTTTCCTTTGTTGTCTCTTCAACTTTATCAAGGTCCACCTCATCTTCAAGCATCATCTCATGAGTGAGGAGTGAACCGATAAGTTCTTCAAGAGTTAAGGATGATAGGTCCTTAGACTCGATGATTGTCGTCTTCTTTGATTGCCATGATTTTAGGAGGGAGTAGACTAACTTCCTCACAAGCTTTTCATTTGAGATGATCTCTCCATATGATTTGAGACCATTGACAATCGTTGAAAATCTATCCGTCATAGCTTTGATGTCTTCATTTGGTTTCATCCTGAAATTTTCATAGCTATGCGTTAGAATACTAATTTTTGATTTCTTTACTTCATCTGTACCTTCATGTGTGACTTGAAGCTTGTCCCATATTTCTTTGGCGGTTGTACACGATGAAACTCTTCCGTATTCATCTGGTCCAAGAGCACAAAAAATAATATGGATGGCTTTGGAGTTGAGCTGGAACATTTTTGTCTCTCCTTCACTCCACAACCTTGGATGAGTGAGAGGTTTGATGTATCCTTCTTCTACAGCATTCCATGCTCCCATGTCACTTGCATGAATGAAGTACATCATTCTATTCTTCCAATAGGCATAGTTAGCTCCATTGAAGAAAGGAGGCTTGTTAACGGGCATCGAATCGAGACTGGAGTCGAAGTTTGAAGCGGAGGCCATTGATGACTTTAATAATCGATATAACTCTTCCCGAATCGACTCAAGAGGCGATTTAAACCTTCAAATGAGTTAGGCTCTGATACCAATTGTTGAGTTAATCGATCGACGGAATCGGCCAAGAGGGGGGTGAATTGGCAATTAAAAATTTCGTGGAAGCTTTTGCAGAAAAATTGAAAGTAATTGCACAGCGATTTACAGTGGTTCGACTTTCTCAAACAAAGTCTACGTCCACTACCTTAGCTATCCACACTAAGGATTTTCCAACAAATTCACTAATTTGTTCTTTCTTTTGAGGCCAAAGAGATAACCTTACAAAATCCCTCAAGAGTATACCCCAACTCTTGAGAACACTCTTTTTCCCAAAGAGAAGATTACAAATTTGCAAACTTACAAGAAAACCTCACAAGGTAAGATGTTTGCACAATTCTAGAACAAGAAAAGAACACTCAAAGATAATTACAAATGAGCACAAATGGTGTTCTTGAAAGCAAAATGAATATTGAAAGGAAAATTGGCTTGATTTGCACAAACTTGGTGTTTGATGCTTTCTCTCTTGTTTCTCTATAATTTCTTGTTGATCAAGGGCTTCAGAACTTGTTTAAATACACCTTGAATCTCTTTGAACGTTGGGGATGATTAGTGAAGATCATATAGCCATTTTAGTGTGAAAACAATTAATAAAACAGTTTGGAGCGTGGGGGGAATCGGTTCCCTAAGTGTAAAATTCAAATATTTCGATCGTTGAACAGGGGGGAATCGGTACCCCCTATGGGGGAATCGGTTCCCTCCGAGCATTCTGGAAATCTCGGAGCCAAACCATTCAGGGGGAATCGGTACCCCTTGGGGGGAATCGGTTCCCTCTGAGCAATCTGGAATTTTTGGCTTTGAAATGGTTCGAAATACTTTGAAAGATTATTTTGAAATTGTTTTAAGATTAAAACTTAATTTTACACTTAAGTAAGGATTAAAAATGATTTTTGAAATATTTTGAGTAATGTTTTGATATTCGAATAATTATATCGAATATACTTAGAAAATCATTTTGGAAAATCTTAAAATTCATTTAACTTAATTTGTTATATCGAAATATCAAAATGTTTTCAACTGTGTTGTATCTATCATTTGGGTTCAAATTTTTCATTTAAAAACATCTTACTCGGGAGTCTTATGGATAGCCCGAAGGGCTTATCACTATGCTCGAGAGACTTACTAGTGACCCAAAAGATTTAATCATCATGCTCGAAAGCCTTATTGATGGCCGAAAGGACTTACTAATCTTTGAAAGTCAATTTTAGTTTTCCTTGAAAAAATCATTTGAAAACATCATATCGTCGGGTAACATGCCCCACTTCAAATAATATATGGATAATATTATTATTATAAGGGACATAAATTGTCATATAATGTTTAAAAGATATATTATTATAAAATATGTCCCTTATAATAATAATAATAATAATAATAATGGTTAATATTATCCATAGTGAAATATAGTAAAATAGTTTAGTTTAGCCATTACAAACCAGTTCCAAAATGGTTCAATAGAGCAATTAGGACATTTATAAGTACATGCCACTAACTAAGTAAAAATCACATCAAATGATGTCATACTGATAATGTAAATATACTCTCTGATGCTTTAAGTTGTTCAATACTTCTTACTTCTACGATTGCTTTTTACCTACGCGTGAAAATCATCACACGCTAAGTATATACTTAATGAGGCAATTAAAATAATAAATAGTGCAATACAACTCGTGCACAAAATTAAATGTCATTTTCCAATGCAATAAGATCACCTTACATGCATGTCTAATATTTTACCATAATCAACATGACAATGATATAAATATAATCATTTCTACCAATAACCATAGACCAAACATAAACCTATGAAGACCCTGGTATTCGAGTCAAACATATGCACCGTATTGCTAAGCCTGCACTAAGCTTACGCTTTAGTGCTAATCCAAATATGAAACATAAGATCGCGCCCAGCACCTGCACTTAGTGTCCTTACACACTAGTGCTAATATAAACCTGCAGCTGCTATACTCTATGGCATGCCAATTATACCCTGTCCTTCAATGACTTACTTGGGCATATAGTATAATTTATTTCATCCATGACATAGTATATATATATAATTAACATTGAGACAGTTCATACCTGAAATAACATTCATGGAAAAATATCATATTTCTCAGTGATCAATGCATTATAATTTCAAAGTTATACATATTAAGGCCATGTCAATGTTATGATAAATGACATAATATCATGCTGATATAAACAAGGTAGACTCATTGCAAGTTTTCTTGATGATGTATAAAATATCTATGTATAATGCCATGCATGCATTGCACTCACATGTACACTATACACTATATATATATAGAAAAATATTAGCCTAACTAAGTTTCGGATTTTCTCATCGCTCTATTCGCTTCAATCATGAATTTAATCACAATCTATACAAAGTCACAAATACATATTGGAAATATATGTTAATATTGTACTAACATAATTAATTTACGTAAACAACAATTCATAAGATATACTTATTCACTATCAAAATACTTCAATACTTATTAATTCTTTTAACATTGGCACCAACTTTAAGGAAACGTTTCTAGGAAGATTGAACATGTTTTAATAATCAAACAAGCTTGGAAATGAATGTACAACTAAAAAACATCAAGATTTATATTCAATTCCATAAACCCTAATATGAACATAAACCCTAGAATTTGGGATCTTTGAAATCAAGCAAGATTAGCAAGCATAAATGTACCAAAATATAGCATTTTTTACGTAGAACAATTTTATATTTACGGCATAATCCAAAATCCAAAGGAAATTGCTCAAAAAATTGAAAAGAAATTTTCTTTTACCTATGAAGGGGGTTCATGGCTTGGAGAGGAAGATGAACAAAGGTTCCATGAAATTTTAGATTAATTTCATGTTAATTTATCCTTAATTTAAGCTTAATTTAATATTAAATTCATTTAATTGGAAAAAAGACTAATTTACCCTTAATAAAACTTTATATTTACCATCAAACCAGCCACATCAACCTTATCATCTTTCAAAAGTCAAATATAAACAAAATATTTCACCCTTTACCATTTTGTTCATTCAATTTTCCAAAAATTGCAATCTTGCCACTTTAATCTTAAGGTCCAAATTTAACATGGAATTAAATACTCAAATCCAATGGTTATATTATTTTCCATCATTTTAAAATTTGGAAATAATATTTGCAAGCCTAATTTAACATCCTTCAATTTTTCTCAAAATTTTATTGATCTGATTTATCGAATTTTTACCGAACTTTAACCCTTTCTAGTTTTTAACATAAATTCTGGATCAAGAATATGATTTAAATAAAACCACAATATAGAAATTAAACTATCTATTTATAAAATAATTTTTTTTGGGAAAATTACCACTTAGGTCCCTAAATTTTCCCACTTTTAAACTTTACCCACTAAACTTTTAAAACTTGCATTTTAGTCACGAACCAAAATTTGGGGTATTAAACTCTCCCCGTTAAGAAACATTCATCCTCGAATTTTAATATGTACCTGATATAAAGAGGTGTGTATATTATTTTCTCATGTCATCCTCTCTTTCCCAAGTAGTTTCTTCGACTTTATGATTTTGCTAAAGCACTTTAACTAGAGGAATCGTCTTGCTACGTAGTTCTTTGATTTCCCGAGGCAAAATATGTACTGGTTCTTCTTTATAAGTCAAATCTAGTCAGATCTCAATTTCCTCCGGTGTAATGACATGTGAAGGATCTGATTGATACTTCCTAAGCATCGACACATGAAAAAAATTGTGAAATTTGTCTAACTCCGGAGGTAATGCTAACTGGTAAGCCACCAGTTCGACTCTCTTTAAGATCTCATAAGGTCCAATGAATCTTGGACTTAACTTTCTTTTGAACCCAAATCACAATATCTTTTTCCAAGGTGATACTTTAAGAAAGACTTTATCACCTCCATGGAATTCAATATCTTTGCGCTTCAAGTATGCATAAGACTTCTATTGATCTGATGCTATCTTGAGATGATCATGCTCAACCTCTTTCAATAAATCAAGGCCAACAAGATGTCAATATTTTATCTCGAACCAATTTAATTGTGTTCGGCACTTTCTCCCATATAAAGTTTCATATGGAGCCATCTCGATGCTCGATTGATAACTGTTGTTGTAGGCAGATTCTACAAAAGCCAAATACTTTTCCCACGATCCCTTGAACTCAATCACGCATGCCCTTAGCATGTCCTTCCAATATTTGAATAGTCCACTCTGACTGATCATATGTATGCGAATGAAAGGTCATACTGAAATTCAAACGAGTACCCGAAACTTTATACAAAGAATTCTGAAATCTTGATGTGAACCTTGGATCGGATACTATCAATAATGGCACTCCATACAACCGAACTATCTCTTTTATATACAACATTTCATACTTATTAATGAGTAGTCCATTCGCACTAGAATGAAATGTGGCGACTTGGTTAACTAGTCAACTATCACCCAAATGGAGTACTTCTTATTGGGTGTCAAAGGCAACCCTATAACAAAATCCAGAGTGACTCGTTCCCACTTCCACTCTGGAATTGAAATCGGTTGCAACAATCCTGAAGGCACTTGATGTTCAGCTTTTACTTGTTGACATGTCAAGCATGTAGCAACAAACTCTGTGATAGCTCTTTTTATGCTAAACCACCAATACTCGATTCTTTAAATCCTGATACATCTTGTTCCCACCTGGGTGCATAGTCACGGACTATAATGTGCCTCAGATAGAATATATTTCTTCAACTCATCGTCATCTAGAATGCATATTCTTTCTCGGTAATACAAGCATCCATCAAACTTGATTTCAAAGCCTTTAATATCACCTTTTCCACTTGTGCAATCCTTGCCAAACATCTTTTATCATTCCCTTGTAGCTTCTTTATATGATCTAGAAGCATCGGCTTTATCCTTAATTTAGCCAACAATGCGCCATTTTCTTTAAATAAACCGTACATCTAAAGTTTGTAAAAGTGGGAAATTATTTCGGCTAAGCGCATCGCTACAACATTAGCCTTCCCAGGATGGTAGTCAATGACCACATCATAGTTCTTTAAGAGTTATATTCATCTTCTCTGTCTAAAATTTAACTCTTTTTGAGTAAACAAGTACTTTAAACTTTTATGATCTGTGTAGATGTAGCACCGCTCACCATACAAATAATGACGCCAAATATTTAGAGCAATACCACTGTTGCCAACTCAAAATCATGTGTTGGATAGATTCTCTTGTGCGTCTTTAGTTGTCAGGAAGCATACGCTACAACCTAACCTTTTTGCATAAGTACACAACCTAAACCATTATGAGTTGCATCGCTATATACCACATACTCTTTATTAGATTCCGGTTGTACCAGCATTGGTGCTTCCATTAAAAATCTTCTTTAGAGTTTCAAAACTCTTTGGCACTTCTCGGTCCAAATGAATGAAACATCTTTTCTAAACGGAGAAGCAATCATTGAAATTTCTTCACCAACCTTTGATAATACCAGCAAATCCTAAGAATCTTCGAACCTTTGCAACATTCTTTGGGGGTTTCCACTCCACTATTGCCTGAACATTCTTAGGATCAACCCTTATGCCTTATGCCGAAACCACATGACCAAGAAAATTAACTTCTGGCAGCCAAAATTCACACTTTGATAGTTTGGGATATAACTTTTTCTCTTTAAGGATCTCAAGCATAGTATGAAGATGAACATCATGCTCTTTCTTTGTCCTCAAGTACACTAGAATTTCATCAATAAATACCACCAAAAAGTGATCCATGTAAGGCTAAAATACTTTGTTCATCAAATCCATGAATGTTGCTGGAGCATTGGTCAAACCAAATGGCATCACCATGAACTCATAGTGTCCATACCATGTTTTAAAAGTTATCGTTGTAATATCTTCTTCTTTAATATTTAACTGGTGATATCTCGATCAAAGATCAATCTTAGAGAAAATTATGGCTCTATTTAACTTATCAAATAAATCGTCAATCCTTGGAAGATGATACTTGTTCTTGATAGTCACTTTGTTTAACTGTCGATAATGTATGCATAATTGCATGGATCCATCTTTCTTTTTCATAAACAACACCTGTGCACCCCAAGGTGAAACACTTGGTCTAATGAATCCTCGATCTAACAAATCTTGCAATTGATCCTTTAATTCCCTTAATTTCGTCGGGGTCATCCAATAATGAGCCATCAAAATAAGCGATGTTTCTGGAAATGCATCAATACCAAACTCCACCTCTCTATCTATAGGTAATATAGGTAACTCATCTGGAAACACCTCTTGATACTCTCTGTAACACCCATTTCCCGTATACGTTTCCGTACACAAGTGTCACATGACTTTTAAAAACATTTTCTTCTTTGTAAACCTATAAAATTTTGTTTCAAAAATAAAAAAAACATTTTAATATAAAATAAAACATCCATTGTAACATATTACAAACTTATAACTTTAATACATTCCATAGCATTTTCTTAAATTCAAATATATGTCATCTAATTATCAAAAGAAGACATAAATGTCCTACAGTTACTTATGAGTCAACCTTGGATTGATGATCACTGCTGCACTCCTTACTCTATTAGTCGTTGCTATTTCCTACATGTGAAATCAATACATGCTAAGTATTTACTTAGTGACGCATAATAATGTAAAGGAACTGTAATTTATACACAAGTATACCATGACTATCAAAATACAAAATAAATTGTATACTTCATAAGAATCATTTAAAAACCATCTCAGTTAAACCAAGTTTCATTCATATAGTCATCAAAACTATTCTTAGTATGCCCAACATACCTATATATCCGTATTTTTCCAATTATCCTTTATTTTTCCCAATATGTCAACTGAGAATGTAAGGTACATGTGTTTCACCGAAGTACCAAAATAGTAATTCACCTCATTATGAATACCATGGATGGCACCTTTTATGCCAAAAATGCACCATTATACATCAAGAAAAATCGATCGTTAACTTTCATACATTCAGTATGTCGAAATAGTAATTCACTCATTATGAATACCATGGGGGGCACCTTTTATGCGGAAAATGCATCGTTATGCACTAAACAAAATCGATCGATACTATCATACACAAAGTATGTCAAAATGCACCTATAACTGTCAATTCATATACAATGGACTTTTAAGTCAAATCCACAGATTTAAACATTTATTTCTGCAAAATCGATAACCATTAAACAACATCAACATCATATTCATTTTAGACCGATTCATACTCTAAAACTTATTCATAATATCATTCCCATACACATTATGAAAATATATCAAAATACTATAAAACATACATTTAATAAGACCTTATAAGTTGACTCATCGTGAGTCTTCTTCATCTCATATAAGTACAATAAATGCACTCACCTTATATGTCTCACTAGTATGCATTAAGGATGTCTAGCTATTCGACAACTTTATCTTTTCCCTTTTTCTTGCTTGACTCTAGGGCTTGGTTACGATCTACACAAGCATCCATTATTACACATACCATACAAATGTTAGTATACTTTCTAACATTTATTCTTTTAATAATACTTAAAAGTATTATTATTTTCAATTTCTATTAAAATTCATCCTTTCTTAAAATTAAAGGCTCGACAGTATCGGTACCCCTACAATGGTATCAATACTTCTATACTATGGTATCGATACTCCTTTTAGTATTGATACCATTTTTTCATTCTGGAATCCATAGTATCGATACCTTCCTCTTAGTATCAATACCCACAGGAGTATCGATACTACTTGCATTAGTATCGATATTATTCATCATATTTCCTCAAATTTAAACATATAGTATCAATACTATTCTTCCAGTACCGATACCCTTACCCAAATGTTTCATTTTTCAATTCAAATTTTTACCTAGATTTCGTTTAATTATTTTTCTTTTAACTCCAACAATACCCTTAAACTTATCATCACTAAACCCAAATAATTTTCCTCCATTTAGCTTCTTATAACATCTAAAATCTCCAAAGAACATCCCAAACTAAGAATCACACACTTTTTCATAAATGTTTTTAATCACTTTCAAGGCTTATAATCTCTTATTTACTTCTTTGAAAAGTCAAATATATTTGTAAACCTCAATAAAAACTCATATTTCAACATATCACTCAAAACTTCATTTTCTTCACTCTCAAATAAATCATTCATCTCTTAGTTTTAATCATCTTTAAACCTTCCTTAAGCTTCCATATCACTTAAGGCAAAGCTAAACCAAAAACGAAAGGAAAAACTAACTATATGAAGTCTTACCTTTGCTATGGGGGCTCGGGACGTGAGGAAGAAGAAGAGGAGAAAACCAACAGAACTTATGTTTTATTCTCTTATTCACTTATATTAAATACCTCCCATTAAATGAATATTAAATTTATTCCATCCAAATGACTAAATTGCCCCTCCATTCTTCCATTCTTAATAATTAGACTTAACCAAATTTTCTAATTCATTTCTTGTATTTTACGATTTATTCAAATTAAATCCTCCAAATTTTAAATCCTTTCATTATGGTTACTGACCCGATATTTGGGGTATTACACTATCGCACTGTTGGAATGTCTTCCAACTTAACTTCAATTGCTTGTAAATCCACCACATTTGCTAAAATTTTGACATCCTTGTGTCATAACCATTTTTTTATAAAATAATTAAATATTATTTTTTAAAATATTATGACTTTTATTTGAAAAATTGGCAACTTTTAAATTGATTTGGAATAAATTGGATAGAGTCGACATCGACTTTGGGTTAGGTAGGTCGAATACCTAAACAATCTTTTTAAAACAATTTTAATAAAAATCATATTTTAAACAAAAACTAGTTTGCGTTATCAAAACAATTTTAGGGGTTCGAAGGTCAGTTACGCGTGGGGAAGGATAAGCACCCCTACAATGCCCAAAAAATCGGTACTTAGTTGCTTACATACCGTCATAAATGGTGGAACTTAAAATTCGAATCTAAAGTAGAATTATGATATATTTATTGAATATTAATTGAATTACTCTGAATTAATTAATTAAAAAAATTCTTTAACTTAATAAGAAATCTCGAGATTCATAATCCTCCGTCGGAAAAACTATATCACTATTTCTTATCCTTAAAGAACCTTCCTTCTTCGAATTAATTAAAATATTAAATAATATGCACATAAAATAACATACAAATAATAATAAGAATAGTATAAATAAAATAAAATAAAGTAAAAATATAATGATGTTTAGAAGTTCGAAAAAAAGATTTGCACTTTCAAGTTCATATTCTGTTTGAATGTCGTATCGGATTGCATCACTTCGATCAAGTTGCACTTTCCACGCCCGTTATACAAATAAAGATTTTAAAAATATTTGATTGACACTAACGAACAAAGGAATCTCATATATATATATATATATATATGACTAAAATGTATTTAATGAATAACGTATACATATACGTGGTAAAAATTAAACAAGAAAATGTATTTAATATCAACATGACCAACATTTATCTTATTTACATAAATATATATACTTGTTCCTAAAAATGTATAATAATACTTAGTAAACATATCATATTAAAATATAGATAAATAAAATACGTACCGTACAGAGAATATATGAAGCAATAATACATATATGGTGTACAATCATATACATACAAGTAAACATATATACAGATGGAAAACTCGAATGAACTCATTTTATTAAATTGTTTAATACCCATATATAGGAATTTCGTTAATAAATAATAATATTTAAACTAGGTCTGCCTATATAAAATGAAAATAAAATAAAATATCACAATTTATAATAAAAGATTAGGGACCAACAACTAAGAGGAAGAAACAGCCAGGACCAATTAGAAATAAACCCCTAACATTAAATAACAAATCAGAGACAGTGACTAAAATAAATACAAGGCTAAACATAATAATCAAAGAACAAAATACATAACATTACAAACTGGTATACATGAAGGATAACAATGGAATCGAATGACAAATCAAGGGCTATCAGTATAAATATACCATATATACTAATATATTTTAATGGACGAAATAAAATAAGAATAACTAAAAACGAATAATAATGAAAAATTTATTCAGTGACCAAAAGGAACATTTTATAAAACAAAGACCCTTATGGCCTAATTCAACCAAGCGCTGAAAGATACTACCCAGTCCCTTTTCAAACGACGTCGTTTTGAGTGTCATATATACATAGAAAGCCAAGGCTAAACTGGACATTCCCTTCTCCTTTCACTCATTTCTGCTTTTTATTTCCCAAAGAGAAAACTCTCTCACCGTGGGAGATGAAACACCAACTCTTTAGCCACCGAAAATCGGTGGCCACGAAGAGCTTACCCAGTCAAGTAACCCGCTCTCCTATCTTTCCCCTATCAAATCTCATCCTTATCTCTATGGAAACCCAAAACAGAACACCCAAAACCGAGCACTAAAGGGATAAAGCCTTTACCTTTCTCAGGTATGTTCTTCGGTCCGATGAACAAAGGGTGTCAAACATAGTAAGAGTCTTTAGTCTTTTTTATTTTTTTCACTTTTTTTTTTCAATCTGGTTCTTTGATTTTTTTCCCGAATGAATCCCCTTCCCTCGTTGATGGTATCTTATCCTCTTTTGTTGTGTGAGATGATTATCTCTAGGATAGGGAACCATCATATTTGTTGAATGAGTTGTTAGAAAATCCCAATTTTTCAGGATTTAATAACATATAAAAATGGGTTTTGATTTTTTGATTGATTTTTGATTTTGGTGATGTTTTCTTTGATTTGGATACCGTGGATGACGTTGGCAGAGGTGTAGAGCTCTTCAATGGTGGCTCATGCAGCGGAAGATGGGTGGTGATGTCCATGCACCGACTTGGTGGCTGATTTTCATAAGAGGCGGTGGCTGGTTTCTATTTAGGGTTAAAAAACCCTAACCCTTAGGTGATCTGGACCGTTGTATGGGTCCATATCCAAGGGTTGAATTTAGGGTGATTGGGGCTAAAAATAAAAACCCTAACCAAGTTTAGATCAACTGGGCCTGAGATCGGTTGAATCCTGGGGGGTCAGGTGTTTGTAATTGGGCTTGAGGCTGTTAGGTTATTTCTGGTGGGTTGCTAGGTCATCCTGGTTTGGGCTTTGGGTTGGGCCTCATTAAAGTCTGTAAAATGTAAAACAAAATTAATAATAATAATAATAAATAAAAAATAAAAAAAGACCCGGACAAAAACAGGTGTCTACAGTTGCCTCTCTTTGCGTATTCTTGTGTTAACAATAATAGGGTAAAGATGTCAAGATAACACTTTTTTGTTTGGTTCTCCTTTTTCCTTTAAAATTTGATAGTTTAGGACGATGCTGCTCATCCGTGATGAAGAGTTCTGGTCATCTAAGGGTGACACAGCTCCTCTATGATGAGGATATATGGTTGGTGGATGATACGGTTCCTACGTGATGAAGATGGCTGGCCATCTTTAGGGATTATAAAACGTTTCCTACATGATGAGGACAACTGGTTATCTAAGGTTGACGCGGCTCCTACGTGGTGAGGAGATCTGGCCAGTTGATGATGATCAATTCATTGCTTCAATAATGAGATAGGTCTTGAAGATCTGTGAAAAAATGGTCATACGCCATGATTTCATGTTTGTAATAAGCCCTAAAGATTATCTAAATGCATGTTTAAAGAGTTATGCACAATTCGACCCTGGCATTTGGGATCTCTCATGCTCTTTGATAAGAATATGTTCTGCATTCACCCATGTCTAGGTTTTGATTGCGGTTTATGATATTTCTGTGTTCCTCAATGTTTGGGTTTTGATTGCGGTTACTTTCCTAACCTCTCATTAAATATTCCTTGACTTGTCTCTCTGATCTACCCTGAGAGAGTTTATCTTTCCTTGCTGATTCTTTGGCCACTGGTTGATTTTCTGAAAAATTCGATCGGAATGGCCTCTCTTGCTGTGTGTCTTTAATTTGGGACTTCTTTGCTTGGGAAAAGTAAGGTTAGGTTGAAACTGATTTCTTTGATTCAAACCCTCCTTTTTCAATGATTTATAGAAAAGTACAATTATTTTGGGTCAAGAAATAAGTAAATATTACAAGAAGAACAAAATATAAATATAGTGACTATTAAATATTGAGTCCTTCTATTTCCTCACCCTAAATCTTTCCTAAAGGTTAACATGTATCTCGAAGATTCAGGCCATACAAAAGATATGTGAGTGTGAGAGTTTTTCCCTTAACTGTTAGACTTCCAAGGGAATCTGCCATTTCAAATCCTGACTATTTGAGCCATCCATTATGGATTTTCAACTCGAATCCTCCTTTGGTTTCAAGACGCCCATTTTGGGTTTTCATCTTGAACCCTCGTTTATTTATTTTTCTCTTTTCTTTTCATTTTTTCTATTCTCTTTTTTCATTTTTGTTTGTTTTTTACTCTTCTTCTTTAAGTGTAATATCGTTTGATTGAATCATAATTCAAAGGATTAGACAAATCTTCTCCATCCATTTCTGTCAATACCAAGGCTCCTCTGAAAAGGCCTTTTTTAACACATAGGGACCTTCCCCAGTTCGACATCCACTTCCCTCGAAAGTCTTTTTGCATAGGGAGGATCTTTCTTAACACTAAATCACCTTCATGAAATTCTCAAGGTAGAACCTTCTTATGATAAGCTAGTATCATCCTTTTCATGTACATCTGGCCATGGCAAATAGCTCTTAACCTTTTCTCCTCAATCAAATTCATCTGATCAGACCTACTCTGTACTCAATCAGCCTCGTCAAGTTTCAATTCCATTAATACTCTCAGAGAATGGATTTCCACCTCAACAGGTAAAACTACTTCCATCCCATATACCAAAGAGAATGGTGTTGCCCCAGTAGATGTACGAACGGATGTGCAAAAAAGAAAGTAGAGCAAAAGGTAACTTCTCATGCCAGACTCTATATTTTCAATTGCTTTTGTAATGATTTCTTAATATTTTTATTTACTGCCTCCACTGCCCCATTCATTTTTGGGGGTAAGGAGTTGAATTGTGATGTTTGATCTTCAACTTGTGTAGAGTTCCTTCATTAAATCATTGTTCAGATTCAACGCATTATCTTTAATGATCCTTTCAGGTGTTATATATCTACAAATGATTTCTCTTTTTAGGAATCTGCAAACTGCTCCTTTTGTGACATTAGCATATGAGGCAGCTTTAACCTATTTGGTGAAGTAGTCGATAGCCACTAAAATGAAACGATGTCCATTTAAAGCCTTTGGTGAAATTTCCCCAATGACATCAATGCCCCCACATTGAAAATGGCTAAGGTTCGTTCATTACATGGAGTGGTAAAGGAGGAACATGTATTTGGTTATCAAAGATCTGGTATTTATGACATTTTCGAGCAAATCTGATTAATCTCTTTCCATAGTGGACCAATAATATCCAAACCTCATGATTTGTCTAACCATTGTGAATTCGTTTGTTTGTGTTCCACAAACCCCTTCATGGACTTCTTCAAGTATTTTTCTCGGCCTCAATTCTATCTGCACGTCTCAAAAGCACCTGATCTTTTCTTTTTTGTATAAAATTTCTCCGTCTAGGACATACCTTATTACCAATCTTCTCAAAGTTCGTTTATCATTCTCAGTTGCTTCGGCAGGGTAAGCACGATATTTTACATACTAGAGAATATCGTAATACCATGGGAGACCATCCTCCTCTTCTCCCTCAATGTTGCAACAATGAGAGGGTAACTCATGTATACTCATTCGAATGGGCATCATTCGAGATTGATCATCGGCCTTAAACATGGTTGCTAACGTAGCCAAGGCATCCGCCATTTGATTTTCTTCATGGGAAGATAAGTGAAAGAAATTTCTTCAAACTCCTTGATAAAATCCATCACCAAGTTCTTGTATTCTATCAGTTTGGAGTCACGAGTCATCCATTTCCCTCGAAGTTGATAAATAACCAAAACAGAATCGTTGAATACTTGTAAGCTTTTAATTTTTGCTCTCAATTACAACCTTAATACCCAGGATACATGTTTCATATTCTGCAACATTGTTAGTGCATTTAAAGGTGTGCCAACTAGTAAAAGGATAATGATCTCCTTCTGGTGAAACTAGTATTTCTCCAATTTCATGTCCCACAGCACTCGAGGCACCATCAAAGTTCATTTTCCAGGCTTCATTTTTGGAGCATCTTCTTCATCAGCTAATATATTCATTAAGTCCTTATTCAGAAAATCAAACTTTATTGGCTCATAGTCTTCTAATGCTCTGCTTGCCAATAAGTCAGCAATGTCACTTCCTTTCACTGCTTTATGATTCATATGAACTATATCAAATTCATACAACAATATTTACCATCTAGCCATCATTCCAGTTAGATTTGTTGATTCCATCAGGTATTTTAATGGATCTAGTCTTGATATTAACCAGGTGGTGTGATACAACAAATATTGTCTCAGCCTCTTAGTAGTCCATACTAAAGCACAACACAACTTTTCGATCGACGAATATCGAGTCTCATAGTCAGTGAATTTCTTATTGAGATAGTAAATAACTCGTTCTCTTCTTTCAATTTCGTCATGTTGAGCCAATACACATCCCATTGACTTCTCAAAGAGAGTCAAATATAAGATCAATGGTTTATTTCGTATTTGTGGCATCAAGACCGGAGCATTAGTCAAGTAACTCTTAATTTTGTCGAAACATTCTTGGCAACTATCATCCCACTCTCTTGGGTTTTGCTTTCTCAACAAACGGAAGATTGGATCATATTTCTTGGTTAACTGAGATATGAATCTGGCAATATAATTTAACCTCCCCAGAAACCCTCGTACTTTTTTTGTGTTCTAGGGGTGGTAATTCCAAGATTGCATTGACTTTATTAGGATCAATCTCTATCCCATTCTCACTAACTACAAATCCCAATAACTTCCTTGAAGTAGCTCCGAATGTGAACTTGGTTGGGTTAAGTTTGAGCTGGTATTTTCTCAATCTTAAAAACATCTTCCTTAAGACCTTCACATGTTCTTCCTCAGTATGATTTGGCAATCATATCATCCACGTATACTTCTATATCTTTGTGCATCATATCATGGAACAAAGTAACCTTGGCTCTTTGATATGTTGCCCCAGCATTCTTGAGTCCAAAGGGCATCACCTTGTAACAAAATGTGCCCCACATTGTCACAAACATTATCTTTTCCATGTCTTCAGGGTCCATATTGATTTGATTGTACCCTGAGAAACTATCCATGAAGGAGAAAAGAGCATGACCAGTCGTATTATCGACCAAAGTGTCGATACGTGGGAGTAAAAAATTATCCTTAGGGCTCGCTCGGTTGAGATCCCGGTATTCAACACACATCCAAACTTTTCCATCTTCTTCAGGACCGGCACTATGTTTTCTACCCATTCAGGGTACTTGGCCACTTGTAAGAAACCAGCATCAAACCGTTTTTTTACTTCTTCTTTTATCTTTAATAGCATATCCACCTCATCGTTCGAAGTTTTTGCTGAACATGCTTCCATTCTGGTTTTATCGGTAGCTTGTGGACCACAATATCAGTATCCAATCTCGGCATATCCTGATAAGACCAGGTAAACACGTCTTTACATTCTCGTCGAAGGATTATAACATCCTCTCTTGTTTTTGGTGAGAGCGAAGTGCCAGTTTTGACTTCCTTTCTGTCCTCATATGTTCCCAAATTTATTATTTCAGTTCTCTTTATGGGGTAATATTTTCTGTCTTCTTGCTCTATCATTCTAACAAGTTCAGAGTTTAACTAGCATTCCTTATCATCTTTATAACCCTCAGATTCTTTGAGACACATGTCATTTTTAAAATCAATTGGTGGTTCAGAAATATCATTATTCGAACAGTTGATATATGAAGACCTGAGAACAGAAAATGAGTATATTTGGATGTGGACAAGAATTTTATTTAATATTTACCAAAAGAATAATTATCAATAAGGAATCAAGAGATTAAAGAATTAAATGAAATATTTGCTAAGAAGAGAATGAAGAGAAATCATCATTTCATTAAAGCAATGACAAATAACAATTCGTCTTTTACAAAAGCCCTATTATATTTGGGTCAAAAAGGAGACAGATTTGTTTTTATGCATTACTTTAAAGAGTATATATAGAACACAGGAGTTCCTCAACAGTATAGTTGTTCAAAACATAACCAGGAGGACACGAGCGAATTGATGCCAATGAGCACTCTTCAGTAGAATCATCTATGATAGAATTGATTCTCAGACTTCCCATCAAAACTTCAATTATTTCTATTTCTTCACCGTCCCATGACTGCTTCAGTGTGTCAGTCGCAAATCCTCCAGACACAAAAGATTTGGAGAATGGTGGTATGACCATGGGTTCCCAAACAACATCTTTTCCCTGTGCTCTTGCCTTCTTTCTTTCTTGAGTTTCTGTGCATCTCTGACTCTATCATGGTAAGTTGGTCTGTATCCGAGGCCAAAATAATTTCCTTTAGGAATTAGAGCCAACCCTTCAGTGATGCCTTGTAATTTCTTGCCTAAACCTTTCCCTACTTTCATTCCTCTAGCTAATGTCTCTTTTAACTGCATCTTTGTATTCTTCGAAAGCTGAGGAGTAGAAATTCTTTTGTCTTTAGGGATAAAGGCGGCATTAACAAATTCCAAAGACTGAAATGAGGACTCTAATGCTTTCTCATCTACCCCTACATATGGTGCATCAGTATTGATTGAGTTAATGATGTCTTCTTCTGATTTGATGGTCACCAGAGTCCCATAAACAATGAATCGAAGCTTTTAGTGAAGGGAAGAAGGAACTGCCCCAGCCATGTGAATCCAGGCCTCCCTAGCAAGCAACTATAACTCGGATGGATATCCATGATAATAAACTCTATTTCAAATGTTGTAGGGCCAATTTGAGAGGGATAATCATTTTCCCCATTATTTTGCATTCTGTCCCATCGAACGCCCTTATGGTATTACCACAAACCCTCATCTAAGAGGCATCTACAGGAAGTCTACTCATAGTGGCGAATGGCATGACATTCAAGGATGACCCATTTTTAATTAACACCCCAAAGGTAATGACCCCCTTGCAATGGGCAATAATGTGTAGTGCCTTGCATCTGCCCTTTCCTTCCTATGGTATCTCGTTATCATAGAAGTAAATGAAATTATTTGCATTAATATAATTTACCATCCTGCCCATGCGCTTCACTGGTATATACTTCCCCACAAAAGTTTCATTCAGCACTTTGATCAAAGTATTTCGATGTACTTCATAATGTAATAGGAGAGATAACATCGAGATCTGTACTGGGGTCTTATGAAGTTGTTCTACAATATTATATTTGTTGTGTTTCAGAAACTTTAAAAACTTCTGAGCCTCCAATCTTGATAGGTTCGTTTACTTTTTTCTCAGATCTTCAATAACCACACTCTTGCTTTATCGGCTTTTCCAGGAGCGTAGCATCTTCCCCTCCTGGTGAAAAATCCAACTTCATCAATATCTTCTCCTTATTCTCAGGAGTATTAATTTTGTATGTATAATCCCAGGGAACACTCTTGTTACTCTTGTAGGCAAAAGGCATCGGGGTTTTGATCACCACCCTGGATGTTGTACTTCCATCGTTTGCCTCATAGTTTGGTTTGGATATGACCAGGACAGGCTTCTTTAATTTCTTTTCCACTTTCCTGAACTTTCTTCAAAAGCGCAGATATATCTTTCATTCTCGATCGTCCCTTCTTCATATAACTGCAACTATTGCTTGTCCATAAATTATTGGACATCTGCCTGAATTCTTGACAGTCCTGAATTTGATGACCATTTTCACCATGGTACTCACATAAATTCTCTATCTTTTTTTTTGAACATTTCTTTATAGAGCTCAACAGCCCTCTCTTCTTCATTTGAACATATACTCACTTCAGTAGCATTCTTACTTCTTCAATCCTCCTTCTAATTCTTCGGTTATCCTCAATAGTGTTCATTCCCTGGTTCTGATGATTCAGAAGTGGGTTTGCAGCTACACAAGGTGCCTCCAAGTTAGTGAATGACACTACTTTTCTCTTAATCAGATCCTCAACCACTCTTTTAAAAGAGAGACATTTCTCAATATTATGTCCTCGTAGATTTGCATGATATTCGCATGTCTCATTTTTGATGAACCATTTTGGATAAAGTGGTTTGATTGGATCTATAAATCTTGGTGACAGGACGTGGGCTTGGACTAATCCATCGAAAAGCTCACTGTAGGTCATCGGTATAGAGTGAACGTCATTCTCTCGGTGTTATACTCGCACTTAGTCTCTCCTTGCGATGAAGAATTTCCTATCTTCGTCTTATTTACAAAGAAATTTACATTATTCACCTCTCCTTCTTTCTTTTTCACATAGGGTTTCTTTGCAGAAGTTTGGCTACTAGCAATCTGCCCCTTCTTTAGTGATATCCGATCATCTCACCGTACATCACGATATCAGAGAAACTCTTAGTCGCCACTCCTAACATGATCAATATAGGGAGATTTTAATGTATCTATAAACATTGTTATAAACTCTCTCCAATGAGTGGTGGGTGCACTTGAGAAGCAATATCCCTCCAACGCTGAGCGTATTGACGAAAGGTATCGTTATGCTTCATCTCCAAGTTTTGGAGAGTAACACGAGCAGACATCATGTCATTAACATGATGGTATTGTTCTTTAAACCCGTTGGCCAAATCCTTCCAGAACCCTATTTTAGCTCAGGTTAATTGGTTATACCATCTGAGAGATGACCCTGTCAAGCTGGTCTAGAAGTAGTGAATTAATAGTCCATCATCCTTCACAAATCTCATCATTCTTCGACAAAACATGGTCAAATGAGTGACAGGGCAAGTTTTTCCATCATACTTCTCAAATTCTGGCATTTTAACTTTGGTGGTAAGGTTAGGTCTAGCACTAGACTCAGTTCCTCTACATCCATTCCGTCTTGAGAACCTTGCTTTCCCATCTCTTTAAAAAAAACCCTTTACACCAGTCCTTAAAATGTTCTGGTACCTAAGTTTTAGATTTCTTCGTGTCCTCAGGATCTACACCGATGTACTCATGGGGGTTATTTTGAGGGCTAGTTGTGGCCATTTGAAAATTTATTGTTGAAGACCCTGCAGGGTGCTCAACTAGCTTATCATGTGAGATAACTAGTCTCGGGGTAGACTCCTGTCTAGAAGCTTCAACCGGATTGGTACTTGGTTCTTTAGTTGTTTCAGTATGTAACCCAGACATTTTGGTCATTATATCATTCATCATACTAGCCTAACTTTGCAAGATTTAATTATAATTGACTTTTGTGATTGTTTCATTCTTGCCTGCTATTCTTGTTGTATTCTTAGTAAATCTTCTTGCATCTCTTTCTTTAATTGCTCAGGCTTGGCATCCATTGTTTTACTTCGTGTGCGATGAGGGTTGGGGTTTTTACTTGCCAAAATTGTCTGTCACATAACCCTTCAAAAATTAATTTCTTTGTTCTTTTAAATTTGAATGCATATTATTGTTAATTCATTATAAATGATGAATTTTTTTATGCATGATGGATGATGCAAGTGCAAAATTCAAATAGAAGGCGTTGACCCAAGCAGTAACCATTTGGAAATAACTTTTATTAGATAAAAGTTTCACTCATTACAAAGGAGTTCGTTTACTGATAAGGACTAGCCCTCATACTCAAGTCTACAATTTTGTTCATAATATCAATGATCTCCCTTGCATACTCAGAAATTGGATTTGTTCGCAGTTGGATGAACTCAGCTCTATTGGCCAATTCATTCATGTACCGAGCAACTCCACCTATTTGAGCTATAGCTTCACCCATCATGCGTTCACGTTCTTCTACCAAAGATCGATAATGCTTATATGTATTTCTCCATCCTTTATTGATGCATTCGATCTCTTTTTCTAGGTTAGTGATATGAATTCAGCAACGTTGAAGTTCGTCTTTCATACCTCTGATTTCTTTTTGGATGGCCTTGTTTTATTCGAGAGCAACTCTTAAGTCTATTGAAATAGGAGGAACTTGCACTTGAAGCAGGTATTGCTCAAGATTCGATGCATGACTTTTGATTTCATCATTCATAGCTCGAGATTGGTTTAGCTTTCCCTCAAATCGTATTTACAACTATCCCATTTCTACCATAAGTCCATCTACTTGCTGACTTTTTGTAGAGAATCTTTGCATCCACGATCCAATCTCTGCTTGTTTTCTATCAAGGATTCGATTCCATCCCTGTCTTTCGGACTACATCGCATCCTTCTTTCGCTCTCTTTCTTCTTCGATCTCTGTAATTCTTTGATCTCTGTCTTCAAAATCCTCAATTATGATGTTCATCTCATTTTCAACCCTTGAACTTGACTTTTCTCTTCTTCTAATTCTTTCAGGCTGATTTCCTTCTCTTCTTGGAGTTTTTGAGCTCTTCGAGCCTTAGCTTTATACTGCTTGATCATTTCTTTCTTATCGACTTTCAGTTCTCCGATTTTTGCTTTTCTAGCTTCTATCTTCTTGACCTGACACTTATTCTCAATCTCAAGACTTTTAATCCGTCATTTTGTAGATGCTAATTCTTGGGCCCACTACTGTGGCACTTTACTCGACCCAAATCTCCTTCACGCTTGTTGTATCCTTTGATAATCCTTTTTTAATTCTTCTAGGTCAGTTTCCACCACGTCTTTCCCTTTCCTCATCATTATAAACTGTCTGGCATGAAATTCAACCTCGATATTTAACATAAAGTTTTCTCACTCCATCTCTTCTATTTTTTGGCATCTTTAGCCTTTTCTATCTCAAACTCAATTCTCTGGATTTCTAAGTTTGAAGGGATGTTTTGATTTGTTCTTCCATCAACCTCGATCTCTCTAGATGCTAAAGGGATTTTATCATTTATCCTTTGGATTCTCCAAGCTTCATAATCGGGTGTCAAGATAATATATGCTCCAACTACCTTGGTCCTGAAAGTCAACTTCCAGGAATCAGCCACATCTTTGACTTTCTTCTATAATTGACTTCTTTATAATCGAATTTAGCACCAGCTAGCCCATGAGTCATTGGAACAAATTTTTGGGCACCGTATTGTCTCAATACTAATAAAGGAGCATATCCGACTCCTCCCCACAGGCCCAGTAGTATTCTCCAGTCCAAATCTCCACACTTGAACAAAATTTGTGTATGCATCAGCCACGGAGTTTGCCATGCTATGTTTTGACCTTGCAAATTCCTGAAGAATTCAATCTACTTATCTTTTTTTTATTCTCTAGGCCATTCCTTCGTAAGGTACTCAGCAACGGGAGAATAATCTTTTAAAAAACGATTATGGTTGACTTTTTCTTCCTTTCAAAAATGGCTTCTGATCCATACGGTAAGCAGTTGAGCACAACCCATAAAACGACCTCCACCTAGCCTTCTACAGATATTCAAAGATCGAAAAGTTTTAGCAAGAATCGTATGGACTGGATTCATTTGTCTTTTTAACTTCTCAACCAATTCAACTACTACAAGCTCAACAAACCCCAAGCACTGTGGAAAAATTATCAAGCCATATATACCCAAAGCAAACACATCTCTCCGTATATTTTCATCTATGTGTGCTTCAGCTATCTTTTGTAGGTATGACCATGGCACTCCCTCGCTTTCTCCCTTTCGTTACAAAAGATCATTTACCCATTTATCGCTCGTAGCCGAGATCTTTGCACGATTTGATTTAAATGAAGGCCTTTTTATTGACCGAGAGTAGATTTTGTCCACTTTAATACTTGGCAAATTCAGCAGAAAGTGGTATTCCTCAAGGGTCGGAGTCCTGTCCTTTCGGTTGAAGGTGAAACAGCTATAGGCCAATTACAAAACTGTATCATGCTTCAAATGAGGACCGAGCCTACCTTGACATATATCAGATGAAATATGTCCCCATATGTCTGTTGAAAAACTTGTCTCTCGGTAAGATTCCAACTTTCCTAAATCGTCTTCAATCCCTTAAGCTCATTCTGTTTTAAGGAGGTGGTGTATAATCGGATAGCTCTAACAAGTAGTTCCTTAGGAGGTTATCCCCTCGCTCTTTCTGTTTAGCTTCAGACCAATTCCTTACATTTGTTGAATGTACTTCTTTGTTTAAGAAACTCCTTTCCATCGTGAAAGTCTTTCCACTTTATCGATACTCATAGATCAATCGCCTTTTCTAATGATATATACATGCAGTATGAAGAAAAAATAACAAAACAAAAAAACAAACAAAATAGTTAGTCAAAACAGGTGAATAAATTCAATATAAAAGAAAATCATATATATAAAAAGATAAATAAATTGAATATATTTTTATTTTATCTACCCGAATAAAATTCATCAAAAAGAATCATACTCAAACATGCTCTCTACCCTCCTAAATTTATATAATAAACCTTAACTGAACATAAATTCTATTTCTTCTGCTTTTATGCTTTTATTTGAAAAGAATGAATATATTCTACATATTCGAAAATAAATAAGTAAATAAATAAAAGGTTAGAGTATGTTTCTCCTTCGTGTACGCATATTTTGGGTACCTACTAACGGACAGACGTTCGGCATGACACTACCTAGGGTGATAGTTCTAGGTTCTCTATATGCATGGTTTCGGATTTAATGGAAAAGGGACTCAAATTGTCCTGGATGTCGGTGCCCCTTGGGCTGCCAAACCCTCAATACTCACCTTTTACATGCATAAATGAATCGAGTTCAATTCGAGGGGATCCACTTCCTTATACCCATACGAGGAATAAATCCCTACGAAGATATAAGGCATGTATTTTATCTCTTGTAAATGAATATGCTAAGGCAAGAAATTTGTGCAGGTATACACAATCGAATCAAGTAATATAGGGTAAGTGAGTTATCGTCTCCTCAGGGATTGGTCTGCGATTTTAATCTTTACCACAACTAGAACTAGTTGTCACAAGCTAATTCATATTATCTTGTCAATCTAAACTAATATTAAGAAAACAAGAAAATATTATAATGTATGATTGCAGAAAAGCTTGGTCGAGACAAAATAAATTTGCATACTATAAAACAAAACAAAACAAAAACAAATGTTGATTTAAGTATAATTCAAACAACCTCACATATTCAGACTTACCACAGAGCACTTATGCTAATCTTTTGCATTGACAATAATTATTCTCAGTCTAGAATGAATTATTATGACTTGCTTAAGCTGCCTGATAGGATTACTAAGTATTCTTAGACGGTTGCTATGGTAATACTATTCAGCGTTAACTACAACCCTTGGTTTGTCAGACTGTTGTTGTAAAAATACTCTCAGCGTGAACTATAGTCGTTATCTATCCTACTCTAGCATCTATCCCTTTTAGTTGATTGAAACCCACTCATTATCTTTATGGTACACAAGTGAGAACATCACCATCCCGGATCCATTCCATTATACACATAAATCTATCTTAATTCTCTCGAATCTAAGAATCACTATCTAGACAAAAGGCGAAGTCTCGATGCTCTTACATTGCCAAGACATGTTTTACCAAAACCCAAGCAATCTCTCGATGCTCTTACAGTGTCAAGGTAAAATATTCAAACAATGAACAAAATAGTCATGAGCAAAATTATAATTCATCATTCATAAAGGATAAATAATTGTCTAGGCAAAACAAAGATTAACACCAAGTAAGACAGTCATGGTGCTATCAAAAAGTCATCCAAGTATCATCATTTAATACAACCTAAACATGTAAAGAATTTAAGAACAAAGGAAGAACGACTCCCAAAACTGGGGGCTCTGTCGTGACAATTCTGATCAGCACCGCACCTGCCTTGGTGATCAGCCTCTCTCGAGACCTGACCACCGCTCTGCTACAGTCTGGTTATGGAGGACACCAAGGAAGTTCGGTTGGTAAACGGTGGGAAGACACTGTAGTTGCTCGCTCACACCTTCAGCAAAGCTCTTCTCTCTTCTTCATTTCTCCCTCTTTGGTGGCTACGGTTGAATATTTATAGAGAGGAATCTCCTAGGGTTTCGCATTATTAGAGATTCCTTAAATAACCAATATTATTCGTCCATACTAAAAAAAAGAAAGGCGGCTAGCGGATATCAGAATATTTAGGGCTTGATTGCACGTGAAGGAGGTCATCTAGTTGGCATATGACATAGGCGATTTCATCTTATCCGCTTTAGATTTTGCAGAATAACCACTTGGCAAGATAAATCTACTCCTCACGTTCTTCTCTATTCCATTAGTCCTTGCAATTTACGTTGTCACGAATGAAATATTCTTCCTCTATAAGTTTCCTGCATATACACAATCCATACAAACCCTTTCTCCTCAGCAGCATCAGTTAAACTAAAAAATCTTACCGAAGTAAAACTTATCCACCACAAGCAAATATAACCTAAATGCAACTAAAATTATGTGCATACTTTATTTAGACGGGCAATAACTTAAGTGAAAAGACTAGAAATTGAGTTTTTTGACGGAGTTATCACATCCCCAAACTTAAGATATTGCTTGTCCTCAAGAAATGTACAATAGCAAGAAGAAAATTAAAATTGTCATGCCAAAGAATTGTTAAGAAAATCATATGGTTTGATATTTCTGTCCTCAGTAAAAATAATTGGCCTCAACACGTTCAACAGTCATATTGTAAAGTCCATTCCCTAGTCAGGATTCCTTGCTATTGTGTGTGCGTGATTGTAATCGGTCTATGCATTAAGGTAATTAGAAAACTTAAAGTAAGTGCTTTTGGGTTGTCAAGGCATCAAATTATTTGTCAGGCTTAGTTTATACTCCTAGTTATTTATCAACTTTTTTGGGGAGGCAGCTTATCACACCTACCGTCCCACACTCTAGGTGAAAGGGAGCATACCTCCCACCCCCAAGCTAGTCGGGTAGAGTCATCCTGTGACTACTTTCATTCACTCATATGCCTCAGCTACTCTCAATTTCTTATGGAGTTTTTCTGTTTATGCCCTTGCATAGAGGAATGTCCCTTTTATTTTTCATGTTTTAAACACTAGGGAGTTCCACCTTAACCTTAAAATATTTTCAATGTCTCGACAAACGAAAATTTCTTTCCTAAAAATTTTACTGATTATCTTAAGTAGAGACTACCTACAATCGTGTTTGTAAATTTCAAAGAATCAGGCCTAGGGTTGGTTCTCTTCTTTATACATTCTTAACAATAATTCTGGCCTAGGCACTCGAATTATGCATTCATGATTGGGCAATCCTAATTCATTCCAAACAATAATCTTAACATGCTTATGTCATGACAACTAAACTTTTCAACCAAATATCATCAATTGCTTTTTAACAAAGTATGGCAAAATATGGCACCATACCTCCCCCAAACTTGAGGGATGCATTATCCTCAATGCATGAGAACTAAAACTACATGACTCTATATACAAATGTGAAAATAAAAAAAACTAAAATGTAAACTTACTGTGGTGGGGTGGCTTGACTGGACGCTCTCGTTCGGAATCATTTGGGAGGAGAGGGACTCTGATCCCGAGTCTACTGCTACTATCATCGAGGGTGACGGCTGAAGGATACGGCCTACCATTCGTTTGATGTGTTTCTTGCTGGTCGAGGCTCATACTGGAGTTGGTTGTTCTACAGTGAGAGTCAGTTGTGTAGGAACTTGAGCTAGACTTGGATCTGGTTTAGGAACTGGCGTTGCTTGATGGACAGGGGACTGTATAGAACCTTGCTCGGATTGCTTCAGGGCGGGACTGAAATCTTCATCGGAGAAGAAGTTGGGTGGAGTCTCTTGAGTGCTCTCGGAGGTTGAGAAGGATGAGGAGCTGAGGAATTCTTCTGTGTCGCCATAGCCTTCCTCTGGTACAGGCGAGATATGGGTAGCCAGTGGTGGCACGTCAGTGGGTACTTCTGGGGGTATATTCGAAGTCGAGGCGTGGAATATGCTACCGCCAGTAGTTTATTTGAGAATAACATTAGGGAACGGTGGCAGATTGTCAGTTGTGCATCTCGTGCCTTAACATACTCAAAGAAGACCTCTATGTGATCCTCAAGGCGCCTTGTTTTCTCACGTGTTTCTCATGTGTACATGACCATTGTTTCCATTCTGGCCACGACAACAGATTTTGCTCCCCTCTCCAGTCCTTCATGTGGGGTGTTGTCATCGAAAGTCATCAGCTCGGGTACTTTCTTTTTGGTGATACCCTCCTTGGATTTAATGAAATCCTCAAATAGCTCCTCGAGGGCCTTCTTTTTCCTGCACATAGTGGTTATCAAGTTAGGAAATAATAGATTACCCTAATTTCTTATGGCGCACTCATTGATTTGTTAGAAGATGAGTTCTCTAACATCAATCTTTCTCCCGTAATTATCAAGTGTAAAAGCATCAATCTTTTAACGAGGATAATTGTGTTGTGAGATGTTGGCATAAGTTTACCCTTGAGAAAATGGTTCCATAATTTTACGACGGGCTTAAGGGCTCGGCGATCGACTCTCTTCCTCGTTGGAGAATTCCCTTCGAACATGGCCCAACTGAAATAGAGATCTTCAAGAACTCCGCTGTATGTTTCCTGGTCTGCCTCAGCCACAATTTTTTTATGTTGCTCCTCCACTTTCCCCAACTTGAAGTATCTGTTGAGTGCTGAAGGGGAAAATCGAAGGAGCTTCCCACGGACATACACCGTATGGTAGGATGGGTCTTCGAGATGGGCGTAAAACTCCCTGACCATCGCTGGTGCTACGGCTTTAGGGCAGTGAGTAAACTTCTCCCAGTTATGCTTCCTAATCACGTCCATGACTTTCGGTTCAAATGGCTCTTCATCCTCTGATGGAAAGATGAACCCATCTTCCAAATACACTTGTTGTTTTTGGAGGTTTTTGGAGCGTGCTTTAGCTTCAGCTTCAGCTGTTTGGAAATGTTCGAAGCTCAGTGTTGGGGTTGGGTTTTTATTTGATCTGACCATGATACTTATTTGGTGCAGTGAAGTTAGCGGCGGCAATGGGGAAGATTTGTTGAGAGAAAGAAAAAAAATCTTATTATCGAGAGAGAGTGTGAGGCACGATGAAGAAGATAGATTTTGGGTGGTTTTTTCTAGAAAGTAATGGGTGGTTTCTTTGGGGTAATTTGGTCAAAACACGAGGGGAAAAGATTTGGCATTTATTGTGTGATATTTGATTAGACGTAAAGTTGGGAAAAAGATTACTTTCCCTCTTTAATTCTGCCGCCCAAACCTCTTGCCCTAGGGTTTTCTCTCTTTTAATGCGTGAGCTATCTCCCCATCCTGCCACGTGTACTCTGCATACCTGCAATAAATAAAAAATATAAAATAAAGCAAAACGGATAATGTGTGCATAAAATAACTTAATTTATTTATGTACAAAATTCAAATTTTCGTTGCCTAGGCAACGAATATTTGTTCAAGTGAGTAAGGCAAACTATTGGATATCATGTGCCATTGATGTCGGTTTGTCATGCATAACTGGGGCTCCTTTAGCCTCTAGCTGTTCACCTTGAATATGGAACCATCATCTTGGTTCTTGATTTCTAGCCCCATTTTTATGAACTTGATGTACGATGAATAGTCCTAACCATCGTGACTTTAGCTTGCCTGGGAATAACTTAAGACGTGAATTGTAGAGCAGTACTTGTTGTCCAGAATAAAATTGCCTAGGCAATATTTTTTTGTCATGCCATGGTTTTGTTTTTCTTTGTATAGGGGCATTTTCGTATGTGTGTGCTCTGAATTCATCCATCTCATTTAGTTCCAAGAGTCTTTTTTCTCCAGCAAGCTGAACATCCATGTTTAACTTTTTGATGGCCCAATAGGCTTTATGTTCAAGTTCCATAGGCAGATGGCATTATTTTCTGTATACCAGTTTGAACGGGGATATTCTCAGTGATGTCTTGAATGATGTGTGATAAGCCTATAGTGCTTTATCTAGCTTTGGCAACCAGTCCTTTCGACTTGGGTTGACCACCTTCTCAAGGATCTGTTTGATTTCCCGGTTATACACTTCGTCTTATCCATTAGTCTGAGGGTGGTATGCCATAGCGATCTTATGTCGTACTCCATATCATTTCAATGCCTTGGCAATCAATTTATTATCAAAATGAGTGCCTTCATCACTAATGATAGCTTGCGGTGTTCCAAAACGTGAATATATTTTTGTGCAAAAATTTTAGCGCCGTCTTGGAATCATTCTTATATGTTGTGATGGCTTCAACCCACTTGGATACATAATCCACTTCCAAGAGGATGTACACATCTCCAAAGGATGTGGAAAAGGGTCCCACGAAGTTTATTCCCCATACATCGAAAAGTTCAACCTCCAGAATATTTTTCCATGGCATCTCATATCGTTTTGATATGTTCCCTATTAGTTGGCATCTATCACATGACTTATAGAATTCATGCACATCTTTGAACAAGGTTGGCTAATAGAATCTGGACTGAAGTACTTTTGTCATTGTTCTCATTCCACCAAAATGCCCTCCAT
Source organism: Hibiscus syriacus (assembly GCF_006381635.1). Taxonomy (NCBI): domain Eukaryota; kingdom Viridiplantae; phylum Streptophyta; class Magnoliopsida; order Malvales; family Malvaceae; genus Hibiscus; species Hibiscus syriacus. The sequence goes on from NW_024062770.1 coordinate 3,072,081, forward strand.
ACGGTGACGAGTGACATTGAAGTAGAATTTCTTTTTTCTCTTCTACTAAAACGCATCTTCAGATTATTTGGTCTCCACATTGCTTGAATAGAAACGGTTTATCCTAGTAATAATGTCGCACATCATGTCGAAACGTTTTTTGGCCCTGGCTAGATAAATGAGGAGGAACAATACCACTAATAAGAAAGTTAACTATGTCAGCATACCACGACACAGCTGTGACAAATAATATTTTCTCATCAGGGAAATCCTCTTGAATTTTTGTTATGTCTTGACAATCAAATCTTTTATCTACTCTAGACAAATGGTCTGTCACTTGATTTTCTATACCTTTTCTATCCTTGATCTCTAAATCAAACTCTTGTAGTAATAATATCCATTGAATTATCCTAGGCTTTGCATAATTTTTATTGATCAAATATTTAATGGCAGAATGATCTGTATGCACAATTACCTTAGTTCCTATTATATATGGCCTAAACTTATCGAATGCAAATACTACCGCTAAGAGCTCTTTTTCAGTGGTGGTATAGTTCACTTGTGCATCATTAAGAGTACGGCTCGCATAGTAGATTACATGAAAGATCTTACTTTTTCGTTGCCCTAGCACTGCTTTGACTGCATAATCACTAGCATTGCACATGAGCTCAAAAGGTTCATTCCAGTCAGATGGGATAACGATTAGTTCTGCTGAAAGTTTTTTCTTCAAATCTGTAAAAACATCCAGACAATCATTAGTAAATTCAAATGGATGATTTTGTTGAATTAAAAGACACAAGGGTTTAGAGATTTAAGAAAAATCTTTTATGAACCGCCTGTTGAAGCATACATGTCCAAGAAAATTGCGTACACCTCTCACATTAGTGGGTGGGGGAAGGTTTACGATTACTTCCACCTTAGCTTTATCGACTTAATGCTACGACATGAAATTTTTTTAACCCAACATTATTCCCTCGGATACCATAAAATGGCATTTCTCCCAATTTAGTACTAGGTTGTCTTCTTCACATTGTTTCGGTACCTTGGATAAATTACCGAGGCATCATTTGAAATCATCACATGAGACGAAGAAGTCATCCATAAATATTTTCATACACCCTTCCACCATATCTGAAAAGATTGCCATCATGCATCTATAAAAGGTAGTTGGAGCATTACATAGCCCAAACGACATCCGTCTAAATGCATAGGTACCATATGGGCATGTGAAAGTGGTTTTTTCTTGATCCTCCAGTACTATGGCTATTTGATTACATCCTGAGTATCCATCAAGGAAGCAATAAAATGCTTTTCTCGCTAACCTATCAAGCATTTGGTCGATAAAAGGTAAGGGAAAATGGTCTTTCTTTGTCGCTTTATTAAGCTTCCTGTAATCCATACATATGTGCCAACCCGTGACTGTTCTAGTAGTGAGGAGCTCGTCTTGTTCGCTTTTAACCACGGTCACACCACCCTTTTTTGGCACACATTGCACCGGATTGACCCATGAACTATCGGATATAGGATAAATCACTCCTGTATCCAACCATTTTATAATTTCCTTAATGACTACCTTCTTCATGATCGGGTTGAGCCTTCTTTGGGGTTCTACTAAAGTACTATGGTTGTCTTCTAAATTGATTTTATGCATGTATATGCTAGGGCTAATTCCCTTCAAGTCTGCCATTGTCCATCCTATAGCCTTTTTTGCTGTGATAAGACATTCAACAAACTATTCTCTTGTTCGAAGGTTAGATTGGCAAAGATTATTACTGGTAAAGTTTCATTATTTCCTAGGTATGCATAATTCAAATGTGATGGAAAAGTTTTAAGCTCCAAATTGGGTGCATGTTCTAAAGATGTTTCTGGAGACTTCACTTCATCAAAATCTAAGGGTTCGAATTTTATACCTGATCAATTATGAAGAAGTCTTGATTGTTCCTTTGTCTTTCCTTCGTATCCTACATTGGTGTTGTTTTATGGGCACCTGTTGTGTGCTTTATTCATATTTCTGTTGTTAGGGCCATAATTCTTAGAATCGTCTTTTGAAAATAATTCTCCTAGGCCATAGTTTTCTTGTTCGTGCATTTCAGTTGTAGGGTGGTACAAAGGGTTGTATTCGTCTAGCCTTAGAGATCCATCATGTCCAATGATTTCCTTTTCCTCTACTTTTCTAGTACATTGGCATTCCTCTGAGTCATCGACATATTTCATGCAGTTGAATACATTGATGGTGACGCTCTGCTCTCCTACTCGCATTGTGAACTCTCCTTTTTCACAATCTATTAGGATTCTTCCAGTGGCTAAAAAGGGTCGCACCATAATGATAGGTGTGTTTTCTTCGGCTTCGCAGTCCAAGATGAGGAAATCAACTGGAAATATGAATTTTTCCACTTTTACTATGACGTCTTCTATTCTGCCCTCAAGCCGCACATAAGACAGATCTGCTAGCTGTAGGATAACTTTGAACAAGCGTGATACCCTTCTAGTTTAATAAATATGGACTTTGGTATCAAGTTTACACTTTATCCCAAGTCAACTAGAGCTCGTCCTACAAAGTTATTACCGATTGAACATGGTAATATAAAACTTCCAGGGTCTTTTTGTTTTGATGGGAGTTTGCTTACTGCATAACATATTTCTGTTGTCGTGGTGACATATTCTACCTTCCCTTTTTTTGTAACGATGTCCTTAAGGAACATGGCATATGAAGGTATTTTCTCGATGGCTTCAAGCAAGGGAACATTGATATATAACTGGTCCAGAACATCGATGAATTTCTTGAACTGGATGTCATCGTTATGTTTTTTTTATCGTTGAGGGAACGGTGGTGGAGGTCTCACATTATCTGCTGTCGGTGCTGAGGAATCTCTGGCCTTGACCATGAATTTCTCATTATCTTGACGATGTTTTTATGAGCCTTCATCTTGTTCCTTCTCTTTATGCGATTCATCATGTTCCTCATTTTTAGCTCGATCTTCTAGTTTTGTTATGACATGGCGAGGACTGTCTAGGTTTTCTCCCCTAAACTTATCGCTTTGGTTAACCTGTGTTCCACTCCTTAGTGTAAGTGCATTGCATTGCTCCTTTCATGATGTTTATCATTTCCATGATGTTTAGTGATCTCAGTATCACTAGGGAGATTACCTGTGGGCGAGAATGTAATGCCGTAGCAATTTGGCCCACTTGATTTTCCAATGCTCTAAAAGATGAACTATGGCTTTGAAAAAGTGTAGCATGGATTTGTAACAAATTTCCTTAGTTTTTAATTATTGCATAATGCTTGTGCATCAAGGTCTTCGTTGAGGCCATGAAATCTTTTATTGAGGCCATAAATTCCTGCAATGACAACTCCAAGGAACTAGTATTGGAATTAGTATTAGAGGAAGAAGTTGTACCTTTATTGTTTTGCCAGGGAACTGATGATGTTGATTCTAAAAATGTTGATGGTTTGTTACTTTGTTGTGGCCTATTGTAACTGGCTGCTTGATTTTTATTGTTCCCTTGATTACTCCATGAAAAGTTTGTATGTTGTCTCCAACCAGGATTGTACGTGTTTGAATAGGGGTTATTATTGCTCCGGTTATAATTACCCACAAAATTGATTGACTCATGGTTTTCTAGACATTCACTCTCATGATGGTTGTCATGACAAAATATGTATGCGTTATTGGTCACCTTGACTTCTCTTACCTCATTAGGACGTTGCAAATTTTTCAACATATTAGTTATGGCAAAAAGTTAAGCAGCTACTGAATCCTTACCCTCTAATTCGTATGCCCCAGATGTTTTTCTGTTGGTTCCTAATCTTGTATATGGGAATTGATAATCATTATTCGCTATCCTATCGAGGATATCAAAGGCTTCCTCGGGTGATTTTCAAAGTAAGGTGCCATTTGCTGAGGCATCTAACATCATTTGAGTAGGTGCATTAACTCCGTTAAAAAACATCACTACTTGAGTCCAGTCATGAAATCCATGGTTGAAATATTTGCGAAGTAGACTTTTATACCTATCCCAACATTCGTACATTGATTCATCATCTTCTTGGTGAAAACTTGCAATGTCATTGCGAAGCTGTGTATTCATATTGGGCGGATTATATCGAAGTAATAAACTCTTGCATAAATCTGCCATGACTCCATTGAGCTTAAGGAACTCCACTAAGCCAAGCTCTCTCTCTATCGCGTATGGAATAAGGGAAAAGTTTTAGTTTAAGCACATCTTCATGTACTCCTTGTTTTCGAAACGAGTCGCATACTTCAAGGAAAGCACGAATATGTTGTCTAGAATCCTCACTGGGTGAATCACCAAATTGGCCAATAGAATTTAACATATTAAACATTTTTGTTTAAATTCAAAATGAGTTGCTTGTATTTCAGGTGCCACGATTCCTGGATTGAGATCATCAAGAATTGGGTTTAAATGATCTCGTATTGCTCTTGGTCTTGCAACTTGAAGATTAATTGCTACATCGGGATTGTCGTGATCTCCCATGTTGTTTCCTTGTAATTGTAGTTGGTTTAAATATTCTTTGGTTCGTTGGTCACGTAGCCTCTATCTGAACCATTGTTTAACTTCAGGGTCGAATGGTTCCAATGGTTTACCAGTAGATCTCAAGGTCATGCAATAATAAAATCCTATAAAAGAAAAATAATAAACTATGTTGACTAGATAAATATAAGGTGACAATAAAAACTCTTTATAGCGAATACAAATTTCGTCAGTTGCCAATCCAAGACAACGGTGTCAAAAACTTGATCGATTGTAAATGAATATGCTAAGGCAAGCAATTATGTGCAAGTATACACAATCGAATCAAGTAATATAGGGTAAGTGAGTTATCATCTCCTCAGGGATTGGTCTACGATTTTAATCTTCACCACAACAAGAACTAGTTGTCACAAGCTAATTCATATTATCTTGTCAATCTAAACTAATATTAAGAAAAAGAGAAAATACGATAATGTATTATGGCAGAAAAGCTTGGTCGAGACAAAATAAATATGGACTATAAAACAAAATAAAAACAAATATTGATTTAAGTATAATTCAAACAACCTCACATATTCAGGCTTACCAGAGCACTTATGCTAATCTTTTGCATTGACAACAATTATTCTAAGTCTAGAATGAATTATTATGACTTGCTTAAGCTGCCCGACAAGATTACTTGTATTATTAGACTGTTGCTATGGCAATACTACTCAACGTTAACTACAACCCTTGGTTTGTCAGACTGTTGTTGTAGCAATACCTCTCAGCGTGAACTATAGTCGTTGTCTATCCTACTCTAGTCTCTATCCCTTTTAGTCAGTTGAAACCCGCTCCTTATCTCTAAGGTAGACAAGTTAGAACATCACCATCCTGGATCCATTCTATTGTTCACGTAGATCTATCTTAATTCTCTTGAATCTAAGAATCACTATCTAGACAAAAGGCGATCTCTCGATGCTTTTACATTGCCAAGACATGTTTTACCAAAACCCCAGGCAATCTCTCGATGCTTTTACAGTGTCAAGGTAAAATATTCAAAGAATGAACAAAACAGTCATGAGCAATATCATAATTCATCATTCATAAAGCATAAAATAATTGTCTAGGCAAAACAAAGATTAGCACCAAGTAAGACAGTCATGGTGCTATCAAAAAGTCATCCAAGTATCATCGTTTAATACAACCCCAAACATGTAAATAATTTAAGAACGAAGGAAGAACGACACCCAAAACCTGGGGCTCTATCGTGACAATTCTGATCAGCACCGCGCCTGTTTAGGTGATCAGCCTCTCTCGAGACCTGACCACCGCTCTGCTACAGTCTGGCTATAGAGGAAACCAAGGATGGTTGGTTGGTAAACGGTGGTAAAGAACTACAGTTGCTCACTCACACCTTCAGCAAAGCTCTTCTCTCTTCGTCCTTTCCTCCCTCTTTGGCGGCTAAGGTTGAATATTTATAAAGAGGAATCGCCTAGGGTTTCACATGATTGGAAAATCCTTAAATAACCATTATTATTCGTCAAAATTAAAAAAAAGGAAAGGCGGCTGGTAGCTGTTAGAATATTTAGGGCTTGCTTGCACTTGAAGGAGGTCATCCAGCTGGCATGTGACATAGGCGATTTCGTCATATCCGCTTAAGACTTTGTAGAATAACCTTGCTTTGGTGAGATAAATATGCTTCCCACGTTCTTCTCTGTTCTATTAGCCCTTGCAATTTACGTTGTCGTGACTGAAATGTTCTTCCTCTATAAGTTTCCTGCATATACAGAATTCACACAAGGAAAGGCGGCTGGTAGCTGTTAGAATATTTAGGGCTTGCTTGCACTTGAAGGAGGTCATCCAGCTGGCATGTGACATAGGCGATTTCGTCATATCCGCTTAAGACTTTGTAGAATAACCTTGCTTTGGTGAGATAAATATGCTTCCCACGTTCTTCTCTGTTCTATTAGCCCTTGCAATTTACGTTGTCGTGACTGAAATGTTCTTCCTCTATAAGTTTCCTGCATATACAGAATTCACACAAACCCTTTCTCCTCAGCAGCATCAGTTAAACCAAATATCTCTTGTTGAAGAAAAACTTATCCACCACAAGCAAATATAACCTAAATGCAACTAAATGCAATAAAATATTATGCATACTTTGTTTAAACGGCAATAACTTAAGTGAAAATACTAGAAATTGAGTCTTTTTACGGAGTTATTAGTATCCCAGAAGTTACTTGCTAAAACTCATACGAAGAATAAATTCTTACAAGAGTAAAGCGTTCACCCCACTTACTTGGAACAAAGCTCAGGTCTAGAGCTTATGTTATGCAAATGCTCGTGATGTGTGTGGGGAGAAACGCACAAAACTTTGACTCGAAAACAAAAAAATAACAAAAAACTCGATAAGAACTTAGATAGATCTAAAAAACAAAACCAATTAAAATGTTAGTATATAAAAATAAAGAATTTAGAAAAAAAATCAATAAATAGATCATAACTTAACTAGAGACTCAAACTTATAATTTCCACCATAACGACAAAATACAAACGACGTACAGCCTCACTCTCTAGTCCCCAGCAGAGTCGCCAAGATGTCATAACCATTTTTTATAAAACAATTAAATATTATTTAAAAAAAGATTATGACTTTTATTTGAAAAATTGACAGTTTTTTGAATTGATTTGGAATAAATTGGATAGAGTCACCATCGACCTTTGGGTTGGGTAGGTCGAATACATAAAAACATCTTTTTAAAACAATTTTAATAAAAATCATTTTTTAAACAAAAGAAAATCGGTACTTGTCGCTTACATACCGTCGTAAATGGTGGAACTTAAAATTTGAATCTAAAGTATAATTATGATATATTTATTGAATATTAATTGAATTACTGAATTAATTAATTAAAGAAAATTCTTTAACTTAATAAGAAATCTCGAGATTCGTAATCCTCCGTCGGGAAAACTATCTCGCCTACTTCTTATCCGTAAAGAACCTTCCATCTTTGAATTAATTAAAAAATTAAATAATATGCACATAAAATAGTATAAATAAAAATAGTATAAATAAAATAAAGTAAAAATATAATGATGTTTATAAGTTCGAAAAAAGATTGCACTTTCAAATTCATATTCTGTTTTAACGTTGTATCGGATTGCACCACTTCGATCAAGTGGTACTTTCAACGCCCGTTCTACAAATAAAGTTTTTGAAAAATATTCGATTGACACTAACGAACAAATGAATCTCATATATATATATATATAGATATATAGATATATTGATATATATATTATTGATTAAAATGTATTTAATGAATAACGTAAACATACACGTGGTAAAAATTAAACAAGAAAATGTATTTAATATCAACATGACCAACATTTATCTTATTTACATAAATATATATACTTGCTCCTAAAAATGTATAATAATACTTAGTAAACATATCATATTAAAATATAGATAAATAAAATACCTACCATACAAAGAATATATAAAGCAATAATACACATATGGTGTACAATCATATACATACAAGTAAAGATATATACAGATGGAAAACTCGAATGAACTTATTTTATTAATTTGTTTAATACCCATATATAGGAATTTTGTTAATAAATAATAATATGTAAACTAGGTATGCCTATATAAAATGAAAATAAAATAAAATAAAATATCATAATCCATAACAATAAATTCAGGGACCAACAACTAAGAGAAAGAAATAGCCAGGACCAATTAGAAATAAACCTCTAACATTAAATAATAAATCAGAGACAGTGACTAAAATAAATACAAGGCTAAACATAATAATCAAAGCACAAAATACATAACTTTACAAACTGGTATACATGAAGGATAACAATGGAATCTAATGACAAATCAAGGGTTGTCAGTATAAATATACCATATATATTAACATATTTTAATGGCCGAAATAAAATAAGAATAAAAAAACCCGAATAATAATGAAAATTTTTATTTAGTGACCAAAAGGAATATTTTACGAAACAAAGACCCTTATGGCCTAATTAAACCAAGTGCTGAAAGATATTACCCAGTCCCTTTTCAAATGATGCCATTTCAAGCGTCATATATACATAGAAACCCAAGGCCAAACTTGCCATTCCCTTCTCCTTTCACTCATTTCTGCTTTTTATTTTCTAAAGAGAAAACTCTCTTGAGAGAAAACTCTCCCACCGTGGGAGATAAAACACCAACCCTTTGGCCATCAGAAATTGGTGGCCACGAAGAGCTTACCCAGTCAAGTTACCCACTCTCCTACCTTTCCTAATCAAATCTCATCCTTATTTCTAATGAAACCCAAAACAAAACACTCAAAATCGAGCACTAAAGGGATGAAGCCTTTACATTTCTCAGGTATGTTTTTTGGTCTGATGAATAGAAAGTGGCGAACAGGGAAAGAGTCTTTAATGGGGTTTTCTTTTCTGACTGATTTTTTTGAGTTTGGTGATGTTTTCTCTGATTTAGATACTGTGGATGACATCAGCAGCGGTGTGGAGCTCTCCGGTGGTGGCTCATGCGGTGGGAAGATGTGCGATGATGTCCACGTCGGTTTGGTGCCTAACTTACATTGGCGGTGATGGTTGGTTTCCATTTAGGGTTAAGAAACCCTAACCCTTAGGTGATCTGGACCGTTAGAGGGGTCCAGATCTAAGGATTGAGATTTGAGTTGGCTGAGACTAAAAATAAAAACCCTGACCGGGTTTGGACCAGTTAAGCCTGAGATAGATCGTATCTTGGGTCGAGTCAGCTGTTTGTAACTGGGCCTGAGGCTATTAGGTTATTTCTGGTAGGCTACTGGGTTATCCAGGTTTTGGCTTGTATTGGGCTTCGAGTTAGGCCTCATCAGAGTCTGTAAAATGTAAAAACAAAAATTAATAATAAAAAAAAGACCCGGACAAAAATGGATGTCTACACCTTGTAACAATATTTTTTAGCAGAAAAGGCTGAAATCATATTGGATAAGGGATTTACCCTTTCTCCAATAAATATTACCTCATAACCTTTTGCATCCTTTAAAAACAATCTCTTCATACGAAAATCTACCCAACCATAGTAGGGATATAACCAATTCATGCTTAAGATTATTCCAAACTCCTCAAAAGGTAATTCCAACAGATTTGTAGGAAATCTACCTCCTATATCTTTATCGAACAATTCTTACATATCCGACTAATCCTCGCACTATGGCCCAATGGATTGATTGCCACAATATCAATAGAAATAGGTTCCAAGGGAATTATCCCATCTCTAACGAACTTTGTACTAATATAAGAGTAAGTAGAACTATGATCTACCAACACAAAAACAAGTTTATCGAATAGATAAAAGGTACTTGCTATAATCACAGGAACATTTCGATCATCATTAATTTTGATATGATAAATTCGAGAAATAGTCTTGCCTTCATGATTGGATGCAGCCTCAGACATACCTGGTCTGCTTCCTTTGCCACCTCTACCCTTTTGTGGTCTCGCTACCGATTGGTCTGGGTAACGCTCTAGACAATTCCTTTTATAATGCCCAACTTGCCCACAGTTGAAGCATTTTCCTTCACCAAACCAACACTAGCCAGGATGTCTCCTTCCACATATCTTACATTATAGAATACAATGGAATCCCAAACCTTGAGTACTTGCTGAAGTTGTTAAGTCTGGTTAGACTTCCCTCTAAAAAAATCCCTTTTTGCCTGTGGATACTGATGAGGCATAATTTTTCTACTGCTGACCCTTGTTGCGTTTAGAAGATGGTACAGAGAAGGAGTTTCCAAACCTTTTGGTTACCTGAGCCTTTTTCTCCTCCAAATCTTTCAGGTCAACTTTTACCAAAGCTTTAGCCTTATTTACCGCTTCTTGGAAATAAGTAAAATGGTGAAAAACCATGATTCTTTTATACTGAGGATCAATCCAGAAATAAACCTACCAATTTTGGCTTTCTTTGTTGAAAGAAACTCTAATGCAAATCGGCTCAGCCTGTGGAACTCATATTTATACTCATATATTGTCCTGCCAAACTGTTTTAGATTTAAGGAATGTTTCATCATTTCATTGATGAACACGTCCCTAATGTACTTTTTATGAATTCCCACAAAAAGATCTCTCATGTAATCTTCTCTAGAGGAACTCGTGCAGTAATTGTATTCCATCATACACTGGCTTTTTTTAGCAACGATGACATAACCCCTTCTAACTTTCCATGATCATCACAAGGAATCATGTTCAACAAGTTCTTAACATAATTCAACCAGTAATCGATGGTCATCAGATCAACGTCTGTATCACCTCAAAATTCAGGTGCTCCATTTTCCTTAGTTCATTTGAAATGGACAAAGGGGTTCAGCGATTAATGATATTCTCCAATGCTTAACGAAATAATCCTCGATCTTGCACAGGTATATTGTACTGATTTGGATTAGGGGACTCAACATTAGGCTAAGCATTAGGTGGATTTTAGTTCACCTCATTACTCTCACTTTGTGTAGGACTAACACGCTCAACTGCCCTACTAGACTCTTAATGATCTGACATCTAAACACAGTCAAAATCATATAACATTAGTAAAAAGTAACTTTACTAAACAATAAGTATCATAACATATATACAATTGTCAGTAAAAGTTTGACATCCTAATGGCATGTTCTCCATCTCAACTTAATTTAGACTCAATCCATGTCCAGAAACGGCAACACATGTAGCTCTAATACCAATAAATATAACACCTTCTCCCCGTATACTTATTCTAATACATGTTATAGATGTTACATCAGTTACTCAATACATTTCCAACTCAAAAAGTTAAATTTTTTCCAAATTGTAGTTATTATTATAAAATATTAAATCACATAAAATTGTGAAATATAAAATATAGTATACGGGTTAAATATGTTTAAATTTCACTTTTGAATAAGTATACAATTTAGTTTAGCCATTACAAACCAATTCCAAAATGGTTCAACAGAGCAACTATGACATTCATAAGTACATGCTACTAACTAAGTCAAAATCACATCGAATGACATCTTATTGATAATGTAAATATACTCCCTGATGCTTGAAGTTGCTCAGTACTCCTTACTTCTACAATTGCTTTTTACCTAAGCGTGAAAATCATCACACACTAAGTATATACTTAGTGAGGCAATTAAAATAATAAACATTGCAATACAACTCATGCATGAAATTAAATGTCATTTTCCAATGCAATAAGATCACCTTAACTGCATGTCCAATATTTTACCGAAATCAACATGCTAATGAATAAATATAATTATTTCTACTAATAACCATAGCCCAAACTAAACTTATGAAGACATTGGGTATTCAAGTAAAAAATATGCACCGTAGTGCTAAACCTGCACTAAGCTTACGCTCTAGTGCTAATCCGGATATGACACATAAGATCGTGCCCACCATGTCCTTATACACCATTGATAATATAAACCTACAGCTGATCTACTCTATGGCATGCTAATTATACCCTGTCCTTTAATGACTTACTCGGGCATATAGTATAATTTATTTCATCCATGACATAGTATATCTATGTAATTAACATTGGGCAGTTCATACCCGAAATAACATTCGTGGAAAAATATCATATTTCTCAGTGATCAATGCATTATAATTTCAGGCTTAGACATATTAAGGTCATGTCAATATTATTATAAATGACATAATATCATGCTGATATAAACAAGTTAGACTCATTGCAAGTCTTCCTGATGATGTATAAAACATCTATGTATAATGTCATGCATGCATTGCACTCACCTTGACACTATATATATATATATTAGCCTCACTAAGTTTTAGATTTTCTCCTCGCTCTCTATTCGCTTCGATCACAAATTCAATCACGATCTATACAAAGTTACAAATACATATTGGAAACATATGATAATGTTGTACTAACATAATTAATTTCCATAAACAACAATTCATAAGATATACTTATTTACTATCAAAATACTTCAATACTTGTTAATTCTTTTATCATGACACCAACTTTTCCAATTTATATAAAATGGTCCTTCACCATTTTACCACTTAAATTTCAATACCTCCAAAATTCCAGAATTTAAATAATTACCAACCAAGTACATTTACAAAGGTATAATTACATTTAAACACCCTAAACTATTCGAATATTGCATATAAATCACTAAACTTACCAAGCTTCCATAATGATCCAATTTCACCTTCTAACACTCATTTCAATTCCCAAACAACAATTTCTAGCATAGTAAATAAACCATTAAACAATTACACAACAACGCATAATTTTTCAAAATTCTAGATTTGGTCCCCTAACTTTTTAAAAATTACCAAATGGTCCCCAAATTTTTATAAGCTTGTAGAATACTTTATACATCATTTCCAGCCCTTACATAATTTTTCCAAATTTTCTCATCCATTTAATCTAAGGTCGAATACTTCAAAAGTTCAAAGCTAGGGATTTCATGATTTTACTCGATTTTGATTCGATTTGAGCATGAAATCAACCTCGATTCAACCTTATAAAATCTCTATAATCAAACACCTAATCAAATTTCATCAAAACACAAAGTTCACCTAACTTTAGAGTTTGGACAAAACTTAAGGAGGCATTTCTAGGAGGATTGAACATGTTTTAATCATCAAACAAGCTTGGAAATGAATCTATAACCTCAAAAACATCAAGATTCATCTTTATTACAATAAACACTAATATGAACATAAACCCTAAAATTTGGGATCTTTGAAATTAAGCAAGATTAGCGAGCATAAATGATACCAAAAGATAACATTTTTCGCGTAGAGCAATTTTATATTTCACAACATGATCCAAAATATATAGGAAATTACTCAAAAAATTGAAAAACAAAATTTCTCTTACCTATGGAGGGGGTTCACTACTTGGAGAGGAAGATTAATAAAGGTTTCATGAAATTTTAGATTAATTTCATGTTAATTTATCCTTAATTTAAGCTTAAATGTATATTAAATTCATTTAATTGGAAAAAGACCAATTTACCCTTAATAAACTTCATATTTACCATAAAACCAAATCAACTTTATCATCTTCCAAAAGTCAAATATGAACAAAATACTTCACCCTTTACCATTTTGTTCATGCAACTTTTCAAAAATGAATTAAATCCTCAAATACAATGGTTTATATTATTTTCCATCATTTTAAAATGTGTAAATAATATTTTCAAGCCTAATTTAGTATCCTTCAGCTTTTCTCAAAATTTCTATTTGATCTGATTTACCGAATTTTTATCGAACTTTAACCCTTTTCTAATTTTTAACGTAAATTCCGGATCAAGAATCAGATTTTAATAAAACCCATCTCTCAAAAGTAAACTATCTATTTATGAAATAAAAATTATTTTTTGGAAACTTACCACTTATGTCACTAAATTTTCCCCACTTTTATACTTTGGCCACTAAACTTTTAAAACTTACATTTTGGTTACTAACTAAAATAACCAAAATTTGGGGTATTACAGTGATCAATAGTTTTGATAAAAATGCATTGAATCTTTGCTAAGAAATGAGATATCAAAAAATCTCAAAATAAGTCATGCCCCTCTTATTAAGACGATCTTCTGCTTCTTGGTTGATAATTAATGTTAACAATATAACAGAAAAATGTGATAAGTTTTATCTCTGAGTATTCAGATCATTCAAACTTTGTTGCTCGAAAAATAGAATGTATTTGTTTTCTCCTGCATCGCTTATTTTCTTACTTTGACTCTTATTTGTTGTCTCACTTCTCTATTTGAGGTAGAATGAGCCTCATCAATCTTCAAAGACCTCATTCATTATCTAAATATTGTTCTATTTGAAGATGATTTTCTCTTTTCTTTTATTTTTAGAATTCATAAGTATGAAAGAATTTTATAAAACAAAATGGTGCCCCTTAGTTCAGGCTCACAATTGAAGAAAATTATAAAATATGAGTTCACTGAATACCAAAAGAAACAACAACTATTTAAAATTTTCAAAGTTATAACCTTTTAAAAAGTGTCGAGATTGATAGGTTGGTTTTAGGTTGGCTTCCTAATTTTTCTAAAGTTTTAGTCATCGAGTCCTCATTCTTTTCTCTGTTCTTGGCAACGTTGTACATTTCTCTCTTTTATGGATTGAAATTTAATCGAATGCAAACAAAATGTCATAACTAGCATAATTAATTGCTAATCCTTTTAGAACAGTTTTATTTCGGTTCTATAAAATTTTCCATTTGTTCAAGCTTCGTATACTCTTTCAGCTGAGGTAATATAGAAATATCGGTCTAAAAATAAAATTCATGAGTGCTTGCATGAAGTATATTATAACAAGTGTTTCTTAGCTCTCGTAGTCCATCTTTCACATAAACACATAATAAACCTTAGGCGTTACCGCCTTTATTGACTACAAACACTTATTTTACTTCAACCTTTGGCATTATCGGCCTTATTGAACTCAACATCTTCACCTTAGGCATTATCATCTTTATTATACTCATCAACCTTACTTTGACCTCATTTATTTCCTTCCCTCGGGGAATTCATCGCGTCACAGTTAATATCACGGTTTAAACATAACCATTTTATGAAGCTCAAGTTACTTTAATAGTTATTTGAAATTACCTTCAATTTATCAGCTTATTACTTTTAGTGGAGTGGCCACATTTTATTGCACTCACCTATTAACAACGTTTTGAGTATTTAGCTTCAATATTTCTTAAGTTCGTTAAGAAAACATCTTTTATAGTATGGGTGTAAATGGTAAATAGAAAGTTTTATCTTTAGAGTTCAAATCCCAAGCAACTGGCCTAAACTAAATTCATGTACTCCACTATTCCATTTGTGAAGATTATGATCATCATTGAACGTCCTCAACAGAATTGTGGTCTTATTAGTTTCGCAACATCATACACGAGAAGTAATACCCCAAATATCAGGTTAGTGACTATATTGAAAGGATTAAAAAATTGGAGGATTAAATTGAATAAATGGTACAATATCAGAAAATGATTTAGAAATCTTGTTTAAGACCAATTAGTAATAATGGAAGAATGAAAGGGCATTTTGGTCCTTTAGAGGGAAATGGATTTAAAATTCATTTTTAATTAGGATATTAAAGAAAGGGGAGAAATGGGAAGTTGAAAAACACACTAATTTATCTTCTCTTCTTCTTCCCCGTGACAGTGTTCTCCTCCATAGCCAAAGGTATGGCTTCATCTATATAGCTTTTCTTTTTGTTTTTGGTTTGTTCTAAAAACCTTGAGTGTTATAGAGGCTTAAGGAAGGGTTAAATACCATTAAAACTAAGATATGGATGATTTATTTGAGATTGAAGAAAATTGGTTTTTGAATGATGTGTTGAAATATGAGATTTTATTGAAGTTTACTAGTATATTTGACTTGTCAAAGAAGTAAATAAGAGATTAGAAGCCGTGGATGTGATTAAAACATGTTAGAAAAAGTAGTATGATTCTTGGTTTGAGATGTTCTTTAGAGAATTTAGTTGTTATAAAAAGCTAAAAGGAGGAAAGTTAGTTGGGTTAAGTGATGTTAAGTTTAAAGGTATTGTTTGAGCTAAAAGTAAGAGAATTAAACAAAAAATAGTGAAAATTGAGCTTAAAAATGGAAAATCTAGTGAAGAATTACGATGAACAGTGTCGATACTAATGCAATTAGTATAGATATTGATGTATCGATTCTAAGAGAAAGGTATCGATACCATGGATTCTTGAATGTAGAAATGGTATCAATACTGAAAGGGAGTATCGGTACCATAGTATAGAAGTATCAATACCATAGTAGGGGTACCGATACTACTAAGCATGGAAAATTTAAGATAGGAGGAATTTTAATATAAATTGAATATAATAGTACTCTTGAGTATTATTAAAAGAATAAATGTCAGAAAGTATACTAACATTGGTATGGTATATGTACTTAATGGATGCTTGTGTAGATCATAACCAAACTCTATAGTCAAGCAAGAAAAAGGGCAAGGATAAGGTTGTCGAGTAGTTGGACATCATTACAGCATACTAGGGAGGTATTTTGGGTGATTACATTTATTGTAATTATATGGAATTAGGAAGACTCGCAATGAGTCAACCTCTAATATTTTGATTTAATATATGTTTTACAGTATTTGATATATTTTATAATGTGTATATAAATGATATTATGAATAAGTTTAGAGTATGAACTACTCTATAATGCAAGTTAAATGTATAGCAGTGCACTTTTGGTAAAAAGGTGCCACTAATGCAAGTTAAATGCATAATGGTGCATTTTTTCTAGAAAGGTGTCACTAATGCAAGTTAAATGCATAATGCTACATTTTTTCCAGAAAGGTGTCGCTAATGAAACTTAAAAGCATACAGGTGCATTTTTGGCAGAAAGGTGTCACTAATGCAAGTTAAATGCATAATGGTGCATTTTTTACATAAAGGTGTCACTAACACAAGTTAAATGCATAAAGGTGCATTTTTGGCAAAAAGGTGCCACTAATGCAAGTTAAATGCATATGGTGTATTTTTTACAGAAATGTGCCACTAATGCAAGTTAAATGCATAAAGGTGCATTTTTGCAGAAATGTGCCACTAAAGCGAGTTAAATTCATAACGATGCATTTTTGGCAGAAAGGTGCAACTAATGACAGTTAAATGTATAACAGTGCATTTCGGCATAAAAGGTGCCACTCATGGTGTAACTAAAAAGGTTTTAGATGATTCTCATGAAGTATGCAAATTATCTCAGATTTTGATAGTTGTGACATGTTTACGTATGAATTGTAGTTTATTTACATTATTATGCCTCACTAAGTAAATATTTAACATGTGTTGATTTCACGGGTAGGTAAAAGCAAAGACTTAACAGAGTAAGGAGTGCATCAAATAACATCAATCCAAGGTTGATTAATCAGTAACTATAGGAAATCAAGTCTTTTTGGTAATTAGATGGCATGTATATGAATCTAAGAAAGATGTTATGTAATGTATTTAAGTTATAACTTTGTAATAGTTTACAACGAATGTTTACCTTATATTAAAAATGTTTTTTTAAATTTCGAAACAAAATTTTACGGGTTTATAAATAAGAAAATATTTTTAAAAAGTCATGTGACACTTGTGACCTGTGTATAGGAACGTATATGGGAAATGAGTGTTACACAAGAGATGCAATATTTTGACAGCTCTTTTACGTACCTAAATGTCAAGCCCTTTGTTCATCTCTTCGTGGAAGGAAAAGGCTATATTAGTCTATGCAAGAGAAGGGTATGATGTTCTAGTGTATCTTGTGGAGTAGAATTATTTTACAAGGGTTCAATCTTGTCACTTTGTCAAAGATTTATAACCTCAATTATTTAAAGATGTTTTTATTTATTTAGTATCTAGAGAATTTCAAGATTAAAATTTACTTATTGCTAATAACCTCAGAAGATAAAACTTTATTTAGCACGTTCAAAAGTCAAGTAATTTGTAAAAAAAAAAATCAAACAAGAAAATAAACTTGCAAGTGAAATGAAGATTCCTAGGAATGTCTTTGTTGAACTATATTTTGATATAACAATTTAAGGTAAAATGTTTTTGGACTTGAATTGAATTTATTCAAAGTTTTTTTCAAAGTTTTTTAAAATAATTCAAAGTCCATTTATAAGTGCAATTGAGCACAAAACGTTTTTCTAGATAAGTGGTACCGATAATGTTCTTACAGTATTGATACTTAATGAAGAGTACTGATGTTGTTCATATAGTACTGATACCAAAGGTAAGGGAAGTATCGATACTCACTAGGTAGTATCGATACTACCAGCATTGCTCAAATTCCAGAATGCAAAAATGGTACCAATACCCAAAGGGGTACCGATACTACTATACAGAGTAGTATCGGTACCATGAGTATAGTATCAATACCATTAGGCCCCAACGGCTAGTTGATTTAAATATAAAAAAGGGAGTATCGATACTCTCTTTAGGAGTACTGATACCCTCTGTTCTGGGCAGCTTTATTTTGCACAAAATTTGACCCTCAACGGCTCCAAAACACTTCTAACGGCTAGAAACGGTTACAACAACATTCCAACATATAAAAACAAGTTGAGGACACTTTAAGAAGGGTTAGAAACACTTATCCAAGCAATCAAACACAAGAGAAGAGTTTCTCATTCTTATTTTCATTTCTCTTGTAAATATTGTGTTTGTGTGAGCTTAATTCTTGTAAACACCCTACCTTGTAGAGGTTTATTTGTTTACTTATTTTTATTCTTTTGTAAAAGGAGTTGGTTATATCTTAGCCAAGTGAAAAGATAGGGAGTGTAAAGGTTATCTCTTGATCCTTTAAAAAGAGAGAACAAATTAGTGAATTTGTTAGAAAATCCTCGGTGAGGAGCTAAGGTGGTGGAGGTAAACTTATTTGAGAAGTCGAATCACTATAAATCATTGTGTTCATTGTCTTATATTTTTCTCTCCTTACTCCCTAAACAAATTTCTATCAATTACCCCCTTTCACATTTTCGGTTGTTCAATTGAGCATCTTCATAATCCTAACAATCGGTATCAGAGCTTGACTCATTATAAGGTTTAACCACCTTGAGACGATTCTCGAAGAAGATCTACTTGTGATACCCCAAAAATTCAAACAATGACCAAAATGAAAATTTGGAAAGTTTGATGGTCAAAGTAGAAAATTGGGAAAAAGTTTAGGGAATTAAGTGATAATTTCCTAAAAAGAATTTTATTTCATAAATAGAAGGTCTACTCTTGAGAGTGGAGTTTTATAGAAATCATATTTTTGGATTTGGAGTTTTAGTAAAGAAAAACTAGAAATGGTTGAAGTCGATAAGGAATCGGTAATTCGGATCGAGTTGGAATTTTACGAAAATTTGAAGGATGCTATAAAATGGTTGGAAATATTATTTTAATATTTTGGATCAGAGAAATTCGGTTTGAAAATATGTAATTTTTCAGATTTTACTGAACAGTGGTATTTAGTGACTAAAACGTAAGTTTTGAAATTTTCATGGCATTTTCGTAAGTCAAAGTCAACATAATTCATCTTTGACTTTGAAAGATGATATGGATGATGTGTATAGGTTTTACGGTAAATATGGAATTTCATTAATGGCAAAAATGGAATTTCTTATTGATTTGAATAAAAAAATTCATTATGCCAGGTGTTGGATTATTTTATATTAGACTATCAATAATGGAGGAGTATTTTCATCTTCTTCCTCATCCAAGCTTGCCGTGGGTTTCTCCTAGGTAAGAGAAAATTTTCAACTCCATATTTTACAGCAATTGACTTAGAGTAAGTTGTAAATAGAAAATTGTTATACGTGAAAAACTCTATCTTTTGGTACCAATATTGTATGATAATCTTGTTGGTGTTCAAAGATCCAAATTTAAGGGTTTGTGTTCATATATAAGGGATCATGAAATTAATGATGGATATTGATGTTTGTGAAGTAGTTGATTCATATTCAAGCATGAAAGATGATTAGAACATGTTTAATCTTTCTAGAACTTGTTCTTTAAATTTTGGTCATGGGTTGTTTGAGTGAGAAATATTATGGAAAAATTTGATATGGGTTGGAAATGATGAAGGAAGTATTCTACAAGCCTTAGAAAAATTGGGGATCATTTTTTAAGTTTTTAAAAGTTTGGGATAAATTCGTAAATTTTGGAAAATTGATGAAGAACCTAGGGATGAAGTTAAAAGAAACAGTTAGATTCTGGATTTGGCAGTAGGTTCGAAAATTCACCAGAAAATATATAAAAATAATTTGGAGGTTATTTTATATATTGTGTTCATATATGGATCTAGTTTTGTTTAAACCAAACGGGGATCAATTTCAAGTTGTATACAAATATATATGAATTTTATTGAAGAAAGGTCAGAAAAATCGGACAGCAGAATTCTGTACAAAACAGATTCTGTTGGTGAACTTTGAAAATTCACCATAAATTGTACATAATGATTAGAATGAGTTCTTTATATGGATAGATTTGTATTCGAGTCTAGTTTTCAACGGAATAAATTCCCAGTGTCTATATCAATACAGAATAATGATTCTTTAAGGGTAGTGCGAGTTGTTTGAATTCTGGAAAATTAATGGGTTGTTGTGTAAGAGTTGTACAATTAATGTACTATGCTGGAAATTGTAGTTTGAGAATTGAAATAAGTGTTAGATGTGAAATAATTTCAATACTGGATTTTGATTAAGAATCTAAGTGATTGGTGAAACCATTTTGTGGGTTCCAATGTTAAAGGAATTAATAAGTACTGAATTATTTGGTAGAAATGAATTTGAAGTATGCTATGGAATTATTTTGGGATATGGTTATGTTAGTACAATACTAACATATGTATGGTTATAAATTATGATTTATACTGATCTTGGTTGATTTGCAATTGAAGCAAATCAAGTATAACAAGGGTATATTGTGGACAATAGTGAGGCACAAATATTTTGAAATATATAAAGTGTCAAGGTGAGTGCAATACATGCATGAAATTATACATGGATGTTTTATACATCATAAGAAAGACTTGCGATAAGTCGACCTTGTTTATATCAGCATGATATTATGCTATATTTTTATAAATTGACATGACATTAAAATGTCACGGTATGAAATCAAAATTCATTGATTATGAAAAATGTGATATTTTACCATGAATGTTTTTGGGTATGAACTGCCAAATATTAAATATTGATAATATACTTTGCCATGGATTAATTGAATAAAATAGACTATATGCCCAAGTAAATCATTGAGGGACATGGTACAGTTGGCATGCCATGGAGTATAGCAGCTGCAGGTTTATATTAGCACTATAGTGTGTAAGGACACTAAGTGCAGGTTTATGTCCGGATTAGCACTATAGCAAAAGCTTAGTATAGGTGGTGGGCACGAGCTTATGTGTATTGTCCGGATTAACACTATGGCGTAAGTTTAGTTCAGGTTTAGCACTACGGTGCAGGTATTTTACTCGTATACCCAGGGTCCTCAAGGTTTAATATTGGGCTATTGGCTATGGATTATGTTTTATTGGTTAATAAATGGTAACCATGCAAATAAGCTTATGAGCTTACGGAATAATGGCAAGTATATAGGAAAAATAAGCTTACGAGCTTATGGAATTTAAATGGTAAGTATTTTGGTAAAATAAGCTTAAGAGCTTACGGGATAAATGGTAAGAGATTTTAAATTATTTTGATCATGGTAAAATATTGGATATGTTAGTAAAATGATTTTATGGAAATTTGATATTTGATATTGAAAATCATGCATGAATTGTATTGCACTGTTAAATGTTTTAAATTGCCTCACTAAGTTTATACTTAGCGTGTGATGATTTTCACGTGTAGGTAAAAAGCAAAGAATAAGAATAAAGAGTTCAGAATGACATCAAGCATCGAGAGGTATATTTCAATATCAGTAAGACATCCTATTGTGAAATTTGATTTTAGATAGTGGCATGTAATTTGATAATGTTAAATTTATTTTGTTGAATAAATTTTGGAAATTGTTATAGTGATGAAAGGTTAATTTTTATGAGATTTATATGAAATTTTCAAAAGTTACTGTAGCATGAACAGTAACCCCATTTTAAACCAAATTTTCCAGATTGTAAAAGGGGTATCGATTCCCCTACTATAGGGAATCGATTCCCCCACTGTTCATTGTTCCTTCGGGTACTATTCACTATTCATAAATAAAAATATTTTGAATTAAATTGGTTATAACAAAACGTAATTTTTATGATATGAAAATTTTATAATAACATTTACTATTTTAAGAAAATAAATTTTAAATCGCTCTCAAATTATGGAATGGTTTTAGAAAATACGGGTGACATCTATAATCTGTATAGGTATAATTATAGGGTTATGGGTGTTACACTACCGATTCCCAATGCAACGACAAAGAAATGGCTTCAACCTCCGGTTCCTAGTACATTGAAAATTAACAACCGGTCAACAAGTAACCCTACTTCAATGGAGCAAATTATGCTTATTCGAAGAATATGATAATGCTCTTCATTCAAGCTAATGATATAGGAGCTTGGAACTCTATCATGAAAGGATACACCATTACAAACGGCGAGATGGATGACTGGAGAGATGGAGAGAATAAGAAGTTCCAACTAAACGCTAAGGCTATGCACATTCTCTTTTATGCATTAGGCCGGATAAATATGGAAGAGTCTCTTCTTGTTCCAATGCCAAGGAGATATGGGATAAGCTGATGATGTGAGGGAAACCAAGATAATCCTCTCAACCATAGCTACGAGAATTTTAAGATGAAACCCGATGAAGATATCAAAGCTATGACGGATAGATTTTTTGTGATTGTCAATTGTATCAAAGGATTTGCAGAAGTAATCTCCAATAAGAAGCTTGTGAGGAAGATGATCTACTTTCTTCCAAAGTCTTGGCAATCGAAGAAGATGGTGATTATCAAAGCTAGAGACCTAAAGTCTCTCACTCTTGATGAGCTAATTGGTTTTCTTCTCACTCATGAGTTGATGATGAAAGAAGAGGAAGAAGATGAAGAGAAGCAAAACAAGAAGAAGAAGAAGAAGAAGAAGAAGAAGAAGAATAAGAAGAAGAAGAAGGTAGCCATTGCTTTCAAGTCCACCAATAAGAGCTATCAAGATTCAAGTGAAGAGGTGATGAAGATGATGATGATGAAGAAGAGATGGTCATGCTCTTTAAAAAGTTTAAGAGATTCATGTATTCCGAGAAAGTGAAACATAAATCAACCAATAAGAATGGTCCTCCGGTATGCTTCAATTATCAAAGAAAAGGGCATGTCAAGTATGAATGCCCTCTCCTAAAGAAGAAGGGATTAAACAAGAAAAAGGAATTTGTGGCGGATTGGAGTGATGAAGATGACTCCAATGATAAAGATGAAGTAGCAAAACTATGCCTCATGGCCATTCAAGGATATTCAATTGTATCTTCTAACTTTAATAATTTAAATTCACATTCTTTTGATAAGTTACAAGATGCTTATAATGAGTTGTATTTGGAATTTGAGACCATGAATTCCAAATATAAGAAATTAATTTCAAAATTTAAAGTTGAAAATGATTTGATTTTGAAAGCCAAAGTTAATTTTGAAAATCAAAATGAAAATTTGAAAAATGATTTAGAGCTTTCAAAAGTCAAAATCAGTGATTTAGAAAGAAAAAAAATTGATTTGAAAGTTAAGCTTGAGAGCTTAACAAAAGAAAAAGAATTAATTTCTCAAAACAACTCATTATGTTTAAAAATGGCAAAATCCTCGCATTGTCATTTTTATGGTCATATGGAACATACTTGTCCCATAAAGAAAATAAAATCTTTTAAAATTAGACAAGTATGGGTTCCTAAGGGAACAAGGGGCATTGAAACTAACGTCCAAGGATCCAAAGCAATTTGGATACCAAAATCCAAATAAATGTCTCTTGTAGGTGTGTGGGAGCAATGGTGATGAAAATGAAGAAATTGAGATGCTCTAGTCACACTTGAAAAGGAATGGGTAACCTCTAAGCTTAATGCTTTTATTTTGGTTATTTGGTTGCTCATTTTGGTTATGCATGCATTAGTTTTGATTTTAAATGATTATGCATTTTTTTAATCTCATGTATGTTGAAAAGTTTTATGATGAACATTTTAAATTTTTAATGATTTTTCATAATTTTTAGTTCATCATAATGAATTTTGGTCAAAATTGATTTTCAATGCAAATGATATCTCTCTAACAATTTATATAAACTTTTCAAATGTTTTGATATTACAAATTTTAAATTTTTGACCTAAATTTTAAATGTTTATGCATGTGTTTTAAATGTTAAAGATATCTCTCTGACAATTGATATCAAATTTTTCAAATGCATAACATTTTTGAAAGTTTTATGCATATGCACTTAATTTCAACATTGGATATTGCATAAAGTATTTTAAACTTGGATATATTGAATTTCATGTGCTACTAACATGTTTGTTAATCTTTTTTGAAATTTAATTTTTTTAAGTGTCAATATTTTAAAGCTAATTTTTGTTTGGAATGCACATACCACTTTCTCTCCAAAGTTGAATTCTTTTTTATCTAACAAAAAGGGGGAGAAGTATGGTTTGAAAAATTCAATTTCCTATTGAAAAATGGGAGGTGAACATTTTCACATATTTTCCAACAATTGGTATCTTTTTCATTAAACATTTTATTAAAGGAATTTTGCCAAAAACAATTTTTCAATGTTTTGTTATATCAAAAAGGGGGAGATTGTTGAACTATATTTTGATATAACAATTTAAGGCAAAATGTTTTTAGACTTGAATTGAATTTATTTAAAGTTTTCAAAAATAATTCAAAGTCCATTTATAAGTGGAATTGAGCACAAAACGTTTTTCTGGACAAGTAGTACCGATACTATTCTTACAGTATCGATACCTAATGAACAGTACTGATATTGTTCGTATGGTACGATACCAAAGGTAA
This sequence comes from Hibiscus syriacus, assembly GCF_006381635.1. Taxonomy (NCBI): domain Eukaryota; kingdom Viridiplantae; phylum Streptophyta; class Magnoliopsida; order Malvales; family Malvaceae; genus Hibiscus; species Hibiscus syriacus. The sequence goes on from NW_024062770.1 coordinate 3,097,051, forward strand.
GGGAAGTATCAATACTCTCTTGGTAGTATCGATACTACCATCATTGCTCAAATTCCAGAATGCAAAAATGGTACTGATACCCAAATTGGTACCATGAGCATAGTATCGATACCATTAGGCCCCAACGGCTAGTTGATTTAAATATAACAAAGGTAGTATCAATACTATCTTTAGGATTACCAATACCCTTTGTTCTGGGTAGCTTTATTTTACACAAAAATTTGATCCCCAACGACTCCAAAACACTCCCAATGGCTAGAAACGATCACAACAGCATTCCAACATTTAAAAACAAGTTGAGGACATTGAAGAAGGGTTAGAAACACCTATTCAAGCAATCAAACATAAGAGAAGAGTTTTTTATTCTTATTTTTATTTCTCTTATAAATATTGTGTTTGTGTGAGCTTAATTCTTGTAAACACCCTACCTTGTAGAGGTTTATTTCTTTACTTCTTTTATCCTTTTGTAAAAGGGGTTGGTTTTATCATAACCAAGTGAAAACGATAGGGAGTGTAAAGGTTATCTCTTGATCCTTTAAAAAGAAAGAACAAATTAGTGAATTTGTTAGAAAATCCTTGGTGAGTAGCTAAGGTAGTGGAGGTAGACTTATTTGAGAAGTCGAACCATTATAAATCATTGTGTTCATTGTCTTATATTTTTCTCTCCTTACTCCCTAAACAAATTTCTATCAAGTACCACCTTTCACATTTTCGGTTGTTCTCTTCATAATCCTAATAGCCTTATTACTCATCAAAGGTTCATGCCTATAAATCGATCAAATTTTGAACCTTAAGCTTCAATGCCCAATAATTCTTAGTAGTGTGCCCTGCACTTCCTATGTGGTAGCTACACACTACATTAATGTCATAATCTTCAGGAAATGAGGGTTCTTTTGGCTTGGACTACACTAGAGTCACTAAATTCTTCTCAAGTAGAGTTAGGAGCAATTCATCATATGTCATTGGAATCGGATTAATTTGAGTATTTTATTGGGTTATCTTATGAGGTTTGGTCCTACGACTAGCTAAATAAGATTTCATTGTATTGACCTCGGCTATATTATCGACCTCATTAATGCCAGTACCTTTTATCTTGTCATTCTTAATAGCTCTTTGATCATGTCTCCACATTGATTATGTCAGAGAAACGTTTAGTGGCAGCTCCTATCATGTGATCAATACAGGGAGATTTTAATGTGTTAATGAACAAAAAGGTGAACTCTCTTTTGGTTATTGGTATATGCAACGTCATCGAAAGCTCTCATTATGCTTTATCTCCATATTTTGCAACGTTATTCTATCAGGGGCCATATCAGTCATGTGCTTATATTGAACTAAGAATGCCTGAGATAAGTCTTTCCAAGAATGAATTTGGGTATGATTCAATTGATTATACCTTTTGGAAGTGGGCTCAGTCATAATATCTTGAAAACAATAGATGATAGCTTCTCATTCTCTAAGTGGCCAACTATTCTCCTGTAAAACAATGGTGATGTGGGATGAAGGGCATGTGGTCCCCTCATACTTCTCGAAGTCAGGAACTTTGAACGGCGGAAATACCAAATTGAGGACTAGACTTAGCTTTTGGCATCAAACCCATAAAACAACTCAACCATCTCTTTAGATTTTATCTTTTCCTCTAATTTTTTCACATACTGAATGAGCTTATCATTCTCTTTTCTTTCTTGAAGATCTCGTTCAGAAAAGGGTCTTCATTATCAGTATAAAAGTCCATTGGCTTAATCCAAAGGCAGCGAGATGATTGATGCGGAAATAAGTTCCAACTTGATGATGTCATGGATTCTCAGTTACAAAGAAAGAAGGTGGATGAAATTCTTGGTGCACAGGGGTTTGCACAAGGATGTTGATAGGTGTGAAACCTAGAGGATGTGAAGGGTCCTTAGTAACACTCTTAGTATTTGGTACGTGATTCTGAACATGTCCTCTAACTTTTTCAGTAAATCAACTTAAGAATTTACAATGTCAACCTCTATATTAGTCAATATTCCTTTCATTTCATCTTGCATATCCTTTTGGTCCTTCTCCATTTTATCGAGTTTTCATTTTATTTTCTTAGTTATTTTTCTTGTATCTTATGAGTGTGGGGTGTTCTTACTTCTAATAGGTGCCATGATCACTGCGATCAGAAACCTTATCTTATTATTATGGGTTTCATGAATGATTGTTTTGATGTATGATTTTAAAATGTAAAAGCACAAACAATGCAAATGAAATGCAAAATGCATGTATGCAAAAGATATTAATCTCAAAATAATTGTTACTAGAACAATTCTTGACGAAATGACAATGCCTCGGTACTATGGGAAAGCAAAAATTAAATATTATAGATGAAATCTAGCTATATCTCCCAGTTTTTCAACTCATACGAGTAGCTGGATGATGCATCGTCCTTTGTTAGATTCTGGCACTTCAAATATCTTCAAAGCTTCTACTTCCTCTCCCATAGGGAAGGTTAGTCAAGTCGATTTTGTGACCTTTAGCTATTGCCTTCAGCATTGAACCTTCCTTAGCCCATATCATCTCCTCAATAGGTAGGCTATCACGTTACTTTTGTTATGTCCACATGGGAGTTTGTGAAATTCTATCTAACCCAATGAAAGACACTGTCATTTCAAGAACCTTCTAAATTATCAGTTATTTCAAAGACGAATACCTTTAATATAATGTATGCTCATGGAAAAATAGAGTATTACAAAACACATAACAAGGTAAAAGGAAATCAAGTTAGTAGAAGTGAAAATTAAAGTAGCGTGAACTGGTAAAAAAGTAATTTAACATGACTCATAGATAAGGCTGAAAATAAAACAAGCAAAGGAAATTAAAGTTCTAATCGCATGTGTTCTAGTTCTCCTAGGTTATCCACATGGCTTAGTGGGGTAGGCTTACTAAATTCGCTATATGAAGTTCTTTTCTAAAAAGGTTCCCAAATTGTCATAACAACCTGCTAAGATTAATAAAGACTTCGATCTTAGCCCATTACAAACTTTGCAAATTGAATTTAGTTTAGGGATCGCATCACTAAATTTATGTCACAAAAATGATATCCGGCCAGGCCTTAGAATGCTTTCCAGAGGTACTTTTCCAGACTTACACAAGGAAGAACTAAGTTCCTCAGTGGTGTGGCCTTTTCTTACTTATGTGAAATGGGACAAAGCTTAGGTATAGAGATATGATATGCAACAATTCTAAATATATTCAATCAAGTGAAAGCATTAGCGAGAGAGAAAATCTTTTTCAATTTTTAAAATATCATAATAAATTTTAAATTAAATAAATTTGAACTCAAAATTTCCAAATTTTGAATATAGGGAAATCGACTCGTGGCTCAACTCTCTATTTGTTTTAAAAATAAAAGTCCTCAGTGGAGTCACCAAGATGTCGCAGCTGACCCTTTAGGGGAAAAGTCGACTAGTTACGACGATGGGGTTTTTTGAAAAGATTTTATGAAATGTTGGGAGTTACCACAAATCATTTTTAATGTGTGATTTGAACACCTAAAATCGGATATTTAATAAAACATTTTATTTTACTAAAGTACCATGTTTTGGTCTGTGAAATCAAAAATCAAGTTAGGGAGTAAGTTACGCGTGGGGAATGATTACAGGTTTGGAAAAGGATGTTAATTTACTAAGACCAAGAACGACCACCCTCGAGCATTTAATACGAAGGCTTTGTTGTTGATCCTAGTAGAATAACTGTTGAGTGAATCGATCGAATGAATTGGCCAAGAGGGGGGTGAATTGGCAATTAAAAATTTCGGTGGAAGCTTTTGCAGAAAATTGAAAAGATTTGCACAGTGATTTAGAGTGGTTCGACTTTCTCAACCAAAGTCTACGTCCACTACCTTAGCTATCCACACTAAGGATTTTCCACAAATTCACTAATTTGTCTTTCTTTTGAGGACAAAGAGTAACCTTACAAACCCTCAAGAATTATACCCCAAATTCTTGAGAAAAACTCTCTCCCAAAGAGAACAATACAAATTTGCAAACTTACAAGGAAATCCTCACAAGGTAGATTGTTTGCATAATTCTAGAACAAATAAAAGAACACTCAAGAATAAATACAATTGAGCAAAAAAGTGTTCTTGAAAGCAAAATGAAAATTGAATGAAAAATAGGCTTGAAATGCTCAAACTTGAGATTTGATGCTTTCTCTTTGATTCTCTCTTGATTCTAGTTGCTTGATGTTTCTTGTTGTTGATCAATGGCTTCTAAGCTTGCTTAAATACTCCTTGAATCAATTCTGAACATTGGTGATAATTAGTGGAGTCAATAGAGCCGTTATTATGTGAAAACAATTAATTTTCTGGGGTGGGAGCGTCTCATGCATCGATGCATGACCATTATGCATCGGTGCATCAGTGTAAAATTTCAAATATTTTGACCGTTGGACTCCTACTGCATCAATGCATGAAGTGCATTCGATGTTTGAAAAATAGCCTGGTGCATCGATGCATGGATTGTGCATCGATGCATCAAATGCATTCAAAGTTTTAATTAAATCAGAGTGCATCGATGCATGGAGAGTGCATCGGTGCATGGAATGCATTCGATGTTTCAACTTATTCATTGATGCATTGATGCATGGTATTGATGCATCGGTGCATGCCTTTGAAAAATTGTTTTAAGGCTTGATTTTGGTTCAAAATACTTTGTGAAAATTGTTTCAAAAATAGTTTAAGTACAAATCACAATTTTACACATTTAGTAAGGATTAAAATTGATCTTCAAAGACTTGGAGTAATAATTTGATATTCGATAAATTGAATTGAATATAAATTGTAGAATCATTTGTAAAAATCTTAAAATTCATTTAACTTAATTTGTTATATCGAAATATCAAAAAATGTTTTTTAACAATCTCCCCCTTTTTTATATAACAAAACACTTGGGAAATTTTATAATTTAGAAAAATTATTTTTGAAATCAACTTTTGAAAAATTACTCCCCCTTACTATGACACACATCTTCTCCCCCTTTTTGTTAAATCAAAAAGGCTCTATAAAACGTTTTAAACAATAATTTTTGAAAAACTTAAGCCAATTGATTTATTAATTATAAGCTACTAATATCACAATCAAAAGAGAGGTTAGCCATTAGTTTCATAAATCAATATTCATATAACATGTAATGGATAATTGGTCATATATGTCTAATGATGCAAAGATAAGAAAATTTAACCAAACCAAATATATATATATTAAGTTCAAGCATTCATAAAATAAGTTCAAACATCCGTCAACCAACAAAGTTAAAGTATCCAAAAACAAACAAACCGGAAATATCAAAATCAATCCAAGTTTTAAAATCAAGAAAGCATGACAAGAAAAAAAAATCTACTCCATCGGAGGATCGGGAGGAGAAGGATAATGAGCTTGAACTTCAAGAGTCAGAGCATCCATACGATCACGCATCTCCCTCTGAAACTCAGTAATCTGAGACTCCATGGAAGCAAATCGTAGATCAAACGCCTCTAAAAAGGATCAGAAATAAGGTGGTGTTTGATCTTCTTGCCGAGCGGGTTCCAGTGCATTAGCTGGATCGTCAATATCTTGAAATATCCCTTGAAGCTTGGGATTGACATCCGCAGCCGGAGGAGGAGGAGGAGAACAAGAAGAACTAGCTCCCGGAGTTTGTTTATTTGGTCGGAAGACCCAAAAATCGGTGCGTTCATCTTTAACCCAATCCGCTTTCTTTAAAGAAGTGAGATTGATTTGATTTTGGAGAGGTATGGGAGTGTCGAGAGAAACTTCTAGACCAAATTTGAGAAACATGTTACTAAGTAGACATCCGTAGGCTAATGTTTCAACATGTTTAGAAGGGACAATGTTTACGATGTCTACTAGTTGACTAAAAATGACATGTGGAAGATTTATTTTGATTTTATTTTTAATACAATACATCCACCATAAATCCCTAGCACGTAGAGTGGAGTACCTACCAGCAGAAGGACGAAACCACCAAGAAATAATAAATTGAAGGAAACAGTCGTGATGGGTTCGAAGGGTACTGACACTAGCATTAGGGGTATAGGGATAAGCCACAGATTCTTTTTCGTCAAACACACCATCATTATCTAACCCGAAATGAGAAGCAATAGTTGCGGAATCAACAACAATGTACTGTCCTAAAAGATAGGATTTAATTCCGATGGTTCCACATTGGGTTTGATTTTGAATACAGACCGCATTGGAATAGAAAATGCGGACTAATTGGTGGAAGACGATAGGTTGAAGTGAAAATAGTTTATCAAACTTCCATTGTTTAAGAATTGGGAGTATTCAAATTCAATTTTGTTCATGGCTTGAAGCGAGGGAATACGTTCTTCCCGAATTCTATAGGATTGAAATGACTCAATGTATCTATTGTAAAGGTCGTTTCTACGATGCTCTGGCATATTGAAACAGGAACTCAATAGGCCACTAGAAGTTTGAGGAATGAGATTAGGAGGTAGAGGAACGGAAGGACGATGTGAACGACTATAGGAAGTCCTATGACGTTTAGGATTAGACATGATAAAGGAGTCGGAATAAGAAATATAACCTGCAAATTGAAAACACATGTATATACAATAATCAATCCCAAAACTCAATTGAATCCTCAATAATTCAAGGTTCTCTAAACCAAATCCTAATGGGCAAGGTTTTGAAAAACTATTTGAAAATAATGTTTGTAAAATTATAAGATGTATCAAAAACATCAAATTTAAAAATTATTTTCAAATTTTCAAATTTTTTTATTTCAAAAAAATCTTGAAAATTTGTGAGTTTTTGATGAAATTAGTTGTAAAATTGAGTTTCTAATCATCAAACAATCAATGCCCGATATAATGTTCATCCTAGAACTAATCAGAACTAGTTCTAAAATCAAAAATCAATAAAGTAGAGGTTTTTGAAATTTTACCTTGAAAATTTTGGATTGAGAGGGATGAAGAGATGTTTTCATGATTTGATGATAAAAGCAGGTTTGGGAGATGAAAAACTTGAAGAATCCGACGAAAAATCGTTGATTTTGAGCAAGAATGGAGTTTTTAGATAGAGAGGAACGAACGAGATGAGGGAGTGTTTAAAGGTTTTGAGAAAAATAAAGAGAATCAGGGTTTTTAATCAAAAACCTACGGATGCATCGATTCATGGTCTTGTGCATCGATGCACATTCAAGGCATGCATCAGTGCATCATGCGGATGCATCGATGCACATTCAAAGGGATGCATCGATGCATTGGTGCATTAAGCACAAAAATGTCAAAAATCCATTTTAAACACTTAAAATGCTAAATTATTTGGCTCTAATGGTATTGGCAACTCATATATCAAAATTAATTATGTTCAATCAATCAAATTAATCTTTAAACTTTATTTGAACATAATTTTGATTTTTATTAAGAATCATAAACTCCTCCTAACTAATAGCAAGAATGCAATCAAAGATTATTATTATAAGCAATTTTCAATATTTATTAAAAGTGCTAAAATTATTTTAAACACTAAGTGAAGATAGGTCAGTTAAACCTAATTCTCTCCTAAGTGTTCAAAATCTTTCCTTATCTAAGGGTTTTGTAAAACTATCCGCTAATTGGTGCAAAGTATCAACAAATTCTAGAGCTACATCTTCCTTAGCGACATGGTCTCTAATGAAGTGATGTCTAATTTCAATATGTTTAGTTGAGTGTTTGATAGGATTTTTAGTGAGACAAATAGCACTAGTATTGTCACACTTGATAGGAATAGTACTTACTTCAATTCCATAATCTAAAAGTTGTTGTTTCATCCATAAAACTTGTGCACAACAACTACCAGCTGAAATGTATTCTGCTTCAGTGGTAGATAATGCAACATAATTTTGTTTCTTTGAAAACCAAGAAATTAGCATATTTCCAAGGAATTGGCAAGTACCAGAGGTGCTTTTCCTATCTAATTTGCATCCTCCATAATCCGCATCTGAGAAGGCATGCAAGCTAAAGCTAGAGTCTCTAGGATACCAAAGTCCTATACTAGGAGTGTCCTTAAGGTATCTAAAGATCCTCTTAACAGCTAGTAAATGTGATTCTTTAGGACATGATTGAAACCTAAGCACACAAGCAAACACTAAACATAATATTCGGTCTACTTGCGATTAGATAAAGCAATGAACCAATCATGGATCTATATAAATTTAACATCCACACATTTACCTCCTTCATCCAAGTCAAGCTTTGTAGAATAACTCATTGGAGTGGCATAGGGTTTCCCATTTTCCAATCCAAATTTCTTGAGCATATCCTTGACGTACTTAGTTTGATTGATGAAGATGCCATATTTTCTTTGCTTGATTTGGAGTCCCAAGAAATATGAGAGCTCCCCCATCATGCTCATCTCGAACTCACTTTGCATTAACTTAGAAAATTCTTGGCAAAGAACATCATTAGTAGAACCAAATATTATATCATCAACATAAATTTGAACTACTAATAAATCTTTACCTTTTCTCTTTAAAAACAATGTAGTGTCAACCTTTCCTTTTGAAAAACCTTTTTCAATTAAAAAATTTGACAATCTTTAATACCAAGCTCTAGGAGCTTGTTTTAAACCATAAAGAGCTTTTGTCAATTTTAAAACATGATCCAGAAAATTTGAATCTTCAAAACCTGGAGGTTGTTCCACATACACTTCTTCTTTTATAAAACCATTTAAAAATGCACTTTTAACATCCATTTGATATAATTTAAATTCATTGAAACATGAAAATGCTAATAACATTCTAATTGCTTTCATCCTAGCTACGGGAGCGTATGTTTCATCATAGTCTGTGCCTTCTTCTTGAGTATAGCCTTGAGCAACAAGTCTATCCTTGTTCCTCACTATATTACCACTTTCATCAAGCTTATTTCTAAATACCCATCTAGTACCTACAGTAGTTTTATTACTAGGCCTTTCAACTAATGTCCATACTTTACTTCTCTCAAATTGATTTAATTCTTCTTGCATAGCCATAATCCAATGTTCATCTTTTAATGCTTCTTTGATGTTCTTAGGCTCTATGCATGAAATAAATGCAACATAATTACAAATATTTCTAACAGAAGATCGAGTAGTTACCCCTTTAGATAGATCACCTATAACTTCACCATCCTTGACATAGTTGTACTCTCTTGGATAAGATACTTCCCTTTCTTCAATGGTTGGATTCTTGAGGGGATCATGAGTTTCCTCATCCTTTGTTTCTTCCTTTGATGATGATTCTCCAACGTCATGTCTAACGTCATTTGTATTTATAATGCCTACATCAACATTAACACAAGAATCCTTCCTCGGAAGGAGATTATCATCGAAAACAACATGTATAGACTCTTCTACAACTAAAGTTCTTTTATTAAATACACGATAAGCTTTAGAATTTAAGGAATAACCCAGAAAAATTCCTTCATCACTTTTAGCATCAAATTTGCCAAGGTTTTCTTTACCGTTGTTTAAAACAAAACATTTACATCCGAAATGATGAAAATAACTAATGTTAGGCTTTTTATTTTTGAAAATTTTATATGGGGTTTTCTTTAAAATTGGCCAAATCATTACTCGATTTACAACATAACAAGCGGTATTTGTGGCTTCAGGCCAAAAATATTTTGGCAAATTATTTTCACAAAGCATGGTTCTAGCCATTTCTTCTAAAGTTCGATTTTTCCTCTCAACAACTCCATTTTGTTGAGGGGTTCTAGGTGCTGAAAAATTATGGCTAATATCATTAGAATTACAAAATTCAATAAATCCAAGATTTTCAAACTCAGTTCCATGATCACTTCTAACACTAGTGATAGAGTAACCTTTTTAGTTTTGGATAATTTTTGAAAATGTGATGAAATGTTCTAATGCTTCATCTTTTGTACTTAAGAATAGAACCCAAGTATATCTAGAATAGTCATCTACCAAGACAAATGCATATTGTTTTCCACCCAAGCTAGTAGTTCTCGTTGGCCCAAAAAGATCTAAATGGATCAATTGTAAAACTCTACTAGTTGGTACATCATTAATGGATTTAAAAGAAACTCGCTTTTGTTTTCCTTTAGAACAAGCATCACAATTTTATCATTATCAAATTTAAGCTTAGGCAACCCTCTTACTAGGTCTTCTTGAATTAACCGTTGCAAAACACTCATACTAGCATGTCCTAGTCTCCTATGCCATAACCAACTATCATGCTCATCCTTAGCAACTAGGCATAAATTAGTCATATCAAAAGAATCTAAATGCACCATGTATATGTTTCTACTCTATGACCAACAAACATAATTCGATTAGATGCAATGTCAATGACTTTACAACCATTAATTTCATATAAGACATTGAATCCTTTATCGCATAATTGACTAATACTCAATAGATTATGCTTTAATCCATTCACATATAAAACATTTTTAATTTGTATGGAAGAGGTATTACCTATTGTACCAATACCTTCAATGTGACCTTTTGAATTGTCTCCAAAAGTAACTTCTCCTCCATTTTTGGCGTTAACCTCAATGAACCGACTTTTGTCTCCAGTCATGTGTCTTGAGCATCCACTATCAAGGTACATGAATGTGAATTTGTTTCCCGTGCCTTGTAGCAATGCTCATTTCCCTACAAACATAGATTAATTTTTATTTTTGGTACCCAAATTCTTTTGGGTCCATATTCATTAGTTTCCAAAATCCTAGTCCCCTTAGGTATCCATATGTGTATGATATCTTTATCTTTAGTAGTAATGAGTTCTTTAGGAACCCACATACTTCTAACGATTTTTCCATTAGAGGTTGTTTGGGGACCTCTATGATTGTAGTCTCTAAAACTTTTTCTAACAAAGTTGGATTTTGAATTTCCACCTTTTTCAAAATGTTTTGTTCCAACTTTATCAAAAAAAGTTTTAAGAACATCAATTTTCTTGTGATGATCATCATTGATCTTTGAAAGTAAATTTTGCAAATCTAAATTTTTCTTTTCAAACTCTTCTAGTTTGATTTGCAAATATTTGATTTTACTTTCAAGATCGTTGATGGTTTTGGATATGAGTTTGTTTTCAATTTTCAATTTTGAAACATCATTTTTATATTTTAAAAATAATTTCTCATAATCCGAAGTCAACCCATTATATTCCTCTAATAACTCATCATAGGATAAATCATCAAAATTGGATGAGTTAGAGGTTACCTTAGAATCTTCCCCGAATGCCATCAAGCACAAGTTAGCTACTTCTTGTTCCTCTTCATCGAAACTTTCTTCATCGCTCCATGTAGCCACATGAGCCTTGTGCTTATTCTTTGATTGACCCTTTTTCTTCAATTGTGGGCAATCATATTTGGCATGCCCCGGCTTTTTGCATTCATAGCAAATGATTAGGTCATTCTCTTTCGGTTCTTTTTTGAGGCCTTCATTTCGTTTGAATTTTCTTCCTCGATAAGGTCTCATCATTTTTCTGAACCGTTTGGCAAACAATGTCATTTCCTCGTCATCATCATTCGAATCACTCTCATCTTTTGTGGATTTGAGAGCAACTCCAATGTTTTTCTTCTTCTCCTTCTCCTTTGGTGTCTCGTCAATCTTGTCGAGGTCCACCTCATCTTCGAGCATCATTTCATGAGTGAGGAGTGACCCAATTAGCTCTTCAAGAGTTAAGGATGTTAAGTCCTTAGACTCGATGATTGTCGTCTTCTTTGATTGCCACGATTTTGGGAGGGAGTAGACTAACTTCCTCACAAGTTTTTCATTTGAAATGGTCTCTCCATATGATTTGAGACCATTAACAATTGTTGAATATCTATCCGTCATAGCTTTGATAACTTCATTTGGTTTCATCCTGAAATTTTCATAGCTATGCGTTAGAATACTAATTTTAGATTCTTTACCTCATCGGTACCTTCATGAGTGACTTGAAGTTTGTCCCATATTTCTTTGGTGGTTGTACACGATGAAACTCTTCCGTATTCATCTGGTCCAAGAGTACAAAAAATAATATGGATGGCTTTGGAGTTGAGTTGGAACATTATTGTTTCTCCTTCACTCCACAACCTTGGATGAGTGAGAGGTTTGATGTATCATTCTTCTACGGCATTCCATGCTCCCATGTCACTTACTTGAATAAAGTACATCATTCTATTCTTCAATAGGCATAGTTAGCTCCATTGAAGAAAAGAGGCTTGTTGACGGGCATCGAATCGAGTCCGGAGTCGAAATTTGAAGTGGAGGCCATTAATGACTTGATAATCGATGTAAATCTTCCCGAATCGACTCAAGAGGCGATTAACCCTTCAAATGAGTGAGGCTTTGATACCAATTGTTGAGTTAATCGATCGAAGGAATCGACCAAGAGGGGGTGAATTGGCAATTAAAATTTCGGTGGAAGCTTTTGCAGAAAATTGAAAAGATTTACACAGTGATTTAGAGTGGTTTGACTTTCTCAACCAAAGTCAACGTCCACTACCTTAGCTATCCACACTAAGGATTTTCCACAAATTCACTAATTTGTCTTTCTTTTGAGGACAAAGAGTAACCTTACAAATCCTCAGGAATTATACCCCAAATTCTTGAGAAAAACTCTCTCCCAAAGAGAACAATACAAATTTGCAAACTTACAAGGAAATCCTCACAAGGTAGATTGTTTGCACAATTCTAGAACAAAGAAAAGAACACTCAAGAATAAATACAATTGAGCACAAAAGTGTTCTTGAAAGCAAAATGAATATTAAATGAAAAATAGCTTGAAATGCTCAAACTTGAGATTTGATGCTTTCTCTTTGATTCTCTCTTGATTCTAGTTGCTTGATGTTTCTTGTTGTTGATCAATGGCTTTTAAGCTTGCTTAAATACTCCTTGAATCAATTCTGAATGTTGGTGAAAATTAGTGGAGTCAATAGAGCCGTTATTGTGTGAAAACAATTAATTTTCTGGGTGGGAGCGTCTCATGCATCGATGCATGACCATTATGCATCGGTGCATCAGTGTAAAATTTCAAATATTTTGACCGTTGGACTCCTAGTGCATCGGTGCACTAAGAGTGCATCGATGCATGAAGTGCATTCGATGTTTGAAAAATAGTCTGGTGCATCGATGCATCAAATGCATTCGATGTTTTAATTAAATCAGAGTGCATCGATGCATGGAGAGTGCATCGGTGCATGGAATGCATTCGATGTTTCAACTTATTCATTGATGCATCGATGCATGGTATTGATGCATCGATGCATGCCTTTGAAAAATTGTTTTAAGGCTTGATTTTGGTTCAAAATACTTTGTGAAAATTGTTTCAAAAATAGTTTAAGTACAAATCACAATTTTACACATTTAGTAAGGATTAAAATTGATCTTCAAAGACTTGGAGTAATAATTTGATATTCGATAAATTGAATTGAATATAAATTGTAGAATCATTTGTAAAAATCTTAAAATTCATTTAACTTAATTTGTTATATCGAAATATCAAAAATGTTTTTTAACACTAACATTGCCTTAAAGTTTAAGAAATCAAGTTTTTAATTATGGATTAAATAAAGAGAATTAAAACTGAAGAAAATGCCCTAAAATTACTAATTTAGAGAAAAGACTAAACTTAAAATAAGGTACATTAAAAGTAATCGAAACTACTACAAAAATCAACAAATATGCATTTGAATACATAAATAAAAATAAAAATATGCTAATAATAATTAAATGTATAAATCTAACAAACTAATTAGAATTAGGTTAATTAATAATATAGTAAATTTAGGGATTAAAATAAAATCATGATGTTAATTTAGGAATCTAATTTGAATAAAACATAAAATTCAACATAGTGACCAAATCAGAATAAATAAAAATCAGGCACCGAATTGAAGTACATTAAACCAGAACATAGTGACCAAAATAAAAAAATAAACCTAGGAGGACGAAAGCACAATTTTTCATTTTTTTAAATGTTAATTTCACTTACAGCTACAAAGTGTAAAATTACAAAATCAAGCCAATATAATTAAATCAAACTCGCAAAGAACACTAGATGTGACGAAAATGCAAAACCACGGTAATATTAGAGGGACATAAATCTGATTAATCCAAAAACTCTCATTATAAATGCCTAATTTGGTTTACGATAAAAGAAATAATAAAAAATTAAAGAAAATACAAATCAAATTCTTTTTCTATTTTTCTGTGCATGCCTATCGAGCGTTTGGGAAAGTTTCTGAAAAAGGTGTTACTGGTGGGACCTTAAGAAGACCTCAACGTAGGAAGGAGTTGTCGTGGCAGGGGCGCGTGTGCTGTTAGGGGCCACGGATGGAAAGCTGAAAGGCCAAGATTGGCGGCTGAAGAAGGCTACATTTGGCTTAGGGTTTCACACAACCATAACATATTATGGGTTGAATGGGCCTATTTTTGGATATTGAGATGGGACTTAGATAATAGTCTTTGTAATCGGGCTAAATTTATTTGGATTTTATTTGTTTGGGTTTTGGTATTGTGGGTTACATGGGTTAACAATGTAAATGGATTAGGATGATGACTATGGAAAGTGTAATTGGGTCGATTTTGGGTATGGGTCCTATGTAATGATTTTTGAATTTTGGTGTTGTATTTCAATTATTGGATTTGTTTTTATGGTTGTGTAAACAAATGGTTTGTTAAACACGGGAATATGTACCAATCCATCGATAACCAAGGGTGTGTGAAATAGATTTTATTTGAAGCCTGCTGACCCACACTTCAACTCCACTCGAACCGAATAGCTCCAAAAAATTGTTTCAATTGCCTTGAATTCAATCTTGAGCAACTCGGACAAAATTAGGGTACGACACCTTAATTGCATGATTTTAATGCTTCAGATGACTATAACAATTAGAAACACATTTAACTGATAAAAATAATAAAGAGACACTTGAAAAAGGTTACAACATCATTCTAAAATAATAAGGCCAATAGAATTTTTTTTCAGTGTTTATTTTCCTTTTTATCTTGTACATAAGTGTTTGAGCTCATTACATATCTTTTAATTGATTTCTTGTAAGCTTAATTCTTGTAAACACTTACCTTGTGCTTTTTTTGTTTAAATATTTTATCCATTTTTGAAAGAGGAGTGGTTCTCTATTTTAGCCTTTAAAAACTGAGGAATTATAAATGTTACTAAAGCCTAAAAAAAGAATAAATTAGAGAATTTGTTAGAAATCCTTACTGTGGAGCTAAGGTAGTGGATGTAGACTTCATTGAGGAAATTGAATCACTTTAAATCTTTGTGCCTCTGTTTATCTTTTTATTTCCACACCCAAATTTTTCAAAATGTCAATTCATCCCTCTTGACACTTTTTCAGTCAATTCATAAATCCTTAATAATCCTAACAAACTTTCATGCAAATATTTTCACTTTAATTTTGAGAATTCAACTTGTTAATATATATATATATATATAAAAGATAATTTGATAAAAAATATATTATTCTTATCCTATATTCTCAAATCAAATCACATAACCTTACATTTCTATTAAATAAATAAAATAAAATAAAATAATAAAACATGTCTAATAATATATCAAATAATATTATATTTCAATAATCTTAGTAATTTAATATTTTGTATATCAAATTATCTCTTCTCTTCAAGAATTAAATGAAACCAAACTTTAAGAGGTAAGCTTCTTTTATCCCCATGATAAAACCGAGAAGCAATAGAAGTAAAGTCATTGTATAATATATAACTTTACCAAGTAGTTTCAAAATTTATTTAATTGTGGGTAACTTACACCATATATCACTAAAATTTAGTCGTTGTATCGTTTATATTACTAAACTTTCAATTTTATCAATTATATCATTGAACTTTAATTTTTGTTTCAATTATACCACATGTTGTTAAATTGTTAACGGTCAGATCAAAATGATTTCATTTTGGTGAGGTGCCTACGTCAATAGTCGTTAGCCATATTAATAGTCGTCAGCCACGTCATTGTTTCGTTAACGATTTAATGGTTCAATGGTATTACTGAAACAAAAATCAAAGTTCAATGCTATAATTGACAAAATTGAAAGCTCAGTGATAAACGATACAACGTCTAAAGTTCAATGGTATCTGATGGAATTGCCCTTTAATTTTTGTTGTTAAATGCCAAGTCAAGATATAAGAATATTATTAAAAAATTTAGATATAAAAATTCATTAAGTGTTTTTAATGGTTGAATAAAATATTATTCTCCACAAATGTTCTGAGTTTAAAAAATCACGTTTATATAATATTAGTATGTTATCAATAATTAAAATCTTTTTGAATATATATTACTTTATAATTATTTTTTTTAAAAGTCAAGATATAAATTCAGAAAATTTGAAGGAATTGGAAATAAAAAAAGAAAAGAAAAAAGGGACAATCATTTAAATACCAACCATTTAGGTGGTCCAATGACATATTGATACTTCAATTGAATTATTAGTGGTCCAGCTGTCACAAGTGGCAATCAGCGATTGGTCGGTCCATTATCTTAAAACTCCAAACAAAACCTAAGCTAAGCACGAATTAACTTTTTTTTCCTTTTCAGTAAAAAAATGAGGTACCCCACTGAAGTGTGTTCATAATTGCTTTATAAATTGTATTAAATCAATTATTAAATTATAATTATTAGCAAACAATTGACAACTCCAAGCTTTGGCGAAATGTCCATTTTCTACTCACACAAAGCAAAACCCCTTTTTTATGGTAAGCAAAACCCTTTATTCTTGAAACCTGAAAGGTCATATTTTACCTATAAACAAACCTCCATTTCACCTAATTAATTATCTTCTTGATCTTCCTATATTTTTTCTTCAAAAATCAAAGCAAAACCCTTTCTGCTTGAAATCTGAAAGCTCATATTTTACCTATAAACAAACTTCCATTTTACCTAATTAATTATCTTCTTAATCTTAATATATTTTTGGGTAAAATATACAAATAGTCCCTCGACTATAAGTATTATTTTGTTAAATCTCCAAACTATTAAAAGTTACAAATGACCCACCAAGGCATTACTTTGCTAAATCTCCTAACTATTAAAAGTTATAAAATTATCCTATAACTATAGAATATTATTTTGTTGAGTCCATCGACTATTAAAAGTTACAAAATGATCACCGGCCATTCATATATTCCGACACATCATTTTTTGTTAAAAAAATGATGGCCGTCAGAGTTGGACGTTAACCTGTTGATTGAGATATGATAAAATTCAATCTCAAAATTATTTGAGTTATATTTTGTGGATCTACTCTCTATTTATATTATGTCATTGGGCTAGTATTTGAAATATTATATCGTCAAACCAATATTTGAAAGCAACGACAAAGATAGTAAAAATCATTAAAAATGTGATTTTATCATATTACAACCAATAGGTTAACTTTCAACTCAGAATATCGTCAAATTTTCAACAATGAATGAGTTTAGAATATATGAATAATCAGATGATCATTTTGAAAATTTTAACTGTTAGGACTCAACAAAACTTTTAACAATAATGGACTAAACAAAACTTTTAACAATCAGGGACTCAACAAAACAACCTCTATAATTGAAATCATTTTATAATTTTAATAATAAAAAAATTTAACAAAATAACGTCTCATAATAAAAGGATCATTTGTATAATTTACCCTATTTTTTTCCTTCGAAAATCAAAGCAAAACCTCCCAACATTTTATCCTTACTCACGCCAACTAAAATACACTCTCTCTCCCAAAAATCCCACCTAGCAAACACTCACACATTACTGAAAAATAAAAACAACTCATAATTAAAAAAAAAGCCTTTTTCCTGTCCCTCTCAGACGCTCGTCTATTTTCCTAAAAAAAATTCCTCTTATTCATTGTCGTTTGTATGAGAAATGGAACCTTCGCTAAAAGATTTATCTTCCCTTTCTTCCAGCTTAAGCACCTAACCATCTGCTGCTGGGTACCTAACTTCATTGCTCCTCGGCATTCTTTTATTGTATGTTTTTTAGTGTTTAAGTGGACTCAAAATGTCATTTTTTACATGGATTACTGTTACCATGTGCATTTATTGACGTATTCTCAGTTGGGTTGGGTCGGTTTTTGCTTTTGTTTTTCTCGCCACATCTGTGTTCTTTTGTTTTTCTTCGATGTTTCCGAAAAGGAAAGAAAAATAGTAGTATTTTGAAGCTTTTGTTATAGGTGCTATTCATTTATCTTATTTTGGTGTGGCATTTTGTTTTGGATTCTCTTAAACTCTTTTCCGTTTTCCTCTTGCGTCAGTCTTTCTGAAGGTGGACATTTGCATCTTTGTTTCTTTGAAGTGCGTGAAGTGCCATTTTCTATTCTTTGCTTATTTTCTCCTTTTGTAAGCTTTTCTTCCTCTTTTTTATTTTATTTTAAATTCACTGTTTTTATTTTTCAATAAAAAGGGTTTGGATCTGATCATTTTAAGTTAGCATTTTGAATTTCGAAGTTTGATTCTGGGTTTTTGCATTGAACAAGGTATGGTCTGCCTAATTTGGCTTTTAGTTCAAATATCCTCTTTATACTTGTTTGGATCTTGAATGGGTTCTGAAAAAATGGTGAAGTCAAACTCAGTAGATCAGGTCATCGAGATAAGTAGAGCTTAAGGGTTTTCTCCTCTAGATTTTAGCTTGAAGTTTTGTTCAATTTGTTTTCCTGTTATTGAACTCAAACCTTGATCTGAATCGTCCTTCTGTGTAATTGGGTTCTTTTTAATAAAAACCCTCTTTTATTTGCTTTTGCATTGTTTTTCTTATTTTTAATAAAAATCCTCTTTTGTTTGCCTTTACCTTGTTTTTCTCCTACTTATCTTACTGTGCTGGTGAAGTACACTTATGGGATCTCAGTGCTTGCTGTAGGCTTTGGATTCCGAACATATTTATACCTGCATTTGAATTAGTTTTATTTGGTCTCAGCTATCCTATCTATGTGAAAGTGATATTGTAATTTTCGGTTGTTTTGTTATAAGCAGGGACAGTAAAATCTGGGGGAGAGGGGGGTTGTTATGTCATAGAGCTGGGGGATTAATTGATTTGCTGGTGATGTCGAGGATCCCTAAGTGGAAGATTGAGAAGACAAAAATAAAAGTCGTGTTCCGGTTACAATTCCATGCTACACATGTGAGTTGCAATTTGTACTTGTGGAATTTTCTGGCATTTCTATTTAGATTTTTCTGTTTGAAGCTAAGGGTATGTTATTTTGCCGTAATTGGAATTACGGAATTGGTTTTCTCCGAATTCCCGTGTTTGTTTCACGTAATTTATTTTCAGGAAAACGTTTTCCGTATTTGTTTCACGTAATTCATTTTCCGGAAAATGTTTTCCAGTGTTTGTTTCACATAATTGATTTTTCATAACGTAATTCATTTTCCTAATAATAAAATTTCCTTTGTATTTTCTGGAAAATGATTTACGGATTCATTTTCGAAAGTCATTTTCCGAACTTTTCACTTCAAAAAATAAATACTCAAAATAATTTTATTTTATAAATTTAATATTAATAAAATATTTTAATATCATTTTCATCAAAATATTATTTATTTATTAATATTTATAATAATATAATATTTATAATATTATATAAAATAACCAATTATATTATAATAATATAAGATATTATATTTTTATTTTAATAATATATAATAAAGTTTTTTATATATTGAATAATGAATAATATTATTTATATATTTAAATAATATTTTAATAAAGATATTTAAAATATACTAATTAATATTTTTATAATATAATATAACACTATTACTTTAATAAATAATTAATATAATTTATAATATTTTTATTTCACTAAAATATACAAAAATTAATATTTTTATTAATAAAATTATTAAAATACTATTTAATAATAAATAAATTATTTTAATAATAAATAAATTATTTTTAATAATAAATAAGTTTTATGATAAATAATATTATTTATTGTATTTAATATTTGTAATAAATAATTTTTAAAAAACTCTTCAACTAGTGAAAAAAAAGTTTAAATAACAATTCCAAACATCATAAAACGTTTTCCAGATGTTTTTCAGAAAAATGTAATTCATTTTACGTAAAACATTTTCCGGAAAACGTTTTCCGGAAATGTAATTCATTTTCCAGAATTCAAATTACAGTAATTCATTTTCCAGTAATTCAAATTCCAGTGATTCATTTTCCGAAAAACCAATTACAAGCAAACAAACAGACCCTAATATTGTTATACATAAGCTCATGTTACAAGTTGATGAATTGGTAATATTGGAAATTTTAATGTGTACCAAATTGTACAATGTACCTTATTAAGGTGGATCAACAACTCGATGCCAATGCATTGAATGTAGAACTTCATCTATATTATGTGAATGTTATATGATGTTTACTTAGATTGTGATTTTATCTTTTATGTTACTTCGACCATGCAATTACAGTTTCATGATTGCTTGTATGTGGCAAGAAATATGTATTTTTAATGCACAATTTTCTTTCGAGTCTTTGGCCGGTATTTGTAGTTAGAGAGTTTTAGAGATTAAAAAAAAGTAGATTGGAAAGTTTACAAAATGGGTGTAGTTTGTTCAATGTCCAAGAGTTTTAGTAGGTCAACTGCTTGGGGGATTAAACTTTATGCGCTAGCCGTAAGTTTAGTCTTTTTTGGAACCCGTTCCTTAACAAGATTTGATGAAGTAATAAGATGTCTTGTGAGTGGAGGAAGAGTATTTTGGTGCCTTTATATAAAAGCAAAGATGACATTCTTTTACTCAAATTTTAGGGGAATAACTTATGAGTTATACCATGAAACTTTGAGAAGGTTATTGAGCAAGGTTTATAACATGCTAATAGTGTGCAAAATTGGCTTGATTTCATGTATGACAATCTACTGTGGAAATTATTCATTCCCTGCACAACTTATTGGTAGGTTTGGAGGGTCGAAGTTAGTTAAGTATGATTTTTATTGGCTTAAGAAATATGTGGTAAGCTACCTGAGGGCATTCTTGGTAGGCTGTGAGCAAGACGAGATTTCCTCTCAAATATACAGTATATGCACAACACCACCGTCATAAATGTAAGAACTTGTGTCGGCTTAAAAGATGATTTTCTAATCACAATAGGGGTTCAAAAAGAATTGACGTCAAGTCATTGTCTCTTTGCCATAATATTGGATAGATGGTCGACTAGACTTAAGTCTTAAACTGATTTTTCGGGGAGTTATTATCCTTTTTGGAGAATGTTGAATGCCCTGCGTGTTTAGGAGGAGACTTCAATGCTGTTTTGTCACAGGAAGAGAAAGCTGGAGGTGCTGTGAATTCGGTTTCAATGAGTGTTTTCAGATATTTTGTGAGTAAAGCTAATTTGGTATGTCTGCCTTTGTTTGGAGGTCGATTTACATAGTGTAATAATAGGGAAGTACACAATTTTTAAGATTCGATGAGTGAGAAAGGTAGAGAGAGAAAGAGAGGGAGCGCAAGTGGTCGACATTCCTCCGATGAGGAATGGACTGTTTTTGTTGATAATCTCAGTAAGAGAGTTTCTAGATTAGAGTTAAGAGAGATTTTCAATCATTATGGTCGAGTTGTGAGGATTTTTATTCCGAATATTATGTTTAAGCCAAAATATAAAACTTCCACGTTTGCCTTTGTGCAATATGCGAGTGAAGAAGGGTGTACAAGAGCGGTTAGGTTCGTTAATGGTACGCTGATAGAAAGAAAGAGAGTGTCAGTTGGGGTGGCTAAGTACAAGAATGAGAGGAAAGGAGTAACAGAGGAAAAAAGAGGTCAACTAGAAGGGAACATGTCAGTGAGAGAGAAATATGGTGGTCAACAGGATCAAATGAGGAGTATGCAAAGTTCTGAGGGATGACAGATCTTATAAGGAGGTCTTGAAGGTGGAGAATATCAGGATAATGGATCAGAAATTCTTGGAAAATAGGGGAGGTCAGAATATGATAACAAAGGGAGTAAGGAACGTATGGGATATGCACATCTCTTTTGAAGATTATGGGTGGGTGAAAAATTCTTTAACAGGGGTGATTAAGGACTCATTATAGCCTCATAGGGTGATAAAAGCTTTGGTAGAGGAAGGTTTTGGGGTTAAGATTGTTAGGTGGGGTTACGTTAGGAATGCCACTGTCATAGTGTTCAACACAAATGTAGAGTTTGTTAAGGCCTGGTCGAATCTCCAAGAGAAGTTTTATGTATGGTTTGATTGGATTGCACCGTTGGTGAACGATGTGGGTGTTCCTCTGTCATACTGCTTGATAGAGTTGGTTGGACTACCACTTATTGCCTGGAATGAATCTTTTTTAGAGAAACTCGTAGGAACTTGGGGAAGCTTTATTAGTATATCGGAGGAAACAAGGAGAGAGGACCTCTACTCGGCGAAAGTGTTGATAAGGGTAGAAAGTTCTTTCGATGTCCCTGAATTTGTGACAATAGGATCTTATAGCAGATCCTTTAAAGTCAAAGTCAAAATCAATTCTGGAATCAAGTGTGAATTTAGTTCTGCTGCTTATGGTGAAGATCTGCAGAATCATTCAGCTGTTGGCTAGAGTGCTGAATACCTGAACGAGGAAGATGGAGGAAGAAAAGTGGATGAAGAAGCTAGTAGGGGATTTGTGGCTGAGGGAGGTCGGTCAAAGGTGGACAGGTGGCTTCAGAAAAGTCATGATAGTGGGGAGAACGAGGAAAATAGGGAACATTCTCTGAAACAAAATTCTTTTTCGAAATCCAGGATTAATGGGGTGTCAGAGAATTTTATATGTGAGACTAATCCCTGTTGGGATCACATGGGTCTTGGGCTGCGAGAGGTAGTGGGATAGAGTCTTTCAGCACGGTCTAATTCTAATTGGGGGTCTTATTGTCCTGTCTCAAAAATAATTCCTGCTGGGCCTACCGTGAATTTAAATGGGGTCGGGTTCAAAAGTCATTATAAGGTTCAATCTCCTTCTGAAGTATTTGAGGAGAATAGTTGTAACATGGTAGAGGAGAAGAATGAAGGCATCTAGGAAGTTGAGGTTTTTGTTATGGGTGACCAAGGATTGAAGCTTCAGAAGGAAAACATCAAAATCAAGGTGAAGAGTTCTAGGAGATGGAAATCGGGATATCAGGTATCTAAGGGCTTGTCAATAAGAAGTACATCCGAAGGAATGAGGGGAAGTGGACGTTTTGTTCGAGTTTACAGTAGGTCAAAAACAAGATGAGTCTGGTTATGTTCAGAAAGTAATCATAAGCTCAATCTGAACAGGAATGTTCATAATAATTAGCAATTTTCAACAAGTTCGGGGGAAAGGGGACAAGACAAGGAAATCAACCGTTCTGCTCTTGCTCGGAGTTACTCAATGGTTCCTATTATTAGCAGCAAATTCTTTTAGTGCTTTAGGGATTCGAAGAAAGTATAGAATGAAGAGAAGAGGTTTAATCACAGAAGCTTTAGACAATGCAGAAGTTTCAACTATTTATTCTCGTTCCTTTTCTAAAGTGCTAGAGGAAGCAATGGCAACGTGAGAAGTCTGTCAGAGTTTAGGCATTTCTTTCAAGGAAGGGAGGGAGGTTTTTATTTAAAAAATTAAAAAGCTTGAGAAAGGTTCAGAGGTAGTAAGTGAAGGTAGATAGTTTTGGCCAGTATCTGCTTCTCATAGGTTTGATTTTCAAGTATCTATGTTGGATTGCAAGATTATTTCTTGGAATGTAAGGGGCCTAGTGAGAAAGGAAAAATTAGAGCGGTGTCGAGACTTGTAGACAAGAATAAACCGGTGGTATTGCTTTTACGGGAGACTAAATTGAATAAATGTCAGAAGGGTCTTAGCAGGAAATTAGGGGGATTTGAGCTGAAGGGAGAGAGTTTCCAGCTAGCGAAGGGGACAGCGGGTGGACTGCTTTGTTTGTGGAATGAGAATAAATATGAGGTTAGCAGGGTGTATAACCAAAGCAGATTTCAGGCGTTATCAAGAAAGTTCAAGGAGTCTAACGTGGAGTGTGTTATTATTAATGTGTGCGGTCCTTCAATTAAGGATGAAAAAGAGGAGTTTTTTAGGCAGCTGTTGAGTTATGTTCTTTCTGTTAATCTGTCAGTCTGTATTGGGGGAGATTTTAATGCTTATCTAGACCAAGAGGAGAAGAATGGTGCCTCACAGAATTGGCATTCAGTGGATCTGCTGAGGAATTTTCTGCACCAATCAAATTTAATAGATCTCCCTTTAGTAGGTGGTACTTTCACATGATGTAATAACAGGGAGATTCCTACATGGGTTAGACTAGATCGTTTCTTGATTAATAGCAGTTTCTTAAGTTGCTTTCCAAAGAATATCCAAAAAATGCTTCCTAAATCCCTCTCTGACCACAATCGGTGCTATTGGAAGAAGACAAGAAAAACTGGGGCCCTAAACCTTTTCGTTTTTTTAACTATATGCTGGAGGAAGATGGTTTTGTAGACATGGTTCAAAAATCATTGATAGATCGGGAAAAAGATAGAAGGGGATGGGGATTATACAATTTATTACAAGGAATTAAAAAGCGTATCAAGGAGTGGCCAATTAGAAGCAAAGAGGGTATTTCAAAAGTTATCTCAGTTTTGGAGAGCAAAATAAATGATTTGGGTGTAAAGGCGCAAGGCAGTGGGTTTTCTTCATATGTTTGGGAACAGCTCCTGATATCCATAAAGGAGCTATGGAAAATGCACAGGATTGAAGAAAGTATTTGGTTCCAAAAATTAAGGGCGAAATGGATCAAAGATGGTGATCGAAACACTAGGTTCTTCCACCTATGTGCTGTAAACAGAAACATAATCAACACCATTTCGGCATTGAAAGTGGATGGGGAGGAGCTGAAAGATTCAGATCTGATCAAAGCTTATGTCTCCCAGTTCTTTACGAAAATTTATAATTTCAAAGATTCTTTGGAGGTGGAGGACCTGAATTTGAAATTTATAGAATTGAGAGTAAGTTAAAAGTATAGTCTGGAGGTTAAGTTTTCAGAGGAGGAAGTTAGAGGTATTTTCTCTTCGGACAGTTCTAAAGCTCCAGGCCCAGATGGATTTACGATGGGTTTTTTCAAGAAATTCTGGCCAACTCTTAAGGTGCAAATAATGAAGTTCATGGAGGATTTTTATTACGGGAGAAATGAGACCATGGAGTTAATCATGCGTTTATTTCTTTGATCCCAAAGAAAATTAATCCGGAATTCATTGAAGATAATAGATCTATAAGTCTCGTTAGCAATCTTTACAAAATCATCTCCAAAGTTTTATCGAAGAGACTAGTTTCAGTGATTAAAGATATTGTGAGCCCTTCCCAGTTTGCATTTACTCCGGCGAGACAATTATTAGATTGTGCCTTTCTTACTAATGAAGGCATAGATTATTGGAGGAAGCAAGGGCTGAAAAGGGTCGTTTTCAAAGCTGATTTTCAGAGAGCTTATGATTCGGTTGAATGGTCTATTATCCTTGGATTAATGAGAGTCATGGGCTTTGGCGAGAGATGGGTTTCTTGGATAAATGTTGTCTCTCCACGACGTCAATCTCGGTGTTAGTAAATGACTCTCCAACTGATGAATTTTTTATGGGTAAAGGGTTGAGACAAGGATGTAGTTTGTTCCCTCTTCTGTTTAATATAGTGGGGGAACTTCTTAATCTTATGATGATGAAAGCTGCTGATTTGGGACTCTTTCAAGGTTTTGCTATTGGAAGTTTTGATTCTTTTAATCTAACTCACTTACAGTTTGCTGACGATCTGATTATGTTTTGCCGTGATTCTCCTACTGATATTCTTAATATTAAGAGAGTGTTGAGGAT
The DNA here is from genome assembly GCF_006381635.1 of Hibiscus syriacus. Lineage (NCBI taxonomy): Eukaryota > Viridiplantae > Streptophyta > Magnoliopsida > Malvales > Malvaceae > Hibiscus > Hibiscus syriacus. Next base: position 3,122,811 of record NW_024062770.1, read on the forward strand.
TTTTAGCCTAATGACTGGGCTTCATTTGAATTTATCCAAGAGTAATTTGTATGGCATTAATGTGGAAGACGGCTTATTAAATGAATGGGCAACAAAGGTTGGTTGTGTTGTGGGTTCTTTTCCTACTGTGTATTTAGGATTACCCTTAGGTGCAAAGAGAAATTCAGAGGTTCTATGGGAGACGGTTTTAACAAGAATTTGTCCGGTTGGAAAGCTTCCACACTATCTATGGCGGGCAGATTGGTGTTGTTAAAGTCAGTACTATCCTCTATGTCGATTTTCTTCCTCTCTATTTTCAGAATTCCGAGCAAGGTCTATAGGAAGTTAAATTCTTTGATGGCCAATTTTCTTTGGGGGGATGGATCATCAAAAAGTCGTATTCATTGGGTGAATTGGAAAAGGGTTTGTCAACCCTTTGAGGAGGGAGGTTTGGGAGTCTTGGACTTGAATTTTGCAAACAGAGTGCTGCTAGGTAAATGAGTCTGGAAATTCGCAAATGAAAAAGACACCCTTTGGAAAAATTTGATTTGCAGCAAACATAATGTTAGTAATCTATCCCTAGCTACCAATAAGGTAGTCTCTCCTTTGGACTCATGGATTTGGAAAGGTACTACTAAGAACTATTTAAAAGATGATGCAATTGGACAGGGATTGAAATCTCACTCTAAGATTCAAGTAGGCAATGGCAAGTCTATTTTATTCTGGCACGACGTTTGGATAAACGAGGATTCTTTAAAGAATCAATTTCCAAGGATTTATGTTCTTTCAAATAACAAGTGGGGAAAAGTTTTAGAGTTTGGCTGTCTAGTGAGCAACAGATGGGTTTGGAATATTCAAACAAGAAGGAATTTATGCGATTGTGAATTGGATTACTGATTCAATTAATGTCATTGCTTGAGAATATTGTTCTGTTTGATTCGGTTGATGATTTTCTGTCTTGGTCGGGGACAAGTGATGGACTGTTCTCGGCAAAAGCATGTAGGTTGACTCTTTTTTCCAAATCTGGGGGTATGTTCAATTGGAAAAAGTGCGTTTGGACAGGTTTGGCTCCTCCCAGAGTCGAAACTTTTCTGTGGCAAGTTTCACATCAAAGATTGGCGGTTAGAACAGAGTTGAAAAGAAGGTTGGGGTGGTCCTCCTATACTTGCAGAGTTATTGGATATCAAAAGGGGGTTGCTTCTTATTGAAGTGGATTAAAAATCCCGCTAAATGTACTCCTATGTTTCAATCCTTGGTGAATGATATAGCTTCTCTTGTGGAAGGAGTGGATATTATTATAAGGCATATATTGAGAGCGGCTAATTGGGAAGCGGATAAGTTAGCTAAAGATGGAATAGGTACTGTGAGCTATTTGTATTACTGTAGAGTGTTTTGTTTTCAGAGTTATGGTGTAACAGAAGGTTGTTAGGTACTGGCTGTGTATTATTGTTCTGATTAATAAAATTCATAGGCACTATTTTCCTCCTTCCAATGTCCATGTTACTGTTGTAACATGGAGGGTATGAAGGGGTTTTTTAATGAGGTCTAATATTCTATAAAAAAAAAGTCTTAAACTGGTTGAATCATCTGAATGACTGTTTTCCACCATTTCATAAGATCAGTGCATCTGAACTTTCCCACTATATATATGCCAGAAATCTAATATGTGATTGTTTTCCATCTTTCATAACTGGAAAACATATTCTGATGCATCATTCATCTTGCTATGTTTATTTTTCTGAAAAATTCAGATTCCACAAAGTGGATGGGATAAACTGTATATATCCTTCATTCCTGCCGATTCTGGGAAAGCAACTGCAAAGACAACCAAAGCAAATGTGAGAAATGGAACTTGCAAATGGGCTGATCCAATCTATGAGACTACAAGGCTTCTTCAAGACATCAAAACTAAGCAGTTCGATGAAAAACTCTATAAGCTTGTTGTGGCAATGGTAAGATTCTAATCCTTACTGTCCAATTGCAAAACTTAACCACACAGGCAAGTACTCTTAGTTCGACCTAAACTTGAATTATGGAATTCCCCAGATTTGTAGACAGTTTATTACAATCCTCTAGTTGTAGCAGAATTGATGTTTGCTTTCCATCTCATTTTTTTTTATAAAAGTAGGAGGTCTCATTAAAAAGCCCCTTCATAATTCACCCATTCCAAAAGGAAAGGGTCAACCAGCGGAAGGAGGAAAAGAGTACTTTTCTATCTCATTTTAACTGAGTTTAACTGTCTTTCACGTTGATCAATTTGGAATCAGGGTTCCTCACGGTCCAGCCTTCTGGGTGAGGCGACCATCAACCTTGCTGATTATGCTTATGCATCAAAGCCTTCTGTTGTTCCACTGCCACTTATTGGCTGTGATCCTGGAGCTATATTACATGTGAGGACTTTTGGATTTCTCAAAATATTCTTGGTTTATTCTTTTCAATTTCTTGTTGGATATCTTGAGTCATAATGTAGCTAAATGCTAAAATATTTGTGTAGTGTTGAAGCTTTTTCTCTGTTACTAGATTCTATTGTTTTATGTCAATCTTATTGTTTCAGCTAATATCGATCGTTAATTTATATTCAATGACAGGTCACTGTACAACTTCTAACCTCTAAAACCGGTTTCAGGTATTTTTTTTTTAAACATTTAAACTTATTTTTTCAGTTAATATCAATCTTCTTATCTGTAACTATGTTTGGTCTCAGGGAGTTCGAACAGCAACGAGAACTTAGAGAGATAGGATTGCAGGTGGGGCCAGATCAAAATGGTCCTGATCAGTCTTCATCTGGAAAAGTATCAGTTTCTGAGGATATCCTTAACATTCATACGGTTAAGGTCCAGTCCTTTGTTTCTTTTGGATTTCTAGTTGTAACTATATGTGTTGTATTTTAGTTAAGGTTCTTTGCTTTTGTTTTATAGTTCATAACTCTTTGCTCATATACCCACAAATACACATTCTTTGTTGCATATGCATGATTGGCCATGGTTATTTTCTTTTTGAGACTTCACTTATCTGTATTCCTCTTGAAAAAATAAAGTGATTTTAAGGTTTAGGAGATCACTTATTGAAGAGAAATGACTATTCCCTGGTTGAATTTAGAATATTAAAATCACAACTATTGTATTCAATAGACTTCGATGTTACCTGGAATGCCATAAGTCTTTGCATGGGTTTTTATGACATTTCTGTAGACACCATCAAATAGGCTATGGTTGTGAGCCAATGTGAAAAAATGTTACTGAAAAGTCAAGTTGGTTAAATGAGCGTGGAGATGTGTGAAATTCTATTATAAAGCCCTCTAGCAGTCTCATGCTACAAAACCAATACGCAGCAAACTTTCGATGTATCTTTAAAAATACTTTCACATCTTTTAAGTTTATTTATTTGTTTTACATTTTAGTTGTTCATCTGAAAATCTATGTTGTAGGCCCTCTAGTTGTTGCGAGCTTTCTATGAATGAGCTGTATGTGTCTTCTAATTAGGAGGTAACCTAATCTTTCACCTTTTATTCTGTATATAGGTCAATCCAAGGGTTAGATTTAAAGAAAAATCTAAAGAGCACTCTTTGTGCGAGGAAGATGTTGGGTTGAATGAAGACTATGGAGACTCAGCTGTTGGGTTTGATGGCTCTTCTAATACGTCAGAAAGTTTATGTGCAGAAAAGCATGATACGTCCAGTACTCATGAAATTGACAGCCTAAAGAGTACGGTCTCTGGTGATTTGACCGGGCTTGGTCATAGCCCTCAGCAAGATAAAGGAGATCCCTCAAATCACTGGTTTTTGGCACAGGGGTCTAACAATTGGGTTCATGGCTGGAGTTCAGACTATTCCAGGGATAATGACTTATCTGTTGCTTATGAAGAAAATAGCAGACTCCGAGGGTGCTTGGAAGTGGCAGAATCATCTATTCAGGAACTTAAGATGGAAGTAAGCTTATTGCAAAATCATGTTAGACAAATTGGTGCTGAAACCGAGAAATTTTCTCAGCAACTTGTCACTGAGGTTTCTTCAGGTGAAAGGTTGGCAAAAGAGATTTCTGATTTAAAATTAGAGTGTTCGAAGTTGAAAGATGACCTTGAGCAAATGACAATTTCGAAACTGTGCCCTTCTCTAACCAACAAAGAAGCTATAAAGAAAGGTGAGGACCACTTACTCCAAGATTTAGAGGTCATATTGTCAAAGGGGCTTTTAGTTATGGAGGATAAGATAAGGGAACTCCAAGACAAGGTATGTTTGAATTATCATGAAAGAGACCATAGGTTCATTCAAACAGACTTGGAAGCACTGCTTGACATTCTGCAAGATCTCAAACAGGGAACTCAAAAAGAAATGTTTATTCTTAGGTCGGTGGCATCCGAAAGATGCAACATGAATAGTACCAGAGAAATGAGCCTAACTAATTCTTTTATACCAGCAACTAGTTTTGATGCAGAGCTTTATCAACCAGAACCAGGCATGGTTCCATGCATTAGTGTGCCTGGTCTTATGCCTCATGAACCTGATTCTATGGTTGCCACTAATGCAATGAAAGGAAAAATCTTTGAACTTTTGAGAGAGTTGGATGAATCAAAAGTTGAGCGGGAAAGCCTTGCAAAGAAAATGGACCAGATGGAGTGCTACTATGAAGCTCTTGTTCAGGAGCTTGAGGAAAACCAAAGGCAGATGCTGGGAGAATTGCAGTCTATCAGAAATGAGCATTCTACTTGCTTGTTTAGAGTGCAATCTGCTAAAGCTGAGGTGGAGACTATGAACCAAGATTTGAATGAGCAAGTCTTGCGATTTGCTGAAGAAAAACAAGATTTGGAATCTCTGAGCAAGGAACTGGAAAGAAGGGCTATTATTGCAGAAGCAGCACTGAAAAGAGGACGCCTTAATTACTCAATTGCGGTGGGCCAGTTGCAAAAGGACCTTGAGCTGCTTTCTTCGCAGGTTATGTCTGTGTTTGAGACGAATGAGAGTCTCATAAGGCAAGCTTTTGTAGATTCTTCACAAACAAACTCTCAAGGATTCTCTGAGGAATTTCAAACCACCAAGCCCTTACATTCTAAAAATCAGTATGTTGGTGTGAAGAAACAACAGTTGGGTGGAGATATCCTTTTAGAAGATTTGAAAAGATCCCTCCATTTGCAGGAAACCCTTTACCAGAAGGTTGAAGAAGAAGTTTGTGAAATGCATTGCCAAAATGTATACTTGGATGTGTTTTCAAACACTCTACTAGAAACTCTGCTTGAAGCCAATGATGATATTAAAACAAAGAAAGACAAAATAGATGAGCTTGCATGGCAATTGGAACTTTCACTCGAGTCCAAGGAGTTATTGATGCAAAGGCTGCAAACAGCTATGGATGATGTTCATTCCCTTAACGAGTACAAGGCTACTTGCATTGTCAAGTATAATGACATGGCTCTGCAGAAACAAGCTTTGGAAGAAAATGTGAAAAATATCACCCAAGGAAATCATCATCTCCGTGAGAAGATAACTGAACTGGAGTGCTGCTTGATGGAGTACAAAAGTTACAAGAGCGAATTTAATGCCTGTGTCATGGAGAAAACAGAGTTGGCTAATTTATTGAAGGAAGGTACTCTGGAAAATGACAACCTTAGAAACAATAACTCTTCTTTGCAGGAAGAGTTGAGAATGATCAAAGCTGAGTTTGATGAATTGGTTCTTGTGAAGGAAAAGCTGCAAAAGACTATGGACTTTCTGCGAAACAGGGTTCATAACTTAATGACATCCTTTGGCAAGTTTTTTGAACCACCCCTCTCAACTGACTTGGTTTGTCAGGATATTGAGTCTGAGGACTTGACATCTGTCATTGCCCAGTTAGAAGAGGTCCAGAATAATGCATATGAAAATTTTCTTCATCTCTTGAAAGAAAAGAAAGATCTGATGGGTGAAAGAGATAAGGCTCAAGCGTCTTTAAGTGTGGTAGAATCAGACATGGTGCTAACGAAACAGAAGTTCGAATGTGATGTACGAGCCATGGTTGATAAAATGGATCTATCCAATGCAGTTGTACAAAAGCTTCAGTTAGAAATTGAAGCTGTTGCCGAAAAGCTCAAGGTTAGCTCTGAAGTTGAAGAAACCAATGCACAGCAGCAGAGAGATCTCTTATCTGATCTTGAGCATTTTGAAACGGAGCTACAGCAGTTTACTTCTAAGAATAGGGATATTGCTGAAGAACTCTTGGTTTAGAGTCTGTCAATGAAGAACTTGGAAGCAATAAGTTGACTGTGGCTGAACTTCTGGAAGAAAACAAAGCATTGGTGCAATCTTTACGGGATAAATCTGAGGAGGCATCCAAGCTTGCTTTGGAAATTAATGGTTTACAAGACAGTTTGCATTCTGCACATGATGAGCTGCAATCAGAAAGAATCGCCAAAGATAAATTACAGAGTGTGATTACAGATCTTACTTCCCAAATGAATGAGAACCACGGTCAGTTGTTGCAATTTGACCAACATAAATCTGAACTGGGCCATCTTAAGCATATGTTGTTGGACCTAGAATCAGAGAAATCTAGAGTTTGCAGTCTTTTACAGCAGTCTGAGGAGCGCCTCATCGATGCTGTCAAAGAGTCTTCCACTATTACTTCTCTGGAAACTCAGTTGTCTGAAATGCATGAACGTTCAATAGCTGCAGATCTTATCCTCATTTTCTTAAGAGCTCAGTATGAAAACTGGACCACTGACCTTGTTCATCAACTTTTCAGGTCTGAAAGACAACTTGCAGAGCTTCAAAAGAAGCATCATAATTTTGAGAGTATACTTAATGGTTGTCTTGCTCGTGAAGCACACTGCATTGAAGAAAGTAGAAGATTATCAATGACACTTGACTCCCTAAAATCAGAGTTAGAAGCTTCCATGGCTGAAAACCAGATACTTATCAATAAAAATAGCACTGTAATAGCTGAGCTTCAGGACTGCAAAAGTAAGATAAAAAAGATAGAGTTCGCTTACTTTGAGGATAATCATCAGCATGCACTTGAAGTTGAAAGGCTGAAGCACTTACTTGGCTGCTCACGAGAAGAGATTGATAATCTGATGGTATTGAAGGAAGAACTGGAATTCTCTGTCCTAGTACTTAAAGCTAAATTGGATGAACAGAGCACTCAGATGGCTGAAAACCAGATACTTATCAATAAAAATAGCTCTGTAATAGCTGAGCTTCAGGACTACAAAAGTAAGATCGGAAAGATTGAGTTCGCTTACTCTCAGGATAACCATCAGCATGCTCTTGAAGTTGAAAGGCTGAAGCACTTACTTGGCTGCTCCCAAGAAGAGATTGATAATCTGATGGTATTGAAGGAAGAACTGGAATTCAATGTCTTAGTACTCAAAGGTAAATTGGATGAACAGACCACTCAGATGATCTTACTGGAAGGGCGCAATGATGAAGTGCTGCTGCTGCAGAATCAGTGTAATGAGCTTTCTCAAAGGCTTTCTGAACAAATTTTGAAGACTGAAGAGTTCAAAAACTTGTCCATACATTTGAAGGAGCTCAAAGATAAGGCTGATGCAGAATCCATCCAGGCGCCGGAGAAGAGAGAATCAGAAGCACCACCAACTGCTATGCAAGAGTCCTTAAGAATTGCATTTATCAAAGAACAGTATGAAACAAGGCTGCAAGAACTAAAGCATCAGTTGGCTGTCTCCAAAAAGCATAGCGAGGAAATGCTATGGAAATTACAAGATGCTGTGGATGACATTGAGAATAGAAAGAAATCAGAAGCGTCTCACTTAAAGAGAAATGAAGAACTGGGAGTGAAGATCTTGGAACTGGAGGCTGAGTTACAAGCATTGATTTCGGAGAAGCGTGAAAAAATGAGGGCTTATGACCTGATGAAAACTGAAATGGATTGCTCAATGATTACCCTTGAATTCTGCATGGAAGAAAAACAGAAACTTGAAGCATATTTGCAAGAATGTAATGAAGAAAAACAGAAACTTGAAGCATCTTTGCAAGAATGCAACGCGGAAAAACAGAAACTTGAGGCGTCTTTGCTAGAATGTAATGAGGAAAAATCTAGACTCTCAGTTGAACTTAGAGTAGTGAAAGAATTGCTTGAGACCTCCAAATCGACTACGAATTTTCTAACTGAAAGAAATGGAAAACTAAAAGATGCTAGCATTCCTGGTGAGCTTGTTGTCAATACTGCTCCAACTCGGGACATTGATTTCATGAATTTGGACCAAGATACTTCAGAAAACTCCAGACAAGCAGAAGGCTTAGTTCCTGTTGGTGTAGGCGACCGCACAAATGCATCCACAGATTTGCGACCTGAGCAGGTAGTTTTTATCAGTTTGCTTGGAATATCTTCTCTACTATGATTGATTCAATTAGTAATTCTTTGTTTTGAATGAATTATAAGTCTGAAAACTTTATGTAGCATATGATTCTGTTGTGTCGCATATATTTGTTTTAATGATATAATTTGAGAATTTAGTACTCGATTATCAACTTATTATAAATGCGAAGTGTGCCTTTCTAAGAAAGAACTGAAAATGACTTTGATGTTATCTAGACCTGATGATTTGCTTAATGGTATATCAGGATCTGGTAGCTAATGATACAAATGAAGTTCAAAGTCTGACACTCGTCAACCAATGGAACTTGCCGAAGAGTGATGCCAAGTGTCTAGCCTTAATCAATGATCGTTTTAAGCCCAAAGTTTAAGATCAAGTATGGACCACCTAAATAACGAGGTATGTTTATTGTCAAAGCTGTAAGGTGCCAGATTTTTTTTTAATAAGAAATGGGAGGTCTCATTAAAAACCCCTTCGTATCCGAAGAAATACTAAAAAGTATCTCCACGAACATAGGAAGGAGGAATGTGTACCTCAGTTTTATTAAGAAATCAATATCATCCATAGGTACAAAAAACACAGAAAAAATAACCAGCCCAAGAACCTAACCAACTATCTAACAACCAATAACAATAAAGCACAAAGCACAAAGGAGCTATCAACTAATTCCTAACTTAGCAAAGCCATCCGCTTCCAAGTTCACACATCTCTGAATGTGCTTAATAATAACATTCAGGTTGACAACAATCTCGACTATTTCTTTCACTAAAGATTCAAAGAGACTAGGACAAGAACCAGGACTTTTTATCCAACCCAAAGCGTTTGCACAATCACTTTCTAGAATTAACCTCCCCTTTGAGTTCCACTCCGACTCCACGAAAAGAATCAGACCAACTTTCACAGCCAACGATTCAGCTAGGACGGGGGGCAGGGCCAGAGGGCTTCGAGAAGGACCCTAGCAGCAACCCATTTGAATTGCAGAGAACCCCACCAATACCACCTCTGATCCAATCTTTGTCCATCGCACCATCTATGTTTTCCTTAAAGAAACCCGAGAGAGGCGGAGACCAAGAGGGGGACGAGGTATTCTTTTGACTACGTAGTAACCCATCAGCCAACTTAGGATCTCCCACTAGGCAATCAAACTGAACCGAAAGGTTGGGATACTTTTCCCTAAACCATGCTGCCAACCTGTACCTGGTAAGGAACCATAATTGGGTAGGGTCAACCTTGGCTTTCTCAAAAATGACAGCGTTTCTGAGCTTCCAAATCAACCACAATATAGCCCCTGGAATGAAACTCCAGATTTTCGAAAAAGGGATTAAATCCAGCCAAACCGCAATAAGATTTGAAGGTTTATTAGGGACGGCAGTTGAAACATTCCAAAACCTAAAAAATCTACATAACTCCCACACAATTATGCATGACACAAAGAGATGAGAGACTGTTTAATTTTCCAAACCACAAAGAGGACAAAGCAAATCCTCAGATCCGATTACCCCAAGCTTAAAAAGTTCCGATCTAACAACCAATTTTTGATGGATAACCTGCCATACAAATGACTCAACCCTTGGAGGGGATACTCCAAGCCATACTTGCTTGGACCAGATGGAATTTGAGGAGGCCCGATCAGATAATAATTTAACACATGATTTAACGGTGTAAGACCCTTCCCCGTTACCCAGCCACACACAACAGTCATTCTCAAGAGTTCCAACAGTAAAATTATTTAGCATAGATTGAAGTTCTAACCAAAGGTCCACTTCCCAATCAGCTAAATTCCCTCTAAACTGAATGTCCCAGCACCATCCTGACGGGTTTATGCTTCTGAACTCAGCCATCATCCCAAACTTGTTAATAAAAAGCGCAAACAAACGAGGGAACAACAACTTTAAAGAAGAATTTCCAATCCACTCATCCAGTCAAAAACGTATTGACACCTCATTACCTACTTGTACTTCGGATGTTTACAGAAAACCATCCCGAACTCATCATTCTTCCCACAATTGTTCACAATGCCGCTCCAAATCCAGGATGATCTCGAAGAAGGGACGTTTCCAACCATCATGGACTTTGGGTCAGTGTTCTACTTATAGCAGACCATCCTTTTCCACCATGAACTTTCTCGCAAACGAATTTCCAGGACCATTTTCCTAATAGGGCACGGTTCATGATATCGAGGTTCAAAATTCCCAAACCACTCACTTTCTTGGATTGGCAAACGGACGACCACCTTCCCAATGAATCTTCTTTTCTTCATTCGAACCACCCTATAAGAATTTAGCCATAATGGAATTTAATCTTTTCAGCACACACTGCGGCATTCTAATTAAGGACAGGTAGTATAAATCAGCAAGGAACAGAGGACTGATTTAACGAGCACAACTCTGCCCGCCTAAGAGAGGGACGTTGCTTTCCACCCTGACAATCTCTTATGAAATCTTTGGATGACTGAATCCCTTAACATAGCCGAATTCCTTTTTGCTCCCAAGGGGAGACCTAGATAATTAGACGGGAATTCTCCTATCGGACAACCAATCTCTCCAGCCCACTCATTTGGTAAATCACAACCAATATTTACACCAAAATCCTGCTTTTCGACAAATTCAGCTGCAGACCAGAAATCATCTAAAAAATGAGAAGAATCCTTTTAACATTCTTCAGCTGGCCAAGAGAAACATTACAGAAAATCATCAAATCATCTGCGAATTGCAGATGCGATAAAGGGGAGAGTTTACCTGATTGCCAATCTCAAAACCAATAAACAACCCCAAACTAATAGCTTTGTAGACAACAGCAAATTCTATAATTCCCCAACCAAATTAAACAAAAAGGGAGATAAAGAACACCCTTGCCGAAGACCTCTAGCAATCTGAAAATCCTCCGTAGGGGAACCAGTCACTAAAACAGAAATTGAGGCTGTGGAAATTCATTTAAAAATCCAAGAAATCCATTTCTGACCAAAACCCATTTTCTTCATAACTTCAATTAGAATTGACCAATTAACTGTGTCGTAGGCTCTCTTGATGTCCACCTTGAACGCAACCCCTTCGAGACCTTTTTTACTCCAATAGTCTAGTACTTCATTTGCAATGAAGGAGTAATCTAGGTTTTGTCTCCCTGGGGTAAAAGCAAACTGAGAGGGTCCAAGTAAGGAGTCAATACACGATCGCAATCTTCTTCCAATACCTTGGAAAGAATTTTAAACAGCCCGCCAACTAGACTAATATGTTTAAAATCCTCCGAGCATTCCAGATTAGGCTTTTTTGGAATGAGAGTGATGAAAAAATGGTTCACCCCCTTCTCCCAACATTTTCCCAAGAAGAAATCCTTAAAAACCCTCATAATATCTATCTTTAGATTTGGCCAAAATTTCTTGAAAAAACCCTTGTTCAGACCATCCGGACTGGGAGCTTTGTTACTATCCGAAGACGCAATTGCATCCCAAACCTCCTCCTCTGAGAAGGGCTTTTCCAACAAGGACCTTTGAAAATCCGAGAGTTTCGAGAATTTGAGATCAATTTCATCAACTTCAACCGTAGTCTTCTTATTGTAGGCCAATTTGAAAAAAATTAAAACGCTGCGCCTGATTTGGGAGGGGTCTGAAAGCAAACAGTCATTATCTTTTAAACATTTAATAAAATTCACTCTACCTCTGTTCGCATCACACAAATGAAAAAAATCTAGTGTTCCTATCCCCTTCTTTTATCCACTTGGTTCTAGATTTTTGGTGCCATATCCTTTCATCCTTTTTATAGAATGCCTATAGCTCCGTCTTTGCCTTTAACAAATCTTCCACTTGTACCGAAGAAGACCCCTGTTGGATAGCCAATTCCATATCGTGAATTGACTTTTCCAGATTCGAAATTGAAACCGGTAAATTTCTGTAACCATTTTCAGCCCAGCCCTTAATAACAGCCTTGGAACTCTGCAGAATACTCGTGATGCCCTTTCTCCTAGAACCCTTTTGAATCTTTTGAAACTCCCCCTCCATCATCTCTTGAAAACCAACTTCATCCATTAAATAATTAAACAGCCTAAACGGTTTCGGCCCCCAATTCACCCCAACAGTCTTCTTAGTGATGATGTCACCCAAATTCAATTGCAATTTCTTGTATTGTTGAGCTCGAGGGAATCATTACATTTGTGGCATAAAATTTCTTTAGGATAACATCTAGTAATGGTGATTAATTTACTTTCTTCTTTTGGTGCTTTTAGCTGGAAAGGATGAAAAATGAGAATCTGATTCTTTCAAAACATGCTCAAGATTTCAACACCAAGTTTCCATGTTTACAGCAAGAACTAATGCAGTTAGATAAGGTGGATCAATATGACCCTCTTTCATAAAGATTTGGTGAAGATATTCAATCAGGCTCACACTTTTTGCCTTTTCACAGGTGAATGAGGAACTGGGAAGCATATTTCCTTCGTTTAATGAGTATTTAGAAACTGGAAATGCATTAGAACGGGTACTAGCGTTGGAACTTGAGCTTGCCGAGGCGTTGCAAACAAAGAAGAAATCAAGCATTCTTTTTCAGAGGTATGCAACGTTCTAGAAAAGAAAACTAGTCTGCTTTTCTAAGACGAAACCTTTTGATTAAGGAATTTGCTTTGTCCTTGAAGGTCACTTAAATGAAAATTGCTATGGATTCTCTGTTTAAGGTTCTAAGCACATTGCATATTAATGCCTCTAGAGTGTTGCATGCATGAATGAATTCTAACCCTAGCTGAGAAAAGGCGACAGCAAAGAATTTGACATAATATTTTTTTGTGGTCCAGCTCTTTCCTGAAACAGCACAATGATGAGGAAGCAGTGTTCAAAAGTTTCAGGGACATCAATGAACTGATCAAAGACATGTTGGAGATTAAGGGAAAATACGGAGTGGTAGAGACTGAACTAAAAGAGATGCATGAACGATACTCTCAGCTAAGCCTTCAATTTGCAGAGGTTGAAGGCGAGAGACAGAAACTCGTGATGACGCTCAAGAATATTCGGCAATCAAGGAAAGCCCAAAACTTAATTCGCTCCTCATCAGCCTCTCCCGGAGACCATTCGTGAGCCGTAAGAATAAACATGGCACCAGATATGCTCTTTGCAATGTCCGCCCCCTTACAGGATTAGGTTCATGCCTGTTCAAGTTTTCCAAGCTTATACACAATGTTTAAAAGGAAAGCAGCTGTATTTTATGTAAATAAATTATAAATTTCCCGGCTGTCACAGGTTTAGAATTGTCATAAGGTATAGATAGACTTAAAACCTCGGCCTTTTTCCCCCGGTCATGGTGATTTATTCTTCTATTATAAAGTGAATCAAATTCTTTTATTGACGGAATTATTTTCATTTCGTTACTAGAAGCAGTTATTCTACATTTGTGCACGTTTTCCCTCTGCTTTAAATATCTGCATATCTGCCGGTTTCTCTGTTACTGCTTTGCATTACGTTCTACGCTAGATTTTTCTATCATCTTTCTGGTTTCAATCAACCTTGCTTTTTACACATGGTAATATTCGTTGATATGATACTTTGAACAGTAAAGTATACAAATGGTCCCGGTCTCTCTAATGTAGGGCGTTGTTTTGTTAAGTCTTCCGACTCTTAAAAGTTACAAAATGATCTATCGGTTGTTTTATTGAGTCCCTCAATTATTAAAGTTGTAAAATGATTGTTGATTATTCATATGTTTTAAACTTCTCTATTTTTGTTATAATATTAACGTGTTGATTGAGATATGATAAAATATCTTTTAATGATATCTATTGGCATTGTAGTTGTTTTCAAGCATTAGCTTGACGATATAATGTTTCAAGAACTGACTCGACCACATAATGTAAAGGGAGAGTTGATTAACAAAATACAGTTCAAGCATTTTTAAGATTATATTTTATCATATCAATGAGAGCATATGCGAGCCAAAATGTGCATATAGCTCCAAAAGTAAGTAGGGGTGAGTGCTCGATTGTGTCGAGAAAAAAAATTCAAATTATGTAAGTTGACGAGTCTTATTTTATAACTCAAACTTGATTTAATTTTTTTTGAGTCAAGCTGAGTTTACGTTTAAATTTAATTAATAAATATTTATAATATTATGATATTATTTGATTCTAATTTAAATGTTTTCTATAACCATGCCCAATACATACACATTTCTTTATATATTTTTTTTTCATATAATACATATATTAAGAGTTGAGGGAATTGTCTTAAACTTGAAACCAATTCACTAATTACTAAATTTTCAAGTTATTTGAGTTCTATTTTATAACTCGAATCGAATTTAAATTTTTTTGAGTTAAATTTATGAAATTATAACTCGAACCTAATTCGAGTTGATTTTTTTTTGAATTGATTCAAATTTAAAATATCAAATTTTTTTATTCGAATTGAATTTTATTAACCTTTAAGCAAGCAGTTACAACCGAATTTGTTGAGAAGAGCGGGGGAAAGGTGTTATCTAGTGCAGTGTTGATCTCGTGTGTTTTCCTTCATTGTCTAAGTTATTAAGGATTAAATATCATTAGAGAACTAATATCAGTAAATATAAACATCTTTTGAGAATTAAATATTTTTATTTAATCCAATATTTATTTAAGAGTATGAATCAAGGCCGCGATAAAGGAATGATTGGAAATCTTTGAGAAACCTGAGTTCGACCACTATTAGTGTAAAAAATGTAAGCGTCCAACGTCAAGATATTAAAAGTTATTTTTAAACAGATATTATCTCTACCTTGTACTTACTTTAAATTAATAAAAAAAATATTTATCTAACAACCGACCATCCTAAAGTAAGGTGCTGTCATATTTATTCTCTGAATTTTCTATCACCTTTAGTTTTTGTTTTATTTTTTTATTTATATTCAGAATCAAGTAAAAGAGAATAGTTCGAGGACTACTCGGCAACCTCCTTGCACCTTAGTAAAATCTTTCCTTTTATTCCCTCTTTCATTTATTTGTTTGATTCTTTTTAATTCATGCTTTATTGATTTCTTTTATAGAATTATTGAATTCCTATCATTATTCCTTAAATTTTTAGATTGGTCAAAATAATTACTAATCCACGTTGCGCTACCCTATTAATATAATTGAATTTTAATATTATAAATAAAATAATAACAAATAATTAATAATAGAAGATAATAATAAAATTTGTGATTATAATTGCGCGTGTATATATATATATTCTTATGAATATTTACTTTCTAATATCTAACCTATAAGAAAAATTACACGATTAGTACCTAAACTTCAATTTTGGTTCGTTTTAGTACTTAACTTTTATTTTTTTCAAACCACGCTTAAAGTTTAGTTTTACTTCATTTTAGTATCTGTTCAAAATTTAACTTTAAGTTTTGAAAAAAAATGAAAGTTTAGGTGCTAAAACGGACTAAAACGAATATTTTAGGTAATGAACGCGTAAAGCTTTTAATGGTGGGTACAAAAATAAGGCATTCTTAAATCAATAACCCCATTAAATATTTTTGAAGAACAACTTCCTCCCAAGATTATTTAGATGGATGCCCCCAAACTGCACACGTAGGACTACCTCACGTCGTACGAATACGATAAATTACTCGCTTCTAACTAGGCGCGAGTTACTTCCGAGGTGGATGCACTTTTCAAAGAACAATATTTAATAATGGTATTTAATATCTCGCGCTCTGTGGGACGCGAGGTCCACGATATATTGAATCGCAGCGAGTAATTTATCGCGAACAATATTTAACATATCTCGCGTCCTACAAGACACGATGTATGTTGTTTTGCAGCCCATATCGCAAGTTCTTATAGGCATGTTCGAGTGGTATTTTCGGGTATTGAATCTCAAAATTTTTGTAATTTATAAGATTACAAGCGTACTATTTGAATTTATCTTGCAATTGAGGCCAATATCGAGACATACGAGACATTGTAAGCCGATAAAAAATCGTGTTGAATATGCTTCCAAAGCTTGTTTTGTGCGTGAAGAAAATTCTAAAATGGTTTGATAGGTATATTCGAGGTATTTTTTTGGGTATTTAATTTGAAAATTTTCGTACTTTATTATATTAGAGGCATAGTATTGTAACTTATCTTTCAATTGAGTGTAATATCGACACATACGAGACATTGCAAGCGAGGTAAAAATCGTGTTCAACATGATTCAAAAGCTTGGTTTTCTACATTAAGAAGATGCTAACATGGCTTTGTACACATGTTCGGTGAGTATTTTTAGGAAGTTAGTATGAAACGTTTCATCATTTATAAGATTAGAGTCGCAATATTGATACTTATGTTTCAATTGAGGCTAGTATTGACACATATGAGACATTGTAAGCAGTGAAAAATCATGTTGAAAATTGTTCGAACCAAAAACACGTTTCATAGTAATCCTAGTCATAGAATTAAAAGCCATAGGTTACCGAGTGGTTTGATGGAACTAGAAATTTCATGCACTAAGAAAACCCTAGGTTCTTCCATGGAGCATGCCATTAGAAGAGGATGCATTTTTAGAAATAATAAGTTTCTCAAGAATGTCAGGTTACTTGTGTTGAAGAAGGTTTAAATATCGACCGATGGTTTTGATGGAGGAGGGTGGATATTGAAACTCCCTCACATAATTTTGTTTACTTGGATGGGTCGTATAAGGATGCCAGCAGAAAAGAATGTCTTTTAAGGGCGTTATTAAATGAAAACTTACTCATGAAAATTAGAGGGAAACATCTTTATAAAAGGCATTCTTTTCGGGTGGCATAACATATATCACCGATTTTGACATATGGATGTCTATGTTTCGTGTCAAGTCGTACCACCAGAAGAGGAGCCTCTTATAAGTTGAGACTGTGTGTTATAATTTAAAATGTCAGTAGTAGAGGTTGCATTATATAGGCAAGGATACTTGTGTTTTCCATTGTGAATATTGACTTGGATTGAAACATCGAGTGTTGTACACTACGGGAAAGATTCCTGACGTGTTTTCCATTGTACACATTGTAACATGTCCAATACCTTACTAGCACTATGACCAAGACCCTTGCAGAACATGCTTTGAGGCGACGTCTGCTTAACACTGTCGGAGCCAAATCAAAGTCTGTTGCCAATGGTGAACAAATGTAGTCGGAGGTGACAGTGTAACCCCCTCAGACTGATGCGGGTGGTCCGATCTGATCTAAGGTGTCACATTAGGGCCACCGGAGTGACGCACCGTAAAAATCACGAAAAAATTAATTTTTTGTTAAAACATGAAAATCATAAAATAATTTAAAACAATAGTAACATTTAACAATATTAAAAATAAAATAGATTTCAGACTCAAATATAAAAATAAACAACCTACATGCCCCCTAAACATATGCACCTTACTCCGCAAGCAACACCGGTGGAACTCCCTTACTGATGTCGATAATTGCTGGTTCAATCCATTTTAACCTGAAAATGTGAGTAACCAAGTGAGCTTTGGAAAACTCAATAATACAGAACTTGCAGATAACAAATAATCATATGTCTCCTTAATTGATTCAGACATATACATATTTTATGTTGAGCTGAGGTCCATTGATATATCAGATAGTAAAAGACAGAAAACTTCCAGTTCATAGGAAATGTTTGGATGACTGGGTTTAGGAGATCAGAATAAGTTATCTAGTGTGTTGAGTCTATCGATCGGATGAATTAGCCAAGAGGGGTGAATGGCAATTAAAATTTTGGTGGAATCTTGACAGAAAATTGAAAAGATTTGCACAACAATTTAGAGTGGTTCGACTTTCTCAACCAAAGTCTACGTCCACTACCTTAGCTATCCACAATGGATTTTCCACAAATTCACTAATTTGTTTTCTTTGAGGGAAAAGAGTAATATTACAACTCCCTCAAGAATTATACCCGAAAATCTTGAGCCACTTTCTTCTCAAAGAGAAGTTACAAACTTTGCAAACTACAGAAAAACCACAAAGATGTTTGCAAAATTCTAGAATAAAGAAAGAACCTCAAGAATAATACAATTGAGCAAATGGTGTTCTTGAAAGACAAATGAATATTGAATGGATGTTGGCATGATTGCTCAAACTTGATGTTTAAGACCTTCTCTCTTGTTTCTTTTCTCAATTCCTAATCACCAATGGATTCAAGACTTGTTTAAATATACATCAGATCAATTCTAGACGTTGGAGATGATCATGGAATCAATAGAGTTATCGTAGTGTGAAATCCACTTGAAAAGTCTGCTGGGAGCGTAGGGTATCGATACTCCTTCATAGGGGTATCAGTACTACCTGTATAAAATTCAAATATTTTGACCGTTGTAAACCAACGGTATCGATACTGTCCAGGGGGTATCGGTACCCAATTTGCATTCTGTTATTTCTCGGAGTCAAAAACAAAGTGGTAGTACCGATACCATTGGCTATGGTATCGGTACTATATATAAGGGTATCGATACCGTGTAGATATCGATACCCAAATTGGCTTCGATGTTTGGGGGTATCGATATTAAGGCATATCGATACTACCCTATTTAAAACTCAATTTGACCGATTATGGTTAAATACTTTGTAAAAATTGTTTCAAAAATATTTAAAGTATAAATCACAAATTTTCATTTAGTAAGGAGTAAAAATTGATATTTGAAAACTTGGAGTAATATTTGTAATATTTGAATAATTGAATCGAATATAAAATTTGAATCAAATATAAAATTTGAATCGAATATAAAATTTGAAATCGAATAGAAAATCTTAAATTAATTAACACTTTATTGTTATCGAAATTTTTCAACAATCTCCCCTTTTTGATATAACAAACCTTTAGAATTTAGGATTTTTTTGAAAATAATTTTGAAAAAAAAAATACCCCCTTACTAAGATTTCTCCCCCTTTTTGTTAAATAAAAGGTCTCTATAAATTTTAAACAATAGCCAATTGATATATATATATATAGCTGCTAAGATCAAGCCAAGAAAAATATAGCCATTAGTACACATAATCAATTATTTGTTATATCGAAATATTTTCAACAATCTCCCCCTTTTTGATATAACAAAACCTTTTAGAAATTTTAGGATTTTTTTTTGAAAATAATTTTGAAAAAAAATACTCCCCCTTACTATAAGATTTCTCCCCCTTTTTGTTAAATAAAAAGGTCTCTATAAATTTTAAACAATATAGCCAATTGATATATATATATATAGCTGCTAAGATCAAGCCAAGAAAAATATTAGCCATTAGTACACATAATCAATATTCATAACAATATACTATAGGGATTGGTCATAATATTTCTAATATGTATAAGCAATACTAAATTAAACATATTAAGTCTAAAATATCAATAATCCAAAAAAAACATTCAGAACACAAAATAACCAAACAACCAAATATCCAAATCTCTTAAACAAACAAATCCATCAAAATGTTAAAACAATGCATAGGTTCTAAGACATAGTTTAACCAAAGAAAACTAGCAAGATAAGGTCAGTCATCCATCGGAGGATCGGTAGGAGATAGATGTGCTCGTATCGCAGCCACATCACGTGCAAGATCATCGATCCTAGCGTTGAGTGCTTGATTTTCCCGTTGTTGTTGTAGATGTTTAGCAGTAAGTTGGGACTCTAGGGATGTAAACCTCAAGTTGAATATCTCCATGAATGATCAAAAATATAAAGGCATCAGACTCTCTTTCCTGGCTGGCTCATCATCGGTTTGGTTTACGGGATCGTCGACATCCCATAAGAGATCTTCAAGCTCTTGAGCCGGAGCCGGAGCTAGCATCGGGAGTTTTCTTCGTTGAACGAAATCATTGGTATTTTCTCCCTACCATCCTGATTTATGAAGAGATTTAAGGTTAATTTCGGTTCCTAAAGGGATGGTCACATCAAGGTCTACTTAAGACTGGTTTTGAAGAACATGTTACTTAGTAGACTACCATAACTAAGGTTTCAACTCGTTTTGAAGGAATGTTGTTTACAGTTTCTACAAGTTCCCCAAAGATAATTTGAGGGAGATTTATTTTCTTATTATGTTGGATATAATGTATCCACCATAAGTCAAGAGCTTTAAAAGTGGAGTATTTTCCTCTGGATGGTTTAAAACACAAGAGATCATAAGATAAAGGAAACGTTCTTGGTAATATAAAACACTCGCACTCGACTTGACTTCATAAGGGGATGTCACTAAATATCTCTCATTATCTACCCGTTGATTATCTAATCCAAAGGCTGCAGCTATGTAATCTGAGTCTATGTTAATATATTGCCTAAGAGATAGGACCGAATACTTTCAGTGGCGGTTTGGGACTCGTTTTGTATGCAAACGGCATTGGAATAGAATATGCGTACGAGTTGATGATAGACAATAGGTTTGACTTTAAACAAATTATCAAACTTCCACGCTTGGAGGGTACGAAGATATTTAAATTTCATTTCTACCATGGATTGTAAGGATGGGATAGCTCTTCCCTAATGTTGTATGACTCGAAATGGTTAACATACCTAGTGTAGAGACCCATACAGCTAGGTTTGTTAAAACATGAATTGAGAATAGTCATTTTGGGTTTATTAGGGATATTTTGGTGGTGGAATTGGAGGGTTTTGTGGTTGGTTTAATCGACTATATGAAGACCTAGGACGTTTTGAGATGGTTTAAATGGAATAGGATGGGATACCTGCAATTAAATAACATATGTATGCAAAAATTAATCCCAAAACTCAATATGAGTCCTCAAATTCAAGGTTCTCTAAAAACTAGTGTCTAATGGTCAAATTTCGAAAACTATTTTGAAAACGAAGTTTGAAAAATGACAATATATCTAGTTTTCATGTAATTAAATCAAAAACAACAATTTAAATCAAAAACATTTTTTTATTTCGAAATTCTAAAAATAATTAGAAAAATTGTGTTTTTGATGAAATTATTTGTAGATTCTAGTGTAAAACCATAATCTACGAAATGCCCAATCATTAATTTAAACTAGAACTAACTAAAACTAGTCCTATGTTCAAAAATCAATAAAACAGTTGTTTAGAAAAACTACCTTGAAAAATTTGAGATTGAGTGGGATGTAATGATGATTGCACAAATTTGATGAGTGTATCAGGATTAGAAGTTGAAGAACGAAAGATTTCCGACTTGAAATCGAAGGAATGAGATAATATGGAGATTTGGGTAGAGAGAGGTAAAACGGCGGTGAGAGTTTTGATTTTAGGGATTTTGGCAAATGATGTTAATTTTAAGGATTTATAGCCTAAACCCGATAGGTAGTATCGGTACTCCTCGAGGTGTATCGATACCTCAAGGCATTTTTCGAGTAGTATCGATACCCATTGAAGCAGTATCGGTACTGTTAAAAATAATATCAATACCCATTGAAGCAATATCGGTACTATGCTAGTAGTATTGATATCTAGCAAGATTAGTATCGGTACTGGGTGATCAGTATCGATAACAAGTGCACAAAATGGTCAAAAATCTGCATTCAAACACTTTGCATGCAAAATTAATTAACTCTAGTGGTATTGGTAACTCATATTATAAAATTAACTATGTTAAATCAATCAAAACACACTTAAGTCCAATTTGAACATATTTTTAATTTTCATTAAAGATCATAAACTCACTTAACTATTAGCATAAAAGGCATTGAAAAATGTTATTTTTACATGCATTTTTCCTTAATCATGAAAAGTGCTAAAATTATTTAAAC
This sequence comes from Hibiscus syriacus, assembly GCF_006381635.1. NCBI lineage: Eukaryota > Viridiplantae > Streptophyta > Magnoliopsida > Malvales > Malvaceae > Hibiscus > Hibiscus syriacus. Next base: position 3,144,768 of record NW_024062770.1, read on the forward strand.
ACAAAATCAAGTTAGGTTTGTTAAACCCAATTCTCTCCTAAGTTTCCAAAATATTTCTTTATCTAAGGGTTTTGTAAAAATATCCGTTAATTGATGCAAAGTATTTACAAATTCTAGAAATATCTCTCTCTTTGTGACATGATCTCTATTGAAATGATGTCTAATTTCAATGTGCTTAGTTCTAGAGTGTTGGATGGGATTTTAGTGAGACAAATAACACTAGTATTGTCACACTTGATAGGAATGGTACCTATTTCAATTTCATAGTCTAAAAGTTGTTGTTTCATCCATAAAACTTGTGGATAACAACTATCGGTTGAAATGTATTTCACTTCAGTGGTAGATAATGTAACACTATTTTGTTTCTTTGAAAACCAAGAAATTAGCATATTTTCTAGGAATTGACAAGTACCAGAGGTGCTTTTCCTATCTATTTTGCATCCTCCATAATTCGCATCCGAGAAGGCATGCAAGCTAAAGCTAGAGTCTCTAGGATGCCAAAGTCCTATACTAGGAGTGTCCTTAAGGTATCTAAAGATTCTCTTAATGGCTTGTAGATGTGATTCCTTAGGGCATGATTGAAATCTAGCACATAAGCAAGCACTAAACATAATGTCTGGTCTACTTGTAGTTAGATAAAGCAAAGAACCAATCATTGACCTATAAAGTTTAACATCAACACATTTAGCTTCTTCATTTGTCAAGCTTTGTAGATGAACTCATAGGAGTGGCTTGGGGTTTCACATTATCCAATCCAAACTTTTGAGCATATCTTGAACGTACTTTTCTTGATTGATGAAGTCATCTTTCCTTTGCTTGATTTGGAGCCCCAAGAAAAATGAAAGCTCCCCCATCATGCTTATCTCAAATTCACCTTGCATTAGCTTTGAAAATTCTTGGCAAAGAGCATCATTAGTTGAACCAAATATTATATCATCAACATAAATTTGAACTACTAATAAATCTTTACCTTTTCATTTTAAAAACAATGTAGTGTCAACCTTCCCTTTTGAAAAATCTTTCTCAATTAAAAAATTGACAATCTTTCATACCAAGCTCTAGGAGCTTGTTTTAAACTATATAGTACTTTTTTCGATTTAAAAACATGATTTAGAAATTTTGAATGTTCAAAACCAGGAAGTTGTTCCACATACACTTCTTCTTTTATAAAACCATTTAAAAATGTACTTGAAACATGAAAATGCCAACAACATTCTAATTGCTTTAATCCTAGCTACGGGAGTATATGTTTCATTAAATTCTATTATTTCTTCTTGAGTATACCCTTGAGAAACAAGTCTAGACTTGTTTCTCACTATATTGCCACTTTCATCTAGCTTATTCCTAAACCCCCATTTAGCACCTATAGTAGATTTATTACTTGACCTTTCAACTAATGTTCATACTTCACTTCTCTCAAATTGATTTAACTCTTCTTGCATAGCCATAATCCAAATTTCATCAGTTAATGCTTCTTTAATATTTTTAGGCTCTATGCATGAGATAAATGCAACATAATTACAAATATTCCTAAGAGAAGATCGGTTACCCCTTTGGATGGATCACCTAAAATCTCACCATCCTTGACTAGTTGTACTCTCTTGGGTATGTGACTTCCCTTTCTTCAATGGTTAGATTCTTGAAGGCATCTTGAGTTTCCTCATCCTTCACTTCTTCCTTTGATGATGATTCTCCCACGTTATTTGCATTTATTATACCTACGTCATCATCAACACAAGAATCCTTCCTCGGAAGAGGATTATCATAAAAAACAACATGAATAGACTCTTCTACCACTAAAGTTCTTTTATTAAATACACGATAAGCTATAGAATTTAAGGAACAACCTAGAAAAATTCCTTTATCACTTTTAGCATTGAATTTGCCAAGATTGTCTTTATCGTTGTCTAAAACAAAACATTTACATCCAAAAGGATGAAAATAGCTAATGTTAGGTATTTATTTTTGAAAATTTTATATGGAGTTTTCTTTAAAATAGGCCTAATCATTACTCAGTTAATAACATAACAAGCGGTATTTGTCGCTTCCGCTAAAAAATATTTTGGCAAATTATTTTCACAAAAAATGGTTCTAGCCATTTCTTCTAAAGTTTGATTTTTCCTCTCAACAATTCCGTTTTATTGAGGGGTTTTAGGTGCTGAAAAATTATGGCTAATCCCATTTGAATTACAAAAATTAGTAAATCCAAGATTTTCAAATTCAGTACCATGATCACTCCTAACACTTGAAATGGAGTAACCTTTTTCATTTTGGATTACTTTTGAAAAAAGTGATAAAATTTTCTAATGCTTCATCTTTAGTACTTAAAAATAGAACCCAAGTAAATCTAGAATAGTCATCATCCAATACAAAAGCATATTGTTTTCCACCCAAGCTAGTAGTTGTAATTGGCCTAAACAAAATATATAGATCAATTGTAATACTCTACTAGTTGATACATCGTTAATGGATTTAAAGGAAGCTTTCTTATGTTTTCCTTTTGCACATGAATAACATATTTTATCAGGATTAAATTTTAGTTTGGGTAAGCCTCTTACTAAATTACCTTGATTTAGTCTTTGCAAAACACTCATGCTTGTATGTCCTAGTCTCTTATGCCATAACAACTATCATTTTCATCATTGGAAACTAGGCATAAATTAGTCACGTTAATAGAATATAAATGCACCATGTATATATTCCCTATTCTATGACCAATAAGCATAATCCTATTAGATGCAATGTCAACAACTTTACAATCATTTGATTGAAATAAGACATTGTATCCTTTGTCACACAATTGACTAATACTTAACAGATTATACTTTAACCCTTTCACATATAACACATTTTCTATAGTACCTATACCTTCAATATAACCTTTTGAGTTGTCACCAAAGGTTACTCCTCCTCCATTTTTGTTGTTAAGCTCTGTAAATCGCCTCCAGTCATGTGTCTCGAGCATCCACTATCAACCATGATTTTTAGCTTGTATTTCATGCCTTGAAGCAATGCTCCTATTTCTACAAACATAGATTAATTTTTTTTATTTTTGGTACCCAAATTCTTTTGGGTCCATATTCATTAGTCCCTAAAAGCCTTATCCCCTTGGGTATCCATTTGTTTAGGATATCCTTATCTTTAGTAGTATTGAGTCCTTTAGGAACCCATATACTCTTAATGATTTTACCATTCAAGGTTCTTTGGGGACCTCTATGATTGTAAGATTTAAAATTCTTTCTAATATAGTTGGATTTTGAACTTTCTCCCTTTTCAAAATGTTTTGATCCAACTTTATCGAAATAAGCTTTAAGATCATTAATTTTCTTTTGATGATCATCATTAACTCTTGAAAGTAAGTTTTGTAAATCCGAAATTTTCTTTTCAAAATCTTCTATTTTGATTTGCAGTTCTTTAATTTTACTTTCAAGATCACTGTTGGTCTTGGATATGAGATCTTTTTCATTTTTCAATTTTGAAATATGTTTCTTGTATTGTGAAAATAATTTCTCATAATTCGAAGCCAACCCATAATATTCCTCTAATAACTCATCAAAAGAATAATCTTCTAAATTGGATGAGTTAGAGGTTACCTGAGAATTCTCCCCGAAGGCCATTAAGAACAAGTTTACCAATTCTTGATCCTCTTCATCGGATGATTCATCATCGCTCCAAGTAGCCACGTGTGCTTTATGCTTCTTCTTTGAAAGACTGTTCTTCTTCAATTGTGGGCAATCGTATTTAACATGCCCATGCTTTTTGCACTCATAGAAATGATTGGGTCCTTCTCCTTGGACTCATTTTTGAAGCCTTCATTTCGTTGGAATTTTCTTCCTCTATTTGGATTCATTAATTTTATGAGTCTTCTGGAAAGCAAAGCCATTTCTTCATCCTCATTATCGTCAGAGTCACTCTAATCTTTGGTGGATTTGAAAGAAACACCAATGTTCTTCTTTTCTCCATCTCCTTCTTTGTATCATCCTTCTTCTCGTGATCTACCTCATCTTGAATCATCATTTCATGAGTGAGGAGAGAACTAATGAGCTCATCGAGAGTTAAAGACTTTAGGTCTTTAGCTTTGATAATTGTAGTCTTTTTTGATTGCCAAGCTTTTGGAAGAAAATAATATCTTCCTCATAAGTTTTTCATTGGGGATTATATCTCCGAATCCCTTGAGACCATTGACAATCACTGAGAATCTATCCATTATAACTTTGATATCTTCATCTGGTTTCATCCTGAAATTTTCATAGCTATGACTAAGAAGACTAATTTTGGTTTCTTTTACCTCATCGGTTCCTTCATGTGTGATTTAAAGTTTGTCCCATATCTCCTTGGTGGTTGAACAAGATGATATTCTCCCGTATTCAACTGGTCCAAGTACACAGAAAAGAATATGGATAGCTTTGAGTTGAGCTGGAATAATCTCTCTACTCTTCACTCCACATTTTCGGTTCTGTGGATGGTTCATAGTATCCTCTCATCATGATTTTCCATGCTCCCATGTCACTAGTTTGAATGAAGAAATCCATCCTATTCTTAAAATAGGCATAGTTATCTCCATTGAAGAAAGGAGGCTTGTTGACGGGCTGAGAATCAAGAACGAAGTCGAAGTTTAATGTAGAGGCCATTGATGACTTGAGTATCGATTGAACTCTTCCCGGATCTTCTCAAGAGGTTCGACAAAAAAATTTCGTAGATGGTTTGACAAAAAATTGTAAAGATTTGCACAACGATTTAGAGTGGTTCGACTTTCTCAACCAAAGCCTACTTCCACTACCTTAGCAATCTACACTAAGGATTTTCCACAAATTCACTAATTTGTCTTTCTTTTGAGGACAAAGAGTAACCTTACAACTTCTTCAAGAATTATACCCCAAATTCTTGAGACACTCTCTTCTCAAAGAGAAAATTACAAACTTTGCAAACTTACAGAAAAACCTCACAAGGTAAGATGTTTGAACAATTCTAGAAAAAAGAATACTCAAGAATAAATACAATTGAGCACAAATGGTGTTCTTGAAAGAAAAATGAATAGTGAATGGATGTTGGCTTGAATTGCTCAAACTTGATGTTTAAGGATTTCTCTATTGTTTCTTTTCTCAATTCCTAATCACCAATGGCTTTAAGACTTGTTTAAATACACCTCAGATCAATTCTACACGTTGGGGATGATCATGGAGTCAATAGAGCCATTGTAGAGTGAAATCCACTTGAAAAGTCTGTTGGGAGCGTATGGGTATCGATAGCCAATTTGCGTTCTGTTATTTCTCGGAGTCAAAACAAAGAGGTAGTATCAGTACCATATGCTATGGTATCAATATTATATATAAGGGTATCTGTACCGTGTAGGGTATCGGTACCCAAATTGGCTTCGATGATTGGGGGTATCGATACTGTTAAGGTAGTATCAATACTACCTTATTTAAAACTCTATTTTGACTCGATTATGGTTCGAAATACTTTGTAAAAATTGTTTAAAAAATATTTAAAGTATAAATCACAATTTTCATTTAGTAAGGAGTAAAAATTGATATTTGAAAACTTGGAGTAATATTTGTAATATTCAAATAATTGAATCGAAAATAAAATTTGAATCGAATATAAAATCTTAAAATTAATTAACACTTTATATGTTATATCGAAATATCAAAATATTTTCAACATAGTGTGTTCCCACAAAACCAGTGAATATATATATATCATTTTTAAAACAGTAGAAGTTTAAAACGTATCTTTAAAAACCATAGTAAAACCCTCCAATCGAATGCCATATGTAGTTCCCTAGAACTGCATAACCTAAGGGGGCACCTTAGGGCCTGAGAACCTACCCAAGAAAGATTCTCGGAGCCTCAGATCCTACCCAAGGGTCGCCTTAGGTCCATAAGGAATTATCAGTCGGTGCTGAACCTATACAAGGAATTTCCAACAGCGACTAAAACTGCCAGAGATAGGAATTACCAGTAGATCCTGAACCTATATAAGGAATTACCAGCAGAGACTGAACTTTTTAGAGTCTTCATACCAGATCCCAGAGTACCTCGAATAAAATCATTTTCCAGATAGTAACAGAGATATTAGAAATCAGAGCAGAGATCATAACAAAAATCAGAGAAACATCCATGTGATCAGGGAGCACACTAGAGGCACCATATATTCGAAGATACTAGATAATCTTTTCGGACAGAGAAACACAGATCTTCAATATATCGATAGAATGCAGAAAATTAGAATCACTATCAAAAGAGTTCATTAGCTGACTAGATCATCAGTTATTCAGAATGTGATTTATCAAGATCATATAGTATTCGAACATTTTTTGGAGACACTAGGTAATCAGAAAGGTATTCAGAATCCTTTGCATCTGAGTTACTTGTGTTTTCAGCTATGACAGGAGTGATTCCATTATTCAAAAATTCAGAGACATTTTGAGCATTAGGTTCTTGGAGAATTCTTAGTGATTTGAGCTGATAAGGGAGAAACGAAGATTCAAGGCTTTTACGATTGTGTCGACCTATTAGAATATCGAGTCAACCCGAACTGTAGAAGGGCCATCACTGATACCTATCAATCGGTCCAATCGTTGTAATTCCAGAGTATTCACTTCATGGGTAATTTCGTAATTCCAATATAGATCTGTAATTTAAATCAATAATTCCAAGGTTCAAGTGGTTCAAGATATGAGTTCTCAGTCATCACTATTATCAATAGCCATCCATTGTGCTTTTTACTCTATAAGCGTATCATTGTCATTTCATTCCAATATGTCAGTGACATTACTTCTGATGTATTATGCTTCAAGTATTCTAGTTCCATTAAAGTTCATGGTATTTGTTCCTTTGATTAGTGGAGGTTATTATACTTATTATGAATCTTGAGGACATTTCAATAATTTCTTTCAATTCAATCACATGTAATATTTCTGATAATTGGTAAAGAATGTCTTTGCTGGGTTATTTTTCACCATCCGAGGAAGTATTGGTCTTTTATAATACAAAGGCATTTTCGTAATTTTACCCCATAAGACAATTTTGGTAATTCCTTATCCACATAATCCCGATATTTAACCTTTAAAGAAATTTTATCAAAATTTACGAATCTTGAAATGAATTCAATAATTATTGAATCACCGAACTTATTATTATTATTATTTTCGATTGATCTTCAACTTTCTTATGCGAGCCATATGAGTCATGTTCGGTTACCGACTTTTTTTCATATTCAGATTGAGTTTAGGAATAATTTACTATGTAGATGTGACCAATCATATTCATCCTTATATCTACCAATTTCCAACATGTTCCATAAAGCATTCATAAGGTAGAAATGTATTAACTCAATTTTTGTGCCATATCGGTCGACCATTTAAACTCCATTCGATCACTCTCAAACTTTAATCCAACGTCCAATAATTCCTCGGATACAAAGCAAATGAATTTACGTCAGAAACTGAACTTAAATGAGAAACCAATTTTAATCCGAAGATAAAACCTTGAAAAACGGCTTACTTGGTGCGAGTTTGGAAAAACGAACTTCAGAATCAGACTGAGGAAGTCGATAAACATAAAATAGGGCTTTTTGAAAAATTTGACTTTTTCGGTCAAAGTCAGCAGTCAGACCAGTCAAAGCCAACGGTCTGACAGGTCAATGGTCAACCATGACCAAAGTTAACGGGTTAGGTCAAATCGATTCGGGTCAGGCAGGTAGGTCGAATCGGTTTGGGTTGACTCAGTTCAGTTCAAACTAGGTTGATCAGTTTGGGCCGGTCTAGACCGGCTAGACCAGTTCCAGAAGAATCCAGAGTTGGGGACAAGCCCCACGCGTAACCTTCGGACGTGAACTGGTGAGAATATGGCTTGTCAGTGACCGATTACTCCCTAGCTCATCAAACATCGATTGCAACATCAATTTCACTAAAAATGAAATCAACCCAACCAAATAACTGGAAATAGAACCAGACTTACCCAATGACGATCGGCAGAAGAAACGACGATGATACGGTGACCCACTGGATGGGTTTAGAGAGCACGGTGACGGTGAACCCATTGGAGCAGGCGGTGAGGCGAGATAAAGCCGGTGGCGGCCGAAATCGTAAAAAATGAGCGGTGGTCAAGGTTATTTCAACGGGTTTCATAACGTGATTTACGGCGAACGGCGCCGATTCACGACGGGCTCGGGGTCAAGTTTTGATCACCGTTCGACGGTGAGTCTATATGTGGCGTCAGAGCGACGAATAGTGGCTGGACGGTTACGGATTGAGGTTGTGAAGGGGGTTTTCAGGGAGATGGATTTAGGGATTTTGTTGGGGACCAAATTAGGGTTAAACCGATCAGGTAAATTTATTTTTCACTGGGTATAAAAAATGGTCAAATTCGATTTCCAATCCCTGGGTTTTCCTTAAACTTCCTAAAAAGACCTATAAATTCTAAAATCTTGCATTTTGGTCCCCAAATTTCCCCTTGTTACTACCTTAATTCGACACTTTAAATATAATAAAAATTTAGCCCCTGGATTGGGTGTGACAGATAGATAATACGGTTCAACTAGTGCAGGAAAGGAAATGGGAAGGGACAATGACCGTCAGATATGAATAAAATGCGTTAGTGAAAAAACCTTCCTTCAGAGGAGACATCGTTTGCTAAAATGCTGACTGATTCGAGTGGGTGAATGTAGGTGATGTCAGCGGTATCTGATTCTCTATAGGTGCCCGTGTCGTACCCGATTATGATGTTGGAACATGTTTTATGCTACTCCAACTTGATTCCACTCGAGAAGCACGTTGCATCCGCGGACGGTTGAGGAGGCGTATAAATTTCTCGTGCTCTCTCCTCCTCGATTAGTATATAGAAATTCCATTTTACTCGTACCACAACATAATCATGAGTAACATTGAAGTCGATGATGGGTTGAGAACAGGGCCAACTATTTAACCTCGCCATCCATCGCATCACTAGTCTGAATGATAAACCATGCAATTAAACTCTGTCTTCCCCTATCGCGTTACGTGGTGCAATTCATCCAAGTTTGGTGGTGCTACCGGAATAGTTTGGACACATTTAAATTGCTGCAACATGTGATCGGTAGGATTCCACTCGACTATCTCATAGACCATCAATGACATCCTCGACATCTAAACGTTTGAACTGAGACTTATTTTAGTTGGAGTACACGATTGGCTAGTATCATCATCGTACAACATCCAAATGAAATACAAAAATATTTTTAAACTAAGTTAGATAAAATCCAACTAAAAATTGATATTTAATTTTAAAAAAAATCTATAAAATTGATTAACTTGTCTATCATGTTATCAATCAACAATCTAAAATCAAACAGATGATGTGGTATGTGGGTGTGAGTTAGTCCAACTGTCCACCTACCATATAATAAAATATAATTATTCGTAAAACCCTAAAAAACCCATACTAATAAAAAATTAAATTTAAACGTAATTTATATTTAATTACATTCGAAGTAGTGGAAATTTAAGTGGGGTCACTGTGTAGGAATTGACTGTAAAAACGACATTCAAAACCATGTCCACGATTATAACAACATCAAACAACCTCCAATAGCTTGTTTGTCTGAATGAACATCTTTACATAGCTCTCAAAACAAATAGGTCGACATTGCCAATCCCTAAATCATATTAAGACTAACTCAAATTGTGTAGATGAAACAACCACATTAGATGCACTTTGTTTGGGATTTATCTAGCATCAAGATCCCCTCGAGAATTTTCAAAATCCGAGCACGAGCAAAGTGCTACAATATAAAAATCAAGCGAATAAATTAAAAAATTATTCGAAAATAAATAAATTATTTCTTTAAAATAAACAATTAGTCAAAAAATCAAATAAATAAATGAATAAATAAATAAATAATTTATTTGAAATAAATAAAATATAAAAATTACCTCCTTGATTACTAAGCAACATTGGCAGGTAACTGCACAAAATTGTCATCCAAAAATGTAATCTTTAGCTTCCCTCCATCCACATCATCATCTGTCGGAGTAAGTCCCATAGTTTGTCGCACAAGTCTTTCCACTTTCCATGGGCAATACCGATAATAAACGTTCCATCAACAAGCAACCCAAGATGGAACGCAACATCTTAAAGGATAATAGTAGCCTCCCCACAAGGAAAGTGAAACGTGTGTGTCTCCGGTCTCCATCGTTCTAGCAACGCATTTATCAATTGAGGATGCAAATTTGTACCACCAATTATAGTGCTAACATAACCAAAATTGGCTTCGTATAAATATGGAAGAATATCCTCATCAGATCTCGGGAAATGGTTGATATAACAATTCAACGATACCTTGAAACGAATAAATAAATAAATCATAAAAAAATAATTAATTAGTAATTTATTCAAAAATTACCTTTGGATTTGTTTGCTAATAGTCAAACACATGCCTTCGATCAAGCCTCAGTAATCTCACCATATTGATAGTAAAAAGAATAGCAGAGATAATATATGAGGGAGGGAGATTTTTTTTAATGAAGAAGGTGTGAAGAATATGGGTGTGGGGGTCCATATTTATAGTCGTCCTCGCACCGTTCATGAAGCGAGGGGTACCTCGTGTACTATGAAGCACGAGTTTATGGAATCTTTTCAAAAATACCTACCTCGCCTCTTGTAGGATGCGAGGTATGTTAAATACCTCTCGTGATAAATGACTCGCTACGATTCAATGTATCGTGGACATCGCGTCTCGCAGAGTGCGAGGTATTAAATACCACTATTAATATCGTTCTGTGAAAAGTAGTCCTACATATCGCATTTTGTAGGACACAAAGTAGTCCTACATGTGCAGTTTGGCGGGCATCCATCTAAATAATCTTTGGAGGAGGTTGTTCTTCAAAAAATTATTTAATGGGGTTATTGATTTATCAATGCCCTAAAATGAAATAAAAACTAAATGTTAGGTGTGGTTTTAAAAAAATTAAAAGTTTAGTTACTGAAACAGACTATAACTGATAGTTTAGGTATTTTAATTAATATAGGGTAAATATAATGCACTACCTATTCAAAGATAACTCTCAAGCCCTTGAATCTTTGGTGCTCGAACATGAGCCCTTAAGAAATAACAACAATTCTTTTACCACGGAGACCACTTTATTCGTGCGATAGTTTAGGTATTAAATGCATAGTTTACCGTACTATATATATATTCTCAAAATATTATAAAGTAAATACTTATTTAAAAATAAATCAAATTAATAATAATATTTAATAATTTAATATTATAACATAGTTGTTTTAAAAAATTCACATATAAATAGATGTAAAATATTTAAATAGAGAATTTCTATATATTATTTCAATTGATATCAATACTTAAATATTTTGTATTTGCTTAAATTTATATTTTAATTTTGTTACGGGATAATATAATTAAAATAATAATATATTTTAAATTTTAACATAGGAAACTTCTTCAGATTCTATCACACTTTCACTATTGACTTATTTATACCATTAAACTTATAATTTTATCAATTTAATATTAATATTTACTTTTAGGTTTAATTATTTCACTTCGTCGTTAATAACTTAACAAGACAGTAACATGACAACTGCACACCATGATGGGATGGCATGGATGATTTCATTGAAACTATTTAAACCAAGTAGGATCCATGTAGGCCATTTTACCTTTTTTATTTAATATAAAATTTAATTTATAACCTAAATCACAAATTAAAATTAAGTTTGTTTCATTCTCTACTCATTACAGGCAAAAGTAAGAAGGAGAAGTTCGATGAACAATGAATAACATAGCACAACAATGGAATGGAAATCCACGTGTGTAGTACCCCAAAAAACTTTAGTGACCAAAATGAATAAACTTAAAGTTTGGTGATCAAAGTATAAACTTGAGAAAAGTTTAGGGACTAAATGGAAATTTTTGAGAAATAGATATTTAGTCTCATAAATGAATAGTTCACCCTGAATAATGTTGTTTTCGTGTTACCCATATTTTTCATACGAAATTTGTGTTAAAGGCTATAAAGCTTTAAAAATCGAGAAAGATTCGAATAATTAGATCGAATCGAATATTTGAGATGTTTTGATAGATGATAAGAAAAATAATGTCATTTTCATGCCTTAAAATGATAAGATTTAATATGGACCATTGAATTTAAGTTGATTTTCCAAGTTAAATCTAAGTTGTTGGATGAAAAATGGCAAGATTGTAATTTTGAAATTTTTCAAAGGTAAAATTTGTATCTGGTAACTACTTGATTAATTATAGCCCTTGTATGAAGATATTGAAATGTGTCATGATGTTGAGAATTATATTTTAAGGGTAAAGTGATCATTTTGTAATAAAATAAAATTTAAAATTTATTTTATTAAATAATATGAAAAGTGGCTTAAATTAAAGGATTAGAATTTTCAAGATTTTGCTCATCTTTTCTTGTTTGTGCCGTGAACTCCATAGGTAAGAAGAAAATATTTCTTTTGATTTTCAAACATTTGGTTAGAAATTTTGATGAGATCATGAAATACAAAATTGATCTACATGAATTTCTCTAGCTTTTGGTACCATTAGTTCATGTTTTTCATGCTTAAAAACTTAAGTTGTTAATTAGAGTAGACCAAGGGGATGCTAGGATTTGACATTCTAAGGATTTATTATGATGTATTAGATGTTGTTGAATAAATTCCATGCTCGGAGGATGATGAAAAACCGTTAGAAATTGTTCATGAAGAATTTGACCATTTAGGGTTTTCATGAACTTGAAAGTTTGATTTGGTTTTTGATATTGGAATGATTTATAATGATTAGATATGATGTTTGGAAGAAGAATTCATGCTTGAATCAAGTTGAAAGTCATGTCCAAGTCACTATATAGTATTCAACCTTTGAAGAAAAATTAGGGAAAAATAGTCAATGTTGTGTTAAGGCTTAACATGATGAATTGATTGTTGTAAAAGCTTTAGAATGTTGTTTGGATCAAATTATAAGTATGGAAATGTTAAGGGACTAATTCGACATGTGTAGAAATAATAGATTTGATGAAGAAATTGATGTAGAATGCTTAAATGAGTTGATGGAAGATTGAATCTAGGGTTAAATAGAAATGAACCATTTTGAAAATTATGGAAATATTAAGATGAATTTGGAAGAATTCATTTTGATGATAAATTGTGAAATTTGAAATTTTTCATGTGAATTATCCTTTGATTTGGTTATTGAGAAATTTGAAGTTATGATTTGAAGTGTTAATGAACTTTTGAAGTGTTCAAGGTTGAATTGGATCATATGAAATAGATTTAGTATCGAATAAGCACCGAAAGAATATTTAGAAAATTCATTCTAATTATGTGCCTATGTATGGTAAGGTACTAACATGTACTTTTAATTGTATTTGTTTTGAAAATGATGTATGTGTAGATCTTGACTTTAATAGGGATAGAAGTAAGCTCAAAACTAATGAGCAAGTTAAGGAGTGAAGTTTATATCACTATTTAAGGTTTTCTAGTGAAGTATACTAGGTGAGTGCTTTCTTATCTTATATTATTATATGATATAAGGAAGACTTGCGATAAGCCAACCATGAATGTTTTGGAAAGAAAATGATTTGATTTATATTATGATATTTTCATAATATTTTGTTAAATAAAATTTGAATAATTTCGGGTATAAATTGCTCACTGCATTATTATATGTTATTTTGATAAATCTATATTTATGGACATCTTTGATAAATGAATGATAAGGGATATAGAAATCCCCATTGTATGGCATTGAGAATCTTTGGTACAGTTGGCATGCCATAGAGGTGGAGGATTAGTAACATCATTATGTACATAGTATATATATGATTTTTATACTATTGTACGCAGTTATATCAAGTACATAGTAGATGTGATTTTGGTACTATTATTCTCTTGGGAATAAAATAAATAGTAAAATTATATTGATACTATGGTATTCCTGATTATTGGTACATTGATATTATGTTTATTGTATTTGTATGTCTATCTGGTACTAAAAGTAAAAATTGTGCATACTCGTCTGACTTGTATACCTTGCATTCTCATTTATTTACATTGGGTTTTGATTTGAATGAATTGAAAATTGCAAGTTTGATTGATTTGATTGAAAGTAAATCTTTCATCAAATACTTTGAATCGACATTAAATATTTTATATCTGAACTGTTGATTTCAGGTTATACTTATAAAAAAGTGACTTTGACTTAAGTTAGTTTTATTCATATATTATTGTATGATATTTTATGTACTATGATATATGTGATATTCTTTATATATTGATATGCTTTTATTTAAGTTATGGAAAATGCCTCACTAAGTGTATACTTAGCGTGTGATGATTTTCACACGTAGGTAAAGGAAATCGAGTGGAGTAGGAAATATTTTGGCATCTAGTAGCAAAGACTACATCTCCAGTATCAATAATGAGATCTTACTGATGTGTTTTGATTTTCTAGTTGACATGCATATATATATATATGTGTGTGCGTGTGTGTGTGTGTGTGTGTGTGCGCGTGTGTGTGTTAATGATATTTTGATATTACTATGTTTTAAACAATATTAATAGTTTACATGTTGGTTTTTAAGGAACATTACATAGTTATATTAGTTATAAAAATGGATTGCAGGTTAATATTTTGGTAAAACTAGTTTAAATTGACATTAAGATGAATTTTAGTTAAGTAGTTTTGTTTATTATATGATATAGTTACAAACTGCTAGGTTGCTGCTTGAAAATGGATTAGATTTGAATGTTAGAAAAATTGGTTTTGATTTTACGTGATTAAATTGTTTAAAATTTATTATTATTATTAAATGAATGTTTAAAGGAACAAAATTGCATTGACCTCTGATAAGAAATGTTTTTTTAAAGTTCATGTGACATTTCTTACTCGTATTTAGTGACAGAAACGGGAATGGTGTTACATTTATTGGTATTAGTGCTACAAGTTTAGCTTATTGCAGGCTTAAACCAAGCATGTTTTGAATTGAAAAGTGTATACATACCACTAGATCATGTTTTGAATTGAAAATTTTATACATACAACTAGGATATCATTATTTTTGGTATGGTTTTTTGTGAATGATCCTACTCCTTACTAACGTAACTTCTTGTTGTGTATGTATTAGATGTCTGAGATTAAAAGTTCTCATCGAGCGAATGAGATGGAGGTTCAGGAAGAGACCAGTAGTAGAAGTAATGAGGTTAATAACAATCCTCATATTAGTTTGACTATAGTGGTGTGCAGGCACAATAGGAAGTGTTAGTGTAAGATTAATGAACTTTATTTCAAACTTTAGATGCGATCCTTATGAGATTCCAACTCTAGCCCTTTGATTATCGGTAGCTAATAAATTAAAAAGTTTAGGAGCTTTTAAATTTAAAGGAGATTCTTATGAGGGTCTAACCGCTATTGATCTTTGTCTTAATGATGTTAAGATCATGTTGGATGGATTCCACTACAGCTATGTTGAGAAAGTGGATAGAGTTATCTCGTTACTTAGAGGACGTAATCGAGTATGGTGGACTAATGACATTATGCATATTCCTCCTTAGAATTTAAATTGGCAATTCTTTCAAGAGGATTCAAGAACAAATATATCATAGATTAGTTCATTTGAGAAATGAAAAAATGATTCCTCAATCTAAAGCAAGGTATTCAAACTATGTATGAGTACGAGTGTGAGTTCAACAAGCTGAGTCGATTCTTAGTAGAATTGATTTCGAACGAGAAGGCTCGTTATGAATGGTTTATCGAGGGACTTTGACCAAGGCCGAAGGAAATATTATTGGCTTTAAATATCTATACTTTTCAAGAAGTTGTGAATAGAGCAAAAAGCAATAGAGCATGTACAATCTAAAAGAATAGTAGAGCAAAATATGTAATCATTCAAAATATATTGAACATTTTTAACCTCATCTCAGTCTAAACAAGGTATAGGTTCTCATTATCAAAACATGTCAAAATCAGTTGTATCTACCCGTAAGGAGCACACTCTAGAAAATTTAAGAAATCTCAGACAATTGCTGTTGGTATGGGTAGATCATCTCAAAGTCAGCTTCGACCTTGTGAGGTGTGTAAAAGTCACCCAGGGGTATGCTGAGCTATCATATGAGTTTTTTTATATGGAGATACAAGTCATTTCATTCAAGATTGTCCAATGATGCTAGGGGAACAATCAATGCAATTTGAGAGATCTACTACTATTTTCCAAATAGGCCGAGGTAAAGAAAGATCTAAAGGAACATTATAAAATACTTATCAACATGAGTTTCAAACTCCAATAAAATGTGTACAACATTCAAACTGATGAAGATCATGATGATCTAGAGATCATTGCAGATATATTCGATCTTTTCAATAAACATGTATTTCTGTTGATTGATCTTGGTTCTACTCATTCATATATAGCATTATGTTAATACAAAGAGAGGAATTTCATTAGAACCAATCTCGAATGATATTAGTGACTAATCCTCTAGGTCAGAGTGCGAGGGAAAGTCAAATTTGTAAATATTACTTAAGGGATTAAATTTCCAGCAAACTTGATGGAACTACCTTTTGAAGAATTAAGATGATTTAGTGTATGATCTAGTTATCTACCTACCATTCCATTTCAGATTGTCACTTGAAGTGATTGATTCTAAAAGAATAACGAGGTTTTGAGATTATAGTTATTGGTGAAAGATTAAATCCATTATCTAAAGTGATTTATGCAGTAACTGCTAAGAAGTTATTGCTACAAGGTTGCCAAGATTACTTAGCTAATGTAGTGGATATTAAAGCCTCAAAGATTAAGTTGGAAGATATTACAATTTTCTATAAGTATACAAATGTGTTTCCGGATGAATTACACGATTATGTATACACTACTGCTAGTTGAATAAGATGAAAGTGAAGAATAAGTACCCTTACCAAGGATTGATGATATTTTGACCAGTTAAAAGGCACAACTTTCTTTTTAAAGATTGATCTTCGATCAAGGTATCATCAGTTGAAGATTCAAGAAGAAGATATTCCAAAGACATCTTTTAGAATTCTATAAAAATATTATGAATTCGTGGTGATGTCGTTCGGATTGACTAATACTCCTACATGATTTATGTATTTGATGAATTGAGTATTTCAACCATATTTGGACTAATTTGTACTGGTATTCATTGATGATATTTTGGTTTACTCTAAGATCAGAGAAGAGCATGATGCACATCTTTGCATTGTTCTTCAGATTCTTTGAGATAAAAAAGTTATATGCTAAGTTATTAAAGATTGAGTTTTGGTTGCCTGATGTTTCTTTTCTTGGCTATGTGTCTTTCACAGAGGTGATTAGGGTGAATTCTAAGAAAGTGAAAGATATTATTGATTGGAAAACTCCGAAGAATGTTTCTGAAGTATGGAGTTTATTTGAATTAACTACTTATTATCGGAGGTTCGTGAAGAATCTCTGATGATTGCTCTCCATTAACAAGTTGTTGAGGAAATATGTGTCATTTGTTTGGACTGATAAGTGTCAAGAAAGTTTTGAGACACTAAAGAAAATATGGACAGAAGCCCCTATACTAGTACAACCAGAATCCGAACAAGATTATATGTAGTCTATGTGTTACGTCTCATAATTGTTTGGGATGTGTATTAATGCAAGAAGGCAAAGTTGTGACCTATCCTTCAAGGGAACTCAAAACACATGAAAAGAATTATCTGCTTATGATTTGGAATTGGCAGCATTTGTATTTGCTTTGAAAAATATGGTTTTATTATCTGTATGGTGAGCAATGTTATATGTACACCGATAATAAGAGTTTAAAATATATGTTGGCTTAAAAGGAGCTGAACTTGAGACAGAGAAGGTTGATAAAATTTATCAAAGATTATGATGTTTTTATTGAATACCACCCAGGAATGGTTGATGTGGTAGCTAATGCACTAAGTCGGAAGACATTCTTTATTTTAAGAGCTTTAAATGCACAACTTTCAATAAAAGAGGATGGTGCATTGATTGCAGAATTTAAGTTAAAGGCTACTTTATTAGATCAAATAAAAGATCTTCAAGGAAATGATGAAAAGTGTTTGTCAATGATAAAGAAAGTGGAAAAAGGAGATACTAAAGAAGTTAAGCCTAATTAATGTTTGTATTAACGAGGAAGATTTT
This sequence comes from Hibiscus syriacus, assembly GCF_006381635.1. Taxonomy (NCBI): domain Eukaryota; kingdom Viridiplantae; phylum Streptophyta; class Magnoliopsida; order Malvales; family Malvaceae; genus Hibiscus; species Hibiscus syriacus. The sequence continues at coordinate 3,162,931 of NW_024062770.1, forward strand.
ATATACTAAATAATGAGGAATTAAAATGAGAACTTCTCATAGAGAAACATTATAGCCCATTGATTATGTATCCAGGAGTAAACAAGATGTACCAAGATCTAAAGAGTCAATATTAATGATAGGGCATCGAGAGAGCTATAACTAATTTTATTTCTAAATGCTTAACATGCTAACAAGTTAAAGTATAACATCAAGTGCTTTTAAGACTATTGCAACCGATTTCCATTCCTTAGTGGAAATGGGAAAAAGTTACAATAGAATTTGTGCCAAGACTATTTTTGACACCTAATAAAAGTGATTTAATTTGGGTGATTGTGAATAAACTAACCAAATCAGCACACTTCATTCTAGTTCGAAGTTATTATTCTATAGATAAACAAGTTGAGTTGTACATTCAAGAGATTATTTGAATAGATGGAGTTCTTATATCAATAGTATCAGATAGAGATTCGAGGTTTATTTCAAGATTTTAGAAATTTTTACATAAGCCTTGGGAACTTGACTTAATTTTAACACTTCTTTTCATCCTCAAAGAGATGGCTAATCAGAGCAGATAATTCAGATTTTGGAAGATATGCTTAGAGCATACGTGATTGAATTCAAACATTTGTAGGAGAAGTATTTACCTTTGACTAAGTTTACTTATAACAACAATTATCAAGCAAGTATCAAGATGGCTCCTTATGAAGCATTATATTGAATGAAGTGTCGAACTCCTTTAAACTAGTATAAGGTTAAAGATCGTGATATTGTGGGCCCTGACTTAATCACGAAAGTTAAAGATAAGGTAAAGATCATTCAAGAAAATTTTAATATTGTTGATGATTGATAAAAATCTTATTCAAGTTGCTGATAAGGTATTTCTCAAGGTACCACCATGGAAAAAGGTGCTACGATTTGGATAAAAGAGAAATTGAGTCCAAGATTTATTAGTCTTTATGAAATTTGCGAAAAGAGTTCACCTGATGGCTTATCAATTATATTTGGTTTTAGAAATGGATAAGATACATAATTTATTTCATGTATCGATGCTTAGAAGATATTACCCTTCTCGTACTATTACACTAGAGGAAATTGAAATTCAATCGGGTTGGATCTATGAGGAAGAATCAGTAAAGATCTTTGCATAAAGAGTCAAAGAGCAATAGAACAAGATAGTCTACTAGTCAAAGTACTTTAGAAGAATCAAAAGTTGAGGAAGCTACATGGGAAAAAGAGAAAGCGATGAGAAAGCAATATCCTCATCTTTTTGAATCAGGTACTTACAAAAATTTGAGGATGGTCTCTGAGTCAACTAAAGAGATATACTCTAAGCCTCTAGGAAGTCCTGAATAAAGTACTCAAAGTAGTCACAATTGAAGTAACCCCTCGATCCATGTTGACATGTCTCAAGGTGCCTTTTTCATAGTGCACGCAAATTGAGTGAGAAAACATCCTCATAGAACCACTAGTGTTCGCTTCAAAGGTTGAAAACAAGGGCCTCCTAAAAGGCTCAGACCTAACCCATGGTTCAAAATCTGCCCTGACCTCCTAGGTTGGTCTTTAGAGAGAGTGTTATCAAGAATTTGGGGTATAATTCTTGAGGGAGTTGTAAGATTACTCTTTGTTCTCAAAAGAAAGACAAATTAGTGAATTTGTGGAAAATATTTAGTGTGGATAGCTAAGGTAGTGGACGTAGAATTTGGTTGAGAAAGTCGAACCACTCTTAATTGTTGTTCATATATTTTCTATTTTCTGCAAAAGCTTCCACTAAATTTTTTATTGCCAATTCACCCTCTATTTCGTTGATCGATTAACTCAACAATTGGTATCAGAGTCTCACTCATTTGAAGGTTTAACCACCCCTTGAGTCTTTTCGGGAAGAGTTATATCGATATTCATGTCATTGATGGCTTCCACTTTCGGTTCATTATCCATGAAAGAATCCAGGTAATTTGACATGTCTCCTCACTTCAATGGAACAAACTATAGTCGTTGGAAGAGGTTATTGATGATATTTATCCAAGCACATGATCTTGAAGCATGGATAATAATCAAGAAAGGGTATTCCTCTCCTACGAAGAAGGCAAAGAAGTGAAGTGATCAGGAACAGAAGAAAACTCAACTAAATGCAAAGGCTATGCACATTTTGAGTTGTGCAATTGATGCTAATATCTATAAAGAAGTTTTTTCATGCTCAAATTCCAAGGAGCTGTGGGATAAGCTTGAAGAAATCTATAGAGACGAGAACAAATAGCCAATTACGGTGATGTCTCTATTAGCTCTAGAAGAGCCAAATGTATCTTCAAACTCAAATAGATTAAATTCATATTCTTTTAATGAGTTACAAGATGTTTATGATGTGTAACAACCCGAAAAAAAATTAATTTAATTAATTGTGTGAAATTTGAGGGTTAAATTAAAAGTTTTTAAAACTTATAGGCCATTTATGAAAATGAAGAAAATCTGGGGACCAAGCATTGAATTTAACCATTGAGTGTCGACAGACACTCCTTCATTATATAAATGAATTGGTTTCTGTTTGCTAAAACAGAAATCAAAATTCACAAATATTCCTTCCCCACCTCTCCTTCCAAGTCCGATACTGATGCCGTCCGACCACCGTTCATCGATCCGAAACCACCATCATGTTCATCGTCGACCGGTGAACAAAACCCCGTAAACCGATCCTAGCAAAACGTTGTCTAACGCTGTGAATTTCGATTCAAAGTTTCACCTTTTTTTTAAGACCACCACCGTGAAAATCATCGATTCATCACCGATCGTTGCTCCGTTTTCGACACCTCCCACACCATCGTGTTCCTTGTGTCATTCTGAGTCCACAGGTGTCCTTTATGTCTCCTTCGTCGTCGACGCATGAGGGAGGTGAGGAAGTCAAAGTTTCTGACGTGTTGAAATCGAGCTCTATGCCGTTCAAAATTTTGAACCGAGCTTGGTAAGTGTCTCAAAATTGCTTAAAATATTTTTAGATTTTTTTGGGAATTATTTAGACTCCTTATGACTGTTCACGCGCCCCCACGCGTCGCTCCTGCACGTGGGGAAGGTTCGTAAATGAGGGGGACATTTTTGACCCGTTTGACCGACCCGACCGTTGGTCGACTGTTGACTTTGACCGTTGACTTCGACCAAATTCGATGTCTGAGTCTGAATCCGAAGTCTATTTTTCATAATTCAAACCCGAAAGCCTCGAACTTGTCGGTCAAACCTGTTAACTTTAACTTTGATGAAAAGTCAAATTTGAAAAGTCATATTTTATCTTTTTCGACGTCCTAATCCAGATTCTGAAGTCTATTTTACCAGATTCAATCCCAAAAGCCTCCTAATTGAACCGTAAACCCAAAAGATGCATATTTATCTAAGTATTTTAATTAAGTTAATTGAACTGAATTGTCAATGACTAATTATTGTTATGATATGTTAAAGGTACTCGGGGATCTCCTGACTATTTCCCTGCTCGACCCGTTCCTCTTGATCTGCCCGTCCTCGAGAGGCCGTGAATACTCGTATACTTCTGTAACCCTGTTAGTTATTCTATTTAGAATAATATTCTGAATATGACCATGTTTTGATTTGGCTTAGTTTCCCATTCAGTCGAAGAGCCTAGTGAAGCTGGTGCTCGATAAATCTTCAGGACTTACCCTATATTGAGTTATGTTCCTTGTGTGTAGTATAAATGTTTTAAATATCTGTTTGAAATCTCATGCGCATATTATTGTTTTCTCTGATTTGAAATTCAATGTTTGATCTGATTTAACTACTGTATGCTTACCTGATTCCTGATTACTAAAATGTAAAGCATGATTGCCCGACTTATGATTTCTGGATACTGGTTTACTGAACTGATGATGTGTCTGAACTCTGAATTACTGTGACTACTGTTTATCGTCTGAAAAATATCTTCTTCGGGGTACTCTGGGTTTGGTATGAAGACACTAGCAGTTTCAATCGTTGTTGGTAATTCCTTGGATAAGTTCAGCACCGATTGGTAATTCCTTATGGATTAGGGTGGCCCTTGGGTAGGCTCTACGGCCCTGAGATTTTCTTGGGTAAGCCTTTGTGACCCCGAGAATTATCTTGGGTAGGCTCGCAGGCCCCAAGGTAGTCCTTTAGGTTACGCTGTTCTGGGGAACTGCACATGGCATTCGGTTGGAGGACGATTAAGAGTTTTTAAATTAAAAAATCCTCTGATGTTTTAATGACTGTGATCTGTACTGGTTTTAAAATCATAACTGTATGTTTTTATTTATGCATTGTTTGGAAACACTGAGCCTTTAGCTCACTTTTCAAACTGTTTTACCCCTTTCAGATACTCTCAGACAGACACTTCGTATCAGGCACTTGGAGGATTGGTACATTTAGTTCAGATCATTTTGTTGTAATGTTTTGTCTTTTTGCTTTTAATTTTGGTGACATGTCCTTACTTTTGAAATATTATCGTTTTATGATGTTTATTGCTTTTGCTACTGATATTTGATTTATGATACTTCGAATTTATTTCATGTTTTATTTTATCGAGTTTCTTTTAGTTTATATTCAAGAGCTGGGTTTTATCGTTGTTTATTATACTTTTATAAAAAGTCATTTGTAATAAGATTTATATTAACGAATAACGTTTTTGGAAAAAAATGTCTTTCTAAATCATTAACGTAATCTGCTAGACTTAGTCGAAACGTATAGACTCGGTCTAGGAGGTTACATTTAATTGGTATCAGAGCCTTTGGCTTTAAACCTTGGACTGTGAGTGAGTCCAAACCGAAAATACGATTTTAAAATGTTTTACAAAACAAGTCACTAAGGCCATCTCACAAAGTTTTTATGATTTTAATTGTGTTCGAGACTCGAAGTGTCAATCTAACCCTAGGTTTTATCTTCTGTAGTAAACTCGAGATCCATCAAGATGAGTGCTAGACATGGACGTCGATCTAGCCGTGGGCGAGGTTGAGTGACTAGATTTTTACACCTGGTAGATGAGATACATGTAGATCCCCTACTTCCGATAAATGATCCTGCTCCTACGACCCCGACGAATCTGTCTCCTTCCTCAGGTATTGGCATGAATACTCCGATAAGAGGAGCGACAGGTACTGAGCCTGAGTCTGCCAGAGCTGTATTAGATGAATTTTGGTAGGCAATTTCTTCAGTTGATTCAGGGAGCTGTCAGAGCTGCTGGTGTTGTACTGAGGTTCCTATCTCTCAGGCCCTTTTTGTAAATGGAGTCAGGACGTTTAGTGGCCTTACTGGTGGAGACATGACTGAGGCTGAGGATTGGCTCAGGGATACTGAGCGGCACATAGACCAGCTATGCTTAGATCCACATCGACGTTATTTAGGAGTAATTTCTATGTTGGATGAGAATGCTCACACCTGGGGGAGTCAGTGGTCAATAGTGTTCTAACCGATTGTTGAACTTGGGATTTCTTTAGAGAGCGCTTTAGGATCCATTTTATGGGAGGGAGAGGTTATTTAGCTCAGAGACGACAATAGTTTCAGGACCTGGTCCAAGGAGATATAACAGTTTCTGAGTATGAGATCGAGTTCTTGAAATTATTGAAGTAGGATTTAGTATGGTACCTACCAAGAGAGATAGGTGCCGAAAGTTTGCTCAGGGACTTTGATTCGAGTTACGTCCTCAGGTTGTTACTTATCAGGACGAGGTAGTCGATATTGTAGTTGGAAGAGCAAAAGACGTGGAGGAAGTCGAGGCTTTTGCACCTGATAGTGATAGAGTAGGTCGAGATTGATCTAGGAAGTCTTCTGGTCAGTCTGTCCCTTTTACACTCCCTGATAAAAGATCTCGTATTGTTTCTCATAAGATGAGTCAGTTTGATTCGAGGCCTACATCTCCTCCACTTACTGTAGCTAGTCGAGAGGATTCTGTATATTCACTCCGAAATCGTGTGTGAGTTATTTGGAAATCAACACGGGGGAGAGTGTCGTAAGAAGATATGTACATGTTTTTGTGTGGATCCAGTAAGCATTTTCTGAGGGATTGTCAATATCCAGCTCCTGTCGATCAGACACATGCTCAGACTCCTATGACTTCTCAGGCCTCTGTTCAGACTCCAGATATGAGTCATAGTTAGGGGAGGACTTCTGGATTTATTTCTAGGGCCAACAGTAGAGCTCGATTATAGAGTAGAGGACCAGCTTTTAAGGCTCGATAGCCTACTCTTGTTTACGCTACTTGATGTTTTAGTGATCAATTTGAGCTCGAGACTTCTGCAGGTATATTATTGTTATTTATGTTTCATGTCATGCATTCCTAACAACACTCTTTCTATACCCGAGTTTCGTACCATAAGACCCTAAGACTTTGGATTACGACACTGAAACCCTATTTCCACTTCGAGTCTATTAAGATCTTCTAGTGTTGTCAAATTAGTTTTTCCATTAAAGGATCTATCAAAGACCTAATCTCAGTTTCCTATTCGATTTGATGAATTTCGGAGAAGAAATTTCTTTTAGAGGGGGATAATTGTAACAACCCAAAAAGCAAAAATAATTTAATTAATTGGGTGAAATTTGATAGTCAAATTAAAAGTTTTCAAAACTTATAGGCCATTTTTGAAGATGAAAGAAATCCAGGGACCCATCCCTGAATTATATTGAGTTTCGGTAACACTCATTCATTATATACGTGAATTGGTTTCTGTTTTCTAAAACAAAAATCAAAATTCACAAATATTCCTTCCCCGCACCTCTCCTCCCAAGTTCGATTCTGACGCCGTCTGACCACCATTCATTGATCCAAAACCACAATCGTTTTCGTCATCGACCGATGAACAAAACCCGTTAACCGATCGTAGCGAAACGTTATCTAACGCCGTGAATTTTGATTAAAAGATTCAACGTTTTTGTAACACCACCGCCGTAAAAATCGTCGATTCATCACCGATCGTTTCTTGTTTTCGACACCTCCCACACCATCGTGTTCCTTGTGTCATTCCGAGTCACAGGTTTCCTTCGCGTCTCCGTCGTCATCGGCGCGTGAGAGATTGAGGAAGTTAAAGTTTCCAACGGGTTGAAATCGAGATCTCCGCCTTTCAAAATTTGAACCGAGCTTGCTAAGTGTCTCAAAATCGCATAAAATTTTTAGAAAACTTTCAGGAATTTTTTGGACCCCTTACGACTGTTCACGCGTCGCCCTGCGCGTGGGGAGGTTAGTAAATGGGGGGACAATTTTGACCCGTTTGAGCGACCCGCCCCGACCTGGTTTGACCCGACATGACCTGGTTTGACCGATACCCGACTTCCCGACCGACCATTGACTGTTGACCGTTGACATTGACAAAAAGTCAAAATTTTTAAAAAGTCATATTTTATGTTTTTGACGTCCTGAGTCTGAATCCGAAGTTTGTTTTTCCAAAACTAGAACCCGAAAGCCTAGAACTTGTCGGTCAAACCCGTTGACTTTAACTTTGACCAAAAAGTCAAATTTTGAAAAGTCATATTTTATATTTTTCAACGTCCTATCCCGATTCTGAAGTTTGTTTGCTAGATTCAATCCCGAAAGCCTCCGAATTGACACGTAAACCCGAAAGATGCATATTTATCTAAGTATTTTAATTCAGTTAATTGAACTGAATTGTCGAGGACTAATTATTGTTATGATATGTTAAAGGTACTCGGGGATCTCCTGACTGTTTCACTGCTCGACCCGGTTCCTCTCGATCTGCTCGTCTTCGAGAGGCCGTGAATACTCGTATACTTCTGTAACCCTGTTAGTTATTCTGTTTAGAATAATATTCTGAATATGACCATGTTTTGATTTGGATTAGGTTCCCCATTCAGTCAAAGAGCCTAGTAAAGCTGGTGCTCGATAGATCTTTAGGACTTACCTATATGAGGTGTGTTCCTTGTGTGTATATAAATGTTTTATATATCTGTTTGAAATCTCAAGCGCACATGATTGTTTTCTATGATTTGAAATTCAATGTTTGATATGATTTGACTGTATGATTACCTGATTCCTGTTTACTAAAATGTAAAGCATGATTGCCCGACTTATGATTTGGATACTGGTTTACTGAACTGATGATCTGTCTCAACTATGAATTACTGTGACTACTGGTTACTGTTGAAAATGTTTCTTCAGGGTACTCTGGGTTCTGGTATGAAGACACTTGCAGGTTCAATCATTGTTGGTATTTCCTCAGATAGGTTCAGCACCGATTGGTAATTCCTTATGGACCTAAGGTGCTCTTGGGTAGGCTCTACGACCTGAGATTTTTGGGTAAGCCTTTGTGGCCCTGAGATTATTTGGGTAGGCTCATTTATAATTCCTATATGATAAGATATAACTTGTAATTTACAAATATTAGGGATAAGTTTATGCATAATTTTTTTCTTTCAACCTCTCGTTACTACGCCGATCTTTCAAACCTCTGGTCTCCACTCTCAGTATATTCAGGTACGTTTCTTCCCTTTTTACTTGAAATTAATTTTTGTAAGAGTCATTTCCGTAGTAATTTCGTTTTAAGCTCCTCTGCATTTCGTTTTAAGAGTTTAATTTTATTTGCTCGTACTGATTTTTAATTATTTTTTAGATTCATCTCAATGTTTATTTTAAGCTTAATTTCTATGTTCTACAATCAGTATCTTGTGACTGAGCACCCACTTTAGGCCAACAGTCAGATCGTTGCTCTCAAATCTCCATTTTTAACGCCACTGAATAGAATTTGTGTTTCACTCGTGCTTCTCAAACCTCTTTTTAACGCCATTGAAACTGACTTTTTCAAGTTCAAATTTCAACCGAGTATTTTGCAATACTGGTGTTTTTATGGTGTTTATGAGAAGATGATGATGTAATGGAGGATGTCACAAGTTGCTTGAAATTTTAGAATGTTGTGCCAAAGACAAAAACATTATTTGTTTGTCATTTATGTTCTAGACTTTACTTTGTCTTTATTATGATATCTGTATTAAGATATATTAACTCATATAAGCCTTAGTTTTTTTATGTTTATATATATGTGTTTGTTTTATGTTTGTTGCTTATGTATAACTTAAGTTTGCTGTCAGGAGGGTCTAGTCGGATACGTCTCCAGTGGGTAGTGGGTGTGGGGATGGATTTGAGAATGTACACGCGTGGGCGGGTGGGTTTGAAAATTTTTACCCATTATGGATGGTGGGCGGGGGTGTGGATTGAAAAATATTAGGGGATATGGGGATGGGGGAGGGGGTATCCGCACCGACCCGCCCGTTTGGTAGGGGTGTGGGGATGGATTTGAGAATGTACACGCGTGGGCGGGTGTGGATTTGAAAATTTTTACCCATTATGGATGGTGGGCGGGTGGTGGATTGAAAAATATTAGGTGGATATGGGGATGGGGGAGGGGGTATCCGCACCCGACCCGCCCGTTTGCCATCCCTAGACACACTGAGCCTCTAGCTCACTTTTCAAACTGTTTTCCCCTTTCAGATACTCTTGGATAGACACTCCGTATCAGGCCCTTGTACGATTGGTACATTTAGCTCAGATAATTTTGTTGTAATATTCTGTCTTCTGAACTGCTTTTAATTTTGGTGACATGTGCCATATTTTTGAAATATTTATTGTTTTATGATGTTTACTGCTCTTGCTACCGATATTTGATTTTTGATGCTTCGGATTTATTTCATGTTTTATTTTATCGAGTTGTTTTTAGTTTTATATTTAAGAGTTGGGTTTTATCGTTGTTTATTATACTTTTATAAAAAGTCATTTGTAATATGACTTATATTAACGAATAACATTTTTGGAAAAAATTGTCTTTATGAATCATTAACGTAATCTGCTAGAATTAGTCAAAACGTATAGGCTGGGTCTAGGAGGTTATATTTAATTGGTATTAGAGCCTTTGGTTTTTAAACCTCGTACTGTGAGTGAGTCCAAACCGAAAATACGGTTTTGAAATGTTTTAAAAATCAAGTCACTAAGGCCATCTCACAAAGTTTTTACGATTTTAATTGTGTTTGGGACTCCAAGTGTCAATCCAATCCTAGGTTTTATCTTCTGTAGTAAACTCGAGATCCATCAAGATGAGTGCCAGACTTGGACGTCGATCTAGCCGTGGGCAAGGTCGAGTGACTAGATTTGTACACCTAGTAGATGAGATATGTGTAGATCCTATACTTCCGATAGATGATGTTGCTCCTACGACCCCGAAGAATATGTCTCCTTCCTCAGTTATTGGCATGAATACTATGATAAGAGGAGCAACCGGTACTGAGCCCGAGTCTGCCAGAGTTGAATTAGATGAGAATTTTGGTAGACATTTTCTTTAGTTGATTCACGGAGCTGTCAGAGCTGCTGGCGTTGTACCCGAGGTTTCTATCTCTCATACCTTTATCGTAAATGAAGTTAGGACGTTTAGTGGCCTTACTAGTGGAGATCCGACTAAGGCCGAGGATTGGCTCAGTGATACTGAGCGACGCATGGACCAGCTATGTTTAAATCTGTATCGATGTTATTTGGAGTAATTCTATGTTAGATGATACTCATACCGTGGTGGGAGTCAGTGGTCAGTAGTGTTCCGACCGATCGTTTGACCTGGATTTCTTTAGAGCGCTTTAGGAACCATTCTTGGGAGAAGGTTATTTAGCTCAGAGACGACAATAATTTTAGGACCTGGTTTATGGAAATATGGCAGTTTCTGTGTATGAGATCAAGTTCTTGAAATTGATGTAGTATAGATTCAGTCTGGTACCTACCGAGAGAGATATGTGCTGAAAGTTTGCTTAGGGACTTTGATTCGATTTGCGTCATCGGGTAGTTACTCATTAGGACGAGGTATTCGATGTTGTAGTTGGAAGAGCAAAAGACGTGGAGGAAGTCGAGGCTTTTACACCTGACAGTGATAGAGTAGGTCGAGATTGATCTAGGAAGCCTTATGGTCAATCTGCACTTTTTGCATGTCGTGATAAAAGATCTCGTACTGTTTCTCATCAGATGAGTCATTCTAATTCGGGGCATGCATGTCCTCCACCTACTGTAGCTAGTCAAGAGGATTCTGCATATTCCACTTCGAAATTGTGTTGTGAGTTATGTGGAAATCAACACGGGGGAGAGTGTCGTAAGAAGATGTGTACATGTTTTTGTTGTGGATCCAGTAAGCACTTCTTGAGGGATTGTCAATATCCACCTCCTGTAGATCAGACACATGCTCAGACTCCTATGCCTTCGCATGCCTCCGTTCAGACTCCATATATGAGTCATAGTCCGGGTAGGACATCCAGATTTGTTTCTAGGGTCGACAATAGAGCCTGATCGCAGAGTAGAGGACCAGATGCTTCTGAGGCTTGTCAACCTACTCTTGTTTATGCTACCCGATGTTTCAGTGATCAATTTGAGCCCGAGACTTCTATAGGTATATTTATTGTTATTTCTGTTTCATGCCATGCATTTCTAACAAAACTCTTTCTATACCCGAGTTTCGTATTATATGACCCTAAGACTTTGGATTAAGGCACCGAGACCCTTTTCGCTTCGAGTCTAGTAGATCTTCTATTATTGTCAAATTAGCTTTGTCCACTAAAGGATTTATGAGACCTAATCTCAGTTTCCTATTCGATTCTGATAAATTTCGAGACGAAATTTCTTTTAGAGGCGGAGAATTGTAACAAACCGAAAAATAATTCAAACCGAAAAAATAATTTAATTAATTGGGTGAAATTTGATGGTCAAATTAAAAGTTTTCAAAACTTATAGGCCATTTTTGAAGGTGAAGGAAATTCAAAGACCCAACCCTAAATTTAACCATTATGTGTCGACCGACACTCATTCATTATATACGTGAAATTGTTTCTGTTTACTAAAATAGAAATAAAAGTTCACAAATAGTCCTTCCCCGCACCTCTCTTTCCAAGTCCGATTCCGACGCCGTCCGACCACTGTTCATTGATCCGAAACCATAATCGTGTTTGTCGTCGACCGGTGAACAAAACTCCTTAAACCGATCGTAGCGAAATGTTGTCTAACACCGTGAATTTCGATTCAAAGTTTCGACGTTTTTTCATCACCATCGTCGTGAAAATCTTCGATTCATCGCCGATCGTTGCTCCGTTTTCGACACCTCCGTACCATCGTGTTCCTTGTGTCGTTCTGAGTCCATAGATTTCCTTCGCGTCTCTGTCGTCGCCGGCGCGTGAGGGAGTGAGGAAGTTAAAGTTTCCAACGTTTTGAAATCAAGCTCTCCGCCTTTCAAAATTTTGAACCGAGCTTGCTAAGTGTCTCAAAATCGCTTATAATATTTTTAGAAATTTTTCGATAATATTTTGGACCACTTATGATTGTTCACGCGCCCCCATACTCCGCCCCTACGCGTGGGGAAGGTTCGTAAATGGGGGGACAATTTTGACCCTTTTGACCGACCCGACCCAGTTTGGGCCGACACGACCCGGTTTGACCAACATGACCCGACTGCCCGACCCTACCCATTGACCTTTGATCGACCGTTGACAGTTGAGTTTGAACAAAAAATCAAATTTTTCGGAAAGTCATATTTTATGTTTTTTGACGTCCTGAGTCCAAATCCAAAGTCCATTTTTCCAAATTCGAACCCAAAAGCCTTGAAATTAACAGACAAACCCGTTGATTTTGACTTTGACCAAAAAGTCAAAAATTTTGAAAAGTCATATTTTATGTTTTTCGACGTCCTGATCCCGATTCTGAAGTTCGTTTTGCCAGATTCAAACCCGAAGCCTACGAATTAACCCGTAAACCCGAAAGATACATATTTATCTAAGTGTTTTAATTCAGTTAATTGAACTGAATGGTAAAGGACTAATTATTGTTATGATATGTTAAAGGTACTCAGGGATCTCCTGACTATTTCACTGCTCGACCCGGTTCCTCCCGATCTGCCCGTCTTCTAGAGGCCGTGAATACTCATATAGTTCTGTAACCCTGTTAGTTATTCTGTTTAGAATAATATTCTGAATATGACCATTTTCTTATTTGGCTTAGGTTCTCGTTCAGTCGAAGAGCCTATTGAAGCTGGTGCTCGATAGATCTTCAAGACTTACCCTATTATCGAGGTGTGTTCCTTGTGTGCAGTATAAATTTTTTAAATATCTGTGTGAAATCTCATGTGCACATGTTTGTTTTATCTGATTTGAAATACAATGTTTGATCTTATTTGACCACTGTATGATTACCTGAATCCTGATTTACTGAAATGTAAAGCATGATTGCCTGACTTATGATTTCTGGATACTGGTTTACTAAACTGATTATCTGTCTGAACTCTGAATTACTATGACTAATGGTTATCGTCTAAAAAATGTTTTATTTGGGGTACTCTAGGTTCTGGTATGAAGACTCTGGCAGGTTTAGCCGCTGTTGGTAATTCCTCGGATAGGTTCAGTACCGGTTGGTAATTCCTTATGGACCTAAGGTGACCCTTGGGTAGGCTATGCAGCCTTGAGATTTTATTGGGTAAGCCTTTGTGGCCCTGAGAATTATCTTGGGTAGGCGCAGGCCCTAAGGTACTCCCTTAGGTTGTGCTGTTATGTGGAACTGCACATGGCGTTCGGTTGGAGGACGATTCAGAGTTTTTAAATTAAAAACTCCTATGATGTTTTAATGACTGTGATCTGTACTGGTTTTAAAAATCATAATTGTATGTTTTTTATGCACTATTGGGACACACTGAGCCTCTAGCTCACTTTTTAAACTGTTTTCCCCCTTTCAGATACTCTCGGATAGACACTCTGTATCAGGCACTTTGAGGATTGGTACATTTAGTTCATATCATTTTGTTGTAATGTTCTTTCTTCTGAACTGCTTTTAATTATGGTGACATGTGCCTTATTTTTGAAATATTTATCGTTTTATGATGTTTACTGTTTTTGCTACTCGTATTTGATTTATGATTCTTTGGATTTATTTCATGTTTTATTTTATTGAGTTGCTTTTAGTTTTATATTCAATAGTTGGGTTTTATCATTGTTTATATTATTTTATAAAGTCATTTGTAATATGATTATATTAACAATAAAGTTTTTGGAAAAATGTCTTTATGAATCATTAATGTAATCTGCTAGACTTAGTCGAAACGCATAGGCTGGGTCTAGGGGGTTACATGATGAATTAATTTTGGAGTTTGAGACCATGAACTCTGCTTATAAGAAATTGATTTCTAAATTTATAGCTAAAAATGATTTTCTTTTGAAAGCTAAAATAGACTTGGAAAATAAAAATGAAATGTTGAAAAAGGAGTTAGAGCTTTTAAAAATGAAATGTGAAATCTTTGAAAAAAAATTTTTGAACTAAACAAACTTCTTCTAGAAAACTAAAATGGATTTGAAAATCAAAATGAAATAATGAAGAAGGATTTAGAGATTTTAAAAATGAAATTTGAAAGTATTGAAAAAGAAAATTTTGATTTGAAAGTTAAGCTTGAACGCTTAACAAAAGAAAAAGAGACCATTTTAAATAATTCATCTAGTTCAATGATGACAATATGTTCACATTGTCATTATCATGGTCATAAGGAACATGCTTATCCTTTAAAGAAAGGAAAACGATTTAAAATTAGACATGTATGGATTCCAAAAGGAACAAGGGGCATTGAAACTAACATTCAAGGATCCAAATCAATTTGGATACCAAAATCTACTTAAATGTCTCTTGTAGGTGTTGGGAGCAAATGGTGATGAAGGTTATGATATTCAAGATTCTCTAGCCACACATGAAAAAGAATGAGTAACCTCTAAACTTAATGTTATTATTATTTGGTTGCTCATTTAGTCTATGCATGCATGAGCTTTTGATTTTTAAATAATTATGTTTATTTTTAAACTCATGTATGTTGAAAAATATCTTATGATGAACATTTTAGATCTTGAGTATTTTTTAATTTAGTTCATCATAATAAATTTTGGTCAAAATTGTTTTACAATGTAAATGATATCTTTCTAAAATTGATATCAATTTATCAATAATATGATTTTACAAAATTTGACCTTAATTTTTTTTAATGTTTATGCAAGTAATTCAAGTTATAAATGTTATCTCTCTAACAATTGATATCAATTTTTTAATGTATAACATTTTTGCAAAACTTTAGCATATGCTCTTAATCTCGATAATCGATATTGCATAATGTTTTATATATGAATGGGTTGAAGCATAATCTATTGAGTATTAGTCAATTATGCGATAAAGGATACAATGTCTTATTTGAATCAAATGGTTGTTAAGTAATCGACATTGCATCTAATCAGATTATGCTTATTGGTCATAGAATAAGAAACATTTAGATGGTGCATTTAGATTCAATAATATGACTAATTTGTGCCTAGTTGCTAAGGATGAACATGATAGTTGGTTATGGCATAGGACTAGGACATACAGCATGAATGTTTTACAAAGACTAATTCAAGGAGATTTAGTAAGAGGATTGCCAAAGCTAAAATTTGACAAAGATAAAATTTGTGATGTATGTGCTAAAGGAAAACACAAAAGAGCTTCCTTTAAATCCATTAATGATGTATCAACTAGTAGAGTATTAAGATTGATATATATTGATATTTTTGGACCAATTAGGATTATTAGCTTGGGTGGAAACAATAGCATTTGTCTTGGTAGATGACTACTCTAGATATACTTGGGTTCTATTCTTAAGTACTAAAGGTGAAGCATTAGTAAATTTCATCACATTTTTAAAAGTAATCCAAAACGAAAAGGTTACTCCATCTCTAGTGTTAGGAGTGATCATGGTATTGAATTTGAAAATCTTGGATTTATTGAGTTTTGTAATTCTAATGGTATTAGCCATAATTTCAGTACCAAGAACCCCTCAACAAAATAGAGTTGTTGAGAGGAAAAAACAGAACTTTAGAAGAAATGCCTGGAATCATGCTTTGTGAAAACAATTTGCCAAAATTTTTTGGAAGTCACAAATACCGCTTGTTATGTTATTAATCGAGTAATGATAAGGCCTATTTTAAAGAAAACTCCAAATGAAATTTTCAAAAATAAAAGCCTAACATTAGTTATTTTCATCCTTTTGGATGTAAATGCTTTATAAAGCTTATCGGGTATTTAATAAAAGAACTTTAGTGGTAGAAGAGTCTATACATGTTTTCGATGATAATCCCCTTCGAGGAAGGATTCTTATGAATGATGATGTAGGTATTGTAACGAACATGAAGTTAGACATGACGTTAGAGAACCAATCATCAAAGGAAGAAGTAAAAGTTGAGGAAACTCACGATGTTCTCGAGAATCCAACCATTGAAGAAAGAGAAGTCACTTACCCAAGAGAGTACAACTATGTCAAGGATGGTGAAATTATATGTGATCCATAAAAGGGGTAACAACTCGATCTTCTCTTAGAAATATTTAATTATGTTGCATTTATTTCATGCATAGAGCCTAAGAATCAAATAAGCATTAGATAATGAAAATTGGATTATGGCTATGCAAGAAGATTAAATCAATTTGACAAAGTAAGTATGGACATTAGTTGAAAGGCCTAGTAATAAATCGACTATAGGACTAGATGGTATTTAGAATAAGCTCAATGAAAGTGGTAATATAGTGAGGAACAAGGTTAGACTTATTGCTCAAGGGTATACTCAAGAAGAGGGTATAGATTTTGATGAGACATACGCTCGTAGTTAGGATGAAAGCAATAAGAATGTTATTAGCATTTGCATGTTTCAATGAATTTAAATGATATCAAATGGATGTTAAAAGTGCATTTTTAAATGGTTTTATAAAAGAAGAAGTGTATGTGGAACAACCTCTTGGTTTTGAAGACTTAAAATTTCCTAATCACGTTTTTAAATTGACAAAAGCGCTTTATGGTTTAAAATAAGCTCCTAGAGATTGGTATGAAAGATTCTCAAACATTTTAATGAAAAAGGTTTTTCAAAAGGAAGGTTGATGCTACAATGTTTTTAAAGCGAAAAGGTAAAGATTTTTAGTAGTTTCAAATTTATGTTGATGATATCATATTTGGTTCTACTAATGATACTCTTTGCCAAGAATTCTCTAAGCTAATGCAAGGTGAATTTGAGAAGAGCATGATGGGGGAGATTTCATATTTCTTTGGGCTCCAAATCAAGAAAAGAAAAGATGGTATCTTCATCAACCAAGCAAATTACGTTAAAGATATGCTAAAAAGTTTGGAATAAAATGGAAAACCCCAAGCCACTCCAATGAGCTCATCTACAAGCTTGACAATATGAAAGAGGTAAATGTGTGGATGTTAAATTATATAGGTTGATGATTGGTTCTTTACTTTATCTCACCGCAAGTAGACCATACATCATGTTAGTGTTTGCTTATGTGCTAGATTTCAATCATGCCATAAGGAATCAGATCTACTAGCCATTAAGAATCTTAGATACCTTAAGGACACTCCTAATTAGGACTTTGGTATCCTAGAGACTTTAGCTTTAGCTTACATGCCTTCTCTGATACGGATTATGGAGGATGCAAAATAGATAGGAAAAGTACCTCCGATACTTGTCAATTCCTAGTAAATATGCTAATTTCATGGTTTTCAAAGAAAAAAATAGTGTTGCATTATCTACCACTAAAGCGGAATAATTTCAGCGAGTAGTTGTTGCGCACAAGTTTTATGGATGAAACAACAAGTTTTAGTTATGGAATTGAAGTGGGTACCATACCTATTAAGTGTGACAATACTAGTGTTATTTGTCTCACTAAAAATCCCATCCAACACTCTAGAGCTAAACATATTGAAATAAGACATCATTTCATTAGAGATCATGTGAATAAAGGAGATGTAGTTCTAAAATCGATAAATGCTTTGAATCAATTAGCTGATATTTTTACAAAACCTTTAGATAAAGAAAGATTTTGGACACTTATGAGAGAATTATGTTTAACAAACATACCTTGATTTATTGTTTAAAATTTTAGCACTTTAATTAGAAAATGAAAAATGCTTATAAAAATAACATTTTTTAATGCATTCTATGCAAATAGTTAGGGTAGTTTATAATATTTAGTGAAAATTAATAATGTGTTCAAATAAAATTTAAGGATAGATTCGATTGATTGAACATTGTTAATTTTTGATCTATGAGTTACCAATACCACTAGATCTAATTAATTTAGCATTTTAAGTGCTTAAAATCAGATTTTGACTTTTTTGTGCACAGTGTATCCATACCTAGGTATCGATACATCCTCGCTATGTATCGATACACTATGAAAGTGTACCGATGTATTCCTTGAATGTGTATCGATACACTCCGGAGTGTATCGATACACTCGTCAGGTTTTAGGCTTAAATCCCTAAAATTCCTTATTTTCTCTAAACTTAAACTAAACACTCTCATGCCATTCCCTCTCCAAAATCGCCCAAATCTTCATTTTTGATCAAATCAACGATTACAGTCGGATTTCTTTCGTACTTCAACTCATAATCCTGCTACGATCAACAAATTCATGCAAATATCACTATATTCCACTCAATCCCAATTTTCAAGGTAATTTTTTCTAAAACCATTTTATTTTGATTCTTGAACATAGGACTAGTTTTAATTAGTTATAGGTTGAAGTATATCGGGAATTTGTTAGATTGTAGTATAAAACTAATCTACAACTAATTTCATTAAAACACACTATTTTTCAAAATTCTTTTTAAAATTTTGAAATAATACAAAAATGTTTTGAATTTTAAAATTGTTTTTTTTATTTAATTATGTTGATTTCATGAAAACTATATGTATTATGATTTTTCAAACATTATTTTCAAAATACTTCGTTACTGGTTTTCGTCTGAATCCTTCCAAAAAGGATTCTGTTTAAGTTAGCTCACTTTATCCTTGTTCGGGTTAATTATTCTCTGGACAAACTGGATAGATTATACATTTATGAGGTCGTTAGACTTCATGGGTTCTGTTGTCTATCATATGACGAGATCCAAGGTTCACTTCCAGTTCTAGAAGGCTTTGTACGAGCTCTGGGTACTCGTTTGAATTTAGTATAACTTTCATCCACAGATGGTCAGTCTGAGCGAGTTATTCAGGTGTTGGAGGATATGTTACGGGGTTATGTGATTGACTTCCATGGTAGTTGGGAAGATTTCTTGTCATTAGCCAAGTTTGCTTACAATAATAGTTACCAGACAAGTATTCACATGGCACCATACGAGGCTCTATATGGACGTAGATGTCGTACTCCTATATGTTGGAAAGTTTTGTATGATAGAAAAACTTTGGGTCCAGACTTGGTTCGAGAGATTGAAGATACTATTAGATTGATCTGTGATCGCCTAAGAGAGATATTTGATAAACATGAATCATAGGAAGATTAACGATGAAAGGATATCGAGTTTGAGGTGGGGGTCAGGTTTTTCTCAAGGTATCTCCATTGAAGAAAGTATTGAGATTTGGACGTAAAGGTAAGTCGAGTCCGAGATTTATTGGGTCGTATCGTATTTTGAAGAAAGTCAGGCCAGTTAGAGGTCAGTCGTATTCATGGTGTTTTTCATGTATCTATGTTGAGGCGATACCGTCCAGATCCAGGTCACATCATTCAGGTTGAGGAGGTAGAGTTGAGACCTGATTTTTCATATGAGGGGGAGCTCATTCAAATTTTAGAAAGGGATGAGCGAGTTCTTTGGATTAGGCCTACTCCAATGATCAAAGTTCAATGGAGTAATCGTGGCCCCTCAGAAACTACTTGGGAGACATTGGAGTCAATGGAGCCTTAGTTTCCGAATCTATTTTCATCAGGTAAATTTTGAGGAAAAAATTTCTGTTAAGGGGGAAGAGTTGTGACACCCCAAAATATGACCTAAAATTTTTCAAAGAATAATTTTTTATAAATTCAGGACTAAAGTAAAATTTTGAATTAATATCGAATTCAAATACAAATTAAATAAAGATGGAGGACCTATGGCATAATTTTTCCAATTTTCTTTTCAGGGGTTAATATAACCCCAAATCAGAGGGAAAATCTAACACACACACTCTCTTTCCCACTCCAGCATAAATATTTTTTAAGGAGGAATCTTTGATCGTCGATCTGTCACCGATCGTTGCTTCGTTTTCGACACCTCCCAAACCATCGTGTTTCTTGTATCCTCCTGAGTCCACCGGTGTCATTCTTATCTCTGTTGTCGCCTACATGTGAAGGGGTGAGGAAGATCAATTTTCCGACGTTTTGAAATCAAGCTCTCCGCTGTTAAAAATTGTAAACCGAACTTGTTAAGTGTCTCAAAATCCCTTAAAATAATTTTAGGAATTTATTGTAATTTTTCAGAGCCCCTAGGCCACTGCACGCACTGCCCTTACGCATGGGGAATGTCCGCCGCATGTGGATAGCTTTGAAAATCTGCTGGCCCGACCTGACCTGGTCCAATCCGATTTGACCCTACCCGACCCCACTTCCCGACCAGACTTGACCCGATCCGACCCGTTAACCCGTTAATTGTTAATTTTGACCAAAAAGTCAAAATTTTTGAAAAGTAATATTTTAAGTTTCTCAACGTCCTAAGTCTGATTCCGAAGTCCGTTTTACCAAATTATGACTCGGAAGGCCCAAATTAAGCTCGTTAACCCAATACTTCTTAGTATTTTTTGCATTTTTGCTTATTTATTTGAGATATGGTTATGGAATTGATCCAATAAGATACTTTTATGAAGGCACTCGTGTTTCACCTGAACAAGGGTCAATTAGGTCCGATGTTTTTTATTCGTCAGATCTGCCCGATCCGCGTTATATGAGAATTACCCGTAGGTTTCCGTAAATTATTTAAATAAAGGTTAAGATTATTCCTATTAGGATTTCGATATGGATTTTTCCGATTCGTAGGATCTAGCACTACCGCTGATCGTGATCGACAGACTCATTAGTAGGCTTCCTTATCCGATTACTCAGACTATTACAGGTGCGTTTCCTGACGGTGTTACCTTACTGTTTTAAACTATCGATCTGAATACTGATTATTTGATATCTGATTTACCGCATACTTTTGATATAATTTCTGGTTACGATATTTTTATACCGATTTCTAAATATTGCTTATCCGACATCTGATTTACCGTATATTAATGATTGGATTTCTGATTTCGTATTTCTATATATGATTTTAAAGCATGAAACATTTTTATATTTTTAAAGGATTAATCATCGTTTTCACTTGAATACATTCATATTTATTACTATCATTGAAGGGTATTGTTAGAGGAAGTATATCTGCAGGCTCCTCGGCTTTGTGCTCAGGGCCTTACTGGCTGTACGGTTGGGTGTATGGTTATGGGGAACCTACACATTCTGATGTGAACGGATGGGGGTAGTGTTCATGTTTTTTTAAAACATGTTTGATAAACCTATTTTACTGAAATATTTTATATGTATTTTTTATAAACACTGTATGGAGCACACTGGACTTTTTAGCTTATTCTGTAAATTTTAACCTTTTCAGATAACAGCAGACTGTAAAGTAGAAGACTTGGAATCAGAGGAGATTGACTACTTTTACTTTTGTACGATTATATATATCTATATGCCTTTCAGTTGTATTTGGTGACATGTGTTTTGCTACCATTTTGGATATATCCGTATTATCGATATTTTGTTCCATAAATGTTTATACGGTTTTCTGTGGTATTTTGATATATATATGTTTTATACATATATTTTTAAATATGAATAGAATCTCTGAATGCGATATGTGACCGCATAGGTCTGGGCCTAATGTTCAGGCCGGGTCCAAGGGGTTACAGAACACATATTTAGACATTGTTCATGCAATCGATGAAGGAATTACATAAATGAAGATCAAAGAGTTACAAGCAGATTTCTTAAGTTCAAAGACGAAACCTTTCCAAATCACTAAACTGACTGATCGAGAAATCCATTCTACCGAAGTATATACACGAGAATCATTTAAGATTTTCCAAGAAGAACTTCAATAATAAAGATTGTATCGACTTCAGGAATAGGTAAAAATGTCACATGAATCAATTTTTTTTATCAAAGTACAAAGAGAAGAAAAAGACTCTTGAAATTTGTTCTGACCTCATTTCAGAAAGCCTAACATGCTTCTTTAGAAAATTTAAGACAATCAAAATTCCACGTCGACATCAATTACACATATTGGAGAACATGGATTACACATCTTTGTTCAAGTCTTTGATTCTTATTAGGTGAACAAAGGATGCGAAAACTTTCTCACCAAATTTTATTTATTTCAATGTACCACCCATGGTTACGCAAATGGAACTGTTCGCTTCTCTATGTGCAACCGCAACTCGGTTATGCTAGATTTCATCAAAGAAAGATTGATAGAGATGTGGAAGTGGACGAATGATTGTTGCTCTAGTTAAGAAATCAAACCTAGAAAGCTCTAGACTCGATTTAGAAAGCATAAGGATTTGAATGGAAGAAGAAGATGATGGAATTATGGAATATGGATAATGTAGGGATTAGGGTTGTTGGAAAATCAAGAATAAAGATTAAGATAATAAAGAATAAGACAATAAAAATAAATAAAGACGAGTAAGATGAACATATAATAAAGAATTGATAAAGATATAATGACTTCGCCAAATTAGGGTTTATGGTCAAATCGTGGAGATAGTTGCATAGATGATATTGATAATGAAAATAGATATGATGGAAATACTTGGATAATTGTCTTATCGAATCCTTTAGTTGCAATGAAAAAGACAAACTCGATAAATGGCTCTAACCAGCCCTCCTAATTGCAATGAAAAGGCATACCAGAGTGTGAAGATCTATCTCACAATGAACTTGAAAACAACTTAATGAAAAGAAGCTTCGAAGGCACAAGTAATATACACTTGAAAAATTAAACTCTCAATGTATTGTATTCAAGAAAATATGTGATTACAAATTTGAATGAAGTTTCATTCATATAGAGAGGAGTTCTAAAAGTCCTAAATAGGAAATGAATAAAAAATAATAAACTAAACATGTTCTAGTTCTAACTCCTAAAAAATAATAATAAACTAAGAATAATGTTTTAACTCAATCTTAATTCCTAATGAAATAATAAATATAATATTAAACCCAAATAGGAATTTCTAAATGCACTGCCTTCACTCAAATGAGTGTAGCTTGAGTTCCCGATATCATATTGATGCAATTCAAGAACCGTTGGAAAGATAAGAGACAACCATTCATATCTCCATAAGACACATTGATCAAATAATCTTGTGGATCAATTGGAAGTGTTAGTCAATCTTCGTTTGATATGAGCCTTGTGATGCATGTATCACTAGTGAGTCTTTCAAAACAGCAAGGGATCAGATGAAAAGACTAATGGAAGAATTTGAAGACTTGTTTTCTATGAAAGATTCTTATCAACATAAAAAAGACGTTAATGGCATTTATAACCCTCCATGTAAACAAGACAAACGAAAAGAAGTTACAAAGAAAAAGGTACATACCAAAATTAGGTGATGTGGGTTCTGCAAACATGGAGGACGTAACAAAGTTACTTGTCCACAATTGAAAATTAAATTGCCAACAAGTTCACCACCA
This sequence comes from Hibiscus syriacus, assembly GCF_006381635.1. Classification (NCBI taxonomy): domain Eukaryota; kingdom Viridiplantae; phylum Streptophyta; class Magnoliopsida; order Malvales; family Malvaceae; genus Hibiscus; species Hibiscus syriacus. Next base: position 3,186,410 of record NW_024062770.1, read on the forward strand.
ACCGAGCCTGATTTCTTTGAGGATGAGTACATGGAACATTCTTAGACTAATAGAAATGATGAAAATTATGTGAGTTAGTTGGTATATATGATTTACCATAATGTATTACGATTTTACTCTTCCTTTCTTATTTAAATCTCCATTACGTCTTAGTAAAAGATTTTGGAGTACTGCAAGTATTAATATACATATACTGTAACGATAATAACACCTGGTATGTTAGACTTGCATGTAAAAAAATATGTATGCCTTTTCTAAACTAACATTAAATAGGCATTTAAATACATGTAAAAAAATAGGTATGCCTTTAACACTGCTGGCTTTCACTTTCTCGCGCTTACGAATCAAGCTACCATGACTGATTTCACCCCTTCTTATATTTATTTCATGGGAAACCAAATAAGTTAATATTCTCATATGATCCCAATCTCCAGTAAACTATATTTGAATTATCAGTCCATTACCACATCATTAATTTCAAATCGTATTTAAATTTATAAATATATATTTTATCTAATCACTTACCACATCCTCTCTTGTCCCCAAATATTCTGATTACATCCTCCTAATCATCACATGAATGTCACAATCAGCTCTGTATAATATAATTTATTGTCAAATATGATTTATACCACTATCACAAGTATTAGAAAAATTAAGTTTTAAAATTGTCAAAATGAATACTCATTCGATTTCTCTTTTGTTTTCTTCACCACCGATTTCAAATCTATCAATGGCAGCTTCGGCATGACAAATGCTTCTTTAAAAACCAGACGATTAAAACTTTTTTTCAAATGATCTCATATGCATTAAAATATTTAAACTTAGATCACCACCTTTATCTAAGATACAACATGCAATATAAATAACATTTTCAACAAGTTAATCACCAATTGTTCGCTTCTTCGAATCTCTTTTTCCCTTTACGAAGCAAGAGAATCATATAGCATTGCTTCCTGCAAAATCATATCTAACAACAATAAATACCAATGGCTTTCATTGTCATTAATTAGAAACAAGAGTTGCGTAATTACATGTCATATGTTATTTAAGAAAATAGAATATTTCTTTATAATACTTTAAATTAAAAAAGTAATTATTCTAATTGTATCACAATCGATAACTTTTGTATAGTCATTCATCAAGGGACCATAAACATCAGCAACATGCTTATAATGCACTTTCATGTTTAAAAGTATGATCTACAATTCCCCTTCAAATTGTTACTAATTTACCATCCATAACACTTCATTCTATATGTAAATTTACTAATTTAACTTATTGATATGTTGTATGGAAAGAACACAATCATTGATGAACTTGGACTCCTATGAGATTCCCACAACAGAGTCCAACCGACCATATCAATAATCTAACAAAGTTAATTAAGAAATTAATTATTAAATTGCATATCAATATCAATTTAAATAAAATGCAAAATTATTACAGTTTTCAACTAACTCCTCCGACAACTCATTCATTCGATTTTAATGTTCTTTAATGTATTTTTTGCCGAATTCAACAATAACTTCAGTGAGTCAAAAATATGTTTGGTAATATTTTTTCAAATCACAACTTAGTTAACCATGACTGCAATATATAATATTACCTCTTTGACAAAGAACTAGTCCATACATAAACACACAACGCATGTTCAGAATTTCCAATCCCTAATGATATTTGATCCCGCGACATTAGAAAAGAAAATATGAATACAAATATCCATCAATAATACAAATAATGAAGCACGTAAATATTATTTCCTTTTAAGTAGCAACCCAATATTAATCCATAATTACTTGCGCTAATAATTCAAGTCTCAACATAAACTTTTTAGGGATCATTTTAATTTCTAACGAATTTTTCATCTTTTCACTCTAACAACAATTGATTGCCACTATCCTTTGTAGTAGATCATGCACCTACAAAATTGAACTTATATTACTCACAACACTATAAGAAACAATATCAATCTCAATATCTATTATTCATCTTACCTTTTGCTTTTTTAGCAATGAATCTTTTATAGTTTCCTAAATCTAGGATCAGACACCTCTCCTAATCTGATGATCTTTTGTGGTTCATGTGTCTCCCCTTTCACCTTCACTCCACCGAACAATCATATATTGAATTTTTCAGATCATCAAATTTCTTTTCAATTGATTCAACATAAATCTGAATCTCATTCATTTCTACCTTCAATTCACTAACTTCATTCACCACTAAACCCTTTTTCAGTTCATCAACCTCATGAATGATTTTTTTCAATGTCACCAACACAACACTTATCTCCTTTATTTCACCACTCATTTATCAACTTCATTCACCACTCCATTGAATTTTTCATTCAATTTTTTGTCATACTCATTTACATCAAACTTAAGTAAATCATTCTTAAGTTTCAAAAATATCTTCCTTGCCTTTCTTAATCTCTTAGATAAGTTAATAACTCATTTTCATTGATTTTTCTAGTGATAGAAGTGGGTGAGAGCACAAAGAGGAAGAACAATTAAAAACATTTCCTTAGTTGAGATGTGGGTTGATTCTTTAGTTTCTAGGTGAAAGGTAAACATTTATAACCTTTCTACTACTTGTAGATCACCATGTATGACTATGATGCTTGTGTGAGTGTATGAAACCATTTGTATGCACTTGGGCACTTTAAATGCATGAAAACATGATTTGTTGTTACTTTTGTGTAAAGTAAAGGCCTATCATGTTCCTTAAGTGTTCTTTAAAAACCATTGGGGGCCTTAGGGTAACTTTATAAGTGATTTGGGGTAGTTTTCACGAGAGAAAATAGAGTTTTTGGGTTGAGGGTATCAGTACTATAAGAATAGTATCGATACTACCCATCGAGTAAGGGAAAAATTCAAAGAGATTTTGAGGGGATATCAATACTCAAACAAGGAGTATTGATACTGCTCATACAATATCGATACTTAGAGGCCTAATATCGATACTCGGGGACTTTCTCAAAAACATCAAAGTCAATTTTGGTATTGATACTCAAGGGAGTATAGATACTAGTGGTAGAGTATCGATACTCCCAATAGGGATACCGATACTGGGGTATTTTTTAAAACATTGAAATAAATTTTGGTATCGATACTCATAGGAGTACCGACACTAAAAAGGGTGAGTATCGATACTCCCAAACGAGTATCGATATCGAGTTTAATTTTCAAATATCGAAGGAAATTTGGTACCAATACTCAACTGAGTATCAATACCACAAGAGGGAGAGTATCGATACCCAAGGATGAGTACTGGTACCATCGTGATTGTTTGGGAAATAAGGCTAGTTTTAGATAGCGGAACAAAGTTGGACTTTAATCGAGAGGGGAAACTCCACAATAAGAATACAAGTGAAAGCCTTAATAATTGTGTGATAACATAAGGCCTTAACGAGGTAACATTCCATAAGACTTATGCCCTTGTTTGATGCTCGAGAAAATGATGACACCGAGTTACTTGAATGACCATTTTATGGTAGATTGACGATTATCTGGATATATCCAAACCACTGCTCATGCACTTTAAATTGTTGGTTGGATGGGGTATTGATGGTAAGTGACCCAACCATATCCGAAGTACTCTAAATGAGTAGTCTAGCATAGTGAGCTTTTGATGCTATGTGACCCAGACTCAGTTCGAGTTTCAGGGAGATGTTAATATTGTGTGTCCTAGGTCTCGTCTAAGGTTCTTTAGTAAGCGAAGAGGGGTGTGAGTTCTGTGATTCTAAGTAACCTCAAGCTACACCATGATGCTTACTCTTGTTGTTGTATTAGTGTTTGCAAATGTTCATGACCATACTTGCAACATGTTTATATGTTGGATGCATGTAGTATAGTAGGGTTATTTGTGTGGCACTGAGCTTGTGAATCTCAATGCATTGAATTTATTTCATTGCACATGTACTTAGGTACCAGTCGAGGAGCTCGTAGTCAGACTTCAGATTTCCAGACTCGATCATTTTTTAGAGTACTTCTCAAATACTGTATAGGGCATGTAATGTCATAAACCATATTTTTTGTTTGATTCTTAAACATTATTTTACATTTATGTATTTTGGATACAAATATTAGGAGCTCCCCCGTATTTCAAAATATTTATATTTCACAAATGTATATTACCTTGGGTATTTCATATCATATCTGAATGCTAAATTGATTAACGATTTAAAAAAATAATGGTTAACAACTTAGGTGGTTTCGTGTGATATTCTAATCATTCGGATTTTGGGTCAGATTAGATTATAGTGTTACATTCAAACTCATTTAATGCCTACCATTCCTTACTCTACCATGTTTAAGAATATAATTTTGTTGTTACATTCAATCCTCTATGGTCAATTCATTAATGTGGGTAAAATCATCTCTACTGAACAATTTATATGTGCCCAAAAGAAAATTGGGTATTTATATTTTCCCTCCCTAATCACTACACTGAGCAAATAATAACAAGTGGTTTCCATTATCTTTGATCAGATTTTTTTTAGAATAGAAGTGCTATTACACCAACCTCTATCAAGAGAAAAATGTTGTGAGAAGGGATGGAGCCTGAACCGAAAGACGAAGGAACAAAATATGCCACTATTGCTGATGATATTGCACCCACTGTTGCACCTCAAGTAAGCTCAGCTCTACAAGTGTTGTAAAGTATTTTGGCTTCAATTCCACTAAAGCAAGACGAAATACTCTTAATACTGAGTTGTACTTTATAAAACCAATCTCAAATAGACCATGCACAAGTTCAATATTGGGAGTATGCGCAACATCATGATAGAGTAATTCGAAAGGTGTGTATGAAGAAATTTTGCAAAGTCGTGGTCATGTTTCTAAGTGAAATTTTGGAGGATCTTGCTCCACCAGAAGTATCGGATGCTGAAAATAGTTCTAAAAGAACTAACAAAGAGGACACTAAAAATGAGGGGGATGATGTTACCCAGGATGCTGAACCAGATAATAAAGATACTAAGTAGGAAGTTATTGTCGATGAGGAAAAAGGGAGGCTAATTCTAAGGCATCTACTTATGAAAATGTTATACACTCTAAGGAGGTCGATATTATGGTAATCGAGGAGGAGAAGTTTAGCCACCATGAGGAGAAACAAATTTATGAGAAAGATGCGAGTTTGAAAAAAGAAGCTGCTCGATAGCTACTTGATTTGAACGATGATAAAATTACTTGTGATGTTGTAGCTGAAGAGGAGTAGGGTCGTCAAGATGAAGAAATTATTCGTAATATTGTCGAGGATGTTCTGAAGGGAAATATGACTTATGTGCCTGGGGAAGTTGTTGTTATGCAAGTTGGCGATGCGTAGAGACAACCAAATGAAACCGATGGAAAGGATACTGATGTAGTATCTACAACTCCAGTCCCTGCTATTGCTATAGTAAAAGACACAATAACGTCAACTGAGACTAAGTACAAACTTTTTATAAAGACCAAAGTTTTAGTCAAGAAAATTTGCTTGAATCTAGTAACCCCATAGAAGTTAAACTAGGGGAGTATTGTGTCCCCCTCCCATGTTCATTTACTTTATTTTAATTGTTTGCATGTATTGAGGATAATGCAACCCTTGGGTTTGGAGGTGTGTTGTTTTCATAGTGTGTTATTTAGGGTAGAAAATTTCTTTAGTAGTGCATTTTATGTTATGTGATGTTTTACATTGTTGAGCATTTGTTAGCATTCTACTAACACTACAAGAAAATATACCTTTAATGAAACACGAACGATGACACACACTAATTTATGACTTGTAAAAAATGTGTGTCCTAAAAAATGTCATGTTTATTAAAATCTGAACGATTTATGACTTACAATAATGTGTGTCATATTTAATAGTCATAATCCAAAAAAATTAGCAAACACACGGAGTACAATTTTCATTGTGTGTCATCTCTAAAAGTCGTCTTTTAATTTATTTGAGTTTCTTCAACCCTTTTTGTATTATCGAGCCCACTTGAAGGCTGAAACCCTCTCAAACCGACACCATGGGTTCAATACACATGTTGATGATAACGGAGAATGGTTCAACACAATCCCATGCCGCTGTAGAGCTAGTTGGTGATGACCAGAAGCCTATTGCCTCCTCTAACGAGCGCCAGAGCCTGAGGCAACAAAAAAGAGGAGGTCGAGTATACTCTCTTTAGAGGCGGGTACTCGCGTGATGTGTCGCTGGAGGGACGACAAATATCATCCTATCGAAGTCATTGAACGCCATAAGATACATTTTTCTGAGCCTAATGATTATGAATATTACATTCATTACACCGAGTGTAAGATTTCTATTCTCCCTAGGGTTTCTAATTAAATTTAATTACTTTAGGTCTTTATTATTGCATTGAAAATTTTAGAATTATTTATGTTGGGAACTTTGGAAATTGTTATGTTTTTTTTTTGTTACGGCGATGATAATTAATAGGAGGCTAGATGAATGGGTGAAGCTTGAACAACTTGATCTTGATTCCGTGGAAACAATTGTTGATGTTAAGGTTGAAGACAAGGTAAAGTTTCTTTTAAAATGTCGAGCATTACATTTTAGTTACTTCTTTATTTGTGTTCTGAGGGTGTATTTATGTGAAGATTTTGCTCATGGGGTTCTTAGGTTACAAGCTTAAAAATGACTCGTCACCAAAAATGTAAGATTGATGAGACACACGTTGAGGTTGTAAGTAAATGCACACCTTTTGCTCGGTGATGTGTAAAGATCAGAGGCTACTTTGAAATTTCTACTTGTTGCTTTTGTAAAATTCTGTTATATGTAATTGTATGTTGCTTTCTTTTCTGCAGGGTCATGAAGAACTAGACGTTGCTACCTTGCGTGAGGATGAGGAATTCACAAAGGTGAAAAATATTTTGACCACAGAACTTGGAAGATATGAAATTGAGACATGGTACTTTTCCCCCTTTCCACCAGAATATAATGATTCATTAAAGTTGTACTTTTTTGAGTTTTGCCTCAACTTCATGAAATGAAAAGAGCAACTTCAAAGGCATATGGTGAGCTTTGCTTCAATGTAGTAATAAAAATTTCCACTTATAATACTTAGGGTTGCATTAGTTTATAGTAACTTAATTATTTACTATGTTCTAGTTTCTTTATAGTAACCTTGAATATTGTAATGTGATTTTACTTTTTTAATCATGAATATAAGTTTTGTTTACCACATATTTTTGTTCTGTATGTTTTGGCTGAAAGTAACTGAGTGTCAAATGATTTGATAGGTGATGCGTGACATTTCTTCTCTCTCCATGTATACTGTGGATTGAAGTCAATGATCTTGTCTTGGCAAGTGATACTTCTCATCTTGTTGCTGCTTTGCTTAATTTGTGCAGAAGACAAGAATTATCCTTCTATCGATCCTCTAATACTATACAAATTATGTAGGTTTAGATCTGTGAGTCGAGGTTTTCCTCGTTTTCTTTCCTTTTTGTCTTAATTGGTTAAGATAGAAACAATTATAAGATGTGTAGTTTGCTTGCTAAACTGCAAGTATCTAGTTTTTATGTATGATTGATTATCAATATATATTTTTCTTTAAGTACCTGGATATCACAAAAACTTAGTTAATGGTGCTGGTGTTATTCTTCATTTGTTTCTCAAATGGTTAAGAACAGAGCTTGTGTTTTAAGATCAGTATATGGCAAGAATAATCTTTATTCTCCATGTCTTCAATTAATATCTTAAATTGCATTCCCTGTAGTGTAATCTCCTATCTTATGACTTGATAAGATGGAATGTTGTACAGATGTAGGATATTGCTGCCTTGAAAAAAAAAAAGCTTTTGGAAATTCTTGGTGATATATATGTGTGTGTGTGTATTGTCTTTGATTTTACCCCTTTCTAATTGTTGCAGGTTACAAATGGGGCAGGCAGAATCAATATTAACTCTCTGTTTAATTTTTACTCCGTAGAGGAAGTGTGATTTGAAGCACCCCCCGGGGACAAAATATATCGAAGTAGTACATTGTCAATATTTGAGGTATATTCTTGAAAAGCTTTTACTGCTTCTACTTTCTGTTCCAAATCTCAAAAATGAAAAAGAAAAGTCTTTCCTCATTCTAGTTAAGTAAAATCTATATGATTATGGTTTTCTTTGAACCCACATTATTGTTTTTTCTTTTTGTAAATATAATTTTCACTGCTTTTTGTTTTTACATAAAATCAAATAATCATACAATTTTCTTGAAAGATATTTTGAAAAAAAGGTGGTGTATGCTGTTTTTAACTTCCAATACGAGCATATAAATGTTTTTCACCATTTTTCTTTTCTTTTTCCTATCCTTTTATTGTGTTTTCCTGCTTAAACATGTCTTGTTATAGAATGCGTCAGATCTTTGTTGACATTGGTATTCCTTTGTTCAAATATTTTGAGACAGGTTGATGGCAAAAAATCAAGGTTTATGGTTAGCAAAGTTGTTACTTGACCACAAGACCCTTTATTATGATGTTGACCTATTTTTATTCTATGTTTTGTGTGAATGTGATGATCAAGGTTGCCATATGGTTGGATACTTCTCCAATGTAGCTTCCATGTTTTTGTTGCATATGATTTGATGCGGCCTGGAGTTAAAATAAACCTTATAAGTCTGTGGTTGTTTTAATATTTTTTTGTTGTGATCTACTAACTATAATAGCATCATAGAGGTGATTTGATTTATAGAACTTATTGTCTATCCGTGAATTATAGCATCATTACCGATAGTGTGTTGGTTAAAAACTCTGTAGTTCTAATATTTAGCTTTGCTTAAGATGTTGTGGATCTTTCTTATTTCTTAAATATATATATATATATGTATTTCATTGATCACAATATTTAGACTGCGTTACCCTAACACAAACAAATATATTAGCATTTTGCATCTAATCATGGAGGAAAAGCATTAAGAGGAATCCTATAATTTTCTATGTATCCTCACCTTTCCTCCATATCAAAGGAAAGGTTATGGCAAATTTTTGATTGCATTTTGTAAGATCTATGCTTGCTATTTTCTTTTATGATTTTTCCCTTGTGATATGTCCTTTGGAATTTCATCCTATCGGTTATTAAATAGACCTTTATTGCTTATTTGTCTTTGTTTTGGACCACAACATATGAACTCTCAAAGAAAGAAGGTAAAGTTGGCACACCTGAAAGACCACTTTCCGACCTAGGTCTGTTGAGCCACAGAGGGTATTGGACAAGAGTTCTTTTAGACATCTTGAAGAAACATAAAGGAAATATTTCCATCTAGGTATCACTACTGAAGACATATATCAAGTCTAGTGGGATGTGATTTATGCAATTTCTTCTACTTTATCCACTGTGAAAACTTTAATTCCATAATGAAGTTAAAAATATTGTCATACATCTCCTCTTTTTTTCTTTTTTCTAATTTTTAAAATTTATTTTAATATATCCTAGAAGGGTATGCCTAGTAAACCTACTAGTGGATTTTAAAAATTTGGTTTGCAGTGGATGTGTTGCTGATATGAGTGGTTGAGTAGACTAAAGCCTACACGGTAAATATTCTTGAGTTCAACTCAACTAGACCCAACTATCAGAAAATTAAGTTGCAAGTTTGATTAGGAAAACCTCATCTCCTATTCAATAATATATGAAAAGCGAAATTTAGAGATATTGGATTTGAAAATTAAAACATGCTAAGACTACTTAAACCACTTCAATTTGTCCTGTGGACATTAAATTGAATCTGGGTATGTTTTCAGTCAAGCTTGTGTAGATTGTAAAGTGTGCACGATTGCTTTCAATTCAAAATGATTGTTGATCAGAGAATAGATGGGCTTACCTAGAAAATATAGACAATCATCCTTGACAACACTAGTGATTTTAGATCATCTTCCCATGTAGAAAATATAAAAAAAGTATAAACATGATGCTAAAAACATGCATGAATTGATTGGTTTGATGATGCTTCTGTTTTGTGTGATAAATTATTATTCTTGTTTAGCTGAGTGTTTATATCTACAATAAATTCTTGGTAAATTTTGGTTCAATATTGGTCACTGAATTATCGACTATTTCCTGCATGAACCTATTCGCTGCATGAACCTAGTGATATGACGGCCATAAAGGCCGAGGATATATCTACTACTCTTCAAAGTCTAGAACTGATACAATACAAGAAGGGGCAGCATGTTATATGTGCCAATCCTAAGGGTTTGGATCGTCATCTAAAAGTTGCAGCAGTGATCGTCATCTATGTTAGAAACCGTGTTTTGAAAGTGGTTGCACGTATGGTTGATAAACAACTTAAATATGTGGAGTCCGTGAAAGTGCAATGTGAGGATGATATGTTTGGGTATGAGAGTTTAACGTACATAACTTGGGAAGATTTTGAAGTGGTTTTTACTGTGGATGAGATGATTGGTTCTGCGATTACTTATTATATGATGTAAGTGCTTAATTTTAATTTTAGTAAAACATAATATATTTAATCATTTTAGTTTTTATATGTTAATATATAAGTACTTGTTTGAGGATAGCAAGAATGGGCCAAAAAGAGATCATGGAATTTTCTTTGTGAGCTCGTCTGCAATCTCGCCATTAGGACGTAAGGCAAAATTCAAAAATAGCAATGATGCAAGTAGAAGCGTTGCAGATCAATTGTCTCTAAGAAAGGACAATGACATCTTCCTAGTGCCATATAATCCCGAGTTTGCCTTTTTCATTTGATTTTTCATTTGATTATCAATATATTTTAGTAACTGTTTGTAGTGTCCTCGTCAGTTGGGAGGTACCTAGTGTGGATATTATGTTTGTAAGTTCATGAAAGAGATAGTCGAGAATGGACTTGAAGTGCTGGTCAACAAGAATGTAAGCAAACTTTTCTAATACACATCTTTCATACCATATATACACATTAGTCATACAACTATCATATGGACTTGAAGTAGGATGCTATTCTAAACAAATTAATGTAAGTACTTGTTAGCAAGACTGAAAACTGTGAATTCATGCGGTGATAATGTATATAATTTATATGGGAAGTTTTACTAATTAAATGTGTAAAATTTATTTTTATATATGCTTCAAAGAATGCATATGTAAAATTGGTCATTTTAGTACTCTTTGATAGTTATATACTTCACTTTAAATAAGTATAAATTATATACTTATTTCATATTTTTTACTTAGGTTGGCGACGGGAAGGAAGAATACACGGATGATGACATTGATGATATTCGCAAAGAATGGGTATCTTATGTGGAAAACTTTATTATGACATGATATTTTGTATCGACATATGATTACAATATTTTTTATAACTTAATGTTAATATATTGTATGAAAATGGATTGCTTATATATAATATGATATATATCTATTTAGTATTATGAGGCATTAATTGTGATTTAGTTTGATTATTTGTCAATCTACAATATATATATATAATTTACGACATAAAATCACGACACACGAATGTGTGTCATTTTTTTTAATGATGTGTGCTTCAATGACACGCAGCGTAAGTCGTAAATGTAAGTCATAAATGCGTGTCATAAATTTATGACACACAAATGTGTGTCATCTTCATTTATGACGAGGGCTTCAATGACGCGCAATGTGCATCATAAATACGTGTCATAAATGCGTGTCATAAATGCGCGTCATAGATGTATGACACATAATTGCTTGTCATATGAGATTTATGACAGCGACTTTAATGACATGCATTTGTGTGTCATTTGCACCCATAGATGACTTGCAATGTGCGTCATTAAAGGTGTTTTTTCTAGTAGTGTAAAGCATTAAAAATTTCATGGGTAATGTGCATGTTTAATGTAATTTATTCAAAGAAGTTTTTCGTAAAATTTTAATGATGACATATGATGAAAAAGTTAGAATAGTGAAATGCTATAGGAATGTTTTACAGAATTTTTACAATTAGGATCCATAAAAACCCCTTGACACAATAGGTGTATGTTCTCAATACTAAGAGACATTAGAAATTTTTGAACTTTAAATCTAACATATTTATTAGATGCTATAGCAATATGATTTCATGTAAAACTTTAAGAGAATTGCTAGAGGTGCCAAACTGGCTCTAGCCTAATAAATTGATCATGAAAACTTTTAGCTCAAGGATACTTCGATGCAAAGGAAAATCTAGTACGCTTAGTGAATACTAAGTAGGAAAGATAGTCTCGAATAACAAGAGTGAATGAAAGTATTCACATGATGACTTTACCTAAAAGGCTAGGGGTTCGTTGTTAACAACATCTTAATAATCAAATAATGGAAGGTAGTTATGATGAGCTGAAGCTCTAGTTTAGCTAATTTGTACTCTTGAGAAACTAGAGTGGCATGCACCTAACTCCAGTATTAGTTATAGGTTAAGAAGTTTGTAACAACATTAAAACTCAATAAGTGAGTAGGTATAATTATTTCTAATTTAGCTAAGAATTGATTAGATACACCGAGCTTCACACTACCACAATCTATGAATTCTAATGTCAATGAGTTGGCATTGCATTTCCTAATTTGAGATCATATATACGATGTATCTACTGCTGAAATTATATTCTGAGGGCTGAAAAGGGAAGTTAAAAATATGATTTAGTTTAACGATGTTATTCTACAACATTACTATTAGGAGTAGTTGCATTTAATAAATTTTTCTTGAAGACAAGCAAACACTTAGGTTTGGGGTGTGATAGCTCTCCAAAAGAATTATTTTTATGATCTTTTTACCTATGTTTAGTTTGAACTCCAACATTATTAGCATCATATTAGGATCATTTGTATATTTTTTTTACATTAGTTGCATCATGGGAATGAGCTTACATATATTGGGTTATTTTATGATATTTTGTTGAAAATTGTTACGTTGATGTTGTGGCATTCCTCAGTGTTATAGATAATGTCATGAAGCGATGCTTTGACAGGTCACTATGCAGAACTGCCAGTAATTTCTGAGTTAGAGATGGTTATTCTAGAAGGGGATAGCTGGCTGGACAACTATCATTTGGCCTAATTATCACTTGAAATATGGAGAACTTTTATTGGTTGACGGCTTGACATTTTAGCCTATAAATAGGAAAAGCATTCACACATTTTCACGACTCTTTTTCTTCTTAAAATATTAATCTCCACATAAAATCCATGGATGCCCAAGTCCTTCGTTGGGAAGTGCAGTAGTAGTTGGGGGAGCTTTACCGTGTAGCAGCAGTGATCAAGAGGATTCATATCTATGTTGTTTCTTTTATTGAGATAGGGAAGTTACAATTTAGTGTGAATGTTTTTCATAGCTGGGGATGATAATTGGTTTCGAATACTATGTGTTTGCTTAAATCTTTTTATTATGTTTAATGACTAAACTTTATTTTCATATGCTACTGAATTTAGGAGATGATTTTAGAAATAAAATTATCTTTATGTGTGGATATTCTATGATTTTTAGAAATTAAAGTTATGGATGTTTCATATAATTTTTTTTATCAGCATTGGTGTTGAGAAAAGCAAGTTAGTATAATGAGATGTATCCTACCACTTGTCATGCATTGTTAATTGTTTAATTACTTGGAGTAGTGAAGATTGATTCTTGTTAATTAAATGTTGTTAATATTTTTGTGAAACATGAACATATTGTTTTTAGCATCATCGTAATAGAAGTTGCCATATATCATCTGCATACATTTAATCCTTGATCTTATGCTCATCTAGTTGTTATAGTACTACGTGACATTTACCTTTATAAATTAACCATTTTCTAGTTGTCTTTTATTTCAACATTTCGACCAATATGTTTTAAAACTTGCCACATACCTATTTTGTAATATTTTTTGTCCTCTGTGGGTTCGAAATCCAAAGCTATTAAACCTTCCACTTTATTACGTGAATACAATAGTGTATGCTTGCAGTTATATATAGAGTTATCATAGCATCATTTAGGTAGGAACTTCCATTCGAGCCATTGCTCGACTCTGTAATGTTTATTTGTAAACCAATCTTCAAACCTAAGAGGCTTCAGAAAGCCAAAGAAGAATTTTGATGTTGCCCCTTCAGTATTAATATATTTGTATAAATAGATCAATCGACTATTGTTTGGTAAATTATGGGTCAGGTTTTAAATCTTTATTTGGTAACATGTGTAATTTTTCACTTGTCGAACTCCACCTACCAGACCCTGGGGTAGATTAAATGAATAATAAATGACATGAATCACTTGTATTCTCAATGTTCATCCCTTATTTGTGTTTCATACTCCAAGCAATAGCGAAGAACAAAGAATCAAATTTCCCCTCCCCCGCCGTTTGGGTGGGTTTTTGTTTGGATTAAAACTCAACATCGTTTTTTCATGCTTTAATTGGGGCCTTGTTCGCCTGTCCCTATGCTTCGTTGGGCGATGACAAGTGGGTGGACATTCGACGATGAAGACAGTGGCCAGAGATAGCCGAAGGTTGATGAAAATAAGATTTGAAATTAAGTAGTTTAATATTTTGAGGGTTTTTTTAATTTTAAACAATTTAGGGTTTTCTATATAAAAATCATTATTTTAAATTTTTATTTTAAATAAATAAAAATTATATAAATGTGATACGTGTAACTTAATGGAATATTTTAACGACTATTACGGTTGAGGCATTTAAAATGATAATGTTTGTAATGTTAGACGCATGGATCAACCGAAAAAAATTATACACCTAATAAAATAGGGAAAATGTATAATTTTGGCATTTTTTATTAAGCTAATAGTTTACTATGAAAATAAATTCAAGTTTTGCATAAATTTATATATTCATATTTGGATAATACCACCCAATTTAGGGCCATAAAATCATTAAGAGCTTTTACTAGGCTCAACCTCTCATTTATAAACTCGGTGAATTCATCAAGTCCATTTTGAAGACCACCCACAACTTAGTCTATGAATTCATTAAGAGTATAAAACACAACCTCTCAAGTGTACACGATACACTATAAGGATTGGTAGGAGTGTACGATGTGAATTACTAATAAATTGGGCTTAGGTCTCATCCCTCTCGACAAATCAATAACCTTTTTTCTATATAACCCTTTAGTTAAGGGATCAACAAGTTCCTTTCAGATTTTAAGTACTCTAAAGCGAGTGCTCCATTCTTTATAATATTTCTCAAAGATTCATGTCTTATCTTTATGTGTCTCTTCTTACCATTGTAAGATTGATTATTAGCAATGCATATCGCGGCCTGTGAATCACATAATAACGACATTAGAGGTACAGGTGTTCCCTAAAAATGAATCTCTGCAAGTATATTCCTAAGCCATTAGGCCTCTTGTCTAACTAAATCAAGAGCAATGAACTCTTATTATACGGTGGAGAAAGCAATGCACATTTGTTTTACAAATTTATAGGAAATAGTTGCTCCACCTAAAATAAAATATACCCACTAGTGGAACTTACTTTATCATTTTCAACTACCTAATTTGTATAGCAATATCCTTCAAGGACTGAAGGGTATCCAACAAATTTATGTTCATATTTTATTGTACCTTTAAGGTATATAAGTAAGTGATTAAGATCATTTCAATGATAACCACTAGGACTGCGAGAATATTTACTTAACCTACTAACAACATAGGCAATATCATGTCGAGTATAGCTCATTAAGAACATTAGGCTTCCAATAATCTTTGTATATTCAGATTGTTAGTCAATATTCCAATTTTTTTAGTTCAATGGTAGGATCATAAGGAGTACTTACATGGATTACATCAAAACTATTAAACTTTTTCAAAACTCTCTATGTATAAGATTGGTTTAACGAGTACCCCTTATCTAGTTTAGTCACTTTTACTCCTGAAATTACATCAACTTCTCCCAAATCAATCATTTCAAAATTAGTAGATAAAATTCTTTAGACTTTTTAATGAATTTTAGATGTGTACTAAAAATTAGTAAGTCATCTACATAAAGAATTATGATAATAAAATAACATCTAAACATTTTAGAATACACACATGCATTTGCACCATTAACTATAAAATCATAACTAAGAATAGTTTTATGAAATTTCTCATACCATTGTTTTGGAGCTTGTTTGAGACCATATAAATATTTTTTATTCTACAAACTTTATTTTTTCTTCCCAGGTGCCATGAATCCTGGAGGTCTCCATGTAATACTCCTCGTCCAAATCACCATTCAAAATGATGTATTCATATCTATTTTATGGATCAAAAAATTGGGAATGGAAGCTAAAGTAAATAAATAGAGATTTTAGTAACAAGAGAATATGCATAAAAAAAGTCAATCCAACCTTTTGAGAAAAGCCTTTTATGACAAGTCTTGCCTTATATCTTTGTATAGTTCTATCCGTTCTAAACTTCTTTCTAAAGACCCATTTATTACTTACAGGTTTAAAACCATAAGGAAAATCTAATAACTCCCATGTATGATTTTATAAAATGGATTCTAATTCATCTTTAATAGCATCTCTCCAAAACTAGCAACAATGGAACTAATAGCTTCATCATATGTTTTTGTATCTTCATCTATTAAAATTGAATTTGTTATAGAATCAATGATTGAGTCTAAATCATAAATATCAATTATGAAAGAAGTAAGGAAGTCAGGTCCAAATCTAGTTGTTACCTTTTATATTGTACTCCTTCGAGGTTCATCATCATTTAATCATCTCTAAAAGTTTTCCTAGAAGAAGTAATATTCTCATCTAATTTCAAGTCATGATTAATGTTCTTTTTAAGAGGAAACTATTTTCAAAGAATATTGCATCTCTGGATTCACATATTGAATAATCATGCAAGAGCATAAATCTATAAACAACACTAATTAAAGCATAACCAATAAACACAACATCAATAGTTTTATACCCAATAGTGTTGTTTTTAAAAACAAGTAACCCAACATTTGCTAAGCACCCCTACACTTTTAGATAATATAAATTAGGAGTATGTCATTTCCACAACTCATATGGGATACAATCTAACATTTTATGAGGCACTCTATTAAAACTATGATTAGCAGAAAGTATGGTCTCTCCCCACATACTATTAGATAAACCAGAGCTAAGTAAACAAGCATTCATCATTTCTTTTAAAGTTCTATTATTTCTTTCAGCTATGCCATTTTGTTGTAGAGTGTAAGGGGTAGAAAGCTCATGAATAATGTATTCTTTCTCACAATTTTCTTTAAGAAGATTAGCCATATATTCTCTTCCCCTATCGGATCTAATTATTTTTATTCTTTTATCAAGTTGGTTTTCTACATCTTCTTTACATACTAAAAATTCTTTTTCCGCTTCATCTTTAGACCTCAAGAGATAAACTTTAGAAAATCTAAAGTAATCATAAAAAAGTGATATAATATCTTTTTCCACTTTTACTCTTTGTATTTCTAAAGTATGCTAAATTTGAATGAAAAAATCTAAAAGTTCAGTTTGTCTAGAAGTAACATATTTAAAGGTAGGTCTATCATGATTTGATTCAACAAAAAATTCACATTTATTAAAGTTGGTTTCATCTAGATTATGAACCATGTTAATCTGTTTTAACCTTTCTAAAGAGTAAATGTTCACATGATCTAATCTAGCATGCAACATATCATAATTCTCAACGATATAGAAGAATTAGATGTCTTATTCATAACATTAGTCATAGTTTCAATCACAAAGAGCCCCTCACATAAATAACCTTCCCCCACTTAATCACCATTACGACATAATACAAACTTATCATATTTAAATACTAATTTAATTCCCACTTTATTCAAGATTCCATCATTAATAAGATTTCTAGGCAAAGCAGTAACATACAGAACATTATGCAGAGCTAGTGTTTTTCCAGAAGTAAGTTTAAGTAAGATTTTTCCTTTACTAAGTACTTCTGAACTACTAGGGTTTCCTATGTAGACTTGTTCAACTTTATCTATATCTTCAAACTCGGTGAACATTTCTCTATTAGCATATAAGTGTTTGGAAGAACTAGCACTACCCAATCAGTGTGATTTTCCACCAAATTTACCTCAGAGACCTCAACATCAATCACCTAGTCTAGATTCTCGATCAAATTTTTGAAAGCCATGTCCTAACAGTAAGTAGATTGGTAAATTACATCTGAATTGTTGGAAAAATAACTTATTGCAAAACAAAAGATTAACACTAACTGGAAAAATAAATAAGACTAAATAATATTACTAGGTTGTGTAGTTGTTGCCTTATAAGCAATTTCGCCTGAACTGATGAAATCCCTAAAATGGAAGTTGCCCTTTAAGGTTAATACAATCTTCCAAGTTTCGTACACCCGAAATAAGAAAGTGGAACTTGGAACAATTTTTTTCTGGAAGAAAAATAATATTTTATCTAGAGTAAAATCTACCAGAAAAATAAAAACTTCACTATGCTTTATGAATAAAGAAAATATAGAAGATGTGAGAAGAATGAAGAGACGTGTGATTTGAAAATGAAGGAGAGAGCCTCCTTTTATAGCTAAAAATGATGGCATTTAGGTAAAATTATCAAGAGAAAATTCAGCAAAATAATCTCCCAAAAAACTCAACTTCCCTTATTTTCTCAACCTTTGAATTTTAATTAATTTAAAGTTGAAAATTCAAATAGATTTGTTTCTATTTTTTGCATTATTATTATATATATAACCAACACTTTGTTGTTTGAATGATATGAAAATTTGCATATTTCCTTAAAATAAGTTTGATGCATGCACGACTACCTTCCTTAAATCATTTTTGATAACATTTTTGGATTGTTTTACCAAGACAAGTTGACAGCTTTCGAGAAGCATAAATAAAATCAAATAAGTTCAAATCAATAATTTTAAAGCAAGCTCGGATATTTGAAACCTTTTGTCAATACAAAGGAAAAACCTCCACTATACGTAGGGATGGGCATAGGTCGGGTTTCGGCCAACTTGATCCCACCCGAAAATTTTACATCCTTCACCTGACCCGAAAAATATATACCCTTCACCCGACTCAAACCCGACCCAATTTTGGAGATAAAATCCGGACTCGATCCGACCCGACCCAAATAATAAAAATATTATTTTTATTCAATAAAAGTAGTGATTTAATTAAGATAATAATATAGAGGGGTATTATTATAATTATTCCAAAATATATAAGGTAAAATTATATTTTTCCACGTCGGGTCAGGTCGGTATTTTTCACCTAAACCTGAATCTGACCTGACCCAACCCAAACATCACCTTTACCCAACCCGATTCGGAATCCTTTGGGTTCAGGCCCATGCCCATCACTAACTATACTTGTTGTGATTACAAAAGCTTGAAACCATTTTTAGTATTGCTACATATTTGTTTTAATTATTACATTTTCATATGTCTTCACATTAGCTTGTCACATATGCATCATTTTTTGTGAGGTTCTTACTTGACGTGCTTTAGACGTATGAATTGAGGCGTTTGCATGTGACTTGCTTGCTTATGTTCACACTACAAAAGCTACATGAATAATGCACGACCCAAATTATCGTAGTGGTTAAAAGAATTATTGTTATTCATGTAGGTCCTGAGTTCGAGCACCAACAACTACATTAGTGTTGAATGATCATTCATTGCCAAATGGTTGAGAGTATTTAGAACATATACTACTTTATAATCACCTTAGCTTAAAAAAACTACATGAGATATAAAAATATGAAATCAAAGTAGCTAACGTTTTAGTTAATTCACGAACATGTAACACCCTAATCCGATCCGACCCAAATACAAAGGATTAAAGTGTTATATGGAATCACCCAAATGGCTAACCATTTCTTTTAAAACATTTTTTCTCAAAACTATTCATAGCATAGAAATAAAATGGTAATCCGAAATAAATAACATAGTTTAAGTTTACAAAATAAGGAGCTCCAAATAATACATAGAGAACACTCAAAATAAGTATATAAAATAGAGTTATGGTTTAATACATGCAAGGCCTATGATATACATGCCCACTAAAATAACTCGAGTCTTGCTCTTATCAATGGCGTTATAACCTCAAATTTGGGTATAGTGATCCTCTACTATGACCCAATTACTTGCAAAAAACACATTTTAAACACCGAGCCACAAGCTCATTGACACACAAATAACTCTACTCACTATATGTATTCATAATATGAGCATGCTTACAAGTATATAAGAAAATATAATACTATCAATTCCATCAATGCTATCAAGTTTATCCAATGCATGGCCACATAACACTCCCAAGCACAACATGACAAAAATGATGATGTTCGGGTCATGGAGCTCAAAAACTCATTGATAACACATAAGTAGGCATCATGGTGTAGTTTGGGGTTAATGTGCATACATGACTCACACCTATCTAGCCTACGAACTAGGTACTTTGGATAAGATCTGGGTCACACTTGCATTAGGAATGTACATTTAGTGACCCCACATGACCAATACCTCTTGGGTGAGACTTGGGTCACTCTCGCATCAGAAACGAACACCCAACTAGCCTAATAGTTTAAAGTAAAGGGTTGATTATAGTTCATAGGAGCATTAAAGTGTCACCCAACTAGCAACCCCTAATGCATCAGCATGGTTCTTAGGATATTCGGATAACCTATCATACACAATTGATAATTGTCATACATAAGTAACTTGGGTGTCCTTATCATTTCTGGAGTGTCAAAAAAGGAATAAGTCCTATGGAATCTTATCTTATAAGGTTCTTATAATTATCAAAGAGATCAATACGTTATCATCACTATGGCATGAGTCTCATGCTTCTCTTAGTCCAAATTAAGGGCTTTGCAATGATTACATTGGGTCTCTAACCTCCATATCATTATCTTTTTATTATTATTGGGTCTTCATTATCAAGTTTTCACTTTAGAGCTAATTGCGTCTGACAAGTGTCAAATTTATCAAATAAAAATAATTCATAATTCTCAAATAAATAAATAAAGTAGTATAGAGAAGTAGGGCCAATCCATATGGACTAAGAAAGTTTTATAATGTTGTTTCTCAACTTGAATCAACTGCAAGAAAATAAAATGGACATTTAAAATTAATGAAAAAATGAATAGATAAATAAATATATAAATAATGAATAAAAATATAATAATGAATAAAGTAGATAAAGTAGAAGAATTCAATATAGGTGATATAGCCTCAGGTTTTGTTTAGCCTCAATTTCGATAAATCATCAAAATAAAATTTTCCCTTCGTGATGTATACCAATTACAGTAAACAAGACCCAACCCCTCTAACTAACTCTTATCTCCGATTAATCAAAATTTCCTAGCCTATATTTGAAATCTAATCTTTATTGGTCTAGCCACGTCTATCGTCGTTAGATCCAAAATAACTTTAATTTCTGAAAAAGCCAAACTCGAATTATATCGTCTCACCAAGAATCAAAATTGATCTTGATTCACTTAACAAAATGCCACTAAGTTTGTTCACAAGAAGACAAATTACGACCAACCGATCCAAGTTCCATACTTCAAGCAAAAGTCTTCAAATCAGCGTGCACCTTTTAAGTTGAAGATGTAATAACTTTTAAAATAATGATCGATTGTCACTCTCAGTTTCCAAAGAATCAAGAATACAATCTGAAGGTATGATGATCAATATTCAATTCTCACGAATGGAATCAACTTTTGCAAAAACCTTTGGCTAAGTAGAAGTTTAGCCAAGCATGGATTGGATTATGCTTAGCATTGTGAAAAGAAAATATGAGAGAAAATAAAGAAAGAAATATGGAGATAAAGGAAAGTAGAACTTCAATAAATAACCATGGAAAATTAATTCCAATATGAGTTTTAACTGTTGAACCTAAGGGGTATTTATAACCCAAGAGTTCTAAGAAAATAAAATAACTCATTCCTAAAATAGTCTAACTAAAATCATAATAAGAGCTCTAATAAAATAACTAATTCTTAAATCAAATAATAATAGAATAATCAAACTAAAAATCCTAAATTAAAAAGGTTTAATAAAAGATAAATATTTAAGCCTTTTGGTTGAATTCTTCTTCATCTTCTGGATAGTCTTATCCTAGGTAAATTCTAAATTAAATATTCAAGGAAGTTCTTCTTGTTTTCTATAAGATGTCGAATGAACAGTCGAAATCTACTAGTTTTTAGGCTAATTAATCTAATAAAGCTCATGTTCAAAATAAACTCAAAATATAGGTAAAATAGTTATATCCAAGCGATAAATGAGAGACAAATAATAAAAATCTGTAATATTAAACTCTCATCAAATTCCCCTCACTTATTCAATGTTTTTCCTCAAGTATACTTCAATTTAAATTTCCCTCATTCGCCAAATATTAACTTGAAAGTTTATGTTAAATCCCAAGTATATGCATGGATTGAAGAACTTAGACAAGATAATCAAACAAAAGTGACAATATAATCCAATAAACAATTAATGATCAGTGTCAAATTAGTTAATATTTTATGTTAATTACTCATTGATTCTTGGTTTTGTTGTTTATTTGGGTGTTTTCTGTAACACCCCTAACTCGTATAATACCTATACAGATTATAGATGTCACCCGAATTTTCGAAAACCATTTCCAATTTCAAATATGATTTAAAATTATTTTCTTAAAATGGTAAATGATAATATATAATATCATACCCGTGAACAGTGTATCGATGCACTGCTATAGTAACATAAATAGTGTACCATGTACAAAAACATCGAATTAAAATTGTATATCGATGCATACTATAGTACTCCTACAGCAACTGCTACAGTATTTCTGAAAATACATATAAAACTCATAAAATTTTAACCTTTCATCACTATAAAATTTACCATTTTCTTTCCAAATTTATTCAACAAAATAAATTAAATATTATTAATTACATGGCACTTTCTAATTTATATTTCATTATAGGATGTCTTACTGATATTGTAATATACTCCTCGATGTTTGATGTCACTTTGAACTCTTTCTTCCCTTACTGGCTTCTTACCTACGCGTGAATATCATCACACGCTAAGTATAAACTTAGTGAGGCAATTTAAAACAGTAAACAATGCAATACAATTCATGCATGAATTTGAATGACAAATTCAAAATGCCATAAAATCATGTTATTTTCATATCCAATATTTTACCATGATCAAAATAATATATAATCTCTTACCATTTCCCATAAGCTCGTAAGCTTATTTTAGCAATATACTTACCATTTAATACCATAAGCTCGTAAGCTTATTTTACCAATATACTTACCATCTAATACCATAAGATCGTAAGCTTATTTTACCAATATACTTACCATTTAATACCATAAGCTAGTAAGCTTATTTTACCAATACACTTTCCATTTAATACCATAAGCTCGTAAGCTTATTTACCAATATATTTACCATTAATAGCATAAGCTCGTAAGCTTATTTTACCAATATACTTACCATTTAATACCATAAGTTCTTAAGCTTATTTTACCAATACACTTGCCATTATTCTATAACCATTTACCATAGACAATAGCCCAATATAACACCCTGAGGACCCTGGGTATTCGAGTAATATACATGCACCGTAGTACTAAACCTGCACTAAGCTTACGCCATAGTGCTAATCCAGATATGACACATAAGGTCGTGCCCACCACCTACACTAAGCTTACGCTATAGTGGTACTCCGGACATGATATATAAGGTCGTATCCACCTTTCCCGCACTTAGTGCCCTTTCACACTATAGTGCTATTATAAACCTGCAGCTGCTATATGCCAACTATACCTTGTCCCTCAATGACTTACTTGGGCATACACTCTATTTTATTTGATCCATCCATGGCAAAGTATAATATCAATATTTAACATTGGGCAGTTCATACCCGAAAACATTCATGGTAAAATATCAATTTTTCATAATCAGTACATTTTGATTTCATACCCTGACATTTCAATGTCATGTCAAAGTTATAAAATGACATATATCATGCTGATATAAACAATGTCGACTTATCGCAAGTCTTCCTAATGATGTATACAACATCCATGTATAATGTCATGCATGTATTGCACTCACCTTGACACTTTATAATTTCCAAAATATGTGCCTCACTATGTTCCACCATAAACCCTTTTTATACTTGACTTGCTTCAATCGCAAATCAATCATGATCTGTATAAATCACAAATTCATAAAAATACATAGGTTAGTATTGTACTAACATAAACTTATCCCATAACAACTCCATTTCTACCAAATATTAAACACTTAATAATTCCTTTTAACATTGGAACCAACTTTTCCAATTTACACAAAATGGTCCTTCACCATTTTATCACTTAGATTCTTAATACCAAAAGTTAAGCATTGAAATTACTATCATTCAAATGCTTTACAAAGGCATAATTACATTTAAAGTACCCTAACTATGCAAGTGTTGTACTTAAATCATCAATCTTTTCAAACTTCCAAAATAATCATTTTTCACATATAACACTCATTTAAATTCCCAAACAACAATTTCCAGCATAGTACATCAATTATAGAACACTTATACAATAACCCCTCAATTTTTACAGAATTTAAGAATTGATCTCCAACTTTTCAAAAAATACACAATGGTCCTCAAATTTTTCTAAGACTTGTAGAATACTTCCTTCATCATTTCCAACTCATATATAATTTTTCCATAATTTTCTCACTCAAACAATCCATGGCCAAAACTTAAAGAACAAGTTCAAGAAAGATTAAACATGTTCTAATCATCATACATGCTTGAATATGAATCTACAACATGTAAATCATCAAGATTTATCATCAATTTCATGAATCCTATCATGAACATAAACCCTTAGATTTGGGATCTTTGAAATCCTACAAGATTAGAAAGAAATATTGTTACCAAATGATAGCGTTTTTCACATAGATCACTTTCCTATTTCACGACATAACCCGAATTCCAAAGGAATCGACTTAAAAATGGAAAATAAAATATTTTTCCTTACCTTGGAAGCTTTCTCACGTGAATATGCTGGAGAAGTTGAACATTGGCATGATATTTTTGATTGATATCATGCTTATCATACTTTAAAAATATTATTTAAATCATTAACTTGAGAAAATACCAAATACCCTTAATATAACTTCATAATTACCATAAAACCAAGACACTTATCCTTATCATCATTCAAATCATATCATCTCAGCGTTATCATCTTCCAATAGTCAAAGATGAACAAATAATTTCCCACTTTACCGTTTTACCCTTGCAATTTCCAAAAACTACAATTCAGTCACCTTAATCCAATGGTTCAAATTAAACATGTAATTAAACTATTAAATATTATTTTCCAACATTTTCAAAATGGGAAAATAATTTTTTATTTTTTTATTTTCGTGACCTTTTTGTAATTTTTCCAAAATTACATTTTGGTCCTTGAACTTTTTAAAGTTTATACTTTGGTCACCAAACTTTACCAATAATTTGGTCACTAAATAAATCCATTTATGAAATAAAATTCTTTTTGGGAAAAATAACCACTTAATTCCTTAAACTTTTCCCAATTTTCTACTTTGACCATCAAACTTTCAAAATTTGCATTTTGGTCATTATCTAAATTTTTTGGGTATTACAATTCTTCCCTCCTTAAATAAAATTCATCCTCGAATTTTAAAATTTATATGAAAACCCTAACTTCCCTTTTATACAGATTGCCATAATTTAAGGTTACACGGATTGGTAAGATGTGCCCTCGCATTATGCGAAAATCTCTTATGGTATTGCCAACTTCTTGAATTCCGATTTTTCCTCCTTAATTTGAGGATTTTGTGAAGATCATGCTAATCATTAGATTTGGAAGCTATTTAATCCAAATCTTCAATCTTATATGAAAGGTTATGGATATTATTTCTTCATATCATCCTCTCTTTCCAAAGTAACATCCTCGACATTATGATTTTGTTAAATCACTTTGACTAGAGGAATCGTCATGCTACGTAGTTCTTTGATTTCTCGAGCTAATATCTGAATTGATTCTTCTTCATAAGTCAAATATGGTCTGATCTCAATTTCCTCTGATAAAATGATATGTGAAAGATCCAATTGATACTTTCTAAGCATCGACACATGAAAAACATTGTGTACTTTGTCCAATTTCATATCTCAATTACCTCTAGAGTTAATGCTAACTGATAAGCCATCAGTCTAACTCTTTTTAATATCTCATAAGATACAATGAATCTTAAACTTAGTTTTTTCTTTGCACTCAAAACAAAAAAAATTTCTAAGGCGATACCTTAAGAAAAACTTTATCGCCTTCATAAAATTCAATCTCTTTTCACTTCAAGCCTGCATAAGACTTTTGTCTACCAGATGCTATCTTGATATTATCTTTATTTACCCCAACCTCTTTCAATAAATCTAGGCCAACAGATTTTGATCTTTTAACTCAAACCAATTTAATGGTGTTCGACATTTTATCCCATATAAAGTTTCATACAGAGCCATCTTGTTGCTCAATTGATAACTGTTATTGTAGATAAATTCTTCTAACATAAAATACTTTTCTTTTCCCATGATTCCTTAGAATCAATCACACATGCACTTAGCATATCTGCTAATATTTGAATAGTACTTTCTGACTTACCATTCGTCTATGGATGAAAAGTCGTACTGAAATTCAATGAAATGCCCAAAACTTTATGCAAAGAATTCCAAAATCTTAAAGTGAACTTTGGATCCCTGTCTGATATAATTGATATTAATACTCCTTGTAATCGAACTATCTCTTTGATATACAACTCTGTATATTTATCCAAGGCGTAGTCCATTTGCATCGGAATGAAATGTGCCGATTTAATTAACCGGTCACTATCACTCAAATGGAATCATTTTTATTAGATCTCAAAGGTAACCGTAACAAAAT
This sequence comes from Hibiscus syriacus, assembly GCF_006381635.1. Lineage (NCBI taxonomy): Eukaryota > Viridiplantae > Streptophyta > Magnoliopsida > Malvales > Malvaceae > Hibiscus > Hibiscus syriacus. Next base: position 3,213,248 of record NW_024062770.1, read on the forward strand.
CTATAGGGACTCTTTACTATTTCCACTCTGAAATAGAAATCAGTTGCAATAATTCCAAATGCACTTGATTCTCAGTTTTTACTTGTTGACATGTCAAACATGTAGCAAACAAACTTAGTAATGTTTCTTTTCATGGCCACCAAAAAGACTCTTTACATCCTGATACATTTTGTTCTCACCTGGATGTATAGTCAGTGGACAATAATCTGCCTGAGAAAGAATATTTTCTTCATCTCATCATTATGAGGAATATAAATTTTTCCTCAATAAAATAGACACCTATCAGACTTGACTTCAAAGTCTTTAGTCTCTCATTTTTTTTCCACAAGTGAAATATATATTTTTAATCATCTATCATTTTTTTCTCTTTCTCTTTTTCTTTTCTTTTCTTTTTTTTCCATTTCTTTTTTTTTCGTTTTTCTTTTTCTTTTTATTCTCTCGTTTTTTTGTTTTTTTTGTTTTTTAACTCTTATGCCATATGCGGAGATAACATGACTAAGAAAATCAACTTATGATAGCCAAAACTCACACTTTGACAGTTTAGCATAAAACTTTTCATCCTTAAGTATTTCGAGTATAATACAAAGATAAGCATCATGCTCCATCTTTGTCTTCAAGTATATCAAAATGTCACCATTACAGACAATTTCATATTAATTCAAGTAAAATTGAGATACTCGATTCATCAAGTCTATGAATGCTACCAGAGCATTTGTCAAACCAAACGGCATTACTACAAATTCGTAGTGTCTATACCGTGTTTTGAAAACTATCTTTAGAATATCTTCCTTAAGCTAATCAAATAAGTCATCAATCCTCGAAAGATGATACTTGATATTGATAATTACTTTGTGTAACTGTCGATAATCTATGCATAATCACATAGATCCTTTTTTTATAAACAAAACTGGTTCACCCCAAGGTAAAATACTCGGTCTAAAGAATCCTCGATTTAGTAGCTCTTGCAATTGGTTCTTTATTCTCTTAACTCAATCGCAACCATTTGATATAAACCCATAGATACAAGATTAATGCCTTGATAACCATTAATATTGAATTTCATCTCTCAATCTGGAGGTAATCCCAAATAATAAATCTAAAAAGACATATGGAAATTCTCGAGTTATGGAAATATCATATGATCTTACTTCAGATACTTGAGTATCTATCACTTTAGCTAGAAAAGCTATGCATCCTTCATACATCATCTTAACCATAACCATTGTTGATATCACTTTAGTGATGATTTCACTTTTTCATCAATCATTCAAATTTTAACTTCTCCACATTTTTTTAAATTAATCGCTTCTTGCGATTATTAACCCAACATTAATGCAGAGACAACCAACTCATGATCAAAATGATCTAAAACTCATTAATAATAGATTCACCGGTAACATAAACTCCTGAATCTTTATCAGACATTTTTTTCGTGTAACACTTGTGTTTTCCCACTATAATATAACTTAATATCAAGTAGAATTGAATATTTCTACTTTGGGATTCCTTATTTCATTCTTAAAAAAATATGTATAATTTTTCCAGATCCAAAGATAATATTTTCGAACAAAGGAAACATTTTCCATCTCAAATGAAAATCTCAATGTTCACATCGTTCAATAAGAAAATTTGACAATTTGTAGCAATAACATCATAGCAGTTAATGATAAAATCACAATATCAAGCAAATTTACAATTTTTCATCTCACTACGAACTTGAAACTTTTCAAGTTCTTGAGTTTAAATCTCGATCTATACAATAATTGCAGCATGGAATGATTAGACAATCAATTTGTATATTTACCTTCACAAGGTAACTCTATCAAGTTTTATGGACTTGATATCTATTCTCCATCAAACTCATATTCATTTGATTCACAAATAACTCAACTTTCTTTAAACTTTTAGCGGAAATCATATTTACCGCTTACTCAATTCCTCCTACTCAAATCAACAATGCTTTAAACAATTTAATGCTCAGCTTAAATATTTCTCACTTATTTAAGCTTACCTGGAGACACCTCATAATCATCACTAGATTCATAAATCTCCCCTGAATTCTCATTCGATACGACTTCTCTTGTAAACCATTCAAACTTTTTAACTGATTCTTCCAATTCAGAAACTTCATTTAAAGATAGGGCATTTCTTCCACAATATGGAGGAAAATCCCTAACAACATTCACTCTTTTAAGGCGTGTTACAGCAGTCATCTTAGGTTCCTTTTTGTCGACTTCAATATCGACTTTCTTTTCAACATTATCTACTTTCTTACCTTCGTCTATAGTTTTCAACATCTGAACATAGTCAAAATTATCTTACAATAGTAAAGAGTAACTTTACTCCCTATAAGCATCATCACAAATATATACACTATCAGTAACTTTTGACATCCTAGTGGCATGTATACACTTTTAACTCAAAATAACCTCGTTTAGTCCTAGAATCGGCTAAACATGTAGCTCTGATGCCAATAAATGTAAAACCCCTAACCTGTATAATTATACCTATACAGATTATAGATGTCACCCGAATTTTTGAAAACCATTTTCAATAACAAATACGATTTAAAATTTATTTTCTTAAAATGGTAAATGATATTATATAAATATCATATCATATGAATTGTGTTTCATTATAAAAAAAGTTTAAAACAAAAGTTTTTTATGAATATTGAACAGTACTAGTGAACAGTACCAGTGAACAATGAACAGTGTACCGATGCACTGCTACAATATGTGAATAGTGTACCGATGCACAAAAACATCGAATTAAAATTGTGTATCGATGCACTGCTACATTGCATCGATGCACTACTACATTGCTGCTACAGTAATTTCTAAAAAATACATATAAAACTCATTAAAATTAACCTTTCATCACTATAAAATTTACATTTTCTTTCCAAATTTTTTTCAACAAAACAAATTGAATATTATTAATTACATGCCACTTTCTAATTCATATTCCATTATAGGATGACTTATGATATTGTAATATACTCCTCGATGCTTGATGTCACTTTGAACTCTTTATTCCATTACAGGCTTCTTACCTACGCGTGAAAATCATCACGCTAAGTATAAACTTAGTGAGGCAATTTAAAATAGTAACAGTGCAATAGAATTCATGCATGAATTTCAATGACAAATTCAAAATACCATAAAATCATGTTATTTCATCCAATATTTTACCATTATCAAATAATATATAATCTCTTACCATTATCCCATAAGCTCGTAAGCTTATTTTACCAATATGCTTACCATTTAATACCATAAGCTCGTAAGCTTAATTTACCAATATACTTACCGTTTAATACCATAAGCTCGTAAGCTTATTTTACCAATATACTTACCATTTAATATAATAAGCTCGTAAGCTTATTTTACCGATACACTTACCATTTCATACCATAAGATCGTAAGCTTATTTTACCAATATATTTACCATTTAAAATAAGCTCATAAGTTTATTTTACCAATATACTTACCATTTAATACCATAAGCTCGTAAGCTTATTTTACCAATACACTTGCCATTATTCCATAACCATAAACCATAGACAATAGCCTAATATAACACCCTGAGGACACTGGGTATTCGAGTAATATACCTGCACCGTAGTGCTAAACCTGCACTAAGCTTACGCCATAGTGCTAATCTGGATATGACACATAAGGTCCTGTGCACCACCTACACTAAGCTTACGCTATAGTGTTAATCCGGACATGATACACAAGGTCATATCCACCTTTCCCGCACTTAGTGCCCTTTCACACCATAGTGTTATTATAAACCTACAGCTGTTATATTCTATGGAATGCCAACTATACCCTGTACCTCCATGACTTATTTGGGAATACAGTCTATTTTTTATTTGATCCATCCCATGGCAAAGTATATTATCAATATTTAACATTGGGCAGTTCATACCCGAAAACATTCATGGTAAAATATCACATTTTCATAATCAATGCATTTTGATTTCATACCCTGACATTTCAATATCATGTCAAAATTATAAAAATGACATATATCATGCTGATATAAACAAGGTCGACTTATCGCAAGTGTTCCTAATGTATACAACATCCATGTATAATGTCAGCATGTATTGCACTAACCTTGACACTTTATAATTTCCAAAATATGTGCCTCATTATGTTCCACCATAAACCGTTTTTATACTTGACTTGCTTCAATCGAAAATCAATCATGATCTGTATAAATCACAAATTCATAATAATACATATGTTAGTATTGTACTAAAATAACTTATCCCATAACAACTCCATTCTACCAAATATTAAACACTTAATAATTCCTTTTAACATTGGAACCAACTTTTCGAATTTACACAAAATGGTCCTTCACCATTTTATCACTTAGATCTTAATACCAAAATTTAAGCATTGAAATTACTATCATTCAAATGCTTTACAAAGGCATAATTACATTTAAGTACCCCAACTATGCAAGTGTTGTATTGAAATCATTAATCTTTTCAACTTCCAAAATAGCCATTTTTCACATATAACACTAATTTAAATTCCCAAACAACACTTTCCAGCATAGTACATCAATTATAAAAACACTTATACAATAACCCCTCAATTTTCCAAAATTTATGAATTGATCTCCAACTTTTCAAAAATTACGAAATGGTCCTCAAATTTTTCTAAGACTTGTAGAATACTTCCTTCATCATTTCCCACCATATATAATTTTTCCATAATTTTCTCACTCAAACAATCCATGGCCAAAACTTAAAGAAAAAGTTCTAGAAAGATAAATATGTTCTAATCATCATACATGCTTGAATATGAATCTACAACATGTAAATCATCAATTTCATGAATCCTATCATTAACTTAAACCCTTAGATTTGGAATCTTTTAAATCCAACAAGATTAGAAAGAAAATTGGTACCAAATGATAGCGTTTTTTCACATAGATCACTTTCCTATGTCACGACATAACCCGAATTCCAAAGGAATCGACTCAAAAATGGAAATAAAATATTTTTCTTTACCTTGGAATTTCTCACGTGAATATGCTAGAGAAGTGAACATTGGCATGATATTTTTATATCATGCTTATCATCCTTTAAAAATATTATTTAAATCATTAACTTGAGAAATACCAATATACCCTTAATATAACTTCATAATTACCATAAAACCAAGATACTTATCCTTATCATCATTCAAATATCATCTCAGCATTATCATCTTCCATAGTCAAAGATGAACAAATAATTTTCCACTTTATCGTTTTACCCTTGCATTTACAAAAATTACAATTCAGTCACCTTAATCCAACGGTTCAAATTAAACATGAAATTAAACTATTAAATATTATTTCCAACATTTTCATAAATATGAAAATAATTTTTTTTTTTTTTATTTTTATTTTCGTGACATATTTGTAATTTTTCCAAAATTACATTTTGGTCCTTGAACTTTTTAAAGTTTATACTTTGGTAACTAAACTTTAACAAATTTATAATTTGGTCACTAAATAAATCCATTTATAAAATAAAATTCTTTTTGGGAAAAATCACCACTTAATTCCTTAAACTTTTCCCAATTTTCTTCTTTGACCATCAAACTTTCAAATTTGCATTTTGGTCATTATCTAAATTTTTGGGGTATTACATTTTCACCTATTTTTGTGCAGTACATTAGATATACAATAGCACTAAAAGGCACATCTTTGTAGTTTATTTATTTTCCAGAGTCAAGGTCAGACTAGTGTGCATGACTCTACTAACGTGGCGTCCAATCAACATCTTCTAGAAGGTTCAGTCAGTGTTTTCATGCAAACATGATACTTAACCACAAATTCAAACTTTAAATTTGGAATTACCTTTATTTTGGAATTTATTTGGATAATTTTAGGATTTATCTTGAATTATTTCAAATGTAATTTTATAGTGTTTTATGATACTATAAATACCCCTTTGGGGTAAGCCTTAGAGATCATCCCAGTTATTCCAAAACATTTTTAGTTTACTTGTCCTTTTTCTTTCTTAGTTTTATAAATTTCTTCTTCTTCTTTTTATAACGCTTTTTTCAAGTTATTTTTATTTAAATACTGAGTATGATTTCTATCATGCTCATCTAAGTTTTTCATAGTAAAAGGCTAAAGCGATGACTCGATTCCTATCATGAGAATTGAAAATAACCTCATATACTTCGAGATGAATTTCTATATTTTCTGAAAACTAGATTGATGGATTATCTTTCTTAAAATTAAAATGCTTTCACTTAAAAAAATAGATATTAACTTGGATTATTGGATTATAGAATCTACTTTTTGAATTCCCTAGAAACACATAGTGATAACACACTAAGGGGAGATTGAGATCGAATTCGACTTTCATAGAGAAAGCATAATTTGAGATGGGGTTTTTACGAAGTGCTTAAATTATTTTGAGTAACGATGGTCGTTGTTAATCCGAACAAAGTTTGAGATTTCTAAACTAGATTTGGGAAAATCAATCACCAAAGGGAAAAGTTAGCTACAAGTATTGAACCTTGCGGACTCAAACCAACATATAACCGGAGTAAAATCCTATTCAATGACTGATTGGAATTGAGACAAAATGGAAGCATGAGGCTATTTTAATCATCTTGAATTTTTTAATTTACTTTCTTCAATTCTTTATCTTTCTTTAAATCTTGTTTTCTTATTCAATCTCTCAACAAACCCATTTATTTAACTTACAATTTCACCTATAGCAAAGAAAAAGAACACATCTCACATCTTCCTTGGTCCCTGTGGATCGACCCTTACTCTCTCTATATTATCCTTTTCTATTTTTAAGATTAAGAATATTATATGACATTAAAATGATGCATGTCAAATTGGCGTCGTTGCTAGGGAATTTGGTAAAAGTTATTCATCTTATTTTTTATGACTAAGCAAAAAGAAAATTAGAGGAATTTGTTCCAAAATCAAAGTACGAGCTAGACGAATCCACGGACAAACTCTTTGACTGAAAAGAAGATGACAAAATAAAAATCAAATCTCGAAGGATTAAATGACATTAACGCACAAGAAGAATCGACAATCCCAAATATCATCACAAGAGGAATCACACTCTACACTACTTGAAGCTAAAGACAACGCATAAACGACATAACTGATGGCCGATCAAACCATTCGCGAGTTAGCGCAGCACCCGTAGTTCAACTACCTCTCTATATCGCCTCCCCTCAAGGAGAAACTCTATTTCAATTAAAACTGGGACCGATTCAACTTCTTCTCACTTTCAATTGTCTTCCCAATGAAAGCCCGCACAAATATTTGGAAGAATTTCATTTGGTGTATTTAAGCATGAAGTCACTGGGAGTTTCCGAGGACTAAATTAATTAAGGCAATTCATTTTTTCTTTATCTTTCATTACTAAAGATTGGTTATTTATTTACAGTCAATTTGTTCACATTTGAATGATTTAACCTGAATTTTTCTAGACATGTTTTTGTATTAGAAAATGTGAGCGAACTACGAAGGAACATCCTAGGAATTAAACAATATATGGTGAATCTCTATATGATTACTGGAGGGATTCAAAAATCTTTGCGCAAGTTGTATGCAACAATAAACTGAGCAAATGCTTCTTCAATATTTCTATGAAGGATTGCTCCCCTTGGAAATGAAAATGGTCGACGCTATTAGTGGAGCACTCGTCAACATGACCCTGCAAATAACACGAGACTTAATTTCAACAATGGTAGTGAATTCACAACAGTTTAGCACAATGTGTGAACCAAGTCGATATGTTCACGATATAAGAATTGTTTCAACAGAAAATAAATTAGATAAACTTACTGAAGTAGTTAGTTCTCTTAACGTAGGAAAAATTTGACCATCTAGATTATGTGGGATTTGCATGATGTCAGATCATCCAACAGATTATTTCCCGTTGCTTTAGGAAGACGGAGGCTCTCAAGTTAATGCTTTAGTGAACTTTCCAGGACCTCCCTAGAGGCCCTATAATCCTTATAGTAACATATATAACCCTGGATGGAGACACCACCCAAACCTCAATTACGCAAAAAACCTAAGCTAATCAGACTTATCATTCGATACCACCCCAACAGCAACCATATCAGCCGTCAAATTCATCACTCAAGTCAGTTGTTGAATTATTGATTCTTTCCAATGAGAAGTTCCAGAATCGTACTGAGGCCCATTTACAAGATCTTGACAAATATTTGAGTCAATTAGCTCATGCTATGGGGTGATTAGAGTAACAAGGTAAACTCCCATCTTAAATCGAGGTAAACTCGAGGGAAAATGTGAGCGCTATCACCCTCCAGAATGGAAAGTTGTTGCACAGCCAGTCCCAAAAGGTGTAGGTGCAGAATCTAAGAAAAAAGTTGAAGTACCGAATTCATGAAAGAGGAAACAATAATAGGAACATACCCCAGATGAGAAGTAAGATAATGCATGACCACAGATAAAATAGAGAAAAAGTTTGAATAAGTTCTACCATAATTCCCTTCCAGATTAGTGAAAAGAGACAAACAAGCTGAAGAAAAGGAAATTTTGGAAGTTTTCCAGAAGGTAGAATCAATATCCCTTTTCTTGAATTTATTCAGAAAGTGTTGGGGTATGCCCGATCCCTTAAAGAATTATGCACTACAAAAAAAAAAGACTTACCGGGTAGAAGAAGGTAAATATGGGAAAACACATTTCTATTCTCTGACATGGAAACTTCCACCAAAATTAAATGACCATGTATGTTTTTTATCCCATGTAAATGGTAAATTAATATTACTCGTGCAATGTGTGATTTGGGAGTATTAATAAATTTAATGCCATGTAAATCTGTTGCCTTTGAAGGATACAAGAGTAATGATACAACTTATGATCGCTCGATAATTTACCCATAAGAAGTTTGGAGGATGTCTTAGTTGAGGTAAATGAACTCATATTCGTTGGATTTCTATGTCACTGACATGAAAACAAGGACAAATTCTTGTTCTAAAATCCTCCTTAGGTGCCCATTCCTTAGTATAACAAATACAATATCAATGTAAGAAACGAAATTCTTACGATGGAATTCGACGATGAGCTTCTTAAATTTAATGTATATAAGGCCATGCGATATCCTGATAAAGTTGAAAGTTTAAATTTTGTAGATGATTTAGAGCATGTCGTTAATGAATTTGTGGAATCTAACTTTGTTGATAATTTATGCAGAGAATTGGAAGATTTTGACGAGGGAATCAAAGAGTTTGAAGAAATATTTTTAATTAGTTATAATTCCAATTAAATTCGAAATATAAACTTTACCTTTTTTGCATGCTCCTAAAATTGATTTGAAAGAATTACCGGATCACTATGAGTTTTAGGAGAAAATAAGACTTATTAGTGATCATCTCTAACGAGTTATCAAAAGAATAAGAAAGGATCTTATGGTAGTGTTGCACGCATAAAAACATAAGATGGACAATCGCTAACATTAGGGCCTTCGTCCCTCGACTTGTATGCACAAGATCAAAATCGAAGAAGAAGTAAAGCCATCACGAGAAGGACAATGTCGGTTAATCCACCAATGATAGAAGTGATAAAGAAAGAAATCCAAAAGCTCTTGATGTAGACATTATTTACCCAATTTCATAGTAATTAGGTAAGTATAATCCATGTAGTCCCAAATAAACTGGAGTTACAGTAGTTACAAACTCAGAAGGTGAGATAGTTTCTAAGAGTACCAAATGGATGGTGAATGTATTGATTACAGGAAGTTGAACTCACTAACTTGAAAAAGATCATTTCCTATTCCATTTATAGATCAAATGATAGAAAGATTAGCAGGTAAAACTCACTATATTTTCTTTATGGATTTTCAGGTTTTTTCCAAATCCTAGTGGCACTAAAAGATAAGGAAAAGTCGAATTTACTTGCCTCTTCAGAACATTTACCTACTGTCACATGTCTTTTGAAATTTGTAATACACCTTCACGTTCCATAGGTGTATGCTGAACATCTTTTCGGATTACATTGAGAAAAGGTATCGAAGTTTTCATGGATGATTTTTCTATGTATGGTGATTCTTTTAGTGAATACCTTGTCAATTTAACAAATGTATTAAAACGGGCCTATAATTCAACATAGTTTTAAATTATGAAAATGCATTTTATGGTTTATAAAGGGTTAATTCTAGGTATTATAGTTTCTTCTAATGGTATTGCGGGTTCATAAAGCAAAACAAATGTTATACGCTAACTCCCTTACCCCACACAATGGTAAGGGAAATAAGAACTTTCTTGTTCATGCATGATTCTACGCAGATTAATCAAGGACTTTTCAAAGATAGCGCAACATTATGTAATTCGCTACAAAAGATGCCATCTTGATTTTAATTCGGAGTACAAAGAGTCATTTGACATTTTAAAGGAAAAGGTTATTTCAGCTCCATCATTCAGCCAAAATTAAAACTACCCCTTCGAGCTTATGTGTAATGTTATACCCCAAATATCGGGTCAGTGACTATAGTAAAAGGATTTAAAAATGGTGGGTTAATTTGAGTAAATTGAAAAGTAAAAAGATTTTAATTCGGAGTACAAAGAGTCATTTGACATTTTAAAGGAAAAGGTTATTTCAGCTCCCATCATTCAGCCATAAAATTAAAACTACCCCTTCGAGCTTATGTGTAATGTTATACCCCAAATATCGGGTCAGTGACTATAGTAAAAGGATTTAAAAATTGGTGGGTTAATTTGAGTAAATTGAAAAGTAAAAAGATTGATTTAGGAAATTATGTTTAAGACTCATTATTAAGAATGAAATAATGAACTATCAATACCGTTTAAAGAAGTATCGATATCGTTTAAAGAAGTATCGATACTGAGGTGTAGGTATCGACACTAAGAGGAAGGTATCGATACTGTAGTAAAAAATGAAATTCTAGAATGCTAGAATGGTATTGATATCGAAGTGGGAAGGATAAAGTCGCAGAATAGTTGGACTACATTAGGGCATAATAGTGAGGCATACCAAGCGAGTGCATTACTATGTACTTATATGAGATAAGGTTATGAAATATTTTCATAAAGTTTATGAAAATGATTTTATGAAAAAATTTAGGGTATGAACTGCCCTAAAATAGATGGATGAAAATCTATATTATTTTAACAGCTATTGATATTTCAAATAAAAGTTTAATATACAAATTTAAATTAAAAGCCTATTGTATGTGCAATGAGAGTCATAGGTACATTTTCTTTAATGCATATGTTGTATTTCGTATCAGTACTATATGTACTATTGGCACTATGTGTGAAACCATGGAATTCATAATGAGTTTGTGAATTACCATTTCAGAACTATGTGTGCAACCCATGGAATTCATAATGAGTTTGTGAATTACCATTTTTGCACTATGTATACAATCCATGGAATTCATAATGAGATGGTGAATTACCATTTCGACACTATGTGCAAACCATAGAATTCATAATTAGTTTGTAAATTACCATTTTGGCACTTAGGTGCAACTCATGTACCTTGCATTCTCATTCAACATACATTGGGCAAACAAAAGGATAATTTGGAAAATACTGATTGATAGGTATGACGGTCATACTAAATATTGTTTCACAAGTTATATGAAAGAAACTTGGTTTATCAAGTCAGTTTAATGTATTAGTATGATTTATACAATTTAATTCGTATTTTGATATTTTATGATATACTTATGTTTTGGTTACACCTCATTTATATTATTATTCCTCACTAATTGAATACCTAGTGTGTGTTGGTTTCACGCGTAGGTATTGGTACGAGCGGAGTAAAGAGTTTGATTATTAGATGGCATGTAATAGACTTATGATAATGCTCTGAAATGTATTTGACTGATGATGATTGTAATATTTAATATGTTAGAACTTTAAGACTATTTACATAAAAGTTAATGAACGTTTTATTATTATATTAAAATGTTTTATGTATAGAAACAAAATGTTACTTTTCAAAAGCATAAATGTTTTAAAAGTCATGTGACATATGACTTGTGTACGGAAAATGTATAAAAGAAATGGGTGTTACATTTATTTGTATCATAGTTACATGTCTAGCTGATTCTCGACCGAAATCAAGTGTATTTTACTTTTAAAAAAAGGTTTACATACCACTAAGAAGTCAAGGTTACTGATATGGTTTCGTTAGAATATGATTGATGTCACTCCTTACTAACTTGAGTTATTATGTATGTCCAATTAGATGTCAAAATCTGTGAATTTGTGGAGCGACTGAACAAGAAGTTAGAAAAGGGTCGGGTAGTGAGAGCAATGAAGCTAATAGTGAACATCCGATCTAGTGAAAATTCTAGTGCATGCGTATATCAGTGTATGCGAGTCCCAGTGTGGAGCTTTTATGCAAGCTCTCAATGCAATCTTGACTCGATTTCAACCTCCTCTGCCTCTCCCTACTACTCCAGCACCACGAATGTTAATCCCAAAAGAGCTGAGAAGTTTGGGAGCTCCTGAGTTCCGGGGAGAAGAGGATGAAGGTCCTATAGATGCTGATTTATTGTTAAATGATGTTAAGGTGATGCTTGAAAGTCTTCACTGATCAGATTCTGAAAAGCTAGGCGGAGCTGTATCTTTACTTCAAGGATCAACTCAAGTGTGGTGGACAAACACTACGATGTATGTACCACATGAGCAAGTGACCTGGTAGTTCTTTTAGGATGAATTTAAGAACAAGTACATCGGTGAGCAGTTTATGCGGGTGATGCTGCTGAATTTTCTTAATCTGAAACAAGGTGATCGAGCAATACATGAGTACGAGGCTGAGTATAACAAGCTGAGTCATTTTGCGACTGTGGTAGTTCCTAATGATAAGGCTCGACATGATTGGTTTATCGAGGGATTAAGGCCTAAGTTGAAAGAGATGATATTGGCTTTAAACTTGGCTAGCCTACAAAAAGTAATAAACTGAGCTAAGGCCATTGAAATAGCTCAAGATGAGACTCTACTAGTGGAGCAGGGTATGCAAAGGGAAAAAAGAATTGGAATGTCTTCAACTTCCTATCATGCTAATAGAGATTGTTTCGCTGCAATTTTGCAGAAGAATAAACAATCACAGTCTGTTGCTGCTAGCTCGGGTAGAGCATTTGGATAATGAACTACTCCATGTCAGAAGTGTATAAATTTTACTGGGAGTATGTAGATTGCTTAGTGGCTTGTTTTCATTGTTGTGAAACTGGTAACCATGCTCGAAATTATCCTAAGAGATCCAGGGATAAATCTGTGCAGACTAAGTGATCAGTAGCAGCATCTAATAGATGTAGAGGTAGATCTGATGGACAATCTGAGTCAATCCAACGACAAGAGACACAGGGTATTGCCCGAATTTAAAATATTAAGACTAATAAGGATCGGGATGACCCAAAGATTTTAACATGTAGATTCCATCTTTTTGATGAACCTGTATTATTTTGGTTAACCCTGGTTCTACGCACTCTTATATTAATACAAAGTTGATTAGAGCTAGAGGAATTCCTTTAGAACCAATCTTTAGTGAGATGATAGCGGTAAACCCTATGGGTCATAGTGCAAGGGTAATTCAGATATGTAGAAAATGCACGTTAAAGATTCAAGAGGTTATGTTCCCAGCAAACTTGATAGATTGGTTGTCTTTACATCATGGATGGGTTGATTGTCAGAAAAAGCGTTTATGTTTTAAGGATGCGGAACGCTCAGAAATCATAGTAATCGGTGAAAAAGCATAAGCTCTATCCAATGTGATATCAACAATGACTGCAAAGAAAATGATATCGAAAGAGTGTATAGCTTTTCTGGCTAACGTGATTGACACTCAAATATCAAAAGCAAGATTAGATGATATTCCAACGGTTCGCGAGTTTCCAGATGTTTTTCCTGAAGAATTACCAGGTTTACATCCAGACCGTGATGTGGAATTCAAGATTGATTTTACTTGGGTACTGAACATGTTTCCATGTCTCCATATCGAATAGCTCTACCTAAGTTATGAGAATTAAAGGCCCAATTACAAGAGATACTCGATAAGGGATTTATCAGACCCAATGTTTCACCTTGGGGGCACATGTGTTTTTTGTGAAAAAGAATGATGGGTTTATATGATTATGCATAGATTATCGATAGTTAAACAAGGTAACAATAAAGAATAAGTATTCTCTTCTGAGGATTGATGATCTCTTTGTGCAACTGAAAGGCGCATAAGTGTTCTATAAGATAGATCTTCGGTCAGGATACCACCAATTAAATATCAAAGTGGAGGATATTTCAAAGACAGATTTTCCAACTCGGTATGAAAAATTACGAATTTATGTGATGCCATTCGTTTTGACTAATGCACATGTAGTATTTATGGATTTGATGAACCGAGTATTTCAACCATACCTGGATCAATTTGTGGTGGTATTTATCGATGATATTTTGGTTTATTCAAAGTCAATAGAATAACATGATGCTCATCTTTATATTGTTCTTCATACTCTTCGAGAAAAGAAGTTTTATGCCAAACTATCCAAAATATGAATTCTGGTTAGCACAGATGGCTTTTCTTGGCAATATAGTCTCCACATAAGGCATAAGAATATATCCCAAGAAGATTCAATCTATAGTGGATTGGAAACCCCCAGAGAATGTTTATGAAGTTTGGAGTTTCTTGGGGCTTGCTGGTTATTATCGAAGGTTCATGAAGAACTTTTTGATGTTAGCTTCACCATTAACTAAATTGTTACGGAAAGATTTACCTTTTGTTTGGTTGGAGAAATGCCAAAAAAGTTTTAAAATGATGAAGAGGGTTGTAATAGAGGCGCCAGTATTTGTACAACCTGAATTGGGTAAAGACTATATAGTTTTTAGTAATTCATCTCATAATGGGTTGAGATGTGTGCTTATGCAATAAGGTAATTTTGTGTCCTATGCCTCAAGAAAGTTGAAGACTCACGAGAGAAATTACCCGACACATAACTTAGAATTGGCAGTAGTCATGTTTGCTTTGAAGATTTGGCGTCATTATCTGTACGGTGAGCAGTACCATATTTATACATATTACAAAAGTCTAAAGTACTTGTTGAATAAAAAATAACTGAACTTGAGGTAGAGAAAATGGATCAAGCTTTTAAAAGATTATGATGTGATCATTGATTATCATCCAGGGAAGGCTAATGTGGTAGCTGATACACTTAGCCGAAAGACTTTTGCAGCCTTTACGAGCTTTGGATGCATGTTTATCATTAAAGAAAGATGGTGCCTTGATTGCTGAGCTTAAGTTAAAGTCGACGTTGTTGGATAGGATAAAAGAGCTGCAAGGAAAAGATGGAAAATGTTTGGCAAGAATTGCACAAGTAGAAAAATTTGAGATCAAAGACATTGAAATCAAGACTGATGGATGTTTATATAATCGTGGAAGACTTTTCATTCCAGATAATAAAGAACTGAGGAAAGATATTCTCTTCGAGACATATTATAGTATTTTGATTATGCATCCAGGTGGGAATAAGACGTATCAAGATATAAAGAGTCGTTATTGGTGCCTGGCATGAAAAGTGCTATATTAGAGTTTGTTGCAAAATGTATGAATATCAGTAAGTGAAGGCTGAACAGTAAGTGAAAGCTGAACATCAAGTGCCTTCTGGATTACTACAACTGATATCCATTCCTGAGTGGAAGTAGGAATGAGTAACTATTGATTTTGTTTCAGGGCTACCTTTTTCACCCAGTAAAAAAGACTCAATATGGGTAATTAGGAACAGATTGACCAAGACAACTCACTTTATTCTGGCTCGGATGGATTACTCGATGGATAAATATATGGAGTTGTATATAAAAGAGATAGTCCGACTGCATAGAGTACCTGTATAGATAGTATCCGATCGAGATTCAAGGTTTACTTCAAGATTCTGGAATTCTCTGCACGAGGAATTGCGTACTCGATTGAATTTTAGTATGACTTTTCATACGCAAACAGATGGTCAGTCAGAGCAAACTATGCTTAGAGCACGTGTGATTGAGTTCAAAGGATTATGGAAAAGATATTTGCCTTTAGTAGAATTTGCCTATAATAACAGTTATCAATCGAGTATTAAGATGGCTCCATATGAAGCCTTGTATGGGAGGAAGTGCCAAACACCATTAAATTGGATTGAGCTAAAAAATCGAGATCTAGTTGGCCCTGATTTAATGAAAGAAATAGAAGATAAAGTGAAAGTTATTCAATATAATCTTAAGATAGCTTCCGTTCGAAAAAAAAGTCTTATGCTGATCTAAAGAGAAAATAAATTGACTATCAAGTGGGAGATAAAGTATTTTTGAAAGTATTGCTTTGGAAGAAAGTATTGTGGTTTGGGCGTAAAGGAAATCTGAGTCCGAGATTTATTAGACCTTATGAGATTTTAAAAAGGTTTAGACCATTAGCTTATCAATTAGCTTTGCCTCTCGTATGGACAAGATCCATAATATTTTTCACGTGTCGATGCTCAGGAAGTACCGATCAGATTCATCATATATTATCACGCCCAAGGAAATAAAGATTCGACCAGATTTGACTTACGAAGAAGAACCAATGCGGATCTTGGTTCGAGAAAACAAAGAACTACGTAACAAGAAGATTCCTCTAGTCAAAGTTCTTTGGCAAAAGCAGAAAGTCGAATAAGCTACTTGGGAAAGAGATGAGGACATGAGGAAGCAATATCCACACCTCTTCGTACCAGGTACATCTTAAAATTCGAGGAAGAATTGTAATACCCCAAACATCCGGTCAATGACTAAAGTGAAAGGATTTAAAATTTGGTGGGTTAATTTGAATAAATTGAAAAGTACAATGATTGATTTAGGAAACTATGTTTAAGACTCATTATTAAGAATTAAAGAATAGAGGCGTGTATTATGGTCTTTTACAAGGAAATGAATAATGAATTTAATATTCATTCTTTGAGGAATATTTATTAAGTGAATGGGGGAAAATGTTAAGTTGGAAAGTGGGTTCTATACTCTTCTTTTTCTCGTCCATGTACCTCCATAGCAAAGGTAAGATTTTTTCAAGTTGGTTTTTCCTTTCATTTTTGGGTTGGTTTTGAAGCCTTAAGTGATATAGAAACTTAAGGAAAGATTAAGAGTGGATAAAACTAAGAGATTAGTGATTTATTGGCGATTTAATAAAAAAAGGGTTTTTAAGTGATTCGATGAAATATGGTCAGTTATTTGAGTTTAAAAGCATTTTTGACTTGTCAAAGATGTAAATAAGAGATTTGGAGCCTTATAAATGATTGAAAACATGTTTGAAATTTTGGTGTGATTTTTAGTTTTAAGTGTTCTTTGGAGATTTTGGATGTTATAAGGAGATTTATGGATGTAAGTTAGCTTGGATAAATGATAATGAGTTTGATGGTATGGTTGGAGATAAGAGTAAGAGATTTAGGTGAAATTTGTGTTAAATTCTAAGTAAAAGAGGTAAATTCTAGGTCAGGGTATCGGTACTGGAAGAACAATACCGAATACTATAAGGTGAAAATGGAAAGATAGTATAGGATTCAGATGAACAGTATTTATATCGATTTAAAGAAGTATCGATACTGAGGTGTAGATATCGATACCAAGAGGAAGGTATCGATACCATAATCAAAAATGAAATTCCATAATGATATGATGGTATCGATATCGAAGTGGGTATCGGTACATAGAAGAAAATTATCGATACTGTAGGATGGGTACCGATACTATTAGTCTGAAATTTTAAGTTAAGATGAATTTTATTAGAACTCGAAAAATAATAATACTTTTGAGTATTATTATTTTGTATAGATGTTAGAAAGTATACTAACATTTGTATTCTATATGAGATTATGGATGCTTGTGTAGATCGAAATCAAACTCCTGAGTCAAGCAAATAGATAGGCAAGGATAAAGTCGTAGAATAGTTAGACTACATTAGGGCATAATAGTGAGGCATACCAGGTGAGTGCATTACTATGTACTTAGATGAGATGAGGATTACTTGCGATGACTCAAACTTCAAAATTTATATAAAAACATGTTTTATAATATTTTAAAATATTTTCATAAAGTTTATGAAAATGATTTTACGAAAAATTTAGGGTATGAACTACCCTAAAAAGATGGATGAAATTCTATATTATTTTAAAAAATATTGATGTTTCAAATAAATGTTTAATATGTGAATTTAAATTAAAAGCTTATTGTATGTGCATTGAGAGTCATAGTGCATTTTGTTTAATGCATATGTTGCAGTTTCGTATCAGTACTATGTGTACTATCGGCACTATGTGTGCAACCCATGGAATTCATAATGAGTTTGTGAATTACCATTTCGGCACTATGTGTGCAACCCATGGAATTCATAATGAGTTTGTGAATTACCATTTTGTCACTATTTGTGCAACCCATGAAATTCATAATGAGTTTGTGAATTACCAATTCGACACTATGTGTGCAAACCAAGGAATTCATAATGAGTTTGTGAATTACCATTTCGGGACTTAGGTGCAACTCATGTACCTTGCGTTCTCATTCAACATACATTGGGAAAATAAAAGGATAATTTGGAAAATATTGATTGATAGGTATGCTGAGCATACTAAATTTTGTTTCGCGGGTTATGCAAAAGAAACTTGGTTTATCAAGCCAATTTTATGTATTTGTATGATTTATACGATTTAATTCATATTTTGATATTTTATGATATACTTATGTTTTAGTTACACCTTATTTAGATTATTATGCCTCACTAAGTGAATACTTAGCGTGTGTTGGTTTCACGCTTAGGTATTAGTATGAGCGGAGTAAGGAGTACAGTTGACATCATAAATCAAAGGTTGCCTCATCAGTAATTGTATGACAATTATGTCTACTTTTGATATTACTAAATGACATGTAATATACTTATGATAATGCTATAGAATGTATTTGACTGATGATGATTGTAATATTTTATATGTTAGAACTTTAAGACTATTTACATAGTAAAGTTAATGAACGTTTTATTATTATTACATTAAAATGTTTTATGTATAGAAACAAAATTTTACTGATTTTCAAAAGCATAAATGTTTTAAAAGTCATGTAACACCTGTGACTTGTATGCGGAAAACATCTACGAGAAATGGGTGTTACATGTAACGCGTCGTATACAAGTGTAGGCACGGTTCTCGGACAAAAATTGGAAAAGTCCTGCATATCATAGCTTATCCTTCTCGTAGCTTAAACCAGACGCAGAAAAATTATGCCACCACAGAAAGAATTATTTTTAGTTATCTTTGCTTTAGAAAATTTTAGATCGTATTTGCTGGGAACAAAAATTGTAGTTTATTCTTATCAAGCGGCTTTACAATACTTAATGAGCAAGAAGTAAGCAAAGCCAAGACTTATCTGGTGGATTCTACTTCTACATGAATTCGATTTGGAAATTAAGGATAAGAAGGGATGTGAGAACCTAGTGGTCGATCATTTGAGTCGTATTCCTCTCTCCGTACTGACCCACCAATTTGATAGGAGTTTCCCGAAGAAAGCTTGATGTTGGTGCAAGGAGTTACTCCTTGGTTCACTGATATAGTCAACTATTTAGCTATAGGTAAATTACAGTCGAATTAATCGATCAGAGATTAATCGAATTAAAAGGGAATCTCGACTCTACATTTGGGACCCTTATCTTTGAAAGAACTACTCCGATCAGGTAATCCAACGATGTGTCTATGAAGATGAGGTAAACTCGATCCTACATTTTTGTCATCATCTTCTTGTGGTGGTCATTTTGGACCAAAGCGAACCACCCATAAAATATTAGAATGTGGTTTTTTTGGCCTACGATTTTTGTGATAGTTTCTTGTTTTGTAAGACTTGAGATAAGTGTCAATATGTAGGAAATTTAAGCCAACGAAATGAGATGCCTCAAAATCCGATTCATATATGTGAAATCTTTGATGTGTGGGGAATCGACTACATAGGTCTCTTTACTTCACCATTGGGAAATACTTACATTATATTGGTTGATGATTATGTATCTAAATAGGTGGAAGCTAAGGCTATCCGGAATAATGATGATAGAACCATGATTAACTTTTTGAAAAATTTTATTTTTTTCAGACTCAGCACACTACGGGCAATAATAAGCGACAAGAGACTCATATCATTAACTGAGTAATCGAAGCACTAGTGAAGAAGTTTTGCATAACCCATGGAATTGACATGGCATATCATCCACAGATAAATGGGCAAGCGGAGGGTTCGAATCGGGAGATAAAGGCAATCATTGAGAAGATTGTCAAACCAAATCTTAACGATTGGAGTCTCAAGTTACCCAATGCACTTTGGGCATACCAAATCGCTTACAAAGACCCTATTGGAATGTCCCCATACCGCCTCATTTTCGGTAAACTATGTCATTTACCAGTTTAGTTGGAACACTGAGCTCATTGGGCAGTTAAAGAATGTAATATGAAAATGGAAGCGATCGTGAAATAAGAAAATTACATATCCAAGAATTAGAAGAAATTCGAAAAAAAAGCTTACGATAGTGTTAGAATCTTAAAAAAAAAAGAATATCATGATCACAAAATTTCTTTTAAATCTTTCATTATCAAACAAAAAGCCATATTATTTAATTCTAAACTTAAACATTTTGCAGGTAAGTTCAAATTGAAGTGGCTCAGACCTTTCACGGTGGTTTAGATATTTCCTCATGGCATAGTCGAGATTAAAGATGATACCAGAGCTCAATTTAATGTTAACAACCAAAGACTAAAAATGTATTTTGATAAATCTCCCATCGGATTAGTCGAGGAAATCGAGTTAGAAGAGCAAGTTGTCTGAAAACAGGTCGTCAAGCTAATGACGCTAAAAATAGTGTTTAATGGGAGGCAACTCATTTTTAATTTGTTTTGATCAATTTTAATCTTAATTTTGTTGTCATTTTATTATTCCTTTTATTTTCACATTTTTAATTTTGATTTTGCATGTACCCATCGTTACTATTTAAATTCGGTGAAACTGGGAGTAATTTTTGGATCGAACAGGGGCGACAACTCGTTCCCCCAAAATAAAAGTATCATGCGGCATCAGGGAATTTAATTCCCAAGTTCGGTGCTTGTCGTTTCATTAAATAGGGCACGTTAGAAACTCTCTCATGGGGTCGTCACACAATAGTATTTCCCTAGCCCAAATTTTAATTTGCTTCCTGCCGACCAATCTACCCCAATTTTAATCCCCCAAATTCCAACAATATTTATTTCTCTTTGACCATCCACCAACCCAAACCAATAAAACCCACACCTTTTACGAGTGGACCCTACCTTTAAACTTCGAAAACTTATCCCATCATTTCCCCTATAACCGCCAAGACCCCATAATAAATAAAATTCCTTTTAATTTTAAAAACCATCACGTGCCTAATCAAATTCCACCAAACATTCCCCAAATCTTCACTTGTTTGTTTCAGTCGTACATCCCTCAAAACTCCTCACTTACTCACTGGTCACTAAACCACCGCCGACTCGCCCGCTCCACTCATTTACCGATCACCGTTCAACCGTTTACGCTTATCTCTTCTCGATTTCAAGCATGGTTCGCACAATGAACCAAAGTGGTAACCCGTCTCGACCGCCAGTTAATCTTCGGAATCATCGTTGCTTCAACGTCCCACCATTTGTTGATGTGCCTAGCAGTTCTGACACCCTTCCTCCAGCGCAATCCGTGCCTGAACCTGCTTATGACTAGCACCGTGGTTCCCAGCCGCGCGTTCCTTATCCACCACTCGAGCCCATCCATATCATGTTGAAGTCCTCCAATGACACCTCATCCAACTTCATGACATTCCTACGCGGTTCTATCGGTCTTCCAGAACGCGACAGGACTGCCCATCATTTTGGCCACTGGAATGTTCCATACGACACCGTCAGGTTCTCATTCGCGTACACTCCCGTGCACTCCGTCATCTTATTCCACTCATTTTATATTCCCTGAACAACCTGAGATAAACTCTGAACCCACTGTGATTGAGGCATTACTAATGTGGAACCCTATTTTTAATTTTTTAGAGTATTTTCGAGGCGTTTTCTCAGCCAAAGCACCACCATCACCCGCTGCCCACCATGCCTCGTCTTAACCTCATTATCCAAGAAACAGCAGTCTTCATTGTCACGCCAACCGCGCGGCCAATACCCACCATCACCAACCTTCGTCGTGAGCTCGAGTGACACCCCAGCCCCCGAAGAAGACGCGACCGAACACGTTCATCTATTCAAGTGTTTTTTTTGTGGCCACACGTACTCAGTTTCATTGGAAGAGCTCTTTCAGGGTTACATAGACTTCGACGAAGACAAAACTTGGAGGTTCGATACCATCCTCCATCGTAAGTTTTAAGTTTGTAAGTACATTCCCGACCGTACTCTTGACTTACTACATTTACGTGATTCGGATACTATTTACTTTGGTGATGTAGGGTGGTTTGCTTACCCTGTGATTAGGTATAGTACCTATTATGAACACATTTTTCAGTTTTATTCTACTTTTATGTTTTTACCTAATCGCATTATTACTAATTCTTGGTCGGATGTAATTGCTTTTAGATTGCATGGCCAAGATTTCATTATGTCTTTGTCTGATTTTAATTATTCTATAGGGTTTATGACGGATGTAACAGACTATGATTATTTAATTGCTTTGTGTGAGTTTCACAGGATTTTGACACTGACATGGCCTATGATGCATTGACCAGTTTGGCCGAGGCTGCCTACAACGTCAAGACCACCAAAGGGTGGTACATTCGCAATCCTGCACTTTGCTACATTTTGATTTTTGGCATTCAACTATTTCGCTCTGTTTTGCAAATCGAATCGGACCGGTCGGTTTAACCGGAATCGTTGTTTAGTCCGATTCAATCTAAACCGGTTGAACCGTTATTAGTGAACCGGCCAGAACCGCTGAACCGTTCGAAACCGGACCAGTACAAACCGGAAAAAATCGAAAAAAACCGGAAAAAACCGGGATTTTTGTTTTTTTTTTTAAAAAAATTAAATCAAACAACGTCGTTTGTTAAACAAGCCAAGTCGAACTCGAGTATTGCTGAGCTCGACTTGAACTTGAAAACTTTAAAAGTAAGCTCAACTCAACTTAAACTCACAAGCTAAAAATTATCAAGTTCAACTCAAACTCGAAATATAATATTGAAACTTGAACTCAAAAAGGCTTGAACTCAAAAAAAATTAGAAGCTTGATTGAAGCCTATAATTCGAGCTTGATTGAAGTGAAAGAATAGTTATATAATTATAGTTATATAATTTTGTTATGATTTTTTTAACCCCAAATTTATTTTTTAATTATAGTTATATAATTATATTTATTATTTAATATGTTTTACCATAAATATTATGTTGTAGTTAATTTGAATCATTTTGTTTCACTTGATTTTATGGTTTTTAACTTATATATGTTATGATATAAAAAATTATTTTTTATTAAATATTTTTGGTATTTTTATTTAATTTTTTAAATAATTATGACGTTGTCCGGTTCTTCCGACCGGTCGGATCGGTTCGACCGGTTGAACCAGTGAACCGGTAGCATGACCGGTTCGCTAACCGGTCCGGTTTGAAAACCATGCTATTTCGTACTTAACGATACTATGTCTTGCATGAGTAAGGTTGAACTATTCTTTTTATGGTGTATGCAAATCGGCATGAAGGTAAACTTGGGATTTTGGTTTGTTCACGCCTTCGAGTGTATTTTGCACTCTGATCACCTATTGATTTTTGGCCCTTACATTACACATCTTGCATCCCATTTATTTCCTTTGATTTTTAACACTACTCAATTCACTTACGTGTTTACCATGGATTCTTTAGATGCTAGGTGCTGGGACTCGATGGGGTTGCTCGCTGGCACCCCAAATACCTCACATTGTAACTCCGACACTATCACACTGTGCAATGCACGTATTTTTCTCAAGAGGCATACACCACAGTTGATGTCAACGTAGCATCACCTAGAGGAGGTGCATGACGAACTTCATCAAATGCACCACCAATTGGATTCCATTGAGACCAATCTCATCGGACACGACCGCGGTCGAAATTAATCGGGGAGTATTCTCACCCTCTCTCTTACTCTTTTCATTTTTTTCCATATTAGGGCAATGTAACTAAAGTGAGGGGGTGGAGAATTCAAATTAACCTTCACTTATTTGATTGTGATTGGAATTCAACTATTTCTTAATTTTGATTGTTAGAAATCTTGGTTGCCTTTCTCTTGTTTCATTTAATTTCATTGTCGTTTCTTTGATTTTAATCCATACTTGCTTTCGTTGAAATATTGGGTATGGATAGTATGGCATGATTAATTTGTGTAAATCTCTTGGAAATTTAATGAATTTGTTGAAATAGGGTGCATGACTTAGTAATTGAACCATTCATGTGAGGATTTGAGCCTATCGAGCCTATCGTCTAATTCTTGCTCTTTGTTTCAATTTACTATGCCAAACTAATTAATTACATTTTAGAACTTGTGGCATAATGTTTTTCGAGACTACACATTTTGATTGTGATGCTTTGATATGATAAAGGCATTAGGATTAAATCTGTTTCTCTTCCTAAATAAAATAGCCTACCCTTTTACTTATTTTCCCCTTAGATAACCTATTTGAGCCTTAAATCCTTTCTCTTTGTTTACCACATCATTAACCGAGCCTATTTTATTTGTTTTTCCTCTCTTTTTGCCACCTTTTCAGGTCAAGGTAAGATTTTTCCGTAACTGTTCCACAAAAATAAAAGTTACACAATGTTCGAAAAAAAATAAAAAAAATAAAGGAAAAGAGTGTAAAATATGCGCTGTTCAAACAATGTATATCAGTTTCGAACAGTGCAGCAAAAATACTGATATGGTTCGGGGGGAAATGGTGTTGTTATGTTTCGAACAACATAAGAAAAAAAACAAAGTAAAAAAACTTTGATTATTTGTTTGTTTTATTTCTTGTTTCTTTCCTTCTATTTTGTTTCCCGACAAATATAATTATGGAATTATCTTATTCTTGTCTTGAAGCTTAACTTTCATTTTCGGCCTTTACCATACTCGGGCCTGAGCCTCATTACAACCCATTCAAAGACTTCTTGATTATTGCATCATTTTCATAAGTAGTGGAGATTAGATTTAGTTACAAGACTATGGTAATGAATTGATTGGTTTGGGTTTGAGCAATTCTTACCCAAAACACTTGTGACAAATGAGTTAATTTGTGTGAGGAACTAGGTCTTGTACTCTTTGAAAATTGATGAATAATTGAAATCCCAAGATTTATTTACACTTAACTAATTGTTCCTTACTTGATCCATCTTAAGTTTCTTCATTTGCTTGATTGAATTCCTTAGAAACCTTGGAAATTTTATGCAATGGGAATTGACAACTTGAGATTTTCAACATGATTAGTTAGGAATGCTTAAAGACAATCATTGAATAAGTGAGAGAGAATTTGATTAGTGTTCAAATTAGTTAATATTTCACTGTTAATTATTCCTTGATTTATTGGTATTTTGTTTTTGTTTATTTGAGTGTTTTCTCCTATTTTCTGTGTAGAGCATGGGATTTTGGAAATAGCACTAAAAAGGCATATTTCTATAGCTTTTTTTATTTTTTGGAGTCAAGGTTAGACTAGTGGCATGACTTTGCTGGCGTGGAGTCAGTCAACATCTCTTAGAAGGTCAAGTCGGCGTTTTCATGGAGATAAGATACTTAGTCGCCAATTCAAACTTTAAATTTGGAATTATCTTTATTTTGGATTTTATTTGGATAATTTAAGGATTTATCTTGAATTATTTCAAATGTAATTTTCTAGGGTTTTAAGAGACTATAAATACCCCTTTATAGTAAACCTTAGAGCTCATCCTAATTATTCCAAACATTTTTAGTTTACTTGTTCCTTTTTTCTCTTAGTTTTATAAATTTTTTCTTCTTCTTTTTATTACGCTCTTCTTTTTTATTTTTTTTCAAGTTATTTTCTTTCAGATGCTGAGTATGATTTCTCTCATGCTTGGCTAAGTTTTTCATAGCCAAAGGCTGAAGCGATGACTCAATTCCTATCATGAGAATTGAAAAGCACCTCATACCATTCGAGTTAAATTTTCCAATTTTCTGGAAACTAGACTGACATGTCATCTTTCTTAAAATCAAAACGCTTTCACTTCAAAAATATATTTTGACTTGGATGTTGTTATGGTTTATCGTTGGGACTATAGAATCTAATGATTCAAATTCCATAGAACACACTTCGATAGCATGCTAAGGGGAGATTGAGATCAAGTTCGACTTTCATAAAGAAAGCATAATTCGAGTCATGGTTTCTCCAAAGTGCTTTAAATTGTTTTGAGTTAACTACGATAGTCGTGGTTAAATTGAACAAAGATTGTGATTTTAAAATAGATATGGGAAAATCAATCACCAAAGGGAAAAGTGAGGTACAAGGATTGAACCTTGCGGACTGAAACCGACATTTAATTATAGCAAAATCCTATTCAAGGATTTATTAGAATTTGAGACAAAGTAGAAGCCTAAGGCTGTTTTTAATCATCTTGAATTTTAATTTACTTTCTTCGATTCTTTATCTTTCTTTAAATCTTATTTACTTATTCAATCTCTCAACAACCCCCCATTTATTTCACTTGCAATTTCACGCCTAGATCAAAGATCAAATAAACAATCTACATCAGCATCTTCCTTAGTCATTGTGAATCAACCCTTACTCTCTCTATACTATCTTTTCTATTTATGAGATTAAGGATATTATTTGACATTAAAACGATTCGTGTCAATTAACTAAATGAATAAGAGGTAGATATGCAGAGCTTCTGTTATTTGCTTGTGAAACAAAATTAAACCATGTTTAGTTTCCTTATGATAAGCAATTGGTGAAAGTATGAGTTTTATTTTCCTCCCCTTTTTTATCACTCACTCTTTTTTTCAAACGCTTATTTTTACTCTCATTTTTTTTGCTTTTTTAATTTCTTCTTTTTTGCAATTCTCTCTATTTTTTAACTTTATAGTCTCGATTCGTCATCGAATCTTCAAACTAGAAACGAGATGAAAACCCAAGCCCCTCACCCTAGTTGTCCAATATGATCACATTCAAGTGATCTACCACTCACAATCACCTCACAAAGTTACACACCTGAAGATAAAATCAATCACTAGCAAAACAAGCATAAGCTCATATTTAAGCAAAACTAACAATTATCCATAAGGTTAAAATCAATCACGAACTTACATGATGTACCGTCTATAAGATCCTTTCCGTGATGATTCTGAAGATGATCAATTTGACAAGAATTGTTTGTATTAAAAAGTGAATACTCTGGAAGTGCAACTATTTAATCGGTTGACAGGTATCATTGACGGGACTTGTACAGTTCGGGTTGACTCGATATTTCGATAGGTCGACACAAATCATAAATGCCCCGAATCTTTGTTTCTCCCTTATCAGCCCAAATCACTTGAATCCTCCAAGAATCTAATGCCCAAAATGTTTATGATTTTCCTTAATAATGGAATCACTCTGGTCATATATGAAAATAAAAAATAACTCAAATGCAAAGGATTATGAATACCTTTCTGATTATTTAGTGCCTCCGAAAAATGTCACAATACTATATGAGTCTGATAAATAACATTCTGAATAACTGATAATCGCCTCAGCTAATGAACTCTTTAAATAGTGATTTTAATTTTTGACATTTTATCGGTATACTGAAGATCCATGTTTCTCTACCCGATAAGATTATCCAATATCTCCAAATAATATATGGAACCTCTAGTGTGTTCCCTGACCACATGGATATTTTCTCTGATTTTTGTTCTGATCTCTGCTCTAATTTCTTATATCTCTGTTTACTGACTGAAAATGTTTTATTTGGGGTATTCTTGGATATGGTAAAAAGACTCTGGCAGGTTCAGTCGTTGTTGGTAATTCCTTGTATAGGTTCAGCACCGACTGGTAATTCCTATCTCTGGTAGGTTCAGTTTCTGATGGTAATTCCTTGTATATGTTCAACACCGACTGGTAATTCCTTATGGACCTAAAGAGACCCTTTGGCTAGCTCTATGGCCCCGAGAATCTTTGTTGGGTAGGCTCTCAGACCCCAAGGTATTCCCTTAGGTTATGCAGTTCTGGGGAGCTACACATGGCGTTCTATTGGAGGGTTTTACTATGGTTTTTAAAGATATGTTTTAAATTACTATTGTTTTAAAAATGATCTGTACATTTTCACTAGTTTTGTGGGAACACACTAGACAACCTATTCTGATCTCCTGAAACCAGACATCTAAAATATTTCCCTCTGAACTCAAAGCTTACTGTCTGTTACTACCTCAGATATCAGTGGGACCTTAGCTCAGCGTAAAAGTATGTAGATATCTGAATCAATAAGGAAACATATACTTATTTGTTATATGAATGTTCTTCAACATCATCTGGTAGTTTTGTATTACTCTGCTTTCCAAAGCTTAATCTGTTACTCAATTTTTCAAGTTTAGAGAATTGAACCAATGCAACTATCGAGATCAATAGGGTAGTTTCACCAGCGTTGCTTGCGGAGTACTCAATTTATAAAACATATATGTTTTATTTCTGAATATTGATAAATTTTACTTTTGCATTTATAAATTGTTTTACGATTTTAACCGTTTTAACAAAAAAATTAATTTTTTTTGATGTTTTTAAGGTGGGTCGCTCCGGTGGCCCTAATGTGACACCCCGAATCAGATCGAGCCACCCGCATCGGTCTGAGGGTGTTACATTTTCCATTAATGAATCATGATAATTACCATTTTCCATTGAAAATATCTTCCATAAAAATATATAATAGTCAAAGATGAACCAAATTGAAGTTGACTTTCTACTTTAACCATTTAATTTTTGAAAATTACAATTTAGTCACTAAATTTTCCCAATTTTGGCTAAATAGGGAAATTTTACTTTAATTCCACCGATCCAGAATAAATTTCATAGTTATAAAATATGGAAATAATATTTCCAACCTTCATCTACTCTCCTTCATACTTTCTTGAAATTCTGATTCGATTCGATGATTCGATTCTTTACCGGGCTTTACTACTCTGTAGCTTTCAATATAGATCTCGAATCAAAATTATGATTCCCACAAAAATATTAATTTCTAACTAAACTATTTATTTATGTACAAAAAATATAACTTTAAAAAATTACATTATTAGTCCCCAAACTTTTCTAAATTTATACTTTAGCCACTAAACTTTTAAAACATACATTTTTGTAATTAAGCAAAATTTGGGGTATTACAATATATATATATAAATGTGAGACTATAAATGATCTTTTTATCTCAAGGGAGATGGAATTCTTAAGAAAAAAAAATAGTATATACAGTTGCCCCTATGTAAGCAGGAAAGAGGTAAAGACAAATATACACAAATATTTGTCAAGTTGTGATTGGCGTTGGAATATTTGTGAAAGTAATCCGCTCCATTACTCTTCAGGGTAGGTGGAATTTGATCCACTCCACTACTCTCTTTAGAGTAGGTATGATCGATTAAAAAAGAATTTGGTGTGCTTCTCTTCAAGGTATGTTAGATTCATAAAATGGGGATCTGCTCTACTTCTCTTTAGGGTAGGTCAAATCAAGATAGATTTGTCCCCTTAGAATCTAAAGAAAAAAGGGATATACTCTGCTTCCCTTCAGGGTAGGTCATATCAATATAGAATTACTAAACTATCTTTCAGTGTAGTTCAAATCTAAAGAAAAATGGAATATTATCCACTACTCTTTGAGGTAGTTAGATTCAAATAAAATGGGACTTGCCTCGTTGTTCTTCAGGGTAGGTCAAGTCAAGATAGATTTGCTTCAATGTTTTTCAAGGTATGTCAAATCTAATTCTGCTTCACTGCTCTTCAAGGCATGTCAGATCAAAATAGATTTGCTCATTTGCTCTTCAGGGTAGGTCAAATTCAGAGAAAAATGGATATGCTCCACTACTTTTTTGGGTAAGTCAGATCTATAGATAAAAAAATTATAACTTGTCATTATATATTCAAGAATTTGAAAATCTCATCATTCAATAAATTTTGGAAAATCAATTTCTCCTATAAAGGTTTATCTCAAATTCAACAGATATCAAGTTGAATCTTGAATATCATGACTTGTCAATTCCTCTATTTCGGGGTTTTATTTGATATCCTCATTTGTAAATTTAACTTCTCTTCTTGAGGTTTTATTATCATGAGTCTTAATTTTTTTGAAAAACCTGTAAAAATTATTATCTTGAATGTGTAATGGTACTTTTGTGAATATTGCTTTCATGAATACAATAATGCAATTCATGTATTCGGGGAAAGTCCTCACGAGAGTTCAAAAAGTTTGAATGAATGCGGTCACGCGATCTATGAATTTTGGAAAAGTCCTCATGAGAGGTCAAAAATATGAATGAATATCGTAATGCGATGATGAATGTTTAATGCTAAAATGCAAGTTCATGTAAAATGATGTTAATGTCTGCTTTATTGATCAGTGGCTGCAAACGGATGCTCATGCAACTCTCGTTCTTGTTTTGATTGAATCTTCTTCATTCTTTTCCACACTAGTGTTCATATTTTCAATTTTTGGTTCACAATAATTTATTCTTTTTGCTCCTAATAAAATTGCCCATGAGGTTCAATTATCCTTGCCCTAGTTCTAATTTTGAAGTTAGAGAGACCCTCATCCAAAGATTAACAACTCATCAACTCAAGCTTGAATTTTCTTAACGACAATCTGATTATCTGATAGCGCCATGTCCTCTCTTTATATTTTCTTATTTAGCATAGATGCTTTAAAAATGACTAATTATGGTAAAAAAAATATGGTCCTAATGCCCTCTAACTCTGACTCAATTGCTCTATCAGAGTTGTCTCTTTATGACTTTCTTGCCAGCTAAAGCATGATGGATTTTCTTTTCAAGGTTTATTCTTCTTTTCTTCATACTTTTGCTCTTGGTACTCCGAACAAAAAAATTAGTTCCTAATGTCTTTTTAATCTGAATCTTATTATCTCAACATGATCTAGACTTTTTTAGAAATGCCCCAATGTGGATATCTTATTTCCTATCCTTAATACAAAAACAATTGACTTCGAATGGCTTCATCTTTGTGCTATTTACCAAACAACCTCACAGTATGAACTTTGGACCAAAGAGATGTCATCAAATGTCTTCATTTCTTCTTATCCAAATCTAATAGTTTGAGGGTTTCTCCTTATGAGGTCTTATAATTATATGCAGAATACTTTTAGTATAAATGCCTTGGACCTTTTCTATGAGTTGAGACATCTGAAAATCTCAAGATAAACTATTCCCTTTCTCATTAAGGCGATCATCGACTTCCTGATTGATTTATGATGTTGATGATGTCACAAAGAAATGTGAGAAAATTTATTATTAAGTCTTCTGATCTTTCAGACCTTATTATTGGAAAATCAAAGAAAGTCTTCATTGCTCATGTATTGCTTATTTTTGTTTCTTTGGCGTTATTGTCTTACTTCTTTGTTTAAGGCAAAGAAAGCCCCATCAACTTCAAGGATCTCCTTCATTTGTTGAGAGACTACCTTGTTTGAACATGTTTTTCTCCTTCCTAATATTTTAAAATTCAAAAGAATGAAAAAAAAAACAAAATGGCGCCCCTTGCTTCAGGCTCATAATTGAAAGAAATCAATTGTTCAATGAATATCGAGTAAATCAAGAACTTTAGTTTACTATTATTTCTAAAAATTATAGCTCTTTGACAAGTGTCAAGATCAATGGGTTAGCTTCTTGGTTGGCCCTTACTTTTCTAAGATTTCAGTCCTACAGATGTTGTCCCTTTCTTAGTTCTTGAAAACATTGTGACATGTCTTTCTATCTCAGATTGGCATTCAAAACGAATGCTAACAAAATGATGCAGCCAACATATTCAATTTCTAGTCTGTTTAGAACACTTCTATTTCATTTCACTAAAATATTCTATTTGTTCCAGCATCGTAAACTTTTTTAGCAGAGGTAACACAGAAATATCTGTCTAAAAATAAAATTCCCGAGTGCTTGTGTGAAGTTAACTATAACATGTGTTTCTCAACTCCCTTAGTATATCTTCTTCCTGAACTCATTCTTAGTCTAAACCATAGGCATTATCGCCTTTATTATTCACTCTTATGTTCTTGTTTTTCTTTTTCCTCTTTGTTGTTGTCGTTTTTGTTTTTGTTTCATTTATTTTTCCTCTTTTTTGTCATACAAAAGTATGTTAAATCGACCTTTAACATTTTGAGTATTAAACTTTAGGATGTCTTAAGTTTACCAAAAAGAACATGTTATAGTCTGGGTGTCATTAAAAGTAAGAAAATTTCATCTTTAGAGTTCAATTCCCAAGCAACTGACCCAGACTAAATTTATATACTTCACCATTCCATTTATGAAGATTAGGATCTTCACTGAAGGTCCTCAATAGAAATGTGGTCTAATCTGTTTCCCAACTTCATACATGAGAGTTACTATATTTCGTCAGTTGCTATACATACCTCAATGCATTTCCTTTGTGTTCTTTGTCGGTAATGAGAAGGTTTAATCCTACAAGAAAATGGGTGTACCATTCGGGTATAGTCTTTGAAGCATGATCAAGGTTATTGTGTTACAAGGTTTCAACCTTGCTTCTTGTCAAAAGCTATAAGGATATTTTATTATATTCATTGAACTTCAAAAAAGAAATTTATTTCATTTCTCATAACCTTAGAATGCCCCATTACTCATAAAAGGTTCATGCATAGAGACAATCAAATTGTAGATCTTACACCTCAAAGTCCATTAGTCCTCAGTAGTGTGCCCTGAACTTACTATATTATTGCTACATACTGCGTAAACACCATAGCCTTAAAAAACTGTGGTTCTTTTGGCTTAGACTGAACCAGAGTCACCAAGTTTTTATCAACCAGGATTGGGAGCAATTCTTTATACGGTATTGAAATCGGATCAATAGGAGTCTTTTCTCAGGTCATTCTTTGATATTGAGACCTTACTATGTTAATTTCAATATATTCCTTGGTATTGGTGCTTTTAGTGCCCTTTATTATTAATCTCTTGTAAATGTATATGATAAGGCAAGTAAATCTGAGCAAATGTACACAGTCGAATCAAGTAATAAAGGGTAAGTGAGTTATCATCTCCTCAGGGATTGGTGAATATTTTGATGTTTCGCCACTGCTAGAACTAGGTGTCACTAGCTAGTCCCTGAAGTCTTTTCAAAACGAAGAAACAATTAGTAATGGGTTATATGAACAGGTGGCAAGGTATTGTTGAGGTAAGAAAATATTGTGAAGTGTGGCAGCATAAAAGTTTCATCGAGGCAAAGAAAATATGAAAGAGCACCAAATAAAAATAGCCAAGAAAAATAAAAATGTTGATTCAAATATATTCATAATAACCTCACATATTCATACTTTTTACATAGCACTTAGGTTGGTTTTGCTATGGCGCAAATTATTCTAAGTCTGGAAGGTTTTGTGGTGATATGCTTAGGCTACCTGACATGATTACTGGAGTATTTTAGGATGGTTGCTATTGAAATACTACTCGGTGTGAGCTACAACCCTTGGTTTCTCATACTGTTGTTGCGGCAATACCCCTCAGGGTGAACTATAGTCGTTGCATATCCTACTCAAGCATTTATCCCTTTTATTTGATTAAAACCCTCTCCTTATCTCTAAGGCAGGTTAGAACATCACTATCTCATATCTATTCCATTGTTCACGTAGATCTATCTTAATTCTCTTGAATATAATAATCAATTTCTAGAAAAACGACAATCTCTCGAAAGCTATTACAAGGTCTATAAATGATTCACCTAAGCACCAGGTAATCGCTCGAAGGCTCATACAGTGTCAAGCCAAAATATTAAAACAATGAACAAAACAAACTAAGCAAAATCATAATGCATCATTCATTAACTATCAAATAATTGTTTCGACAAAACAAAAACCAACATCAAGTAAAGCAAATCATGGTGTGGTAAAAGTATCATCCAAAAATATCATCCTTAAATACACACCCAAAATAGATTAATGAAATTGAGAACAAAGGAAGAAAGACTCCCAAACAGGGGCTCTATTGTGACAGCTCTTACCATCACCATGCCTGCTCTGGCAGCTAGCCTCTCTCAAGGCCTAACTGCAGCTCTACTATAGTCTGGCTATGGAGGGCACCAGGGTAGGTTGAGTGGGGGAACGGTGGAAGGTAAGGTACTGCAGTTGCTTACTCCACGCCTAAAGTAAATCCTCTCCTTGCCTCTCTTCTGGGCAGCTATAATGGGGTATTTATAATGGGAATTCCTAGGGTTTTGTTTCATTAGATATTCCCAAAATACCCATATTGACTTGTCCATGCTATAGATAGAAAGGCGGTTGGAGGTGGTCAATTTCTTGAAGAGAGTGATTACATGTGAGGTCAATCAGATAACTGGCAGGTGACGTCAATAGTTCATTAGATCTACGTCAGACTTTCAAGATAAAGTTTGCCTTGGCAAGAAAAATTTGTTCCTCACTGTCTTCATCTTCTGTGTTCCACTTGCCCTAGTGAAATGTTTTGTCACGGCTGAAATGTTCTTCCTAAGTTATTTACTACACACACACAACCCACAAAAGCCCTTTCTCCTCAACAGCATCAGTTAAGCCAAATAAATCTTACCTTGGCAAAACTTATCCACCACATGCAAATATGACCTAAATGCAACTAATATGCTATGAAAAGAATGTTTAGACAAACAATAACTTACGTAAAAAGACTAAAAACATAGTTCTTTTACGAAGTTATCAATTCTACTATTCAAGATAGTCATTTCAAAAATCTTTCTAGATGTAACTAGCTCGACAAAGCTACTAGAGGCTTTTCCTATAAGATATCCTATGAAAAGAACTCTCAAGGTATTAAAAAGGCATTGTCGTCTCTTCTTCATCTAGGGGAGGATGAAAATACACCACTATGTCCCTCCATCTTTGATAATATTGTCGAAAGCTTTCACTAAACCTCTTCTCCATGCTTTACAACATGAATCGAGTAGGTATGGTATTCTTTACATGTTTGTATTTCTACAATAAAGACTTGGCTAAATTTTCCATGTATTCATATGAGTTTAACTCAACTAATTGTACCATTTGGAAGCGGATCAAATCAAACTATCTTGAAAACAATGAACTAACATTTGCTCAGTGTCAGTATATCCAGACATCCTTTGACAGAACATCATGAGATGATCGAGATGACAACTAATCCCACTATACTTCTTAAAATCATGCATCCTGAACTTCGATAGGAGCCCTAGATCATGAACCAAACTTATTTTGTTTGCATTTATCCCAAGAAAATCATTAGCTATTTTAAGCATTTGAACCATTTCCTCTATCTTTTTCAAACACTCTTCTTTAGGACTTTCAACTGAAGTTCTTCGAACAAAAGGTGAAGTATCATTGGCACTATCTAACCTAATAAGGGCATGATTAGAGAAATTAACCTGATAAATTTGTACTTTTGAACAAGTAAGAGCGACTATCGATAAGAAAACAAGATTCTCAACTGTCAAATTGACCACGGGGTCATCATTGTTTCCTCCTATAAATTGAGACATTTTCTCTATCATTTTATTTTGGGACTTCAAGAATTTATCCATCATTTCTTGTTCAACCTTGGCCAATTGATCTTTCTGATTTTTCTCGAACTCAACTAATTTTTCTTCCATGGTTTTATTTATTAGTGAGGAATGATAAAAGTGACTTTCACATACTTCTAAGATCTCTGTCATAGAACCCTCCATAATTAATCTTATCTTCTAATGGTTGAATGTATGTAAAATGCTTGAATAAATGCAATGTGAATGCAAATGCATGATGCAAATGAAAAAGATATTGATCCCAAAATAACTATTCCTATAATAATTCTTGAAGAAATGACAATGTCTCGGTATAATAGGAAAGCGAAATCAAAGATTATAAAAAAAATCTAGCTCTATCTTCTAACTGTTCACTCCTGCGAGTAGTTGGATGATGCATCGTTCTTCATCAAACTTTGGCACTTCAAAATTCTTCAGAGCTGCTTCTTCCTCTCCATAGCGAAAATTTGTTGAACAAGCTCGCAACTTTTAGCTTCTTTCCTCAGCTTTGAATCCCTTGAGTTGGGATCGTCTCCTTAGTAGATAGAATGTCTTATGACTTAAAGTTTTTTCCAATCTGACTGTAGAAGAATCTTTTAAATTTTGTCAAACCCAACAAAAGGCATTATCGTTTCATGAACCTTCTTATATGACCAGTTATTTCAGGGATTAATACCTTTTATGACATGACATGTTTATGCAAAGAAGATAAAACATGCAAAACAAACAAAAAAACAAGTTAGTAAAACTAAAGTAATAATTAAAAAATAAGAAAAATTAAATAAATAAACTTTAACTAATAAATAAACCATAAATATAACATACAAAGGAAATTAAAATCCCTAACCGCATCTCTTCTAATTTTCTTAGGGTATCTACATGGCTCTAAAGGGGTAGGATTACTAAATTCTCTACATGAAGTTCAGTATTAAAGAAAGGTTCCCAAATTGTCATTACAACCTACTTAGGTAAATAAGTACTTCAATTCTGGTCCATTACAAACACTGCAAATTGAATTCAGTTCAGGGGATCATACCACTAAATGTCGATCAAAGAATACAATATCTAGACAGACATAAAGGATGTTTTCCATAGGTACTTTGTCATACCTAAATGATGAAAACTGATATTCCTTAGTGGTGTGATGTTTTACCCTACTTAGGCGAAACAAAACAAAACTCAGGTGTAGAGCTATGATATGCAACAGTTATAAATATGTTCAAACAAGTGAAATCATTAACTAGAGAGAATTTTTTTTTCAAATTTAAAAACAAACATAATGAATCATAAATTAAATAAATGAGAACTAAAAGTTTCCAACTTCTAAAATATAAGATAATCAACTATTGGCTCGACTCTCTATTTTGTTTTAAAAACAAATTTCCTCAACGAAGTTGCCAAGCTATTTTTTTTAAAAACAAATGTCCTCAATGGAGTCCCCAAGCAATGATAGAGGATACTCCATTAATTACCTAAATAAATTAACATTTCCTTGAATTTAAAATCGGCATACAACCAGCCAATTTATTATGAAACATAATTATAATAAATATGTTAATTAAGACACTTTTCTAACTTAGAGTGTCAAATTATGAAATTTAAAGAACCTAGGGGACTAAACAAAAAAAAAGAGTCTCTAATATTAATCTTATTCAGATTTAACCAATTATTGAAACGAATAACCGATGAGAACCCTCGGGCATTTAATGCGAGGACCAAATCAAATATTCCTTAAATTAAAGGACTAAAATGAAATTAAAGTGAAGGCTCTAAAGTGAGACCTAATTGATTTTTACCAAATTATTGATTCGAATAATCGATGAAAACCCTCAGGCGTTTAATGCGAGGACTAAATCGAATTACTCACCTAATTAAAAGTTTTGGGACTAAAGTGAAAGAAATCTAAATCTAAGTACTACATTTAAAATGTAAGTAGTCTAATTAAAGACAATTAAAAGGAAATAAAACTAATGGAGGAAACCTAAAATTCTAATTAAGGACTAAATTGAAAGAAATTAAAATAAAATTTAAAGGTGATTCAGAGTATAAAGGACTAAAATGCAATAAAAAAGAAATCAATATAAACTAAAACAAAACATATCAGTGACTAAATTGAGATAAGAAAACAGTGCATCAAAATTACAAAATAATAATAAATGATAAAAAGTTGGCAATAAGGACCAAAATGAAAAAAATGATAAAATAGGGGGACTAAAGCGAAGATATGCTTAAATTCTAAGTAAAATAAAGAATCAAAATAAAAGGCCAAATTACACAATTAGTACATCAGTTTTGAAACTAAATTTAAAAAATCGAGATTACAAACAATAATGTAAACTCGAGGTAAACGTATAGTGGTACGAACGTAATTAACCCCCGAAGTCTGGTTATAATATACACATTTTTTCACTCATTTCTTAAACCTGATCTAAAAAACAAATTTTTCTATCCACCACTCTTCTCCTCCTCCGAGCGCAGCCAATAACGACCCCAAAACCACCTCGTTGACCTCCACTCTCCAAATACCTTCCACAGTAGTCGACCACCGTACATTTGTGGCTATTTCCAACTCCTACCACAGTCGACTTTGGTTGAGAAACCCGATCTACTACCTCAAACAAACCAAATCCTCCCTTTTCATCTTTAAAACCTTTCTCCCCTCTGAAACAAAACAACTAAGACATCCTATTGTCGTAAATCAACAAACCTTCACGCTTCGACCACTGTCATGGTTTGATGACTCTAACCAAACCCTAAACGACCCCCAACTAACCAAAACTTTCAAATCTTGCCTTCTAATTCTAAACCGAATACTGAGTCCTAAAAACAACTCTTAAAAACCCAAAAGCTCCACTTGTTACTTCATCTCCCCATGATTCTGTTGAGATCTGACTATTCTCAAGTAACAAATCACTCCTCTCCTTTTTTTCTTTCTAACATAAAAAAATTACTAAAAAAGGGTAAAAATATCAAATACCTTAACAAAATGTGTCTTTTTCTTTTCTCTATTGAGTTTTGTTGATATGTATTTTTCTGTATTGCATAAAAATGCTTATTAATTTCTCTCATTGCTTTCGAATAGAGGGGAAATTTCCCTGTTACAATCGATTGTGTTGGTTTTATGATAATCCTTGTAGACACCCATTTTTTTCCGGATCGAAAAAATATTATTAACAAAATTATTATTATTATTTTAAAAATTATATTATTACATTTTGTATTCCCAAAAATGGAGCCCAAACAACAACATCCGTCAACCCAACCTAGTTCAAGCCCAACACCTGGATCTGACCCGAACTGGCCTAAAGTCAGCAGCCATGCCACCACCAACTTCTTGTTGCATCACCATGCCCTGTCACCCCATCAGACGCCACCTCCATGCCTTCTTAACAAGCATCCAACAACCGAAACAACGAGATTTTTATTTTTACGTATGTAAAAGGGGGTGAGGGGAATAAACCTAGGAAAAATAAAAAAAAACAGAAGGGGCAGAGGATCTCGATTCATTCGAGAAAAACAATGTAAAAAGAGGTTTTTCCCTCCCAAATTGTTTGAACAACAATAAACATAAAAAAATATTTATATTATATTTTTTTCTCTTTGAAATAGTAGTTATTTTAACAACAAAGAAAAAAATATAAATAAAAGAGAAGATAGAGAGGTTACATTCGGCCAAGGTTCATCGCCAGTGTTAGGGGACTCTGATCGAGGATCTCAATGGTGAGAAACTGAGCAAGGACGAGGAGAATGACATACTCCAAAATGGCAACGATCAGACGGTGGTGGGTCGAAGAGAGAAAGGCCAAAAGGGTTAATGGCTTTTCGTGGAACTCGATGCTGTTTTTTCATGAAACGAATGCTAGATCGAGGTTGAGGAAGTCAAGACAAACCTCCTGATGTAATTTGGTGGTCATCAGCCACCGACAACGGTGGCAGCAGCTGGCGAAAGCAAGGACAGCGACCGACGAATGTAACCCACCGGCAACCCGCCAGTTTTCTAGAGAGAGGGGAGATCCTCTCTCTAAAAATAATTTTAAATGGAAAAATTAAAAAATAAGAAAAATTGATATTTATAGAAAACTTTATGGGGAAATTGCACTTAGGTCCCCCTAAGTTTGGCGTGTTTTTTGCAAAATGGTCACTTGTAGGGACTATTTTTGTAGTGTACCCGAGACTTATGCATGTTATATATTTTTGGTTTAGTTTTTGTTTAGTCCCTCTATGTTAGGCGAGTTTTACATTTAGGTCATGTGTAATGATTGTTTAATTTTTTTAATTGCTTAGGGATTGATTAAATGATTTTCCTTTTTACTTCTCAATACTAACTTTTTGGTTTATTCTCTTCTATGTCCCTCCACTTCATGCGTATTTTTCATTCCAGACCTCAAATCCCTATGTTTTATTTATTTTATTTTTTGCACTTTAGTTTTATTATTTTCAATTTAGTCACTGATATGTCATATTTCCTGGTTAATTAATTTTTGATCTTGGCACTTTATTTTATGTCTTGCTAATGGTATATTTATGTTTCTTTCCTGTAATTTTTAATATTTATGTTTCAGTCTTATTTATTTATCCCTTTGCTTGTATGGTTTTTTTAATATAGGTGGTGGGTTTAGAAAGCTTGTATGTTGGTTCCTTATTCATGTGCACATTGGTATTTTTATATAAAAAATGAGAAAACTTTATCGTGAGGGAAATCTTCGAAGACATCTCCCAACTACAGGGGAATGTATCTTTTCGAGGATTTTTTGCACAAGTGTTTTTGTGTTCGATAGTTTTTCTTCGCCTTAAGTTATTTATTTTGAATATTGTTCACCTATTTTCTCTTTTATTTTAGTTTATTTCGTTTTTGGTGAAAAATGTGAAATAATTTCTTTTTGTGAGGGGAATCTATGAAAATGTCTCCTAACTACAAAGGAAGTGCATTTTCAAGGATTGTTCGTATAAAATGACGCATTTTCTCTTATAAAAATAATTATAGTATTTTTTATTCTATAAAAATATCTTTTCGGCTATTTAATCTTTTTGATCCATTGCATTCCTTATTTTAAGTTGTTTTTTTAAATTGACACTTATTTAAATAAATTTGAATAAATATAAGGATCATAATTTAAATATAT
This sequence comes from Hibiscus syriacus, assembly GCF_006381635.1. Classification (NCBI taxonomy): domain Eukaryota; kingdom Viridiplantae; phylum Streptophyta; class Magnoliopsida; order Malvales; family Malvaceae; genus Hibiscus; species Hibiscus syriacus. The sequence continues at coordinate 3,254,047 of NW_024062770.1, forward strand.
TTTCGAAGTTTGTAATTCCCAATTTTTAAACAACATATAATCGTTTAGGTACCAAAATTTGGGAGTTGTGGGGGTGCTCACCCTTCCCCACACGTAATCGACTCTCGAACTCTTAAAAATGAATCTTTGGTAAAATGCATACCATTTTTTGTCATTTAAGGTTTCTAACCTACCTAACTTAAAGGTTGGTGGCGACTCCAAAATCAATTTGTTTTCAAAATTACCTTTATCCCCTTTCCCGAAACTAATTTTTTAAGTCTAATGGATCCTCGAGGGAGACATTACCTAGAGAGTCAGGCCATAAACTATTATACGTTGTTTTTATTCTTGGGAATTAAAAACTTAAATTGTATTTAATCTACGATCCTTTTGTTTATTTTGAGTTTCAACATATCATGTATTATTTTACTTTCAACTAATTATTTTTTTTACTTTAGTGGCTTTCTTATTTGACCAGATTCTTGGGACTTGTGAAATAGTTGTTTTTTGGTCATTTTTAAAGGTTTATCAGTTTCTCCTCACACACAACACATGCATTTACATACCATAGATCACTTATGAGCTTTATCCCTTTTAAGTTGAGGTGAAAGCTTAGCCTACGTGAGATAAATTATTTCTCTGCATGGGTTTTAGCAAGTAACCTTTGGGGTTCATATACCTTATGTCTACGTGAGATAAATAATTTCTCTGCATGGACACAAGGAAATGTATCCTCTCGAATTAAAATCGATCTGCATAAGTCTGTAATGGAACAGGATTGAGGGTTTGACAGCTTAAGGAGGCACCAACATGGACAATTCGAGTACCTTTTTCTTAGAACCTAATACTGTATATAATGAGGCCTAGCAACCCACCCCGATAAAATTCATGTCGAACCTTTGTCCGTCAGTAGGTACCCAAAATAAGTGTATACAAAGGAGAAACGACACTAAACCTCTTTTCTTTACCCGCATTATTTTATTTTCCCAATAAAGCATGTGGTTAGGTTTTATTTTCAAACAAAGCATGAGGGTAGAAAGCATATTTTGGGTATGATTTAACCTAATAAGGGTAGAAAGGCTTGTGGGTAGGTATTACAATTACCTTTCAATAATATTTGCTTGATATTTGATTTTTTTATATTGACATATTTTTTATTTTTGGTTGTTTATTATTTGGCATTTTGCATGATCATCATAAATAAAATAAAGGTGTTGATTAACCAAGTAATCAATAGAGTAGAAGAGAGATCATTAAGATGGAAAATAGTTTTCATAACAAGGAAGAACCCAATCTGACTGCCCGAGTTTGGTCTGAAAAAACATAAAGGGTGAAAGGAGACAGTTTGCCCGAGCTGATAGAGAATTAGGAGAGTTGGAGAGTTACTACCAAAGAGAAGTTCCACAAGAAATATGGTGACATAGTCTATCTCCTCTATGTAAGATAGATGAACCATTGCTTAAAGCTCTGGTCTGATTATGGAATCCCGCATACAACGTCTTCACTTTCAACAGATAAGATTTGACACCAACAGTAGAGGAGTATGCAACTCTATTCAACTTCGAGAGCCTCCAGGTAGACAGAATTTATCCTAGACCTCTGAAAGTCTAATCCTTCAAAAGCAAACTTGTGAAGATTACTATTAGAGGTGAAAATTGGATAGTAGAGCACATCCAACAAAAGGGAGAAAGCGAACATTTTTTGTGGCACTGTCTCAAGAATGTGATACTCAAGCATATAGATGAAGATAAGAGGTTAGACACCTTTCCTCTGGCTATATATGGTCTGGTGATATTCTCAAATACTTTGTTCCAGGGGAAGGCTGATGTTGCATATTTCTTTTACAGATTGGAAAGAGGTATAAATCATGCACCGTCTGTCTTGACAAAGAACTTACAATCCTTAAATAATTGCATAGATTGGAGGGAAGTTGATTCAGAGGCTGCGCTCAACTACTCACTGTCTAGATTCGAAGTCATTTCTAGAAAAAAGAGAAAGTTGTTGGATCATGACTGAGATCATGGAGCTAAATAAAAGGTCTAAACTGCATTCGTAGATTTATCTCTCTTGTAAAGATGAAAACTCTTTTGGATGAATGGAACTCTTTCTAAGAATTGTTACTTTTGGAAATTGTTACCTTTTGCATTTACATTCTGCACTGTATTTATTTAAACAGTTTCACATGCATCATTCATGAAAACATGGAATTATTTCATGGAGGATTTGATGATAGTGGTCATGTTCATGTGACACTACATTAAGAATAGAAGAAAGATTCAAACAATTAAAGGAATGATATGAAATCAATACAGTGGGAGCCTATTCAGCTGGTCCTTGGGTTGAGCCTTATAGGATGATCCAAGAAAAGAGTCAAATGGATCCAATTCCAATGACCTATAAGGAATTACTTCCAATGCTGGTTGAGAAGAATTTTGTGACTCTTATTCAGTCCAAGCAAAAAAAGCCCCCATATCCTGAGGGCTACGATGTTGGTGTCGTATGCAACTATCACAGAGGAAGCTCAGGGTATTCCATTGAGAATTGTGGGGCATTGAAGCGCAAGGTCCAAGATCTTATTGACTCAGGGGCATGGACATTCGATGTGTAATGGGCCATTCTGGTCAGGAGTAGGCTATGGCATCCATCAGGAGTTTTATTGTATTCCAATCAAAAGCATTTCGTCTTGTTTGAACTTGTTTTTTTCCTATGTTTTAATGTCTGTAAATCACTTGAAGTTCGAACATTTTAAATAAAATGCTTCCTTATGAGGAAATGAGCAATGAGAAAATTTTAAATCTTAGAATTCCTTGAATGTCATCTTAATTAAAAGTTTTTTAATAAATGAGGTTGTAAAGCTTTGACAAATGAAAAAATTGAACCCCTATAAAATAAGGACCCCTTGGCCCTAATCCTACTCCAGAATATACACCAGAACATACCCTTCTCTTGAAGGGACCAAGATAGTTTTCTCGTCTCATGCAGAGTCAATTAAGGGCTTGGCATTCAAGTATGTGTCAGGAGCGAACAAAATGGGGTATCTAGCATATGAGATTGCAAAACACATTGGTTTCTACTTTCATTGATGACGTTCAATGATGATCATGATCTTCACAGATGGAATGGTCAAGTAGGTGAATCTAGTTTAGGTCAGGTGCTTGGGAATTGAACTCTAACGATGAGATTTTCTGACTTTCAACAATACATGGACTATAACAGGGTCTCCTTGGCGAGTTTAAAAAATGGAATATGTATACCCAGAATATATATATATATACAATAAAGCTGAGCTATTCCGCTAAAGCAATTGGTTATAGAGGAAACTCAAAAGCCATGGCTTTATGAATAGATTACATTAAAACCATGACATTGATTGGGTATTTGGTAATTCGATGTTTGCTCCACTATGATTGTCAAGTCAAAAAATTTTGATGACATGAATCCTTCAAATAGTCGAACAAGAGCAATTATAAGATATATATGTACAATAAAGCTGAATTCAGCTAGCCAGACCATGGAAAATTAAATCTAATTTACTAAATAAGGAGTTTCGGTGAATATGGACTAAGGGAGTTGAGGAACACTTGTTATAGTCGAATTCACATGAGCACTCAGGAATCTCATTTTTAGACTGATATTTCTGCACTGCCTTTGGTAGAGGAGTCTACGAGGTTTGAAAAATGGAAGATTTCATAGAACTGAAATAGAAGTGTTCTAAAAAGTCTTGCAACTGACCATTCTAGTTACGTCATTTTGTCCACATCCAATTAAAAAGCCAAACAAAGAAGGAGGGGCATGTCATAATTTTCACAATGACCGAGGATGAATCAATGAAATAAACCTCAAAGTGTAGGAAGTTAACCTCAAAACCAGCCTTTCGATCTTGATATTTTTCAAAGATTTGCAGCTATGAAAGATAAAAGAGTAGTTGATTCTTTTAATATTCGATGAACTCTTGTTTGACGATTTGTTTCAATTTTGAAACCTAGAAAGGGGCAATATTTTTTCAAAATTCTTGATCAAACAATTTTCAAAATTATTTTAATAGATATTTTAAAAAAAAATTAAAATAAAAGGAGAAGAAAAACATGTTCAAACAAGATAATTTCTCCGGAGTAGATCTTAGTAGTTGACACGTGGCTCTAAGACACAAAGCTCAGAATCAGTGCTGAAGCAAGAAATGATGAATGTTGGGGCATATTTGGAGGCTCATATCATCTATGAGTACAACATCATTAAATTGAGCAAACATCAATGAGTCATAATATTTTGAGAAGAATGAAAACGGTGAAGCAGAGATAGTGGAGCACACTATATATGACTGTTTTGTCCATTGTCACAACATACAATTGCATTGTTCTGGTGATCGCCCACGCATTAATGTTGGCAAGCCAAAGCATCCCACTTATATTCCTACTATGCTTTGTTCTTTGGTGTCCTTGCAACGCTATACAAAAGCCCTAAACGCCATGCAAAGAGCTTCCCTGATTGAAAATTCTAGACAGAAGCCACATGAAATAATGAACAAGTTGCCAAATGTTTGAGAACATCCAAATTTCCTAGAACTCAGTTTCTCCTTTTTGCTTTACCTGATAAGAAAATTCTGATATTTATGCATCTTGTCGAGCTTGGCATAGTCATACAAATGTATGGCTCTAACTAGGATCAATGACCAGTACCTTACAAATTTGCTTCTAAAAATCAATGCGAAGCTTGGAAGATTGAGTTCGATGTCAGTAATTGAGCAAACATCTTCAAGTACAATTATTTCTAAGGTTCCAACTATCACCCTTGGCATAGATGTGTCACATGGTTCTCCAGGGTAGTTTGACATCCCATTAATTACTACAGTGGCCAGCTCCAAGCAATGGTCTTTGATTTCATGTTACAGGGCGGCTGTGCGAACACAATCTCATAAGCTTGAAATGATAGATTCTCTTTTCCAAACCATCTGTCAGGGATGATGATGGTATCATGAGGGAAGCTCTATTGGATACAAGACAAAAGAAGCCAAATTCATCATGGGTAAAATTTGTTGGGGCAAGAAGAAATTGTCACGAGTCTAGATCTGCCAAGATGCACGCTGGTGCAACCAAAGAATGAAGACTTCCCATGCAATCATCCCCACCATCGATCATACATACATCAACACATACATACTTGATACATGAAATTTGCATCTTTGCGTCAAACATTCATGTGCAATAAAGACTTTGATTTCCCCTCTCATGAGGACAAATTCAAAAATTTCATCATATCAAACACATAAAATAAACTTCATCTTGGCATCCTCATAACATCTAAGATAGTCATTCATAAACACATGATTTACTGATCTTTCAGGAAATAAAAGTTCGGAAATAACCAGTGTCTTTAACCTGAAGAAACAATGTCATCTACAGATTCAACATCCTGAAGTGAACGATCAGATCTTCTGAAGACATTTCCTCAACATGCAAGAACAAGCAGACTGTCTATCGCCTTTAAGATTGTTTCTCTCGAAACAAAGTGTATTCTCGCTAGAGACAATTTTTCTTAAAAACCATTTTTTCATGCTTGAGACAGTTTTCTCTAAAAACAAATTTTGTCTCGCTTGAGACAATTTCTCTCAAAACATATTTTGTATCGCTTGATATAGTTTTACATTGAGATGCAAATTTCAAATTTATTTCACTTAAAACAAAATTGATCTCACTTGAGATTATTTTTTCTTAAAACAAACTTTGTCTCACTTGAGATAGTCTTCCTTAAGACACGACCATTCGATATTGTTTGTACTCTAAACAAATTTCATCTTGCTTGAGATAATTCACTCGGAACACAAATTTCAAAGTTGTTTTACTTAAAACAAAATTAATCTCATTTGATATTGTTTTTCTTAAACACAAATTTTGTCTCACTTGAGACAGTTCCCCTTAAAACCCAAATTCTAAAAATTGTTAAATTGATAAAACCTTTAAGATTTTTTCTCTTGAAACATCATCTTTGAGTCTATTTCCCCTGAAACAAATTTTGTCTCTCTTGAGACAGTTTCTCTTGAAATACCCATCTTTGAGATCGTTTCCCTTGAAACACCATCTTTGAGATCGTTTCCCTTGAGACGATTTCTCTTGAAACACAAATCTTTGAGTGTGTTTCCCTTGAAATAAAGTTTTGTCTCTCTTGAGACAGTTTCTATTGAAACAAAATTAAAATTTTTTGAGTATGTTTCCCTTGAAACAAAGTTTTGTCTCTCTTGAGACAGTTTCCCTTGAAACACCAATTTTTGAGTTTGTTTCCCTTGAAACAAATTTTGTCTCTCTTGAGACGATTTCTCTTGAAACCATCATCCCTAAAGATGGTCTATCGTCCTCATCACGTAGGAACCATGTCATCTACCGACCAGACCTCCTCATCATGTAGGAGTTGTGTCACCATTAGATAACAAGTCATCCTCATCATGTAGGAATTGTGTTATCATCCCTAAAGATGGACTATCATCCTTATCACGTAGGAACCGTGTCATCCCCATACCATACCTCCTTATCACATAGGAGTTGTGTTACCCCTAGATAACCAGTCATCTTCATCGCGTAGGAACCATGTTATCACCCTCCCTAAAGATGACTTGTCATCGTCATCGCGTAGGAACAGTGTCATCCACTGACCATATCTCCTCATCACGTAGGAGTTGTGTCACCCTTAGACGACCAGAACTCTTAATCACATATTAGCAATGTCGTCATCAACAATAGACATATCAAATTTCAAAGAAAAAAAAGAGAACCGAATAAAAACTTGTTGTCTTTTTCGTCTTTGCCCTATTCTTGTTAATATAAGAATGTGCAAAGAGGGGCAGCTGTAGACACTTGTTTTTGTCTGGGTCCAAAAATATTATTATTATTATTATTATTATTATTTTAACAATTATATTATTACATTTTGTAGGCCCGAAAATGGTGCCCAAACAACAACATCAGTCGACCCGACCCGGTTCAAGCCCAACACCCGGATCCGACCCGAACCGGCCCAAAGTCAGCAGCCATGCCACCACCAACTTCCTGCTGCAACACCATGCCCTGTCACCCCATCGCATGCCACCTCCATGCCCTATCACCCCATCACACGCCACCTCCATGCCCTGTTAACAAGCATCCACCAACCAAAACAACGGGATTTTTATTTTTACGTATGTAAAAGGGGGTGAGGGGAAGAAGCCGAGGAAAAACAAAATAACAAGGGGCAGATCAGTTCATTCGAACAAAACAATGTAAAATAAGGTTTTTTTCCCTCCCCAAATTGTTCAAACAACAATAAATAACAAAAAAAAAGATTTCCAGTATATTTTTTCTCTTCGAAATGGTAGTTATTTTAACAACAAAGCAAATAAATATAAATAAAAAAAAGATAGAGAGGTTACCTTCGGCCAAGGTTCATCGCCGGCGTTAGGGGACCCTGATCGAGGATCCCAACGACGAGAAGTTGCGCAAGGACGAGGAGAATGACATACTCCAAAATGGCAACAATCAGACGACGGACGGCGGCGGGTCGGAGAGAGGAAGCCAAACGGGTTCATGGCTTTTCGTGGAACTCGGGGCTGTTTTTTGTTAAACGAATGACAGATCGGGGTTGGGGAGGTCGAGACGGATCTCCTGGTATAATTTAGTGGCCATCGACGAAGGTAACCTACTGGTAACCCGTTGGTTTTCTAGAGAGAGGCCCTCTCTAAAAATAATTTTAAATGGAAAAAATGAAAAAATAAGGAAAAAATATTTATATTTATAGAAAACTTTAGGAAAAATTGCACTTAGGTCCCCCTAAGTTTGGCGTGTTTTTGCAAAATGATCATCTGAAAGGATCGTTTTTGTAGTTTACCCGGTTCTTATGCATGTTATACATTTTTGGTTTAATTGATGTTTAGTCCCTCTATGTTAGGCGTGTTTTACATTTTGGTCATGCGTGTTTTACATTTTGGTCATGCGTAATGACTTTAATTTTTTTAATGCTTAGGGATTGGTTTAATGATTTTCCTTTTTTTTACTTCTCAGTACTAACTTTCTGGTTTGTTCTCTTCCAGGTCCCTCTACTTCATGCGTATTTTTCATTCTAGTCCCCGAATCCCTATGTTTTATTTATTTTATTTTTCGCACTTCAGTTTTATTATTTTCAGTTTAGTCACCGATATGTCATATTTCCTGTTTTATTTATTTTTGATCTTGGCACTTTATTTTATGCTATTTTATTTTAGTCACTGAGCTTGTTGATGGTATATTTATGTTTCTTGCCTATAATTTTTAATATTTATGTTTTAGTCTTATTTAATTACCCCTTTACTTGTATGGTTTTTTTAATCTAGATGATGGGTTTAGAAAGCTTGCATGTTGGTTCCTTATTTATGTGCACATTTGTATTTTTATATACAACAATGAGAAAATTTTATTGTGAGGAAAATCTACGAAGACATCTCCCAACTACAAGAGAAGTTATATTTTCGATGATTTTTCGTACAAGTGTTTTTGTGTTATATAGTTTTTCTTCGCCTTAAGTTATTTATTTCGAATATCGTTCACCTCTTTTTACTTTTATTTTATTTTATTTCATTTCCTTTTTTTTGTGAAAAAGTGAAATAATATATTTTTGTGAGGGAAATCTATGAAAAAAACTCCTAACTACAAAGGAAGTGCATTTTCAAGGATTGTTAGTACAAAATGACGTATTTTTCTTAAAAAAATAATTATAATATTTTTTATTCTATAAAAATATCTTTTGGACTATTTAATCTTTTTGATTCATTTCATTCCTTATTTTAAGTTGTTTTTTTTAATTGACATCTATTTAAAAAATTTGATTAAATATAAGGATCATAATTTAAATATATTTTGAAGTTTGTAATTCTCAATATATAAACAACATATAATCATTTAGGTACCAAAATTTGGGCGTTGTAGGGTGCTCACCTTCCCCCACACGTAATCGACTCCTAAACTCTTAAAAATGAATCTTTGATAAAAATACATATCATTTTTTGTCGTTTAATATTTCCAACCTACCTAATTTAAAGGTTGGTGGCGCTCCAAAATCAAATTGTTTTCAAAATACATTTCATCCCTTTCTCGAAACTAATTTTTTAAGTATAACGGAGACGTTATGACACTTCTTTTACATTCGAAAATCAAAGTAATAAAAATATTTACAATTCCATTTCTTGTTGTGTTTTTGCATGGTCGATCTACTGGAACCGTTGAGGGACAGGGTTAGCTGGAAGACCAGCTGGCGTCGAAGCTGGTGAAGCTTCTGGAATTCGATGGAAGGCGGCTGAGTGAGTACCCAAGCTAGGTTTCATTTCCCAAATTGGTTTAGGGTATGGGATGGTCATTTGGGTTGTGGGTCTATATAGTGTTGGGCTTCAAAATGCACATTTGGACCTTTAATAATTTTGTTGTTTGGTAAAGGTTCAATTTAAATTTCACTTTGTGCTCCAAATACATTATCATCAAACCCTAAAATTGCAATTACGAAGATGTGGCCTAATCGCCAAATTTCTCAATATTCTTTGATCTAAATGAACGATCGTGCATCATCCCCTTCCAAATTGATCTTCTTAATAATACGGACAAAATTAAGGTATGACAATATGTGGATTAATTTCTTAAATTACTAGAGTACGATTTTGTAAATTATTCAAATGAAATATATTTGTCTCAATTTTTAAATAATTTTTAATATTTATATATATATTATTAAACTATATTAGTTTCTGAAATGTTCATTATAATATATTAAATTATTAAATAATTTCATACTTCATTACTATTATCATTTTTTTTATCGTATGCACTTTTATTTCTGTTAGATTCATGATATTTAATATTTTCAATTTTTTGCTCGACAATATAAAATTTATTAATCACGGACTTAGAGTAAGAGTCTCGTTAAAAATTTCTCTAGACTTAATGGAGGAAAATAATACTCTTAACTAGGGAATGATACAACACCATAACATACTTAACCCTCAATTACAACAAAATTAAACTGCAACCACACAAAACACAACCAAGCAGTAACACAGACAGCATACCCGTAGCCTAAGAGCTCCACAGAAGCAAAGAACACAGAACAAGGTCCATAAAAGCCAAGTAAAAAGCAACCAGAAAACAAACTAACCCCTACTGCATTTAACATTTAAGAAAGACAACCCACATTAAAGCTTCCTCACATAAAAAGCAAGCCAGACAATAGATCGAGGAATCGCCATGATAAAACCTGTGAACACGAGCTGATAAAATCATAACCCCTGCAGAACTCTTTAGCCATTACTACAGACCAATCGCTCCAAAGAAGGAGCAAATGGCTTTGACGGGAACATAAATTATAACAAAACAGACCAAGTTAAGGCAGCCCCATGCACAAGCATCTACAACAAGATCACGAGACAACAACAGGCAAGAAGAGCAGAAGAAGAAACCATCAACAAAAGAGCTACCTTGGATCTTCATTCCAATTATAGCCCATCTACAACTTATGAATCAATAAACTTTATGCACGAATTTCACTGCTCAATGGACAAAAGAAATATTTAAAACCCCTAACAAGAGCCAAATCACACGAGAATTTTGCCTCTACAAATCTTGTTGCACTCTTTCTGAAACCCAAAATTCAACCCTGTAGATTTTTAACTCCAATAGTTTCAAAAATTCCAGGCCAAATTCGATCCCAATTTCTTCAAGATCGTCTATCTTGCTTCTAGTACTTCCACCAAAGTGACAAAATTTTCGCAAGGATCAGAGCTCCACTTTTTTTAATGCTGCTTTTAGCTTCTGTCGATTGCAATCAAAATTGAATCTATTTCCCAAATCGAATCGAAACACGTCTCTTATGAACGAATTAAAATCACCACAACGACAATAGAACTGGGGCATGAACTGAAACTGCACTTATAGGACATAGTTGAACTATATCTCCAATTTTCGGTAACCACTACTGAACAAAAAGAAACATGTCTAATCTACTTATTCTATTTTTTGGACCAAAACAAGTAATCTTTTCCAAGTCTCGAGAAAGCAACGAACTTACAATTCGATATGAACGAATTAAGCTCCTCGCACCCCAATAGCATTCCCACACAACCATTTCGAAGAAACTCTTACCACTAGCCAAACTATATCCAAAGCTCTCAATGTCTGTAACTCATTCCAACTATCAACATGAACGGCCAAAGATAAGGGAGGCATTGACGCAACCAACTGTAAAGACTTTACACCTGTTAGCACCCAATACCCTTCAAATAAAAAAAAAAAAACCTTGGATTGATAATCGAGTGTTCAAGTTTGGAGATAGATTCCAAGCTAAGGATAACACCATCTCTTCCTTTAGACTTTAAAAACTAATGATTCGCTAAGAATTTGGCATCCGCCCCCATCCCTCTCGCAAACAATGTTGAACCATTCATCACCTCCCACACACAAACCTGCTCCACGCCCCATTTCCCTAAAATATTTACTTACTTATGACCAATAAGGTTATATCTCGCCCTCCTCTTTCTCATTTCCTATCACTTGAATCCCACATTTTTTCCCCAAGTTTGAGTGTCTTCTTAGCCTCTTTAATCGACAGAAGCCACTTTGCTGTAAGTCCGACTCGGTTAATGATCTACCCGAAAGCCCCGATGACTTTAAATCTTTCTTCTTCAACTTGTGTTCCTTGAATGCACGGTCTCTCTTCCTCTGATTCATAACCGAAAGAGCTCTATCCTGGATTTCCTAAAGGGAGCCGTATTTTCTTTCTTTTTTATTATTCTCCACTTGAGCTAAGACAAGACACATTAAATGTGTTGTCCTCCTCCACCGGCACTTTTTTGCAACCATCACTTACCGGCGACAGGTCCGGCGATGAAATTTCAGTTTGCTTCAATGATGAAATCGACCTACTTCCCTTCTCCTTTTTCCCCTTATCTCCCTCGTGGAACACTTTCCCACTCACCCCCTTATAATCCATTGAGTTGTCACTTAAACCTAATTCCACCACTCTAACTTCATAGTTCATTTTTCTACGTTAATTTCCACCACCTCCGCTATTTTCATTGCATGGTTTGTCGTCACCAACATTGTAATCTTCTCGCAATCCTTCATGTGATTCATGTTTTCCCCAAATGCTTCAAACTTTCCCCACAACTCATCTATCCTCTTCAAGGTCACAACATTCCAACAATGGAGAGGAATTCCTGATAATTCTATCCTAGTCGCTCTTTCTACCTTATTTAGTTAGTCTGACCACTGGTTAACTTCCAAGAATATCTCTTTCATATAGGGCCACTCAAGATCCTCCATCAACAATTACAAGTCCTCTTCATCGATGGATATTAAGAACGTTATGCCTCCTAATCATTGAATTTTAATTTCTCCGAGTCCCCACTCTTGTAACCTCAGCATAATACTCCTAACACTGCAAACAGTTGCCATTACACCTACCAAACACTTCCTCAACTTCCAAAAGTCTTCAACCTCAACGTGCCCAGAAATCCTCTTCCTAACCTTCACCTTATGTATGCTCGACTCTCCTACCTCTCCTACTTTTACAGTAGGCTCATCCTTGTTCGGCCACCTCCTCTAATATCTTGCATATTCTTGGGCAAGTTCACCTGTATTATTGGCCTTGGAAAATGACACTGAAATTCTATTACCGTAAATAATCAACCTGTTCAGTCTTTCAATCGCTATCATCGCATCCGAACTGCTACCTACTCGTACGAAGCCAAATCTTCTCCCACCTCTACTACGCTTGCTTGCGAGAAACACACTAATAACTTTTCCATGCCTACCAAATATTTGCCATAATCCCTTCCAGTGTAACTCAATCGGTAAATTATCCACAAACAATGATACTAACCTTGGCCCCATTACAGGTATTGATACTCTTACCATTTTATCAAAAATAATTGGGCAGTGTTCTTTTACTATAAAGAATTAACCAAGTAATCTCCTAAATAATTGGAGTGCGATCATCGTTAATTTCTCGAACTAAAAAGATCTTTTTAGAAAAGATTAGTGAACTATGACATTTTCAAAAGGATTGAATCCGAATTTTACTTACTTAGAATAAAGTTACATTGAAAGGATCATATCTTAAATTAAACTCAATCTCGTAAATTTCATAATTAAGGCAACTTATAATCGATTACATATTAATTTTAGACGTTATGGAATTCTGATCCTTCCTCATAATTAACTCCTTACTCGCAATTTTTATCTTTGTTTTCAAAAAGTAGATTAGTCGAATTGTCTTTAAAAAAAAGTGTTTCGAAATTTTCTTTTTAAAGGACAAATTTATAGATGTTTGATCTGTCATAACCATTTTTTTATTAAGCATTTTTAATTTTTTAAAAAACGATTATGATTTTAATTTTGAAAAATTGATAATTCTGACTTAATTTAGGAATTAAATTGAAAAGGGAGTCACCATCGACCTTTGAATTAGGTAGGTCGAATACCAAAAAACATGTTTTCTAATTTTAAAAAAACAATTTTAAGGAAAATCGTTTTTTTTAAGTACAAGTCTGCGTTATCAGAAAAAATTTAGGGGTTCGGAAGTCGGTTGCGCATGTGAAAAAGATAAACATCCACAACGCCCAAAAATCGATACTTAGTCGTTTATATATCGTCGTAATGGTAAACTTAAAGTTGAATTAAGAGTAAATTACGATCTATTTATTGAATATTAATTAAGATAATAGAAATCCTTCACTTGATAAGAAATCCCGAGATTTACAATCCTCCATCGGGAAAGCTATCTCACCTATTTCATATCCGTAAAGAATATTCTATCTTCGAATTCCACCAAATAATATCAACATGGGTAGAAAATTAAATATGCTTTTTTTGTCTAAAACGTATATCATTAATATTGACGTAAAAAAACATTAACACATTGAACATCACAAAAATAAAATAATAAATAAATAAAATGAAATAAAAATAAATAAATAAATGTGTATACTAAGAAAAGTGAATATTTAATGCATAACTAAGTTTAACCACAATATCACAAACTTACTGAAATTTATTATAAATAATATGATTATTAATCAATATATAGGCATTATAAATATACTCTAACATGTACTCCGACCAAACAAATAGTAGAGGAAATAGAATAAATAGAATAAATAAAAATAAAACAAAAACCGACATAAGTAATATTAAACATATATTTACAAAAAATTTAAACAAAGCCTAAATAAAATAATAGTGACCAAGCAAACAAATAACCCAAACAAGTCTTAACAGTGACTACAAATTACACTAGGAAAACTCAGGTATTAAATGCGTAAATTACCATTTTTATATTATGAACAAATGACTAAAATAAAAAACAGAAAAACATTCAGTGTAAATTCGGTATTTAAACCAAACAACAAAACAATGATCAAAATGTAACCTATAGATGTAGAGGGCAATGTCAAACTTTACAAAATACTACTGCGAGGTGACCAATATATAAACTATACAAATTCGAGGTATAAAATACAAAATAAATAAAATACGATAATGACCATATTATAAATATACAAAATGTGGGAACCCCTTTTACATAGTTTACCCATGCTGAAATTACAAACAGACCCTTGACTAAACGCTGCCGTTTTGAACTTGGTTTATAAAGCCAAACCAAAGGCTTTTACCCGTGCATCTCTCATTTCTTTCCCCATTTATTATTTTATCTCAAAACAGAGAACCCAAAAGGCTCTCAACACCTCTCTTCTCAGCCCTCCTCAGTCGAGGATTGAGACCCCAAAACTTCCCGACCACCACAGATCGATGGCCACAGGGAGCAGTCCTTACCCCTAAATCGAACAACCTTCTCTCAGACTACCTTTACTCACATAGCCACCCCCTTTCTGTTAATGTAAACCCTAGAGAAAACAACTACCCTCGAACCCCTGACAAAACCCCAAAGAAGAGAAGGCCTTTACCTTCGGTGAGGGACGTGATTGGCTCCGATGAACGTTCTATGGTCGGATCTACAAGGTAAGGTTTGTTTCTTCTGGTTTTCTTTTTCTTTTTCTCTCTGATTTTTCTTTTTGTTTTCTCTCCTTTTTTTTCTAAACCCGAATACCCCTTTTCTGAATCCAAAAATCTTCCTTTATTCGATTGCATATCTCTATTTGATGCTATTGCCGAGGAAATAGGATAATGATATCCTATTTCCATTGATGGACTAGATAGGACTTTGCTTAGATTTTTCTTCTGATTTTCGTCTGTGCTTTCTGCTGTTTGATGGATGGCCATCACTGTTTGGCGCAGGACTGTCTACGGTGGCGTCAGAGGCTGCCAGGGTATGGCTCGACTGGGCAGCTGCAACATCGGCGCGCGACAATGGGAACGTTGAAAGGTTGGCGGCTGGAGCTGAAGGCTAACAGCTGAGCTGATGATATTTAGGGTTTTAAACCCTAACCTATATGCGATCTGGACCGTTGGATAGGTCCAGATCCAACGGCCAGAAGTGAGGCGGCTGGAGCAGAGAAGGAAAAACCCTAGAGTTAGGGTTTTGTTAGGCCTGGGTTGTAATCGGGAATGGGTTGAGAGATCCGGGCTTCATGGTTAATTGGGCTTGTAATATGATATTGGGCTTCAAATGGCCTGCTCAAGAATGTAATTTATATTAATAATAAAAATGAAAATAATAATAATAATAATAATAGATAAAAAGCGGCTGGAGCAGAGAAGGTAAAACCCTAGAGTTAGGGTTTTGTTAGGCCTGGGATGTAATCGGGAATAGGTTGAGAGATCCGAGCTTCATGGTTAATTGGGCTTGTAATATGATATTGGGCTTCAAATGGCCTGCTCAAGAATGTAATTTATATTAATAATAAAAATGAAAATAATAATAATAATTATAATAATAGATAAAAATAGATAGAAAAGACCCGGACAAAAACGGGTGTCTACAGCTGCCCCTCTTTGCACATTCTTGTGTTAACAAGGATAGGGAAAAGACGACAAAACCACACGTTTTTGTCTGGTTCCCCTTCTTTTTCTTAGAAATTAGATTATTCGTTGTTGGGAACGACACTGCTCATGCGCGATGAAGAGGTTTGGTCATCTTAGAAAAGGGTGATAACTCAGTTCCTAAGAATGATGAGGACAACTGGTTATCTAGGGGTGA
The DNA here is from genome assembly GCF_006381635.1 of Hibiscus syriacus. Taxonomy (NCBI): domain Eukaryota; kingdom Viridiplantae; phylum Streptophyta; class Magnoliopsida; order Malvales; family Malvaceae; genus Hibiscus; species Hibiscus syriacus. The sequence continues at coordinate 3,270,163 of NW_024062770.1, forward strand.
CATTGCTCCTACGTAATGAAGACAATTGGCCAGTTTTAAGAGTAGTGATAACTCGGTTCCTACTTGATGAGGATGACTGGTTATATATGGTTGACACGGCTCCTACGTGATGAGGAGGTCTGGTCGGGGGATGACACGGCTCATACGTGATGAAAAGGTCTGGTCATCGTTAAGAAGGGCGATAACACGGTTCCTACGTGATGAGGACGGCTAGTTATATAATGTTGACACCGCTCCTACGTGATGAGGAGATCTGGTCAGCTGATGTTGACTGATTCATTGCTTCGCTAAGGAAATAAATCTTGAAAACCCTGTAAAAATGATTATATGTCATGATTTCATGTAGGCAATGCGCCCTAAGAATGATCTAAATGCATGTTTAAAGGGTTATGCTCAATTCGATCCTGGTATTTGGAATCTCTCATGCTCTTTGATCGAAATATGTGAGATTTATGCGTTCGCCTACGCCTGGGCTTTGATCGTGGTTACTTTCTTGACCTCTCATTAAATATTCTTTGACCTGGCCCCTCTGATCTACCCGACAGAGTTTATCTTGCCTCTTTGATTCTTTGGTCATTGATTGATTTTTCTGAGAAAATTCATTCAGAATGTCCTCTCCTTGTTGTGTGCCTTTAAATTGTGACTTCTTTGCTTGGGAAAAGCATGATTATGTTGAAACTGATTTCTTTGATTTAAACCCTTCTTTTTCAATGATTTGCTTAATGACTTATGGGAATGTGTCTTTGTACGTGCTCTCTGATGAACACCTGTTTTAAAATCCATACTCTGACACTTTCAGAGTAAGGCATAATAATGATGTTGTTATGAGTAGTAATTTGGCGAATATATGCAAGGACAATGAATTCAAAAATTTCAATGAAAATAGGTAATGAGAAAGTACAATCTTTTGGGACAAGAAAACAAGTAAAGAAGAACAAAGGACAAATATAATGAACATCAAATGCTGAGTCCTTCTTTTTCTTCACCCCAAATCTTTCTTGAAAGTTGACATGTGTCTCAAAGATTCAGATTGTACAAAAGATGTGTGAGTATGAGAATCTTTCCCTTAACCGTTAGGCTTTCGAGGGAATCTGCCATTTCAACTTCTGACCATTCGAGTCATCCATTACGGATTTTCAACTCGAATCCTCCTTTGTTTTCAAGATTCCCACTTTGGGTTTTCATCTTGAACCCTCCTTTATTTATTTTTTCTTTTTTCTCTTTTTTCATTTTTCATTTTTTCATTTTTCATTTTTTCATTTTTCATTTTTTTTCTATTTCTTTAAGTGTAATATCGTTTGACTGAATCGGAATTCATAGGATTAGGCAAATCTTCTCTATCCATTTCTATTAACACCAAAGCTCCTCCTGAGAATGCCTTTTTTATAACATAGGGACCTTCCCAATTCGGCATCCACTTCCCTCGAAAGTTTTTTTGCATAGGTAGGATCTTTTTTAGCACCAAATTGCCTTCACAAAATTCTCGAGGTTGACCTTCTTGTTATATGATCATCCTTTTCTGGTACATTTGGCCATGGCAGATAGCTCTCAACCTTTTCTCCAATCAAATTTAATTGATCAACCCTTTGTACCCAATCAGCCTCGTCAAGTTTCAACTTCATCAATACTCTCAGAGAAGGTATTTCCACCTCAACAAGTAAAACTGCTTCCATCCCATATACCAAAGAGAATGGTGTTGCCCCAGTAGATGTACGAACGGATGTGCGATAAGCGAGCAACGCAAAAGGTAATTTCTTATGCCAGTCCCTATATGTTTCAGTGCTTTTGTGATGATCTTCTTAATGTTTTTATTCGCTGCCTCTACTGCCCATTCATTTTTGGGCGATAGGAGCGATTGTGATGCTTGATCTTTAACTTTGTGCAAACTTCCTTCATTAAATCATTGTTCAGATTCAATGCATTATCTGTAATGATTCTTTCAGGTGTTCCATATCTACAAATGATTTCTCTTTTTAAAAATCTGCACACTGCTCCTTTTATGACATTAGCATAAGAGGCAGCTTCAACCGATTTGGTGAAGTAGTCTATAGCTACTAAGATAAAACGATGTCCATTTGAGGCTTTCGGTGAAATTGCCCCAATGACATCGATGCCCCATTGAAAATGGCCAAGGCGCGTTCATTACATGAAGTGGTGCAGGAACATGTATTTGGTTATCATGAATCTGGTATTATGACATCTTCGAGCAAAATCTAATACAATCTCCTTCCATAGTGGACCAATAGTACCCAAACCTCAAGATTTTTCTAACCATTGTCCTTTAGCATGTGTTTCACAAACCCTTCATGGACTTCCTCAAGTATTTCTTGGCCTCAATTCTATTCACACATCTCAAAAGCACCTGATCTTTGCCTTTTTGTACAAAATATCTCCATCAAGGACGTACCCCATTAATCTTCTTAAGGTCCGTTTGTCATTTCAGTTGCTTCAACTGGGTAGCCCGATACTTCACATATTGAGAATATCATAATACCATGGGAGACCATCATCCTCTTCTTCCTTAATGTTGCAACAATGAGCTGGCATTTCTCTTATACTCATCCGAATAGGCATCATTCGAGATTGATAATGTCTTAAACATAGCTGCAGCGTAGCCAAGGCATCCGCCATTTGATTTTCTTCACGGGGAAGATAAGTAAAAGAAATTTCTTCAAACTCTTTAATCAAATCCATCACCAAGTTCTTGTATTCTATCAATTTGGAATCTCGAGTCATCCACTCCCCGCGAATTTGATAAATAACCAAAGCAGAATCGCCGAATACTTCCAAGTTTTTAACTTTGCACTCAATTGCAGCTTGAATACCCAAGATACATGCTTCATATTCTGCCATATTGTTAGTGCATTCAAAGGCGAGCTTACTAGTAAAAGGATAATGATCTCCCTCAGGTGAAACTAGTATTGCCCCAATTCCATGTCCCACAGCATTCGAAGTACCATCGAAGTTCCTTTTCCATGCTTCATTTTCAGAGTATCTTCTTCAGTAAAAAAATACTCATTAAGTCCTCATTCGGAAAATCAAATTTTCTGGCTTATAATCTTCTAATGCTCTGTTGCTAGGAAATCTGTAATAGCACTTCATTTAACTAATTTCTGATTCATATAGACTATGTCAAATTCGGACAACAGTATTTGCCATCTCGCCATCCTTCCAGTTAGAGTCGTTGATTCCATCAGGTACTTTAACGGATCCAGCCTTGATATCAACCAGGTGGTATGATACAGCAAATACTGTCTCAACCTCTTAGTAGTCCAGACTAAAGCACAGCACAGCTTTTCGATAGAGGAGTATCAAGTCTCACAGTCAGTGAATTTCTTACTGAGATAGTAAATAGCTCGTTCTCTTCTTCCAGTTTCGTCATGCTGAGCCAACACACATCCCATTGACTTCTCAAAGACAGTCAAATATAAAATTAACGGTTTGTTTGGGATTGGTGGCATCAAGACAGGAGCATTAATTAAGTAACTTAATTCTATCAAAGCATTCTTGGCAACTATCATCCCATTCTCCTGGGTTTTGCTCTCAGTTCGGAATATTGGATCACATTTCTCGGTCAACTGAGAGATGAATCTGGCAATATAATTTAACCTCCCTAGAAAACCTCGTACTTCTTTTTGCGTTCTAGGGGGAGGTAATTCCAAAATTGCTTTGACTTTATCAGGATCTATTTCTATCTCATCTCATGACTACAAATCCAATAACTTCCCTGAAGCTCCAAATGTGCATTTGGCTGGGTTAAGCTTGAGCTGGTATTTTCTTAATCTTAAAAACAGCTTCCTTAAGAGTTTTACATGCTCTTCTTCGGTTTGTGATTTGGCAATCATATCATCCACGTACACTTCTATCTCCTTGTGCTTCATATCGTGGAACAAAGTAACCATGGCTCTTTGAGATGTTGCCCCGGCATTCTTAAGTCCAAAGGGCATCACTTTGTAACAAAATGTACCCCACATCGTCACAAACGTTGTCTTTTCCATGTCTTCTGGGTTCATCTTGATTTGAGTTAGCCTGAGAAACCATCCATGAAAGAGAAAAGAGCATGACCAGCCGTATTGTCAACCAAAGTATCGATATGTGGGAGTGGAAAATTATCTTTGGGGCTCACTCGATTGAGATCCCGATAGTCAACACACATCCGCACTTTGCCATCCTTCTTTGGGACTGGCATGTTTGCTACCCATTCAGGGTACTTGGCTACCTGTAAGAACCCTGCATCAAACTTCTTTACCTCTTCCTTTATTTTTAATAGCATATCTGGTCTCATCCTTCGAAGTTTTTGCTGAACAGGCTTACATTCTGGTTTTATTGGCAGCTTCTGCACCACAATGTCAGTCTCCAACCCCTGTATATCTTGATAAGACCAAGCAAACACATCTCTATATTCCCGAAGAAGCTTATAATATCATCTCTTATTTCTGGTGAGAGTGAAGTGCCAATTTAACCTCCTTTATATCTCTTCTGTTCCCAATTATTGATTCGTTTCTCTTTATGGGGCAATATTTGTCTATCTTCTTGCTCCATCATTCTAACAAGCTCAGAGTTTAACTCACATTCTCATCATCTTATAACCCTCGATTCTTCGAGATACATGTCATTTTCAAAATTAATTTGTGGTTCAGAAGTATCATTACTCGACAGTTGATATCTGAAGACCTGCGAATCAAAAGGAGTATATTTGGCTATGGACAAGAATTTTATCTAATATTTACCAAGAGCATATTATCAATAAAGAATAATAATTCTAAGAAATGAATGAAAACTTGCTAAGATTAAAATGAAAGAGAACACCATTTCATTAAAGCAATGACAAAAACAACTCGTCTTTTACAAAAATCTTTATAACCCTCAGATTCTTCGAGATACATGTCATTTTCAAAATTAATTTGTGGTTCAGAAGTATCATTACTCGAACAGTTGATATCTGAAGACCTGCGAATCAAAAGGAGTATATTTGGCTATGGACAAGAATTTTATCTAATATTTACCAAGAGCATAATTATCAATAAAGAATAAATAATTCTAAAGAAATGAATGAAATACTTGCTAAGATTAAAATGAAAAGAGAACACCATTTCATTAAAGCAATGACAAATAACAACTCGTCTTTTACAAAAGCCCTATTATATTTGGGTCAAAAGGAGACAGATTTGTTATTATGCATTACTTTGAAGAGTGCTTATAGAACACAGGGAGTTCTTTAATAGTGTAATTGTTCAAAACATAGCCAGGAGGACACTGACGTATTGATGTCAATGAACATTCTCTAGTAGAATCATCCGTGATAGCGTTGATGCTCAAGCTTCCCAATAAATCTTCAACAAATTCTATATCTTCACTGTCCCATGACTGTTTCAGCGTGTCAATCAAAATCCTCCAGACACAAAATTTGGAGTTGTGGAATGACCAGGGGTCCCTAAACAAGGTCTTCTCCCTTTACTCTTGTCTTTCTCCTTTCCTTAAGCTTTTGTGCATCTCTGACTTTATCATGATACGTTGGTTTGTATCCGAGACCAAAATAATTTCTTTTAGGAATTGGAGCCAGCCCCTCAATGATGCCTTGCAGTTTCTTTCCTAACCCTTTCCCTACTTTTGCTCCTCTAGCTAATGTCTCCTTTAATTGCATCTTTGTATTCTTTGAAAGATGAGGAGTGGGAATTCTTTTACCTTCACAGATAAAAGTAGAATTAACAAATTCCAAGGACTAGAATGAGGACTCTAGTGCATTTTCATCTACCCCTACATATAGTGCATCTGTAGTGATAGAGGCAATGATGTCTTCTTCTGCTTTGATGGTCACCAGAGTCCCATCAACAATGAATCGGAGCTTTTGATGAAGGGAAGAAGGAACTGGCCCCAGCCATGTGAATCCAGGGTCTCCCTAGCAAGCAACTGTAACTTGGATGAATATCCATGACAACAAAATCTACTTCAAATGTTGTAGGGCCAATTCTGAGAGGGATAATCATCTTCCCCATTATTTTGCGTTCTGTCCCATCAAATGCCCTTAAAGCATTGCCACAAACCCTCATTTGTGATATATCCACAGGAAGTCTATTTAAAGTGGCGAATGTCATAACATTCAAGGTCGATCCATTGTCAATTAACACCCCTGAAATGATGACTCCTTTGCAATGAGCCGTAATGTGTAATGCTTTGCCCCTGCCTTTTCCTTCTTCAGGTATTTCATCATCATAAAATAATGAAATTATCTGCATTAATATGGTTTACCATCCTGTCCACCGTTCCACTGGTATATCATTCCCTGCAAAAGTTTCATTCACACTTTGATCAAGTATTTCGATGTACTTCGAATGCAACAGTAGAGATAACATTGAAATTCGTGCTGGGGTCTTATGAAGTTGTTCCACAATGTTATACTCGTTGTGTTTTAGAAACTTTAAAAATTCCTGAGCCTCCTCAATCTTAACAGGTTTATTCAATTTATCGTCAGGATCTTCAATAACCACAGCTCTGCTTTAGCCTTTCCAGGAGCATAGCATCTTCCGCTCCTGGTGAAAAATCCAACTTCAGCAACCTCCTTGCTCTCAGGAGTATTAATTTGGCATGTATAGTCCCAGGGAACACTCTTGTTACTCTTGTAGGCAAAAAGCGTCGGGGTTTTGATCACCACCCTAGATGTTATACTTCCACTGCTGGCCTCATAATTTGATTTTGATATGACCAGGACAAGCTTTTTTAACTTCTTTTCAGCTTCCCTTGAATTTTCTTCAGAAGCGCACATATATCTTTCATTCTCAATCATTCCTTCTTCATAGAACTGCAACTCCTGCTTGTTCATTAATTCTTGGACTATCTGCCTGAATTCTAGACAATCCTGAATTTGATGAACATTTTCACCATGGTATTCACAAAAGTTCTTCGTCTTTTCCGTTGAACATTCATTTCTAGGGCTTAACAACCCTCTCTCATTTATTTGAGCATATACCCACTTCAATGGTGTTCTTACTTCTTCAATTCTCCTTTTAATTCTCTGATTTTTCTCAACAGCGTTCACTCCCTGATTTTGATGATTTGGAAGTGGGTTTGCAGCAACACAAGGTGCTTCAGAATCATTAAAGGACACACCTTTCTCTTAATTAGGATAAGGTGGTTTAATTGGATCAATGAATTTTGGTGACACTACGTGAGCTTGGACTAATCCATGGAAGAGCTCACTGTAAGTCATTGGTATGGGAGTGAATGCCATTCTTTCATTGTTATGCTCACGCTTAGTCTCTCATTGGGATGAAGAATTTTCCATCTTAGGCTTGTTCACAGAGAAATTTACATTATTCACCTCTCATTCTTTCTTTTTCACATAGGGTTTCTTTGCAGGAGTTTGGGTACTGACAATCTGCCCCTTCTTTAATGCTCTCTCAATCATCTCGTCGCACATAACGATATCAGATAAGCTCTTAGTTGCCACTCCTAACATATGATCAATATAGGGAGATTTTAACGTATCTATAAACATTGTTATAAACTCCCTTTCAATAAGTGGTGGGTGCACTTGAGCAGCAATATCCCTCCAGCGCTGAGCGTATTGTCGGAATGTCTCATTATGCTTCATTTCTATATTTTAGAGAGTAACACGATCCGACATCATGTCGGTAACGTGTTGATATTGTTCTTTAAACGCATTGGCCAAATCCTTCCAAGACCCTATTTTAACTCGAGTTAATTTGTTATACCATCTGGCAGCTGACCCCGTCAAGCTGGCCTGGAAATAGTGAATTAATAGCCCATCATCCTTTACAAATCCTGTCATTCTTCGACAAAACATGGTCAAGTGAGCAACAGGACAAGTTTTTCCATCATACTTTTCAAATTCCGGCATTTTAAACTTTGGTGGTAATATTAGGTCTGGCACAAGACTCAATTCCTCTGCATTCATTCCGTCTTGAGAACCTTGATTTCCCATCTCTTTAAAAAAAAACCTTTACACCAGTCCTTTAAATGCTCTGGTACTTCCATTTTAGATTTCTCCGTTTTCTCAGGGTCTACATCAATGTACTCATGAGGACTGTTTTGAGTGCTAGTTGTAGCCATTTGAACCTTTACTGCTGAAGACCCTACAGGATGCTCAACTAGCTTTTCAGGTGAGATAACTAGTCTCGGGGTAGACTCCTGCCTAGAAACTTCAACAGGGGCAGTGCTTGGTTCCTTAACTGTTTCAGTACGTAACCCAGACATCTTGGTTATCATCTCACTCATCATATTAGCCTGGCTTTGCAGGATTTGATCCATAATTGACTTTTGTGATTGCTCCATCTTTGCCTGCCATTCTTGTTGTATTCTTAGTAAATCTTCTTGCTTTTCTTTCTTTAATTGATCAAGCTTGGCATCCATGGCTTTACTTCACGTGTGACAAGGATTGGAGTTTTTACTTGCCAGAATCGTCTATCATATAACCCTTTGGAAATTAATTTCATTGTTCTTTTAAATTCAAATGCATATTATGGGTAATGAGTTATAAATGGTGCATTTTATTGGCGATGCATTATAAATGATGAATTTACTTATGCATAATGAATGATGCAAGTGCGAAATGCAAATAAAAGGCGTTGACCCAAGCAGTAACCATTCGGAAATACTTTCATTGGATAAAAAGTTTAACTCATTACAAAGGAGTTCTTTTACATATAAGGCCTAGCCCTCAGACTCAGCTCTACAATTTCATTCATAATAGCAATGATCTCCCTTGTATACTCAGAAACCGGATTTGTGCGCAGTTGGATGATCTCTGCTCTATTGGCTAATTCATTCATGTACTGAGCAACTCCACCCATATGAGCTATAGCTTCACCCATCATGCGCTCACGCTCCTCTACCAAGGATCGGTAATACTCATATGTATTTTTCCATCCCTTATTGATGTGTTTGATTTCTTTTTCTAAATTGGTAATATGAATTCGACATTTCTGGAGTTCACCTTTCAATTCTCTGATTTCTTTCTGGAAGGATTTATTTTCTTTGAGAGCAACTCTTAGGTCCATTGAAGCGGGAGGAACTTGCACTTGCAGAAGGGATTGCTCAAGGTTCGATACATGACTTTTGAGCTCATCGTTCGTAGCTCGAGATTGGTTTATCTCTTATTCGAATCTCATCTGCAATTCTCCCATTTCTCCCGTGAGCTCATCTACTTGCTGACTTTTTATAGAGAATCTCTACATCCATGATCCAATCTCTGCCTGTTTTTTATCGAGGATTCGATTCTATCCCTATCTTTCAGACCACATCTCTTTTTTCTTTCGCTCTCTTTCTTCTTCGAGCTCTGTAATTCTTCGATCTTTGTCCTCAAAGTCCTTAATTATATTGTTCATCTCAGTTTTTAACCCCTGGACTTGATTATTTTCTTCTTCTAAATCTTTCAAGCTGGCTTCTTTCTCTTCCTGGAGTTTTTTAGCTCTACGAGCCTCAGCTTTATACTGCTTGATCAATTCCTTTTTATCAGCCTCTAGCTCACCTACTTTTGTTTTTCCAACTTCTATCTTCTTGACCTGACACTTATTCTCGATTTCCATACTTTTAATTCGTCGCTTTGCAGCTAATAATTCTCTGGCCCACTGCTGTGGCGCCTTACTTGACCCAAGTCTATTTCTCGCTTGCTGCACCCTTTGATAATCCTTTTTTAGGTCTTCTAAATTAGCTTCCACCTCCTCTTTCCATTCCCTCATCATTATAAACTGTCTGGCATGAAATTCAGCCTTGATAGTTAACATGAAGTTTTCTCTCTCTATCTCTTCTATTTTCTTGGAATCTTTAGCCTTTTCGATCTCAAACTCCATTCTTTGGATTTCCAAATTCGAAGGAATATTTTTGATTTGTTCTTCTATCGACCTCGATCCCTCTCCAGATGTTAAAGAAATTTTATCATTTACCCTATTGATTCTCCAAGCTTCATAATCGGGCGTCAAGATAACATCCGCTCCAACTACTTTAGTCCTGAAAGTCAACCTCCAAGAATCAACCACATCTTTGATTTTCTTTCTATAATTGACTTCTTTATAATCAAATTCAGCACCAGTCAACCCATGAGTCACGGGAACAAATTGTCGGGCATCGTAATGTCTCAATACCAACAAAGGAGCATATCCCACTCCTACCCACAGTCCCAATAATATAATCCAGTCCAAATATCCATACTTGAACAAGATTTGTGTATGCATCAGCCATGGAGTTCGCCATGTTATGTTTTGACTCTGTAGATTCCTGAAGAATTCAATCCATTGATATTTCTGAGATACTTCAGGCCACTCCTTCGTGAGGTATTCAGCAACAGGAGAATAATCTTTCAAGAAACGATTATAGTTGACTTTCTCCTCCTTCCAGAAATGGCTTCTGATCCATACAGTAAGTAATTGAGCACAACCCATAAAACGACCTCCACCCAGCCTTCTACATATATTAAAAGATCAGAAAGTTTCAGCAAGAATTGCGTGGACTGGATTTACTTCTCTTTCTAACTTCTCAACCAAATCAACTACTGCCAGCTCAATTAGCCCCAAACACTTTGGAAAAATTATCAAACCATATATACCCAAAGCAAATACATCTCTCCGTACATTTTCATCTACGTGTGCTTCAGCTATCTTTTGTAAGTGGGACCACGGTACTCCCTCACTTTTGCCCTTTCGTTGTAAGCGATCATTTACCAATTTTTCACTCATGCCCGAGATCTTTGCAAGCTTTGACTTAAACGAAGGTCCTTTTATTGATCGAGAGTAAATTTTGTCCACTTTAACACTTGGCAAATTCAACAGAAAGTGATATTCCTCAAGGGTTGGAGTCATGTCCTCTCGGTTGAAGGTGAAACATCTATAGGCCGAATTCCAAAACTGTATCATGCTTCGTATGAGAACCGGGTCTACCTTCACATATATTAGATGAAATATATCCCCATAAGTAAGTTAAAAAGCTTGTCTTTCAGTAGGATTCCAACTTTCCCAAATTGTTTTCAATCCCTGAAGCTCATTCTATTTTAAAGAAGCTGGTGTATAATCAGACAAATCTGACACGTAGTTTCCTGAGAGACTATCCCCTTGCTCTTTCTGCTTGGCTTCAGACCAATTCCTTACATTTGTCGGATTCACTTCTTTGTTTAGGAAACTCCTTTCCATCATGAAGGTCTTTCCACTTTATCGATACTCACAGATCAATCGCCTTTTCTAATGATATGTCCATGCAGTATGAATAAAAAATAAAACAAAACAAACAAAACAGTTAGTCAATACAATTGTATAAATTTAACATAAAAAGATATGTATAACAGGAAATAAATCTACTCCATTTATGTATTATCTGCCCGAACAATATTCATCAAGAAAAGGTCCTACCCAAACATGCTCTCTACCCTCCTAAATTTATTTAATCAGACCCTAACTACACATAAGTTCCATTTCACATGCTTTAAAAAAATAAATCTATTCTACATAAAAAAAATAAAATAAAATAAAATAAAAAAGGAGTAAAAGGTTATAGTAGGTTTCTCCAATGTGTACACCTATTTTGGGTACCTACTGACGGACAGAGGTTCGGTAAGACTCTACCTAGTGTGATCGTTCTATCGTTCACTATATGCATGGTTTCGCTCTAACAGGAAAAGGGACTCGAATCGTCCTTAATGTCGGTGCCCCCTTGGGCTACCAAACCCTCGATCCTCACCCATTACAGGTTTCGAACGGAATGAGTTCAATTCGAGGGGATTCACTGCCTTATACCCATACGAGGAATAAATTCCTACGAAGGTATAAGGTATGTATCCCATGGGTTATTTGCTAAAACTCATACGAAGAATAAATTCTTACGAGAGTAAAGCAATCACCCTAACTAATTTGGATCGAAGCTCGTGTCTAGAGCTCATGTTATGCCAATGAAAGTGATGTGTGTGAGGAGAAATAAACAAACCTTTGACTCAAAAACATGGAAAGAATAAAACTCAACGAGAACTAAGAAATATCTGAAAAAACAAAAACAATTAAATGTTAGTAAATAAAGAGATAAAAAAATTCAATACATATATCATAGTTTAACTAAAGATTCGAACTTATAATTTCCACCATAACGACCATATATAAGCGACTGACAGCTTGACTCTCTGGTCCCCAGCGGAGTCGCCAAGCTGTCATAACCATTTTTTATTAAGCATTTTTAATTTTTTAAAAAACGATTATGATTTTAATTTTGAAAAATTGATAATTCTGACTTAATTTAGGAATTAAATTGAAAAGGGAGTCACCATCGACCTTTGAATTAGGTAGGTCGAATACCAAAAAACATGTTTTCTAATTTTAAAAAAACAATTTTAAGGAAATTTGTTTTTTAAAGTACAAGTCTGCGTTATCAGAAAATATTTAGGGGTTCGGAAGTCGGTTACGCATGTGAAAAAGATAAACATCCACAACGCCAAAAAATCGGTACTTAGTCGTTTATATATCGTCGTAATGGTAGAACTTAAAGTTTGAATTAAGAGTAAAATTACGATCTATTTATTGAATATTAATTAAGATAATAGAAATCCTTCACTTGATAAGAAATCCCGAGATTTACAATCCTCCATCGGGAAAGCTATCTCACCTATTTCTTATCCGTAAAGAATATTCTATCTTCGAATTACCACCAAATAATATCAACATGGGTAGAAAATTAAATATGCTTTTTTTTGTCTAAAACGTATATCATTAATATTGACGTAAAAAAACATTAACACATTGAACATCACAAAAATAAAATAATAAATAAATAAAATGAAAAATAAATAAATAAATAAATGTGTATACTAAGAAAAGTGAATATTTAATGCATAACAAAGTTTAACCACAATATCACAAACTTACTGAAATTTATTATAAATAATATGATTATTAATCAATATATAAGCATTTATAAATATACTCTAACATGTACTCCGACCAAACAAATAGTAGAGGAAATAGAATAAATAAAATAAATAAAAATAAAACAAAAACTGACATAAGTAATATTAAACATATATTTACAAAAAATTTAAACAAAGCCTAAATAAAATAATAGTGACCAAGCAAACAAATAACCCAAACAAGTCTTAACAGTGACTACAAATTACACTAGGAAAAACTCAGGTATTAAATGCGTAAATTACCATTTTTATATTATGAACAAATGACTAAAATAAAAAACAGAAAAACATTCAGTGTAAATTCGGTATTTAAACCAAACAACAAAACAGTGATCAAAATGTAAACCTTATAGATGCAGAGTGTAATGTCAAACTTTACAAAATACTACTGCGAGGTGACCAATATATAAACTATACAAATTCGAGGTATAAAATACAAAATAAATAAAATACGATAATGACCATATTATAAATATACAAAATGTGGGAACCCCTTTTACATAGTTTACCCATGCTGAAATTACAAACAGACCCTTGACTAAACGCTGCCGTTTTGAACTTGGTTTATAAAGCCAAACCAAAGGCTTTTACTCGATGCATCTCTCATTTCTCCCATTTATTCTTTTCTCTCAAAACAGAGAACCCAAAAGGCTCTCAACACCTCTCTTCTCAGCCCTCCTCAGTCGAGGATTGAGACCCCAAAACTTCCCAACCACCACAGATCGATGGCCACGGGGAGTAGTCCTTACCCCTAAACCGAACAACCTTCTATCAGACTACCTTTACTCACATAGCCACCCCCTTTCTGTTAACGTAAACCCTAGAGAAAACAACTAGGATAATGTTCCTTTATCTGATTGCATATCTCTGTTTGATGCTGTTGCCGAGGAAATAGGATAATGATATCCTATTTTCATTGATGGACTAGATAGGATTTTGCTTGGATTTTTCTTCTGATTTTCGTCTGTGCTTTCTACTGTTTGATGGATGGCCATCACTGTTTGGCGCAGGACTGTCTACAGCGGCGTCAGAGGCTGTCGGGGTATGGCTCGGCTGGGCAGCTGCAACATCGACGCGCGACAATGGGAACGTTGATAGGTTGGCGGCTGGAGCTGAAGGCCAACAGTTGAGCTGATGATATTTAGGGTTTCAAACCCTAAGCTATGTGCGATCTGGACCGTTGGATGGGTCCAGATCCAATGGCCAGAAGTGAGGCGGCTGGAGCAGAGAAGGAGAAACCCTAGAGTTAGGGTTTTGTTGGGCCTGGGTTGTAATCGGCAATGAGTTGAGAGATCCGGGCTTCAGGGTTAATTGGGCTTGTAATATGATATTGGGCTTCAAATGGCCTGCACAAGAATGTAATTTATATTAATAATAAAAATGAAAATAATAATAATAATAATAATAATAATAATAGATAAAAATAGATAGAAAAGACCCATACAAAAACGGGTGTCTACATGATCAATTATCATATTTTCAAAACTGAATTTTCAAAATCAAAACTAAAATCACATCTATGTGTTATTGTTTAAATTCAAATTGTTTGTTCTGATTTACTAAATAGAAGATATCAAAGAACACCAAATTTGATCTTTGAAGTCTTTTAGATAAAAATAGAATTTTTTTTTCAGTACTTCTATCACATATACTATGTAGTATGGGGTGTAAGTTAAGGGTGTGCAAAAATATTAAATCCGAATAATTCGATCTGTTTATCTGATGATCCTATCTAAATTTTGGATATTCAATCTGATTTTTGTGTGTGGATAATTTGGATCAAATATCTAATAAAAATTTTGGATAAGCGGTTCGAATATATATCAAGAAAATCCTGATTCCAAATTATTCGAAAAATCTGAAAAATAAATGAGCCTTTAGCCCCAAGCCAATAGCTCAATTCCATATTTCTCTATGTAGTTATATTCCTTAAACTTTGAGTCTTCTTCTGTAGGCCAGAGCCCTATTCGTTAGAAAAACAATAAATCAATTTGAAGTCTATTGAAATACTAAAAAAATATAACAGATGATTAGAACACACATCCTGTCATCAAAAATAAAATTCTTCTATATGAAGGAAACAAGAGGTATAATATTGTTAGAAAACGAAACGAAATGAATTTGAAAAGACGTTTACGAGAGAAAGATTTGAATTTCCATAAAATGAACATATTGAAGGGGGAAAATAATGATTAATGAGCAATGTATAGACATTCACAACAGAGAAAGAAGTGAATAAAAAGTAAAGGGGGTAAAGAGAAGAAGATATGCATTGAATAGAAGGAGAACATGTTGTCGTTGTTTGTGTTCTTGTCGTTGTTTGTGTTCTTGTGAAAGAAGAAAGATACATAGAGAAAGTAAGATTGTCGTAACTGTCCTTCGGGTGGTTCCGGGATCGAGTTCTGACTTGAATTGATGTGCATGAGCCGCCACTGATCATTTATAATTAGGTTGACGGGACACCTTAACTTACCATTTACCTGATATGCGTTTTACCAGAAATCAATCGGATTCGGGAGTCGATTATAGTCAATGAAGGATTAACACCCTTGTATTGCGCTTTTGGTACCAATTTGAGTTTTCGGTTGTCTTAATTACAAAAATTAAAAATTTAAATTTAAATATTCAATCCGAATTACTTACCTTTGAAGAATTTAAAAATACCCTGAAAAATAAATCAAATTAATGTTAAACGATAAAATAAAATAAAATTTAAAAGACAAAAAAAAGATATTGAATAAATAAAATAATTAAAAGAAAAATCAAATTTTAAAGGATTAAATTGAAAAGAATTAAAATTAGGGGTCAAATTAATGCTAATCGATGCAAGAAAAAATAGAGAGCTAGGGGGTAAAATTGCATAAATATAAAAATAAAAACAGGGATAAATTAAATTAATTCAAAATTCAAGAGCAAAATTACAATAAGTGACCAAAATGAATTACGCATCAAAATTAAAGGGACTACATAAATAATTTAAGAATTTCATAATTACATAGAGGCCCTCCCTATAAATAGCCCTCTAAACTTATAAAATTCATTTCATCCACTCTTTCAAAAAAAACAAATCCCTCATCTCTTAATCTCTCACCCTCTCTCCTATAGTTGGCAAAAAAAAAAAACACCCATTCACTGCCGTAACCCTCTGCCTGGCCCCTGCTCCGTCCACTGTCGCTGGTGGTCGAGAAAACCTAAACCACCCCAAAATTTTCCCCTTTACACATTAAAGATGAAACTGAGCCTCGATTCTCCCAAAACACCCCCAATCGGTATAGATCTGGGTTCAAAATGTTTGATTTTTACCTTTTACCGATGATGGCTCCTCGCTTTCCCAGCAACCTTTGACGAAACAAAGCCTTTGGTTTTGATTCTTTCCTTAGGTTTATGAATGTTATGCTTGTTTCTTTTTGTTTGATGTTTTGCTTGGTTGTTTTCTCTGTGGTTGTTGGGCTATTCGATTTCTTTTTTCGCCTCGTTATGCCTCACCGAAGGCTTTTATAGCACACAAAACGGGTGAATCCAGTCATCAAAATCCTGATTTTACCAAGATTTTACTTGTTCATTCATGTTTCCGTTGGACTCATTGCTATATTCCTGAGAAAATCAGGGGAATACTCTAATTTGGTCACCAGAAAACTGCCCCGTGATTCTCGGTTTGGCACGTTCTAGCGTGTGCTACTGGCGCGTGGTCCTCACGAGCCATTCGAACCCCCCGTGTGGCGCCTTTACTAAATGCTAAAACCCTAACTTATTGGCTTGGGCTAGGTCAGGCAATCTCCTCCTAACCGGGTCTACTTTGCTGGGTTAGGCTGACATAGTTCGGTTGGACTTCGTTTTTAGACCCGATTGGGCTTTGGATTTCGGACTCTCTTGGACCTAAAAAAGAAAACCACAATAAATAATAAATATATAATAATAAATATATAATAAATAATACTATAAATAATATAACTATAATATATAATATATAAAAATATATTCTATAATAAATATAATAATAATAAATATCATATACTAAATATACATATATACTATAATATATATCTAATATAATATTAATATAATATATTATAATATAACATATATATACTATGTAATAATAATATACTATATAAAGAGCATCATCATCTTATTCTTCCTCTTCACCAACCTCTGCACCCTCTCCATCATTTTTATTGTTTTTTTCCTCCAACCTTTTCAGCTGTTGTTCTTTCAAATACTTCCTTCCAGCCTCATCCCTCGCCTCATACCTTTCAATTACACGAGCATATGTAGACGCATCATAACCATTCCATCTATCTCTCTTGCCATCATAATCCAATTCAAATGATTCAATCTTTTCATAAGGTGCAATGTGCATGTTCGTCCATTTTGCTTGCTTTTTACAAGGTCTCTCCATACATGACTTTGCATCATGTGTCATGGCTCCACAACTATAACAAACAATAAAAGGAATTCAAAAAATTGTAAGCTTTTTTTAATGGAGCGTGGTTCAGGTTCTCTGTCGAATTTTGTTTCTTTGTTTGTGGATAACTTACCAAACTCTATTCACTGGAAAGGGTTATGGCAAATTATGGGTCGTTATGGTGAGGTTCTGAGTGTGTATCTTCCGTCAAAGAGGAGTCGAGCAGGCTCTAGGTTTGGTTTCGTAAAAGTTGGCAACATGGTAGAAGCCAATAGAGTTAAGGAATGTTTGAATGGTCTTATGGTGTATGGTAGTCGCATCTCAGTGAGTTTTGCTAAGTATTCTTTGAAGGCTTCGAAGGTTAAATGTGCACAGTGTAAGATGTCATGGAAAGGTAAAACTGCAAATCCTTTAGCAACTGGTATTGCTCAATCGAAGGAGGCTAGCCTTATGTGTGCTTCCAGAAAGGAAGTTGAGGGGTATGTGGATGAGGAGGAAGTAAGAAAGTTGAAGAGATGTTTGGTGGGTGTTATGGCTGGTGTTTGTAGTGTTGGGAGTATTGTTGATAGACTACATAATTAGGGTTTAGGGGATATCAAAGTACAAAGACTTCGTGGGAACTCTTTTCTGCTCTCCATCGAGGATGAAGATCTTTTTATCATGCTTGAAGACCTTTGGTGGTCTTACTTGAAGGAGATTTTTGTGGATGTTATGATTTGGACAGAGTCTTTTTGCCAGAAGGAGAGAGTTGTATGGTTAGAGATAGAGGGATTACCGTTGCATTGCTGGAATGCTGTCACTCTGAAAAGATTAGTTGGCTTGTGGGGTAGATTTGAGGCGTTTGGAGATAATGTTAGTCATCATTTAGATTATGAGAAAGTTAATATGATGATTTCTACTTCTTCAGAAGCTCGGATTGACGAAGTTGTGGATGTAGTGGTGGAAAACAAAAAGTTTGCTGTTCGTGTCCTTGAAGTTAGGATGGTGGACAATTCATTAGGAAATCTATCAAAATCTGAAATCCTGAAGAAAACAGAGGTTGAGAAGGACGGGGTTGAGGTTGGGGCTAATATTACAGGTGTTTCACCGGTTAAAGATGATTTGTCGGTGGCTTCTGAGTTGGGAAGTTCTGATGACATCATAGGGTCTCCTTCTGCTGGCATCCCTTGTGATGTCGCATGCTCTAGTTTTGGGAAACCGATTGAGGTAGAGTGTGGTGTCGAGGATGGTGGCCAAAATGCTGGCTTTCAAATTTCAGATCATTGCAATCACGTGGGGTTGCAAAGTTTGGATATTGTTGGGGTTGATACTTTGGCTATAGAGTCAAAAGTGACCAGTTCTATTGTAGATGGGATTTCAAAGTTGGAGGATAGAGTCTTGGTGGGCGCTTCTGAGGTAGTTTCGCCAGAGATAGAGCTTCCTTCAAGGATGGGATTAAAGTCTGAAACTTTATTGGATTCTCATAAAGATTTTTAGGATGGATTCAGGTGGGAAGAGTGTCGATTTAGTTTTGGGTCCTGTTAACTCTTTGGAATTAGGTGACGTTAGTAAATCGAATATCCCTGTTAAAGAGAGTATTGGGGGAGTCTTAGAAGATGTGTCATGTGAGCCAGAAATGGTCTCTAGGAATAAAAAGAAGGTGCAGAAATTTGGTTCTATGATGGATATCCAGGACTCTGTCCTATCGAAACTGGAGAGGAATCGAAGAGATCGAGCGTTGAAGAATTCCAAGTTGAAGAAGTCTGATCTTGAAGCTAGTGAATTATCAGGTAGATCTATTTCAGATTCGGACTTGAAGAAAAAGTGGGATGCTGTGTTTGCTGAAGCGGAGGAGACTTTGTCAGTAGCGAAGATGCTTGGTATTACGTTTGCTGGGCCTGATAGGAAGGTTCTTGAGGAGTTAGTGTCGCTAGAATTGTGTTGAGGGTAGGGAGGGAGGTGTAGTGCATGCATATTGTTATGTTGCATTTGATGTTTGAGGGAGGTCCTGGAGAAGATTAGCTATAGGGTTTTTTGTGGTTTTGTTTTTCTTTGTAGTGGGGGTTTAGGTTTTGGGATATTTTCAGCTTTTTTCTCTCTAGAAAGTGAAAGTTCTATAGTGATTTTTAGAAGGGGTGATAGGGGTTTAAGAATTTTATTTGGTTGCTTTCGTTTGAGGAATGTGTCGTAGTTTTTTAGAGGTCCTGGAGTTGGTTTTTAGGGGTTATATGTGTTTTTATTTTGAGTTATGGGGGTTTAGGTCTCGGGAGAAATAAGTTTGTCTAAAGAGTATTAGTCATTTAGCATCCTCGATATGAGTGGCTCGTGCTTTGCTTCGGAGGCTGATAGTTTGGTGCTGGGGGGTTTTCAGGTGGGGTGGTGTGTCATTTTTTAATCAATTGTGCGTGATGGGCGTTTTTGTTTCCCATGTGTGTATTTGTTAGTGATCGTTCCATCTCGGAAGCTCTAAGTTTCGGTTCTGTCTTATTGGCCGGCTTTTAAATTTTTGTAATGGCAAGTGGAAAGTTTGGTTGGTCGTGCCTTGATATTGGAGGGTCTAGGAGATGATCAACTTTAGTTATTTAGTTTTATATTTATACGCGCACTTCTGCTCTCCTCTTCTGACAAGTCTCATTGGTTTTCTGACCATATTTTGAATGGCTTTGGTCGAGCATCTTTAACGGCCACTTTCTTGTGTTTATTGCTTTGGAGGTAGGAAGTGGAGTGCATGTGTGTGACTATTGGGCTTATTTTGATCGTATTGCGCTGGTTTTTTAGTTGTTAAGCGTTGCGCAGGTGGAATTTTGAAATCCAAAGCATTGTGTAGTGGGAAACCAACGCATTTTACATTGCGCCATTTGTTTGGTTTTCATAATTTATTGGATGAGGTTAGTGGGGCGCAAGGGGACATTGTGGGGGGTGCCGTGCTCAGCTGTGGAGGGTGACCATGAAGACTTCTCAAAGTTCCCGAGGCAGTGCAAAGTGGAGGCCTTAAGCATTTCATTCAAAAGTGTTCATCGAACTTGGGTATGGAATATTAAACTCGTTGAATTGTGTCATTTTCCTGCTGGAAGCTGATCTGGTGTTGCATGAGGTTCTTGGATAGGCTAATCCACGAAATCTTAGTTAAATCAAAGGTGCAAGTGTTATCTTAGTCATGGATATGAACAAGTTTAGAGCTGAATCGCATGAGGCATAGCTAAGCCTATGAGATAAGCTGAGTGTTCCGCAAACGGAGGAATTCTCCAACAGCATAAACCCGGATCTTATTCAAGTTCGAAGTGTTAGAAACGACCATCTGTTATTCGTTCCAGTTGTTTTCTCTTCAGGCATCTTTCATGGCTCCTCAAGCTTTAATGTTTTTCCTGCTCATAGTGGTGCAATGCTAAATCTGGATTTAAAAACGGATCAAGAACACAGGCAAATACTTCATGAGGAATTGTCGTTTTCAGTGATTTAGCTGGTAAAGAAAGCAATCAGGACCCTAGGTTTATTGGGTAAGTCTTGTCAAATAATGCAAGGGCAAGCAACATATCTGCAGCCACGCAATATCTGAAGCCAAGTTATGGGAATTTGCAATTTGTTTCATTTCCACTTTATCAGAATGCTGAACTGGATTTCCTTTCTACAGCTTCCATCGGCATTTAGGAAATTGAAATTGTTTCTCACGATCATCAAAGTGTGCTGTCTCTGTTTGAGCTGATGTAGTCAACGTTGCCTCTTCGGATGGATTTAATATGTATCTTTAGTTGGTTGTAGTTCTTGCTTTGTTCGGTAGGTTGCAATGTTTTCCATTGGAATTGTCTCTATTCGCTTTTGTTGTCTCTGTAAGCCTGACTTTCGATGTTGGTTTTTTCCTTGTATTGGTCTTATGTAGTACTCTTTTCCTCCAATTAGATTAGGGAGGCTTTTAATGAGGCTCATAAGTTGTTCTTCGTCTCTTGATTTTAATAAATCATTATTCCTATCAAAAAATAATAATATACTATATTATATATACTATACTATACTATATAATATAATATATTATATAATAATATACTATAGTATACTATACTATATATTATATAATATATATATATATATAATATACTATACTATATATTATATAATATAATATACTATACTATATACTATATAATATAATATATATGTAATATACTATATAATAATATAATAAATGTGTTCGGATAAAAATATATGTCTACAAAGACTATCTGATCAGCAGTCAAACTGAGAAATAAATAAAATAACGTTTGCAAGAAGAAACGAGGAACAAAAGTCAAAAGAAAAGTTAAAAAATTAGTCAAAGTTATATGGTAGAAAAAAAATTCTTCATTTTCTTTTATATCTTGTTTGCAGAGTTGAAATAACTCAAAAAATGCTTCGCTTTCTTTTGTATCTTGTGTTAACTTACCCTCAAAGAAAATGATTGTTTTACCAAAATATCACCTAAATAATAATTAATTATCAAAATAACATCCATTGTTGATTAATTTTTGATCTAGTATCCATTTTTGTTACTTGATAAAAAGGCGTGTTCTACATAGAACGCTTTATCCAGGCGGCATTCTAATCAGCAAAGTTGTTTTATGCAGAACACATCTTCTGCTTATATGATTATCCACCTGTAAATTATTTTCTGTAGAACGTGTCTTCGTAGGATTTTACTCATTTAAACCACGTCCCGCCTATTTCTTTTCCTGCCCCTTCCCCTCAGTTTCCGCCCCCTCTCCCCCCAGCTTTAGATAAACCCCCTCTCCCTCCTAATAAATCACACAAAGAACTTTATTTCTTTCTTATTTTCTTCTATAAACGTTCAAGAACACTTGAGTTGTGATTCGATGTCTAAATATTTTTTACTAGATTGAATAAATTTTATTTTTTAAAATTTTTATTAATTAATTTTAGTTACAAATTATTTTATAAACGTGTGCAGTTAAAAAATTAATAATATGTTACGATAGGGTCAAATCATATTTGACTCATCAACCAAATATGATAAGAATATTTGGTAATTTTTTTAACAAATATTGAATTATTATTTAAATTTTATTATATTTTATTTAATAATTCAATTTTTAATATATGAATTTTTTACCAATTAAGTTAATAATCGAATTATAGAAATATTTTTTTCATAATACTTAGATACCTACACTCCTTCGTATTTAAGGTTACTTAAGATAAATAATATAGGGGTACGTATCCCAAATAATTAGAGGGTGTAAACTTCAACACACCTTCGTTTCTGCACTAATCGAGAGGCGAAGAGACCATAGACACATATATTTTATTTTTCATGTGGGGAGTGGACCATTACTTTGGACGTGTTGTCATTGATTGGGGTGTTGATAATTGACATGCTTTGTTCTACAATTATCTGTGAAAGGTCCCAAATGAGTTTAACAGTGGCTAAATATCATTTGGACGTGTTGTCATTGATTGGGGTGTTGATAATTGACCTGCTTTGTTCTACAATTATCTGTGAAAGGTCAATATCATTAATATGGCTCCAAGCAAATTTTCAAGATTTGTTCGAACACTATTTCGAAGAGGAGGCACAAGCATTTACACACACTTATATTTTACGAATCATAGGATGGATCTTGATGCCTGATAAATCTCACAACCAAGTACATGCGATGCGGTTGTGTCACCTTATTGATTTTGAAGAAGTGGGCATGTTTAGTTTATGATCAATAGTTTGAGCCTTTCTCTTTAGAAAAATAGGTAGAGTGATAGATTATAGGAAAAAAAATTCTATTTGTGAATGTCTCATTCTTTTACAATCTTTTTTTTTTATAAATAATTCTTTTACAATCTTGAGTGCGGTATTTCATTTCCTTTTTATGTGTACGTATCAACGAGTCATTTGTCTTTCCTTTCTTATTAAGGTAATTTCTTTGTTTTTTTTTGGTATAAAGGCATACATGAAGAAGTTATAATGGCTCGACAATATCCTTCAACATCATCGTTACTAAATCTGATGGGCACTCATTAAAATCCATTCACCTACAAGTTTATCACGACTCAGTTTCATTAGTGCGTCTGCAATGGTATTTTGATCTCTAAAAACATGATTTATCTTCACTTCTATATCAAGCGTTAATAAAGACTCAATTTCCTCCAACACAAAATTTCCTCGTAATGTCATTGATGACTTGTTAAGGATCTGAACCACCTGCAAACTATCTGATTCAATCTTCATTTTTTAAAAATCTAGTTTCTTATGCATGTAATAAGAATGCATAACAAGATATCACGAAGTACCCAAAATTCAGCAAGAAGGCTACGCAATTCCTCAAGATTCTGGTAAATCCTAAAATTCAGTCTCCTTGATCATATTGAAGAACCCCTCCCACACAGCATCACTATTTTTTCCCCTGAATACTAACATTGGCCTTTACCTATCCATGGCATAACACTCCAATTTTCCCTAAATTTTAAAATCTATAAATTTTAGATTTTTCATTATAACCCTAAAATTGATTTAGGATCAAACTAAAAATTTTCAGAAAGTTCGGTGATTGTTTTATAAAACAATAAAATATTTGGGTCATTTCGGAAAACCCTAGGGAAGCATAAGGACTAATCACAAATCCTAATCCCTTTTAAAACAATGAACAACAACTGCTCCACCTTTTCTTTCTTTCATTCTTTCTTTCCAATCGTGCGACTGTCAGCTTCTCTCTTTCCCTCTTTTGGTTTTGTGTCAGTGATGCCGCTCACCTCCTTCAAGCCCTCAGCCGCTGATTCACCTTCTCCTATTTGTGTCGTTGCAATCTAGTCATCTTCTCTCTTCCCCTATTTTGGTTTTCTAACACTCGAGTTGCTCACCTTCTTCAAGCCCTCAGTCGTCGTTTCACCTTATCCCAATTGTATCGTTGCAATCTAATCGAGATAAGGGCACCAGAGTTAACTAAGTAATTGTCGACAACCCCTTTTTTGTTACTAGCAGCCCCTTAATCGTGTTAAAACCCCATTGTCTGGTTTTTAATTCGAACCAGATCTTAGTATTTACATCGTAATAACGTTTTAAATTTTTTGAAATCGTTCAATTGGGAATTAAACTGAATACCGTATTTTTATAGGAGACAGAAACTCAGAAACGAAATTACCACTCTATCTCCCGTTACTAGCTCACTTTGAATTGACTTGGTTTACAATAATTGATCGACTCCCTTCAGTCTGATCCATTGTTAGAGCCGATCATGGAAATCGTCACGTTCATCGTTAGAGTTATTTTGATGAGATTGTCTCTTTCTGGTGTTATAGTTATTTCTGTGTTATTTGTTTGATTGATATTCACTGTTAAATTGAAAGCATAATTGTTTTTTTGAAATTGATTGTATAAAATGCAATTCGAAAAATATTATGTGTTGTATGTTGATTTGCGGATACAAAATTATGTGATGCATTCGAATTATTTGTTTACATTTGGATCAGATAAAAATTGGATAAAATATACTATCATATCACATTGGGTTGGGTATTTATGATCGGGGAAGTTCATTGGATTCACTCTTTGAAATGAATTTCACTTTGGATTATTAGTAGGTTCACCCTTCGGAATGAATTTTACTTTGGATTATCAGTGAATTCACCATTCTCATTAAATTTCACTTCAAAATATCAGTGACTCCTCCCTTCTTGATGAACTCCACTTCATATGGTGTGTAGTAGTGAGTGGTTCTAGGGAACCTACTCTTCGAACCAAGTAAGGTGTTTGGGTGCATTTACTTTTGTATATTTATTTGTACCATGCAAATTATGAGTCGAACTGTGATTATGTTTGTGATTTGAACTTGTCTGGTTACACTTTAGAGATATACTAGGCTTAATAATTTACACCCCTTTAATTTTTCTTTAAGATGCTCAGACTTAGGAGATTCAATACTTAGATAATCACATTAATTATTCAGAAAAATATTATATTAATATGATTTTTATTGGATTTTTCTTTATCAAACGTTTGCTTATATTTTGGGATTTTATATTAGTAATTTAGACATTAAAAATATTCTCATACTGTTTATGCATCATTTTCAGATTTTTACTATTTATATTAAATTTTCTTCGGTCATTTATTTTAATAAAATTACAAAGATTAAATTTGAGAATTATTTCTATAATTATAACGTTATTTTTGTAAGTTTTAAATCAAACATAGATTTCTTGATGGACAAGTTTCAATGTTGACAATCTAGGTCGAGTAAAAAAAGATACATTTAGTGGAATCAGAGCTTAGTTCAACACTTAGATTGTAGAACTCAACCAAAATTTTAAACCATAAATGATTTTCACATTCATATAAAGATTTTTGGGTAAAATTAATATTTTATAGAATAAATTATTTTCTTTCTTCTTTCTATTTTTAAAGAGTAAATAAATATTTTAATTTAGAATTCTAGGTACCAACTCTGATCTTAGGATTTTGCCCTTAGTAGATAGTCCACTATGTCACCTTGTAGTAGGGGTGTATTCGGTTCGGTTCGGTTCGATTTTTTACTAAAAATTGAATCGAACCGAAATAAACGGATTTTCAATATTTAAACCGAAATCGAAACCGAATAGTTAAAAACCCGAAAAAACCGAAATCGGATTTTCGGTTCGGTTTGGTTTTTTTAACGGTTCGAGTTTTTCGGTTCGGTTCGGTTTTTCGGTTTTTCAATAAAAAAATCACTTGAAACTATATTTTTTTTTACAAAAATTGCCTATTCGGTTCAATATGGAACAAATGGGTTCCATATGGATAACCCGAACCGAACCGAATCAAAAAAAATGAAGCCTTTAAAGCCAAACCGAACCGAACCGTTTAAAGCCAAACCGAACCGAACCGAACCATTTTACTCGGTTCGTGTCGATTTTTCAGTTTTCTCGATTTCGTTGCTCAACCCTACCTTGTAGGAGCTCTCGATTAACGATAAGTCAAATTGAAGTTAAGTTTAGACACCAAACAGAGGTAGAGAGCAAGATAATAGTTCTGGTTTAGTTAGTAGGGTAGACTAGGTCAAAGTAGAGGTCCCACTAGATCAACAATGATGCAACCAGAGTTTATATACTCTACTTAGAGGTACGAGGTTCGAGATGAGACAGATGAAATTACAAGTACTTTCTTTATTTATTCAATTTTCATTCCGATAAATTTCAAGATCAAATTTTTATCTAAGGAGGAGATAATTGTAACATCCCATTTTTTCCCAAATTCAAAACCTTAAAAAATAGGGATTTTTTTATTAAAACCCTAAAATTGGTTTAGGGCCAAATTGAAATTTTTTAAAAAGTTTGGTGACCCTTTGAAAACCTTAGAGAAGTGTAAGGACTTATGCTGTGATTTAACTCTTTTGTTTTAAATCACAAATCTAAACCCCTTTTTAAACAATGAACAACGACCGTTTCACCTTTTCTTTCTCCCCCCCCCCCAATTGCCCAATCGTTCTCTATTTCCCTCTTTTAGTTTTGTGTCACTCGCGTCGCTCACCTTCTTCAAGCCCTTAGTCGCCAATTCATTTTCTCCCAATTGCGTTGTTGTAATCTAGTCGAGGTAAGGGCGCCAGAGTTAACTGAGTAATTGTCGGTAGCCTTTTTTACTGTTACTGGCAGCCCCTTAATCTTGTTAAAACTCTACTTCCCGATTTCTAGTTCGAATCGGATTTTAATCATTACTTCGTAATAATGTTCCGACTTTCTAGAAACCATTGAATTGTGAATTAAACCGATCGTCATATTTTTACAGGAAACTTTGATTCAAAAATAGAATTATCGCCCTCTCCACCGTTACCGGCTCATATTGAACCGACTCGAGCTAGAAGGACTGATCGAGTTGCTTCAGTTCGACACACTATTAGTGTCGATCGTGGAAAACATCATTTTCATCGTCAGAGTTATTTTGCTAAGGCGTGTCTCTATCCGATACTATAGTTATTTATAGTTATGTGTTGTTTAATTGATTTGTATTCACTTTCTAATTGTAAATATGATTGTTTTGTGAAATTGATTGTATAAAATGCAATTTGAAAAATGGTATGCATTGTATGTTGATTTGTCGGACACAAAATTATGCAATGAATTCGTATTATTTGTACATGTAATAATTTTACATTTGAATCAGATTAGAATTCAGATAAACTATACTATCATATCACATTGGGTTGGGTATTTATGATCGAGGAAGTTTACTGGATTCATCCTTCGAGGTGAATTTCACTTCGGATTATCGGTGGATTTACCTTTTGAGATGAATTTCAATTCGGATTATCAGTGGATCACCCTTTCAGATGAATTTCACTTTAGAATATTAGTGGATTCACCATTCGAGATGAATTTCACTTTGGATTCTTAGTGGCTCCTTGTAATACCCAAAATTTTGATTAGTGACCAAAATGTAAAATTTAAAAGTTTGATGACCAAAGTAGAAAATTGGGAAAAGTTTAAGGACCTAATTGGTAACTTTCTCATAAAGAATTTTTATTCCATAAAAAGATTTGCTTAGTGAACAAATTGTAATTTTTCAAAGTTAAGTTTCCAAAGTATAAACTTTGGAAAAGTTTAGGGAATAAAGTGTAATTTTAAAAAGTTATGTAATCCGACCCTATAAATGAATAGTTTACTCCCAAGAATGAAGATTATGTGGGAATCATATTTTTTGTACGGATTTGGTATTAAAAAATCAATAAAGTGATAAATTTCAGTAAAAATTCGCTAAATCGGATCTAGTAGAAATTTTGGAAAAATTTGAAGGATGATAAATTAGGCTTAAAAATATTATTTCAACATTTTAAAATGATGGAAAATAATATAAACCATGGGATTTGAGGATTTAATTTCATTTTAAATTTGGACAGTTGGATTAAAGTGGCAAGATTGTAATTTTTGAGAAAATGCAGGGGCAAAATGGTAAAGTGGGAAATATTTTGTTCATCTTTGACTTTGGAAGATGATAAGGTTTATGGAGCTTGGTATTAAGGTAAATATAAAGTTTTATTTGGGGTAAATTAGCAAATATATTTTAATTTTAAGGGTAAATTGGTAATTTAGCATTTAATATTTTTTAATTCATTATTTAATAAAGAAAGATGAAGAATTGTCAAGGGAATTTCTTCATCTTCACCAGACGTTCCGTGAACCACTCCAAATGTAAGGATTTGTTTCCATTTTTGAACAATTTCCTTTGGATTTCGAGTTATGTCGTGAAATAGAAAATTGTTCTACGAGAAACATTATCATTTGGTACCATTATTGCTTGCTAATCTTTCTTGATTTCAAAGATCCCAAATTTAAGGTTTGTCTTCACATTAGGGTTCATGAAATTGATGATGAATTTTGATATTTTTGAGGTTGTCGATTCATTTTCAAGATTGTATGATGATTAAAACATGTTAAATCTTCCTAGAAATGTTTCTTTGATATTTGGCCAAATTATAAGTTGGAGAAACTTTTTGTTTTGATGAAATTTGATTAGGGATTTGATTGTAGAGATGATGTAAGGTTGGATGGAACTTTATTTCATGCTTGAATCGAATCAAAACGAGCAAAACCATGAAAAACCTAGTTTTGGAATTTTGAACCATTCGGCCTTGGTCTTAAAGGATGAAGAAAATTCTAAAAAAATTATGTAAGGGCTGGAAATGATGTAGGAAGTATTCTACAAGCCTTATAAAAATTAGGGGAATATTCAGTAATTTTTGAAAAGTTGAGATACCTAATCAATAATTTTGGAAAAATGATGGGTTGTTGTGTAATTATTCTATAATTGATGTTCTATTCTAGAAACTAATGTTTGAGTGTTAAAATTGAACTTAGGATGTGAAATTGGATTATTTTGGAAATCTTGTAAAAGTTGAGGCTTAAATAAAAAAATGGAAAATTTGGGAGCTCAAGTGAAAGTCTCATGTGAATTTGGATTAAATGGAATTTGAAAGGCCAATTGGATGTATTAAAGTCAACATTTATGTTATGACATGTAAATTGTATCGAATAATCATCGAAAAATTTGTTAGGAATTTATTTTCCAAAGTATGCCTATGTTAGTAAGATTCTAACATTTGGTTTGAATTTGTATATGTTTGATAATGATGTTCATAGAGATTGAGTGCTTGAATCAAGATAAAATATTATTAAATCTAAGGAGAAACTTAAGGATGAAATGGTCAATTCCAAGGAATGTTGCAAGCTAAGGACACCAGGTGAGTGCAAATTTAATTTGTACTTATGTTATCGAACAAACATTGGCTTGCAATGAGCCAATGAAGGAATTACTATGGCAAGGAGTGACTCCAAAAATGTTATGTGATTTGTGATTCACGCATATATGTGCATTTGGTGAGCTAATATAATTAGTGAACAAGTTGAAAATACAAATTGGTGAAATCTGCTTAGAATTTATGTTCTGGACAGTAAGTTTAAAAATTCAACATAAATTATAAATAAATGATTGGAGGATTACTTTTACACTGTTGGATTAGTACACCAGTCTAGTTTTGTTTAGAACAAACCGAAACTGATTTTGAGGTGTATGAAAAAAGATATGATTTTTTAACCGAGGATAGGTTATGGCAACAGATTCTGTCGGTCAACTTTGAAAATTCACCATAAAGTGTACAAATTAAACTATGAGGATTTCCTTACATGGATAGATTCGTATTTGTGTCTAGTTTCCATTGATATAAACATAATAATTTTTAAATTTGTATATTAATACATAATAATATTTCTTTAAAGGTAGTGCAAATTGCATGGATATGAAATTGATTGCAATTTTTGGATTTAACCTAATTAGAAGTAAATGATCAAGTTAAAGCTTAGCGAGGCTTATATTTTAACTTGCATATAATGTCAAAATGAGTGCAATGCATGCATAACATTATAAATGGATGTTTTATACAACCTTGGGTAGGACTTGCGATAAGTCTACCTTGTTTACGTTGACATGATATTTATGTCATTTATTATATATTTGATATATTCTAAATATGGCAAAGTTTGAATATAAAACGCATTGATCATTGGTTATTATATATGATGTTTATTAAGAAAGTTATTTTGGGTATGAACTGCCCAAATGTTAAATTATGATAATATACTTTGCCATAGATAAACAAAATATACTATATGCCCAAGTAAGTCATTGAGGGAGAGGACATGATATTTATGTCATTTTTATATATTTGATATATTCTAAATATGGCAAAGTTTGAATATAAACGCATTGATCATTGGTTATTATATATGATGTTTATTAAGAAAGTTATTTTGGGTATGAACTGCCCAAATGTTAAATTATGATAATATACTTTGCCATAGATAAACAAAATATACTATATGCCCAAGTAAGTCATTGAGGGAGAGGGTAAAGTTGGCATGCCATAGAGTATAGCAGCTACAGGTTTATATTAGCACTAGTGTGTAAGGAAACTAAGTGTAGGTGGTGGCGACCTTATCTGTCATATCTGGATTAGCACTAGAGTGTAAACGTAGTGTATGTAGTGAGCACGACCCTATGTATCATATCCATATTAGCACTAGAGCATAAACTTAGTGCAGGTTTAGCACTACGGTGCATATAATTGACTCGTGTACCTAGTGCCGTGAGGGTTTAAATTGGGCTATGGTTTATTGGTTAATAATTGATAAACTAACAAATAAGCTTACATGCTTATGGGATAAATGACAAGTATATTGGTAAGAAACTTTATACCCAATTATATCATACTAATTTATGGTAACATGAATGCTATGCAGGTAAAGTGATCATATTGCATTGAATATTGTAATTCCTTTAAATTATGTGTTGCATTGCTTTAAATATTTATATGATTGCCTTACTAAGTGTATACTTAGCATGTGATGAATTTCACGAGTAGGAAAAATGGAAGAAAAGGAGTAAGTAGATGAGTTTTGCATCAATCACCAAGGAAATATTTACATGTAACAATGATGACATCCTACAGTGCTTTAAGAGTTCTAGCTGGCATGTATACGAGAATGAAATGTTTGAAATTTCTTAATATAATTAGTATTAAATATAATTAATAGTATGAATAAATATTGATATTAAACTATGCTTAAATAAAATTAATTGGGTTTTAAATCAAACGTGGTGGACAATCGTATTTATTTTATGAAACATAATGGAACTGTCTATCACTATTTGAAACTGATTTTGAACTGGTAACCAACAATATTATATTACAATTTTTCTGTGAATAATTATTTTATAATAATCGTTCAAGTTATGAAATGTCGACACCGTTTTTCGCCCAGGTAGAGAAAAACTTAGTACGACTTAGGGGTTTTCTTTGAAAAGGTTTTTACAATGTGAGGACTCGCCACTAATCATTATAAGGTGCGATTAGGACACCATAAAAACCACGTGCTTTTAATAAAAAAATTTATTTTTATCAAAATACCAAGTTTTAGGGTTTGCAAAAACCAAAAAATAGGTTCGGGAGTCAGTTACGCATGGGGAAGGATTAACACCCTCGCAGCGCCCAAAAATTGGTACCTAGTTGATTACCCTATATTTAGAATAAAAAATTTTGAGTTCAAACTTTATCTAATTTAAAAATCATTACAGATGTAAAGTTGAAAGTGTATTCGTTTATTAAAGCCAATAACATTTACCCCCTAGCATGAATACGGGAGATCAACTATTATGTCCAATAACCAGACATTGCCTTGATATTTTAGAAAACATGATGTAGTTTTAAAAAGGATGTCGACCTATTTCGGGAATCCCCAGTAGTCACCCCCTTAGCATACTTGCGGGATATATACTATTGACTCCTTGATAAGTGAACATTGCCTTAGATTTTAAAACATGATGCAATCAAACAAATTTTTATTAATCCTAATTAAACTATGGATATACTTAAGGCTTTCTCTAGCATAAAGTGTCAAAATTATGAATAATTAAGGAACCTAGAAGCTCGAACCTAAAAACATATGCTCTAATGTTAATCATATTTGATTTTAATTTGTTATTAAATTGAATAATCGAGATACTCACTTGAGCATTCAAGTGAGGGCCAACTCAGATTACTCCCTGAATTAAAAGGACTAGATTGAAATCTAACTAAAAGTGGAGGCTCTATTTAACCTATTTAATTATATTAATTTAAAATTCTCTTTAAAGTTTAAGGACTAAAAAAATATAAGAGAACTACAATTAGGAGATCTAAATGTAAAAGTCTAAAGCTTAAGGATCTAAGTCTATAATACTTAAAGTTTAAAGGATTAATCAACAAATCAAAGCCCTAATAATTATTAAAAGAAAGGAATTAAATTAAAATAATTTTAAAATTATTCGAAGATTAATAAATTAAGGATTCAAACAATCGACTCGAGTAATCGAACATTTTATGCGAAAACTCGAATTGAATCATTCCCTAATTAAAACTAAGGTGAAATCCTAATTACTAAATCAAAATTTAAGCTTCAAGATCTAATCTAGGGATGAATTCTAAAAACTAATTAAATTAAAAAAAAACTAGAATAACAAACCCCATTAAAATAAAAATAAACCAACAAAAATAAAAAATAATTATAAATATGCAAGGATTAAATTGCAAAAACAATAAATTATAGAGGTTAAAAAATAAATTAAGCCTATAAATACAAAGGACCATATTAAAAATAAAAAATTAGACTATTACATTAAAACAAATCAAAAAATCAGATCAGTGACCAAAAACTAAATATGCTTAAACTATAAGGACTAGTTGACAATTATTCCTTTTTTTACAAGCTTAAAATACACTTTTAATTAAAAATACGTAAATTACTAAATCAGTCCAACAAAATTAAAATAAATTAAATAATCACTATGTAGACACCCATTTTCGTCCGAGTCTTATTTATTATAGTTTTTGAAAACATATATATAATAAATAGTTTTTGAAAACATTTTTGAACATATATAATATATGGTTTGAAAATATTTTGAAATATATATAATATTATTTTTTAAAATATAATTCCATTTTATTTATTTCTTTTCATTTATTTATTTATTTTGTTATTGTTATTTTTCTTTTTTCTTTTTTTAGGGGTCCAATAAGTCCAAAACAGACCAATAGGCCCAGAAAGGACCCAACTAGGTGAGCAAGTGATGAGCGTTCTAAATAGGGTCTGACCTGCAGTTTCTAGAAGGTCCAGTCAGCGTTTCTAGAAGCACAAATGGATTGGCCACACGTTTCTGGAATTCGAATTTGAATTAAACTCATGTTTAAGATAATATTTTAAACATTATATTTTATCTTTATATTTTAGTTTAAATAGATGATAGTATTTCAATTATGATTTAGGATATTATTTTAAATATTATTTTATTTTATCTTTGTTTTAGGTATTTTAGTTTAAATAGTTTTAAGTGTTTTAATTAGGATAGAAGAATATTTTAGGAATTATCTTTAGTTTGGTTTTAGGATTTCGAAGGCTATAAATACACTCTCAGAGTAAGCCTATAAGGGGGAGCTCTCACATCTGAGAATAAAATCTTCTTTTTATCTCTAACTCTCTCTATTTTCGCATATTCCTTTATTTTCCTTTAAATTTCATTTTCAAATATGCTAAGTATGAATTGGTCATGCTTAGCTAATTTTCTTTTAAGCCGAGGGCTAAAGCGAAAGCTCAATTCCAAATGTGAGAATTGTAAGAAGGATTGACTTATTGAAGCACATTCGACTTCCTAAGAACACGCTTAGAAAAATTGTTTGCTAAGAGGAAACTGAGATCGGAATCAGTTATTGTTGAAACAACATAATCTGAGTCGGCAATGAAGAATTGTCCTTGTAAGGCGACGTGAATTTTGAACTAAAGATTTGTTTCGATTATCCGAGGAATTTGAGGCAAAGCTGAAGTCTGAGGTTGCTTTCAGTATAAGTTTCTCTTTATCTCAATCTCTTTAGACTATTTATTTAATTATTTTCTTTTATTTAATTCTATGTTTTATTTTAAAAACAACTTTTTAAAAAAACCCTTTTTATCTTTACTACTATTATTTATTATTTTATTTCCTTGTATTTTCTTTAAAATTTAACACTTTTTTTGTTTATTTTTATTTTCTCTTTTAATTTGTTTTGTTATTTTATTATTTTTCTTTCTGAAATTTAATATTTTCTTCATTTATTTTATTTTTTATTTTAACATTTCTTATATAACATTTTTTAAAATTTAAAATTTCCTTATTTGATTTATTTTTTAATTTAATTTTATGTGATATTTCTTTTATTTTATAATCTAATGTTTCTAACTTTTTAGAGGTAATTTCAATTAATCAAAGGTAAATAATTCGAATCGAGTCTTTAAAATTTAATTTAACTTACAATTTTTAATTAAGACGACTGAAAATTAAATTAGTATCGAAAGGGCAGTACAAGGGTGCTAATCCTTCCTTGACTGTAACCGACTCCCGAACTCGACATATTTCTGGTAAAATACAGATTGGGTAAGAAGGTGTCTGATCAACCTAAGTTTTATTTTAAAAATAAATGATCGTTGGTGAGTCTAACCCATTTTATTAAAGTCAAAGCCCAATTCCGGGTCCACCCAAAAGACGGTCGTGACAGCTTGGTGACTCCGTTGGGGAAATGTTAGTGAGTCAGGCTAAGACTATTTCCCGGTTGTCTTCTTAAGTGAATATTGTAAATTTAATTTTTTAATGTAAATTTTTATCCTTATTACTTACCTTTGATTATTTTTCAAATAAATAGTTGTATTGATTTTTTTAATGATTTCAAATTATTTCCATCTCAGGCTCTATACCTAAGCTCCAAACCTTTTCTTAACTGGAGGTGAAAGCAACGTCTTTGTGAGAATTTATTCTCCGTATAGGCCTAGCAAGTAACCTTCGGGATTCATATACCTTATGTCTTCGTGTGAATTTATTCTCTGTATAAACATATGGGAATGTATCCTCTCGAGTTTAACTTGGTCCATATAGGCTTGTAATGGGCTTAGGACTGAGGGTCTAGCAAGCCCAAGGGGGCACCAACATGGAGAACTCAAATACCTTTTTTTAAGAACCTAAACCGGGAGACTACAGGGAATTAGAGCCTACCCCGAAACTCCATTTCAAAACTTAGGATGTTTTTACTTTTATCATGAAGTTTGTCATTGTTTCACTTGTATCATTATTATTTCTATGTTACTAACTAATTTTTCGTTCATGTTTGTTTTTTAGTGTTGTTACACACAAATAATCTGCATTAATGGACAAAAGGGTTGTAATGCAAGAGGTGAAAAATGCAAGCTACGACTATGGTCCGAAAAGACTCAGAAAGAAAAGGGAGATAGTTTGCAAGAAAACTATGTGTCAGATCTGGTTGGGTATGCTTCTATCAGCCTAAAGCAGAACGATGTTCAAGAACTACAGAGCATTTGGGATAGTTGGAAAAATGACCAGAAAAGGAAGTTCTGCCAGCGGTATGGTGATATTGCACTTCTACTCTATGTCAAGATAGATGAGCCCCTGATTCGAGCCCTAGTACAATTCTGCAATCCGAGATACAGTTGCTTCACATTTAACCAGGAAGACATGGTACCCACAATCGAAGAATATACTGCTTTGTTACATTGTGAAGGACTCAGAATGAACCGGGATTTACACCAAGCACATCAAAAGTCAACTTTTCGAAAATGGGTTGGCAAAGGTTGCAGGGGCAGATGGGAAAAAGGTTACTGACCTAGAGAGTCCATTCAAAGACAAAAAGATCAAGATGGAAAAACGATAGCTAAAATTGGAGGTCGTTGTGGACAGGTTTAAGAAACAAGCAAGTAAGCTTCAATTAGTTCCTTTTGATGGAGGATTTTAGTGGTGTTTCTGTTGGGAACAAGCCCATCAAAGGGTGAAATCTAGAGATGCAGTTATCCGAGATTTCCAGGAACAAGTAAAAAAAGAAGCTCTTCACTTGCACAGATTAGAAAGAGAATCCGGAGTGGTCCGACAGGGTATTCAACCAGTGACATATGAAGGAAGAAGACTTGTCAACCTGTTAGAATCTATTCGGGGTTTAGAGGATTTAGTCAGAATGTACCTTTAAGATATTTTTTGTCTCTTAAAAAAATAAAACACTTTATTCTAAATAAAGATTATTTATAATAACAAACATGTTTCTGGATCATTGCCTCTAATTCTCATGCATCTTGCATTACTTTTCATACTTTGCATTATATTTTTATTTTCATTTTCCATGTTTTTACATTCACATTAACTAACATCAAATGTCTCACAAGAAGAGGGAACAAACACCTGGTTTACCTCTACTAAATTTGGACACATATCATCCTCATAACTCCCGCACAAAGAAAAGACAAATAGAAGCCAAAATTGCTCAACTCGAAGAGAACATGCTGAGGTTGCAAAGGGAGTTAGAAGAAATGATAAGCCAGAATAATCAAAGTACTCTAGAAACGATCACTAAGAGCCAAGAGTCCTTGTTGATCAGATCGTTACAAGGTTGTCTGGCCTAAATCAAATGAATGTTCATGAGGTAGGGGCATCTGAGGGAATGGTTGTACCACCTACTCCACAATTGGTTATTTCACTTGGAATATTTCCAGAACGTCAAGGGGATTCATCTACTGCGAAAACACATGCCGTAGTAACCATCCTTTAAAATAATCCAGATTATTACCACATTATGAAGTTTGATGAGGAAGTCAAAACAAAGATGGTAGAGAAAGAAGGAGAGATCATTAACGCTTTCAACACTAGCAAAGGCGTTACAATCTCCAACCAAAATCAACTGTAGTTGTACCGTCAGGTACTTATAGAAAAGATTCAAGGGAACCCAGGAAAGAAAAAGAAAGGGAACATTTTGATCCTATTCCCATGACTTACAAAAAACTTTATCAACAACTCTTTGACATATATGTGGTGTCACCGTATCTAGAGAAACCTCTAAAACCCCCGTACCCCAAGTGGTATGAAGAAAATGCACACTATGAATATCGTGACGGTGTTCTGGGGCATGCTATTGAAAACTACCTTTTCTTTAAGAGGATTGTCCAAAGATTGCACAATAGGAACTGATTCATTTCAACAATACAGGACCACCCAACGTTACACAGAACCCTCTGTCTAATCATCAAGAGAATGAGGAAAATGCAATCACCAAATAGAAGGGTAAGAAGGTCAAAATAATAGTTTCCGAAGTGAAGTCACCTTTGGCGTGGGTATGGAGGCAAATGATAAATGTGGGGTTTCTTGCACCACATTTTAGCATATCAGATTGCAAAGGGGGCAATCATTGCTTTTATCACAATGAGGATACATGATGTACAAGAATGTGTCGAATTTAGAGCCTTGATCCAACTAATGATTGACTGAAAAGAGCTACAGTTTTACGATGAAAACAATGACACTATCGAAGCAGATGTTTATGCAACTGGAGATGCGTCTGAAAAGTGAATCAAGGAACATGGTATCTTGGGATGAGACTAATCATCATTATTACCACATAATTGTGTTGCTTATGAAACAATGTCTTGATTGAATTTATCTTTTATATGCTTGAGCTTTTCTTTTAAAATAACATTTCCTTGAGTAACAGAGAATTGTTTGAAATTTAGTGAATATCAAGTATAATGAAATGCATTTTGGGAAATAAGGTTATAGCCTTTTGACATATGCCGAGATCAAATTCTTTAAAAACATGACCCATATATTTTACCCAAAAAAGAAAAAAATGTTTTCTCACGTGTACAAGTGTAGAAGTAGACAAGATGGGGCATCTCCGATGCATGACATTGCAAGACCGATTTAGTCGCATGTGTATTATAGACGTTCCATGACGATATACAATTTTCATTAATGGAATCGTGGAATAGAAAAATTTGGCTTAGATCAGTTGCTTAAAAATTGAGCTCTAAATATGAAATTTTCTGATTTTCACTAACACTCAGACTATAACATATTCTTACTGACAAACTTAAAAAATATTGAAATCAAAGAATTAATGTGATATTAATAAACAATAATTTTAACAATGCTGGGGCACTCCACTAAAAGTAATAGGCTGTTAATCTCCGGAGGTAATGTCGAAGCAGCTATGGTGGTAATGTCTGAGCTTTATGAAGTGAGTTTTGTTTAAGTTTGTCAACTCAAAGACTTTTGACCCTTGAACCCTTTAACTAAAGGTATTCTACTAAAGTAATGGACAGTGTTAAGTTCCCTAACTTTATGAATACGAGTACATTCACATCATGACACTAGTCTTTATGTGTCGAGATGAATCTCCCAGCAAAATCTAAAAAAAGGACATCAAGTTTAAAGAAAGGCGATAAGGCCTGAAATAAACGTGGATTTGAAATTAAATTTTGATGAAAGATGGACTAAGAGAGTCAAGAAACATCTGTTATAGTTGACTACACAAAAGAACTCAGGGGATTTATTTTTAGATCGATGTTTCAGCTCTATCTCTACTTAAGGAGTCAGTAAAACTTGAACAAATGGAAGATTCTTGAGAACTGAAATAGAAATGCTCTCTAAAGGGCCTTATAGTGGAATGCATCAGTTGCGCTATTTTGTTTACATCCTATTTTAGAATCATGAAAATCAAAACCAAATCGTATTGCCTTCTCATATCACCAATGGATCTTGAAATTTGTCAAAGGGATATAACTTTTGAAAATAACTTGTGTGATTCGTTTATTTGATATTCAGTGAACTTATACTTTTCTTTAATTGTTTTGACATTATTTTTATACCAAACCTTTTAAAAAGATGGATATATCTCAGACAAGACATAGTTTCGAAAATCAGTTGAAGGACCTGAAATGATGTGAGGCATCTCCAGGTTTCCAATATTTTCTCTTTCTATCACCTTTGCCTCCTGAGGTGGTTCCTATCAACACAGATCTTGACATTGTGAAGAAGAAGTGCATCTGAGCAATACAGATGGTTACTTTATCCAGCACGATTTTTTTACTACAAATATGGCCGTCCAATAAGGTGCACGATACCTATATCAATTCGTTGATAGCAAAGAGTTTGGCCTGTGATGATAAATTCATTCACTATTGGGTCCCTCCTGAAGCATGAGTTTACTATTGTACTTTATAAACAACAGTAATGGAAGCTCTAATGATAATGACACCCAAATGAGTGTGAAAGGAAGAAAGCGAGACGCTTAACAACATTTAGAGTAAAAATAGGATTTGTTGCCAAGATTCCTGTGGAAGTACTCTGCAAGTACAAAAAATAGAGAACTCATAAGAAGCACTGAGGTTGCTAGACCTAATTTCAAGGCAGCACACCTTCTTATTCGCCAGTCTTTTCCCATGATAATCAGAATAATTTTACGGACACTGAAAGAGGTAGCCTTGGCTGAAGCAGGGGCCATTTAAGATTCCAAGCCAGGTAAGAAAGTCTTTCACTGTGTCAACTACGAAGATGATTCAACCAGTTCTAGTAGTTGATCATGAACTGAAATACAAAAGAGTTTTATTCCCTTGAGTAAACAAAGAGAAAGCTTAAGAATCTTTGATCCATACAATCAGGAGTGCAAGATCACTGGATTAAGCCAATAAATGAGCAAATATCATAAATTTACCATGAAGCTGTCAGTGCTGGGGCATGATCAATTCTAAGGACAAGGCCAGTAGACAAAGAATGAGACTCCACCCAAGAAATAAAACAAGAACTAATTCATGTTGCAGACATCTTACACATACTTAAGAACATCACAATTATCATTTTTTGTATACCTAATTTTGCAGCTTTAGAGTGAAGTTTCAACTTCAAGTCAAGTTTCAACTTCAAGATGAAAGAAAAAGTTCCTTCAAAACTTGATGGTGGTTGCTTAACTCAACGGAGAGGAGCTACACCTCAACCAACTTGAACTATTGAAAGATCGGCAGATCTTAGAATAAACATCAAAACAGATCCAATTCAGCTTAACTCAACGGTGAGTGGCTAGTTTCCAGTTAAAATTTTCAATCCAAATTTCAACTACACGACAGATGATATCTAGCTGACAGACTACCTCACTTGTCTTTCTCACAAAGAGGAGTCACTCGAAGAACATTTCACATAGCTTTCCCATGATGGGAGTAATCCAAAGATCATCTCACTTGGTTTAGACCCGTGAAGGGGAACCTTCCTGAGGAATATACCACATGGCTTTCCCATTAAGGGGAGTCATCCAAAGATCATCTCACTTGGTTCAGACCCGTGAAGGGGAACCACCTAAGGAATATACCACATGACTTTCCCGTGAAGGGGAGTCATCCAAAGTTCATCTCACTTGGTTCAGACCTACGAAGGGGAAATACCTGAGGAATATACCACATGGCTTTTCCGTGAAGGGGAGTCATCCAAAGATCATCTCACTTGGTTTAGAACCAATTAAGACAACTGGAAATTAAATTAGTTGAAAGGGTAGTACAAGGGTGTTAATCCTTCCTTGACTATAACCAACTCCTGAACCTGATATATTTATGGTAAAACACAGATCAGGTAAGAAGGTGTCCGATCAACCTAATTTTTATTTTAAAAATAAATGATTGGTGGTGACTCTAACCCATTTTATTCAAGTCGAAGCCCAATTCTAGGTCTACCCGAAAGACGGTCGCAACACACTACAGATGAACAAAATGCAAAAACACACTTAAATAAGAAGGACTAAACAACAAATATTCCAATAAATAATAACATGCATGAAAAAGAAATAAATAACAGATTTGGTCCTCTCAGGTGACCAAAAAGTAAAAACACGCTAAAATATGGGGGCTAAACATTAAATAACCTAATAAATATACAACACGCATGAAAAAGGGTAAATAGCCATTTTGGTCCTCACAGGCGACTAAAATGCAAAAACGCGCTAAACTTGAGGGCACTTTAACGTAATTTTACCCTAAACTTTTCCTATAAAACCACTTTTCTTTTCTTTTTCTTCATTTACAACCCAAACTGAAAAAAAACAAAAAACCCTCACCACTCTCTCATTTTTCTCTCAGTTGGCCCACTGCCAGCTACCTTATGTCGCTGCCTCAACCATCGCCCCGACCACCATAAACAGTGGTCGAAGCTCCTAAACCAAACCCAAAACAACCCTTTTTCTCCGATATACACTCCTAAGCCCCTACTTGGGGCTAAAACTCACCAAAACAACCACCCTAAACACGATAAAAAATCTCAACACTTTGGCTTCAAACCTCCGACCATCGCGAAGATGAACTAACCTTTCTGTTTATCTTTCTTCTAAGGTAACTACTAGACCTCTTCACTCTTTTTTTATGTTTTTACTGTAAATATGTTATATATATATATTTATTTAAAACT
Source organism: Hibiscus syriacus (assembly GCF_006381635.1). Lineage (NCBI taxonomy): Eukaryota > Viridiplantae > Streptophyta > Magnoliopsida > Malvales > Malvaceae > Hibiscus > Hibiscus syriacus. The sequence continues at coordinate 3,311,734 of NW_024062770.1, forward strand.
AACAAGAAAAAAATTTACCTTAAAACTTTACTTTTATTGCTTCAAAAAATGAAAAGGGGATCACCTTTTTTACAACTGAGATATGGGTTTTATACATAGATTTTACAGAGTTTTTCAAATAAAATAAAACCTAATCCTACTGTTGGATCATTGTGTGTGATGTTTTACATTTTAATAACCCAAATTTTTTGGGATTAGTTGGATTTGACCCTGATTTTTTTCTTTTTCTTGTTATTGCTGAGATGATGACGAAACAATGAATATGGCCAGACCCTATAGATGATGGGCTTTGGACGACAACTAGAATGTCAGATTTGGTGGCAGTAGTGGTAACAGCTGAAGCAGGATTAGGGTTAGGTTAGGGTTATGTAATGGGCCCAGATTTGGATCTGTTCGGGCCTGTGTCTGGGTTTTGATTGGGCCTAGAGTGTTTGGGTATTCTGTAACAATATATAATTTAAATAATAATAATATATAAAATGAAAAAATGGTGATTACAACTGCCCCTCTTTGTTCATTATTATGGAATGGGAATGAAGCAAAGATATACAATACCATTTTTTGGCTTAATAAATATTCTTCAAGCTATGAGTTCTTCTCATTATGAACTCTTACCTGGGGATGTTAATCCACCTTCTTCTGTGATGTATGAGATGCGGTTGAAAAAGTTCTTCTCATTATGAACTTCTTCTCCCTCATCAGGTGAGTTCTTCTCATTACGAACCCTTCCATTGAAAATATTGATCTACCTCCTCATGTGATGGATTCAAACAAAGTGTTGATGCTGATCCAACTCCATATGTGATGGATGAGAAAAGTGTTGGTGTTGTTCCAACTCCTTATGTGATGGAAACGAGCTAAGGTTGAACAAGTTCTTCTCATTATGAACTTCTTCTCACTCTTCAGATGAGTTCTTCTCATTATGAACTCTCCATTGGAAATGTTCAGCCAAGGTTGAACAAGTTCTTCTCATTATGAATTTCTTCTCCCTCGTTGGATGAGTTCTTCTCAATATGAACTCCCCACTAGAAATGTTGATAAAAGGTTGAACAAGTTCTTTTTATTATGAACTTCTTCTCCCTTGTCGGATGAGTTCTTCTCATTATGAACTCTTCACTGGAAATATTGATCCACCTCATTCTATGATAGAATCGAACAAAGTGATGAGGCTGATCCAACTCCATATGTGTTGATGAGCAAATTTTCGGTGTTGTTCTAACTCCTTATGTTATGGAAACGAGCTAAGGTTGAACAAGTTCTTCTCTTTGTGAACTTTTTCTCCCTCATCGGATGAGTTCTTCTCATTATGAACTCTCTATTGGAAATGTTGATTTGTTCATACTCTCTTTGAAGAGTTTTAAACCTACAAAAGATTATTATATATTAGTGATTGTATTTGAAATACCCGAAGGTAATAACCCGATGATCCTTAAGTTTGTTGAGATCCATTTCTTTTAATGGTGAAAAATATAGACTGATTCCTTATTGAAATCATCTTCTCCTTTTTGAAGTCATGAGATGAAATATTTGTTGACTCTTTGAATTCCTGTAAGATGTTCAAAACCTAATGAGAAATGAATATGTATGCTCCTATTTTACAAATGCCTAAGTATGTATGATGCGATTTTTCATGTTTTGAGTTCTAAGGTCTTGTAAATCTTTGTTTTCTTTTCTATCTTCTTCGAGTCCTTGTCTTTGTCAAGTCCTTACCTAATCCGTAATCCTGACCATATTCATTTTTAAAAATAAAGATTAATCTCTTAATAATCCATGCGTGCCTCTTCTCGGGAGCGACTGGAGATATGCCTTGGAATGATTGTGTTATTTTCATTTCATTAATTATTTTGTCATTCGGTCTATTGACATCTCTTGTGTCACCTTTTGTCAACCACTTGCTTCAATGAGTTTAAATATCGACATGGTGGATTACCTTGGATTCCCAATATTTTATTCGTTAATTTAAAGTAATACCGAAAAGATCATTTGTTTGGAATTGGATTATGTTAGGCTGATTGTGACATAAAGAAATGAATGATTTGAAGCTTGAAGTGTTAATCATGAAATTTATTGACAAAATATAGATATTTATACAAAGTCATGGCAATCAAAAGGATTGAATAGAGACTCTAGAAATAAAAGGCATAAGTCCTAATGAATTCTAGTACAAGTGTTACTGAACCATTTAATTTGACACATCGAGGTGATCCTTTGTCTGGGAGATCTCAATATTGCGGAGTTGTTTGTAGATGTGAAGTCTTTCATGAACTACTAGGCTTTCGAAAGGGTTTATTTGTTGGATGCCCCTAACATGAAAATGCATCTGAGCCACCCTTTCGGGTTTTCAACTCAAATCCTCCCTTGGTTTCAAGACGTCCATTGCGGGATTTCAGCTCGAACCTCTCATTTTCTTTTCTTTTTCTTTTTCTTATTTTTCTTTTTTATTTTTCTTTCTTTTCTTTTCTTTTTTTCTTTTTTTTTCTTTTTTTCTTTTTCTTCTTAAGTGTAATAATTTGACATAGTCTTAATTTATTGGGTTTTTAAGTACTCTTCCGTTCATCTCTGTCAAAATTAAAGCTCCCCCGGATAAGGCCTTTTTGACAACGTAGAGCCCTTTCCAATTCGACATACATTTCCTGTAGAAATCTTTCTGGATCGAAAAAATCTTTTTCAGCACTAGATCCCCCTCTTGAACTCTCTTGGACGCACTTTCTTGTCGTGGACTCTCATCATCCTCTTTTGGTACATTTCCCATGACATATAGCATTCAACCTTTTCTCTTCAATAAGGTTAGTTTATCAAGGTGATACGGAATCTATTATGCTTCATCCAATTCCACTTCTTTCAAGACTCGAAGTGATGGAATTTCAACCTCAATAAGTTCGACTGCCTCTGTTCTATATACCAGAGAGAAGGGCATTGCCCTGTCGATGTACGTATGATCATTCTATATCCATATAGGGCAAAGGGTAATTTCTCGTGCCAATCTCTGTAAGTCTCTATAGTCTTCGTAATGATCCTTTTGTGTTCTTATTTGCTGCTTCTATTGCCTCATTCATTTTTGGGTGATAGGTAATAGAGCTGGCATATTTTATCTTGAACTATGCACAAAGTTCATCCATCATCTTGTTGTTCAGATTAGTAGCATTACCAGTGATGATTCTTTCTAGCAATCCATATCGGCAGATTATTTCCCTCTTTATGAATATGCAAACTGTAGATCTCATGATAATGGAATAGGAAGCAACCTCTACCCATTTTATGATGTAAAGGTGAAGGCGATGCTTGAATTTTATCCGCATATATCTGGCATTTATGAAATCTTCTTATGCAATTGACGTAATCTGTATGCATCGTGACCCAATAGTATCTATATCTCATAATATTTCTGGCCATGGAAAAACGATTTGCATGTGTTTCGCACTTCCGCCATGCACTTTTTCCATCACATTCTTTACTTTTTTGGCAGTTACAGATCTCAGTAAAACTTGGTCACTGCCCCTTCTGTACAAGATTTCTCCATCAAGGAAGTACCGACTGCCATCTTCGATTGTTTGCTTGTCAATTTAGATGCACCGGGGTGATACATAGTATCTCATATACTGTAAGATATCGTGGTACCATGGATGACCATATTTTTCTTCTAGGTGATTACAGTGGGCCAGGGTCTCGTATACTTGCATCCTTATAGGTATCATGTTTGTTCTCTTATTAGCCTTAAACATTGCTGCTAAGGTAGCCAAAGCATCCGCTATTTAATTGTCCTATCGGGGGAGATATCTGAACGTGACATCCTCAAATTCTTTTAATAGTTCGAGGACTAAATTTTGATATTTGACTAGCTTCGGGTCTTTCATCTCTCATTCTCCCCTTAGTTGGTACACCACCAGCGAGGAATTTCCGTATATTTTGAGCATTTTTATCTTTCTTTCAATGGCTGATTTTAACCCCATAATGCAAGCTTCATATTTGGCCATGTTGTTGGTGCAAAATAATTCTAATATGCTTGTGAAAGGATACTAAATCACCTCTAGGGAAATCAACACTTCCCCAATTCTATTTCCTAAAGCGTTAGAGGCACCATCAAAGTACAAGGTCCAAGATATGTTGCCCCCAGAGCTCTCTTCATTGGTAGAGATGCACATCAAATCCTTATCTAGGAAATTAAAGTTTAGAGACTCATAATCCTCCGAGGCACGACTTGCAAGAAAGTTGGCTATTGCGCTTCCTTTTATTGCCTTTTGGCTCACATAGACAATATCAAACTCAAATAACAACATATGTCATCTCTCCAGTCTTCCAGTCAGAGCAGGGGGCTCCATCAAAAATTTCAGTGGATCCATCCTCGATATCAACCATGTGGTATGGTATAACATGTACTGCTTGAGCCTCCGGGTAGCCCAAGCTAAGGCACAACACAACTTTTGAATCGGTGGGTATCGAGTCTCGCAATCAATAAACTTCTTGCTTAAGTAATAAATGACTCTTTCCTTTCTTCCTAACCTGTCATGTTGCCCTAGTACACAACCCATTGAATTCTCGAAAATCGTTAAGTAGAGATTAACGGTTTGTCGGGTACTGGTGATACTAACATGGGGGCATTGGACAAGTATTTCTTGATAATTTCCAGAGTCTCCTGGCATTCGTTATTCCATAGTTCATGATTATTATTTTTGAGCAATTTGAATATCGGATCGCACTTATCGATCAACTGAGAAATGAATCGCGATATATAATTTAACCTTCTTAGGAACCCCCAAACTTCTTTATGTATACGATGTGCTGGAAGGACTTGAATTGACTTAACCTTATTTGGATCAATCTCGATTCCTTTATGGCCTACCACGAGGACCAATAGTTTCCCCGATTTTACCCCGAACTTGTATTTGGCTAGATTGAGCTTTAGTTGTTATTTCCTTAATATTTGGAACAATTTTCTCAAATTTTGTACATACTCTTATTCCGTTTGGGACTTGTCAATCATGTCATCCACATACACTTCTATTTCCTTGTACATCATGTCATGGAAGAGAGTTACCATGGTTCTTTGATAGGTTGCCCAGCATTTTCAACCTGAATGTCTTTACTTTGTAGCAGAAAGTTCCCCACATGGTTATAAATGTCATTTTCTCCATGTCCTCAGGGTTTATTTTGATCTGATTGTACCCTGAGAAGCCATCCATAAAGGAAAACAAAGAATGCCCCGCAGTATTGTCCACCAAGGTGTCTATATGAGGTAAGGGAAAATTATCGTTCAGGCTAGCCCTGTTAAGGTCTCGATAATCCATGCACATGCGGACCTTTTCCATCATTATTAGGTACCGAAACTATATTGGCTACCCATTTGGGATATTTTGCCTCCTAAAGGAAACCTACATCGATCTGTTTTGTTACTTCATCTTTAATCTTTAATAACATCTTTGGTTTTATTCTTTTGAGTTTCTGTTGAACTGGCTTGCAATCTGGCTTAATGGATAATGTATGGACTACTATATAAGTGCTTAGCCCCGGCATATCTTGATACGACGAAGCGAAGATGTCTTTAAACTCCTGGAGCAAACTTATCAAATCTAGCCTTATTTCTGCGAATAGAGTAGTGCCAATTTTTTCTTCTCTCTGTACTTTCATTATTCCCAAATTCACCAGTTATGTTTCTTCATTGTGGGGGTAGAATATGTTTTTCTTCTCTTTCCACCAATCTTAATAGCTCATTAGGGACTTCACAGTCTTCTTTATCTTCGTACTTATTGACTTATTCCAGACATAATGGTCACTTGAAATCTATCTTGCAACTGGCCTCTGGAACAATTATGCTAGTATTATTGTGACATATGTATGAAACTTGGCTCGGATATATTGGAATGTAAATAATAAAGATTGTAGAATAAAGAATATGATGCAAAGAACATAATGTAAAAATATGAAGAATGAAAGTGATTGCCATTTGAGAAGAAAAAAATATCTTTCATTAATTGATTGGATAATTGTTGAGTTTTACAAAAAGTCAATAGATACTTTGAAGATGCTAATACCAATTATTTCTGGGTATTACTTTGGATTGACCCTAAAAACTATGGGGAGGTCTTCGACTGTCGAGTTTTCGAGCTTTTCACCAGGGAAGCAAGGACGAATTCCAGCTAGAAACTTTCTAGGTTTGTTGCCTATGGTAATCATGTTGATTGATAGCCTCTTCAGAGCTTCGTCCATCCACTCTCTCTTTGTCAGCCTCTTGATCTTGATGGCACTGGCTAGCTATTTCTTTATATCGTACACTCATCCAAATTTGAAAGAGTTCTTTGGAGGAGGGAATGACATGTTCTCCGGGGACGTCCTCTCCTCTCAATCTGACTTTCCTTACCTCAGCCCTCTTCTTCAACTCTTGGCCACGCTGTTGGAAGGTGGACTTAAACCCAAGCCTGAAACAGTCTCTCTTCCACTCAATAGTTATCAGTCTTTTGCTGGTTATCGCTCCTCTTCCTAGGGTTTGCCTCACTGTCATCTTAGTACAATATGACAATGCGGGCGTAGAATTCTGCTTCCTTCGGCCACATAGGTTTTGTTGATAAATTCTAAAGCCCTGAAGGAGCATTCCAAGGTGTCCTCATTGACGCTGATGTATGGGGTATCAGATGTCACAGAAGCTATGATTTCTTGTTCAACTCTGATGCTGACCAACCTTGATGCAAGCCCGTTTCCATCAATAAAGGGAGTACTCTTGAACACCTTTATATTGAAATTACTATATATTAGTTATATACTACATGCTTTTATAATACAATTCATGATAAGAATTCTTGTTATGTAGTTAAAGAATGACTTAGTATGAACACAACATGCACATTGATATTTAAGCATATTAGGATAGTCTTATAATAATATTAAACATGATTACCTTATATACATCAAGGCAACATCATTATAATTCATTTTATTAGTTCATATGCATTCATATTAGCTCTTAAGCTTCATGCATTATCTTACACATATTATGAGATGATATATTTAGCTCATGACCTTTATCATAGCTCACATTACCATATTCTTACATGGCAGCAAGGTATTTAGCTCATAACAGCTCAATGCCATGGATTTACCTTGTTTCCTTGCACATATAGGTATTGGAGTGTGATGCACGATGAGGTAGCTTGGTGGATGATTTGGAAGTCATAAGCAGCTTACAAACAGCTCACAAAGTACAAGGCAACTCATGGAACACTAAGGAAAGCTCGATTCAGCTGGAAGAGCTTAAGGCTAGCTAAACTCAGCTAGTTGGACTATTTCGAGCTGAGTTGCCAAAAGTGATGTCAAAGGTAACTGAATGTAGCTGAATATGTTGTTATAGAGCTCACAAGGACTCGACTAGAAAGCTTGTTCACAAACATCCCATGCTTGCTAACTAGCTCCACAGTTAAGCTAGCTTGGAAGGAGACACATGCACGCCCAAGATGGAGCACATGACCAGCAATCCTTCCATGCACAAGGCTGCACCACAAGGTTCCCTAGAAAACCCATGTCCATGCCATATGACTAGCCCCAATGTCCTTGCATGTGGTCTCATTTAGGCGCCAAGATGAAGAGCCCTCTCCCTATTCGGCAAGCATCATCTCCCATCCTATTTGGCGCCAACATGAAGGGACACTAGATTTATTCGGCTAAGGGTTATCACCCTACATTTAAACTAAAACATCATCTATATTTTGTAATTAATTATATCTATAGGAAGGCACAAGGCTGGCCGAATCCCCTTGTAACCATTCGGCCATGCCTCTATTACCTATAAATAGGAAAGCATATATCATTTGTATTCAGACCTTTTGATTAATATAAGTGAGATTATTCTCTTCCTTAAGTCCTGGTGACTTTTATCGACTTATCAAGTATTTTATACTTGTGGCATCAACCCCTTTTTCACCTTGATACTTTTGGTTCCTAGTTCTTATAACTAGTGGGTCAAAGTCCTTAACACCATCCCTTGAAGAAGCAATATAAAGTCTGGGTCTTTGTTCTCTATAACATTGGTTCTTCTTTGAGATTTCTTCAAGATACTATCCTCACTTCCATCCCTTAATTTCATCGCCATAACCATATCCAAATTAACCATCTTCCGCTTCCATCATTTATTATTTAAATAGCCTACCTATTTCACCCATATGTTTACCACCTTAACCATCTATTTTGAGCCATTCACTTGTGCAGGTTGTTTTCTTCCTTCTAGATCCACAATCAATTTGTTAAGGTACAAGTGCATTACATCAAGCAGTAATCAGAGCTTTGGTGGAAGAAAGCAACGTGCAACAATAACAAAAAAAACACAAAAAGAAGTGCAAGTGAAAGAAAATAAAATAATCAGCAAAGAAAGTGAAGAACTCAAAAAAAGAAAAATCCAGCACTCAAACGAAGAAAAAGCAAAGAAAAGAAAAGAAAGAAGTTGAATCACTCATCAAGAATTCTCATCACCAAGCAAGTCAAGTAAGCTGTTTAAATTGATTGTGGTGATAAAAGGTTGTGAAGTGACTTGTGTAAGTAACCCCTTTTATTCTTTTTTTTCTATTTCTAAGCCACCCTTTCATTATATTTGTTTTCCATTCCTACTAACCCATTTACAGCCGACGCCAAACAAGTAGAAATTTACTTGATATGGTCTTGAGTAAAGTTCTCTAGAACTTGGGATAAGAGAATCGAGAGGAAAAAGACTGGAGAGTGTGTGATATCAGAAGAGGACAAGTAAAAGCCATTAAGTCATAGAGTGCAAACACGAGCGGATTGAATGACATTCAAGTTTCCTTAGAGTGACTCGTGAGGCTTTGTGAGAGTACATTCTGGTAAGGTCTTTTACACATCTTATTCTTTTCTTATTTCACTAACCATGTCTCAAAGTCCAGGACAAACCCCTGAAAGAGATACCCCTAATTTGCAAACTCTAGTAATCATGCATGAAATGGACAGATTGCTGAAATTAGAATTGGAGCCTTTGCATGATTGTATGGACTAATTTGAAGCATAGGCAATCGAAGAGTAAATCGCCCTAGAATGGAAGAAGAATTCGAAGAAGAGGAGGTTAAAGTAACATCAGTAGCACGAAGAGATGTTCATCGAAATCAGAATGACAACTTCAGTAACATCAAAGTGACCATTCCTCTATTTCAAGGATGAACTGATCCTGAAGCCTATCTTGATTGGGTAATCAAGATTGAACATATTTTTGAATGCCAAAATTATGGAGCAAAAGAAGGTCAGGCTTGCTGCTATGGAATTTGTGGATTATGCCTTAGTTTGGTGGGACTAATTGGTGAGTTCTAGAAGACGAAATAGTGAACATCCCATCAATACATGGGAAGAAATGAAGGCCATTATGAGAAAAAGGTTCGTGCCTACTCACTATCACCGAGATCTTACCATAAATTACAAAATATGAAACAAGAAAGCAAGAGCGTTGAAGATTATTTCAAAGAAATTGAGATAACCATGATCCGAGCCAATGTGGATGAAGACAGAGAAGCAACCAACCAAGGCAAGGTTTTTATCTGGCTTAAATCCTGATATTGCTAACCTTGTTGAACTTCAGCATTATGTAGAAATTGAAGAGATGGTACATGTGCCATAAAAATTGAAAGACAACTCAAAAGGAAATCCTACACTAGGAGCAGTCCAAGTTTGGCCACCAAATGGAAGAAAGAACTTATTACCTTCAGGAAACCAATTCCAGCACAAGCAAAGGATCATATAGAAGGTACCGAGACTAAACAAGTGGGCGAATCTAGTAAGGGTAAAGAAAAGCAAACCGGTACTTTCGAGAGATCTAGAGACATTAAATGTTTTGGAAAAAGACATGTTGCTAGTCAATGTCCCAACCGAAATGCCATGATGGTACTTGAAAATGAAGATATTGTATCGGATTCTGAAGAGCCTATTTTTGATGAGGAACCTGAAACAATGCAAGACAAAGAAACTGAAGAAAATACAGATCATGGTGAGATGCTTTTTTCCAAAATGTGCCTACAATCACAAACATCCCAAGAGGATATTCAAAGAAACAATATTTTCCATACAAGATGCCATGTCCAGGACAAGGTTTGCACAATGATCATCAATGGAGGAAGTTGCACAAACGTAGCCAGCACTCTTATGGTTGAAAAACTTGGATTGGCAACATCAAAGCATCCCACTCCATATAAACTCCAATTCCTCAATAAAGGAGGTGAGTTAAACATTATCAAACAGGTTCTAATTCATTTTTTAATTGGTAGGTACAAGGACGTGGTGCTTTGTGACATTGTCCCTATGCATGTTAGCCACATCTTACTTGGAAGACCATGGCAGTATGACAAAAGGGCCATTCATGATTGTTATCACAATCAATACATTATTAAGCATGATGGATGCAAGGTAACCTTGATGCCTTTGACGCCAAAAGAGGTACAACAAGATCAGTTGCATATGCGAAAGAGTGTACAAGCATGGCGCAAAGATAAAACCCCAATAAAGAATGAAGAGGAACGAAACATGAGACCAAACTTCTTCATAGAGAAACATGATGGTTCAAGGTTAAAATGAAGGGGTTCCTACGAAAATTGGTGATGATTGGAATTTAAAGACACAACTCTTCACCAAGGGTTTTAATCGCCAAAAGGTAAGTAACCCTTTATTTGAAACCTCTTCTCTCATCACTTTTCAGGACCAATCGCGTGAAAGGTCACTTCCAAAAGGGATATCCTTAAAGGAAGATCACTCTCAAAAGGTACCTGTTGGTAAATAAAATTCCAAAGAAAGGCCTAAAGGGAAATCTTATGAAAGGATACCTAATGGAAGAACACAACCGTTCAAAGGATGCTTTCTTTTAGCAAGGAGGCGTGAAGCTATGCAAGGACAAAATGAACTTGATTTGAAGACAAATAGGCCTAAATAAGGGGGGATGATGCAAACACGTTTCCATCAATAAAGGGAGTACTCTTGAACACCTTTATATTCAAATTACTATATATTAGTTATATACTACATGCTTTTATAATACAATTCATGATAAGAGTTCTTGTTATGTAGTTAAAGAATGACTTAGTATGAACACAACATGCACATTGATATTTAAGCATATTAGGATAGCCTTATAATCATATTAAACATGATTACCTTATATACATCAAGGTAGCATCATTATAATTCATTTTATTAGTTCATATGCATTCATATTAGCTCTTAAGCTTCATGCATTATATTACACATATTATGAGATGATATATTTAGCTCATGACCTTCAATCATAGCTCACATTACCATATTCTTACATGGAAGCAAGGTATTTATCTCATAACAGCTAAATGCCATGGACTTACCTTGTTTCCTTGCACATATAGGTACATTGGAGTGTGATGCATGATGAGGTAGCTTGGTGGATGATTTGGACGTCATAAGCAGCTCACAAAGTACATGCCAACTCATGGAACACTAAGAAAAGTTTGATTCAGCTGGAGGAGCTTAAGGCTAGCCAAACTCAGCTAGTTGGACTATTTGGAAATGAGTTTCCAAAAGTGATGTTAAAGGTAGCTGAATGTAGCTGAACATGTTGTTATAGAGCTCACAGGACTCAACTAGGAAGCTTGTTCACAAACAGCCCATGCTTGCTAACTAGCTCCACACTCAACCTATCTTGGAAGGAGACATACACGCCCAAGATGGAGCACATGACCAGCCATCTTCCATGCACAATGCTGCACCACAAGGTTCCCTAGAACACCCATATGCATGCCATATGACCAGCCCCAATGTGCCTTGTATGTGGTCTCATTTAGGCGCCAAGATGAAGAGCCATTCCCTATTCGGCCAAGCATCATCTCCATCCAATTTGACGCCAACATGAAGGGACACTAGAGTTATTCGACCAAGGGTTATCACCCTCCATTTAAACTGAAATATCATCTCTATTTTTAATTAATTATGTTTTATAGGAAGAAACAAGGCTGGCCGAATCCCCTTGTAACCATTCGGCCATGCCTCTCCATTTCCTATAAATAAGAAAACATATATCATTTGTATTTAGACCTTTAGATCAATATAAGTGAGATTATTCTCTTCCTTAAGTCCTGGTGACTTTTATCAACTTATCAAGTATTTTATACTTGTGGCGTCAACCCCTTTTTCACCTTGATACTTCTGGTTCCTAGTTCTTATAACTAGTGGGTCAAAGTCCTTAACACCACCCCTTGAAGAAGCAATATAATGTCTGGGTCTTTTCTCTCTATAGCATTGGTTCTTCTTTAAGACTTCTTCAAGATACTATCCTCACTTCCATCCCTTAATTTCATCGCCATAACCATAGCCAACTTAACCATCTTCCGCTTCTATCATTTATTATATATATAGCCTACCTATTTTACCCATACGTTTACCACCTTAACCATCTCTTTTGAGTCATTCACTTGTGCAGGTTGTTTGCTTCCTTCCTAGATCCACAATCAATTTGTTAAGGTACAAGTGCCTTATATCAAACCTTCTATCATTTACGAATTTCATCTTCAGATGTATGGACGAAGGAACTACCCCCACCGTGTGGATCTAAGGTCTCCCCAGTAAGTAGTTGTATGTCGGTGGATGTCCATTATCATGAAGTCAATGTTGTAAATAGCAGGCCCGATCATCAAGGGTATTTCTATCTTTCCCATTACGTCCTTTTGGGTTCCATCAAATGCTCTGACAATGTTATGCTAAGCTTTCATGTGTGAGCTATCAATGGGTATTTTTTGCAGTGTAGCCAAGGGCATTAGGTTCAGTACAGACCTGTTATTATCAAAACCCCCAACAAGACATGTCTGTCGCAGTGCACCGTGATATTTAAAGCCTTGATGGACCCATTCCTCCTTTCAGGATCTCATCATCAGTGAATGTGATATAGTTATCAGTAACTATGTGTCCCACGATTCTGTCCAATTTATGCATCGAGATATACAAACGTCTGGTTAAGTACTTTTAACAAGGCATTCCAGTGTACTTCTGAGTTGATCAAGAGATCCAAGATTGATTTTTTGCCTGCTATTTGTTAAACTGTTCTACTACGCTTATTCACTATGCTTTAGGAACCTCAGGAACTCGCGACCCTGAGCTTCAGTCACAGGCTCGTTAATGATCGGTGGAGGTTCTTCGTTGAAAATTTTTGGCACTACCACTGCCTTGGGTTTGGCCTTCGTTTTTTCTGCTTCGGTGGACGTCTCGGGCGAGTACATCTTCCGCTTCTTGTGAAGTGGCCCATCTCACTTATTTCTTCTGAGATTAATTTGTTTTCATCTCTTATTCTTTCAAAAATATTTGGTCCCTCTAGTATAGATACAATGGTTGTATAACGCCAAGGAACCTGTCGTGTGTCCATGAATCGAAAGGGGGACGGAGTTGTAATCACAACCTTAGGAGTTATTGACGATTAGCTCTCATGTCTTGGTCTAACTGTTATGACCATTGGCTTTTTCATCCCTAGTATCCTATCAGAACTATTCGTCATACAGACGTCTATCTCTCATGGGTTCTCCTCGTTACTAAAAAATTCCACTTCCCCATTGTTCATCATCTTCTGAAGTAAGCTTCAGAATTTATGGCAACTCTGGATGTCGTGGTCCTCCCTTTGGTGATATTCGCAATATGTTTCACGTCCCAATGACCTTGGCTCAGGATTACCTTTAATTATTCCTGATGTGTACAAGTGCCTGAACACCCAACTGAGAGGAGATTTGACTTCTGATACATCTCTCTTTGTCGTCCTGATCTCCATTTCATCGATCATATTGACTCCTTGCCCCCCGTTATTGGGTAGGGGGTAAGTGTTCGCAGCTCGTGTTTTGAATTCCAAATCTTCAGTGTTGATGAAGTTTTGTACGACCCTCTTGAAAGCTGAGCAATTCTCGATATCATGCCTAGTGACCACTACTTGATATTTGCAGTGGGTGTTGGCATTATACTAATGATGGTAAGGTGGCTATAGTGGGGTCAACTTGTAGGGGCATACTAAATCTTCCTTGAAGAGTGAGGCTTAGATTTCTGAGTACGACACTGGCACTAGTGAGAAAGTTGGTCTCGTATTGTCCCTTCTTGGCCCCCTATTTTCATGGGTGTTTGCCTTCTCTACCCTAGGCTGGGTAATTGTAACACTAGCCACGCAGTTATTGTGGTAAGTGCTCGCATGGTTCACCTCGATTTCCTTCTTCTTAAAATAGGGCTTTTTCGACCCTTCTCTTATTCAATCTTGCCATTCCTTATGGCATTATCGATTAGCTTATCGAAAATGACCAGGTCAATAAAGTTCTTGGAAGCATTTCCTAAAAGATGCCCCAAATTGGAGTTTTCGCGGTATTCACAAGGATAACTATAGCCTCATTTTCCAGCAATGGGGGTTGCACTTGTGATGTCATATCACACCACCTTTGGTCGTATTACCTAAAGGTTTTGTTGTGTCGTTTCTCTAAATTTTGCAGCTCCACTATCAGGTACTAGGTCAGTGACGTGATGATACTGCTCCAAAAATGCCTGGGCCAAATCCCTCCACGATTTGATGTGGGATTGGTTAAATGGTTGTACCATTTGGCCACCAATCCAGTCAGACTATCGTGGAAGCAATGTATCAAAAGTTTCTCATTCTCAGTATAACCCGCCATTCTCCTATAGAACATGGTGGGGTGAGTAGATGGGCAAGTGGTACCGTCGTATTTTTCAAAGTATAATGCTTTGAACTTTAGGGGCAGTATGAGATTAGGAATCAAGCTTAGCTCCTTGTGTACATTCCGTAGAAAGGCTCCATTTCTACTGACCTTACTTTTTCCTATAGACTTTTCAACTACTGGTTATCTCGTTGTTAGCCTTTTCCTTTTCTGCTATTTCTTGAAAGTCGGGTGGCAGCTATTCCATTCCTTATTCGACAAGTCTTACCCTAGCAAATGTAGGTAATTCATTTGGAATGCGAGCTTGGTGTGGTGTTGTTGATTAGCCATGTAGATTCCAAGGTGGATTTCATTAGAGCTGGCGATCTAATAGAAATGTGTACTTGGGTGAAACTAGGAGGATGAGGGGGTCCGGTGTAAATCTCGGTGGGTGCTGGGAGTCGGATGTAAACCCAACAGGATGCGACAATCCGGTCCAAAACCTGGGGGATGCGAGGGCTCTTGCTCATGATGCTGGCTGGTCAACCGCAACCTTTCTAGCCATTGAATGATTCTTGAATATGTCTTCGATCTTTTGCAGTATACCGAGTTGTCGGTTTCCATTTCCGCTTCTATTTTACTTAGTCTTTCCCTCATTTCCTCTTGTGTTTCTCTTTGGTTTTGTTTAATTCGGGCTAGTATCTCCTCATTTTCTTGGTTGACTTACAAGTACAGTATGGCTGTGAGGTATATGTCAGGATCACTATAAATGATCAGAAATTGTATTTTATTAATTGGTGAATTTTTAAATGAATGAATTGTTTTAATGCAAGCATTAAGATTTAAACTTTAGAAAGAAAATGAAAATGCAAATCCAAACTGATATTGATTCCAAAATAACTTAGTTCATATAAAAAGTTTTCAACAACACACAATGCCTAAGCACTTAGGCAAAGAGAGTACATCAACAAGGAACTAAATATAGAATCTAGCCTTATCCCTAATTTCTTGAGCTCTATCATCAACTCTATGATGCACCGCTCTTCCTCTGATTCTGGGATCACAAAAACTCTTAGGGTTTGCACTTTTTCAGACAACTCATAGACTTGGCGAATAACACAGCTGGCATGATCCATTGTCTTCTTCATTGCTTCATGCTGCTTCTGAATAGTTTCCTTAGCTTGCTGTAGCGTAATTCCCAGTTCTGGACTAGTCAGTGGTCTGTTCTCCTCTAGCAGCTAGATTTTCTGATGGCATCTCTGTACCGTGACTTCTAACTCAGTAATCTTGGCTTTTAAGGCTCGTTTTCCTACCTGACCATCTCTCGTGTGGACGAGTAAATCAATTTTCCTCTCTCCAACTCTGTTATCCTCTTCTTCAATTCCTCATTCTCTCTTTAAAGAAGGAACCCATTACTGTAAAGTCTCCTCTAAGCTAATCAGCTGTGACTGAAGCTGCTCAATCTGTGGTCGCCTCTATGCCAATTCCTGATTACTCATCCCTTTTTTCTCACAGTTTCTGAGCGTGTTGCATGGCTATTTATTTTCCTCTTGGTTCTTTTTTGTATTTCTCTCTACCCCATCGAGTTTTATCTTTAAGGTCTTAGCGGTATGATGTTGACCCTAGGCTCTCATGTTCAGTTCTAGGTCCCTGAAATCATGGTCTATAACATCGAAACTCTCCTGGACTTTCTCTTTTTCTTTGGCCAACTGCTTTATTACCCCGTCATTCTTAACTAGCTCGAGCTCCCACATTGTCTTTTCATCCGAGAAACTTCTTCGTTATTTCTCTCTCTCTAGACTCATCAACCAAATTTCCTCTCTCAACAGCTTAGCCTCAGTCGGGAGTCTCCTCAATCGCTCCTCCATGGTCAGCCCGTTGTCCAAATTTGGCCTCGGTGTGTTGTCAGGCTGATGTAAATGTAGATTCTATCATCTTAAAGCTCATAAAGTGTGGTTTCTACCATGTCGTGTAGATCTTCGAGATTCACTCCTGGTAACCTAGGGTAGAGAAAGAAAACTCTACCTCCTTTAGCCCGTGGGTAGCTGGTATGAAATGCCAGGTACTGAACAGTCGGAGTGCTATCAATGGAGTATAACTGAATGCTGCCCATAACCCGTGTAACATCAGAAATCTATCATTGTCGCACCTATATAGTACGTCCTCTTAGGCAACCAATAAGTTTTTCATACTATCTCAACATATTTTTTTTTTCCGGAGGGCTTAAACCCAATCATTTCTTTTGTGATGCCCCAAGATTTGGTACTAGTCGAGGAAATCCACTAGAGGAGAGAAATCTGACTGATGCCTTTGAGCCCAACCTTTCTCGACTATCCAGGAGTGACTCCACCACCAAACCAGTAATAGCAATGCACAACCAGTGAACTGATCTCCCCTCAATCGTCTACATTGGTTTAGTGACACGAATACTTCTGCTAGGATGACCGGTGCAGGATTAGTCTTTCTGGAAATGACTTCGACAAAATCAATTAAGGAATGTCAAAATGATCCTCCTTCTTGGGAAAACTACCAAGCCATATACTTCAAGCACGAAGTGATCTCTCATCCTCTTGGATGGTGTCTGCTCATAAATCAAACTCTTCGACTGAGCCCAAGAGATTTGTTCATCTAAATGTACACCTCGACCCATTCCTTGGTCTTTCCCCTCAGCATGATCATCTTGGTTGTGAACCCCTTGGGTCGGATCGCCTTGGTGTAAAGGGAATGCCTCTTAACATTTGGGATGTTTAGTAGATTCATATATTCTTCCAAGGTAGGGGTCATGTCCACTTTACCGAGAGTGAAGCAACGGTAAACCAGATTCGAATACTTGGCCAAGTCTCGAACCACCACTGCATCTATTAGTACCCTTAGCAACTCGACGAAGTCATCGTATACCTCTCCGAACAATATATTTTCATTATCATCCCAGTTAGCCCAAATTCTCTAGAACTCAGACCAATGCGCCTGCTTGACATTGACAATCATTTTCTCTGGAAAAATTGACTCTTCGATAGCAGTAATATTGTCCGCAAACCATTTCTGCCCATACCTGACCAGGTCTGAACATTTATCACGTTCTCAGTCCTATCGGAAGACATTGCTGCCTTAAGCTCTTTTTACAGTAACTAGGTAATCTGGGAATCAATACCTTATATGCAATGATATGATATGAAAATAAAAATGATACATCCAATCATGAAACAAAGAGACAAGTTAGAAAAATTAGAATAAATCATAAAAATCAAAGAATAGTTAACAAAAATTTAAAGAATCGGATGTAAAACAATCAAAGAAAATTAAAATCATAACTGCATGCGCTCTAGTTCTTCTAGGTTATCAACATGGCTCTAGCGGGATAGGTTTATTAAATTCTCTACATGTGGCGGGGTTCTAGCAAAGGTTCCTAAGCAATTTTTACAACCTACTAAGCTTAATCCTGATTCTGGCCCATTACTGACTTACAAATCGAGTTCATCTCAGGGATCACACCACTAAAAGTGTACCTCAGATCTGATATCCGGATAGACAACTTAGGATGCTTTCCAGAGATACTTTATCAGACCTACACAAGGAAGCCCAATGCTCCTCGTGAGGTGTGACGCTTCTCCCTACTTAGGTGAATTGGGTTAGAGCTCAGGTTTAGAGATATGATATGCAAAATCTTAAATAATTTCATAGAAGTGTAAGCATTAACTAGAGAGAAAATCTATTTTTTCTTTTGAGATAACATAATGAACCGTAAATTAAATAAGATCGAACTCATAATTTCTAAAATAGTAAAAATAGGGTAATCAACTCGTGGTTCGACTCTCAATTTGTTTAAAAACAAAACTCCCCAGTGGAATTACCAAGCTGTCGACATCGTTTTTCGCTCGGGCAAGGAAAAACTTAATACGACTTAGGGGTTTTCTTTGAAAAGGTTTTACAATGTGAGGAGTCGGTACCAATCATTTTAAGGTTCGATTGTGACACCATAAAAACCAGGTGATTTTAATAATTTTTTTATCAAAATACCAAGTTTTAGGGTATGCGAAAACCATAAAATAAGTTTGGGAGTCAGTTATGCATGGGGAAGGATTAACACCCGCAACACCCAAAAATTGGTACCTAGTTGATTACCCTATATTTAGAATAAAACATTTTGAGTTTGAACTTTATCTAATTTAAAAATCATTACGAATATAAAGTTAAAAAGGGTATTCGTTTATTAAAGCCAATAGTATTCGCCCCTAGCATGAATGCGGGAGATCAACTATTGTGTCCAATAACCAGACATTGCCTCGATATTTTAGAAATCATGATACAGTTTTGAAAAGGATGTCGACATATTTCGAGAATCACCAGTAGTCACCCCTGAGCATACTTGCGGGAGATATACTATTACTCCTTGATAAGTGAACATTGTCTTAGATTTTAAAACATGATGCAATCAAACAATATTTTTTAATCCTAATTAAACTAAGGATATACTTAAGGCTTTCTCTAGCTTAAAGTGTCAAATTATGAATAATTAAGGAACCTAGAAGCTCGAACCTAAAAACATAGGCTCTAATATTAATCATATTTGATTTTAATTTGTTATTAAATCCAATAATTGAGATGGTCCCTTGACCATTCAGGAGAGGGCCAACTCAGATTACTCCCTGAATTAATAGACTAGATTGAAATCTAACTAAAAGTGGAGGCTCTATTTAACCTATTTAATTATAATAATTTAAAATTCTCTTTAAAGTTTAAGGACTAAAAAATATAAGAGAACTACAATTAGGAGATATAAATGTAAAAGTCTACAACTTAAGGATCCAAGTCTATAATGCTTAAAGTTTAAAGGATTAATCAACAAAACAATGCCTTAATAATTATTAAAAGAAAGGAATTAAATTAAAATAATTTTAAAATTATTCGAAGATTAATAAATTAAGGATTCAAACAATTTACTCAAGTAATTGGACATTTTATGCGAAAACTCGAATAGAATCGTTCCCTAATTAAAACTAAGGTGAAATCCTAATTACTAAATCAAATTTTAAGCTTAAAGATCTAATCTAGGGACGAATTCTAAAAATAATTAAATTAAAAAATCTAGAATAACAAGCCCCATTAAAATAAAAATAAACAAGCAAAAATTTATAAAATAAGTAAAAATATACAAGGATTAAATTGTATTAACAGTAAATTATAGAGGTTTAAAAAATAAATTAAGCCTATAAATACAAAGGACCAGATTTAAAATAAAAAAAATTACACTATTACATTAAAACAAATCGAAAAAGCAAATTAGTGACCAAAATCTATGAAATGCTTAAACTGTAAGGACTAGTTGATAATTATTCCCTTTTTTACAAGCTTAAAATACACTTTTATTTAAAAATGCGTAAATTACTAAATCAGTTTAACAAAATTAAAATAAAATTAAATAATCACTACATATGACCAAAATGCAAAAACATACTTAAATAAGAGGGACTAAAAATCAAATATTCCAATAAATAATAACATCCATGAAAAAGGAGTAAATAACATATTTGGTCCTCAGATGACCAAAGTGTAAAAACATGCTAGAATATGAGGGATTAAACAACAAATAACCTAATAAATATACCATACGCATGAAAAGGGTAAATAGCCATTTTGGTCCTCACATGTGACCAAAATGCAAAAACGCGCTAAACTTGAGGGGACTTTAACGTAATTTTACCCTAAACTTTTCCTATAAAACCCACTTTTCTTTCTTTCTTCTTCATTTTCAACCCAAACTAAAAAAACAAAAACAATCTTCCCTTTCTCCTTTCTCTCTCAGACGACCCACTTCCGACCACCTTATATCACCGCCTTAACCATTGCTCTGGCCACCACACACGGTAGTTGGAGCTCCTAAACCAAACCCAAAATAACCCTCTTACTCTGATCTACACTCATAAGACCATACTTTGGGCTAAAACTCACAAAAAACCCCACCGCTAAACACCATAAAAAATCTCGACGCTTTGGCTTCCAACTTCCGACCACCACGAAGATGAACCAACCTTACAACTCATCTCCCTTCTAAGGTAACTACTAGACCTCTTCACTCTTTTTTTTAGTGTTTTCACTGTAAATATGTTTTATATTTTTTTAAAAACTAACAATAAAAAATTACCTTGAAACTTTGCTTTTATTGCTTTAAAAAATGAAAAAGGGATCCCCTTTTTTACAACTGAGATACGAGTCTTATACCCAGATTTTTCAAAGTTTTTCAAATAAAATAAAACATAATCCTACTGTTGGATCACTGTGAGTAATGTTTTATATTTTAATGCCTTGATTTTTTTGGGGTTTTTTGGATTTGATACTGATTTTTTTCTTTTTCTGGTTATTGTTGAGAAGATGACAGAACAATGAAGATGGCCGACCCTTAAAGACGATGGGCTTTAGACGACAGCTGGAATTTCAGATCTGGTGGCGGCGACGATAGCAGCGGAAGCGAGATTAGAGTCATGATAAATTTAGGTTAGGGTTCTGTAATAGGCCCGAGTTTGGATCTATTTGGGCTCAGGTTTGGGTTTTGTTTAGGCCTAGAGTGTTTGGGTATTTTGTAACAATATATATTTTAAATAATAATATATAAAATGAAAAAAATGGTGATTACATGAAAATTGAGATGTTTAAATTAAACAAAATATTTACTCAGTTTACTTAAATAAATGTTTTTGCATTTTTGATGTGACATTTATAATTCATATTTGTTTGCATATACGGGTTATGGGTATTATATTTATTGGTATCAGAGCTACAAGTTTACTCATTTCTAGAAATAAACCAAGCTTGTTTTGTGTTAAAAATGTATACATTCCACTTGGATGTCATTGTTACTGATTTGGTGACTATAAGGTTCGATTGATGCCACTCCTTACTTATAGAGGTGAATAAATATAGTGTACGAAAAAAATATATGTATTCGAGGGTTTAAAGAACGTGATCAAACAAGAGGTTCAAAAATAAACTAATAGTGATAGTAAGTTTGTTAACCACAATTTTATTGTTTAGCCTGATAAGAAGATGTATTGGCACAATAGGAAGAGCCAATATTGGATTAAGGAAAACCCTCGTTTATGCATAAGTAAAGTATTGATGAAAGAATGAAACTTTCTGCAACAATTGATCCTGAGTGATATATGTGCGATTAACCTTTTTGGCTAGAGTGCGATGGTGAATCGTATTTGTAGACAATAATTGTCTGGTAAGGATTCAAAGTGTTAAGTTTTAATAAACTTGATAGAATTACCTTTCAAAGGTAATTAAAAAAATGGATTGATTACCCCCTACCATGTTGTAATAAATTACCGCTTAGAGCGATTGATTTTAAAGAATTTGAAAAGTTTCGAGATATTGTGGTAGGGAAAAAGAGTAAACATGTTCCTGATGTGAGCACACCAACGTAATCTTCAAAGGATATGGAAGTAATGCCACAAGGACCAATCACTCGATCAAGAGCCAAACTTTTCAGGAAGCTCTTACAACTATGTGCATTAAAACCTATGAATCATTTAGAAATGCATCCCCAAACAATAGATTATATAATATGTTTTGTGTTAACATATAATATAATATATGAACCACATATTTACATGATTATATCTTATATTATTTAGCTTATTATATGCTTTCTTTTGTAGGTACATGTTCGACCACATCATTAGAGCTGATTTAAAGTTAGCATTGAAGTCATTGAGCTAATGAAACTTGACTAGGACAACTCCGGAACAGCTCAAGGACATTTTGAGACAAAATTGTCAGTTGATCTCCGAGCTTATAGCTCACTTGAGCTGGACTTTTGAGCTAGCTAGAGACCTCTTTTCAGCGGAGAGTTGCACCATCATTTTCACTACACAGAGCACTATAAATATGGTCTAGGTCGAATTTTGTGAATTCGTACCTTTTCGCGAAGAGTTGCCAATCCAAGAAGTGACCTTTCACAAGGAGCTGTCCTAAGACTCATCTTCATGTATTTCATCTATGGCCAGCTCATCTTCAGCTCAAACACATGGGAAGTATCTAAAAATGATGAAAGGATGCTTCACACAAATGTGCCCTTTCATAATTAGTTGCTGCCCCATTGATGCCACGTCACCAAGATACAAGATGAAAGCCAAGTCACACCTAGTTGCTCCTCAACTTCACGCCAAGGAGAACCCACACCATAAGCACCCTATGCCGCCCATGAGTGTCTTATGACCAACCCACACAGTGCTATGCATGTGGATGAAATGGACGCCAAAATGAAGAGGGTTCTCTCCTTCGGCCAAACCATCATATTGCTTCAAGTTGGCGCCAAGATGAAAAGACAAGGGAACCATTCGGCCAAAGACATCTCCCCTCATCCAAGCATCATCTATTTTCGTTTTAAGACATGTATCAAGCCGAATAGACACCTAATTATTCAGCCAAACCTATGCAAGCCTATAAATAGGCTTTGGCATTTCTTTTGTAACTAAACCCTTTGATAAATTAAACTCTTGTGAGATTATTCTCTCTTTAAGTTCTTTTTAGAACTATATCGATTAAGCAAGCTTTTCTAAAGTTTGTGGCATTAACCCCTTTTATTGATACTTCTAGTCCTAGTTTATATAACTAGTGGTCAAAGTCCTTGCTACCATCCCTTATAAGACTTATAAGAAACGGGTCTTTGCTCCTTTATAGCATTGGTTCCTTCTTAGTTTTAGAAGATACTACATATAACATCACCATCTTCCATCACCATTTTCTTGCCTATAACATCACCATTTCCATTACCGTTGCACACCAATATCATTACCATCTTCCATCTCCATTTCACGCATATATAATCACCATCCCATTATCATCTATTCACCATTAAATCATCCTTCATCATCAACAAGGCATACATCCATTTCACTATTGGAGGCCGAATTCATCAACACTTGAAGGATATTAATTCAACATCACTTCCGCAGCCCATCTTTGATAACTTTTCTTTCCATTTCTATTTCCTTTCTTAATTATCCATTTATTTAACAACTTCTTATTCTTTGTACAGATTACTTCCAATTCAACGTGTAGTATTTGTGTCTCTCCTAGATCGGGAAACAACAAGGTTGCTAACTTCTCCATTATTGAAGAAGTCTGGTTAGCCTTACGTCAAGCGGTAATCAAAGCTTTGGCGGATTGACAATCAAGTGCTGCAATAAAAGCAACAAAAGAAAAAGAAAGAAGAAAAACAAAAAGAGAAAGAAAAATACTCCTATATCAAATTTGGAGTGCAAAAGAAAGAAAAGAAAAGAAGAAAATTCAAAGCAAAAGAAAAAGTGAAGCAATTTGCAAATTACACTCAAAGAGAAGCATATTACAATCTGCCCAACATCAAACTTGAAGGAGGTATCCTTGTTGTTTCTTGTAAAGGAAGATAGTAAGTGTTGCAACTTGAGTTGTAAGTTATCTTCATTTTTCATTTCTTTATTCTTTCATGTTTTCTTACTTCATTACCATATCTTTTTCTTAACCTTTTCTATCCTACCCTTATCATAACCATTTCTATTCCTAACCATTCTAAACCGATGCACAAACTAAAGAAACTTGCTCAATCTTGAGTTAGTTCTTAAAAAGGACCCACAAGAGAGAATTAAGCGGAAAAAGGCATAAGAGAGGGTGATATCAGAAGGGGGATCAGAAAAAGCCAAGATATATATCCCTGAGTGCAAACACGAGTGTGAGTGGAGTGCAATCTGAAATTTTCTTTGGAGTGATCAAGTGAGGTTTTGTGAGTGTGCTGGTAAGGTTTTTATTTACTTTTATTTTACTAACCATGTCACAAGAATTATTTGAATTCCATTCAGATTCAAGACAAGCCTTTGTCATTAAAAAGGATTAAGCACTCAAATCATAGAATATGATCAAAGAGAAAATATCTTTCATACTCGTTGTCATGTAAACAACAAAGTTTTTTTATGATCATCGATGGAGGAAGTTGTACGAACGTTGCAAGCACTCTTATGGTGGAAAAACTTGGCCTGAAGACTTCTAAGCATCCAAATCCATATAAACTTCAGTGGCTAAATGACGGTGGAGAAGTAAATCACAAAGCAAGTTGTCATTCCATTTTCAATTGGCAATTATCAAGATGAAGTTCTATGTGATGTTGTACCAATGGATGCTGGACATATACTTTTGGGAAGACCATGGCAATTCGATCGACGAGCAATCCATGATGGGTTTACCAACAGATACACTATCATTCATAATGAAAAGAAATTCACTTTGACGCCACTATCTCCTAGTCAAGTGAATGAAGATCAACTTCATTTGAAGAACAACACGGAGTCATTCAAAAACAATGAAAAAGAGACGAATAAAGCATTGAACATATATGCTGGAAGAAAGGAGTTTCGGAAACATTTGCGGTCACATAAGGCTTTAATTGTACTAATGTACAAGGAAAGTCTACTTTTAACTAATCTCCAAGAAGGCTTGCCTTCTTCTGTTGTTTCTCTTTTACAGGAATTCGAAACCATGTTTCCAGAAGATATACCAAGAGGACTTCCACCCCTTCGTGGAATTGAACATCAAATCGATTTCATTCCCGGGGCTACCATTCCAAACAAACCAGCCTATAGAAGCAATCCGAAAGAAACAAAGGAACTTCAAAAACAGATTGGTGAGTTAATGAAAAAAGGGTACATTCGAGAAAGCTTAAGTCTATGTGCTGTTCCTGTTTTGCTTGTACCAAAGAATGATGGTTCATGGAGAATGTGTGTAGATTACCGAGCAATTAATCAGATTACCATCAAATACCGACATCCAATTCCAAGGCTAGATGATATGCTGGACGAATTAAGTGATGCCACCATCTTCTCCAAAATTGACCTTAAAAGTGGATATCATCATATTAGGATGCGAGAAGGAGATGAATGGAAAACCACTTTCAAGACAAAGCAAGGATTGTACGAATGGTTGGTTATGCCCTTTGGACTAACCAATGCACCTAGTACTTTGATGAGGTTAATGAACCATGTACTCTGGGCCTTTATTAGTAAGTTTTGTGTGGTATATTTCGATGATATTTGATTTATAGCCATACTTTGAATGATCATGTGCAATATTTGAGGTCAGTACTTGAAACTATCCAAAAAGAGAAACTTTATGCCAACCTTCAAAAATGTTCTTTTTTCACTAACAAACTTACATTCTTAGGATTTATTGTAAGTTCACAGGGACTTGAAGTAGATCCAGAAAAGATTAAAGTAATTTAGGACTGGCCGAGACCTACATCAATAAGCCAAGTCATAAGTTTTCATGGACTTGCAAGCTTTTATCGAATATTTGTGTCCAACTTTAGTTCTATTGCCTCTCCCTTAACTGGGGTATTAAAAAGAATTCCACCTTTGAATGGGGCAAAGAACAAGAAGAAGCATTCACATCCATTAAGGAATGCTTGACTAAAGCACCGCTTTTGGTACTTCCTAATTTTGATAAAACTTTGAAATAGAATGTGATGCTTCTGGAATTGGTATAGGTATCGTTTTGACTCAAGAAGGACGACCAATTGCGTACTTTAGTGAAAAGTTAAGTGGTGCTTCACTAAACTACCCCATTTATGACAAAGAGATGTATTCTCTTATAAGGGCATTAGAAACGTGGCAACACTATCTATGGCCCAAGGAGTTTGTCATCCATATGATCACGAGGCATTGAAGCATATTAAAGGCCAACACAAACTCAACAAACGACATGCCAAGTGGGTAGAATTTCTTGAATCCTTTCCATACGTCATTCATTCCAAGAAAGGAAAAGAGAACGTTGTTGCAGATGCCCTTTCACGAAGGTATGTACTTCTTAACACCTTAAATTCTAAATTACTTCGTTTTTCTTTCCTTAAAGATTACTACGCTAATGATCATGATTTTGGAGAAAAGTACAAGTCTTGTGAAAAAGGTGCAGTTGAGAAGTACTATAGACATTAAGGGTACCTATTCAAGGAAGAAAGGTTATGTATTCCACAAGGTTCCTTCCGAGAAGTATTGGTAAGAGAAGCCCATGAAGGAGGACTTACGGGGCATTTTGGAATTAGCAAAACATTGGAAATCTTGAAAGAACATCTCTATTGGCCTAAGATGAGAAGGAATGTTGAAAGGGTTTGTGAAAGATGCATCATTTGCAAAAAGGCTAAGTCAAAGGTCATGCTTCATGGACTTTACACACCTCTTCCTATTCCTACAGCACCATGGGTTGATATTTCCATGGATTTCGTGATGGGTCTTCCAAAAATAAGAAATGGACGAGATTCAATATTTGTGGTGGTTGATCGGTTCTCCAAAATGGCCCATTTTATACCATGTCACAAAACTGATGATGCAACCCATGTGGCTAACCTATTCTTCAAGGAAGTTGAGGATACACGGCATACCAAGGACCATTGTTTTGGACCGAGATGTTAAGTTCCTTAGTCATTTCTGGAGGACATTGTGGAAAAGCTTGGAACTAAATTATTGTTTTCAACAACTTGTCACCCCCAAACTGATGATCAAACAGAGGTTGTCAACAGAGTATTATCAACATTGTTGAGAGCTATCATCAAGAAGAATATAAATACTTGGGAAGAATGCCTTCCACATGTGGAATTTGCTTACAATCGGTCAGTTCATTCAGCCACGAAAATTTCACCATTCGAGGTAGTGTATGGATTCAATCCCTTAACTCCTTTGGATCTTCTTCCTCTACCTCAAGAACAATGGGTTAACAAGGATGGTAAGAACAAGGCTTAGTTCATCAAGAAGTTACATGAACAGATTCAACACAATATTGAGAGAAGAACAAAGCAGTACGAACAATAAACCAATAAGGGACGCAAACCACTCCGTTTGGAAGTTGGAGAATGGGTATGGGTGCATTTGCGTAAGGAAAGGTTTCCAACTAAAAAGAAGTCTAAGCTGTTACCAAGAGGTGATGGTCCCTTTCAGATTATTGAGAAGATTAATGACAATGCATACAAATTGGATCTTCCTGGAGAATACAATGTAAGTGCCACCTTCAATATAGCAGATCTTTCTCCAATCAAGGATGATGATGATTTGGGGACAAATCGCATAAAAGAATGGGGGAATGATGTGAGCACACCAACGCCATCTTCAAAGGATATGGAAGTAATGCCACAAGGACCAATCACTCGATCAAGAGCCAAACTTTTCAGGGAAGCTCTTACAACCAGATGCATTAAAACCGTTGAATCTTTTAGAAATGCATCACCAAACAATAGATTATATACTATGTTTTATGTTAACATATAATATAATCTATGAACCACATATTTTCTTGATTATATCTTATATTATTTAGCTTATTATATGCTTTCTTTTGTAGGTACATGTTCGACCACATCATTGGAGCTGATTTAAAGCTAGCATTGGAGTCATTGAGCTAAGGAAACTTGACTAGGACAACTCTGGGACAGCTCAAGGACATTTTGAGACAAAGTTGTCAGCTGACCTACGAGCTCATAGTTCACTTGATCTGGACTTTTGAGCTAGCTAGAGACCTCTTTTCAGTTGGAGAGTTACACCATCATCTTCACCACACAAAGCACTAAAAATATGGTCTAGGTCGAATTTTGGGAATTCGTACCTTTTCACGAAGAGTTGCCAATCCGAGAAGTGACCTTTCACAAGGAGTTGTCCTAAGACTCATCTTCATGTATTTCGTCTATGCCCAGCTCATCTTCAGCTCAAACACATGGGAAGTAGCTCAAAATGAAGAAAGGATGCTTCACACAAATGTGCCCTTTCATAATTAGTTGCTGCCCCATTGATGCCATGTCACCAAGATACAAGATGGAAGCCAAGTCACACCTAGTTGTTGCTCAACTTCACGCCAAGGAGAAGCCACACCATAAGCACCCTATGCCACCCATGTGAGTGTCTCATGACCAGCCCACACATGTGCTATGCATGTGGATGAAATGGGTGCCAAAATGAAGAGGGTTCTCTCCATTCGGCCAAACCATCATCTTGCTTCAAGTTGGCGCCAAGATGAAAAACAAGGGAACCATTTGGCCAAAGACATCTCCCTCATCCAAGCATCATCTATTTTCGTTTTAAGACATGTATCTAGCTGAATAGACACCTAATTATTCGGCCAAACCTATGCAAGCCTATAAATAGGCTTTGGCATTTCATTTGTAATTGAACCCTTTGATAAATTAAACTCTTGTGAGATTATTCTCTCTTCAAGTTCTTTTTAGAACTATATCGATTAAGCAAGCTTTTCTAAAGTTTGTGGCGTCAACCCCTTTTATTGATACTTCTGGTTCCTAGTTTATATATAGTGGGTCAAAGTCCTTGCTACCATTCCTTATAAGACTTATAAGAAATGGATCTTTGCTCCTTTATAGCATTGGTTCCTTCTGAGTTTTATAAGTTACTACTATAACATCACCATCTTCATCACCATTTTCACGCCTATAACATCACCATCTTCCATTACCATTGCATGCCAATATCATTACCATCTTTCGTCTTCATTTCACGTCTAGATAATCACCATCCCATTATCATCTATTCACCATTAAATCATCATTCATCATCAACAAGGCATACATCCATTTCACTATTGGAGGTTGAATTCATCAACACTTGAAGGATATTAATTCAACATCACTTCCGCAGCCCATCTTTGATAACTTTTCTTTCAATTTCTATTTCTTTTATTAATTATCCATTTATTTAACAACTTCTTATTCTTTGTGCAGATTACTTCCAATTCAACGTGTAGCATTTGGTGTTTCTCCTAGATCGGGAAACAATAAGGTTGCCAACTTCTTCATTATTGAAGAAGTCTGGTTAGCCTTACATCAGTTCCCTACTGGGATTTTGACAGTAACTATTATGTGTTATTGCTATAAAGTTGTTAAGCCTTTTTAGCATATGCGTTAGACACTCAAACTTTCATAATTAAGTTGGAAGATATTCCAACTGTTCGAGGGTATCCAATTGTGTAGCTTTAGAAGTTACCTGGATTACCTCTAGATTGAGATTTAGAAATTAAAATAGAGATGTTATCAGGTATTGCATTTATTTTGATAGCCATTTTGAATGGCTCCGACTGAGCTCAGAAAATTAAAGACATGGTTAGTAGAATTGTCAAGAACGAGAATTTACAAGACCTAGTGTATCATATGGGTCGCACTAGTGTTATTATGAAAAAGAAAGACGAGTCTATGAAATTATGTATGGATTGGATGAACCAAGTATTTAGTTATACTTGGATTAATTGATGGTAGTTTTCATTGATGTTTTTGTGATATGTTGCAAGACCAGGGAAGAACACGGTGTCTATTTTTGTATAGCTCTTCTAACTATTCGAGAAAAATTGTATGCTAAGTTGACCAAGTGTAAATATTGGTTGTCTAAGAATGTATTCCTTGGCCATGTTGACTTAGCTAAGGGGATAAGATTATTTATATATCAAGGAAGCACAAGATATAGTCGAATGAAAAATTCCAAATAATGTTTTTGAGTTTCAAATTTTCTTGGGATTTGTTGGTTACTATCGAAGGTTCATAAAGAACTTTTTGTTGACTATATTATCTCTGACCAAGCTATTGAGGAAAGACGTGTTATTCATTTGAAATGTTAAGTGCCAAGAAAACTTGGGGATATTAAAAATAATACTGACATAAGCTCCAAGGTTAGTTTAATTAGAATATGGAAAATATTATATGAATTATAGTAAAACATCTCATAATGGTTTGGGATGTGTGTTCGTTCAAGAGAAAAAGTTTTTTTTATGCTTCAAAGCAACTATAGAACCATGAAAGAAATTATCTAACTCACAATCTCGAGTTGACAACAATTGTGTTTACTTTGTTGATATAACACCACTATCTACATGGTGAATGACTATATCAATACGGATGTCAAAAGTATGTATTGGCTCGAAGGAGTGAAAAGAAAGGAAATAGATTGAATTCCTTAAAGAATGATGACGTTCTTATCAACTGCAAACAGGAAAGGTTAATGTGGTAGGTGATAAAGCCGAAAGACATTTCTATTATGAGAGTTTTAAATACATTATTGTCTTTAAAAAAAGATGGTGTTTTGATTGTATAATTAAATTTAAAGACTATGATGCTGGATCGAATAAAATATCTTAAGATAAAATATGAAAAATTTGTGCTTGTCAAAGATAGAACAAGTTGGAAAAGGAGAAACTAAAGAGTTTAAGGTTAAGTTGGATGAGTGTTTATATTATCGAGGAAAGAGTTTTGAAGCAAGTATCAAAATAGTTATCTTCGATCTTGTTTAAATGGCTGACATGTTAGCGAGTTAAAGTAAAGTACCAAGTGCCTTCTGAATTATTGTAACCGATTTCTATCCCTTAGTGGGAGTAGGTACGAGTTATAATGGACCTTGTAATGGAAAAGATCATTTAAGATAATCTCAAGATAGTTATTGATCGACAAAATTCTTGCGCATACTTGAAAAGAAAAGAGATTGAATATCAGGAAGGTGATAAAGAAGTATTTCTTAAATTATCATCTTGGAAAGAAAGTATAGTGGTTCGAACGCAAAAGAAAGTGAGTCTGATATTTATTGGACCTTATAAGATTTAAAAAAAAGTATATCAGTGACTTATTAACTAAAATTTCCTCCAGAAATGGTCAAGATCCATAATGTTTTTCATGTGTTGATGCTCAGGAAGTATTAATCAAATCCTTCGCATATTATCACCCCAGAGGAAATAGAGATTCTGCCAGATTTGACTTATGAAAAATAATTAGTACTTATTAAAGTTCTACAAATAAATCAAAGAGTGAAAAAGCATCATCCTTTCTATTTACATCAAGTACGTATTAAAAATTCCAGACGAATTTTTTTAAGGGGGAAGAATTGTAATACCCCAAAATTTGGTTAGTGACCAAAATGTAAATTTTTAAAGTTTCTTGGCCAAAGTAAAAAACTTAGAAAAGTTTAAGGACCTAAGTGGCAATTTTTTCCAAAAGTTTTTTTATTTAATAAATGGATTTGGTTAGTGACCAAATTGTAAAATTTTAAAGTTAAGTAGCTAAAGTATAAACTTTGGAAAAGTTTAAGGACTGAATTATAATTTTAAAAAGTTATGTAATCCGACCATGTAAATGAATAGTTTACTCCCAAGAATGACGTTTCTGTGGGAATCAAAATTTTTGTACGATTTTGGTATTAAAAACTATAAAGTGATAAAGTCTGGTAAAAATTTGATAAATCAGATCGAATATAAATTTTAAGAAAATTTGAATGATGATAAATTAGGCTTAAAAATATTATTTCCACATTTTAAAATGATAGAAAATAATATAAACTATGGGATTTGATTATTTAATTCCATGTTAAATTTGGATTGTTTGATTAAAGTGGCAAAATTGTAATTTTTGGGAAATTACAAGGGCAAAACGGCAAAGTGGGAAATATTTTGTTCATCTTAGACTTTGGAAGATTATAAGGTTTATGGGGCTCGGTATTAAGGTAAATATCAAGTTTTATTAAGGGAAAATTAGTAAAGATATTTTAATTTTAAGGGTAAATTGGTAATTTAGCATTTAATGAATTTTTAATTCATTATTTAATAAAGAAAGATGAAGAATTGCCAATAGAATTTCTTCATCTTCACCAGCATTACCGTGAACCACTCCAAAGGTAAGAAAAAATTGTTTTCTATTTTGAACAATTTCCTTTGGATTTCGAGTTATGTCGTGAAATAGAAAATTGTTCTACGCGAGAAACGCTATCATTTGGTACCATTATTGTTTGCTAATCTTGCTTGATTTCAAAGATCTCACATTTTATGGTTTGTGTTCACATTAAGGTTCATGAAATTGATAATGAATCTTGATGTTTTTGAGGTTATGGATTCATTTTCAAGCTTGTATGATGATTAAAACATGTAATCTTCATAGAAATGTTTATTTGATATTCGACCTAATTATAAGTTGGAGAAACTTTGCATTTTGATGAAATTTGATTAGGGCTTTGATTGTAGAGATGATGTAAGGTTGGATGGAAGTTGATTTCATGCTTGAATCGAATCAAAACCGAGCAAAATCATTAAAAACCTAGTTTTGGAAATTTGAACCATTCGATCTTGGTCTTAAAGGATGGGGAAAATTTTGAAAAAATTATGTAAGGGTTGTAAATGATGTAGGATGTATTCTACAAGCCATATAAAAATTAGGGGACCATTTTTAATTTTTGAAAAGTTAGGGGACCTAATTGGTAATTTTGGAAAATGATGGGTTATTGTGTAATTATTATATAACTGATGTACTATACTGAAAATTAATGTTTGATTGTTGAAATTGAAGTTAGGATGTGAAATCAGATTATTTTAGAAATCTTGTAAAAGTTGAGGTTTAAATCATAAATATGGAAATTTGGGAGCTCAAGTGATAGTCTTATGTGAATTTGGATTAAATGGAATTTGAAAGGTCAATTGGAAGTATTAAGGTCAACATTTATGTTATGGCATGGAAATTGTATCGAATAAGCATCGAAAATTTTGTTAGGAATTTATTTTCCAAAGTATGGTTATGTTAGTAAGATTCTAACATTTGGTTTTAATTTGTATTATGTTTGGTAATGATGTTCATAAAGATTGACTGCAAGAATCAAGATCAAATATTATTAAAGCTAAGGAGAAACTCAAGGATGAAATGGGCAATTCCAAGGAATGTTGCAAGCTAAGAACACTAGATGAGTGTAAATTTAATTTGTACTTATGTTATCGAACAAACATTTGCTTGCGAAGCACCAGTGAAGGAGTTACTATGGTAAGGAGTGACTCCTAAAATTTTATGTGATTTGTGATGCATGCATATATGTGCATTTTGTGAGCTAATAGAATTAGTGAACAAGTTGAAAATGCAAATTGGTGAAATATACTTAGAATTTATGTTATGGACAATAAGTTTAGAAATTCACCATAAATTCTAAAAAATGATTGAAGGATTATTTTCATACCTTTGGATTATTATACCAGTCTAGTTTTTTTAGAACAATCGGAAACTGATTTCGAGGTGTATAAAAAATATATGAATTTTTAACTGAGGATATGTCAGAAAATGTGGCATCAAATTATGCTCAAAACAGATTTTGTCAGTCAACTTTGAAAATTCACCATAAATTGTACAAATTGAACTAGATGGAGTTCCTTGTATGGATAAATTCTTATTTGAGTCTAGTTTTTTATGGTATAAACAAAATAATTTTTGAAGGTGTATATTGATACATAATAATATTTCTTTAATGGTTGAGCAAACTGACAGGATATGAAATTATGACCAATTTTGGGATTTAACCTAATTAGAAGCAAATGATCAACTTAAAGCTTAGTGAGGCTTATATTTTGACTTGCATATAATGTCAAAATGAGTGCAATGCATGCATAACATTAAACATGGATGTTTTATACAAACTTGGTAGGACTTGCGACAAGTCTACCTTGTTTATGTTGACATGATATTTATGTCATTTATCATATATTTGACATATTCTAAATATGTCAAATGTTGAATATAAAACACATTTATCACTGGTTATTATATATGATGTTTATTGCGAATGTTAGTTCGGGTATAAACTGCCCAATGTTAAATTATGATAATGCACTTTTCCATGGATACAAAAATAGACTATATGCCCAAGTAAGTCATTGAGGAACATGGTATAGTTGGCATGCCATATAGTATAGCAGTTGTAGGTTTATATTAGCACTAATGTGTAAGGACACTAAGTGCAGGTGGTGAACACGACCTTATGTGTCTTATCTGGATTCGAACTAGAGTGTAAACCTAGTGTAGACGGTGGGCACAACCCTATGTATCATATCCAGATTAGCAATAGAGCGTAACTTAGTGCATGTTTAGCTACATATAATTGACTCGTGTACCCAGGGTCCTCAGGGTTTAAATTGGCCTATGGTTTATTGGTTAATAAATGATAAACTGGAAAATAAGCTTAATGCTTATGGGAAAATGTCAAGTATATTGGCAAGAAACTTTATACCCAGTTATATCATGTTAATTTATGGTAACATGAATGGTATGCAGGTAAAGCGATCATATTTCATTGAATATTATAATTCCTTTAAATTTCATGTTACATTGCTTTAAATATTCATATGATTACCTCATTAAGTGTATACTTAGCGTGTGATGATTTTCACGCTTAGGAAAAATAGAAGAAAATGAGTAAGGAGATTAGTTTGACATCATCACCAAGAAAATATTTACAGGTAACAATGATGACATCCTACTGTGTTTTAAATGTTCTAACAAGCATGTATACGAGAATAAATATTGATATTAAACTATGCTTAAATAAAATTAATTGGATTTTAAATCAAATGTGGTTGACATTCATATTTATTTTTTGAAACAGAATGGAACTGTCTATCACTGATTTTGAATCGGTAACCAACAATATTATATTACAATTTTTCTCTGAATAATTATATTATAATAATTGTTCAAGTTATAAAAATTGAGGTGTTTGAATGAAACAAAAAATTTACTCAGTTTACTTAAATAAATGTTTTTGCATTTTGATGTGACATTTGTAACTCGTATTGGTTTGCATATACAGGTTATGGATGTTACACTCCTCCATTCGAGATGAACTCCACTTAAGATGGTGTGTTGTAGAGAGTGGTTTTAGGGAATCTATAATTCAACGGTGTAAGGTGTTTGAGTGCATTTACACTTAGATTAGAAAATTTATTTGTACCATGAAAATTATGACTCAATTGTTATTATGTTTGTGATTTGAATTTGTTTGTCTCATTGTACTTTAGAGACTGATACATGAACCACACACCTAGATCCAAAGGATAAAGGATTGACTATACCGCTAGGACCTATCACAAGAGGTTGGGCGAAGATTCTCAAAGACAAACTCCAAATGGTATTCCAAGCCTTTTTTAGCAAGGATATACACACCCACATAGAATTTGAAGAGTTCAAGGAAGGAAACACATCATTTCTTTCACTATAGTCACTTGGATCACTAGAACACAAGTAGAATCTACTCAAGTCCAAAATAATAGCATACTTGCGACAACTTTTTGAGATGTTTCCTGACATTATTTGGTCAACATGTCTTCTGGAGATATGTCGGGTTGTCTCTTTTTTTCCAACGGTTCTTGAATCACATCAATCCAATGTTGGGAACTCAAGATATATTCATTTTACTGAAGATAATGCTTGCAGAAATCCCTGTATGGGATTAATATGGGATTTTGAAAATATTACACAATTTCAATATTGTTATTGATTATTTGTAATATAATTTAATACATAATGATGCATTATCTTTTAGGATTATATTTATTATTTTATTAGGAAATAAGATAGAGTGGAAACAATTATATTTAGTTTATAGTTATTAGGATTATGATAGAATTGATATTATTATTTTTATTATTATTTTCAAGCATTAGTCATACAACAACATGGACTCATTCACACTCTGATTTACCTTTTCATTGTAAACACATATTTTCTTTGAATAATAATACAATGTGAGTATAATTTTGCAAGAACTGATTGTCATGTGCCTTTGAAGTTTTTTTTTTCTATTGAGTTCTTTTCAAAGTTCTCGAGAGAGAGATCTTCACACTCCGGTTTACCTTTTCATTTCGATTATGTGGGTTGGTTGGATCCTTATTATCGAGTTTTCCTTTTATTGATACTTGGAGGGTTTGATAGGATATTTATCCATCTATTTTCATCTTCCACAAATCCATTATCATTTTCCTCCAATATTGCCGCCCACCTCCATTGGCTAAGTTCAATCTTTCCATTACATATCTATCTTTTATCTTTATGTATTCTTATATTTATTTTATCCATCTCTTTTATTACCCTTATTTTTTTTCATTTTTTACCAATATTGTCGCTACCTCAATTGGCTAAGTTTAATCTTTCCATTACATATCTATCTTTTATCTTTATATATTATTATCTTTATTTTATACATCTCTTTTATTATTCTTATTTTTTCATTTTTTAGTCTTTGTTTCTTTGTCTCAATTTCCAGCAACCCTAATCCAAATACATATATTCTTTACCGCTTCCCATAACTTACCATTCTTTTTCTCGTTCTTTGATCGAGTCTATAGCTTTCTATGTTTGATTCTTCAACGATGACCAATAATCATTCATCCAGTGCCACATATCTATCAATTGGTGTCATATTTGGGATGATTACTCGGAAAAATCATGAGTTTTTTACCGTTTTTGCAAGCATACATTGCCAAGGTACCCCAAATAGAGTACAAGATCATTGTTCTTAGGTTTTTTTTCAATTTTTTGATTTAGTTTCAATTATTTCTTTTTATTTTCTATTTTTCATCAAAAAGAAAATAAAAAATAAAAAAAAGGCAAAAATAATTCAAAAAAATAAAATAAAAATCAGAAACTGTAAAAGAATGAATTTGGGGCTACTTTTTTTTACAGGAATATTCTTCATACTAAAAGAGTTCTACAGCCCGAAATCCAGGCTAATCGAACATTGATAGACTCCTTTGATCCATCATTCAAGATTTTCGACAGATTTGAGTACTGATCCTTGATAAATTTTCATGGAATTTTCCAGAAAGAATTTGGTGTTGAAATATTCTAGAATACAACTACATCCATTGGAAGACATCCATAAAAAATCATAATTTTTGAAGATCAAAAACCCCCTAAAATGTTGCTCAAATTGATTAAGCAAATTAGGGTTTTTTCAGGTTTTAGCCTTTCCAACTTTTTCTTTGATTCTTATTGCTTTAGGTTCTTTTGTTTTACCTTTTATTTGTTTTTTACATCATCTAACAAATTCTCTCCTTGTTTTAGTAGGATTACAAGAGTTTGCATAGTTATCTTTTGGAGATATTTAAGTTTCTTGTCCCTCTGTTGTTTGTGATTGAACTCTGATACGAACACTGAAAAGCTTCTTGGAGTATAGAGTTTAAAGAGTACAACATTTACTTTCTTGCCTCTCGTTGTGTTTCTTCCTGGAGTGACTTATAAGGTTTCTTGTTTTCTTTTTCTTTTTCCACGTTAAATTTTTCTTTTGAGTGATATGATTTAAAGATGGAAGAGGAAAACACACTGAATACTACACTAAAAACACTATTTAATGTCACAAATCATCAGTCAACTCTACTGCAAGGAATTAAATAATGGCTTGAAGAGCTTAACTTATCCATACGACAACAAAAAGCACAACCAAATACCATCGTTCATCCAAGACAAGCTGAAGAAAACCCACACATCAATCTTATGCAACATAGGTATGCACAACCAAGATTTTAGATGCCATAACTTTTTGCTAAACCAAAATTCACCACTCCACAGTTTAAAGGAGGCCATGGTCCAGATTTCCATATTTGACAACTGTCATTTCCGATGTTAAAATAAGTTCCTTCTTCCCAATTGATAAATGAAGAAAATGCATAGTAAAGAGAAGTAAGGGTCGCTTCCATAGGGACTTGGAAAATTATAATTTATGTTCCATTTGTTTAAGCCATGCGTGAAAGTAGTAACGGGGGGGGTGGTAAAAATTGTTTGAGTAATAAAGACTTTAAATAAAAGGTAATTAAAGAAAAAAAAAAATTAAGAAAATAAAGATTGAAAATGGATATGATAAAACAACCTCAAGCTTTGCTTTGACTCAATTTCCTTTAGATTATCAAATTAGATTTTCCTTTCAGGATTCACATCAATTACTTTGTCTACAAGGGCTATGCACATGACTTTATTTTGTATACCGAATACCCAAGGTAATATTTGATTCCGTCTTCAGAAATTGATCTAATCAACATTAATTGTCGTAGATCAATTACCGTTTAAGTTCATGGTGACTGACTCGGATTGTTGTTTCTATAACCGTCAATTCCGATCTTAATTCCCTCTTGGCGAAGCAATCTTGCTAAGTGTGTTCCCAGGAAGTCGAATATTCTTTCTATAAGTTGAATCTTCCTCCCACACGTTTAATCGTAACAATCTAGACCAAAGCCTATCTTTGATTTTGAAAACAGTTTTGATTTTGAAAAATAAGCACAAAGATTGAGAGATATATTCCGAAGATATTAAGGGCCTGTTTTAATTCTCCCGATGGAATCGAGTCATCGCTTCAGCTCTCGGCTTATGAAAAATTTAGCTAAGCATAACAAAAGTCATACTTAGCATATTAAAAACAAAGCTTGAATATAAAAGAAAAATGAAAAAACTTGAAAAGTAAAATAAAAGATAAAACTTTAATAAAACTAGAAAGAAGAAGAGAATTGTAATCTGAGATGTGTGTTTAAGCTTACCCCAAGAGGTTATTTATGGCATCTCGAATCCTAAGGATAAACAAATAAATTAAAATAAAATAATCCTAAAGATAATTTTTTTTCTAAATTCAAACTTTAAACAAGTCTCCTAATGCAACTCTGCTAGTCCATCTTCCAGAAGACGCGCTGAGAAGATCTTCTAGAAACATCGTTGACTGGACCTTCTAGAATCTGCCACATCAGACCGTGTCGCGCCCTTGTCTCTAACCGTGACCAAATAAAAAAAAATGGAGAATGCGCCCGTTTTATCACTAATTTTGGAAAGTAAGGCCCTGCACAAAAATAAACATAACACAACCAAATCAGCATCAATAAACCCACAGATTGAAGAAATATCAAGAAAATATTAACTATTCTGAACACTCATCAAATCCCCCCCACTTAGCTCATGCTTGTCCTCAAATATGATATAATCAAATTTATCAAAAATTTCATTTACCGTTTTTTGTCAAGGTTCACATTCAAGGAAGCAAGGTAGAGACCACAAGAATTATTGTAGTCAAGACATCAATCAATTGAATATCACCAATTGGAACATGTTAAATGCAATTGTAATATCCATTCATTCATTAATCTCAAAGCTTATAACTCAACACCTTACCGAGATTCACTCAAATCACTCAATGTGTTTGGGGTAAAGAAACACTCAATGTCAGAATTGTCACGATATTACCATAGGTCTACAATTAAATCAAATCTCCACTATTAATACGAACAAGATGTATAAATTAGAGGGTCTTTTATTGGTTGTAACGGGGCTTAGGTAAAGGTGGGGAAAAGGCTAAATATTCAAGGCAAGGAACTAACAAATAATAATTTCAACTCCATCAAAACATTAAGCACAACAAGATAAAAAGACAACCTATCAAACAACAAATTTCTTTTCGAAATGCATTTTTTCTTTGTTGATGTTTCGTTTTCCATTTTTTTCACGCTTTTTTTCTTTTCTCCTTTTTTTCTTCGAGCATCATCTATTTTTTTCTTTTTCAAACTACTGTTTTTTTTCTCGATGGAGCATATAATGGTTAAAATTATTCACTTGTATTGAAAAGGGTAGAAAAGAGGGATAAAATAATAAGGCTCGGGTTTATGAATATAGTGAAAACAAATAAATGGGAATAAGCTCAAAAGTGGTTAACTAGGGGGAAAATGCATGGGTAGGCAATTTAGTGGGGAAACGAAATGGTTAATCCTAAGGTTCCTAAATAATTTTTAAGCATCATTTTCATGTGTAATCTCGACCGTATTTAACATTCAAGTTCTAGAATTCCAATGCCAAATTCGACACCCTCAATCTAACAAAATGAGAACAAAAATGATATGCTCGTAAAGGCTCAAATCTCACCAATTGTTTCATGCATTGAGCTAATCACATTTCAACAAACAAAATCATGGAATATCACAAAATACCAACTTGTTCACAATTCATGCTATTCGCTATCAAGAATATCCTAACCTAAACAATTATGTGTTCCCAAACAAGCATAACATTCCAAAAATATTCAACAAGACAAATAAATTCAATGAAATTTCCAAAAATTCAACCAACACATACTAGCATCAAACATAAAGATAAGCAAAAGGGAAATTCAACCTATACTCTACTCCCCCTCAATTAAAGTGTTTTAACTATAAACGTAAAATTAAAGTGAAAGATAAGGAATAGAGTACTCCCCGTATTTAATGTCGACCACGGCCACGACCTCGGCTGCGACCTCGACCGCAGTGGGTGTGTTGGGACGTAGATAGAAGAGAATTTCATTGATGTTCGTCTAGATGAAATGGAGGCGGCTTTGGAATTTATCCACTTGAGACTGCATATTCGGGAAAGGTGTTGTAGGTGGTGATTATGGCGCATTACGGCGGTTGAAGACTTGTTTGCGA
Source organism: Hibiscus syriacus (assembly GCF_006381635.1). NCBI lineage: Eukaryota > Viridiplantae > Streptophyta > Magnoliopsida > Malvales > Malvaceae > Hibiscus > Hibiscus syriacus. The sequence continues at coordinate 3,352,575 of NW_024062770.1, forward strand.
TGATGAGTGAGGACACCTGTCCAGCAAGTAGGCCGATCAAATCCAAGCATCGCTCATCCAAAGCATCTGTAGAAAAAACATAAGTAAATTGTGTAAAGTCAAAATTAGCGATGCGAGAAGCTAAATGAGTAATGTAAGGGAAAATGATAAGTGGGCGATTGGATCGAATAACGATCAAAAAGGCCCGAGCAAACCAAAATCCCAAGTTCACCCACTGGTCGGCTGAGATGCACCATAGAAAGAATAGCTCAACTCAGCTCAAGGAGGAAGACGAGTCATTCTGGCCGAAATAATTGTAAGCGAGGAAGCGATGGATGTAGCACAAGGCCGAGTCATGGATAAGATGAACTCGAGTCGATCGAGCGTTGAATGTGTGGCCAGCGAAGCTGGTAAGAGTCTCATAGGCTATGTTGGCGTCAAAATCCTGTAGAATCTCAAGTAAAGCAGTTAAATACGCATGATTCGTGAAATATGTCACGAACGCCATAGAAAGATTAAATTCCAATATAACATTGAAAAATAACTTCCACATAGTCGTAATGTAACAACATTAGGAGAATTAACATTGAGAATACGTTCCACAGTTAATCATTGGATACAACATCTAACCAATGACAACAAAATATGCGTAAACAGACTCACGTAAATGCAATATTTCTAAAGTGTGAGTCCGAATGTACTTAGCTACACGGACGATGTCTTACCGACTCAAAACATGCCAATTCGTCATCGAAAAATTACAGATACTCGTGCATAATTTCTTCGGGAGGGACAGCGCATGACCGAACCCTTTGGTTGCACTCTGGATTTTCATGGACAGGTGGTGGGCTGTCAGGGGCATCACTCGAGCTAGGGGAATGGTTCGATAAAGCATAATGCTCGGGTTGCCGCTAGAGCTCGATGTCATAGACGAGGGATATGGGGTAGAAAACCAGTAGTAAAGTCCTCTGTAAAATCATAAATAGGATGGTGCATTAGCAAGGGTTGAACCGAAACAAGACTATAGTTTACCTCGAGAGCATTGTCCAATGTCGCCGAATGCATCGAGTATGACGGGAAACACGTCGGTTGCAGATGAGAGGCGATGTTGCTACCATCAACATTGAGTGAATCGGCAGTGATGGCGAACGTGGTGGTGATCGACGGTGAGAAGTACTCGGCCCTGGGTGAAACAAGATGGTCGACACAAACGTCGAATGATATAGCGACGTTGAAGCTTGCCACGACCTTACATTGGTTAAACAGGGGTGGTGTGGAACAGAATCGGATTCACTAGGCAACTCAACGAACTCCGGTGCATTGGAGTGGCGACGTCCTCTAAGAAGGTGGGCGACGGATCGTTGGTGTTGTCGGATCTGTTTCGCATGCGTACCATCATTAACAAAAATGGAGAGAAGAGTAACGGACGACGTAAAAACTCGATGGCTCAAGCGAAGTACTCCGGTGAGCCGTCGTCAGTGCAAAATTGAAAATCGATGGAAATGTGTTGTTTGGGAAGGTAATCGGTTGGAGAAGATGAAAGGGGTTGGGTTAAATTTCTTTCTGTCGTGCGTGGGGATGGGGATGTTTGAGTTAGAGTAGAATTTTGTTATTGAGTATAATAAGGGAGTTGAAAATTTAAAAAATAAAGGGATAGAGATAGGTGTGGGGTCCATGGTCAATGTAAAGGATAAAGAAGAGGGGATTGGGGAGTGGGGGTGGCAGAAAGATAACAAAAAAGGGGAATTTTTTGCGTATTGCTAACGTGCGTCAGTGTCCTTAAAAGTGTGCTAACGTGCGTCGTAGGAGTCAAGGGTATCGATACCATCAGAGGGGTATCGATACCACTATATATAGGGGTATCAGTACCATATCAGGGTATCGATACCCTATTTCGATTCTGTTTCTATGGTACCGATACCGTCAGAGGGGTATCGGTACCACACTGCTTGGACGCCATTACATGGTCCTGGGGTCTAAATTTGGCATTGTTCGGATGATAATCTCTTAATTCTTCATTGTTTAAGTTTGAAAAACATTCGGTTCCTGCAAAATAATAATAAAAATTAAATGAAACATCCTTAATCAAAATTAAAATTAAAATATAACAGAATAAAAAAACAATGGGTTGCCTCCCATGAAGCGCTTTTCTTTAACGTCGTTAGCTCGACAACCTGATTCATACTACAGGTTCTTCTAAGTCGAGATCTTCAATTAGCAAGCTTGACTATTCACATAATACAGTTTAATCCTGTTCCCATTGACTTAAAATCGGGTACCCGAACCATCTCCAAGTTCGACTGTGCCATGATAAAAAATTTCAGTTACCGTGTAAGGTCGATCCATTTCGATCGAAGTTTACCTACAAAAAGATTTAACTTTCAATTAAAGAGAATAACTTTTGTCCTATAGAAAAAGATTTAAAAACAATTTTTCGATCATGGAATTCTTTTGTTTTGTTTTTATATATTATGGCATTGTTGTAAGCATCTCTCCGGATTTCCTCAAGCTCCTGTATATGCAACTTTCGTGTTTCCAACCGGTTTTAACTCCATATTGCATTGTTTTACGGCCCAATATGCCTTTTGTTCCAGCTCGACAGGTAAATGACATGGCTTATCGAATACAAAGCGATATACCGATAGGCCCTTTATATGCAGTTCAATAAGCCCAAAAAAGTCAATTAATTTCAAGTTCCAATCCTTGCGATTTAACTTGATTATTTTCTCGAGAATTATCTTTTCTTCACGGCTTTAAATTTTTGCTTGTCCGTTCATTTGCGGATGATAAGCCGAGGTAATCCCGTGGTTTACTCCATGTTTTTTCATAAGCGTATCAATTACTCGATTGATGAAGTGTGTGCCACGATCGTTTATTATCGCTCTTGATGTACTAAACCTAGAAAAAAATACAATTCTTTAGAAATTGAACAGTAGTTTTAGCATTGTTATTTCGAGTGCTTTAGCTTCTACCCACTTCGAAACATAGTCACCGCAAGAATTATATAACAATTGCCAAAAGAATAAAAAAAAGGACCCATATAGTCGAGTCTCCAAACATCAAATATTTCGTATATATGAATAAGATTAAGAGACATTTCATTTCTTCGACTCAAATTACCTGCACATTGGCAATTATCACAGGATTTGCAATATAAGTAAGCATCACGAAAGATACGAGGTCAAAAGAAACCACATTCCAAAATTTTATGAGCTATCTGATTCGGTCTGAAATGTCCACCACATGAATAAGAGTGACAAAAATTTAAAATTGAGCTTACCTCATTTTTTGGAACACGTCATCGAATTACTTGTCTGAACAATACTTCCAAAGAAACGAATCATCCCAAATGAAGAAATGAGATTCTCTTTTAATGCGGTTTACTTCGGCTCTTATCAAATGAGATGGTAATTTACTTGTAGCTAAGTAATTAACTATATCTTCAAACCATGGCATTGACTTCTAAGCCATCATAAAGCTTTCCTCTGGAATTCCTCACGAACGGGAAGATCAACTGTAGAGATTGGAAGCCGGCTTAAGTGATCGGCCACCAAGTTCTCACATCATTTATTATCCTTGATTTCTAAATCGAATTCTTGGAGGAGTAAGATCCAATGGATTAGTCGCATTTTCTCCTCTTTTTTGCTGACCAAATACTTCAAGGTTGCATGATAAGAGAAAACAATAACTTTAGCGCCAAGAAGATATGATCTAAATTTATCTAATGCAAAAATAATAGCGAATAATTCTTTTTAGGTTGTTAAATAATTTGTTGCACGGAATCTAAGGTACGGGACGCATAGACAATAACGTGAGGCTCTTTCCTGATCTTTTGTCTGAGCACGGCTCCAACACTTCCATCCGAAACATCACACATAACCTCGAAGGAAAAGTCCCAATTTGGCGGTTGGTCTATGGGTGCCGAAACCAACTTATCCTTTAAAACGTTAAATGATTCTCGGCATTGTTGGTCGAAATTGAAGGATTTATACTTTTGTAATAGCTCGTATAATGGTTACCCCACCTCGGAGAATTCCTTAATGAATCTACGGTAAAACCCAGCATGACCAAGGAAAGAACGAATTTCCCTCACCGTAGTGGGGTAAGGAAGTGAACGTATTATATCGGTTTTTCTTTGTCTACTGCAATTCCTTTAGAAGAAACAATATGGCCTAGAATTAAACCTTTATCAACCATAAAATTACACTTTTCATAATTTAAAACATGGTTAAATTCTAGGCACCGACGCAACACATTTTTCAAGTTTAATAGGCACTGTTTAAATGTATTATCATAAACAGTGAAGTCATCCATAAAGACTTCAATACCTTTCTCAATAAAATCAGAAAAATACTAATCATACACCTTTGGAATGTGGCAGGTGCATTGCAAAGTCCGAAAGGCATACGTCGATAAGAGAAGGTGCCAAAGGGGCATGTGAATATCGTCTTTTCTTGATCTTCAGATGCTACTGGAATTTGGAAGAAACCTGAAAATCCATCAAGACAAAAATAGTGAGATTTTCCAGCTAATCGTTCTATCATTTGATCTATGAATGAAAGAGGAAAATGGTCTTTTCGAGTTAAAGAATTCAACTTCTTGTAATCGATGCAGACTCTTAATCCATTCTGAACTCCTGTTGGTACAAATTCTACCTCAGAATTTTCGATACAGTAACTCCTATTTTTTAGGAACTACATGTATTGGACTTACCCATTTACTATCCGAAATTGGATATATGATATCTGCATCAAGGAGTTTTTGTATCTCTTTTCTACCACTTCCATCTTTGACGGATTTAGCCAGCGTTGACCTTCACGGGTTGGTTTTGCGCCTTCTTCAGTTTTAATTTTATGCATACAAGTTGATGGACTCAACCCTTTTATGTCGGCGATGGTCTATCCTATAGCCTCCTTGTGTTGACGCAAAACCGTGACTAAGTCATTTTATTCCTCCTTGGATAATTCTTTTAATATGATTACTAGTAGAGTGTTATTTGCTCCGAGGAAGGCGTATTTCAAATGATCTGGCACAGTTTTAGTTCAACTTCGGGCGCCAGCAAATCAGAGGGTAATTCTTTAGGCTTAGAAGAAATCAAATTCAATTCGACACAATCAGAATACATGTTCTCATCATAATCTTCTAGCTCCCTGCATAGATCAAAGGAAAAATTAGTCTTTAAAAATTAATCAGCCAAAGGATCGATTATATCAACAGAATTTAGGCTTTCCACTTTATTAGGAAATCTCATTGCCTTATACACGCAACTTGACGATCTCACCGTCAAATTACATAGTTAAAATTCCGCTTTTACATCAATTTTCGTGTATAGAGTACTTAGGAAAGGACGCCCCAACAGGATATCAGAGGATGTGCTTGTGTGATCATTCTCCATATCAATTATATAAAAATCGGTGGGAAATATCAAGTCGCTCATCTCTACCAATTCATTTTCTAAGAGTCCTTCTGGATAGATCATTGATCTGTCGGTAAGTTGTATTGAGATCTTTGTATCCTTAAGGCTCGTTAGTAATAATTTTGTAAACAGATAGAGGCATTACATTAATTGATGTGCCAAGATCGCACATGGCTCATTTTATATCAACATTACCAATTTTATAAGGTATTGCAAACATACCTTGGTCTTTTAGTTTAGGTGGTAACTTTCGTTGGAAAACAGGTGAGACGTGCTCTCCACACTTTCTCGACCCCGGTAAACTTCCTTTTTTTGTATAAAGATCTTCAAGAACCGGACATACCTTGGAACCTTCCAGATAACCTCAATGAGAGGTATGTTAACTTCCACCTTCCGAAGTACGTCTAATATTTCCTTTTCCTTAGCGTGTTTATCCCTTTTAACTAACCTCGATGGAAAAGATGCTTGCACGTCATAGGGAGATAGCGTTGGATCATCCATTTGTTCTTCGTCATTCTCTTTTTGGGATTCTGAATCATCAGTCTTCTCCTTTTGGATTACTTCGTCTGATGGAACAGGTGGCGCCACTACTGTACCACTCCGAAGAGTGATAACACTGATATTTTCCCTTAGGTTTACCTCGGTTTGAGATGAAAGTTTACCTTGTGACTCCAAACAGCCTACAGTTTGAGCTAGTTGGCTTATCTGTTTGTCCATCTCTTGGAAGTGGGCTTCAGTATGAGTCTAGAATTTTTCTTGGGAAAGTGCTAACCTCCCGACAATTGACTCTAGTGATGTCTTCTGCGCCTGTTGTGGTGGTGGAGGTGGTCTCGCTTGATAACCTTGATTTCGTCTTGAGTTCTGAGCATAACTGAAATTTGGATGATCCCTCCATCCTAGTTTGTATGTATTGCCGTAGGGATTGTAAGCTCTTTGGGGAGGTCCTGGAAAGTTCCTGACTGCATTGACTTGAGCTATTGCGTCATCTTGAATCAGTGGACAATCGTCTGTTGGATGATCAGGTAATGCACATATTCCACACGATCTGTTTGATCTTGTATTTCATGCAATAAGAGAGTTGATGACTTCAGTTAACTTATCTATCTTATTTTCTAAGGAAGATGAACTTATCTCATGAATCCTTATAGGAGGTTCATTATTTGTGTGAAATTGTTGAGAATTTGCATCCATTGTGAAAATTAAGTCTCTAGCCTTAGTAGGAGTCATATTCACCAAGGCTCCACCGCTGACAGCATCGATCATCTTCATTTCCAGGGGAGATAATCCTTCATAAAAGTATTGAAGGAATGTTTGTTCAATTAACCCATGTTGTGGGAAAATAGAACATAACTTTTTAAACCGCTCCCATTAATCCTAAATTGACTCTCCATCAAGCTGCTTGATTCCAAGTATTCTCCTTCGTAATTCACTTACATTCGCCGTAGGGAAAACTTGTCAAGAAAAAGACAAGTCATTTTAGCCCATGTATTAATAGAATTAGGGGGTAGATAAAATAACCACTCCTTATCTGAATCGGCTAAGGAAAAAGGAAAAGCTTTAAGTTTTATTTGGTCCTCCGTTACTCCCTATGATCTCATGCTGGAACAGACCATGTAAAATTATGTGAGATGTTTGTGTAGATTCTCATTTGGCAATCTGAGAAATGTAGGGAGGAGATGAATAAGGACAATTTTCAACTGGTATGAAGTTTCACCTTGGGGAAAATCAATGCATAAAGGCTCTTGTTCAGTAAGTGCTACGGCTAACTCTCTGATGGTAGGATCGACCATCGGAATTGGTTCTGTATTAACGGATTCACCTGAATTTGATTCTGATTCTGGATGTGATTGTTGTCTCCTTATTTCCCGAAGTGTATGTGCATTAAGTCTCCTAGCTCTGGCTTCGATCTCTAAGTCATACTCCACTAAAGTGCTCAGATTAGTCCTGATCATAAATAAAAAGCAAACAAAAAATTAGTAACTTTGGTGAAATCCCTAGAAACGGCGCCAATTTGACAACTATCGTTTCCGATGTCAAAATAAGTTCCTTCTTCCCAATTGAGAAATGAAGAAAATGCGTAGTAAAGAAAAGTAAGGGTCGATTCCACAGGGTCTTGGAAAATTATAAATTTCTGTTCAATTTGTTTAAGCTAATCGTGAAAGTAGTAATGGGGGGTTTTATAAAAATTGATTGAGTAATAAAGAGTTTAAATAAAAGGTAATTAAAGGGAAAAAAAATTAAGAAAATAAAGATTGTAAATGGATATGGTAAAAACAACCTCAAGCTTCGCTTTGACTCAATATCCTTTAGATCATCAAATTAGATTTTCCCTTCGGGATTCATGTCGGTTACTTTATCTACAGGGGCTATCCCCGTGACTCTATTTTGTATACCAAATACCCAAGGCAATCTTTGATTCCATATTTGGAATTTGATCTAATCAACATCAACTATCGTAGATCAATTACCGTTTAAGTTCATGACGACCGACTCAGATTGTTGTTTCTATAACCGTCAATTCCAATCTCAATTCCCTAATTGGAAAAGCTATCTCGCCAAGTGTTCCCAGGAAGTCGAATATGCTTTCTATAAGCCGAATCTTCCTCCCACACGTTTAATCGCAACAACAATCTTGACCAAAGTCTATCTTTGATTTTGAAAACTGTTTTGATTTTGAAATATAAGCGCAGAGATTGAGAGAGATATTTCGAAGATATTAAGGGTCTATTTCAATTCTCCCAATGGAATTGAGTCATCGCTTCAGCTCTCAGCTTATGAAAAATTTAGCTAAGCATGACAAAAGTCATGCTTAGCATATTAAAAACAAAGTTTGAAAATAAAAGAAAAATGAAAAACTTGAAAAGTAAAATAAAAGAGAAAACTTTAATAAAACTAGAAAGAATAAGAGAATTGTAATATGAGATGTGTGTTTAGGCTTACCCCAAGAGGGTATTCATAGCCTCTCAAAGCCTAAAGATAAACAAAGAAATTAAAATAAAATAATCCTAATGATAACTATTTTTTTTCTAAATTCAAACTTTAAACAAGTCTCCTAATACAACTATTCTCGTCCATCTTCCAGAAGATGTGCTGAGTAGATCTTCTAGAAACCGTTGCTGACTGGACCTTCTCGAAACTGCCATGTCAGACTGTGTCGTGACCATAGTCATGCCCATGTCTCCAGCCATGACCAAATAATAAAAAATGTATAATGTGCCCGTTTTATTACAATTCTAGAAAGTAAAGCGTTGCACGAAAATAAGCATACACAACCAAATCAACAGCAATAAACCCACAAGATTGAAGAAATAACAAGTAAATATTAACTATTCTGAACACCCATCAATATCGATTACAAAAGCAAAGTTGATCTTACGTTTTCCTATCATGACTGCCCATTGGAAGAATAAGTACCACTAATCACCATGGAATTCTAAGGTTGCACTCTCATATGGCGGATGCAAACAGGAAAGGCGATACAGCACTATAGGATAACATATATCACATCTTGGAAATATTTTAAAGGATTCATCTGACACTGATTCATACAAAAAACCTACACCTATGACGTAAAACAATGACTTCATTGACTCCGACAAGGGAAAAGCTAAATTTAGGACTACAACAAAGAGATTCAATCTCTACTGAATCGTGCCAACATCACTGAAGATAATGAAGACACTATTTCCATATTTGTAGTCAGATTGAATTTAGACAAATCTAATCTCCTTGACTTACATGGGTATGTACACCTTGAAGAACCTCTATAGAAATCAATCAAAATTGAGACACACCTTCAAAAGAAATATCGCTTTAGAGAATCCCTCCAAGGTACTTCATCTAATTTTTAAATTACTTCATCTACTCCTACTCCATCTTCTTCCACACATTCTATCGCGAACAAGAAACCAAGGGAAGAAAAGCCTAAGGTGACTATTAAAGACACAATTGAAAACATCAAAAAGTCTCGAACACGGGATATATTATGCTTTAAATGCAAAAAAATATGGTCATGTCAGTCACGATTGTCTAAGTTTGAAAAACATTATGATAAACACAAATGGTAATTACTGGTCCAAATCCGAAATAGATTTTCCCGACATTGATAAGAAAACTAATCACATGGATTCTGATAGTAATGAATTTAATGGGAATTGCTTGATTATCTGAAAAAACCTGAGCATACAAGTGGTAGATGATTCAGATCTGCAGAGAACAAACATCTTTCACACAAGATGGCTAATAAATGATAATTCTACTCCTTGATCGTTGACAATGGAATCTGTGTTAATGTACTTAGTAGTTATGTGGTAGAAACACTTAGCTTACCTTGTCAACGACACCCAAAGCCATACTGCTTACAATGGCTTAATGAGAGTTCCAAATTGAAGGTCACAAAACAATGCCTCGTTAATCTAAAAATAGGTGTACTTTTGATGCAAACATCTCACATTCTTTTGGGATGTCCGTGGTAGTATGACAATGATGTCATTTACTATGGTAAAACAACAAATACTCTCTAAAAATCTAAGAAAACCACATAATTTGAGGTTGAGGCATCCAAAATAAATTCTTCGTGATCAAAAATAAATTTATGAGGAGGTTAGGGATTCTGAAAAAGAGGAAAAAAAGGTCAAAATTGATAAAAGCCAAAAACATGACCCATGAGAGGTGAGTAAATCCACTTGTGAGAAAAATAAAGTGTCACAAAACATCTTTGAAAGCACAAAAAATCTAAAAGAAACCTTTTCCTACAATAAAACTTACATCCTTGTCCATTTTAAAGACATCAATTTTTTTATTTTTACTAACCTCACAAATTTGCATAGTGTTTTTGTTTCTCTACTGTAGGATTTCATAGATGTTTTAGGCGATCCACCAGATGGCTTACCACCTAAAAGAGGAATATAACACCAAATTGACTTTAATTTGAGATCATAAATTCCAAACTGACTTGCATATCAATATAATCTCGAAGAAAAAAAAGAGTTGGAACGATAAGTAGAGGCACTACTACAAATAGGCCACATATATGAAATCCTTAGTCCTTGTGTTGTTCCAGTGATACTGTGCCAAAGAAAGATGAAACATTCTGAATGTGTGTAGATTGCAAACCAATCAACCAAATAACAATCAAATACATGAACTTTATACCACGCCTTGATGATATGTTAGATGAACTTCATGGATCATGTATCTTCACGAAGATAGACTTAAAAAGTGATTACCACTAAATTCGAATGAAAGAATGTGATGAATGGAAAGGGACTTTCAAGACGAAGTTTGGACTCTATGAATGGCTCGTCATGCCCTTCGACCTTACTAATGCACCGAGCATATTCATGTGATTATGAACCATGTTTTGAAAGAATTCATAGGTAAGTACATTGTTGTTTACTTTGATGATATCCTTATCTACTCACCTTCACTTGAATCCCATGTTAGGAATGTTCGTTATGTCCTTGTGGTATTATAACAAGAACATTTATTCACTAACATGGACACATGTGTGTTTTGTAGTGATAAGCTTATCTTTTTAGGCTTTATAGCCAATGCACAAAGAATCCATGTAGATAAGGAAAAGATCAAAGTAAACCGAGAATGTCCCAAACCATCTTCTATCACTAAGGTAAGATCTTTTCATTGTTTAGTGAGTTTCTATCAACGTTTCATCAAAGACTTCTCCACCATCACCACACGTTTGACAAAAATAATCAAGAAATCGATTGAATTCAAATGGGGTCCATAACAAGAAGAGGCACTTGAGTTACTCAAAGGTAACTTATGTTCGACACCCATTATTCTTCTTCCTGATTTTTCTAACACTTTCAAACTAGAATGTGATGCTTCAGGAATATGCATAGACATAATACTCATGTAGGAAAAGCAATCTATCATTTACTTTAGCGAGAAGTTAAAAGAATTACACCTCAACTACTCCACCTATGACAAAGAACTTTTTGCACTTTTTCGTTCACTCGAAGTGTGGCAACATTATCTTCTTCCTAGAGAGTTTGTTATACATATAGACCATGAATAATTAAAATGGTTAAACGATCAAGGTAAGTTAAGAAAACGACATGCTCGATGGGTTGAATTTATTGAAGCTGACGCATTCTCCCAAAGGTACACACTAATTACACAAATGCATACTATGATTCTAGGTTTTGAACACATTAAAGAACTTTTGATAACTCGTAAAAAGAATAATTTCCAGTCTTTTCACTTAAGTTATTAATCGTTTAAACAAAGTATGCATAACATTTTAGTTGCATTTAGTTGCATATAGGGTATGTTAGCTTGTGGTGGATAAGTTTTTCTTAGGCAAGATTTATTTGGTCTGACTATTGCTGCTGAGGATAAAGGGTTGTTTGGATTGTGTTAATGTAGGAAACTTACAGAGGAAGAACATTTCAGTCGTGCCAACGTAAATTTAAAAGGCCAATGGAACATATAAGAATATGAGGAGCATATTTATCTCACCGAGGCAAGGTTTATCTGAAGAAGTCTGAAGTAGGTGTGACGAAACCGCCTATGTCACATGCCATTTGGATGACTTACTTCACATGCAAGCAAGCCTTAATTATTTTGACAGCCGCCAGCCGCCTTCTTTTTTAGGTCTAGGCATCTAAAAACAACTACTTAAGAAAACTCCAAAAGCATACGAAGCCCTAGGAGATTTTTCCTTATAAATAACCAGTCATAGCCGCTAAAAAAGAGGCTAAGAAGAAAAAAGAAGAACTTTACCTAAGGCGTGAACAAGCAACTACAGTGCTCGCCCACCGTTTATCAACCAATCTTCCTTGGTGTCCTCCATAGTCAGGTTGTAGCAGAGCGGTGATCAGGTCTCGAGAGAGGCTGATCACCAAGGCAAGCGAGGTGCTGATCAGAATTGTTGCGACAGAGCCCCGGATTTGGGAGCCGTTATTCCTTTGTTATTAAACTCTTTATCTATTTGGGGTTGTATAAACATTGAATCTTGGATGATTTTTGATAGCACCATGACTGTCTTACTTGGAGTTAAACTTTGTTTGCCTGAATAATTATTTTATATTTTATGAATGATGAATTATTTTTTGCTCCTAACTATTTTGTTTGTTGTTTAAATATTTTACCTTAACGTTGTAAGAGAAATCAGAGATCGCCTGGGTTTTGGTAAAACATGTCTTGGCAATATAAGAGCATCGAGAGATAGCCTTTTGTCTAGATAGTGATTCTTATATTCGAGAGAATTAAGATATATCCACGTGAGCAATAAAATGAATCCGGATGGTGAAGTTCTAACTTGTTTACCTTAGAGATAAGGAGTGAGTTTCAATCGACTAAAAGGGATAGATGCTAGAGTAGGATAGACAACTCCTATAGTTTACGCTGAGACGTATTGTTACAACAACAGTTTGACAAACCAATGGTTGCAGTTAACGCTAAGGAGTATTGCCATAGCAACAGTCTAAGAATACCTAGTAATCCTGTCGGGCAGCTTTAGCAAGTCTTAATAATTCATTCTAGACTTAGAATAATTGTTGTCAATACAAAAATTTAGCATAAGTTCTCTGTGATAAGTTCGAATATGTGAGGTTGTTTGCATTATATTTAAATCAACACTTGCCTTGTTTTATTTTTTCCAGTATTCTGCATACTTATTTTGCCTTGACCACACTTTTTTGCAATCAGTATATCATTTCTTTGTTTTTATTAATATTAGTTCTTAAGTTGACAATCTCGTAGGATTTAGTTTGTGACACTAGTTCTAGTTGTGGTGAAATTAAATTTCTAAACCAATCCTGAGGAGACAATACTCACTTACCCTATATTACTTGAATCGATTGTGCATACTTGCACAAAATTGCTTGCCTTAGCATATACATTTACAAGCGATCAAGTTTTTGGCGTCGTTGCCGGGCATTGGAAACGACAAAATTTTATTCGCCATAACAAGTTTTTCTTGTCACCTTATATTTAGTCTAACGTAGTTTATTATTTTATTTTGTAGGTTTTTATTGCATGACCTTGAGATCTGCTTAAGCCTTTGGAACCATTCGACCCTGAAGTTGAGCAATCATTCAGACAAAGGTTGCATGCCCAAAGAACTAGAGAACATTTAAACCAAATTCAAATGCAAGACAACATGGGAGATATAGGACCTGATGCAACTATCAATCTTTAAGTTGCAAGGCCAAAAGTGATACAAGATCATTTGAACCCAATTCTAGATGACCTCAATCCAGGTATAGTGGCACCTGAGATACAAACAACTCATTTCGAACTTAAACCGGTGATGTTTAATATGCTAAACTCTATTGGCCAATTTAGTGGTCTACCCAATGAGGATGCTAGGTAGCATGTTCGTACTTTCCTTGAAGTATGTGACTCGTTTTGACAACAAGGAGTACATGAAGATGTGCTTAAATTAAAACTTTTCCCTTACTCCCTACGCGATAGAGCAAGAGCCTGGCTTAGTGGAGTTCCTTCCGGCTGAATAGAGTCATGGACAAATTTTTGCAAGAGTTTCCTACTCCGATACAATCGCCCAATATGAATACACAGCTTCGTAATGACTTTGCAAGTTTTCTCTAAGGAGATAATGAATCAATGTACGAATGTTGGGATAGGTACTAAAGTATACTTCGTAAATGTGTTAACCATGGATTTCATTATTGGACGCAAGTGGTGATGTTTTACAACGAAGTCAATGCACCAACTCGAATGATGTTAGATGCTCAACAAATAGCAACTTACTGTACAAATCCCCAGAGGAAGCCTTTGACATCCTCGACCGGATAGCAAATAATGATTATCAATTTCCAAATACAAGATTGGGAATAGGAAGAAAAACATGTTGAGCATATGAATTAGATGGCAAGGATTCAGTAGCCGCTCAACTTTCTGCCATAACCAATATGTTAAAAAATTTGCAACGTTCTAATGAGGTAAGAGAAGTCAAGGTGACCATTAACATATGCATATTCTGTCATGGAAACCATCATGACAGTGAATGTCCGGAAAACCATGAGTCAACCAATTTTTTGGACAACTACAATCGAGCAATAATAACCCATATTCAAACACGTATAATCCTAGTTGGAGATAGCACCCAAATTTTTCATGGAGTAATCAAGGGAACAACAACAATCAAATAGCAAATTTCAGGCCACAGCAAAACAACTTTGACCATCAACACTTTCAGAATCAGAATCATCAATAGCCTAGCAAAACAATAAATGTATAGCTTATTCTTCTAATACTAATTCCAATACTAATTCCTTGGAGTTATCATTGTAGGAATTTATGGCCTCGATAAAAGATTTCATGGCCTCCACAAAGAGCTTGATGTACGAACATTATGTGACAATTAAAAATCAAGGAAATTTGTTACAAAGCCAAGCAACACTTTTGTAAAGCCATAATTCATCTCTCAGAGCACTAGAGAATAAAGTGGGACAAATTGCTACTGCATTACATTCTTGCCCACAAGGAAATCTTCCTAGTGACATTGAGATCACTAAATATCATGGGAAGGAGAAATACAATGTACTTACATTAAGGAGTGGAAAACAGGTCAACCAAGATGATAATTTTGGGGGAGAACACCTGAACAGTCCTCGCCATGGCATAACACAACCAGAGGATCGAGCTAAAAATGTTGAACAAAATGAAGTGCCTGAAGAAAATGAAATAATGAAGGCTCAAAACATCGCTCAAATAATGAGAAATTCATGGCCAAGGTCAAAGATCTCTCACGACCAACAGCATGTGGTATGAGACCTCCACCACCGTTCCCTCAACGGTTGAAGAAACATGATGATGACATCCAGTTCAAGAAATTCATTGATGTTCTGGATCAGTTGTGTATCAGTGTGCCTTTACAAGAAGCCATCGAGAAAATGCCTTCCTATGCCAAGTTTCTTAAGGACATTATTACAAAGAAATAGAAGGTAGAATGTGTTGCCACAGCAACAGAATATAGTTCGGTAGTAAGCAAACTCCCACCAAAACAAAAAGACCCTGGCAGCTTTATAATACCATGTTCAATTGGTAATGACTTCATAGGACGAGCTCTTGTTGATTTGGGATCAAGTGTAAACTTGATACCAAAATCCATATTTATGAAACTAGAATGATATCATGCATGTCCAACATCAGTCATCCTACAATTGGCGATCGATCTTATGTACGACCCGAGGAAAAAATAGAAGATGTCATAGTAAAGGTGGATAAATTCGTATTTCTAATGGATTTTCTCATCTGGATTGTGAAGCCGATGAAAACACCCCGATCATTCTAGGACGAGCCTTCTTAGCTACTCGAAGAATCCTAATAGATTGTGAAAATGGAGAGTTCACAATGCGAGTAGGAGAGTAAAGCGTCACTATCAATGTATTCAACTCCATGAAATATGTGGACGATTCAGATGAGTGTCAATGCATTAGAGAAGTAGAGGAAAAAATAATCCCTAAACGAGGTGAATCTCTAAGGCTTGACGAATACACACTTTGTATCATGACCCTACAACCGAGATGCAAGGACAAGACATTTGTGGCCCAGGCAAATTATGTTCAGAAAGTGATTATGAAAATTATAGCCCTGACAATAGGAATCTGAACAATAAGTGCCCTGAAAATGACACCAATGCAGGATACAAAGGGTCAACCGAGGCTTCTTCATAATAAATCATGTATGAAATTTGAACCCTTAGATTATAATGAAGTTAAGCCTCAAGAGTCATCCTTAGAACATGCACCGAAACTGGAACTTAAAACTTTTCTATCACATTTGAAATAAGCATATCTAGGAGATGATGAAACTTTACCATAATAATTTCTGCCAACCTAACCTCCGAACAGGAGAATAGCTTGTTGAATATTTTGTCACAGCACAAAAAAGCTCTCGGATTGACAATGGCAGACTTGAAGGGAACCAGTCCGACCATATACATACACAAAATCAATCTAGAAGATAGCTATAACACTTCGGTAGAACCCCAAAGAAGGCTCAACCCAATTATGAGAAGGTAGTCATTAAGGAAATTATAAAATAGCTGGCTGCGGGAGTGATTTATCCTATATCCAATAGTTCATGGGTCATCCTGGTGCAATGTGTACCAAAGAAGGGTGGTGTGACCATGATTAAAAGCGAACATGACGAACTCCTCACCAAGAGAACTGTAACGGCTGGCGCATATGCATGGATTATATGAAGCTCAACAAAGCCACAAAGAAAGACCATTTTTCCCTCATTTTATTGACCAAATGCTTGATAGGTTAGCGGAAAAGCATTTTATTGATTCCTTAACGGATACTCAGGCCATAACCAAATAGCCATAGCACATGAGGATCAAGAAAAACCACTTTCACATGCGCATATGGTACTTATGCATTTAGACGAATGTCATTCAAACTGTGTAACGCTCCAGCTGTATTCCAAAGATGCATGATGGTAATCTTTTCACATATGGTGGAAGAATGTATGAAAATATTTATGGATGACTTCTCCATCTCGGGTGATGATTTTGACCAATGTCTCGGTAATCTATCCAAGGTACTAAAACGATGTGAAGAAGCCAACCTAGTGCTGAATTAGGAGAAATGCCATTTTATGGTGACCGAATGAATAGTGTTGGGTCACAAAATTGCAGGCCGAGGCATTGAAGTTGATAAAGCCAAGGTGAATGTGATTGTAAACCTTCCCCCACCCACTAACGAGTGAGGTGTACATAGTTTTCTTGGACATGAAGGCTTCTACAGGTGGTTCATAAAAGATTTTTCTCAAATCTCTAAACCCTTGTGTATTTTCTTCAACCAAATCATCCATTTAAATTTACTAATGATTGTTTGAATGCCTTCACAGATTTGAAGAAAAAGCTTTCGGCAACACCAATGTTATCCCACCTAACTGGAATGAACCTTTTGAGCTCATGTACGACGCTAGTGATTATGCAATCGAAGCAGTGCTAGGCAAAGAAAAAGTAAAATCTTTCATGTTATATAATATGCGATTCGTACTCTTAATGATGCACAAGTAGACTATACCACAACTAAAAAAGAACTCTTAGCAGTAGTATTTGCATTCGATAAGTTTAGGCCATATCTAATAGGCACTAAGGTAATTGTGCATACAGATCACTCTACCATTAAATATATGATTAATAAAAAAGATGCAAAACCTAACTAATTCGGTGGATATTATTACTATAAAGAGTTTGATTTGGAGATCAATGATAGAAAAGGTATAGAAAATCAAGTGGCAGACCATTTGTCTAGGCTAGATAACTAAACTGATTATCCTGACATAACAAAAATTAAAGAGGATTTCCCTGATTTATTGTTCCTCCTGATTTATCTAGCCAGGGTGGAAAGAAGTTTCGAAATGATGTGCGACATTACTACTGGGACGAACCGTTTCTATTCAAGCAATGTGGAGACCAAATAATCGAAATGCATTCCAGAAGAAGAGCAGAAAGATATTCTACACCAGTGTCACTCGTCTCCATATGGAGGGCACTTTGGTGGATTGAGAACATCGGCGAAAATGCTTCAGTCTGGATTCTATTGGCCAACCTTGTTCAAAGATGCGCATGAATTCTATAAGTCATGTAATAGATGCCAACGAACAGGAAACATATCAAAACGGCATGAGATGCCATGGCAAAATATTCTAGAGATTGAACTTTTTGGCATATGGGGAATATACTTCATGGGACCCTTTCCTACATCATTTGGAGATTTATACATTCTCTTGGAAGTGGATTATGTATCCAAATGGATTGAAGCCATTACAACACCTAAAAATGATTCCAAGACGGTCTTGAAATTTTTGCACAAAAATATATTCACCCAATTTAGAACACCACGAGCTATCATTAGTGATGAAGGCACACATTTTGGCAACAAACTGATTACCAAGGCACTGAAATGATATGGAGTACGACATAGGATCGCTATGGCGTATCACCCTCAAACGAATGGACAAGCCGAAGTGTATAACTGGGAAATTAAATAAATCCTTGAGAAAGTGGTCAACCATGTAGGAAGGACTGGTTACCGAAGCTAGATCAATCACTATGGGCTTATCACACAGCATTCAAGACTCCGTTGGGAATGTCACCGTTCAAACTGGTCTTTGGAAATGAATGTCATCTACCTGTTGAACTGGAACATAGAGCCTACTGGGCCATCAAAAAGTTAAACATGGATGCTCAGCTTGCTGGAGAAAGAAGACTCTTGGAACTGAACGAGATGGATGAATTCAGAGCACACGCATATAAGAATGTCTAGCTATACAAGGAGAAAACAAAACGACGGCATGACAGAAAAATACTACTGAGGCAATTTTATTATGGACAACAAGTACTGCTCTACAATTCATGTATGAAGTTATTCCCATATAAGCAAAAATCACAATGGTCAGGATCGTTCATCGTACATCAAGTCCATGACAGTGGAGCAATCGAAATCCAGAACCAAAACGATGGTTCCATCTTCAAGGTGAATGGGCAGAGGCTCAAGGAGTACAAATCATGCGTAACAAACCGGCATCATTGGCATATGATGCACAAGAGTTTGCTTACTTAATCAAAAAAAATTGTTGCCTAGGCAACGAAAATTTGAATTTTGTACATAAATAAATTAAGTTATTTTATGCATTCATTATCGTTTTATTTTATTTCTTTATTTATTGTAGGTATACAAAGCACACCTGGCAGCATGGGGAGTTGGATAAGGAATGAAAATAAATGAAACTCTAGGGCTCATGGTTTAGGCGACAGAATCAAAGAGGGAAAGGGATCTTTTCCCCAACTTTATGTCCAATCACATATCCCACATTAAATGCAAAATATTTCCCCCTTGTGTAAGGAAAAACTACCCCGAAACCACCCATTACTTTCCAAAGAAAAAACTGCCCAACTTTTTCTTCTTCATCGTGCCTCACTCTCTCTACCAAGCAAGAAACTTCATATTCTCTCAACAAAATCCACCTCATCGCCACCAGCAATTTCACCACACAAACCAAGTACAATGGTAAGATCAAGGAAAGCCCCAGCCTTAACACAGAGTTTTGAACATTTCCAAACAGCCAAAGTAGAAGCACGCTTCAAAATCCTCTAGAAACGACAATGGCTATTTAAGGAAACTCCAAAAGCATGACTTTTCCTAAGGAAGAGGCAAGGAAGAAAAGAGAAGACCTGCTAAATTAGTTAGTAAATTAAATATGGTCTAAAGTCTAGGCATCTAATAATGGCTATTTAAGGAAACTCCAAAAGCATACGAAGCCCTAGGAGATCATTCCTTATAAATAACCAGATGTAGTTGCCAAAAAAAGAGGCAAGGAAGAAAATAGAAGAACTTTACCTAAGGCGTGAGCAAGCAACTGCAGTGCTTCCCCACCGTTTATCAATCAATCTTCCTTGGTGTCCTCCATAGCCAGGCTATAGCAGAGTGGTGATCAGGTCTCGAGAGAGGCTGATCACCAAGGCAGGCACGGTGCTGATCAGAATTGTCGCGACAGTGCCCCTGGTTTTGGGAGTCATTCTTCTTTTGTTCTTAAACTCTATCTATTTGGGGTTGTATTAAACGTTGAATCTTGGATGATTTTTTATAGCACTATGACTGTCTTACTTGGTGTTAAACTTTGTTTGCCTAAACAATTATTTTATGTTTTATGAATGATGAATTATGTTTTGCTCATAACTATTTTGTTCATTGTTTAAATATTTTACCTTAACACTATAAGAGCATCCAGAGGTTGCCTAGGGTTTTGGTAAAACATGTCTTCGCAATATAAGAGAATCGAGAGATAACCTTTTGTCTAGATAGTGATTTTTATATTCGAGAGAATTAAGATAGATCCACGTGAGTAATGGAATGAATCCAGGATGGTGAAGTTCTAACTTGTTTACCTTAGAGATAAGGAGTGAGTTTCAATCGACTAAAAGGGATAGACGCTAGAGTAGGATAGACAATGCCTATAGTTTACGCTAAGAGGTATTGCTACAACAACAGTTTGACAAACCAAGGGTTGTAGTTAACGCTGAGGAGTATTGCCATAGAAACTGTCTAAGAATACCTAGTAATCCCGTCGGGCAGCTTTAGCAAATCATAATAATTCATTCTAGACTTAGAGTAATTGTTGTCAATATAAAAGTTTAGCATAAGTAATTTGTGATAAGTCTGAATATGTGTGGTTGTTTGCATTATATTTAAATCAATACTTGCCTTGTTTTATTTTATTACAACATTCTACATACTTATTTTGCCTCGACCAAACTTTTATGCAATTATTATATAATTTCTTTGTTTTATTAATATTAGTTCTTAAGTTGAAAATCTCATAGGAATTAGTTTGTGACACTAGTTCTAGTTGTGGTGAAATTAAATTTCTAAACCAAACCCTGAGAAAACAATACTCACTTACCCTATATTACTTGAATCGATTATGTATACTTGCAAAAAATTGCTTGCCTTAGCTTGTACATTTACAAGAGATCAACTTTATTCATCTAACTTGGATTTTTCTAAGATTTACTCACACTATTTGAAAGGTGTTTTTAACAAGTTTTATCTTGTAGATGACTTCCTTTTCATATGAACATGTTATGCATTATACAAGGCTCGTTGAGAGAGTTAATGGTGAAGGAATCACATTCAAGAGGACTAATGGGCCACTTTGGCATGATCAAAACACTCGACATGATCAAAGAACACTTATTCTGGATGCAAAAGAGGAAAACATTAAGAAAGTATGTGCTTCATGCATCACATGAAAACAAGCAAAATCTAAGGTAAATCCTAACGGTTTGTATACTCTACCAATTTCCTCAATGCCCTGGGTTGATTTATATATGGACTTTATTTTGGGTTTACCACGAACCAAGAAAGGGTGAGATAGAATATTTATGGTTGCCGATTGATTTTCAAAGATGGTACATTTCATTCCATGTCATAAAAGTAACTACGCAACACACATTGCTAACTTATTCTTTTGAGAGATAGTAAGACTCCATGTCATACCTTGCACAATTATTTTTAATAGAGACACAAAATTGTAAGCCACTTTTGGAAGGTATAACGGGGAAAGATAGGTACGAAACTTCTCTACTTGACTACTTTCACCCTCAAACCGATAGACAAACTGAGGTAATCAATCGGATTCTAGGTTCGTTACTTAAAACTGTGGTAGGTAAGAATACTCGTAACTGGGAAGAATGTTTACCTTTCATTGAATTTTCTTATAACAGGTTTATCCACTCACGACAGTTTATTCTCCATTAGAAATAATTTATAGACTTAATTCACTAACTAATTTAGATCTCATCCCTTTTCCTTTAGATCGGATTACTAGCATGGATGTTGAAACAAAAGAAGCATTTTCAAGAATATTCACGCCAAAGCTAAACAAAGAATGGAGAAAACTTACGAAGTAGTGTCCCAGAGAGTGAACAAAGGAAGATTCCATATCACATTTAAACCAGGTGACTGGGTTTGGGTACACATGAGGAAAAAGAGATTTCCAAAACAAATGAAATCTAAACTTTACTGTGAGGTGATGGACCATTCCAAGTACTTGAACGAATCAATGATAATACCTATCGTATTGATATTCCAGGTAAGTATGACGATAGTGCATCCTTTAATGTTTATGAATTGTCTCATTTTGATGCTACAGATTCATTGACGAATCCTTTTAAGGAGGGGTGAGATGTTACATGTACCACACGAGTCGATCCAAAGGATGACAGATTGACTATGTCGTTGGGGCCTATCACGAGAGGCATAATTAAGATTCTCAAAGACAAACTCCAAATGGTAGACCCAGCCTTTGTTAGAAAGGGTATACATGCGTATGTGAAATTTGAAGAGTTCAAGGAAGGAAATACATCATTACTTCCCCTACAGTCACTTGGATCACCACAACACAAGTGGAATCTACTCAAGTCTAGAATAATAGCAGACTTGTTACAACTTTTTGAAAGGTTTTATGACCTTATTTTGTCAACATGTATTATGTAGATATGTCATGTTGTCTCTTATCTTTCCAATGGTTCTTGAATTGCATCAATATGATATCGGGAACTCAAAATACGCTCATTTTAGTGAATATAATGCATGCAAATTTTCCTATATGGGAATTTTGAAAATATTACGAAATTTCAATTTTCTATTATTTGTAGTAAAATTTACTGTAGAATGATGCATTATCTTTTAGGATTAGATTCATTTTTTATTTGAAATTAGTATAAAGTTAAAACAATTATCTTTAGTTTATTGTTATTAGGAATTATGATAGAATTGTTATTATTATATTTATTATTATTTTCAAGCATTAGTCATACTACAACAAGGACTCCTTCACCCTATATAAAGGAGGCTTCTCCCACCATTTTAAACACATATTTTCTTTGAATAATAATACAATGTGAGTATTTTTTTGCAAGAGTTGATTGCCTTGTGCCTTCGGAGCTTTTTTTTTCTATTGAGTTCTTTTCAAAGTTCTTGAGAGAGAGATCTTCATACTCTGATTTACCTTTTCATTGCGATTAGGAGGGCTAAACCTTATCATTATCGAGTTTACCTGATCATTAGAACTAGGAGGGTTCAATAGGACATTTATCCATATATCTTCATCTTCCACAAATCCATTATCTTTTTCCTCCATTATTGTCGCCCACCTCCATTGGCTAATTTTAATCTTTCCATTCCATATCTCTCTTTTATCTTTATTTATTCTTATCTTTATTTTATGGATCTCTATTATTATCTTATGTTTTAATTGAATAATTTTTGTTTATTTGTCTCAATTTCCAACAACCCTAATCCAAATACCTATTCTTTGACAATGCCCATAACTTCCCATTTTTTCCCTCGCATTTTTGATAAAGTCTAGAGCTTTCTAGGTTTGATTCTTCAATGATGAGTAACAATCATTCATCTGTTGTCGCATCTCTATCAAGACACACTAAGCTTAATAGATTACACCCTTTAGTTTCTCTTTCAAATACTCGAACATATGAGAATCGGTACTTGGAGAATCACATTTCATTACTCAAATAAAAATAATATTTTGGTATGATTTTTTTTACTTTTCCTTTATCCAACTTTTGATTTTATTTTGGGATTTTATATTTAGATTTGGAATTTTGGACATTAAAAATATTATCGGACTGTTTATGCATGCACTTCCGGATATTTATTATTTATATTGAAATTTTTTGAACATTCTATGAAGTTTGAATTTGAATATTTTATCTATAATTATAACGTTAATTTTTTAAGTTTTAAATCAAACACGGATTTCGTGAGGAACAAATTTCAATATGGACTCTCTAGATTCGACTTATTTCTTTTGTTCCACAAGTTCCAGCAAATTGCAGCAAACAAGATATTACATACTTTGTCCACGATCTCAAAATGTCGAGGATTACTAATATTTGTGGAATCCATTCTTTCAAGTTCATCGCGCAAAACAAATCAAATTTATTCGGCTTTATTAGTGAACACCAAACTCTTAGCACCTGCATGCAATCGCGCCAGATGTGACTCACATTTTCGCTTCATGCTTTAAATATTTTGCAGTGACAATCATTCACCACATGCGTCCAGACCCTTTCTTCATTTTTCGATAGTTTTCCTTGCACTGCTATCCATAAGAAGACTCGGATATGCTGAGGGATGTTGAGTCTCCAATTTTTTCGTAATATGTGTCCTTAATATTGTCATCGTTTCTTCCTAAGATCTTATATGCAAACCTAGTGGTGAAGGTTCACTTGTCATCCCAACGCCACCCCGGTGTATCCCTTCCATAAGCATCATTGGGCGGTTTAATCACTGCAATTTTAGGCAAAGTATTCTCGGGCTTAAACCATCCCAATTCCATTGTTCCGATGTTGTTGCCATGGATGCTACTGATTTAGGAGCACGCCTATCTAAAAGTACGTGACTATCAACTAAAGGACTCTCCTTCACGATCATATATCATACCAAAATTCTATTGTTTGCCCATTATGGATATTCCAGCACACAACTTTTCTGATAACATATCAAATATTAGTAATACCTTCCGCAATATCTAACAATTATTACTACGCAGCATGAGAGACGCAACATCCTTCCACTTATACGTGGGTTTCTTCACCCTCACCCGCAACTTATCTTTTTCTATTATCGAATGATATCCAATCTTCATAAGAAAACATTGTTGCGTCTTGACAGGGATGAAGTTCTGTTGAGGCCTAAAGGGCCCGATCCACGATAAATTTTTTATATATTTGATAAAATTTTCTCTAATAATATTTTGGTTCGTGTAAAATAAGTATTTAAATTTTTAAAAAATACAAGTGATTATTGAACATTTAATTAAATAGGGCTTAAAGGACTCTTGATATTTTCGATCACCCCAATACAACCTGCAATCATTCGGACAACTATGAATTTTCTCATAACCAAAACCTAAATCCTTTATCATTCTCTTCATATCTTTGCATGATTGCGGAATTTTTACAAAAGGAAAACATTTCTCTCAAAAACTCTAATAATTGCGTAAAAGAGTTATTGGTCCACCCTCCCAAGCATATTAAGTGGAAAAAACAAATGCAAAAGGAGGGTTTTGAATATTTTGATCTCTCGTAAAGTTGTTCATTCATCTTATCAAGCAACTTATAAAACTTTTTTGCTTATTCATTTGGCACTTCATCATATACAATTCTTCCCATCTCAGTAAACTCATTAACACCCATATCACAATCATCTTCTCTAACAGATTGATGATGATTGTGCATGTTAAATGCATCTCGCAAGATACCCTCCATGTCATTTTCTCCTAGTGTGTTGACATTAGGAGGATAAGTCGAATTACTCATGAAAGAAGATCTACGATGTGTACACTCTCTATGAAATATCTATATTTTATAGTCCTGAACAAAACCAAAAACAATTAGATGCTCGTAGACAACTTCATGAATGTGCCAATTAATGTTAACACACTCCTTACAAAGCAAAGAATCATATTCTCCTGACTTGCATTCACAAAAGCTAAATTTAGAAAAGTTTCTACTCTATTCTGATAGTCATCGCTTACTCTTGACAAATCTATCCAACTCTTATCCGTTTCGTACTTTTGGAATATTAATTTCAAATATTAATTGTTAATACTATAGAGAAACTAAACAACTAAATATAATCATTACTATAATATATAATAGATTTATCAAACACGAGAAATGAGTAAGATACCTAGCTGTCTCCTAAATGCTTAGATGAGGGAGAGTGAAGTTGATGTGGGGCTTTATCCATTTATAGAAGAATGGATGAGTGTGGGACTGGAAGTGATGATGCCAAAAAATATAAAAATTTTATCCTATTGGTTAAATTAGAGGTCAATGAACTACGTAAAAATGATCTTTTTTGGTCACGACCTTTCAAATGTTACAAATGGTCTTTAAGCTTCCTAAATGATTAAAAATGGTACACTGCAAAGTTAAAATATCAACAAATTTCCATAGGTTTAAAGACCATTTTGTAATAGTTCGATAAGTTTAAAGACCCTTCTCATATCTTGCTTACTTTATATATATATATATGTATGTACTTACTCCTGAAATCCCAATCAATTGAGGTCAAATATAGCATAATTTGAATCATTTAAAACCCAAGCCAGCAGTAATAGAATGATGTAATTTGCAGCCCTATAAAATTATCACACACACAAGACACAGAATCAACATTACAAAAATGATGATTTCCCCCTTTTTCAATTCTCTAGCAACAAGACAAATGACAATTTTCATTAATATCTAATAAAGATTCATTAAAACAAAATAAACGAATCAAAATTAAAAAAAAAACCAGTAAATCAAAAGCAAAATCTAAACGAAATAATCCAAAAAATTAGAAGGAAAAAAAGTGAAATAATCAAATAAATAAATAAAATCACAATTAAGAAGCCATACATGAGTGGATTAGCTCATGCAACACTCACAAATTTCTAATTTTCAGTCAACTAGCAAAACGACAAAACGAAAATAAAAATTAGAGCTATTACTATGATGTAAAATAAACTTAAGCAGTAAAACAACAAACACTCGAGCAAAACAGAAATAAAATTATCAGGCAAAGATTCGAGTTACCAGTAAAGATTCGAACGACAAAGATTTGAGCAAGCCTGATATGAAAAAAAAGCCTTGTAATTCAAACAAGGAAGCTTAAGCAGCAAAGATTTGAGCAAACCTTAGATGAAATAAAATAGTCGGCAAAAAATTTACCTCAACGACGATAGAGAGGTCACGACAATGTCGAACGACAACAGAGATACACGAAAAAGTGAAGAGATCTTGATGGTGTGGTGGTGAAGGCCACGACGGCGTCAAACGGCGGCAGGCTACAACAGTTTTGTGGGTCTTTGTAAACGGCAGTGAGGAAGGTTAAGGAAATAAAACATGGAAAGATGCTGAAGTGTTAGGGACGATATAAGTTTCAAACTTTGCATCGTTTGTGCATTAAAAAGATGGTGTCTATTAAAAACATGCCACTAAATTTGAATGTTATTGTGGTGTTTGTACAAAAAACGCCATGAAAGATGAGTACAGCGTATTTGAAGAAACCTGCTAATGTTATCATTTTTTAGTATTTTATATTTAAATGGCAGGATATGTGTCAACTTAGTGGCGTTTGTTCTACAAACGTCGCTACAAACCTATTTTGTTGTAGTGTAAACAAGGATTACCCGTATTCTTAAATTTTTGATCAAATAACAATTTAGGTTATTGATGTTTAAATATTAGACAAATTAGATATTATCTCACAAATTTTGATTTTAAATACTTAATAAGTCACAATATTTTTAAAAAGGTCTAATATTTTAATTCCTGTCACTATTCAATCCTATTTCGTCCCTACATCTTTGGAAGCATGGGAAGTCAAGACCCCATTCTTTGATCGGTTTTCACATGATGTCCCAATTCATCAAACTTATTTCCGTTTTATGATTTGAAGAGTCCCGTATAAAGGTAAATATTAATTGTTGAAAAAATTTGATAATTTTGGAGCTTGGAATGAGAAGTTGATTCAAATATTTTTGAGAAAAATATGGAACCAATTGTTAGTACGTGTACATATGACAAACCTTTTTTTACTCGTCAAAATAAAATAAATTTTCTTCTCAAATAAAATAAATAGAATTAAGTATAGTATAATGAAAGAGGGTCAATCCACAGGGACTTAGAAATTCCCAATGTAGTGTTGTGTTGATCTTATTCCAAACGACTAAAACATAAATGTAAAAAAAAATGGGGGAGGGGTTTGCGATTGTGAGAAAACAAAGGTAAATAAAGTAAAGATTAAAATCAAAGTAAAAGAAATGGAAACATAAATAAAGTTGAAAAAAATAATAAGAAATCGCCTCAAGTTAGCTTTGTTTCAATTCAGTTTGATCATCGAAATGGATTTTTTCTCTAGGGTCCATGTTGGTTACAGTCTACAAGGCCCAACCTATAGTAATTTGCCTTTCTTTTTAGTAATCGATCTTCCCAAGTCACTGTCCGAAAGCCTATTATTGAATGGACTAACCACAACTATTGCCGTTAGAACAAACAAAATTAAGTACTGGCAAGGCCCGACTCAAATTATGTTGTCTCATCAAGAATTGAATACGGTCTCGATTTTCCTTAGCGGACCGTCGCTAAGTGTGTTAACAGGAAGTCGAATTAGCCACAGGCCGATCCTTCCTCCCAACTATAAATTAAAACAACATTCAAACTAAGGACTCTTTTTGATTTGAAAGTGTTTTAATTTTGTAGGTAAGGTCAATTTCCAAACCAATAAAACATAAAATAGAAAAAATGTATCCCAGAGGTATTTTAGTGCTTTTCAATTCTCACATGTGGAATTGAGTCATTGCTAGCTCTCAACTAATAAAAAATTTAGCTAAGCATGGTGGAAACCATAATATGATTAAAGTAAAGAAAGAAAACATTGATTAAAGTGAAGCAAAGAAAACAAAGTAAGTTCGAGATGAAAAAAAGATGATCTTAAGCCTTACCCCATGGAGGGTATTTATAGGCTTTTAAATCATAAAGATAACAAGGAATTCAAAATAAAAATAATCCTAGAAAATGAAAGATAATTCAAATGTTTCAAATTCAAACTTAAAAACTAAATTCTTAAAATATCTCTCCAGATCGTGCTGACTAGGATGCTTCCATAATCCTCCACATTCTAGAAACTGCCATGTCAGACCGCGTCATGCCCATGTCTCCAGCCGCGACCAGGAAATAAAAAATGCAGATTGCTCCCTTTTCTGCAAATTCCAATAAATATGTCATTACACAGAAAATAAACGAAATACAATCCAAATCAATAGTGATAAATTCATAAAATAAGAGAATTAGAAGTAAAAAGTGACAATTTAAAACTCTCATAAAATTCCCCCTCACTTGTCTCGTGCTTGTCCTCAAGCATTCTTTGATCAAACTAGTCAAGAACTTAATTAACTTTCCTTCATTTCGTTTCATACCAAAGCAAATTATGAAAGTCAAACTCACAATAACCAAATCAAAACACCAATCAAATGAATAAACACAAATAAGTTAAGTCAAACATGCAACTTTCAATTATTCATCAATAAAAAAATTCAACCTTACTTTATTGGTTCACTCAATCCACTCAAATATGTTTGGGGTGCAAATACGCTCAAAGTCAGAACTAAACAAGAATTTTCATAGGCTTATAACATAATCAAATGTCCACTACTTAATAGAAATGAAATGCAAAGATCATTGGGTCTTTAAAAAGGGTGTAATGGGGCTTAGGTAAAGGTAGGGAAAAGGCTAGAAATGAGGTTTGTAATCGAGACAGAATTTCTTTAGACGATTTAACCAAATCTACGAGCAAAACAAAATAAATGAAACAATCAAATATTTACATCAAAGACGTTAAACAACCATTTTTTATTTTGTTTTTTTTTATTTTTTTTCCTGCTTTTTCTGTTTATTTCGAATGATTTTGTTTTTTTCCATTCTTTGTCTCTACAAGGGTGAAAAGAGAGTGAAAAAAAAGGCCCGAGTTTAAGATTAAGGTGAAAACAAAGAAGTGGAAAAAGACTCAAAATGGTTCACTAATGAAGAAGAAAAGGTTCGGTCATTTTTGGGTAAAAATGGAGTGAATCATAATGCCCAAATCATATTAAAGCACAAAATTTCTTGTGTAGTCTCAAAATGTATCATGGCACAAGTTATAGAGTTTGAAGATTTAGTTCGACACACTCAAACAAGAAAAAGACATAAAAATTAAGTAACATTCTTAAGGCTCAAAATCGCACCAAATTCTGTTCATCAATCAAGTTAGGTTAATTCCAATCAATAAAATCAAGGAATGTCACAATGAAGCCAAATCAAATTCCTATTCATGCAATTAGGGTCGCCCCAATACATGTGCTAGATGGGCCTTAGCCCAGGGCAGCATGTTTGAGGGGGGCATCAAAAGGACGCTCAAGTTTGGGGGACTATAACCTAATTTACCCAAAAAATTCAATATGAAACCTAAACTTAACTTAACTAAACCTAAACTAAACTAACGCATACAAAACAGTCGCTCAACCCCCTTCTTCCCCATGATCACACATCGTCTAAAACAGAGCCTCCATCGCCTCCATCCATGGCACAACCACTCCAAAAGGACCCATGGACGACGCTAGGCCACCACTCGCCGATGGCCACCCCTTGCATTCCTCGGACTATAGGCTTCAAATGATGAAGCCCTCACATTTAATGTAAGACCGAATAATCTCCCCCCCTCTTCACTTTGTTTTTTTATCTCAAGCTTTTCCCTAAGATTTTCATACCTAACCCCACTACTCCTCTCTTCCTAATCTCCAGACTTAATTTTATTTCGAAAATTTTACTAAGCTTAATCTTACCTTTTTTCCTTAACGATGGAAACCGAGCAGAGAATGAATGGAGTCAACAAGACTCTACTTGCATTCGAATAACCCAGGTAATATAACATGTCCTATTTCCTTGTTATTTATTTCGAATGAAAACCTAAAGCCATGATTCCTAAGAAACCCTTTTTAGAAATATAAAATATATTTTATTTATTGATTCATTCAAAAAAAGAAAAAAAATGGAAATCAATGAAGGAAATGCTACTGTATAGAATAATAAAGAAAGAAAACCTTGAAAGTATTAGACTTTTGCTTTGAATTGCTTTGATTCGTCGAAACGATGGATGCCTTGTTACACTGCTTGATCTACGAATACGGACTATATGGTATAAGTATAGGGGCATAAAATTATTAGATCACCCAAGCATTAAAACCCATTGATTAATGAATATTCTATTCGATTCTTTCTTCAACGTGGAATCGATTCACAACAATTCTTTTTATTTTTCATATAAATAGATTTTGCATATAAAAAAAATACGGGTTCAGGTCGTCTTTTTTGAGATAGTTTTTCATTAGTATACCTATTCTTTTTTATTATTTATATAGGTATATCTTGCATCCTTTCTGAAGTTTCGATATAAGGATTCCTTTACCAACAATCAACCCCATTTGTTAGAATAGCTTCCATTGAGTCTCTGCACCTATCCTTTCCTTTTTTTATTATTTTCGCTTGCTGAACCTTTGTTTATGTTTATTTTCGTAAAATAATAGGATTTGGCTCAGGATTGCCCATTTTTCATTCCAGGGTTTCTCTGAATTTGAAAGTTATCACTTAGTAGGTTTCCATACCAAGGCTCAATCCAATTAAGTCCGTAACGTCTACCAAATTCGTCATATCCCCTTTGTATTCAACTATCAAGAGTGTTTGTATTCAAAATATTTACATGAACTTAAGAAATCATAACATGCTAAAGATAATCAACAGAAATGAAAAAATTCAACCAAATTTTCAACCAATTCAATCAAGCAAACTATCAAACAATTTCACAAGACAATTAAGATGAAATTCAATGAAATCTTCACCCCTCACTTAAATTGCAATACGAAGATGAAGTTGGCGACAGTGAATGAAAAGAAGATGAAGCGCGGGAACGGAAGTGGTTATCAGTCTCGGTCTAGGCCACTGAATTTTGCCGTGAGTGAAGAACGAAGTGAAGACTGGTGCAGGGAGCGAGCGACGAACGACGATGGCCAAAAGTAGAAAAGATGAGCAGTAGCGAGGTTTGGAGATGCGATGTGTGGGTGCGAAGGGTTGAGTCGGGTTTTGCAAAAAGGTAAATAAAAAAATGGGAGAAAATCGAGGTTATCGAGTAACTAATACTTTTAAAAATATAAGAAAGATCGGGTGAAAAGGGTTTTGGGTATTTTTCTTTGAGCACGCGGGTGGATTTGTTTTAAATTTGGGAAGGTTATGTGTGATTGGTGCCCAGCGTAGAAAAAATTGGGTTATAGTTAGCTCGTCAAAGGATGGGAATTGGTTTAAAGAAATAAATAAATAGTAATGAAATCACGTGTGGGGTCTAGGGGTAAAGGTGAATGGCATTTGGTTTTTGTTTTATTATTAAAAAAAATGTGTGGGGCCCATATATAATAAAAAGAGGTGTTGTTTTGAAAATATGGAATGGGTTTTAATTGCTTCGCACGATGACTTATTTTTTCACTGCTTCAAACTCGCGATAAAATTTCATTCAAACCACCTCGACGGTAATTTCGAGTTTGATGAGGAAAAAAATTTGGGTACTAAAAGAAAATCAAAGAAAAATAAATTAATAACTAGAATAAATAAATATATAAATAAAATAAAATGAACTAAACTAAATAAAAATAAGTTATTCCCATTAGAGCACTTTTGTTTAACGTCGTTCGCTCAACGATCTGATTTAGATTATAAGTTGTAGATCAAAACAAAACAACATTAATAACTTGCCGAAGTCTCTGACAACGGCACCAATTTAACAATGGTCCTTTTAATCTTAAAAATAAAATAAATCCTCTTCTCAAATAAAATAAATAGAATTAAATATAGTATAGTGAAAGATGGTCGATCCACATGGACTTAGAAATTCCCAATGTAGTGTTGTGTTTATCTTATTCGAAGCGGTTAAAACAAAACAATAAATAAAAAAGGGGATTGCGATTGTGATAAAAAGAAAGGTAAAGAAAGTAAATAGTAAAATCAAAGTAAAAGAAATGGAAACGTAAATAAAGTTGAAAACAATAATGATGAAATCGCCTCAAGCTACCTTTGTTTCAATTTTGTTTGATCATCAAAATGGATTTTTGCTCCGATATTCATGTCATTTACAGTCTACAAGGCCCAACCCATTGTTACTTGCCTTTCTTTCTAGTACCGATCTTCCCAAGTCACTCTCCGAAAGTTGATTTTTGAATGGACTAACCACAACTATTGTCGTTAGAACAAACAAAATTAAGTACTGGAAAGGTCCGACTCAGATTATGTTGTCTCATCAAGAATCAAATTCGATCTTGATTTCCCTTAGTGGACCGTCGCTATGTGTGTTCATAGGAAGTCAAATTTTCCATAGGCTGATCCTTTATCCCAACTATAAATTAAAACAACATTCAAACCAAAGAGCTCTTTTTGATTTGAAAGCATTTTAATTTTGTAGGTAAGGCCGATTGCCAAATCAATAACACAAAAAATAAAAAAAATGTATCCGAATGTATTTTAGTGCTTGTCAATTCTCACATGTGGAATTGAGTTATCGCTAGCTCTCAGCTAATAAAGAAATTAGCTAAGCATGGTGGAAACCATGCTTAGCATAGTTTATAAAAACGGTAAAAAGCGTAAAATAAAGAAAGATAACTTTGATTAAAGTGAAACAAAGAAAACAAAGTAAGTTCAAGATGAAAAAAAAAATTATCTTAAGCCTTACCTCATGGAGGGCATTTATAGGCTTCTAAATCCGAAAGATAACAAGGAATTCAAAATAAAAATAACCCTAGAAAATGAAAGATAATTCAAGTGTTTCAAATTCAAACTTAAAAACTAAATTCTTAAAATATCTCTCTAGATAGTGTTGACTAGGTTGCTTCCATAATCTTCCTCCTAGAAACTGTCACGTCAGACTTGCGTCGTACTCAATGTCCTGCCATGTCTCCATTCGCGACCAGGAAATAAAAATGTAGATTGCCCTCTTTTTATGCCAATTCCAATAAACATGTCATTGCAGAAAAAAAATGAAATAAAATCCAAATCGTAGTGATAAATTCATAAAATAAGAGAATTAACAAGTAAAAATGACAATTTAAAACGCTCATCAACAGACGTGCACGATATGAGTAACATAGATGTCTAAACCTATCAGGCTCTTTGAGTGTAATACCCTAAAATTTTGGTTGGTAACCAAAATGTAATTTTTGAAACTTTAGTGGCCAATGTGTAAACTTGAAAAGTTTAGGGACCAAGGTGGTCATTTTCTAAAAAAAATCCCATATATGAATAGTTTACCCCCAAGAATGATGTTTTCGTGAGTTTCGTACTTTTTATCTGGAATTTAAATTAAAAATAATAAAGTGATAAAGTCTAGGAAAATTTTAGCTAATCAGATCGAATTGGATTTTTGAGATATTTTGAAGGATGATTAAGTAAGGTCAAAATTATTATTTCCATGTTTTAAATTAGTGGAATTTAACATGGACCATTGGATTTAAGTTGCTTTTACATGTTAAATCGGGATCGTCGAATTAAAATGGTAAGATTGTAATTTTTGGAAATGTGCAAGGGTAAAGTTGGAAACGATGAATTTATTTGTTCATATTTGACTTGATAACGTAAGGATGATGATATCATGATGTGGCATGGTAATTTACATGGAATTGTAAGGGTAAAATGGTCTTGTGGCATTAAATGAAATTTTAATTCATTTTAATTAGTTTGAAGCCAAGTGTCTTAAGAAATTTTTGTATAAAAATCAAAACTTCTTTTTCCTCCCAAGCCTGTTGCCGTGAACTCCATTAGAAAGGTGAGAAAATTCTCTCTCTTTTTTTTCCATTTTTAAGTCAAATTACTTAGATTTTGGATGAAATCATGAAATAGGAAATTAACCTACATGAAATTCTCTATCATTTGGTGTAATTTGTTCATGCTTTCCTCGCTTAAGCCTTTAATTTCATTAATAGGATGAAGGGGAGATAGGATTTTGATGATTTAAGGATGGTTTGATGTTATTGTTGTTGTTGAATCATTTCCGTACTTATATTATAATTGAAAACAATTAGAAACGGTTGAATGAAAGTTTGGTTAATTAAGGCTTTGATATGAAATTGAATTGATTTTAATATGGAAGAATTTCTCTAAGGCTAGAAATGATGTGAGAATGATTCTACATGCTATAGAATGTTGATTGAACCAATTTAGAAGTTTGTAAAGTTGAAGGGATCTATTAGTATATTTCAAAATGTTTGGGATTGAAATGGAAATTATTTATAAATTGTTGTGCTATGTTTGAATACATTGTTTTAATGCTTGATTATGATGTTTGAAGCTTGAACTAAAGTTAGATGGCAATAGACCATTTTGAATAAATTGTAAATATTGAGATGTATTCTAAAAGAATTCATATTAGTGGTTGAATTGTGAAATTTGAAAATGTCATGTGAGCTATTGATGAGTATGAATATTAAGGGACTTGAAGTGTTATTTTGAAGTATTAAAGTTAACATTGATGTTGTGAAATAGAATTAGAATCGAATTAGTATCGAAATAATTTTTAAGAATTTTATTCCTAATATGTGCCTATGTTATAATGATACTAGCATATGCTTTGAATGATATGTTTTTGATAAATGATGCTTATGTAGATCATGATCGAGATCGTGATACAAGTAAGCTTAAAGCAAAGGGGAAAAATACAAGAATAGAGGGTATCGATAGTAAGGTTTTCTAGTGAGGCATCATGTGAGTGCATTCTTACCTATTATATATGATATGAGGATGACTTGCGATGAACCAACCTCGAATGATTTGGAAAGAAAAGGATTTGAATCATATTTTGATAGATTTTTATACTATTTTGCTAAATGTTATTTGATCTATTTTGGGTATGAACTGCCCAATGCACTGATTTATGATATATGTTATATGTTAGTATCTATGGATACTTCTAATAAATGAATGTTATATAATTTTGATATAAAAGCCCATTGTATGTGCATTGAGAGTTATTGGTACAATTGGCATGCCTGGAGGTGGAGTGTTTATCGATTGATTTTGAATAGCTATATTCGTGTACATCATAGTTACATGATACATTTTATGGCACATATATGATATGTTGTTTTCACATATATGATGTTAGTGCGATGTATTCCTAATCATAGGTACAATGTTTTGTTTTACAATACTTGTACACCCATAGGGCACCTATGGTGCAAATTATTCATAGAGCACTAAATGTGCAATTTATTCATAGGCATTATAGTACACTCGTTTATATGACTCGTACCATGCATTCTCATTTATTATACATTGGACTGCGACATGGAATAAAATAGAAAAGTAAAAGTTTGATCAATATGTTTTAAAGTAAAGTTTTCATTGAGAAATTTGATTTGGCATGAAATGTCTTATATGTGAAAAGTTGAATTATAGGTTATATGATTTGAATGACAACATATATTTTATTGAGTACTTTGATTTGGCGTTATACTCCATATATATGAGAAATGATGTTTGACAAGCTATATGATGAAAGAATGACTTTAATAAGTCAATTTGATATGTTCATATATTTTTATATGATATTTACAATACTTTGATTATTTATGATATTTTCATATTTTGAAACACCTTACTTTAGTTTATATATATATATATATATATTTGCCTCACTAAATGTAGACTTAGCATATGATTGTTTCACGCATGGGTAAAGGAAAGAGTTTGGAGTAAGGAGCTAGGCTAGCATCACTTTTTGGAGGATCATATCAGCTCCCGGTATCATTAAGGCATCTTTATGATGTTTTTGACTATTATAGTTGGTATGTATATTATATGTATTTGGGTACTCTGATATTTTAGTTATAAATTGGTTCGTAGTAATTTCTTTATACTGGCTTCAAAAGAAACATTAGTAGGTATAATTAGTAAAGTATATGAATAATATTTTACTAAATTAAGTTTTAATTACTAAATGAATGAATTTTAAATTAAGCAGGTTTTAGATAGTTTTACTTAGGATATGATACAGTATTAAATAGCTAAGTTACTTCTTGAAATTAAACTTGATTTGGATGTCAAATTATTATATTTTGATTTTATGCGATCGAAATGGAATTTGATGATTTTAAAAAGAAACAAAATTGTATCGGTTTTCGAATAGGAAATGTTTTAAATGTTTGATGTGTCATCTCTAACTCGTATTCAGGTCGGATATGGAAAGGGGTGTTATAGCGAGCTTACGAATATTTTAACCCAAATATGAAATGTTTTCCACAAATAAAGCTATCTTTTCAAAATTTAGTTTTGGAATTAAAAGGATAAATATTAGCAAAAGTTCCTTTAATTCATACAACAATTTTGAAAATTGCTTGTTACAATTATTGATTCTCTTTTATTAAATGCTTCATTAGGTAAAATATTTTCAATAATACCTTGTAAATATGTTGGGTTAAACACAATTCAAACAACTCAAAAGCAATTCAAAAAGAATTTTTTTTCTTCTCCTATAGTTTTTCTGGTGATAGACAAAGTCAAGAAATAGTTAGTGATCTCTACAACAGTGAAACTGTAGCTAATCATATAGTTGTTGTATCTTGGGAGATAGAGAACCAATGATCTCAAGCACCATTGGAGTGGTCGAAAATCTATCTTAAGGAAATTGCTAGCTGCAGGCCTCAACTAGTTTCTAATCGATTATTCTATCAAAAATGTGTATTTAATTCTATACCGTTCTTTTTTATTATTTAAATTATTTTTTTCTTTTTTGCGTCTCGGATTGTTATATTTCTAATAAACTTAAGACATATTCTTTCTTCTACCTTTCTTTAATCCGAGACGATTTGAAAATCTTGAGAAAAATCGTGAAAATCAAACTAGACAATTCAATTTTAGAATTTATTGTACCATTTTAATGGGTTTACTCTAAGTGAAAAAAATATATCTAAATAGAAATTGTCATTAAATTAACGTTGATTACTGATTTTTAGAAAGTTAATTTTGTAATAAAGAATCAATGTGTTTCTTTATCTATAAGGAAAAGTATTTCCATAGTGGTTGTTACAGTCGGACAATTAAAGAGTTAAGTGAATTTTTTTGTGTTATGATATCATTAGCAATATCATTATGAAAAAAATTCACTCATAAAAAAGTATCATGATATTGTTCATGAAATAGAGGGTATAATATTATTACCTTAAATAATTTTTGGCTTTTTAATATATAATATTAAATACGACATGAATAAAGAATATCTTTGGTATTTATAATTATTATTAAATATTATAATAATTATTGACTGTGTTTTGAAAACACCATGAATTTTATTATTGTACTAATAATTTATTTTGAGAAATTTTGTAGATACAAACAGATGCAGAGTTTAATCCAAGACTTTTAATTATTGGGTTGCCAAAAGTAAAATCAAACGAATAGTTTCACTTGATTATTGGGTTGCCAAAAGTAAAATAAAATGATTAGTTTCTTTTGATTATTGTGTTCCCAAAAGTAAAACCAAAGCATTAGTTCCTTTTAATTCTTAAGGTGTCAAAATTAAATCAAAGGATTGATTCATTTTGATTACTCAGTGGAGGAAATTAAAATCAAAGAATTAGTTCTTTTTATTATTGTGTTGCTAGAATTAAAAGATTACTTTCCTTTGATTTCTATTTGTTAAATAGAATTGCCATGATATTTTTGTTTCAGGTTTTAGTGCTACCAATTCTGTCATTTAACAGAAGATATAAACTAAAAAAAGAAATAAATCATTAGATTTATCTCACCATTAGAATCTTGTGTTGATTCTAACTTTATAAGGAAAATAAGTCGTTGAATTAATTTCCTTGGAATCTTGAATTATTCTAACCTTGTAAGGAAAATAAATCATTGAATTTATTTCCTTAAGAATCGTGAATGATTATAAATTTGAAAGGAAAATAAATTGTGTAATTTATTTTCTTGAAAATCTTGAATGATTCTATTTTTTAAAAGGAAATAAATTGTTGAATTTATTTTTGAGAATCTTTAATGATTCTATTTTAAAATGAAATAAAATTTTAAATTTATTTTATTGAGAATTTTGAATAAAAAATAAATTATTGAATTTGTTTTCTTAGGAATCTTCAATGATTATATCGTGTAAAAGGAATAAATCTTTAAATTTATTTTATTGTGAATCTTATAATATTTTGGTTTATAAAAAATAAATCTTTGAATCTATTTTCTTGGAAATCTTGAATGATTATATTTTGAAAAATAAAATAAATCGTTAAATTTATTTTTCTATTTTGTAATATGAAATAAATAATTGAATTTATTTTCGTGAGAATCTTAAGTAATTATGGATTGTAAACGAAATTGAATCATCGAATTTATTTTAATTAATAATCTTGAACGATTCTATATTATAAAAGGAAATAAGTCATTTAATTTATTTTCTTGATTCTTCAACAACGAACAACATTCATCATTCACTATTGTTTCTCTATCATTCATATACTAAAAACAAATGAAATTGGTAGATCATAGATATTTTTGTATAATGATAAGTTGATATATATGCATAATCGACACAATACTATTATAGAATTGATCTTAAATAGAGTGATTTTTATTGATTTAATATGATCAAAGGATAACATTACAAATCCACTAACCGAAGGGTTAAAATTGAGATCAAGTTTAGAAAACATCTAAAGGATTAAGATCAAAGCCCATGGAAAATTAAAGGTTTTGTGTAAAGGAAACCCTACCTAATTGATTAGAGATCATAAGATATAGGTTTAAAGGGACAACCTAACTGAATAAACTGTGTGCGGTCATTATGGGGGTTTCTTATCCGAAGTCTGTTCCTATGATGTAAACAATGATCAAATTGCTATAGTCTAAGTAAAGCTTTTAATGACCATTGTGTGCTTTGAGGAGTCAAGCAACATAAGTCATCTATGTGAGAGTGAAGTGAGATCGCTTCAAGTAAACTATTGGGCATAATTCTTTTAAACTCTTGTAGAACCACACAATGTTAACGACTATATGGACATACCCATAAGAACTAATATTCTTGTCAGAGGGGTAGTTTTGTGAAGTATCGTTTACACAAATGACATAATAGTTAAAGGACGTCACGTCTACTAGTTAACTAGTAAAGTAAATTTGTTGTCATAACGAAAGGTTCAAAAGAGGACACTTACCTATCCTATGCAACAATCAATCGTAAAGTCATCACCAGATCGAGTTAAAATATTTTTGATAAAATTATCAATTTCATTTAGGTGGAGGATTTTTGGGAAAATTTTGATAATTTTGGAGCTTTGAATGAGAAATTGATCCAAACATTGTTGAGTATAATGTGGAACCAATTGTTGGTTTGTACATGTGTATACGTGCACAATGTGGGTAACATGGGTGTCCAAATCAGTTAGACTCTCTGTGGGCTTGTGGAGTGAAACATTTTCCTCAAATAAAAAATATTTTTCCAACAATTTTTTTGGGATTAAAAGGATAAATATTAAAAGGTTCATTTAATTCATGCAATAAATATCTCTCCACTAATTTTTTCGATGATAGACGAATGCAAGAAATAGTACGTGATCTCTTGAGCATTACAGTTGTAGCTGATAATCTAGTTGTTGCATCATGGGAAACAGACGACCAACGATATCAAGCACTATAGGAGCGACTGAAAATTTGTCTTAAGGAACTTGTGTAGCTGCATACCTTAAGTCGTTTGCAATCGATTTTTTCTACCAAAAACGTGTTTTTATATCTATATCATTCTTTTTTTATTTAAATAAAGTTTTTTTTTCTTTTTTTAGCCTCTTAGATTTTTATATTTCTAACATTAGTTGCTCCATTTCTTCATATAAAACTTTGATTGCATGATGTACACCATAATTGTTTGCAATACCTATTTAGCAAGAGTAATCATTACAAGAATTAAGATTTTTAGTGAGCATTTAATCTTGACACTAAAGATCTTCGTCATAGAAAGTATGCTATTTATGACGAGAATTATTTTTTGTCACTTTCGAAATGAGTAATTGTGATTTATTTTTATTTTGGTACTCTTTAGATAATAATTGTGACAACTTTGAAGCTCATCGTATGCAATTCTTCACTAATAGTGTTTTATTGTGACAAAAACAAATTGGCATTATTAATTGGTCAATAATAGAATAGCAAATTGGCGCCAACTTTGTTCGCAGAAAAAATTGTAATAGTGACAATATATTACGTAGTCGCTGTTACTATTTATAATTATGATGAAAACATTATCAATAGTCTTAGTTGATGATTTGTGACGATAATTGTTTTTGTCACTAATCTTAGTCGGTTATTTGTGACAATAATTGTTTTTGTCACTAGTCTTAGTTGGTGATTTGTGACGACAATAATTGTTATCATTATTTAAGTGAATAGTTGTGTCCTACTTGTATTTAGTCACTAATAAAATGCTTGAATTGACATCACCTTCTTTAAAAAAGAAATAATGTAATAATTATAACTTATTAAGTGGTCACTATATTATTCATAATTATGACAATAACATTTTTCACTAGTAAGTTTACCATTTTATAATGGTATAATGGTGACAGTCTTAAATTACGTCACAAATATCACTACATGAGTAAAGGTTTTTACCGGCAAATTGATGGTGAATATTAATAATTTTGTCACAAAAATTAAACTTTGGTGACAAAAATTTGTACAACACTATTAATAAAAATAATTGTGATGTATTTTTATTTCTTCACTCTTATAGTAATAACTATGATGATTATATTTTTCTCACAATTAAATTCTCACTATAAGTATATAATTGTATTACAAATTTCACCGTCATAAACAATTTGGCACTATTAGAATATGCAAATTGGCATAATTATTTCCTTATAGAGAAATGATATAATAGTGACGATATATGAAATGATCACTATTATTTGATATTTATTGTGAAAATAAAGTTATTTGTCACTTAAAAATTTTAGTTTTTGTTGTGATAAATATTGACATTATAATACCCTAAATATCATGTCAGGGACTTTATTGAAAAGTTTTAAAATTTAAAGATCTATTTGAATAAATGATAAAAGATGAGAAAATGATTTGAAATAGTGTTTAGACTAATTTGTAACAGTAGATGAATTAAGAGGATATTTTGGTCTTTTAAGGGGAAATGAATTTAATATACATTTCCTTATTAGGGATTTTAATAGGGGAAAAAGGAAAGTAAGTTAACAAAAGGTCATCTCTTTTCTTTTCTTTCCCGTGGAAGAGCTCTCCTCCATAGCCAAAGGTAAGGTTTATTTGGTTAGTTTTTCCATTTGTTTTTGGTTGGTTTTTGAATCATTGAGTATTATAGAGGCTTAAGGAAGGGTTAAACAAGATTAAAACTAAGAGATGATGAAATATTTGAGATTTAGGAAAATGATTTTTTGAATGATATGTAAGATATAAGTTTTTATTGATGTTTACAAGTATATTTGACTTCTCAATGAAGTAAATAAGAGATTAGAAGCATTGGATGGGTTTACAAACATGTTAGAAAAAATGGTATGATTATTGGATTGAAGTGTTCCTTAGAGATTGTAGATATTATAATATGCTAATTGAAGGAAAGTTAGTTGGGATAAATAAAGAAGGGTTTGATAGTGTTGTTGGATGTAAAAACAAAGAAAATTGGCCAAAATTGGGTAAAAATTAAGCTAAAAATAGAAAATCTGGGTAAGGTATCGGTACTGAAAGAACAGTACCGATACTATAGGCATAAATAGAAAGAAATCAGCTGAACAATATCGACACTGATGCAATTAGTATCAATACTAAGGTAGGTATCTATACTATGAGGTAGGTATCGATACCATTGATTACAGAATTCAGAATTGGTATCAATATCGTAATAGAGTATCGGTACTAAGAGACAGATATCGATACCATTGATTACAGAATGTAGAAATGGTATCGATACTGAAAGGGAGTATCGGTACCATAATATAAAAGTATCGATGCCATTGTAGGGGTATCGATACTATTGAGCCTGGAACTATAAGATAGGTTGAAATTGTTATAGAAGTTGAAATAATAGTATTTGTGAGTATTTGAAAAGTATAAATGTTAGGGAATATACTAACATTTGGTATGGTATGTGTCTTTAATGGATGGTTGTGTAGATCATTACCAAGCTCCCGAATCTAGCAAGAAAAAATGAAAATATAAAGTTGCTGAATAGCCAGACATCATTACATCTTATTAGTGAGGATTACCAGGTGAGTGCATTTATTATGTACTTATATGTTATGATAGTCATAGATGCATGTTTTTAAGGTAAGTATAATGATTATCGAATGGCACTATGTGTGCAAAACTAAGAAATTCATAATAAGTTTATGAATTTTTGTATGGGAAATGTATGTACAAAACTAAGAAATTCATAATAAGTTTATGAATTTTCATATGGGCACTATGTGTGCAAAATTAAAATATTCACAATAAGTTTATGAATTTCCATATGGGCACTGTGTGTGCAAAACTAAGAAATTCATAATAAGTTTATGAATTTCGTATCGTATTGGCACTGTGAGTGCAACCCCATGTAATTCATAATAAGTTTTGAATTACCTCATTGACACTACTTGTGCAAA
The DNA here is from genome assembly GCF_006381635.1 of Hibiscus syriacus. Taxonomy (NCBI): domain Eukaryota; kingdom Viridiplantae; phylum Streptophyta; class Magnoliopsida; order Malvales; family Malvaceae; genus Hibiscus; species Hibiscus syriacus. The sequence continues at coordinate 3,395,722 of NW_024062770.1, forward strand.
CTATAGAGTTTATAATGAATTGAAAGAGTTAATTGATATTATGAATAATTATTAGAGTAGAAACTGTTCTAAAATAAAAGACTAAATACCTAGCTGTGCATTTGGCAGAAAGGTGCCAATAATGACAGTTAGATGAAAGGTTAAATGCCTTTAGGATAAAAGACTCAATGTTTAGTTGTGCATTTTTGGCAGAAAAGTGTCATTAATGCAAGTTAGATATTAACTGTGCTTTTTGGTAAAAAGGTGTCATTAATGCAAGTTAGAAGTCTAACGGTGAACTTTTGGTAGAAATGTGCCATTAATGCAAGTTAGATGAAGAAAGTGCATAGTTGGCATGAAAGGATGTCATAAATGAAAATGTATAACAGTGCATAATTGGCATGAAAGGATGTCACAAATGACAATACATAACAGTGTATTAATGGGATATAAGGTGTCTCTATGATAATTATAAAAGGATAAAGAACCATTTGGTACTTTGGTGCAATACATGTACATTACTTTCTCATTTAACATGCATAGAGCAAATAAAGAATAATTGGGAAAAATACAGCAGGATAGGTATGTTGGACCTACTAAGAATAATTTTGACACTTATGGATTTATCTGGTTTACGAGAAGGATTTATCTGATCCTTATGGATTATGAGATTAAATTGTCTTTAAATAGTCATTAGATACTTATGTATAAATTGCAAATTCTTTACAAATGGGTGAATGTTTTTAAAAGTCATGTGACACCTATGACTTGGGTACAAAAATGTATACTGGAAATGGGTTTTATATTTATTAGTATCAGAGCTATAGGTTTAACCGATTCTCGGTCGAAACTGGTTTTATTTGAAAATAGAAAAAAGATTACATGCCATTAAGTTTGTCAAAGTTACTGATATGATGTCAATTAGAGTGTGATTGATGTCACTTCTTACTAACTTGAGTGTTATTATTATTATTTATGTCCTAATAGATGTCTGAAACTAAGGACAAAGGTAAAAAAATTATAATATTGAAAAGAAGGTCGGGATCAAAATCGTCCCAAGAGAATCCGATATGACTTCATTAGTATGTCTTAGACGGGTAGAAACTGCTAGGGATTTTCCTCCATTCCGTGGAAGGAATTCCCCAGCTTTTAACGATGCTTTTGCATTTGAGGAATCCATTAAAAAGTTTAAATGGTTTACAAGAGAAGTTGACTCGGATAAGGATCCATAGAGATTTATGAATCTAGTTATAATTTCGAGGTTTCTTCAGGTAAACTTAAATAATAGAGAAATATTTAAGTGAAACATTAAATTGTTTAAAGTATTGTTAATTTTAGTAAGAGGAAATTAGTATGTGGTAAATACATTGACGTCTAAAAGCTTATAGAAAGGTGAGTTATTAGTGGATCAAATGATTATGAGTGTGTTTGAGAATAAATGTTAAGTTTTATAAACTTAATAGAGTTACTTTTAGAAGGTAATTTGTGAAAATGGATTTTCTACCCATTTAATGCTTCAATGAATTATTATTTAGAATCGAGATTAATTCTAGAGAACTTGGAAAAGTGTCAAGTCGTAATAATAGGAAAAAAGAGTAAATTTGGTTACTAGTGTAATTTTAGCATTAACTGCTATGAAGTTATTGCTACAAAATTTTCAAGTCTTCTTATTAAATGATATGGATAATTAGACTTTCATAGTTGGGATAGAAAATGTTTCAATTGCTCGAGAATATTTTCAATGGATTCGAAAAAAATTACACGGATTACCCTAATAAGGAAATGAAAGATTTTAAAATAAAAGTATTCTATTCAACTTAATTTCGAGTGAGATGATAGGGGGAAACCCTAGTGGATCATGGTACAAGTGTGAGTTGGTCAAGTAGTAAACATTTAATAAAGATTCCAGGGGCTATGTTCCAGATGAATATGATGGAATTATCATTTGATGGGTTAAGATCATATGAGGTATAGGTTGTTTGTCTTCAGAGACTATTAGTTCAGAAAGATGCAGAGGGTATGGAAATTATAGTTTTTGGAGAGAAAGTAAAATCATTGCTCAAGGTGACATCGATAATGATTGTGAAAAATTGATGTCAGAAATATATATATATATATATATATAGCTTTTATGGCTAATGTGATAGATACTCAAATAATTAAAGTAGAATTGGTTTGATAATTTCACAAAAATGGGAATTTATAGATGTCTTTTTAGATAAATTTATTGAGTAGCTCCAGAACGAGATGTGGAATTCAAGGTTGATGGTTATTAAGGTATTGAACATGTTTCTATGATTTAATATCAAATGATTTAAGTGAGTCAAGAGAATTAGGGGCTCAATTATAAGAGTTAATTGACTAAAGTTTTATTAGCCCGAGTATTTCATCTTGGTAAGTATTTGTTTTATTACTGAAAAGAAAAATAAATCTATGTGGTTATGCATAGATTTTGACAGTTAAATAAGACTCTTCGAGAGAAGAACTTGTATGCCAAACTATCCCAATGTGAAATTCTGGTTAGCAGAGATGGCTTCCTTTGGCTAGGTTGTTTCGTCATAAGGTATAAGAGTAGGTTTTAAGAGAAACTTATGTTATAGTAAATTGGAAACTCCCAAAGAATGATCTTGAAGTTTGGATTTCTTTGGGGCTTGTTGGTTACTATTGAATAACGAAGAAGGGTCAAGAGAGTTTTGAAATGCTAAAGAAAATTTTAATAGTGGCACCAATATTTATACAACTTTAGTTGGGGGTAAGGATTATGTGGTTTTTACTGATACATCTCCTAACAGTTTAGGAAGGGTGCTTATGCAAAAAGGTAAGGTTGTGTCATATGCCTTGATAAAGTTAAAGACTCACAAGAGGAATTACCTTAAGCATGATTTAGAGTTGATAGCACTCGAGTTTGCCTTAAAAGATTTGACGCCATTATATGTACAGTGAGTGGTGATATAGTTGTGCTAATTACAAAAGCCTAAAGTACTTGTGGACTTAAAAAGAGTTGAAACTGAGACATAAAAGATGGACAGAACCTTTAAATGATTATGAGGTGATCATTGATTATCTTTCAGGAAAGGCCAATATTGTTACAGAGGCCAATATGGATGTGTGATTAGTTTTGAATTGAAATGGCACTGTGAGCTGAATTAAAGATGTAGTCGATGTTTTATTAGATCGGATAAGAGAATTACAAAGGAATGAAAAAAATTTCTTAATAAGAATTGTATAAGTAGAAAATGAAGAAATTAAGGACTCTTGGAGTTCAAGTTCGATGGATGTTCATATTATCGTGGAAGACTTTGAATTAATGATGATTAAGAACTTAGAAAGATAGTCTTTTGAGTCATTAAGTCTATTGAGTATGCATTTAGGTGAAACATGAGGTAACAATATTTAAAGAGTCGGTTGGGTGGCCTGGTTTAAAAAGGGCCATCAGAAAAATTTTAGCAAAATATCTGACGTACTATTATAGGAAAAGTTGAACATCAAGATGGTTGTTTATAAAGCTTTATATGGGAGAAATGGGTGAGCACCATTAAAATGGTTTGAGTCAAAAGATTGAAATTTAGTTGGACCTAAATTAATGAAAGAAATGGATTATAAAAGGAAAGCTACTCATGTAACACTCCAATTTAGGGGCTAAATTTAAGAATATATAAAGTATTCAAATTAATTGGTATTTTAGAAGAAAATTCAGGATTAAATTGTAAGATTTCAAAGTTGGCAGACCATTTTAAGAAATTTAGGAAGTTCAGTGGCTAAACTCATAATTTAACCATTTTTATTTTTGGGAGAATTATAAACCCCCGTGCGCAGGCAAGTTCAGCAGAATGATTTCCAATTTTCCTCTCCCGTTGACCCAACTTTCAATTCCTATCTACTCGCCGTTCGACCTCCGATCGACGAGCCCAAACCACCATCGTGTTCGTTGTCGAGCGAGGAACAAAAACCCTCAAACCTTTCGTCATGAATCATGCCGTTCATTGTTAATTTCAGTCAGAAGTATCATCGGTAATAACCTGATTTTAGTTGGTTTTTCATCGATTCACGACGATCGGGTCATCCGTTTACGACACCTCCCACACCATCGTGTTCCTTGTGCCGTTCCGAGTCCACCAGTGTCCTCCCTTTTCTCGGTGGCAGCGGCGCGTGTGGAGGTGAAGCAGTCAAAGTTTCCGATTCATTAAAATTGAGCTCTCCGCCGTTCAAAAATTTCAACCGAGCTTTTAAGTATCTCAAAATCGCTCAAAATAATTTTTAGAAATTTTTCTGTGAATTTTACACTTCCGGAATAGTACCCACGCGCCGCCACTGCGCGTGGGGATGGTCCAAATGACCGGTTTGACCGGTTTTAGTGCATAGTTGACCAGTTCGACCGGTCATAACCCGACCCGACCCGACCCGTTAACCCATTGACCGTTGACCGGCGTTGACCACTGATGACCAAAACTTTGACGGGCTTTGACCAGGCATTAAACGACCATTGACTTTGACCGAGTATACCTATCATGACATTTTTTGACGTTCCAAATTCGATTCCGCTGTCTGTTTTTCAAAATTCGAACCCGAAGGCCTTGAAATTGCCGGTCAAACCCGTTGACTTTGATTTTGACCAAAAATTCCAAATTTCCGAAAAGTATATTTTATTCTTTCGATGTCCTGAATCTGAATCCGAAGTCCGTTTCACCAAATTCGAACCCGGTAAGCTATTTTTCACTGATTTATCACCCGATTCGATCCGTTTATTGCAATTAAGCTCCGTTTCTGATATAATTTATGTTGATCTCTATATGAGGAATTATTGAAGTTGAATTAAAGATCAAAGGTGTTCGAATGGAATTTTTATGGTCAATCAGTATTGCACAGAAATCGAGGTAATACTTTACTACCTCTTTATGCTTTATGGAACATGTTGATATTGGTAAATGCATGAATAAGATAATGTTGGTCACTTTTGTGGAGTTGAATAATTTATACGCTCGATATGAATGTGGTAGAAATTCTGTAACTGAATACATATCAAATGACTAATATAAGAGATTGATGAATTGTTAGAATTAAATTACAGGTTTGCGATTAGTGATAAAGAAATCAGCCCTGGATTTTTAGCTTATATTTTATATCATCAAAGGTATTTAGATGATAAATTATGAGAATATTTCGATTAGGAAAAATTATGAAATTACCCTTATATTGGAAAATGACAAAATTGTCTCTGGAAGTGGATTAATAATTCTGAAAAGACATATTGATCTGATAAAACTATTGATGTGCATAAGAAATATTAGTTTTACTTGGAAATTTGGATAATCGGTTTTAACCCCAAAAGGGTTTATACAAGATACATATTGAAGATTTGTTAGTTTTAGGAATCATTTCAAGATACTAGAAGAAGGAATGATTCGAGGAAGCAATTAACCATAGGATCTCTGAATTATAAGTATGTTCGTTAAGAGTTAATATCGAAATTATTTGGTTAAGAAATTACAAAAATACCCTTGAAAGGTAAAAATAGTTCGAGTTGACTCTGAACGGGAAAGTAACCAGAGAATTTGTACTTAAACCGATAAATTATTGATTTGATTGTTTATACCTACCTTTGTATGGAAAATTCCTGATAATTCGTTAGTAACATCTGAAAAGACTTTTAACCTGGAAATCTCCGATTTGAGAATAAATTATCAAGGGTGTTTCTTTTGTCAGAACTATTTAAAAAGACTGGAAAAGATTATATGTTTGAATTAAATAATAAGATCAGATGAATGAAAAAGATTGAAATACATCAGATCTGTCAGAATAGTTCGATGGGACTGACATAAATGATAAGTTTGAATTTAATAATAAGATCAGACGGAATGAATTATTAGACTACAATGGATCTGTAAAATGACCAAATACCCTTAGAATGCAAATGACAAAGAATATCACTTAGCTCAGGAATGAGTGGATATCCTCGAGCTTTGAAATGAATGGAATAAAACTGAGCATAAAAATGACCAAAATACCCTTATGACCTAGAATAAGTAAATGTCTTGGATTAATTAAGAAATCCAAATAAACATGGATGTTGTGCTACCAGTAAAAGTTATGGAACGCAACTTAAGTGATCAACCAAAGCTAGTGCTATATCATTACTTGAATGATATAAGTACCACTTGAATGTTTGTTCGTCTTCTCAATTTGGATCGATGATAATTCTTGAAGTACTTGGCTCAGCTAAACTCTAGAGCGCATACAGTACTAATAAGTGGGTATTCGTGTGACAAATCAATCACGAATACCAGAATGACTTTATTATATGACTAAATTGAACTGAAAGGAAATACATGTATTTGAAATTTAGAAACGTCTGAATTATTCTGGAAAACTCTAAAGTAACCGGGATAGACTTGCTTACTAAACGAACTAAGTAACCTCAATGACTGAGGATTAATTAGGTGATTGGATTACTTTGGAAACACTGTTGAAATTACATGATGAATTATCCTTATGGGTTATGAACCATGAATCAAGTGCGTACGTATTTCCTGATATCGTTGAAACGTGGAAATGGAATAAAGACCGTTGGAAGATCTATTAAGCAATGATTATGGGGATGATCTATGGATCTACATTATGGTATTAAAGAGTGAATACACTAGAATGATAATGAATTGACTTGTTGAAATGCATCAGTTTGGGAGTTGTGTAACTCGAGTTGTTTGATAATACGATCAATAGTCATATATTGTAAATAACTTGAATCTTCGATTCTATATTTTCATCTAAAATCACTTTAGCCATGTTTGAAAACACAAGTAACGCAGAAGAAAAGATTCTGAATACCTCATTTGATTCAATTGGGCTGAAATCCTATGAATTCAAAGTATATTCTTGAATACCCCTGATTTTTGGGTAATGGAATCACTCGCAGTAAATATGAATTTAGAATTATTATGTATAAAGGTTCCTGAACGTTTTCCTGGTGCACATGAAAACTTAGTGGAATTCTAAAGTATCAATCTGAAATGTCTGATTAGATCGGTTAGAAATCAATTCTCTTCAATGAGATCTTATTCTGGAATCCGAACAAATTGCACAAGTTCATGTTATCCATACTGATGACTACAAAATGCCTCTGAAAAATACATGGATCCTCTAGTGTGTTCCCTAAGTACTATTTAATTATTTTATCTATTTTGAAATATGGTATATTGAAATCTATGATTTACTGTTTATTGATACACCGACTTATCGGTGATGGTTTATGGATTATGACTAATATATGATTATTGGTTTTCATTGATATATGATAACGATGATTACGGATTTATGGAAATTATGCGTACTGCATAAATTGTATTTTGAAATACTAATTTTGGATGGATTGAATTACAGAGTATAGCTCTGATCAAGTTGGTAAACCTTACGAACCTAATGTGACTCTTGGGTAGGCTCACGGGCCCCAAGATGCTCCATTAGGTTGGCTCCCTTTGTTGTGTGCTTAGGGTAAGCCCTATGGACTTATGGACTTAAGGATACATGCCCCAAAGCCTATCCTTAGGTTGGCTTCCTTTTTTCCGTGTGCTTAAGTTAAGCCCTATAGACACAGTTCTGGGAACTGCGGATGGTGTACAGGAGAATGGTTTAAACTATGAATTTCAAAGGTTAAACTTTATTATGATTTTATGAGATTTACTGAACTGTCATTTGATCTCCTAAAAATGTGATACTATGAATGCTTCCTATGAACTGATATATTAATGGCTTCTATTCGTTGAACTACCAGTGGAACTACAGATTATTCCGAAAACTGATACACGTTTGATTAAATAAGAAATGATATGGCTTTCTATTTATTGACATGTCTTGCAGCAGCATCTCATAGTTCTGTATTACTGAGCTTTTCGAAGCTCACTCTATTACTCACCATTGTAGGTTAAAAGAATTGTACCCGTACCACTATAAACATCAGTAAGGGAGTTCTTCCGGTGTTGTTTGAAGAGTACGGTACATGTGATTAGGGGGCATGTAATTGTATTTTATTTTATATCTGAGTTTGAAAAACCTGTTTTATTTCTGAATAATAATAAATCATTTTATGATTTGACATGTTTTAAGAAAAGTTTTAAAATTTTCGCTATTTTTACGGTGGGTCGCTCCGGTGGCCCAAATGTGACACTCCAGATCGGATCGGGCTATCCGCATCGGTCGGAGGGGGTTACAACTCAAGATAATTTTTAAGATCGATTCCGATTGACAAAAGTATTATGCTGATCTCTAGAGAAAAGGGATTGAATACCAAAGAGGTGATAAAGTTTTTTTTTGAAAATATCGCCTTGTAAGGAAGTATTGCGGTTTGGACTAAGTTAGAGAATTTTTGAACCTTTATTAGTTAGCTTTTGCCTTCGGAAATGGATAAAACCTATAATGTTTTCATTTGTTGTTGCTTATTAATTACCAATCAGATCCATCACATGTTCTTACATTGAGGAAAATAGAGATTCAATCATATTTGAATTATGAAAACGAACCAATACGTATTTGGACTCGAGAAATCAAGGAATCGTGTAACAAAATGATTTATCTAGTTGAAATGTTATGGTAAAAGTATAAAGTCTTTAAATTCGAGGATGGATTTTCTTAAGGGGGAAGAATTGTAAAACCCTAAATATCAGGTCAGAGACTTTATTGAAAAAATTTCAAATTTAAGGATCTATTATAGTAAATGATAAAAGATGATAAAATGATTTGGAATATTGTTTAGACTAATTTGTAACAATAGATAAATTAAGAGGGCATTTTTTCTTTTAAGGGGGAAATGAATTTAAAATATATTTCCTTATTAGGGATTTTAATAGGGAAAAAGAGGAAAGTAAGTTAACAAAAGGCCATCTTTTTCTTCTTCTTTCTCGTGGAAGAGCTCTCCTCCATAGCCAAAGGTAAGGTTTCATTTGGTTAGCTTTTCCTTTCATTTTTGGTTGGATTTTGAATCATTGAGTATTATAGAGGCTTAAGGAAGTGTTAAACAAGATTAAAACTAAGAGATGGATGAAATATTTGAGATTGAGGAAAATGGGTTTTTGAATGATATGTTCAGATATGAGTTTTTTATTGATGTTTACTAGTATATTTGACTTGTCAACGAAGTAAATATGATATTAGAAGCATTGGATGGGTTTACAAACATGATAAAAAGTGTTATGATCCTTGGATTGATAGAAGTTAGTCAGGATAAATAAAGAAGAGTTTGATAGTGTTGTTGGAGGTAAAAATAAAAGAAATTGGCCAAATTTGGGTAAATATCGATCTAAAAATAGAAAATCTAGGTAATGGTATCGGTACTGAAAGAACAATACTGATACTATAGGCTTAAATAGAAAGAAATCAGTTGAACAATATCGATACTAATGAAATTACTATCGATACTATGAGGAATGTATCGATACCATTGATTACAGAATACAAAAATGGTATTGATACCGTAATAGAGTATCGGTATCATAATATAGAAGTATCGGTACTAAGAGACAGATATCAATACCATTGATTATAGAATATAGAAATGGTATCGATACTGAAAGGGAGTATCGGTACCACAATATAGAAGTATCGATACCATTGTAGGGGTACCGATACTATTGAGCCTGTAACTATAAGATAGGTTGAAATTCTTATAGAAGTTGAAATAATAGTATTTGTGAGTATTAGTAAAGTATAAATGTTAGGGAATATACTAAAATTAGATATGGTATGTGTCTTTAATGGATGTTTGTGTAGATCATAACCAAGTTTCCGAGTCTAGTAAGAAAAAAGGCAAATATAAAGTTGTTGAATAACCAGACATCATTACATCTTATTAGCGAGGATTATCAGTGAGTGCATTTATTATGTACTTATATGTTATGATAGTAATAGATGCATGTTGCTTAATGATAAGATGCAAATTAACCATATATTCTAAGATATTTTCCTCATATTTGAATAACTAAAATTGCTTAAATCATGGATTTTGATTATATTTTGTATTTTGTGGATTAGGTTAAAGATTTGGATTACACAAGTGCATAATCCAATGAATAGCATGATCTTAATGAGATCCCTAAATTAAGGAGGAAAATTAGAATTCAAGAAGTTGGTAAGACCATAAGAGGTTTTCGTATAAGGCATGGGCACGACTTATTCATCCTAAGCTGGCGCATAAGAAGTCTTCAGTTAAGGCGTGGGCACACCTTACTAGTTTGTATAACCTTAAATTAGGGTTATAATTTTATAAAGGAAAAAGAGTTTAATGACGACTGGAAGACTCTTTTGAATCATTATTATCGTTAGAAAAGGATGAGGGTATATAAAACCCTTATTTTTATGGGATTTTCTTTGGGGAAACTTCCGTTTCTAGAACAGGGAAATCCTTATAAAAGGGGAGCTAAGGTTTTCATAGGGGGAATTAAGTTTTCTTTAAGTTTAAATTTTTCTCTAGGATTATTTATAGACTTCATCTTTATTTTCTTTTGGTGTTCTTTCAATTATGAGTGGCTAAATACTTTTGTTCCAACTGAAGTATAATTGAAGCTTTGGGTTTTGAAGGATTGTGAGATCTAAATAATTTTCATTGTTCTTTTACTTCTTCGCTATTTATATATCTTCTATTTTTATTAAGAATTACTGTCTTGATTGATTGCGCAAAGGGCCCATTGTTCAATTATCAGGTTGATAAATTGCCATTTAGAACTTTAAATCCGTAATTGTTTAAACGTTCTAATATTAGTGGTAAAGTATCATAGTTGATTTTTGATTATGTTATGAAGGTTTATAATCTAGTCTAAATGAATTGAGCTTGTTGTTAGCTAGAATTGGTGGTCTCTCTAGTGGTTAATGTTTTTGGTGGATTAAATCTTAAGCGCTTGTCTAAGGTTGTTCATTAACAAGTGAAATAATCAAAGAGCTTCTCTTGTTTATAAAGAAACTAAGGGGAGACAAGTTGTTAAAGCTTGTCAATAACCATAACCAATTTAGTGAAAAGTAGATGATTTTCATTGCATCTATGATCAATTCTCTGAACCAATTCTGAAATTACCTTTAGTTGGATATTTGCTTAATATTAATCTCTCTAAATTCTTAGTTGATAAAAATTGTTTTTTCTTTTGATTTTTTTTATTTTAAAACCCCTTTTATTTGCTTTAATTTTCATTAAAATAAGTCTACCTAATCCCTGTGGATTCGACCTTACTTATCGCTACTACAATTATATATTTCTAAAAGCAAGTATTATTATTTGTTGGATTCGACACCTACCAAATTTTTGGCGCCGTTGCCTGGGATTGGTTTCATTTAGACATATATTGATGCCTCGTTCTTTTCATGCAGGTCAACTCCAATACGATTCTGAAATCGAGAAGACCGCTCGTAGGTTAAGAAAATAAACTAAATTACGCAACAAACAAGCTTATTTTTCTTCATCCCCTGAATCAGAATCTGCACTCAACTTGGTTGATTCATCAAGCTATTCTGAAATAGAAGGAACAATGGCCAATGAAGAAAGAACTCTAAGAGAATTGGATGCACCAAATACGAATCAACAACTGCTCTGCATTGACTACCCATCTTTGGAGGTAGCATTTGAATTAAATCTAGTTTGATTCATTTATTACCTACTTTCCATGGACTTAAGAATAAAGACCCTATAAGCATTTGAAGGAATTCCATATGGTATGTTCAAGTATGAGAACACAAGGAGTTACTGAAGAGCAGATCAAATTATGTTTTCATGTTCTTGCTAACCGATAAAGCTAAAGATTGGCTCTTTATTTACCCCCTGGTTCTGTAACTACTTGGGATAAGATGGTGAGAATGTTTCTAGATAAATTTTTCCCTGGTTTAAGAGCCACTGGCATTTGAAGGGAGATATGTGGAATAAAACAAAAAGTTACTAAGACCCTTCACGAGTATTGGGAACGATTCAAACGACTGTGTGCCAGCTACCTTCAACATGGGATTTCTTAGAAACTTCTCATCCAATATTTCTATAGGGGACTTCTACCCATGGAGAGGAAGATGATGGATGTAGCTAGTGGAGGTTCCATAGTGAATAAGACTAATCGCGATGCTAAGGAATTGATCTCCATCATGGCCGCTAATTTACAATAATTTGGCTTTAGGCAAAACACATCTTCAAGAAGGGTGAATGAGGTAGGTTCATCCTCCATTGAACATCAATTATCATATCTCAACTCTCTTGTTAAATAACTAGTTCTAGGAATTATGCAGTAAGTGAAAGCTTGTGGGATATGTGCTGCGATTGGTCACCCAACTGACATGTTCCCTACACTTCAAGATGATTCTCATGAGCATGCCAATATAGTTGGAAGGTTTCCAGACCCACCAGAAAGGAAGTATGGTCTTACTTAAATACCTATAATCCAAGATGGAGGGATCAGCCTAACCTGAACTATGGACCAAGACATCACAATTCCAGCATTTTCCAGTTGAGTAGTCTTCTTCAAAGCCATGTAAGTCCCTAGAAGAAATTGTCAAATCACTTGCAACTAATAAACAAAAATTTCAGTAAGAGACAAGAACAAGCATACAAAATTTGGAGAATCAAATGAGTCAATTGGCATCCTTAGTGAGTCGGTTAGAATCCCAAGGTAAGTTACCTTCATAAACCATTGTTAATCCAAAGTAAAATGCTAGTGCAATCACATTGAGAAGTGGGAAGAAGTTAAAGGAACCTAGTCCATTAGCACATGGAAAAGCCTTAGAGGAAGAAACTGAAAACAAGTTGTTTCTCCTTAGACTCAGAAAAACCAACCCAAAGGACTCAAAAGTGAACAACTGAAGGCATTGGTCATAAATCCTCCTTTTCCTGCTAGATTCGCTAAGTCCAAGAAAGAAGCAGAAGAGAAAGAAATTCTTGAGACATTTCGCAAGATCGAGGTAAATATTCCTTTACTTGATACAATTAAACAAGTACCTCAATATGCTAAATTTCTTAAAGAATTGTGCACCAACAAGAGAAAGCTCAAGGGTAATGAAAAGGTAAGTGTGGGGAGAATGTTTCAGATGTCCTCCAGAAAAAACTACCCCCAAAGTGAAAAGACCCAGGGATGTTTACTATCCCTTGTAAACTCGGTACCTTTAGGATTGAGAGAGCAATGTTAGATCTAGGAGCCTCAATAAATGTCATGCCTCTTTCTACTTACTCATTTTTTAATGTTGGTCCTTTGAAATAGACAAGAGTGATTATTCAACTTGTTGATAGATCTAATATATATCCTGAGGGTGTTTTAGAGGTTGTTTTGGTGCAAGTTAATGAATTGGTTTTTCCTGCAGATTTTTATGTGCTTGATATGCAAGAAGATGATCCTTCTAAATCAACATTAATTTTATTAGGAAGGCCATTTTTGAAAATAGCTAGGAAAAAATTGATGTAAATAATGGTACACTTTGATGGTGAAATTATTAAATTTAATATTTATGATGCCATAAGATATCCTAGTGATGTATCTGCTATTTTTGTCATGGACGTTATTGACTCTATAGCACAGGAAATATTTTATTTAAATGATGATGACAAGTTGAAAGTTGCACTCAACATGAATTTCACTTCTGAAGGATTGATGGGAGAATCAAAGTTTTTGTGTGATCTTGATTTGCAAGATACAATCCAAGAACTAGAATCACTAAACCCCCTGAGGTATAATTTATCTTATATTGCGTTACCTATTTCTCACACCAAACTTCTTCCTTATATTGTACAGACACCAAAATTGGAAATGAAGCATTTTCCAAATCATCTGAAGTATGTATATTTAGGAGTAGTTGAAACTCTCCCGGTGATCATTTCCAACAAAATCTCTCCCTTAGAAGAACAAAAGTTTATTCGAATGCTTAGAGAGTAGAAGAAAGCTATTAGGTGGAGTATAGCTGACATAAGAGATTGAGTCTTTCCACATGCATGCATAGGATACTGTTGGAGGAAGATTCTAAACCCTATAGAGAAGCCTAGTTTCGATTGAACCCATCTATGATGAAAGTGGTAAAGAAAGAGATCTTGAAACTCCTCGATGCCTGTATGATTTATCCAATTTCAGATAGTAAATGGGTAAGTCCGGTCCAAGTGGTTCCAAAGAAAACAAGTATAACTGTGGTTAAAAATCCTGATGGTGAGATGGTGTCCACTCGAATTCAAAACGGGTGGAGGGTTTGTATAGATTATAGAAAACTAAATGCATCAACTAGGAAATATCACTTTCCTCTTCCATTTATTGATCAAATGCTTGAACGTTTAGCGGCTCGTACTCGCTATTGTTGTCTAGATGGTTATTCAAGATTTCATCAAATTTCAGTCGCACCTGAAGACCAAGAGAAACCCACATTCACATGCACGTTTGGTACCTTTGCATACCGACGAATGCTGTTTGGGCTTTGCAACGCCCCTGCCACATTTCAAAGGTGTATGGTTAATATATTTTCATATTATGTGGAGAACATCATAGAGGTATTTATGGATGATTTTACAGTCTATGGTGATTCTTTTTATACATGTTTAACTAACTTAGAAAAAGTACTAAAAAGATGCATAAAACAAACCGTGTTTTGAACTATGAAAAATGTTACTTTATTGTTGATCAAGGTATTATTCTGGGCCATGTTGTATCTTCTAAGGGTATTGGAGTTGATAAGGCTAAGATAGATGTAATTAAATCTTTACCTTACCCCGCCATTGTGTGGGAAGTTCGCTCTTTTCTTGGACATGTAGGATTCTATCGACATTTTATCAAGGATTTCTCTAAGATCACTCAACCTCTATACCGGTTACTACAAAAAGATGTGACATTTGAATTCGATGAGCCATGAAAAAAGGCATTTGATGAGCTAAAGGATATGTTGACTTCGACACCAATCATCCAGCCCCCAGACTGGAGTCTCCAATTTGAGATCATGTGCGATGTAAGAAATCACGCAGTTGGTACCATTCTTGGGAAAATAATTGGAAGAGCCTCTCATGTCATATACTATGCTTCAAGGATGCTTGATAGTGCCCAGAGCAACTATTCAACAACAGAAAAAGAACTTTTAGTTGTTGTTTATGCTTTAGAGAATTTCATCCATACTTACTTGGCACTAAAGTGATTGTCTATTATGATCATGCAACTCTCAAATATTTTCTCTTGAAGAAGGAGGTGAAACCTAGACTCATTCGGTGGATACTCTTGTTACAAGAGTTCAACTTAGATATATGTGACAAAAAGGGTGCAGAAAACTTGGTTGCTGACAATCTCAGTAGGCTAATCACAAGTGAAGAGCCATCACAATTGCGAGAAGATTTCCCATATGAATATCTCTTTGCAGTTCAAAAGAAACCCCCTAGTATGCAGATATTATTAATTATCTAGTTACTAGAAAACTACCAGATGACTTGTCTAGAGCTCAAAAGGATAAAATCAAAAGTGATGCTAAATATTATGTCTGGGATGACCCTTATTTGTGGAAATATTATTCTGACCAAATCATTCGTAGATGTGTCTCTGAGCAGGAGATCCCCTCCATTTTAAAATTTTGTCACTTATATGCATGTGGAGGACATTTTGGTCCCAAAAGGATAGCCCGTAAGGTATTAGAATGTGGATTGTTTTGGCTTATATTGTTTCATGACTCATATATGTCTTGTAAAGCCTGTGAACAATGCCAAAGAACTAGAAACCTAGGACATAGAGATAAAATACCCTTAAACCCTATTCTTATTTGTGATATTTGATGTGTGGGGTATTGATTTCATGGGTCCTTTCCCTTATTCTTATGGTAATGTCTACATTATTCTTTATGGATTATGTTTCAAAGTGGGTAGAAGCTAAGGCTAACCAAACTGATGATGCTAAAGTTGTTGTAGACTTTGTCAAATCTCACATTTTTTTTACGTTTGGCACACCAAAGCCTATGATCAATGATTGCGAAACTCACTTTTGCAATAGAGCGATGGAAGCCTTATTCAAGAAATACCATGTTACTCACTTTGTGTCTACTTCTTATCATCCACAAACTAGCGGGAAAGTTGAGGTATCCAATAGAGAAATCAAGTTTATACTCGAGAAGATTGTCAACTCGAATAGGAAGGATTGGAGTATGTAACTCGATGACGCACTATGGGCCTACCGCACAACTTACAAGACCCCTATCGGTATGTCTCCTTATCTTTTGGTATATGGGAAGCTATGTCTTCTTCCAGTAGAGTTAGAACATAGGCCATATGGGCCGTCAAGCAATGCAACATGAAAATAGATGAGTCGGGTGTTCAAATGAAATTACAATTGCAAGAGCTAGAGGAAATTCATAATGACGCTTATGAGAGCTCAAGAATCTACAAGGAAAAAACCAAAAACTTCCATTATCATACAATTTCCAGAAAAAAATTCTCTATCGGTCAGAAAGTTCTACTTTATCACTCTCGATTGAAATTATTTCCTGGTAAATTGTGTTCTAGATGGGTCGGACCCTTTGTTGTTACTAATGTTTTTACTCATGGTGCCTTGAAATAAAACGTTTGGATACATTTAAAATATTTAAGGTCAATGGTCATCGTTTGAAACCTTTTTATGAAGTTTTTTAGGTGCATATTGTTGATCAAACCATTTTGGAGTACCCAATTTATGACAATTGAGAAGCTACGACGTCTAGCTAAAGACGTTAAAGAAAGGCTCTCTTGGGAGATAACCCAATTTTTCCTTTTCAATTTTTATTTTCGTTCTTTTTATTTTTATTTTTGATTTTTTGGAATACAATTAATTTTGTTTTCTTCTTTAGGTCAGAAGATGATTTTTTGTAACCCGTGGGCACGCTTCACAAAAGTAGAATTAATCTTAAAGTCTCTCACCATCTAGAAGATGTTTTTGTATAAGAGGTGCCCATGTCTAAACTCAACACCACTTCTGGTTTAGGAAGCAAGATTTAAATAAACTTTTTAAAATATAAATGTGCCTAATCTTTTCTTTATTTTCTCTTCTCCTTTAAAAAATACGCGCCACCAGTCATCCTCCCCGCTACACCCGACCCACGTCTCCGCTCAGTCCGAGAATCAAACCAGCGACACACAAGACCTTCACCCCCAACTCGTGACAGATATCATGGTTGATGCTCAATATTTTTAGGGGAGTTTTTACTATTATTCTTTTATGGTTTTTGAGCATCTACTTTTGATACATTGAGGACAATGTATGTATTAAGTGTGGGGGAGAGTATTTCATATATGATTTTTCTTTGAACGTAATTTTGTTTAATTTTTTTTAGAAAAAAACAAGTATGCTTTAGTTCTTGTTTGTGATTTTTCTCTTCGAAATTCCAGATTCTATCGATGTTTATCCTTATATGATTTGGATTGTTTTGAATTATCGAATTAAGTTGAAGCAAAATAGAGGATTAGCTTGAGTAGTTGAATTCTTATTTGCTACACACTGGTTGATTGAATGAAAAATGTGTGGGATTTGATACATGTTTACCCTTTATGCGAGTTTTTGGGACAATAAGCACTCATTTTCAGCATGCTCATTTCTTGATTGAGTGATTGCCATACATAGTTAATTTTTCTAGAACTTGCTTTGTTATACATGTTGAAAACAACATTTTAGAATTAGATGCATCAAGAACGATAAGGGCATCTAGGTGAAATTTTTAGCTTTCGTAAAGAGCCTACCCTAATTCTCATCCTTAGAAAGCCAATTTTGTGCCTGAGCCTTTTTGTTCGAAATTAATCATGGTACAAGCAAATATTAAATCCTTTTTTGTTAATTTCCCCTCTTTTGAACCTTGAATTGGAGGATTGTATGAGCTTCTTCACATGAGAATTCAAATTATCTTGAGAAGATCGGAAGATGTTGGAATATAGTAATTCGAGTTGCAATATCTTTCATTGAAAAAAATAAAAAAAAATAAGCAAAATTGTGCAAAGCAAAGGAAGAAAGAGAGATTGTGCAATGAAAAAAAATGTTATGTGGCTTAAAGAGAACATTTGAGATTGAGTTCCATATGGATAAAACTTCACCTAAGCCCCATTACACCCTATTTAAGACCCTGATGTTTTTATGCATTCAATTCATTGATTAGTGGTGGGGATGTGATAGGTTAGCAAGCTTATGGTAAATATCTTTCTATGTTTTGGCTTGAGAGTTTATTGACACCCTAAACACTTCGAGCGTATTGAGTTAATCCAATGTGAGGGTATTAGATCCCACTGTATTTTGATTTCATAAATATTGATGGAGTGATTATTCATGTGTGTTGGTTTACGAGAATTTCTTCTACGAATTGCTCGTTCCTTACTTGTGTCTAGATTTAGGTCTTTAAGGCATGATAATTTTCATTGTGGAAGGATGAGCAAAGGAAGAAGAAGGATTGATGTCGAGAAAAGTTATGAATTTGAACTATTGTATGCTTAAGGACAAGCATTGGTTTAAGTGTAGGGGAATTTGATAAGAAGCATATTAGCCATATATTTTATGATATTTTCCTCATATTTGAATAACTAAAATTTCTTAAATCATGGATTTTGATTATATTTCGTATTTTATGGATTAGATTGAAGATTTGGATTAAACAATTTCAAAATCCAATGAATAGCATGATCTTCACGAGATCCCCAAATTAAGGAGAAAAAATCAAAATTCAAGAAGTTGGCAAGACCATAAGAGATTTTCGTATAAGGTGTGGGCACGTTTTATTCATCCTGAGCTATCGCAAAAGAAGTCTTCAATTAAGGCGTGGGCATGCCTTACTAGTCTATATAACTCTAAATTAGGGTTATGAATTAACAAAGGAAAAAGAGTTTAATGATGGTTGGAAGACTCTTTGAATCATTCTTATCATTAGAAAAGGATAAGGTATTTAAAACCCCTATTTTTTTGGGATTTTCTTTGAGGAAACTTCCTTATCTAGAATAGGGAAATCCTTATAAAAGGGGAGCTAAGGATTTTATAGGGGGAATTAAGTTTTCTTTAGGTTTAAATTTTTCTCTAGGATTATTTATAGACTTTATCTTTATTTTCTTTTGGTGTTCTTTCAATTATGAGTGGCTAAATACTTTTGTTCCAACTGAAGGATAATTAAAGCTTTGGTTCTTCAAGGATTGTGAGATCTAAATAATTTTCATTGGTCTTTTACTTCTTCGCTATTTATATATCTTCTATTTTTATTAAGAATTATTGTCTTGATTGATTGCGCAAAGGTCCCGTTGTTCAATTATCAGGTTGATAAATTGCCATTTAGAACTTTAAATCCGTAATTGTTTAAACATTCTAATATTACTGGTAAAGTAACATAGTTGATTTTTGATTATGTTATGAAGGTTTATAATCTAGTCTAAATGAATCAAGTTTGTGTATTTGTTGGCTTGAATTGGTGGTCTCTCTAGTAGTTAATGATGTTGGTGGATTAAATCTTAAGCGCTTGTCTAGGGTTGTTCATTAACAAGGGAAATAATCAAAGAGCTTCTCTTGATTATCAAGAAACTAAGGGGAGACAATTTTTAGAGCTTGTCAATAACCATAACTAATTTAGTGAAAAGTAGAAGATTTTATTATTGCATCTATGATCAATTCTCTAAACCAATTCTGAAATTACCTTTAGTTGGTTATTTTCTTAATATTAATCTCTCTAAATTCTTAGTTGATTATAATTGCTTTTTCTTTTTATTTTTTATCAATTTCAAAACCCCTTTTATTTGCTTTAATTTTCATTAAAATAAGTCCACCCAATCCCTGTGGATTCGACCTTGCTTATTGCTACTACAATTTTATATTTCTAAAAGCAAGTATTATTATTTGTTGGATTTGACACCCACCACTTAAGGTATGTATGGTGATTACCGAATGGCACTATGTGTGCAAAACTAATAAATTCATAATAAGTTTATGAATTTTCGTATAGGCAATGTGTGTGCAAAATTAAGAAATTCATAATAAGTTTATGAATTTCCGTATGGGCACTGTGTGTGCAATACTAATAAATTCATAATAAGTTTATGAATTTCCGTATGGGCACTGTGTGTACAAAACTAAGAAATTCATAATAAGTTTATGAATTTCCGTATAGGCACTATGTATGCAAAACTAAGAGATTCATATTAAGTTTATGAATTTCCGTATGGACACTGTGTGTGCAAAACTAAGAGATTCATAATAAGTTTATGAATTTTCGTATGGGCATTGTGTGTGTAAAATTAAGATATTCATAATAAGTTTAGGAATTTTCCGTATGGGCACTATGTGTGCAAAACTAAGAAATTCATAATAAGTTTATAAATTTTCGTATCGTATTGGCACTGTGTGTGCAACCCCACGTAATTCATAATAAGTTGTGAATTACCTAATTGAAATTACGTGTGCAAACTATAGAGTTTATAATGAATTGAAAGAGTTAATTGATATTATGAATAATTGTTAGAGTATAAACTATTTTAAAATAAAAGACTAAATGCATAGTTGTGCATTTGGTAGAAATGTGCCAATAATTCTAGTTAGATGAAAGGTTAAATGCCTTTAGGATAAAAGACTAAATGCTTAGTTGTGCATTTTTTGTAGAAAAGTGACATTAATGCAAGTTAGATGCTAACTGTTTTTTTGGAAGAAAGGTGTCATTAATACAAGTTAGAAGTCTAACGGTGCACTTTTGGTATAAAGGTGCCATTAATGCAAGTTAGATGAGGAACAATGCATGTTGGCATGAAAGCATGCCATAAATGAAAAGGTATAACAGTGCATAATTGGCATGAAAGGATGTCACAAATGACAATACATAACATGTATTAACGGATATAAGGTGTCGGTCATGATAATTATAAAAGGATAAAGAAACATTGGGCACTTTGGTGCAATACACGTACATTACTTTCTCATTTAACGTGCATAAAGGAAATAAAGAATAATTTGGAAAATATACAGAATGATAGATATGTTGGACCTACTAAGAATAATTTTGATGATTGTGTGAAAGAAATATGTTTTAACGGAGAAGGATTTATCTGATCCTTATGGAGTATGCGATTAAATTGTCTTTCAATAGTCATGTGAGTTACTTATGTATAAATTGAAAACTCTTTACAATATTATGTCTCACTAAGTAAATACTTAATGTGTGTTGATTTCACGCGTAGGTAAAAGCATACACTAGCTAAGTAAGGAGTACAACAATAGCAGCAACTATCATAAATCTAAGGTTGACTCTCATCAGTAACAGTAAGACAATCATGTTTATTTTGAAAATTTGTTGGCATATAATCGAAATTAAGAAAAATACTTTGGAATGTATTTAAAGCGATAACTTTGGTAATATGTTTCAACTACTGTTTTATTGTTGTACTAAAATGTTTTGGTTTTAAATTTTGAAACAAAATTTTAAGAGTTTTACAAATGGGTGAATGTTTTTAAAAGTCATGTGACACTTATGACTTGGGTACAGAAACATATACCGGAAATGGGTGTTACAAACATTAATAATAATTAAAATTATTGTTAAGATAAACTAGTTTGTCAAATGGTAAAATTTTGTTATTAGTCTTATGCTCTAATTTGATCAATTTTAGTTTGTATACATTTTAAAATTTTAAATCATCCAAATTTGTACAATGACTACATGAATAATAAATGACTAATTTTTAACCTTTTAAATATATTGTTTAATATTATTATGAATTTTACTTTTATTATGGACGACGATACTATAAGCTTTGATAATGTCATTTAATATTCAGTTATGATTAGTTTCTTTCCCAAAATAATTGATTAATTTTTATATGTAATTTATGATCTTTATGGGGATATAAGTGAATTTTACAAACACCAGTTGATTATTAGTACTTTCTTTTTAAATTTAGAAATTTCACTACAATAGGTTAATACATTGTCAAATATATTTTTTAAATATAGTTTAAAAACAGTTGGTATTATTTTAGATTTAAATCTTAATATTTATATGATTATATTTTAAAATAAACCTAATTATTTTTTATATTTAATTCCACAAATGTATTTCATATGAGAAATCATAGATAATTTATTTAAAATTATTATTATTATATAATTAATATTATATATATTAATTTCAACAATAGTTTAAAGTAAATATTTTTTTGTCAACAACATATATTCCTTTCTTAGCACAGAGGCTAGGCGTTGCCTGAAGGTCTCAGGTTCGATCATCTTAAAAGCTATGTATTGTATTAATTTATCAAAAAGTAACTTGTTAAATTAACAATAGGATGGTCTAGCGAGATGGGACACTAGACCCATTTAGCAAATTAGGTTAGGAGGATCATCCATGCCTATGTAGTACTCGATTTGAAATTAGATACTGGTGGTTTTACAAAAAATAAATATGTGAGATGTCCCATCATCTATCGTTAATGAAAAAATAACTAACCGATGACAATAATTGCAATGCAAGTTCCTAAAAAATATGGATACAACTTAAAATGTAATATCTACTATAATTGATTGGACAATAAATTTTTTAAATGATTTAGTTATGTGGTTGTGATAAAATATTTGTCAATAATAAGGATGATATTAGTGTCTAAATTTTTGTCCATGTTATAATATTTCCTTGTTAAAAAACTTAATCACAAAATATAAAATTAATTGTGACAACTCATTAAAGTCACCACTAATATAATAATGACAGAGTTATTGTTAATATTATTGAACATTTGGTCACTAAAAACTGTAATAGGTCAGTGACTAAATTGAAAGGATTTAAAATTTTGGAGTATTAAATTGAATAAGTGTTAAAGTATAATAAATGGTTTAGAAATTGTGTTTAAGACCAATTAGTAAGAATGGAAGAATAAAAGGGCATTTTGGTCCTTTAGAGGGAAATATATTTAACATTCCTTTTAATTAGGGTATTTAAGAAAGGGAGAAAAGGGAAAGTTGAAAAATAACTAAGTTATTTTCTATTCTTCTCTCATTCTTCCCAGTTGCTCGTGCTCTCCTCCATAGCCAAAGGTAAGACTTCACCTAGCTAGTTTTTCCTTTAGTTTTTGGTTTGGTCTTGAAACCTTAAGTTATGTGTAAGCTTAAGAATGGTTAAAAAAGATTGAACTAAGAGATGGATGATTTATTTGAGATTGAAGAAAATGAGTTTTTTAATGTTATGTTGAAATATGATCTTTTATTGAGTTTACAAGTATATTTGACTTGTCAATTAATTAAATAAGAGATTAGAAGCATTGGATGTGATTAAAATCATGTTGAAAAAAGTAGAGTGAGGTAAAAGTAAGAAGCTAAATGAAATTTGTCTAAAAATCGAGGTGAAAAATGGAATATCTGGGTAAGGATATCGGTACTAGAATAACAATACAGATACTATATGTTTAAAATTGGGAAATATGATGAACAGTATCGACACTGATGCAATGAGTATCGATATTGATGTGGGTATCGATACCATGGATTCCAGAATGCAGAAATGGTATCGATACTAAAAGGTAGTATCGGTACCATAGTATATAAGTATTGATACCATGGTAGGGGTACCGATACTATTAAGACTGGAATTTTAAGATATGATGAATTTTAATAGAAATTGAAAATAACTGTACTTTTTAATTATTATTAAAAGAATAAATGTTAGAAAGTATACTAACAATTATATTGTATGTGTAATAATGGATGCTTGTGTAGATCATAACCAAGCTCTAGAGTCAAGTAAGAAAAAAGGCAAAGATAAAGTTGTTGAATAGATGGGCATATCAGGTGAGTGCATTTAATGTATGAGTTACGGTATTTGATATATTCTTATAATGTGTATAGAAATGATATTATGAATAAGTTTTAGAGTATAAACTGCTCTAAAAAGAATGAATGAAAATTAAATGCATAACAGTGCATTTCGGCATAAAAGGTGCCACTAATGAAAATCAAATGCATAACGGTGCATTTCTGCATAAAAGGTGCCACTAATTAAAATTAAATGCATAACGGTGCATTACGACAAAAAATGTGTCACTAATGAAAATTAAAGGCATAACGGTGCATTTCGACATAAAAGGTGCCACTAATTAAAATTAAAGGCATAACGGTGCATTTCAACATATAAGGTGCTACTCTGGTATTCATAAAAGATGAATAACCATTTCGACACTTCGTTGCATTGCATGTACCTTATATTCTTATTTGACATACATTGGGCAAAATAACGGATAATTGTAAAAAAATATACAGAAAAATAGGTATGGTTGGCTTACAGATAATAGTTTTAGTGACTATATGAAAGAAACTTGGTTTAACTGAGATGGTTAACTAATTTTTATGAAGTATATGATTTAGTTCGTATTTAAATAGCCATGATATGCTTATGTATTAATTGCAGTTCATTTACGTTATTATGTCTCACTAAGTAAATACTTAGTGTGTGTTGATTTTCATGCGTAGGTAAAGGCAAGACTAGCTGAGTAAGGAGTGCAGCAGCGATTATAAATCCAAGGTTGACTCATCAGTAACTGTAGACTTTTATGTCTCTTTTTGATAACTAGATGGTATGTATAATAATTTAAGATAAATGCTCTGGATTATATTAAAGTAATAGTTTTTGTAATATGTTACAACGAATGTTTTATTTTATATTAAATATTTTTTTTATTTTAATAACAAAATTTTATGGGTTTACAAATAAGAAAATGTTTTTAAAAGTTATGTGACACTTGTGACTTGTGTACGGAAACGTATATGGGAAATGAGTGTTACATTTATTAATATCAGAGCTATAGGTTTAGCCGATTCTCGGTCGAAAATGGGTTTATTTGAATTTAGAAAAAGGGTTGTATGCTATTAAGATTATTAAGGTTACTGATATGGTGTCATCAGAGTGTGATTGATATCACTCCTTACTAACTTTAGTGTTATTATTATGTATGTCCTAGTAGATATCGGAATCTTCGAACTCGTGAAGAGCGGTCGAACGAGAAAATAGAGAAGGATCAGGTAGCGAAAGCTATGAGGTGAATAGTGGTCATCAGATTCCATCCAAGAATGCTAGTGCACCGGTACATCAGGGTATGCTCGTGCCAGAGATTGGAGCATTTATTCAAGCTCTGGATTCTATCTTGACTCGATTCCAACCTCCTCAACCTCCACCTGCTCCTCTAGTACCGAGGATGTTGATCCCAAAAGAATTGAAGAGTTTAGGAGCTCTTGAGTTCCTGGGAGAAGAGGATGAAGGACAGCTGGAGGTTGACTTATGGCTAAATGATGTTATGGTAATGCTTGAAAGTCTTCAATGCTCGGATTCTGAAAAGTTGGGTGGAGTTGTATCTTTACTTTGGGGATTAGCTCGAGTATGGTGGCCAAATACTATGATGTATACACCGCCGGAACAAGTGACCTCGCAGTTCATGGAGGAATTTAAGAACAAGTATGTTGGTGAGCATTTTAGACGAACAATGTTGCTAAAGTTTATTAAATTGAAACAAGGTGTTCGAGCAGTACATGAGTACGAGGCTGAATACAACAAGTTGAGCCGTTTTAATACTGAGGTAGTTCCCTATGATAAGGCTCGACGTGATTGGCTTATTAAAGGTTTAAGGCCAAAGTTGAAAAAGATGATGTTGTCTTTGAACTTGCCTATTTTTCAAGAAGTCATAAATCAAGCCAAGTCTATTGAAAGAGCTCAATATGAGACCCTAGTAGCGGAGCAGAGTATGCAGACGGGGAAAAGGATTGGAATGCCTTCAACTCCCCATCATGCTAAGAGAGGTAAGGGCTCGAGCTCCAAATATACTGATAGAGATGGTTCTGCTGCAGCTTCGCAGAAAATAAAACAATCCCAGTCTTTTGCTGCTAGCTCGGGTATAGCATTTGGAGATAGAACTCCATATTAGATATGTGGTAGATTGCACCATGGAGTATGCAGATTTCTCATGGAGCTTGTTTCCAGTGTGGTGAGACTGTCACTTTGCCTGAAACTTTCCTAAGAAAACAGGGGATAATTTGGCGCAATCTAAAAGATCTGTGGCAGCTTTTATTAGAAGCATAGGAAGAGGTAGATCCAGAGGATAATTTGAATCAATGTCGCAAAAAGAGACTCGGGGAGTCGCTAGAATTTACAACAATAATGAGGATCAGGATGACTAAAAAATTATCACAGGTACATTTCATCTTTTTGATGAACCAGTGTTTGTTTTAGTTGACCCTGGTTCTACACACTCATACATTAGTACAAAGTTGTTTAGAGCTAAAGAATTCCTTTAGAACCAATTGTTAGTGACATGATAGCGGTAAACCCTATATGCCACAATGTAAGAGTAACTTGGGTATGTAGAAAATACTCGATAAAGATTCAAGGTATTATATTCCCGACAAACTTAATGGAGATACCTTTCGATGAGTTTGAAATCATTTTGGGCATGGATTGGTTGTCTCCACATCATGGATGGGTTGATTGTCGCAAGAAGCTATTATTTTTTAAGGTTGCGGAAGGCTCCGAATTTTTAGTGATCGACGAAAAGCGAAATCACCATCCAATGTAATATCAGCCATGACTGTAAGAAAAATGATGGCAAAAGAGTTTATAGCTTTCCTAGATAACATGATAGAGACTCGAGTAGCGGAAGTGAGAATAGATAATATTCCCACGGTTGGGGAGTTTTCGGATGTTTTTCCCAAGGAGTTATAGGGATTACCTCCAACCACGAGGTGGACTTTTAGATTGAGATTTACCCAGGTACCGAACCTGTTTCTATGGCTTCATATCGAATGGCTCCAACGGAGTTAAGAGAATTAAAAGCTCAATTGCAAGAGCTACTCGATAAGGGATTGTGAGACCAGTGTTTCTCCTTGGGGAGCACCTGTTCTTTTTGTGAAAAACAAGGATGGATATATGCGATTATGCATCAACTATCGCCAGTTAAATAAAGTGACAATAAATAATAAATATACTCTTCCGAGGATTGATGATATATTTGATCAACTGAAAGGCACAACAGCGTTCTCTAATATAGACATGAGGTCGGGGTACCACCAATTAAAGATATAAGAGGATGATATTTCAAAGACAACTTTTCGGACCCGGTATGTGTAATACCCCAAATATCAGGTCAGTGATTATTTGAAAGGATATAAAAATTTGGAGGATTAAATTGAATAAATTATAAAGTATAAGAAAATGATTAGAAATTGTGTTTAAGACCAAATAGTAAGAATGGAAGAATGAAAGGGGTATTTTGGTCCTTTAAAGGGAAATGAACTTAAAATTTATTTTAATTAGGGTATTAAAGAAAAGGGGAAAAGGGGAAAGTTGAGAAAACTACACTAAGCTATCTTCTCTCCTTATTTCCCGTGACAGTGCTCTCCTCCATAGCCAAAGGTAAGGCTTCATGTAGCTAGCTTTTCCTTTCGTTTTTGGTTTGTTCTTGAAACATTGAGTGTTATAGAGGCTTAAGGAAGGGTAAAATAGGATTAAAACTAAGAGATGAATGATTTATTTGAGATTGAAGAAAATGAGTTTTTGAATGATATGTTGATAAATGAGTTTTTATTGAGGTTACTAGTATGTTTTACTTGTCAAAGAATTAAATATAAGATTAGAAGCCTTGGTTGTGATAAAAACATGTTAGAAAAAGTAATATGATTTTTTGTTTGAGATGTTCTTTAGAAAATTTAGATGTTATAAGAAGCTAAATGGAGGAAATTTAGTTGGGTTAAGTGATGTTAAGTTTAAGAGTATTGTTTACTGTAAACGTAAGAGAATTAAACGAAAATTTAGTGAAAATCGAGTTGAAAAATGGAAAATCTAGGTAGGGGTATCGGTATTGGAAGAACAGTACCGATATTATAGGTTTAAATTTAAAGAATTACGATGAACAATATTGATACTGATTCAATTCGTACGATATTGATATGGGTATCGATACTAAGAGAAAGGTATCGATACCATGGATTCTAGAATGCAAAAATGGTATCGATATTGAAAGGAGTATCGATACCATAGTATAGAAGTATCGATACCATGGTAGGAGTACTGATACTATTGAGCTTGGAATTGTAACATAGGTTGAAATTGTAATAGAAATTGAAATTAATAGTACTTTTGAGTATTATTAAAGTATAAATGTAAAGGAATATACTAGCATTGGTATGGTATGTGTCTTTAATGGATGCTTGTGTAGATCATAACCAAGCTCCTGAGTCTAGCAAGAAAAATGCCAAAGATAAAGTTGTCGAATAGCCATACATCACTATAGCTTATTAGCGAGGCTTATCAGGTGAGTGCATTTAATATATTTATGTGAGATGAGGAAGTCTCGCAATGAGTCAACTTAGAATGTTTTGATTTAATGTATGTTTTACAGTATTTAATATACTTTCATTATGTGTATGAAAATGATATTATGAATAAGTTTTAGAGTATTAACTGGTCTAAAATGAATGAATAATAAAAATACATAACGATGCATTATTGGCAGAAAGGTGCCATAAATGAAAATGCATAATGGTGCATTATTTGCAGAAACGTGACATAAATGAAAATGCACAATGGTGTATTATTGGCAGAAAGGTGTCATAAATGAAAATGCATAACGGTGCATTATTGGCAGAAAGGTGTCATAAATGAAAATGTATAAAGGTGCATTATTGGAAAAAGGTTCCATAAATGAAAATGCATAACAGTTAATTATTGACAGAAAGGTGCCATAAATGAAAATGCGTAATGGTGCATTTTGGTAGAAAGGTGCCACTCTTGGTTTAACTGAAAAGGTTTTAAATGATTCTCATGAAATATACGAATTATTTTGGATTTTGTTAGTCATAATATGCTTACGTTTGAATTGTAGTTCAATTACAATATTATTCCTTATTAAGTAAATACTTAACATGTGTTGATTTCATGCGTAGGTAAAAGCAAAGACTAGCCGAGTAAGGAGTGCAACAGCAACAACATCTATCATCAATCTAAGGTTGAGTCTTTAGTAATAGTAGGACAATCATGTTTATTTTGAAAATTAGTTGGCATGTAATTGAAGTTAAGAAAAAAATGCTCTGGAATGTATTTAAGTTATAACTTTGTAATAGTTTACAACAAATGTTTTGCCTTATATTAAAAATATTTTGTTTTAAAATTTTGTTATGAGTTTTACAAATAAGTAAATGTTTCTAAAAGCCATGTGACATCTGTGACTTGTGTACGGAAACGTATACAGGAAATGGGTGTTACATTTATTGGTACCATAGCTATAGGTTAGGTCGATTCTTGGTCAAATCCGGTTTTATTTGAAATTAGAAAAAGGGATTACGTGTATTAAGATTGTTAAGGTTACTGATATGGTGTCATTAGAGTGTGATTGATTACACTCTTTAGTAACTGTAGTGATATTATTATGTATGTCCTAATAGATGTCAGAATCTTCGAACTCGCGAAGAGCGGGTGAACAAGAAATTAGAGAAGGAACTGGTAGTGAACGTTACGAGGCTAATAGTGAACAGGTGATTCCAATTGAAAATGCTAGTGCGTCAGCACATCATGGGATGACGGTGCCTGAGTTTGGAGCTTTTATGCAAGCTCTCGACGCCATATTGGCCCTATTTCATCCTCCTCCACCTCCTCTTACTCCTCCTGCACCAAGGATGTTGATCCCAAAAGAGCTGGAGAGTTCCAGGGACAAGAGGATGAGGGTCCTATGGAGGTTGACTTATGGTTAATTGATGTTATGGTAATGCTTGAAAGCCTTCTCTGCTTGGATTTGGAAAAGCTGAGTGGAGTTGTATCTTTACTTAGAGGATCAGCGTAACACCCCCACCCGTACCCGACCCGGATACGAGTCTGAAGCGTCATATTGACTTTTCAAACTTTGACACTTAAAGAAAAACAGTAAATTTTAAACTTTCATTAAAACAAAATACGTTAATTTACATAAAAGAGACCACAAAATACAAAATTGTTCAGAGCATTCGTAATTAACAACTTATTAAATGCCAACACTGTATACACAACCAAAATACCTACTTTGTCAATTACTTCTGATCTGATCTTTTAGTAGTGATGTTGTCCTTGCCACTTCTATTACTGCTCTTCTTACTTCTTGGTACCTACGTGTAAATCACTTACACGCTATGTTATAGACTTAGTGAGGCATAATATAAATATACAGATATAACAATCCATTCATGAACATGCATTCTTACCATATGATCATGACCTCTTAATTTGCATGCATATGTTACACTATAATATATATTATGGTGCCATGCACATATAAAACATATATTCTTATGCTAATTCCAATTTAATTTATCTTTGGATTGCCCATGTACATTATTTAGAACAGAAGGTACGCGAGTACGCTGAGGTTGTGCACATGGGCTTAATTATAAATAAACTTCTCATTTCATATATCTTTCATCACTGTCCATGTAAACACATAAGTCACTTCATATGATCATTTCCATTATTTCACATATCTGGAAGGATTCTCTGATAATGGTATTCATTCATATAATATCATGTTAAATCATAAATGAAAAATGCATGGAATCACTATAACGTTAACACATATATATGTATTCATGTGCGTGAATATTGAATCATAAATTCACTGCTAAGAGATAGACTTATCGCAAGTCTTATCTCAATTCTATTTCATCTAGGATATACACTCACCTTGTCCTTGCTTGTTTTGACTTGATCCTAATCCTTCGTTTGTTCCAGAACGAAATTACGTTCTATATCTACATAGTAATACATTGATACTAATCAATATACTAATTAATATATTCTAAACTATCACTCCTTAGGCTAAAAAGAAAGCTATTTTCATCTCTTAATGAAGGTATGCATCGATGCACTACACCATGTATCGATGCATCCCTTGATGGGTGCATCGATGCACTATCTATGCATTGGTACATAAATCCCATTCGATGTTTGTATTTTAAGGGGGTGCATCGATGCACTACTTGTTCATCGATGCACTACTTGTTCAACGATACACTGATGATATTCAATGTTTTTATTTTAAAGGAGTGCATCAATACACTTCATGTGCATCGATACACCTTGAAAATTTCTTGGATTTTACCCTTGATACATCGGTACACATTGAATGTGCATCGATGCACATAGCCCAGAAATGTTATTTTAGCACGAAAATCTCTTCATAATCTTCTCAACACTTTATATTTCCCCTCTTTTTATATCCTTAACTTGCATACACCTACTTAAACTAATTAATATCCATTCAATACCTCTTAAACTTAAAAATCCAATCCTCCACATAGATTTCAAGAATCTCCCTCAATTTCCAACATGTTCTAAATCTAATTCTAACACTTCGTATGTCTTAATTAAGTCGATGACAAGTCAAATTCAACCTCTGATTCCAAATATGAACTCTATTTCAAGATTTCATTTAAGAACTCCTAATCTTTATTTCTTCCTACACCCTTCATCTTGTTGTTTTAAAGTAAATTAAGCTTTCCTTAAGCTTAATTATCATCTAAGGATCAAAATCAAACTTAAATTTCAATTAACAATCAGCTTATGAGAAATCTCACATTCGCAATGAGTCTTCACGTTGGGAGAAAAGAAGAGAAGAACAGAACTCTAGAAGCTTATGTGTTTCTCTATTAACTCCATGTGGAAACATATATAACCATAACAATTAAATTATTTCCCTTGTCAATGACTATTTTGTCCTTCTATTCCTCATTCTTTCCAATTTGATCCTATACCACATTTTTCATATAAGTCCTTAATTGTTCAATTATTATACTTTAATTACCAAATTTGAAACTTTACAATTTAGTCATTAACCTGGTATTGAGGATGTTACAAATCTTCCCCCTAAAAAATTCATCCTCGAATTGTCATTACGCGAAGAGATAGGGGTACTAAATCTTCATGTCCTCTTCACGTTCCCACGTTGCTTCCTCTATCTTGTGATTTCTCCACAAGACTTTAACTAATGGAATAGTCTTGTTTCTTAACTGTTTAACTTCATGAGTTAAGATTGAACCGGTTCTTCCTCATATGTTATCTGGCTGAATCTCGATCTCTTCTGGAGTCACAATATGAGAGGGATCATATCAATACTTCTGAAGCATTGAGACATGAAAGACATCATGAATTTTCTCCATTTCAGGTGGAAACTCTAATTGATATGCCATTGATCCAACTCTTTTTACAATCTCGTAAGGTCCAATGAATCGAGGACTCAACTTTCCTCTTCGGTTAAACCTCAAAACCTTCTTCCAAGGAGACACTTTGAGAAACACTTTATCTCCAATTTGATATTCGATCTCTTTTCTTTTTAGATCCACGTATGATTTCTGTCTATCAGCTGCTGCTTTGAGATTACTTTGAATTACTTGAACTTTTTCTTCCACTTCTTGGATCAACTCAGGACCTAGAATTTCTTTGTCTTTAAGATCGAACCAATTTAGGGCGTACGACATCTTCTTCCATAAAGAGCTTCATAAGGTGTCATTTTGATGCTTGATTGATAACTATTATTGTACGCGAATTCAGCAAGAGGCAAGTACCTTTCCCATGATCCCTTGAACTCGATAACACAAGCTCTCAACATATCCTCCAAAATTTAGATTGTTCTCTCGGATTGTCCATCGGTTTGAGGATGAAATATTTACTAAAGTTTAACCGAGTTCCCAACTCTTTATGTAATGATTTCCAAAACCATGAAGTAAATCTAGGATCGATCCGAAATAATAGAAACAGGTACACTATGTAAACGTATAATTTCCCTGATATACAACTCGGCATACTTATCCAAGGTAAAGTCAACTCGGACCGGAATAAAATGAGCTGACTTAGTCAATCTATCTACAATCACCCAGATGGAATCTCTTTTATTCAGAGTCAAAGGTAACCCGTTACAAAATCCATTATTACATTCTCCCATTTCCACTGAGGAATAGACATTGGTTGCAATAATCTTGACGGAACCTGATGTTCAGCTTTGACTTGCTGACACGTTAAACATTTGCATACGAATCCCGTAATGTCCCTCTTCATTCCAGGCCACCAATATCGACTCTTGAGATCCATATGCATTTTATTTCCTCCCAGATGCATAGTCAATGGACTACAGTGAGCTTCCGTTAACAAGTTTTTTCAACTCATCATCATATGGAATCACTAGCCTCCCTTGATAATATAGGTTCCCATCAACTTTCATTTCATAATCTGTAACCTCTTCATTCCTTATCTGCTATAACTTCTTTATACACTTTTCATCTCTAGCTTGCAATTCTTTAATTCGATCTAGCCATGATGGCTTGAGAGTCAATTCTGTACATATGGCACCGTCTCCTCTTAACGATAGTCTGACATCCACAGCTCGTAAGGCTGCAAACGTCTTTCGGTTTAAGGAATCTGCTACCACATTCACTTTCCCTGGATAGAAATCGATCACTACATCATAATCTTTTAAGAATTACACTCATCGTCTCTTTCTTAAATTTAACTCCTTTTGGGTCATCAAATATTTCAAACTCTATGATCTGTATACAAATAGCATCGTTCACCATACAAGTAGTGATGCCAGATCTTAAAGCAAATACTACTGCAGCCATCTCCAGATTGTGCATGGGATAATTCTTTTCGTGCGGTTTTAGTTGCCTCGATACATACGCTACCACTTTACCCTCTTGCATTAGCATGCATCCCAGGCCATTATGAGACGTGTCACTATACACTACGAAGTTCTTGCCAGACTCAGGTTGAATCAACACTGGAGCTTCTGTCAAAATCTTCTTTAGCCTTTCAAAACTCTCTTGGCACTCTGGAGTCTACACAAATTTTACCTCTTTCATCAATAATTTAGTTAGGGGTAATGTTATTATCGAAAAGTTTTTAACAAACCTTCGGTAATAACCAGCTAACCCCAGAAAACTCTGAACTTCTGACACATTCTTTGGAACTTCCCACTCTAAAATGGCTTTAATATTTTGGGGATCCACTCGAATTCCTTCTGCAGAAATTACCTGTCCAAGGAACGTCACTTCCTTCAACCAGAATTCACATTTGGAGAGTTTAGCATAAAGCTTCTTTTCTCTCAAAATTTGTAAAACAATCTTAAATATGAACTATGCTCTTCTTCTGACTTTGAATACACTAAAATATCATCGATGAACACCACTACGAATCGATCAAAGTAGGGTTGAAATATTCTGTTCATAAGATCCATAAAAGCAGTTGGAGCATTTGTAACTCCAAACGACATAATGATAAACTCATAGTGACCATAGCTCGTTCTAAATGTTGTCTTTGGAATATCTTTATCTTGAATCTTCAATTGATGATAACCAGAACATAAATCAATTTTTGAAAACACTGAAGCTCCCTTTAACTGATCAAATAAATTGCCAATTCTGGGGAGAGGATATTTGTTCTTGATGGTCACTTTATTAAGTTGCCTATAATCAATGCAAAGATGCATAGATCCATCCTTATTTTTGACGAACAAAACTGGAGCTCCCCATGGTGAGACACTCGGTCTGATAAACTATTATCCAATAATTCTTGTAATTGGATCTTTAATTCTTGTAACTCTTTTGGGGCCATTCTGTATGGTGACATGGAAATAGGTGTAGTTCCCGGTATTACATCAATATGAAATTCTACCTCTCTGTCTGGAGGCAACCCCGATAACTATGCAGGAAAAAACGTCAAAAAACTCTCTAACTATAGGAATTTCTTCAATCCCCTTCTCTTTTGCTCTCACATCCAGTACACTAGCAATAAACCCTTGGCATCCCTGTAGCAATAACTTCTTTATCGACATCACTGATATTACATTAGCCAATGGGTTCCATCCTTCACTAAATACAATAACTTCTATATGTTCTAAACTTCTCAACGTTACTCTTTTCAGTCTACAGTCAACATTAGCATAGTAACGATATAACTAGTCCATTCCCAATATCACCTCGAATTCGTCAAAAGATAATTCCATCAGATTAGCAGGGAATTCAATTCCCTTAATCCGTATGGGACACCCTCGACACACCATATTGACTCAAGCACTGTGTCCTAACGGATTAGTCACTCTTACCTCAGTGCTAGTAGATTCTAACAGAATATTCAATTCTTTCACTAACTTACTATAAATGTAAGAATATATAGACCCCGAATCAATCAATACAAACACATTTTATCATACAAATGAAAGATACCTACTATTATCTCTAGGTCATCTCTATCCTCGCTAGTCTTGAGATTATACACACGAGTTGTAGAACGTATCTCTTGTGGAGCTGATGACTCTGATTGACTTCTTCTCTGCATCTACCTCTTCCTCTCTAGGTAATCGAGGAAGACCTCTCTGACTGAGCAGATTCACCAGCTAACATGGGACAATCCCAAACAAAATGTCCAGTGTCCCCATATTTAAAACAGGCTCCAGAAATTATCCTACATATCCCCAAATGGTTCCTTCCACAATGTAGACATTGTCTGACTTGGCTTTGGTTAGATCTCCCAGCTCCAAATCCCACTAACTGTGTCTGTCGACCCCTCATCTAATTTGATCCCCTTGCAGAAGAT
Source organism: Hibiscus syriacus (assembly GCF_006381635.1). Lineage (NCBI taxonomy): Eukaryota > Viridiplantae > Streptophyta > Magnoliopsida > Malvales > Malvaceae > Hibiscus > Hibiscus syriacus. Next base: position 3,431,221 of record NW_024062770.1, read on the forward strand.
GTAACTGACTCTGATCTCGCTTGGGGTCGAGAACTCATATCTTTGCCCCTTTTTGATGGTGCACCCAATATTTTCAAAGTCTGAACTCAGAAATCTCCGAACCTCTCTTTTTGAGCTCTTTCCAGAGCTTTAGCACGGTTCACCACTTCCTGAAATGAGGATAGATTTAACACAATTAACATTTCCTTCAGTCATAGACGTAAACCTCAACGAACCAATCACAAATATCCTTTTCTGTAGGAATAAACTTGACAGCAAAGCAACTCAACTTGTTAAATTCACACTCGTATTCATAAACTGTACGGTTACATTGCTTCATATTCATGAACTCTTGTTTCATCTGCCAAATAAATTGATCTCCGATATATTTATGCTTGAACTCTTCTAAGAATAAAGACCAAGTTACTTGATCACCTGGCATTCTCAATGTAATGTTGGTCCACCAAATCCTTGCTTGCCCTCGGAGAAAAGAGACTATTCCATCCAGCCGCTCTGGATCGGAACAATGAAGTCCCTCAAGAATGATTTTTACGTCATTAAGCCAAAGGTCCACAGTAACAGGACCTTCTTCGGCTTCACCTCTAAACTCTAGTGCTCCTAATCCCTTCAACTCCTTTGCAACATTTATTCATGGAGTTGAAGTAACAGAAGGTTGGAAACGCGCCAATACCGCGTCCAGTGTTCTGAAAAACACATCTTGATCACTTACAGGCACTCCAGAGGGTGCCTGATCTTCACTCTGCCTGGCCAGGGCAGATGAATTACTACTTTCAGCGGGCCTATCGTCTCTCACTTTACTTCTAGAGCTACCACGTCCAGAAATCTATAAAAACATTCTCATATCGTTCTATCAGCAAAACAACATACTTACTATTATATCATATCAGAAGTTTTCGCTATTTTGTTGACATGTATACCTTATGGGACACTCTAGACTTCGGTTTATGTTGAGAATCGACTAAACCGTAGCTCTGATACCATTAAATATAACACCCCCAACCCGTACCCGACCTGGATACAAGTCTGAAGTGTCACATTGACTTTTCAAACTTTGACACTTAAAGAAAAATAGGAAAATTTTAAACTTTCATTAAAACAAAATATGTTAATTTACATAAAAAGACCCCAAAATATAAAATAGAGCATTCGTAATTAACAACTTATTACATGCCAACACTCTATACAAAACCAAAATACCTACTTTGTCAATTACTTCTGATATGATCTTTTAGTAGGGATGTTGTCCTTACCACTTCTATTACTGCTCTTCTTGCTTCTTGGTACCGACGTGTAAATCACTTACACGCTAAGTCATAGACTTAGTGATGCATAATATAAATATATAGATATAACAATGCATTCATGAACATGCATTCTTACCATATGATCATGACCTCTTAATTTGCATGCATCTGTTACAATATAACATATATGATGGTGCCATGCACATATAAAACATATATTCTTATTCTAAGTCCACTTTAATTTATCTTTGGATTGCCCATGTACATTATTAAGAATAGAAGTTACGCGAGTACGCTGAGGTTATGCACAATGCTATCACTACAGCTCGAATAAAGTCCCACTGGGGGCACTGAATATTTGTCCCGAATGACCACTATGTCCCGAAGGACCACTGATAATCCTTCGACTCTTGGCATGCCAATTATACCTACAGCTCTCATATTAAATAACATGGGCTTAATTATAAATACATTTCTCATTTCATATCTCTTTCATCACTATCCATGTGAAAACATAAGTCACTTCATATGATCATTTCCATTATTTCACATACCTGGAAGGATTCTCTGATAATGGCATTCATTCATATAATATCATGTTAAATCTTGAATGAAAAATGCATGTTAACACATATATATGTATGCATGTGCGTGAATATGGAATCATAAATTCACATATAAGAAATAGACTTATCGCAAGTCTTATCTCAATTCTATTTCATCTAGGATATACACTCACTAGGCCTTGCTTGTTTTGACTTGATCCTAATCCTTCGTTTGTTCCGAAACGAAATTACGTTATATATCTACATAGTAATACATTGATACTAATCAGTATACTAATTAATATATTCTAAACTATCACTCCTTAGGCTAAAAAGAAATCTATTTTTATCTCTTAATGAAGGTATGCATCGATGCACTACACCATGTATCGATGCATCCCTTGACGGGTGCATCGATGCACTATCTATGCATTGAGACATAAATTACATTGATGTTTGTATTTTAAGGGTCAATACACTGATGGCATTCAATGTTTTTATTTTAAAGGAGTGCATCGATACACCTTGAACAATTTCTGGGATTTTACCGTTGATGCATCGGTACACATTGAATGTGCATCAATGCACATAGCCCATAAATGTTATTTTAGCACGAAAATCTCTTCATAATCTTCTTAACACTTTATATTTCCTCTCTTTTTATATCCTTAACTTGCATACACCCATTTAAACTAATTAATACCCATTCAATACCTCTTAAACTTAAAAATCCAATCCTCCACATAGATTTCAAGAATCTCCCTCAATTTCCAACATGTTCTAAATCTAATTCTAACAATTCGTATGTCTTAATTAAGTCGATGACAAGTCAAATTCAAACTGTGATTCTAAATATAAACTCTATTTCAAGATTTTATTCAAGAACTCCTAATCTTTAATTCTTCCTACACCCTTCATCTTGTTGTTTTAAAGTAAATTAAGCTTTCTTTAAGCTTAATTATCATCTAAGGATGTATTTCTCTCTTCACTCCACGTGGAAACATATTTAACCATAACAATTAAATTATTTCCTTTGTCAATGACTATTTTTTCCTTATATTCCTCCTTTTCCAATTTGATCATACATCACATTTTTCAAATAAGTCCTTAATGTTCAATTATTATACTTTAATCACCAAATTCTAAAACTTTATAATTTAGTCACTAACATGGTATTGAGAATGTTACAATCAGCTCGAGTATGGTGGTTAAATACTACGATGTATGCACCACCGGAATAAGTGACCTGGTAGTTCTTCATGGAAGAATTCAAGAACAAGTAGTGGGTGAGCAGTTTAGATGGGCAATGCTGCTAAAGTTCCTTAATTTGAAACAAGGTGATCGAGTCGTCCATGAGTTTGAGGCTGAGTACAATAAGCTGAGTAATTTTTCTACCAAGGTAGTTCCCAATGACAAGGCTTAACGTGATTGGTTCATTAAAGGTTTGAGGCCAAATTGAAAGAGATGATGTTGGCTTTGAACTTGCCTAGTTTTCTAGAAGTCATAAACCGAGCCAAGTCTATTGAAAGAGCTCAAGAGGAGACCCTAGCAGCGGAGAAGAGTATGCGGATGGGGAAAAGAGTTGGAACGCCTTCAACTCGAGTATGTAAAAATATCCTATAAAGATTCAAGATTGTGTTTTCAAAAAACTTAATGGAGTTGTCTTTCAATGAGTTTGAAATCATTTGGGCATGGATTTGTTGTCTCCCATCATGGATGGGTCGATTGTCGCAAGAAGCAATTATTTTTAAAAGATACAGAAGGCTTAGAAATCATAGTGATCGGTGAAAAAGTGAAATCACCATCCAATGTGATATAAGCCATGACTAGAAGGAAAATGATGTCAAAAGGGTATATAGTATTCCTAGCTAATGTGATAGACACTCAAGTATCGAAAGTGAGAGTGGATGATATCCCCACGGTTAGGGAATTTTCGGATGTTTTTCCCGAGGAGTTACCTGAATTACCTCCAGATCGCGAGGTGGAATTCAAGATTGAGGTTTATCCGGGTACCAAACCTGTTTCTATTGCTCCATATCGAATGGATCCAATGGAGTTAAGAGAATTAAAAGCCCAATTGAAAAGTACCTGATAAGGGATTTGTGAGACCCAGTGTTTCTCCTTGGGGAGCAACTGTGCTATTTGTGAAAAAAAGGACGGGTCTATGCGATTATGCATTGACTACTGTCAGTTGAATAAAGTAACGATAAAGAATAAGTATCCTCTTCCGAGGATTGATGATATATTCGATCAACTGAAGGGCATAACAAAGTTCTCTAAGATAGACATGAGGTCGGGATACCATCAATTAAAGATAAAAGAGGATGATATTTCAAAGATAGCCTTTCGGACTCGGTATGGACACTACGAGTTTATGGTAATGCCATTGGATTGACTAATGCTCCTGCAACATTTATGGACTTGATGAACCGAGTATTCCAACCTTATTTGGATCGATTCGTTATAGTCTTTATAGATGATATTTTGGTATATTCCAAGTCAAGAGAGGAAACGTAATGCTCATATTCGAGTGGTTCTTCAAACACTTCAAGAGAAGAAGTTGTATGCAAATTGTCCAAGTACAAATTTTGGTTATCTGAGATTTCTTTCCTTGGTCATATAGTCTCCGCAGAAGGCATAAGAGTATATCCCAAAAAGATTCAAGCTATAATGGATTGTCAACCCCCAAAGAATATCCCATAAGTTCAGAGTTTCTTGGGGCTTGCTGGTTATTATAGATGGTTCATGAATAACTTCTCAATGTTAGCTTCGCCACTAACTAAGTTATTATGAAAAGATGTTCCTTTTGTTTGGACGGAGAAATGCCAACAAAGTTTTTAAATGTTAAAGAGAATAGTAACAGAGGCCCTAGTTCTCGTACAACCTGAGTCGGGTAAAGACTAAGTAGTCTTTAGTGGTGCTTCTCATAATGGGTTAGGATGTGTACTCATGCAAGATGGAAAATTTGTGGCTTATGGCTCAAGACAGTTGAAAAATCATGAGAAAAATTACCCGACACACGATTTGGAATTGGCAGCGGTCGTGTTTGCCTTAAAAATTTGGTGTCATTATCTATATAGTGAGCGATACCATATTTATACGGATCACAAAAGTCTAAAGTACTTGCTGACTCAGAAAGAGCTGAATTTGAGAAAGAAAATATGGATCAAACTTTTAAAAGACTATGATTTGATCATTGATTATCATATCATAAAGGCTAATATGGTAGCGGATACACTTAGCCGAAAGACTTTTAACGCTTTCTAAGCTTTGGATGCGCAAATGTATTTAAAGGAAGATGGTTCCTTGTTTATTGAACATATGTTAAAGTCGATGCTTTTGGATCGGGTAAAAGAGCTGCAAGTTCAAGATGAGAAATACTTGGCATGAATGGCGCAAGTAGAAAAATGAGAGGTCAAAGACTTTGAAATGAAGGCTGATGGATGTTTATATTATCGTGGAAGACTTTGCATTCCTGATAATGAGGAATTAAAGAAAAATATTCTTTCCAATGTACACTATAGTCATTTGATGATGCACTCAGGCAAGGATAAGTTGTATCGGGATTTAAAGAGTCGTTATTGGTGGCCTGGCATGAAAAGAGTTGTATCGAAGTTTGATATAGTCCTTTGATGATGCACCCAGGCGTAGATAATTGTATCAGGATTTAAAGAGTCGTTATTGGTGGCTTGACATGACAGCAAGTGAAAGCTAAACATCAAGTGTCATATGGATTGTTACAACCTATATTCATTCCTGAGTGGAAGTTGGAACGATTCACAATGGATTTTGTTTCGGGGTTACCTTTGTCACCAGGTAAAAAGGACTCGATATGGGTAATTGTAGACATATTGAACAAGACAACTCACTTTATTTCAGTTCTGGTAGATTACTCAATAGATAAATATGCGGAATTGTATATAAAAGAAATTGTTCGGCTGTATAGAGCACCTATATCGATAATGTCTGATCGAGACCCAAGGTTTACTTCAAGATTTTGGAAGTCCTTACATGAGACATTGGATACTCGTTTGAATTTTAGCACAACTTTTCATCCTCAAACAGATGGGCAGTCAAAACAAACTATTCAGATATTAGAGGATATACTAAGGGCATGTGTAATTGAGTTTAAAGGATCTTGGGAAAGGTATTTACCTTTAGCGGAATTTGCTTAAAATAACAGTTACAAATCAAGTATTAAGATGGCCCCATATGAAGCTTTGTATGGGAGGAAGTGTAGAACACCATTAAATTGGTTTGAACTAAAAGATCGAGACATAGTTGGCCTGAATTTGATGAAAGAAATGGAGAAGAAAGTGAAAGTTATCCAGTATAATCTAAAGATAAACTCCGATCGACAAAAGTCTTATGCAGATTTAAAAATAAAAGAAAATGAATTTAAGTAGAGAGGTATTTTTGAAAGTGTCGCCTTGGAAGAAAGTATTACGGTTTGGATGCAAAGAAAAGTTGAGTTTGAGATTCATTGGACCTTATGAGATTTTGAAAAGGGTCAGACCAATAGCTTATCTGCAATTTTTGCCTCCGAATATGGATAAGATCCATAATGTCTTTCATGTGTCGATGCTCAAAAGGTATCGATCAGATCCATCCCATATTATCACACCAGAGGAAATAGAGATCCGACCAGATTTAACGTATGAGGAAGAACCAGTGCGGATCTTAGCTCGAGAAAGTAAAGAACTACGTAACAAGAATATTCCTCTAGTTAAAGTACTTTGGTAGAATCATAAGATATAAGAAGCTACTTGGGAAAAAGAGGAGGACATGGGGAAGCAGTTTCCACACCTCTTTGTATTAGGTACTTCTTTAAATTCGAGGACAAGTTTTCTTAAGGGGGAATTGCAATACCCCAAGTATCAGGTCAGTGAATATATTGAAAGGATTTAAAATTTGGAGGATTAAATTGAATAAATGGTAAAGTATAAGAAAATGATTTAGAAATATGTTTAAGACCAATTAGAAAGAATGGAAGAATGAAAAGGGTATTTTGGTCCTTTAGAGGGAAATAGATTTAAAATTTATTTTAATTAGGGTATTAAAGAAAATGAGAAAAGAGGAAAGTTGAAAAAAATACACTAAGCTATTTTCTCTCCCTCTTTCCCGTAACAGTGCTCTTCTCCATAGCCAAAGGTAAGGCTTCATCTAGATAGCTTTTCCTTTCGTTTTTGGTTTGTTCTTGAAACATTGAGTCTTATAGAGGCTTAAGGAAGGGTTAAATAGGATTAAAACTAAGAGATGAATAATTTATTTGAGATTGAAAAAAATAAATTTTTGAATGATATGTTGATATATGAGTTTTTTTTATTTAGGTTTACTAGTATTTTTATTTGTCAAAGAACTAAATAAAAGATTGGAAGCCTTGGATGTGATTTAAAATATGTTAGAAAAACTAGTATGATTTTTGGTTTGAGATGTTCTTTAGAAAATTTGGATGTTATAAGAAGCTAAATGGAGGAAATTTAGTTGGGTTAAGTGATGTTAAGTTTAAGGGTATTGTTTAATGTAAAAGTACGAGAATTAAACAAAAATTTGGTGAAAATGGAGCTAAAAAATGGAAAATCTGGGTAGGTGTATCATTACTGGAAGAACAGTACCGGTACTGTAGGTTTAAATTTGAAGAATTACGATGAACAATATCGATACTGATGCAATTAGTATCGATACTGATGTGGGTATCGATACTAAGAGAAAGGTATCGATACCATGGATTCTAGAATGCAGAAATGGTATTGATACTGAAAGGGAGTATCGGTACCATAGTATAGAAGTATCAATACCATGGTAGGGGTATCAATACTATTGAGCCTAGAATTGTAAGATATACTGAAATTGTAATAGAAATTGAAATTAATAGTAGTTTTGAGTATTATTAAAGTATAAATGTTAGGGAATATACTAACATTGGTATGGTATGAGTCTTTAATGGATGCTTGTGTAGATAATAACCAAGCTCCTAAGTCTAGCAAGAGAAAGGGCAAAGATAAAGTTGTCGAATAGTCGGACATCACTACAGCTTATTAGCGACGCTTATCAGGTGAGTGCATTTATTGTATTTATGTGAGATGAGAAAGACTCGTAATGAGTCAACTTAGAATGTTTTGATTTAACGTATGTTTTAGAATATTCAATATACTTTCATTATGTGTATGGAAATGATATTATGAATAAGTTTTAGAGTATGAACTTCTCTAAAATGAATGAATAAATGAAAATGCATAACGGTGCATTATTGGGAGAAAGGTGCCATAAATGAAAATGCATAACTGTGTATTATTGGGAGAAAGGTGCCATAAATAAAAATGCATAACGGTGCATTATTGAAAGAAAGGTTCCATAAATGAAAATGCATAACGGTGCATTATTGGCAGAAAGGTGCCATAAAATGAAAATGCATAACGGTGCATTTTGGCAGAAAGATGTCACTCCGTGTTTAACTAAAAATGTTTTAAATGATTTCATGAAATATACGAATTATTTTGGATTTTGTTAGTCATAATATGCTTACGTTTGAATTTTAGTTCAATTACAGTATTATGCCTCACTAAGTAAATACTTACGTTTGAAATATAAGAGAGGAACATAATGCTCATCTTCGAGTGGTTCTTCAGATACTTCGAGAGAAGTTGTATGTAAAGTTGTCCAAAATTTTGGTTAGCTTAGGTTGCTTTTTTTTGGTCATATAGTCTCCGTAGAAGGCATAAGAGTAGATCCCAAAAAGATTCAAGTTATAGTGGATTAGCAACCCCCAAAGAATGTTTCTAAAGTTTAGAGTTTCTTGGGGTTTGCTGGTTATTATAGGCAGTTCGTGAAAAACTTCTCAATGTTAGCATTACCGCTAACTAAGGTATTATGGAAAGATGTGCCTTTTTTTTACAGAGAAATGCCAATAAAGTTTTGAAATGCTAAAGAGAATCGTAACAGAGGCCCTAGTGCTTGTATAACCTGAGTCGAGTAAATACTATGTAGTTTTTAGTGATGCATCTCACAATGGGTTGGGATGTGTGCTTATGAAAGATGGAAAAGTTGTGTCTTATGCCTGAAGACAAGTCAAGAATCACGAGAGAAATTACCTGACACATAACTTGGAATTGGCAGCGGTCGTATTTGCTTTGAAAATTTGGTGTCATTAAATGTACGGTGAGAGGTGCCATATTTATACGAATCACAAGAATCTAAAGTACTTGCTGACTCAAAAAGAACTAAATTTGAGACAGATAAGATGGATTGAGCTTCTGAAAGATTATGATTTGATCATCGATTATCATCCCGGAAAGGCTGATGTGGTAGCAGATGCACTTAGCCGAAAGACTTTTGTCGTTCTACGGGCTTTGGATACGCGTATGCCTTTAAAGGAAGATGGTACCTTGATTGCTGAACTTAAGTTAATGCCGATGCTTTTGGATCGGGTAAAAGAGTTGCAAGGTCAAGATGAGAAATGCTTAGCAAGAATTGTGCAAGTAGAAAAAGAAGAGGCCAAAGAATTCAAAATGAGAACTGATGGATGTTTATATTATAGTGGAAGACTTTGCATTCCCAATAATGATGAACTGAAGAAAGATATTCTTTCTGAGACACACTATAGTCCTTTGACGATGCATCTAGGCGGGAATAAGATGTATCAGGATTTAAGAGTCATTATTGGTGGCCTGGCATGAAAAGAGTTGTATCAGAGTTTATTGTGAGATGCCTGACATGCCAACAAGTGAAAGTTGAATATCAAGTGTCATCCGGATTACTATAATTGATATCCATTCCTAAGTGGAAGTGGTAACGAATTACAATGGAATTTGTTTTGGGGCTACCATTGTTACGGCAAAAAGGACTCAATATGGGTAATTGTTGACAGATTGACCAAGACAACTCACTTTGTTCCAGTTCGAGTAGATTACTCGATGGATTAATGTGTGAAATTGTATGTAAAGGAAATAATTAGGCTGCATGGAGTGCCTATATCGATAGTGTCTGATCAAGACCCAAAGTTTACTTTAAGATTCTGGAAGTCCTTGCATGATGCATTGGGTACTCGATTGAATTTTAGCATAGCTTTTCATCCTCAAATAGATGGACAATTAGAATAAACTATTCAGATATTAGAGGATATGCTAAGGGTATGTGTGATTGAGTTTAAAGGATCATGGGAAAGGTATTTTAGTTTAGTGAAATTTGCTTATAATAATAGTTATCAATCGAGTATTAAGATGGCCCCATATGAAGCTTTGTATGGGAGAAAGTGTTGAACACCATTAAATTGGTTTGAACTAAAAGATCAAGACCTAGTTGTCCCGGATTTAATAAAAGAAATGGAATAGAAAGTGAAAGTTATCCAGATAATATGAAGATAGCATCCGATCAACAGAAATATTATGATGATTTGAAAAGAATAGAAATTGAATTTCAATTGGGAGACAAGGTATTTCTGAAAGTGTCGCCTTGGAAGAAAGTATTACGGTTTGGGCGCAAAGGAAAACTGAGTCCGAGATTCATTGGACCTTATGAGATTTTGAAAATGGTCAGACCAGTAGCTTATCAATTAGCTTTGCTTCCTGATATAGACAAGATCCATAATGTTTTTCACGTGTCGATGCTTAGAAGGTACCGATCAGATCTATCCCATATTATCACACCAGAGAAAATAGAGATCCGACCAAATTTAACTTATGAGGAAGAACCAGTACGGATCTTGGCTAGAGAAAACAAGGAACTGCGTAACAAGAAGATTCCTTTAGTTAAAGTGCTTTGGCAAAACCATAAAGTAGAAGAAGCTACTTGGGAAAGAGATGACGACATGAGAAAGCAGCTTCTACACCTCTTCGTATCAGGTACTTCTTCAAAATTCGAGGATGAATTTTCTTAAGGGGAGAATTGTAATACCTTGAATATCGGGTCAGTGACTAAATTGAAAAGATTTAAAATTTTGGAGGATTAAATTGAATAAGTGATAAAGTATAATAAATGGTTTAGAAATTGTGTTTAAGAACAATTAGTAAGAATAGAATAATGAAAGGGCATTTTGGTTCTTTAGAGGGAAATAGATTTAAAATTCCTTTTAATTAGGGTATTTAAGAGAGAAAAGAAAGTTGAAAAATAACTTAGTTATTTTCTCTTCTTATCTCATTTTCCCAGTTGCCCGTGCTCTCATCCATAGCCAAAGCTAAGACTTCATATAGCTAGTTTTTCCTTTAGTTTTTGGTTAGGTCTTGAAACCTTAAGTGGTGTGGAAGCTTAAGGAAGGGTTAAAGAGGATTGAAACTAAGAGATGGATGATTTATTTAAGATTGGAGAAAATGGGTTTTTGAATGTTATGTTGAAATATGATTTTTATTGAGGTTTACAAGTATATTTGACTTGTCAATTATGTAAATAAGAGATTAGAAGCATTGGATGTGGTTAAAAACATGTTGGAAAAAGTAGTGTGATTCTTGGTTAGGAGTGTTCTTTAGAGAATTTAGATGTTATAAGAAGCTAAATGGAGGAAAGTTAGTTGGGTTAAGTGATGTTAAGTTTAAGAGTATTGTCTGAGGTAAAAGTAAGAGATTTAAAAGAAATTTGTGTAAAACTCGAGCTAAAAAATGGAAAATCTAGGTAAGGGTATCGGTACTGGAAGAACAATATCGATACTATAGGTTTAAAATTGGGGAAATATGATGAACAGTATCGACACTGATGCAATTAGTATCGATACTGATGTGGGTATCAATACTAAGAGGAAGGTATCGATACCATGGATTCTAGAATGCAGAAATTGTATCGATACTGAAAGAGAGTATCGTACCATAGTATAGAAGTATCGATACCATGGTAGGGGTACGATACTATTAAGCCTGAAATTTTAAGATAGGATGAATTTTAATAGAAATTGAAAATAAATGTACTTTTTAAGTATTATTAAAAGAATAAATGTTAGAAAGTATACTAACAATTATATGGTATGCGTAATAATGGATGCTTGTGTAGATCATAACCAAGCTCTAGAGTCAAGCAAGAAAAATGGCAAAGATAAAGTTGTTGAATAGCTGAGCATATCAGGTGAGTGCATTTAATGTATGATTTACGGTATTTGATATATTCTTATAATGTGTATGGAAATGATATTATGAATAAATTTTAGAGTATCAACTGCTCTAAAATGAATGAATGAAAATTAAATGCATAACGGTGCATTTCAGCATAAAAGGTGCCACTAATGAAAATCAAATGCATAATGGTGCATTTCAGCATAAAAGGTGCCACTAATGAAAATAAAATGCATAACGGTGCATTTCGGCATAAAAGGTGCCACTAATGAAAATTAAATGCATAACGGTGCATTTCGGCATAAAAGGAGCCACTAATGAAAATTAAATGCATAACGGTGCATTTCGACATAAAAGGTGCCACAAATGAAAATTAAAGACATAACTGTGCATTTCGGCATACAAGGTGCTACTCATGGTATTCATAAAAGGTGAATGACCATTTTGGCACTTCGTTGCATTGCATGTACTTAATATTCTTATTTGGCATACATTGGGCAAAATAAAGGATAATTGGGAAAATATACAGAAAAATAAGTATGTTGGGCATATTGATAATAGTTTCAATGACTATATGAAAGAAACTTGGTTTAACTGAGATGGTTAACTGATTTTTATGAAGTATACGATTTAGTTCGTATTTAAATAGCCATGATATGCTTATGTATTAATTGCAGTTAATTTACATTATTATGTCTCACTAAGTAAATACTTAGCATGTGTTGATTTTCACGCGTAGGTAAGAGCCAAGAGTAGCTGAATAAGGAGTGCAGCAGCGATTATCAACTCAAGGTTGACTCATCAGTAATCGTAGGACTTTTATGTCTCTTTTTTATAACTAGATGACATGTATATTAATTTAAGATAAATGCTTTGGAATATATTAAAGTAATAGTTTTTGTAATATATTACAACGAATGTTTCATTTTATATTAAAATGTTTTGTTTTTTATTTTCGAAACAAAATTTTATGGGTTTACAAATAAGAATTTTTTTTAAAAGTCATGTGACACGTGTGACTTGTGTACGGAAACGTTACGGGAAATGGGTGTTACAAAAACACACACTGTGACAACATTGGTGGTCACAAAATATACTTTTAGTGTCAAATAAACTTATCACAATTTCTATTGATAATAGTATCGAACATTTGGTCACTAAAAAATACTTAGTGTGACAATATTGATGGTCACAAAATATATTTTTTAGTGTAAAAAAATCATCACAATTTATATTAATAATTGTGTCGAATAGATGGTCACTAAAAAGTGAACAGTTGTGAAAAATTTTAAAATAATTGTCACTAACTTAATAGTGACGAGATTATTAGTAATGACAAGTGACGATTTGAAAATTTTATCACTGTACATTTTAATGTCTAAATTTAGTACTTTAATGACTATTTGTATTATCAGTAAAGGTGTATTTTATTGTAGTGAATATAGCCCACTAATGAAAGATATTTGATGCCCATCCAAATAACTTCCCTCGCATTTTTTTCTAACAAGTAGTTGTACGTTGCTTTGGTAACACGTCAATGCAGCAAATGTATCCCTAGATAATTTCCGAGATCCTCCGATTCTTAGAAACAAAAATCAGTAACAACTTCTTCAAGGATGTTGGGTGTAACATTCCTTTAAACAAATGGGTTTTTGTAGTGCTAATCTATGGCCAGAACACGTGTAAAATTTCTCAAGCACTGAACAATTTGCATTTATTCATGCGAGGCTTCGTCATAAGATAATTTCAATATTTAATTTACTTATAAATAAGTTTATTTAATTTTTATTTTAATTGAAACATTTTTTATAAAATAGATTATCGTCAGTGAAAAATCATTAGAATATCGTTGATGAATTTCAAAATATAAAGTTATTGATTGAACAAAAATTCAAATTCACAAGTACGCTTTTCATTATTTATTCTTATTATTGTTATCATTAAAATCTCATTTATAAATTTATATGTTAATTATAAAAATATTTTTTGTAATTCCAATGGAATCTTTATACAAATATTGAAATGGGGTTTGTATCCCACCAAGCTTAGTGTTTGATTGGAAATATAATATCGATTGTGCCTCTTATTTATTATGATATTGTGGGGTGGCATCCGAGTAATCTTGTGCTCTGTCAATTTGATTTCACACAATTTACTCTAGAAGCAATCATTAATTTCAACAATTTGCATAACTTTAACAGACGAGGCAAGACTGACGTTAATTGGGAGAGTAAGCTCATCAAGTAGATAGCAATGTGGGAGAAACAATATGAACATAGGGAGAAACAATATGAACATATTCTCAATCGTGATCCTTTTTCGGACACTGATTTGACAGTTGTCTAATTGCATGTCATGGTTCAACAAAAATGGAAGGCATTCATATTTTCTAATGAGGCATGAGGCAAGCCTTCCTCATCTTCATCAATGGAAGTCTATTCATCGTCGTCGTTAAAGACTGGACTGACCCAACATCATTGTGCCCGACTAATTGTGGAAGAAGAAAAACACTTCTGGCTCGTCTTCATCAATATTGTTGATAACAACACATCGCCAACCTTTTGAACCGTTGCAGTTTTATATACAGAATCCGTAGGGTTATATGAAGCCTTCTTAGTTATATGTCGAATTCTCTTGGTTATATACCAAGCAGCCAGGTTATGTCAAGTCCATTGGGAGTATATTATACGTTTATAAACCCTATTTTTCCTTTATATGGCATCGTATCCAACGAGTGGCGCTCCACCACCAACACCAACATCATATTCAGCTCCCTCATCTAGTAATCTTTATCAGATTTTTCGCAGTTCTCATTTAGTGGAATTGTTGATATTTAGTGAAATTGTTGATCAAACACCTCCGCATTCGTTATCCACAAAGGCATTCTTCGTCGTCAACTCCCACAATAAGTTGAGGCTGATGTCGATGAACATGATAAGGATGAATATCCTATTAAAAAGCAACATATACATAAATCCCACTCGAATCAGACAACCACATAAGTTAAAAAGACATTTTCTATAAAAATGTATTTGCTAACTAAAATGCCACTTTATAAGCACTTTATGTAGAACACACCTTTTGTCACGTAATAGAAATTGATGCTAAATTGGGAATTAATTAACATTAGGTGTTACTTTGATAATTGCTTTTTTTGGGTAATATTTGGGTAAAATTGCCAAGAAAAACATCAAAAAATATAAAGATTATAATTGCTTTTGCTTACCAACAGCTTACTATAGTACAGAGCATGAAGCCAACCTGTATCAGTTCACAGATAATTAAAAGTGCCCATAGGATAGAACCGAAGCCTAAATGACTGCCTCAACACAATTCATTTACCAACATGTAACTGAATTATAATAATAAATGGAACTTTTTGATTTCCTTCTTTCAGTCAGTAAATTTACCAAAATCACCAATAAGCTATTTCTCGTAAAAGAGAAAAGAAATATCTCCTAGAGATGCAAATTTATGGCATCTTCCGACTGCAATCAAAATAGTCCACTCCCAAACCTAAAGAACTCTCTGTTGTTATAAACGGGTAGGACTTAATTATTGAACTATTTGCAAAATGCGCCATCAAACCAGAACCCACCCCCTCAACTCATCAGCTTTCTTTCAAACAAAAAAGTAACGGGGAAAACTGATCATCTGCATAAAATATTTTTAAAAAAATAAAACTTTGGATGTACCATGTAGGGACAAAGAAAGTCAAGCTTCGGATCCAGAGTCAGACGAGCTCAGTTCAGAAGCAGCTCCATCCAAATCAGTTGCAAAAGATTGAGCCAGCTTTGGCTGCATGGCACGGCTCAGTTTCAGAGATGGCCTCAGTTTCATGTACTACAAAACCAAATGAATACACAATAAGCAAATAGCTTGCAGAAATCGTCTCATATCTCACATCTTTTGTAAAATAAGATAGTTCTCTTACAAAGGTAGAAGACAAATACAACAAACCTTTATAATTTTCCTCATCGCTATAATAATAACATATTTTTATCAAGTTCACCATCCACCAGATGAGAATGTTCAGCTCCACCTCCATATAATTTTCGGTATATATCAAAGTTCATTAAAAACACTAATATACTGTTAGAGATGGGCTCGGGGTGGAGCTGGCCGGTTTTTTGACTGCCCCGACACCTACCTGAATATATTAATATTTTAAATTAATTAAAATAATATATTTTATAATAATATATTTAGAATTATTTATTATATTTTAAACGATTAAATTAAATATATTTTTTAATAATTAAATAATATATTTTAATAATATAAAAAAATTCTTAACATATAAGTAAAAATATATTTTAATAATATATTTTAATACAACATATATAAGTAAAAATTAACCGGATCCGGTTGGGTCGGTGATTTTTCACCTTAAACCCAGCCCCGAAGTTATATGCTATATAACTCGAGAGAATGAGATAAGGGAAGATGTATCTTACCTCCTGATAGAAAGCATTTATCTCCTCTTCTGTAAGGCCTTCATCTTCACCAGAGTTCTCTTCCCAGCCAAGAGAACGAAGAAAGGCAGCTTCTTCCTCATCTGGATAGATCATAGAAGCGGATCCCATATCCTTTTCACTATCATCAGCAAATCGTTGATCCTCTTGACAGGAATCACCAATGTTGGTTTCAGCAATACCATTTTCATTAGCATGAGAAGTTGAAGAGGCACTTACTACTTCCTTTGTAACTTCAGATTTCTCTAAGGTGGAAGATGCGATATGATGGTGTGAATCTGAGAGAACAGCAGAAGTCTTTGATGACGTCTTCTTCTTCAGCAGATTAAAAAAGTCATTTCGGCTCTTGGTTTGAGCCAAAGAGGGTCTCTTTTCTGCAGTGAACCCAGCTCCTGAATTCAAGGCAGCTGCCTTATGTCCCCCCGCAGAAAGCTTTGGGCTGTTAGAGTTTCTTGCGGGATCAACAGCATGTGTGCTAACTGTAACTTTGGTGTTCATACTTGTTGGACTAACAACATATTTTTGAGTAGAGGATGAGACCCCATTCTCCCATCCCGGTTTGAGAACCAAAAACTTCCCAGATGTTTTCGGCATATCAGACTTGACTTGTTCACCATGAGGAGACAGATTACCATGATGAATTAAAGAAGGTTGCTGCTGCCCTCTCTTCACAGCTATATTTATCTCACTTGTTCTGCTGACTGGTTTGCCCTTTGATTTATCCACAGAATTGAGAACCTGGGACAAAAATTTAGGTAGTTATTACCAAAATTTTAGAAGTACTAAATATATTGTTATTTATTTATGAAGTAGACAGGTAACAAACAGAACAGAGCTACATCCAGAACACTTATTGAGCAGACAGTAAACTTGCTAACTGCATTTAACCCTGGCATTTGAAAATCTCTTGAAAAAGTACAAAGACAATGTCAATGACAGTTCCATCTGAAGGCTAAACAAGGAAAGACACAATGTAAAGACAAGTCCTCATGAACTTCAAACCCGAAAAAACAAATCCAGAGTGGAAAAGATAGAAGAAATAGCATAATTGTTTTTAATATCTATTCTGTCGAGAAAAAGTGACTAGATTCCTTGAAAAGTTCTATAGTTTATCAAACTGTAATTATTTGAAGACGCTGACTAAACAAACTGCAGGGGACCTAATGAGTTTCTTTCCAAATCTCATTCTTGTCTCTCAATTACAATTGGTAAAGATAATCAACAATCTCAGAATACTATAGAGCCAAAAATAGTATACTCCCATATCTACACTAAATTAAAATTAGCAACAACTTAAGGCAACATCAAATATCAGAAATAATTCTTCACGTTTATGAAAAATCATAAATGCAAAAGAATATTATCATTAGCAATTGTGCCTTTAAGAATTTCAGAGCATTATGGAACTTAGTCAACTAGTCATTTGTATCATATAAACAAGAAATATGTCTGGATAGTACACTTGATAGAAGTGCAAGTAGAAACCTAAATCAAAGGCTAGGGAGGGAGACAAAAGGTGAGGGGTTGCATTACCGAACCCTTGGGCATTGAAGGTGTCACTGGTATTAGTTGCTTTGATTGCTTAATAGCCAGTTCCTTGCGCCTTTGAGTCTTGACAGATAACTGTATGAAACAAAAACTTCCAATTAAATCACAGACGTATTGTATTAAGAAGTAAGTGGCTGATCAGTTACCTGAGGAGCAGTATGGGACCGTGAAGGAGCTTGTGCTAGTGCTAGAGCCATATTAAGACCAAATGTGCCAGTTGGAGTCACAGAACTTGAGGTGGAAACAGTTAGATGGGTAGTCAAGGAACCCGTGTTACTACTTCCAACCATGCTGGGGGCTTCTGCCAAAGCTGAGGTCCATCCATCTCCACTAATCAAAGCTGAACTACCAACCGGCAAATTCTGAGAAGCGGAGCTCAAACCAGGAGACGAAACTCTAGTTATCTCAGGCACCACTTGCCTATCTCAGTTCCAAGCGAGGGAAAATCCCTCTCAATCACAGCCTTGTGGTTGCTATTCCAAACAGCACCCCCAGAAAGCAGACCATTGCCATTGTTATGGTTTACGTTATACTGTCTCTAGCATCCAGCCCAACTTCTGCCAAAGCTGAGGTCCATCCATCTCCACTAATCAAAGCTGAACTACCAACCGGCAAATTCTGAGAAGCGGAGCTCAAACCAGGAGACGAAACTCTAGTTATCTCAGGCACCACTTGCCTATCTTCAGTTCCAAGCAAGGGAAAATCCCTCTCAATCACAGCCTTGTGGTTGCTATTCCAAACAGCACCCCCAGAAAGCAGACCATTGCCATTGTTATGGTTACCGTTAATACTGTCTCTAGCATCCAGCCCAACCCTTCTAGACAAAAGCTCATCTTGTTTCCTAGAGAACATAGAATTTGAACGGTGCAACGTTTCTATTTCAACCCTACTGGTTAACAGACTTTCTAAAGGTTCAGAATCAGCAAAGTCCCAATGGTCCCCAAAGTTCAACCTCACTTTATCCCTCTCCCGATCCTTATCGCGGTGACTCCTACTAAAGCTACTGTATGCATGCTTCACAGAACCATTACTCGAACTCCTCCGTGTATTCAAAGAAGATGACCGATCCAAAAATGATGAACTATGGGAATCAAAATCACTTACATTCCTATAGTTTCTCTGTCTCCCATGATGCCCTGAAGAAAAATCTAATATATCAAAAAAAAAACATATGGTTACAACACATTCCAGAAGTGGTATACAAACATTTCTACAACCATCACTATTAGAAAATAGAATGAAGGAATGGGAAACACAATATACAAATTGAGCACTTTGTAATTAAGTGTAAATAGAAAGAGAACTGCAATAGGTATTTAAAAGTTGGTGAAACGGTACCTGAGAGGGAAGAAGAGGAAGCAAAGTTGTGAGCCGAGTTGCCACCACCAGTAACAGTGCTATTACTTTTCAACCATTCTGGAACAAAAGTTGGTTCTCTTCTTTCCATAAGGGATATTAAATACGATCATCAGAGAAGAGAAACGAAAAGGGGGGGGGGGGACTTCTCCAACGTTCTTCAAACCCTTACCAAATTGATTTTCTTCCTACACTATACTCCCAAACTCTTAACCAATGGCCAAGAGATTGCTTGATCAAACGAAAAAGAATTATATCACAACTACGAAGCCGTGTCGACGAAAACAATGGCGTCAATCAGGAGGCTATATAATTAAGTCTCCCTACTCTTCCATTCTTATTAAAAGATGGATTTGCAGATTACTGATTCTGCAATCTCAAATGACAGTCGTAGTTCCCAATAAAATAAAATAAAAATAGAAAAATTCCAGCCCTGTTTTCAAATCAACAACTCGGGAAAACAGAGGAAAAAGAACTCTCCAAAGTAAAACTTAACGCCCACATGCCACTTAAATTCGGGAAAATATCACTGAATAACAATAAATTGGGGATAAAATCAAAAACCCTAGATGAAATTTCGATTATAAGTTCCCAGCTGCTAGGAATTGAACCCCAAAGGGGTAACGAGAAATATTGGGAAATCCTAACAAATTACAAGAGTGCAGATGACAGAAAAAAGGAAGAGTAAACCTAACCGCCGCGACGATTCCAAACTATCGCCTGAAAACGTAACCGTTTTATGAAAATAACCGTATCCCAATAAAAACAATGCGTTTTTTTTTTCGGAGGAAAAAAAGGGTATAATTACGACCCAAAAAAAAAAGCACAAGAAAGAAAACGAGATGGAAAGTTTCAGTGAAAGAAGAGGGGAAACACAAGAAAAGTGAAAGCGAGGGACAAATGGAGTAAGAAATAAAAGATTGCTGTAGGCAAAAAATAATAGAATATCGATTTTAGGGATTTGTTTGGGGATAGAGAAGATAAAGCTTTTAAATTCTCCATTTCTTCTGTTGATACTTCAGGATGAAAATTAAGAAACCTATGAAGAACAGCCCTTCTTCTGAACAAATAAAACAAAAGTTTTATTTTATTTTGTATTTTAAAATTTTAAATAACCAAAATTAATTTTGTAAGTAACTAATAATTTATCAATTTTGTAAAATTTATTTATTTTTATTGTTCTCTTGCTTTTCTTTATTGGTTCTGCTTAGATGGATGGTTTGCTCTACAAAACAACTTTTGCATCTCTATCTATCTTTATCGCAATCCCTTCATCGATTACAAATTTCTTAACTTTAAAATAATATTATTATTTAAATTATTATTTAAGAAAAATTCAAGAGCACATGCTTATGGGATATTCAGCGCACCCAGTGGCACATTGGAAATAAAACGCGACGGTCTCATCAGTAATCCAAATACATTAAATCTAAAATTGGGAGGAAGGGATATGATTACTTACATTGGGTTCCTTGTAAATCAACAAAGACAACAACGACTATTGATGATCACGAATGGTTCAAATCCTAGCCTCTACAAAAAACGTCTAGGCCTCTACTCAGTTCACCCGATTGGAAGCAAAATTTAACTTTTTCAAAAAAACGATTTTGAGAAAACAGCTGAAGATTAAGTATGGCTTCTAGACCTCACTTATCTTTAAATATCCATGTTACCTTAACATATTAGGGTTTTTTATTTCAAATTAATTAAACTCTTATTTCATTAATTGAAATTAAATATTCATTAAAGACTTATAATCTAGATTATATTCTTTAATGTTTATTTAAACTCTTCTTTAATTGTTCTGAATTAAATATCCATTAAAAGAATTGCAATCAGAATTATATTCTTTTAATGTTTACTTACTATATTCGGATAATTAAAATCATATATATATATCAAATATACATATATTAACTATAGATATATATTTTAGTAACGTAAAACAAATTGTACATCTTTTCTCATTTCAACCCTAGAGTGTAACCCTGTAGATTCTTGTAACGTTAGTAGTAATTATTAGAACAATTCTAATGTTACAAACAATAAGTGACATCTAGTAATATATCATTGTCACCTAAGTTACAAGAAATAACGATTCGACATATCATCTTCGTGATGAACTCTTTTATATATTACATCCTTTTGTCCTTTATATCTATAATAGGCACAAGTCTTGGAATAGTCACACTTGTATAGCTCATCTATTGTTTTTTATATCTATAGACTATAATTAATGAATATTTTGTGATATTTCATATCAACTTATTCGAGCATGGTCGTGCATTTCTAATCTCACTCAATCAAGTGACCTGTGATATATTTCTTATTATATAGGAAGGACAAATCATATCTTAATCATACACACCCCATTAAATATATCGAGATATAATCAATAACAGTCTTTATAGTGCAACCAGTTACAAAACATGTTTAACTGTATCAAAACATACAACAATATATGTTGAGATAGTAATGATCTCAAGTCTGAGGATCATACATATAGTCATCACCATGAACAATTTGTGACTATCACATAATAATCCAAGACATATGCTCATAGTGGGTTAATCCAATACATTGTTCTCTAACAATATAATCATGTATCAATTCTGACATCTCTATGTCAATGATATCTCATTGTCATCAATCAATAACATGTTAGTCTTAAGCGTATTATTATTGTCCATTCCCATAATAATACTTGACTAAGGATCTTTTAATAATAATAATTACATTATTATATGGACTTTATTATCCTTCAGTTTATGTTAAACACATATATAACTGAAAATAATAGTGGCAATGGCTTTATTCAATAAAATCGGTAAATAAAATGTATCATTACAATCATCATATGATTGGTCTTTGGGCATACTCTAACACATGCATCACATATGGGCTAATTTATGGAAAACTCATAAATACTTTTTTTAGAAAAATAAGCTAAGTTCGAAATTATTTAGTTACATTTGTTTGTGTATTTAGTGAAGTAGTTTATAGCTAATGATGACTTCACCTAAAGGTGTCCTCTCTTGCATGAAATTAAGATCAATTCATAATTTTAAAAAGTTATCATTAGTTGTCGATTATTTTAGAGGCCCATTCCAGTTCATTTCGGTGTCATCCTTACTTAGGGATGGACACGAGACTCGAATATGATAGGTTTTGACCCAATCCAATCCTATTGGGTTGAATTTTAAAAAAAATTGAGTTTAGGTCGAATCAGATTCGGCTTGAATTTAGGATAAAAATATCCAATCCGACCCAAAAAAAAATATAATTTTACCTTATATATTTAGGGATAATTGTAGTAAGCCCCTCTATAAATTATTTTTTCAATAAATCCCTATTGACACTTATTAGTCCAAACAAATGACTCATCTTTTCTTAACAACTTTGTAAGTGGAGAGGTAATCATCGAGAAATTATTTGCGAAATTCTGAAAATAACCAGCTTGTCTTAAGAAATTTCGTACCTCATAAACATTCTTTGGAGTTTTCCAATCCACAACAACTTGTATTTTCTTGGGATTCACTCTAACCCCTCTACCGAAACCACATGGCCAAGAAAAGTAACTTAATACAGCCAAAACTCACACTTTGATAACTTAGTATATAACTTTTTATCTCAAAGAGTTTGAATATGCGAAGATATGCATCATGCTCTTCCCTAGTCTTTGAATAAACCAAAAATATCATCAATAAATACTACTACGAACATGTCCAAATGTGGTTGAAACACTTTGTTCATAAAATCCATAAATGTTGTGGGAGCATTAGTCAATCCAAATGACATCACCACGAATTCATAATTTCCATATCGGGTCCTAAAAGTCGTCTTTGGAATATCTTCTTCTTGAATTTTCAACTAATGACACCCCGATTGAAGATCGATCTTTAAAAACATAATTGTATCTTTTAACTGATAAAAAAGATGATCAATCCTTGGTAGATGATACTTATTCTTCAGTGTCTTATTCAACTGACAATAGTTTATACATAATTGCATAAACCCATCTTTCATTTTCACAAATAATTCAAGAGCTCCCCAAGGTGACACACTTGGTCTTATAAAACCTCTATCTAGCAGTTCTTGTAATTGTGCCTTTAACTCCCTTAGTTTAGTAGGAACCATTCTATAAGGAGCCATAGATATCGGTGCAATACCCTAGAACACCTCAATTTTAAATTCTACTTCTTGATCCAGAGGTAAATAGGGTAATTCATCTAGAAATATATCTGGATACTCATAGACGGTTAGAATATCTTCCAACTTAATCTTTGAGGCTTGAGAGTCCACTACATTAGCTAAGTAAGCTTGGCAATATTGTAGCAATAACGTTTTAGCAGTTACTACTGAAATTACATTTGGCGAGGGATTTAATCTTTCACGAACCACTATAATCTCATAACCTTTTGATTCTTTATAAATTAATCACTTTTAGTGACAATCCACAATGGTATGGTAGGTAGATAACCAATCCACACCAAAAATTATCTCAAATTCTTCAAAAGGTAATTCCAACAAGTTTGTTGGAAATTTAAACCCTTGAATATTTAATGAGAAATTTCTAAAAAAATTCGACTTACCCTCACACTCTAGCCTAGAGGATTAGTCGCTACTATGTCACTTGAGATTGATTCCATTTTCTCTCTCAACTATCTTAGAGCTTATGCATGAATGAGTAAAACTTGGATCAATCAACACAAATATAGGTTTATCAAAAAGATTGAATGTACCTGCAATGATCTCTAGATCATCAATTTCTTTGTCAATCAACACAAAATTTTATATCTCAAACTAGCTTAGAACTTATGCATGAATGAGTAAAACTTGGATCAATTAACACAAATATTGGTTTTGATACCTGCAATGATCTCTAGATCATCAAGGTATTTTTCAATTCAAATGTTGTACACCTTTGCTGAAGTTTGGAACTCGTGCTCTGAGAAGCAATTTTCGATGTTCCTCTCAATCTGGTTTGACCTCGACCTCTTTAGGACACGAAACAACATTGGATATCTCAACTTGCACTAGTGTAACATCCATCTCCCGTATACCTTTCCGTACACGAGAGACAGATTTCACATCAATTTTAAAGCATTTCCTCATTTGAAAACCCATAAAATTTTATTTCTTTTTATAAAACATTTTAATATAATAATAATAAAACATTCATTAAATTTATGTATATAAATAAAAGGTAATGTTTGAACATTTCATCATTTTACATCATAGTAAATCAAATACTTTTCAGCGTGTTTTTACTAAATCTATTACATGCCAACTAAGTACATCAAAGTAGACATGGATGTCGTACTATTAATGATGAGGAACACTTGCTTTGATGTCTGATGATCTCCTTACTTCCCTTGTATTAAAACCTACGCGTGAAATTAACACACGCTAAGAAATTTCTTAGTGAGGCATAAACAAACATAAGAAAAATTCTAAACACAAGTATATCATGGCAATTATAATGTCCATTAATTCTTTCAATTCCTTACCCACTCTATAGTTTACACCTGTAGTGCCAATACATTCATTTCCCAAACATTACTATAATTTATGTGGATTGCACACCAACTAACAATACGAAAATTCATAAACTAATTATGAATTTTTTAGTTTTGTACACAAAGTGCCCATACGGAAATTCATAAACTTATTATGAATTTCTTAGTTTTGCACACAAAGTGCCCATACAGAAATTCATAAACTTATTATGAAGTTCTTAGTTTTGCACACAAACTGCCCATATGGAAATTCATATTATGAATTTCTTAGTTTTGCATACAAAGTGCCCATACAGAAATTCATAAACTTATTATGAATTTATTAGTTTTGCACACAAAGTGTCCATATGAAATTCATAAACTTATTATGAATTTTTTAGTTTTGCACACATAGTGCCATTTGGTAATCACCATACATATATTAAGCAACATACATCTACAACTCTCATAACAAATAAGTACATAATAAATGCACTCACATGGCTTGCCTCGCTGTTATATCCAAAACATAATTTTGACTACTCAACTACTTTATTTTTGCTTTTAGTTTTGCTTGACTCGGGAGTTTGATTACGGTCTACACAAGTATCCTTTAAAGACATATACCATACTAAATGTTAGTATATTCCTTAACATTTATACTTTAATAATATTCACAAGTACTATTATTTACATTTCTATAACAATTTCAGCTTATCCTATAATTTATGTCTCAATAGTATCGGTACCCATACCATGATATCGATACTTCTATATTGTGGTACCGATATTCCCATTCAGTATCAATACCATTTTTACATTCTGGATCCATGGTATCTATACGTCTCTCCTAGTACTGATAAGTCTATACTATGGTATCGATACTCTATTACAGTATAGATACCATTTTTGTATTTTGTATCAATGGTATCAATACCTTTTCCATAATATCGATGTCCTCCTCTCATTATAGATACTAATTGCATCAGTATAGATATTGTTCAGATGATTTTTTCCCATTTAAGCCTACAGTATTAGTGTTGTTCTATTAGTACCGATACCCTTACCAAGATTTTCCATTTTTTAGCCCGATTTTTACCCAAATTTGGTCAAATTTCCTCATGTTTACACCCAAAAATACTATTAAACTCTTCTTTACCTATCCCTACTAACTTTCTTCCATTTATGTTTTTAAAACATCTAAATTCTTCAGAGAACATTTCAATCTAAGAATCACACCAATTTTTCTAACATGTTTTTAAACTCATTCAATGCTTCTAATCTCTTATTTACTTCTTTGGCAAGTCAAATATATTAGTAAACATCAATAAAAACTCATATCTTAACATATCATTCCAAAACCCATTTTCTTAAATCTCCAATATTTCTTCTATCTCTTAGTTTTGCCCTTATTTAGCCTTTCCTTAAGCCTCTATAATATTCAAAGCTTCAAAACCCAACTAAAAACGAAAGGAAAAGCTAGCCAAATGAAATCTTACCTTTGGCTTTGGAGGAGAGTTCTTCCACGGGAAAGAAGAAGAAAACATATAGCTTTTTTGTTGACTTTCTTTCCCATTTTCCCTTACTTTAATACCTTATTAAGAATGAATTTTAAATTCATTTCCTTTAAAGGACCAAAATGCCCCCTTTATTCAGCTATTTATACAAATTAGTCTAAAACACTATTCCAAATCATTTTCTCATCTTTTATCATTTATTCAAATAAATCCTCAAATTTTAAAATTTTTCACTAAAGTCCCTTACTTGATATTTGGGGTATTACAATTCCCCTAAAGAAAATTGGTCCCCGAATTTATAGAAGTACCTGAAACGAAAAAGTGTGGAAAATACTTCCTCATGTCCTCCTCTTTTTCTGAAGTAGCTTCTTCTTCCTTATGATTCTGTCATAGCACTTTAACTAACGAAATCTTTTTGTTTCGCAATTCCTTGTTTTCTTTAGCTAAGATTCGTACTGGTTCTTCCTCATAAGTTAAATCTGGTGGATTTCTATCTCTTCAGGCGTGATGACATGTGATGGATCTGATTTGTACCTTATAAGCATCGATACGTGGAAAACATTGTGGATCTTGTCCATATCCGGAGGTAAATCTAATTAATAAGCTACGAGTCCAACCCTTTTCAAGATCAAATAAGGTCCAATGAATCTCGGATTCAACTTTCCTTTTCACCCAAATCGTAATACCTTCTTCCAAGGCGATACCTTCAGAAATTCTTTGTTCCCCACTTGAAATTCGATTTCCTTTCTTTTCAAATCAGCATAAGACTTTTGGCGATCGGAGGCTATCTTTAGATTGCTCTGGATAATTTTCACTTTTTCCTCCATTTCTTTATTAAATCTGGGCCAACTAGGTATCGATCTTTTAGTTCAAACCAATTTATTGATGTTCTGCACTTTCTCCCATAAAAAGCTTCATACGGGGCCATCTTAATACTGGATTGATAACTATTATTATAAGAAAATTCCGTAAAAGGCAAATACTTTTCCCATGAACCTTTAAATTCAATCACACATACCCTAAGCATATCTTCTATATATGAATATCTCATTCTGACTACCCATCTTTCTATGGATGAAAAGTTGTGCTGAAGTTCAATCATGTACCCAATGCCTCACGCAAAGACTTTCAAAATTTGAAGTAAACCTTGTGTATCGATTGGATGCTATTGTTATAGGCACTCCATGCAGTCTAACTATCTCTTTTATATACAACTCCACATACTTATCCATCGAGTAGTCTACTCGAATTGGAATAAAATGAGTCATTTTAGTCAATCTGTCCATAATTAACTATATCGAGTCCTTTTTACTAGGTGTCAAAGGTAGCCCCGAAACAAAATCTATTGTAACTCGCTGCCACTTCCACTCAGGAATAGTTATCGGGTTGTAGTAATCTAGAAAGCACTTGATGTTCAGCTTTCACTTGCTGACATGTCGAACATTTTGTAACAAACTCCGTTACAACTCTTTTCATACATGACCACCAATAATGACTCTTCAAGTCCTGATACATCTAATTCCCACCTAGGTGCATTGTCAAAGGGATATAATTTCCCTCGCAAAGAATATCTTTCTTCAATTTATCATTATCGGGAATGCAAAGTCTTCCCCTATAATATAAACATCCATCGACTCTCATTTCGAAATCTTTGGCATCTTCTTTTTCAACTCGCGCCATTTTCACCAAGCATTTCTTATCTCGACCTTGCAGCTCTTTTACCCGATCCAAAAGTATTGACTTTAACTTAAGTTCAACAATCAAGGCACCATCCTCCTTTAAAGACATATGCACATCTAAAGCCAGTAGAGTTGCAAAAGTCTTTCGACTGAGTGCATCAACTACCACATTAGCTTTTCTAGGATGATAATCAATAATCAGATCATAATCTTTTAAAAGCTCAATCCATCTTCTCTGTATCAAATTCAACTCTTTCTGAGTCAGCAAGTACTTTAAACTTTTGTGATTTGTGTAAACATGGCAACGCTCACCGTACAGATAATGGTGCCAAATTTTCAAAGCAAACACTACTGCTGCCAATTCCAAATCATGCGTCGGGTAATTTCTCTCATGATTCTTCAACTGTCTTGAGGCATAGGCCACAACTTTCCCTTCATGCATAAGCATACATCCTAGTCGATTATGGGATGCATCACTAAAAACAACATAATCTTTACCTGACTCAGGTTTCACAAGCACTAGGGCCTCTGTTTCTATTCTCTTTAGCATTTCAAAACTTTCTTGGCATTTTTTCCGTCCAAACAAAAGGCACATCCTTACATAACAACTTAGTTAGATACAGCTAACATTGAGAAGTTTTTCACAAACCTCCTATAATAACCAGCAAGCCCCAAGAAACTCCAAACTTTTGTAACATTCTTTGGGGGTTGCCAATCCACTATAGCTTGAATCTTTTTAAGATCAACTCTTATGCCTTCTGCAGATAATATATGACCAAGGAAAGCAATCTCAACTAACCAAAATTCACATTCGGATAGTTTCACATACAACTTCTTTTCACGAAGTATCTGAATAACCACTCGAAGATGAGCATCATGTTCCTTCCTTGACTTGGAGTAGACTAATATATCATCTCTAAATACCATAACGAATTGATCCAAGAAAGTTTGGAATACTTTGTTCATTAAGTCCATAAATGCTTCCGGAGCGTTAGTTAATCCAAATGGCATTACCATGAATTCGTAGTATCCGTACCGAGTCCGAAAAGTTGCCTTTGAAATATCATTCTTCTCTATATTTAATTGATGGTACCCTGACCTCATATCTATCTTAGAGAACACTACTGCGCCTTTCAGTTGATCAAACAAGTCATCAATCCTCGGAAGAGGATACATGTTCTTTATCGTTACTTTATTTAATTAACGCTAGTCAATACATAACCGCATATACTCATCCTTCTTTTTCACAAATAACATAGGTTCTCCCCAAGGAGAAACACTAGGTCTGATAAATCTTTTATCAAGTAGCTCTTGCAACTGTTCCTTTAATTCCCTTAACTCCATTGGAGCCATTCGATACGGAGCCATAGAAATAGGTTCAGTACCCGGGTAAACCTCAATCCTAAATTATACTTCACGATCTGGAGGTAAACCCGATAATTCTTCCAGAAAAACCTCTGGAAACTCCTTAAATATTGGAATATCGTTTAATCTCGCTTCAGACCTTCGAGTGTCTATTACATTAGCTAGAAAAGCTACGTATCCCTTTGACATAATTTTCTTTGCAGTTATGGTTGATATCACTTTGGATGGTGATTTTGCTTTATCACCAATCATTACAATTTCGGAGCCTTCCGTATCCTTTAAGAATAATCGCTTCCGGTGACAATCTACCCATCCATGATGTTGAGGAAACCAATCTATGCCCAAAATGATTTCAATGTCATCAAAGGGAAACTCCATCAAATTTGACGAGAATACCGCTCCTTGAATCTTAATTGGACATTTTCTACATACCTTAGTTACCCTTGCACTATGACTCATAGGGTTTACCGCTATCATTTCACTAGAAATTAGTTCTAAAGGAAATCCTCTTTGTTCTAACCAACTTGGTACTAATATAAGAGTACGTAGAACTAGGGTTAACTAAAACAAAGACAGACTCATTAAAAAGGTAAAATGTACTTGTTATGATCTCTGGATCATTCTGATCCTCATTGGTCTTTATATTATAAATTCGGGCCACTCTCCAAGTCTCTTGTCGTTGGCTAGCCTCATATTGACTGTCTGATTTTCCTCTTCCTCTACTTCTACTTGGTGTGCTACTGATCTCTCAGTTTGTGCTGATCTATCTCCAGATTTCTTTAGGTAATTTCAAGCGTAGTGACCAAATTCACCACAATGAAAACAAGCGCTAGAGAGCAATCTACATACTCTCTGGTGTGACCTGCCCCATGTCTAACATAGAGGTCTCTCTCCAAAACCTCTACCTAAGCTACTAGAAAAAGAATGAACTGCTTAGTTTTTTGTGAAGCTGTAGCAGAATCAACTCTGTTAGTATATCGAGAACCTGAGCCCTTACCTTTCTTAGCATAATGTGTAGATGAAGACATACCTATCCTTTTTCCTATCTGCATACTCTACTCTGCTTCTAGAGTCTCCTCTTGAGCTCTTTCAATATCCTTAGCTCTGTTTCTAAATTCTTGCAGGCTAGGAAAGTTTAAGGCCAACACCATCTCTTTAAACTTAGGCCTCAGACCTTCAATAAACCAATCCCATCGAGCTTTATCATTAGGAACTACCTCAGTAGCATAACGACTAAGCTTATTGTATTCAACCTCATACTCCTACACTGCTTGATCGCCTTGTTTCAAGTTAAGAAATTTCAACAACATTAACCTCATAAACTGCTCCTCGATATACTTGTTCTTGAACTCATCTTGGAAGAATTATCAGTTAACTTGTCCATGTGATGCATACATCGTCGAATTTAACCACCGCACCCGAGTTGATCCTTACAGTATCGATACAGCTCCGCCCAACTTTTCATGATCAGAGTACTGTAGACTTTCCAACTTTACCATAAAATCGTTCAACCATAAATCAACGTCCATCGAACCTTCACCTTCTTCTCCCTATAACTCAGTAGCTCCCAAACTTCTTAACTCCTTAGGGATTAACATTCTCGGTGCTGGAGGAGCAGGGGAGGCGGAGGAGGTTGGAACCTTGTCAATATATCATCAAGAGCTCGATAAAAGCTCCAAACTCTGGCACGGGCATACCCTGGTATGCGGTGCGCTGGCATTCTCAAATGGAATCGGATGTTCACTATTCTCTTAATAGCTTTCACTACCCGATCCATCTATATTCTCTCATTCAACAAATCTTCTCGAATTCGTAAAATCTTACATCTAGTATAACATACATAAAGATAATACTTAAGTTAGTAAGGAGAGACATCTATCATATTCTTCTATACCCTATCAGTAACCTTGACATCTTAGTGGCATGCAAACCCTTTTTACATTAAAAACACTCGATTTCGGCCGAGAATCGGCTAAACCTGTAGCTCTGATACTAATAAATGTAACACCCAACTCTCGTATACCTTTCTGTACACGAGAGACAGATGTCACGTCAATTTTAAAGCATTTCATCATTTGAAAACCCATAAAGTTTTATTTCTTTTTATAAAATATTTTAATATAATAATAATAATAAAACATTCATTAAATTTACGTGGATAAACAAAAAGTAATGTTCAAACATTTCATCATTTTACATCATGGTAAATGAAATACTTTTCAGAGCATTTTTACTAAATCTATTACATGCCAACTAAATACATTAAAAGTAGACAGGGATGTCATACTGTTAGTGACGAGGCAACACTTGCTTTGATGTCCAATGATCTCCTTATTTCACTTGTATTAAAACCTACGCGTGAAAACGCGCTAAGAAATTTCTTAGTGAGGCATAAATAAACATAAGCAAAATTCTAAACACAAGTATATCATGGCAATTCTAATGTCCATTAATTCTTTCAATTCATTACCCACTCTATAGTTTACACCTGTAGTGATAATACATTCATTTCCCAAACATAAGCAAAATTTCTTAGTTTTGCACACAAAGTGCTCATACGGAAATTCATAAAATTATTATGAATTTCTTAGTTTTGCACACAAAGTGCCATAAAAAAATTCATAAACTTATAATGAATTTCTTAGTTTTGCACACATAGTGCCATTTTGTAATCACCATACATATATTAAGCAACATACATCTACAACTCTCATAACATATAAATACATAATAAATGCTCTCACATGGCTTGCCTCGCTTTTATATCCAAAACGCAATTCTTTCTACTCATCTACTTTATTTTTCCTTTCATTTTGCTTGACTCAGGAGTTTGATTATGATCTAAACAAGAATCCATTAAAGACATATACCATACTAAATGTTAGTATATTCCTTAACATTTATACTTTAATAATATTCACAAGTACTATTATTAATATTTCTATAACAATTTCAACTTATCCTATAATTTATGTCTCGATAGTATCGATACCATATCGATCCCCCTACCATGGTATCGATACTTCTATATTGTGGTACTGATACTCCCATTCAGTATCGATACCATTTTTACATTCTGGATCCATGGTATCAATACGTCTCTCATAGTACCGATACTTCTATACTATGGTCCCGATACTCCATTACAGTATCAATACCATTTTGTAGTATGTATCAATATTATCGATACCTTTTCCATAATATCAATACCCTCCTCTCAATATCGTTACTAATTTCATCGGCATCGATATTGTTCAGCTGATTTCTTCCCATATAAGCCTATAGTATCGGTACTGTTCTATCAGTATCGAACCCTTACCAATATTTTCCATTTTTCAGCACGATTCTTACCCAAATTTCGTTAAATTTCCTTATGTTTACACCCAACAATACTAGTATACTCTTCTTTACCTAACCCTACTAACTTTCCTTCATTTATCTTCTTAAAACATCTAAATTCTTCCAATAACATTTCAATATAAGAATCACACCAATTTTTCTAACATGTTTTAAACTCATTCAATGCTTATAATCTCTCATTTACTTCTTTGACAAGTCAAATATACTAGTAAACATCAATAAAAACTCATATCTTAATATATCATTCTAAAACCCATTTTCTAAAATCTCCAATATTTCTTCCATCTATTAGTTTTGACCTTATTTAACCCTTCCTTAAGCCTATGTAATATTCAAAGCTTCAAAAACCAACTAAAAACGAAAGGAAAAGCTAGCCAAATGAAATCTTACCTTTGGCTATAGAGGAGAGTTCTTCCACGGGAAAGTAGAAGAAAAGAGATAGCTTTTTGGTTGATTTTCTTTCCCCTTTTCCCTTTACTTTAATACCTTATTAGGAAGGAATTTTAAATTCATTTTCCATTAAAGGACCAAAATGCCCTCTTTATTCATCTATTGATACAAATTAGTCCAAAACACTATTCCAAATCATTTTCTCATATTTTATCATTTATTCGAATAAATCCTCAAATTTTAAAACTTTTCACTAAAGTCCCTTACCTGATATTTGGGGTATTACAACTAGTCTTTCCATTAACATCAATGGAAAATCTGGAATGAAATGAATAGTGTCTCCACATAGGAAACAAGCTCATGTGACAGCTTAGCACACCCCTAGTTGTTTTTTTCGTACACCTGATAAGGTCAAAGCTAACTTTAAGATGATTTTCCCGTACCACCAACAATTATTTGAGATTGCTTGGATTTTCCAACATTTTCTTTTTTACGAGAAAATGTAACATATTCTAATATGTTCTTATAATAAGAACCTCTACCTCGCTTAGATTTAGATGAGTTTGCAAATGTCTTAGATCTCTTAGATGATTGCATCTTTTGCTCTTCTATTCTTTTAGACTACACCCTCTATATTATTTACTCTATTCACAACTTCTTAAAAAGCAGATAGATTTAAATCCAACAACCTTTATTTTGCCCTTGGTTGAAGTCCCTCGATAAACCATTCATAGTAAGCTTTCTCATTAAGAACCAATTCTATTATAAATTAGATCAGCTTGTTGAATTCACACTCGTACTCATACATAGTTTGGGTACCTTACTTCATATTGAGAAACTCTTATTTTATTTCTCGGATGAAAAGATCACCTATATACTTGTTCTTAAACACCTCTTGGAAGAACTTCCAAGTAACATTTTTCGAAGGAACATGCATAATGGCATCAGTCCACCATACTCGAGCTTGTCCTATGTCTAAGTAATGACACTTCTTCATCCAATTTCTCAGTATCGCTGTAGTGGAATCCATTCAACATAATCTTAACCTCATTAAGCCAAAGATAAACAGTGACTGAACCCTCATCAGAATCTCTTTTAAAATCAAGAGATCCTATACTTTTTACTTCTTTAGCTATCAATAAGCAAGGATATGAAGCAGAAGACGAAAAATATCGTAAGGATATAATCTAAAGTTTTAAAGAAGGTTCCTTGATCTTATATTGGTAATTTTTTTGTGGCGGTGCACTACCCTAGTTAAACTGAATAAGAGGATTATTATTTACTTCATTACTTCCACTACCTGTCTCTTCCTGAACCTTCTACTTAGTCGCTCAATGAGAACATTCCGTCTCAGACATCTAATATGTACACAACATCAAATTACGATAGTAAAGAGTAGGATCAATCATACAAACACCATGTCAAAAATAATAACATCCTTAGTAGCATGTATATATTTTTCAATTCAAAACAGACTCAGTTTAAGCCTAGAATCAGCTAAACCTACATTTATGATACTAATAAATGTAACACCTCCTTCCCGTACCTGTTATCGAATATAAATTAGAAATATCACATGAACTTTATAAAACATTTCTGATTAGATATTAGCAAAATTTTGTTTCTTTGAAATCATTCCTTTTTAAAAAGTAAAACTCCTTAAACTAAAAATCATCTGATGTAGTATGGATTACATTTTGATTGTGGATATAGGAAGGAAACATGCAACCTACAAGTAAGTGAATGGCTTTAAAGAAAAAGGATTGGATGGTTGATGAATGGTGTAAAGGATGGCTAAAATATAAGTAAGATAGAAGAAATAATGATGAAATTAATGGGTTGGTTTTGGATGAGGATGTGCGTGATGTAGGCTTATGAAAGAAATGGATGGATATGATGGTTATATGATGATAGTAACTTAAAAAAGGCTCAAGAAAGAACCTATGCTAAAGAGCATAGGCCTAAACCTCATCTTACTTTTTTAAGGGGTGATAAACAAGGACTTTGACCTACTATTTATATGGAGAAAGGAACCGCAAGAACCAATTGAAAGAAAGGGGATAATGCCACAAGCATTGCTACTTGATAAGTTGATAATGTCACAAAATG
The DNA here is from genome assembly GCF_006381635.1 of Hibiscus syriacus. Taxonomy (NCBI): domain Eukaryota; kingdom Viridiplantae; phylum Streptophyta; class Magnoliopsida; order Malvales; family Malvaceae; genus Hibiscus; species Hibiscus syriacus. Next base: position 3,466,341 of record NW_024062770.1, read on the forward strand.
ACTAAGGAAGAGAGAATAATCTCACAAGTATATTGAATGATCAAAGGATGATGTACATGGTATGCCTTACAAATTCGAAGGCATTTGCAATTTATAGAAAATCAAAGGACATGGATGAATAACCATGTAATGGTTCGGGTAAATAGCATCCTTATGATAATACATTATATCCATAAGCCTAAAAGCATTGAACCAATTTAGCCAAGTGTGAAAATCCTCTTGAAAATATATGTTTTAAGAAAATTCATGATTTTTAATAAAGATTCATGCCTTAGGCTGAATGGTTAGGTGTTGGTTCGGCCAAGGGAGAGTTTTGAATGGATTTGGATGGCTTGGATGCATTTTAGGTGCCAAAATAAATGCGTGTGACTCATAGGTTGAATGCGCATGATGCTTGAGTGAAGGATGTTTCTCATGGTCGAATGGTTGTGTTTCTTTGGTGTTTGGCGCCAACTTGATGCACATGGTCAGCACATGATCCTTGGGAGGTAACTTGACTAAGTATCTAGCTAGGTAGGTAGTGTATCTAGCTAGGTAAGCGAGGTAGCTAGCTAGGTAGCTATGGTAGCTAGTTGGGTACCTATTGTCACTTCAGGTACTCCAATTCCCATCTAGCTAGTTCAGCTCCATGTTAGCTAATTTAGCTTGTCCTTTTAGCTCCACTCACTAGATAAGCTTTTATTCCAATTCTTTAAGCTAAGTGAGTTATCCTTTATTTCCTTTGAGCTATCATGAGTTGTCATTGCATATATCCTTTGTTTTCGAGCTGTCATTGCTAGTAGATTCATTCCGTATAAGGTAAACTTCCATTAGCTAGTTCTTTCTTTAAATTATGGGCTTCTTTGGTAACATTAAGAGTTATGTTAGCTTAAGGAAGGATTAAAGAAGATTAAAACTAAGTGGTGGATGTTTTATAGGAGATTTAAATAAATGAGTTTTTAAATGACATGTTGATATATGTATTTTTATTGAGGTTTATTAGTAAAATTGACTTGTCAAAGGATTGAACAAGAGATTAGAAGCATGAGATATGATTAAAAACATGTTTAGAAAAATGGTATGATTCTTGAGTTGAGATGTTTCATGAAGATGTTAGATGTTAAAGGTGGCAAAATGAAGTTAAGTTAGTTGAGTGAAGTAAAGAGGAGTTAAATAGTATTGTTGGAGGTAAAAGTATAAGATTAGAGGGGAAATTAAGTGAAATTCGAGCTGAAAAATGGTAATTCTGGGTAATGGTATCGTACTGATAGAATAGTATCGATACTATAGGTGTAAATAGGCAGAAATGGGAAGAACAATATCAATACCGATGCAATGGGTATCGTTATTAATAAGGTGTCGATACTAACAAAGGGAAGTATCGATACCATGGATCCAGAATGTGAAAATGGTATCAATACTAAAAAGGGTATCGGTACCATAGTATAGTGGTATCGATACTGAGAGAAGGGTATCGATACCAAGCAACACATAATATAGAAATGGTATCAATACTGAAAGGGGGCATCGGTACCATAGTATAGAAATATCGGTACCAAGGTAGTAGTACCAATACTATTGAGCTTGGAACAACAAAATAGGTTGAAATTGTTATAGAAATTGAAATAATGATATTTTGAATATTCTTAAAGTATAATGTTAAGGAGTATACTTGTCGAGAAATTTATTGCCCGGTGAAAAAATAAAAAAGTACACATAAGTGTAACTGTCTCGAAAAGTAAGTGTTTATCTTCTTGCATAAGATAAAACACTAATTTTTATTGTCACCACCAATCATTTATTAAGGTGTGATTGGTTACCAAAATGTTATGATATTTTAATAAAATTCCTAAGAATAAAATTAAAATAACACAACAAGGGTTTGCTTACCAGAGAATGAGTTTGGGAGTCGGTTACGTATGGGGAAGTATTAAAACCACCATAACGCCCAAAATTGGTACCATTGCTTACTAATTAATTTGTCTTTGCAATAAATTAATAAATTTGTATTTAATTTAATTACAAAATTATACAAATAAAACTATTTAAAATACTAATGCAAATACCTAATATGTTAAGTATTATAAGTTTAAATAATCCTATAATTATTTAGAATATTAAGGTTTAGGGAATAGATATAAAATAATAAAAATAGTAGCCTTAATTCGAAACATTACAAAAAATAGATATTACTAATGTAATTTAACCTTGATTATTAATAGGGATTAAAATATAAACTATTAAAATATAAGGGACTAAACATGGTATTTACCCTAATATATATATATATATACATGGAAATGATCAAAACATAATAAAATAAAATGTAACAACTAAATTAAGATACAAGAAAACATGTTTCCAATGACCAAATTGGAAGATTAGAATGTTACAGGGACCACAGTATAGTTTACCCATATTTGTATTTACACACAAGTCTCTCCCCAAAACGACGTCGTTTGGGAGGGGTATAAATAGGCCCTAAACCAGCCTAAAGAGGCCTAAAGCCTCATTTTATCTCTTTACTAATCTCTCTTAGAGAGAGAAGTTCTCGTCCCTCTTTAGATTTCCCTCGCCGGAGGGAAAATCGACCACCGTCGGCCACCATACACCGACACCCATTGTCGGCCACCACTCACGGTGGTCAAAAATTACCAAAATACATCAAAATAATCCTAACCCGTCCTAAAACTGAATTCGACGATGTTTACCCCTAAAAACTATCAATCTAGGTAGATCTAAAGATTTACCTTCGATGTTTTAACTTCTCCAGTGTAGCTTTAGAACTGGAACACCACAAAGTGATTCAAGTGTAGCTTTTGTCAAAAGGATCTCGAGGTTGTGATAAAGGTGTGGAATTCCTTCTTATACGACCAAATTTCGAGTACTGAAACTTATCAACAAGATCTTAAATCCTTCTTTTCTTTCATGCAAAATACTTTTTGACTGCATCAGAATTTATTAGCTAAGGTAATTCAGGTCCATCCATTTCAGTAAGGACTAAAGCTCCTCTAGAAAAAACCTTTTTTACAACATAAGGTCCTTCCCAATTTGGCATCCACTTTCCTGGAAATCATTTTGAAAAGGTAAAATCCTTCTGAGTACGAGATCTCCTTAATAAAATTCTTGGAGGTGAGCTTTCTTATCATGTGCTTGTATCATCCTCTTTTGGTACATCTGACTATGACAAATAGATTTCATTCTCTTTTCTTTAATCAAATTCAACTGGTCATATCTGGTTTGTGCCCAATCTACCTCATTTATCTTTACTTCTGATAAAACTCGTAGTGAAGGAATTTCGACCTCAATAGGTAGGACTGCTTCCATCCCATAAGAAAATGAAAATGGAGTTGCCCCAGTCGATGTCTGTACTGAAGTTCGATAAGCTAATAGAGCAAATGGTAATTTCTCATGCCAATCCTTATAAGTTTCAGTCATTTTCTCTATAAACCTCTTGATATTCTTATTAGTTTCCTCAACCACTCCATTCATCTTTGGGCGATAAGTGGTGGAATTATGATGCTTTATCTGGAACTGTTCACAGACTGATTTCATCATTTTGTTGTTTAAATTCAAAGCATTGTCGGTAATAATCCTTTCTTGAAGACCATATCAACAAATAATTTCTTTTTTTTAAGAATTTACAAACTGTAGACTGAGTGATGTTTGTATAAGAAGCTGCTTCTACCCATTTGGTAAAATAGTCTACTGCTACCAAAATGAAACGATGACCATTTAAAGCTTTGGGAAAAATTTGTCTAATAACATCTATGCCTCACATAGAGAATGGCCAAGGAATTGTCATCACATGCAATGGATGAGGAGGAATATGCATCCCGTCTCCGTAAGTTTGATACTTGTAACATTTTTGGGCATAATTGATACAATCAGTTTCTATAGTTGACCAATAGTATCCAGATCTCATAATTTATCTAGTCATTGTATGCCCATTAGCATGAGTACCACATACTCCTTCATGCGCCTCTTCGAGAATTGTTTTGGCTTCTTTGGTATCTACACATCTCAATAGGACTTGATCCATGCCCTTTTTGTATAAGATTTTACCATCGAGTACATATCCTGACACATTCTTCTAATAGTTTTTTTATCATTATCGGTTGCTTGTTCAGGATAACTCTGATATCTGATGTATTGCAATATATCATAGTACCATTGTTTCACCTCTTCTTCCTCTTCAATATTAAAACAATGAGCTGGATATTCATAGGCCTACATTTCAATGGGCATCATGCTTGAATACTCATCTACCTTAAATGTGGTTGCCAAAGTTACCAAGGCATATGCCATTTGGCTTTCTTCTCTGGGGAGATAATTGAAAATTACTTCTTCAAATTCCTTGATGAGTTCCATAACCAATTTATGGTATTATACAAGTTTGAAATCTTTTGTCTCCCATTCTCCTCTAATTTGATAAATTACTAGAGATGAATCTCTATATACCTTGAACATTTTTATTTTATGTTCAATGGTAGCTCTATGACCTAAAATACATGCCTCATACTTAGCCATATTGTTTGTGCAGTTAAAATTAAGTCAGCTGGTAAACAGATAATGTTCTCCATTTGGTGAGACAAAAATTACCCCAATTGTATGTCCCAAAGCATTCGAAGCACCATCAAAAGTCAACTTCCAATATTTATTGTTGGATGTAACTTATTCTTCCACTGAGATTGCCATCAAATCTTCGTTTTGAAAATCAAAAGTTATCGGTTCATATTCTTTAGAAGCCTACTTGTAATGAATTCAACTATTTCACTCCTTTTTATTGCTTTTTGACTGACATATTGAATATCGAATTTGACAACTGAATTTACCAATGAGTTAACCTTCCAGATAATGCGGGTACATCCATTAGATATTCAAAGGATCAAATCTGGATATAAGCCATGTAGTGTGATATAACATGTACTACCTAAGCCTTCTTGTAGTCCATACCAAAGCACAACATAATTTTTCAATCAGTGAATATCTAGTTTCACATTCAGTGAACTTATTATTGAGATAATAAATAGCTCTCTCTTTTTTCTCAGTTTGATCATGTTTTCCTATTACACACCCCATTGAATTTTCCCATACTCATAAATAACGAATTAAGGGTTTTCTTGGGATGATGGTACCAAGATTGGGGTACTTGACAGATATTTCTTAATTGTCTAAAATGCTTCTTGACATTCTTCATTCCATGTCCCAAATTACTCTTTCGAAGGAGGCGAAAAATAGGATCACATTTCTCGGTTAGCTTCGAAATAAATTAGCTATATAATTCAGTCTCCCAAAAAATCCTCAAATTTTTTTGCGTTTGTGGTGGTGGCAAATCTTGAATAGCTTTGACTTTATATTGATCTATTTCAATTCCTTTTTGGCTTACCACAAATCCCAAAAGCTTGCCAGATATTACTCCAAATGTGCACTTATTTGGGTTAAGTTTTAACTGACATTTCCTTAATCTTTGGAAAAGCTTCCTCAAATTCTTAACATGTTCATCGTCTGAATTGCCTTTGACAATCATATCATCGACATAAACTTCTATTTCTCTATGCATCATTTCATGAAATAATGTTACCATGGCCCTTTGATACGTTACCCCTGCATTCTTTAGTCCAAATGGCATTACTTTATAGTAAAATGTTCCCTACAAGGTGATAAACGTTGTTTCTTCCATATCATCAGGGTGTATTCTGATTTGATTATAGCCAGAGAAACCATCCATAAATGAGAATAAGGAATTCTTAGTAGTGTTAACCACCAATGTGTCTATGTGTGGCAAAAGAAAATTATCCTTTAGACTGGCTCTATTGAGATCTATATAGTAAACACACATTCAAACCTTTCCATCTTTCTTTGATACATAGACAATATTTGCTACCCATTTAGGGTACTTGGCTACTTTAATAAACCCGTCATCGAATTGCTTTTTTACTTTTTGTTTAACTTTAAGTAATATTTCAGGTTTCATTCTTCTCAACTTTTATTACATAGATTTACATTCTTGCTTTATTGGCAACTTGTGTACTTCCAATTATGTATCTAATCTGGCATGTCTTCATATGACCAAGCAAATACATCATTGTATTCTTGCAGCAACTCAATCAAACTCTTCGTCCTTTATCATATAAGGTAGTGCCAATTTTTACCTCATTCTTGTCCATATCAGACCCCAAATTTAAGATCTCAATAGGTTCCTCATGAGGCAAAATTTTCTTATCCTCCTTTTCCACCATTTTTAACAGCTCGGGAGGTACGCCACATCCCTCAGCATTATCATGACTCTCGACTTCCTCAGGACACATAGGCTGCTCGAAGTCAATTTCCAGGTCAGAATCACCAGCATTTATGTTATTGATATTTGAGTTCCTGAAAAGAAAATGAACAAGAGTATATACATATAATCATAGAAATGAACTTAAAAATGATTGTCATTTGGAACTAATGCATATTTTATTGAAAAAAACACATAGTTTAACCTTTTACACAAAATCAAACTATTTCCCCAGGGTATAACAATAACGAAAGTTCTGGAGTATTGCTCTGAAAAAGATTTGAAAACTACAGGTAATTCTTCCGCAATCTAATTATTTAACTCAAACTTTGGTGGTGCAGGGAAAATGCCCATAGCTTTCTTTTCTACAGATTCATCGTATGATATGACATTGATACTCATTTCTTTCAAAGCATTCTCAATAATTAACCCCTTTTTTTATTGACCCTCTTAAAAAATGTGTCCTCCAGACACAAAGGTATTACTCAATGATGGAAAAGTCATTGGTTCCCATATGAGATCTTCTCCAGCTAACTCTGTCTTTCCTAATTCTTGATTGTTTTTCTAATACCCCTCTATTACCAAATCGATCTTTCTTAGAGATAGAAAAAACTGATTAACTGGTCCTTGAAAATAACTTCCTAACCCTTTCCAGCTTTTGCTCCCTTTCCTAGGGTCATTCTAAGCCCTATTTTAGTGCAATTCGAAATTTTGGGTTTAGGCATCTTTTTGCCTTCGGCGAAAAATGTAGCGTTAACAAATTCCAATGATCTGAAAGAGCACTCAATAACTTCTTCCTCCAATTCAACAAATGGACCAGTGGTAGAGATTGATGCAATGATTCTTCTTCAGCATTAAGACATATCAGCCTACCATCTATTACAAATTTTAACTTCTGGTGTAGTGTAGATGGAACTGCCCCTGCTTGGTGAATCCAAGGCTTTCCAGTAAGCAATTATAAGTGGGTATAATATCCATTACAAGGAATTCCACTTCATATGTAGCTGGACCAATAGTTAAAAGAATATTGATTTTTCCCAATATATCTTTCTTGGTTCCATCAAAAGCTCGGACAATACTCTGACTATTTCTCATGAGTGTACTATCGACTGGTAATTTCTTCAAAGTCACTAATGGCATTACGTTTAGAGTTGAACCATTATCAAGTAATACTCTAGATAGAATATGTCATTTGTACTTAACTGTGATGTGCATGGCATTAGGGCTACCACTCATCTCAGAAGGGATTTTATTTTCAGAAAAAGAAAGGAAATTGTCAGCCTATATGTTTACAATCAACCTATCCATTTTGCTTACAGGCAATTCCTTTGGCACAAAAGTTTGATTTAACACTTTTAGTAAGGCATTCTGATGTGCCTCGGAGCTTAATAAAAGTGCTAAGACTGATATACGAGCTGGCAATTTATGCAGTTGTTCAATAATACTGTATTCATTGTGTTTGAGAAACTTCAAGAATTCTACAACTTCATTTTCAGTTACTGGTTCATTGATGACAATTTCATCTTCTCTCAATTGTAATTCAATCTTCTTCCCTTTATCAATCGTAGCTTGTTTCTCAGGTTCCTTAGAATAACACCGTCCACTTCTGGTAAAATGTCCAACATGATCTACTTCTTTATTTTCTCCCCTTGTTTCCTTTATTTTGCAGTTATAATTTCACGGCACTTGCTTGTTATCTTTATACAGGAATGGGGATGGAGAAGTGATGACCACTTTGGAGCTTTTTTTATCTAATACACGAGTCCTGGGTGTAATAATTAGAGGACACTTAGAGTTGTAGACCTCTCTAGATGATCCTTCAGAGGCACAAATATCTATATCCTCCTTTTCTGGTACTTCCTTAAAAAATTCCATTTCTTTGTCATCATCATACTTTGTACCAAAGCCCTAAAATATGGACATTGTTGTATAACGTATCCTTCATAGCAATGGTAATGGCATACATTTCCAATTTCTGATTGTTCTGTCAACAAATTAGGCTTCAATATATCAATTTTGATCATTTGAACCCATACCCAAAACATAGGTGATTTCACCTCACTAACTTGCCTTATAATCTATTTTCCTTTTTCCTTTACAACTGCATTGATTCCCGCCCCTGCGTGGTTTGGCAATGGGTTTTGAGCCACATTCGGTTGCTCATTATCACCAAAATTTATGATATTCTTTGTTATAAGGCTTTGGACGATACTTTTTAATGTAATGCAATTTTCAATAGAATGTCCACGAGCCCCGGCATGATATTCGCATTGTAAACTATCATCGTACCACTTAGGATATGGAGGTTGTACAGGTGACAAATGATAAGGTTATAATAGATTTTTGTCACGTAATATCTGGAATAACTCTTTGTATGTCATAGGAATTGGGTCAAACTGGAGCTTTTCTCTTTCTTGTTTTGGTTCTCTTGCCCCTTTCTTGGCAGCGTTTTGTGTAGAGGATCCAATGTCTTGAGGTCGAGATACTGTGATATTGTTTGATATATATTTCCTCGCTTCATTTGCCTCATTTTCCTTCTTTTTCATTAACAACTTTTTGCTAGATTACCACCTTCAAGTTTCCCACTTTTAACCGCCATTTCAATTATCTCACATGCTGTGACTATGTCAGCGAATCTCTTAAAAGAATTCCCTACGAGGTGAGTAAAGAAAGGAGATTTTAAGGTGTTTAGAAAGAGTACATTTGTTTCTTCTTCTTCCATGGGTGGATGCACCTGTGTAGCTATGTCCCTCCATCTCTGGGCATAATGTCTAAAACTTTCATTGAATTTTTTCCATGTTTTGCAGCACCATTCGATTAGGTCTTATATCCTTCACATGTTTATATTGTTCCAGAAAAGATTTAGCCAAATCTTTCCAAGACTTTATATGATCTCTACTTAACTGGTTGTACCATCGAATGGCCGAGCCTGTTAAGTTTTATTGGAAATAATGAATTAACTGATCGTTCTCTATATAACCCATCATTTTTCTTCAAAACATTGTGATATGGGTAGAAGGACATTTCATGCCATCAAATTTTTCAAAATCTGGAATCTTGAACTTAGGTGGTAATACCAAATCAGGTACCAAACTCAACTCTTTTGCTTCAATTCCATATATTCTAGAACCCTCTTTCATGACCCTAACTTCTTCCATTAGTTGTTTCAATTGTTTATTTGATTCTTTTTTTCTTCTTGATCAAGATCTGAAACATTTTCAGTTTGTTGTTGGCTTATTGAAGCACTAGGTAAGTTTATGTTTACTTTTCTTGACTGAGTAATTACTCCTGACTGGGCCTTAACATGAGATGTTGCAAGGTCTGGGGGTATAAGGGTTTCCTTAGTTACTTGAGCTTTTGACGATCTTCTCTTGGTGTAAAGCCTGAAGGGTACAAAGGTTCTTCAGTGATAGTACCAATAGCTGGGGTATTTACTTGGTTCATACTTCTCCTTTGTAACATACTTGCAAATCTTTCCATCATATCATTATGGGATTTCAACATTTGTTCATACATTTCTTCCTGAGCCTTCTTAAAATTTTCTTGCATATCAAGCGGAGTCTTTTCAATTTGAGCGATGTTATCGTCCATTACCATTTTCTGGTATTGTATGGATGCTTAGAGGTGTCCAATATTCTTCGAAAAAGAAAAAAAACCCCTTTTAATAAAAATGGATGTTTTATTAACAAAAATGCTCAAAAAATATAACAAAAATGCTTATGCAAAAATATGCACGATGCAAGGTGTTGATATTGAAATGATTCCTTTAGAACAACTTTTATACTAAAACAAAGTTTTATTATAAAGCTTTTAAACATAGTAAAAATACAACATCACAGATACATCTGAGCAATTTCTCCTAACTGTTATATATGCTCAAGTAACTCAAAGTCCTTATGAGCTTGCTCGGTTTCTGGCTCTAATCCTTCACTAAAAGTGGTAGCCTCATATGCCAAATCAACCAAGTATTGCGCTACTCCCTGAGCCTGCTCCAAATATTTTGCAATAAGATCATCCCTTTGTTTGACTTTCCATTGGCACATTCCCAACGACAACTCCATTGCAAAATTCCTTCATAAGGATGATAGGGAGTTGATTTGTCTTCCTCTGAAGATCTTAGAACTTGGTCTCTAGTTCATTTACTTGCTTTCTCAGTCTTCTAACTTCCGAGTTATTCTCTTGATTTTGCAATGCCAATTCCATCCTTAAAATCTTGCCTTTTAGTCTCTGATTTTGAGTTTGATTTTCACGCAACTGTTGCTCTAGTGTCTCCTTTTCTTTGTAATATCTTGGCCTGATGTTTACTTTGTTTAAGCTCCTGTTTGCTTTCTTCAGCTTTTCTTTTCGAACCTACCGATTCTTGTTTACTTGAACCTTCTGCAATCTGAGTCTTTACCATCTGCTGATAAGAGGTCTGGAGATCATTAAAAACTAGTCTAAGCTGCTTTTCAACTTTGCTAACTCGATCTGCTCATCCTTTATTGATGTCTATCTCAATTCCCTTATGGTAAACCTCGACTTCCAATTTTTGCAAAGTTCTTCTCCAATGTTTCTTTTCAATTTCAAAGTCTTATCTTGCCAACTCTAATGGAGATGGTATAACTCTTAAATGTTCTTAGATAGGTTGAACATTCTCAAGATTAACCATTGGGAGGTTGTCGTTTACTCGGCTGATTCTCCATTGTTCATATTCTTGTGAAAGCTTCTGAATGAAAGTGACAAATTTACTCGATGAATAACTTTCTAGGGATCAACGATTCTTCTGACTTTATCCTTGTATTGATCACTTCTAAATGAAAACTCTGACTTAGACAAACTCGATGCTGCAGGAATAAACTGCCTCGATCCATATTGTCCGGAAACTATCAAAGTCGCATATCCTACAGAACCCCAAATGCCAGGCAAAGGAACCCAATCATATTCTCCACATTTATAATTATATTTGAATAAGTATTACAGGAGGCTCGCCATAATACGTCACTGTCTTTGAGATTTTTGAAGATATTCATCCATTTTTCTTCATCGTAACTTCCGAGCCATTCTCGAGAAAGGAAATCTTGCAGGGATGAAAATTCTTCCAGAAATACTCGGCCAGGTGCTCTTTCCTCGTGCTTAATATGATTAAGAATCCATACCAACAACAAAGGTGCACAACCAATAAAACGTCCCTCTCCTTCAAGTTTGCAGGAATTCAAAGAACGAAATGTTTCAGCTAAAATAGCTGGTAATGGATCTATATTCCTATCCAGTCTTTCAAACAGATCCACAGCTGATATATCCACATGCCCCAAAATCTTTGGAAAAATGATTAGTCTATAAATACCTATAGCCAACATATCAATCTTCTTTCTTTTGCCTGGATAGCGGTAGATCACTTCTCTCAAAGCAGTCCAAGTGATACATTCATTATCACCCTTGTTTTTTATATTTCTTGTGGCCCACTCTTCACTCTTTCCGGTCATTAAGAGTACTTTCTTTAAAATGAGCAGTATTAGGTGGCTTGATATATACTTTGTCTTCATGGGATCTCGGACAGTGAATAAGAGGTCGATACTCCTACACAGTAGGCGTCAAATCTGATTTGCCAAAGGTGAAGTAAATGTAGGCAAGGTTCCAAAATTGTGATAAAGGTCTGAACAAATGTCGATCTATAGGGATGTCTATGAGATAAACAATATCATTATATAGTTGATAGAATAGCTATTTGTCAGTCATTTCCCACTTTCCCCAAATTTCTTTCAACTCATTCAGATTGTTTTGGCGGACATTGATATGAGTATAGCCGATAAGGTCTGACACATATCCCGGGGACAAGCTATTTCCCTTGATAAGTTGAGACTGCTCAGATCATCTTAGAACAACTTCATTTTCCTCTACTTCATGTTGGAATCTTTGTTCCATATTTCCAGCTTTCTATATGAAATCAATCATGAATCAACACCATGGTATGAAAAATGCAAAATGCATAATGAAAAAGAAGCATAAAATCAATCAACAATAATCAGTCAGAAAATCCTATCTTCATGCAAGCTAGTTCACATGCTTATTTGGAAAAAAAGCCTAACCGCATGATTTATAGTTCGCATGCATTTATTCGAAAAATAAAGTAACAATTAAAAGACTCAACAAGCTTTTCCTTGTGTGCTAAGCTTACAAGACATAATCGGGTTGGGATCTGACTAGATTCAAGTTCTAGGTTTATTATATGTTGAGTTTAGGCTCTAAGGTAAAAAGGGTCAACGAATTATCCTTTGTTTATGCCCCCTTTGACTGCCAAGCCCTCAATCCTTTTCCATTACAGACATTCAAATCGAGTTCAATTCGAAGGAGCACACTTCCTTATGTCCATACGGAGGTGAAAACCACAAGAGGAACATAAGGTGTGAGTTCAAGGAATGGTCCCCTATCCCATACAGAGGTGAAAACCACACTAGGGAATAGTTTTCATTCAAGCTAAATAGGATAAGAGTGGGGTTTTAGCTCATGTCATGAAATGCAGTGCACAGTGGGTGAGGAAAAGCATAAAAAGAATAAAATAATGTACACCATGTAAATTTATTCTTAAGACCTATAATTAAATCTGAAAACATAAAAAAATAAGTTAGTAAAAATTTATAAAAAATGATTATTAAAATAATCAATGATTTAAACAAAATTAAAAATATATATATAATTTTAATGCAAAGATAATTAATTAATAAATTGATGGCTTGAATCTCTTTTAAAAAAAGTCCCCAGCGGAGTCGCTAAGTTGTTGAGACGTTTATTGCCCGACGAAAAAGCAAATAAGTACACATAAGTGTAACTGTCTCGAAAAAGTAAGTGTTTATATTCTGGCATAAGATAGAACACTAATTTGTAGAGTCGCCACCAATCATTTATCAAGGTGTGATTGGTCACCAAAATGTTATGATATTTTAATAAAATTCCTAAGAATAAAATTAAAATAACACAATAAGGGTCTGCTTACAAGAGAATGAGTTCGGGAGTCGGTTACGTATGGGGAAGGATTAGAACTCCCATAATGCCCAACATTGGTACCATTTCTTACTAATTAATTTGTCTTTGCAATAAATTAATAAATTTCTATTTAATTTAATTACTAAATTATACAAATTAAATTATTTAAAATACTAATGCAAATACCTAATATGTTAAGTATTATAAGTTTAAATAATCTTACAATTATTTAAAATATTAAATTTTTGGGAATAGATTATAAAATAATAAAAATAGTAGCCTTAATTCGGAACATTACAAAATAGATATACTATTAATGTAATTTAACCTTTATTATTAATAGGGATGAAAATATAAACTATTAAAATATAAAGGACTAAACATGGTATTTTAGCCTAATATATATATATATATATATGGCAGTTATCAAAACATAATAAAATAAAATGTAAAAACTAAATTAAGATGCACGAATACATGCTTTCAATGACCAAATTAGAATATTACAAAGTTATAAGGACCATGAGTATGATTTACCCATATTTGTATTTACACACAGGTCGCTCCCCAAAACAATGTTGTTCGGGGAGGGGTATAAATAGGCTCGAAACTGACCTAAAGCCTCATTTTCTCTCTTTGTTTCTCTCTCTTAGAGAGAGACACTCTCGCCCCTTTCTAGATTTCCCTCGCCGAAGGAAAATTGGCTACTGTCAGCCACCATACGTCGGCACGACACCCATCATCGACCACCACTTAAGGTGGCTAGAAATTACCAAAATATATCAAAATAATCCCCTAAAAAGTTATCAATCGAGGTAGATCTAAAGATTTACCTTCGATGTTTCAACTTCTCTGGCGATGTTTGGGAGCTCCATTGTCAGTAAAGCCTGACTCATTCTCTCTTTTATACTTTACTGGTTTTGGTTGTTGGGTATTTGCTTGCTTGCTCTACTTGTTTGGTTTTTCGTCTATTCTCTTTGTGCAGGTTTGACCCTATTTATAGGGTTCTCAAATCCCCCATCGAACCGATTAAAATGGTAATACCCCTTTGAGTCACCGGAGCTACAGTGGTGACTCACCCTAGGGGCAGTGAGCTGTGCGATTATTAAGTTGGGTGCATTAAATGCACCCAGATCTCTTTGATCTGGTGATGAGGTGGTGGTGTCGTGGCAGCTGCTGGTTAGAGCATTTGGCGGCGGGAGCATCATGACACTATGACAGCGACCGAAATAGCCCTAGAGTTGTAATGAAAACCCTAGGGTTTTCAAAAACCCCATCTGGGCCATTGATCTTCATCTAGAATGAACGGTTAAGGAAGCTGGTGGCACTGGAGAAGCTGAGATGAAAACCCTAGCTGCATTTGGACTTCTTGGGCTTGTTGGGCTGCTCGGGTCGAATCTGGGTTTGAACCTAGTCTGGTTGTAACATGGGCTTCGGGTTAATTGTTTTTTGTATTTGGGCCTTCAGGTTGTAATTGGGCCTATAAAATTATAATTATAACGAAACCAAATTTGGACGAAAATGACTGTCCACAATAATAACATTGGTATGTTATGTGTACTTAATGAATATTTGTGTAGATCGTAACCAAGCTCCTAAATCTAATAAGAAAAGGGGGAAATATAAATTTGATAATTAGCCAGAAGTCTCTACACCTTATTAGCGGGGATTACCATGTGAGTACCTTATTGTAAGTATTTGAGATAAAGAACATTCAAATTAGAATATTTAAATTTATATATGTTTTATAATATTGATTATGTTATCTTTATATGTTTGGAAACAATATTATGAATGAGTTTTAGAGTATGAACTGCTCTAAATCGAATCCATAACTAAAATGCATGAAAGGATGCATTAAGGCATGAAAGGATGCCATAACTAAAATGCATGAAAGGATGCATTAAGGCATTAAAGGATGCCATAATTAAAATACATGAAAGGATGGATTAAGGCATGAAAGGATGCCATAACTAAAATTCATGAAAGGATGTATTAAGGTATTAAAGGATGCCATAACTAAAATGCATGAAATAATGCATTAAGGCATGAAAGGATACCATAATTAAAATACATGAACGGATGCATTAAGACATGAAAGGATGCCATAACTAAAATGCATGAACGAATACATTAAGGCATGAAAGGATGCCATAATTAAAATGCATGAACGGATGCATTAAGGCATGAAAGGATGCCATAATTAAAATGCATGAAAGTATGCATTAAGGCATGAAAGGATGTCATGATTAAAATGCATGAACGGATGTATTAATGCATGAAAAGAGACCACAACTGAAATTAATGAATAATTACTAAAGAAAAATGAACGAAAGAAAAGTATGTTGGACATACTAAAATGTTTATGATGATAATATGATAGAAGTTTGGTTTCAATAAGAGTTACTTAATTAATCTTATGGATGATACAATTAGTTTGAAGCCAAATAACCATGAGATACTTATGTATACATTAATGTTCTTTACAATATTATGTCTCACTAAGTAAATGTTTAACGTGTGTTATTTCCCACGCACATATAAAAACAGAGATTAAATGAGTAAGGAGTGCATCTGTAGCAGCGATAATCATCAATTAAGGTGGACTCATCAGTGACACCAAAACAATCTAGTTTATTTTGGAAAAACTTATTTGACATGTAATCACAGTATTAAAAATGCTCTTAACTTTAATTAAGTAGAACTTATAATAGTTTACAATCAATGTTTTGCTTTATATTAAAATATTATGTTTTCAGAAATCGAAAAACAAAAATTTATGGGTTTTCAAATGAGGAACTATTTTAAAGGTGATGTGACATATGTATCTCGTGTACGGACAAGTATACGGGAGATGGTGTTATGTTCATAACCTTACTTGTAGCATGCTTGCTTGTTGGATGCATATAGTATAGTTGGGTTATTTGTGTGGCACTGAGCTTATAAGCTTATTGTATGGAATGTACTGTCATAGACCCTAGTTATCTTAATTGAGTCGTAACTTTTTTTGTATTATTGTATTTTAGAGAATATTATTGGGATCTACCCCATATTTAAATACTTAAATTATGTATTTGAATTTCTATTTTGTATATTTATATTATGTTTTAAAGTCAACTTGGTCAATGGTTTAAAAAAATGGTTAGCCACTTATGTGGTTCCGGGTGACTTTCTAACCATCCAGACTTCGGGTCTAATCGAATTAGAGTGTTACACTTAGATTCAGTAATTATTGTATATGAAGCAATATGAATTTAGGAAAACTAAGAATATGAATATATCATAAATGAATAAGATAATATGATGGTACAAGATAGGTTATACTTTTGACCTCGTGTAAGTATAATGAACTATGTTGATAATGATAAGGCTAAATGAGTACTTAAATAATGGTTATAATTTCATAATTGGCTAAGATGTTTATTTTTTTAGACTTGTGAAATATAATTGAGCAAATGTGTATTCATTGAGCTTTGTTAGCCCAATCCTCAAATTGATTATAGCTAAAGATTACAAGTTTCATGGATCGTGATAGAATAACGATATGATTAAAGGAATCTTAAAGGGAGTACCAGAGTACATTGATGAAAACTTTATATTTGGTTTTTAAATAAAGGAGCTATTCTTTTGTAAATCTTATGTTCGTCATATCTTATATTATTTATTTTTATAATTTTAATTGAGTCATGTGCTCAAAGATATGATGTGTGGGATCAAGTTGATGATCTAATGTGTCATCTTCAATTCAGGTTTGATTTTTGAACCAGGTTAAGGGTGTTACACATTGTCATTCACATTCAATGTTATAAAAGTTTTCATATGTAAATTGCTATGTTGTGTTATAGCTCACATAGATAATTAAATGGCAAAGTATGTATCAAGGCAAGTTTCGAAAGCATATGTATGTTATGAGGTATGTTGTGATATGTTTTATGTGGATATGCCATTAACATTATGCAAACATGAATTTATCTGAATTATGATATCATGTGCAAAGTTATAAGATCATTATGTATTTGCTAAGACAAGATAAGAATCAATATAATAAATCAATGATAAGTATTTCTCTAGGATGATAAGTTTGGATTCAATATAATTGGCATGTCATAGAGTCCACTAGGCTCATGTCCAGGTTTGGATTACAATATTTTTTATGATAAAGAAGGAATTGTGGATCTTTGGTGAAGAGAAGGATGACCATTCTTAATTATTTGGAGTAGAGTAGAGGATTCATGTATTCACAACTACTTATATTCTGATGGGCTAAATTATGAATATATATGTTATAAGTTCTTACCATGAAAATTATATGTTTGATTATGAACATCATATATCATTCAAACATGATAAACACATGTTAATAAGATAAATAACATTGTTAATATTCATTTACATTAATTATTTTAACTACCTCATTAAGCTATATAACTTACCCTGTATTTGTTTCACGATTTCAAGAACTCAAGCTTCATATCATTTTTGGGCTATAAGTCCTAGTTGAAATAAATTTAAATGAACTCTTTATTTAGTCTCCTAAATGATGACATATTACCTTTTTTAATATGTAAATTTGATGTAAATATGGTATATGCCATGATGGTACTGTAGTCAAATTCGATAAGGTTTATTTAATATTTGTGCATATAATAGTTGATACTTTGGGTTTGTAACCCCCTCAGACCGATACGGTAACCCGATCTGATCTGGAGTGTCATATTAGGGTCACCAGAGCGACCCACTATAAAATCTCAAAAAATTTAAAAACTTTTTATCAGAACATGAAAACTCATAAAATCATTTATTAGTATTCAGAAATAAAATAGATTTTCAGGCTCGTATTTAAAACAAAATACAATTACATGGCCCCTAATCACATGTACCATACTCTGCAAATAATGCAGGAAGAACTCCCTTACTGAAGTCGATAGCTGCACTGGTACAATTCTTTTAACTTGCTATGTTGAGTAATAGAGTGAGCTTCGGAAAGCTCAGTAATACATAACTATCAAATGATGCTGAAAAATGTGCAGATATTGATAAACATATATTTCCTTATTGGTTCATATATTTACAGATTTTTATGCTGAGCGGAGATCCTACGGATATTTCAGGTAGTAACAGATAGTAAGCGTTTAGTTCAAGGAAATATTTTGGATGACTGACTTCAGGAGGTCAGAATAGGTTATCCAGTGTGTTCCCTCAAAACCAGTGAAAAGATACAAATATTTTTTAAAAACATATTTTTATTTATCGAATACCATAGTAATCCCTTCAACCGGACATAATATAATGTGTAGGTTCCCTAGAACCATACAACCCCGGCACAACAGTTAGGCCCTGAGTACAAAGCCGAGGAGCCTGCATATATTATTCCTCCAGCAATACCCCCAAATAAAACATTTTTCGTCCATAAATGGAGATATCAGAAATCAAAACAGAATTCATATCATATATCATAACAGAATCCAAATTAGAAATCAGAACATAATTCAGATCATAAATCATAACAGAATTCAAATCGGAAATTAGATAAAACATTCATGTAATTAGGGAACACACTAGTGTTTACAGATATTATTAGAGATACTGGATAGAAACACGAATCTTTAGTTTACCGATAGAATTTCAAGAAGTTAGAATCACTGTTGGAAGAGTTTATTAACTGACAGAATCATCAGTTATTCAAAATATGATTTATCATGATCATATCTTATTCGGACATTTTTCAGAAGCTTAACATAATTATAAGGGTATTCAGAATCCTTTATAAACTTTGTCGATTGATTGGATTATCGAAAAACTCCAGATGAATAACTCTCAGAACTATTGCTTGTTGACTGGTCATTGCATTGTCCTTCTAGGGTATTTACTTTTTAATACCAAAAATTCTTATTCATAGATCATCTTCAGAATCATCAATGAATAGAACTTAAGGAAAATAACAAATATTCCAATGCTCTTTATTTCGTTTCCACCCTTTCATGATATCATGAAATACTGATGTGCTTTATTTGTAGTTCATGACCTATAAGAACATTACATCATGTATGTTCATTAACGTTTCTAGACTCATCTAAATCACTTATTTAATCCTCAGTCATTGAGGTTACTTATTTCATTTAACAGTCAAATCTATCATGGTTACTTTAGAGTTTTCCAGAGTAATTCGGACGTTTTCTGAATTTCGAATACATATTGTACCTTAGTTTAGTTCAGTTCAGGTTAGTTCGGTCTTCGTGGTTAATTTGTCTAACGAATATCCAATTCTTAGTGTTGAATGTGATCTAGAGTTCAACTGAGCTGAATACTTCCAAAATTATCATCGACCAAAACTTGAGTAGATGAACGCGCATTTAACTGATATCTATGTCATTCAGGTACTTACATATCATTGGGATTGATCGGCTCACTTAAGTTGTATTCCATAACTTTTAAGGGTAGTACAATACTCATATTTAATTGGATTCCTTAATTAACCCAAGACATTTACTTAATCTAGGCCATAAGGGTATTTTGGTCCTTTTTGGTGTTTAGTTTTATTCCATTTATTTCAGAGCTCGAGGATATCCAATCAATCCTGAGCTTGTGGATATTCTTGGGTCATTTTCATTCTAGGGGTATTCTGGTCATTTTATAGATCCGGTGTATTTCAATGCTTTCCTTCCTTCCAATCTTATTATTAAATTCAAACTTATCATGTATTTCAGTCCTTTGAACAATTTTGACAAAAGAACACCCTCGATAAATTGTTCTTCAGGTAATTACTCATAACTCGGATATTTTCGGGTCAATTGACTTCTCAGATTTTACAAACAAAATATCAAGAATTTTCTGTACAAAGACAGGATCTTAACAATCAAATCTGTAATTTATCGAGTTAAGTACGAATCCTCAAAATACTTTCTCTTTAAGGGTCAACTAACTATTTTTACCTCTCAAGCGATCCTATGGCTAATTGCTTTCCCGAATATTCTCTGATCTTGAAATGATTTCCTTAACAAACTTCTATCATTTTGCACAAACCCTCTTGGGGTTAAAAACCAGTTATCCAAATTTTCTAAGAAAACTAGCATTTCTTATGCACATCTTTAATTTTATCGGATCAATATGTCTTTTCAGAGTTATTAACCAACTTCCATGGACAATTCTTGTCATCTTACAACATAAGGGTATTTTTGTAATTTTATCATACCGGGGTATTCTCATAATTTCTCATCCAAATATCTTTAACATTTAACCTTTGATGAAATAAATTATATATTACAAATCTATGCTAATTCCTTTATCACAAATCCCAGAACTCATAATTTAATTCTAACAATCCCTCAATTTCTTATATCAGTCATCCGAGCCGTATTCATTTACCAAATTTTTACCGCATCCATAACGAGTGTATGAATTAATTAAATACTCAAATGAGACCAAACATATTCATTATGTATTTATCAATACCAACATGGTTCATAAAGCATGAAAAGGTAGTAATGTATTACCTCGATTTTTGTGTAATACTAATCGACCATTAATTTCCATTCGAACATCCTCGATCCTTAATTCAACTTCCAATAATCCTCAAATACATAACAATATAATTTTCATAAAAAACGGGCTTAATTCTAAAAAAACGGATCAAATTGGATGATAAATCAGTGAAAAACAGCTTTTCGAGTTCGAATTTGGTGAAACGGACCCCAAAAACGGATTCAGGAGGTAAAAAGCGTCAGGATAGGTATACCCAGAAAAAGTCAACAGTCGTTCAATGCCCGGTCAACGCCAGTCAAAGTTTTGGTCAACTATGGTCAACGGAAGTCAACGTCGGTCAACAGCGGTCAACGGGTCGGGTCAGTCAGTCAGGTCGGGTCGGTCAGTCGGGTCTAATCGGGTCAGGTTAGACCTGTCAAACCGGTTTTATTTCTTTTTTTCTGCTGCCAGACGAAGCCCACTCTCGAGGGGTGGTGCGTGGGGCGCATAAACAGTGATACGGTGTCGGAAAAATTCCCAAAAAATTTCTAGAAATTATTTTAAGGTATTTTAAGACACTTACCAATCTCGGTTCACAATTTTGAACGGTGGAGAGCTCGATTCCGAAACATCGAAAACTTTGACTTTCTCACCCCTCCACGCGCCGGCGACGAAGGAGACACGGAGGACACCAGTGGACTCAGAACGATGCAAAGAACACGATGGTGCAGGAGGTCTCAAAAACGGATGGCCGGATCGACATGAATCGACAGAAAACCAACAAAAATTGAGTTAAAACCAATGATACTTCCGATTGAAATTAACGACTAACGACATCGATTCACGACGAGAGGCTTGAGGGGTTTTGTTTATCAGTCGACAACGAACACGATGGTGGTTTCGGTTCGTCGAACAGAGGCCGGACGGGAGTAAATCAGAGATCAAATGAGGGTCAATAGGGGAGGGAATTGGTGGATAATCTGCAGAAACTCATGAGAAATAGGGTTTATAATTCATCCTATAAAAAATGGGTAAACCATGAGTTTAGTCACTAAATTTCCTATACTTCTTAAAATGGTCTGCCAACTTTGAAATTTTATAATTTAATCCTCAATTTACTCCAAAATACCAATTAAATCTAATACTTTATAATTTCTTAAATTTTAGCCCCTAAATTGGGGTATTACAGGGTTGTTGCAGTAGTTAAGATAATTTTGATAGTGCATATATGATGTTTAAGTTACATGTTAAGTAGACATGTTAAGTGAAAGGTAGGATATAAATATAAGTGATAATATGTTATGAATATGTCAAGACATACATTTGATTATATGTTGGTAGTTATGTTCATGTTAAACATGATTTTTATGTGTTTTATATAGATTGTAAGGTTGCTTGTGGAACATGTCAAAAAATAGGGTTGCTTGTGAAATAAGTAGGTTGATTGTGTAAATCTGAGGGAAAGTGTTTCGAAACTCTTGGCTTAGTTTTGAAACTTCAATAAGTTAGTTTCAAAACTTTCTACATTGTTTCGAAACTTGTAATAATATGGGGTTTTGATACTTCAACCCAAGTTTTGAAACTTTTAGGTAGAGTTTCAAGACTCTTACCCTAATTTTCAGAACTTAATGTAGGAAAATGACAAATATTTTTTTAAAATCCTAAAATTGGCTATAACTTATTAGTCGTGAATACTATAGTTGAAATAATATGATAGTTATGACTTATAAAAGTGTAATAAATGTTTTAATAACACAAATGGGTAAATAATTAAAAGAAATATGACATTATACTAATTTTACAAATTGGTCTCTCAACTAATAATAATTATAGTTTAGTCCTTAAAATTAGGAAAAATTGTAACCCAATCCCTAATCAATAAACTCCTCTCAAAATGATTATTAGTGATATTACATAATCTTTTAGACCTAAATACAATATGTGACTTGGTATGTTCAAGAATATTTGTTTGAATTCGATTTTAGATCTCTAATTACATCTCTAATCTAATTTTCGACTAAATTGAGTCGAGGGTGTTAAATTTATTATCATTTATGAAAGGTTTTGTTATTTATTTTCATTTATAAAATATTTTTCCTGTAGAAACAATTTTTTAAAAAACGGTCTCATTTCGAATAATTTGAGGATCAGTTAATAATAAAACGCGATTTGAGAAGTCACCGCCAACCTTTGATTAGGGTGTGATTGGGCACCCAAGAAGTATTTGTCATTTTAAAAATATTAATTTTAATTAAAACAACAAATGTGTGGTCTGCGTTACCAAAAAATTGAGTTCAGGAGTCTGCGTTACCAAAAAGTTGAGTTCAGGAGTCTAATACTGAATTTATTTTTGAATTTGAGAATTTAAAGGCGAGATGATGTTCTTCTAAAACCGAGAAAAAATTCAGTGCAAAAATGGCTCAATTACATACGCAAGTAAAGGCTCTAGTATTTTGACTCATGCATCAAAAATTTATACTCATTAAATATATAAACGATTCCCAAAAAAAAACAATTCTCGATAGTCAATGGATTTGACTTGGAAAAAAATTGCACGACATGATCAAATTGACACTTTTAAAGTGATGCTAGATGAAAACTGTTCAAGAGTTTGAACAATCCAATTTAACAAATCTATTATAGAGATTCAATGTACTTGCAAGAAATGTGATTTTTGTGTGTATATTTGCTCTCATGGCTTACGGATTTTTAGTGTTAAAAATAATAAAGAAATTTCAGAACGATATATTTCATGGAGATGAACTAAAGATGCTAAAAAAACATGCATGGTGGTAATATTTTTGAGTTATCACAACAATATAATATAGAGATTGAAATTGTGTTTCATAATCAAATGATTCGTTTACTAATGAATTGATTACAAAGAGACACAAAAGCAAAAAGACGAGATTACTTTGTCAAAAGTTTTCATATGAAGAGGAAGCAGAAATTAAGAAAGAATTTACTAAGTTATACGTCTTTAAAAATTACGAGTTTAAAGAGAATAGAATAATTTCAGTAGTTTAAATCTAGTAAGTTATTCACATAATTAAGTATTTTATAATGTTTATATCTTGTTACACAAGTGATAATTATTTTTTAATGTAAAAAAATGTGAGAAGATCAATAATTGAAGAAATATCTTACGATGGTGAAATTATTGTAAAAGATTTTGAAAATATAAATTTTCCCATCTTAAATCTATCATGTGTCAAGCCAAAAAAAACATCTCTAATATCAGACTTAAAGGCCATCTTGAAAAAAGAAAGCCAAAAGCATCTAAGATATCTCATTACAGTAAGTATTTTCACAGTAGAATTATACTTTTTGGTACAATTTTTTTTAAATATATTTATTTTAATAAATATTACATTTTAAAAAATCAACGATTGAAGAACACTCAAATGTACCTGTTGATGTTATTTAAGGTTATAAAAATTTTGCAAGTATGAGATTGATTAGTCACATTATATGAAAGTAAAGTTTATCGTTATTATTATCTGTGTTGTTTTTCGTTGCAGACCATTTCATTAATGATGAACAATTTTTTTTTAAAAATATATTTATTTTAAAAAATATTACATTTTTAAAAAAATCAACGATTGAAGAACACTCAAATGTACCTGTTGATGTTATTTAAGGTTATAAAAATTTTGCAAGTATGAGATTGATTAGTCACATTATATGAAAGTAAAGTTTATCGTTATTATTATCTGTGTTGTTTTTCGTTGCAGACCATTTCATTAATGATGATGCCTTCAAACAATATCTATGATCCTCCTCATCTATGTGCAACTTAATATTTTTAATACAGTAATCCTAGTAATTTTTATTTTATATTTATATATTCTCAAATGTCATGCAAATGAAATAATTTATTTTTATTTATTTATTTTAGTTTCTAAATAATAATCAGTGTCCAAGTGGTTCAAATTTAGCTTATAATATGTGTAACAAAAGATTCATACAACAACTCCAAATATTTATTCAGTATTTATCTTTAAAAAGTATTGTTAATTTTTACACATATAGTTAACATATGGAGCAACTAAAATTAAAAAAATATATATTTAATTTTTAAATAAAGTTATTTTTTTACTAAAACATTTCTTTAACACTTTGATTAATTTAATTATTTTAATCAATTGATTATAAAAATTATTTATACGTTCCCAAAGATATTCAAATTTCAATCTTTAATCACATTTTTATTTCATTACATAAATTTGTTTTTAAATAATTTATACCTTTAAATAAAATATTTTTTGTATTTATTAAATTTATGTTCCATAACACACTTTGTGCTGTCTCTTGAAGGTCACGCACAAACATTATTGGTGGAATTATTTTTACATATTAGGAGGATTATCACATTTTTATTATTTGGGTGCGATTCTATTAACACATTGTCGCGACCGTCTTTCGGGTGGGCCCGAAATTGGGCTTCGACTTGAATGAAATGGTTAGAGTCGACACCGATCATTTTAAAAACATTTAGGTGGATCAGACACCATCTTACTTGATCTACGTTTTACCAGAAATGTATCGGGTTCGGGAGTCGGTTAGAGTCAATGAAGGATTAACACCCTTGAACTGCCCTTTTAGTACCATTTAATTTGTCAGTTGTCTTAATCACGAAAATTAAAATTTAAATCAAAATTTAAGAACCCGATTCGAATTGCTTATCTTTGAGAAAAAGTAAATAAAAAAAAAGTAAATAAATAAAAGAGTGTAAAAAAACAAAAAATTAATATATAATAAGGTTTAAAGAAATAAAAAAATTAAAATTTGAAGAAAATAAAATAATATATAAATAAATAAATAAATGAATAAAATGTAAAGGATCAAAATAACAAAAAAATGGTTAAATAACTAAAATGGAGAAAACAGAAATTTAAATGACTAAAATAGTTAAAATAAAAAGTTAAAGGACTAAACCCTAAATATAAATAAATTAGAGCTAAAAATGAAAATATTAAATAACACATGTACTGGAAATAAAAATAACCCATAAATTAAGAATAAAGACTAAAATGAAATAAACAGAAACATATAGGACCACACAGTCATTAAACCCAATACTGAACATGACTAAAATCGAACAATTACAAATTCAGTGACCATATTCGAACATCAGGCCAAAATATCAAACACACAAAACAAGTGACTAAAATTAAACTATCACAAAATTAAGAAATCAAAATAAAAAGAAAATAAAGTTGTATTAGTGATCATAATAGAAAGATACAATGTACTAAGAACCTTATTCGTAGATATCCCATGCGCGAAAATACTCCTCAAACCCCTTGCAAACGGCGTCGTTTTGTATAACATATATAAGGACGAAATACGGCCTAAAATCGACCATTTCTTCATTTCTCTAAATTCAAGTGAGAGAGAGAGAGCTCCAGAGAGCTCTCAAAGGAAACGACGAGCCTCCGTCGTGTCGAGCGCCACTGTCCAGCTACCGCCGTCGTATGCTGTCGTCTGAGGGGAGAGTAAAAGACGCCATTTGAAGCATCTCTTAGCCCTGATAAGGGATCTGGGCTCTGATTAGCCGGAAAATAGCCCAATCGTTGCAAATCTACAAAGAAATCGAAGGGTTTCTTCAGCTCCGACGACCATGCGAGAAGAAAGTCACCCGAAGGTAACTTCCTTTCTTTTCTCTCTATTTTTCCTCCTGTTTTCCTTTCGGTTTTAGATGTTTTTCTTTTTATCTTTTTCAAAAACCCCTCTCTCTCTCTTTCATTCGGTATTTGGTTCCCCTTTATATGCTTCGAATGCCCCCTTTTTTTAAATGGTGGTTGTTTGTGGATGTTGTGGTCAAGGATAGTGGTAGTGTGTAGGATTTGTTTTAGTCGTTTAGGTGGGACTATCCCCGAATTTTTCGGGGTTAGGTTGGATAAGTTTCGACTTTGGTTATTGTTGATTTGGTGCAAACCGGTTCGACAGCGGCTCGGTTGATGTCTCGGTTTGAACGAATCGGCTATGGGAATTACAGATTCGACGGCGGCGGTTAATGTTCACACACGACTGGAAAACTGGAAAGCCAAGAGGCGGCGACGGTTGAATTAGGGTTTAAAACCCCTAATATGTCGGGTCGGGTTGCTGGGTCAGTTCGGGTCTGAACCGGGTTTCTTAGTTTGGTTCGGGCAGTTGGGTTCGAGCGTTGGGCATGTAATCTGGGTTGCAAATTAAGCCTGCAAGATGTAATAATAATAATAATAATAATAATAATAATAATAATAATAATAATAATAAAATAATAATAATAATAATTTTTAAGCTTGACAAAAACGAGTGTCCACAACATATTTATGTTTATTTAAATTTTAATACCATTACCTCATAATAGATTTAAAATAAATTTTAATGATTTTGAATTATTTTCATATTTCGATGAATAATTGAGTTTATTGATAATAAATATTTATATTCTTTTCAGTTACTTTTTTTCTTAACAAAGACATGAATAATTGAGTTTATTGATAATAAATATTTATATTCTTTTCAGTTACTTTTTTTCTTAACAAAGACATGAATAATTGAGTTTATTGATAATAAATATTTATATTCTTTTCAGTTACTTTTTTTCCTAACAAAGACAGTTATTTTATAGATGTAGAATATTCATCCTACCATAAATCCAAAGTTAATAAATGCGGAAAATTTGACAGACATTATATTAAAAAAGCCAAGAATTATTAAAGAATATATTATTTGAAAAACATGAACTAAAAATATTTAAAAGAGGCAAATTAATGGCCAAATTTATACGCTACCTAATTAGTTAACTCTGTGTTAAGGTTTCTCTCTGTGCTAGAGATTTTTTCTTTCGTTCTTGGCACGTTTATTTTCTACCTTCTGTGGCAAGTCTCTGAGGTTTCATAGTATTCTAATCTTGCTATTTTGGTTGTGGGAGTTTTGTTTCTGTGCAGGTTCCTATGGCTGGTTTAGAGAAAGAATTGGAGGAGTTATCGTTGGGCGAAGAGAAGGAAACAATCCTATTTTTAGAGAGTCCGGATAACACACATCAAATCTCCTTTGAGAATTGTTACGTTGGGCGCTTCCTCACAGCGGATCTTATTAATTTTCAAGCATTGAGGACGACTTTGGTGAATGTATGGCACCCTATTGAAGGTATTACTATTACAGAGTTGGAGGATAGAAGATTCTTCTTTTGTTTATACTTAATCGGATAGGTTCTGATGGTCCCCTGGTATTTCAACTCCCATTTGCTGATTCTGCATCCAATGGAGGATAATAAGGATCCAATGGCAGTTCCTTTGAATAATGTGGAATTTTGATTATTAGTGAATGATCTACCGGTGGGCTTCGTGTTTGAACATGTTCCGAGATAATTAGAAAATTTTGTGGGAACGTTCGTTGAGTATGATGCGAATGCGTTGTCATTGGAATATGAGGGGAGTATACGTATGCGTGTCAGTATAAATGTTAGGACGGCCCTAAAACCAAAGAAAAATTAGCACTACCTAACGGGAGTTTGGCTTATGCGAATTTACAATATGAAAAGTTGAAGTTGTTCTATTTTTTGTGCGGAAAATTAGGCCATGATGAAAATTTTTATCCTTTACGTGTTCTACAAGGAAAAAACAAATTGGTGGCTCAAAGGGATGTTTCAATTCGCACGCCTCCAAGAAGGAGAGGGGTAGCTACAAGCCTTTAATTTGGTTAAAGGAATAGATGGTAGGTGATAGTAAG
This sequence comes from Hibiscus syriacus, assembly GCF_006381635.1. Classification (NCBI taxonomy): domain Eukaryota; kingdom Viridiplantae; phylum Streptophyta; class Magnoliopsida; order Malvales; family Malvaceae; genus Hibiscus; species Hibiscus syriacus. The sequence continues at coordinate 3,494,743 of NW_024062770.1, forward strand.
AATACTATGAAGGAATGTGGGAGCAGTGTGGGATCAGTAGGTGATTTTACGACGAGAAGATGATTTCAATCCTGGGTTAGGAATTCAGTTGGTCTGGATAATAAATATGGGTCAGGCTCTGATGTGGTTATGACGTCGGTGGAGGAAGAAAACCCTCTACACAAACATGATTGAGCGAAGAGGTCAAGAAATGCCCTTACAAATGTGTCTGAATGTTGTGGCTAGTGATGGTACCCTAGTTCAATCGGCAGGCTTGAAATCTCAAGCCAATCAGGCACAATAAAATTTATAAGTAGGAACATTCGGGGTTTGGGGATGCCTCCAGTTCGTCATCTTTGACATACGCTGAGAGACAATAACCCTACTGTAGTTTTCATGATGGAAACAAAGATATAAAAAACATATAAAGAAGGTTAGGAAATCTTGTGGTTTCATGAATGGAATTGAGGTAGAAGCACAAGGTACGCGTGGTGGTTTATGCTGAGCTTGGAAGTCGAATTGTAGAATTCCGTTATGCTCTTTCTCGAGCTCGCACATTGATGTACTCATTTATAATGATCCGAATGTCTATACGTGGAGATGTACGTGGTTCTAAGGAGATCCAGAGACATCATAAAGATCAGAGTCTTGGAACTTGTTGAGAAGTCTGAATGATGCACTTAACTTGACGTTTGGTGGTTTTAGGTGGTTTTAATGAAATTATGTTCACATATGAGAAGGAAAGAGGTTTATTGCGGAGTAAGAGACAAATGAATATGTTTAATGCTGCGATAGAGAATTGCAATCTTCATGATATAGGGTATACATGAGTTTGGGGTACACTTGGGAGAGTGGAAGGAGAGCAGACAACAATATTATGGAACGATTGGATAGAGGTTTGGCAAATTGACGCATGGATGGAGCTATTCTCGTAGTATTCAGTAAACCATTTTGTTTACACGCTCTTAAATCATTGACCATTGCTATTAAATTCTATTACTACTGTTGGTGTTACTCAACGATGACACTTCAAGTTTGAAGCCTCATGCTAATGGAAAATTCATGTGAAGAGGAAGTGACGCGTCTGTGGAATACATATTGCGGTTTGGTGCCGGGGAAACTAAATTATATTATCCATGGCTTGGATAAATGGTTTAAGGAGATTTGTCGTAAAAACTGATTGACTGGTTATGATTTACAGGAAAAGATGGCTGCTTTAGTAGAGCTTACTCCAACTGACGAGACACTGGATGAGATTGTAGATACGAAATTGAGGTTAAATTTAGAGATAGATAAATCAGAGTCTTATTGGGAACAACGGGCTCGAGAAAATTGGTTAAAGAATGACGATAACAACATAGCCTTTTTTTCTTCGATTTGCGTCCAATCAAAAGCACCATAATAAAATTCTTTCTATTGAAACTGATGATGAAAATATGGTGGATAATGAGGATAGCTTAGAGGAGTTAGTAAGAAACTATTTTCAATCTTCATTTACCACAGGCAGTTCCGACACATATGCCAGAATTTTGAAAGATATCAATATTTCCGTTACAAATGAGATGAATAACTCACTAAACAGACCATTCACAAAGGACGAAGTGGATAACGCAATAAAAATGGTTGATTCCGCTCCAGGCTTCGAGAGAGGACAATTTAGGTTTATTATTTTATCAGCGCTTTTGGCACTTATTAGTTCGGAGGTGTCATATTTTTGCATTGATCTTATTCATGGACGGGCTGATATACGCTCGGTAAATCATACCTATATCGTCTTAATCCAGAATATGGCTTCCCGAAAGAAACTCAACCAATTTAGGCCCATAAGTCTGTAATGTGATTTACATAATAGTTTTAAGAATACTAGTAAGTCGGATGCAAGGATTCCTTGATGGCTGCTTAGATGAATTGCAAAGTGTTTTTTCCCTAGGTCATCTGATCACTGCTTATGAACTGTTACATTTGTATATTACCAAGAGAAAAGGTTGAAGAGGTTATTTTGCTTTAAAATTAAATATGAGCAAGGTGTACGACAGAATTGAATGACACTTTATCTAGGATGTGATACGGAAGTTGGGTTTCTCTTCTACTTGGATAGATGTAATTCTCAAGTGTTGCATTTGCTCAGTGACATATTCGGTAGTGTTAAATGGTGTGGTAGGAGAACAAATTGCCCCTTAGAGAGGATTCCGAAGAGGGGATCCTCTTAGTCCTTATTTTTTCTTATTCTGTAGTGAAGGTTTATCCGCTCTAATTTCGAGGGCACTTTCTCTAGGTGATTTCAAATGGGTAAGGATTAACAAGTATTCTCCTACGATCTCTCACCTTTTTTTCGCAGATGATAGCCTTATTTTTTGAGAAGTCATAGCTCAAATGGCGGTGCAGATCAGAGATATTCTCTCCATATATGGGAGTAGTTCTGGACAGTTGATTAATCTGGATAAGTCTGATATTTTTTCCAGTTCGAACGTTCTAGAGGAAAATCGAAGTGATGTGCACCGAATTTTGGAGGTATCGAGCTCATCAAACCTGAAGTACCTTGGTCTACCGGTTTTTTTTTTTTTGTCAAAATAAAAAAGGCACTTTTACAAACTTGAGGGAAAAATTTAATAACTAGATTCAAAATTGGTGTGTTCGGGTGTTGTCACAAGGAGGTAAGGTGATGTTCATTAAATCAGTGCTTCAAGCTATTTTAATGTACGCTATGAACTATTTTTTATTCCCAAAAGGTCTGTGTAATGAGTTAAAGAGTATAATGGCTTGATTTTAGTGGCAAAAATCAGAGCAAAAATGAGGGATCCACTGGTGCTCGTGGAAAGCACTTTGTGAACTCAAAGATAATGGAGGCTTGGGCTACAGGGATCAAGCGAAATTGAATTTTGCATTATTGGCAAAATAGGGTTGAGGTTGGTCATTAATCCTCTATCATTAGTAAGTTGATTGCTTCGAGTGAAATATTATCCTTCTAGTAATTTTCAGAGTTCAAGGCTCGGTTCGTCGCCATCTTACATTTGGCACATCATATGGAGTGCAAGAGGGCTGTTAGAGAAGGGGTTTAAATGGAAATTTGGTTCCGGTAACACTATTTTAGTTTGGAACGATTCTTGGTTACCAATTGGGATACCCAGGCTCGTTCAGTCACCACGAGACGATACAATAGTGTTAGTTGCCGATTTGATTGAACAAGGAACGAAGACGTGAAAGATGGACTTGGTCAATAGAGTTTTTAGTGAGGATGAAGCGTGGTTAATTTCAAAAATTCCAATTTACAAATTCTATTTAGAAGACTATTTAGTTTGGGCTGGTGAAAAGTCGGGAATATTTAGTGTGCGCAGTAGTTATAGGATGCTACTTGAAGGGACGAATGTTTGCCCAACGGATGCAAATAGTATTTTTGAAATTTTTGGGCATGTGCATGTCAACGTAAGATTCCAGGTATGGAAATTCATTCTTAATTGCATCCCCACAATGGAAAATTTGTTCAATAAGCGCATAGCAAACAGTCCATATTGTGTGAATTGTGCTATAGAGATAGAATCAGGTGTGTATATTGTCAGAGATTGTCGATTGGCTAAAACTGCATGTCTGACGTTTAATAGGGTATTACTGCTCCCATGATATAGCTTTATGTGATTTTAAGGAGTGGCTAGCATGGTTATTTTTGCATACCTCATCAATAAAACATCCAGAGATTTTTAGTGACAGTGTGGCCATTATGGTTCACTTGTAACAAACAGTATCATCAAGGTTTATCCACGAGAAAGGAAGAGTTTTCATTGTAGCTCGGGCTCAATGTTTATACTTCTCCATCGCAAATTCATGTCTTCACGGATCACCTCAGCCAATCTTTGTCCACTGGAAACCTCCCATGACACCATTCATCAAAGCTGACTTTGATTCTCGTTTCATGCAAGATAGTAAGGAAGCAAGGTAAGGGGTAATGTTGAACCTATATTTTGATATAACAAATAAAGGAAAAATATTTTTAGACTAAAATGAATTTGCTCAAATAATTCAAAGTCCGAATTAATTTGAAAAATATGTCTTAGATGTTTTCTAAACTTTGTCAAACTTTTAAACATTGTTCTAAAGCTCTAAACTCTTGAAATTTGCCAAAAACCTAGCCAATCTCGAGACCATAATTCCAGAAGGCTTTTTCTGGTATCGATACTATGGTGTTGTATTAATACTGGAAGGTGAGTATCGATACTTCTTCAAATAGTATCAATATCGAGGCCTCAACGACTATATTTTTGAATTTTTTTCATGTTCGGTCTCTATATCAACTTTCCATTATCGATACCAACATGGCAATCTCGAGACGAGAATTCTAGAAGGCTTTTTTGATATCGGTACCATGGTGTTGGTATTGATACTGGAAGGTGAGTATTGATAAACCTTCAAACAATATTGATACCAAGGCCTCAACGACTATATTCTTGAATATTTTTCATGCTCGGTCTCAATACCAACTTGTCGGTATCGAGACCAAAGTTGGAGGTGAGCATTTAATGCTCAAAGTTAAGGGTTCTAACGACTCCAAAATATCTCCAACGGTTAGAAATGACTACAAACTCATTACAACGTATAAAAACAAGTTGATGATACTTGAAGAAGGTTACAACACCTATCCAAAAAATCCACACCAAGAGAAATCTCTTTCAATCTTATTTTTCCTTTTTCTCTTGTACAAAGAGTGTTTTAATGAGCTAAATTGTATAAACACCTTCCTTTTAGAGGTTTTATTTTTACAACCTTTTATTCTAATTGAAAAGGAGTTTTAGTTCTATCTTAGCCATTATAAAAGACAGGGAATTTGTAAAAGTTACTCTTGAGCCTAGAAAAGAAAAAAAACAAATTAGTGAATTTGTTAGAATTCCTTAGTGAGGAGTTAAGTTAGTGGGTGTATATTTCATTGAGGAAGTTGAACCACTATAAATCATTGAGCCAATTTTCCTATCCTTTCTACTTAATTCCCAAAAAATTTAAAAATGTCAATTAACCCCCTCTTGGCAAAAATTTTGGTTGATCGATAGAGCAACGTAAAAGCCAACAATCAGTATCAGAGTTTGACTCATTAGAACGTTTAACAACCTATTGAGATGATCCTTTAAGAAGCTCTATCAATTTTTGACGCAACCGAGAATATGACTTTCACATCTAGCTTATTCTTCATGGAGGACTCTCGACCGATAGACAAGGCTCCATACTTCAATGGAGCTAAAAATGGTCATTGGAAGAAATTAATGAAACTATTCATTCAATCCATTGATCTTGATGCATGAGAGATGATCATGGGTGGTTATTCTTCTCTAACAAAGGAGTGGAGTGACCAAGAACGGAAAAAATCTCAATAAAACGCCATGGCCGTGCAAATTTTATTTTGTACATTTGGTCCCGATGTAATATGAAGAGTTCCCATGTCAATGCCAAGGAGTTTAAAGAGTTACAAGAAGCTTATGATGAATTGTATTTGGAATTTGAGACCATGAATTCCAAATATAAGAAATTAATTTCAAATTTAAAAGTTGAAAATGATTTTTTTTAAAGCAAAATAGATTTTGAAAAGCAAAATGGAATTTTGAAAAATGATTTTGAGGTTTCAAAATTCAAAATCAATGATTTAGATAAAGAAAATCATGATTTAATAGTTAAGCTTGAATGCTTAACAAAATAAAAATAAATAATTTCTCAAAACAATTCATCATGTTTAAAAACGGTAAAAATGCTCACATTGTCATTTTCATAGTCACATGGAACATACATGTCCTTTAAAACTTAAAAACATTTTAAAATTAGACAAGTATGGATTCCTTAGGGAAAAAGAGATTTTTGCATTAACATTTAAGGATCCAAAGCAATTTGGATACCCAAAGCTATATAAATGGCTCTTGTAGGTGTGTGGGAGCAATGGGGTCGCAAGTGAAGAAATTCAAATGCTCTAGCCACACAAATTGAGGAATGGGTAACCTCTAAACTTTATGTTTTTGTTCTTATATATTGGTTGCCTATTTTGTTTTATGCATGCATGAGTTTTGAACATAAATGATTAAATGTTGAAATGTGTTATGGTAAACGTTTAAAAGTTTTAACGATTTTTCATAATTTTTTTGTTCATCATAATGATTTTTGGTCAAATATGTGTCGTAACCGGTTTTCGCCCGGGCACAAATTTTTCTTTGGCGGAAAAGTATGTGAATAAATAAATGATTTTTATTAAAATGTTTAGGGAGTCGCCATCGGCCTTTTGGGTTAGGTAGGTCGATAACCTAAAAAACATCTTTTAAAAGAGTTTTTAAGAAAACATCAGTTAAAAGATAAACCGGTCTGCATTTAACCAAATATTCGTTCTTTTTAATAATAAAAAGGGATTCGTGGTCGGTTACGTTTGGGGAAGGACGCCAAAAATTGGTCCTTGACGATTATAAATTGTCTCTAATAATAGAATTTAAGAATTTGAATATAAATTTAATTTATGATCCTCTTATTCCATATTCAATCGTATAATTTTAAAGGAAAAAATATTAAAATAATTTTTATAAAACAAAAGTAAATATACTTTTAAGGTTTTATAAATAGGGTATTTATTTATTTAAAAATATCAGAAAATGACATCTATTTACTTTAAGACAACCCATTTCTTCAATATTAAAAAATGAATAAATATTAATTAAAATAATTTGAATAAAACTAAAAAACTATATATATATATTTGTTTTTATAAGTAATGTATTTATTTATTTAAAAATATCGGAATAAGACCTCTAGTTAATTTAAGACAACCCTTTATTAATTTTTAAAAATAAATAAATATTATTTAATCAAATATATACATTTATATGACTAAAATGAAAATAATAATAAAATAATTAAATTAATAATTTAAACATATTGAAATTAAAAGGGTAATAATAAAAGTTAAATTAAATTGCAATTAAATAATGACTGAAACAAATAAAATTAAAATAATAAGATTAAAATGTAAAATATATAAATTAAAGGCCTTAATTGGATCATCATGCAATATAGACATTAGCATTGTAATTTAACCATAATTAATATTCAAGAGAAAAATATAAAATATTAAAACAATAAGGACTAAATATATTATTTACCCTAATTATGTATGATTATACATGTAAGGATTAAAATAAAATAAATCAAAATTGAAAGACCGAATTAAAACTTATAGAAATTGATTTCAGTGGCCAAATTGCAAACTTACAGAACTCAGAAGCACTGTGGAAATGGTTTACCCATTCCCTTAATTACACACAGATCCCTCAACAAAACAACGTCGTTTTGATGAGGGTATAAAAGGCCTAAAACCGGCTCTAAAGGGCCAAACTCTTTCATTTTCTTTTTTTCTCTCTCTCTCTAATGAGAGAAAGTTTTCTCTCTTCTCTCTAGTTTCCCTCACCAGAGGGAATTCTGGCAGCCGTCGGCCACCGTGCTCCGGTGACTGTCGTCGTCGCCGACCACGGTGGTCGAAATTTACAAATTACCCCAAATCAAAGCCCCAATTTTTCAATACCCGAATCTAAGGTAGTTTTAGCCTAATACCTTACCAATCGTCATAGATCTAGGTTTTTACCTTCGGTTTACGGTGGTTCCACGGCGGTTTGGAGGCTCCTATGACTATGGTATGCTTCTTCCCTTCTTTTTCTTTTGATTATTTTTCATTCTGGTGTTGGTTACTTGCTATCCGTCGTGGTTGTTTTGTTGTTCGTTGCTCTCGTTCTCTTCGTGTTCTACTGTTGGGGTCTTGTTGTGTCTCAATTTTGCACGTTTGGTGGCCTTATTTATAGGCCACCATGAAGCTTCTTTCGAACTGGGTATAAAGGGACATCTCGGTGAGTCACCGAACTATGGTGGTGACTCACCCTGTAGCTGCGACGTGGGTGGCCATCTAGTCTTCTGGAGGCTTCGGCGAGGCGGCGTCATCGTGGCATTGTCGGAGTGGAGCACCTAGCGTCAGAGACGGCGTATGATCATCCTTGATAAGGCGGCGACGTGGATCTAGGGTTTATAAACCCTAGTAATAACCCTAAATGGGTTTTAAGTCCTAATAGGCCATCTGGGCTTCGGGCTATTGGGCTCCGGGTTTGATATTTATAATTATATTTATTTAATAATAATAATATTAATAATATAATAGAAATAAATAATAATAATGTAATAAAAATAGTAATAATAAAATAATAAATAAAAACTGTGACAAAAACTTATTGTCTATAGCTGCCCCTCTTTGCTCATTCTTGTGTTAACAAGAATAGGGCAAAGACGAAAAGACAATAAGTTTTTGTCCAGTTAACTTCTTTTAATTAAGACAAAGTTGTTGAACCCTCAAGTGATGGATTCAAATCTTTTCTGATCTCTGGAATTCAAATCAAGAAACTCTCGAATGCTTAGTTTCTTAGTTGTCGATGAACCCCTTTATTAGGTTTAGCTTCATTTAACAGTTCTTTTGAGATAATTAGTAAACCCCCGAAGGCTTGGTTTCTAAAATCTCATTTGCAAGCATCCTTCACTGAAGGTCTCTTATGGATGACACGAAGGATTTAACATCTAGCACTGAAGGTCTTATAGATGACCCGAAGGTTTTTTGAAAACATCCTGCACTGAAGGTCTTATGGATGATCCGAAGGCTTTTTGAAAACATCATGCACTGTAGGTCTTATGGATGACCCAAAGGCTTTTTGAAAACATCCTGCACTGTAGGTCTTATGGATAACTCGAAAGCTTTTTGAAAACATCCTGCACTGTAGGTCTTATGGATAACCCGAAGGCTTTTGAAAACATCCTGCACTGTAGGTCTTATGGATGACCCAAAGGCTTTTTGAAAACATCCTGCACTATAGGTCTTATGGATAACCCGAAGGCTTTTTGAAAACATCCTACACTGTAGGTCTTATGGATGACCTGAAGGCTTTTTGAAAACATCATGCACTATAGGTCTTATGGATGGCCTGAAGGACTTTTTGAAAACATCCTGCACTGTAGGTCTTATGGATGACCCGAAGGCTTTTTGAAAACATCCTGCACTGTAGGTCTTATGGATGACCCGAAGGCTTTTCGAAAACATCCTGCACTGAAGGTCTTATAGATGACCCGAAGGCTTTAACATCTTGCACTGAAAGTCTTACAAATGACCCGAAGGATTTAAGTATCATGCTCTAAAGACTTACATATTCAGGAAATAGTTTACTGAGTAAGAAACTTTGGAAATCATTTTCTTACTATTCAACAATTTCATTTTCATAAAAGATTAAATGAGAAACTTTGGAAATCATTTTCTCATTTTTTTAAATAACTTGTTGATTGGGTAACATGCCCTATTTCAAAATAATGCTTCATTTGTGGATTGTAACCATCTATTCTTCAGATGTTTGACTCTTCTGATGTGATTTGAATTATACCTTCCCTTTGTAAGGTATTTTCCTTCATGAATCTTCTTTTTTCATACGAAGACCTGTAAAACTTCATATTTGAATGCAATCAAATGTATCAATGTAATGTATTGTCTATTGTGCAAATAATGTTCTTATGAATGCATGAATGTTGATGCAATCTTCATTTGACTTCAAAGTGGTGAACTTGGTCTTCCTTCACTTGATCATTTATCTCTAGGGTTACCTTTGGATATCAGTGTAGCAACTTATGCTATATTTCTGAAGAACCATTTGATCAACTTGTATCTTTGTGTCTTCTTTGTTTCATTAAAGTCTCAGAAGAAATGTTTCATTTATGGAACTCTGGCTGTAATCAGAATCATGACCTTGATGTCCCCATTTTTTTTTTGATAACATCGACTTTCTTCGTCTGGACTTGTGTAGAAATCCAATAAAGCTTTCATCTTTGAAAAGAGAATCTATCATCTTTGAAGAATGTAGATGTAGATATGCCCAACTCAGCAGGGATTAATTAGGAGAGCATTGTCTATTCTTATTTGACTCTTGAAATACATCACAAGGAGGATTTATCTTAATTCTTTTCATGTCTCCACATCTAATTGGATCTCGAACAAAATCATTCAGACCATATCTTGTCGAGATGTTTAACAACATCCTATTGTTCAATCTTAGTTGGTTCCACTAGTTTCTTGTTGTTAAAATTCCAGCTCCCTTCTGTGGAAAGAAATCTTCATCATATATCACTTCAAACCTTGGGGTTGAAGAAGTCAAACTTTATCTCAGATCAATAAATAGAAACACCATATGATCTGCAACATTGGTTCAGCACCATAATCACTGGTTCATAAAACATTTGACAACATATTCATCATTTCTTGTGGCTTCTGCCTAGATGTTTGTAAAACATTTGACAACACATTCATCCTTTCCTGTGGCTTCTGCCCAGATGTTCATAAAGCATTTGATAATACATTCATCCTTTCTTGTGGCTTCTGCCCAGATTTCTCAATCATTGAAGCTCCTTGCATAGTGTTCAAAGCTTTTGTATGATATCACAAGACCACTTGAGAACAAAACGTAGTGGGAATACAAATGGGATGCTGGTGTGTTTCACGACCAAAAAGTTGGTCAAATTCACAAAATATGCTAGTTCCGAATGGAATAAGAGATACCAACTAATCTTGATATCATCTCAAGAAAGGGAAAGTGTGATACCAATCATGTTTTCTTCCATAATGAGTGTTGTAGGAAGTAGAAACACATCAGCTATAAGAGCCATGTACAGAAGGAGGTTCATGGAATTCTTACTACTGTAGATGAAACGCACATGATAAAACCAAATGGATGAAAACTCAGTTCACCCCAACTGGCAATGATAACCCCATTAACAATGGGAATAAGGGTAATGTATGTAACCCGAGCCTCTGTCTTCAATGTCATCAAGTAAGTGAAAACTGTCTTGAAAAATAGCTTCGTAGTCCTAACAGTATGATTGAAACTAACCACTAGGAACCTCAAAGAAATATTTCTAATCATCACCGACACACAAAAGACCAAATTCAAAGACGATATCTTGAAGAAATGAACCCTGGATGGAATGGTCTGCATGGGGACCATCTTTATCCATGCAACCATGATATAGCTTAAAAAAGAACATGATGTCATGTGACACATGGTTAAGAAGATTAGGTATTTGAAACCATACTTGCTGATTAGATATTTGTTCAATAACAGGACCCTAATGTAACTGCCTGATGAACGAAGCAATTATATAGCGTCAGCTCCACTGTCATTGTTTCACCATTTTCATTCTTCATTCATTTCTGTCTTATTGGAAATATTTGCTCAAAACAATGATTTTTCCATAAGATGATATGGGCCTTCAACATGCCCCAACATTTGCTAATACAGACGTTCAAAATACGCCAACATTCCTGATTCTGATTGAAATGGGTTTTCAATATGCCCCAACATTTGCTGATAGAAATATTCAAAATGCGTCAATATTCGAATTTCTGATTGAAATTGGCTTTCGGTATGCCCCAGCATTTGTGGATACAAACATAAACAAATATGTCAATATTCCAATTTCTGATTGAAATGGGCTTTCAGCATGCCCTAACATTTTCTTCTTGCTAATATGAACTTTCAAAGATGCCCAAGTATTCATACTGATGTGGGCCTTCAAAATGCCACACATGGATTATTTTTGTCTGAAATGGGCTTTCAGCATGCCCCAACATTTGCTGATACGAACGTTCAAAATGCATTTAAAATTATTTTCTTGCTGATATGAGCCTTCAAAATGCCCCAAATTTCTAAACCGTAAGGCTTACTCTCAATGTCCATTGATTTGAATCTCATGATCCCCACGAGGTCCAATTTTGGTAATGCTCCATTGTGGGTATTCATGGTTCTATTTGTGCCCAAATCTCTTAATCTTGAATGTTTTCATTTGGGTACCAATAAACAGTAATGTTAAGTAACTTGAAGGATTCTCTTCATGTTGTCATAAACTTAAGAAGTAATCATTCTGGAAAAAATGTATGAGATATGTGCCTCTTCTGAATGAGGTGCCCATTTTTTACATATGGATGGATCTAGTAGGACAGAGTGGTATAAATTGCTTGGTAATCCATTCCAGGCTGAAAAAATGGCTATTCATCTTTCGATTTTAAGAGACATGTTCCCCAGGGTATCGATGTTCTATCTTTTTTTTGGGATCGGTGGTGCAGAGGTTGCCCTCTACCGGCTCGGAATACCTTTGAAAGCATATGTGCTAGAATTGAATGATGATCGGTTGAAGCAATTGATGAGTAGATTTGGCGGATTTGACCTTGGTTTCGCTGGTATCCCGTGTAACAACCTTACTGGAAGAAATAAACATTATTGGGATGAACTAGAAGATTTTTGTTGGTGTCTTTTCTTGCAATGGCTGCTACAGTGACTTTCTTTTCTGTTTCTCCAAGATAAGCGCTGCCATATCCCACTCTTTCCGAACCATTGAAATGTTTAGTTAATGATAAAACTGATTATCTCTACTTTTGGAATCTTGTAACCAATGTTACTCAATATGAAAAGTCTATAAGTGTAGAATTTGTTCCAATATCTTATTTTGTGCCTATAAGTTCTCAAATTCAATTTCAGTAATCTTCTGAAGGACATAATGGATATAACCCAAAGAAAATGATCGGCATGGAAGAGGCAACAATGATGTATCAAGACTTGAGCCAGTATCATGGTATAAATAGAGTGCAGGTGGTGGACTTGTTCATTCCTATAATACACCTAATGGGACTTATAGCTCTGTGATTGGAGGATCTTCTAGGGGACATGGATTGATGGTTGAGGAAAGTAATTTGTCTGGTGATGCTTATCACCATCAATATGAGATAAGTGTCCTTTCTAAATAGGATAATCTTTGTTGATTAGTTGCTAATAATGTCACAAGAGATCTTTGTAAGTTTAATTCTCCAAACTTTCTGTCTTCTTGGACCACTTGTTTTCAAGAATGCTTCATCATTCTGGCCTTGCTTATTCTTTTTCTACAATAGAGGTAAAATAGGCAATAATTTGCTTCAAGGGCCTTCCTCATTTGAGACTGTCCTGTTTGAAAATGTTTTTTCTCCTTTCTTTATCAAAGAATGAAAGAATTTTGTAAAGTATTGTTTCTTACAGGTTCACAATAGAATCAAATCATAAGAATGAGTTTAAAAATATCAAAAGAATCAACAACTCTTTAATGTTTGAGAATTATAACTCTTTGACAAGTATCAAAATTTGGTTTGGTTTCAGGATGACTTTACTATTTTCTATGGTTACATCTATTTAAGATGTCACTTCTCTCTCTCTTTGTGAACTTTGCCACATGCCTCACTTTAAGGACTTAGTATTTTAACTGAATGCGTACAAAATGACGCAACTTGTATAACCAAATACTAGAATACTTCTATTTCAATTCTATGAAATCTTCCATTTGTATAAGCTTTGTAAACTCTAGCAAAAGTTGTGTGAAAATATCGATCTAAAAATGAAATTTCTGAGTGCTCATGTGAGGTTAACTATAACAGGTGTTCCTTAACCCCTTTTGTCCATCCTTATATAGTAACTTTTTGCCATTTTGGCTAGCTGAATTCAGCTTTATTGTATATAATAATATAATCACCTTTATCAGGCTAGTTGAAACTTATCCATAAAGCCTGGTGATTAACCAATTGATCTAGAGGGACATTTTTATTGCATATAATAGTATAACAGGCTAGCTGAATATTATCCATAAAGCTGGGGCGATTAACCAATTGCTTTAGGGGGACAACTCCAGCTTAACAGGCTAGCTGAATATTATCCATAAAGCTGAGGCGATTAACCAATTGCTTTAGGGGGATAACTCAAGCTTTATTGCATATATAATATAATATGAGTATAAGACACCATCTTGTTAAGGAGAACCTGTTATAGTCAAGGTGTTTTACTGGAAATCAGAAAAAAAATCTCTTTATTAAAGTTCAATTCCCAAGCAACTGACTTAAACTAGATTTACCTTTGTGAAGACTACGTTCATCAATAGAAAAATACTCTAGTCAGTTTTGTAATGTAATACACCAATGATGCCCCATGTTGTACGCTCCAATATATAAATACCAAGCCTTTTTGTAATTCCTTTCAATATGAGAAGGATATCATATTTGTAATATGATAGTGTTTGGGTATATTTCATCTGAGGTGAGGTCAAGGGTTCTTATTTTTCTGGTTTTCAATCCTGATATTTTGTCAAAGATTAAAAATCTAATCATTAAGAGTTTTTAATCCAATTGATATTCAATGAACTGCAAGATTGCAAAATTGATTCAATGCTCATAACCTTAAAAGCAACACAAATTTATTTATTGCACAAAAAGAGGAGAAAGGAACAAAAAAAACATGTTCAAACAAGATGCTGAAAATAGAAATTACTACAGTGGTAGATAAAAACTTCCACTTTTTATTTAGCTTGCTCTATCATTCTTCGAATGCCGGGTGTGTACTTGGCCTAGGATTTTCATCTTTGTTTGCCCCCATTTCTTGATAATTTCTTGTGTCAAGACTCCCTTGTCAACGATCGTCTCTATTTCTTTTAATAGTGGGCAATAACTCCTGTTGAATGCCCCTTTACCCCTAAGTGAAAATTACAGAAGCTATTATGATCATAGCAATGGGTATAAGGTTTTGGTGACACTTTCACCAGTGTAATGTATTGACCTTTAACCAAATGAGGGTACAAGTCTGAAATGGAAGTTTGGAACACTTCCAAAGTTTTTCTTGATCATGTGATTTTCTTTGGTCGATCTGAACAACTACTTGCCCATTTTCTTTGCAATTGCGGGGACTCTGGATGCGACATTCATTCATATCATCAGCTTTCGCTTTTTGATTGTCGGGCTCTTGGATGTGACTTTTGAGTTTCCTTCGCTGATTACATTTTCAATTAATTCTCCATTTTTCATAAGATTCTCGAATTCCTTCATCGGATTTGCCAACATTAACTCAAAGAAAGAAGCGGGAAGAGAATCATGAAACATATGTGATATATCTTCTTCTAACATGAGAGGTTGAACTTGTGCTGCCACTCCTCTCCAACTTATGGCATACTCCTTAAATGTTTCATTAGCTTTATCTTTACTCCTTGAAGATCCTTTCGTTTGGGATCTAAACCTTTAACATATCAATATTGTCCCAAGAATGCATCAGCTAGATCAACCAATCTTTTAATCTGCTCTTGATTCAAATGAGTGTACCATACTACTGCTGGGCCAACGAGGCTATCATGGAAAGAGTGAATTAACATATCATCATAACTTAAATATCCTTCCATTTTTTTGCAAAACATTCTCAAGTGGATTAGGGGACAACTGGTGCCATCATATTTATCAAAATCAGGCATTTTGAATTCATGGGGAATAACCAAATCTGGAACCAAGTTGAGCTCTCGTGCTTCTAGTTCTTTGTGGGAAGTATTAACACCTTTCATATTTCTGATTGCTTCATCTTCCCTCTTGAATCTCTCATCATATTATGAATAATTAATGAGGTTATTCTTTGGGTTCGATTGGGATGCCCCAAGGTATGTTATCCTTCTCGACTCATTAATCTGATAGCATTGTTGCTCTTTAGCAGTTATCTCTTCTTTATCAGATGCCATCCCCTCAATAATTTGATTCGATCCATCTAGTGGAGAATTCGATGCTTTTTCCTTGTATCTTGATGTAACCCTGTCAATTGTTCTGGCCACTGATCTTGTAGTCCTTCATAAGATTGCTCCATTATTTTCATGATGATGGTACAATAATATGAATGAATGATCTCTATTTTACTATTACAAAACCTTTCATGAATTATTTACATGTTTTATAACCAATGCATATAACAATACTTAAATAAAATTGTAATATAAATGCGAAAATGTAAAAATGGGAATGCAAACTGTGCAATACAACAACAAACATAAAATTACGAATGCAACATGAAAATGCAAAGATGCAAAATGCAAATGCATGTATGAAAAAAGTGTTACTCAAGAGTGATCATCTTAAAACAGATTTCATTGAACATAAAAGTTTCGATACATCAAAAAACTTTTACATGTAGGGGATGGCTTTCACTCTGAATTTCTCTATTTCCCTTAAAAGCCAAATTAACTTCCACTCATGCTCAGGTATGGAATTGTCAATTTGCTTTAATTCTCTTGTGAAGCCAGCTATGTAACTAGCTTATGAGCCATATTATTTTCTTGATCAGCAACTTCCTTCATGATATTGTCTTTTTCCTTTATCTTCTATGTCAGTTCTCGGAGTTGTAAACAATGTTGTTCATTTTTTCTTGTAAGAGAATCTTTGTGTTCAAGAAGTTCTTGCATAAGATCTCTATAATCATCTAAACATTTCATCAATGTCTTGTTTCTAGTCTTAGTGACTTCTAATTCAGCATCAATCTCATACTGATGGATCTGATATGATGCTTCCATGTTGGTTATCGCACTATTCAACCTTTGATTTTTGACTTGACATTTTTTCAAACTGACGACAGTTGTATTGCGTCTTTCTTCTGTAACTGTAAATCATGAGAAAACTTCTTGGCTCGTCCTTCATTTATATTGCAGTTCTTTTTCAGTTTAATGACCCATGTTATCTACTCTTCTAGGGTATTTCCTATATCAACATTTTGAAAGGTTTGACTGACTTTTTGGAAATCTTCATGCATGGTTTCCATTTATGTGCTCAATTTATCATTTACAATCTTTAAAAGACCTATTTGAGCCTCGTACATCAGCAAATCTTCTTCTTTCTGGATGCCCCTACTAATATTCTTACCTTTGGCCACTTTTGATATAAATCTAGCAGGACCTTCAATTACCAAACTAGGTCGATCATTTATCATAAACTCTAAGATTCTATGATCCAAAAGACTTTGGACTCGATGTTTGAAGGTAAGGCAATTCTCAATGGTATGTCCTTGAGCTCCAGCATGATATTCACAATAATCGTTGATGTCATACCAATTCGAATACGGAGGTTGCAACGGTTTCACATAATGAGGAGACGCTTCTCGCGCTTCAAGTAGATTCTCGTACAACTCCTCATATGATATAGGGATAACATTGAAATGAGAACCACTTTTGTCCTGGAATGAGCCTAAGTTTCAGACGTCGGGAACAGACTAAACCTCGACGATTTTAGATTACATGATTTCTTCTCATTTCTGGGAGCTTTTACAGTTGTCACCATTTCCTGGGTATCTTCAGACAACTTGTGAATACAAATGATGACTGTCTGTAATTTCTCAATTTGGTTAGGACCCGAAGTCCTTTGCATATTTGAAATTACAGGATTATATTCATTGAACTCTCTCTCTTTTTGTGCAGGAATCTCTTTCCCTTTAGCCAAAATAGATATTCTGCCCATCATCTTGGACATTTGCTCTCTTATTTCTCGTATCTCCTTTTGTTCTTTAACGAGCATACAATCTTTGGGTGCATAGTTCTCCTCTATCCTCGGAGTTCCCTCAGGATGCCCTTCTTTGGCTGTGTCATAGTTTGCTTGATCATAAAACTTTTTGTCCATTTATGAAAACTTTTCAATTTGATGAACACTCTCTCGAATCAACACCTTCTGGTTATGTTTTGATTTATGCAATGCAAACAAAAGAAATCAACATAAACAAATTAGAGCAAAATAAAATGTATTTTCGAAATAGACAAAAATAATAAAATAAAATTAAATGGTTAGTACCAATTACTGGAAAGAAAAGATCCTATTTATCATGGTATTTAAATCCTAATCTCATGTTTTCTAGTTCCATGCTTTGTTTGGAAAAATTAACCTAACCACATGATTACTAGTTCGCATGCATTTATCCAGTGGAAAAATCAAATAAATTAAAAGAAGGAAAAAAACTAGAGTTCATCTCTCCTTTGTGTACACCTATTGACAGAGTTTCAATATTGTCTTAGATCAGGTGAATTTCTAGGGTTTATTATATGCAGGGTTTCAGTTCTAGGAGTAAAGGTACTCGAATTATCCTTGTTGGTGCCCCCCTTGGGCTGCCAAACCCTCAATCCTAGTCCATTACAGACTTAAGTGAATCGAGTTTAATTCGAGGGGACACATTTCTCTATGCCTGACATGGAGAATAAATTCTCACGAAGACATAGAGCATATGAACCCGAAAGTTACTTACTAGGTCTGACACAGAGAATAAATTCTCACGAAGACGTCGTTTTCACTCCCACTTAAAAGGGAAAGAGCTCAATTATAGAGCTTATGTTTATGCAATGCAAGTGTTGTGTGTGAGGAGAAATTTTCACACAAAATTAATATCTAAAAAGCAATTAAAAACATTAATATACAATGGTATAAAATAAATTGAAAGAAATCAAAAGAATCATAAATTAAATAAAATTGAATTTTCAAATTCCAACTATAGAGATAATATATAATTTTAGGTTTGACCAGGATCCCCAGTGGAGTCGCCAAACTGTCATAACCGGTTTTTACCCGGGCACGAATTTTTCTTTGGAAGAAAAGTATGTGAATAAATAAATGCTTTGTTATTGAAATGTTTAGGGAGTCTCCATTGGCCTTTTGGGTTAGGTACGTCGAATACCTAAAAATCATATTTTAAAAGAGTTTTTAAGAAAACATTAGTGAAAAGATAACTGGTCTGCATTTAACCAAATATTCGTTCTTTTTAATAATAAAAAGGGATTTGTGGTCGGTTACGTTTGGGGAATGATTAGCACCCCCACAATGCCCAAAATTGGTCCTTGACGATTATAAATTATCTCTAATAATAGAATTTAAGAATTCGAATATAAATTTAATTTATGATCCTCTTATTCCAGATTCAATCGTATAATTTTAAAGAAGAAAAAATATTAAAATAATTTTTATAAAACTAAAGTATATATATTTTTAGGGTTTTATAAATAGAGTATTTATTTATTTAAAAATATCAGAAAATGACATCTAGTTACTTTAAGACAGCCCCTTTCTTCAATATTAAAAAATGAATAAATATTAATAAAAAATAATTTGAATAAAACTAAAACAACTATATATATATTTTTGTTTTTATAAGTAAGGAATTTATTTATTTAAAAATATCGGAATAGGACCTCTAGTTAATTTAAGACAACCATTTCCTAATATTTAAAAATAAATAAATATTATTTAATCAAATATATATATTTATGACTAAAATGAAATAATAATAAGATAATTAATTTAATAATTTAAACATATTTTAAAAGGGTAATAATAAAAATTAAATTAAATTGCAATTAAATAATGACTGAAACAAATAAAATTAAAATAATAAGATTAAAATGTAAAATATATAAATTAAAGGCCTTAATTCGAATCATCATGCAATATAGACATTAGGATTGTAATTTAACCATAATTAATATTCGGGAGAAAAATATAAAATATTAAAACAATAAGGACTAAATATATTATTTACCCTAATTATATATGAATATACATGTAAGGATTAAAATAAAATAAATCAAAATTGAAAGACTGAATTAAAACTAACAAAAATTGATTTCAATGGCTAAATTGCAAACTTATAGAACTCAGAAGGACTGCGGAAATGGTTTACCCATTTACTTAATTACGCACAGATCCCTCATCAAAACGACGTCATTTTGATGAGGGTATAAAGGCCTAAAACCGGCCCCAAAGGGCCAAACTCTTTCATTTTTTTTCTCCTCTCCAAGGAGAGAAAATTCTCTCCCTTCTCTCTAGCTTCCCTCACCGGAGGGAATTATGGCAGCCGCCGACCACTGTGCTCCGACGGCTATGGTATGTTTCTTCCCTTCTTTTTCTTTTGATTATTTTTCGTTCTGGTGTTGGTTGCTTGCTATCCGTCGTGGTTGTTTTGTTGTTCGTTGCTGGTCTCTTTGTGTTCTACCGTTGGTGTCTTGCTGTGTCTCCATTTTACAGGTTTGTTGGCCTTATTTATAGGCCACCACGAAGTTGCCTTCGGACCGGGTATAAAGGGACATCTCAGTGAGTCACCAAACTATGGTGGTGACTCACCCTGTAGCTACGACTTGGGCGACCATCTGGTCTTCTGGAGGCTTCGGCTAGGCGTCGTCGTCGTGGCATTGTCGGAGTGGAGCACCTGGCATCAGAGGGGGCGGTTGTTCATCCTTGATAAGGCGGTGGTGTGGAGCTAGGGTTTATAAACCCTAGTAGTAACCCTAAACAGGTTTTAAGTCATGATGGGCCATATGGGCTTTGGGCTATTGGGCTCCGGGTTTGATATTCATAATTATATTTATTTAATAATAATAAATAATAATAATTTAATAAAAATTAATAATAAAAATATAATAATAATAAATAATAATAATGTAATAAAAATAGTAATAATAAAATAATAATTAAAAACTGTGACAAAAACTTAGTGTCTACTATACGTTTATAATGTTTTGTTTTTACAAACTTTTATTTTTGACCTTAAATTTAAATGTTTATGCATGTGGTTTTATTGCAAATGATGTTTCTCTAATAGTTGATATCAAATTTTTAAATGTATAACATTTTTGGATAATTTTATGCATATGAACTTTAATGTTTAATGTTAATGTTTGCATAAAGTAGTATAGACTTGGATTTATTGAATTTCATGTATTACTAACATGTTTGCTCACCTTTGTTGAAATTCAATAGTTTTTAAGTGTCAAGCTTTTAATGTCATTTTTTTTGGAATGCATTTGTTGAGGGGGGCTTTTAATTTTTCAAATGATTTTTATATTAAAATTTCTACTTACTCTCCATTGTTATTTTTGAACCTAAATATTTGAATTATTTTTGATATAACAAAAAGGGGGAGAAGTATTGGTTTGAAAAAAAATTCAATTTCAAGAATGAAATAGGATGAGCTTAAATATTTTACATATTAATTCTCCTATTCAACCATTGTTCTAATAGGGGGTTTTTGCCAAAATCTATTTTTCAAATGTTTTTCTATATCAAAAAGGGAAGATTGTTGAACCTATATTTTTATATAACAAATAAGAGCAAAATGTTTTTGGACTAAATTGAATTTGCTCAAATAATTAAAAAAAATATTCAAAGTCCAAATTAAATTGAAAAATATGTCCTAGATTTTTTAAACTTTGTCAAACATTTAAACATTGCTCTAAAGCTCAAAACTCTTGAAATTTGCTAAAAACCCTAGCCAGTCTAGAGACCAACGTGGCAGTCTCGAGACCAAAATTCTAGAAGGATTTTCTGGTATCAGTAAATGGTATTGATATCGATAATGGAATGTGAGTATCGATACTCTTTTAAACAATATCGATACCGAGGCCTCAATGGCTATATTTTTTTAATGCTTTTGATGTTCGGTCTAGATACCAATGTCAGGTATCGATACCAACATGGCAGTCTTGAGACCAGAATTCCAGAAGACTTTTCTGGTATTGGTACCATAGTGTTGGTATCAATACTGGAAGATGAGTATCAATACTCCTTCAAATAATATCGATATCGAGGCTTCAATGGCTATATTTTTTTAATGTTATTTATGCTTTAGAAACACTACGATACCGATATCGATATCGATACCGATCGATACCGATACCGATATCGATACTGATACCAACAGTGGCTGTTGAGTTTGGTGCGACGGATCATTTTTGGGTTGAAGAAACCCCACGATGTTGTGTAGAAGTTCAGGCTTAGGATAGAAGACTAATTGATCCTCCATGGCTTTGAAGATCTCAAAGAATTTGATGTTCAGGCTCTATTTCCCTTGTTGTTTTAGATATGAGCTGTTTTTCATTATGTTTATTTATTGTTAGTAGGTCCCACACAGCTGGGGATATTATTACTTTTGGTTTTTCAATTAAAACTGGAGATTAAATTTTAAAAAATGCAAATTATTGGACAACATTTTAATTAATTGATATGTTTATGTGTAAATGATATGGAAAAAACTAATATGGATTATTTTAATTGATTGAGACTATTAATGATGCGGTGGGAATGACTCAAAAAATAATTTTTTTTTTGTCGGATAAAAATGTAAGATTATAATGTTTAGTTGAATAAATATAAGATAAAAATATATATTTTACCAAATAATCAGTGAGATATATTTTCTTTTTTAAAAAATTTAATTCTCAATATTAAGATTAAAATATTTACATGAAAATTCATAGAAAATATAATTTTATATTATTTTTAATTTATATATTTTAATTATATATATATATATATATATATATTTTTATTTCTCTAAAAATACATAAAATACTTATACTAATACAATTATGTGTTTATTTTTATGTACGAAAATACTAGAAGATGCACATATTTATGCCAGTGTAAGTATGTGTTAAGTACCACACTTTTATTTTTTCCACTTACACGAGCAATTGACTAAAATCCTTCCTTAAGAGTCTAGAACAATAATTTTGATAACTTAAGGTTTAAAAATAAATAAATGGATGAATGGTTTTGAAATAATTCTTGTGTTAGAGATACTTTTGTCCAAATTGATAAGAATTGTTAAATATCTAGGGAAGAGAGGGGTATGATATTCTCGGGAAAGCATAAAAAAATGACAATGTAGGGAATGTTCCATTACCCATGAAGAGAGTAATCTTAATCCAAACGTGAATAAATGTTAGACAGGAATAAATGCATGATATGATGATAGAGGGATATACTTGAATTTATTAAATTTTAGGGGACCAAAACATGTTTTAAATAAAAAAATATGTAAAAAAAATTTAAAATATATTATAATTTTATATTTCTAGGGGTTATCACCCCGGTCTAGTATAAGTCCATCCCCGGTTAAAGTCGTAATCAAACGGATGCTACCCTTAGAAACTTCTTTAATAAACTATACACACTAATTGAAGTAGTACATATGCAACTCAAATTATAAGGTTACTATATATATTCTATATTAACAAATAAAATAAAATTAATCACCGATAATCATTATTTCATAAGAACTTTTATTAAAATATATTTAAGGCCTATCTACCTTTGCGTTTTAGAAGTGCATTTGCTCGGGGGGGGGGGGACTTCACCGTAAAAGTAAAATATCATGCTTTTAGAGGTAAAAGTGCTTTTTCACAACACTCAACAGAAGAAGTAAATTTCTAAAAAAACAGTACAAATAAAGATGCTTAAAACTCTAGCTTTTGACTTCTTCAAATCAAGATTTGGAATTAATTTACGTTTATATCCCCCAAACACTTGGACTGAAACCTTAATAATATGTTAGTTTAATAACTCTTAAAATTCATTTTTTTTAAAGAATTGTTTTACATTTGTGTAAACAAATATTAATAGGTTAGTAAATAAAATAAATAATTTGCATTAATCTAGACAAGTATTGATAGTTTAATACATGTAATAAATAATTTACAACAATGTAAATAAGTATCGATAGTTTAGTAAAAGAGTATTGATCTAGACAAGATTAATTTACATTGATATCAACAAGTATTAATAGTTCAATAATTGAAAGAACTAACTCATAACAATATAAAAGAGTATGAACTTCATATCTAAATAACTGATGTATTTTTTCTAATACTTATATTTAATGAGATAACTCGTAATTTAACGAATTTTTCACAATTATTTAAATTTTGATTTTTGAAAACGTATACAACAATATATTTGATTTTACAATAGTCATGTTTACATGTAATTTTATCTTTTAAAACATGGTTTATAAATTTAAATTAAATTTCACCTGAAAATAATATTATTAGATATATATATTAATCTAAAATAATTTGAGGTGATAGTATCTATTATAAAGACTCACTAATTTGACAATTAATATTCAAATACTCTATAGTCAATAGTGCTTGAATTCATAACCTCCAAAAATAACAAACAATCATTTATTTAACTAATGATGTCACTTGATTCCTATTTTTTATAATATATTTAAAGTTTATGTTTCTATAAACAGATATCCCATAGCATCAAATACTAATAATGAGTTATCATGATATATTTAATATATTTTTATAATGTTTTAAGCTGAAAATTTGTATATATAATTATATTAATAAATTTAAATATAATTTAAATTAATATATTTTTAATTTTATAATATTATATCTAAAAAATATTTTCTTAAAAAAATATTTTTTAACAACAATCTTAAAGAAATCGATTACCTAGCAGAAGAACCTCTACAAACATATTTCAAAGAAGTCTACCCCACCACAAATACAATTAAACATTGGAATTGGTTAGTTTGTTTCCACTGGATTTAATGAAATAGGAACATTAGAGAAAAATCAATTTTAGTTTTCAAGATTGAGTTTAAATAATAATAGAAAAAGACGTTCGAGCCAAAAGTAATATTTTTCTATTTTAAATATTAATTAATATTAAATACTTATATTTTGTAATTAAAATAAAACGAAGGAAATATTTTCTTATTATTTTAAATAAAGAGATGTAGGCTTAACTTTTTATTAGTAAAAGTAGTGTTACCCTACTTTCTACCTTTATTTAAGCATATTAGTATATATAGCGTATTAGCGTTGCGCAAGGCAAGTTGGAGAATAACATTAATGAAACAAACTCACTTATTCTATTCATCCAAATAACCGAAGAGAAAAAAAAAAACAATGGGAGGAGAGTTGTTGAGTAATCTGCTATGGCAGAAACCATTGCTGCAAATTGAATTTTACAATCTATGTGAATGTGAGAGCTCAAAGCAGTGCAGTTTCTTCTATAGGGATTGCACGGGATCAGCTTTCTGTGAAGAATGCTTATACCATCCTCGTAAACATGTTGGCCATCAAAATCTCCGAGTAAGTTCTTTTCTTTTCTTGATGATTCAGAAGAGTTATAACATGCATGGTTCATATTAGCATTATTGGTTTGAAAGGTTTACAAATCTTCAAGCATACCGGGGCTTAGGGTTCATAGCATAAGGAATTTGATGGGCGTTTCCGATATTCAGCCTCATACTTGCAATTCCTCAAAGCTTGTTTATATTAACAAGAAAAGGAGAAAAGAGCATGAAAATCACATTAATGGTGGAAAAGTTGAAAAGTGTGAAGTTTGCGGCTATGAAATTCAGTATTTAACATCGAAGTTTTGCTCCATTGAATGCAAAGTTCTCGTTTCTCGCACGTTTTTATTGAAATTTCTAATAAAAGAAAAAAGAAGAAAAGAAACGTTTTCAATGATTTGATTTATAGGCCAGTAGTGAGAAAGAAGTGATGAAAGGAAACAAAGGAGGAAGATTTTGTTACAATTTCAACAACGTGGCCTAAATATTCTTTTAGGAAAAGGAGGAAAGGGGTGCCTAAGAGGTCTCCCTTCCTTTAGATTTTTTTCTTTCTTTTTTATGGGATTTAGGTTTATACATCATCTACAACTATTCTAATGAACTTATTTTGATTTATCATCAACACTCAGATTTATTTTATAATCTTGTATCCGGAATTGACTGCAATATTAATCAACAAAAAAGTGTTTTGGACGAGAACAAGCAGCTTAATGTATTCCCATATAAAATAGTATTTGAATTTGTACGAAACAAATCTAATGACCTCAAGTTGACTGCTCAAAAGCAACTTTCCAGTTTCCAGTAAAAGAATGTAAGAAATAAAACGTGATACAATTACTTAAATCCCTTTCAACTGCAACTTTTGACTGATTTCACTACCCTATTTGGTCATACTTGCTTCGGCTGAGGCCCCACCAGTTGAAGCCGCATTAACAAAGCTTGTAGATCATTTAAAGGAAGATGTAGCAGGAGCTTGGTTTGTTCCTGTGACTCTTTTACTCCTGCTTGCCATAAATGGAAAGCCAAGTTCTGGTTTCTTAAGCAATGGTATTCAGTGCAATCAAGGATGGAGCAGGACGGATGAGCTGGGGGCAGTCACCCGTGAAAATTTAAAATTATTATATATTTTCTATTTAAAATCTGATTTTACTCTTGAATAAGCTCAAGTTGATTCTTAAAATTTTTTAAGTTAAAGTTCGCCCTAGTATAAAATCCTTAGTCCGTCCTGAGTGCAATCCCTACCCTTGATTGTGTGTGAGAATGTCAAGACTTCCCTGCAGCCAGCCAGGAACGGGGCATTTTTTTTCTTCCTTGTGACTTTGTCATAATTTGATGGATCACATTCAGTATTAACATGCGTTTCTTTGGATCTTCCTCTGGAATCAAGCGAACTCCTTTAGCACATAAGGGACAAATGACAACGGTAACATCTTTTTTATCAGCTTTTGGACAGTGATGTTTAATATAGCTTCGATGTTCAAGGCAATATACCTGCTTAGAATGAAACACAGAAATTTCACCGAAAGAACCCAACACTGTATTAGGCTAACAACAATCTGTTACACAGAAATCATTTAAAAAGGATCAAAGCTTTTGGTTGATGTGAATTATTTGGTAGTTGAGTTGCATTGATGTAATTTGCACATTTTTAATCAGTTTTCATTTAGGTTTTAGCTTTACAGAAACAAAAACCAAATCAGGAATAGGCTAAATTGTCTATGAATGGTCTAAATCTGAAACATAATTAACACACTAGATGCTGTGTCTAAAACTGCAATAACTTGAAAAACCCAAATTTATTTACAAAAAAAAAAAAGGAGAAATCCAAGAAAGAAGTAATACTAACCAGGTGGCAAGGCAACGATCATGGATTTAAATAGCAGTCCTCTATTACTCTATCGTTAAATGCAAAGCAACCAAAAAAATAATCACAATTTAAATCCCTAACAAGGATAGCAAGTGAAAGGCAAGAAATCAATCTGTTTACAATCTTGGACAATGCAATGTTTTCCAAGATATGGGAATTGTGGAGTCCCCATTCTAGTTAAATTAGCCTCAGCTGAATCAAACTGAAAAATATAGAGGACAAGATTTAAACCAAAGTAGTTTTTTTTCTTGGGGTGATCGGGTGGAATAATCTCCCGAATTCAGCGTATTCCAATAGAAATTGAGAGCAAAAGTTAATGTTGGGTTATAAAAGTATACTAACAGAATATTGTAGAGAAGAAAAGAATTATATAAAATAAAGAAATTGAATTGCTTTACTTCATCACTTACAATACTTTGTATATCAATTATAAGTGATTATTAAAATAATTATAACTATTCATTACACATTTCCATCTTACATATTCTTATTTATCATAAATAATTATATCAATTCATAATGAATATGTATATTAATTCTATATACTCATTTTTGTTCAGAGATTTATATTGTATTTTGATCTCATCTTATTATATATATATATAATTTTAAAATATGTATATTATATGTTTTAAAAATATATATACATATATATATATATATATTATATAATTTTAAAATATATATAGTTTTTAGAAAATATATATTATATAGTTTTGAAATATGTTATATATATATATATTACACATATTTTGAAAAATGTATATATTAAAGTATTATTGTATATTGTATTTTTATTAATTTTAATTTTAATTATTTTTGGGTCCAATAAAAAAGTTCCAATCTAGTTCAAGTCCAACTTAGTCTAATTTGGGGTCCAAGTCCATTCAAAGTCTAAGAAGAGCAAAGTCCAAATTTTAGGGTCTAAGTTTGATTCGTGAAACCCAACAAATGGTCCCACCTGACCCAACAAGTCATTCTGTTAGATCCAAAGTCATAAAAATAATCCAAAATATGGGTTAAGGTCTAGTGAAAGCCCAACGAATCTGCCTGAACTAGCAAGCAAGTAAGAGGACTAACCAAGCACGTGAGTCGAAGCAAGCCCAAGGTGTATAACCCAGCACCCTAGTGTTTTCCATAATTAAGCAAGGCGCCACACCATTCCATTCGTGGGATCAGAGAGAAAATGAACGACCAAGAGCACAAGATAGATTAGGATTACAAAACCCTGAATATTATAGATTAGAACCACATCATAGGAGCCGTCAGATCAGGCTCATAGATCCTACGATCCATATTTCATTAGAACATTCTAAAATCATCAACAAGCCACTAATTGGCGCTTGAAGACCACGTGTCAAAAAGATTTGGAAAGATCCTTGTTGAGCCACAGGGAAATCCCAGATCGAATAGGGAAACAAAGGCAATCAAATCAATCAACCCAAATCAAATCAAAGTCAACATATTCAAATCACGTTAACAAATCAAACCCTAAAGGAAACCGAATCAAAAGAAAAGACAATCGAGCATGAAATCGAAAGTAGATGGGAATAATCCATTGAGACAAAAACAAATCCCTGCCATTTAGGGATTTATGGCCATAAGAGTGAGAGGGATTTGTTCCCCTATAAAATAAACCCTAAAAGGAAAAAAAGGGCATAGATTTTGAGAGTAAGAAAAGTATTCGTAAAACTCCAAAAAGAGAGAGTAAAGAGAAACTAGGATTTCAGTAAGGAAGTTATAGCAAAGTGGTTTATCAGAGCAACAAACGGACACGGTAAAAGGGGTATCTTTTAGGCTGGATTCGGATGCTTCGACCACCACGAGAGTGGTGGTCAGAGCGATGGGCCGACGAGCTGACGATGACCTTGATATGGGAATGATGGGGATGCTTGGAGAGAATTTTGAGAGTTTGGGGAGATTTTTTCGGTTTGGTGGAGGAGACAATGAATGAAAACACAAAAAATGGGCTAAATATTGGGGGCCGAGTACGTAAATACCAAAATTTTAAATTATCTTCACAATCCCTATAATTCTGATATGTAATAATTTTCATACCTTATTTCAATTTAATCCATGAATTTTGATTTATTTTAATTTAATCCCTTTTTTTCATTTTAAATTGGTACACTAATCAATTTTTTTTTGTTTTACAATGTTATAATTATTTCTTTCTATACATTTATATTTTTCTATATATTTTACCCTAACATGGATTTTTATTTTTAAGGAACCCAATAAATTTCCAAATAACCATCAAAGGTAAACAATTCGGATTGAATTTAAATTTTAATATTCACCATTTAGACAATTGGGTAATCGGATGGTACCAAAAGGGAGATTTGATGGTTCTCATCTTTCCTCGATTGTAAACGGCTTTTGAACCTGAAAATTTATAGTAAGACATAGATCCAGTAAACAGTAAGTTTAAGGAGTCTGATCCACCGATCTCCAAAGCGATCAATGGCGACTCTATCACATCAATTCCAAGTTGGAACGTGAACCCGAGACCACCCAAAGGACTGTTGCGATAGCTTGGCGACTCCTTTGGAGAGTTTGAGAGTCAGGCCAAAATCGATTACCTAGTTGTCTTTTAAGGAGAAAGTTGTAAGTTTAAATTTTAATTTATTTTCAACCTATTTTATTTACCTTTGATTATTTTTTTAAATAAATATTTGTATTGATATTTTTTAGGGGTTTTAGATTTCAAATTTTTTTCAAAGTATATCTCTATACCCGAGCTCCAAACCTTTCTAAGTGGGGGTGAAATCGATGCCTTCATGATAATTTATTCTTTGTATGGGCCTAGAAACTAGCCTCAAGGGTTCATATATCCTATGTCTTCGTAGGAATTTATTCCTCGTATGGACATAGGGGAATGTATCCTCTTGAGTTTAACTCAGTTCACATTACTTTGTAATGGGTTTAGGATCGAGGGTTTGGCAGGCCCAAGGGGAATCGACTAGGAGAACTCGAGGTCCTTTTTAGAAGCCAAGTTGTGTCACCGTGGGAGTTAGAGCCTACCTCCAAACCACATACAAAACCATAGGATGTTGATACGCGGAGTGTTCAGTAGTTCTGAACAACTTTCATTAATAGACAATGAATTTGTGATACAAGAGGTCAAAAATTCATAAGTACGATATTGGTTAGAAAGAACTCAGAAAGAGAAAGAAAACAGACTACAAACTAGCTAAATGGAAGGATTGGTTGATTATGCCTCAATTAGTCTCAGACACAATGACTTCCAAGAGCTGCGTGACATCTGGCATAGTTAGAAGGAAGAGAGAAAACTGAAGTTCCATCAATGCCATGGTGACATTGAATATTTACTTTATGTCAAGAAGACATAGTGCACACTATAAAAGAATACATGACTCTGTTGCATTATGATAGTTTCTGGATGGACCGAATCTTCACCAAGTTTATCAAAGAGCTTCTGTTCAAAAATGGATTAGCAAAAATTATTGGGGTAGATGAATAGTGAGTAACGTATTGAACCCAACATAAAGGTAAAAGAGAGGGGATTCTGTGGATTGAGATCAAGCAACTAATAAATAAAACCTCGATGAGTGGAAAATGATTGATCTCTTTGCATTAGGAATCTACGGGCTACTCATTTTTCCAAAGTCATTGGGGCACAATGAAGCGATTTTGGTGGAACTTTTAGAACAATCTCCAAGGAGGGTGAATCTTGAACCAGTAATCCTTGTCAAAATGTAGGAGGAGATTGCTTCATAGGTTGCATACAATTGCTGCAAGTTTGGATCCAGAACCATTTATAGAAAATGAGTATGATCTCTCATCATCAATATATTACATTATATTCACCTTTAGAAGATTTTCTTAAACAACAATGGTGTGAAGTCATGCCAAGAGAAAGGGGGCCAGAGGTATTGACATACCTTTAAGACAAAGAAATTGTATAGTGAGTCACTTTGTTAGCACACTATTATATAATCGATAGATGTGGAGACTCGAGCATAGTGATGCTACTCAGACTGTAGGGAGAAGTTGGCTACACTCCACTTTTAGTCGTACGATAGTATGGGGCACGGTAGTTTGTTCCGTCCACTCATGAGCTTTGGAAGTCTAAGTTCGCATATCATGAAGACAACTATATGAAAAAAGGTCAAAGATATATTCTACACATGGAAAAATATTTCAAACTGATGTTATCAGAGCTCGGGAAATGTTAAAATCGAATTATGTCAAGTGGAAAAGACAAAGAAAGAATGAAAACATTCTAATAGCCGACCACGAAGATATTCAGCCTATGAAGGAACTTCTCAAGGCTGTCTTGTCTGAGCTAGAGATAGCAAGGGGTGAATTTGAGGCAAAGAGAAAAGAATTGGATAAGATACTAAAAAAAGATTGAATACGAGAGATTATAATGGAAGATGGATGCAGAGGTCTAAAAAGACAGAGTCAACAAAGTGAAAAATGAGCAGAAGAAAGTTTTTACCAGCTTGAGGATATGAGGAAAGGGTTCAAGGATCAGGCTCAGATGATTACTAATCTGAAAAAAGTATCGAAGTTTTGATAAGATGAAGCATATATATTGAAGAAGAAAACTAAATATCATGGTGATAGAGAAAGGCTAAAAGATCAATTAAAGGGTTCCCATAGATAATTATCAGAGAGTCAGTACCAAAACAAAAAACTAAAAACCAAGATAACTGACTAGGAGTAATCCCTTTAGAAGCAGCGAGGGCGAGATAACAATGCAATAAAGACACGCATCACTGAGTTAGAAGGCATCGTGGATGGTTAAAAGAAGTAGGCTAACAAAATCTAGATAGTTCCTTACGTTGGAGGACTCCAGTTGTGTTTTTTATGGGAACATGCTCAACAAAAGGTAAAGGAACAGGATGTAGTCATCCGAGACATCGTGAAACAAGTTCAGAAGATAACTCGCCATCTGTGTGGTCTGCAAGAGAGGCTAGAATAGTAAGGCAAGGGATTTAGCAAGTTAATGATGAAGCCCATAGACTTGTCAAATTGTTAGAGGATTTTCGTAGTTTAGAAGAACTGGCTCAAGTCTATATTTAACTGTTTTGATCTCATTGTAATAACACTGTTGTCCAAATGAGGGATATTTTTATTATGTCAAAGACTTTTTGGATCAATGCCTCGAGTTTATCATGCAATTCTTCATGTATTTTCACATTTTAATTCAACTAACTTTTCATTATGCATTCATGATTTCATCCTAAAAGGCTAATAAATGTTATTTTGTTCATAAAGGAGAAAACACTAGACCCACCACATCCACATAATACTTGACTAAAATCAAAACAAATGGAAGCATGTCTTAAGGAAATCGAAGAAAAATTTTCCAAACTATAATAAGAGATGGAAAACAACTACAAGAACACTTTGGACACCTTTGCAAGAAATTAGAGTGGCTTGGTTGATGAGATTATGGCCAGGTTAGCGGGACTAAATTTCGTAAACACCCTTTGGGCGGGGTGATTTGAAGAAGGTGTGGCACCACCACCACCACCGAGGCTAATAATCACACCCGGGGATTTCTAATGGTACCTGTGAGACTCTTCTACTATAAACCCATAAGAATCCGTAACGAATCTATTGAACAATTCAGAAGAGCATCACATCCTGGACTTTTATGGAGAAGACAAATCTAGGAAAATTGAATAAAAAATAGATAATTAGAGGACTAAATGAAAACTATTAGAGAAGATGATGGCATTTATAGGGTCGATGCTTTAGAATTAATCTTGGTTGTAGATCTTGTATTTCCATCAAAGTTCAAATTTTTGGACTTCAAAAAATTCGATGGAAATAGTTCTCATTCAACACACATAACCGTCTTATGCCGAAAGATATCGGGACATACTATAAATGACTATCTCTTGATCCACTACTTCTAGGAAAGCCTGTTAGGTTCAACTATTCGATGGTATAATTAACTAAACATGTCTCATATTAGGACTTGGAATGACCTCTCCAAGTTATTCATGGAATAGTATAAGAACATGTGACCAGATCGGGTGATGATGCAAGGGATGGATAAAAAGGCTAACAGGAGCTTCCAATAGTATGAACAACATTGGAAGGATGTAGCCATGAAAGTTCAGCCTCCACTAGATGAAAAAGAGACGAGGAAACCTTTTATGCATACTCTCAAAGCATCATTCTTTGGGCACTTGCTTGTAATCACTTCTGGTAGTTTTGTTGATGTCGTAATGGCCAAGAGATGACAAAAATGACCATTAAACAAGGAAAAATTGAAAGGAGTGAGTCCCGTAAGAGGCCAACTGTGAAAAAAAGACTGTGAGGTTAACAATGTGAACACTTGCTACTTTGGGAAAGGTATCATTATATCTAAGGCCGTCATCTCATTATCAAATCCTCAGATGCATGACGCAATAGACCCAATGAAAGAAAGGGAGAAAGAGTAATTTGACTCTATCCCCCTGACATATGGGGAATTATTCTAGCAGCTCTATAATACATATTTGGTGACCCCATACCCTAAGTGGTATGATGAGAATGCACATTGTGAATACCATGGCGGCATCCTGGGGCACTTCATCGACAACTAACTTGCCTTTAAGAGAGTCATCCAAAGATTAAGGAATGAGAATTGTATGCACATCAATGATAAACCTAATGTAGCCCAAAATCCCCTTTCGAATATTAGAATCTAAAGTCAACGTGGTAATATAAGGTAAGGGAAGAAAAGCTAAATCAAAAGCATCAGAAGTGAGATCCCTAATGATGTGGGTGTGGAGGCAAATGGTGAGCCGTAAGACTACTTGTCCCACATCCTGAGGTTGTAGAAGGTAGAAATGTAGGCTATTGCCAATATCACCATGAAAAGAGGCATACCCTACACGAATGCCCCATCTTCAGAAATCTAGTTCAACGATAGATATATGAGAAAGAATTGGAATTTTTTAAAGAGGTCTCAGAGGTAGATGTCTGTGTAAATGGGGAGTCATCAGACAAAGAGTACAATGCTAGTCTCCCTTTGGTGATCACTCCCACAATGAATGTAGCGAGTAAGATGCCTGCTAGAGTGGTGATCACGACACCAGAACCTTTAGCTTGCAAGGACAATATATGTGCCCTAGAGATACGACAATAAGGTGGAAATTGTCAATAAAGTGGGGAAATTTACTAGAAGTGGGAGATGCTACTCGTAGAAGCCTGACCTATCTCAGAGGATAATTGAGCCCTTTAAGAGGGAGAAACCGATGATCAACAATCCGATAAAGGAGAATGAAGTTGTTGAATTCTTGAAAATTTTAAAATATAATAAATACAACATCATGGAACAACTGCACAAGTTACCAGCTCATACCTCAATTTTAACCCTATTTTTAAGTTCTGAGTCACACTGAGAGGCACAACTAAAAACATTAAACCAAGCATTCATGCCGAAGGATATACCAATCTATAAACTAGATCGGCTAGTCAATAACATCCAAGAAGAAAACCTTATTTCTTATGGGACGACGAAATCCTGCCAGGAAGAAGAGGAAAGGCTAAAGCGTTTATATCATAACCCACAGTAAGGGGCATGCCTTGTCCATCATGCTAATTAACAATGTTTTTATACTAAATGTTATGCCTCTAGTAATTCTAATCAGTCGAGACCTTACATATGAGGCATTTCCAAAATGTTGTGCAAGCATTTGGTTGAACAAATAGGGAGATTCTATGAACGATTTAAATACCACTGACCATTGGTCCGACCATTTACAATGTAGAATTTATTGTTATTTATATAATGCCATCACAAAATTGTCTTCTAGATAGACCTTGAATCCACCAAGCTAAAGTAGTGTAATCCATGTTCCATAAAAAAATAAAGTTCATCATTGATGGAGCCCTTGTGATCATCAATGCAAAAGAAGACATTGTGTAACACCATAGACCAATATGACACACAGTCGACTGATTTAAGGTACTACACAGAACCACTAAAGTGGCTAACCAACTTATTCACACTTTCTTGTACTTTAAAATGACTCTTTATATCTGAGAGCCCTCAAAATATATAGATACCTACATACTGACTATTAATTGACTTTACAACTCAATACAACTAAATTCATGAATATACATGCCATTTAAAAAACTTGTGACGTACTCTGCTCTGCACTAGATTTGGACCTTAGTCTCTTTAAAGCTTCTCAATCGCTGGATCTACTAATCTGCTTATGAAAACATCCGAAGGTTAAGCTAACTTGCTCAATGCCACACTAACAACTAAAACATACTTAAAGTTTATCTTAAAATACTCAAGCTATCAAGTCTACTGTTATCTGGTCTACTGGACTTGTAACCCCCTAAACACAGCCTATGTGTTTCGACTAAGTCTAGCGGATTACATTAAAGATTCTTAAAAACTTTTTCCAAAAATGTTATTCGATAATTTAAAATCATATTACAAATGGCATTTGTAAAGTCTAATAATTAACGATAAAAACCCAACTCATAAATATAAAACTAAAAACAACCAGGTAAAATAAAGCATGTAACAAATCCAGAGCATAGTAAACCAAATACTAGTAGCAAAAGTAGTAAACATCATAAAAGATATGTACTTCAAAAATAAGGCACATGTCACCATAATAAAAAGCAGTTCGGAAGATAGAAACATTACAACAAAAATATATGTACTAAATGTGTCAATCCTCCAAGTGCCTGATACAGAGTGCCTATCCAAGAGTATCTGAAAGGGGGTAAAACAGTTTGAAAAGTGAGCTAGAGGCTCAGTATGTCCAACAGTGCATAAATGAAAACGTACATTTATTCTTTTTAAAATCAGTACAGATGACAGTCATTAAAACATCATAGGAGTTTTTAATTTAAAAACACCGAATTGTCCTCCAACCTTACGCTATATGTAGTTCCCCAAAACTGCACAACCTAAGGGAGTGCCTTGGGGCCTAAGTGCCTACCCAAGATAATTCTCGGGTCCACGGAGGCTTACCCAAGAAAATCTTGGGGCCGCAGAGCCTGTTCAAGGGTCGTCTTAGGTTCATAAGGATTTACCAGTCGGTGCTGAACCTATCCAAGAAATTACCAATAGGGACTGAACCTGTCAAAGTCTTTATACCAGATCCCAGAGTGCCCGAATAAAGCATTTTTCAGACATTAACCAATAGTAACAGTAAATTAGAGTTTAGATAGATAATCAATTTAGTAAGACAGTAACCAGAAAGCATAGTTCAGGCAATCATGCTTTACATTTCAGTAAATCAAGAATAAGGTTTCAAAACAGGTAATTTATAAAGTAGTCAAATCAGATCAAACATTATATTTCAAATCAGAGAAAACATTCATGTGCACATGAGATTTCAAACAGATATTCAAAACATTTATATTGCAAACAAGGAACACACCTCACAAAACGGGTTAGTCCGGACGATCTATCGAGTATCAACATCACTAGGCTCTTCGACTGAACGGGAACCTAAGCCATATAAGAAAAGAGTCATATTCGTAGTAATATTCTAAACAGAATAACTAATAGGGTTACTTAACTATACGAGTATTCACGGCCTCTCGAAGATGAGCGGATCGGGAGAACTCGGGTCGAGCAGTGAAATGGTCAGAAGATCCCCGAGTACCTTTAACATACGATAACAATAATTAGTACTTGACTATTCGGTTCAATTAAATTAACTAAAACAGTTAAATAAATATGCATTTTTTGGGTTTATGAGTCAAATTTGGAGGCTTTCGGGTTTGAATTTGGCAAAACAGACTTCGGATTCGAGATCAAGATGTCAAAAAACATAAAATGTAACTTTTTAGAAAATTTAACTTTTTGGGTCAAAGTCAACTCTGGTCAAGTCGGGTCGGGTCAAAGTCAATGGGTCGAGTTAAACAGTTCGGGTCCGGTCAGGTTAACAGTTTGAGTCGGGTTGAGCTGATTCAGGCCGATTTCTATAAGAAACCAAAGTGGGGACAAGCCTCATGCAAACGTGACGGATGGTGAGGGCACGTGAGCCGGTGAAATAGGGGTTGGTCGGCGGCCGATTACTCCCTAGCACATTAAACAACTAAAATAACCTATATCAAGTATGAAATCAACCTATAATCATCAAAATCAAAAGAAAATGGCGATGAAAACGGTGGCTTCGGTCGGGTTTTGAACGCACGACGATGAGGAATCGATATATATGGTCGGTGAGGCGAACAAATGAGCACAGTGGCTGGATTTCGTGAAAAAGCAAACGATGGGCTAGGGATTTCGACCGACCTTCTTCGACGGTTCCACGAAAAATAACAACTTCTTTCATCAAATTGGCAGAGGGGTCTCGGTCGTCGATTGCCAAAATTTCATTTGGGTCGGGCAGTGCACACCACCGCTGATCGAAAGTCGACTGAAGGGGCTATAGTGGTTGATTAGTTTGGGGTTTAGGTTATTACTTGTTCAAGTTTTTGGGGTTTCATGATTTGAAGGGGAAATATAAGTTATAACCCCATATAAAAATATAATTTTATAACCTTTATTAAAATTCTGGCTTAGCCTAATTAGCAGGGCATGGCTAACCATGCATAGGGATTAGATGTTCAAACCCTCTAACCACCCTTAATTTTTTTATTTTGGTGTCAGGTGAATTATGGGTAAATTATAGGGTTGGTCCCTAAATTTCTAAAGCTTTCAAATTTAGCACAGAGGTTTTTAAACATTTGTAGTTTAGTCTAAAAAAATTAAATAAATTATAAGGGTGTGACAGGTCTATTCTGTTATACTTTAGTGAGTATACTCGTATACTCACTCTATATTCTATGGTAGACATCATGGTTTTGCTGAGGGTTCTACATCTCAGAGCTCACACACCCCTTTAGTCTACCGAGAATGTGGGCCTAGAAATCTCTGTATCGGACATCACACTCACAACTATCCCACTCCTTGAGTGTCGAACCTTGCGCCCAAACTAGTCAGCTTAAAGTGCCTTGAGCACTCCCTAAGGATTCCCAAAATGAATCTATACTTTCGACTCTACTATTTTCTCTAAAGGAACTCGAGTGTCCTGATCGTTTCCCAAGCATTCAAACAAGGCTAGTCTTATTTGAGCCTACTTTATTATCGTTTCTACGTTGAGATTAAACATTAATAAGTGTTCTCACTTGTAGTCTTATTTGAGAAAAAACTATAAACTTTTGGGAAACCTCACTTACCTCTATACTTTCTCTTGACTTAAAGCCTATTTCTCAATCTTGGTATCGATACTGGCCTTACAATAATGATGCCCTCGTTTACCTCTACACTTACTCATTCTTTAAAGCCTAAACCATACCCTTGGTATCGATACTAGCCTTATAATATTAATACCATCTTTGCAGTATCGATACCCTACCTATGGTATCGATACCCTATAGTTATTTCATCCATTTGAACCCAACTTTAAACACCTTCTATGGAACTTATTCTAGTGTTTTACACCTATTCGATCCAATTTATGGTCATACTATGGGTCTAGGACCTCTCGGGCAACGTTTTGGCCAAGACTGAAAGTATCGATACTAGCCCAAGAGTATCAACATTCCTACAAAAGTTTCAATACTTTATATAAGTACCGATACTTTTAAACATTCTCTTCTGCCCAGTTTCGAAGCTTTCTGGGTGTTTTGAAACTATGACCCAAAGTTTCGATACTCTTGAAAGAGTATTGATACTCTAGCCTAGAAACTCACAAATTTGCCCAAAATGAAGAACAAGTATCAATACTATCCCTATAATATCGATACTTTACCTACAGAAGTCATAAAACACATACAAAAATGCTATATTTCAATCCGAAGACCCTAGTGAGTTCCCCAAACATTCTTTAAAGTCTTATGTGATTACAAGGAGCATAAATAAGGCTTTATATCATGCTTATAACATAAATCATGTAATTTACCATAAACATATAACACTACGCTTCATAACTTACTCTCAAGCTATTACTCATTTCTAACGATCACTTGGAGTAAGGAAAAGTTCATAGTGTGTTACCTGGCCTCCTTGGTTGTTAAAATGTCCCTCAACACAACTAGGAGTCACCTTACGTTTATCCTTTTCTCTAGAACTTCACCCACCTCAATGGCAAATCAAATATAGTCTTTGGCTTGGAAACTAAGTTAAAACACTCTATACTACTTAATATTACTTGAAACAAGCTTAAATTTAAGTTCCTTTCAAACTCTAAAAAACCCATGCTGAAAACAAATTCTAAAACTCACAAAAAGGAGCTTGAAACAAAGATTGAAGGATGAAGAGAAACATTCTTACATTGGCTAAACAAATCTAAGATTAGAATGCTTGAAACTTGGCTCTTGAAAGGAAGAAGATATGGAAACTAATGGAAGGAAGAAGAAGAGTGGGTGAGATATTATGGGAGCTTGGTTACGTGAAATGATATAAAAAGAAGGGAAAGTTTTTAGCTTCAACAAAATGTGTAATCTACACTTTAGGTCATTCACCTATTAACTCACTTTAAAACTATCTCTTAGCTTTAACTCTTGGGCCTACCTTAGGCCCAACACCTATATAACTTGGTACAAATATCTTGAGATGTTTAATTTGCCCAACACCTATATAACTTGGTACAAATATCTTGAGATGTTTAATTTGCTTGACTTAAAGGTCTCGGATTGACCAAAAATACTAACCTAGGTTTCTGGGTATTACACATTATGGCGAGTGTGTCCATAGATGCCTCTTACATTTTAGCGGACAAAGAGGTTATGGAATGCTCGTTCCTCACTAGATTTTTTCAATGCCGCCTTTATGGAAGAAGGAAGTAAGGTCCCCTTATTTTTGAACTACACAAAAATGGAGATCATGTTGACCCTAAGAAGATGTGCCCAAGAAGGAAGAGGATTTGGAAAATTCTTATAAGGAATAATTGATCCCATTTGCCCCACCATTAAGCTATATCACTTTGCCCTCGATTATCAACCAAGCCATTAGCAGAGAAGGAATGAGATCCAAAAGGGGCAAGAAAAAAGAAGGTCAAGGCTAGAAGATTATGAGGTCCAATGGTAACCAATGGTCATTCCTTTTTCATCAAACTTTCATATCAGGAGGATATGTGTTTAAGGATGATGCAATATTGATTCCCACACCCTTGAAGATTCTTTATTATACTTGAGCTTGAACATGCTAATGGAGGATGGTGCAAAAGAGGTCGATCGATCTGGAATCTGTCTATACCACGAGCGTCCGTACTGGACAACGGACCGCTGTAGAAATGCCTATGTTTGTCAAAAAAATTAGAGTACATATATGTTATTCTCACCTTTTGATTGGATTATCTTTTGTTAATTTCAATAAAAGATGTATTCTCATCTTCTCACATGGCGAACACATTTTTCATCAATCCTTTATTTCTTTGTGTATATACATATATGTTATTTGTTTCTACTCTATGTGAGATAGTTTCTCTTGCATATGTGTGTTTGTATATATATATATATATATATATATTCCTTAGGTTTCTTTAGGTCACTAGATATCAATGACATAGGTGACAATGATTCTAACCCGAAGATTGACTTTGAGCAACCTATGTGTTTACGAGAAATCGGTGAGTGTGACAATGAGGAAGAATGCGAATTGCCTCATGAGTTGTAAAAAATTGTGGAAAAGGAAGATAAACAAATCATGCCTCATGAAGAAAAAAATTAAAGTCCTAAACCTAGGATCAGAAGATGATATGAAAGAGGTTAAGATTGACATGACTCTCTCTACCAATGTAGGACAAATTTTGGTTAAACTTCTCCAAGCATACAAAGATGTGTTTGTATGGTCTTATCAAGATATGTTGGGCTTAGATACAGACATGGTAGTACACAAGTTACCAATCAAGTAAAAATACAAACCAAAACAACAAAAATTGAGGCAAGTGAGATCTGAAATGTTTCTAAAGATAAAAAAAGAAGTAAAAAAGTAGTTTGACGTCAGCTTCCTTTAAGTTGCCAAATATCCAGAATGGGTGGCCAATACTCATACCAAAGAAAGATGGGAAGGTGTTCATGTGTGTCGACTAGAGGGACCTTAATAGAGAAATTCCTAATGAAAACTTTCCACTTCCACAAAATACACTTTGATAGACAACACGACTAGGAGTTCACTGTTCTTATTCATGGACGTCTTCTCCGGATACAACCAAATCAAGATCCATCCGAGATACATGGAGAATACCACTTTTTTCACCATGTTGGGGATGTTTTGTTACAAGGTGATGCAATTTGGATTGAAGAATGCAGGGGCAACATACCAAAGAGCCATGGTGATTTTGTTCCATTACCTGATGTACAAAGAAATCAAAATGTTCATGGACGATATGATTGTCAAAGTTTAAACAGAAGAGGAGCACATTGAGAACCTTACAAAGTTATTCCAAAGATTGAAGAAGTTTCAATTTAAACTCAATCCAAACAAGTTCACATTTGGGAAAAAAAGAAGGATCAAAATTTATCCAGAAAATATCAAAGCAATACAAAACCAACCACCTGTGTATGCAAAAAGAGGTATGAGGTTTCTTGGGATAACTAAACTACATTGTTTGATTTATCTCACAGTTGACTGAAAAGTGTGATCCAACTTTTTGCTTGCTTAGAAAGAACAACCCTGGGATATGGGGTGATGATTGCTAAGATGCGTTTGAGAAGGTGAAGGAGTATATGTCAAATAATCTCATCCTAATGTCACAAATTATAGGCAAACCCTTGTTCCTATACCTTTTTATCTTTAAAAACTTGATGAGATGTGTACTAAGAAACATGATGAAACGAGAAAGAAAAAGAGTGTCATCTACTACTTAAGTAAGAAATTCAAGGATTACGATGGCTACATATCTGCCAATTTAAAAGATCTACTGTGCACTAGTATGAACTACTAGAATACTTAGGCAGTATATGTCGTACTACACTACATGGTTGATTTCTAAGTTAGACCCACTAAAATATAAGATGGGCATACCCGCTCTTTCAAAAAGACTAGCTCGTTTAAAATGTTGTTATTAGAGTTCGATATTTAGTATGTGAGTCAAAAGGCTATAAAGGGAAGTTCCATATTTGACTTCTTGGCTGATAGAACTTAAGACGACTATGAATCATCGAACTTTGATTTTTTGGACGAAAATGTTATGGCCATATTTGTAGAAGAAGTCGATACTTCTACCTCTAAAAATTGGACCATGAATTTGATGGTGCATCCAATTCTCTTGGGTGTAGAATCAGGTTAATATTGGTCTCACCTAAAGGATATCACTACCCATTCATGAGTAGCCTAAACTCTAACTGCACTAAAAATATGAAAGAATACGAGGCTTGTGTCTTAGGACTTTGAGCTGCCATCGGGAGAAAAATTAAAAATTTAAAGGTGTATGGAGATTATGTATTAGTAATCTACCAACTTTGAGAAGAATGGGAAATAAAAGGCTTTAAGTTTATGGAATATCAAAATCTCGTCTTATAGTTAATTGAGGAGTTTGATGAGGTCATGTTTCATTATCTGCTCAAAGAAAAAACCAAATGCCAGATGCTTTGGCTACACTGGATGTGGCATTCAAGATGAATAAAGAATCCGAAATGATGCCCATTGAGATTCATGAAATGTAAACACACATCAAAGCAATTTCCCTACCAGATTCATGAAGAGATCATGACTTCACAATGATCAAAATAGATTATAAGACTCTTGAGAGAGAAGATCAATATTAACCAAAGAAGTTTGAGGTTTTTATTTGAAAAACAAAATTACTAAAATGAAACATTTGAAATTTAGGCATACTCTAAGACATCACATTCATAACATTATATATACAAACTTACAATTTTATAGATTGCTCGAGTCAATTTTAAGTTCACAGCGAAGTATATTGGATTCAAAACACATCTAGATCTGACTACATTTTTGCTTAACTCAGCGACAAGAAGCCATTTTCTAGTCAAATCTTTTCAAAGACAATCTAAACTCCACGGAGGAGGATATTGGTTTCGAAAACCAACTAAGAATCTGTTGCATTCTATCTTAATTCATTGATGAGGAGCTAGTTTCCAGTTAAGGTTTTCATTCTAGCTTTCAACTTCAAGATGAATGATACTTGACCTTGAAGAACATCAAGAATTAACTACATTTTGTCTTAACTCTGCAGCGAGGAGCCACTTTCCATTCGAATCTTTTTGAAGTCAATCTCAACTCCAAGGAGGAGGATATTGGGTTCAAAAGCCAACTCAGAATCGACTTCATTCTAGCTTAACTAAACGATGAGGAGTTAGTTTCTAGTTGAAGTTTTTAGGCTCGGTTTCAACTTCACGATGAATGATACTTGACCCAGAAGCACACCAAGAATTGATTGCAATTTAGCTTAACTCAACGGTGAAGAGCCACTTTTTAATCCGATATTTTTTAAGTCAATCTCAACTCCATGACACTGATATTGGGTTTGAAAACCAACTCAGAATTGACTTCATTCTAGCTTAACTCAACAACGAGGAGCTAGTTTCTAGTTAAAGCTTTCAGGACAAGTTTTAACTTAATGATGAAGGATACTTGACCCTAAAGCACATTTAGAACTGACTGTATTTTGGCTTAACTCAACAAAAAGAGCCACCTTCAAGCCAAATCTTTTAAAATTCAATTTTAACTCCACATTGGAGGATATTGGGTTCCAAAACAGACTCAAGATTAACTTCAATTTAGCTTAGCTCAACCACGAGGAGTTACTTCCTAGATCAGTTTTTGAGCAAAATTTCAACTTTATAATGAAGGATATCGAGCTCGAAGAGAATCCATTTCTAATTCGATAAAAGTTTAATCTGATTCCCAAAGACAAGTTAAAAGTCTGAACATCAAAATAGCAAGCTTTCTTCCGAAGTTAATTTGCCCTGAAAATGAACGAAAATCCATTACTTTTTATTTTTGTCCTATTTTCTTTACACTCTAATGGACAAAGAGGCATAGTTGTAGACACCCATTTTCATCCAGGGATTTATGTTGCATTTTGTTCTCATCTTATTATTTTATATATATAGTTTTGAAATATGTATATTATATGTTTTAAAAATATATATGCACATATATATTATATAATTTTAAAATATATATAGTTTTTCTATGAAATATATATTATACATAATTTGAAAATTGTATATACTAAAAAAATATTATATATATATTAAAGTATTATTTTATATTTATTAATTTTTTTGTTTTTTAGGGTCTAATAAAAAGTTCCAGTCCAAGTCCAACATAGTCCAAGAGGAGTAAGGTCTAAAGTTCAGGGTACAAGTCTAGTTCGTGAAACTCAACATATTGCCCACCTAACCCAGAAGGTCATTCTCTTGATCCAAATTCCCAAACATAATAACAAATCTAAGTTAAGGTCTAGCAAAGGCCCAACAAATTTTCCTGAACTAGCAAGCATGTAGGTGGCCCAACCAAGCACGTGAACCTAAGCAAGCCTAAGGTGCCTGACCCAGCTCACTAGGGTTTTCCAAGATTAAGCAAGGCACCACATCATCCCATCTGTGGGTTCAAGGAGCAAATCAATGGCCAAGATCATGATATATATTAGGGTTATAAAACCCTAAATATTATAGATCATACACCACATCACATGAGTCTCCAGATCAAGCTTATAGATCCAATGATCCATATTTCATTAGAACCTTTCAGAATCATTAATATGCCAATAATCGACGCTTAAAGACTATGTGTCAGAAAGATTTGGAAAGACCCTTATTGAACCATGAGAAAATCCGAAATCAAATATGGCAACAAATATAACAAATCAACTAACCTAAATCAAATAAGAGCTAACATATTCAAATCATGGCAACAAATAAAACCCAAAAGGCGGCTGAATCGAAAGAAAAAAAAAACAACCGAATAAGAATTGAAAGAATAAGGGAATAATCCCTTGAAACAAAAATAAATCACTGCCATTTAGGGATTTATGACCACCAAAGTAAGGGGGATTTGTTCCTCTTGAGCGCCTATAAAATGAACCATGTAAGGATAAAAAGGGCATCAACTTTGAGAGCAAGAAAAGCATTTGTAAAACTCAAAAAAAGATAGAGTAAAGAGAAGCTAGGCTTCGATGAGGGACTTATAGTAAAGGGTTCCTCGAAGCAACAAATAAACAATGTAGAAGTAAAAAAACTACTAGAGAAAGGTAAACGTTGAGCTTTGGATGCTTCAATCTACACTGTTGGGGGATTATTTATAGTGTTTAATGATAAGATTTAGGATCACGATAAAAAGGTGCATCTTTTAGGGTGGCTTCAGGTGCTCCTACCACTGTAGGTGGTGGTCAGAGCGATGGTTCGACATGACTGGCGGTGACCGTGATATAGGAATGAAGGGGATGCTTGGAGAGAGTTTTGAGAGCTTGGTGAGATGTTTTTGATTGGTTGAGGGAGAG
The DNA here is from genome assembly GCF_006381635.1 of Hibiscus syriacus. NCBI lineage: Eukaryota > Viridiplantae > Streptophyta > Magnoliopsida > Malvales > Malvaceae > Hibiscus > Hibiscus syriacus. Next base: position 3,539,739 of record NW_024062770.1, read on the forward strand.
ATTGAATGAAAACACAAAAAAGGGCTAAATATAAGGGTCGAGTTTGTAAATACCAAAATTCTAAATTATCTCCACATTCCCTATAACTCTGATGTGTAATTCATTTTCATCCCTTATTTCAATTTAATCTATGAATTTTGATTTATTTCAATTTAATCACTTTCTTTTTCATTTTAAATTGGCCCCCTAATCAATTTTTTTGCAGATTTCTAAATATTTATTTTTTTATATTTTTTCTTTATATATATGTAAATACGCCCTAAAATGGATTTTTATTTTTAAGGAACCCAAAAAATTTCCTAATAATTGTCAAAGTTAAACAATCAAGATTGAATTTAAATTTCAATTTTTATTTCAATTTTAATCTTTGACACTAAAACAACTGGGTAATTGAATGGTACCTAAAGGGAGATTCGAGGGTACTCATCTTTAATCGATCGTAAACAACTTCTGAACATGACAAATTTTCTGGTAAGAAGTAGATCCAATAAATGAAAATTTCAAGGTGTCCGATTCACCTATTTCAAAAGTGATCGGTGGCGAATCCATCACATTGATTCCAAGTCGAAACGTAAACCCGAGACACCCAATGGACTATTCTGACATATTCATGATGAATATTCACATACATTCATCATAAAAAGTTACATTTATTCAAATTATAATATTCAAACACCCTCTTAATTTGAACATTTCTTGATCATGGCAAGTTTTGAACATATATTTATTTTTCTTGAAAATCCATTTGATTCTAAGAACTTCATGAACTTTTAGAAGTTTTGATAGCCCCAAGTTTGTTTTTTCAATGATTTTTTTATCCATTGTTACTCTTCATTTCTGGTGTTTCACCACATCCTAAAAGTTAAGTGGTTCACTATCTTTTATTAGGTAAAACAAATCATTAATAGTTTTAGTGGAGTGATACAATTCCCTGACACTTTTAAATTTTGTGGTCTTTCATTGGATTTTTTTTCCAAACTAGAGCTTTGTCCATGTAATGCCCCAAAAAAATTTAATTGTGGACTTTATTGATAGGATTTAAAATTTGAGAATCTATTTGATTAATTGATAAAGATGAGAATGAGTTGGGAATAATAATTTAGACTAAATTGTAGTAATGAAGGATTAAAAGGGCATTTTTGGGTATTTGGAATAAAATTAATTTAAAATTCATTTTATATAGTATATTAAGTAAAGAAATAAGGAAAAAGGGGATCAAGCAAGGTCAACTCCTCTTATCCTCTTTCACGTATTAAGCTCTCAAACCTAGCTAAAGGTGAGGTTTCAATTTGATTGTTTATCCTTTTATTTTAGGTTAGTTATTGAAGATTTGAGTATGATAGAATCCTAAGGAAGGATTAAATAAGATTAAAACTATGAAATGGAGGAAATAATGAGGATTTTAGAAAATGGGTTTTGAAATAATATGTTAATATATGAGTGTTTGTTGATGTTGTCTGGTAGATTTGACTTGTCAAAGAGGTAAATAAGAGATTAGAAGCATTGGATAGGATTAAGAACATACTAGGAAAAATGGTGTGATTCTTAGAATTTAATGTTCTTGAAAGATATTAGATGTTTTAAGAGGTTAGGTGAAGGAATATTAGTATGGTCAGTTAAAGAAGAGTTTAATACTATTATTTGGTGTTAGTATAACAAAATTTGACCCCATTTGGATGATAATCGGGTTGAAAACTGGAAATTCTAGGCACGTATATCGATACTGATAGAATAATACAGATACTAAAGGCTAAAATAGAAGGAATTTTCTAAGTAGTATCAATATTGATTCAATCGGCAACGATACCGAAAGGGGAATATCGATACGAAAGGGAAGGTATCGATACCATTTAAAACAGAAGGAAAAAATGGTATCAATACCATAATAGGGTATCAGAACCATTGTATGGTAGTATCGATACCATGATAGGGGTATCAATACCGAGGAGCCAAAATTTTGAAATAGACTGATATTGTTAGGGAAAAGTTGTTAATAGGTGCTTTTGGAAAATATTTAAATGTAATTGATAAGAGATATACTAACAATTGATATTGAACATGTATTTAATGGATGTTGTATAGATCGAGATCAAGTTCCTGAATCAAGTAAAGTAAAAGGAAAAGGCCAAGTTCCAGAGTAATCAGCTTTACAAATTTGATACAAAATGAGGCAACCCAGGTGAGTACTTTAGTATAAGTGTGCAAGATAATGAACATTCAATTTAGAATGCTTTAAATTTATATATGTTTTATAATTTTGATTATGATATCTTTATATGTATAGAAAGAATATTATGAACGAGTTTAAGAGTATGAACTACTCTAAATCAAATCCATAATTTAAAATGCATGAAAGGATGCATTAAGGCGTGAAATGATGCCATAATTTAAAATGCATGAAAGGATGCATTAAGGCATTAAAGGTTGCCATAATTTAAAATGCATGAAAGGATGCATTAAGGCATGAAAGGATGCCATAATTTAAAATGCATGAAATGATGGATTAAGGGATGAAAAGATGCCATAATTTAAATGAATGAAATGATGGATTAAGGCATTAAAAGATGGAAAAATTTTAAAATGCATAAATGGTTGTGTTAATACGTGAAAAGAAACATGATTGAAGTCAATGAGCTAAAGAGAAGTATGTTAGACATACTAGAAATTATTATGAGGATAATATGACCAAGGTTTGGTTATAATACGAATGACTTAACTAATTCCTATGGATGTTTCTCACGCGTAGGTAAAAACAAAGATTAACCGAGTAAGGAGTGCTTATGTAGATGTGGTGATCATCAACTAAGGTGACTCATCCGTGACACCAAGACAATCTAGTTTATTTTGGGAAAAACTTTGTTGGCATGTAATCACAATATTAAAATATTTTAACTTTAATTAAGTAGAACTTATAATAATTTACAATCAATGTTTTGTTTTATATTAAAATTTTATGCTTTCAGAAAGTTAAAGAAAGGAAAAAATATTTTTGGGATTTTCAAAGGAAGAACTATTTTAAGAATAATGTGACATTTATATCTTATGTACGAAAGGGTATACGAGAGATGTTTGTTGCATTTATTGGTATCAGAGCTACAGGTTAAGCCAGTTCTCGGCCGAAAACAGTTTTAATTTTAAAATAGAAAAGGGGATTACATGCCATAAAGATTGTTGATGTTACTGGTATGGTGTCATTTTAGCGAAATTGATGGCACTCCTTATTAATTGAAATGTTATTATTATGTAAGTTATTATAGATGTTATAATCTTCGAATTCAAAGAGAGCTGGGGAACAAGTGATGCAAGAAGGAATTGATAGTGAGAGCTTTGAGGTAAATGGTGAACAACATATCCCCTCTGAAAATGCTAGTGCACTGCACCTGAGGGGATTTCGGTGCCTGAGTTTGGAACTTTCATGCAAGCCCTTGACGCCATACTGACTCGATTTCAACTTCCACGTGCTCTTCCAGTACCGAGATTGTTAATCCCAAAAGAGCTAAAGAGCTTGGGAGCTCCAGAGTTTTGTGGAGAAGAGAGGGAGGGTCCTATGGAGGTAGACTTGTGGTTAAATGATGTTATATTAATACTCGAGAGTCTTCAATACATGAATCCAAAAAAGTTGGGAGGAGCTGTGCTTTTACTTAGAGGATCAGCTTGAGTATGGTGGTCAAATACTACGATGTATGCACCATCGGAGCAAGTGACCTGGCAATTTTTCTCGAATGAATTTAAGAACAAGTACGTGGGTGAACAATTCAAAAGGGAAATGTTGCTAAAGTTCCTTTATATGAAGTAAGGTGATCGATTTGTACATGAATTTGAGGCTGAGTACAACAAGTTGAGCCGTTTTCCCACTAAAGTAGTTCCAAATGAGAAGGCAAGACGCGATTGGTTCATAGAGGGTTTGATGTCAAAGTTGAAAGAGATTATGTTTGCCTTGAACATGCCGAGTCTACAAGAAGTCATAAACATAGCTAAAACTATTGAAAGAGCTCAAGAGAAGACGTTAGCTGCAGAGCAGAGTGTCCAGACGAGGAAAAGAGTGGGAATACCTTCTACTCCCCATCATGTTAAAAGAGGTAAGGTCTCGAGTTCCAGATATACAGATAGATATAGTGTAGCAACAACTTCACAGAAAAATAGGCAATCTCAGTCTTTTACTGTTAGCTCAGGTAGAGTAGCATGGAAGAGAATTCCCTGTCAGGCATGTGGCAAATTAGACAGTGGAGCTTGTTTCCAATGTGGCGAGACTGGTCACTTCGCTCGAATCTGTCCTAAGAAATCCGAGGACAATTCGGCGGAATCTGAAAGATCAGTGGCAGCCTCAAATAGAAGTAGAGGAAGGGGAAGATCCAGGGATAAACGGATTCAATTCAGAGACAAGAGACTCGGGGAGTCGCTAGAATTTACAATATTAAGAATAACAAGGATCAGGATGACCCTGAAATTATAATAGGTATTTTCTATCTTTTTAATGAGCATGTATTGGTTTTAGCTGATCCTGGTTCTACACACTCATACATTAGTACCAAAATGGTTAAAATTAGGGGAATCCCTTTAGAACCAATTGTGAGTGAGATGATAGCGGTAAACCCTATGATTCACAATGCAAGAGTAACTAGAATATGTAGAAAATTCCCTATAAAGATCCAAGAGATTATATTTCCGGCAAACTTGATGGAGTTGCCCTTCAATGAATTTGAAATTATTCTAGGCATGGATTGGTTGTATTCACATTATGGATGGGTTGATTGTCGTAAGAAACACGTTTTTAAAGGATGTCGAAGGTTTAGAAATTGTAGTGATCGGCGAAAGAATGAAATCACCCTCAAAATTGATATCAGCCATGACTGCCAAGAAGATGATGTCGAAGGGATGTATAGCGTTTCTAGCCAATGTAATAGGTACTCATTCCGAAGTTAAAGTAACTGATATTCCCACGGTTAGATTATTTTTTAGACATTTTTCCTGAGGAGTTACAGGGATTGCCTCCAGATCGTGAGGTAGAATTCAGGATTGAGATTTACCTGGGTATCGAACCTGTTTCGATGGCTCCATATAGAATGGCTTCGACTGAATTGAGAGAATTAAAAGTTCAAATGTAAGAATTGCTCGATAAGGGATTTATAAGACCTAATGTTTCTCCTTGGGGAGCACCTGTACTATTTGTGAAAAAGAAGAACGGGTCTATACGATTATGTATCGATTATCGTCAGTTAAATAAAGACTATGTTGCTTTTAGTGATGCATCCCAAAATGGACTGGGGTGTGTGCTGATGCAAGATGGAAAGGTTGTGGCTTATTCTTCAAGACAGTTGAAGAATCATGAAAAAAATTATCCGACACATTATTTAGAATTGGCAGCAGTTGTGTTTACGCTGAAAATCTGAAGTCATTATCTGTATGGTAAGCGGTGCCATATTTGTACGGATCACAAGAGTTTAAATCATTTATTGAATCAGAAAGAATTGAACTTGAGGCAAAGAAGATGGATTGAGCTTATAAAGGATTACGATCTAATTATCGATTATCATCTGAGAAAGGCGAATGTGGTAGCAAATGCATTGAGCCGAAAGATTTTTACCTCTTTACTGGCCTTGGAGGCACATATGTCATTAAAGGAAGATGGTGCCTTAACTGCTAAGCTTAAGTTAAAGATGATGTTTTTGGATCGGATTAAAGAGTTACAAAATCAAGATGAGAAATGTTTGGCAGGATGGCACAAGTTGAAAAGAATGAGACCAAAGACTTCAAAATAAGAGTGGATGGATGTCTATACTATAGAAGAAAACTTTACATTCTCGACAATGACGATTTGAGGAAGGATATTCTTGGCGAGGCACATTATAGCCCTTTGCCTATGCACCCAGGTGGGAATAAAATGTATCAAGACTTAAAGAGTCGTTATTGGTGGCCTGGCATGAAAAAAGCTGTAACTGAGTTTGTTGCCAAATGTCCAATGTCAGTAAGTGAAAGTTGAACATCAAGTGTCATCCAGGTTACTGCAGCCAATAACCATTCCTGAGTGGAAATGAGAGAAGATTATGATGGATTTCGTTTCGGGGCTACCTTTGACACCAGGTAAAAAGGACTCGATATGGGTGATAGTAGACAGATTAACCAAGACAACTCATTTTATCCCAGTTCGAGTGGATTACACGATGGATAAGCTTGCAGAGTTGTATATAAAAGACATAGTTACACTATATGGAGTACCGATATCAATAGTATCCGACCGAGACCCAAGGTTTACTTCAAGATTCTGGAGTTTTTACATGAGTCATTGGGTACTCGATTAAACTTCAGGATAACTTTTGATCCGTAGATAGATGGCAGTCAGAGCGAGTTATTAAGATACTAGAGGATATGCTAAGGGCATGTGCAATTGAATTTACGGGATCAAGGGAAAAATATTTGCCTTTAGCAAAATTTTCATATAATAATATTTATCAATCGAGTATTAAGATGGCCCCGTATGAAGCTTTGTATGGGAGGAAATACATAACACCATTAAATTGGCTTGAATTAAAAGATCGAGACCTGGTAGGCCTGGATTTGATGAATAATATGGAGGATAAAGTGAAACTTATCCAGAATAATCTAAAAATACCTCAACTTGTCAGAAATCCTATGCAGATTTAAAAAGAAAAGAAATATAATACGATGAGGGAGACAAAGTATTTTTAAAAGTATCACCTTGGAAGAAGGTATTACGTTTTAGGCAAAAAGGAAAGCTGAGTCTGAGATTTATTGGACCATTTGAGATAATAAAAGGGTTGGACCCATATCTTATCAATTAGCTTTGCCTCTAGATATGGATAAGATATATAATGTTTTTCATGTATCGATGCTCAGAAGGTACAGATCAGATCCCTCTCATGTTATCACGCCTGGAGAAATAGAAACCTGATCAGATTTAACTTATGATGAGGAACCAATGCGAATATTGGCTAAAGAAACCAAGGAATCGCATAACAAAAAGATTTCATTGGGTAAAGTGCTTTGGCAAAACCATAAGGTAAAAGAGGCTACTTAGGAAAGAGAGAAGGATATGGAAAACTAGTTTCCACATTTATTCGTTCCAGGTACTTTAAATTCGAGGACGAATTTCCTTAAGGGTGAGAATTTTAATGACCAAAAAAATTAATTGATGACTTTATTGAAAGGATTTAAAATTTGAGAATCTATTTGATTAATTGATAAAGATGAGAATGAGTTGGGAATAATAATTTACACTAAATTATAATAAGGAATGATTAAAAAGGGCATTTTTGGGTATTTGGAATAAAAATTGATTTAAAATTCAATTTATATAGTATATTAAGTATAGAAATAAGGAAAAAAAGGATCAAGCAAGGTCAACTCTCCTCTTCTTCCTCTTTCACGTAAGAAGATCTCAACCCTAGCTAAAGGTGAGGTTTCAATTTGATGGTTTATCTTTTCATTTTAGGTTAGTTATTGAAGATTTGAGTATGATAGAAGCCTAATGAAGGATTAAATAAGATTAAAACTATGAAATGGAGGAAATAATGTAGATTTTAGAAAATGGGTTTTGAAATGATATGTTAATATATGAGTGTTTGTTGATGTTTTCTGGTAGATTTGACTTGTCAAAGTGGTAAATAAGAGATTAGAAGAATTGGATAGGATTAAGAACATACTAGGAAAAATGGTGTGATTCTTAGAATTTAATGTTCTTAAAAGATATTAGATGTTTCAAGAGGTTAGATGAAGGAATATTAGTATGGACAGTTAAAGAAGAGTTTAATACTATTATTTGGTGTTAGTATAACGAAATTTCACCCCATTTGGATTATAATCGGGTTTAAAACTAGAAATTTGGTCACGTGTATTGGTACTGATAGAATAATACATATACTATAGGCTAAAATAGGAGGAATTTGCTAAGTAGTATCGATATTGATTTAATCAGTTTCGATACCGAAAGAGGAGTATCGATACCAAAGGGAAGGTATCGATACAATTTCAAAACAGAATGCAAAAATGGTCTCGATACCATAATAGGGTATTGGTACCATAGTATGGTAGTATCGATATTGAGGAGCCAAAAATTTTAAAATAGGCTGATATTGTTGGGGAAAAGTTGTTAATAGGTTCTTTTGAGTAATATTTAAGTGTAATTGTTAGGAGATATACTAACAATTGATATTGAACATGTATTTAATGGATGTTGTATAGATCGAAATCAAGCTCCTGAATCAAGTAAAGAAAAAGGAAAAGGCCAAGTTCCGGAGTAATCAACTTTACAGATTTGATACAGAACGAGGTAAGCCAGGTGAGTACTTTAGTATAAGTATGCAAGATAAAGAACATTCAATTTATAATGCTTTAAATTTATATATGTTTTATAATATTGATTATGATATCTTTATATGTATGGAAAGAATATTATGAATTAGTTTTAGAGTATGAACTGCTCTAAATCGAAACAATAATTTAAAATGCATGAAAGGATGCCATAATTTAAAATGCATGAAAGGATGCATTAAGGCATGAAAGGATGACATGATTTAAAATGCATGAAAGGATGCATTAAGGCATGAAAGGATGCCATGATTTAAAAAGCATAAAAGGATGCCTTAAGGCAAGAAAGGATGCCATAATTTAAATGCATAAATGGATGCCTTAAGGCATGAAAGGATGCCAAAATTTTAAAATGCATAAATGGAAGTGTTAATACTGAAAAGAGACATAATTGAAGACAATGAGCTAAAGAGAAGTACGTTGGACATCCTAAAAATGATTATGAGGATAATATGACCAAGGTTTGGTTATAATACGAATGACTTAACTAATTCCTATAAATGATATAACTTAAATTGGAAGTCAATTAACTATGAGATACTTATGTATCCTTTAAGGTTCTTTACTATATTATATCTCACTAAGTAAATGTTTAACGTGTGTTATTTTTCACGCTTAGGTAAATGCAAAGATTAACCGAATAAGGAGTGCTTTTGTAGTTGTGGTGATCATCAACTAAGGTGGACTCATCCGTGACACCAAAACAATCTTGTTTATTTTGGGAAAATCCTTAGTTGGCATGTAATCACAATATTAAAATGTTTTTAACTTTAATTAAGTAGAACTTATAATAGTTTATAATCAATGTTTTGTTTTATATTAAAATGTTATGTTTTCAGAAAGTGAAAGAAAGAAAAAAATATATTTTCAGGATTTTCAAAGGAATAACTATTTTAAGAATAATTTGACATCTATATCTCGTGTACGGAATGGTATATGGGAGATGGGTGTTACAGTCCAGAAGTTTCTTCACTGATTAGTTCATGTGAAGGTGGAAGAGTCATGTCCCGTGGAGGATTCACAATTTGCGGTGGAGTGACATCTTATTCTTCCACAAAATAGAGAAAAAACTATTAGGCATCTCTTTGTGTTTCCCAATTCCAACTTGCTTGTTCATCAAACTCAATATCACAGCTTATAAGAAGTCTTCATTGCTTGGATTATACAACTTGTAGCCTTTGGAGTTTGAGTCATAATCAATAATGCATATTTAGAACTATGGTCGTTAAGTTTGGGTCTACCTTGTTTAAGTAAATGTGCATAGACAATGCTTCCAAAAACTCAAAAATGTCTCACACTTGGCTTTCTTTCGCTCCAAGATTCTTGAGGAGTTACATTATCTATTTTTTTGTGAGCGATTGGAGAGATAAACTACACATGAAACAACACCAACCCAAAACTCTTTAGGCATGTTCTTGGCCTTCATCATACTCTTGCCCATATTAAGACTAATTCTATTTTTTTTATTCCGTAACTCCATTTTGTTGTGGCGATCTCAGCTCCTTCAATGAATAGAGAATTCCACGTGCTTTACAAAAATCATTGAATTCTTTGAAAGTAAATTTGCCTCCTCTGTCAAACCTTAAAGATTTTATCTTAGAGCCACTTTTCTTTTCTTTTCAACAATAGCTTTAAAATTTTTAAAAGAACCAACGGTTTCTAATTTATAGTTCAATAAGTAAACTCAAGTATTCTACCATAATCACCGATGAAGAGCAAGAAGTATCCACTTTTATCAAATGATGATAAAGTGATTGGTTCACATACATAGGTATGAACAAGTTGAAGAGGTTTGGTTGCTCTTAATGTTGTTTCTTTTGGAAAATTCGTTCTTGCATGCTTTACTTCGAGACATGCCTCACACAATTAGTTAGGATGACTAATGGTCAGAATTCCATTTACCATCTTTTCTCCGAGCATTTTTAGCGCTCCAAAATTCAAGTGGACAAATCTCAAGTTCCAACACTAAGCATCAGTTTTCATGATAGCCTTCAAGTACTTTGCATCAATCGTCTTGAGATTTAATAAGAACATTCTATTCTTCGACATTGATAATTTAACAACCAAGTTTCTATATTGATCGCTTAACCAAAGATAAAAATCCTGAACTTCATAACCTCTTTTTAAGTATATTTCCAAACTCAAAATATTACTCTTTATCTTGAACACATATTAAACATCAGTAATAAGATTATGTCTGGTATCCTTTAGAAAAATCAAAGTTGTTCATTTCCCCTAAATTTGGACTTTTAAGGAGTCTCCAAAAGAAACATTACATTTAAATTTCTCATCAAATTTAAGATTATAATATATCCACACATGTGATTGCTTGCTCTGTTTTCAAGGTACCAAGTGCTTGCATCATTTTTCTCTTCTTTCTTGAATGTTAGTAACAAACTTGGCTCTTCAACTTCATGTTGATCTTTAATGAGCTTGAAAATCTCTTCATTTCTACTTTCATTTTGGAATTCCCAAAAAAAATGACCAAATTTATAACAATTAAAACATTCAATATTGGACTTGTCATACCTCATTTCATTCGATCATTAATAATTTAATCTTTATTTTCATCTTGATCTTTCATAGTTTCTTGATGATGAATTTACATCATTATTTGTACAAAATCTTGATGACGAGTTTACATCATTATTTGTACAATCTTCATGATCACTTCTTTCATATCCTTATTGGTCATAACCTTGACCTCATCCATTTCCTTGATCCTTTTGGTTCTTTTTTTCTTTGTTGATTTTTAAAGACACCTTGACTTTTAGGGCTTGTTCAATGAACTCATCTTGTCTCCTATTGAATCTGTCTTCTTGGGCTTACAACTCATCCATAATTTGTTCAATAGTCGTAGAGTTTAAATTCTTTGACTCAATAACACAAACCACAAAATCAAACTTTAGATCCAAATAATGAAGAATCTTTTCAATCATACGAAAATCTTCTAAAGTTTCTCCGTATATCTTCATTTGATTGACAATAATCATCACCCTTGAGGAACAATATTAAATTGACTCGGATTTCTTCATCTATAAGGTTTCAAACTCACCTCGCAATATATGAAGTCGAACATTCTTCATTTTGTCAACTTCTTAGATAAATTTTTCAAAATCTCCCATGGTACATTTGAGGTGTTGATATTTGTCACTTTTACAAACATCGAATCATCTGGACATTGGTGGATGAGAATGAGAGCTTTTTGATCCTTCTTTTTTGTATTTGTCAAAGTCTTATTTTCTTTTTGTGGCAATGGTGCCTTGTCTTGGGGAGATTTATAACCATTTTGAGTTATCTCTCAAATATCTTGTGCCCTGAGTAAAGCATTCATACGAAGACACCAACTTTCATAATTGTCTTTTGTAAGAAGAGGAATTTTCTATTGTTGGCCATCTCTTTTTACTATCGAGCCATCCTCTTATACTAATTATTGAGATATGAAATTATACTAACACAATATTATAGAGAGGAAGAATAAATTATATAGAATAACTTGGAATTCAATTATTTTGCTTCATCACTTCATAATGATCATAAGTAACTACTAAAATAGTTATAATTATGCATGAACCAACTCACCTTAGTGGTTAAAGGAATTTTTGTTGTTCTTAAAGGTCATGGGTTAAAGTACCAACAGCTGCAGCAGGGTGATTGAGTGTTCATTGACAAATGATTGAGAGTGTATTTAGAACATATATTACTTTGTAATTACCTTAACTTTATAAAAAATAGTTACAATTATTTATTATATTCTTTCATCCTACTTAGTCATATTTATTTATCATTAATAGGCATACCTATTCACAATAAATAGATATATTCATCCACGACGAATAGTCACATACATTCATCATAAAAGTTATATTTATTCAAATTATAATATTCTAGAGTTGAAAATGAAAAGTCATCCAAAATTTCTCTTGTATTCATTTTCAATGTCTTATTTTTTTCTCTAATGGAAAAATCGTGATAGATTAGAAAAACTTGTTATCATCGGTTGTTAACTTTGAAGGAGAATGGCATATCAACTTATAAAATAGATATAATAACAAATATAACTTTTTTCTAAAAAAAATAAATATAACTTTAAAATTTATATATTATATTAATTTAATATTAATTAATAATAAAATTGATATCATAATAACTATCTTAAAAGAATCGTTGCTTTCTTTATTTTCCTTTTCAAATAATCATATATTACAATTCATCTAGGATAAATGAAAAGAGATAGGTTATGTCCATCGCTTCTTGAAAATTTTAAATAATAATATATTTTATATTGTTTAGGTATTTTGTTGATAATCTTTTTTACCCTTCAAGTTTTATAAATTCAAGTGCTCCTAAAATATAAAAAATTCACCTTTCTAAGATTAAATCGTGCATTCGTCCTTGAATTCATGTCCAAGCTTGGTACTTTGCCTCCAACTCTTCATTCACTTCTCTTTTCGCCTTCTTTTTGGGCTAAAGAATTGGATTTTGTTGATAGTAAAATATAGTGTTAGACAAAATGTTAATATGAAAAATAAAATAATAAAAAAATATTATTATATAATCGAATGGAACAAAATAAATATGAAATTAAAATAGAGAATACCTAAATGGCAGGGATTTATTTTTATCTCAAGGGATTATTCCCTTCTTTAAATTTCGTACTCGATTTTGTTGATAGTAAAATATAGTGTTAGAAAATATGTTAATCTAAAATATAAAATAATAATATTTATTAAATAATCGAATGAAACAAAATAAATATGAAATTAAAATATAGTGTTACAAATATGTTGACTTAGATTTGAATAAACAGAAGAAGAGTTTTATTGAGGCATGTATAAATAGTTTCCTTAAGATAAATTCATCTCTCCTTGGTGCTTTGAGTAATGTTGAATATCGATCTCTTAGGATACAACAAAAAATGATCACAAAAGTAAGTACAACAATAGTGATCAATTGAACACAATCTTATCTTTATTTATCAATTGAAAGAATAAAATTTTATGGAACTTTCTAGTTTATTTTTGCTATTCTAAAGTCCTATGTTCTTGTTTCAAAGTTAAGTCTAAGATTTGTACCTCAATTAACCTATTCATAGAGCATGGGTGTCGCAACTATCTTTCGGGTTGGGTCCAGAATTGGGTTTTAACTTATATAATGGGTTAGAGTCGCCACTGATCATTTATTTTTTTAAAACATAAAAAACTAGGTTGATCGAACACCTTCTTACCTGATCTGCGTTTTACCAGAAATATTCAGATTTGAGAGTCGGTTACATTCAAGGAAGGATTAGCACCCTTGTACTGCTCTTTCGGTACTAATTTAATTTCTAGTTGTCTTAATTACGAAAATTAAAATTAAAATTTAAAGACTCGATTCGAATTATTTACCTTTGAAATTACCTCTAAAAAGTTGAAAACGTTAGATTATAAAATAAAAGAAATATAAAATAAAAATTAAATTTTAAAAAAATAAATCAAAGAAGGAAATATTAAATTTTAAAAAAATGTTATATAAAAATGTTAAAAGAAAAAATAAAACAAATGAAGAAAATATTAAATTTCAGAAAAGAAAAATATAAAATATAAAAAAATGTTAAAAGATAAAATAAAATAAAAAATTAAAAAAGAAGTGGGAAAAAAATAAATAAAATAAAATAAAATAAAAATAAAAAAATTAAATTTAGTAAAATTGTTTTTTGATTTTAGGGAAAGATAGAATTCCAGGCAAAGTTAAAAAGATATAATAAAATAAAAAAATAATAAATTAAAGGGAAATATAATAAAATAATAAATAATAGTTGTAAAAAAGGGTTTTTTAAAAGTTGTTTTTAAAATAAAAGATAAGAAGTAAATAAAAGAAAATAATTAAATAAATAATGTAAAGAGATTGAGATAAAGAGAAACTTATACTGAAAGCAACCTCAGACTTCAGCTTCGCCTCAAATGGTTCGGATCATCGAAACTGATTTTTACTTCAAGATTCACGCCGGTTACTACAAGAACAATTCCTAGTTTCAACAATAATTGATTCCGATCTCCGTTTTCTCTTAGCAAACAATTTTGCTAAGTGTGTTCTTAGGAAGTTGAATGTTCTTCAATAAGCCAATCTTTCTTACAATTCTCACGTTTGGAACTGAGCCTTCACTTTAGTCTTCAACATGAAAGAAAATTAGTTAAGCATGACCAATGTCATGCTTAGCATAATTGAAAACGAAATTCTAAAAGAAAATAAAGAAGTAGGCGCAAAATAGAGAAAAAGCTAGAGAGAAAAAGAATATTTTATTCTTAGAAGTGCATGTGAGCTCAGATGTGTCTGTTTAGGCTTACCCTGAGAGGGTATTTATAGCATTCAAATTCCTAAAATTTGGCTAAAGATAATTCCTAAAATAATATCTTTTATCTTAATTAAAACACTTAAAACAATTTAAACTAAAATACCTAAAACAAAGATAACATAAAATAATATTTAAAATAATATCCTAAATCCTAATTGAAATACTAACATCTTTTTAAACTAAAATAAAAAGATAAAATATAATATTAATATATATACTAAATAAGCCCGAGACAAAAATGTGTGTCTACAGCTACCCCTCTTTGTCCTTTTTCGTGTAACGAAAAATAGTAAAAAGATAAAAGGACACAAATTTTCGTTCGGTAGTTGCGGATGACTTCTCTGTCACGAAATGTTGGGTCAGTCTTGAAATGATATCCTTCTTCATGTAGTTTGGAATTTGAATCGGAAGGTGGCTTCCTCTGGCCAAATCGTAGTCAACCTTGGTCTTTTTCTTGGTTTAAAGACCTCAGTTTGTAAATTCAACCGAAAAGTAATTCCTCGATGCTACCATGTGGTTGATATGCCCTCGAACTGAATGGAACCAAACTCGAAGGTTTTTGTTGACAGATAACCCTTCTCTCCTTGAGCTATACTGTGACTTAGGTTAGAAGATACTTCCTTGTTGTTGCAGATAACTCATTTGCTGTGGAATTGAGTCTATCCATTGGGAACAATATACTTCTTCGTGAAGTTGAAATCGTGAGTGGCTCATTCGTTGTGAAGTTGAGCTTTGAACTAAAAAATCCCGAGCACGATATCCTTCATCGTGAAGTTGAATCCGGGCTCAAAGCATTGGAAAGTCGCTCCTGGATTGTCTTCTAGCCCAATATACTTCATCGTGAAGCTGAAATTTGACCTGAAGACTTTGGTATGAAACTGGTTTTTCATTTTTGTGTTATAGATGAGTCACTCTTCGTGAAGTTGGGTCAATCTTTTAGGTACGATATCCTTCGATGTGAAGTTTAAATTGTAGGTGGCTCATTCGTTGTGAAGTTGAACTTTGAACTGAAAAATCCTGAGCAAAATATCATTCCTTGTGAAGTTGAAACTAGGCTCAAAGCATTGGAAAGTCGCTCCTGGATCATCTTTTAGCCCAATATACTTCGTCGTGAAGCTAAAATTTGACCTGAAGACTTTGGTATGAAACTGATTTTTCATTGTTGTGTTACAGATGACTCCTTCTTCGTGAAGTTGGATCAATGTTTTGGGTACGATATCCTTCGTTGTGAAGTTGAAATCGTAGGTGGCTCATTCGTTGTGAAGTTGAGCTTTGAATTGGATATCCTTCGTTGTGAAGTTGAAATCCAATCTTGTAAATTGAATCACTTTGAGATTAATATCTTTTTCTATGAAGTTGAGATTGGGGATGGCTCATTTGCTATGAAGTTGAGCTTCGAATTGGATGTCCTTTGTTATGAAGTTGAAATCCAATCTTGAAAATTGCATTAGCTCAACTTTAATATGCTTCGCTGTGAAGTGGATATTTACTCTAACAAGAATAATTTAGAAGGAAATCTTCAATCTCTTATTGTCAGTCCTGATGACTCTTGATTCTGGAATCTTGAATTTCTGATATTGATCTTGGATTCTCCACCATGTTTAAATCCGATGTATATAAATTTTATTTCTAGTCTTGGTTTGGGCAATGCCTTTCAGTTATCTCAGGTATGGTGCATAAGCCTTGATCGGCTTCCGAATATCTTATATAAACTGTCACGTCAAACTGTGTCATGCCCAGGGTCGTGCCCATGTCTCCAGCCGTGACCAAATAATAAAAACAATTGCATAATGCCTTCATTTTAGTGCAATTTCAACAATCTGACGTCCTGCACGAAAATTAATTAAAACGAACAAATAAGCCACAAAAAATAATGATTAAGGAGTAATGTAAAAGTAAAAATATTAACTAAATTAAGCACTTATCAAATTCCCCCTCACTTATTCAATACTTTTCCTTAATCATTTCTCAATTAACATATCAAAATTGTAATTTGCCATCTTCAATTTCAATTTATTCCTCAAACTTCCAATCGAACTAAGTTCATGACATTTGCTGAATTCAAGTTACAATCAAGCAAAGACACAACTAAGAAAATTTAAAGTAGGCAAGACATACCAATTAATTGCAATTTCAATGAAACATGACTCAATACCTCACAAAGATTCACACATATCCGCTCAAAGTGTTTGGGGTGAATGAAATCGCTCAAAACGAAACTAACCATAACATTACTATAGGCTTGGAATCCAATCAAGTCTCCACTACGAAAAATAAACATAATGTAATAATCAAGGGGTCTTTAAACAAGGTGTAACGGGGCTTAGGTTAGGGTAGGGAAAAGGCCAAAAAGAAAGGTTTAAAATACCGAAAAAAGAGATCGAAATAATTAATAACAACCACGAATTAACATGAAGCGCAATGAAAAACAAAACAAGTAAAAAGAATAGATGAAAGACGATTAAAACGATCAATTTTTCCTTCCCTTTTTTCTTTTTCTTTTTCTTTTTCTATTTTTTTTCAAACGAAATGTCTTTTTTTTATGTTGTTCGAAACAATGCACAACTTGTTTTTTTTCAAAATAGTGATATTTCTTTTCTTTTCTTTTCTCGTGGAACAATAGTGATACAATATCTCAAGTCTCGGTAAGGGTGTGAAAAGAGAGGAAAAATAAAAAGAAAGGCTTCGGGTTTGATTGAGGTGTAAAACAAAGAAAGGGAAATTGACTCAAATGTAGTTCACTATTGGATATGTAAATGGGTAGGCTTTTTGGAAAAAGTGGGTTTATCCTAGGTGCCTCTATCACATCAAAACATTACATTCAATATGTAGTCTCAATATGCATTGTGATGACATGTTCTAGAATATCCTAATTAGTCTGGCACACACAAGTCAAACAGAGCAAGAAAGAAAATGTATGCTCGTTAGGATCAAATCTCACAAGAAAAGTTTATATGCACTGATTCAAGTTCATCTCTATCGATTAAAGCATGAAATATCAATACTCAACAAAAAATTCACCAGCTATATCAATCACTAATCATGAAAATTAAATTCGATCAAAACATGGTCATAATCCAAAAGGAAACAAGAGTATATAGTGAAATTCAAGATTAGCAACCAACGATCCTAACACATCAATATCAGAATATCTCAATTTCAAAAAAATAAATAAGTCAAGGAAAAAAATTGACTTGTTTATCTTTCCCCCCTCACTTAATCCATTTTGTCCTATAACGTATGTCGAATTTAAAAACAAAGAGACAGAAAAGGAACTGTTCAAAATCCACTTCCGGGTCAATATCATTAGCACCTGCATTATCATTATCTTCAGACCCTTACAAAAGATCACTTATTACCCCAGGTGTAGGCGAATAAGGATAGTTTGAGTATTACTCTGAAAGCAATTTGAAAACCACAGGTAATTCTTCAGTCATACAGTTGCTAATCTCCGATCTAGGTGGCAAAGGGAGGATTCCTGACCCATCCATATTTTCGGCATTCTCTACGGTTATAGCGTTAAAACTCCAATCTTTCAAAGCAGCCTTTAAATCTGGTGAAGTCTTCCCAAACTCATAATCACCAGATTTAAATGTTTTAAAAATGTGGAAAAACCATGGGTTTCCATCGAAATTCACTCCCATTTAATCCGGCCAATTTTCTTTCTTGGTTTTTCTGAATTTTCTTCTTCTTCTGTTGTTAACTTGGACGAAAACCAAGCTTGAACTAGTCTAGCTTTGTTATAGGAAGAACAATATTGATCCTTTCTTGTAACAGAATCCCAAATCCTCTTCCCACCTTGGCACATTTTCCCAAGGTATGTTTGATCTCTATTTTAGTGCATTTGGAGAGCCAGGTTTGGAAATATTTCCTCCTTCAGCCACAAATATGGTATTCACAAACTCTAAGGAGTGGAATGAACATTCTATCGTTTCATCATTTCTTCTATGTATGGGGCATCAATGGTCACACTCACCACGATATCTTCTTCAGCATTTACAATTACTAGAGCCCCGTCAATGACATACTTGACTTTCTAGTGTAACGTAGACGGTACTGCTCCAGCTTGATGGATCCAAGGCTTATGGAGGTATATCCAGTGTTTGTTCCCTCTTCTTTTTGATGAAACATTCTCTGTTAGTTAATGCGAATGTAATGAAATGAAATAACAAATTAATAAAAACGGCATTGGAGCCCTCCATCGATGGAAACTATCTGAAGCTCACTTGCTTTCTTTTTAAACCCATCTATAATGGCTTCCAATTCAGCTATGGTTTTGTCATCCCGCTCTTACTGTTTCTGAAGATATTTCTCTAAATCATTACCTGGACCCTCAAATGCTTATTCTGGTGTTGGTTATCTATCAAACGTCTCTGAGAAGTCTTTAGTTGTTCTTTCAAGGTCTCCCTTTCATCCTGCCCTTCAAACTTCCTTTTCAGCTGTTAACTTCACTTTTCCAGTACTCAGAAGACCTCTTCAGATTGGAATTATTCTGGACTTGTTCTTGATATCATTTTCTCAAATCCTCGAGCTAAAAACAAATTTTCTTTTGTTTCCTCTCTAACTTGTCTGCCATGTCCTTCTGGGTATCAACGTCAACTTCCACTGGAACCTTTCAGCCTCGATTTCCATCAGCCTTTTTTTCATCTCATTCTTTACAGCTTCAAATTCTTTTTTCACTATCCCTAGCTCAGAGGGAACAGGCTAATATGTTCTTCCATGGTTCAAGTGTCTTCATGATCTCGCACGAGGACATTTTCATTTTTCCTTAACCTCTGTCATTCCAAATAGTCTAGAGTAAACATGTCTTTCGTGGCCACGATATCCATCCGAAACACTTACTTCCATGACTTAGCTACTTCTTTGACCTTTTTCTTGTAGTTGTCCCCATGGTATGCAAAATCCGATCCAAATATTTCATGTGTTATTGGGACAAATTGGCATGCCCCATACTTCTATGTGCCAAAAGTGGAGAATATACAACTTCTCCCCATAATCCAAGTATGGTCATAGTTTTTGAGTCTCCATATCAGAAAATAATGTCACTGTAGGTTAACCAATGAGCTATCCAGGCAATATCCCTATCTTGAAGCTGTATGAATACTTTCATCCACTTTTCTTTTGGGGCTTTCTTACCATTTCAAGGTAAGGAACTCCCCCAAAGGAGAATAAGTAATGTTGAACCGGTGGTAATATAAATCTCGTTAGTCTTCCAAAAGTGACTATGGATCCAAACTTGGAGAAGCTGAGCACTCCCTATGAATCTTTCTCCGTCAATCTTCCTATAGTGGTCGAGAGAGCGAAAGGTTTCAGCTAAGATTGTTGGTGCTGGATTTAATCGTCTTGGGAGTTGTTCGAACAGTTCTACCATAGCTTCCTCAGTGTACCCCAAAGTCTTCGGGAAGATAACCAAACCATAAAGGCCCAGCGTGAAAAGATCTATTGCTTTCCATTCATCGGGTGGTTCTTCATCAGTTGCTTGATATGGGTCCAACCAATTTCTTCCCTGCTACCTTTGTGATTAATTTGGTCAGTTACCCATTTTTCATCTACCCCCTAACCTTTGCCAGCCCGTTCCTGAAAGGCTAATTTTTGATGTGCTTGATGTAGACCCGATCCATTTTGATTCCCTCGTAATCCAGCAACGTACTATACTCTTTGATTGTAGGCATCATGTACTCCTGGTTAAAGGTGAAACAGTTGTACCCTAGATTCTATAATTGTACTAAGGCTTTGATTAGGGGCTCATCGGTCTTGACGTAGAGTAGGAGCGCGATATCACCATACCACTGGTTGAACTTCCATTTCTAGTCACTCTTCTAGTTGTCCCAAATGCTCTGTAGCTCTTGAACAACATTCTGCTTTAGACTGACAGAAGCACAACTAACCAGATCTGACACATAGTTTCCTTGCAGACTGTCTCCCTTTTCTTTTTGAGTCTTTTCGAACCACATTCATACCTCAACGTTTTTCACCTCTTGCATTATAACCCATTTGTCCATTAATGCAGATTATTTGTGTAACGAAAACTTTTTGTGGATCAATTGCCTCTTTTTTATGATGCAAATGATAAAAAAAAAGCAAACATGAAAGAAAAATTAGCTGGAGAGATAGAAACAATAATGATAAAAGTAAAAAATGATAAACTGTATGATAAAAGTAAAAACATATTAGGTTTTGAGAAGGAATTTCGGGGTAAGCTCTAATTCTATGTAGTCTCCCGGTTTAGGTTCTAAAGAAGGTACCTGAGTTCTCCTTGTCGGTGCCTCCTTGGGTTTGCCAGACCCTTAGTCTTAAGCCCATTACGAGCTTATGTGGACTAAGTTAAACTCGAGAGGAAACATTCCCTTATGTCTACACGGAGAATAAATTCACACGAAGACATAAGATATATGAATCCCAAAGGTTACTTGCTAGGCCAGCACGAAGAATAAATTCTCACGATGGTGTTGCTTTCACCTCTACTTAAAAAGGTTCGAAGCTCGGGTATAGAGCCAGAGATGAAAACTTTTTCAAAAATCTGAAATCATTTAAAAACATCAGTACAACTATTTACTTGAAAAATAATCAAAGGTAAGTAATAAGGATAAAAACTTTATCTTAAAATTTAACTTACAATTTTCATTTTTAAAAAAAAACAACTAAAAATTAGCCTTAGCCTGACTCACTTACCAGTCCCCAACAGAGTCGCCAAGCTGTCGCGGTTGTCTTTCGGGTTGGGCCCGAAATTGGGCTTTGACTTAAATAAATGGGTTAGAGTCACCACCGATCATTTATTTTTTAAAATATAAAAAAACTAGGTTGATTGGACACATTCTTACCTGATCTGTATTTGACTAGAAATATGTAGGATTCAGGAGTCAGTTACAATCAATGAATTAGGAAAATTAGGAAAATTAGGAAAATTAGGAATTTAAAGACTAGATTCAAATTACATACCTTTGATCGATTGAAATTACCTCTAAAAAGTTGAAAATGTTATATTATAAAATAAAAGAAATATCAAATAAAAATTAAATTTAAAAAAAATAAATCAAAGAAGGAAATATTAAATTTTATAAAATGTTATATAAAAAATGTTAAAAGAAAAAATAAAATAAATGAATAAAATATTAAATTTTAGAAAATAAAAATAATAAAACATAAAAAATGTTAAAAGAGAAAATAAAAAATAAAATAAAAAACAAGTGGGAAAATAAATAAATAAATAAATAAATAATTGGGGGTATTTATAGGGAGAATTAGGTTTTTGTGATTTAGTAAAATTGTTTCTTGATTTTAGGGAAAGATAAAATTCCAAGTAAAGTTCAAAAGGTATAATAAAATAAAATAATAATAAATAAAAGGGAAATATGATAAAATAATAAATAATAGTAGTAAAAAAATGGTTTTTTTAAAGTTGTTTTTAAAATAAAAGATAAGAATTAAAAAAAGAAAATAATTAAATAAATAATCTAAAGAGATTGAGATAAAGAGAAACTTAAAGTGAAAGCTGCCTCAGACTTCAGCTTCACCTCAAATTCCTCGGATCATCGAAACTAATTTTTACTTCAAGATTCTCGCCGGTTACTACAAGAACAATTCCTTGTTGCCGACTCAGATTAGTTTCAACAATAACTGATTTTGATCTCCGTTTCCTCTTCGCAAACAATTTTGCTAAGTGTGTTCTTAGGAAGTTGAATGTGCTTCAATAAGCCAATATTTCTTACAATTCTCACGTTTTGAATTGAACATTAACTTTAGTCTTCGGCTTGAAAGAAAATTAGCTAAGCATGACCAATGTCATACTTAGCATAATTGAAAACGAAATTCGAAAATAAAATAAAGATGTAGGCGCAAAAGAGAGAAAAAGAAGATTTTATTCTCAGATGTGTGTGTGAGCTCAGATGTGTCCGTTTAGGCTTACCCTGAGAGGGTATTTATAGTCTTCAAATTCGTAAAATTAAGCTAAAGATAATTCATAAAATAATATCTTATATCCTAATTAAAACACTTAAAACTATTTAAACTAAAATAACTAAAACAAATATAGAATAAAATAACATTAAAAATAGTATCCTAAATCCTAATTGAAATACTAACATCTATTTAAACTAAAATACAAAGATAAAATATAATATTAATATATATACTAAATAAGCCCCGGACGAAAATGAGTGTCTACAATGGGAAATGAATCAAAAGGTTAAGACATTTTGATGAAGACTTAAGAAATTTCATGAAATATTGTTGAGAAGCTAATAGAAATTATTGAATGGATGAAATTTTAAACCAAAAATAAATGTATTCACCAAGTGACATACGTATTATAATAAGTCTATTCACCAAGTGACATTACTTATTATAAATAGCATCATTTGATTCAATTGTTTACTATTTTTCCAACAATCCCCCATATGAATAAAATTGATGGTTCAAAACACTAACTTTATATGGTGATAGATTCTAGGTTTGATATTTGCATAAGAGAGGTAGACATCCCTATTTGAACATTCCCTTGTGAAAATATCCCCACATGAATAATATTGATGGTTCAAAACACTGACTTGATATGGTGAGAGATTCTAGTTTTTATATTTGCATAAGATAGGTAGACATCCCCATTTGAACCTTCCCTTGTGAAAATATGTTTTTAAATTGTCATGTCATTTGTGCATGCGATGATATATCTCACTGAAAAGAATTAGGTTCTAATGGCTATGTCCATATAGTCGTGGACATTTCCTAATTTAGCAAAAGCTTAGAGAAATATGCCCTTAGTCTCATTAAAGCGACTCCATTTCACTCTAACATATGTGACTTATGTTGTTCGTTCACCAAAACACAAAATCGTCATTAAAAGCATTGTTTAACCTTTTTTACATTTTAGTCGTTGTTTTCATCATAGGAAAGGACTTGGGATAAGGACCCTAGTAATCTCAAAAGATTTATGCAAGTAGTTTGTCCAATTGAACCTAGATCTTGAGATCTACAGTCAACAAAATTGGGTTTTCCTTTACATAACGCCTTAAATATTTATGGGTTTTAGTCATATTCCTTTCGATAAGGACCCTAGTATCTCAAAAGATTTATGCAAGTAGTTTGTCCAATTGAACCTAGATCTTGAGATCTACAGTCAACAAAATTGGGTTTTCCTTTACATAACGCCTTAAATATTTATAGTTTTTAGTCATATTCCTTTCGATATTTTATCAAATCTCAATTCAACCCATTAGCTAGGGATCCAAAATATCATTTTTATCTTACAAAATCAATTGAGATAACTCTAATTGAGATAAATTGTCTAATGATATTGTGTCGATGATGCATGTGTCACAATTTATCATTATATATTATGTTTTGTGTTTTATCAATTGTTATTTGGTATAGTATATTAGTCATTACGTTTGCAAGACACTCCAACACTTTTAAATAGTTGTAGAAAGACTTCTATATTTTTCTTAACTCAAAAGTTTTCACTTTACAAGGTAGTCCATTTTTTTACAGACATGTTTTTCTTGGTTGCCAGATCTTAAGTAGGTCGATGTTTTGGTTCCAATTTTTTACCCAGAAAATTATGCTCTTCAAAATCTTAATGATGTCTTCGAGTTGTGTAGATGTTCCATTCATGATATGGTATATCTCTGATGATGCCTCTGCAATTCTATCAAATCTTGGATGACATTCTATCAATCAACTCTGATGTATGATTCTTTAAGTGAGCTTTCTCCTTATTCTCTTTTAGCTTCTCTTAACCATTGATGCATGTATGTGTGTATGCGACTACTTAATTTAAAAGAAATTTTCCTTTATGAAACATTTTCTCTTAGATGGTCACTTGCGGATCGACACATTTGCATTACATCATGATGATACAATTCAAAAAGGCAAAAAATGACATAAAATAGGAAGGAATGAGTTAGTACAAGTAAGATAAACGATAAAGAGAAAAGTGTTGTTCAGAGATGAATATAGCACTTACCTCATCATGGTATCTACATAACATTCTTTTATTAAATAACAATACTACTCGGACATGCTTTCTACCCGAAAGTCTTTATCTCGAGAAATAAATCCTAACTGCATGATATCTAGTTCACATGCTTTTAATTGAAAATAAATTTATAAAGTTAAAGGAAAGGGAAAAGTTTCAGAGTCATTACTCCTTTGTGAACACCTATTTTTATACATACTAATGAAAGAGGTTCGTTCTATGGTTCACTATATGCTTAGTTTTGGATCTACGATAAAAGGTATTAAAATTTTCTTTATTGTTGGTGCCCCCTTGGGCTGCCAAACCCTTGATCCTTTCCCATTATAGGCTTAAATAGAACAAGTTCAATTTGAGAGGGTCCACTTTCCTATACTCATATAAGGAATAAATTCCCATGAAGTTATAAGACATGTATTCCCCGAAGGTTACTTTTTAAGGGTCATACAGAGAATAAATTCACCATACCAAAGCGTTTACCCCTACTTACTGGGATGAAGCTCGGGTATAAAGTTTATGTCATGCATATCCATGTGATGTGTGTGAGGAGGTACTTACAAACCTTCGACCTAACAAAAACAAAAAAAACAAACAAGAAACACCCTTGAAAAAGATTTTTATTGAAGATGAAAACAAGAATTCAAAGATTAATGTAATTATTTATCAAGAATTTAAAATAAATTAATCAATGTTCAATAAAAAAATCATAAATTAATAAGGACACGAATTCACAATTTTAAATACTTCCACAATGTATAACCTCCCTCTTATTTCCTAAACCTCAAATCTGAGTCCCTAACACGAATGCAAGATTACAATAAAGACTTAGAATCCCTTGACTCTTTGACTCCCATCCCCGACGATGTTAGCTCTAACTAACACTCGCCTAAGGTAACTACTAACTCTTTTTTGGGTTTTGCTTTAACTCTCCACCCACACACAAAAACACAAACTGAGAATAAAAAAATGAAGGACACTTTCGAAATGCTCAATAGTTTAACGATTTCTTTGGATGATTCTCGCTAAAAAAGATAAATTTGATTTTATTTGGATTTTTATATCCCGGTTACAAGGTGTTAATATAAAAAACCAAAATAAAAGCCAATTTATAATTTGTTTTTTTTTTGCTTGAATGGTGGTGATGGGGAATATATGTGGCTGTTGAAGGCATTGAGACCACTGGTTTGGTGGTCGTGGCTGCGTATGGGGCATTTAGATCCACGGTGGATGGTTTCTTAAATGGAAGAGCGTGGGTTTGGGACCACTGATAGCCTATCTTTAGCATGTGGGGAGAATGAAAACATTTCCTGAGTTTGGAGAGCCCTGTAATACCCTAAATATCAGGTTAGGGACTTTATTGAAAAGATTTGAAAATTTAAGATTTATTGGAATAACTAGTAATAAATGAGGAAATGATTTAGAATAGTGTTTAGACTAATTTGTAACAATAGATAAATTAAGAGGTCACTTTGGTCTTTTAAGAGGGAAAATGAATTTAAAATATCCCTTATTAGGGATTGTAAATAAGGGAAAGAGGAAAGTAAGCTCTTTCCATTCTTCTTCTTCTGCACTCATGTGGGTAGTGCTCTCCTCTCTATCATAAGCTAAACTTCAATTAGTTAGTTCTTCCTTTAAATTTTGGGTTGCTATGGTAACATTAAGTGATATGTAAGCATAAGGAATGATTAAACAAGATTAAAACTAAGTGGTGGATGTTTTATATGAGATTTAAGGAAATGGGTTTTTGAATGATATATTGATATATGTGTTTTTATTGAGGTTTATTAGTAGAATTGACTTGTCAAATAATTGAATAAGAGATTAGAAGTATGAGATATGATTTAAAACATTCTTAGAAAAATGCAATGATTCTTGAGTTGAAGTGTTCGATGAGTATCCTAGATATTATAAGAGGTCAATTGAAGAAAAGTTAGTGGGATTAAGTAAAGAAAAGTTCAATAGTATTGTTGGAGGTAAAAGTAAGAGATTAGAGGGGAAAATTTACTAAAAATGGGATTAAAATGGTAATTATAGGTAATGGTATCAGTACTGATAGAACAGTACCGATACTATAGGTGTAAATAGGTAGAAATGTGGCGAACAATATCGGTACCGATGCAAGTGGTATCGATACTAATGGGGTAACGATAATAACAAGGGTAAATATCGATACCATGAATCCAGAATGTCAAAATAGTATCGATACTAAAGGGAGTAACGGTACCATAGTATAGTAGTATAGATACTGAAAGAAAGGTATCGATACCATGCAACACAGAATATAGAAATGGTATCGATACTGAGAAGGGGTATTGGTACCATATATAGAAGTATCGATACCAGGGTAGTAGTGATGATACTATTGAGCTTGGAACCACAAGATAGTGTGAAATTATTATAGAAATTGAAATAATGGTACTTTTGAATATTATTAAAGTATAATGATAAAGAGTATACTAACATGGGTATGTTATGTGTACTTAACGGATGCTTGTGTACATCGTAATCAAGCACCTGAATTTAGCATGAAAAAGGGGAAAGATAAAGTTACGGATTAGCCAGACCTCTTTACATCTTTTAGCGGGGATTATCAAGTGAGTACATTTATTGTAATTATTTGAGATGAATATGATTAGTAATGATGCAATTTATAGCGTTTTGAGTTAATGTATGTTTTATAGTAATTAATATGCTATCATTATCTATATGAAAATGATATTATGAATGAGTTTTTGAGTATGAATTACTCTAAAACGAATTCATAATTAAAATGGATGAAAGGATACCATAACTAAAATGCATGAAATGATGCATTAAGGCATGAAATGATGCCATAACTAAAATGCATGAAATGATGCATTAAGGCATGAAAGGATTCCATAAATAAAATGCATGAAAGGATGCATTAAGGAATGAAAGGATGCCATAACTAAAATGCATGAAATGATGCATTAATGCATGAAAAGATGCCATAACTAAAATGCATGAATTGATGGATTAAGGCATGAAAGGATGACATAACTAAAATGCATGAAAGGATCCATTAAGGCATGAAAAGATGCCATAACTAAAATGCATGAAAGGATGCATTAAGGCATGAAAGGATGCTTTAAGGCATGAAAGGAGGCCATAAATGAAATTAATGAATAATTATTAGATAAAATTGTACAATAAATAAAGGTATGTTGGACATTCTAAGATGTTTATGATAGTAACATGAAAAAAGTTTGATTTCAATAAGAGGGACTTATATAATCCTTATGGATGATATGAATTAGTTTAAATCAAATAACCATGATATCCTTAAGTATACATTATTGTTTGTTTACAATATTATGTCTCACTAAGTACATATTTAACTTGTGTTGATTTCACGTGCAGGTAAAGGCAGAGATTAACTGAGTAAGGAGTGCAGTTGTAGCAGCGGTGATCATCAATTAAGGTTGACTCGCCAGTGACAATAAGATAATCCCATATATTTTGGAAAACTTATTTGGCATGTAATTAAAGTACTAAAAATGCTCTGAATTTTTAATTAAGTATAACTTTTTAATATATCATAATCAATGTTTTCTTTATCTTAAAAATGTTATTTGTTAAGAAATCGAAAAATAAAATTTTATGGGTTTTCAAATGAGGAATTGTTTTAAAAGTGATA
The DNA here is from genome assembly GCF_006381635.1 of Hibiscus syriacus. NCBI lineage: Eukaryota > Viridiplantae > Streptophyta > Magnoliopsida > Malvales > Malvaceae > Hibiscus > Hibiscus syriacus. The sequence goes on from NW_024062770.1 coordinate 3,568,026, forward strand.
TGACATCCGTATCTCGTGTACGAAAAGATATACGGGATATGGGTGTTATATTAATTGGTATCAGAGCTATACATTTAGCCGATTCTCAGCCGAAATTGATTTTATTTTAAAATAAAAAAGGATTACATGCCATAAAGATTGTCAATGTTACCGGTATGGTGTCATTCTAGTGAAATTGATGACACTCCATACTAATTGTAATGTTATTATTATGTATGTCATAATAGATGTCAGAATCTTCGAATTCACGAAGAGCCAGGGAACAACAGATGCAAGAAGGAACTGGTAGTGAAAGTTATGATGCTAATAGTGAACAACCTCTCCCTTCTGAAAATGGAAGTGCACCTGCACATCAGGGGATTTCGGTGCCTGAGTTTGAAACTTTTATGCAAGCCCTTGACATACTAAATCGATTTCAACCTCCCCCTGCTCCTCCAACACCGAGAATGTTGATCCCAAAAGAGCTGAAGAGTTTGAGAGCTCTAGAGTTCTGGGGGAGAACAGGGTGAGAGTCCTATTGAGGCTGACTTATGGCTAAATGATGTTATCATAATGCTTGAGAGTTTTCACTGTTTGGAATCAGAAAAGTTGGGTGGAGTTGTATCTTTACTTGAGGATAAGCTCGAGTATAGTGGACAAATACTATAATGTATACACCACCAGAGTAAGTGACCTGGTTATTCTTCCTGGAGGAATTTAATAACAAGTATGTGGGTGAACAATTCAGATGAGCAATGCTGTTAAAGTTCCTTAATCTGAAGCAAGGTGATCGAGTCGTATATGAGTTTGAGGTTGAGTACAACAAGTTGAGCCATTTTGCTGGAAGTAGTTCCAAATAATAAACCAACACGGGATTAGTTTATAGAGGGTTTAAGGCCAAAGTTGAAAGAAATGATGTTGGCTTTGAATTTGTAAAGTTTATAAGAAGTCATAAATCAAGCCAAAGCTATTGAAAGAGTTCAGGAGGAGACGTTAGCTGCAGAGCAGAGTTTATAAACAGGGAAACGATTAGGAATGTCTTCCACTCCCCATCATGTTAAAAGATCCAAGGGCTCGAGTTCCAGATATATAGATAGAGATAGTTCTGCAGTAGCTTCACAGAAAAATAGACATTCTCAATCTTTTGTTGCTAGCTCAGGTAGAGCATCTGGGGAAAGAATTCCATGTCAAACATGTGGTAAATTGCACAGTGGATCTTGCTTCCAATATGGCGACACTGGTCACTTTGCTCAAAACTGTCCTAAGAAATTTGGGGACAATTCAGCACAATCTGAAAGATCGATGGTAGCCTCAAATAGACACAGAGGAAGGGGTAGATCTAGGGGATAATCAGATTCAGTGCAGAGACAATAGACTTAGGGAGTCGTTAGAATTTACAACATTAAGACCAATGAGGGTCGAGCTGACCCTGAAATTATAACAGGTATTTTTCATCTTTTTGATGAGCCTGTATTTGTTTTAGTTGATCCTGGTTCTACACACTCATACATCAGTAAAAATTGGTTAGAACTAGAGGAATTACTTTAGAACCAATTGTTAGTGAGATGATAGCAGTAAACCCTATGGGTCACAATGCGAGAGTAACTCGATTATATAGAAAATGCCCTATAAAGATCCAAGGGATGATGTTTCTGGCAGACTTAATGGAGTTTCCCTTTGATGAATTTGAAATCATTTTAGGCATGGATTGGTTGTCTTCACATTATGGATGGGTAGATTATCGTATAAAGTGCTTGTTTCTAAAGAATGCAGAAGGTTCAGAAATCGTAGTGATCGACGAAAAAACAAAATCACCATCAAATGTGATATCAACATGACTACAAGGAAAATGATGTTAAAAGGATGTATAGTTTTTTCTACCTAATGTGATAGATACTCGAATTCCAGAAGTTAGAGTAAATGATATTTCCATGTTAGAGAATTCCAGGACATTTTCCCGATGAGTTATCGGGATTACCTCTAGATCGTGAGGTAGAATTTAGGATTGAGGTTTTCGAGTATCGAACCTATTTCTATGGCTCCGACTGAATTGAGAGAATTAAAAGCCCAATTGGAAGATTTACTCGATAAGGGATTTGTAAGACCCAATGTTTCTCCTTGGGGAGCACCTGTGTTGTTTGTAAAAAAGAATGATGTGTCTATGTGATTATGTATCGATTATCGTCAATTAAATAAAGTAACAATAAAGGACAAGTATCCTCTTTCGAGGATTGATGATATGTTTGATCAATTGAAAGGAGAAGCGGTGTTTTCTAAGATAAATTTAAGGGCGGGGTACCATCAGCTAAAGATCAAAGAGAATGATATTTCAAAGACAACTTTTCGGACTCGATATGGGCACTATGAATTTGTAGTGATGCCATTTGGTTTGACTAATGCTCCTGCAGCATTTATGGACTTAATAAACTGAGTGTTTCAACCTTACTTGGATGAATTTGTGGTAGTGTTCATAGATGATATTTTGGTATATTCCAAGTCAAGAGAGGAACATGATGCTCATCTTCAAATAGTTCTTCAGACACTTCATGAGAAGAAGTTGTATGTCAATTTGTCAAAGTGTGAATTTTGGTTAGCCGAAGTTTCTTTCCTTGGTAAAATAGTCTCCACAGAGGGCATAAGAGTAGATCCTCGAAAGATCCAAGCTATAGTGGATTGGTAACCCCCAAAGAACATTTTCAAAGTTCAGAGTTTCTTGGGACTTGTTGGTTATTATAGACGGTTTGTGAAGAACTTCTAAATGTTAGCGTTGTCGCTAACTAAGTTGTTACGAAAGGATATGCTATTTGTCTAGACGGAGAAATGTCAAGAAAGTTTTGAAAGGCTCAAGAGAATAGTAACAGAGGCCCCGTTCTAGTACAACCTAAGTCAGGAAAAGACTATGATATTTTCAGTGATGTATCCCATAATGGACCAAGGTGTGTACTGATACAAGAAAGAAAAGTTGTAGCTTATGCCTCGAAATAGTTAAAGAATCATGAGAAAAACTATCCGATGCACTATTTAGAATTGGCAGCAGTTGTGTCTGCATTGAAATATGGTGTCATTATCTGTATGGTGAGCAGTACTATATTTACACCGATCACAAGAGTCTAACGTACTTGTTGACTCAGAAAGAACCAAACTTAAGGCAAAGAATATGGATCGAGCTTTTAAAGGATTATGATTTGATTATTGAATATCATCACGGAAAAGCGAATGTGGTAACGGATGCATTGAGTCGAAAGATTTTTACCTCTCTAAGTGCTTTGGATGCACATATGTCATCAAAAGAAAATGGTGCCTTGATTGCTGGGCTTAAGCTAAAGCTGATGTTTTTGGATCGGGTAAAAGAGGTAAAAGGTCAAGATGAAAAAAGATAAACGAAAATGTCACAAGTTGAAATGAAAGAGAACAAAGACTCCGAAATAAGATTCGATAGATGTTTATATTATCAGGGAAGACTTTGCATTCCCGATAATGATGAATTGAAGAACAATATTCTTTATGAGGCACATTATAGCCCTTTAACGATGCATCCAGGAAGGAATAAGTTGTATCAAGATTTAAAAAGTTGTTATTGGTGGTCTGGTATGAACATAGTTGTATCGGAGTTTATAGAAAAATGTTTGACATGTCAGCAAGTGAAAGCTAAACATCAAGTGCCCTCAGGATTTCTACAACCGATATCCATTCCCAAGTGGAAGTGGGAGCGAGTTACCATGGATTTTGTTTTGGGGTTATCCTGGTCACCAGGTAAAAAGGACTCCATATTGGTAATTATAGATTGGTTGACCAAGATAACTCATTTTATTCCAGTTCAAGTAGATTACTCGATGAATAAGTTTACAGAGTTGTATATAAAAGAGATAGTTAGACTTCATAGAGTTCCTATTTCAATAGTGTTCGATTGAGACCCAAGGTTTACTTTAAGATTCTGGAAGTTATTACATGAGGCATTCGGTACTCGATTGAACTTTAGCACAAATTTTTATCTACAGATAGAAAGGCAGTCAGAGCGAGCTATCCAGATACTTGAGGATATGCTAAGGGCATGTGTGATTAAGTTTAAAGGATCATGGGAAAGATATTTGCCTTTAGCGGAATTTGCGTATAATAATAATTACCGATCGAGTATTAAGATGGCCCTGTATAAAGATTTATATGGGAGAAAGTGTTGAACACCATTAAATTGGTTTAAACTAAAAGACCGAGACCTAGTTGGGACGAAGTTGATTAAAGAAATAGAGGAGAAAGTAAAGATTATTCAAGGAATCTAAAGATAGCCTCCTATCGGTATAAATCTTATGTTGATTTGAAAAGAAAAGAAATCGAATTTCAAGTATGAGATAAAGTATTTATGAAGGTATCACATTGAAAGAAAGTTTTGAGATTTGGGCACAAAGGAAAGCTGAGTCCGAGATTTATTAGACCGTATGAGATTTTGAAAATGGTCGGATAAGATCCACAATGTTTTTCATGTATCAATGGTAATAAGATACGATCATATCCATCCCACATTTTCACACCAGAGAAGAAGAGATCTAATCAGATTTAACTTATGAAGAAGAACCAGTGTGGATCCTGGCTAGAGAAATCAAGGAATTGCGTATCAAGAAGATTCCTTTAGTTAAAGTACTCTGGCAGACTCATAAGGTTGAAGAGGCTACATGGGATAGAGAGGAGGACATGAGAATGTTGTTTCCATACCTCTTCATCCAAGTATTTATTTAAATTTGGGGATGAATTTTATAAGGGGAGAATTATAATACCCTAAATAACAGGACAGGGACTTTATTAAAAAGATTTAAAAATTTAAGATTTATTGGAACAAGTGGTAAGAGATGAGGAAATGATTTGGAATAGTGTTTAGACTAATTTGTAATATTAGATAAATTAAGAGGGCAATTTGGTCTTTTAAGAGGGAAAATGAATTTAAAATATATCCCTTATTAGAGATTGTAAAGGGGAAAAAGAGAAAGTAAGCTCTTTCTATTCTTCTTCTTCTGCACTCACGTGGGTAGTGTTCTCCTCTCTAGATAAGTTAAACTTCAATTAGTTAGTTCTTCCTTTAAATTTTGGGTTGATATGGTAACATTAAGTGATATGTAAGCATAAAGAATGATTAAAGAAGATTAAAACTAAGTGGTGGATATTTTATATGAGATTTAAGGAAATGTTTTTTTGAATGATATATTGATATATGTGTTTTATTGAGGTTTATTAGTAGAATTGACTTTCAAAGGATTGAATAAGAGATTAGAAGTATGATATGATTAAAAACATGCTTAGAAAAATTCTATGATTCTTAAGTTGAAGTGTTATATGAGTATTCTAGATGTTATAAGAGGTCAAATGAAGGAAAGTTACTGGGATTAAGTAAAGAAAAGTTTAATAGTATTGTTGGAGGTAAAAGTAAGAGATTAGAGGGGAAAATTTAGTAAAAATCAGGATTTAAAATGGTAAATATAGGCAATGGTATCGGTATTGATAGTATAGTAACGATATTATAGGTGTAAATAGGTAGAAATGTGACAAACAATATTGGTACTGATGCAAGTGGTATCGATTCTGATGGGGTATCGATACTAACAAGGGAAACTATCGAACCATGGATCTAGAATGTAAAATGTATCGATATTGAAAGGAAGTATATGTACCATAGTATAGTAGTATCAATACTGAGAGAAAGTTCGATAACACAGAATATAGAAATGGTATCGATACTAAGAAGGGGTATCGGTACCGTAGTATAGAAGTATCGATACCAGGGTAGTAATATCGATTCTATTGAGCTTGGAACTAATAGATAGTTTGAAATTGTTATATAAATTGAAATAATGGAACTTTTGAATATTATTAAAGTATAATGTTAAGGAGTATACTAACATGGGCATGTTATGTGTACTTAATGGATGCTTGTGTAGATCGTTATCAAGCTCCTGAATCTAGCAAGAAAAATATGAAGGATAAAGTTGTTGATTAGCCAAACCTCTTTACATCTTTTAACGGGGATTATCAGGTGAGCACATTTATTGTAATTATTTGAGATGAATATGATTAGCAATGATGCAAGTTATAGCATTTTGAGTTAATGTATGTTTTATAGTACTTAATATGTTATCATTATTTGTATGTAAATGATATTATGAATGAGTTTTGAGTATGAACTACTCTAAAACAAATTCATAATTAAAATGCATGAAAGGGTGCCATAATTAAAATGCATGAAATGATGCATTAAGGCATTAAAGGATGCCATAACTAAAATGCATTAAAGAATGCATTAAGACATGAAAGGATGACATAACTAAAATGCATGAAAGGATGTATTAAGGCATGAAAAGATGTCATAACTAAAATGCATGAAAGGATTCCATAACTAAAATGCATGAAAGGATGTATTAAGGCATGAAAGATGCCATAACTAAAATGCATGAAAGGATGTATTAAGGCATGAAAAGATGCCATAACTAAAATCAATGAAAGGAGGCCATAACTGAAATTAAAGAATAATTACTAGTGAAAATTGTACAAAAAAGAAATGTATGTTGGACATACTAAGGATGTTTATGATAATAGTATGAAAGAAGTTTGGTTTCAATAAGAGGGACTTATCTAATCCTTATGGATGATATGAATTAGTTTAAAATCAAATAACCATGATATGCTTAAGTATACATTATTGTTTCTTTACAATATTATGTCTCACTAAGTACATATTTAACGTGTGTTGATTTCACGCATAGGTAAAGGAAGAGATTAATTGAGTAAGGAGTGCAGCTGTAGCAGTGGTGATCATCAATTAAGGTTGACTCGTCGATAACAGTAGGATAATCCCGTTTATTTTGGAAAACTTATTTGGCATGTAATTAAAGTACTAAAAATGCTCTGAATTTTTAATAAATTACAATCAATGTTTTGCTTTATCTTAAAAATGTTATGTGTTAAAAATCGAAAAACAAAATTTTATAGGTTTTCAAATGAGGAACTATTTTAAAAGTGATGTGACATCTGTATCTCGTGTACGAAAAGGTATACGGGAGATGGGTGTTACAAGCCCAATCATCATGTGCGGGAGAAATCATCAGACGTACGTGTTCCCTATACATACCAGTTGTAAATAGTAGGCCTTCTAGACCCTTCTCGACGTTAGATGTTATTCCCTTGATTGGATGGTTGATTCCATACGATTTCAAAGGGTTTGATGAAACCCTAGTTTCTAACTTTCACAAAGTTTGGGCCTCTGTAGGAATTAGGGAATTATATTTTTGGGTTGCTGGAAAAATAATCTGGTAATGGGTTTGGGTTTAGTATTTGTGTGGAATTTTTATTTATTTGGAATTTATTTAATGTGCTTGTGTAAAATGGTATGTTATTTGGGCTAAAAATGGTGATTATAGTACATACACTACCCCAAGGGAATGATCAAAAGAGGATACCTACCTATGTTATGCATCTAGGGATCATAGAGTGTATCACCACATCGTGACAAAATATTTTTGATAAAATCATCAATTTCATTCATGTGGGGATAGTTGGAAAAAGAATGAATTTCAATTACGGATTTACTATTTAAGTTAATTTTATATTCCTTTTGAATTTTGCAAATAAAAGATATTTTTGATTTGAATATTAGAATGATAATTATTCTTTGAATATGTCAAATTGAAAGGTATTTATTAACTATTTAACATTGACTATTAAATATAATTATATTCTTTTGAATATTTCAAATTAAAACAATATCTTAAATTTGAATAGTAAAAGATGTCTATATCTTTTGAATATTTCAAATTAAAAGATATTATTATATATTCAAATTTTACAATTAAAAGATATTTGATTTAAGTATATCTCAAAATTTAAGAACTTGAAAGAAAAATATTTTTCTCTTCCACTAGTTTCCTGGTGATTCACGAAAGCAAGGTATAGTTTGTGACTAGATGGACTACTGTAGTTGATCATCTAGTTGTTGTATACTAAGAGACAAACTACCAATGAACTCGAGCACCAAAGAAGTGACCAAAAATATGTCTTAAGGAAACTTTGTAGTGGCATGCCTCAACTATTTTCGATCAAAAGATCAAAATAAAAAGAGTATTTTTATTTTTGTATATTTTTATATTTTCTTCAAGAAGTTTAACTTTTTTATTTTCTCATGTATGATTTCGTCTCGGATTGTTATTTTGCGTAACATATATATTACAATATAATCGAATAAAACAAAATAAATTTGAAATTAAACTAGAGAATGAATTGTGTTACTCGTATGTGGATTTAGAATCCAATGATTAGAGTCGAAAAAACAAAGAATAATTTTGTTAAGGTGTGTGAAAACAATTTTCTTAAGATAGATTTTTCCTCTTCTCGGTGCTTTAGTAGGATTCGGCGTTGGTCTCCCAAGATACAACAATAAATGAAAGAACAATAAGCACAACAATGTTGATTAATCGAACATGGTCTTACCTTTCTCTATTACCGAAAAGAATGAATTTAGAACAAATTATCTAAGTGTTTTTCCTATTCCAAAGTCTTAAGTTTTTGTTTCAAAGTTGTATCTAAGATTTATATCTCAATTAACCTATTTATAGAGCTATTTGTAAAGGAGGAAAAATGAATCAAAAGGTTAAGACCTTTTTATGAAAAGAATTGTTGAAAAGCTAATATGTATAATTGAATGGATGCAACTCTAAACCAAAAAATAAGTCTATTCCCCAAGTGACATGATTTATTTTAATAAGTCTATGTTGCAACAACCCTTCAGGTCTCGAGTTTGTGCTTCAACATGGAATCATCTGATGGAGTCACCACCTATCATTTTAAATGAGGCAGCTCAAACACCTTAAACTTAGCCATTTATCGGATCTACGTCTTATCAGAGATCTTTTAGATTTGGGAGTCATTTACGATCGAGGAAGGATGAGCTCCCTTGAATCCCCCTTTCGGTACCATACATTATTCGGTTGTCTTAATTGTGAAAATTGAAATTTAAATAAAAAATTAATTTAAAGTCAATTTGAATCATTTACCTTTAACGATTAATCGAAAATTTAATGGGCTCATTTTAAAAAAATATAAAGTCAAAGTTAGGTTAAAAATAAAATAAGTACTAAAACATTGTAAAAATTAAGAAAAAAATGTAAAGATGTTAATTTAAAATAAAATAAGCATGATTAAAGTGAAATGAAACTGAAATTCAAAGGCAAAATTACGAGCAGTGACTAGAATGAATTACGCTTCAAAGTTTGGAGGATTACAGAAAGAATTTAACTATTAAGTAATTACGCATGACAATCCTCCTATAAATAGTCACCATTTCCCTTTGAATTTCATTTCACAAAAAATCCGCAAAAAAAATCTCCTAACCCTTCTCTATTTTATCTCATCCCAATCCAGAACCCAATGACTGTTTCTCGATGAACCACCATCTCCATCACCCATGATAGCTGAAGCACCCTAAAATAACCTCAAATGTTCTCCTTATTACCCCGAGCACAAATTCAAGCCCCAATTGAGCATGAAAGACCTCACTCGACCTAGATATATGAAAGTAAATATCGGCTTTTACATTTGGTGGCTTTTCGATTACAGCATTTGATCGCTTGTAAATGTATATGCTAAGGCAAACAAATTTGTGCAAGTGTACACAATCGATGCAAGTAATATAGTAATGAGTGAGTATCGTCTCCACAGGGATTGGAGGGCTTTTAAAATATAGCTACAACTAGGAATAGGTGTCACTAACTAATCCCAAGTATATATGTCTAATGATATAAATAAGGAAAATATGCAATGTCAAATGATATGAACAGATGGAAAAAGTATGGCCGAGGCAAGAAAATATGCAAAGGTAAAAAACTAAAAGTTGTCAAGGCTAAAGTTATCAAAACTATGTAAATAAACTGGTAACCTCACACAATCAAACTTCTAACAGAGCACTTAGGTTGGTTTTGCTATGGCAAGAAGTTATTTTATGCTAAGAATGATTTGGTACACTATGCTTAAGCTGCCTAACAGGATTACTAGAGTATTCAAGGAAGATTGCTATGACAATACTACTCGGCATGAGCTATAACCCTTGCTTTGTCAAACTATTGATGTGGTAATACCCCTCATCGTAAACTGCAGTTGTTTCCTATCCTACTCAAGTAACTACCCCTTTTGTGTCGAATAAAACCCTCCTTATCTCTAAGGTAGATTAGAACCTCATCATCTGAGATCAGTCTTGTTGTTCACATAGATCTTCCCTAACTTTCTCAAATTTAGGCATTTATTCCTAGAAGAATGGCAATCTCTCGAAAGCTCTCACAAAATCTAGGAATGTTTTGTCTAGTCACCAGGTAATCTCTTGAAGCTCTTACAGTGTCAAGGCAAAAGATTAAAACAATGAACAAAACAACACTTAACAAAAACATACTTAATCATTCATTAAAGATAATAAAATATCATCCAAGCATTCCAAACACCAAATAAAACAGTTTGTGTGGTTAACATCATCCCAAAAATAAATCTTTAAGTACAAGCCCTTAAAAGATAAGAAAATGAAGAACAAGAGGAAGAAAAACTCCCATATCAGAGCTTTTTCGTGACATCAGACCACCACAATGACTGCTCTAGCGCACCAGCCTCTCTCGAGGACCTGGTCGCTGCTCCGACGAAGCTGGCTATGAGGGTACCAAGGATGGACGAGTGGAGAGCGGTGGAAAAAGGATACTGCAGCCACCATTTTCCAAGCCAAGGGTATTTTCTCTATATGATTTTGAACACTTTAAGAAGAGTTATAATGGGCTATTTATAGTGGGAATTTCTAGGGCTTAGTACCCTTGAAAATTCCCTAAATACCCTTGAAGTTAAACCTTTTTTATGAATAACATAGCAGTTTGCGGTGGTCCCAAATTCCTTGATGAGGACATGATTACACGTGAGGTAGATTGGACATCTGGCCATGTAACGTCACCAATTTTGTCTCGTACTACGTCAGACTAGCGAGATAAAACTCGCCTTGGCAAGAAAATATGTTCTTCACTTTCGTTGTCTTCTGTTCCACTGGCTTTAGTAAATTAATTTTTCTTGCCAAATAAATTCTTCCTCAGTCATTTCCTGCATCATCACAATCAACAAACAACATTTCGCATCAGCAGCATTAGTTTAATCAAATAAACCTTGCCTCAGCAAAACTTATCCACCACATGAAAATATATCCTAAATACAACTATATGCAGCTAAAATGCTATGTCAATGGCTTTTAAACAATCAATAACTTAAGTAAAAAGACCTAAAGTATAGTCATTTTTACAGAGTTATCAGCGTTCAAAATTATCAATGACGCTCATTCTCTTTGGTCGTTAGAACCCCGAAAACTATGTGGGTTGTAACACCTGTCTCATGTATACCTTTCCGTATACGAGATGCGGATGCCACATCACTTTTAAAATAGTTCCTCATTTGAAAATCCATAAAATTTTGTTTTTCGATTTCTTAACACATAACATTTTTAAGATAAAGCAAAATATTGATTGTAATTTGTTACAAATTTCTACTTAATTAAAATTCAAAGCATTTTTAGTACTTTAATTACATGCCAAATAAGTTTTTCCAAAATAAACGGGATTATTCTACTGTCACTGACGAGTCAACCTTAATTGATAATCATCGCTGTTACAGTTGCACTCCTTACTTAGTTAATCTCTGTCGTTACCTACGCATGAAATCAACACAATTTAAATATGTAATTAGTGAGACATAATATTGTAAATAAACAATAATGTATACTTAAACATATCATGGTTAATTGATTTCAAACTTATTCGTATCATCCATCAGGATCCGATAAGTCCCTCTTATTGAAACCAAACTTCTTTCATACTATTATCATAGACATCCTTAGTTTGTCCAACATACCTTTCTTTCTTGTACATTTTTCTCTAGTAATTATTCGTTAATTTCAGTTATGGCATCCTTTCATGCCTTAATGCATCATTTCATGCATTTTAGTTACGGCATCTTTTCATGCCTTAATGCATCCTTTCATGCATTTTAGTTATGGCATCCTTTCATGCCTTAATGGATCCTTTCATGCATTTTAGTTATGTCATCCTTTCATGCCTTAATGTATCGTTTCATGCATTTTAGTTATGGCATCTTTTCATGCATTAATGCATCATTTCATGCATTTTAGTTATGGCATCCTTTTATTCCTTAATGCATCCTTTCATACATTTTATTTATGGAATCCTTTCATACCGTAATGAATCATTTCATGAATTTTAGTTATGGCATCCTTTCATGCCTTAATGCATCCTTTCATGCATTTTAGTTATGGCATCCTTTCATGCATTTTAGCCATGGCATCCTTTAATGCATCCTTTCATGCATTTTAGTTCTGGCCCTTTCATGCCTTAATGCATCTTTTCATGCATTTTAGTTATGCCATCCTTTCATGCCTTAATGCATCCTTTCATGCATTTTAGTTATGGCATCCTTTCATGACTTAATGCATCCTTTCATGTATTTTAGTTACGGCATCCTTTCATGCCTTAATGCATCATTTCATGCATTTTAGTTATGAATTCATTTTAGAGCTTTTCATACTCAAAAACTCATTCATAATCTCCTTTCCATATATATAATGATAACATATTAACTAATATAAAACATACATTTACTCAAAACATTCTAACTTGAATCTTTGCTAATTATATTCATCTCAAATAATTACAATAAATGTACTCACCTGATAATCCCCGCTAATAAGATGTAAAGAAATATGGATAATCAGCAACTTGATCATTCCCCTTTTTATTGCTAGATTCAGGAGCTTGATTACGATCTACACAAGCCTCCATTAAGTACACATAACATACCCAAGTTAGTATACTCCTTAACATTATACTTTAATAATATTCAAAAGTACCATTATTTCAATTTCTATAACAATTTCAAACTATCTTGTAGTTCCAAGCTCAATAGTATTGGAGCTACTACCCTGGTATCGATACTTCTATACTATGGTACCAATACCCCTTCTCAGTATCGATACCATTTCTATATTTTGTGTTGCATGGAATCGATACCATTCTCTCAGTATCGATTTTATTATACTATGGTACTGATACTCCCTTTCACTTCGATACCATTTTGATATTCTGGATCAATGGTATCGATGCTTCCCTTTGTTAGTATCGATACCCCATCAGTATCGATACCACTTGCATCGGTACCGATATTGTTCGTCACAATTCTACCCATTTCTACCTATAGTATCGGCATTATTCTATCAATAACAATACCCTTACCCATATTTACCATTTTTTAGCCCGATATTTACTAAATTTTCCCTCTAATCTCTTACTTTTACCTCCAACAATAGTATTAAACTTTTCTTTACTTAATCCCACTAACTTTCTTTCATTTGACCTCTTATAACATCTAGAATACTCATAAAACACTTCAACTCAAGAATCATAGAATATTTTTAATCATATCGTGACAAATTTAGTACTTTTAGTTATAAATAATTTTGTTGAAATAATCGAAATTTCTTGTACTGATCATTTAAACACCCATTTCCTTAAATCTCATAAAAACATCCACCACTTAGTTTTAAATTCTTTAATCCTTCCTTAAGCTTATATATCACTTAATGTTACTATAGCAACCCAAAATTTAAAGGAATAACTAACTAATTGAAGTTTACCTTATGCTAGAGCAGAGAGCACTACCCACGTGAGTGAAGAAGAAGAAGAATGGAAATAGCTTACTTTCCTCTTTTCCCCTTTATAATCCCTAATAAGGGATATATTTTAAATTCATTTTCCCTCTTAAAAGACCAAAGTGTCCTCTTAATTTACCTATTTTACAAATTATTATAAACACTATTCCAAATCATTTCCTCATCTCTTACCACTTATTCAAATAAATCTTAAATTTTTAAATCTTTTCAATAAGGTCTCTGACCTGATATTTGAGGTATTACATGGGTATTCTCTTTTCTTTAATTTTTTATATTTTTATTGGGTATTTTAAGAGTTTTCTCTCTCTTTCTATTTGGTAAAGGGGATTTAATATGTATGATGGATAAGATCTTCTCCTTTAATCGCATCATTCCCATGTCCCAAAATCAATGGGTTTTAATGATTTTATTGTTGTTCTTGATAAACTTTTTTATTATGATTTTGGGTTGCCATTTTGGTCTGGAAATGTTTCCCTTTTGCTCTATGTTGACTTTGGTTGCCATTTTATTATGAATGATATGGTTTCATTTCTGATTTTGCTTCGGATTTATTTCTTTGTGGGTTCCGATTCAATTTGACTTTATTATTTGGAAAAAATTTCCAAATTTGTTCTTGCCATAAGGGTGTTAGTTCAACATGTTTGGTATTATTTCGACGGCACGTGGTTTTCACGCGTCGATCTTAGACGATTAAGGATCATCTAATGTCTCCTGATTCATCTAGGATCGTTGAGTCAAGGGTTCGATTCAACAGTTGGGGATCGATTTTGCATGATATCTTAGGGTTTTGATTTAACCCTAAACTTGGTCATTGATCTAGATCGTCATATTGACACTTAATCTAATGGCCAGGAATTGTGCGACGCCCATGGTTCATATAAAAACCCTAATCTATATAGACTGGTAACTTAGGCCTCTCTTGCCCGGGCTAGCTTATTGAGTTAGACTTGCAATGCTCTTTTGGGTCAGGCATGGAATTGGACCATGAAAATATATTGGAACTTAACTTTCATTGGACCTAAAAAATACTACAAAATAAATAAATAATAGTAATAATAATATATAAAATAATGTCTATTATATATACACATATATCTCAAAAACTATATATATATATTATATATTATAATATATTATGATATATAATTTATTATATATATAATATATACTATATATATATATATATGTTTTCAGAAAACTATATATTTTCAAATATATATTATATAATATATATGATATATATATATATATATGTTAATATCTACATTTTTTAAAATATTATATTTATATATATATATATATATATATATATATATTAAAACTCCAAAATAAAACCCAGATGAAAATAGGTGTCTATAGTTATCCCTCCTTGTCCATTATTGTGTAACGAAAATAGGACGAAGATAAAAAGACACGAATTTTCATTCAGTTTTTAGAATAAATAGATTTCGAATGAAGTTTTCTTTTTCGATGTTGAGTCGCTTAGTTTTTCTTTGGGAATCAGATCATAATTCAGATGAATATCCTCCGCAAGTTGAGCCATGTGAAATATTGTTCCAATGATTCCCTTTTACAGGTTCAAGCAGGTAAAATATTTTTTGAACGACTCCCCTTCGTGGGTTTAATAAAAGTGACATATTCTTCGTATGACTCCCCTTCACGGGTTCGATCCATGTGAAGTGTTCTTCGGACGACTCCCCTTCATGGGTTTAAGCCATGTTCTTCGGATGACTCCCCTTCGTGGGTTTAAATCAAGTGAGATGACTTCCCTTTGCAGGTTGATGTCAAGTTAGATGTCTCTCATTTGTGGGTTTAAGCCAGTATTGATTCTTCATATGACTCTCCTTCGCATGTTTAAGCATGTCCTAAATCTTTGGATGATTCCCCTCCGCGGGTTTAAGCCAAATCATACTCCCCTTCAGAAGTTTAAGCCAGTCTAGATTCTTTATATGACTCCCTTTTGCGAGTTTAAGCAAGTCTTGATTCTTTGGATGATCCCATTTACAGGTTTAAGCCAAGTGAGATTACTCCTCTTCACGAGTTTAAGTCAGTCTTGAATGATATTGAACTGATATCCTTCTTCGTGAAGTTGAAATCTTGCTCAAAAACTAGGCTGGAAAGCAGCTCCTCGTTATTGAGTTAAGCTAAATCGCAGTTAATTTACGATATTCTTCTAGACTTGAAGTCTAGACTTGAAGACCTTGGTTAGAAAAGAGCTCATCGTTGTTGAGTTGAGCTATATTGTGGATGACTCCTCTATCTTGAGTTAAGTCGATCCTACGTGTCTCTCGGGCTCAATATCCCTCGTCGTGAGGTTAAAATTTGCTCTAAGATCATTCGACCTTTTGTAGGTCAAATTATGATGAGCCACCTCATCGTTAAGTTAAGCCACATTGTGGATGACTCCTCCAATACGAGTTGAGTCTGTCTCAAGTGAACATCCAGTTCAATATCCTTTGTTTATGAAGTTGAAATTGTCTCGAATAATCTGCAAAATTGTATCTATATGCATGTAACAAGTGTAATGTCCTTAAGTATGCCTAAAATGCAAATGCATGATTTTTTACATTCATTTTTGAAAAGAAGTCTCGATCTTATTCTATTAATATTAATCTTCTCCCATGTTTCTTGGAGTTGATTTTGTCCAACATTGATGTGGTCATTATAAATCAGATGACATTGTTTTCTGATTGTTTCTCTTGACACTGAAATTTTTTACTCTTGGTCGGATGGACTGGTTTTTATCTCCACATCCCGAGACACTCACTTAGCCTTGGTTTCATTGATGGGACCATAATCTTTGGTACTTTGACAAGCTAGGATTTTGTTACGAATCTATATCAAGCTATATTTCTTGAAAGGAAACTCTTTCCTCTAGGAATATCTATTCTGATAGAAGAAAATTTAGCAAACTATTAGGCCTCTTAGTTGCCCTAAAAATGTAAAATGTCTTATATAATTTAGTTGCTTGAATGAAACCTTTGTAGCAAAGTTTACCTCCATTTTAGGGGCTTTAATTTTATCATTTCATGTTCATCATAGCCATCGAGGTTTTCCATCTGATGTAGCATTTTTATATTTAGATCGTGAGTAGGGTACCCTCTTTCTCCCATGCAAAGTTTTTTCAATCGATTCATTGTTAGGCCCACTTCACTTCAAGTTCTTCAATCAATCTTCGAGAAAATATGTCTAGTTTGAAAAATGTCTTTTCTTCAAAGTATTGAAAATTTTGGTGTGAAATTGACGTCAAAGCAATTGAAGCATATCAGATGGGTTGATCGATATGGAAAACAATGTAATCTAGTTTGGTTTTGTCTCATCTTTTTTTTTTTTTATGATTTTCAAATAGGATTTGAACATAATAGTGTAATTGGTACATTTCACTACTATACTTTTTAGAAAGCATTTTGTTTCAATTCTCAAGAATATTCTATTCGTTAAAGTTTTGTAGACTCTTAAGTAGAGATAGTGTAGAAATATCGATCTAAAAGCAAAATTCATGGGTGCTCTTGTTTAGTCGACTATAATAGATGTTTCTTAACTCTATTTGTCTAACTTTCATCTAAACTTATTCTCCATTAAAAAATTTAGGCCTTATCGCCTTCTTTAAATCATATTTCATTAACTTTAATGTTCTTATCTTCACTTTGACTTTGCTGGGAGATTCATCTTTATACATAAAGACTAGTGTCATGATTTGAATGTAATCCTATCCATAAAGTTAGGGCTCTTGGCATGGACCATTACTTTAGTGGAATACCACTGATTAGAGAGCTCAAGTGTTAGAAAGTCTTCGACTTGAAAACTCTAATAAGACTCACTTCATTAGTATTACATTATTTCCCTCAGTGTTTTTTTCAATATTTCTTAAGGTCATCAAGAAGCATTTATTATAGTCTAAGTGTCATTGAAAGTCAATAAATTTCATCTTTAGAGATCAATTTTCAAGAAACTAACCTAAGCCAAATTCATCTATTCCACTATTCTATTTGTGAAAATTATAGATCATCACTGAATGTCCTCAACAATTATCCAAACTAATAGGTCTTGCAATGTCATGTATCGAAAATTCCCTATCTTGTCAGCCTCCAGAGTATTTGGAAGCTTCATTGTGTAGATGAAATATTACTTTTTCTTTTTGTTATTTTTTTACGTGAAAGGTATGAACATGATGATAAGTTAGTAAATCTTATTCTTTGGGATTTTGATCTCGTTATATTTCAGAAGTATATAACCTCGATTTCCAAATGTGCATTTTTTATATTTAATATTCATTGAATTTAAAAAAATGTTTTGTTGCTCATATTTATGCAATGATAAAAAAAACATTCACATATAGAAAGCACATTCAAACAAGACATTATTCTCCAGGTATCACAACTCCGAACTTATTAATCATCCTCTATATGGCGTTAGCTCCTGCTTCCCCATAATTAGAACTTTGTGCCACATTGGATTCTTTCGAATTATTCAAGTGGATACGATTTTTATCTCATGACAGTCTTCTTAAAGACGTGACGGTTTTCGATAGAATGCCTTGGGACACAACCATTTTATTCACAATGTGCTCTCTCATCGTACCACCTAGGGTATGGTGGTTTTAGAGGATCCACTGGATAGGGTGACACCATATGCTTATCATAGAGTTTTTGAAATATTTCTTGATACGTTATTAGAATGGGGTCGAATTGACATGGAGGATTCGATGATGTGGCCATTGTTGACTTAGGTCGAGAGGCAATGATGTTGTTGACCTCCCCTTCTTTATTCATTGAGGATGGCCTCTTATGGGATTCACTCCCCCTCTCTATATTCTCTTGTTTGATGGTTATTTCTACTAGCTCCCTATCCATCAAAATATCTGTGAAGCTTTCAGAATTAATCACAACCAAGTACGCAAAGAAAGGAGGTTTGAGAGTATGCACGAAAAGTTTCCTCGTCTCTTTTTCATCCGGTGGAGGATGAACTTGCATAACTACATCCTTCCATAATTGCGCTTATTATCAAAAACTCTCGTTGGTCTTCTTTTCCATTCCTTGTAGTATTACACGATCTAGCCTCATCTCGTTTACGTGCTTGTATTGCTCTAGGAAGAATATAGCAAGATCCTTCCAAGTCTGAATATGAGTCTTGTTTAGATGGTTATACCACCAAATAGTTGAACCCGAATAAATTCTCTTTGAAGCAATGGAACATAAGTTAGTCATTCCCCACATGCTCAGTCATCTTTCACCAAAACATAGTTATATGGGCCGATGGGCAGCTATTTCCGTCAAATTTCTCAAAGTATAGAATTTTGAACTTTGGTGGCAACATGAGATCTTGGACCAAGCTCAACTCCATGGCATCAACCCCTTAGAAACCTTCCTCTCATTTAATAGTTTTCATCTAGTACTCCAACTGTCTTATCTTCTCTTCCATTTGTATGGACTTATCCTCTTCGTTAAAGTTCAGGATACGATACTCGTCTAGATTATTCGAAAGGTTTATCACAAAAGCTTGTGTCTTTCATTGTAAAAGAGTCCACTGGTACACTTGGAAACCTTTGGGTGTGATTTTCTATTTCGGTGGTGGTGGTGCCATAACTTCTTCAGATCCTCCTTCCTAAAGGTGTTTGTAAAATCTAATCCTATTAGTCTAGCCACTATTTGATCAACCAAGCTACTCTGATTTCTTGCAATTGTGTTCATAGTGCTTTTTTGGTTCTCTTCCATCCCCTTTTACAACTTAACGAAGTTTTCCTCGATCTCTATGAGTCTTGCTTCCATTTTCTTTGATTGAAATCGACTATTATGCGGATGTGGTGGACCTAATGGTTTTTTCCTTTAATGAAATAATTTTTATTAGTCATTTAGGTTTTAATAATGAATGTATAATGAATAGTTAGTTGAATTAAAATGCAAAGTGCATGATAAACTCGAGGCGTTGATAAAAAAATGTTTGTCTTTATAATAGCCTTAATTGAGACAAAAGTTTTATGATAATGATACCAAAAACATTTTAGAGTTTCACACTAGACAACGTCAAACTGGCTGACAAGTCTCTATGCTTCACTAGCCACTGGATGGATGCCATGTCTTATTGCACTAGCTTCATCCGTTAAACCTTGTAGATGATGATTCATTTTGTGAACTTGCCCCAGGAACTCCTGGACGGTTGCATCGATTACTTTTCTTTTTTATTAGGCCTGTTTACATGAAAGGTATCACTATTATTCTCTATCGTACAGGATTATCTAAAATTTAATCGCTTTCTTTTTGCATCCTTTTAGGATACTCTGGATTCAATTTCTTATTCTTCCAAATATGGATTGCCTCGTAGTGTGAAAAAGGTTGTGTGTCCCTTGACAACGCACATAGTGTTTTTGACTATACCGTATATTTTAGAATTGTGCTAATGCTCCGACTACAGGATCGAACATGAAGAAGATACTGAGAATTGTGCTTCACTTGTCCCCATATATTGTACAGGCCTTGGAAATCATTTTGCTCGATCGATGTGTGGCCAGCTAGCTCTTGACATGTAGTCTTCTTGCAGATTATCTACTTCCTCTTTCTGATTCTTCTCAAACCATAGCCAGTCCTTTCGCGTCTTTGGCTTCTTAAATCATAACCCCTTTGTCCATTAATGAAGACTATCTTGAATTAATGAACACTTTATGAACCAGCATCTCTTTAAATGATACAAATGATGGTAAATAAAAAGGAGGAAAAAACAAAAGAAAGTAAGTTAGTACGGTTAATTAATAATTACCTACCCCGCATGATATCTACCCCACATATTTATGCCTACCCGATCATGATTTATAATATTTCATGTTTTTTCACAATAAATTCTAACCACATATGTTTCTAGTTTGCATGCTTCGAGTAGTAAAATAAGTGCATAAAATATAGTAGCCATATCTTAGGGTTCTCATGTGTTTTGGGTAGGCTCTAATCTCACATCCCCATTGGGTTTAGTTCTATATAAGGAACCCAATTTCTCATTATTGGTGCCCCCTTAGGACTACCAAACTCTCGATCCCAAACTCATTACAAGTTTATGCAGATAAAGTTAAACTCGAGAAGATACATTCCCTTATGTATAACATGAGAAATAAATTCCTATGAAGACATAAGGTATATGAATCTCAAGGGCTAGTGGCTTTTTGATAGAGGAAATATGGGCACCCTCAAATTGCCTTTTTGATACCATTTGATTACTCGATTGTCTTAATTGCAAAAATTTAAATGTAAATAAAAAAATAAATTTAAATTCAATTTGAATCATTTACCTTTGACAGTTAATCGAAAATTTAATGGGCTCCTTTAAAAAATCAATGTTAGGATAAAAATTAAAATAAGTATTAAAACACTGACAAAATAAAGAAAAATGTTAAGACTTCAATTTAAAATAAAATAAAATAAGAATGATTTAATTGAAATAAAACTAAAATTCAAAGGCTAAATTACAAGAACTGGCTAGAATAAATTACGCTTCAAAGTTTGGAGGACTACGGAAATAATTTAATTATTATGTAATTAAACGCAATAACCATCCTATAAATAGTCATCATTTCTCTTTCTTTTTCATTTCACACCAAATTCCTAAAAAAATCTCCAAACTCTTCTCTATTTTCTCTCAACCCAATCCAAAACCTAGTGATCATTCCCCCAACGAACCTCCGTTTTTGCTACCACTTCGGCCACCACCCACTGTGGTCGGAGCACCATAAAATGACCTCTAATGTTCTCTTCGTTACCCTGAGCACAAATCTAAGCTCAATTGAGCATGCAACACCCCACTCGACCTAGATCTAAGAAAATAACTCTCAATTTTCACCTTTGGTAGCTTTTTTATTACGTATTCGTACTTATCAACGGTGCTCATACTCTTTAGTCGTGATAACACGAAAAGGTAAGTGGGCTCTCTTTTTTCTTTGATCTTTGTATTTTTGTTAGGTATTTTGAATAATTCCCTCCTCTTTTGATTAGCTGCAAGGGATTTAATAACCACTATAGACGAGATCTTATCCTTTAATCGTGTCATTCCCATGTCCCAAAATCAACAGGTTTCCGTTATTTTACTTCCGTTCTTGATAAACTTTTCAATTCTGATTTTGGGTTGCCATTTTAGTCTGAAAATGTTTCCCCTTTTCTCTCTATTAACTTTGGCTTCTATTTTATTGTGATTGATATGGTTTCATTTTAGATTTTGTTTCAGATTTATTTCCTTATGGGTTCTGATTCGATTCGACTTTATTCTCTGGAAAAAAATTCCAAATTTTCTTACCATAAAGGTGTTAGCTCGACGCGTTTGGTGTTATTTCACCGGTGCGTGGCTTTCAAGCACCGGTCTCGGACGGTCAAGGGTCACTTGACATCTCTGGTTCATCTAGGACCATTAGATTAAGGGCTCGATCCAATAATTGTGGATCAGCTACGCTTGATGCCTTAGGGTTTTAATTTAACTCTAAATATGGTCCTTGATATGGACCGTTAGATTGACACTTAATCTAATGGCCATGAATTATGTGGCACCCATGCTCCATATCGAAACCCTAATATATATGGACAAATAACATGAGCCTCTCTTTTTGGCATTGCTTGCTTGGTCAAGCATACAATGCTCCTTTGGGCTTTGTACTCAGACCTTGACTTGGTTTTGAACCCTAAAAATGGATTAGATCTGGACTTTTATTGGACATAATAAACAAAATAAATAAATTATAAATAAGTAAATGAATAATAATAATAATAATAATAAACTATAATGTATACTACAATATATATTATAATATATAATTTATTATATATAATGTATATTATATATATTTATATATGTTTTCAAAAAATTATAAGTATTTTCATATATATATATATATATATATATTTTCAAAAATAGTATACTTTCAAATTTATACTATACAATCCTTTAAATATATATATATATAACCAATAACCAGTTTGTCTAGTGAGATGAGACACTAGATCCTTTGAGCAAGGTCAGGGGTTCGAATCCTACCAATTGTGAATAGATCAAACTGGGTTGGGAGGGTCTCCCTCGCCTCTGCAGTACCTGACCTGGATTAATCGATCAATAGATCAAAAACTGGTAGTTTATATAAAAAAGACTATATACATTTTAATATTATAATAAAATGTATATAGTCTTTTTTACATAAACTAAAACTCAAAATAAAACCCAAATAAAAATAAGTGTCTACAGTTCACCTATTATGATTTTGGTGGAGAATTGCAATTGATCGTTCAAATGAATTAAATATCAAAATTCACATTAGTTGTAATCCCCTAGACCCGACCTGGATGTTATGATAAAATATAGGCGATTACATTTCGTATTGAGAAATTCTTTTCATACTTAAAACATTGTTAAAATCCATATAGTAGTAGAATATGGAATTAGCCATAAGAAAGATTCATATGATAAATATACATATATCAAAAAACCGTATAAAACATTTACATAACAAAATACTGGTACTATAGATATACCAAGACAGTAGCAAAAACATTTGTCACCAAAGTATAAATAAAGGCATATAAAGATATACAGTGGTACAAAAATAGGAGTAGTCAGTCCTCTTAATACCAAGTCTGCTAGTCTACGGTCTGCTACTATCTGAAAAGGTTAAAATTTATAAAATTAGTTAAAAATGTCCATTGTGCTCCTTATGGTGCCTAAAACATACGGATAAAATACTTCAGTAAAAATCAATTCATCAAGTATGTTTTAAAACTATGAACACTACCCCATCTAAACATTGCAATGTATAGGTTCCCCAGAACCATACACCCACATGTACACCCGATAAGGGCCTTATACATATAGCATAAGGACCTGCGGTAAGGACTTACCTTGTGCATAAAGCAGAGGAGTCTGCAGTAAGGTCTTACATGTCATGGACTATGCCTGATATACTTTCTCCTATAATACCCCCAATGAAATTGATAAACATGCATGTATTCGAGTGAAAACAGTAGTTTAATCAATTAAAAAGTGAAAATATTCCATACACAAAAATCATATACAGAAATACAGTAACTAGTGATCTTATAAAAAATATATAGTAAATCATGAATCAGATAAACAATATTCAGATAATCAAGTATGTGTAGTAAAAATATTCAATATCGTCAGAAATCTAAAATAGTTCAGATAAATAGTTTAAAATAGTAATATAACACCATTAAGAAACACACATGTATCGGTCTGAGTAATCTGATAAGGAAGCTTACTACTGAGCTTGTAGATCACGATCAACGGCAGTGCTAGATCCTATCAATCAAAAAATCTATATCGGAATCCTAATATGAATAATAATAACCACTATTTAAATAATTTACAGAAATCTATGAGAACCTCTCGATGGACGTATATCGTGCGGATCAGACAAATATGAAGCACCGGATCTAAATGACCCTTAGTCGAGGAGACACAAGTACCTTCACAAAAATATATACTCGAATCAATTTCATAATCAAATTTCAAATAAAGTAAAAATGCAAAAAAAAACTAAGCCTTTTTTTATTAACGGCTCGATTCAGGGCTTTCAAGTAAATATTTTCAAAACAGATCGCAAAATTAGACTCAGGACGTTGAAAAAAATTGATATTGAGGTTTTTAAAAAAATCAATGGCCGGTTGACCGGTTCGGTTCGGGTTGGACCGAGTTGGGAAGATCGGGTTGGACAAGAGGGTCAAATCGGGTAGGCGGGATAGATCGGATAGCTTTTAGAAGCCCACCAGGCGTGAACCTTCCCCATACGCAGCGGTAGTGCATGCAGGGCCTTCGGGGGTCGAAAAAATAGCAAAAAAATTCCTATATGCTTTTTAAGGGGTTTTGAGATACTTATGAAGCTCAGTTCACAGCGGTGAAAGGAAGAGAGCTCGATTTCACAAATTTAGAATCTTGATCTTCCTCACCCCCTCACACACTAGTGGTAACAGAGACAATATGAACACCGGTGAACTTGGGACAACGTGAATAACACGATGGTGTGGAAGGTTTCAAAAACAAAAAACAATTAGTGATGAAATGTCGATTAAAGATTTCCTACTAAAATAGGAAACATTGAAGAGAGAGAATGAAGTTTCCAAATGAAGAAACTTTCCAAATTTGGGGGTTATATATTCTTTATAAAGGAAAATGGTAAAACTATCCCATAGGTTCTCTAGTTTTAGTTGCTTTCTGAATTTGGATCCGAATTTAATCAAAATATCACTAGTCCCTGAATTTAATTAAATTTTCAATTTAATCTTCATAATAAATTTTAAGAAAATTTTAGGCCCTAATTTGGGGTGTGACAGGTCTCCCCCTTAAAAGAAATTTCATCCTCAAAATTTACCTGATGGAAATAGATGTCTAACCTGAGCCTTCGTCGACTCCAATGTCTCCCCAGTAGCATCAGAGGGACTACAGTTACTCCATTTAACTTTGACCATCGAAATATGCCTATTATGAAGAACTCTCTCATCTAGATTTAAAATTGAATGGGCTCCTCCTTATAGGACAAATCAGGTGTCAACTCTACCTCCTCAACTTGAATAATGTGATCTAGACCTAGTCGATATCATCTCAACTTGGGTACATGAAAAACATCATGAATGCGACTGAGCTGTGGAGGTAACTTAAGCTGATAAGCAACAGGTCTATCTTTCTTCAGGATATGATACGACCTAAAAAATCTTAGACTCAACTTACCCTTGCGTCCATATCTTAACACCTTCTTCTACGGTGATACCTTCAGAAAAACTTGATCCCCAACCTCAAACTCGATATCCTTTCACAGTTGATCCTGCATATGATTTCTTCCTATCAAATGTCTCTCTCATGTGATCACAGAACAATCTGACAATATCCTCTTTCTCTCGAACTAACTCTGTACCCAAAGTCTTCTTATCACCAAACTATGTCCAACATATAGGAGTACGAAATTGACGTCCTCACAAAGCCTCTTATGGTACCATGCGAAACTTGCTTGGTAGTAGTTATTGTGAGAAAACTCGGCTAAAGGTAAAAAATCTTCCCAACTACCATGAAGTCAATCACACAACCCCGAAACATAGCCTCTAGCACCTGAACAACTCACTCAGATAGACGATCAGTCTGCCGGGTGGAAAATTGTACTAAAATTCAAACGAGTACCCAAAGCCTTGTACAAAACCTTCCAGAACCTATAAGTAAACCTCGGATCCCAGTCAGAGATGATAGACAATGTAACACCGTGGAGTTTAATGATCTCAGATATATACAATCTAGCTAGCGTGTCCAAAGAATAATTAACCCAAACAATGATAAAATGAGCTGACTTGGTGAGTCGATCCACATCACCCAAACATAATCCTTTTTGGATGGAGTAAGAGGAAGCGCGGTAATGAAGTCTAACGTAATACGCTCCCACTTCTACTTAGGAATATTAATAGACTGCAACAGTCCAGAAGGATTTTGGTGTTCTGTCTTAACGTTCTGATCAGACACCTCACCACAAAATTTGAAATATCATTCTTCACACCAATCCAAAAGTAACGCTCCTTGAGATTCATGTACATTTTATCCCCATTAGAATGCATAGAATAAGGAATACTATGAGCCTCCTAAAGAATAGCCGTCTCAACTCATCATCTTTAGTCACGTAGTAACAACCATGAAAGCACAGAATGCCATCCTGATGGAAATTATACTCTAAGCTCGTTCTTTGTTCAACATGTTGAATAATGGAAAGAAAAGAGCTATCAACGAGTTGTTTCGCCTTAATCTCCTCAACCAAAGTTGGTTTAAGTTGTAATTCTCCCATCAGACTACCATCATCAAACAAACTCAAGCTGGAAAATAAGGCTCTTAGCTAAGATATCGCCTTACTGCTCAAGGTGTCGGCCACCACATTAGCCTTACCCGTATGATACTCTATCTCAAAATCATATTCCTTTAGAAGATCCACCACATTAGCTTCTTTTTGAGTAAGAAGATACTTCAGACTCTTATGATCGATATAGATATAACATTTTTCTCTGTAGAGATAGTGTCTCCAGATCTTCAAAGCAAATACCACGACAGCTAACTCTAGATCATGAGTGGGATAGTTGAGCTCATGCGGCATTAACTGACATGACGCATAAGAAAAAACCTTCCCATCTTGCATTAAAACACATCCTAATCCCGAATGAGAAGCATCACTATAGACAGAAAAATCCTTCCCAAAATCAGGCTGAATCAACATTGGGCTTGAGTCAGAACCGTCTTCAGTTTCTCAAAGCTAGCTTGTTGATCTTTAGAACATATAAATGAAACATTTTCCTTAATAATTTCATCAGATAAGCTGCAATAATGGAGAATCCCTCAAAAAATAAAGGTAATAACCAGCTAAGCCTAAGAAACTACGGATCTCTGATATATTCTTGGGTTGCTTCCAGTTTAGAATATCCTCTAATTTACTTAGATCCACTCAGATATCCTCAGTAGAAATGATATGATCTAACAAAGTCACTTCGCTAAGCCAGAACTCACACTTGCTCAACTTGGCGTACAACTTGTGTTCCCTCAAAGTCTGTAGAACAATCCTCAAGTGCTCATCATATTCTACTTCAGTTCGAGAATACACTAGTATGTCGTCAATGAACACAACCATAAATTGGTTCATATATGGTCGAAATACCCTATTCATTAGATCCATAAAAATAGCAGGGGAATTAGTTAACCCGAATAGCATCACTAAAAAATCGTAATGCCCATATCGAGTACGGAAAGCATTCTTTGGAACATTAGAATCTTTCACCTTGATTTGGTAATAACCATACCTCAAGTCTATCTTTGAAAAGATAGAAGCCTCGAAACTATCAAATAGATCATCGATCCTAGAAAGAGGATATTTGTTTTTAACCTCAAGCTTATTCAATTTCTTATAATCAATACAGAGTCTCAATGTCCCATATTTCTTCTTGACAAAGAATTGGGCTCCTCATAGTGAAACACTAGGCCAAAAGAGTCCCTTATCCAACAACTCTTAGAGTTGGATTTTCAGTTCCTTAAGCTCCTTGGCGCTATACAGTAAGGAGCCATTGAAACCAAGGTGGAATCGGAATATACTTCAATCTCAAACTCAACTTCTCTATCTGGTGGCAATCCAAGAAATTCTTCAGGGAAAACATTGAGAAATCAACCTCTCAGCTACCAAACCAGACACAACATTCGTCAGGAATCGACGACGTTCCCCAATCATCAAAATCTTTTGGTTATTAGGAGTCTTTAGAATAGCTTTTTTAGTCTCACAATCGAGATTAACTCGATGCTTTTTGAACCAATCTATTCCAAGAATCAAGTCAAATTCTTCCAAAAGTAACTCCATCAAGTCAGCCACAAAGATTGTGAATCAAGTCAAATTCCAGAAAGATCTCCTCATGGATCTCTATAGGACACTATCTAAAAATACGATCTAACTCTATAGAATGACCTACAGGACTCTGAACGGTCACTGAACTTTTAGTGTTCTCAACCGAAATATTAAGGTCCCTAGAAATTGAATACGACACATAAGAATAGGTAGATTTATTATTAAATAATGCAAAGTAGAGAACTGAATGAATAGTAATAGTACCTAATATCACATCAGGTTCATTGCAATCATGTCAACGTCTAACAGCGTAAACTAACCCAGACTATCTGGACTCAGATCTGGCTGGACCGCTACTCTGAGAAGCTCGACCTCTAATAGTACTCTCTCCTAACTACAACCCCTATTGGAGTATGAATTGTACTCTAAGTACAAGTGGGGGTATGAGTTAGTGTCTGAACTATAGGAGCTAGCTCTAGACAATCCCTCAATATATAATCATCGAAACCACATCTAAAATAAGTACCCAACTTGATACCACAGGCCTGGCACTCGCACTACCTCTTTGAAAAGACTCACATGCCCCTCTTGTTGGGGTGTGCAGAAGAGTCAACAGAACCAGAAGGCCTCTTGAATCGATATCGGTCTTTATCTCTCCTATGTTCCATACCCACTCGCTCATCTCTTCAGCGATCTTGGCTATCTCAACTAAGACATCAAATTTCCTCTCCTTGTGGGTAGCAACTCGACTCCTGTCTCATACATGAGTCTATTCTCGAATCTCAAGCATCGATTCAATTTAGTGTTAACCAATCCAGTGGCATAGTGGCTCAATCTGATAAATTCAATCTCATAATCCATACAACATATCACCCTGCTCTAAATTCTGAAACTCCTTGCATCACTCCTACAAGTATATCTGTAATATTCCAAAATCAGGGTTAGTGACTAAAATGAAATTTTTGAAACTTTAAAGTATGATTATAAAAGATTATAAAATGTAGGGACTTATTTGTAAATATTTTTTAGGATTGTTAGTAATTATTAAATGAAGTAAAGGGTAAAATGGTCATTTGTCAAGGAAGATTTTTATTTTTCCTTATAAGATAAAAAAATCACGTGGGAAGAGGGAAAATGAAGTTCTAGAGTTCTCTTCATCTTTCTTCTTTCTCTCTGTCGTGAACCAAGGTTGCAAAGGTTAGTCCTCTTGTTAGTTAATTTTTTGTTAAATTCAAGGTTTGTTTATGATCATTGGATGATAATTAAGCTTAAAAAAGCTTAAATCATCTTAAAAACAAAGGATGGTGGAGTTATGAGAGATTAAAGATTAAGCTTTCAAATGAAATCTTGGAATAGAGTTCATTACTCAAATTGGAAGATAAATTTGACTTATCATCAACTTAATTAAGAGACATGAAGTGATAGAATTGAATTTAGAACATATTGAAAAATTGGTATGATTATTGATTTCCATATGGAGAAAGGAATTTTGAGATTTAAAGGGTGATAAAGGAGTAGAAATGAGTTTAAGTATGTATATGAGAGTTAAGAATACGGTAGAAGATGAAATATGAAGTGTTTAAGTAGAATTAAAGAGATTTTCAATCTAAAATGACATTTCTAGGCTATGTGCATCGATGCACATTCAATGTGTACCGATGGATCAAGGGTATTTTCCAGAAATTGTTCAGTTTGTATCGATGCACAGGAAGTGCATCGATGCACCCATTAAAAATGGAAAATCGAATGCAATTAGTGCATCGATGCATAAGGAGTGCATCAATGCACCCCCTTAAGATTAAAACATCGAAGGTGATTTGTGTATCGATGCATGGGTAGTGTATCGATACATATGTTGAAGGATGCATCGATACATTGTAGAATGTATCGATGCACTTCAATAGGAAATGGAATAAATCTTTCTTCCATTCTAAGAAATGATAGATTAAAGTATATCATTGGATACTGATAAGTATCAGTACATGATTATGTAGATATCGAGCATGAACAAGTTCCGGAACAATTATCAAGATAAGATTCGATCGAAAAGAGATGAAATCATAAAAGTGGATTGGAACGTAGTGAGGCCAAGGTGAGTGCATACTAGTTATTCGTAGTGTTTAATGGAAATAAGACTTGCGATGAGTCTATTTCCTAGAGTAATATGCATGAATTTATGAACATGATTATGTGGTTGTTATGATTATATGTTCTATATGTGATTATATGTATTATATTAATTGTATGTATGCATGACTAAAGATATTGATATGCTTTGTATATGCTATATGATCTGTGCAAAATATTATTATGTAATAATGGAAGAACATTAAATAAGTTATATGATAAAGACATAAAGAATGAAACGAACATGTGACATAAGCTATAAGTTAATGAACCATTGATATATATATATATGAACATAAGATAACCAAGTATAAGTAATATTATATGGTATAAGTGATTACACGAGAATGGTTAAGATACTCTATGAGGATAGTATAACTTTGAGGGCATAAACATAAGTAATGACACATAAGTTATATAAGGAAGATTTATATACTTAAAGGAGACTACGGGTTATGAGTTATAAAGTGAAGAATTACAAAACTTTATGAAAGAGTATTATAGAAGTCATGGAAATTGAACTAAATAAATGGATAAAACTAGTATATAGATGATTTATGTGAGTGAAAGGGGAAGTGAGATAAGATATGTATCAACTATGTATAGGAAAGAATGAGACTATTTGAACTTGTAGTATAAACTTTATAAAGGAAGACTTAGGTAAACTCAGTACATAATACAATTATAGAGCATTAATATACAAATTATATTAAAGAGTATATATGAGTGTATGAGTAAAGTTTATAGGTTAATGATAGGACATATAAGATTATATAAATGTATGATAATATGGAAAGTGAACTAAGATTAATGATGTTGAACCCTATGAGTAGAAATTATGTGATTATAAGTAACATGATTACACTATCACAAGATATGATACGTGACATGAGATATATGAAAGAGAAAGTATATGTTATGAAATACTATGTGACTATGTGATTATATGAAAAAGAATACAATTATATGTGAATCATATGAAAATATTCTACGCGTAAGTGAACCATGTGTCTATATGTATATGTGATATGTAATTTATACGACAGTGAGACTATGTGTATATGTGAATGTATGATAACGTAAAGATTAATGCCCATGTTGTATGACATGAGAGCTAGAGGTATAGTTGGCATGCCAAGAGTTAAGGATTTTACGCGGTCCTTCGGGACATATATGTAATTATGTGGAACATATATGTGGTACTTGGTACACTTATTTGGTCTATTGTATTATGTGTATGGTTCTTAAGGAGTGGTCCTTCGGGACATAGTGGTCCTTCGGGACAAATATACAGTGCCCCTAGTGGGAATTTATACGAGTTGTGGTGACAGCATTAGTGCACAACCTCTATAGACTCATATATCTATAGTTCTCACATGTGTACATGGGCTAATAAAGACATAATTGTGAAAACAATGTATGTAATATA
Source organism: Hibiscus syriacus (assembly GCF_006381635.1). NCBI lineage: Eukaryota > Viridiplantae > Streptophyta > Magnoliopsida > Malvales > Malvaceae > Hibiscus > Hibiscus syriacus. The sequence goes on from NW_024062770.1 coordinate 3,599,625, forward strand.
TGTATATGATGTGTGATATGAATTGTATGACATGATATATGGGTGATATGGTGATTGCATCTATTACAGGATATACCTGAATATATGTTGACGTATATATGAATGAGAGTAAATGACTTATATGATGATATAAGAATTGGTTATAAGATATAGAATATGAACGTAAAAGATCATGTAACAAGAAATAAGAGATATGAAGTATAATAGTATAAGAGTAAGAAAAATATAAATGATGACATGTATGTGCACAAGTATGTAATTGTTATATGGAAAAAGTATGTGAGTTGTATGATTTGATGGCATAAAATAGTCATGAATGATTAGTGGATATGAATTTCATTAGAGGTGTTTTTTTATGCCTCACTAAGTCATCGACTTAGCGTGTGAATGTTTCACACGCAGATTACAGAAAGTGAATATAGAAACTGAGAGGAGCAAGACAGGTCAGCATCTTTCTTACCAAGTTCAGATCAGAAAAAAAAAATTTATATGTATTTTATTCTTTTAGATGTAGTTGACATGTCATATAAATGATTTGAATTGTAAATGCTCTAATAAGTGTGAAAACTTTTATTTTGAAATAATAGTAAGTTTTCTTTAACAGGATCTTTCATTATTTTGAACAAGTAAAGGTTTAAAAGTTGATATGACACCTCAGACTCAGATACGGGTTGGATACGGGTTGGGGTGTTAATTAAATGGTATCAGAGCTAAGGTTTAGCTGATTCTAGGCTTAAATCGAAGTTAAATGAGATTTAAAATGTGTACATGTCAACACAAAGTCAATAATTTCTTATCTGATAAGTGTAAGGAGTATTCTGTCTTGCTAATAGAATAAGAATAGTATGATATAGTAGACATCTGATTGCAATAGTTTTAAAATGAAGTGAGAGGTAAATCTGATTGTGATAGTAATTCACCTGCCCTGGCCAGGAAGGATGAAGAGTGAACACATCAGGAAATGCCTCGTAATATCAAAGATTGATTTCAGAAGTTGAAATCATATTAAAATAGTGATAGAAGGTTTTCACAGGTTTGAATCAGAAAAGTGTTGTGAAGTATTCTTATTATTTCATGGATACGATAGAATATGGTAAACAAGTGTCACCATAAGCAAGATAAAAGATCTAATGATGTGGTTAGAATTTGTAGAAAAGTTCAAGAATAAGTGCATCAATGATAAGCGTATAAGATATAGAAAGCCAGAGTTTATGACTTGAAACAAATGAATAGTGATGTGTATAAGCAAAAGTGTAGATATGATAAGAGGTTGCATTTTAGATGGAAAGAGTTGGAGTTGGATAACTAGATTATGTGATGAAAACTGTATTGGAGTTGAAAGATTTTAAGATATTGACAGGTTAAAATAATCAAACAAAAAGTGGATATGGATACAGTTGTATAGTTGGATCTTAGTAATGTGAGATAGTGAAGGAAGTGGGAATTTGTATAGTTGTGTAAAGTTAAAGATTGATAAGAAGAGTTTAAGAATGAATACATCAGTGATCAGTTTATAAGACAAAGGAAGTCAAAATGTTGAGTTTGAACAGCAGAAATTACATGATATATGAGAATAGAGGTGAATTTGATAAGTTAAGCAAATTAATTTTGAAATAATTTTGATTGGAAATTAGGTATATGATTGGTTGATTAGGACCTTTGCCCTAGATTGAACAGTTGTTATTGACTAACTTTCAGAGTAAAGGAGATAGAGTTATAAGATTGGAAGAAAATATAAAGTTGAGTTAATCAATTGTGATGTAGATCTATATATAGTTATGTATTCTGATCAGATAACTTTGATGTAGATAAGGAGATAAGTAATTGTATGGAGCTTTAAGGAAGGAAAATACAAGTATAAGAGATGGTAAAGATTGAAGTTTGTATAAATGAAATTAATTATCGAAGTTATGAAAAGGTGATAAAGATCGGTAATCAGAGATGAGTATAAGTGATAGGAAAATAGTAGGTGAACATGAAAGGAAATATATGATTTATGTATAAACAAATTTTGATTTTGAATGAATAAAGGAATAATAGAATAAGGAAATGAAAAGGATTGAGTTTAATGGATCAGATATGATAAAAAGTTATATGGAAGTGTATATGATAAGTTTAATATAGAAGTAAAAGAAGTGTGTAAGGTGATGTGAAAAGATTGCTTAATTTCGTAAAGTGTATGTTTAATCATATTTAAAGAAGATTTAAGGTTGAGTTCTTGGTCAAATCATGATGGAAATAGAGTTTGGTTATTGTTATAAGGTAATTAGAGATGGATTTATGTCTACGTGATGAGTGACATTATATGGAATTTTAGAAAGGTTAGAGGAAAATACAGAATCGAATGAGAGAAAGACATGAATGGATTGAGGTTACTGGTTACTGTGTATATGATAGTGACGTAAATGAATGTATAAAGGAAAAAAAGTTGAAAACTAAAGGAAGGAAAGGTTAAGTAAAGGAGGCAACATGAGAACATTAGAAGGTATGTTCTTATTGGTATGTAAAATTAAAATTCAAGAACGAATTTTTTTAAAAGGAGGGGAGATTTGTAATATCCCAAAATTAGGGTTAGTGACTAAAATGAAATTTTTAAAACTTTGAAGTATGATTACAAAAGATTATAAAAACGCAGAGACTTATTTATAAATATTTTTGAGGGATTGTTAGTAATTATTAAATAAAGTAAAGGGTAAAATGGTCATTTGTCAATGAAGATTTGTATTTTCCCTTATAAGATAAGGAAACCACGTGGGAAGAGGGAAAAGGAAGTTCCAGAGTTCTCTTCATCTTTCTTCTTTCTCTCCATCGTGAACCAAGGTTGCAAAGGTAAGTCCTCTTGTTAGTTAATTTCTTATAGATTTCAAGGTTTGTTTATGATCATTAGATGATAATTAAGCTTAAAGAAAGCTTAAATCATCTTAAAAGCAAAGGATAGTGGAGTTAGGAGAGATTAAAGATTAAGAGTTTTCAAAAGAAATCTTGGAATAGAGTTCATTACTCGAATTGGAAGATAAATTTGACTTGTCATCAACTTAATTAAGAGACATGAAGTGATAGAATTGAATTTATCACATATTGAAAAATTGGTATGATTATTGATTTCCATTTGGAGAAAGGAATTTTGAGATTTAAAGGGTGATAAAGGAGTATAAATGAGTTTAAGTATGTATATGAGAGTTAAGAATATGGTAGAAGATGAAATATGAAGTGTTTAAGTAGAATTGAAGAGATTTTCGTGCTAAAATGACATTTCTGGGCTATGTGCATCGATGCACATTCAATGTGCACCGATGCATCAAGGGTATTTCCAGAAATTATTCAATTTGTATAGATGCATAGGAAATGCATCCATGCACTCATTAAAAATGGAAACATCGAATGCAATTAGTGCATCGATGCATAAGGAGTGCATCAATGCACCCCCTTAAGATTAAAACATCGAAGGTGATTTGTGTATCGATGCATGGGTAGTGTATCGATGCACATGTTAATGAATGCATCGATACACTGTAGAATGTATCGATGCACTTCAATGGGAAATGGAATAAATCATTCTTCCATTCTAAGAAATGATAGATTAAAGTATATCAATTGGATACTGATAAGTATCAGTACATGATTATGTAAATATCGAGCACGAACAAGTTTCGGAACAATTATCAAGATAAGATTCAATCGAAAGAGGGGAAACCATAAAAATGGATTGGAATGTAGTGAGGACAAGGTGACTGCATACTAGTGACCCGTAGTGTTTAATGGAAATAAGACTTGCGATAAGTCTATTTCCTAGAGTAATATGCATGAATTCATGAACATGATTATGTGGTTGTTATGATTATATGTGCTATATGTGATTATATGTATAACATTAATTGTATGTATACATGACTAAAGATATTGATATGCTTTGTATATGATATATGATTTGTGCAAAACATTATTATGTAATAATGGAAAAGCATGAAATAAGTTATATGATAAAGACATAAAGAATAAAATGAACATGTGACATAAGCTATAAGTTAATGAACCATTGATATATGTGTGTGTGTGTTTGTGTGTGTGTGTGAACATAAGATAACCAAGTATAAGTAATATTATATGGTATAAGTGATTACACGAGAATGGTTAAGAGACTCTTAGTATAACTTTGAGGGCATAAACATAAGTAATGGCACATAAGTTATATAGGGAAGATTTATATACTTAAAGGAGACTATTGGTTATGAGTTATAAAGTGAAGAATTAAAAACTTTATAAAAGAGTATTATAGAAGTCATGGAAATTGAACTAAATAAATGGATAAAACTAGTATATAGATTATTTATGTGAGTGAAAGGGGAAGTGACATAAGATATGTATAAACTATGTATAGGATAGAATGAGACTATTTGAACTTGTAGTATAAACTTTATAAAGGAAGACTTAGGTAAACTCAGTATATGATTCAATTATAGAGCATTATTATACAAATTATATTAAATAATATATATGAGTATATGAGTAAGTTTATAGGTTAATGATAGGACATATAAGATTATATAAATGTATGATAATATGGAAAGTGAACTAAGTTTAATGATGTTGAACCCTATGAGTAGAAATTATGTGATTATAAGTAACATGATTATACGATCACAAGATATGATATGTAACATGAGATATATGAAAGAGAAAGTATATGTTATATGAAATACTATATGACTATGTGATTATATGAAAAAGAATACAATTATATGTGAATCATATGAAAATGTTCTACGCGTAAGTGAACCATGTGTCTATATGGATATGTAATATGTGATTTATACGACAATGAGACTATATGTATATGTGAATGTATGATAACGTAAAGATTAATGCCCATGTTGTGTGACATGAGAGCTAGAGGTATAGTTGGCATGCCAAGAGTCGAGGGCCCTACATGGTCATTCGAGACATATATGTAATTCTGTGGAACATATATATGGTACTTCGGTACACTTATTTGGTCCATTGTATTATGTGTATGGTTCTTAAGGAGTGGTTCTTTTGGACATAGTGGTCCTTCGGGACAAATATACAGTGCCCCTAGTGGGAATTTATACGAGCTGTGGTGACAGCATTAGTGCACAACCTCTATAGACTCACATATCTATAGTTCTCACATGTGTACATGGGCTAATAAAGAGATAATTGTGAAAATAATGTATGTAATATATGTATATGATGTGTGATATGAATTGTATGACATGATATATGTGTGATATAGGTGATTGCAGCTGTTACAAGATATACCTGAATATATGTTGACGTATATGTGAATGAGTATAATTGACTTATATGATGATATAAGAATTGGTTATAAGATATAGAATATGAACGTAAAAGATCATATAACAAGAAATAAGAGATATGAAGTATAATAGTATAAGAGTAAGAAAAATATAAATGATGACATGTATGTGCACAAGTATGTAATTTTTATATGGAAAAAGTATGTGAGTTGTATGATTTGATGGCATAAAACAGTCATGCATAATTAGTGGATATGAATTTCATTAGAGGTGTTTTTTTTATGCCTCACTAAGTCATCGACTTAGCGTGTGAATGTTTCACACGCAGGTTACAGAAAGTGAATATAGAAGCTGAGAGGAGCAAGACAGGTCAGCATCTTTCTTACCAAGTTCATATCAGAAAAGAAATGTTTTATATGTATTTTATTCTTTTAGATGTAGTTGGCATGTCATATAAACGATTTGAATTGTAAATGCTCTTATAAGTGTAAAAACGTTTATTTTGGAATAATAGTAAGTTTTCTTTAACAGGGACTTTTCATTATTTTGAACAAGTAAAGGTTTAAAAGTTAATATATACGGGTGTTACAATATCTCTCTAATATAGCACTCTGAAAATGTGCCATAAAAAGATCCCAAGTCAATTGATTCCCCATAATACTACCAGAAATATATTGCCACCATCTAAAACACTTTTTCTTTAACATAGTTAGGGCCCCCTTTAACTTCTGCTCAGGCCTCATATCTATCTCATCCATAATACTCTCTGTAACATCTAACCAATACTCAGCGTCAATCGGTGGTCCTCTAATAATGACCTCTAACGGAACTACTCCAACAACTACTAAAGACTTTGAAATCTCGAAAGTAAACATATTATCAAGGACTCTAGCAACTCTTCGGAACATACGAAAGATAACTCTATTAATGGCATCCTCATCTTTGTCATTGTCCTCATCCTCGGTGACGGAAGGTTCTGTCGCATTTGTAACCGGATAATCACGAGAAATAGACAGATATGCATGCATAACAGTAGGATCATGAGGTGACATCGGATCATCTATCATAACAGAAGATCGAGTCACTTACCCTCAACCATGACTACGGCCTGACCTACGACCTCTAGAAGCACTCATCGAATAAATCTACAAGACTCTACAGAAAAAATTTGAACCTAAGATAGACTAGCATCAGGAATCTCGATTATATTTAAAACTCATAAAATAAGGTGACACAATTTTTGAAACTATAAAAAATATCTCGAAAATCCATATTTTAGGACTCATCCACAGTCTGAGTGTTTAATATCGATGGCTCTGATACCACTAAGTGTAATTCCCTAGACCCAGCCTGGACGTTTTGACCAAATTTAGGTGGTTACATATCGTATTCAAAAATTCTTTTCATATTTAAAACAACATTAAAATTCATATAATAGTATAATATGAAATTAGCCTAAAAAGATTCATACGATAAACATATATATATACACATATATATTAAACCATATAAAACATATACATAACAAAATACTGGTAATATAGATATACCAAGATATAGCAAAAACATGTGTCACCAAAGTATAACTAAAGGCATATAAAGATATACAGTGGTAAAAAAATAGGAGTAGTCGATCCTCCGATGCCAAGTCTACTAATATACGGTTTGTTACTATCTGAAAAGGTTAAAATTTACAATATGAGCTATAAAGCCCAGTATGCTCCTTACGGTGTAAAAAACATACAGATAAAATACTCCAGTAAAAATCAATTCATCAAGCATATTTTAAAAATATGAACACTACCCCTATTCAAACACCATAATGTATAGGTTTCACATAACCATACACCCACATGTACACCCCGATAAGGGTTTTATACATATATCATAAGGACCTGCAGTAAGGACTTATCATGTGCACAAAGTAGAGGAGCCAACGGTAAGGTATTACAAGTCATAGACTAGGCCTGATATTCTTCATCCAATAATACCCCCAATGATAGTGATAAACATGCAATTATTCGAGTGAAAACGATAGTTTAATCCATTAAAATGTGAAAATAATTCATACTCATAAACCAGATACATAAATACAGTAACCAGAGATTATATAAAAATTTACAGTAAATTAGGTATCAGATAAACAATATTCAGAAAATTAGGTATTGTGTCGTAAAAATATTCAGTATCATTAGAAATCTAAAACAGTTCAGATAAATAGTTTAAAATAGTAATGTAACACCATCATGAAACACATGTGTACCGATCTGAGTAGTCTTATAAGGAAGCCTACTACTGAGTCTACCGATCACAATCAGCGGCAGGGTTAGATCCTATGAATCATAAAATCTATATCGGAATCCTAATATGAATAATAATAATCACTATTTAAACAATTTACAGAAACCTACGAGTAACTCTCGAAGGACGTGGATCGTGCAGATCTGAAGGACGCGAAGCACTGGATCTAAACGACCCTCGGTTGAATGAGACATGAGTACCGTCATAAAAATATATACTCGAATCAATTTCATAATCAAATCTCAAATAAATAAGAAAAAATGCTAAAAAAACTAAGCATTTTTAGATTAACGGGATTGATTCAGGGCTTTCGAATCAGAATTTGACAAAACGGAATGCAAAATCGAACTCATGACGTTGAGAAACGTCGAGATGAAAGGGTTTAGAAAAAGGTCTACGGTGATCAACGGTCAAATGGTTAACGACAGGTCAAAGGTCAACAGCTGATCGATTTGGTTCGAGTTGGAGCAAGTCGGGTCAGATCGGGTAGGCGAAGTGGTTCGGACAGTTTTTAGAAGCCTACCAGGTGGTGGACCTTCCCCATGCGTAGCGGCGATGCGTGAGGGTGCATGTGGGGTCTTCGGAGGTCGAAAAAATAGAGAAAAAAGTTCATATATGCTTTTTAAGGGGTTTTGAGACACTTACCAAGCTTAGTTCACAGCGGTGAACAACTCAGAGCTTGATTTCGCAACGTCGGAAACTTGATCTTCCTCACCCCCTCACACGTCAACAGCAGCGGAGGCAAGATGAACACCGGTGGACTCGAGATGACACGAGGAACACGATGGTGCGAGAGATGTCAAAAATTGAACAAAGGTCGACGATGAAACGTCGATTAAAGACTTCCTACTAAAAGAGGAAATGTTGAAAAGAGAGAATATGGTTTCCAAATGAAGAAACTTTCTAGATTTGGGGGTTATATATTCCTTAAAAAAGGTAAAATTATCCCATAGGTCCTCTAATTTTAGTTACTTTCTGAATTTGGATCTAAATTTAATCAAAATTTCACTATGGTTTCTGAATTTAATTAAAATTTCAATTTAATCATCGGAATAAAATTTTAAGAAAATTTTAGGCCCTAATTTGGAGTGTGACATTAGCCTCATAATATTTTAAGTATACATTTTCATTTAGGGTTTATGTTAACCATGCTTAAAAAATTCATTTATTCATGTGACATAACACATAACACATGAAACATTACCATCTGCATATAAACCAGGGATATGCATAATTCTATTGAAAACAATTAATTATACATATGACTTTTATGTCTTTTCACATTTTTCACACAAGATCGTACCAAAAATATAATTTTATGTTAACTATTTTATTTGATCTATTAATCGATTAATCTAGATCGAATATTATAGAGGTAAGGGTGATCATCTCAACATGATTTACTCCAGTCACAAAAATCAAAATTTTTTGAATCTCTAACCTTACTTAAGAATCTAGTTTCTCATCCGACTAGACAAACTGATAATTGATACTAGATTTTAAATTTTGAATTGAATTTATATATTTTCACTGTTTTTATTATTTTAAATATTTTTAATTTATATTTTCATTAATTATTTCAAAGAAAATTATAAAAATTATTAAAAATTCAGAATTGCTATGATTTGGTAAAATTTTAATTTATCGTTTTTTTATCATTTTAAGTATTTTTATTTTTGTAATTTGATTTATAATGATTTTAGTATTATTATTGAATTCATTTTTTAAAATTATATTAGTTATTTATTTTTATAAATTTAAGCGTTGAATGGATAAAATATATGAATATGAAGAATTGAAAAATGATTTTATCTTTTTATAATTTTCACTTCAACAACTAACAATAATATTAGATAAACGTTAATAGTGAAGGAAGAATTTGAAATCAGTAATAATATAAAGATTCAATATCAAATTTAAAATTACAAAATACAACATGAACTCTCTCATATTTAGATGGATTATTTTTATTTGCCATAAATCAAAGAATTAACGCTACTTGAAATGTGTCTAGGTAGGGGGCCTAGCCAATTTCTTATTTGGAGAAAGCTCTTTGTTGTGTTAATGCTCCATTACTAGATGGATGAATTAAGGAGTGTAAACCCAACTTGAAAGAGAAAAAAGTAATCCAATCCACTAGTGAAACTCGTTAATCAACTGAATCAGGACTTTTTTTTTCTTTTATACAATAGGCAGAATACCTAAACTGTTCCCACCCATAAAATAAATAAATGATCACATGCTTTTACATATTATTTTGATAATTAAACTCAATCGAGTGACACTCATCTACAACGGGGTAGAAACAATCTATATTATTTGTGATGATGGAAAAGGTTATTTTTCTTTTTGTAGATATTTATCCTCAAAGCCCGTCTTTATGACCATGACCCTGTATTTACACATGTGAAATAAGGTAATCGTTTAGGTTTCTTTGGATTTTTCAGGTCAAATCAAATCGTATACAGGATGTGTTAGGTTAATTTGATGGTTCAACTCGAATCAAATCGGGTCCGAATCAAATCATATCGGGTTATTTTTAGGTTGATTTGATATCAGATTCAGTTCGGATTCAGATCAGGTTAATTTAAGTTTAGATCGATTTCAGTTCAAATTAAAACGGTTCAGGTCTGAATCGATTAAATATCAGGTTAATTCAGGTTTGGATAGACTTCAAGTTGGATCTCGTTCAGATCAGGTCACATCATTGACAACTAAAATTCAAGTCGGGTCATTTTTTGGTTAACTATTTTTCTCCTTTCATGAACAACGAATTTTAATTTGTAATTGTGTATGATTTGGAGTAAATTACAAAAAATATAAATAATTATGGGTCAATTTTAATAAAAATATAATTTTAAGGACTAAATTGAACAAACTTGAAATTACAAATTAAAATTAAAAATATTAAACAACACATATGGATGAGAGATCAAATCAAAATAATTATAAAATGTTAAGTTGAAATTGATAAAAATGGACAAAATTGGATTCATTTAAAAAGTTGTTGAACAAAACTTTATAGGGTTTGGAGATTATGATATAATTTATAGAGTTTGAAATTAAGTTTATTATGTAATTTATTGGGTTTAAAGTACATTATAAAAATAAAAATAAGTATCGGCCAATTTCATATACAAATATTTAAGGACTAAGTTGAATAAATATGAAATTACAAGTTAAGATTTAAATAAATTAAACAACACATAGGGATCAAATAGAAATAATTGTAAAATGTGAAGCTGAAATAATATAAAAATGGACTGAACTGCATTCATTTCAAAAGTTAAGGAATAAAAGTATAAAATTTTAGATATTGTAATATAATTTTAAGGACTAAATTGATTAAACATGAAATTACAAACTATAATTTAAATAAATTAAACAACATGCAAAGATCAAATTAAAAAAATATATAATAAATATATTATATATTATATATAATATATGTACGATGAATAAATTAAACAACATGCAAAGATCAAATTAAAACATTTAAAAATCATAATTTAATTTTTTGAAAAATAAAAATAAAAATAAAAAATATAATTTATATAAAGTATGACATTCATGTATACTTGTGAATATATATATATATATATATAAACAACTTGGCAACTTGTTCACATGGATTTTCTACTTGGCAATCCTTAAAAATCACGACACTAATAATGAGTAAAAGCAAGGCCCCATCCCATTTTTCCTCTCCCAAATTCGACAACATAGAATAATGGAGAATTTTTTAAATTTTTTAATTTCAAAAGTATATTAGGTTATGAATAAGTTTTATGAAATTTTTTGTATATGAATTCTAATATATAAAAATGAACTCTATTATATATATATATATATATATATATATATATATATATATATATATATATGGATTTTATTTAATGGACATATAATTATCTATTTGGTCTTACTTATGATGTGGATTACTATATTTATATTGAGTTTACTATATTCAATGAACATATCTTTGTTATGTTATTTAGATTTTTAATCTCAAAGAAAATTCATCTTACAAATATATATATATATATATATATATATATATATATTAAAGTTTTAAGTTAAATTATATTTAAATTATTAATCAATTATTATATAAAAATAAATTAAATTTATAAATATTCAACTTAATTTTATATAATCTAATAAAATCATGTTTAATAAATAAATTATTTAACAAAATTAATTTAATGATTATAATTTAAATTATAATATAAAGATTATAAATAATATAGAAATTAAATTTAATACTTTAATTATTATAACTAACTATTTGTTTTAACTTTTAAAAAATAATCATATTAATTATCATAGTTTATTATAAATTTAAAACCACACAACTTCATCGATTATAACTTAAACTCAAGTAAATATCATATTAGTTCAATAACAAATCAGATCATTTATAGGTTGAGTCAATTATTATTCAGGTTCATAACAGGTAAAGTTGATAACAAATTGGGTAATGCCAATTATTTACTAGGTTAATCTTGGATTCAGGTTCATTTAGTCGGATGTAGTGTAGGTTTGGTATCATATTATCCGTTCAATTCGAGCTCAGGTCGTTCTTGGATTGGGTGCAGGTTGGGTTCAGATCCACAATTTTCGAGTTCAATTCGGATTTAGATCAACACCAATTTGGACTCGAATTGATTTCGAATCATCACTACCTCAAGTCACAAACAATTGAGTCAAGTCGATTTTACGGTTCTGTTCAACTTTTTACTTTCCTGCACAAGATGTGAGCTTCACCAAGAAAGTGACTCATTTATCTGATTCTTGCATGTTATTGTCTTGTGCATATACACAAACTGATGAGTGGGGCCAGGGGGAGTTAAACTGTGAAGTGTCTAGGGAAATTCCTACCTCTACAGTAGTCGGCAAAGTATTAAACAACAAGGAAAGTTTTGGAATCCCATTCTTTAACGTTAGCATGAGATATCACTAAGGACATAGTGCCACTATATATTCCAACTCTTTCCCATCCACTACTTTGCTTTCTTTTTTTCATAGTTTGCTCGCCTTTTCACTCTACAAAGTACATCAAAACTGGAACACAAAGTTTATGAATATGTAGTTCAGTTTCATTGTCACCGTAGCTATTGAAACAAAGTTACCTGACCAATACGTGCCCATATTTGAGGCACCACCTAAAGTGAGGGAATCGAGTATGTATTCTCATCGGTCCATCGAGACGCTGATTGTAGTGTTGGCCATGATAACTGTCCTAGGTGATGTTCCAGGGATCATTGCTCGAGTGTGTGGTGGAAGGCATTTTGGTGGAAATGGGGAAAATGATATCGAAGGATGGATAGAAGGGAAGTGTAGAAGTTGCATCGATGGTGGAGTCCCTCCGGCAGTTCAAGCTTCCAAAGAGGGACCAAATCCCACAACAGAGGAGGTAAAGAAATGAAGATTCGTGCATATATAATTGATACAAATGTAAGTGTGATAATTGATTAGTTCAAATTGTAGTTGTGGGGATGCTGTTAATGAGAAGATTATTATCTTTTTGAATAGTCTGGATGATTAAAAGTAACACCCACAAACCGATGCAAGAGACCCAATCCGATAAGAGGTGTCACATTAGGGCCACCGGAGCAACCCACGGTAAAAACCCTAGAAAAATTTAAAATTTCTGTTAAAACGTGTAAAATCATAAAACAAATTATACTTAAAATAAAAGTTCAAAAACCATTCATATTCTACAAACAGAATTAAAATCATACACGTTTCGGAGTTGGATATGAAAACATAATACCACCTACATGCCCCCTAAACACATGCACCATACTCCGCACGAACGCCGGTGGAACTCCTTTACTGATGTCAATAGCTGCACGGGTTTGATTCTTATAACCTGAAATGGTGAGTAAAAGAGTGAGCTTTGGGAAGCTCAGTAATACAGAACTACCAAGTGATGCTGAAGGACATGTTGATAAAAGGAACACCATAAATTTTCCTTATTAACTTAGTTGTCTACATGTTTTCGAAATGAGCTGAGGTTTCACTGATATTTCATCGAGTAAAAGTTATGAAGATTTCGGCTCATAGGAAACATTCAGAGTACCAGGTTTTCAGAAGATCTGAATGGGATGCCTGGTGTGTTCTAACCAAAACTAGTGTAAAGGTACAAATCTCTTTTTTTTTTAAATAGTAACAGTTTAAAACATATTTTTAAAATCATAGTAGAACCCTCCAACCGATCACCTTTATACAGTTCCCCCATAACTGCATCCATAAGGACTTACCCTAAGCACATGACAAATGAGCCACCCTAAGGGAATGTCTTGCGGCCTTTGGGCCTACCCAAGGGTCTCATTAGGTCTGTAAGGATTTACCAGCTTGATCAGAATTAAACCTCCATACTGTAGAATCCTACCCATATAGTATCCAGTATAAATCAGATTTTACTGTAAATTGTAATATTAGGATTGTGATCCAGTAAAATCTTGTAAGAGTGATAATTAAATAAATCACATAACTGCCCTCCACCCATACACCATATGTAGTCCCATAATTAACCCAATGGAGTGCCTTGGGGCTTGAGAGCCTACCCAAAGGTCACCTTAGGTCTGTAAGGAATTACCAGCTTGATCAAAGATGAACCTCTATACTCCAACCTACCCAGATAATGTCCCAAAAAAACATTTCAATTAGTAGATTCCTAGATCCATAAATCAGGAACAATCATATTTTCCAGTGAAAACAGAAAACCATATAACAGATTTCAAGTAACCATAGTTCATAAACCAGTAGATTTCATGATCCATATATCAAGAACTATTATATTTTCCAGTAAAAACAGCTAACCAAAGAACATATACCATGTAGCCATAGTTCATAAGCCAAAAATCAGTGATTTTAGAAAATCACATTTAAAACGGGTATTTCACACAAACAGGGGGATTTTATAAGGAACGCACTAGAGGATCCAGATATTCTTCAGAGCTACTTGGTAATCAGAAAGGTATTCATAATCTTGTGCATCAGAGTTACTTAATATCTCAAGTATGACATGAATGATTCCATTATTCAAACAAATAGGGGTATTTCAGACATTTTGGTTTCTGGATAATTCTTAATAATTTAACTCAATAAGGATAGAGTAATGATTTGTGGTATTCTAGATTATACATTGAATCATCAGGATTTCAAGTTCGATCGAACTACATATCCTAATATTGCGATAACAATTCATATACTACAAACATAATTAAAATCATACACGTTTTGGACTTGGATATGAAAACAGAATACCACCTACAAGCCCCCTAAACACATGCACCATACTCCGCATGAACGCCGGTGGAACTCCTTTACTGATGTCCATAGCTGCATTGGTTTGATTCTTTTAACCTAAAATGGTGAGTAAAAGAGTGAGCTTTGGGAAGCTCAATAATACACAACTACCAAGTGATGCTGAAGGGCATGCAGATAAAAGGAACACCATAAATTTTCCTTATTAACTTAGTTGTCTACATGTTTCCGAAATGAGCTGAAGTTTCACTGATATTTCATCGAGTAAAAGCTATGAAGATTTCGGCTCATAGGAAACATTCAGAGTACCAGGTTTTCATGAGATCAGAATGGGATGTCTGGTGTGTTCTAAACAAAACTAGTGTAAAGGTACAAAACTCTTTTTTTAAAAACAATAACAGTTTAAAACATATTTTTAAAATCATAGTAGAACCCTCCAACCGATCACCTTTATGCAGTTCCCCCATAACTGCATCCATAAAGACTTACCCTAAGCACATAACAAAGGAGCCACCCTAAGGGAATGCCTTGTGGCCTATGGGCCTACCCAAGAGTCTCCTTAGGTCTGTAAGGGTTTACCAGCTTGATCAGAGTTAAACCTCCATACTTTAGAATCCTACCCATATAATATCCAGATAAATCAGATTTTATAGTAAACTGTAATATTAGGATCGTAATCCAGTAAAATCTCGTAAGAGTGATAATTAAACAAATCACATAACTACCCTCCACCTGTGCACCATATGTAGTCCCATAATTAACCCAATGGAGTGCCTTGGGGCTTAAGAGCCTACCCAAAGGTCACCTTAAGTCTATAAGGATTTACCAGCTTGATCAAAGCTGAACCTCCATACTCTAACCTACCCAGATAATGTCCCAATAAAACATTTCAATTAGTAGATTTCTTTATCCATAAATCAGGAACATTCATATTTTCCAGTGGAAACAGAAAACCATATAACACATTTCAAGTAACCATAGTTCATAAACAAGTAGATTTCATGATCCATATATCAAGAACTATTATATTTTCCAGTGAAAACAAGTAACCAAAGAACATATACCATGTAGCCATAGTTCATAAGCCAGAAATTAGTGATTTTAGAAAATCACATTTAAAACGGGTATTTCAAACAAACAGGGGTATTTCATAAGGAACACACTAGAGGATCCAGATATTCTTCAGAGCTACTTGGTAATCAGGAAGGTATTCATAATCTTGTGCATCAGAGTTACTTAATATCTCAAGTATGACATGAATGATTCCATTAATCAAACAAGCAGAGGTATTTCAGACATTTTGGTTTCTGGAAAATTCTTAATTATTTAACTCAATAAGGATAGAGTAATGATTTGTGGTGTTCTAGATTATACTTTGAATCATCAAGATTTTAAGTCAGATCGAACTATATATCCTAATATTGCGATACTTATCAATCATTCGGATCGAAATACTTCACTATTATTCACTTCTTATTATTGACTGCACCAACTGATCTGATCAATATCAAAATCATCCTTAACCAGTTCTTGAAGAGACGAATATGTATTATGTTGGTATTTATTTCATTTTCATGTTGTAATAGTATCCCATAATAACTGACTACCTGGGTATGCTCCAAACGTTTAGATGCAGTACATCATTTAGGTTCATCGATGTTCTCATAGTCTATCCAACGACATTCACTTAATCCCAGTCTTAAAGGTAATTAGGTCATCTCGGTATTCAGGGTTATTTTAGTTATTTTGGGGTCCAGGCACATTAGTTATTTCAAAACTTGGGAATAATCTATCATTTTAATACTTTAGTGATGTGTCGTACTTTCAGTAATGTAATCTTCAAATGATTATTCAAAAATAAAGGGATCATTGTATTAAGAATTTTCAAATGTAGAAGTTTATTTTTGGGGTTTTTCAAATGGATCAAGAATTTAATCGGTGATTCCAAGATTCAAGCGAATCAAAATTTGAGTTCTCAGGACATCTCCAATATCATAGCCATCTATATTCTTTTTTACATATTATACGTATTGTCATCATTCCAATCAATTATGTCAGTGGAATTACTTCCGATAAATTAGGCTTCAAAGTATTCTAGTTCCTTTAGAGTTTAGGGTATTTTGTTCATTTGATCATTAGAGGTTTTTATAGTTATTTCATAGCTCGAAGATATTTTAGTATTTTAAATCAATCCAAACATATGAACCTTTTTCTGATAATTAGTCAAGTATGTTCTTTTTGGGTTATTTCTCACCATCAGGGGAAGTCTGTCTTTTACAGTATAATGGCATTTTTGTAATTTTACCCCATAGGGTTATTTTTGGTAATTTCTTATCCAAATATTCTCGGTAATTAACCTTTAAGAAATTTATCAAAATTTACGGATCTTGAAGTCAATTCATTTATTAATGAATCATTTAACTTGTAATTATTTTCGATCGATCTTCCAGTTTTTTATGTGAGTCATCTGAGTCTTATACAGTTTATTATCTTTTAACTGAAATTATGTTCGAGGCAAAAAATAATTAATTTTACCCAAAGGACCAAACATTTCATCGATGCAGTTACTGATTATCAACAAGTTCCGGAAAGCACACAAAAGGTAGTAAAGTATTACATTGATCCTCGTTCTCCACCGATTGAACATTTAAACTCCATTCGATCACTCTATAACTTGAATTCAACGTCTAATAATTCCTCGAATACATAGCAACCCAATTTATGTCAGAAATTGAACTTAATTGAGAAATCAAATTGAATCCGAAGGTAAAACACTGAAAAACAACTTATCGAGTTTGAATTTGGCAAAACAGACTTATGATTCGAACTCAGGACGTCAAAAAACATAAAATAGAACTTTTCAAAAAAAATTACTTTTCGCTCAAAGTCAACGCTCGATTCAGACTCGTTTGTTTGGACTAGTTCCAAAAGCATCCCGGACCGGTGGAGGAGCCCCACGTGCACTGTCGGTGCGTGGCGGCGTGTGCAACGATGACAAAGGTCATTTTGGATGGTCGATTTACTCCTAGCTCACTTACACACTTAAATTAGCCATTGTCAAACCAAAATCACAGCAACATTACACTAAAGTCACCTAAAATCATTCAGAACTTACCCCCAATGGTGCCGATGGTGTCACGATGGAAGGGCAATAGTCCTTGCCGGGTTTTCGTCGCACAATGTCGGAGAAGCCAATAGTAGTGGTGGTGCGCTGCATCATCGACGGAATCAACTAGAAAGTGGAGAATTCATGGCGGTTGCAAGGTTTATCCTTGATTCGATTGAACATCAATTCACGACGAATGAAAATGGTTCATGACTTGGAACCAAGCGAGTTTTGGTCGCCAGATAACGACGGATTGGATGCGGGCAGCGGTGTATAACACCGCTGATCGGAGCCTGAGCGACGGTAGAGGGGTGACGGGGAGATTTTTGTATAATTTGGGGATTTCCCATTTTAGGGATTTGGTTCTAATCTAAATAACAAATATGGGAAGGGTTTATTTTTCTCTTACCATAAAAAATGGTAAAATTCAGGGTTAAGTACCTGAACTTCCCATAAGTTCCAAAATAGAGTTGTAACTTTTAAAAATTTACAATTTGGTTCTCAATTTTTCCCTGTTATGACTTTAATTTGATACTTTAAATTAATAAAATCTAGGCCCTAAATTGGGGTGTGAAAATTCTCCTCCCCTAAAAAGAATTTCGCCTTAGAAATTCACTCAAGTCACAGAAATGTATAAGCGAATGTTTCATCAATTCTTCAATATCTTCAGGTAGCTTTTACAAAAGTACGAGTCATCTACTAATCTTTAACCAACTGAATGTACATTCTCATCAAAACTATCCCCCATTCCAATAAAAGAATTTGAACATAATTATCGTGTTGGAATCAATTCGACCTTGGCTATGATGTTAGGTTTATAGAGCGGCAATATATCCCAGTTTCATTTATGGAGTCAGGTCAGAATTTCTTGGATTAAAAACTCTCACATTACTCGTGAGACACTTTACATAATTTGGAAAACGTTATTGCATTCCTTTATGTATAGGTCAAGCCTTAACGGATAGAAAACTTAGGTTAGCTCGTTATAAAGAGGGACTCGACCTTGGAGTTTCGGCTTATAGAAGTACGGTTATAGTCTTGAGGCATTTACTGACCAGACATCCTATGAAATTCGACCTGCTGATCTACCAAGAAAACTCAACTCAATCTAAGCTATGATACCAGTAAATGTAGCACCCACAGACCGATATGAGTGACCTGATCAGATCCGAGGTGTCACATTAGGGCCACCGGAGCGACCCACAGTAAAAATCCCGAAAAAATTTAAAATTTATATTAAAACATGTAAAATCATAAAACAAATTATACTTAAAATACAATGTCAGAAAACAATTCATTTACTACAAACAGAATTAAAATCATACACGTTTCGGACTCGGATTTAAAAATAGAATATCACCTACATGCCCCCTAAACACATGCACCGTACTCCACAGGAACGCTGGTGGAACTCCTTTATTGATGTCGATAACTACACTGGTTTGATTCTTTTAACCTGAAATGGTGAGAAAAAGAATGATCTTTGGGAAGTTCAATAATACAGAACTACTAGGTGATGTTGAAGGACATGCAGATAAAAAGAACATCATAAATTTTCCTTATTGACTCAATCGTCTACAGGTTTTCATAATGAGCTCAGGTTTCACTGATATTTCATCGATTAAAAGCCATGAAGATTTCGGTTCATAGGAAACATTTAGAGTACCTAGTTTTCAAGAGATCATAATAGGATGTCTACTATGTTCCAACCAAAACCAATGTAAAGGTACATATCTTTTTTTAAATAGTAACAGTTTAAAACATATTTTTAAAACAATAGTAGAACCCTCCAACCAATTTTGCAGTTCCCCCATAACTGCATCCATAAGGAGTTACCCTAAGCACACAACAAAGGAGCCACCCTAAGGGAATGCCTTGGGGCCTATAGGCCTTCCCAAGTGTCTCCTTATGTCTGTAAGGATTTACCAGCTTGATCAGAGTGAACCTCCATACTCCATAATCCTACCCATACAGTATCCAGTATAAATCAGATTTTACAATAAACTGTAATATTAGGATTGTGATCCAGTAAAATCTCGTAAGAGTGATAGTACAATATATCACATAGCTGCCCTCCATCTATGCACCATATGTAGTCCCATAATTAACCCAAGGGAGTGCCTTGGGGCCTGAGAACTTACCTAAGAAATTTTATCGGGGCCTCGGAGCCTACCCAAAGGTCACCTTAGGTCTGTAAGGATTTACCAGCTTGATCAGAGTTTAACCTCCATACTCTAACCTACCCAGATAATGTCCCAATAAAATAGTTCAAGTAGTAACCAGTAGTTCCCTGATCCATAAATCAGGGAACAATCATATTTTCCAATGAAAATAGGAAACCAGATAACACATTTCAGGTAACCGTAGTTCATAAACTAGTAGATTCCATTATCCATAAATCAGAAACTATAATATTTTCCAATGAAAACATGTAACCAGATAACATATACCATATAGCCATAGTTCATAAGCCAGACAATCAGTGATTTTAGAAAATCACAGTTAATACAGGTAAAATATTTACATGTCACATAAGCAACACACTAGAGGATCCAGATATTCTTCAGAGCTACATGTTGATCAAGAAGATATTCATAATCTTGTGCATCAGAGTTACTTAATATCTCAACTATGACATGAATGATTCCATTATTCAAACAAACAGAGGTATTTCATACATTTTGGTTCTTGGAGAATTCTTAATAATTTAACTCAATAAAGATAGAGAAATGATTTGTGATATTCAATATTATACATTGAATCATTAGGATGTCAAGTCCAATCGAACTACAGATCCTAATACTGCGATACTTGTCAATCATTTGGACCGTGATACTTCACTATTATTCACTTCTTATTATTGACTGCACCGGCTGATCTGATTAATATCATAATCATCCTTGACCATTTCTTAAGGATACGAATAGGTATTTTGTTGGTATTTATTTCATTTCCATATTGTGATAGTATCCCATAATGTCCAACTACTTGGGTCGTGCTCCAAACCTTTAGAGGCAGTACATCATTTAGGTTCATCGATGTTCCTATAGTCTATCCAACGACATTCATTTAATCCCAGTCTTAAAGGTAATTAAGTCATCTCAGTATTCGAGGTTATTTTAGTCATTTTGGGGTCCAGGCACATTAGTTATTTCAAATCTTGAGAATAATCGATCATTTCAATACTTCAGTGACGTATCACACTTTCAATAATCTAATCTTCAAATGATTATTCAAAAACAAAGGGATCGTCGTATTAAGAATTTCCAAATGTATAAGTTTATTTTTGGGGTTTTTTAAATGGATCAAAAATTTAATCGGTGATTCCAAGGTTCAAGCGAATCAAAATTTGAGTTCTCATGTCATCTCCAATATCATAACCATCCATAGTCCTTTTTAAATTTTAAGCGTATTATCATCATTCTAATAAATTCTGTCAGTGGCATTACTTCTGATTATTAGGCTTTAAAGTATTCTAGTTCATTTAGAGTTGGGGTATTTTAATCATTTGATCAATGGATGTTATTATAGTTATTTCGTAGCTCGAAGACATTTTGGTAATTTAGATCAATACAAACATATGCATCTTTTTCTGATAATTGGGCAAGCATGTCCTTTTTGAGTTATTTCTCACCATCTTGGGAAGTCTTGGTATTTTATAGTATAAAGGTATTTTTGTAATTTTACCCCATAGGGCTATTTTTGGTAATTTCTTATAAAATTATTCTGGTAATTAACCTTTAAGAAATTTATCAAAATTTACGGATCTTGAAGTCAATCCATTTATAAATGAATCATTGAACTTATAATTATTTTCGATCGATATTCCAGTTTCTTATGCGAGTCATCTGAGTATTAAACAATTTACTTTCTTTTTACCGAAATTTTGTTCGAGAGAAAATAATTAATTTTACTCAAAAGACCAAATATTTCATCGATGCAATTACCAATTATCATCAAGTTTTGGGAAACATACAAAAGGTAGTAAAGTATTACCTCGATCTTTGTGCTCCAACGATAGATCATTTAAACTTCATTTGATCACTCTCGAACTTGAATTCAACGTCCAATAATTCTTCGGATACATAGCAACCGAATTTACGTCAGAAATTGAACTTAATTGAGAAATCAAATTGAATCCGAAGGTAAAACACTAAAAAATGACTTACCGAGTGCAAATTTAGCAAAACAGACTTCAGATTTGAACCCACGAAGTTGAAAAACATAAAATAAGACTTTACAAAAAAATTTACTTTTCGGTCAAAGTCAACGAGTTGACTCAGACGAGTCTCGGTTCGGGTCGGGTTGACTGGACCAATTCAGTCTGGGTTGACTGGTTCAAGAAGCTTCCTGGACCGGCGGAGGAGCCTACGCACATTATCGGCAGGTGCGACGGCGACAGAGGTCGTTTTGGACAATCGCTTTACTCCTAGGTCAGCTACACACTTAAATTAGCCATTGTCAACCCAAAATCATAGCAACAATACACCAAAGTCACCGAAAATCATTCAGAACTTACCCCGACGGTGGCGCAACAGAAGGGCAACAGTCCTTACCGGGTTTTGGTCACATGATCTCGGACAAGCCAATAGTAGTGGCAGTGCGTTGTATCATCGGCGGAATCAATCAGAAAGTGGAAAATTTGTGGCTGTTGCAAGGTTTCTCCTCGATTCGGTTGAACGTCAATTGACGACGAACGACAATGGTTCATGACTCGAAACCAAGGAGATTTTGGTCGCTAGACAACAACGGATCGGATGCGGGGAGCGATGTATGGCACCGCTGATAAGAGCCTGAGTGACGGTGAAGGGGCGACGGGGAGATTTTTGTATAATTTGGGGATTTCCCATTTTAGGGATTTGGCTCTAATCTGAATCACGAACGGGGGAATGGTTTATATTTCTCTTACGAGGAAAATTAGTAAAATTAGGGTTAAGTCCCTAAAATTCTCACAAGTTCCAAAATAGAGCTATAACTTTTAAAATTTTATAATTTGGTACTCAATTGTCTCCTGTTATGACTTTAATTCGATACTATAAATTAATAAAATCTAGCCCCTAAATTGGATTGTGACAATATGGTTGTTCAAACTTTATAGATACAATTGCTTGACCCCAAAATTTATAGGGAGAATATTATAACAGCGTATTAGGGGAACTATTTTGACAGCTTCTAACAACAATTTGTCACTGCATTCTTTACCATGGTAGAGGAAGTAGTTTTAATCGGGAAACTAAATCATGTATGTTAAGAATTACACTTACCTTGGTTAAATTCAATTAAAAGTCCTTTCATTTTACATGTAACTTAGCTGAAGGGGTGGGAACCTTAGGATAATTTTTTATCCCAGATATCAGGCATTTCTACCATATCTGCAGTGGTCAAAGGCATTGCAACAGCATCTGAAAAAGCGTGTCATTTACCCTACTCACAGGCTTTTGAATTTAGAACTCAATGTGGCTTTTCCAAAAGCTAATATTTCACAAGATTTTATGAGATCCCAACATGAAAAACTTACCGTTGATACTTCTTTTTCATAAAGAAACATGATGATACTAAAAGCATCATGTAAAACATGCTCATCCACTTGATCAAAGCGATCTATCATGTTTTTTCTGCTTTACTTTCCCTGCTACATTTGCAATCATAACTTACCCCACAATCTTCATGCTACATAATATAGAGGAAAACTCAGCCGAATTACTCACTGTTAAAGAAATATCGACGAATCTGTTCAATCATTGAGCATTATTTTTTCATGAAGTCCCTCATGTTGAAGGGTCTAACTGCATGCAGGGCAGACAATTTACAAATACTTATAAAAGATATTGCCAATATTGACTTCGAGCATTTATTGATACAAAATTATTGATGATAGTGTCAATATCAATGATTTTTAATATCTTTTTTAATACATAACATAGTATTTGAAAATAAAAGAGTGATCTTATCTAGAGTTTGGAAATATATAAAAAAAAACAAAAGAAAGAAATTAAAAAAACATGATCTATCTATAATTTTAAGAACAATCTTTAATATGATGCAAGCACCACAATTGATGATAAACTATTATGACTTTGTGTTTGTGAGAAATATCTAAAATTAAAAAGTGGGTAATAATTTTCAAAGGGATTATGAAATATGGAAGAGAAAAAAACATGATAATTATATATTTTTTCCCTTCCATTGAATGTTGAAGAGAAAATAATAACATTAATAAAATTTTCATTGATATGGAAAATCAGGAAAGAGATTTTGTGGATTGGTGATGAGAATTTGAAAATATCAAAATTAAAGAGATTCAATGGGATTTTTAAAAAAAAAATTATGAAAGAAATACTAAAACAGAGTATTATGAAAAGTTAATCAGTTTATTAATGTTAATATAAAAATTCAATGATGATGAAATTTTGATAAGCATATGGACCCATTATTTTATTCTACAATTCTTTTAATTTATTATCAAAAGATAAATATTATACTACTTTTTTTAAATTTGTGGGCCCTCGGCGGGCGGCCCTCCTACCCTGGCCGAGGACCGGGCCTGACTGCATGGACATCATGTTTTATGTTTTTGAACGACTTAAGCTTGCATTATTATTCATTTGTCTGTTATGTAGAACTTCACACTAGCATTTCCTAGCAGTACCAAACTACATTCATCACCTTGCTGGCTTTGTAGTTTAATAGTCATAACTATTTCCCAAACAAAGAATTCGAGTTCAGATTTCCGTTGTGATTATAGAAAGAAGAAAAAGATGAGTAAGATCATATATCTAATGAAAAATATTTGCAGCACGAGATATAGTGAATTGGGAATCATCCTGTGAAACGTAAACAAACCTCACATACTGCAACTGTTATAGGAATTTAATTTTACTCATAAGGCAGACATAAATGATTAGATTTTACAACAACATTATATCATATATCAGATAAACAATCTGCCTCGTCTATTTCCAAATAAGACGTTGTTCTATTGTTCTTTAGGATACAGTACTAATCTTCAGAGTCAGCCTACATTGTACAAAGAAACAATCTGTGCAATTTTTCCAGTGAGTCCTTCAAGGAGCTGTAAACCTGAAATTATCCAAGATATAACTAGCAAGTCATGAGAAACGAAGGATCTGAAGTTCAACAATGGATGTGATTGTCTCACAAATATGTGACTTCTTTATTTCTCCATATCTGTAAACAAACCTAAGATTCTGTTATTTACATACATTTGCACTGTGGGAAAACAATTCCCATTTCACTCAGTTCAACATTGTTGCAGATAGCTTTGGCAGTTGTATCTCCTTGTTTCTGTAAGCAAACATTTTGCAGCAAAATCCCTTGGCAAGGATGAGTCTTACTGCAATCGAACTTTATTGCCACTTCAGAAGAACTAGTCCCTTTGATGTTCTTATACACCACACTTTTCACCTCCACTGCAGAGCTCTAAGGAATCGAATTCTTTCAACATTAGAATCAATAGTAGGTTACTCTTTCGCATAAAGAAGCAATCAATTAGCATGCTATTTCATCACCTGCTCTTTGCATGGTTTATCTTGGTCACAGTAGTTTTGGTCTATGATGATGGGGTTGGACACATTAAACATTTCAATGTTTTGAAATATGATGTTGCTTGCACTTCCTGACCCTCCCTGCTGACCATTAATCATAAAAACTGAAGTTATTACAGGATCTTGAATGCATATCATACATATTATTTACAGTGCTGCACTGGCCTCCCATGTCTTGATCCTGACTCCATTCGTGGTTCCAAAAAGCTTAGCTCCATCCACTGTCACGCCCGAGACATAAGCCTTTGAATTTTTAGATCCCAAGCTCCCAATACTGATCTCCCCATGATCATCACAATCGGATAGATGTAACATAAATAGAAACACTGTAAATCATCAGCTCAAGCTTCACTAAAGGTCGAGGAAAGAAAAAGGGTCATAAATTTGCAGGGTTGAAGACCTGATTCCATGACCAGGTCCACAAGTTATATTCATGGCTTGCACGTTTTGGGAGCCACTTACAATGGAGATACAATCATCACCTTCATTTAAAAGCAAAACATGATAGTTAAAATCAATGTAGATTTGGTTAGTAAATCATAATCATACCAGTTGCTATGATAGAGTCTGTGATCCGTATGTTTTGAGTATGAGACACATGAATCCCATCAGTGTTGGGACTTTTCTCTGGGGCTGTCACCGTAAGACCAGAAGCTTGAACGTTGTTGCATTTTTCAAAAGAAACATGGATCTGTTGCGCATCTTCGATGTTCAAGTTTTGCACCATCAAGTTTTTGCTGTTGTAGAAGCTGAGAGCCTGGAACCACACTTTGGTAGTTTACACCATGGAGCTTATATAACTAAACTTTTTGACTTGGTAGTAAATTTAACATCACAAATCCTATCACACGTTTTATTTTTTAATAATGGATAAACTCCATAAAATGGTCATTCATGTTTGAATACGTGCATGCCTCTTTACTCGACTAATGTTTCAAAATTAATTTTTTTTATTACCGTTATCGGTTTATAATAAGTCAGTCAGTCACTCAATGTTAATTATTATTACTAAGGGTGATAGAATGATGATATGGTGCATTAACTAATTGACCTGACAATTGTGTTGTCACGTGATACAACTCGTTTGACCCCTTGTACTGTTGACTGATATTTGATTTGTTTATGGAAACTAATAATGTTTTAATGAAAAGCTTTTAGATCAATTAAGGGGTAATTACTTAAGAGAAAGGTCAAAATCAAGGGTTCATAACGGATAAAATAACTTTGGGAGAAAATAAATCCCTTAACTTATGTTATTCATATGATAAAAAAACCCTCTTCAGTTAACCAGTTAAAGCGCCACGTCAATATTTTGTCACCCATAGTAATGATTGTTAAACCAATTTGTTATAATTGATAATATTAGTGACCACACCATTAGTTTTGAAACATCAATGGAGAAAAGAGAAACTTATTCAAATATGAGTGATTACTTATGTAGTTTACCCTTTAATAATTGAATAAAACAATTTTTTATATGCTAACATAAGTTAAACAAAGATATTTGGCAAGAAAATATGAACCTACCGTTGGTGCATCTTTGCATGGCTGCAAAACAATAAAACAAAGCGTTTGGTATGATAAAAGGAGGGTTATAAATAAAATATGAAGCAAATATAAATATTTGAAAGTAGGGTTATTAAGCTTACAAGATCTTTGTTGATTTTGCAAGAGTTTTGCCACCATATCCTCCCATTACCATTAATGTATCCACCACCTTGAATTAACAAATTATCAACCTCGTCAAAGACAAGCCAATGTCTCCTATCTTCCATGTAATCATACATATTATCAGATGCTTCCATGCATCCGTATATCTGCTCCATGTTCCCATCAGACAATTAAACAATCTTCAGATGATAAATTCACAGACAGGGTTTTCATCTCAAGCTCACCTGGAGTGTAAGATTGGATTTGCAGGGACCTGAAAATCTGATCGGCTTAAGCTGATAGCATTTCCCTTGAGGCACCTCAAGAACAACTTCACCCTTGGACCAACAGGCTTCTTCCCAAGCCTTCTCAAAAGCCTGAAAAACACCATTAATGCATAAATACCCTCAAATTCATCCTTATATGTGTATTCAGGAGAGAGATTTAAATAACGGTCTGCTATCGGAATAATGGCCTTTATATGATTCAGGATGTAATTAACCTTAGTGTCGTCGTTGGCATCATCACCGGTTGCTCCGAAGTCATCAAGGTTAACCGTTTTAGTTGAAGGTGATGTGATGATACCTAACCTTTGAAGTTGATTGGTGTGAGAGATCAAATCCTCAAAGTTGGCATGTTGGATGGTGGTGAAATAGGAAGGATAAGCTTGTGGATCATATCCGGCAGATACAACGTCTTCAAAGTAATTAGGAGGGGGTGGGCCATCTTCAAAAGAGTTG
This sequence comes from Hibiscus syriacus, assembly GCF_006381635.1. Taxonomy (NCBI): domain Eukaryota; kingdom Viridiplantae; phylum Streptophyta; class Magnoliopsida; order Malvales; family Malvaceae; genus Hibiscus; species Hibiscus syriacus. The sequence continues at coordinate 3,627,541 of NW_024062770.1, forward strand.
TAACGTGAAAATAAAGAGAAAATGGTTATTATGACTAGTTGTTGTGTAATCGGTCCACCCATTTGTCTCTTGTTTTTTGTAAGAGAAACAAAAATACTGATTGGATGAAAGGTGAGGGAGAATTAGTATGGTTTATTCATCAGATTCTATATTTATAGGGGAAATTTTGAGAAAAGAGAGAGAGAGATTGCTTGGTGTCTTTGGGCAACATTCTTTGAGGTATGGGATATAAGATATGAGAGATTGAGACGAAATTAGCTCCAACTTTTCTTATTAATAAATATAAAAAAAATATATCGGGTGGGTTATCTTTTATTAAATATTTAAAACTTTATTTATCGATAAATAAATATAATATGTAATATATATCAAAATGATCATTGATTATACAATATTTATCAAACGAGCTCTTTTTAATAATTCTGAAAAAGTTTACAATTTTTCTACTGGTTCATTTCAATTGATAGTTGATCATCCATACATACTGATGACATAACAAAATACGAAGTGTAGTTCATGTTTGTTTCACTCCTACTACTTTCCCAAAAAGTTTTGCATCCATACATACTATGAAATAACAAAATACTAAGAGTTGGGCATATTTCTCATGAAATGTCATAACAAACGCAATTTAATTATGATATAAGTTTTCAAAATTATTAAATGGTTTTAGTGGTTTATGATGATTAATTGTTTTTCATAATTTAAGTATAAACAACTATATATAAAGACGAGATAAAATCTGAATAGTCTAAAATTTCGAAAACAAAGTATATATTCCTTGACTACTGAAGTCGTTTGATTCGTGCAAAATAAATTTAATTACAATCGTTATTTATCATAGAATATTAATTTCTCAACTAATAGAATTTTTTTAATTTCATCTCACCATTTTTATTCATTATAATCTAGCTATACTAATGACCACCTCAAATTTGTAACAAAATTAAATTCCTTTGCCTGACCATTTCGTGTTATTATTGAAAACTAGGTTAGAAATGTGTTGAAAATAATGAAATAAAATAAGAGAACAGAGAGAGGGGATCCAAGTGGGAGTGGGCCAATTTCTCAAAATTTGTGGTGATTAAAGTGTGGATCATGGCCATAAACAGATGATTAAAGAAGGGAATGAAGTATCAAGTTGTCTGTTGGGTTACCTTGCTTGTAGAAACAAACCGATGAAGCGTGTTGCCTGAGGATTGGTCAGTTCCTTGGTAAAATATCAATGCATCACAAGGTGTTGAGGTCATAGTTTGTTTGAGTGAAGGAGATGGCTTTGGAGTGGATCATATATATATTATGCATATTGTGTATGATGTATTGATGAATGCAAGTGACTTTTGGGGAACCCTAACCCTGGATAAAAAAATATTTTTAATATCCTTTTCTTCCACTAAATGATTGTACACCGTGAATAAGCAACCCATAAGTACTGCTTTCAGTTATGACATTGGGAAAACAAATCCCATGCCAACACATGGTTCTTGCAACCTCCTCTTTCATTAAATTTTTTTTCATAACCAACCGTTAATTGGTATAGTAATACGGGAGACTAGATCATGTATCGATTTGAATTTATCTATAATAGATTGAATACCAATTATTAAACAAAAAATGTATTAACCAACAATCAGTTGATTTATTAGGATGAGACATGTTCAAATTTTGGCATTGTAAATAGTAGGGGTATTTAAAATCAGGTACTCGCATTTTCGGGTACCTAAAGTATCGGGTATCCGGTTCTCTGGATAGTGTATTTATCGGCCCGTGACCGGTCAATTGAGTCCAGGTATCTGTAAAATTCGAGTATCCATATTTTCGGTTCATGAGTACCTGGTTCATATATATATTTTATTTTAAAAAAATCACATAAGAAATAGATAAAAATTTAAAAGTACATAATGTACACAAAATATTAGTTTATTTCAAAAAAATATTATAAATATTAATATCGATTGTGATTCTTTGAAAATTTTAAAATTTAAAAGTACATAATACAAATCTAAGAAAAATTTAAGGATTTAAATTTAATTTTAAGGTAAAAATATTAAAGAACCTAAAATAAAAATATAATTTAAACTAAAAGTTTATATATTAATACTACTAGATTAGGCCGGGTGCCCGATTATAAAAATATTCCGGCACAAACCTGGCCTAACTACCCATAAAAAATTACAGATTAGGTACCCGACCCGGTCGGATACCTTTTTTTAGAGAATTATCCGATTTTTTTAGGTTCGGGTTGACAGGTCGACGGATCGGATTAACATGGTCAAGTATTTTTGAACACCCTTAATAAATAATGTCGACAGTCATTTTCGTCCGAACTTACTTATTTATATTATTATTATTATTACTATTATTATTATTATTATTATTATTATTATATTATTATTACTACAAAACATACAATAAATCGAAGCCCATTTACAAATCAATCTCGGAGACCCATTTACAAGGTAAAGATCCAGATCCAACCTAACCTGATTCAGACTCAGAGCTTGTTCTACAAGTTCAACAACAAGATTCGACCCGGAGGCCCAATAAACAATCTGATCCAGGCTCGAATGCTACTAGGGTTTCATCATCCTCCCAGCCGTCGCAGATCTCATTCGTTGGATGTGGAGAGATCCAACGGCCCACATTAATCCAGCAGAAACCCTAGGGTATCATTAACACCCTAGGGCTATTCTGGTAGCCGCCTCCAACTGCTCCATCCAGCCGCTGCCAGTCGGATACTTTTTTTTTGAGAATTATCCGATTTTTTTAGGTTCGGGTTGACAGGTCGACGGATCGGATTAACCTGGTCAAGTATTTTTGAACACCCTTAATAAATAATGTCGACAATCATTTTCGTCCGAACTTACTTATTTATATTATTATTATTATATTACTATTATTATTATTATTATTATTACTACTACTACAAAACATACAATAAATCGAAGCCCATTTACAAATCAATCTCCCATTTACAAGGTAAAGATCCAGATCCAACCTAACCCGATTCAGACTCAGAGCTCGTTCTACAAGTTCAACAACAAGATTCGACCCAGAGGCCCAATAAACAATCTGATCCAGGCTCGAATGCTGCTAGGGTTTCATCATCCTCTCCAGCCGTCGCAGATCTCATTCGTTGGATATGGAGAGATCCAACGGCCCACATTAATCCAGCAGAAACCCTAGGGTATCATTAACACCCTAGGGCTATTCTGGTAGCCGCCTCCAACTGCTCCATCCAGCCGCTGCCACATCACCACCTCCTCAATGGAAGACTTTAGAAGATGAAGGATAGCCGCACAACTCATCGTCCCTAGGGTGAGTCACCACCGTAGATCCAATGACTCATCGGGTTTCATCATTACAGGTGAGTATATAAACCTCCGAACCTACAAGAAAAACACAACAACACAAAGAGACAAAAACACTGTAAAAGAACGAAAGGAGAGACAGAAACGAAAAACGGAGAGACTGAGAGACCGAACGGCAGCAACCAAGAAATCACCAAGCAGTACGAAAGGAAAAAGAGAAGAGAAAGGGGATTTTACCTTTGTCAGAGCCTCCACGCGCCGTCAGAGAAATCGGAAACATCGAAGGTAAAATACTTAGATCTAAGGTTTTTGGTGGATTTTCAGGAGAAAATGAGTTCGAATATGAGTTTGGGTTGTTGTGATCTTCGGTTTTGTGTATTTTTCTAAATTCCGGCCACCGTGAACGGTGGCCGATCGGTGGACAATTTTCCTTCGGCGAGGGAAACTTAGAGAGAAGGCATAGAGAATTCTCATTTCTCTCTTTTAGAGAGAGAGAAAAAATTGAAAATGAAAGGGTTAAGGCCCTTAAGGGCCGGATTTTGGGTATAAATACCCCTCCCCATGCGATGTCGTTTTGGGAGAGGCTTCTGAGTAATTTGTGAGTGGGTAAACCCTGTCCATGATCCCTATATATTGTAAGCTTTACAATTTGGTCACTGAAATCAGGTTTCAACGTAATTCAATTTAGTCTTCACATTTTATTTATTTTTATTTTAGTCATTAATCACATGTATATATATATATTAGGTGAAATAGCTTATTTAGTCCCTTATATTTTAATAATTTTTATTTTAGTCCCGAATAATTTATTATGGTTAGATCACATTTCCAATACCTAGCTTTCCATGATATTTCGATCTATGGCCTCTATTTTCGTTATTTTACAATTTAATCACAGAACTTTAATACTTTTAATTTTTAATATTACTATTAGTTTATTAACACTTTTAGTACCACAAATATGATTTATTTACAGTATTGGTCTTGATCTATTATATTTTTTATATTTTAATCATTAAAATTATTTTATCGGGTTATATTATTTTATACAATAAATCATAAAATATTTTCTTAACTTATTAGGAATATATTTAAATGAATATTGGTATAAAATAATACCCCTTATATGTGTTGAAGGGATCATAAAATAAATTAAATTCAAATTTATAAATTTACTGCAAAGACAATTAATTAATAAACAAAGGTACCAAGTTTGGGCATTGTGGGGGTGTTAATCCTTCCCCACACGTAATCGACTCCCGAACTCATTTTCTAGTAAGCCGACACTTTTTGTGTTATTTTAATAAATTTTTTATAAATTTTATTAAAATAACCAAGCGTTTTGGTGACCAATCACACCTCGATAAATGATTGGTGGAGACTCCTCAAATTGCGTTTTATCTTATGCTAGAAGAAAAACACGTACTTTTTCGAGATGATATTTAGAAAATAACGACACTTGTTTTCGCCGGGAAAATACCGTCTCGACAGCTTGGCGACTCTGCTGGAGACATTTTTTTAGAGAGTCAAACCACTAGTTTATTAATTAATTGTCTTTGCAATAAAAATTATAATTCCTTGATTTTTTTAATAACCATTCTTTGTATAAATGGTTGTACAAACTTGTTTGTTAATATTTTCAGGTTTAATCATGTGTCTTTGGATTTAAAGAATAAATTTGTTTGTTGTTTTTTCTTTTTAGAATTTTCCTCACACGTGCACTGCATTATCATGACATGAGCTAAAATCCCGCTCTATACCATTTAGCTTGAATGAGAAACTACTCTCTTGTGTTGTTTTCACCTCCGTATGGGATAGCAGACCATTCCTTGAGCTCACACCTTATGTTCCTTGTGGTTTTCACCTCCGTATGGATATAAGGAAGTTTGTTCCTTCGAATTGAACTCAATCTGAAAGTCTGTGATGGACTATGATTGAGGGTTTGGCAGCCCAAGGGGGCACCAACAAAGGAAAATTCTATGACCCTTTTTACCTTAGAGCCAAAACCCAACATATAATAAACCTAGAACTTGAGTCTAGGTAGAACCTAACCCAAAAAGAGTCTCGTAAGGTTAGCACACAAGGAAAAACTTGTTGAGTCTTTTAATTTACATAGTATTACTTTATTTTCCGAACAAATGTATGCGAACTAGAAATCATGTGGTTAGGTTTATTTTCCAAACAAAGCATGGAACTAGAAAGCATGAGGTTAAGATGTATATATAGATACCATGATGGATATGATCTTTTCTTTCCATTAATTGGTACTAACCATTTTTCTTATCTTTATTTATTCTGTATATACATTTTATTTTGCTTTAACTTGTTGATATTGATTTCTTTTGCTTGCATTGCATAATCGTGGCATAACTAGAAGGTATTGATTTGAGAGTAGTCATCAAAATAAAAGATTTTCATTATGGCATCCTGAGAAAACTCCAAGGATAGAAGAAAGCTATGTGCCCAAAGATCGTATGTTCGTTGAAGAGATAAAAGAGATATGAGAGATAAAAGAGCAAATGTCCAAGATGATGGACAAAATATTTGTTTTAACCAAAGGAAAAGAGACTCGTGCACAAAGAGAGAGAGAGCTCAATGAACATAATCCTGCAATCTCATATATACAAAGAACTTTTGATTCTAACCAATTTGATAAATTATGCACAGTCACCATTCGTATTAACAGTTCATTTGGAAATACCAAGGAAAAGGTGACAACTGTAGAAATTTCCAAAGATGAGAAGAAATCATACAATCAGAACTCATCGTCATTTAAGAGTCTTTTCCCAACTTCAGAAACTCAAGATCAATCCAAGACAAAATGTGGTTCCCATTTTGAGGATATCCCTATATCATATAAGGAGTTGTATGAGAAACTACTAGAAGTACGAGATGTAGATCCACATTATGTGAAACCTCGACAACCACCTTATCTAAATTTGTATGATGTTAATGTTTGTTGTGAATATCATACAAGAATTCAAGGACATTCCATTGAGAATTGCACCGTTTTCAAACATAGAGTCAAACATCTTTTGGATTATGGAATTTTAGAGTTTGAGGGAAAAGATCGACCTAGTTTGGTCACTGATTATCCTATCAGGTTGATACCAAAGGTATTCAAAAGTAAGAGTAACAGTGTAGGCATCCAGAAAGAAGAAGATTTGGTGAAGTATAAGGCTCAAATACATCATTTGAAAACTGAAAATGATAAATTGAGCGCAAAAATGGGAACCATGCTTGAGGATTTCCAAAAGATCAGTCAAGTCGTTCAAAAGGTTGGTTTAGAAAATACACTGGAAGAATGGATAACATGGGTCAACAAACTAAAAAACAATTGTAAGACACACGAAAATCGAGCCAAGAAGTTTTCTCATGATTTACGGGTTGCAGAAGAAATGTGCAATACAACCGTCATCAAACTGGAAAGATGTCAAGTCGAAAATAAAATGTTGAATAAGGTTATAATCAACATGAAAGATTCATATCATATCCATCAGTGTGAAATTAAATTTGTACTACAAGACACTAAAGCCAAAAATAAGAAATTGATGACATTTTTGGATCTTGTACAAGAACTTATTGACCACAAAGATTCCCTTGCAAGGAAAAATGAATAATATTGTCTACAAATACAATAATTGACATATAAGATGAAGGAAAAATACAATTTTATGAAGGAAGTTACTGCTCAGGTGAGCAATGTGGCTCATAAGCTAGTAGACTTAGCTGGTTTTACAAGGTAATTGAAGCAGATTGACAACTAAACTCTTGAGCATGAGTGGAAACTAACTTGGCTTTTGAAGGAGATAGAGAAGTTAGGAGTGAAAGCTATCCCTTATGTGTAAAGTTTTATTTGATGTATCGAAACTTTTGTGTTCAATAAAAGTTGTTTTAAGATGATCACTCTTGAATAATACATTTCGCATACAATTGCATTGCATAGTTTGCATTCCCATTTTTTTCATTTTTGCATTTATATTACATTTATTTATTTAAGTATTTCTACATACATTAATTACATGAACATGTAAATAATTCATGAAAGTTTTTTAACAGTAAAACCGAGATCATTCATTCATATTACTGTGTCATCATCATGGAAATAATGGGGCAATCTCATGAGGGATCACAAGATCAGCTGGAAGAACAGTTTGACGGGTTACAACAAGCATCAGGATCTCTACAAGATGGATCAAATCAGATTATTCAAGTAATGGAAATTAAGAATGCTGATGAATAAGAGATGACTGCTAAAAAGCAAAAATGCTATCAAGTTAATGCATCAAGAATGATAACATACCCTGGGGCATCCCACTCGAACCTAAAGAATAGCCTCATTAACTCTGCACAATATGAGGATGGATTCAACCAGGTAGAAGAAACAATCAGAAATATGAAAGGTGTTAATGCCTCCCACAAAGATATAAAAGCAAGAGAGCTCAACTTGGTTCCAGATTTGGTTATTCCCATAAATTTAGGATGCCTGACTTTGAGAAATATGATGGTACCAGTTGTCCCCTAATCCACTTGAGAAAGTTTTGCAGAAAAATGGAAGGGTATCTAAATTTTGATGATTTGTTAATTCATTCCTTCCATGATAGTCTTATTGGGCCAGCATTAGTATGGTACAATCATTTGAACGAGAACAAATCAAGAGATGGGTCAATCTAGCTGATGCATTTTTGATATAATATCAATATGTTAAAGGCTTAGCTCCCAAGCGTAAGGATCTTCAAGGAATAAGGATGAAAGCCAATGAAAGATTTAAAGAGTATGCCTTAAGATGGAGAGGAGTGGTAGCGCAAGTTCAACCTCCCATGATAGAAGAAGAGATATCATATATGTTTCATTATTCCCTTCCAGCTCCTTTCTATGAGTTAATGATGGTAAATTTGAAAAATGAATTTAAGAATCTTGTGACAAGTGGAGAATTGATTGAAAAATGCAATCAGTAAATGAAGCTTAAAAGTCACATCCAAAAACTCAACTGATTAGGTTATTGATATGAATGAATGTCACATCCAAAACCCCCACAGCCGTAAAAGAAAAGGAGTAATTAATCTTTCAGACCGACAAAAGAAAATCATACGATCGAGAAATACTTTGGAGGTGTTCCAAAATTCTATCTTAGATATGTACCCTCATTTAATTAAAGGTTAATACATCACACGAGGCCAACAAAAGTGCCACCAAACCCTTCTGCTCATAGTTATGATCAAGATAGTATTTGTGATTTCCATTTAGGGGTAACTGGCATTCTACCAGGAATTGTAGACCACTATTAAAGAAGATAGAGATGCTTATTGATAATGGGACATTGACACTATAATTGGTGGAACAATGGATGACAAACTCAAGTAGGGCATCAAAGCATGATTAAGTCAATTTTCATCATATTGGATAAGTAATGGGCATCCTGATAAAAAAAAAAGTGATCATTTCATCAGTCATGGAGCTTTATCTTATTTTCCAGCATCTTTTTGAAAATATGTTTTTTTTTTCTTTCTCAGCCTTCTTTTAAGGTTGTATAAATAAAATTGTATTGCTTTTAAGGTTATGAGCATTGAATTAATTTTTCAATCTTGTAATTCTTTGAATATCACTGTATTAAAAACTATTTATGATTAGAGTTAAACATCTTTGACAAAATATAAAGATTGAAAACTGGTAAAACAATGACCCTTGACCTTACCTCAAATGAAACACACTTAAACACCATATCATCCTATTACACAGATGAGATAGCTTTCTTTTATTGCAAGGAATTAGACAAAAGGCTTGGTATTTATATATAGGAGCATACAACATGGGGCATCTTTTGTATGACATTACAAAACCGACTAGACTATTTTTCTATTGATGATGTTCGATGATGAACGTAATCTTAATAAATAGGTAAATCTAGTTTAAGTCAGTTGCTTGGGAATTAAACTCTAACAAAAAGCTTTTCTAACTTTTACCAAAACACATAGACTATAACAGGTTCTTCTTAACAAGCTTAAGAAATTGGATCCGGATACCTATATTGTATTATTATATAAAATAAAGCTGAGTTATTCCACTAAAGTAATTGGTTCTAGAGGAGGAAACTCAAAAGCCCTGGCTTTATGAATAGATTATGTTCAAAACATGACATTGTTCTGATACTCGGCAATTTGATGTTTGCTCCACTATGATTGTCAATTCAAAGATTTTGTGATAAGATGAACCCTTCAGCTAGCCTAATAAAAACAAATTGCAATAAAGATAATTCAGCTAGCCAAAGTGGCAAATTTATTAAATAAGAAGCTGGTGTAAAGATGGACTAAGGGATTTAAGGAACACCTGTTATAGTCAACTTCACACGAGCACTCAGAAATTTCATTTTTAGACCGATATTTTCGCACTGCCTTGGTTAGAGGATTCTAAATGGAAGATTTCAGAGAACCGAACTAGAGGTATTCTAGAAAGTCTAGTAATTGGCGATGCTAGTTGCGTCATTTTGTCCGCATTCGATTAAAATACCAAGCTAAAAAGTGAGGCATGTGGAAAAGTTCACAAAGAGTGAGAGAGAAATAACATCTTTAATAGATGAAACCATAGAAAATACGAAAGCTAGCCTGAAAACAACTCATCAATTTTGATACTTGTCAAAGAGTTATAACTCTAAAACATTACAGAGCTGTTGATTCTTTTGATATTCTTTGAACTCGTGTTTATGATTTGATTCTATTGTGAACCTGAATTAAGTAATACTTTACAAAATTCTTTCATTTCTTTTGAAAGGAGAAAAACATTTTCCAACAGGACATCCCCAAATGAGAAAGGTCCTTGAAACAAGTTGATGCATATTATGCCTCTATTGGAGAAAAAGAATGAGTGATGCCAGAATGATGAAGCATTTCACATTCTTGAAATCAAATAGTTTGGGAGATCCGAAAGGTTGAAGAATTGAACTTGTAACACTCTCTTATGACATTATCAACAACCCGATAAAAAAAAGATGATCGCCTCATTCGGAAGAGGCATATATCTTAGAGCATAGCAAAAAAGGCAAGAATGCGACCAGTCAAGAAGAAGATGATCACCTCATTCGGAAGAGGCACATATCTTAGACATTTTTTATTAGAAGGATTGATCATTTCTTAAGTTTGTGACAACATTAAGAGAATCCATTAAGTTACTTGACAACACTGTTGTTTAGTAACACTAGATTGAGAGCATTTAAGATAAACAGATTTGGGCACAAATAGAGCCACGAGTACCCACAATGAGGCATTATCAAAGTTGGACCTTGTGGGGATCATGAGATTCAAATCAAATAGACATTGAGAGTGAGCTTTATGATTTAGAATATTGGGACATCTTGAAGGCTCACATCAGCATGAAAATGTTGGGACATTTTGAAGCCCATTTTAAGCAGAAATATAATGTTAGGGTATTTTGAAGGCCCATTTCAGACAGAAATGATCCATGTGGGGCATTTTGAACGCTCGCATCAGTATGAAAATGTTGGGGAAATTGAAAGACTCATAACAGCAAGGAAGTAATGTTAAATGCATTTTAAATGTTCATATTAGTAAATGTTGGGGAATTTTGGGAGGCCCATATTATCCCGGAATATAAGATCATTGAATTGAGAAAATATTTCCAATGAGATAAAAAGATATGAAGAACGAAAATGATGAAACAGTGACAGTGGAGCTGACTATATATAATTGTTTTGTTCATCATACAGTTGCATTATTCTGGTGATTCGATGTTGGCAAGCTAAAGCATCCCACTTGTATTCCCACTGAGCTTTGTTTTTAAGTGTCCTTGTGACATCATACAAAAGCTCTGAATACTATGCAAAGAGCTTCACTAATTGAGAAATCTAGGCAGAAGCCACAAGAAAGGATGAATGTGTTGTCAAATGTTCTACGAACCAATGACTATGATGCTGAACCAATATTGAAATAATATGGTGTTTCCATTTATTGACCCAAGATGAAGTTTGTCTTCTTCAACCCCAAGGTCAAAATGAGAAATTATGAAGATTTCTTTCCACGGAAGGGACGCTAAAATTTTAACAACAAGAAACTAGTGGAGCCAACTAAGGTTGAATGATAGGTTGTTGTTAAACATCTCGATAAAATATGGTCTAAATAACCTTGTTTGAGATCCGATCAGATGTGAAGACATGAAAAGAATTAACATAAAGCCTCCTTGTGATGTGTTTCAAGAATGAAATTAGAACATATGTTGTTCTCCTAATTAATCTCTGCAGATTTTTATATTTAAATCTACATTCTTAAAAGATGATAGATTCTCCTTTCAAAGATAAAAGCTTTATTGGATTTCTACACAAATTCAAGCGAAGAAAGCCAGTTTTATCAAGGACAAAATGGGGACAACAAGGTCATAATTCTAACTATAGCATGAATTCCAGAAATAAAACATCTTTTCTGAGACTTTAATGCAAATTAAGACGAAGAAGATACAAAGATACAAGTTGATCAGATTTTCTTCATAAATGCAAGCCTGAAATTATAAGTGCTACACTGATATTTGAAGTAAACCTTGGAAAGGAAGGATCAAGTGGAAGATTGAATTCATCATTTTGGAGTCAAATGAAGATTGAATCAATATTTATACATTCATAAGAACATTATTTGCATAAAAGAAAATGTATTACATTGATACATTTGATTGAATTTGCATAAATACATTTTCACATGAAGATGCATGAATAAAATACCTTACAAAGATAAGGTAGAATTCAAACGTCAAATGCAGGAATCACGTTAGGAGAGGCAAACATCTGAAAAATAGATGGACGCAATCCACAGAGGAGGCATTATTTTTTGGGCATGTTACCCAGCCAACAAGTTGTTTCGAAAAATGAGAAAACGATTTTCTAAGTTTCTCATTTAATTTTCTCTAAAAAAGAATTTTTGAAAAGTAGAAGTTTCTTACCTAGTAAATTATTTCCCACAAATTGTAAATCCTTCGGGTCATCTGTCAGTCTTTCGAGCATGATGCTTAAATCATTAGGGTCATCTGTCAGTCTTTTGAGCAAGATAATAAGTCCTTAGGGCTATCCGTCAGACCTTTGGGTAGGATTTTTACACATGATTTTCACATGAAAATGAGAAAGAGATTTTCAAAGTTTCTCATTAATGTTCAAGAAAATGAAATTTTTGAAAAGTAAGAATTTTTACCCAGTAATTATTTCCCACAAATTTGTAAATCCTTCGGGTCATCTGTCAATCTTTCGAGCATGATGCTCCTTCAGACCTTTGGGTAGGATTTTTACTTTTATTGACTTCCAGTAAAAGAAATCAATCTTTGATTTCTTAGTAAAAGAATTCAACTAGACAAAAATTCCTTATCTTTTTATCTTTGCTCTATTTTGTTAACACAAAATATGCAAAGAGGGGCAGTTCTCGACAGCCATTTTCGTCCGAACTTACTTATTTATAATAATACTAATATTATTATTATTACAAAAAATACAATAAATTGAAACCCATTTACAAATCAATCCGAAGACCCATTTACAAGGTAAAGATCCAGATCCAACCTGGAGCCCGTTCTACAAGTTCAACAACAAGATCCGACCCGGATGCCCAATAAACAATCTGATCCAGGCTCGAATGCTGCTAGGGTTTCATCATCTACTCCAGCTGTCATGGATCTCAACCGTTGAATCTGGAGAGATCCAACGGCCCAGATTAATCCAATAGAAACCCTAGGGTATCATTAACACCCTAGGGATATTCCGGCTGCCACCTCAAACTACTCTAACCAGCCGCTGCCACGCCACCACGCCTCAACGGAAGACTCCGAAAGATGAAGGATAGCGTACAACTCATCGTCCCTATGGTGAGTCACCACCGTAGATCTGGTGACTTATCGGGTTTCATCATTACGACTGAGTATCAAAGGGGGCTATATAAACCCTCGAACCTCCAAGAAAAAACAATAACAGAGAGACAAAAACACAGTAAAAGAACGAAGAAGAGACAAAGAATAAAAACAGAGAGTGAAAGAGACCAAAGGCAGCAACCAAGAAATCACCAAGCAGTACGAAAGGAAAAAGAGAAGAGAAAGGGGATTTTACCTTTGTCAGAGCCTCCACGCACCGTTGGAGAAATCGAAACGTCGAAGGTAAAATACCTAGATCTAAGGTTTTTGGTGGATTTTTAGGAGAAAATGAGTTGAAATCTGAGTTTGGGGTGTTGTGATATTCAGTTTGGTGTATTTTTGTAAATTCCGGCCACCGTGCGGTGGCTATCAGCTCCGATGAGCGATGGCCGACCGGTGGACGGTTTCCTACCCCTCCCATGCGATGTCATTTTGGGGGGGCTTCTGAGTAATTTGTGAGTGGGTAAACCCCGTCCGTAGTCCCTGTATATTGTAAGCTTTACAATTTGGTCACTGAAATCAGGTTTCTACGTAATTCAATTTGGTCTTCACATTTTATTTATTTATATTTTAGTCATTAATCGCATGTATATATATTTTAGGTGAAATAGCTTATTTAGTCTCTTATATTTTAATAATTTTGTTTTAGTCCCGAATAATTTATTATGGTTAGATCACACTTCCAGTACCTAGCTTTCCATGATATTTCGATCTATGGCCACTATTTTCGTTATTGTACAATTTAATCACAGAACTTTAATGCTTTTAATTTTTAATATTGCTATTAGTTTATTAACACTTTTAGTACCACAAATATGATTTATTTACAGTATTGGTTTTGATCTTTTATATATAATCATTAAAATTATTTTATCGTGTTATATATTTTTACAATGAATCATAAAATATTTCCTTAACTTAGTAGGAATATATTTAAATGATTATTGGTATAAAATAATACCCCTGAATTTGTTGAAGGGGATCATAAATAAATTAAATTCAAATTTGTAAATTTACTGCAAAGACAATTAATTAATAAACAAAGGTACAAGTTTGGGCGTTGTGGGGTGTTAATCCTTCCTCACACGTAACCGACTCCTGAACTTATTTTGGTAAGCAGACCCTTTTGTGTTATTTAATAATTTTTTTATAATTTTATTAAAATAACCAAGCGTTTTGGTGACCAATCACACCTCAATAAATTATTGGTGGAGACTCCAAATTGTGTTTTATCTTATGGCAGAAGAAAACACGTACTTTTTCGAGACGAGATTTAGAAAATAACGACACTTGTCAAATTTGTAAATTTACTGCAAAGAATAATTAAAAAAAAACCAAGTTTGGGCGTTGTGGGGGGGTCCTTCCACACGTAACCGACTCCTGAACTTATTTTTGGTAAGCAGACCCTTTTGTGTTATTTAATAATTTTTTTATAAATTTTATTAAAATAACCAAGCGTTTTGGTGACCAATCACACCTCAATAAATTATTGGTGGAGACTCCTCAAATTGTGTTTTATCTTATGGCAGAAGAAAAACACGTACTTTTTCGAGACGAGATTTAGAAAATAACGACACTTGTTTTCGCCGGGAAAATATCGTCTCGACAAATAGAATAGATCGAATATTGATACTTAAATAAAAAATGAGTCTTAACTAACAATCAGTTAATCTAGTGAGTGATGTATTAGATCCTTTAAACAATGTCATAGTTCAAATTCTGACGTTGTGAATGGAATAAATTAGATTGAGATGATATCTATTACAAGCCTCTATAGCATCCCACTCGAATTAATAATAAATAACTCGATTATAAGTGATTAATTATCTTATTGATTGTTTGGCGGACACTTTCTTGTCCAACAAGATGGTATGGGCAAAACATAACTTCCTTGCCACTATGCCTAAGTTATAACAGCTTACTCTCAAGATATGGTCTAAGTTCACCTCCTATTAACAAGTGTAACTTGTGATATGTTATAGGGTCTTAAAATTTGAGACCCCATGCTTTGAAAAAAAATCTATTAATCTAAAAAAATTATTTTCCCACTATAGGCACGTGTGAAGAAAATTCAATGAAGAAAACTTAATTTTCATATGTTTGGAATTTTTTTTGTAATAAATAATCGTAATATGATAAATTTTGAAATTATACAATTTCATCGTATTATAATTATTTTAGGGATCTCATTTTAAAAGGTAGCACATAGTTTATACTTCTTTTGAGACGGACATGGTCTAATGCATAACAAAATATGAGAAGATTTGTCGGACAATAAATTCCTTTGATGGTCATTGCAACAAGACTCAAGCTGTTCCAAAAGTTTGTGGATGTCATGTGTTACTTTTTAAAAAGAGATTTTTCAAATATTTTATAATAAAATAAAATTGTAAAATATCAAAATTTTTTACGTAACATTTTTTTCTTACAAAATAAATAAATTCCAAAAGTATGAAATTAAATTTTCTTCACGGAATTTTTTTCACAAGTGCGTATAATAAAAAAATATTTTTCTTAGATTAACATAT
Organism: Hibiscus syriacus; assembly: GCF_006381635.1. Taxonomy (NCBI): domain Eukaryota; kingdom Viridiplantae; phylum Streptophyta; class Magnoliopsida; order Malvales; family Malvaceae; genus Hibiscus; species Hibiscus syriacus. The sequence goes on from NW_024062770.1 coordinate 3,643,271, forward strand.
TTTTTAAATTGTGAGACCCTAAATTTTGAGACACTGTGGCGTGTCACAACTTACTCTTGTTAATCAACCAGAATGATAAAACCTAATCGGTAGGTATTTAGGTTGTGTTTTGCATTATATTTATCACTATTTTAATGTGATATGATGTTATTATGCATATCACGGTGAATCAAAACCATAAAATAGTAACCATAATATCTTTGCGTCATCATTCTTCGAATTCTTGGTAATTAGTAATACTAAATCAGAGTAAAATCCCATGCATGCATCTATTTACTATTTACCGTCTATTTGTTTAACTGTTTAAACAGAGAATAATTTTATTAAATGAGAAAGGATTATAATATATAAAGATGATAGAATTCTCCCATTAAATTTAACATTATTTCCTTCAAGAACTCTGATGGTTGTTCCCTTAAGCAAATGCATGGCACCTAGATTACATAATTAATATATTACGTGCCATCGTGACAAATTTGATTAGGCAGATTAAGTTCAGTGTGTCGTTGACTAAATAATTTAATGTCTTCATTTCTTTTCCTCTATCATTGCTTCTGAACTAATAGCTTCATTAATAATAAAGTAGAAATAGCTTCAAAAGTTGGCAAAAATGAAGCTAATGAGAGGGGGGGTTCAAATCTTATCCAATACCACAATTCGTTGTAGCAGAAAAAAGGTAAACATTAATGTTTTTTAATAGTATTCGAATTATTACAAAGTAATATATGTTAAATTTTTTTAACAATTGACAATGCATCTCAATAAAGAAACTATAATATCAAATCGTTAGCACTAAGAATAATATAAAACAAATAATAGCAACAAATAATCGTGGTGGGTATAAACCATTGCTTTAGAAATAGTTTCGTCTCGATATAAACCGTCTAAAAATATTTTCGTCTCGATGTATGTAATCGCTATAGTTGACAATCGTCCTCCGAAATAATACGATTTTCTATATATCCGTACACCCGAAGATCAGAGTGGACAACGATTATATGCTCTTCTCTTAGTACTGAAAAAACAAAACGAAAGGCTTTGGGAAATATTGAGAGGGCAAAGAGCTTCGGGGGTAAAATGTTGAAATGACCATATTTTTAAGGATTCAGATGGGGTAAAAACGTTAAACAAAAAATGTAATAATGTCAGATTTAATTTTCGAAAAAACAACTAATTTAATAGCTATAATTCTCTTTTGTAATTGAATGAATCATCCCTCAAAGCTATTCAAGTACATAGTAGAAAATAGCTGTTGAAACAATATTCAATCAACAGGGATAATGGCTATGATTAAGCGACTGTAACAAGAGGTGGATCTAGAAATATATTTGAGGGTGAGTACACATATGTTAACAATATAAATTTTTTAAATGAGATGGGTATAAATAAAATTTAGGGTTGGGGCACGGTCCATAAAATAAGTAATTAATCAAAAAAACTCAGATTTCAAGGTGAGAACAAAAAATTTTAGGGTACCAACATCATTATAATAAGTAACTGATAAAAAATTTTGAATTTTAGGATAGGTAAGTGTTCATCCTCACCAAATTGTGGCTCTGCCATGCCTGTAACCACTACAATTAAATAACCGTTATAAAGCGATAAAATCATCCAGATACATCCTTGTCAACAGTCAAAACAATTCTCTTAATTTAGCTCTCAATTACAATAATTAAATTAGAGGGAATAATGTTTTAATGACAACAATATAGAAACCTTCTGTATTTCAAAAATATTCTTTCGAGACTACAACAAAATAGATCTATAACGATATTTAGTCATATAGCGGTGTTTTAAAGTATCTCTAAAAGTCTCTCTACGTAAAAAACGTCGTAAAAAGCGCCATTAATACAAGCACCATAACCGTTAGTGGTATTTTTGGAACAAAACTCCACAAAATGGTAGGTTATTTAGTGGGTGTTTATGTACAAAAGCCACAAATTGTCATGATATATAGAGGTGTTTTTAACTACAAACACCATAAAAGGTAGGGTTTTTAGTGGTTTTTTAGACACAAACACGTAAAAGGTTAGGGTTTTTAGTGACGGGTTTAGACAATAACGCTGCTAATTGTCATGATATTAGTGGTGTTTCCATCTTAAAATGTTAATCTTTCTATATGTTTTTTCCTACTTTGTATTGCCCAATTTAATCTGTAACAATATTGAATAACAACCTTAAAATTTAATTACGATTAGGGATGGCAAGCGGGTACAATTTCATGGATTCCGCACCGCACCCGCTCCATTGGGGCGTGATGGTATATAATTTTAGTGGGTAGTGGGCGGGTGTGGATTTAGAAAGTGGTACCCGTCGTTGGTAGTGGGCGGGTATGGGTTTGAGACCTTACCCCCCTGCATCCGCACCGCATCCACCCGTCCCGCATCCGCCCGCCCCACATCCGCCTGCCCAACTATATCCATTAAATTTTGGACCATTATCTGGTCTCCACTCTCAGCTTATTCAGGTACGTTTCTTCCCTTTTACTTGAATTTTAATTTTTGTAAGAGTCATTTCCGTAGTCATTTCGTTTTAAGCTCCTTCATTCGTTTAAGAGTTTAATTTTATTTGCTCGTACTGATTTTTAATTATTTTTTAGATTCATTTCAATGTTTGTTTTTAAGCTTAATTCTTAATGTTCTACAAATCAGTATCTTGTGACTGAGCACCCACGTTTTAGGCCAACAGAGTCAAATCGTTGCTTCTCAAATCTCCATTTTTAACGCCACTGAATAGAATTAAGTGTTTCACTCGTGCTTCTCAAACCTCCATTTTTAACGCCATTGAAACTTACTTTTTCAAATTCAAATTTCAACCGTAGTTTTGCAATACTAGTGTTTTATTATGGTGTTTTATGAGAATGATGATTGTAATGGAGTATCAGATGTCACAAGTATTGCCTGAAATTTTAGAATGTTGTGCCAAAGAACAAAACCATTATGTTTGTCATTTATGTTTCTAGACTATAATTATGTCTTTTTATTATGGTGTTTTGTACTTTAAGATCTATTTAACTCAGATAATCCTTGATTATTTTATTTGTTTCTTAATAGATGTGTTTGTTTATGTTGTTGCTTATGTATAACTTAAGTTTGCTGTCAGGCGGGTCTAGCCGGGTACGTCTCCAGTGGGTGGGGGATAGATTTGAGAATGTACCGCGTGGGTGGGGGTGGATTTGAAAATTTTTACCTATCATGGGGGTGGGGGGGGTGGTGGATTGAAAATATTAGGTGGGTATAGGGATGGGGGAGGGGGTATCCGCACCCAACCCGCCCGTTTGTCATCCCTAATTACGATTCTAATTAAGTAAAAATACTTAAAAACATGAATAAATCAAAGTTTATATACATCCAAGTGAAATGTAATGTAGTTCAACATTGTTTGCTAGAATAAAACAAAGCATTAACCTAAAAAATTACACAGAACCATTTCATAACATAATATTTTCCAAAGCAGTTGCAATAAACTCTACGTCTATCCTTGTCATCTTCTCACTCCAGTGTGTAAGTCAACCTGTATAAAATTCTCTGAAAAAAAAATTATAATGCTTGTAGAGGTTTCAAACGAGCAGGTCAGTTTGGCTTTGGATCGTGACATTAACAGTCAAAATAAATTCGGGTCAAAACAAATTCAAGCCATCTAGATTTCAGAACATTCAAATTTAGGCTATTTGGGATCTGACACTAAAGTTATTTCAATTCATGTCATTCAAATTGGTCATCTTAGGTTCACTCTTCGTTCGAATGTCATCGAGCCGCATTGCTTCGATCAAACAGTGCTTCTCACACCCATTCTAAAAATGAGTATTCTTGAAAATCGAATAAGAGATATTAAAAATACTAACACGTAAAATTAATTCAAGAAAAAACAATATGCATGAATACATAAGTATCAATATATTACATGAATGAATATATATATATATACCTACTAGGTACATAAAAGGATATGTAAAAAAATAATTAGTGAATGTATATGGCAAACATGTGCGTGTAATATTATAAATAAAATAAATTTATTACATACAAAACAGATAAACCATAATATATATAATATTGCACACATATACGTACAGATATGTATGTATAAGATAAGGACTAAAATAGAAACATGGAATCATTTTAAAAACAGAATGCAAACAAAGAAACTAAGCATACTTGGTGATTAAAAAGACTAAATAATATTAACAGTAATTTAAAAGACATAACAGCAAAACTAATAACCATCAGGGCAACCACCGAAAATATTAAACAATAAACACTATAAATGAAAATAAACCATGAATATCGTCAGTACTAAAACAAAGTTTGTTAAAACTAAGTACTAAATTCAAAACATCATAAAACATGAATCAAAAGAGTACCAGACGAAAATGAAATGCAGGTAAAAGAATATGCCCAAAATAAAAGGAAAAAAACAATTTCATTTGATGATCAAAATAGAAGGTTTACAAAAGTTACAAGGACCAGACGTGCAAATATCCCATTGTACAAGTCACACAGCTCATTTCCTTACCAAACGGTGTCGTTTAAATCTAACATAACTAAAATAAGGGTTTTTGAAACCTACATTCACTCATTCTCATCTCCTCTTTCCCAGAAGTATATCACAAAACAAATGGGGAGAGATTTCTCCCCAACCTCACCGTCGAAGGAGGCTACCGAGGCCCGACCACCACAAATCGGTGTCTATAAGGGTATAGAACACTCGAAATGGCCTCCTACAACACCCTTCGCAAACGTCCCTAAAAACCCAACCCAAAAGTACCCATACCCAAAAATGGAAAAACAAATCCCTAAAGGTAAAAGATTTACCTTTATGGGGGGTAATATTGCTCCGATGAAGCAATCGATGGCCGAGTCTCCTAAAGGTGAAATTTTAGTTCGAATGGTAGTTTCTTTTCCCTTTTTTTTGGTTCAAATGGCCCCTTTTTTTGTTCCAAAGCTCTCTCTTTTTCAATTCAAAATCATGCCCTTTATTTTGTTGCCTACCCCGATTTATGGTTGATTTTCGAGCGAAAATCATCTCTAAACGGTAGGGGAATGATTTCCCTAACCACTATCTTGGATTTGGTGGGATTTAGATATTTTTAATGGGTTTCAGGTTTGGTGAGATTTTCGACTGACTTGGTGTATTTCATTTACTGTTTGGCCAGATTTGTTGATGATGGTGACTATGGGGTTCATCGACAGCAGCTCACGCGATGGGGATTTGAAGGGTCGGCACATACTTCTCACGCGCAATCAAACGGTTCAGATCTGCTGGTGGCGATGGCAGTTGAGATGCATAGGGTATAACCTTAATTTTGGTGAACTGGACAATTGATCTTCATTTTAATCCAACGGTGGATTATGAGGCTACTATAAATTATGAGGAAACTCTAATTTGTTTTGGGCTTCTATGGTCCAGTTCCTTTGTAATTAATGGCATTTGGGCCAGTTTGTATTTTGGATATGTCCATAAACAAATAAAGTTAGTATTTTATTATAATAATAATAGTAGTAATAATAAATAAAATAATAATAACAATAATAATTAAAACTCGGATAAAAACGGGTGTCTACAGCTGTCCCTCTTTGTCCATTTGTGTTAACAAGAATATGGCAAAGATGACAAGACAATGAGTTTTTGCTCTGTTCTCTCTTTCACTTTAAAACTTGTTGTTAAAGATGACAATGTCCATCCTAACATGGTTCCTTCGCATTGAGGAAGTCTGATTGTGAGAGGATGACACTGCTCCTTCGTATTGAGGAGATTTGGTTGGTGGACAGCATTGGTCCTTCGTGTTGAGGATGTCTAGACATATTTGGATAATTTGGAGACAACAAGATTCTTTTGTGTTGAGGATCTGATTGTCTGAGGATAACACTACTCCTTCGCATAGAAGAGATCTGGTCGGTGGACGACATTGTTCTTTCGTATTGAGGACGTCTAGTCGTATTTGGAGATAACATTATTCCTTCGTGTTGAGGAAGTCTGGTTATCTGGATGACATGTTCATTCTTGGCAAGGAAAACTAGTCGTTCTTGAAGGATTGTGAACATGAAAACAATGTTGTTCCTTCTTGCTGAGAAAGTCTAATTGTCTAAAGATAGTTTGACTTTGAAAATGACATTGCTCCTTTATGCTGAGGAAAGCTAATCGTTGCTCGGTGTCAAATCTAATGATGACGTTGCTCTTTCTCATTGAGGAGATCTAGTCATACTTGCCAATGATTGACATGAAATAAAATTTTCTTCAACATAGAATTGCGAAACGAAGTCTTTTCTAACTTTAAATTCATGTAAAATATTTGACATTTGAGTGCAAATAAATTAGTGGAAAGACATTTGTTTCAAGATAAGCTAGCTTAGGTGAGATAAAATTTTTTTTGAATAAAACAATTTCAAAATTTACATTTCAAGGGAAAATGTCTAAAACAAGACGATACTTGTTTTTGGAGAAAATCTCAAGTGAGATCAATTTGTTTCAAGAAAAACTGTCTCAATCAAGACAAAACTTTATTTGAGAGAAAAATTTCAAAGGTGACACATAGTCTGCTCCTGCATGTTGAGGAGAACTAGTTGCCTTTAGAAGATCCGATCGTTTACTTTAGGATGTCAAATCTATGAACGACATTGTTCCTTCATATTGAGGACGTCTAGTCATCACCAACTTTTCTTCTTGAAAGATCTATAAAAATGATGCATTTATGAATGACTATCTTGGATGTTTTTATGGATGCCAAAATGAATTTTATTTCATGTATTTGATTTGATTTTTATTTTAATAAAATAATTTTTTGAATTTGTCTTCAAGAGATGAGACGATGATCTTGAGAAGGAAAATAGATGATGTCCTCGTGAGAGGAGAAAATTTGCCTTTAACAAAATAATAAGGATTTCAGGGAAAAACAATCTTAAGAAAGACTAGATGGTGTTCTTAGATGATCAATCTTGAGAAATACGAAATTAGTTTCTTAAAAAAGATTATAAAGCATCCTTACGAGAGGGAAAACTTTTTATTGCATTCGATGATGAATATAGATGATGAAAAAGAGCAAATTCATGTGACGTATATGTTATGTTGATGCATGTTTTCTTGATTTGTGGTGGGAATGGTTGCATGAGAATACTTCATTCTATCCCTGATTCGGTTATCTTTACTCTTTGTTTGCACCAATGTGCATTCTTACAATACTTGACTCGTGTGAATTTCTTCTTGCCCCAATAAATTTTTGCCCTGATAAATTGGCTTCCCCTATTTGAACTTGTGTGGAAATCCAATAGAGCTTTCATTCTTGCTTTGAAAGAGAATCCATCATTTAAGCTTTGGAGACTGTGTAAGTCTGCTACTTTATGATGGAAAATCAATAGCCACTGTCTAGTGCTACTACTACAGTAATCGATGGGACATCCACGTCCTGAAAATCCATACGATACATTCATGCCAAGGATAGTAGTTGGAGCCATAGAAGCAACCGAAATCAAATTGAAGGTGTTGCTCAATTGCTAACATCGAGTTCAACTCTTCAAGCTTTGTATTGATTTCCAAAGTTTTGTCGCCCATTAGCGGAAAGAGAACTTCCCTGTTATCCACTTTTGATCTTGGCATAGACAAACACAACCTCCCAATTGGGATTTAGAAACCCCTTATGAACTCAACATTGGCTCAACTTCGTAACTACTGGTACAGGAAGCATTCATCATTTTTTGTTTCAACATTAATGCATGACAAATCATCAGCATGATACAATTGTATGTGTGATGGTTGACAAAACAGTCCTATATAGTAAGCTCAACTGTCTTTGCTTCACCATTTCATCTTTACACCTTTTTGTCTCATTGGAAATAAATGTCTTCTCATTCAATGATCTTGTATTCCTGGATAATATGGGTCGTCAATAATGCCCCAACATTTATTATTTCTTACTCCATACCAATTATAGGCACGAGCTTCTTTGTTTGAGAGATATGTTCCAATTTTCAAGCTAATTCCAGAGAGATTGTCTTGTTTGAATTTCCTTCTCTTTTATTTTCAAATGTGAAAAAGTTTTGAAAAATGATGCCCTTTCTTTGGGTTCACATTGAGACAAATCATAAAACAAGAGTTCATTAGATATCAAGGAATCAACTGCTCTTTTAATCCCTCAACTGATAACTCTTTGACAAGTGTCAGAAATGTTAATGTTTGAGGTAGGTTAAGTAAGGAAAGGATAAGGTCTCGGGTTGTTGTCTTGGACAAGATCTAGTATTCTCATTTCTTTGATGTTCACTGATATGATGGAGTAGCTTTTATGCTCATCTACTGGAAATGTTATCTTATTCTTAGCTCTCATGAGCATATTGGGTTGTGCGGTGTCTTATCATGGGATTTGTGAGATCGTCTCTGATATAATAGTTGGACGATCTTATATTCGAGCTGCCTTTTCAGGTTTTCAACTCGAGTCCTCCTTTGGTTTCAAGGCGTTATTCAAAATTTATGTCTTGAACCCCCATTTGTCATTTTTTTTCTCTTCATGTATTAAAGATTTAGAAAATCTTTTATAAATTAAAGATAACACTGATGAGTGAGATGAAATTTGAAGATAGTTTTCTCTATTTAGACATCCATGTATGATTAGAATGGACTTTAAGGCACGTAATGTAGGCCAGAGCTAACGGTACGAAAGAAATGGATTATAGGCCCAAAGAAGTGTTTTAAGGTTATCAATATATTCGAGCTTATTCAAAATTTATGTCTTGAACCCCCATTTGTCATTTTTTTCTCTTTCATGTATTAAAGATTTAGAAAATCTTTTATAAATTAAAGATTAACACTGATGAGTGAGATGAAATTTTAAGATAGTTTCTTCTATTTAGACATCCATGTATGATTAGAATGGACTTTTAAGGCACGTAATGTAGGCCAGAGCTAACGGTTACGAAAGAAATGGATTATAGGCCCAAAGAAGTGTTTAAGGGTTATCAAACCAAGGATCAATTCATTCCATTATCTTCAATCTTGTCTTACTCGATTTGAATCTGCCGTATGTCTCTTTTATTTTCTCTTGATGTTCCATGATTCTGGTGAATTGATTCTGGATCTTTGAACCAGTTGTACTTCTTAATCTTGGACTTGAAGCTCGACGAGTTACTTGTTTTGAAATACTTGATCATTTTTCTTTCTTTTATTTTTTCTTCTTTTTTCACTTTTTTTTTTGCTTTTTGTTTTCGCCTTGATTTGATCTTTGCACTTTGAATTTGATATATTTTGTGGTTTCTTTTTATTTTTCACTTATTTTACATCAACATGAATTGGTATTCACTCCTATGAGCAGATTTCCTTCACTTTTACCCCCTAATATGGAGGATAATCCTTGGTTAGGGTTGAGTCAGAAGAAAAAATAATTCAAGCTCAAATGGGGATCAATGGATATATTCTTTTTTGTGAAAGGATAAATGAAATAAAGACGTTCATCATTTCATATACTGAAGTCCTGCAGAAGAGGATCCCCAGGGGGATAGATATTCAGGATTAACTTTTATTCTCCTGAAATAAATGTAACTAATGCATGGTAGAATTATTTCAAAACTATTTCATTTGTTTTTCTTCTTGCTTCTAGCCCCAATTGTTCAGACTCATCTTCAGGAAGTTGATTCAAGATGTCCACATTGTTTCTACTTGTAGTAATGTTCACATTCAAGTGAACATCTTGTAGTCATGCCTTCAGGTTTTATTGGTATAAAGAGGAATGTCTTGAACTTCCTATATGATAGTTGCATATGGCATCAACATCGTAGCCCTCAGGATATGGGGACTTTGGCTTGGACTGAATTGGAGTCACAAGATTTTCTCAACCATCATTGGAAGTAATTCCTCATAGATCATTGGAATTGGATCAAATTGACTCTTTTCTCGAATCATCTATAAGGCTCAGCCCTACGACCAGTGAATAGACTCTCACCATACTGATTTCAGCTTCTTCCCTTATTTGTTTGAATCTGCTTCTATTCTTAATGTGTTGTCATGTGATTAGGAAAACTTTCATCAAATCCCTCACGAATTAATCCCAACATTTTCATGAATGATGCATGTGAAAATGAAATGCAGGTGTGGAACGCAAAAGATGCAAATGCAAATGCAAAAAATGTTGATCCCAACGACGATATTGTATAACAATTTTCATCAAAGATAAAAGTCTTCACGTTACAGATAGTCCATTTAAAAAACATGATTTCGCATACACTTTGAGTTGAAAGGGGTCGATGCTTCATATCAGAGCTTCTTCCTTGAAAATTATGCCCTCAAACGCTCTGTAACCTAACTCAATTAATGCCCCATGTGGTGTTGAAATCACGCGTCACTCATGGTGATTAGCGATTGAACGATTGTAGATAATACTCTACTATTGGATTACTTCTCGGATCAAGGATCGTATTTCCAGTTTCGAATGTTGCATGATCTTCAAGCAAGTTCCTTCTTTTACTATTTAAACTTCTTTTAACCTCGATGCATGTCTATGTACGTGACTGCTTGATTGAAAACTTTTATCTCTCCTTGTAAAAAATTTCATTTAAATATCGTCTGCGGATCAACACTTTCGCATTATGTCATGTCGATGAAATGCAATGCAAAAATGTGAAAATGACATAAAAAAGAGAAGAAATGAGTTAGTACATGCAAGATAATCAATATAATTAAAATATGTTATTTAAAAATAAATATAACACCTACCCAGCATGTTTTTATTAAACAACAATCATATCCAGACATGCTTTCTACCCAAAATGATTTATTTCAAGAAATTAATCTATACGCCTGGTATCTAATTCACAACTTTCAAAAGTAATCTATTATATGAATTTAAAGTAAAATGTAAAGGTTTAGAGTCGTTCCTCCTTCTTGTACATTATTTCAGTACCTACTAACGGACATAGGTTATGTATGGCTCTACCTAGGGTGACATTCTATGGTTCACTATATGTATGGTTTCGATTCTAACAGGAAAAGGTACTAGAATTTTCTTTTTGTCAATGCCCCATTGGGCTGCTAAGCCCTCAATCCTCACCCATTATAGGCTTAATGAATCGAGTTCAATTTGAGGTGATCCACTTCCTTATACCCTACGAGGAATACATCCTACGAAGGTATAAGGTATGTGTACCCCTGGGGTTATTTACTAAAACTCATACGAAGAATAAATCTTACAAGAGTAAAACGTTCACCCCTACTTACTTGGGACGAGGCTCGGATATAGAGCCCATGTCATGTAAATGCACATGATATGAGGAGAAAACATGCAAACTTTGACCCAAAAAGAAAAACTTGATATAAACTTTGACACAGTTGAAAACATAAATTAAAACATTAGTATGACAATTGAAAATAAATTAGAAAAACTTCAATAAATGGATCATAAGCTAACTAGGACTTGAACTCATAATTTCCACAATTACGGTAATATATAAGCGATACATCCTGACTCTCTAAAGAAGTCCCCAGTGGAGTCGCCAAGCTGTCATAACCATTTTTGAAAACTTTTTATTTTAAAAAAACAATATACTTTATTAAGTAATTTTTAAAATTGATATTATGAATTGGATCCGCCATCGACCTTTGGGTTAGGAGGTTGATACCTAAAAACGTCTTTTAAAACAATTAAAAAATCATTTTAAAGACAAAAACGGGTTACATTTACCAAAAATTTATTTTAGGATTTAGGAATCGATACGCGTGGGGAATGATAAGCACCCGCACCGCCAAAAAATTTGGTACTTTGTCGCTACACATTGTCATAAATGGTGGACAATGTAAATTTGAATCAATATTTAAACTATGATCCTTTATGAACATTGAATAATTATTTCGAATTAATTATTAGGGAACAATCCTTAATTTGAGAAGAAATCGTGGGATTGCACATCCTCCAATGGAAAAACTATCCCATTTATATCTTCTTTATATGAGAAATGTTCCCTCCCCAACGTCATCAAAAAACACAAATTGCATATAAATTGAATATCGGTAATTAAATAAAATAAATTACTATTTAAAGAAACATGTATTGCATCATTGAAATAAAAATGAATCAATTATCATTCTTATAAAATAAATTCGATTCATTTCGAGTTCACTTTTCGTTCGAATGTCGTATCGAGTCGCACTGCTTCGATCAAACAAATGCTTCTCACGCCCATTCTAAAAATGATGTTATTGAAATATTCGATAAGAGATATTAAAAATACTAACACGTCAACTTAAATCAAGAAAAGCAAAATATACGCATGAATACATAAGTATCAAATATTACATGAATGAATATATATATATACCTACTAGGTACATAAAAGGATGTAAAAAAATAATTAGTGAATGTATACGCATAACATGTGCGTGTAATATAGTAAATAAAATACATTTATTACATAAAATAGATAAAACTATAATATATAATATAGCACACATATACGTACATATATATATGTATAATTTAAGGACTAAAATGGAAACATGGAATCATTTTAAAAACAGAATGCAAACAAAAGAAACTAAGCATACATGGTGATTAAAAGGACTAAATAATATTAACAGTAATTTAAAAGACATAACAGCAAAACTAATAACCATCAGGGCAACCACCGAAATATTAAACAATAAAACACTAGAAATGAAAATAACCATGAATATCGTTCAGGACTAAAACAAAGATTGTTAAAACTGAGTGCTAAATTCAAAACATCATAAAACATGAATCAAAAGAGTGTCAATACCAAAATGAAATGCGGGTAAAAGAATATGCACGAAATAAAAAAGACAATTTCATTTGATGATCAAAATAGAAGATTTACAAAAGTTACAAGGATCAAAAATGAGTTATTCAACAAATTGGATAATATATATATATAGGGGCATTAAAAATTTTGAACTTATCTTGGATATATATATATATATATATATGGGATAATATATATATATATATAGGGGCATTAATAATTTTAAAAACTTTGGAAATTAAAAACAATATAGGGGCAGGCAAAGCTGCAAATATTAAATTTTAGAACTTATCTTGGAAATATTAAAAAAACATTGCTATGTGGTTAAGACACCAACGAAACGTAAAAGTAAAAGAATAGGGAAAAACATATTAAGGCTACAAGGTAAGGCTGGGTATTTCAGGCTGGACAAGTTGGCTGAGATTGTTAGACGTGAATAAAATTTTCTAAAGTTCATTTTTATTGGATTTTTAGATAATTTAAAATTAATTTTTTGTCAATTTGTATTTGATCTAATTATTTTTTTAGATATCTAATTTAAATTATTCAAAATTTAAAAATATATCAAATTTTCAACTTTTAAACTGGATCAACGACTAATAAATCGGTTCCGTCGAATCACATTTTTTGCACACCCCTATTGATCTTCATTTCTTTGCTAGTGTTAGGATATCCCATCGAAAACATGATCATTTTTTTCGAACACCCTACATGCCAACAAAGATTTAAAACCAAAAAAAAAGGAAGGAGGAAAGAAGGAATCAAATTAAAAAACATTTGATTTTATTTTGGTGTGTTTTGTAAGCTACCACAAAGTTTTCTTTGTTTAGGCAAAGAATACCTTCACAACGTATATAATAATTAAAAATATAATTACTAACATTATGAAACTAAAACATAAACTCCATGTTGATATTTCAACACACTCCGTCAACACTAACTTTCATGACAAGTTGACTATAGAAGCTTTAAAACTTGTTACCACTCAAGTCTTTCGTGAATAAGTCTATCACTTGGTTTCCGTCTTCATATATCTAAACTTGATTTCTTCTTTAAAAAAATATTCTCTAACAAAGTGGTGGTGCACCTCCGCATATTTAGTTTTAGCATGAAAAAATCATACGTATGGCTGACAAGATGTCACAATTGATTAGAAACTCCACTTGCTGATGCAAGTGTCTTTGAGCTGCTATTTCCGTCGTACGTTACTCTGTTTGAGTTGTTGACAAAGACGCTATAGGTTGTCAACTAGAACAGTAGATCTAATCGAATCAGTTTTTACATAATAATTAACTAATAATGTATTATTCGAAATTATTATCAGAATCATATCTAAACTAAGTAACCTAATCATACTTACGGTCAGCCTCAAAACACAAGTTGATTCAAAGTAAGCCGGTAACAGTGGAGGAGACGGTAAGTCCTATTTCAATTTCGATAACTCCCGCAAAGAAATTAAGACATTCGCTTCAAATATCCCAATTCAAGTTTCGAATATTATAGGACAGAACGATGTTAAATAATATAATTATTTAAATACGGTTTGAACAAGGGAATCGGGCAGAGGGGTTTAGTTCGAATATGGGGGCGGTCAGATCGAACGAAGGGTTACCGGTGACGGAACTACTTCGACAGCAGACCAAAGGGCCGGAGACAGAGACCTCACGACCACACGATGATGGCAGCAGCGAGAGAGATGCGGCAGTGACGTTCCACGATGAAACCAGAGTTGTCCTACCCGAAAAACGGTCGGTTAGACCTTCCCCACGTGAACCCCTACGACGATGAGCCAAAGAACGACCGTTGATAGCCCCGTCCACGACAACCGTTCAAAGGAAGAGATGGGTTTCGGTCTTACTATCGAGGAAAGAGACCCCACGACGACCGATCGGCCATGCTAGGACGATGGTTAGACCAACCGACCACATTGGCGAGCTTACCTAAACAAGCAACGACGACGTAAGGGAATGGCGATGGAGGGAGAGCAGCGGCACAAAGGAAATCAAAAGAAAGCAGGAAGAGCGGCTGCACGAGTTTTAACAACATTAGAATTGTGATTGAAAAAAAAAAGAGAAACTAAAGGTTTAATCCCTGAAGTCTCTAGAGTTTTCAAAGTGGACTCAAACTTTGTTTTCTTTGCAAAACGATCATCAAAATTCCTAAGAAGTTCAATTTAGTCCCTAGGTCCAATTTATGGATTTGTACAATTTCCTAAATTTTAGGGTTTTGGATTTGGGAAAATTCGGGGCATAACAATTCTCCCTCCTTAAAGAAAAGTTTTGGTCTCGAAATTTATTGAGATGAAAATAGAATGACTTAAGAAGATATCCTCAATTTTGTCTGACTAATTTCGATCCTCATACCTTCAAGTAACATAAACCAACTTTGACTACCTAACTGTCGATCCAACCGAACCTCTACTCTGAGCTGATTTAACCCTTTTAACTGAACCTAAACCAATAAGTCTATCTCATTCATTACCTCTAGTTGGTGTCTAAATTAACTTTAACCTTAATCAATCGCTAATCAAAAACTCTTAAAAGATGACATAATGATCTATCCTCAAAAGCAATATCCTAATGTAAGAATTAGTACTTGGATTTTTGACTTAAAATATTTATTTACTCTTTAAAATAAAATTAAAAATAAAAATAAATAAGAAAAAGAAAAGTAATAGCAATTTTTTTTATTCTGAAACTTTTCTTTTTTACCCGAAAATATCTATATGCATGCAAAAATAAATTTTAGTTAAAAAATTTATGGTCGATCTCCACAATCTGAGGGTTGAATCGGTCTCTCTAAGTATTGGTTCTCCTAATTTTGGTTATCTGAAAGAAAGAAACTATAGGAGTAAGCTATAAAACTTAGTGTAACAAACAAAAGTCATAATATAATCCGAATCAGTCAATATTAATCGAAGCCCGAATCAAACAGTGATAATAATAAAGTTAAGTGTTATGCAAATGCTTATGCACCCACCCATACACTTGTCACACCATCTGAAGAGTGAGTTCCTCATAACCAAACTATCTACAAGCAAAATGCACCATATGAAGTGGGGTCCATCACAAAGGTAAATGTCACATAATCTGAAAGTGACATTAACCCCGTCGAGTGAATGGACTAAACTTCCCTTATCAAAATTTGTCTCAATATAAGATACAAATGACATACATATCTGACATCTAATCCGATCCGAGTAGCACATATATTCTGATTTCGATACCACAACACAATCTCATATTATGTATACACAATAATATTCTAATTCTAACAATTCAACATGCAACACATGGCAATTTTTCGAAATTACATATATCACAACTAAATTCACAGTCAGACAGACTTTCAATCAATTTCAACCAACCAAACAATTAAGCAATCAAACAAAATACTGTAACAACGAATAAAAAGACACACTTCGACAAATTAACTAACTACGATGGTAACATTTTTTATGATAAACTCAAACAGTGGATCTAATCGAATCAGCTCCTACATAATAATTAACCAATAATTTACTATTCTAATTTAATATGAGGACGATATCTAAACTAAGTAACCGAGTCATACTCACGGCCAGTCCTCGAAACACAAGCCGGTTCAAAATAAGTCGTTAACAGTGGAGGAGACGGTAACTCCAATTCCGATTTCGATAACTCCCGCAAAAAATGGAACATCCGCTTTAATATCCCAATTCAAAGTTCCGAATATTAAACGACAAAAACGATGTTAAACAATATTGATTATTTAATATCTAGTACGAATTAGCGAATTGAGAAGTGGGATTTAGCTCGAATATGGGGGCTGTCAGATCGAACGAATTAGCGAATTGAGAAGTGAGATTTAGCTCGAATATGGGGGCTGTCAGATCGAACGAAGGGCTGCCGATGATGGAACTACGTCGGCAGCAGACCAAAGGGCCGGCGACAGAGACCTTACGACAACCCGGTGATGGCAGCAGTGAGAGAGAGCGACAGTGTCTAAACGCTGGTTAGGCCTTCCCCACATGAACTCCGACTACGATGAGACAAGAACGGCCGTTGACAGCCCGTCCACGATAACCGTGCAAAGGAGGAGATGGGTTTCGGTCTTACTATCGAGAAAGAGACCCCGCGACGACTGATCGACCATGTTAGGACAATGGTGCGACCAGCCGACCACACCTGGTGAGCTTACCTAAACAACCAACAACGTAAGGGAAGGGCGATGGAAGGAGAGCTGCGGCACAAAGGAAATTAAAACAAAAGAAAGAAAGCATGGAGAGCGGCTGCACGGGTTTTAACAAAACTAGAATTGTGATTATAAAATAGATGGGGAAACTAAAGGTTTAGTCCTTGAAGTCTATAGGGTTTCCGAAGTGGACTCAAACTTTATTTTCTTTGCAAAAATATCATCAAAATTCTTAAAAAGTTCAATTTAATCCCTAGATCCAATTTAGGAATTTGAACAATTTCCTCAAATTTTAAGGTTTCGGATTTGGGGAAAATTCAAGGTGTTACACTCTGGCTTTATACCATGAATAAAGATATGTTTCATCATGGTATCACTAATAAGAGTCATCGAATCTAATTCATTTACTCTCCAAAAGTTGAAGTTTTGTATCATTCTTCTTAGAGAACAACTTGACTAATGTGTTCCAAGCTTCATTTGGAGTTTTGACACCATAAATGTGTTCTAGCATATTTTCTTCCACTATTGTCTTCAGGGTGAACATTGTTTTGTCTGTTTTGATCTTCCATTTTTTTAGTATGTCTTTTGCATCTTCTACTTTTGATTGCTCTACTTTATTAGCATTATCTCTCATAGTTTTTGTCCTTGCATATATAACATCATGCAAGTTGACCATGTATTGTAGTTGTCATTGTTAAGCTTTCTCATTCCTCTGACAGCGTGTAAAGTCAGTCGTACTATCGACAAAGGATTTTCACAAAACTAAATGAAATAGAGAAAGTGGTTTGTGAATAATACACCATGTAAGTTCCCAAGAAAGAGAGGGAGATCAAATGAATCGCTTAAATATCTCTTTCTCGTACTTTCTAGTCATGCACCGTCACACTACCACACTACTTTAGCAACAATCAAACAACCCTCACCAAAGCTCTTGATAGCAATTGTTGAACACCTCACAAGAATGAAAGAAATAATCAAATTGAAGAAACATAATTTTATATTATTGTGTTTGAAAGTTATCATAAAACTTCTTTATATAGGTGAAGAATACCATCACAACATAAATAATAATTAAAAATAAAACTTATTGTAACATTTATGAAACTAAAACATAAACTCCGTTAAAACATTTACGTTGGGGTTATATTTTAAACAGTTTTCACAAGAAGAAAGTCGAACTCTTCAAATGGTCTTTGAGGATCATTTGTTTCTGCTTACATTGTTCATTAGGATCTTCAGTGTTATTGGAGTTCCACTGGTGATTAGGACCTCTCCCATTGTTCAAGGAAAGCCTTCTCCCATGAAACTCTACTAATATCAGATTTTGTGGCACTTCCAGTTAGACCCTTACATGTTCCAATTAATTATTGTCTTTAATTTTTTTCTCCCTGTTTTATTAGTTTCTTCAGTTTAGAATTTATGTTACCTTTTATCCTCAAACCTTGTTTATTTTATTTTCATTGGCCCATTTATTTTAGTAATTCTTTTCCTCTCCCCTTATGAAATTTCAATTTTGATAGAAAAAAAAAGATAGATAAAATAAGGGGTTTTTTTAGTACAATAAAATTAGATATACATCCAACTCATTTATCCGAACCTTCCAAGTTGAACACACTGCGACTTGAACACAAGCACGCTTGTGTGGAGGAGGTGAATCCAGGTCAACAGAGTAGCAATTAGTAAAAAATGGGGATTTCTATAGTCATAAAACTCACATTTAATTACCTCACAAACCATGAAGATTTGTATAGTCATCAAACTCGCATTATTTTTTAATGCTTCTTGTTCTATTTTAAGGATCCGATTGATGCTAAGGTAACATATTTGACAAATTGATCAAGTTCTTCATCTTTATTTCCTTTTATTTCCTTTAATTCAATTATTTCCTTCCTCTAAAGTCTCCTTTCCCTTTCTCTCTATGTAGAATTATGATTACATTTAGAAGTTAACTAAAAAGAAAATAATTGAATTAAGATTTTGACCATTGAGCCGATCAAATCGAAAACACGTTTAGCATATTAACTATACTTTTTTCCCGTTTTGGTCACCCAACTATATTTTTGAAAGGTATAATGGTAATATTACCCTCAATGTTTGCACAAATGATCACTTTGCACCATATTCTGTTTTTTGGAGCATTTTACCGTTTAACGTTTTAATTTTTTGTTAAAACAGACTATGTTGGATGGAAACCATTAGTTGACTAACAGTTAACCCATGTTGCTGATGTGATATTTTCATATGTGTCTAATTGTTGACATGGATTATGTCATATCATTACTTTAAGTGATGTTCTATATGTCATATCATCACTTTGGGTGATGTGGCATATGCTACATCTACAACATAGATTGACCGTTAGTTAACTAATAATTTCCCTTCAATAGGATCTATTTTGACCAAATATTAAAATGTTGAAGGGGAAAATGCTCCAAAAAGAAGAATATGAGGCAAAATGACCATTTGTGCAAACATTGAGGGTATTTATATCATTATGCCTTTTTTAAAATCATATTTAATATTTAGTTTCAATTTTATTTCATTTTTAACACTCACCATTTAAAAAAAATTAACGATGGTGTTAATGTGCATCGTAAGATAATATCATATCATCATTAAAAAATAAAAATATTACGTCAATAGTTCTATTAATTTTTTAATAGTGAGAGACCAAAATAAAACCAAAACATAACATTAGGAATTATTTCAAAAGAAAATAATTGGATGACCAAAATGGAACAAAATTGATAGTTGTGATCCTAAATGTAGGGGTGTTCAATCAGTCGGTTCGGTTAACTGACCGAATCAAACTTTTGAAAATTCATTAACCGATTTTTCTCCCATTAATCATTAATCAAACTAAATGTTTTTCAAAAATAATTAATTGACTCGAACAATGTTTGGTTAACCGGTCGGTTAATTGAATTAACTGAAATTTATAAATAATATATATTAGGGTAAAGTATAGTAATGATCACTAAACTTTTCTAAAGCTTTCATTTAGGTCCCCCAACTTTTAAAACTTGCAATACAATACTCCAACATTTAGTCTGTTTGCAATATGGTCCCCGACGTTATACTGCCGTTAGTACGTTTGCAATATGGTCACTAAACTTTTTCAGACACTTGCATTTAGGTCCCCAACTTTAAAACTTGCAACACAATCCTCAATTTCATTCTAAACCCCAAATTCCTTTTCGATCTCAAATTTCTTTTTCGCTTCTCTCTTCTCATTTCCGACGTAACTTTTCAGTCGGGGATGCATTAGAAATTCTAATCTAACTTTTAATTATGTGGAGGTGTTGACTTGAATAAGGGTCCATTGAAAGAATACCCGACCAAGGGACTATCGAGACCATCAACGATTCAAGGTGTAATGTTAGATACAGGTCATCTCAGGTGAAGCATAGATGTTCGATGAAATATTTGTGAGAAAAAATGGCGTTAAAAATGCAGAGTTGACAAATACTACTAAGATGAACTAAGTATCATTGTTGAAAGTCACCAACAAAGCTGGAATTATTTTGTATAAATGGCATATAATAATTTCTTCGCTTAATCCTTGTGGTTAAAGATTTTCCAACAGATGATCAAATATAATGAAATCCCAAACAATGCATTCACCTCTCATTCTCTTTCTCTCACATGAACTCTCGTTTGGTTTTTGTTCTTCAATTTTCTGCCATGAAAAGTTGTAAACCCAAGCAGTGCTATGTCTTTCAGCTTTTTATTTACAAAGAAAAAATGGAGGAAGAATTGTTGGAGCGCAACATTGATTGCATTTTTTTCTTAGCCTCTCCCCCTTACTTGCAAGAATGTATTTATTTTCTCTTTTGGGCTATCCGAAAGTAAGCTTTTCCTCTTTTGCACTTTCCCATTTTCAGCTCGCATTTTGTGTTTTTTGTTGAAATTTTTATGTTTCTGGAATTGCATGCCAATGATCTGGATATTCAGTGTTAGTTTTAAACCAAAACCATCTAATTTTCTTTCTTCCTTCTTAATCAAAACTTTAGTACTCCTTATGAAAGATTTTCAATCCATCAAAATAGAAGTGAAAGAGGGTCCTAGGCTAAATTTTTTTATCTTCTTGTTTGGTTTTTCTTTAAATCAGAGAATTGGTTGTGAGTATCGATATAGTGAAATTGCGAGGCTCAATCTGAGAGACTGTTGGTACTAGTTTACTGGGAATTGTATTGATCCAACCTGTGGTTTTCGGCGTCCTGTGAGCTCGTATTCTTTTTAATAAGTTCATGTTGATTATGGAACTGATATATCATGAACGAATTGGATTTTTTACATGTTTTGGAAATTTACAATTGAATTGTATTGAATTATAGCTTTAGAAGACAATTCTGTATACACGCAACTCGAAAGGCATCATGACAGGGTAGTATATTTGGAGCAGATACTTGACCCTTTCATAATGCCTTTCGAGTTGCGAAAAAGGTTGAGAGGTGAATGCGTTGTTTGGAATTTCATTATATTTGATCATCTTTTGGAAAATCTTTAACCACAAGGATTAAACGAAGAAATTATTATATGCCATTTATACAAAATAATTTCAATTTTGTTGGTGACTTTCAACAATGATACTTAGTTCATCTTAGTAGTATTTGTCAACTCTGCATTTGTAACCCCATTTTTTCCCACAATCAGTTTCACCTGAGATGACTTGTATCTAACATTACACCTTGAATCGCTGATGGTCCCGATAGTCCCTTGGTCGGGTCTTCTCTTAATGGACCCTTATTCAAGTCAACACCTCCACATAATTCAAAGTTATATTAGAATTTCCCATCAATCTCCGACTGAAAAAGTTACGTTGGAAATGAGAAGAAAGAAGCGAAAAAGGAAATTTGAAATCGAAAAGGAAATTGAGGTTTAGAATGAAATTGATGATTGTGTTGTAAGTTTTAAAAGTTGGGGGACCTAAATGCAAGTGCTTGAAAAGTTTAGTGACCATATTACAAATGTACTAATGGCAGTGTAACGTCGGGGACAATATTGCAAACAGAATAATGTTGGAGGACTGTATTATAAGTTTTAAAAGTTGGGGGACCTAAATGAAAGCTTTAGAAAAGTTCAGTGACCATTACTATACTTTACCCTATATATTATTATTAAATATTTAATATTTTTTATTAATTCAATCTGTTAATTTAATTAAAACCAAAGTTTAAACATTCTTAAGACTATGTAATATATAAATAATATAGTAAATATTTAATAATTCCAGTTAATTTATTTAATTTGGTTAATTAACCGATTTCGAATTGAATTAATCGATAATCAAAATTCAAAAAAAAAATTAATCATTAACCGATTGAACCTAAAATTAACTGACATATTAACAAAAAATTGATTCGATTGGTTAAATCGATTAGAACCAAACTTTGAACACCCCTAACTAAATGTGTAGTTTACCCTTAATTATAATATAAACCATCACCTAATTTTTACAATGAAAAGATTTAGTGATAAAATTAAAAATTTTAAAAGTTCAAGTAATAAAACTTGAGTGACTAAATATGTACTTACCCTTATTATAAATAAATTGCCACTTCTAACTTTGGTTAGTATCTTTCAGAAGCATATATTTTCCTAGAAATCCCGGAAGAGAAAAAAGGGCCACTGAATAAATAAAATGGAAATACTAAATTAATAATTTAACCTAACAGACTTTTATATATTTACATCTTTAAACAATTTTAAGACGAAAACCACAAGAGAAGAAATCCTAGAAAGAAAGGGTTAGTGCTCCGGGCATGGGGGATGTTTATTGTTCGGACTGCAAGCGGCAGACGGAGGTGATTTTCGACCACTCGGCCGGCGACACAGTGTGTTCGGAGTGCGGGTTAGTTTTAGAGTCACACTCGATCGATGAGACGTCGGAGTGGAGAACGTTCGCAAACGAGTCGGGCGATAACGATCCTGTCCGTGTTGGTGGCCCACCAACCCGCTTTGGCGGATGGGGGTTTATCCACTGTTATCGCTAAGCCTAACGGTGCTTCTGGCGAGTTCCTCTCGTCTTCCTTGGGCCGGTGGCAGAACCGTGGGTCAAATCCGGATCGGGGGTTAATTTTCGCTTTAAGACCATTGCTACCATGTCTGACAGGTATTGATTTTATTGTTGGGATTTTAGATTTTGTTTTAGGTTGGTATTATGTAGGTTGTTTGGCTGGTTAGAATTCGTGGGAAAATCATGGGAGAAAACTGGATGATATGGTTATGGATCTTGAGTGAATTGTTTGAGTTTTGTTTTTATTGAACTAAATGAGTTAGGTTAGTTCAGTTTGTCCATTGCTTCTAAAGATAAATGAGTGCAAATGCCTAGACATTTTAAGGGATTTGATTTGTTGGTGAAAACAATCTTGATGCAATTGTTGTGTCTCTTACTTGTTCATACTGAGGAATTTTTTAATTAGACTGGAATAATTGGAAAGTGTTATTTCTATTCTTTTATTTTTTAAGCAGAATCATACTTGTATCTAATTGTATGAATTAGACAAATGTGATGTTCTCTGTTGAGTCTGGCTTAATGTGATCCGACTGAATCTTAGAATGTTGAGTTTGGCTTGATGCAATCCAACTTAAATATTAGGATTGCATTTTCTTTAGAAATATGTGATTATATTGGCTTTCAAGTACCATTATGTTCTTTTAGGCTTAAGATTTGCATTACTATTCACTTCACGTGCTCTTTCATCAAGTGAAGTTTTATGCTTGAGTGATATTAGAATACTATTTACCGTCACTTATTTGGATAATTTTTATGTTTCAGGTTGGGCCTAGTTGCAACCATCAAGGTATGCTACTGAGTGTCGTTTGAATCATATATGATGTTTCATCTATTACTATGGATTGGTTTCATGAACAATGCATATGCATAGGTTTGATCTACTTGTTATTTTAGTATGTTGTATGTGTATATTCTTGATACTAGTTTCACTGCTTCCGTAGACCAAAGCAAGGGTGTATCATGTCGGAAACAACACTAAGTTATAAGGAAGTTAAAAATGCAACATTACAGGCTTTATAAGAGTCACTTGCT
Source organism: Hibiscus syriacus (assembly GCF_006381635.1). Lineage (NCBI taxonomy): Eukaryota > Viridiplantae > Streptophyta > Magnoliopsida > Malvales > Malvaceae > Hibiscus > Hibiscus syriacus. The sequence goes on from NW_024062770.1 coordinate 3,667,229, forward strand.
TGAAATAGAATGTCTCTACAAACATATTTGTGATAAATTGACCAGCTTGGAACAAGGTTTACTCTTGAAAAATGAATTCCGACTGAAAAAGGAATAGGAAAGATGATGGAACTCTAGGAAAACTTAGGTTATAGAAATCTCTAGTTTTTCCATACTAATTCAAAGATAAAATGAGATATTGATGGAACTCAAGGAAACTTAGGTTATAGAAAATCTCTAGTTTTCCATTAATTCAAAGATAATAATGAGATAGATATGTTGGCTGTAAAGCCTTCAACTTATTTATATAGGCTTCTTTCTTGCAAGTAAAGTTACCTGGTTTTCTTGCAAACAAAGCTTATTTATAGCCCTAGACGTGTTCCCATTGCGGTCAAGCATAAATTGCATGGGACAGTTCTGCAGTTGCCTGTTGAAATGCAGCCAATTCTGTTCTTGACACTGATTTTCTCTTCCTTGAAACTTAGGGTTATAGAAAATCAACAGTAAAAGAATTTTGACTGAAAATCCAATAGGAATGACGGAACTAAGGAAACTTATGCTAATGTTTAGTACACAAGTAACATAAGGAAAAAAATTACTTACATGAGTTTGAAAATGGTTTGTTAAAACATAAAGAAGAATTAGTACAAATCTGAACTTGATATTAGAAAGATAAGTAAAAACTCAAGTAAAAAATAATACCTATTCAAATAAGCAGTATTTATTCCTTCACTTTATCCAAACGAAGCCATGTGAGTGGCTAAAAATTACAAAGTTTATTGCTAAACTCATGTACTAAAATGTGCACAAACATGAGTAATAAATGATACTTCTTCCAAACATATCATTAGGGTTATGGAAAATATCTAATTTTTCTTTATTTATTCAAAGATACAAATAAGAAGAGAATGTTGTGGACTTGTGGCTGTAAAGCCTACAACTTATTTATATAGGCTTCTTCTTGCAAGTAAAGTTTTAGGCTCTTGCAAGTAAAGCTTTACTTATATGCCTAGATTTAAACCCTAAAAATAACTAATAACCCTAGCTGTCCATAATATATCTAGAACTTATTAAATAAATATGAAATAATAAAATATTATAAAATCATTAAAGGCTCTTGTGTCATGTTGAAAGCCTAAAATACATTCAAACATTATCATACCTATTGTATCTCCCTTTCCCCAATCTGTTTGAGCAGAAATGAATTACAAATAAAAAACACTAATCTTGTGCATGAGTTGAAAACATGAAATGCTTATAAAAGTTACCATAGCAGCTGCAGCTCCCTCCCAGAGTCCCAGTCTATGCATGATAAAAAATAAGTCGTGAATTTAAACATCCAGTATTGTTCATGAGTTGAAGATCAAATAAGCTTCTCTGCTCTTAGTCAACTTACCATGAGGAAAAATAATAATGTTAGGGTTGGTGGCTGGGCAATGAAGTACTTGTTTACTGGACAAAATTGTTTGGTGGATGTGATTGATTAAATAGACTTCTAATATGTTACTAGATCTTATCATTAATAAATAAGGAAATGTTACTAGAAACTCATTTGCTGTTCTTTTATTGTTTGTTTGTTTATTTATTTATTATTACATATTTTTTGACTAATTTTATAGCGATAGTTATACAGTATTCTTCTGTATAAAAACTAAGAAGTTACTATTGCTACTAGTAGAAGGATTAGGTAACTGAAGAATGGTGCTACTTCATAGAATTCCAGGATAAAATGTTCTATATACTTGGAAATATTTCAGTAACAATTAGAGAGGGAGAGAGACATCCTGTCAATAATTTCTTTACAATGGCTTTTCGTAGCTAGTTTTATGTGAAAGCTTTTAGAAAAAGGAAAATAATGTGTTACTAACGAACTGTGCCAGGAATAATTCTTTGCAGTAGTTAGGAATTAGAAATTCACTTCCTCCACTTTTAAAAGCTTATATTGGAATGAACTTTTAATTTTGAAAAGTTTCTTCCTTCAGCCACTGAAAATTTCTTGTTAACTGCTGCCCCTTGTAATCTGCTTTCCAAATATCGTCTCCCATTGGCCTTCATACAAATTTGAGCATTTTTGTACTTCTAAAAGAAAAATATTTTATATTTGAGGCTATTGTCTTAGGTATATTTAGAGGTTTTCCTAATAATGAAAAGAACCATTGTGCATTATATTTAAATTTTAGCTTGATGACTTTTATTCTTTATTCTTTCATCAATTTTCATGTGCATATAATTATTGGCCTTTTTCCATTGACTCAAGGACCGAGCCAATGAGATATAAGAAGGTGGAAGATCAGAAGTCTAGCAGGGGAAGAAATCAGGATGCATGTTGGCTGCTTGCCTATATTGCCTGTAGACAAGAAGACAAGCCACGCACTGTCAAGGGTACATCCTAAGATACTTTTAACATCCGGATGTTCTGTGGTTATCTTCTTAATGTGTACGAGCTTCCCTGAACTTATGGATTCAATTAGAAATTTGTTCTGTTGCCAATGGAGCCACCAAGAAAGAAATTGGCGAGCAAAAGAATACATAGTGAAACAACTTGGACTGGAGAATGGCCAGTCTGTGGAGATGGGAACCATACATGCTGGTGACTCATGGTGAGTTCCCCCTTTTTTTTGAGGAAAACAAAAACTATTACAGTTCTTTCAGTAAACAACTATGTTGTTGTTTTCCATGTAGTTGGAAGGGTGAATTTCCATTTTTAAATAGTGTATTGTTCAATTATGCTTATTACAATTATGGTTGCCACTGACTTTAATTTCTATAATTATCAGAGGCGGTTTTGTTCCAACCTTGGTATGAATAATCAAGCAGTTAAAGCTGCCCAAGAATCAGTTCAGAAGTCAGGAGTTTGATATAAGGTAGTAACTATGTTTTCATCATAATGATGTGAGTCAAAACTGAAACTACTGTTTAAGACTTTTACCTTAAAAAAATCAACTCACTATCCTCTGAGTTGGATAATTCTTTGTGGACTGTATTTCAGTTGAGTAACTGACATGATTAGGCAAATTAATTTTTTTGAATAATGATGCAAAGAAAAGGAAGCTTGTTGAGTATATAGATAGACAATTATGCTTGAAATTTTGCAACAATTGCCCTTAAGTTTCGAGACTATTATTATGGAGGCGGACTATGAGGTAATGATGCATGAGAAGCAAGAAACTTTGGGGATGATCTTGAGAGTCAGGACTTGGGATTGTTATTGAGACATCTGATCTTTTATGTATATCTTTAATGTATTTTTTTCACTGATATAGTTGCTGTATGCATTGCTAACAATTTAATACTTTTACAGGCGAAGCCCAATCGATTGCAGGTGCTGTTATTTATTATAACACAGCTTTCAGATGATAAGAAGCCTCTTAGAGGTTTGATTTTCCCACCATACTTGTTAAGTGGAAATAAAATTGTTTCACCAACTATTATGTGCCTATTTTCCTTCTTGATACAGTCTGAGTATTGCATTTTAGCTTCTAGTATTGACTTATCAGACATGGGTGCTTATGAAATGCCGTTGTCAACTAAGAATTCAAACGTGTCTTCAAAATTTGAATGGCTACAATTGTTCTATGAAAAATGCACACTTTTGATGGTAAAATGTGATGGATGCAGATATTCACTTGCTACAGGAGTTGCAGAAGGGACTATCCGAAATGTGTACAAGGATCTTCACCCCCATCTGGCAAAGATAATACCAAATTGGTATGCCAAGGAAGAAGATCTCAAGAATCTATGTAGTCCTTGAAGTTTAGAACAGACAATAACTGAGAACACACACACTCTAAAGGGCCCTGAAATTGGTAGAGTTTTCTCCCCTGGATGCAGTGGAATTCTTCGAAAGCTCCAAGATTAATTTGTTTTTCTTTTGGTTTTTCCTACTTGACTACATCCTTACAAGTAAAGACAGAAGGGAGGGAGGGAGGTAATGCGGAAAAGGTGGTCCAAGTGTATTTTTTGGTTACTTAGTGGTCGAAGTTATTTACTGATTAGTTTCAGTCTTGCAGCAGATTTTTCAAGGGTGTATTGATATTATAGAAGTGGAATTATACCAGACTTGATGGTTTTAGTTAACCATGGCTGTATAGACAATAGTTTTTGGATATTAATGTGTATGATAATGCCAGATAGTAGCATTCTTTGCAGGATTGCTATTTGGCAGAAGTTGTCGACAACAGCAGCACTCCATGCTCCAGCTTCGTGCTTGCAGTCTCCGGCATTCAGTATTTCGGCAATCAGTATTTCGGCAATCAGTATTTCGGCTTAGGAAGTTCGTTTACTATTGTTTGTTTAGCACTCGAGCATTTTAACTCTAACATGTGACAAAGTTAATTGAAAAGGCAGCTACCTATGAACTGATTACGTGCACAGATTTTGGATTTGATCGTGGGAAGTTTTGTTAGATTACATGTCGGGGTTTACTCCGATCTTGAGATGTCTTGCAGAACATGATTTGGAAATTAAAGAAATTTACATTCCAACCTTTATTTGGAATACAAGTACTTCCTTTCTCTGCGTACAGCAAGTTCAGTAGCATTTAAGCATGCAAGTAGTATTCTGTTAAACCAAAACTTTACGTGAGTGCAATTTTCACATAACTTTTCCTACGCTATCCATGAAGCAGGGTTGCACATAATTCGGATTTCAATCCGATCCGGATCGGTTTTTATCCGATCCGGTTTTTTCCCATAGAAAAAAAACCGGTTTATAAAATAACCGGTTCGGTTTCTAACGGTTTGGAGGGCCGGATATCCTAACCGGTAACCGGTTTCGGTTTTAAAAAACGGTTTTTTTAAAAAACCGGTTAAAAAAACCGATTTTATATTCCAGATTGCTCATAGGGAACGATTCCCAAGGGGGTACCGATCCTCACTGAATGGTTTGGCTCCGAGATTTCCAGAATCGGAGGGAACCGATTCCCCATAGGGGTACCGATTTCCCCCTATTCAACGGTCGAAATATTTGAATTTTACACTTAGGGAACCGATTCGCTATATTATCTTCATTAATTATCACAACGTTCAGAAGTGATTCAAGGTATTTAAGCAAGCGTAGAAGTCATTGATCAAAGACAAGACATCAAGCAACTAGAATCAAGATAATCAAAGAGAGAAAGCATCAAACCTCAAGTTCGATAAATTCAAATACTTAATTGAAATACTTAATTAACTCAAAATAATTGAAATACTTAAATACTTCCAAGTTTGATAAATTCAAATACTTAAAAACTTCCAAGTTCGATAAATTCAAATACTTAAAAACTTCAAGTTCGATAATTGAAACAAAGTTTACGATAATTGAACTTTAAACAAATGCCATTTCCACTGACTCGGGACTTAGTCTTGATCTCCGTTGCGATATAACCCTGCCACTAACAGAAAAAAGCGGATTCCGAAGCTACCGTAGAAGCTTGGACGGTTAGTAAATCACGGGCCATGGCGGCTAGAATCGGAAATTGTGCTTCCTTTTCTTTCCACCAAGCCAAAATATCCAAACTTTCAAACTCTTCAAATGTCATTTTTGATAGAAAATCGCATGACATATAATTTCCCAACTCGCTACTTGGGGTGGTAGTACGTGATCGTTTGGATTGGGAATTTACAAGAGTGTTAAAAAGATTCAAATTTATGTTACTTGGACGTCTATAGATGATCCGCATTCATTCTCATTTGATCGTGTATTACACTACTTGATCCGTATTTATTTAAATAAATTGCAAACATGTCTCCAAAACATTTGTTAAAATAATTATTGGTTTTGGACAAAGTTGGGGTTCATCATCGGTTAGATTAAAAGCAAACGCAATTTGTTCAATTAGGTTTCAACCCCACCAACATTTAACGTTGGGTTTAATAGTGTTTCAACCCCACCAACATTTAACGTTGGGTTTAAAGCGGCGGCACAAGTAAAATGGGGGGAATCTCCTTAAAATATTTTAAAAGTTTTTCCTTCATTGCAAAGCCAATTTCTTGAAAAACTTCGGTTTTCAAATTCAAAGTCATTTAGTCGGTAGCCAACAAAAATATTTGATTAAGAACCAACGGGCTAGTAGGGTAATAAACACCGATAAAAAGTTGTTGCATTTTAAAAACCTCAAGCAAATCGGTTATTTTGGCTATAGTTTCCCAACTCGAATCCGGATAAATGTCTGGACATGACCCCTCTCGAAAAGCCGATCGTGAAATGTTTGCAATGTTTCCCTTTGCCTTAAGCAGTATGCATCATCATCCAAGTTGAGTTCCAACGAGTTGGACAATCCAAATTAGGACCCAAAGCTTTTTTATTAACAGACTTACAAATCGTTTATAATCATTTAGTCTTTTGTTGTTTGTTACAAAGAATCGATTTTATCATTGTTTTAAATTCTAATCTAATTGGCTCAATAACCTCCAAACCGCTTGCACGGATAATTAATTATGTGTGCAACGCACGGGTATGAAAAACGCACCGTCTAAATCGGTGAAAGTAATATTTTCAATCTTGGAATCGCGTTTGTATTATTCGATGCATTATCAAAAGATATAGAAAAAACTTTATTTTCTAATTTATAAAGACAAATTACCCGTTTTAAAAGTGTAATAAATTAGCACCGGTATGCGCTCACCGAATAATTCAAACGCGATTGTTCTTTTCATCATTTGCCAATTATCTTGATCTAACCAATGTGACGTAACGGCTAAAAAAGAATTTCCGGTATTATGAGGGGAACTCCAAACGTCACATGTAAGCGACACACCATAACGGTGTCTTGGAATCCTAAATCATTTTTTCCCTCGCCGTACGCCACATTTTTATAGCATCTCTTCTAAGGGTAGTACGACTTACTTGAGTATAACGTGGTTGCATTAGTTGTTGAATTGTTGTCGTGAATCTTCATCATCAAAGTGGTCGAACGGCAATGCTTTTGTAATCACGAACTTTGTAAACGCTTCTCGTAATTTTTCGTTGTCGTAACAAAACACCCACCTGCGGTAAGATTCGATTGACTAGGATCCGATCTTGAGCGAAGTGCCTTGCATGATTTTGTCAAATGGTTCTTCAACGTTGTGTTTCCTTCCGATGCAAGAAACTTTAGACAAAGTTTACAACGCGCCCTCCTCGAGCCATTTGACATCTCACATAATCGTAGTGATCCCAAATATCTTTGTTTCGAGTGTGTTCGATCACTCTCACGACTTCAAGGTTTCCCCCGACGAAGATTCAGCAGTATTACTCATGATGAATAAAAAATTACAAAACTAAGATTTGAGATGTTTTAGTGTTGTGTAATAAGATTTGAGAAAGTTGTAATCAACCAAATACATCCCCAACCTATTTATACATGTTTAGGGTGGTAAATGGTAATTTTTTAAAGAAAAAAACGTCACAAACGCTATATTAACGGCTAGTTTTTTAAACCCAGACCGGTTTTTTTTCGGATAAAAACCGTTTTTTAACCGGTTTTTTTTTCAAACCGGTTTTTTTATCCGGTAAAAAAACCGGTCTAGGTTTTTTTCTCCAAACCGGTTAAAAAAAAACCGGTTTTCCCAAAACGGTTTCGGATATTTTTTTCGGATATTCGGATATTCGGATTTTTTGTGCACCCCTACCATGAAGTCATTCTTGTAACATATTTTGGGTCGTCTAGGGGTAGCTTGAATTTTCTTATTTCTCTTTTCATCTTTTCATCTTTTCTTCCACAATAACTAGATTTACTGTAGCTTTCACCGGTTTAGCTTTTAACCTTCTACATACAGTCTCTTTGGCTGCTAGTATACTAAAAGGTGTGTTTTTTGGGTAAACTATATTTGGTCACTTACTTATTACTTAATTTTGTTTTCGTCATTCAACAATTATTTTTTAAGAGTCATATCTAATGTTTGTTTGGTATATTTTAGTTATGTTTTGATCACTATCATTAAAAAATTAATAATAATAACGATGTATTACAATAAGATAATGTTACATCAGCAGTGTAAATAATAAAAAAATATTATGTTAGTATCATCATTAATTTTTTTTTACCTCGGGTGACCAAAATAGAATCATAACATAAAGTTAAATATAATATTTTTAAAAAAAAATAATAGTTAGATGATCAAAATGAAAATTAAGTAATATAGTGTGACCAAATAAATAGCTTACCTTTTATTTTGGTACACGAGAATTAATTTCTAAATAACGGAAGAGAGTCTTTGGAAGGTAGCTAACCATCTAATCTTTTGTAGTAATATTAAAAATTGTTCATAAAGGGTAAAGTTTTTTTGGTAAAATAAGTTTAGGTAAGGGTGGCTTTCGCAGTCTAGGGTTAGGGTATATTAAGACCCAATTGAGATTTACATAGGAATTTACAGATTGTCCACTAAGAGTGACGATGATAGGATTCAATTTAGCCTTACAAGCACAAATTCCTGAATCTCAACCACTTGTACCAACACTCGTTCGCATAAAGGGTAAAATCTTTTAACAAACAAATTTTTTTAAGTATCTAATTAATTTTAAATATATCGATCAATTTTTAATTTAGTTGATATTATTGTTATAATATTTAGAATTTAGATTATGTTGAGTTGATTATATTTAAATATATAGTTCTTTTATTTAGGGTTTAAAGGGGTTATGAGATAATTTAAGTACCATGAGAAAAGGTTAATTTTTGAGCTTGTACAATGTATATAATAAAAATATAAATTATTTTTTATTCATATATATATTTATTTTTATATCATAAATAAAACATAATAGTAAATAATAAATATTCAAAAGTTCATAAGTGTATCAATCAACTTCTGTGTATTCATTTTGTATAAGTAAATCTAAATTGAGATTAAAAAAATAATTTAATATGCTTGGAGATGAAAACATTTTGCAACTTAGATGATTGAGATTAAAAATCACTACAAATTAGATAAAACTATTTTAGGAGATTAATTTTATAGTTAAAAATATAATTTAAAATATTGTATGATTTTCATAATCATAATTTTATTCAAATTTCAAATTCAAAAAAAAGGAATGACTACAAAAAACTATATATGGAATTAGGCATGGAAGTAGTTGCATATTTTCATTTTTCTAATATTAATTTAGAATTCGTGCAAATAATTAAAGTTTTAATCATTTATTATTTTTTTAATTTAATTATCTTAATCTTAATTTATATCCAAATTAAGTAAAATTATCCTTAAAATGTCTGAATCGACTTGGTAAATGGGTAATTGTTGAAGATCGGGTAAAGAAAAACGAAAGAACACAAGAATTTTAACGAGGTTCAGCAATGTGCTTACGTCCTCGGTGCCTAGGTGGCGCTAGAATTTTATTCAATTCAATGTCTCATAGGTTTAGGTTACATCTCCTTTTATAAAAGTAAACCCTGGTATAAATTTACAAAAAAACCCGCAGCCCCGTAGCCCCAACCCACATAATCGTAACCCCTCTACGAGACTTCCTTACCGTATATTTATGAGCCATACCTAACAAATCTCCACATTGGAGAATATCCTGCCCCTTAGGAAACATTCAATGTGGGTTGGGTTACCTTACTTCTTTAACAACTCGAAACATCCAACAAGTTCAAGCAATGCATGAACTTGTCTGTCGTAACTGACTTGGTGAACATATCAGCAACATTCTCAGTATGTACCTCTGAAACAAAATCTCTCTAGATGCAACCAACTCTATGATTTTGTGAAACCTTACATCAATATGTTAGTTCTAGCACATATACCCGATTCTTAACAAAGTGAATAGTGCTTGATTGTCGCAAAGCAACTGAACTCCACCTTGCTGAACACCCAATTCCTTCACTAAACTAGTAAGCCTAAAGCTTCTTTTGCAGCTTCAGCCGCTGCCATGTATTCAACTTCAGTTGTAGATATTTCCACCACAGATTGAACAGTAGACTTCCAACAAATAGGCCCTCTACCAAGAGTAAAGACATACCTTGTCGTAGATATTCTATTATCTAAGTCACCTGCATAGTCTGAATTCACATATCCTACAACCACAGGATTATCCCGCTGATTACTAAAAATAATTCCATGTCCCACAGTACCCTTTAAGTATCGAAAGATCCACTTGACTGCTTCCCAAAGTTGCTTACCAGGTTTAGACATGTACTTACAAACTTGACTAACAGCATGAGCTAAATCAGGACGAATACATACCATTGCATATATCAAGCATCCAACAACATTAGAATACGGAACCTTTGTCATATCTTCAGCTTCTTTATCTGTCTTAGGGCACTGTTATGATGAGAGCTTAAAGTGATTCGTCATGGAGTGCTAACTGTTTTGCGCTGCTCATCGCAAACCTTTCTAGCATTTTCTCAAATAACCCCGTTGAGATAGCCACAGTTTCCTTGAGTCTCTGTCCCTGTAATTTTCCATTCCAAGAATTTTCTTTGCATCACCTAAATCTTTCATATCAAATTCCTGACTCAATAAAGTTTTCAAACCGATAACTTCATCCATGTTCTTCGCAGCAATTAACATATCATCAACATACATAACTAAAAATAAAAGAACCATCATCAAGGCTCTTAACATAGACAGAACAATCATACTCACATCGCTTGTAGCCAATCTTGATCATATAGGAGTCAACCGTTTGTACCATTGTCTTAGAGACTGCTTCAACCCATACAAAGATTTCTTCAATCTGCAAACTAAATGCTCGTTTTCAGGTTGAGTAAAACCTTCAGGCTGCCGCATGTAGATTTGCACCTCTAAATCACCATGCAAAAAAGCAGCTTTCGCATCCATCTGCTCTAAATGCAAATTCCAACTAGCCACCAGTGCAAGTACTGCTCGGATTGAAGTGTGTCTGACCACAGGAGAAAATATTTCATCATAATCAACTCCTTTCTGTTGTGAAAAACCCTTTGCTACCAAACGAGCCTTGAACTTCTCCCTTTTTTTTCCTGTTACTGCTTGTTTCTTCTTATACACCCATTTGCAACCAATCGACTTCTTACCCTTAGAAAGTCGAACTAACTCCCATGTACGATTGTGATTCAAAGACTCCATCTCCTTAATCATGGCAGCCATCCACTTGTCGTTTTCTTGACTAGTAACTGAATCATGAAAAGTAACCGGATCATCAATGCTAACAATAAGTGCAAAAGAGACCAAGTCTTCAAAACCCATATGTTCGGAGGCTTTATATTGGTCCGTCTCACCCTGTCTCTAGCGAGAATATAATCCTGCAAATCATCCGTGGCGGAACCACCAGAAGTCGGTTGAGAAGTTTCTGTTTTCTCAACTGGAAATTGCTCGAAATACACCACTGTCGTGTCTTTCTTCTGCTGCAACATGGTATGTTCATAAAAAAACAACATCCCTATTGATCACAATTTTCTTCGCAACTGGATCCTAGAACTTGAATCCTTTGACACCTTTCTTGTAACCCAAAAAAATGCACTCCTTCGATTTTACATCAAGTTTGGATCTCTCATCAGCAAGAATATGTACATAAGCAAAACAACCAAAAATCCGTAAGTGATCAAAAGTAACATCATGACCAGTCCATACCTCTTCTGTAAATTTCCCAGCTAATGATGCCCTTGGTGATCTATTGATAAGATAACACACCATGTTAACAGCCTCAGCCCAAAAGTGTTTGGGAAGCTCCGCATTCAACAACAAACATATGGCTCTTTCATTCAACGATCTATTCATCCGTTCCGCAACACCATTCTGTTCTGGTGTCTTGGGCACTACAAAATGCCTCTTAATCCCATGCTCCTTAGAGAAGTGTAGAAAATGTGAATCTGTGTACTTCGTACCATTTTCAGACCGCAAACACTTGGTTTTTCGTCTTGTTTGGTTTTCGACCTCAGCTTTCCACAACTTGAACTTCTCAAAACGTCAGATTTTTGTTTCAAAAAATATACCCAAACTTTCCGTGAAAAATCATCAATGAAAGTAACATAATACCTAGATCCATCCAAGACGATGTCGTGGAAGGCCCATTCAAAATGCACGAATTTCTATTTCCTATCGGTATATTTATGAGCCATACCTAACCGCAATGAATTCAAATATTTGAATTTATATTCATTATTTAAAAAGATAGTTTTATATTAAAAGGGACTTCATTAAAATTTCCTACCAACCCTGAAAAGGAAAAATAGTCAAACTTCATTCATTTACAACAAGAGCAGATAAACAGAAGGGATAGGCATAAGTAAAGGATAAAGATGAGAGGATAGATGAGTTAACAGTGTGAAACCCCATTTGCAGTGCCACGAATGGATTGAATGTTGTAGCCAGGCTTGGAGTCCAAATTTGACAAGCTTTAGCCAAGATAAATCGTAGGACCGACGAATCCGATTATGGTTTTTGATGGACCACGACAGACGCATCACTCTCTACCAGGACTCATGAATAATCAAACTCGACTGCAATTCGAAGACCAAAAGAAATAGTTGTAACTTCAACATACCATGCATTACGAGGACTCTCGCTACAAATAGCTCGACCAGTCAACACGAATCTATCAGAATCTCGTAGAACCTTCCTCTAATGGATATGCGCCATCACATTCAATTTGACAAAACCCGATGGAGGCTTACACCAAAGGACAATATGGTTGACAGTTGCAGTAACCACCCCACTTGAAGCGACCGCCCGATCCTAAGTGTTGTAGCTATGAATAACAATGAAGATGAATCACCTAGATGAGTCACCTACATTGCATGAATTAGGGGCATGCTGTTATTCATATGCAGTTAGTATTGATGAGCTGTCATGGTGAGCTGTCAAGTTTGTTAGATTATTCCAGAATGATGATTGTATGTGGAGTCTTATAAATAACATATTGTAGTATTGAAGTGATGCAAGGAAGGAAATCTATTTCTGTTTTCATTTCTGTTTTACTGTTATATTAAGTTTGGTTTAAATAAAACTCCTCATTCCTTATGTGTTCCTTGTCAAATGGGAAAAGGGCATGCTTTATCATTTCAAAAATCTCTTACAGTCTATGATCGACCATTTCAATTAGTGTTTAGTGATCTATAGGGTCCTGCACTCACTCCATCCAATGTATTTAAGTACTACATTGCATTTGTTGATGCATATTCAAGACATACTTGGTTGTATTTACTTCGAAATAAGGGTCAAGCACTGCATTATTTTAAGTTGTTCAAACAACTTGTTCATACACAGTTTGCGGCTAATATACTTGCTGTTCAGAGTGATTAGGGCGGGGAGTATCGTCCATTCACTAATCTTCTTTCTCAAGAGGGCATTCAATATCAGCTTACTTGTCCTCACACTTTCTAGCAAAATGGTGTTGTTGAAAGGAAACACCGACATGTTATTGAAATGGTCCTTACCTTGTTAGCTCGTTATTCTTTACCAATGAAGTTTTGGCCCTATGCTACTGTTACTGCTGTGCATTTGATCAATAGACTTCTAACTAAGGTTCTTAATGGTGTCTCTCCATTTGAACGGTTGTTTGGGAAGAAGCCTAAATATTCTCACTTACGAGTATTTGGCTGTCGTTGTTTTCCATATACGTGACCAATTCACTCTACTAAGCTTGCTTTCAGGTCTGAACCATGCATTTTTCTGGGCTATAGTCCTCAACATCGAGGTTATCAATGTTTGGCAAAAGATGGCAGGGTGTATATTTCTTGATATGTAAACTTTGATGAATATGTGTTTCCATATGCGGATATCGAAATTAAAAGCGATACATCTCAGTATCCTTCAAGTTCGAGCAGTTCCCTGCTTGTTATTCCATGTGCTAATCGTCTTGGCAAAGCATCTGTTTCATCCTCCTTTGAGTATCAATCTCAACATAGTCTTACTACATCTAGTCAAAGGAACACTGCTACTGTACCTGATGCATCATATCGTGTTGAAGATGAGAATAGTAATTCTCACATTGGTTTGGCTTCTGATTCTTCAAATTCTCCGCTGATTCAAAGTTCACACCCGATGATAACACGCAGCAAGGCGGGTATTTTTAAGCCAAAGGTGTTTTTCTCTACATCTGATCATAATAATTCTGCCAATGTGTTGAAAACATTTTGATATTTCGATTAAACAAATTAAGTTAATGAATTTTAAGATTTTCCAAATGATTTTCTAAGTATGTTCGATAGAATTATTCGAATATCAAAACATTACTCCAAATCTTTCAAGATCATTTTTAATCCTTACTCAAAGTGTAAATTAAGTTTTAATCTTAAAACAATTTCAAAATAATTTTACAAAGTATTTCGAACCATTTCAAAGCCAAAAATTCCAGATTGCTCAGAGGGAACCGATTCCCCCCCAAGGGGGTACTGATTCCCCCTGAATGGTTTGGCTCCGAGAATTCCAGTATGCTCGGAGGGAGCCGATTCCCCCCCAGGGGGTGCCGATTCTCCCCTTGAATAACGGTCGAAATATTTGAATTTACACTTAGGGAACCGATTCCCCATAGGGGGTACCGATTCCCCCACGCTCCAAACTATTTTATTAATTATTTTCACACTAAAACGGCTATATTATTTTCTCTAATCATCCTCAACGATCAGAAGTGATTCAAGGTGTATTTAAGCAAGCTTAGAAGCCATTGATCAAAAACAAGAAACATCAAGCAATTAGAATCAAGAGAGAATCAAAGAGAAAGCATCAAACCTCAAGTTTGAGCATTTCAAGCCTATTTTTCATTCAATATTCATTTTGCTTTCAAGAACACTTATTGTGCTCAATTGTATTTATTCTTGAGTGTTCTTTCTTTGTTCTAGAATTGTGCAAACATATTTTCCTTGTGAGAATTTTCTTGTAAGTTTGCAAATTTGTATTTCTCTTTGAGAAAAGAGTGTTCTCAAGAATTGGGGTATATTCTTGAAGGAGTTGTAAGGTTATCTCTTTGGCCTCAAAAGAAAGAACAAATTAGTGAATTTGTTGGAAAATCCTTAGTGTAGATAACTAAGGTAGTGGACGTAGACTTTGGTTGATAAAGTCGAACCACTCTAAATCGCTGTGCAATTTCTTTCAATTTTCTACAAAAGCTTCCACCAAAATTTTTATTGTCAATTCACCCTCCTCTTGGCCGATTCAGTCAATCGATTAACTCAACAATTGGTATCAGAGCCTAACTCATTTGAAGGTTTAATCACCTCTTGAGTCGATTCGGGAAGAGTTATATCGATAATTAAAGTCATCAATGGCCTCCGCTTCAAACTTCGACTCCGGTCTCGATTCGATGCCCGTCAACAAGCCTCCTTTCTTCAATGGAGCTAACTATGCCTATTAGAAGAATAGAATGATGTACTTCATTCAAGCAAGTGACATGGGAGCATGGAATGCTGTAGAAGAAGGATACATCAAACCTCTCACTCATCCAAGGTTATGGAGTGAAGGAGAGACAAGAATGTTCCAGCTCAACTCCAAAGCCATCCATATCATTTTTTATGCTCTTAGACCAGATGAATACGGAAGAGTTTCATCGTGTACAACCGCCAAAGAAATATGGGGCAAACTTCAAGTCACTCATGAAGGTACCGATGAGGTAAAGAAATCTAAAATTAGTATTCTAACGCATAGCTATGAAAATTTCAGGATGAAACCAAATGAAGATATCAAAGCTATGACGGATAGATTTTCAACGATTGTCAATGGTCTCAAATCATATGGAGAGATCATTTCAAATGAAAAGCTTGTGAGGAAGTTAGTCTACTCCCTCCCAAAATCGTGGCAATCAAAGAAGACGACAATCATCGAGTCTAAGGACTTAACGTCCTTAACTCTTGAAGAGCTAATTGGGTCACTCTTCACTCATGAAATGATGCTCAAAGATTAGGTGGACCTCGACAAGATTGACGAGACACCAAAGGAGAAGGAGAAGAAGAAAAACATTGGAGTTGCTCTCAAATCCATAAAAGATGAGAGTGATTCGAATGACGATGACGATGAAGAGGAAATGAAATTGTTTGCCAAACGGTTCAGAAAAATGATTAGACCTTATTGAGGAAGAAAATTCAAACAAAATGAAGGCCTAAAAAATGAACCGAAAGAGAAGGACCTAATCATTTGCTATGAATGCAAAAAGCCAGGGCATGTCAAATATGATTGCCCATAATTGAAGAAAAAGGGTCAATCAAAGAATAAGCACAGGGCTCATGTGGCTACATGGAGCGATGAAGAAAGTTCCGATGAAGAGGAACAAGAAGTAGCTAACTTGTGCTTAATGGCATTTGGGGAAGATTCTAAGGTAACCTCTAACTCATCCGATTTTGATGATTTATCCTATGATGAGTTATTAGAGGAATATAATGGGTTGACTTCGGATTATGAGAAATTATTTTTAAAATATAAAAATGATGTTTCAAAATTGAAAAATGAAAACAAACTCATATCCAAAACCAACAACGATCTTGAAAGTAAAATCAAAGATTTACAAATCAAACTAGAAGAGTTTGAAAAGAAAAATTTAGATTTGCAAAATTTACTTTCAAAGATCAATGATGATCATCAAAAGAAAATTGATGATCTTAAAACTTCTTTTGATAAAGTTGGAACAAAACATTTTGAAAAATGTGGAAATTCAAAATCCAACTTTGTTAGAAAAAGGTTTAGAAACTACAATCATAGAGGTCCCCAAAGAACCTCTAATGGAAAAATCGTTAGAAGTATGTGGGTTCCTAAAGAAATCATTACTACTAAAGATAAAAATATCCTACACAAATGGATACCTAAGGGGACTAGAATTTTGGAAACTAATGAATATGGACCCAAAAGAATTTGGGTACCAAAAATCAAAAATTAATCTATGTTTGTAGGGAAATGAGCATTGCTACAAGGCACGGGAAACAAATTCAAATTCATGGTACCTTGATAGTGGATGCTCAAGACACATGACCGGAGACAAAAGCCGGTTCATTGAGCTTAACGCCAAAAATAGAGGAGAAGTGACATTTGGAGACGATTCAAAAGGTTACATTGAAGGTATTGGTACAATAGGTAATACCTCTTCCATACAAATTAAAAATGTTTTTTATGTGAATGGATTAAATCATAATCTATTGAGTATTAGTCAATTATGCGATAAAGGATTCAATGTCTTATTTGAAATTAATGGTTGTAAAGTCATTGACATTGCATTTAATCGGATTATGCTTGTTGGTCATAGAATAGGAAACATATACATGGTGCATTTAGATTCTTTTGATATGACTAATTTATGCCTAGTTCCTAAGGATGAACATGATAGTTGGTTATGGCATAGGAGACTAGGACATGCTAGTATGAGTGTTTTGCAACGGTTAATTCAAGGAGACCTAGTAAGAGGGTTGCCTAAGCTTAAATTTGATAATGATAAAATCTGTGATGCTTGTGCTAAAGGAAAACAAAAGCGAGTTTCTTTTAAATCCATTAATGATGTATCAACTAGTAGAGTTTTACAATTAATCCATTTAGATCTTTTTGGGCCAACTAGAACTACTAGCTTGGGTGGAAAACAATATGCATTTGTCTTGGTAGATGACTATTCTAGATATACTTGGGTTCTATTTTTAAGTACTAAAGATGAAGCATTAGAACAATTCATCACGTTTTCAAAAGTAATCCAAAATGAAAAAAGGTTACTCTATAACTAGTGTTAGGAGTGATCATGGAATTGAATTTGAAAATCTTGGATTTACTGAATTTTGTAACTCTAACGGTATTAGCCATAATTTTTCAGCACCTAGAACCCCTCAACAAAATAGAGTTATTGAGAGGAAAAATCGAACTTTAGAAGAAATGGCTAGAACCATGCTTTGTGAAAATAATTTGCCAAAATATTTTTGGGCGGAAGCAACAAATACCGCTTGTTATGTTGTAAATCGAGTAATGATTTGGCCAATTTTAAAGAAAACTCCATATGAAATTTTCAAAAATAAAAAGCCTAACATTAGTTATTTTCATCCTTTTGGATGTAAATGTTTTGTTTTAAACAACGGTAAAGAAAACCTTGGCAAATTTGATGCTAAAAGTGATGAAGGAATTTTTCTGGGTTATTCCTTAAATTCTAAAGCCTATCGCGTATTTAATAAAAGAACTTTAGTTGTAGAAGAGTCTATACATGTTGTTTTCGATGATAATCTCCTTCCGAGGAAGGATTCTTGTGTGAATGATGATGTAGGTGTTATAAATACAAATGACGTTAGACATGACGTTAGAGAACCATCATCAAAGGAAGAAACGAAAAATGAGAAAACTCATGATCCTCTTGAGAATCCAACCATTGAAGAAAGGGAAGTATCTTATCCAAGAGAGTACAACTATGTCAAGGATGGTGAAATTATAGGTGATCCATCCAAAGAGGTAACACATCGATCTTCTCTTAGAAATATTTGTAATTATGTTGCATTTATCTCATGCATAGAGCCTAAGAATATTAAAGAAGCATTAAATCATGAATATTGGATTATGGCTATGCAAGAAGAGTTAAATCAATTTGAGAGAAGTAAAGTATGGACATTAGTTGAAAGGCCTAGTAATAAATCTACTGTAGGTACTAGATGGGTATTTAGGAATAAGCTTGATGAGAGTGGTAATATAGTGAGAAACAAGGCTAGACTTGTTGCTCAAGGGTATACTCAAGAAGAGGGCATAGACTATGATGAAACATACGCTCCCGTAGCTAGGATGGAAGCAATTAGAATGTTATTAGCATTTGCATGTTTCAATGAATTTAAATTATATCAAATGGATGTTAAAAGTGCATTTTTAAATGGTTTTATAAAAGAAGTTTATGTGGAACAACCTCTAGGTTTTGAAGATTCAAATTTTCCGGATCATGTTTTAAAACGGACCGAATGCATGGATCCGTCACGTACAAAATGTGTAGGTTCCCCAGAACCATACAACCCCGTCACGTCCAATAAGGCCCTGAGCACAAAGCCGAGGAACCTACAAGTATTCTTCCTCCAACAATACCCCCCAATAAAACATGTTCCGTCCGTAAACGGATATATCAAAAATCAAAACATAATTCATGTTAAGTATCATATCAAAATCCAGGTCAAGTATCATATCAGAATCCAAGTCAAGTATCAGATCAGAATCCATATCAGATATCATATCATAATCCATGTCAAGTATCATATCATAATTCAAATCGAAAATCAGATAAAATATTCACGTGAATAGGGAACACACCAGAATTTACAGATATTATTCAAAGATATTAGATAATCTTAACAGGTACAGGAACACGGATCTTCAGTATACCGATAGAATATCGGAATTCAGAATCATTATTGGAAGAGTTCAATAACTGACAGAATCATCATTTATTCAGAATATGACTTAAGCTGATAAGGAAAAAATGAAGGTTCGGGACATTTACAGTCTATGTCGATTGATCGGATTATCGAAAAACTCTCCATGAATAGCTCCCAGAAACAATACTTATCAACTTGTCAATTCATTAACCTTCCAGTGTATTTACTTTTTATACCAAATATTATTATCCATAGATCATCTTCTGAGTCATCACTGAATAGATCCTAAGGAGACTAACAGATATTCCAATGCTCTTAATTTCATGTTCATGCTTTCACTATATCATGAACTGCTGACGTGCTTGATTTATAGTTCATGATCCATAAGAACATTACATCATGTATGTTCATTAACGTTTCCAGACTCATCCAAATCACTTACTTAATCCTTAGTCCTTGAGGTAACTTAATTCATTTAGCAGTCAAGTCTATTACAGTTACTTCGGGGTTTTTCAGGGTAATCCAGACGTTTATGAATTTTATATACATATTTTACTTCTGTTCAATTTAATTTGGTCTTCGTGGTTGACTTGTCTAATGAATATCCATTTCTTATTATCGAATGCGATCTAGAGTTGAGCTGAGTAGTTTCAAAATTATCATCGAACCACACTTGATAAGACGAACACGCATTCAAGTAACATCTATGTCGTTCAGGTACTGACATATCATTAAGATTGATCAACTCACGTAAGTTGTGTTTCGTAACTTCTAAAGGTAGTCCAACACCTATGCTTATTTGGATTCTTTAATTAATCCAATACATTTACTTAGTATAGGCCATAAGGGTGTTTTGGTCAATTTGGTGTTCAGTTTTATTCCATTCATTTCAGAGCTCGAGGATATCCACTCATTCCTGAGCTCAAGGATATCCACTCATTCCTGAGCTTGATGATACTCTTGGTCATTTCCATTCTAGGGATATTCTGGTCATTTTACAAATCCAGTGTATTACAATCATTTCCTTCCGTCCGATCTTATTATCGAATTCAAACTTATCATTTATTTAAGTCATTTCAAACAATTCTGACAAAAGAACACTCCCGATAAATTATTTTTCAGGTTTTTACTCATAACTCGGATATTTTCGGGTTAAGTGCCTTTTCAGATTTTGCAAAACGAAATATCATGAATTTTTCTGTACAAAGACATGATCTTAACAATTAAATCCGTAATTTATCGAGTTAAGTACAAATCCTCAAAGTACTTTCTCATTTTGGGTCAACTTGGACTATTTTTACCTTTCAAGGGCATCTTTGTAATTTCTTAACCAAATAATTTTGTATTAACTCTTAATGAAAATAATTATAATTTAGAGAACCTATGGTAAATTGCTTTCCCGAACATTCTCTTATCTTGAAATGATTCCTTAACAGACTTCTAGTATCTTGCACAAACCCTCTTGGGGTTGAAAACCGATTATCCAAAATTTCCAAGTAAAACTAACATTTCTTATGCACATCAGTAGTTTTATCAGATCAATATGTCTTTTCATATTTATAAATCAACTTCCAAGGACAATTATTGTCATTTTCCAATATAAGGGTATTTTCGTAATTTTACCCTACTAGAGTATTCTCATAATTTCCCATCCAAGTACCTCTAATGAAATAAATCATATGTTACAGATCCAAGCTGATTCCTTTATACTAAACACAGAACTTGTAATTTTAATTCTAACAATCCCTCAATTTCTTATAAAAATCATGTGAGCCATAATCAGTTACCGAATTCTTATCGTAATCAGATCGAGTGTAGAAATTAATTAACTACACATATGAGACCAATATTATCTTATTCATGCATTTACCAATATCAACCTGTTCCATAAAGCGTAAAGAGGTAGTAAAATATTACCTCGATTTCTGTGCTATATTGATCAACCATTAAATTCCATTTGAACGCCCTCGATCTTGAAATCATCTTCCAATAATTCCTCAGATGCATATCAACGGAGATTACATAATTCTGAAAAAACGGATCGAATCGGGTGATAAATCAGTCAAAAACAACTTACCGGGTTCGAGTTTTGGCAAAATGGACCCCAAAAACAGATTCAAAACATCAAAAACATAAAATATGACTTTTCAAAATTTTTGACTTTTCGGTTAAAGTCAAAGTCAACGGGTTTGACTAGCAATTTTGAGGCATTCGGGTCCAAATTTGAAAAACGGACTGCGGAATCGGACTCATAACGTCAAAAAACGTCAGGTTAGGTATACCCGGTCAAAGTCAAAGGTCGTTCAACGCCCGGTCAACGACGGTCAAAGTTCTGGTCAACAGTGGTCAACGCCGGTCAACGCCTGTCAACGGTCAACAGTCGACCATTTCACACAAATATCACCCTAACAAAAATTAATTACAAAATTAGCAATTTTTTACAAATATTTACAAAACTAACACCCGAATTTTACATAAATATCACCCTAACAGAAATTAATTACAAAAATAACACCCCCAATGCGCAATGACGGCACGTGAACAGTGATACGGTGTCGGAAAATTCTCAGAAAAATTCCTAAAAATTATTTTAAGACATTTTGAGACACTTACCGAGCTCGGTTCACAATTTTGAACGTCGGAGAGCTCTATTCTGAAACATCGAAAACTTTGATTTTCTCACCCCTCCACGCGCTGGCGACGACGGAGAAACAGAGGACACCGGCGGACTCAGAACGATTCAAGGAACACGATGGTGCGGGAGGTGTCGAAAACGGATGGTCGGATCGTCGTGAATCGACAAAAAACCAACTGAAATCGAGTTAATACCGATGATACTTCCGACTGAAATTAACGACAAACGACGATAATTCACGATGAAAGGTTTGAGGGGTTTTGTTCATCGGTCAACAACAAATACGATGATGGTTTCGGTTCGTCGATCGGAGGTCGGACGGCGAGTAGATCAGAGTTGAAAGAAGGGTCAATGGGGGAGGGAAAACTGAAAAATCTCTACTGAACATACGGGGAGAGATTTATATTTCTCTCCAAAATAAAAATGGATAAATCATGGGTTTAGTCACTGAACTTCCTGCACTTATTAAAATGGTATTCTAACTTTGCGCTTTTACAATTTAATCCCCAAAATTCTTCCAAAATACCAATTAAATTCACCATTTTATATTTTTTTAAATAGCCCCTAAATTGTGGTGTTACAAGCAAAGTGAAAGGCAAGGAAAAAGTCCAAGAGTAATCGGATATTGACATTAAGGCATACTAGAGAGGCATACTAGAGAGGCATACCAGGTGAGTGCATTTATTATGTACTTATATGATATGAGGACGACTTACGATGAGTCAATCTCGAGTACTTTTATTTAAATATGTTTTAAAGCATTTTGAAATATTTTCATAAAGTTTATGAAAATGGTTTTATGTATGCATGTGATGATTTTTCACGTGTAGGTAATAATGTTCGATTGGAGTGAGGAGTGCATTCAATATCATCTGTCAAGGATTGCCTCATCAGTAACAATATGACATTTTTAGATGTTTATTTTGTTATTACTAGTCGGCATATACTTAAATATTATATGATGCTCTGATAAGACATGTGGTATTTGGTTTGTAGTACTATATTATATTCGAACTTAAGCTACTATGTGATGGGTTTCAAAATGCTATTTATATTAGTAGTCAATGAACGAACATTTTAAATATTATAATATTAAATCATTTTATAAATAATATTTTATTAGTTTTCAAGTATAATAATGTTTTAAAAGTCATGTGACAATTATGATTCGAGTATGAGGTCGTATACAGGGAATGAGTGTTACTTTTCTTATATGTTATGTTAAATATTATATAAAATTTTGAATAAATATTAGGTTGATTAATATAATTATTACTTTTTTTTTTAAATATCAACAAATGTAACTTTTTATTAGTTTATGATGATTACAATATATAATATATATTTTAAAGACTCTCAATTATTTTATAATAAATGTAACTTTCATTTACCGAATCTTTGTTTTCTTTGGATGGAAATTTATGATTGAGCTGAAAATTCTCCCCTATCAGTAACCAGAAAACTATAATTACGAAAATTTAAAATTTCGTTTTTTAAAAAAGTTCAATTATTGTTTAAAAATATTAAAAAATATCAAATATAAAATTTTAATTATAAATTGTGAAAATAAGATATTAAACATTGAGCAACGTGTCAAGTCATCCACTTAATGACATATATTTTTTTAAATTTTTAGATTTTTTATTTTCAAAATGTTTATTTAAAAATATTAAAAAATATCAAAAATGAAAGTTTAATATAATTAAAAGAAAATATAAAATATTAATCATTGAGATAATGTGTCACGTCATTTCTTTAATGCGGGCATGTAATGTCCTAGTCATCATGTTATAATAGTTTAATAAATTTAATAATTATTCTACATTTTTTTTGGAAGTTAATAGACCAAAACAATATGCAAGAAATAATTTAGGAACTACTAGTCTACTTTATCCTTTGAAGAATAACAATGAAATTTCTTTTCATAACTAATAGGGTTGAGGAACGAAATTAAGAAAATAAAAAAAATCGATTCGAATCAAATTATTCGATTCGGTTTAATTAGGTTTTTTAAATTTGCAATTTCAATTTTTTTATGTGGAAACCGTTTGAAAAAAATTAAACCGAATTAAAATAAATAAATAAACTAAGTATCTAAAACACATTCACATTGAATTTATTATAATACAAATTTTAAAAAATAAAATATTAAAACTAAAAATATTTTTTTATAAATTTAAATTTATATATCTGTATTCAATTTAAGCTTTAATTTTGACTTTTTTTTGAGGTTGAGTTTAAAAAATAGTAAACAACCAAATAACCCAAACCGAACCGAACCAACCCGAATTGAAAAACTTGATTTTTTATGTCATTCAATTTCAGTTCCCATTTTTAAAAACCCGTAAAATATGATTTGATTCATATTTTACTGAAAACCGAACCGAACTAATACACCCCTAATAACTAATGTTGAATTTTTCTGAGTGAATTTTACTGTAAACAATTCCATGGTAATCTCAATGAAATTTCTTTTGGTGATAGACTGATAGGATATATAGTATTAACGGATAACACTTTCCTCGTAAGAATAAAAAACTTCATGGTAGGATTCTAAAGGCTTACATTTTTAGGTGCTTATAAATTATATTTTAAATTAATTTTTTGTGTTTAATTTTTTATTAACAATAGGTATTTAATGTTTTTATTATATTTTTAAGAGCCTGCAGTTAAAAAATGTCAAGTTAAATGTGTCACATTTATATTTTTTATTTTTTAAAAATAAAATTATTTAAAAATATTATTTAAAAAAAATCTGAACGTGACATGTGTCATTTAACAAGTTTTTTAATAGTAGACATCTAAAAGGGTAACAAAGTAAATATTAGACAATTATTTTTAATGAAAAATTATGTAGACACCAGAAAGTCAATTTAAATAATAGTTAAGACACCTTAACTCCCCCTTACCCCATTGTATATGAGAATAAGGTTTTGTTGTTGTTGTTAAGACACCTAGGTGTATTAAGTCAATTCGAAATTAAGTTCACATTCATTGATCAAGTTTTAACATAATAACATTATCGAAATCCATTAGTAGTATTGTTTTTTTGTTGTTGTTATGAGTTTGAGTAATTATATTTACATGGTATATATATTATCAATAATTTATAAAAATATTATGAATATATATTACCTTATAATTATCCAAACTATTAAAAAAACATAATAGCATTAATGATATCGAATTTTCTAATTTATACAATTGATACCTTAATGTTTGAGTTTATATTTTAATTTCTATTTTATATTTTCTTTATTACTTTTTTTATCTTAATAAATTTGTCAAATTTTAAATTTTAGTAGTTAATTTCTTTTAAAATTTTAATTTTTTATTATGATAAGTATATTATTGATAAAAATAAAAATATATTTCAAAATCTATAAATAAAGTAGATTTTAAAAATATTAGTTATAAAATTTAATTAAATAAAATATTAAAATAATTAAACGATCTTAGTGGTTAAAAAGTTTATTGTTATTATTTGAGTTCTCAAATTCGAGCATTGCATATGCTAGGGAAATGAGAGTCTATTGTCAAATAATTGAGGTTTTTTTCTTTTATGTACTCTAAATTTATCAACAACAAAAATTTAAGGTCAAAGTTTAAAATTTTTAATAAATAATATCATCTGTGACATTTTTATTTGGGCAAAGAATTATTATTTTTACAACATATATTCTCCAGTTTCATTTTTTTAAATCTGACTTGCATCTTCAAATTATATCAATAACCATATATATATATATATTTCTTTAGAGCACTAAGAATTTTCCTTTGTTTGCTTTTGATGGTAACTGTAGATGCTCGATTTATCCGGGCCAAGTCAGAGCAAGCTCGAACCAATGGATTGGTTGGTTGGAGCTGTCTAACCATGCAACTGCTTTGATGTACTGCAATCAGAGAAAAAAGGATTTTCAGCCATGTATTATAACTGGTAAGTTATCGGCAGTTAATTAAAACAATTGAGGGAGCAGTTTGTAGAGAGTGGGGGTTTTTAATTTTGATTTAACCACCAGAAACAGAGACAAAGAGGGGGGCGACCAGAAAGAAAAAAAAAAAGGGAACACAAAAATTACAGAAAACATAATAGATTACACAGAGAAAAAAGAAAGATTACACAGAGAAAAAAGAAAGAGGAACCGGAGACCATTGTGAGAAAAAGCAAAAAAAAAATTGTTTTCCCATTCGTTTTTTTACACAACGAAGCATTCAAAACAAAGGCTGTGTAACAGGACTTTCCCATCTTCTTCGAAGGCAATAGAGATTCTTTTGAGGTATTTCTCGTACCTTCTTGATTTCTAGTGTGTTGACAGTGTGTATGTGTTTATTTCGAAACAAATGAGAAATGAAAAAATAGAGTATGTTATTTACCTTTAAATCAAATTTTTGTCATGGAGAATAGACAGCTTCGCCAGTTTCATCGGTCCGAGAAGGTAACTGTAGATTTTTAGGAGTTTGGAGTTAGTACCAGGTCGTGCATGTGTTTTGGAGTCCTGATTTTAGGCATAGATCAAAGGGGTCGATTTTTTAGAGTGAATAGCCAGAGAGTGAATCGAAAAACTACAAAGGAATTTTTTTTTAAAATCCATTAAAAATATTATGGGGCAACCATTTGAATAAAAAAGGTAACCACGATGCATAACAAAGATCCGTATTTTATCAAGCAAGGAAAAATCCATTCTTTAAGGCTTACATCTTCATTTTTTATAACGCATGTGTGTTCGGTTTTAAAGAAAATAAAAATGGACAATTAGACTTACCTGCGAATGGAGGCTCTCTGCGAGGTTTGTCAAAGAATGAAGCAGAGGTGGCCATGGATTTTGGCCCCTGGTTTCCATTGAAAAGATAAGCGTGAGGGAGAGAGTTGAAAAGGAAAGTGGAGAGTGAAGCTGCGGAGGGGTAAGTGTTTTGGGGGTTCCAGCGTGAATTAGCCTAGGATTAAGCATATAATTAGGTTTTATATCAAAATTGTTGGGGTAAATTAACTCTTAGTCACCATAACTTTAGGGATAAATTATTTTTAGGCCTTCTAGATTTATGTGTTTTTCTAAAACAGTCTCTCATTTGTTTAAATTTTCTTAGTTGTTTTAAATGTCTAGTGTCATTTATGTTATTTTTCATTTTATTTTAGTTTAAACCGAATAAGATAAATTTTATATCAGACCCTGTAATTTTAGTATTTTATATTTAGGTCACTGATTTATTTTTGATTTATAAATTTAATTTTACTTATATTTAAATTTAATCATTACATTTATGTATATATACACTTTTTAAATGTATAGTTTGGCATGTTATGTTTTTTATTTTTATATTGAGGTCACATGTGTACATAATATGTTAATATGCATTGATTTTTAATTAAAATATACATATATAATTTTTTGTATGTCACGTTGTATTATATTTTTAATTTAGTTTAATTAATTTTGGCATGACATCCACTTTTTGCATAATTTGCATGATACCCTCACGGGCATAACTCGACCTATTACATAATCGGACTAAGGGTAATATCCTTTTAATTTAAAATTGTCTTGAGCGGCCTGTCTTAACTGATTAGAGGGTCGTTATGACCATTTTAAGTTAAAAGTGTATCCCGAAAGTGAAACCAAAAATTGATTCGTCACCTAAAATTTGGGAACGAAAGAAAAGGAAATGTTCGTTTATTTAAATTTATCGAGAAAAAGTTGTTATAGCTTTTAAGATATGGTTTCGATATTTGTAAATAATCGAACATTCTTTATCTTTCTAAAATGACTTGGTAATTTTAATTTAATTCATTTGAGTGCTTTTGAATGTTTTTAAATTTACATCTTTGTTTTATGGGATAAAAAATCAAATTAAATTAAAATTTGTAAAGTTCATTGCAAAGACATTAATTAATCGACTAGGTACCGTTTTAGGGCGCTGTGGAGGTGCTAATCCTTCCCCGCACGTAACCGACTCTCAAACTCGGATTTTGGTAACGCAGACCTTAACTTGTTGTTTTAATTAAAATTAATTTTTATTTAAAATAACAAATATTTTTGGGTGCCCAATCACACCCTAATCAAAGATTACTCTTTGAACCGTATTTTTTGCGATCGTAAAGGAAATCTAAAATTTTTCGAAACGAGAGGTTTTTAAATCGCATTTGTTTTTAAATTA
Source organism: Hibiscus syriacus (assembly GCF_006381635.1). NCBI lineage: Eukaryota > Viridiplantae > Streptophyta > Magnoliopsida > Malvales > Malvaceae > Hibiscus > Hibiscus syriacus. The sequence goes on from NW_024062770.1 coordinate 3,695,185, forward strand.
AACATCAGTTGAAATAGGTAAATTAAGAATTAATGTGGTTTTCAAAATCTCACTTTTTTTATCTTTAAGAAAAAAATCGTTTCGACAATAACATCATCGGTCGTTGGCCAAACGATTATCACTAATATTTTTCCTTTATTATGTTTTCGTTCATTTAATTTTTTTTCCTTCCTTTCTTTCCATCATCTTAATTTTTTGTTTTTATATTTGAGTTTCTATTTTTATTTAATAAATCTTTCATCTTTTATAAAAATATTGATTTTTTTAAATAATAAAGAGATAAAACTAGAGGACCGACAACTAGCGGTTCCTTTGTTACATCATACACTTTTGAGCTTTGTCTTTAACATGTTGTCGGTTTGCATGGACCGTACCGTTCGTGTTGAGCTTAACCCATCTGTTTGGCGGGGGTTTCCAAGGAAGAAAGTGATTGATCGGCTGTGCGCCTATTTCCGAATCTGCAACACATAGATGAAGCACATGTCTTGCCTCTATTTGAAGTCTACAACTTTATTGAAACACAATACCATCAGCTTTGTATTCCGAATCAAACAAACTTTGGTTTCTCCGCATCCAAAGACTCCAAAAAAGTGAACCAAAAAGGATATTCCAATCTCTCGCATCATTTTGAAAGTACCGAGTCTAAGTAATTTTCAATGTAATCCGCTACCCCACTTCCGTTTGTAAGAATTCATGATACCTTAATGGAGAAATTAACATGCTCCAAGTAGCTCAAGTAGTCGCATAATCCTCGAGTATATATGCATTGGATTTGTTCATGTCTCCACAAATGGTACACCCCGCATCTGTAGCCAAATGACGAAAAAATCTTTCTTCATTTGAGAGTAGTTTCCCTTTGTTTATGAGCCAAATTAACATAAGCATGCATTAGAGGCCCCGATACTTAGCCAAAACTCCCCACTGATTTGATAGCACCAAGTTTCCCTCATCCACTCTTCTCGTGTATGCCCTTTTAGTTGTGAACCACCGATGATTACCCCATTTCCATCCTGGATTATCAACTCTTCCATGAGCAAGTGATGGTCTAACCGCCTCAAAGTGAAGAAGAACTAAGGGAGGAATGAGCGAATGAATAGAATGTCAATCCCACTCCCCATTCGAATTTACCATATCACAAAACTTTAATACATGTTGGAATATGAGAGTTTTGCAACGTGGGTAGATTGCAGAGTGGGTTAACATCTCTCAACCACTTATCGAACCAAAAGTCAGCAGAAGAACCATAACCCAAGTTCCGAACTATTCCATTTCTGATTTCACTCCAACTTAGATTAATTCCACTCCAAATCTGAGAGCATCCTCTACGCTCAATGAATTCTGGTACAAATTATTTATTTTTGTATTTTTCTCGTATCACACGAGCCTGAAGTTGATCTTTATTAGCCACCAAAAGAAATTCCATCTTCATAAGTAAACTTCATTCTGAAATTTCATTTTTCGAATATCAAAGATAAAGATTAGATTATCCAATCTAATTAGTCATTCCAATTATACCTCGTACAAATCTTACCTTGTGTACACATTTGACTTTCCTTATCTTTGTAAAATTAGATCTTTTTGTAATCTTATATATACCCATCACTTGTAAATGTTAAAATTATCAAATAAAGAAATCCTTTATATGGTAATCAGAGCCTAGTAGAATTTCTTCACTCAAATTTCCACTCTTCTTCTTTTCTTCAAATAGATATCCTATAATGGCTCTATTTTTCACCACCAACAATATTGTGCACACAATGTACCGACAAACTTCCTAATCAAATTTACGTCTACCTACTTTCCTATTTGGCACACTCAATTTTAGGCTCATAGGTTATATTGATGGTTCATAGCCTCCCCCATTTTAGTTTACCGATGTTGTAGCAAAGATTGATAATCCTGAATATATGCAATGGAATCATCTGGATCAAATTCTTATCAGTGCTCTTCTTGGTAGTTATGATGATCTAGTTCAACCTCTCATTGTATCCGTTGTCACTGCTAAAATTGTAACACCTTAAATTTTAGGTTAGGAGTTTAGGGTTGACTTGATCGAGTTTTAGATGAATAAAATAATCAATTAAGAAGTTTTGGGCCAAATATGGGCTTAATTAGATGTAATTTGGGCCCAATTGGCCATAAAAATAATTTTTATATTTTAGACAAATTAGGAAAGACCAAAATTGCAATTATCTCTTTTATGAAAACAAAGTTTATATTTTAGGATTTTGGAGTGTCTGGGCATGAGATTAGGGGCTAAAAGCTAATTTTTTTAAACTTTTACACTTTACCTTCTTCTCTCTCATTTTCTTCTCCATCCTTTCTCCCCAAGTGCCATAGCTCAAAGGTAAGTTCTTGAGCATTTTCCATGTTTTCTTTAGACTTCAAATATGTCCTTAAGACTTCTAGCTATGTGGTTTTGGATTAAAGACTTTTATTTCTTTTTTATTAAAGAAAGTGGGTGTTGAGTACTCAAGTTCAAGAGGAATATGAGAAAATAAGAGTAGAGTAGAAAGGATGCTCATATCGTTATGTTAGCATCAAGGTAGTGTGTTTCCAATTCTTTGTGGTGTTATGACTCCAGTAGATGTGATGCTTGTTGAAATATTTGAGTAGTTGACCATATTATGAGGTTTGGTCGATTTATGCTTAGATGACATTTTTGGTGTAAATATGATGTTTTTATAGTGCTAAATGACCCTAAATAACTCCACAATCTTTAGAACATGATTTGGTATAAAACTAGAGTGTTTGGGAGGATTTTTAGTGGTTCTCGAGCCTATTTCTAGGTTTTTTGGGTTGATGTATCGATACTGTATGAATATTATTGATACTGGATGAAATGAGATATTTTTTGAGCATTTTATAAGAGGGAGTATCGATACTACTCCTCTGGTATCGACACTGAGGGTGTCAGTATCGACACTAGGGGAATATTTGGCAAATTTGAACCTATTTTTGGCATGGATACTCAAAGAAGAATCGATACTTGCCTAGGGAGTATCGATCGACATGTAAGGTATCGATACTACTTGTTTTATATGCTTAAATTTGACTTTGTTAAGTCTTGTAATAGTTAGGGATGATCTGCAATAGTGAGATTTATCTTGAAAGACGCTTAAATGGTTAAAAGTGACTAGAAACACTACTAGGAGTGGGTTATGACTGAAATAACCTTAATGGGTGAAAAATTCCAAGTACCCTGGATCGAGCACATATCGAGTAACTGCGAATGAAGGATAATCACGAAGGGTGTGGAAGTTGCCTTATAGTTCAAGGGTGAATTAAGCATAACTGTGATGCGAGTGACTAAATAGCAATAACGAATATTAAACCCAAGTCGAGCCCAAAGTAGTAAATAAGACACAGTGTGTAGTAGCAATAAAAATAGTCGTAAAATCGTAAAATGCTAAAGACCTCTTTAAAGGGGAAAATGACCATAATGCCATTTGGTGCTAAAAGACTAGAATAATGTGGCCAAATGAATTAGTAGTTATAAAAACTCTAATAAGATCTTGCATAACATTCTAGGTGAGAGAATGAACAAGATAATAGTAAGTGAGGGGATGATCTAAACTACTTCTGGTTTAATTGATAATAACGATGAGATACCAATGTGATAATAATGTTATATGTGTGATAACCATAAGAATCTTATGAGTTAAAATTCCATAAGACTTATGCATTTGTTTGACACACAAGAAAATAATGAGGTACTCCCTTATTGGTATATACGATGATCATCTTGTTTATATGAGAAATATATATATATATATATTTGGATTAGTGCTATGACACTTTAGTATCAGTTCTAAGGCACTTCATTATTAGTGTTATGAAACTTTAGTATCAGTGCTAAGACATTTCATTATATGAGTGCTACGACATTGCAGTATAAAATACTAAGGTACTTTAATATGCTAGTCAGTGTTACTATGATGTTATATATCCCGAAGACGTCCGAATACTCCTAGGGAGTAGACTACCTAGTTGTATGATTAGTACTTGACGATTCACTACATGAAATTTAGATTGTTTCAACAAAATTTTTTATCACTAAAAGTACTAAATTTGTCATGATATATTTATTCTGACGAAATTTATTTGTTACCATGTTTGTTAGAACAACCTTGTCATGTAAAGTATATTGTGACAAAATTGTGTTCGTTACCATAGTATAGTATTTATTGTAATAATGAATTTTCGTTACTATAATTAACTTATCGCAATAAAATATTTGTCACAATCAATTAACAATTTCGTCACAAGAAGTACATTTTGTCATAACTAACTTATATTTAAACATTAAATATAAAAGATTTTTGTGACGAAAATACATAAGGCAACAAAAATTATTTTGTCGCAGTTGCTATTTCGTCACTAAATGTAACTTACAGAGAAAAAATATTTTTAAAATAAAATAATTATTTTATCACAAAAAGTAAATTTTGTCACAATTAAGTTAAATTATAACATCAAACAAAAAAATATTTTCGTGACAAAAAGACATATTATAACAAAATTTATTTTCTCACTACATTTATTTTGACACTAAATATTTTTTATAACTTTTTACTGTGACTGAATAATTTTGTTACAATTTTTTATTGTGAAAGAATATTATTTGTCACATTTTTTTATAATGATAAATTAATATTTGTTATATAAATTGTTATTTTGATTAAATAAATTTATCACAAATTTTATTTTGACAATATTAGGACGAAATAAATTTGATATAACTGTTTACTTTGACTAAATTTAACGTATTATTGTGACTAAATCATTTTGTTGCAATTTGTTATTGTGAAAGAATATTACTTGTCACAATTTTTTATGATGAGAAATTAATGTTTATTATAAATTATTATTTTGATTAAATAAATTTGTCAGAATTTTTTATTTTGACAAAATATTGTAACAAAATAAATTTGACATAAATTTTTGTTTTGACTAAATTTACTATATTATTGTAACTAAATAAATTTGTTACAATTAATTATCGTAATGTTCCACAAGCAAGATACCATTAAATGAAAGCTTAAAATCACTATAACGAGACATACAAGCGAGATACCATTAAATGAACTAAGCTAAAGGTTTATACGGTTTTATAATGAATCATAATTGATGCAATTGTTATAACTTATAAACAGCAAACATAGTTCACAGGCAACCTGAAACCATCATGAATCAAATTTGCAGCAAGCAACTAATCTTCAAATGTTGCTGGAATACATGAAGACTCTGACTCTATCATCCTGCAAAGGAACCAAAAGATACACGTAATGTTAAAAGCAAAATGTACATACACCCAATGAATAACAACAGTATAACACACTTACCATGGATTTTGGGGGAAGGTTGGACTTGAACTTAGCACGAACACCACCACTGTTACCATGAGGTCTGGCTACCTTGCCCCAAATGAAGCGATAGTGCGAGCCATTCTTCTTCATCCTGGCCTTGTAAATATAAGCCATTCGCTTGCCGGCGTACCAAGTCACTTCATCCTTGGTGTTACTAACAGTATCCTTCAGAGGTACTTAAGCATACAGCCATTTCAGCCTGGTTAGCCGAGTATTGTAATAAAAGTAGCAAAAGATTGGGAATCACTTAAAGAAAAATGAAAGGGCATTGCAATTGATTTTGAGTGCCAATTGTTCTAAAATTTTCTTTTAAATGAAATAAAAACAGATCAACCGCATGAAATCAAAAGGTCATACAACAACACAACTGCAACCAACCAATCACTGACATCCTAAAACCATTTAGGCAGTTTCGGTAACTCAATGAACTCCTGTTAAGGAAACAAACCTCTCATACTTTAGTAACCATTTATCTGAGGCCTTGGAATTGGACCCATAAGCTGAGAAAAAGGCAATGGGAGCAAAGTACTCAGCAACAAATTTCCTCCAAAATTCAAAATTGTTGTCCTACATGAAGAAAAATGGAAAGTTGATCTTGCACTCCCAGCGGTGGAGTCCAAAACTTGCAGCAATCCTGCGAATTCTTGTCTGCCGATTTCGCCATCCAATCAGTCGCTTTATTTCCATTGCGAGGGGAATGAATGAAGCGCACAATCCACTCTATGTGCAGCAAATCCTTAATGTGGTGCACCATAGTAATTCGGTTAGTACTCGCCTTTGATCCTGTAACTTCATTGATTACTTCCTTACTGTCAACTTCCACAGGAACTTGCTCAAATCCCAGCTCTTTCGCACATGAGAATCCCTGGTAAATACCCCAAATCTCAGCCTCCAAGACGGAATAAATTCCTATAAAATTTCCACTGGACAGACAGCTAATGGACTGCTTATGGACCTTCCACGATTCAAGTTAGGGGGACTCTACCTGCAATCGAATTGAGAAAAAAGAAAAAAGAAAAAATACGGTCAACTCTTCTAGTTCTGCCTCTAACCTTACTACGCTACTTAGCAAAATATATTGATTCGTGACTAGGTTTTTCTAATGCTAAGCGGTCTTTCTTTTTGGGTTAGGTTTAGTTTTTTCGATTGCATGAATTCAAGTCCATCAAATTAAGATAAATGAAGAAAATTAATTATGTAATATTTGATTTAAATTAAAAAAATTAAATATTAATAATTATATCAAAATTATCATAAAATAGATAAAAATGTAATAAATTATGATATTAACATTTAATTCCACTATCAATATAATTTTTTGAAATAAAAAAAGTGGAGAAAAATATTTATCACAATATATGTTATCACTGTAATTAAAATTTATAACAAAAAGTATAATTTGTCACAAAAATATGAATACCATTATTTTTGTTAAAATGTTTTTTGTAATATTATAAATACTTATAGTTACAAAAATTGTTACTATATGATTTTTTGGGGAAAAAATATGGAGAAAAATCTTTATGACAATATATTTTGTTACTATATAAAATTTTTGACACTAAAAAATATAAAGATTTTTTTTGATAGTATAATTTTTCATAATGATTAAAATATACAAGTAAAAAAATAATTAATTACAAAGAACTTAAATTTTATTATTTGATGTGATATTTTTTTCTATAACAATAACCATAAATTATAATTATAAAAATTGTCAATATAATTTTTGAAACAAAAAAGTGGAGAAAAATAGTTATGACAATATATGCTATCACTATAGTTAAAATTTATAACTACAAATATAATTTGTCACACAAATGTGAATATATTTATTTTTTGTGACAATGATTTTTGTAATAATTATTAACACTTATAGTTACAAAATTTGTCACTATATGTCTATTTTGGCGCAGAAAAATATGGAGGGAAATCTTTGTGAAAATATATTTTGTCACTATAATTAAAATATATAACGACAAACAGTTTTTTACTAAAAACTTGAATCTCATTATTTGTTGTGACAACTTTTTTTATAACAATAATTATAGCTTAAAGTTACAAATTATGTCACTATATGATTTTGTTTTTGTACCACAAATTGGAGATAATTATTTGTGACTATACATTTTGTCACTATAATTAAAATATATAATCACAAACAAAATTTGTCACAATAAATCTAAATCTCAATATTTGTTGTGACAACTTTTTCTATCATTGTTACTAAACCTTTTAGTTACAAATTTTTTCATTATATGCCTTTAATTTGGCGCCAAAAAATGAAGGGAAACAATTGTGACAAAAATTCACAATAAAATTTATTTTGTCACTATATGTTACACATGTTTGCTAATTGTGACAAATTATTATGACGATTTTAGCTTTTGTCATAATTGTATATCTTTTTTTAATCTAATGTGACGATTATTTATTTTGTCACCAAAAAGCTACTAATAGTGAAAAAATTTATTTTGACAAAATTAAATTTGTAACAATAGTAGAAATTTCTTGCATTGATTATGTGAGTCCAAGCACTATCATTGTGTGTGTGATGCTTGTGTGTGTGATGCTTGTGTGTTGCATTTGATGATGCGTAATGGTATGGTATTGCAATTAGAGACCCAATATATGTATACTCATAGAGAGGAGGCCCTTAACATAGGACTAAGTGGAAGCGTGAGGCTTATACTATAGTGAGAAGTATTGAACCTTAAGTAGGTAGCACTTGATTATGACCATTCTTGCACCTACTGCTTATTACTATATCTTTTAGCATGCTTATGTTTATAAGATTCATATACTGCTGTAGATTAATGATTATACTACTAAGCTTTTCAAGCTTAACGTTTGAATGTTTTCATTCGTAGGTTAGTATCTTGAGTCGTTTGAGGAACATCGTCTTAGTAGGGTTTCTAGCATTCCCTTACAGAGTAATATACGATTACTTTAGTGGGCATGTGCATTATAGGACCCTTACTTATGTATTTGGAGTTTTTGCATTGTATTATTTGATTTAACTATGTGTCATGGAGCTCTGATTTATAAAAAAGTTTTTTATAAACGTCATGGACGTGTATTTTGGTAATCATATTGTATTTTAAAATGGAAAGGAAAAACATGCTTTAAAATTTAGTAGTTAGCCACCTCGGTGGTTCCGTTTAACACTTAGATTTTCGGATTTGGTTTGGATTCAAATTTGAGTGTTATATTTAGTGGTATTAGAGCTTAAGTTAGTCAGTCCTAGGACCAGGGTTGGTTTAGTAAGGTATCAATGAGTACATGTCATTATGTTTTAAAAATACTCTTATAAGATTGGAATCTTGATGGTGCTTCATCTTTGTAATCATGTTTACAAATTTGGCGATGGTTTTTGGTTCAGAGCGTAGCCTTGATGGTAGGATAGAGAGTCGTTTCTCTCATCCTAGTAATAGTAGTGTGAGTTCCTACCTAGGATAGATGATCGTAAGGTTTCGATGTTTATGAAAGTTGTTGAGATAATCTTCTATAGAGGATTAACTTTCAAGCTTAGAAAGGTAGTGGACATTTTTCATAGAGCACAAACTACTCAACCAACTGCTCTGAGTGTGAGAGCATCGTTAGAGTCTCTAGTAGAGAGACCAAGGAAGTATAAGACGGATGACTTCTATAGTTCTGATGATAATGATCCAATTTTGGCTGATTAGTGGTTGAGAGAAACCATGAGGAGTTTGAGACAACTTTACCTTATCTCCGATGGTAAGCTAGAATGCCTCACTAATTTTCTTTAGGGTGACTTTTTGAGAGGTAGGATATTGTACAGATGGCTTTATAGCACGAGATACCTACATGAGATCAGTCCCTAAGTAAGTGCAGGGACAAGTATATTTGATGAGGTTTATATAGATTTCTTGAGGATGTTGTCCTCTCAACGGGTTTAAGGATTTTGTATGGCATGTATAAGAGATATTTTCTTTGGTTGACTTGACATGCTTCGAAGTTGATTACATATAAGCCCTTGAGGTGTAGAAGGCCATTGGAGAGAATTCACATAGGTTTTCATGCGTATTGGCGACAAACCCACCTAGAGTATTCTTAGAGTTGACACGGTAGGTTGAGGCCATGGAGAGGGTGCAAAATAATAGGATGAGTTTGATAGGTAATAATGATACATTGAGGAGGAAGACCTCGATATCAATCGATTGACCAATAGGGTCAGAGATTATTAGGAGAAAATAAGGGTGGAACCAATTTAGTCATATCGAATTGAGTCAAAAGTCTGAAGTAGGGTCACGTAAGAAACCGCTAGCTTCACTGCCTTTAACAAGCATGAGAGGTTCCAATAGGGTGTCGACGTATCTAAAGTCTAAGCATCGTGGCAAGCGGCATCAAGGGAGATGATTTAGACTCTCTAGGACGTGTTTTATATGTGGACCCTTAGAGCATCTTATGAGAGACTACCCTATCTTGGATAGCGATATTATAGGTCAACCTTAGAGAGCAATCCAATAGCCTAGCGAGGTAAAGGATTTGCATAGAGTGATGTCGGAGTTATAATAGGAAAGGAGAACGAATGAGCATATTGACCTATTATCAGTTTAGTTTCATATATCCTATCTTATCATATTACAATAAAGTATTTAGAGGATGTTAATGTCGCAGTTCAGATTTCAAGTATGTTTTCAACGATTCGAGTTATTCTTGTAGCATTAATAAACGTGGGTTCATGCTTTCCTTCCTTGTGCAAAAGGCAAACTATGGAGGAAGAATTGACTTGTATGTGATCTAGATGCGAGGATTCAAGTGCCTAGTCTGATGAGAATTAGTGAGGCAAACAAAGTTTACCAAAAATGTCCATCGAGAGCTTTGGTCGGGCTTAGTAGTTGACCTAATAGAAGTTATTAGCACGTGTGTTACTTTGACCTTGAGGTTATGAGTTTATAGGTTTATGGAATTGTATGAGAATCCTTGTGTAATCATTGTTGAGTGAGAGTAAACTCTAAGGAGACGTTTAGCCACGAATCCACTTACCTTTGAATATTCTATGAGAGAGCATCCAAGTGGGTTACTAGGAATAAATATGAGACTATAAGGACTTTTTTTTGCATCGTTAGTCGAGGGTTCATGTGACTGATCCAATAGAGTTGGAATAATCCTAAGTTAGCCTTGGAGGTAGAGGTATCCTAGAAGGTGTTGACAATGTCTGAGTTAATTTTTTATGTTGATCGTCAATCATCTGAAGTACCCAAGTATCATATGGTCTACTATAACTCATATTGCATCGTTCCTCTATCTAGTAATCGATAACCCAGTCGAAAAGTCCATATTTATCATATCCCATTTCCATTGTGGAATTTGAATAGGTTGGAGTAACCTTGATGGAACCTGATGTTCTGCCTTAACCCGCAGGCATACTAATAACCTATAGACAAACTCGAATACTTCCCTTTTCATTCCTAGACACCAATGCAACTATCGGAGTTCTTGGTATAACTGGTTACTGCTTGGATGAACTAAGAACGGATTGCAATGTGCCTCATGAAGGATCTTTCTACGTAACTGTTCATATACAGGCACACATAAACGTCCCCAAAATAATAACATATCTCTATCAGACAACTCAAAACCAGGTGCCTTGCCTCGACGAGCCTGCTCCACCCTAGTTCTTGAATAGTTATCAACGTTCTACAACCTCTTGATTTTTCCCAATAATTCAGGTTCATCTCGTAATTGAGCTAATAATCTACCCTAACTAGTCAAACTTAAGCGTGATAATAGGAATCACAACTCTATCATTGACTTCTTACTTAAGGGATTAATAACTACATTTGCCTTCACTTTCTTAGATTTAACTTCTTTTAAGTGAGTAGGTACTTAAGGCTTTCGGTAAAGATGTGACATTTCTCTACGAAAATAGGGATCCTCCAAATTTTAAGGGAAAAGACTACTACTACAAGCTTTGGGTTATAAGTAAGGTAGTTATGCTTGTTAGACTTTAGTTGACATGATGCATTTTCCGCAACCTTTCCCTCATGCATCAGGAAACATGCTAGCCTATTCAACGAAGCATCCCTAAAAATTATGAAATCTTTACCAGACTCTAGCTAAGTCAAAACAGGGGCTGAAATAAAACTTAGGCAGCTTCCACTCCATTATGAATTTAATCTTTTAAGGTTTAACTCAGATACCATCTGTTGCTACGATATGACTCAAAATGAAATCTTTATCAACTAAAACTCACACTTCCCAAACATTACAAAAAATTTTCGCTCCCAATGCATTTGTAGAAAAATACATAGATGTTGGTAGTGCTCATCTTCTGATCTTGAGTACACGAGGATGACATTGATGAATACCAACATGAACTGATCAAGGTATAGGTGGAAGAATTGATTTATCATGTCCATAAATTTCTTCAGAGCGTTGATGAGTACAAATGACATTACAAGAATTCATAGTGACCATACCTTGTCTAGAAGGTCATATTTGTTATATCAGTATCCTTAACTTTTAGTTGGTAGTATCTCGATCTTAGGTCAATTTTAGAGAACATGAACTCTCTCCTAAGCTGATCCTATGAAGTGGATAATAGTTATTTATGGTTAACTTGTTCAACTGCTTATATTCGACACAACCTCATCGATCTATTATTCTACTTGAAAAAAATGTTGGCGCTACCCACGAAGATATGATATGTTAGATGGAACCCTTTTCTAGAAACTTTTAAATTTGGATATTTAACTATTTTTACTCCCTCGACGCCATGCAATATGGATTAATGGACACTGGAGCTGAAGTAGACAAAACTTTAATGCCAAATTCTAACTCACGTTGGGGTTGTAGCCCTAGCAACTCCTTTGGGAACACTTCAGGGAAAGGTCATATGGTACGAATATTCCTGAGTGTTAGAACTGAAATTCTAGTGTCAACCATACAATCCAAGTAGGAGTTGTACTTTCATTATCGAGACAATCCTTAAATAAGTGATCCAAGGATCTACAACTGAAGTAACACCTCGAACAACACTAACACGTCCTTGGGTGCCCCTTTTCGTAATGCACACAAATCGGTGAGTGAATACCCTCAATGAACCACTGACACTCACCCAAGAAGATGATGTCAAAGTCTTCTTACGGGCTCAAAACTACATCCTCAATAAAAACTCTGCCTACCTCCATAGACTGGATTGTTGGAGAGCTCCATGATCCATGAGAGTCTCGGGCCCTCTTTGTCGATGTCTTCGAATACCTTTATAGTTAAAGTGTTTTCTTAATATGTTCCGTGATCCACTCAATTACCTAGCACTCAAATTTTAGTCCATCTCAATTGTCTTCGCTTGGTGGGTTAACTCAAAAAAAATCTTTGGAGGGTCGACTACTAGGTGGGACAAAATATCGAGGTATAAACCCTCTTTAAAACACCAGTAACAATGGTCCCCAATTAATACTAGCTCTATCATATCTGATCAAATGGAATAACTCACACTCATACTCGTACACCATTTGATAACCTTAAACCAAGGGCAAGAACTGATCCATCATATCATCCTTTCGGGCCTCCCTGATATGCTTTTGATGCATTAAACTCAGATAAGAAGTATTCCCATAATAGTTTCTCTGGCTCTTGTGCCAGCTCTAACGTCTCCTACCAATCTATGGCATCTCCCATTAGTAAGACGGTGACGTACTCAAGCTAACCCTCAGGGGTGAGGTGCAGCTGACAGAGCATCCAGAGGGTATCTCTAAGCCACTAATCGACTACTATTGGATTGTTATCTCTGGAATCAAATAAGTTTGCGATATTATTCATATGGTTCCTCTTAATTGGGGGCTCCTAGGGTAATAGATGAATTAGCTATAGGAGTTAGTGGGGTAGGTGGTATAGCTGATACCCTAGGGATGACCCTAACAATCGACCTAAGCACTAAGATTAAGTCCCTAAACAAGGTCACCTCATCAACCCTCACATCCTCTAAAATCTCAAACTTATAATCTGGGATAAACTCGTCACCGGTGTCACCAGCTAGAGAAGCATGACTCTCGTTCCTACCCTCTTGAGTATGAGTTGAATTATCAGATGAGTTTTTTCTGGAATTAAGAGAGGAATAGAGGCTATTATCTCCATTTCAGATATTAAAATACTCTTGACACTCTAGATACATGTAAACATATGGACGCTTATTGAATCTAACCCGTAGGGTCCAAGGAAAGACTAAACCTAAGGCTCTAATACCATTAAATGTAATCTAATCCGATATGACTCGAGATTAATATACTAGAGCATTACACAAGATCACCGAAGTGGCTAACTCAAAAATTTTTCTTTAAAAACAACCTTGAAACATTCATTTAAAATAACATCCATGAAATCAGATATAAGTTCATAAATAATTAATTTGTAAAAATGGAGAACTACATATCAATTACTTTAAATAGAGTTACGACTTAGTACAAAAGGTGTATGAATAGTAATTTCCTTAAAAAAAGACTCAAGACATATTCTGGTTCCTCAAATCTAAAAATTATGGACCAACGATAAACTCCTCGAAGAATTTCCTAATAACCTGCGCACGAATTTTTTTATTGAGCTCACAAGTTCAGTGCCACACTAATAACTATACTATACTCTAATACATGTATTCACTATATATGTATACTAGCAGACAAAGGCATAAGCATATAGAAACACTAACATACAAGATGAGATAGACATCATAGTGTGTTGAAAAGGTTCTATATCTCATGACGCATACCCCTCTAGCCTACCTATGATACCCTTGGGTATCTGAGGTGAGATCCGGAACTGCATCGATAATGTACACCAACCAGCTTACTCCTTAGTGTCTTAGGGCATCTGTGCCTAGTCAGTAACTAAAGTGACTTGGCACTAGCTGAGATATATCTGGATATTCTAATCACACAAGAAGATCATCATCCTAGAAGAGTAACTTGGGTTTCCTTGTCATTCTCAAGTGTCATGCAAAGGCTAGTTTTATGCTATCGTAATTCATATCATCTTTTAGTTGTTGCTATATTTATTAATTATTCTCACTTGTAGTCTTATTAGAGAAGTTCTAATCATCCTAGAGTCCCTTCCTAATCTCTTCAATCAAATTAAGTTTCTTTCCCAATTTAGGACGATGGTACCAATACTAAGCCTTCTAGTATCGACACTAACCATTCGATATCGATACCCACCCTTGGTTCTGATACTAATTCTGTTTACTCGAGTTTGAGGACACCCTATAATATCGATATCCCTACATGATGTATCGATACTTATTTAGTTGAATACTAATACTACCCTGGGTATTGATACAAAAATTAGATTCGATGTTTGGGAAATTTACTTTAGTATTGATACCCTTACTTAGGGTGTCAATACCCCTGCTTTGCATGATATCAATACTCCTTGAGTACTGATATGAATATTGGCTACTAGAATCTGAAATCTAAAGATGGTATCAAGACCCTAGCCTTAGGTATCTATACCTAATGAAAAATATCGATACCGTATAAACATAGTATCGATACCACCAGCCAAAACCCCCTTGTTCTCTACTATCTAAAGAACATCATCGATATTATTCATCCAATACAGTAAACAAACCCATAAATAGCATAAAATGACACCCAACTTCACCCATAAATCTCTTTAAGGCTCTTAAACATTATTTAAGTCTTATATAAGCTGATAGGGGTCATAATGAGTCATTCTATATTTTGTATAACATAATAATTTGAAATCTACCATGAATGCTCTTACATGCTTCATGAACTCATACAAGCCAACCAACACATCTAAGGATCTACAAGTGGTATAGATGAGTTAGAAATGTGTTACCTTGATTTCTAAGCTATTGGAAAACACTCCAGGCTCAACCAAGTGCTAGTTTCTTATTTCTCTTTCTCTAGGAGCTTTCTTCAATTTCTTTCACTAAATCAGGATAAAAACATGATTTAATAACTTTCTTGGAAATTAGAAAGATGTTAATAAGGTTTCTTAAAGCTCAAATCTCAAAAAAAAAAAAATGAGCAGGTTTCTCAAGGGTTTCTAAAACTTCTCTAAATATCACTTATGACCAAAAATGGCCAAAGCTTGCTAATAAGGGCTTGGAAGGAAGCTCTAAGGATGTTGATTTCATTTTTTTCTCTTTGTAAAACCAAACTATAGATTTAGGAAAAAAATTTCCACTTTTTCTCAAGCTACCAATGAGAAGAAATGAGGTTTGTAGGAAGAAGAAAATGACAAAGGAGTGGGGAGAAAAAGAGAGTTTTCTGCGGTGAACTCACCATAAATAAATAAAATTCAGCCCTTTAAATTTTAATGGTATAATTACACACTTGGTCCTTCAAGTTTTGATCACTAGTTAAAAATGTCATTTTATCACAAGTTGGGCTCAACCTAAGCCCAATCCAACTCAAATTTGGGTGAAGACTTTCTACAGGGCTAATGGACTTATCCAAAACCCTCTCGGCTTATCCCAAAACTACTAAACTAAGATTTGGGGTGTTAGAAATATTCTACTCATGATTTTGAATTGGTTGTGATGGCTTTTGTACTAAAAAAATATTAATGCATTATCTTTTTGGAGAGAAATGTTACATTTCACTAGCCACAAAAGTTTGAAGCATCTTCTCACCCAAAAAGAGTTGAACCTGCGACAGCCGAGATGGATTGAGTTGATTAAAGATTATGATTGTATTATCGATTATCATATGAGGAAATAAAATGTGGTGTATGATGCATTAAGTCATAAAGAAATATCTGAGTCGAGGCAATGTTTTCCTGACTAAGTATTCAAGAGAATGGCAGTTTGATGGCTAAAGTTCAGGTTGAACCCATATTAGTGGAGGAAGTTTGAGAATCACAAAAACTAGAAGAAAAACTAGTTACCAAATTTCAACAAGTGAAACTGGGTGAAGTGAACAATATGAGGAAAGAGAAGGACGAGCTTGTATTTTAAGGGACATATATGTGTTCCCAAAAATAAATAGTCCAAAGAGAGGGTTTTGCAAGAAGTTCATAATAGTTCGTTTCCCGTCCATCTCGGAAGTAAAAAATGTGTCAGGAAATCAAACAATTTTATTAGTGGCCATGGATAAGAATTAATGTGTCTAAATTAGTAGTAAAAATGTTTGGTTCACCAGAAAGTAAAAGAGAAACATCAGTAACTTTACGACATTCTTTAACCAATTCAAATACCATAGTGGAAATGGAATAGAGTCACAATGAATGTTGTCACTGGTTTACCCAAGACTAGGGTTAAACATGATTTGTTATGGGTGATTGTAGATCGATTGACTAAGTCTACTCATTTCCTACAAGTACAAATGAAATATACCTTAGAGAAGTTACCACAAGTGTATATCGATAAGATTGTAAGGTTGCACGCAATACCATCTTTTTTTATCTCGGATATAGACCCCCAGTTTACTTTGAAATTTTAGAAGATATTATACGAGGCTTTGGGAACCAATTTACATTTCAGCATTGTGTAAGGTAGGAAACAGTTGAAATACACACACACACATATGAGCCATCAATTCAAAGGAAAATTTCCATGTTTAGGTAAAAATCAAAATGTTGGAGATATGATGTGTATGAATGTGGTAGAGGATTTGAAGGAGAAAGTGTTATTGATTGAACACATTTCTTTTCATTTATATGTTTTTATGGTTTAATTTATTTGCATTATAGAAAAAAGTAGGAAGATCATCTCAATCAAAAGGCAAGGAGCTTTCATTTTGGTATTTTGTTTAAGGCAGTGTACTTTTATTCTTGGTGTACTAATGGAATTATATGTTAAGTTTCACTTTTAGAATTTAAGTGCTAATTTCACTAATCTAAGCCTATGTTAAGTTTCACTGTTGTAATTAAGTATTAATTTCACCGATGTAAGTCTATGTAAAGTTACAATGCTTGAGTTAAGTGTTAATTTCACCTGTGTAAGTCTATATTAAGTTCCACTGTTGGAATTATCTGTTAATTTCATCGCTGTAAGTCTATGTTAAGTTTTGTTACTGGAATTAAGTGTTAATTAGACTAGTGTAAGTCTATGTTGAGTTCACTATTGGAATTAAGTGATAATTTAACTGGTGTAAGTATATGTTAGGTTTCACTGGTGGAAATATATGATAGTTTTGGTATGGAAATATGAATGAAAACTAGAGGAATAATAAAGAGCTACAGTTCACATGGTATGCAAAGACACCTAATCATATTTATTCCACGTAACTCACAATGGAGCCCCAAAGGATTAGAGTCACTCACATGATAGCATCTAATCATACTTGTTTTGGGTGACTCGTACATGAGCCCCGATGAATTAGAGTTACTCATAAGAGAGCACCTAGTCATGTTTATTATAGGTGACTCACATGGGAGCCCCAAATGATTAGAGTGACTCGTACAAGAGCACCTAATCATATTTATTTTGGGTGACTCATGAGGGAGTCACAAAGGATTCAAGTGACTCACACGGGAGCACATAATCATATTTATTTCGGGTGAATTGTACGAGTACGAAAAATTGATCCACCTATATCACATGGAAGCATTTAACAAAATTTCAATTATATTTTAATAATCATGCTAACAAACTTTGTGGATTGTCGGGTATAGGCCATTGTTTTGTTTAATTACATGAACTTCTCATTTACGCTACTTAAATCATAAAATATGGACCAATTAGAAAATTTTCATTATTGGGCTCTATTGGTTCATTGTTTATCATCTCAGGTTCGTAGAAGTAGAATGTTTGAAGTAGGAGCACCATCATCATGGAATGTTAACCTTCTCTATCAGAGCATAGAACTGAATTTTTTTGTTGGGCTGATGTATTGATTTAGTTATTATGGTATTGGTCATATAGTGCATTTTGCTGTAGAAAGTTATTAGTTTTATCGATCAACCGAATTATTCCAAGAGGGGGTGAATTGGCATTTAAAAATCTTTGTGGTGGAAGCAATCTAAAAATCAAATTGTACAAGGAATTTAGAGTGGTTCGACTTTCTAAAATAAAGACTTCACCCATTACCTTAGCATCCATATTAAGGATTTCTCAAATCCACTAGATTTTCTAACCTTCGAGGACAGAGTGTAACCTTTCAACAATACACAAGGTTTATATACCAAAACCCTACTTACACTTTCTACACAAGAGAAATTACAAATTTAGAAAACAAAAGAAACTTCACAAAGGCAAATACGTTTGTAACTAATTAATAACACACTCAAATTACACTTGAGCAAGAGTAAACAAGAAGTTCACAAGTGTATTATAAAGAAATATGACAATTTTAGCTCCAAAACGCTTTTGATGTTGGTTTGATCTTGCAATTGACTTTCTTGTTGTTCTCCATTTGAATATTGGTCTCTTTTATGCCTTCTAACATCATTCTAGTCATTTGGATCCATTCGGAATTGATTAGAGCTGTTGGATTCATTAATTTTGAGCATTTAATGCTTACCTACACATTTGATATTGATATTGAGTAGTGAGTATTTAAAATCGAACATCCTAACTGAAAAAATATAGTCTTTGAACCTTTGGTATCGACACTGTTTATGTGCGTATCGATACTTGCCCACCAGTATCGATACCAACACCATAGTATCGATACCAAAAAACCTACTAGAATTTTGGTATCGAGACTGACAGTGGTTTTTGGTAAAATAAAGTGTTTTTGAGCTTTAAAATAATATTTATAAAATGTAAAAATAATCAATAACACTTATGATTATTTTCACACTTAAAAAGGCTTTAAAATATTCTATTACAAACAACTTAAAATATTTGAAAAATCATGTTATATCAAAATCAAAAGTTGGTTCAAAAAAGTTTTGAAATTGATGTTTCCTTTTTGAGTTAATACTAGATATAGATGTAGCTTCTCTTTCGGAATTTATATTTAAAACAAGTAATTTTGAATGTACTATTTCCTTTTAAGATAAATTGTTGTATATTGAAGGAAATTTTTTTTATAGGTATGACCCATGAGTCTGCTGGGATCCTAACATGTGATACTGTAAGTCCAAATAGGTTTAGGATGTTATTGAACATTAATGATTTTTGGGCATTTTATAAGGGATACCTTAATGGGTGGAATAATTCCAAGTACCTTAGTTTGAGCACGTATCGAGTAATCACGAATGAAGGATCATCGCGAAGGATGTGCAAGTTTCCCTTTAGTTCAAGGGTGAATTAAAGGTAGGTGTGATATGAGTGACTAGAGAACCGTTAAAGAATCTTGAACCCAATTCGAGCCTAGACTAGTAAATATTAAGTTGAGTGAGTAGCAGTAATAAAAATCACCATAATAGCGCTAAAGACACCTTTAAAAGGCAAATGAACAAAACGCCATTGAGTGTTAAACGACCAGAATAGTGTGGTCAAATGAACTAGTAGCTATAAAAAGACTAATAAGCTATTGCACATTATTCTAGGTGAGAGAAGGAGCATGATAATAGCAAGTGAGGGGACGATCTCACCTAATTGTGTTGTAATTGATAATAATAATGCAATAACAATCTGATAAAAATATTATATGTGGGATAACCATAAGAAACTTACGAGGTAAGATTCAATAAGACTTATTCTTTTATTTAACACTCGAGAAAATGATGAGGACACCTATGTTATTGATAGGTACAATGATCATCTTGTTTGTATGAGAAATATACAAATATACCTAAATTAGTGGTATGAAACTTTAGTATCAGTGCTAAGACACTTGAATATTAGTGCTTAGATAATTTAGTACGCTAGTCGACATTACTCTGATGTTATATATCTCAGAGACACCTGAATATTCCTAGGGAGTAGACTAGCTAGTTGTATGATTAATACTTGACAGTTATATGAGGTCAGATACTATCATTGTATGTGTGTGATGCTTGATTGTTTCACTTGATGATGCATAATGGCATGATATTGTGGTTAGAGACCCAATATATGTATAATCATGGTGAGGCATGTTTTATGCGTAAATGAAATGTGCAAATTGTGAAAGTATACACACCGATCAAGTAATACAATGATGAGTGAGATCGTCTTCACAGGTATTAGAGGGAAATTAAGATAACTAAATGCACTCAAAATGTGGAAAAAATGTTGTGATTAAAGTTTTATGAACAAGTGTAATAAATGTTATAACAAAAAAGTTGAGAATCGGGTTTTACAAGATAAAATAACTAGACCTAACACCTTTTGAGTGTTTAAGAAGGATAAAAGTTTAGGTTTACTATAGAATCCTATGCTTTTCCTTACAGTTATGCTTAACATCTTCCATTAATACAGTCCTAAAAATAGTATACTACAATGTCTCTCCACTATTCTTAGTAAGAGACTGATAATAAAATGCTACAACAATATGTTCCTACGTCAACCCTAACAAGATACTATTCTTTGAACTTTACTATTTTTAGTCGTTAAAGATATTTCCTTATTTATATGGCGAGTTAGGATCAAACATCCCAACTCAACCCCATCATTCATGTAGATCTAAGCTTACCTCTTTCGAGTATTAGGCATCTAACTATGTTAAGGTTAACTTCCGAGAGCTTTTACAAACCTAAGCAAGTATAAAAAATATCGAAGCATGTATTAAACTGAGAAATACTTAAACATTCGTTAAAAAAAGAATAATCATCCATAATAAATCTAAGCCAAGCTAAATTAGTTCATGATTGGTCAAAAATCATCCATAGTTAATATTTGAAACACAATTATGTGATCCTGCTGAGCACCAAGTTCAAACAAAACATGCTCAAAACTTTGAAGTTCTTTCAAGTTGATTCTAAGGGAGTTCTTCCTTACTTCATTGCTTACTTATTCATTTATGCATTACATGTGACCTAAGTATGCTTTAAACACATTATACTATGCTTAATATTCATATATTATCCATTTCTTGCATACTTTATGTTATGAATTCATATACATCTTTACTTAAGCATTTGTCATGGTTACGTTAACTTATGTATTCATTCCACTCAATTCATGCATAAACATTCTATACTTAGCTCATTTGCATTCAAACATGGGTGGCAGCATGCATTCATCATTTTCCTAGCTCAAATCCTATCTATTTTCTTGCTTTCATGTTTTTCATGGGTACATTGGAAGCTAAGACAACTTATGGCATGTCATGGATTGAAAATGCATGCCTTGACAACTCATATTAGCTCATGAAAGAGTTATGCTATCCCATTTAGCTCAAGGGAGCTTAATGGAGCTCAAGATTAGTTCAATGAGTTGAAGGGGAGCTTAATTTAGCTGTAGAGTAGATGGAGAGGGTAAAGGGACACATTCAAGGTGCACAATGTGAACACATTAATCCAGGGGATAATTCATGTCAGTCAGATTATGAGCCATTTTTGAGCTAGTTTCAAGCATCTTTAGGTTATGTAATATTCTTGGCTTTTAATTCTCTGTCTCTTATCTTTCCAACGCACTTTTAATCGTATCAATATAACTTCGGGAGTTTGAGATATGCCCATATTACTGAAGACAGTGAATGCTGGAAACTCATACGGGATTTTTAAACATTCATCACATTCAAACAATCCATCACATTCAATGAGCTTATGTGAACAAAAGAAGTGGAACAAACCAAGAGGAGTTCACCTTTCATCCATTCAATGTATCCATGCAATGAAGAAGCATCAAATTCTGCAATAAGGGAGGTTCATTCATCCAAGGCAGCCCTAGGGTCTAGTTCACACTCTAAGAGAGATGAATCTCATCATTCATGAATGGCTTGGAGGAAGAATTTTATTAATTTAAGAAAATTTATGTAAATTCTAAGTGTGTGGAGCCAAGTGCATGCAATGATTCAAATTCATCAAGCTAGCCGAACCATCATGTTCATACCAAGGAAAGATGAATTTAGTAAAAAAATATTATTTCATTAATTTATGAACATGAATTAATCCAATTCATTCGCATTTGGTGTGCATTGTATCCACTTAGGGATGAACATTCATCCACGAATGTCCATTCATTAAAGGATCTCATGTTCACATTTCACGTTTATTGTAACCTGGTCAACCTTAGGCTTATAAATAACCTTAACATTTCGTTTGTAATTCATACAAATTTGATTTATAAAATATTTGTGATAGCTTTTCTCTTTAATTCTTAAGTGAACTTTATCGACTTATCAATCTTATTCTTGTGGCATCACCCCTTCTATTTCCACCTTGATACTTTTGGTGCTTTTGGTTTAATATACATAAAGGCTCAAAGTCCTTAAACACCACCCCTTTAGTTTCTATAAGGTCTAGGGTTAAGCTTTAAAATAACATAATTTGATTCCTTTGTTACTTGAGATACTACCTTAATTCTTCACTACCATTTCCATACTTCTTTCTTCCATCACCATACCACTATTCCACCATACAAATAATTCTCCAATTCCTTATAAACATAACATCATCATTATCCATTTTGCTGTCATTTTCATATTTGTATTTCATTTATTTCCATCTAACCATTCTATTTTGAGTTTTCTTGCTTGTACACGATCATTGTTGCCTTCCTAGATCGAAACAATCAAAGGGCAACCTTATCTTAACAACAACATCCATTGGATCCAGGATGACCTATGTTATGTGGTAATCATAGCTAAGGTGGATTGCAACAAGAACAAATAAAAGCAATATTCATCTATTCAAAGAAAGGAAAACATCAAAAGGAAAAGTGAAGAAATCAATAAGAAAAGTTTCATTCATCTAAGGGAATTCTAGGTGAAGAAAAAGAAAGCAAAGTGGAAAGAAGTGCCAAATCATTCCAATTGATCCTGAAGAAGCCTTCAAGACCTTTGATTGTTTCTTTTAGAAAAGTGGTGAGAATATTTTCTAAGTAAGTGACCATTCTTTATTTTCTTACTTTCTAAGCCTACCCTTCATCATTCTTCTTCTTTCTACTTCCTTTACACTAAAAAAACGTTTTAGTTGACATCCAAAGCACTTGAAAGATCTCAAGTTAGTTCTTTTAAGAACTTTTCAAGACAGAAATGAGTGGAAAAGGCTAACGAGTGCGAGAATAGAAGGGGAATTGCAAAAGCCAATTATATTCCCAAGTGCGAACACGGGTGTTGAGTCATTAATTTTATTGTAGTGACTGTAAGGCTTTGTTGTGTGAATATTGGTAAAGTCCTTTATCACATTTTAATTTCCTTTTAATCACTAATCACCACCAAAACACTACATTTCTCTCATCACAACTCCATTTAATGAATCATAGAAAACCAGCATGAAAACTCCACCTTAATTAAAGCAACTACATGCAACTAAATGGTCTTGAAACAAAAAAATAACCCAAGTAAAATAGTGTGAAATATACCCTTTTTCCGAGGTTAACAAGGCTCTTAGCATATGACTAAGATGAAGCATGAGGTTCATATATAGTGATAGAACTGTTAAACCTTAAGTAGGCAGCATTTGATTACAACAATGTATGTACCTACCTATTATTATCATGTCTTCTAGTATGCATATGTTTGTAAGATTCATATATTTCTCTAGATTATCAATTATACTACTAAGTTGTGTAAGCTTAGCGTTTTGATGTTTTTGTTCGCATTTTAGTATATGGATTCGTTTGAGGAGCATTGTCGTAACAGTGTTTTCAACATTTCCTTACATAGTAATGTATGGTTACTTTAGTGAACATATGTATTTTTAGGACCATTACTTATGTGTTTGGAGTTGTAAACTTTGTGTTGTATTATTTCATTTAAACAATGTGTCATGGAACTCTGATTTATAAAAATATTTTTTTAGCTGTCATGGATGTATATTTAGATAATCGTATCATATTTTGAATTAAAATGAAAAATCAGGTTTTGAAATTTAGTAAATAGACACCTTGGTGGTTTTGTGTAACACTTAGATTTCCATATTCAGGTCAGATTCAAATTTGGGTGTTACAAAAATAGCATGGGATACTCTATTTGAAAGTTATGTTCGTTCATCTTCTTGTTCTCAAATATAATCTAGTTCATAATCCACGTGGTTCTTGATATATCTCCAACTACATTAAAGACATGTTGAATATTGCCTTTGATCTTGACTTGGCAAATTATCCTATTTCTAATAAAGATCTATTGATTTCTATTTCACTCAATTAGATAATGATTATTTTCCAATAGTTGCTTCGCTTCGTCTACGTAACACATCAACCATAATGCTCGAGTTATGTGAGATTTTAACTGCTCATGAGCGCCTTCTCCAAGAATCTGAAAATTCTACACTTCTTGTCATGAAAAAATTTTCCCAACGGGCAAATCAAAATCATGGTTATTTGACGCCAGACAGAATAGTGATTATCCTGTAGGCTAGCTCCGACAGACGATTCACAAGAGAAAATTCGCCCAAAAACCAGAGAAAAAAAGTCTCTAGGGTTTAATAAAATATTATAAAATCAATAACCATCCAAAAAGCAGTCCACAAGCCGGACTGTTATAGCAAAATCCCGAAAATTACTCTAAATTGAAATTCGAAATAAAATAAGCAATCTCCCAAAAATCCGGCCTAAATCGGATTTAAATTGACTTCCTAATTAACAATCGAAATATTACCATAAATAGTAAAAAATAACTAAATCTAGTGATTCGGAGGGGAAAACGGCAGAATTTGAGGTTGAAAAAAAGGCCATATGGAGCTTAGCTCAATGTGGAGAGCGTGCGCGTCGAAAAGAGTTTTTCGGATTGGGGTCTTATGCGCGATTCTGACACCTGTAGCCAAAGTTATGACCAAAAGACTGAAACATACTCAAAACGACCCCAATGAGAAACATGTCACAATCAATTCCCGCCTTTGCGCTGATCTGCCAACTCATGGTATCTCAGCGCCATCAACGTGCAATCTGACAGCTCAGCATCATCTGTCTCGGATCCCCCTGCATCATTATTCAATTAATCACTCTCGAGGGAAGGATGGTCTCTCTAGTCATTCAACTTCTAGTGGCGACTATAGTCATGTTAATCAATTAAGTCATTCCAAACGAAAAAATATTGTGTATGTTATGTAATTTTCTAGGGAATATTGTTTAAAGCTTGTTCGATTATTTCACAACAACACTTTTTATCAGCAATCAAAAGATAAGGGTAAGAAAAATTCTTAAGCTATCGTAAGCTGATCCAAGCTTCGTAAGCTTCTTTTGAGAGCTGGTGTATTGTCTCTTAAAATACCTAAGAACGAAGGTTGTTCCCTAGGAAGAAGAAGAGAAGAAAATGATAGAGGAACACCTTTTTCTCTCTTTCTTATCTCATAAATTCTAGTATTTTTTAAATATGGGTTTCTTTTTTCATTATATAGTGGGGCTCCTATGGTTTTGTGCCTTTAATTATTTGTTTGCTGTAGGGAAATATTCTCTTCATGTTTGAGGGACACAGCTAGCAGGGGATAACGTGAACAACCTCAAAATATCTTTATTTTGTCATATTTTCTCCCAGAAATGCTATCAACAATGCTAAAGAAATATGTTATTCCTCATCATTCCTTCTAAAACTAAAGAAAATAACACCAAAACACTACCTTCCCACATCAGAACTTCATTTAATGAATCATAAAAACCAGCAGACAAACTCCACCACATGCACAATTAATGCAACTATATGCAACTAAATGGGCTTGAAACCAAACAATAATCCAAATAAAAAGGCATGAAATATACTTTTTTACGAGGTTAATACACCGTCAACTTAAGTTATTGTTTTCCTCAATAAATAAGAAACAACTAACAGTAAAAATGTTACGACACTGTTTAATTCAAGATATGCTATGGAAAATTCTCGGTTATCAACATAATAGGTTTGAACATGCTAGACATAACAAAATTCTAAGAATTTTTCTCTAAGACTAGGTTCTATACATGTTTATGAGTAATTGCATCTGATCTATGCTTAGCAGTGTTAGAAAATTCCTAAGTTATCTAGTATACCTTAGAATTTTTTTGCATTATTTTTAAGGGGATTCATCTCATAACACCTACTACCTTAGACCTAAAAAAGAAGCGGAGCAAACACCTCATCCCCGACCCTATTAAGCAAATTCATCCGGTGAAGACTCTCATTCATTCATATGCAATTGTTGCTAC
Organism: Hibiscus syriacus; assembly: GCF_006381635.1. Classification (NCBI taxonomy): domain Eukaryota; kingdom Viridiplantae; phylum Streptophyta; class Magnoliopsida; order Malvales; family Malvaceae; genus Hibiscus; species Hibiscus syriacus. Next base: position 3,721,639 of record NW_024062770.1, read on the forward strand.
TTATTCAAGAGTGGGTTTCCAAGTAAACAACATAAAGAAGAGTGTCCCTACACAATTATGACACTGGTATTTTTTGTAGTTCATCAAAAATTTCAATAATCATAGGGGATTTTAATTTAAGCCTTTTATGTTTTCATTTATCATTGGTGTTCATTAGATCCAATTCTTACCAAGGCATGCAAGAGTTCTTCAAAAAGTTTTCTAAAGCTCTTAATCTTAGAGATCATGCAATTGTGTAAGAACATAGAAACAACCCTTGGAGTCAATTATAATGAATCCTAATAGTCATGTACATTTAATTCACAACCATAAAAAATTTATAATTGGACATCATCAAATTATTCATAAATAGTCTCCAAAACAAACAAATGACATAGCAAAATATTATTAACGACTACAAATGCAAATGACTAACTATGAACAATAACCTCCCTCAAACTTAAAGGAAATATTGTCCTCAATGCAAGAAAACTAACTAAAATGTAATGCAATGTAAGGCACCTTGACTTAAATTCCTATTATGGAGTCAGAGTTTGCTTGTGTGCTTTATGCTTGACAAATTTATTCGTTTTCAATGCTACAATAGGTTGTTCATGGTTGGCAGTGGGTGTTGTCTTTTCACCGAATCCTCAGAGGGTGAGATATTAACAGGAAGGTGGTGCACTTTAAGCGATGTTTCTTTATCGGTGTTTAAATTGGTAGTGGTGTAGGTGGTGCAGGAGAGCTAGGACCATTAGTGACATTCTTGCATTGAGGCATGATGATGGGAAAGAAGATAATTTTTTTTTGGTTGGGGTTTGTTCTCGCATGGTAGAGAAGAAGAAAGAAAATGAGTTAATAGAAATAATGAAAATGATGAGAGAAAAGGGAGTTTGGGGATTAAGAAAGTTGAAAAGGTTTTGGGGAATTAATGGGGTGACAATTGTCTTGTCTAGGGTATGGGGGTAATAAGGTGATAGTTAATGCAAAGTGAAAAAAGTGGGGAGAGAATCTGAAAAATAATGATGTTATGGCAGGTTTTGAATTTTAAAAAATAATAATAACTCTTATTTTTTTTTACTTTTTCGTTGCTGTCCAAGGTTTTGGGATTGAATGATCTCTTCAACTTTCCTCGTAAAGGTAGAGACAAAACCCTAAAACACAAAAAAGAAATATATTCTTTCCCTTGGATGAATTTCTCATGTGTAGCCTGTAAAAATAAAGCTAAAAACTAAAGTAATAAAATGATAATATTAAATACTAAAATGCTAAGCTAAAAGACAAAAAAGCTTATTTATCTACATAAGTAGTAAAGTGAATAAATAAAAAAATGTTAAAATAAAAATTAAAAAATGTAAGGAAGTGCAAACTCTCAATCATCATGAATTGATATGGCAGTTTTTACGCTAACGATTGAAGTACCAGTATACACCAAAATACCCCATACATCAAATAGTTCCACCTTCAATATATTCTTCAATGACATGTTATGTCATCCACATATGTTCCCCATTCTTTGACATTTTTCATAAGATATATAAAAATCTTGGGCTTCCTTGAAAATTTTAGGCCAATATAACCCAATTTATAGGACCTTTGACGTCGTCCTTGCTACTATAAAATTCCCTCTACAAGAAGTTGAATGGTAATGTTATAGGATCTCGTTTTACCTTTCTTCAGGGTCACATCTTCTTATCGTTTGGCCAGCAAATTGATTGAAGAGGTAGGGTTCATCCCAATGATAGTAGAGAACATCATGCCCAAACTTCTTCTTTCCTTGTGTATTTAAATCAAGATGCAAATTTCCACTAACAAGAAAGTTAACAAAGTTAGCATACCACGAAATTGTCGTGGTAAATAATATATTATCATCAAGAAATTCCTCCTTAATTTCTAATTTATTCCCTAGTTCCTTCATATTTTCTAGCCTAAAAGGATGGCCACTACTTGGTTTTCAATGTCATTCAAATCAATAATGGTCCAATCTTTTTTATGCTGAGCTAGAATATGAATCAAACTACTTTCTTGCTCAGCTTAAGATTACTAGAAATAATCACAAAAAAAGTCTCAATGGAACCCAACTAAACATACTTATGGTGTGAAGGTAAGGGCATTAACTCTAAAGTAGGTGGGTGCACAAGAGAGGGTTTGGAATGAGTAAATTTAGGGTCTGTTTGTTTGCCGTAAAATGAATTACGAAATTGATTTTCCCGAAATCCCATGTTTGTTTCACGTAATTCGTTTTTCGGAAAATGTTTTCCCGTGTTTGGTTGGAGGAAAACTGGTTGGTCAACGTAAAACATTTTTCTTGTCAACAAAATTTCATTTATGTTTTCTAGAAAATGACTTACGGTCTGATTTTCCGTAAGTCATTTTCCGAACTTTTCACTTCAAAGAATAAATACTCAAAATAATTTTATTTTATGAATTTAATATTAATAAAATATTTTAATATCATTTTAATCAAAATATTAATTATTAAAATATTTAAAATATATTATTAATATTTCTAATAATATAATATTATATTTTTAATATTATAATAAATAATCAATTATATTAAATAATATAAGATATTATATTTTTATTTTAATAATATAATAAATATTAATAAAATTTATATTATTTATTAATTTCATAGAAATAATATTATTAAATTATTAATAATGAATAATATTATATATATATATAATAATCTAATAATATTTTAATAAAGATATTTAAAAATAACTATTAATATTTTTAAAATAATATAACACTATTATTTTAATAAATAATTATATAATTTATAATATTTTTATTTCAATAAAATATACCAATATTAATATTTTTATTAATAAAATTATAAAATATAATATTTAATAATAAACAAATTATTTTAATTTTTTAAAAATAATAATATTAAATTTTATGATAAATAATATTATTTATTGTATTTAATATTTGAAATAAATAATTTTTAAAAAAATCATCAACTAGTGGAAAAAAGGTGTAAACAACATCTTCCAAACATCATAAAATGTTTTCCAGATATTTTTCAGAAAAATGTAATTTATTTTACGGAAAACATTTTCCAGAAAACGTTTTCCAGAATTGTAATTCAATTTCCAGAATTCAAATTCCAGTAATTCATTTTCCAGAATTCAATTTCCAGAAAACCAATTACAGCCAAACAAACTGACCCTTAGTGAAATCCAAAGGTTCAAGTGTAAACTAGATTGATGAATCGCTCTTGGATATTCATCATGCTCCTCATCATCTTCATCTGATGTAAGGTAAACTACCTCCTAATTGTGGATCTAGGAAGGAAGAAAATAACCTGCAAAAGTAAGTGAATGGATGCTAATCAGAGTGGCTTGGACAATTTATAAAGGGTGATATAGGTGGGCTTGAAATGATGAAGTGAAAGGTTGGTTATGATATTATGGTCATGGGGTATGGTTATGAAGAAAAGGAAAGTGATGGTGAAGGTAGTATCTTGAGTAAAGGCTCAAAGAAGAACCTAAACTAAGGAGTAAAAACCCAACCTTTATATTGTAACACCCATACCCGGATACCTGAGTGTACATTAGGTTCCGATCTCATCGAATGAACAAAATCTTATCATGCACATTATGTGGAAGCGCATAAATTTAAATCATGCATTTTTCAAACACATAACGACAAAGCATCAAGTCTATTACATAGTCATTTAAGGCATCAAATCATTATAACAACATTATTAATCAAACAGGGGTAAAATAGACATTTCACATCATTTTAATAATTCAACATTCAAATGCAAAATTAAGGTTACTAATATCTTAATTAGTTACCAATTAGTAACATGAAAAATTCCATATCAATCGGACATCATTCGAGCCCCTAATCAAACATGCATCCCTAAAGACCAAAACACAAACATTTTGAAAGTTATGTACCAACAACAGACATACAATTGAAACTCTCGTTATGAAATTAGATACATTTAAGGGTGATAACTTATGTCCCAAAAAATCCAATTTAAGGGTTATTATTAATTAGCAAATCAATTTTTGGACCATTTTGAATTCACACAAACATACTGGGGTTAAAATAAGACTTGGGGACAATTCAAAACTTTAGTGAATGTAATTTCTCCACTTTTCATCATGTCTTACAGTGAAGGGATTAAAAGGGATCAATCTTTTTTGAGATGAATCGATCCTTTTTCGCGAGGGATTGATTCTAAGCAAAATAATGAGTTTAGGATCAATCTTCCAGGCCAAGGGATCGATTCTTTTTGAAAAGAGATCGATCATTTTCCCAAAGGGATCGATCCCTTTTCTAAAAAAAAGTACATAATTCTCAATAACATGAATAATTGAGTTACCAAACCACATATTTGCTCATAGGGACTAGATACATGCTTGGACACTATCACACCACTTCATACATATAAAAGTACATTAGTAACATGCTTCATAACATGACTCACAACATCACACAAGGATTTGGCACCAAAACTCAAAGATTGCATAAGAGTTCACTTAGAACACAAGTCACCTAGCCCAATTGTGCATTTTGGGTCATTTCATGCTTCTTATAAGTCTAGTAGGTTCAATACATTTAATGTCACTTGTCTAAACACACCAACCTCTTATTTAAAGCATATTTCAATATTTGGTAAATTTTCCACATTCAAGTAAACCATAACATGCACTTCAACAATTCAAGTCCTTAAATTAAACCAAATAACATCCATCATCACAACTTAATGTTCCACAACCAACAAAATCTTTACTACGTCAAAATGCCAAGAATTTCTAAACCTCAAGGATCCCACATTGACATATTTATAGAAAACCAACACATACATTTTATTCACTTTTTCCTTGCTCTATCACCTCAAGTGCAAGCTCCTTGCCTCCTACACAACAACTAGTCCTCTTAAAAAGGTTTTAAATAACGAGTGTGAGCTGAAACCCTGCGAATAACCAACATTCTAAGTAATGTACCACTCAAAATTAAAGGAAAGCCCTATATGCATCCACTCCTCACTTGTTTTTACCTCAATATGTATAAGCTCGTGACATGACATTATGGATCATAATTAAACACAATTTCCATATTATATACATGCCAATTTTATTCATATTTCCACCAGCCATCACATACACACATGTACTGTTACATTTTGGCAAGTCACAGACATAATACACACTTTATGACATTTTAAGATCAATGGCCTTTGTTCAAAATAAAACTCACTCATTGGATAAATGGAATTCATACAACTCCTATTTTATTTATGGACTCACATAAGTCCAAAACCCATGACTTTTAGAGTAAAGCTCAACGAACCAACCTTACCCCGTGATCTTCTTCGACCAAAGCTCAACGCACCAACCTTACCCCGTATAATCCCGATATCACTTACACTTGAGTAAACCACTTAGATAACTCTTCCTTTTGCATGCCTTTCTTATCCAAAGTTCTCATTAAGAATAAATAGCCAATTAATCAAATTTATCAAGAGTGATTGTCAATGATGCATAGTTTCACTTATACACTTTCAAATACACTTTGAAACACTATCACTTTTGGTTTTCATGATCAACCACACTTATATGGACATTGAGAATTTTGGCTTATCCATGTTCACTTTCATTTTATATATATTCACTTTAAATACACTTTTTAAAACTCTATGCACCATTGCAACACATTCACAATTCATATCACATTTCATATTAAAAAATTGAATCAACTAAGATTCATCATTACCTAAGTTCTAACTAAAGATTTATCCTACACTACACTTCCATTTACCTTTGAACAAGTCCATACACAAAGAATTAAAGTCACTCACCTTTGTTGTTCGCAAAGCAACATGACCTCCACACACTTAGGAAACGATCACCAACACACTAAGAACCATTTTTCCTAAAAAACCAATTTATCAAACACCTTGAGAATCAAGTCAACACATTAAAAAGACACTCAAAATAGAGTTGAAAAATTTGCTGCCAAAGTAGAGCAAAAAACATCGAAACAACCGAATAACTTACCGATCTTGCAACCAAAGCTTCCTAACACCTTAACACCACTTTAACTCACCTAAAGGTAATCAGAAAAAATAAAATTAACTTCTAATAACCACTTAAACCATCCAAATCAGCAACAACCAAAATCAATTCTCAGATTGATATATGAACCATAATCAAATGAAAAAAATGATTTGATATGATTATAATCTCTCCAATTATTTAATGAAAAGCTCAAAATCAACTTAGCAAAAATAACTCTTTAATTAACTTTGAAAATAATCTTTAAATCCATAAATCCTATTTAGAAAAGATTCATAAATCAAAAGCACCAATCACATAGATCATTAATCTTTGAAGCTATATAAATAACCAAGGGAGATGTAATACCCCAAAATTTGGTCACCAAGGGAGATGTAATACCCCAAAATTTGGTCAATGACTAAAATGTAAGTTTTAAAAGTTTTATGGAAAAGTATAAATTTACAAAAGTACAAGGACTAAAAATGTAATTTTTAAAATTTATATATTTTGGCTCGTTAATAAATGGTTTATTTCGAAACTAAGGTTTTCATGGGATTTATAATTTTGATTCTGGATTTTTATTAAAAGCTATAAAGTAGTAATGTGTGGTAAATAACCGATAATCGAATCGAACTAGAATTTCAAAAAAATTTAAAAGATGGAAGTTTAAAGCTGAAAATATTATTTCCATATTTTAGAACATTGAAATTTTTCTGGATTGGTGGAATTAAAGTTAATTTTCCTATTTAACCGAAATAAGGAAAATTTAGTGACTAAATTGTAATTTTTAAAATTTATAGGGTTAAATTAGAAAGTTAACTTCAATTTGATTTATCTTTGACTAGGGATATTTTAATGGAAGATATTTCAATGAAAATTGGTAATTATCATGATTCATTACCGCCAAAAGTTTCATTTTGCAAAAAAAAAAATTATTCATTTTAAATGGATATTTAACAAGTGTAAATGTGTATTAGTATTAAAATTTTCAAGAATCCATCTTCTTCGATCAGCTTGCTTCCATGACCTTCTCCAAGGTGAGGAAAAAATTATTTTCAATTTTTCAATCTATTTTCTTATGATTTTGGCTTAAGTGTGTTTAGGAAAAATGTTCTACTCAAGATTCTCTTTCTTTTGGTGAAATGTCTTCAAGTTTTATGCTTGAATTGATGAGTTCATGAAAGATATGGATTAAGGGGAAGTACAAATTCAAGGATGATTTACGATGTTAGAAGTGTTGTTGAGTTGTAATCAAGCGTGAAAATTATTTGGAATCAAGTAGAAGCTGACCTATGGGGTGGTTGAAAGTGATAACAAAACAGCAAAGAGTCCGTCGTAAGACAAAATAATTTATCTACGTGGACTCTGAGGTAACTGAATCCATGAAAATGGAAGAGGGTATTGCTATGTCTTCCAAGGACCTGCTGCTGGATAATGAGGATAATGGTGGGGAGGATAATCATATTGCAGAAAGCATTAGTAAGATTACTGATGATGAACTGACTAATCTCGTAAATGAGGAAGATTTAATGACTGAAATCGACACAGTTGACGTTCTACAAATACCAATTGCTCTTTATCATCCTAAGGGAACCAACATTTCTTCAACATTGAGGAAAGGTACTCTTGCTACGACTAAGGTAAAGAATGTTCATGAAGGGCACGGTGGAGGCTCAAAGAGTGACTGGCAGTAAGGATTATTCGGGAGAAAATACTTATAAGCAGCAACTTCAATGAAAATATGAAGTCATCAACCCTATTACAACAAAACGCACCCAGTGTCTTCTACTTTAGAACATATTGTTGAGACTTGAGGAAAAAATAAAAAGATATCAGCGGAGGCTACGGGGCAGCCCTGCCGGATGCCTTGAATATCCTATGTTGAAACTACTGTGGGTTGGGAAACCCTCACGCGGTTCAAGATTTGAGTCGCTTTGTTAGTAATCTTTCGATTCATGTTATTTTTTTTAAGTGAAATAAGATTGTGTCATAATAAGAGTGAAACTATTTGGAATCGACTAGATATGCATGGTTGCTTTACAGTGAGTCATAGTGATGTACTGGCTTAATGATGTTATGGAATAAGAATGGCAATGTTGAGGTTTTGTCTTACTCGTCGAATCGTGTTGATTCTATTCTCTCATTTGCAAATGAATGTTTCCATTTCACTGGGGTTTATGGGTATCATAACGTTAAGTATAAACATAGAATTTGGAGTCTAATAGACAATATTAAACAATCGACCACCTTGCCTTTGTTATTAGGAGGTGATTTTAATGAAATCATCTCGGATGTGAAAAAATCGGGGGGAGACGTAAATCATGAATCCAAATGGATGAATTTTGTGAAGTAATTAGTCGCAATGACTTATCAGATTGTCGCCCATCGGTAGGTTGGTTTACGTGGTCTAAGGGTGACAACCCGAACACCATGATCACATAACATTTGGATAGGTTTTTAGCATCGACTGATTGGCTTGTCCATTACCCGCAATATCGAGTCTTTTCTGAATATGCGACCTATTCGAAGCATTGCTATTTGGTCCTGAATACTAAGTATGTAGACCGTAAGTATTGGCAGGGTGGCGACAGAGAACATTTCTTCTTTGAAAACTGCTTGGCTGCTAACCCCTTGTATACAAAAAGTCGAAGCAACTTGGACACATACATATAGTTCAACGCTTAGTAAACTGGAGGCAACTAGTTATGCTTTGCATCCTTGGAAACACAATAGACTTTCTAAAACTAAAAAGTGGATATTGAAATTGAAACGGGTGATTAACGATGTACTTAAATGTAATGGCCCATGATGGGCTTCCCAAAGGTTGATTAAGGGGAAGAAGGATCTTCAAGCTTTGTTGGATACGGAGGAACGCTACTGGGCACAACGATCGAGAGTTAATTGGCTACATCACGGGGATCGCAATACAACATTCTTTTCATGCTCGGTCGACCCAAAGACAAAAAAAGAATCAGATCAATGGTCTTTGTGATGATAATGGTACTTGGACTACTACACGCAATGGTATTTCCACAATAGTAGTGGATTACTTTCGGAAATTGTTTGCAATGGATAGTGTTACCGAGAGTCTCACGATTCTCAACACTTTATCCACATTGGTTATAAATGAAATGAATATGGAGCTGACAAAAAAGGTTTACTCAGTCTGAGGTAGTTCGTGCATTTAATGATATAAACAAGAGTAAGGCACCAGGAATTGATGGTCTCCCATCAAGTTTATTTCGACAACACTATTCCCTAATTGAGAACGATGTGATAAATCTATGTTTGGATCTTTTGCATGGTCGTCAGGATACGGCTAAGGTGAATAAAACTATACTGGTACTTATTCCCAAGGTGGACATTGTGGAACATATGAAACAAATCCAACTTATCAGTTTGTGCACGGTTATTTATAAAATTGTGTCGAAGGTGATTGTGAATAGATTGAAACCAGTTATGTCCTCTTGCATTAGTGACAATCAAGCATTGTTTTTACCTGGACGACAAATTTCAGACAATATGTTAGTGGCACATGAATTCATTCACTATTTGTATTCTGCGAATAATGGTCCTAATAAGGGGCCACATTAAAATTGGATATTGAAAAGGTATACAACATAGTGGAATGGGCTTTCATAAGGAGTGTTTTGATTAAACTAGGATTGCATCAGCGATTTGTGGATCTAATCATGAAGCGTGCTACTAAGGTGTCTTTTGCGGCCCGTGTCAATGGCTCGTTAATCGAGGAATTTGCACCAAGCCGAGGACTTAGGAAAGGGGGCCCATTGTCCCCGTTTTTATTTCTTTTTGTCACGCAAGCGCTTTCGGCATTATTTCATAATGAGCAGAGTAATAGCCTGATTAAAGGTATTAGAGCGTCTCAAAATGGACCTAGAGTTTCTCACCAACAGTTCGCGGATGACAGTATTGTTTTTCTTAAAAATTCCAAGGCGGAAGCCCAACAGATCAATAATATGTTGAACTTATATGATACCAACTCGGGCCAACAAATCAATCTTTCGAAGTTGGTTATTTTCTTTAGTCCACAAACATCTCTAGAGCATCAGATTTCTATCCGAGATATATTTGGGATCCAGGAGGTTGCTTCCTTGGGACATTACTTAGGTTTATCATTGTACATTAGAAATAACAAAACCCGCACCTTTGGATATCTATGGAACAAAGTGTTAGCTCGGGTGACGAGATGGACAAGCGACTATTGTCATACAGGGGACGTGAGGTCTTTTTGAAAGCAGTGGCTCAAGCCTTACCGTAATATGCCATGTCATGCTATTTCCAACCGGAACACCTTTCGAATGATATAATGAGGATTATGCAAAGGTATTGGTGGTCTGGTACAACGGACTAAAGAGGATATCCACTTATGGCCTGGAAAAATATCTGTCAACCAAAGAGAGTGGGCGACTTAGGCTTCAGAGATCTTAAGCCTTTTAATTTTGCTATTCTAGGTAAGCAATTGTGGTGCCTAATTAAAGACCCAAATTCGATCTTTGCTAGAGTGTATCTGGCTAAGTATTACCTGGACGGATTTTACATGCTAAATTGGGGGACCGTAGTTCATACACCTGGAAAGTATTTCGTAAGACTCTAAAGCATTATCTCCAGCCTTGTATTGGTGAGTGAGATGTAATAGGAATGCAAGATTGTTCATGGATGCTTGGAGTGGGACAAAACATGTTAACCTCACAGGTATCTACGACATTCCAACCCTGCAGAATCTCTGTTGCAGTGATTCATGCACAAGGATCAACTGAGGTAGGACCAGACCAAGGTTGCAATTCACTGACTGGACCTGATGTGGATCTTGTGTTGTAAAAACTGATAGCACCGTGTATAAATGATAGTATAGTTTGGGAGAATCATGATTCCGGCTTGTATTCAGTTCGATCAGCATATTAGTGGTTCCAGAAATCTACCCATACAGCAGGTACCCCTTCAAAGCTCTGGCAGACGATTGTGAAGCTTCAAATATTGTCCAAGATTCATATATTTATGTGACATCTAGCGCAAGACGCTTTATGGGTGGGTGGCAGAATTCGAGCAGTTGGATTGGGTGATGGTTTGTGTCATGTATGCAAAAATGCGGTCGAGACTTCTCTGCATGCTTTTTGGGACTATTATTTTGTGTGAGATGTTTATTGCGTGGCATCTATAGCTGGTGTGTTTCTTACTTCTAGTTATCAATCAACGTTATCATGGTTAGAGGCAGAATATACTATGATTGGGAATGTTTCCTTTGCAGATTTTATGGTTCTCCTCAGAATGTTTGGAATGGTCGAAATTCGTTGGATCATGATGGTCTGATACATCCTACTTTGGTCCTCTTTGCCAACACCAAAGCATTACTTAAAGAGTTTCTTGCCTATGCTCCCGGGTCTTATCCTTGCCTCCATGGAGACTCTAGAGTTGTTTGCTGGAGACCACCTGTTGCTATGGTGAACAAATTAAATGATGGCGCCTTTGACCCTACTACTAAGTTAGCAGTAGTCGGTGTTGTGGCGCGCGATGCATTCGAATTAATTTTATGTGGATTAGCTACCACCTCAGGTGGCATTTTTAAACCTTTCTTGGAAGAGTTGCAAAGTTTCATTGCGGCTATCAATATTGCTATGGAGGAGAACTAGAGGGATATAATTATCGAGTTAGACTCTACGATGATTGTAAATTTATACAATAAGTCAAGTGGTGATACTTCTGCAATTAGGGCTCATATGAAATCTCTCAGAGATCGATGTAATAGTTTTAATTACTGTATATTGTCCTATGTTGGGAGAAAGACTAAGTTGGTGGCTCATAGATTGGCTCACCAAACTCTTATTAGTCACAATTCCTATTTTTTAGGACTAGTATATCACTATTTGTTGTGAATGATGTAAGACGAGGCTGTTTATCAATTGATTAATGAATTTAGGGCACTATTTTCCCCCTTCTAGGAACCCAAGCTTGTGTTGGTAGAGGGAGTTTTTAATGAGACCCTTGTATCTTTAAAAAAAAAATAAAGTGTTCGCCCTTAAGGAAGAGATTAGGGAAACATTTTAGAAAATTGTGTTCGCCCTTAAGGAAGAGATTAGGGAAACATTTTAGAAAATTGTGTTCGCCCTTAAGGAAGAGATTAGGGAAACATTTTAGAAAATTGTGTTCGCCCTTAAGGAAGAGATTAGGGAAACATTTTGGAAAATTTTCTCTAAGCTTATAATGGATATTGGGATGATTCTACATGCTTTGAAAGTTGATTTGGATCAATTTGAAACATCGTGGTAGTAAAAGGATTATTTTGCAAGTTTTGAGAAATTTGAGACATTAATTTATAAATGTGCAATTTGGGGTATTCAATGTTTAATTTTAATTATGGAATGCTGAAATTTTAAGGTAGAATTTTGATTAGGACCAAATTATAATTTTGATGAAATTTTCTAATGAAATTTGAAAGGTCATGGGATTTAGGAACTTGATTGCAAGTTTGCAAAAATTGATGTTTGAATTCGAAAAAGCTAGGAAAATTGAGGATGAAATTATAAGTTTTAAAATGTTAAAGTATTGGATTGAGCACATTATTTATATACTGGAAAAGTTGATGTGTATTCTAAAGGGAATTCATAAATGGTGACTTTAGTATAAAGTTTATGAAGTTAAAGGAACGATCATGAAAATGAACATTTATGGAATCGAATAACTATTTTAAAAAGTTTGAAGTTATGATGGAATTGTTATTTAGTTTTATATCAATTCATTATCAATTATGCTTTATAGAATTTATTTTATCGGAATTAGATTATGTTTGTATAATACTAACATATATATTGAATATTGTGCTATTATATGATGTTGCCCAAACCACAATAAACCTAGCGATCGAGTGACACGAAAGGGAAGGAAAAGCAAGGAATTAAAAAGGATATAATAGAAAAGGTTTGGTAGTGAGGCAAATGCGAGTCAGTTTATTTATTTACTTATATTTTGATCAATGAAGACTTGCGATAAGTCAACCTCATATTAATTTAAAGAATGATTTTATGTTAATTATGGGATATTTCTATAAGAGAAAATAGCTTCAGTGACCGAAAATGCCTTATAATATACGATTTTAACCAAATTTTTTTGGATTTGAACTCCAATTTCGCAACACAGTTTCCAATTTCACAACACAAAAGTCAAATTCGCAAAGCGCGTTTATTTTCGAATTCGAAACACAATATTAATTTCGCAACACAAATGTAATTAGCGTTGCAAAATTAGCGTTTCGAAAATGAAATTCGCGTTGCGAAAACGAAATTCGCGTTGCGAATTTGAAATCTGAGTTGCAAATAGTTGTGTTTACCTATATCGGTTATTAGCGTTGCGAAATTCAAGTTGCGAAAACGAAATTTGTGTTGCGAATTTGGAGAATCGCGTTGCGATTTTGGAGAATCGCGTTGCGAATTTGAAAACTGAGTTGCGAATAGTTGTGTTTACCTATATCGGTAATTAGCGTTGCGAATTTGAGAATCGCATTGCGATTTTGGTGAATCGCGTTGCGAGTTTGAAACGATTTTGGAGAATCGCGTTGCGAATTTGAAAACTATGTTGCGAAACTGGGTTTGCGTTGCAAATTCGAGATCGCGTTGCGAATTTGTTGGTTATTTTCGCAAATCCAAAAAAAATTGGTTAAAATCGTATATTATAAGGTATTTTTGGTCACTGAAGTTATTTTCTCTTTCTATAATGCTTAAATAAAGGTTGTATGAATGGTTTAGGGCATGAACTGCCCAAGTTATAATTTTTACGATGATGAATTAAAAATGATTTTGATTTGGAAATATTTGATTGTTAAATGAATTTGATATGTCCTGAAAGCCCATTGTATGTTGCATGGAGAGTTATAGGTACACTTGGCATGCCATTAAGTTGAGTAATTATGATGATGATCCGGTACATTCGTGTACATTAAACAAAGCCACTATTGGTGCAAATGATATGATTGCACTTGGAGTGCATATTTTAATGATGATGATGGCACCGTTGGTGCTTAGTGCGTACATTTTTCCCACTCACGTACCTTGCATTCTCTTAAATATACATTGGGATATGAAAACGATATATGAAAGTTATAAAATGTGTCTAAATGAAAAAGATTATGAAATGGTTATTTTGTCTGATATTGTTTATCATGATTTTGATAAAATCACAAGATGATAGTTTTCAAGTTTCTGATGAGGTAAAAAGGCTTGAATATATCGATTTGAAAGTTTAATGATTTTATCTAAATCGTATTATTAGTATCATTAAGAAACCACAAAATCCTTCCTTGACACTAATTGCACCAAAACGCACCCAAGATCGGTAATAGACTCATCACTAAATACCACAAAATCCTTCCTTGACACTAATTGCACCAAAAAGGGAGTCTCTATCAATGCTAACTTCAACTTCTCAAAAACAATTACACCTCTATTCAGTCCTCTCAAACTTAACATTATTTTTTCAACAACTTTGTCAAAAGAGCATCAATAAACGATAAACCTCCCACAAAGAGACGATAATAACCGATTAACCCTAGAAAAATACGAACCTCTGTGACACTTTTAGGAGGCTACCACTCAACTATCGCCTTACTCTTATTCGGATCAACCCTAATACCCTTAGTTGAAACAACATGAGCAAGGAACACCACTTCACTTAACCAAAACACACAGTTAGAAAACTTTGCATACAATTTTTTGTTCTTTAATACTTGTGTTGAGTTAATCGATTGATGAATCGACCAAGAGGGAGGCGAATTGGCAATAAAATTTTTTATGGAAGTTTTTACAGAAAATAGAAAATATTTGCACAGCGATTTAGAGTGGTTCGACTTTCTCAACCAAAGTCTACGTCCACTACCTTAGCTATCCACACTAAAAATTTTCCACAAATTCACTAATTTGTCTTTCTTTTGAGGACAAAGAGTAACCTTACAAATCCCTCAAGAATTATACCCCAAATTCTTGATAATACTCTCTCCCAAAGAGAACAATACAAATTTTGCAAACTTACAGAAAAACCTCATAAGGTAAGATGTTTTCACAATTCTAGAATAAAGAAAGAACACTCAAGAATGAATACAATTGAGCACAAATGGTGTTCTTGAAAGAAAAATGAATATTGAATAAAAAAAATAGGCTTGAATAGATCAAACTTAATGTTTAAAGCTTTCTCTTTGATTCTCTCTCAATTGTTGTTTCTTATTGTTGATCAATGTCTCCTAAGCTTGTTTAAATACACCTTGAATCACTTCTGAACGTTGGGGATCATTGGTGAAGTCAATAGAGCCATTAATGTGTAATTATCATTAATAAAACAGTTGGGAGCGTGGTGGTATCGATACCCCTCCATATGGTATTTGTACCATCTGGGGGGTACCGGTACTATCCGAGCATTCTATTTTTCTCGGAGACAAAATTTACATGGGGGTATCAGTACCATCTGGGGGGTACCGGTACCATTTGGCCCTTCTATTTAAAAATTATTTTTGGCTCGATTAAGGCTCGAAATACTTTGTAATATTTGTTTAAAAAATATTTTGAGATTGAAACATAATTTTACACTTTAAGTAAGGATTGATTTTGATATTAGAAAAACTTGGAGTAATATTTTGATATTCGAATAATTGAATCGAATATACTTTGAAAATGATTTGTAAAATCTTAAAATTCATTTATACTTAATTTGTTATATCGAAACATCAAAATGTTTTCAACAATATCCCCCTTTTTGATATAACAACACATTTGAGTAATTTTAAGATTTTCAAGAAAATCATTTTTTTGAAATCAATTTTGAAAATTACTACTCCCCCTTACTATAACATAAATCTTTTCTCCCCCTTTTTGTTAAATCAAAAATACCCTAAAACGTTTTAAATAAGGTTTTTGAATAATTTAGCCAGTTGATTTTAAATAAATATAGATTAAGCTGCTAATATCACAATCAAAAGAAAGGTTAGTCATTAGTTTCATAAATCAATATTCATATATAATATGCAATGGTCATACACTAATATGATGTAAATAATGCAAAACTTAAGATCAATATAATAATTCAAACAAAACCAAATATAAATAAGCATGAAAGTTCAAATATCCAAAGCATCCAACATCCATAATATCCAAATATTCAAACATCCAATCCAAAAACATCAAAAGGTTTTAACAATCCAAGGAAACTAAGCAAGGTAAGGTCAAGCATCCGTAGGAGGATCGAGAGGAGATAGATGTGCTCATATATTAGCCACATCTCGTGTAAGTGTATTGAGTCTATCGTCCACAGCATTGAATCAATTATTCATTGCTTCGCGGGTAGCTCGAATCTCTCGTTGATTCTCCAAATGTTGAGTCCCCATAGCATAAAAGTGAGACTCTAACGATGCAAACCTCATATCCAATGTCTCAATAAAAGAGCTAAAGTAAGGAAGCATTAAATTGTCTTGTTGTGCCAGCTCGTCCTCGGGTGCTTCATTATCAATATCTTGAATGAGTTGTTGAAGCTCATGATCATCATCATCTGCCGGTGCCGGAGGAGGTGGAGCTCGTCAAGAACTAGCTCCCGGTGTTTGCTCAGAGGTTCGAACCCATTGGTTAGTTTCCGTATCCTTTTTCCTTCCCGATTTCTTTAAAGAGGTCAAGTTAATTTGGTTTTTGAGAGGGAATGCTACATCAAGCTATACTTTAAGCTCGACTTAGATAAACAAGTTACTCAGAAGACAACCATAAACAAGAGTTTCACAAAGCTTTTTATTAGGGACAAGGTTTACGGTTTCAAGGAGTTCGACAAATATAATTTGAGGTAGGTTAATTTTCCTATTATTTTCGATACAATGTATCCACCAAAGGTCTAAGGCTCGAAAAGTAGAGTATTTTCCTCCGGATGGTCTAAACCACCAAGAGATCATCAGATGAAGAAAATGATCTTGGTGATCTAACACACTCTCACTAGACCTAACCTTGTAAGGAGAACATATTGTTTCATTTTCATTATATAAGCCGTCATTATCTAATTCAAATGCGTTAGCAATGTAGGCTGAGTCAATATGGATGAATCTACTTAGAAGATAGGATCGAATTCCTATTGTCTCGGTTCTAGCTCGGTTTTGAATATAAACGACATTTGAATAGAAAATCCGAACGAGTTGTTGGTAAACTACTGGTTCGAGATGAAAAAGTTTATCAAATTTCCAATATTGAAGAGCAGGAATATATCTAAAGTTTATTGCATCCATACCTCGAAGAGAATGAATACATTCTTCCCGAATTTTGTATGACTCAAAATACTGAGAATACCTAAAGAAGAGATTTTGTCTACGACCAGGTTCGTTAAAGCACGAATTACGAATAGTTATTTCGAGTTCATCGTGATTAGGAATTTGGTGACTAGTGAGGTGGGTTTTGAGGTGGACTTGGTGGTCAGTTTAAACGACTAGAGGATATCCTAGGGCGTTTATGGGACATGGTTCAAGAAATCGGAATAGGTACCTGCAAATTTAAAACATGTGTATGCAATTCAATCAATTCCCAAAACTCAAATGAGTCCTCAATATTTCAAGGTTCTCTAAAATAATCCTAATGGGCAATTTTGAAAAATTTGTTTGAAAACGATATTTGAAAATTAATATGTAGTTTTAAAAACACAATTAAATCAAGAAATTCAGGGACCAAGCCCCGAATCCCTCCAAGAAGTGTCAACAGCTTTCAAACATAAATATGTGCAATGTGTTTTCTGGTTTCATACCAGAAACAATTGCAAAGCTTTACATCCGATCATCAAATTGAAACCACCATCGTGTTCATCTTTGACCCGTGAACAAAACCCAGTAAATCAATTATAGCGAAGCGCTGCCAAACGACGTGAATTTTGAGTCAAAGTCTCGATGTTTTATTAGCACCACCGCCGAGAAAATCTTAAATTCATCTCTGATCGTTGATCGGTTTTTGACACCTCCCGCACCATCGTGTTCCTTGTGTCGTTCCGAGTCCGACGGTGTCCTTCTTGTCTCCATAGGCGGTGGCGCGTGAGGGAGGTGAAGCGGTCAAAGTTCCGATCGAGTTGAAATCGAGCTCTCCACTGTTCAAAAATTTGAACCGAGGTTGGCAAGTGACTCAAAATTGCTTAAAAGAATTTTTGGAATTTTTTCAGGAATTTTTGGAGATTGAAAGAGGCTGCACGCGCCCCCACGCACAGGTGCTGCGCGTGGGGAAGATTCGAAATGGGGTATATAAATGTTTAACCGGCTAGACTGGTCTGAACCAGCTAGATTGGTCTAAACCGGCTTGACCGGTCTGAACCGGTCTGACCCGACCCGTTGACCTGACCCGATGCTATTTTGGGAATTATTTTTAAAACGATGATATTTTGGTAATTATATTTTAAAACGGTGATATTTTGGTAATTATTTTCAAAACGATGATATTTTGGTAATTATTTTCAAAACAGTGATATTTTGGTAATTATTTTAAAAAGGTGATATTTCTGTAATTTTTGACTGTGGACTGTTGAACCCCTTTGACCATAACTTTGACCAGCTTTAAATGGCCATTAAACGACATTTGATTTTATTCGAGTATACTATTTGACATTTTTTACCATAACTTTGACCAGCTTTAAATGGCCATTAAACGACATTTGATTTTATTCGAGTATACCTATTTTGACATTTTTCGACATGCCAAATCCGTTTCCGAAGTCCGGTTTGCTCAATTCAAACCCGAAGGCCACCAAATCATTAATCAAACCCGTTGACTTTGACTTTGACCAAGAATTTGAATTTTTGAAAGGTCATACTTTATGTTTTTCGATGCCCTAATTCCGATTCCGCAATCCGTTTGGTCAAATTCAAACTCGAAATCCTCCAAATTGATAGTTAAAACCGAAAAATCCTTATGTACTTAAGAGTTTTAGCTTTGAATGATTGAGTAAGATTTGAGACTGATAAATTATTAATGTTTGAAGGTACAAGAGACTCTCCTGACCATTCGACAGCTCGACCCAGCTCCTCTAGATCAATTAAACCATGTATGCCATTATTCACCCGTAAGACCCGTAATTTTTATGATTTCAGAAATTAATTATGTTACCCATTAGTAATTTAGTGTTATTATGAATTAGGTTCAAAAACTATAACAAAACGTGGCGAGGCTAGTACTCAGTAGATCTGCAGTTTGATCTCATTATTGAGGTGTGTTCCCTATGTACTATTTGATGGTTTTCACTGATTTGATAAATATATATGTTTATATATATATATATATATATATATATACACATGTCACTGAAAATTTATGATTCAATGGATGATGGTTCATGAACTATGATGGAACTTTATAGATGATATTTGAATAATTGGTTTCAATGGACGGTATTGATTTACCGGATATGGAGCATGGAAATCTTTACTTGCTATTTGAAATATGTTATGGGGATATTGTCTAGGTAGGTTGGAGTATGGAGGTACAACTCTGATCAAGCTGGTAAATCCTTACGGACCTAAGGCAGCATTTAGGTAGGCTTTCAGGACCCAAGATGTTCCTTTAGGTTGGCCCCTTATACTAATGGGTATAAGGTTGCCCCATGGACACAGTTCTGAGAACTGTATATGGTGTACTGGAGGAGGGTATATTATGATTTATATTTTATGAGCCTAGCTCACTTTTTCAAAAATGTTTCCCCCCTTTCAGATACTGTTGGGTAGATACTTGGATCAAACACTTGAAGGATCAAAATATCTCTTGAAGTATATCTAATTGTAATGTTTTATCTTTTAAGTTGACTTTATATTGATAACATGAGCCTTATTTTAAAGTATTGGATTTTATAATGACAACTCTTTTGCTATTTATGTTTGGTTTATAGTAATTGGAATTTTTTAAGACATATTTTAAATTAATTTATTACTTTTTAATGCTATATTTATGAATTGAGTTTTTATAGTATAATCTACTATAATTTCATAAAGGTCATTTTATAATATAATTTTCATTGATTGAACAACTCTTTAGAAAATGTCTCTAAGAATCATGAATGTGATTCATTAGACTTAGTCGAAACGCATAGGCCAGGTCTAGGGGGTTACAAAATCTTGTATTTTTGATGAAATTAGTTGTAGATTTTTGTTCTAAACCAAAATCTAAGTAATATGCGATCACTATTTCAACATAGAACTAATTAAAACTAGTCCTATGTTCAAAATCAATAAAATAGTGGTTTTAAAAAATTACCTTGAAAGATGAAGATTGAGAGGATTTTGATGTTGCTTGCACGAAATTAATGATGCTAGCAAGATTAGGAGTTGAAAACTGAGTGAAATACGACTTGAAACCGTTGTTTTTAAGCAAAGATGAGAGTTGGGTTTGAGAGAGAGGGACACACGGTGATATAGAGAAAATGAGAGTTTTTGGCACAAAAGGGGTTTTGGGCGTTTAATAACCAGAACCTGTGGAGGGTATTGGTACCCTCATGGGGGGTATCGGTACCCATTCAAGTATGGTATCGGTATCCATTCAAAGGGGGTATCGATACCTAGCACGCAGAAAATTAAAAAAATCTATATTTCAACACTCATATTACAAAAATTATCTATGTTCAATCAATCAAATCTATCTTTAATTATAATTTGAACATATAATTAATTTTCTCTAAGAATCATAAACTCCCCCTAACTAATAGCAAATAATACGATCAAAAATATTATTTTTATAAGCATTTTTCATTTCTAATTAAAAGTGTTAAACTTATTTTAAACACTAAGTGAAGATAGGTTCGTTAAACCTAATTCTCTCCTAAGTGTCCAAAATTTTTCTTTATCTAAAGGTTTTGTAAAAATATCCGCTAATTGATGTAAAGTAACAACATATTGTAGAACTATATCTTCTTTAGCGACATGATCTCTAATGAAATGATTTCTAATTTCAATATGATTAGTTCTAGAGTGTTGGATGGGATTTTTAGTGAGACGAATAGCACTAGTATTGTCACACTTGATAGGTAGGTACCTACTTCAATTCCATAATCTAAAAGTTGTTGTTTCATCCATAAAACTTGTGCACAACAACTACCCGCTAAAATGTATTCCACTTTAGTGGTAGATAATGCAACACAATTTTGTTTCTTTTGAAAACCATAAAATCAACATATTTCCTAGGAATTGGCAAGTACCGGAGGTACTTTTCCTATCTATTTTACATTCTCCATAATCCGCATCAGAGAAGGCATGCAAGCTAAAGCTAGAGTCTCTAGGATACCAAAGTTCTAAACTAAGAGTGTCCTTAAGGTATCTAAAGATTCTCTTAACATCTAGTAAATGGGATTCCTTAGGGCATGATTGAAATCTAGCACATAAGCAAACACTAAACATAATGTTCGGTATACTTGCGGTTAGATAAATCAAAGAGCCAATCATTGATCTATACAATTTAACATCCACACATTTACCCCCTTCATCTTTGTCAAGCTTTGTAGAAGAACTCATTAGAGTGGCATGAGGTTTCTCATTTTCCAATCCAAACTTCTTGAACATATCCTTGACGTACTTAGCTTGATTGATGAAGATGACATCTTTCCTTTGCTTGATTTGGAGTCCCAAGAAATATGAGAGCTCCCCCATCATGTTCATCTCGAATTCACTGTGCATTAGCTTAGAAAATTCTTAGCAAATAACATCATTAATAGAACCAAATATTATATCATCAATATATAAATTTGAACTACCAATAAATCTTTACATTTTCTCTTTAAAAATAATGTAGTATCAACATTCCCTTTTGAAAAACCTTTTTCGATTAGAAAATTTGACAATCTTTCATACCAAGCTCTAGGAGCTTGTTTTAAACCATAAAACGCTTTTGTCAATTTAAAAACATGATCTGGAAATTTTGAATCTTCAAAACCAAGAGGTTGTTCCACATACACTTCTTCTTTTATAAAACCATTTAAAAATGCACTTTTAATATCCATTTGATATAATTTAAATTCATTGAAACATGCAAATGCTAATAACATTCTAATTGCTTCCATCCTAGCTACGGGAGCATATGTTTCATCATAGTCTATGCCCTCTTCTTGAGTATAGCCTTGAGCAACAAGTCTAGCTTTGTTTCTCACTATATTACCACTTTCATCAAGCTTTTTCCTAAATACCCATCTAGTACCTACAGTAGATTTATTACTAGGCCTTTCAACTAATGTCCATACTTTACTTCTCTCAAATTGATTTAACTCTTCTTGCATAGCCATAATCCAATGTTCGTCATTTAATGTTTCTTTAATATTCTTAGGCTCTATGCATGAAATAAATGCAACATAATTACAAATATTTCTGAGAGAAGATCGAGTTGTTACCCCTTTGGATGGATCACCTATTATCTCACTATCCTTGACATGGTTGCATTCTCTTGGGAAAGAGACTTCCCTTTCTTTAATGGTTGGATTCTCGAGAACATCATGAGTTTCCTCATCTTTCGTTTCTTCCTTTGACGATTGTTCTCCAATGTTATGTCTATCGTCATTTGTTTTTAGAATACCTACATCACATCATCATTCACACAAGAATCCTTCCTCGGAAGATCATCGAAAACAACATGTATAGACTCTTCTACTAGTAAAATTCTTTTATTAAATACCTGATAAGCTTTAGAATTTAAGAAATAACACAGAAAAATTCCTTCATCACTTTTAGCATCAAATTTGCCAAGATTTTCTTTACCGTTGTTTAAAACAAAACATTTACATCTAAAATGATGAAAATAACTAATGTTAGGCTTTTTATTTTTGAAAAGTTCATATAGAGTTTTCTTTAAAATTGGCCTAATCATTACTCGATTTATAACATAACAAGTGGTATTTGTGGCTTCTGCCAAAAAATATTTTGGCAAATTATTTTCACAAAGCATGGTTCTAACTATTTCTTCTAAAGTTTGATTTTTCCCCTCAATAACTCCATTTTGTTGAGGGGTTATAAGTGATGAAAAATTATAGTTAATACCATTAGAATTACAAAACTCAGTAAATCCAAGATTTTCAAATTCAGTACCATGATCACTCCTAACACTATTTATGGAGTATCCTTTTTTCATTTTGGATTACTTTTGAAAACGTGATGAATTTTTCTAATGCTTCATCTTTAGTACTTAAGAATAGAACCCAAGTATATCTCGAATAGTCATCTACCAATACAAAGCAATATTGTTTTCCACCCAAGCTAATAGTCCTAATTGGCCCAAAAAGATCTATATGGATCAGTTGTAATACTCTACTAGTTGATACATCATTAATGGACTTAAAGGAAGCTTTTCTATGTTTTCATTTAGCACAAACATCACAGATTTTATCATTATCAAATTTTAGATTTGGCAACCCTCTAATTAAATCTCTTTAAATTAGTCGTTGTAAAACACTTATGCTAGTATGTCCTAGTCTCCTATGCCATAACCAACTATCATGCTCATCCTTAGCAACTAGGCATAAATTAGTCATACTGATATAATCTAAATGCACCATGTAAATGTTTCCTATTCTATTACCAACAAGCATAATCCGATTAGATGAAATGTCAATGACTTTACAACCATTTGTTTCAAATAAGACATTGTATCCTTTATCACAAAATTGACTAATACTCAAAAGATTATGCTTTAACCCATTCACATATAAAACATCTTTAATTAGTATGGAAGAGCTATTACCTATTGTACCTATACCTTCAATGTGACCTTTTGAATTATCACCAAAAGTCACTTCTCCTCCATTTTTATCTTTAAGCTCGATGAACCGGCTTTTGTCTCCGGTCATGTGTCCACTATCAAGGTACCATGAGTTTGAACTTGTTTCTCGTGCCTTGTAGCAATGCTCCAATCCCTACAAACATAGATTAATTTTTTATTTTTGGTACCTAATTTCTTTTGGATCCATATTCATTAGTCTCCAAAATTCTAGTCACCTTAGGTATCCATTTATGTAGGATATCCTTATCTTTAGTAGTAATGAGTTCTTTAAGAACCCATATACTTCTAACGATTTTTCCATTAGAGGTTCTTCGGGGACCTCTATGATTGTAGTTTTTAAAACTTTTTCTAACAAAGTTGGATTTTGAACTTTCTCTATTTTCAAAACGTTTTGTTCCAACTCTATCAAAAGAAGTTTTAAGATCATCACTTTTCTTTTGATGATCATCATTGACCTTTGAAAGTAAGTTATACAAATCAGAAATTTTCTTTTCGAACTCATTTATTTTGATTTGCAAATCTTTAATTTTACTTTCAAGATCATTGTTGGTCTTGGATATGATATTATTTTCATTTTTTAATTTTGAAATATCATTTTTGTATTTTAAAAATAATTTCTCATAATCTGAAGCCAACCCAGTATATTCCTCTACTAACTCATCAAAAGAGTAATCTTCAAAATTAGATGAGTTAGAGATTACCTGAGAGTTTTCTTCGATAGCCATCAAGCACAAGTTTGCTACTTCTTGTTCATTTTCATCGAAATCTTCACCATCGCTCGATGTAGCCATATGAGTCTTGTGCTTTTCATTGGATTGACCCTTTTTCTTTAATTGTGGACAATTATATTTGACATGCCCCGCCTTTTTGCATTCGTAGCAAATAATAGGGTCTTTCTCTTTCTATTCATTTTGAAGCCTTTATTTCATTTGAACTTTTTCCTCGGTTGGGCCTCATTAGTTTTCTAAACCGTTTGGCAAATAATGCCATTTCCTTGTCATCTTCATTCGAATCACTTTCATCTCTTGTAGATTTGAGAGAAACTCCAACATTCTTCTTCTTCTCTGTCTCATTCTTTGGCTCATCAATGTTCTTGAGGTCTACCTCATCTTGAAGCATCTCTCATGAGTGAGGAGTGAACCAATTAATTCTTCAAGAGTTAAAGACTTTAAGTTTTTAGCCTCGATGATTGTTGTTTTCTTTGATTGCCAAGCTTTTGGAAGAGAGTAAACTAACTTCCTTACAAGCTTCTCGTTTGGAATGATCTCTCCATATGATTTGAGACCATTGACAATCGTCGAAAATCTATCCGTCGTAGCCTTGATATCTTCATCCAGTTTTCATCCTGAAATTTTCATAGCTATGAGTTAGGAGATAATTTTAGATTCTTTTACCTCGTTTGTGCCTTCATGAGTGACTTGTAGTTTATCCCATATCTCTTTGGCGGTTGTACAAGATGAAACTCTGTTGTATTCATCCGGTCCAAGAGCACAAAATATAATATGGATAGCCTTTCAATTGAGCTGGAACATTCTTGTCTCTCCTTCACTCCACAATCTTGGATGAGTGGAAGGTTTGATATATCCGTCTTCTATGATATTCCATGCTCCCATGTCACTTGCTTGAATGAAGTACATCATTCTATTCTTCCAATACGCATAATTAGCTCCATTGAAGAAATGAGGCTTGTTGGCGGGCATTGAATCGAGAACTATGTCGAAGTTTGAAGTACCAACCATTGATGACTTGAATATCGATGTAACTATTCCAGAATCGACTCAAGAGGTGGTTAAACCTTCAAATGAGTGAGGATATGATACCAATTGTTGAGTTAATCGATCGATGAATCGGCCAAGAGGGGGTGAATTGGCAATAAAAATTTTGGTGGAAGCTTTTGCAGAAAATAGAAAATATTTGCACAACGATTTAGAGTGGTTCAAATTTCTCAACCAAAGTCTAAGTCCACTACCTTAGCTATCCACACTAAGGATTTTCCACAAATTCAATAATTTGTTTTTCTTTTGAGGACAAAGAGTAACCTTACAAAATCCCTCAAGAATTATACCCCAAATTCTTGAGAATACTCTCTCCCAAAGAGAACAATAAAAATTTTGCAAACGTACAGAAAAACCTCACAAGGCAAGATGTTTGTACAATTCTAGAACAAAGAAAGAACACTCAAGAATGAATACATTTGAGCACAAACGGTGTTCTTGAAAGAAAAATGAATATGGAATGAAAGAAATAGGCTTGAATAGCTCAAACTTAATGTTTAAAGCTTTCTCTTTGATTTTCTCTCAATTGTTGTTTCTTATTATTGATCAATGGCTCCTAAGCTTGTTTAAATATACCTTGAATCACTTCTGAATGTTGGGGATCATTGGTAAAGTCAATAGAGCCGTTAATGTGTAGTTATCATTAATAAAACAGTTAGGAGCATGGGGTATAAATACCACTCCATAGGGTATCAATACCACTCCATAGGGTATCTGTACCTGTAGTGTAAAATTCAAATATTTCGACCGTTAAGAGACTAGGGGTATCAATATCATCTGGGGGTACCGGTACCATCCGAGCATTCTATTTTTCTCAGAACCAAAATTTACATTGGGGTATCGGTACCATCTGGGGGTATCGGTACCATTTGGGCAATCTGGTTTTTCTTAAAGCCCTTCTATTTAAAAATTATTTTTGGCTCGATTAAGGCTCGAAATACTTTGTAATATTTGTTTAAAAAATATTTTGAGATTGAAACATAATTTTACATTTTAAGTAAGGATTGATTTTGATATTAGAAAAACTTGGAGTAATATTTTGATATTCGAATAATTGAATCGAATATACTTTGAAAATGATTTGAAAAATCTTAAAATTCATTTATACTTAATTTGTTATATCGAAACATCAAAATGTTTTCAACAACTTGCAAAACCACCCTATGATGTGAATCATGCTCTTCCTCCAAACATGAGTAGACCAAAATATCATTGATAAACACCACCAAAAAATGATCAAGATACGAATGAATCACACGATTCATCATATCCATAAAAGCAGTAGGTGCATTCGTCAGTCCAAACGGCATCACCAAAAACTCATAATGACCATAACATTGTCTTTATCACAGCTTACTATTAACCTTCAACTGATAATACCCTGAACATAGGTCAATCTTATAAAACACCTTAGCACCTCAAAATTGCTTAAACAAGTCATCGATCCTCGATAAAGGATATTGATTCTTGATCATCAACTTATTCAACTAACGATAACCGATACACATGTACATCATGCCATCATTCTTCTTAACAAACAAAATAAGAAAACCCTACGAAAAAAATATTTGGATGAATGAACCCTTGATCTAACAAATCTTACAACATCACTTTTAACTCTTAGAACTATTTAGATTCCATGCGATAGAGAGCAATAAATATAGGAGCTAAATCGGTATAAGTTCAATGCGGAACTCTACCTCACGATCCGATGGCAACCTTGGAAGATCTTCAAGAAGAACATCAAGAAAATCCTTAACAGTTCGAATATCCTACACACGCAACTCTTTACTGCCCAGGTTAAGAACATAAGATAGGAATGCCTCACAACCACGATCTAACATCTTACTCGCGTCCAATGTCGATACCAAAATATAAAGAAACTTCGGTCTCTCATCAACAACTACGAACTCAAATCCGTCCGACAACTTTAAAACCGCATGTGGAAACTCAAAATCCAAGTGCACACGATGATCACGAAGCCAATTTGTACCCAAAATAACATCAAACCAATGAAATGATAACTCTATCAAATTCGCTTGAAACACCTCACCCTAAATAAGGACACCTCTGATACACTCGATCCACGAGTGCACTCTCTCCTAATGCCCCGGCCACTATCAAACCCACATCCTTAACACTAACATGAACACTTAACCGACTCACCAAGCAACTGAGGATATAAGAATGTGTAGAATAGAAATCTATCAAAGTAAACAAAGGAAAATATTCTAGCATGAATATACATGTGATCACATCCATTAGAACACGATCCTGAGACTTACGAATCGCGTACATTCTACCAGGACCATCAGTCTTAGTGGCATTGGCACAACCACGACCTTTACCACTAATAACAACACGGTCGTCTCCCATGATAGAAATAGGAGCACTGTCATAAAACACAACACTCTTCGGACAGTCTGACAACTGATGACCTATATCTCCACAATAAAAACAACCTCTAGTGAGTCTACAACACTCACCCGCATGCCTCCGATTACAATTTGAACAAAACAGAGATTGATGCCAACTATTTGAAGAAGAAGACACCCGATCATACAGCCTATGATGAGAATCACGACGATCGAAACCCCATCCTTTCTTCACCTAAATACTTTGAGAACCAATATCTCTCAGTCTCTTCCCTAAAAATTCACGAGTCAAACTACTACCCAAGGTACTCTCAAGATCTCTATCTTGTTCCACCAAGATATCGAACACCTCCGAAGAGCTGGTAACCAAATCAACACGTATCTCCTTTTTAAAACCATCTTTAAACCTCTTACACCTTTTCACCTCCATCAGAACTATCTCTGTGGAGTACTCGCTTAGAAGAACAAACTCAGCCTCATACTCATAAACCAAAAATCGTCCCTAAACCAAATCAAGAGACTTTTTTTTTCCTTAAGTCGTTATATTGCACACCCAAAAACTTACGCCTAAACATCTCCAGGAAATACGACCAAGTCAAAACTATCCTCAGCAACACTCCTCTTAATTTTTATCCACCAACAATGCGCACCACTAGTTGCAACGATGACACGCATTCCAACCTCTCATTGTCGGGATAACCCATTTAGTCAAAGATATGCACTACACTCCCAAACCAATCCTCAACAACTCTCAACTAAATATGATGAACACCACCAGACTCTTTAGCGCCCAAAGCTATCAAATGCTCTAACAACAAACACCTACCAACTGGTATTGGGATAAAAGTCGATGCAACCTCAGGAACGACTTAGGGAAGGGCATCGATGATCACCTCAGTTAACACATTGGCATGAGGATTTGGTAGAACCGTTTGTAGGGGTCTATTGGCACTACTCCCAACCTCAGTTGTATTACCTCCAGTGGTAGGACAGTTAGCCCTGGAAACACCCAAGATAGCACGACGCGGTGGCATCATAACTATGCTAAACACTACACAATAAAAAAAACTAGGTAAGAAGCGCACCGGTGATTAAGACTAGACCTGTAAAAACTTTTAAATTAATTATGGAAATGTGGTTCCACTATTCCTACCCTGAAATACAATACATGCACAATCACCAACATTAACAACATCCAACAAAATTTTCACAACCTTACTCTGATATCAACAAATTTAACATTCTATAATCATTCTAGAAGATAAACCCGGATACTTGAGTGTACATTAGGTTTCGATCACGTCGGACGAATAAAATATTATCATGCACATTATACGAAAGCACAAAATTTAAATCATGCATTTTTCAAACACATAACGGTGAAGCATCAAGTCTGTTACATAATCATTTAAGGCATCGAATCACTATAACAATATTACTAATCAAATAGGGGTAAAGTGGAGATTTCACATCATTCTAATAATTCTACATTCAAATGCCAAATTAAGGTTACTACTCGTCTTAATTAGTTCCCAATTAGTAACATGCAAAATTCTATATCAATCGGACATCATTTGAACTCCTAATCGAACATGTATCCCTATATACTAAAACACAAACATTTCAAAAGTCATGTACCAATAGCAAATATACAATTGACACTCCCCTTATGAAATTAGATACATTTAAGGGTGATAACTCAAGTCCCAACAAATTTAAATTTAAGGGTTACCATTAATTAGCAAATCAATTTCTGGACCATTTTGAATTCACAAAACAAGTTGGGATCGAAATAAGACTTGGGGACACTTTAGAACTTTAATGAATATAATTTCTCCACTTTTCATTGGGCTACATAGCGAAAAGATCAATCTTTTTTGAAAAGGATCCTTTTTTAAAGGGATCGATCCTTTTTCATGAGGGATCAATTCTAAGCAAAACAGTGAGTTTGTGATTGATCCTCCAGGCCAAGGGATCAATCATTTTCCCAAAGGGATCAATCATTTTTTCTGGAAAGATGTAGAATTATTAAGAAAATGCAAAATTGAGTTACCAAACTTTCACATATTTTCACACAGGGACTAGATACATGCTTGGATAGTATCACACCACTTCATACAAATAAAAATACACTTGTACCATTCTTCATAACACGAGTCACAACATCACACAAGGATTAGGCACCAAAAGTCAAAGATTGTATAAGAGTTCAATTAGAGCACAAGTCACCTATTCCAATTGTGCATTTTATGTAACAACCCAAAATTTTGGTTAGTGGCCAAAATGTAAATTTTGAAATTTAGTTAACAAAGTATAAAGTTTGGAAACTTTTAGGGGACTAAAAGGATTATTTTCTAAAAGTTTAGGGCCTAAAAGTTTAGTTTTTAAAAGTTAGGTGTTTTGACCCAAATTATGACTAGAAATATTATTTCCACATTTAAAATGATTGAAAATAATATGGAGCATTATATTTGAGAATTTATTTCCATGTTCAATTTGGAATGTTGGATGAAAATGGTAAGATTGAAATTTTTATAAAGTTGCTTGGATAAAGTTGTTAAGGGTATACTATTTTGTTCATATTTTACTTTGGAAGATGATAACCAACATGTGGCTTGGTATGGATGTAATTATCAAGTTGTATTAATGGTAAATTTGTCATTCCCCATTAAAATTCACTTAAGCTTAATAAATGGAAAATGTACATGAAACTAACTATAAATTTCATGACAAATTCATCTTCAAAATCAGCCATGGATGAGAGCTTCAGAAGATTGTGTGCTTGAAATCAAGATCAAACATTATTAAAGCTAAGGTGAAGCTTAAGGATGGAATGTGAATCTATAAGGAAGGTTTACAAGCTAAGGACACTAGGTGAGTGCAAATTTAATTTTTACTTATCGAACAAACATTGGCTTGCGATAAGCCAGTGACGTAGTTACTATGGTAAGAAGTGACTCCTAATTGTTATGTATTTTATGGTTCATGCATATTTGTTCATTTGGTGAGCTAATAGAATTAGTGAATAAGCTGAAATTGCAAATTGGTGAAAACTGCCTAGAGTTGTGTTATGAATAGTAAGTTTAGAAAATCACCATAAATTATACAGAAATGATTAGGCAATAGTTGTTATATTGTTCGATTCTTACATCAGTTTAGTTTTGTTTAAAATAAAAATCTAATGATTTCAAGTTCTATGTAAAAATATATGAGATTTTAATCCAGGATAGGTCAGAAAATAGTGCATTGGATTCTTCTTAAAACAACTTCTATAAGTTAACTTCAAAAATTCACCATAAATCCTACAAATTGAACTAGAAGAAGTTCCTTATATTGTTAGATTTGTATTCGAGCCTAGTTTTCATTGGTATAAACGAAATAATTTTTAAGTATGTGGATTGATACAAAATAATATTTCTTTGAAGGTAGTACAAAGTGCCACAAAATGAAATGGTGATAAAAATTGGGATTGAACCAAATCGAAAGCAAATGATTAAGTTAAATCTTAGTGAACCTTATATTTTGACTTGTATATAAAATGTCAAAGTGAGTTCAATTGCATGCATAACATTATACATGGATGTTCTATACATCATCGGGTAGGATTATCGATACGTCTACATTATGTATGTTGGTATGATCTTTATGTCATTTATAATATATTTGACGTATTCTAAATATGTCAAAGGTTGAATATAAAATGTATTAATAACTGGTTATTATATATGATGTTTATCATGCACATATATGATGTTATTACGGGCATGAACTGCCCAATGTGAAATTATATTAATATAATTTTCCATGGATGATTAAATAAATATAAATTATATGCCCAAGTATGTCATTAAAGGTCAGCGGTATTGATAGCATGCCATAGTCTAGTAGCTGCAGGTTTGTATTAGAACAAGGGTGTGTAAGGACACCTAGTACAGGAGGTGGGCACGACCTTATGTGTTATAGCACTATAGTGTGTAAGGACACTTAGTGCAGGAGGTGGGCACGACCTTATCTACAAGCACTACAGTACAATATTTGACTCGAATACTAGGGTCCTCATAGGTTTATATTTTGGGCTATGACTTATTGGTTAATAAATGATAAACAGGTGAATAGGCCATTGATCTTATGGAATAAATGGCTAGTATATTGGTAAAAAATTTATATGTGTTTCATATCATGTTAATATTAGTATAATGATTGAAAAATACATGTAAAGTTATCAAAATGCATTGAATATTATTATTGTTTACATTTATGTGTTGCATTACCTTGAATATTTATATGATTACCTCACTAAGTGTATATTTAGCAAGTGATGATTTTCACGCGTAGGTAAAAGAAAGCGAAAGGAATAAGGAGTTGAGCTTGGCATTAATCACCAAGGAATATTTTTAGGTAAGAGTGATGACATCCTATTGTTTTCTAAATTTTCTAGTTGGCATGTATACAAGCAACAAATGTCTACAAAATGAAAATTAATTGTATCAATAAATATTATTATATTAAATAATATTTTATGTATTAATTAATTGGATTTTAATTAGATATTTTTTAGACAATTTTATTTATTCTATGAAACAGAGCGAAACTATCTGTTACTGCCTGAAACTGAATTTGAATTTGAATTAGAAGTTGAAATATTACATTTTAATTTTATGTGATTAATTATTTTATAATAAATGTTAAATTTTTAAATTTTTAGAAGAAATAAAATTTTACACATTTTGGGTTAAGGAATGTTTTGAATAAATAGTGTGACATCTTTAACTCGTAATAGTATATGTATACATGTTAAGGGTGTTACATTTATTGGTATCAGAGCTACAGGTTTAGCTAAGTCTAGGATTAAACGAGTCTGTTTTGATTAAAAAAGTATATACATGCCACTAGGATGTCATTATTACAGATTTGGTGATTGTAAGGTTCGATTGATACCACTCATTACTCATAAAGATGAATAAATGAGCGTATGTATAAGATGTATGTAATAAAGGGTTTAAAGTATGTGACCGAGCATGAGGTTAAAAAATAAACTAATATTGATAGTAAAACACTAACTACAATTCTTGTGTTTACTTTAATAATGATGCATCGACACAGTATGAAGTGTCAATGTAAGCTTAAGGAAACCTTCGTTCATGCATAAGTACAATATTGATTAAAGAATGAAACATTTTATTAGAATTGATGATAAGTGACATGTGTACCCCTTTAGGCTTAAAGGCGATGGTGAGTAGTATTTGTAGATAGTAAATGCTTTGTAAGGATTCAAAGTGTTGAGTTTTAATGGGCTTGATAGAATTACCTTTCGAAGGTAATTTTTAAAAATGGATTGATTTCTCCTACCATGTTATGATGAATTATCGCTTAGAGCGATTTATTTTAAAGAATTTAAAACGTTTCAAGATATTAGTGGTAGGGAAATAGAGTAAATATATTCCCTAATGGGATTTTGTTTGTAATTGTTATGAAGTTATTGCTATAAGGTTGTTATGCCTTCTTAGTGGATGAGATGGCACTCAAACTTTCATAGTTAAGTTGGAAGATATTCCAAATGTTTAAGAGTATCCAAATGTGTATCCACAAGGTTACCTGGATTACTTCCAGATTGAGATGTAGAATAAATAAAATAAAGTAGAGGCGCTATCGGGTACTGTGTTTATTTCTACTACCTCGTATTGATTGGCTCCGATTAAGCTCAGAGGTATAAAAAAGGAATAATTATTAGAATTGTTAAGATCCAGTATTTACAAGAGCAAGAGTGTCATCTGGGACGCACCAATATTATTGAGAAAAAAAGAAATACGAGTCTAGGCAATTATGGATTGATTATCGTCAGCCAAATAAGGTAACAATGAACAACAAGTATCTTATTTTGAGGATCGATGATCTTTGGATCCATTAGAAGCTACACTGATGTTCTCCAAGATTGATATCATATCTGGATATTATTACTTAAAGATAAGGAAATAGATCTTCCTAAGACAGTTTTCAGAATTCAGTCTGGACACTACAAGTTTACAGTAATATCGTTTGGTTTAACGAATGTTCCCGCGACAATTATGGATTTGATAAACTGAGTATTCAACTATACTTGGATTAATGGGTGTTAGTGTTCATTGATGATATTTTGATCTATTGTATGACCAAGGAAGAAGATGAGGTATATCTTTGGATAGTTCTCCCAACTATTCGAGAGAAACGTTGTATGCTAAGTTGTCAAAGTGTAATGTTGGTTGTCTAAGGTTGTACTCCTTGGCCATGTGATCTTAAATTAGGGGATAAGAATATATCTCAAGGAAGCACAAACCATATTCGAATGATAAGGTCCAAAGAATGTTTTCAAATTTTGAAGTTCCTTAAGACTTTCTAGTTACTATCAAAGGTTCGTGAAGAACTTTTCAATAATTATTTTCCTTCTGACCAAGCTATTGAGAAAAGACGTTCTATTTATTTGGACTAATAAGTGCCAAGAAAACTTTTAGATGTTAAAAAGAATACTGACATAAGCTCCAAGGTCAGTATAATCAGAATCTAGAAAAGAGTGTGTGAGTTATAATGATGCATCTCATAATGGTTTGGGATACATGCTAATGCAAGAGGAAAATTAAGGCTTAAGCTTCAAAGAAACTAAACAATCATAAAGAAACTATCTAACTCATGATCTCGAGTTGGCAACAATTGTGTTTACTTCATTGATAAAATACTACTATCTATATGGTG
The DNA here is from genome assembly GCF_006381635.1 of Hibiscus syriacus. NCBI lineage: Eukaryota > Viridiplantae > Streptophyta > Magnoliopsida > Malvales > Malvaceae > Hibiscus > Hibiscus syriacus. The sequence continues at coordinate 3,756,273 of NW_024062770.1, forward strand.
AGTGACGCTATATCTATACGGATCTCAAAAGTCAAGAGCACGAGTTAACTTGAATGAGTGAAAATAAAGTGAAATGGATTAAATTCTTTCAAGAAGGATGTTCTTGTAGACTACAATCAAGAAAGGCTAATGTAGTGGCTATTACAGTAAAGTCGAAAGACATTTATATTATGAGAGTTTTGAATTCGTGATTGTCTTTAAAGAAAGATAGTGCTTTGATTGTAGAACTAAAGTTAAAGCCTATATGGTTAGATCTAGTAAGGGATCTTCAAAGAAAGATAAAAAGGGCTTGTCAAATATAGAACAAGTGGGAAAAGGAAGTGAAAATAAAAACCTTAAAGTTAAGTCTGATGAATGTTTGTATTATCAAGGAAATAGTCGATATTAGTAGCAGGTATGAAAAGAGCTATCAACGAGTTTATTTCTAAATGTCTGGTATGTCGTCAAGTTAAAGTAGAGCATCAAGTGCCTTCTGGATTGTTGTAACTGATTTTCATCCCTTAGCAGGAATAGATATGAGTTACAATATACTTTGTATCAAGTAAATATTATTTAATATAATCTCAAGACAGTTACTGATCAACAAAAGTCTTATTCAGATGTAAAAAAGAAAAGAGATATTCTACTAAAATGGTGATAAGTGTTCTATAAATTGTTGATCAGATCCTTCTCATGTTATCACATCGGAGAATAATAAAATTCAGTTAAAAATATGTCTTATGAAATCAGTACTTATTAAAGTTCATTAAAGAAATCATAAGTTGAAAAAGCTAATTAAAACGAAGAACAAGATATGAAAAAGTAGTATATTCATCTATTTACATCATGTGCGTATTGAAAATTCGGGGACGAATTTTCTTTAGGGGGAAGAATTGTAACACCCCAAAATTTTAGTTATTGACCAAAATATAAATTTTGAAATTTAGTGGCCAAAGTATAAAGTTTGGAAAGTTTAGGGACCAAAAGGATAAATTTCTAAAAGTTTAGGAACCAAAAGTGTAATTTTCAAAAGTTAGGTGTTGTAAATACAAGGAATGTTTTTAGGTAACAGTGATGACATCTTATTGTGTTCTAAATTTTCTAGTTGGCATGTTTACAAGCAAGAAATGTCTACAAAATGAAAATTAATCGTATCAATAAATATTATTATATTAAATAATATTTCATGTATTAATTAATTGGATTTTTAATCAAACAATTTTTAGACAGTTTTATTTATTGTACGAAACAGGGAAGAACTGCTGTTACTGTCTGAAACCGGATTTGAATTAGAAGTTGAAATTTTACATTTTGATTTTATGTGATTAATTATTTTATAATAAATGCTAAATTTGGAAATTTGTAGAAGAAACAAAATTTTAACTCGTAATAGTATACGTATACGAGTTAAGGGTGTTACATTTTGGGTCATTTCATGCTTCCTATAAGTCTAGTAGGTTCAGTACACTTAATGTCACTTGTCTAAGCACAACAACCACATATTTAAAGCATATTTCAACATTTAGTAAAATTTCCAAATTTAAGTGAACTATAACATGCACTTCAACAATTCAAGTCCTTAATTACAACCAAATAACATCCATCATCACAACTCAATGTTCCACAACTAATAACATCTTTATTACATCAAAATATCAGGAGTGTCTATACCCCAAGGATCCCATACTGCCATATTTAGAGAAACCAACACATACGTTTTATTCACTTTTACCTTACTTGATCACCTCAAGTGCAAGATCCTTACCTCCGGCACAATAACTAGTCCTCTGAAAAGGTATAAAACAACGAGTGAGAACTGAAAGGCCAACGAATAACCAATGTTCTAAGTAATGTACCACTCAAAGCTAAAGGCAAACCCTATACACATTCACTCCTCACTTGTTTTTACCTCAATGTGTATAAGCTCAAGACATGGCATTATGGATCATAATTAAACACAATTTTCATAATATATACATGTCAATTTTTTCATATTTCCACCAGCCATCACATACACGCATGCACTATTACCTTTTTGGAAAGTCGCACACACAATACACACTTTTATGTCATTTTAATATCAATGGCCTCTGCTCAAAATATAACTCACTCATTAGATAAATGGAATCCATACAACTCTCATTTTATTTGTGGAATCACATAGGTCCGAAACCCACAACTTTCGGAGCAAAGCTGAATGAACCAACCTTACCACGTGATCTTCTTGGAGCAAAGCTCAATGCACCAACCTTACCCTGTATAATCCTGATATAACTTACACTTGAGAAAAACACTTAGAGTACTCTTTCCTAGGCATGTCTTTCATATCGAAACTTCTCATTAAGAACAAATAGCTAATTAATCCATGTTTATCAAGAGCGGTTGTCAATGATGCATAACTTCACTTATACACTTTCAAACACATTTTGAAACACTATTACTTTTGGTTGTTATGATCAACCACACTTATATGAAAGGGAGAAGGTCGACTCATCCATGTTCACTTTCATTTTATATATATTCACTTCAAATACACTTTTGAAAACTCTATGCCCCATTGCAACACATTCACAATTCATATATCATATCCACGATTTATATCACATTTCATATTAAAAAATTGCATCAATTAAGATTCATCATCACCTGAGTTCTAACTAAAGATTCATCTTACACTACACTTACATTTACCTTTTACCAAGTCCATACACAAAGAATTAAAGTAACTCACCTCTGTTGTCCGTTAAGTAACACAACCTCCACACACTAAGGAAACGATCATCAACACACTAAGAACCATTTTTCCTCAACAACCAATTTATCAAACACCTTGAGAAGTAACTCAACACATTCAAAAGACACTCAAAATAGAACAAAAAATATACTACCAAAATAGAGCGAAAACATCAAAACAACTGATTAACTTATAAATCTTGCAACCTAAGTTTCCAACACCTTAAAACCACTGTACCTCACCTAAAGGTAATCAAGAACAACTAAAATTAACTCCTAATGACCACATAAACTGTCTAAATCAGCAGCAACCAAAATCAATTCTCGGATTTTCCAAAAACACCAAAATCACACTTGTTTTTAAGAAATCAATATCCAAACCATAATCAAATGAAAAATTATTTAATATGATTTTAATTTCTCCAAAAACATCTCAATTATGTCAAGTAAACCTCGAAATCAACTCAAAAAAATAGCTCTTTAATTAACTCTGAAAATCATCTTTAAATCCATAAATCCTCTTTAGAAAAGATTGATAAATCAAAAGAATCAATCACATAGATCATTAATCATTGAAGAAATAAAAAGAACCAAGGGATAACCATTACCTTGCTGGAAAAGAGAATAAAGGAAATGAATGATCATCAATGGCATTCACCAAAGAGAATTAAAGCAACAACAAGATAAAAGGAAAATGAACAATCTTCTCTTTTAAAAGAGAATTAAAATAAAGGAGATAGAAAATAAATAATAAAAGAATTGAAAAAGAATTAGGTTTCAACCATGAGATAAAGCTTGAGAGAATTTTGAGAGAAAAGAGATACTATAGAAAATTGTGAAAAAAGGAAATAAACGGTTAATCACAAAACCAAAATAAAATTATAAAAGATTAGAAAATGAATTTAGATGGAATTTTGGAAAAAAGAAGAAATAATTAAGATACAATTAGTTAAGATGGAAAAACACTAATCATAAACCTTGGTAAAAATAGGCTTTATAGATTTTAGTCACTAAAATCACAACTTTAAAATTATTCAATTTAGTCACCAATTACAATTAAATTATTACTTTTCAAAAAATATAAATTAATAACTCCAAACCATTAAAACCAATTAAAACACTATAAAAAATATTTATTATATCAAAATACCAAATTATTATTTTTACCAAAAACCAGGAAATCGACCCGACTACCGACCCAAAACTACCATATCTGATTTTGGGATGTTACAAATATGATCTCTTCAAGGAATGGTAAATAAGGACTTGGACCCACTAGATATAAGACCGAAGAACCATAAGTATCAATGGAAATGATAGGGGATGACACCACAAGTATTGCTACTGGATAAGTCGATAAAGTCACAAAGGACTAAGAAAAAAAAGTGAACTCTCAATTGTATTAATGCTCAATGATGGATGCCTTACAAAGCCAAGGCATTGGCTATTTATACAAATTGAAATGACTAAGCCAAATGGTATGTATGGATTATGCAAGGGTGCTTTCTATGGAAGTGCATGTTCATTTAATGATTAATTACAACCCTTGGCGATGAATAGGTAAGGTGACGGTTTGGCTAGCATTTCATAAGCCTTAAGGCTCTTCTTAGCCGAATAGATAACATGGTTTATCCCTTTGGATGCTTGAAAAATGGGTGTGCTTCGATTGGCCGAATAGGTTTATTCCTTTTCATCATTGGCACCCAAATGTGTGGTTGTAAGTGCTTGGTCGAATGATTACAACTCCCTTGAAGATGGTGCCTAGTTTTAATTCAAAAGAAAGACACATGCATTTTTAATGAATGCACATGTCTCCTTGTTTGGTGTGCTCATCCATGCCTTAATTATGGTGTTCCCCTGGCCACATGCTTCTCACATGGTATGTGTAAATTCTAGGTAATGATATATGTAGCTAGTTAGGCTAATGAGCAAGCTATAAGCTTAGATAGCTAGTTAGATAGTGTAGGTAGCTATCTAGGCACCTGGTATCACTCCAGCTACCTCAAGTCCTCACCTACTCTCCAGCTAATGTTAGCTACTTTCCATCTCCTTAAGCTAACTATGAGTTATGATCCTTATGCTTGAGCTCCATTAAGCTACTTATCTTCACTTTGAGCTATCCATGAGTTGTTTTGCTTGTCCTTTAGTTATCCCGAGCTACCAAGTGATGATTTCTCAATTTGTTCACCTATGAATGCAAAGAAAACAATGAAATAAAGTAAGGTTTGAGATAGAATCAATTCAATATCTTGTTGTCGCCTATGCAAATGAGCTCAAACGAGCTCAGATAGAATGCATGAGTTATCAAAGTCATCACATAAATTAAGTATGTATATGCATGAACCAAGGAATTATAAAAAATTATAGAAATAATGTATTTTAAGCTAGGAATGAAGGTAAATAATAACATATGCATAGTGTAGACTAGGTATAGGAATGTGGGGCTACTATCATTCTTTATATTTAATGATTATCCATATTATGAAGGTTATCATACATTATTAACAATCTAAACATTAAATATAACATATGGTAATAAGACATAATAATTGATGATGACATGAGCATAATATATCAAATTAAAGTTAAGTATAAAATATAAAGAGAATTAAATGAAAGGATTGAGAAAACTCCCTTAGTCTTCAATTATGAATAAGATTTTGTTAAGAAGAGTATTAGGTACAAGAATGGGATTGTATCATCATTATCAATATCCAAGTAATCATCAAGTTGCAATAAATTACTACAATAGAAGTCTATAACTTCCTCTTCCACAATAGATTCCTTATCTTGAAGGAATTGACACTCCCTAGAATCACTGGCATATTTAAAAGTGTTAAAGACATTGATAGTTACCCTGGTCATCCATTCTCATAGTGAATTTACCCTTTTTCAATCAATTAAAATCCATTCAGTTGCTAGAAATGATCGTCAAAAAATGATGGGTGCATTCTCATGAGCCTCACAATTGAGAATATGAAAGTCAGTTGGGAACACAAACTTGTCCACCTTCACCACTACGTCTTCGATCCTCCCTTTAGGACATACTCGAGACCATCCTACCAATTGCAAAATAATCATAATAGGCTTTATATCTCCCATACCTACCTTCATAAACATCAACTTGGGGATTAAGTTCATACTTGCACCAATATCACATATACCTCTCCCCACATAATTATTTCCTATCGAGCATAGGATTATGAAGCTTTCGAGATCCTTTAACTTAGGTGGTAGCATATTTAGTATAAATAATCATTCAATTATTGTTGTAATAGTTTCATACTCTCCCACCTCCATCTTCTTGATGACTATATATTTGACGAATTTAGCATAATTAGGCATTTGATCAATGGCCTTTAGAAGTGGTACATTGATGTGAAAATGATTCATAACGTCTACATATTTCTTGAACTACTTTTTTTTTCCTATTTCCTCAAACTTTGAGGGAAGAGTGTTGGGGGTTTATCTTTTGTTGTGGCAAATCTTTACTTGCCATCATTAGTTTCACCCATTGTCCTTCATTTTTTTCTCCATAGAGGTAAATCATGTTTCTCTTCAGACTCTTCATGCAAAATTTAAGGGTGAAGATCATAGAGTTTCTTTCCCTATACTCATATTCTTTGTTAATATGGGTGCCAATCCTTAGAGTGAGTGCACTACGATGCTCCTTGCCTTGAGCTTTAGTGACTTCAGTGTCAGTTGGTAAACTGTCTTAATGTCGAACATGCAAATACTTGGGTCTCTAAAGCATTCAATGAAGAACTATGACTTTCTAACAGTTCTCATTGGCTCTTAATAGATGTAATATGGCTTAAAATAGAGCTTTTGTGGTCATCATGAAACCTAGGAAAGTAGCTTCCAAAGAGTTTGAATTTGATGAAGATATTATGTTGAAAACATACGGGTCAGTCATATTGTGTTATCGATTCGAGCTACTAGTGTTGTTGGCTCCTTGATTCCTCCATGAAAAATTAGGATGTTGGTGTCATCTTGGGTTGTAAGTGTTTGAATAGGGATTGTTATTTCTCCTATTGTAGTTCAAAACATAGTTGTTAGACTCATGATTTTCAGGGCATTCAATCACATAATGATTTCCATTGTAAAGAACACAAGATGAACTTGCGACATTCACTTCCTTCACTTTACTAGGACATTGAAGATTCTCCAACATATTAGTAATGGTTGATAATTGAGTTGAAACTGAATCCTTAGAATCAAGCTCAAATGTCCCATTAGTTTTCCTCCTCATTCCTAGTTTTGAAGATGGTAATTGATAATTGTTGTTCGTTATCCTATCAAGGATATCAAATGCTTATTTAAGTGACTTTTCCAACAAGGTGCCATTTGTTAAGGCATCTAGCATCGTCCTTGTTGGAGCATTTATACCATTGTAGAACATAACAACTTGTGTCCGATCATGGAACCCATGGTTCATACATTTACGTAGGAGACCTTTGTATCTATCCTAACATTCATACATTGACTTGTCATCAGCTTGATGAAAGGAAGCAATATCATTCCTAACATGGGTGTCCATGTTGGGTGGATTATATCGTAGCAAAAAATTCTTGCATAAGTTTGTCCATGATTCTATGGAGCCATAAAGTACTCCACTCAACCATGCTCTTGCTCGGTCACGCAAAGAATAAGGGAATAATTTAAATTTTAACACATCCTCTTGAACACCTTGTTATCTAAAAGAGTCATACACTTATAAGAATGCACATATATGCTACCTAGTATCCCCATGAGGTGCACCACCAAGTTGTCCTATAGAGTTCAACATACTAAACATCTGGTTTGAGCTCAAAGTGGGTTGCCTAAATCTTTGGAGCTATAATTTTAGGGTTGAGATCATCCAAGATAGGAGTTAAATGGTCTCTAAAAGGTCTTGGTCGAGCTAAAATTCTATCATTGCTGATTATTGTAGCATTAAGATCTTAAAGATCTTCGACATAATTTTGATCTCCTCTATAAATGGTTTTTTGAGCACATATTCTTTGATGAAATAGTCTTTCAATTTCAAGTTCAAAAGATAATAATTGTTGTTTGAGTCTTCCTCAGGTCATGTAATAACACAACACCTAAAAATATTAAAAAATAAATATATACAAAAAGAAGTAAAGAAATGGTGCAAAAACTAAACCTAAAATCACCAATTACCAATACACATCAAAAATGTCAAAAATTGCATGTGTAAATGAAATACGTAAAATGTGCAAGTATACACTTTAATCAAGTAATAAAGTGGCGAGTGGAGGGAAATTAAGATAATTATATGCACTCAAAATGTGGATAAAAGTGTTATGATTAAAGTATTATACACAAGTGTAAAAAATGTTGTAGCAAAAAATGTTGATAAATAGGTTTTACAAGATATGACAACGAGACCTCACACGTGTTGAGTGTTCAAGAAACATGAAAGGCTGGTTTACTATAGAATTCTATTATTTTCCTTGAAGAGATTCTTAACATCTTCCATTAATACATTTCTCGATAAAGTTTACTAATGTATCTCTCCACTATTCCTAGTAAGAGACTAACAATAAAATGCTACATCGATACATTTCTGCGTCAACCCTAGCAAGTTACTATCCTTTAAACTCTACTCATTTTAGTCATTGAAACTTTTTCCTTATTCCTAAGGCAAGTTAGAATCAAGCTTCCAAACTCAACCCCATCGTTCATCTAGATCTAAGCTTAACTCTTCCGATTATTAAGCATCTAACTAGGTTAAGGTTAACTTTTAAGAGCTCTTACAAACATAAGCAAGTACAACAATAAACAAAGTAGGTATTAAATTGAGAAATGCTTGAACATTTATTCAAACAAGAGCATAATCATCCACAATAAAACCAAGACAACCTAAATCAGTTCATAGCTGGTAAATAAACATCCATAGTTAACATTTGCAACACAACCCAAGAGAAATGATAAACAACACGAGAAAAAAGACAAGGGTACGAAAAACTCTTTATCTATCATGAGCTTTCTTGAGCTATCCCAAGCTTTTCAAACTTTTACCAGGAGCTGGCATGATGTCCCTTGAAACACCCAACAATTGAGGTTGTTCCCTAGGAATAAGAAGAAGAAAAGAAAATGAGAGAGGCTCTCTTTCTTATCTCATAAATTATAGCCTTTTTAAATGTAAGTTTCCTTTTTCTTTATGTAGTACTACTCATAAGGTTTTTTGCCATTAATTCTTTGTATACCATAGAGAAATATTCCCTTCACGTGTGAGGGACACAGCTGTCAAGGAACCATATGAACAACCTTAAAATATCTTCATTTTATCTGATTTGATCCCTAAAAATGCTATCATCAATGCTACAACAATCTATCATTCCTGGTCATTCCTTATAAACTTGCACAAAACACCACTAAAATACTATTTTTCTCTTATCACAACTTTATTTAATGAATCATAGAAAACCAAAAAAGCAAACTTCACCACGTGCATGATTAATGCAATTACATTAAACTAAATGAGCTTGAATCCAAATGATACACAAGTAAAAACACATGAAATATACCTTATTTATGGGGTTAACAAGGTCCTTAGCATAAGAATAAGCGAAAGCGTGAGGCTCATACTATAGTGATATAACTGTTGAACCTTAAGTAGGTAGCACTTGATTTCGACTATGCATGTACATAATTCATATTATCATGTCTTCTAGTATACATATGCTTATAAGATTCATATACTACTCTAGATTATACTACTAAGATTTGAAAGCTTAACGTTAAGATGTTTTTGTTTATAGGTTAGTCTCTTGAGTCGTTCAAGGAGATCTGATGCAATAAGTTTTCCAGTATTTCCTTACAGAGTAATGTATGGTTACTTTAGTAGGCATGTGTATTCATAGGACCCTTATTTATGTATTTGGAGTTGTAAACTATGCATTGTATTATTTGATTTAAACTATGTGTCATAGAGCTCTGATTTATAAAAAGATTTTTATAACTTCCATGTATATCTATTTTGGTAATCATATCGTATTTTGAAATATAAAGAAAAATTAGGCTTTAAAATTTAGTGGTTAACCACCTCGGTGGTTCTGTGTAACACTTAGATTTCTAAATTCGAGTAAAATTCGGATTTGGGTGTTACAAAAATTGTGTGATACTCTAGTTGAAAGTTATGTTCGTGCATCTTCTAGTCATATTATTGTTCTCAAATCCAAGCTAGTGCATAATTTGCTTCGTTCTCGATCTCCCTCCAACAACATGAAAGACATACTGGATATTACCTTAGATCTTGCCTTGGAAAATTGTCCTATTTCTGATTTAGATTTGTTGATTTCTACTATTAATCAATTAGGCAATGGTTATCTTCCAATAGTTTTTACTCTTCGTGTGCGTAACACACAGACCATAATACTTAAGTTGTTTGAGATGTTAACTACTCATGAGCGTCTTCTTGAAGAATCTAAAAATTCTACACTTCTTGCTGTGAAAAATTCTTCACGGTGAGCCAATTAGAATTATGATTATTCAATCAATCACTCTCAAGAGAAGGATGGTCACTCTAGTCATTCGACTTCTAGTGGTGATCATAGTCATGTTAATCAATCAAGCCATTTCAAACAAAAAGATATTATGTGTAAGTTCGGTAATTTGCTAGGGCATATTGTTCGATTTTTCCATAAGCTGGTTCGATTCCTTCATAAAAACTTTTATCATCAATCAAAAGCTAACTCACTAGTGGTTAACGTTACTTTTACTCGTTCATCATCTAATCTTACACCTTAAATGCTTGATAGTGGTGCTTCACATCATACCACCATGACTAATGCAACTCTTCAGGATCTCTCTACTTATGATTATAGTAATACAATTCAAATAGGTAATGGTAATTCTCTAGCTATATCTCACAATTGATACACAATTTCCATCACTACTAAGCCTCTTTCTCTTACGAACGTCTTATGTGTTCCTCAGTTACATACAAATTTGGTGTCAATTTCTCAATATGTCAGACTAATCATGTATCATTTAAATTCTGTGACTCTTATTTTTTGTAAAAGATCAACCTATAGAGACTCCTCTTTTTTAGGGTAATAATATTGGTGGTGTCTACTATGTTCCAAAATCTTTTCTTTCGCAAGTCGATTCAATTAATTACTTTTCTATTCATTAGCTGCATCATAAGTTTGGTCCTATGTTCGACAAAGTCTTAACCTATATATTATATACATGTAATATATCTTAGACTCAACTAGCTTGAAAGAATTTCATTGTTTTTAATGTCTTATTAATAAGAGCCATAAATTGTCATTTGGTCAAAAGGCTATGGCAAGCTTTCACTCTCTTGAACTACTTTATTCTAATGGTTGGAACACTAAACACATGTCATATGATGGATATTCATATTATATGGTGTTTTTTGATCACTTCACCAAGTACAGTTCGTTATATCCGATGAAGAAGAAATATGATGTTGCAATAATTTTTCCTAAGTTTAAAAAGCTTGTTGAATGCTTTTTCAACTTGACTGTTGTGTCCCTATTCTCTGATAATGAAGGTGAGTAGGGGTGTTCATAATTTGATTAAAATCAAATTAACTGGTCGAACCAAAATCTTGGTCAATTAATCAGTCGGTTAATTTTGGATTATGTCGATTAACGGTTAATGAATTTTTTAAACTTCGATTATTGGTTAATTTTTTGAACTAAGTTAATTAACTGACATAACCAAAATTTTTAAATTTTTAATATATTATTTAACTTTAGGGGTGTTTAAAATTCAGTTTTAATCGAATTAACTAACCAAACCAAAATAGTAAATATTTAATATATATTATATATTATTTATAAATTTCGATTAATTCGGTTAACTAACCAATTAATCGAACTTAGTTTGGTTCAGTTAACGGTTAAAGAAAAAAATTTGATTAATAAATTTTGGGTAATTTGATTCAGTTGATTCACTGAATTAACCAACTGAAAATCCCTAGAGGTGAGTTTGTTAAGCTCTTTCCCATTCCGAATTTAGAAGACATTTCACACTTCACTTCATCACCTCATACTCCTGAACACAGTGGGACTATTGAATGGAGACATCGTTACATAATGTATACTAACCTTTTCATACTTCACTTTGCATCTCTTTTAACAAAATATTGGCCTCGTGCTTTTCAGGCGGTTGTTTATCTCATCAAACAAATGTCAACATCAATATTGGATAATATGTCACCATAATCTATACTTTATCAACAATCACCAAACTATGATAAACTTCAGCCATTCAAATGCTTATGCTTTCCGTAGCTACGATCGTACATGAATCATAAAATAAACCATAATCTATTGAATGTGTTTTCCTTGGATACTCTGTAACTTAGTTTGCTTATAAATGCTAGGATCCAAACACCAACAGGATTTACGTCTCTCTCCATAATCGATTTGTTCATTTCATCTTCTTGTTTGTTGCACAAAGTGCAATCCCTGTGTTATAGAATTCTTCTACAGTATTATTTTCTACTGTCTCAACATCATCTCTTACAAATTTATTGGTTGATATACTAAACAAAATGATGAATAAGCTACAGTGTTTACACCCTTGCCTAACATACCACAAAAATTTCATGATCCACCTAATGCATCAATACCCTTGATTGATATGTCGTAGCTGCAGAAAAATACTCGACAATCACACAGTTGTCAACCAAATCCAAGGTATTTTGATCTTTCAATTGTTAACATGACTATATGTCATCATTTTCCTTCTATATTGGAGCTTAAAATTATTTCTTAGGCTCTTAAAGATCTTTTATGAAGGAAAGCAATAGAAGATGAGTTTACTGCCTTGATGCGCAATCACACATGTGGTCTTATTCCATGATCTAAGCAATCTGTCATTGGGTGCAAATGGGTGTTTCACATGAAAAAGGCATCTAGATGATTTTGTTGATCGACACAAAGCCAGATTAGTAAAATTTAGGTATTCTCAAAAGACTGGTCGAGACTATTTTGAGACCTTTAGTCCTTTGATGAAACCTGTAATGGTACGCATCATCTTCACTCTTGTACATCATCATGCATGGCCTATCAAGCAATTTTATATCAATAATGTCTTCATAAATGATATTTTTCATGAGAAAGTCTATCTAGAACAACCTTCGAGATATGTTGGTCCTACAAAAAAAAATATATTTAGGTTACGTAAGGCCTTGTATGGACTACAACAGGCACCAATGGCATGGTATGTTGAACTTTCTCAATTTCTTCTCAAGTTTAGCTTTTAGAAATCAAAGGTTGATGCATCACTCTTCATTTATAATACAAAGGGAGTCATTTTTGTATCTTTTAGTATACATGGATGATATTGTGCTTATTGGTAATAGTGCTGACTTTGTTGCTCATTTCACTAACTTATTATCTACGAAGTTTTCTTTAAAGAATATTGGGTTGCTCAACCACTTTCTTGGAATTGAGAATATTTCCACTCCATGTGGTTTGTTTCTATCTTAAGTGAAACACATCTCAAACATCATAACACAATTTCATATGAAAAATGCTAAGACAGTTTCAACACCAATGTCTTCTTCCGACAAACTACCTCCACCTGAGCTATCTATGTTGTTAGATATCACAAGTTATTGATGGTTACTTGGACTTCTTCTGTAATATCCCAAATATCAGGTCATAGACTTTATTGAAAAGATTTAAAAATTTGAGGATTTATTTGAATAAATGATAAAAGATGATAAAATGATTTGGAATAGTGTTTTAGACTAATTAGTAATAATAGAGGAATTAAGTGGGCATTTTGGTCCTTTAAGGATGGGAAATGAATTTATAATTCATTTTCTTAATGGGTATTTTATAAGGGAAAAGAGGAAAGTAAGTCAACAAAAACCATCTCTTTTTCTTCTTCATTCCTGTGTAAAGGCTCTCCTCTATAGCCAAAGGTAAGGTTTCATTTGGCTAGTTTTTCCTTTCATTTTTTGTTGGTTTTTGAATCATTGAGTATTATATAGGCTTAAGGAAGGGTTAAATAAGATTAAAACTAAGAGATGGATGAAATATTTGAGATTTAAGAAAATGGGTTTTTGAATGATATGTTAGGATATGAGTTTTTATTCATGTTTACTAGTATATTTGACTTGTCAAATAAGTAAATAATGTTGGGACCATCAGCGCACCCCACAGCACAGTAGAAACAAAACTCGACGGACTCACCATCGATCCAAGTACGTAAAACCGAAATCGGGAAGAAAGGATACGAATTCTTACAATTGGTTCCTTAAAAAACAATAAAGATAGCAGCAAGAAGCGGTGATCACGAACGGTTCGAATCGTAAGCCTCCACGAAAACATGTCTCGGCCTCTACTTAGTTCACCCGATTGAGAGAAAAATTTTCTTTTCCCAAAATCGGTTTTGAGAAAAACTGTTGAAGTGAAAACGACTGCTAGACCTTGCCTCATTTAAATATATCAATTACCCTAACATCTTAGGGTTTTTAAAGTTATTTTAAATTAATAAATAAAATGTTATTTAATTAATTCAAATTAAGTATACATTAAAGACTTATAATATGAATTACAATCTTTAATGTTTATTTAAAACATTATTTAATTATTCTGAATTAAATATCAATTAAAAGAGTTGTAATCTAAATTACATTCTTTTAATGCTTACTTACTATATTCAGGATAATTAAAATCATATGTATATAAAATATACATATCTTAAATCTATATATATATTAGTAACAAACAACAAATTTTACGTCTTTGTTCATTTCAATCCTAGGGTGTGACCCTGTAGGTTCTTGTAACGTTAGCAGTAATTATTAGAACAATTCTAATATTACATACAATGAGTGACATCTAGCAATATATCATTGTCACCAATGTTACATGAAATTATGATTCAAAATATCACCTTCGTGATTAACTCTTTTATATATTACATCCTTTTGTCCTTTATATCTAGAATAGGCACAAGTCTTAGAATAGTCACACTTGTATAGCCCATATATTGTTTCTTGATATCTATAGTAGACTATAATTAATGAAATAATTTGTGATATCACATATCAACTTATTCGAGCATGACCATGCATTTATAGTCTCACTCAATCAAGTGGCTTGTGATATATTTCCTATTATGTAGGAAGGACAAATCCTATTGTAACCATACACACATCACTACATATATCAAGATATATTCAATAACAGTCTTTATAGTGCAACCAGTTGCAGAGCATGTTTAAATGTATCAAAATATACAACAATATATGTTGGGACGACATTGATTTCAAGTTTGAGGATCATACATATAGTCATCACCATGAGCAATGTTATGACTGTTACATAATAATCCAAGAATTATGCTCATGATGGGTCAATCCGATACATTATTCTCCAACAATATAATCATGTATAAATTCTGACATCTCTATGTCAATGAAAACTCCTTGTCACCAATCAATAACATGTTAGTCTTAAGCGTATTATTATTATCCATGGCCATAATAATACTTGACTATGGATATTCTAATAATGTTATTATATGGACTTTATTATCTTTCAGTTTATGTTAAACACAGACATATAACTGAAAATAATATTGACAATGCCTTTATTCAATAAAATCGGTAAATAAATGTATTATTACAATCATCATATGATTGGTCTTTAGGCATACTCTAACAAACTCCCACTAGCAATAAGACCAATCACACATATATTTAATACAGTGACTTAGTGGGACGATCATGACTCTTCTATGTAAGAGGCTTCGTCAAGGGATCAACAAGATTGTCATCCATGTGTACTATGCATATTTCCACATCTCATCAATCTATAACCACTCGAATGAGATGAAAGCGCCTAAGAATATGTTTGAATCGTTGATGAGATATGGGTTTCTTTACTTTTGCAATGGCTCCATTATTGTCACAACGGAGTTCTACAACATCTGATATGCTAGGAAAAAACCCTAATTCTAATATGAACTTTTTAATCCAAACAACCTCTTTTTCTGCTTCACTGGCTGCAATGTATTAAGCCTCTGTTGTAGAATCAGCTACTTTGTCTTGCTTGGAACTTTTCCAGCTCACATCATCTCTATTAAGGCAAAACAAAAAACTTGATTATGATCATGAGTCATCCTTGTTAGTTTGGAAGTTGGCATAAGTATAACCTTTTACACTAAGCTCGTCCTTCCCTTCATGGACAAGAAATTTATCCTTAGTTCTTATTAAGTACTTAAGGATATTTTTAATCGCAACCCAGTGATTTTCACCAGGGTTTGCTTGATACCGACTCATCATGCTTAAAGTATACGATAGATATGGTCGAGTACATATCATGGCATACATGATAGAACCAGTAGCTGAAGCATATGGAATCTTATTCAGCCTTTCTATTTCTTGTGGAGTTGAAGGACACATTTCCTTCGAAAGAGAAATGTCATATCTCATAGGCAAAAATCCTTTCTTGGTTTCTTCCATACTGAACCTTTTCAGTACTTTGTCTATATATGTACTTTAACTCAGACCTAGAAGTCGTATTGATCTATCTGTATAGATCTTAACTCCTAATATATACACTGCCTCACCCAAATCTTACATAGAAAAACAACTATCTAACCAAGTTTTAACAGACTGTAAAGTAGGTATATCATTTCCTATCATGAGTATGTCATCTACATACAAGATTAGGAAAGAAACAATGCTCCCACTAGCCTTCTTATAAACAAGGCTCATCTTCATTTCTGATAAAACTAAACTCTTTGATTGCATCATTGAAACGAAGATTTCGGCTTCGAGAAGCTTGCTTTAGTCCATAAATAGACCTCTGTAATTTACAAACCTTTCCAACATTCCTGAAATGACAAAACCTTATGGTTGTTTCATATACACATCCTCTTCAAGTTTTCCATTAAGTAGTTTTGACGTCCATTTTCCAGATTTCATAATCATGGAATGTAGCAATTGCGAGCAAGATCCGGATGGACTTAAACATAGCTACAGGGGAGAATGTTTCATCATAGTCTACACCATGATCTTTTCGAAAACCTTTAGCGACTAATTACCCCTTGTATGTTTGTACATTACTATCCATGTCGGTTTTCTTCTTGAAAACCTATTTACACCCTATAGGTTTGATCCCTTCAGGTGGTTCAACCAAAGTCCATACTTTGTTTACATACATGGAATCTATCTCAGATCTCATGGCTTCAAGCCATTTCTCATAGTATGGGCTAGGCACTGCCTCTTGATAAGTCCTAGGCTCATCTTGATCCATAAGAAGAACATCTCCAGGTGCAGTAACCAAAAATGTAAATCTCTCAGGTGCACGACATTCTCTTGTGGACCTGCGCAGTAGTTGTGTTTCTAAATCTGTTGAATGCTCCTCAACAACTTTTGAAACATGCTCAACTTCATGTTCATTAATATGTTGTTCTTGAACTTCTCCAAGTTTAATATTTATACCTTTCCCTTTCTTTGAGAAAATTTTGTTTCGAGAAACACTCTTGTTCGAGCAACAAACACTTTGTTCTCGTTAGGGTTGAAGAAATAATATCCCTTAGTTTCTTTAGGATATCCAACAAATATACACTTATGAGATTTATATTCGAGATTTATAGACATCTGTTGTTTTACATAAGCTTCACAACCCCAAATCTTCATAAAAGACATACTAGGACTCTTCACATTCCATGTCTCATATGGTGTCTTTTAAACTGATTTAGATGGAACACGATTTAGTGTGAAAGTGGTTGTTTTGAGTGCATGTCCCAAAAAAAGTTGGAAGGTCACTATGATTCATCATCGATCGAACCATGTCTAACAGTGTTTGATTCATTCTTTCAGAAACTTCATTCCATTATGGTGTACCAGGTTGTGTAAGTTGTGAGACAATCCCACATTCTTTCAGGAGTTCATCAAACTCTATGCTTAAGTATTCTATACCTCGATTTGATTGAAGTGCATTAATACTCTTGCCTAGTTGATTTTGTACTTCATTTTTAAATTCCTTAAACTTTTCAAGGGCTTCAGATTTATGGTGCATAAGATAAATATACCCATACCGACTGAAGTCATTGATGAAAGTAATGAAGTAATGGGATCCACCTCGAGCTTGAAATAAATCACTTGCTCGCTCACCTTTACTATTAAAAGGAGATTTAGTCATTTTTCCCAACAAGCAAGATTCATATACATCATATTGTTCGAAAACAAATGAATCTAAGAATCCATCTTTATGGAGTTTTGATATGCGTTTCTCACTTATATGGCCTAAACGACAATGCCAGAGATAAGTTTGATTCGAGTCATTTGTTTTTTATCTCTTAGTATTTATGTTATAAATGGTGTTTTCTTGATCCAAAATATAGAGACCATTAACCAAATGTGTTGGACCATAAAAAACATTATCGAGATAAAAAGAACAACAATTATTCTTAATAATAATATCAAAACCAATCTTGTCCAAACAAGAAATAAAAATAATGTACTTAGTCAAACTAGGCACAAAATAACAATCCTCTAAATTTAAATCAAGTCCACTAGGCAAAGAGAAAGCATATGTCCCTATAGCTAATGCAGCAACTCTTACTCCATTCTCCACTCGTAGGTCTATGCCTTCTTTAGCCATATTCCTTCTCTTTTGCAGTCCCTATATGAAAGTACAAATATGAGAACCACAACCGGCATCTAATACCCAAGAAGTAGATGTTGACTAATTAACATCAATAACATAAATACTTGAAACAAACATTCCATTTGCTTTTGCCTTCTTGACCTATTCAAGGAAAATAGGGTAGTTTCTCTTCCAGTGTCCGATCTTATCGCAATGGAAATATTTTCCTTCCTTGCTAACTCCCCCTTTGGGTTTCAATGCATTTTTCCCTTTTGGTTTGGCCTTACCATTACCCTTAGACTTTTCCACTACCTTTTTCTTTCCCTTTCCTTTGTCCTTGTGAACCATCAGAATGGGCTTAGGTCTAACCTTTTTCATGTTACTTTCAGCAGTTCGTAACATGGCAAGTAACTGTGGCAAAGTCTTGTTAATTTCATTCATGTTGAAATTAAGGACAAATTGGCTAAAGCTATCTGGAAACGATTACAGGATAACATCAGTAGCCAATTCATCTTTGAGAAGAAATCCTAACTTTTCTAACATTTGGAAGTAGCCCATCATCTTGATGACATGAGCTCCTACAGGAGTTCCCTATGCCATTTTGCATTGAAATAAAGCTTTAGAGGTCTCATATCTCTCTTGACGTGTTTACCCTTCATATATTTCTTTGAGATTTTAAATCATCTCATATGAAACCATGTCCTCATGTTACTTCTGAAGCTTAGGAGTCATGGTGGCAAGTATTAGACATCCAACATCTAACATATCATCCATATGTTTCTTGAATTTGTCTTTGTCAGCTCTTGAAGCATTAGTTGTCGGTTCATTAGGAACATGTTCTTCAATGACATATTCCTTCCTTTCCTGTTTAAGAACAATTCTCAAATTACGAAACCAGTCAAGGAAGTTTATGCCATTAAGTTTTTCATTCTCAAAGAGTGATCGTAGTGATAAAGTATTGTTTTCCAATAAATCTACAACAATGGAAATATTAAAGTAAGTAAATTTACCAAATTAAATTTATAAATAGGTCTTTATTTACAAATTACTCTCAATATTTTATTCAAAATTAAAAACCCTCTCTATTTTAATTTCAAAAAAATTCAAAGAAATTTTTCTAGTGGGTGAGGATCCATAATACATCAATTTCCTAAATCAGTTTTGGCTTTTCTTTTAGGATAGTGATTATTTAGGTAATTAACACTTTACTAGTTACATCTCATGTAACTCCTCCATTGGTAAACAACTCTTGTTCAAATCATCTCATGACTTATCAAAATATTTAACCTCTAGGTTTCTAATCCTATTAGAATAACCTAGCTAAGTTATTACCAATATCTCAACCAGTGAATATCACTTGCTCATTCTTCGCATTTAACCAAGATAGATTTATGTTCCAATGCTTTGGTAAAGACCACACAATATCGATCGAAGCCTTAACAAGGGTAAATATTGGACGGTTAAGTTAACTTAGATTATAAAGAGGGATTTGTGTAATTATCTCATCATTGTTCATTTTAATATTAGGCCCTGATTGATCTCATCAATATTCATTCTTATTTTATCATTTGATGCATTGCATACATAACAAATATAGAAATAAATAAGATGAAAAGGTTATAGCCCAAAAACAATGACTAAGGTGGCCCATCCCAAGCCAATGGGAGAACAAAAAAAAACTCTAAAGCCTAAGACTGTTCTCTAGGTATCTTCTCGTCATTCTTCTTCTCCTTGTGAATCTTCATAGGATTGCAATTTTAAAAGAAACACATTTTACATACGAGGGAGTGAGATGAGAAGAGAAATACAACTGAGATATAGAAAGGCACAACTCGCATACCGTATTTCAAATTAAACCACTGTAAATTGAACAAGGGTTATAACCATGCATGTCAAACATCGTGCAAAACAAACATATCATATATATCTACATATTTTACGCCTTTGTTAAAAATATTAATCGCGGTACATCTGGTGGGATTTTTTGAAAAATAGTACTTCCGTTTCTATAGTAAAACCTCACAATTTAATAACACTTATCAACAGAATCGTTCTTTTGGGATTTTCAATCCCTAAGGTTTTCTGCATCGGAAAAACCATTTTCAACTGCCAAACGTGATCTGCTATCGCACTCCCACGGATCATCATGTCAACAATTGATATATGGATTTCATAAAATCCTTGAAGTAATAAATAGATTAACAAATTAACATATTAATAATTGCGGTTATCGATTTGAACAATGATATCATGCATTTCGCATCAACCAGGAATTTAACCCAAATTCGGATTATACAAGTGGCTCTGATTCCACTGTTGGGACTGTCGGTGCACCCCACGACATAGCGGCAAAAAAACTCGATGGTCTCACCAGCGATCAAAGTATATAAAATCGAAATCTGGAAGAAAGGATGCAAATACTTACAATGGGTTCCTTGAAAAACAAAAAAGAAAGCAACAAGAAGTGGTGATCATGAACGGTTCGAATCGTAAGCCTCCACGAAAACACGTCTTGGCCTCTACTTAGTTCACCCGATTGAGAGCAAAATTTCTTTTCCCAAAATCGGTTTTGAGAAAAATGACTGCTAGACCTTACCTCGTTTAAATATATCAATTACTGTAGCATCTTAGGGGTTTTGAAGTTATTTTGAATTAATAAATAAAATATTATTTAATTAATTCAAATTAAATATACATTAAAGACTTATAATCTGAATTACAATCTTTAATGTTTATTTAAAAACTTATTTAATTATTCAAAATTAAATATCAATTAAAAGAGTTGTAATCTAAATTACATTTTTTAATGCTTACTTACTATATTTGAGATAATTAAAATCATATGTATATCAATTATACATATCTTAACTCTAGATATATTTTAGTAACATACAAAAAATTGTACATCTTTTCTCATTTCAATCATAGGGTGTGACCCTGTAGGTTCTTGTAATGTTAGTAGTAATTATTAGAACAATTCTATTATTACATACAATGAGTGACATCTAGCAATATATCATTGTCACCTAAGGTTCAAGAAATTATGATTCGAAATATCATCTTCGTGATTAACTCTTTTATGTTTACATCCTTTTGTCCTTTATATCTAGAATAGGCACAAGTCTTAGAATAGTCGCACTTGTATAGCCCATCTATTGTTTCTTGATATCTAGAGCAGACTATAATTAACGTATAATTTGTGATATCACATATCAACTTATTCGATCATGGCCATGCATTTCTAGTCTCACTCAATCAAGTGGCTTGTGATATATTTCCTATTATATAGGATGGAAAAATCCTATCTTAACCATACACACCCCACTACATATATCGAGATGTATTCAATAACAGTCTTTATAGTGTAACTAGTTACAGAGCATGTTTAAATGTATCAAACATACAACAATATATGTTGGGACGACATTGATCTCAAGTATGAGGATCATACATATAGTCATAACCATGAGCAATGTTATGACCATTACATATTAATCCAAGACATAAACTCATGATGGGTCAATCCAATACCTTGTTCTCCAACAATATAATCATGTATCAATTCTGACATCTCTATGTCAATGAAAAATCCTTGTAATCAATCAATAACATGTTAGTCTTAAGCGTATTATTATTGTCCATGGCCATAATAATACTTTACTATGGATCTTCTAATAATGTTATTATATGGACTTTATTATCTTTCAATTTATGTTAAACACAGACATATAACTGAAAAGAATATTGGAAATGCCTTTATTCAATAAAATCGGTAAATAAATTTATTATTATAATCATCATATGATTGGTCTTTGGGCATACTCTACCAAATAAGAGATTAGAAACATTAAATGGGTTTAAAAACATATTTGAAAAAGTTGTATGATTATTGGATTGAAGTATTCTTTAGAGATTGTAGATGTTATAAAAAACTAAATGAAGTAAAGTTAGTCGGGATAAGTAAAAAGAGTTTGATAGTGTTGTTGGAGGTAAAAATAATGGAAATTGACCAAATTTGGGTAAAAATCGGGCTTAAAATGGAAAATCTGGGTAAAGATACTAGTACTGGAAGAACAGTACCGATACTATAGGCTTAAATTAGAAGAAATCAGCTGAACAATATCGATATTGATACAATTAGTATCGATATTGATACAATTAGTATTGATACTATGAGGAAGGTATCGATACCATTGATTCTATAAGACAGAAATGGTATCGATACTGTAACAAAGTATCGATACTAAGAGAAAGGAATCGATATCATGGATTCAGAATGCATAAATGATATCGATATTGAAAGGGAGTATTTGTACCATAGTATAGAAGTATCGATACCACGGTAGAGGTATCGATACTAGTGAGGCAGAAATTTTAAGATAGGCTGAGATTGTTATAGAAAATTAAATAATAGTACTTTTGAGTATTGTTTAAGTATAAATTTTAGGGAATATACTAACATTTGGTATGGTATGTGTGTTTAATGGATGCTTGAGTAGATCGAAATCAAGCTCCCGAGTAAAGCAAAATGAAAGGCAAAGTCACTAAGTAATCAGATTTGCATTTTGGATATAATAGTGAGGCATGTCAGGTGAGTGCATTTATCATGTATTTATATGTTATGATAGTCATAGATACATGTTTCTTAATGTATGTATTAGGATTACCGAATGGCACTATGTGTGCAACTTAAGAAATTCATAATGAGTTTATGAATTTCCTTATTGGCACTATGTGTGCAACTTAAGAAATTCTAAATAAGTTTATAAATTTCTGTATTGGCACTGGAGTGCAAACTACTTAATTTATAGTAAATTTATGAATTACCGTACTGGCACTACAGGTGCAAACTATAGAGTTTGTAATAATTTGAAAGAGTTAATTGATATTAGAATGATTATGATATACTCGTGTTTAGAATTTTACTTATGATTATTTATGCCTCACTAAGAAATTTCTTAGCGTGTGTTAATTTCATGCGTAGGTTATTATACAAGTGGAGTAAGGAGATCATCTAACATCACAAAGCAAGAGTCACCTCATCAATAATTGTATGACATCCATGTTTACTTTTGACGTATTTAGTTGGCATGTAATAGACTTAGTAAAACAATCTGAAAATTATTTGATTTACCATGATGTAAAAAGATGAAATGTTTAAACGTTACTTTTGTTTACCTACATAAGTTTAATGAATGTTTTATTGTCATTAAATTAAAATGTTTTATGAAAAGAAAACAAAATTTTACGAATTTTCAAATAAGGAAATGCTTTAAAAGTGATGTGACATCTATATCTCGTGTACGAAAAGGTATACGGGAGATTTGTGTTACATTTATTAGTATCATAACTGCAGGTTTAGCCGATTCTTGGCCAAAATTGAGTGTATTTTATTGTAAAAAGGGTTTACATGCCACTAAGATGTCAAGGTTACTGATAGGGTATAGTTAGAATATGATCGATGTCTCTCCTTACTAATTTAAGTATTATTGTTATGTTTGTTATACTAGATGTCGAATTATACAAATTCGAGAAGAGCGACAGAATGAGAGAATAGAGAGGTGTCAAGGAGACTAGACTTAGAGTTTATTCGTTGAATGTAGGCACATTAAATGCTAGGTTGCTGGAGCTGACTGACGTAATTAGTAATAGGAAAATAGATTTTGCTTGTATTCAGGAGACTAGGTGGAAAGGGGCTCGCGCCAGAGAGTGTAATGGGTACAAGTTGTGGTATTCAGGCATAGATAACGTTAGAAATGGGGTGGGTATCTTGGTATCCTCTAGGCTCAAGGAAAATGTAGTTGAAGTTTGTAGATACCGGGATAGGATCATGATGATTAAGGTTATCATAGAAGAGGAAGTGGTGAATGTCCTTTCAGTGTACGCACCACACGTTGGCTTAGGGGAGGGGGATAAACGTTGCTTCTGGGATTAGTTAGATGATGTACTTAGGAGCATTCTGGAGGACCAAATAATTTTCATAGGGGGAGACTTCAATGGCCATATAGGTAGTGCAACTGATGGGTATGACGGTGTTTATGGGGGTTTCAGTTTTGGTAGTAGGAATGAGGAGGGGCGTACGTTGCTTGAATTTGCTACTGCACACGATATGGTGGTCACAAACTCCTACTTTAACAAGAGAGATGTTAACTTGATTACGTTCCATAGCGGGGGTCATTGTACCCAAATCGACTACATCCTGGTTCGAAATCAGGATCGATAGGCTTGCATTGACTATAAGGTGTTCCCTAAAGAGGCATGTGCATCACAACACATATTTTTGGTTTCGGTGTTCCGCGTACGCCATGGGCAGAGCACTCATAAGAGGGCTAAACTTGTTAAACCTATGATTCTTTGGAAAAACTTACATGGAGCGACAACTGATGACTTTAGGAGTAAGGTTATGTCTAATACATGTTATGGAACTACAAACTCAAATAATACATATATGTTATGAAAAAATATGGAACATTCCATCAGAGAGGTGGGCAAAAACACCCTTGGGTTGTCGACAGGGAAGGTCAAGTAGCATAAAGAAAAGTGGTGGCGGAACGACGAAGTCCAAACTAAGGTGAAGACAATGCAAACTTGCTTCAAGGAGTATCTACAATGCAATAACAAAGAAGAAAGATCGAGAGCTAAACAAAGATAAAAGGAGTCGAAGCGGGAAGCCAAGAAAACGGCGGCTAAAGCAAAGAATAAGGCATACGAGAAAATGTACAAGAAATTAGATACCAAGGAAGGAAAAAACGATATCTTCAGGCTAGCAAAATCCAGGGAGAATAGGAAAAAAGGATCTAGGTAGCATTACGTTTATTAAGGACAACAATGGTGTTCTTTTAGTGAAAGATCATGATATTAAGAGGGTTTGGGGTAGTTATTTCTTTGGCTTATTTAATGACGGTGCATCTCCCTGTAGAGATATTACCTTTGATGGGTCAGCCGACCATTATACTACGGTCAATGAATGCCCTACAAGTAGGATTGGGTTTGAGGAAGTCAAAATGGCTCTTAGAAAGATGGGGAGGGATAAACCTATCGGACCAGATCAAATTCCTATCACTGTGTGGTTGGCCCTAGGATAAGAGGGAGTAAAGTGGTTGACCAATATCTTTAATATTATTTTAGAGACTGCCATGATGCCAGAGGAGTGGAGAGAGTCTACGGTGATACCAATCTATATGAATAAAGGAGATCCCCAACATTGTGGCAACTACAGAGGTATTAAACTACTCAGTCATACCATGAAGCTATGGGAAAGGGTGATAGAAGTTAGGTTGAGACAGGTTACTAGGGTTTCGGAAAACCAATTTGGCTTTATGCCAGATAGGTCTACTACGGAGGTGATTCATCTACTTCGACGGCTTATGGAGAAATATAGGGGGGAAAATAGAGATCTACACATGGCGTTCATTGACCTTGAGAAGGCGTATGATAGCGTTCCCCGAGATACGATCTGGAAGACCTTGGAAACGAGACGGATCCCAACTGCTTATATCCGGGTGATTCGTGATATGTACTGTAGATCTACTAAATATGTCAGGACTACAGTTGACGACACTGAAGCATTCCCGGTGGAAATTAGACTCTACCAGGAGTCGACTCTTAGCCCTTACATCTTTACCTTGATTATGGAGGACATCTTTGGTGCGACACCAGACGGTGTTCCATGGTGTATGCTTTTCGCTGACGACATTGTACTAGTTGCTGAAACACAAACTGAGCTAAATAATATACTGGCTACCTGGAAGATTGCTTTGGAAGAAAAATGTCTAAGGATCAATATTGCAAAGATAGAGTATTTATGTTCAAACTTCAGTGGGAACCAAAACGATGAAGATGTAGAGGTATGCATAGAAGGATACGTTCTTCCCTCAAATGATTATTTCAAATACCTAGGGTATATGATACATAAATATGGGGTGTGGATGATGACGTTACACATCGTATAAAGGCGGGATGGCTAAAGTGGAGGGATGCTATCGGAGTTTTGTGTGACAAGAAGGTGCCTCTAAAACTTAAGGGAAAATTTTATAGAATGGCAATAAGACCAGCACTGCTGTATGGATCAGAATGTTGGGCAATCAAGAAGGATCACATAAGGAGGATGGAAGCCACAGAAATGAGAATGCTTCGATGGGCATGTGGTAGGACTCTGTGGGACATGACACCAAACTCTGCTATTAGGATGTCCTTGGGGGTTGTGCCTATAACCAAAAAATTGAGGGAGGGAAGAGTACGGTGGTTTGGGCATGTCCTTAGGCGATCAGATGCGGTCAGGAGGGTAGAGTTGATTACAGTCGATGGTGCCAAAAGGAGAGGACGACCAAGGTAAAAGTGAGAAGACTGCTTGAGAACTGATTTGAAGGATTTAGCCCTTACCGAGGACTTGACCTCAGATAGGAAAGTATGGAGACTTAAGACCAGGGTAGCCGAGTAGTGCAGGTCACATCCATAGGGTGTATCATATTTGTCTTCTTTTAATGCCTTTGTAAAAATTCCAATGACTTCTACTTTTTATACGTTTCTGTCATTGGAATTTATTAAGGCTTAGAACTAGGGTAGCGGAGAAGTATTGCCATAGTTTAGGTTTTAACCCAATTTCCCTTATTTCTTTCTTGTTTCTTGCTATCGTTGACTTCTGTGTATCTTTTTCTTTTTGTTTCCTCTTTTTAATTTTAGTCGAATCTTACGTTTATGTCAATATGCAGAGCTTTTTACGCAGGGATTTATTTGCAGGGATTACTTTCCATTACAGACGCACATATGTACACTGCATCTGAAGACTGTTTCAATTATGTATTTATTTATTTATTAATACATGCATTGCATTTTATCTTTATTTGTAATTTTATGACTGTCAGAGGTCTTCCATGAAAGCTGCTCTCAACCTGGCATTGGGGGCAACCTACTACCCTACCTCCCCCTTACCCCATTGTATATGGGAATAAGGTTTTGTTGTTGTTGTTGTTGTTGTTGTATGCATCACCTGAACAAGTGAACTGATAATTCTTTCAAGATGAGTTCAAGAACAAGTACATCGAGGAAGTGATTGGTTTATTGAGGGTCTGAGGCCTATGTTTAAATAGATGATGTTGGCCTTAAACTTGCCTAGCCTGCAAGAGGTTATAAAATGCGATAAGGTTATTGAAAGAGCTCAAGAGGAGACTCTAGAAGCAAAGCAGAGTATGCATACAGGAAAAAGGATTGGAATGTCTTCATCTACACATCATGCTAAGAGAGGCAAGGGCTCAAGTTCCTGATAAACTGAAAAAGTTGATTCTTCTGCAGCTTCATAGAAAACTAAGTAGTCTCATTCTTTTGCTGCTACTTCTAGTATAGCTTTTAGAGAGAGACTTCTATGTCAGACATGCGACAAGATACAACAGGGAGTATGTATATTTCTCTCTGGCGCTTTTTTTCATTATGGTGAATATGGTCAATATGCTCAGAATTGTCCAAAACGATCTGGAGATAGATTAGCACAAACTGAGAGATCAGTAGCAGCACCTAGTAAAAGTAGATGAAGAGGAAGATCAGGTGGTCAATCTGAGGTTAGACAGTGACAAGAGACTTGGGGAGTGGCCCAAATTTATAATATAAATACCATTGTGGATCGGGATGATCCAGAGATCATAACAGGTACATTCCATCTTTTTGATGAGCATGTCTTTGTTCTAGTTGACCCTAGTTCTACGCACTCTTATATTAGTACAAAGTTGGTTAGAACTAGAGGAATTCCTTTAGAACCAATTTTTAGTGAAATGATAGCAGTGAACCCTACGGGTCATAGTGCACGGGTAACACAGGTATGTAGAAATTTCCGATTAAGATTCAAGGGGTCGTGTTCCCGACAAACTTGATGGAGTTACCCTTTGACGAGTTTGAAATTATTTTGGGCATGGATTGGTTGTCTCCACATCATGGATGAGTGGATTATCGTAGGAAGGGATTATTTTTAAAAGATGCGGAAGGTTCTGAAATAGTAGTGATAGGTGAAAAAACGAAATCACCATCCAATGTGATATTGGTCATAACTGCAAATAAAATGATGTCAAAGGGATGCATAGCTTTTGTAGCTAATGTGATATACACTCGAGTGCTGGAAGTGAGATTAAATGATATTATAACAGTTAAGGAGTTTCCAAAGGTTTTCCCGGAGGAATTATCGGGTTTACCTCCAGATCGTGAATTAGAATTCAGGATTGAGATTTACCCAGGTACCGAACCTGTTTCTATGGCTCCGTATCGAATGGATCTAATGGATTTAAGAGAATTAAAAGTCCAATTACAAGAGTTACTCGATAAGGGATTTATCAGACCCAGTGTTTCTCCTTGGGGAGCACCTGTGCTATTTGTGAAAAAGAATGACGGGTCTATGAGGTTATGTATTGACTATCATCAATTAAATAAAGTAACGATAAAGAACAAGTATCCTCTTCCGAGGATTGATGACCTATTTAATCAACTGAAAGGCCCAACAGTGTTCTATAAGATAGATCTGAGGTCGAGGTACCATCAGTTAAAGATCAAGAAGGATGATATTTCAAAGATAACTTTTCAGACTCGGTACGGACATTACGAATTCGAGGTAATGCCATTTGGGTTAACTAACGCTTCAGCAGCATTTATGTACTTAATGAACAGAGTATTATAATATTAATTGGATCAATTCATAGAGGTATTTATAGATGATATATTAGTGTATTCCAAAAGAGAGGAGCATGAATCTCATCTTCGAGTGGTTCATCAGACACTTCGAGAAAAGAGGTTGTATGACAAATTACCCAAGTGTGCATTTTGGTTAGCTAAAATTGCTTTCCTTGGTCATATAGTCTCTTCCAAAGGCATAAGAGTAGATCCCAAAAAGATTCAAGCTATAGTGGACTGGCAACCCCCAAAGAATGTTTATGAAGTTCAAAGTTTCTTGGGGCTTGTTTGTTATTATAGACAGTTCGTGAAGAATTTCTCAATGTTAGCTTTACCGCTAACTAAGTTGTTACTAAAGGATGTTCCTTTTGTTTGGACGGGAAAATGCCAAGAAATTTTTGAAATGCTAAAGAGAATAGTAATAGAGGCCCCAGTTCTTGTGCAACCTGAGTCAGGTAAAGATTATGTCGTTTTCAGTGATTTATCCCATAATGGATTGGGATATGTGCTGATGCAAGAAGGAAATGTTATGGCCTATGTTCAATATAGTTAAAGAATCATGAGAGAAATTACCCGACACATGATTTGAAATTGGCATCAGTAGTGTTTGCTTTGAAAATTTGGCACCATTATCTGTACGGTGAGTGTTTCCATGTTTACACGGATCAAAATAGTCTAAAATACTTGCTGACTCAAAAAGAGCTGAATTTGAAATAGAGAAGATGGATTGAGCTTTTAAAAGATTATGATTTGATTATTCATTATCATCCCGGAAAGGCTAATGTGGCAGCTGATTCGCTCAGTCGAAAGACTTTTACAGCTTTACGGGCGTTGAATGCACATATGTCCTTAAGGGATGATGGGGCCTTAGATGCTGAACTTAAGTTAAATTCGATGCTTTTGGATAGGGTAAAAGAGTTGTAGGGTCGAGATGATAAGTTCTTGGCGAGAGTGGCGCAACTCAAAAAAGAAGAGGCCAAAGGCTTCGAAATGAGGGTCGATGGATGTTTATATTATCGTGGAAGAATTTGCATTCCCGATAATGATGAATTGAAGATTCTTTTTGAGGCACATTATAACCCTTTGATGATGTATCTAAGAGGGAATAAGATGTATCACAATTTAAAGAGTCGTTATTGGTGGCACGGTATGAAAAGAGTTGTATCGAAGTTTGTTACAAATTGTTTAACATGTCAACAAGTGAAAGCTAAAAATCAAGTGTCTTCTGGATTGCTACAACTGATATCCATTCCTGAGTGGAAGTAGGAGCGAGTTACAATGGATTTTGTTTTGGGGCTACCTTTGACACCAGGTAAAAAGGACTCGATATGGGTAATTGTGGACAGATTGACCAAGACGGCTTATTTTATTCCAGTTCAAGTAGATTACTCAATGGATAAGTATGCGGAGTTGTATATAAAAGAGATAGTTAGACTGCATGAAGTGCCTATATCAATAGTATCTGATCGAGACCCAAGGTTTAGTTCAAGATTCTAGAAGTCTTTGCATGAGGCATTGGGTACTCGATTAAACTTCAGTACAACTTTTCATCCGCAGACAGATTGGCAGTCAGAACGAGCTATAAAGATACTAGATGATATGCTAAGGGCTTGTGTGATTGAGTTTAAAGGATCATGGGAAAAATATTTGCCTTTAGTGGAATTTGCATATAACAATAGTTACCAATCAAGTATTAAGATGGCCCCATATGAAGCTTTGTATGGGAGAAAGTGTCGAACACCATTAAATTGGTTTGAACTCAAATATTGGAATCTGGTTGGTCCAGATTTGATCAAAGAAATTGACGAGAAAGTAAAACATTATCCAGGAAAATTTGAAGATAGCCTCCAATCGACAGAAATCTTTTGCTGATTTGAAAAGAAAATAAATTGAATTTCATGTGGGAGACAGTTTTTCTAAAGGTATCGCCATGGAAGAAGGTAATACGATTTGGACGGAAGAGAAAGCTGAGTCCGAGATTTATTGGACCTTATGAGATCTTGAAAATGGTTGAACCCGTAGCTTATTAATTAGCTTTGCCTCTAGTTATGGATAAGATACACAATGTTTTTCACTTATCGCTGCTTAGAAGCTACAGATCAGATCAATCTCATGTCATCACCCCTGAAGAGATATAAATTTGACCAAACTTAACTTATGAGGAAGAACCAGTACGAATCTTAGAAAAAAAAAACAAGGAATTGCGTAACAAGAGGATTCCCTTAGTTAAAGTGCTCTGACAGAATCATAAGGTAGAAGAAACTACTTGGGAAAGAAAGGAGGGCATGAGGAAGCAATTTCCACACCTATTCGTTTCAGGTACTTCTTTAAATTCGAGGATAGATTTTCGTAAGGGGGAGAATTGTAATAGCCTAAATATCAGGTCAGAGACTTTATTGAAAAGATTTAAAAATTTGAGGATTTATTTGAATAAATGATAAAAGATGAGAAAATGATTTGAAATAGTGTTTTAGACTGATTAGTAACAATATAGGAATTAAGAGGGCATTTTGGTCCTTTAAAGAGGGGAATTGAATTTAAAATTCATTTCCTTAATGGGTATTTTATAAGGGAAAAGAGGAAAGTAAGTCAACAAAAGCCATCTCTTTTTCTTCTTCAATCCCATGCAAAGGCTCTCCTCTATAGCCAAAGGTAAGTTTCATTTGGCTAGTTTTTCCTTTCATTTTTTGGTTTTTTTTTAATCATTGAGTATTATAGAGGCTTAAGGAAGGGTTAAATAAGATTAAAACTAAGAGATGGATGAAATATTTGAGATTTAAGAAAATGGGTTTTTGAATGATATGTTAGGATATGAGTTTTTATTGATATTTACTAGTATATTTGACTTGTCAAAGAAGTAAATAAGAGATTAGAATCATTGAATGGGTTTAAAAATATGTTAGAAAAAGTGGTATGATTATTGGATTGAAGTGTTCTTTAGACATTGTAGATGTTATAAGAACTTAAACGAATGAAAGTTAGTCGGGATAAGTAAAGAAGACTTTGATAGTGTTGTTGGAGGTAAAAATAAGGGAAATTGACCAAATTTGGGTAAAAGTCGGGCTTAAAAATAGAAAATCTAGGTAAGGGTATCAATATTGGAAGAACTGTATCGATACTATAGGCTTAAATTAGAAGAAATCAGCTTAACAGTATCGATACTGATAAAATGAGTATCGATACTGAGGTGGGTATCGACACTATAAGGGAGGTATCGATACCATTGATTTCAGAATGCAGAAATGGTTTTGATACTGTAATATAGTATCGGTACTAAGAGAAAGGTATTGATACCATGGATCCAGAATATAGAAATGGTATCGATACTGAAAGGGAGTATCGGTACCACAGTATAGAAGTATCAATACCATGGTAGGGGTACCGATACTAGTGAGCCAGAAATTTTAAGATAGGTTGAGATTGTTATAGAAAATTAAATAATAGTGCTTTTGAGTATTGTTTATGTATAAATGTTAGGAATATACTAACATTTGGTATGATATATGTCTTTAATGGATACTTGAGTAGATCGAAATCAAGCTCCCGAGTCAAGTAAAACGAAAGGCAAAGGCAAAGTCGTTGAGTAGTCAGACTTGCGGTTTGGATATAATAGCGAGCTTGGCCAGGTGAGTGTATTTATTATGTACTTATATGTTATGATAGTCATAGATGCATGTTGCTTAATGTATGTATTGTGATTACAAAATAACACTATGTGATGTGATCATGTATAGCTCTAACTTTCTCCATGACTTGATCACACCGTGGATGTTATTCAAAGCTGGTTCTAAGGGAGTTCTTCCTTACTTTATCCTTTATTATCTTCTATATGCATCACATAATGTTATAAGCATGCTTTTGCTCCTAAAACTATGATTGAATAATCATATGTTATCATTCACTTCTATATTATGTGATTTTCATGCATAACATATGTTGTCACATATTTACTTAGCTTTATATTATGTTTACATACGTTTTAGATTCATTCATTAACTCATGTCATGTTATTCTAGCTCATGTTATGTTTATATTAGCTCACTATCTATAAAACCATGTTTCTTTAGCTCATTTGCATGCATGCATCTATTTTCTAGCTCATATATGTTTTCCTAAAGGTCATGAACGTCCTATGCCTTCTATCTAGCTTATATACATGTTACCTTAGCTTCTAGATGATCATTCATAGCTCATATCATTCAAACACCTCACGGCAACATACATTTTACCTTACATGAGCTCACACGTTGCTTACTTGATTTGTTTGTTGATTCATATAGGTGAAACACAAAGCAAGGCATATTATGGTAGCTTGGTTAGCTAAAAGGACAAGCATAGCAGCTCACACTAGCTCATGAATATTATGGTAGCTTATTTCATCATTTAAGGAGCTTCAACTTAGCTAGAGGAGCTAGCATGTAGCTGAACTTAACTGGAGGAGAGCTTTGGACCAAATTACTGAAAAGTGGACTAAAGGTAGCTGGGAGAGTAGCTGAAGAACTGAGAAGACCAAAGCTAACTAGCTTGAGTTCATCAAGCTATAACTCACCTAGTTAGCTACCAAGACACTCACCTAGCTAACCTTGAAGCTAGCTCATCTCTAGGCTACCAATGAACTTCAAGACATCATCCTATGGTTGCAACCTCAC
The DNA here is from genome assembly GCF_006381635.1 of Hibiscus syriacus. Lineage (NCBI taxonomy): Eukaryota > Viridiplantae > Streptophyta > Magnoliopsida > Malvales > Malvaceae > Hibiscus > Hibiscus syriacus. The sequence continues at coordinate 3,789,886 of NW_024062770.1, forward strand.
CAAAGCATTACAAGAGGACCCATGTGCATTCATGTACGCTGCCATGTGCATCATTCAAGCATGTGCACTCCATGTGACATCAAATAGGTGCCAAAACACCAAGGGATGCTTCCTATTCGGCCAAAGACTCCTTCATCTCCATTTTGGCACCTAAATAACTTCCAAATGCATTCAAAGAATCCTTAAGACCGAACCAACACCTTACCATTTGTCCAAAGCATCATGCACCTTCAAATAGTCATGTATTTAGACAAATAGACATCTAATTATTCGGCCAGCCCTCTCATTTCCTATAAATTGAGAGGCTGCCATCATTTGTAAACATCTCATCTCATATATAAAAATTTCTCTTGTGAGTTAATTTCTCTTCAAAGTTATTTGTGAACTTTATCAATTAAACAAGTATAATTCCTATACTTGTGGCATCATTCCTTCTATCCTGATTCCAAAATTCCTTGATTAATATCTAGAGGGTTGAAGACACTATCACCACCCCTCAAACAAGTTTGTGAAGACCGGGATTGTGCTCCTTAGCACTATTTCATCTTTGGCGTGTTTGAGATACAACAACAACACTATCTCAATTTCAACATCAACACTATCAACTTCATCCATCAAGACCATCATTTCTGTAGTCATCTCTATCCCTACTATTTCATTTCATCATTTATCTTATTCTTCCATTTATTATTCCAATATTAATCTTATTTCTTTCTTATCTTATTTGTAGCCCAAGCTTATAATTCAAGGACATCAGTACTTGTCAATCCTAGATCGGGTCACAATAAGGCTATCTACCCTCTTCCATCAAAGCGTGTAGATCACCTTATATCAAGCGGTAATCAGAGCATAGTTGGATTGACAACAAAAGTGTCATTGGTGTGTAAAGCAAAAAGAAGTTCAAAAGAGAAAAGGCTCCTTCAACAAAATTGGAGTGCAAAAAGAAAAGAAAAAGAAAATCAAAAAGAGAAAACAAGCCAATGATAGTGCTCTACCATTTCAAAGTACATCAAAGAGGCCATCTACACTAAGAGAAGATAACCTTATTGTTTCTTAAGAAAGGTTGCAGTAAGTGTTGTTTCTTGAATTGTAAGTCACCTCTTCCTTTTCTATCCTTTGATTTTCTTTGTCTTCAACCATTCCTTTCTTTTAATACCTTTGAATCCTTTCTTCTACCTTTCCATTTCTTCTATTCTTTTTACTCTAACCTATTTGCAGCCGGCGCACACAAGAAAAAGAATTAACTTGTTATAATCTTGAGTAAGTTCTTCAAACAAGAGAAATTGAGTGGAAAAAAGCTACTGAGAGAGTGAGATCAGAAGGGGAATTGTTAAAAGCCAAGTCATATTCCCAAGAGTAAACATGAGTGTTGAGTGGAGTGATCTTATCTTTTCTTTGGAGTGAAGATTGTGAGGCTTTGTGAATGTGATCGTAAGGTTTTAATTTTATTTATTTTATACTAATAATGTCTTGTGATCTTCCATCTTTCCAAACAATGGAGGATGAACAGCAAAGGACAAACACCTTTAACACCTATTGCCATGTAAATAGTAAAGTGTGTCTTGTAGCTATTAACGGAGGAAGTTGTACAAACATTGAAAGAACATACATGGTGAAGAAATTGGGGTTTATAACGATTAAACATTCCATCCTATATGAATTGCAATGGTTGCATGGCAATGAATAAATGAAGGTTACTGAACAATTACTTGTTCCATTCTCACTTGGAAGTTACGAAGAAGAGATTTTATGTGACGTGGTACATATGAATATGAGTCATTTACTCTTGGGGAGGCCATGGCAATTTGACAAGCGGGATGTCCATGATGGTTTCACAAACTGATACTCTTTCTTTCACAATGAAAGGAAAATCATCTTAACTCCACTATCTCCTAGCCGAGTAAATGAATATCAAAACTCCTTGAAGAAGAAAATTGAAGCAATGAAAGAACAACTTAAAGACAATGCAACTGAAGAATGTTTGGAGAAAAATTCAAATGAACAAAAGCATTTTGAAGTTGAACAAAATGTTGGAGTTGAAAATGATGAACAGAGAGTGGATGCATAAACCGTTGGAGTTGAAAAGAATGAATTTGGAGGAAAAGATGAGAGTGAAGAACAATTTTTATCTAACCTTACTTCTTCTCCTATTCTCTCTTTTATTTTGCAGGATAATTCAAAAGACATATCTTTTCAAGGAGATGATTAAAAAATCATGGCTTTTGGAAAACCAAAAGATGTGACTTTTGAAGAACCAATAGTTATGACTTTTGGTGATTCACAAAACATGTCTCTTGATATTTAAAAGGTCATTCCATTTGATGTTCCAAAAGAATCATTACTTGAAGTGCCAAGAGTTGTGTTCGTTGACATTCCAAGTACATTTCCAATCCATAAAAGAATTCAGCAACCAACTCCCATTAAACATCCACCCTGGTTTGATATTTCCTTTCATCTTGTCAATAGTTTTCCATTTACATGTTTTGATTTATTTTGCAGCAAATCGATTCATGTCTATGGTATAATCTTATCAATTTTTGATGATAAGGTCGTTCGAGAATGCTTATGGACGAGGCAAAAGATCAAGGATGATTATTCTAACCATGAAATTGCAGAACTTTTCTTTGATTTGCAGACAATCTAAAAGGCACAACTTGTCATGGGAAAGAGCCAAGAGGTGTGATTGATAAAGGCTTAAAGGACGTGACTCTTCAAGAACCTAAGGTTGTGACTCTTCAATCAAAGGACATGATCTTTGGAGGAACAAAGAATGTGTCTTTTAGAATGCCAAAAGTTATGAACGTTCAAAGCAACATCTCTTGTGATTTAAAATATATCACTCTTGGCCATCCAAAAGATGTGAATAGGGAGTATACTTTCAACCTAACAATGGTTCATAATTCCCTTACATATGAAAGTTTTCTTTCTTTTCAGGACAAGAAGGTTCAAGGTACTAATTCAAGGTTCATAACTTTTCACAAAGATCATTTCATAGATCTTTTCGAAAGGGAATGTCTTGAACAAGTTGCTATTGAATGGATATATTTTGAAGACAAATCAGTAACATTTGAATGGAAAGACAATAAGGAGAATTCACCTTTTGATTTGAGGACAAATCGTCTAAAAGAAGGGGAGGATGATGTGATCCTGTATAGCTCCAACTTTCTCCATGACTTGATCACACCGTGGATGTTATTCAAAGCTGGTTCTAAGGGAGTTCTTCCTTACTTTATCCTTTCTTATCTTCTATATGCATCTCATAATGTTATAAGCATGCTTTTGCTCCTAAAACTATGCTTGAATAATCATATGTTATCATTCACTTGCATATTATATGATTTTCACGCATAACATATGTTTTCACATCTTTACTTAGCTTTATATTATGTTAACATACGTTTTAGATTCATTCATTAACTCATGTCATGTTATTCTAGCTCATGTTATGTTTACATTAGCTCACTAGCTATAAATCCATGTTTCTTTAGCTCATTTGCATGCATGCATCTATTTTCTAGCTCATATATGTTTTCCTAAAGGTCATGAATGTCCTATGCCTTCTATCTAGCTTATATACATGTTATCTTAGCTTCTAGATGATCATTCATAGCTCATATCATTCAAACACATCACGATAACATACATTTTACCTTATATGAGCTCACACGTTGCTTACTTGATTTGTTTGTTGATTCATATAGGTGAAACAAAAAGCAAGGCATATTATGGTAGCTTGGTTAGCTAAAATGACAAGCATAGCAGCTCACACTAGCTCATGAATGTTATGGTAGCTCATTTCATCATTTAAGGAGCTTCAACTTAGCTAGAGGAGCTAGCATATAGCTAAACTTAACTGGAGGAGAGCTTTGGACCAAATTACTAAAAAGTGGACTAAAGGTAGATGGATGTAGCTGGGAGAGTAGCTGAAGAACTGATAAGACCAAAGCTATCTAGCTTGAGTTCATCAAGCTATAACTCACCTAGTTAGCTACCAAGGCACTCACCTAGCTTACCTTGAAGCTAGCTCATCTCTAGGCTGCCCATGGACTTCAAGACATCATCCTATGGCTACAACCTCACCAAAGCATTGCAAGAAGACCCATGTGCATTCATGTAAGCTGCCATGTGCATCATTCAAGCATATGCACTCCATGTGACATCAAATAGGCGCCAAAACACCAAGGGATGTTTCCTATTCGGCCAAAGACTCATTCTTCTCCATTTTGGAGCCCAAATAACTTCCAAATGCATTCAAAGAATCCTTAAGACCAAACCAACACCTTACCATTCCTATACTTGTGGCGTCATTCCTTCCATCCTGATTCCAAAATTCTTAGATTAATATCTAGAGGGTTGAAGAAACTATCACCACCCCTCAAACAAGTTTGTGAAAACTGGGATTGTGCTCCTTAGCACTATTTCATCTTTGGCGTGTTTGCGATACAACAACAACACCATCTCCATTTCAACATCAACACTATCAACTTCATCCATCAAGACCATCATTTCCGTAGCCATCTCTATCCCTACTATTTCATTTCATCATTTAACTTATTCTTCCATTTATTATTCCAATATTAATCTTATTTCTTTCTTATCTTATTTGCAGCCCAAGCTTATAATTCAAGGACATCATTACTTGTCAATCCTAGACTGGGGCACAATAAGGCTATCTACCCTCTTCCATCAAAGCGTGTAGATCACCTTATATCACTATGTGTGCAACTTAATAAATTCATAATTAGTTTATGAATTTCCATATTGGCACTGTGTGTGCAACTTAAGAAATTCATAATGAGTTTATGAATTTTCGTATTGGCACTGTGTGTGCAACTTAAGAAATTCATAATGAGTTTATGAATTTTCGTATTGGCACCGTGTGTGAAACTTAATAAATTCATAATGAGATTATGAATTTTCGTATTGGCACTGTGTGTGCAACTTAAGAAATTCATAATGTGTTTATGAATTTCCGTATTGGCACTGTGTGTGCAACTTAAGAAATTCATAATGAGTTTATGAATTTCCGTGTTGGCACTGTGTGTGCAACTTAAAAAATTCATAATGAGTTTATGAATTTTTGTATTGGCACTGTGTGTGCAACTTAAGAAATTCATAATTAGTTTACGAATTTTCGTATTGGCACTATATGTGCAACTTAAGAAATTCATAATAAGTTTTTAAATTTCTGTATTGGCACTGGGTGTACAAACTACTTAATTTATAGTAAATTTTTGAATTACCGTATTGGCACTACAGGTGCAAACTATAGAGTTTGTAATAAATTGAAAGAATTAATTGATATCAGAATGATTATGATATACTCGTGTTTAGAATTTTACTTATGATTATTTATGCCTCACTAAGAAATTTCTTAGCGTGTGTTAATTGCATGCGTAGGTTATTATACAAGTGGAGTAAGGAGATCATTTAACATCACAAAGCAGGGGTCGCCTCATCAGTAACTATACGACATCCATGTCTACATTTGATGTATTTAGTTGACATGTAATAGACTTAGTAAAAACGCTCTGAAAAGTATTTGATTTACCATGATGTAAAAAGATGAAATGTTTGAACATTACTTTTATTTACCTACGTAAGTTTAATAAATGTTTTATTGTCATTAAATTAAAATGTTTTATAAAAAAGAACAAAATTTTACAAATTTTCAAATAAGGAAATGCTTTAAAAGTGATGTGACATATATATCTCGTGTACGGAAATGTATACAAGAGATGGGTGTTACATCTTCTGTATATTACACTTACTCATCCGAATATTATTTTTGCTATTAATCGTCTATCATAGTACATGCATGATCCCTTACTTATACATTGGACAATAACTAAACTCATCTTGTGTTGTCTAAAAGGTTTTTTTATGGATTTTTTTTCATTCGACATCTTCAATTCATTTCATTGCTTTTATCGATACAGACTGAGGTAGATCCTCCATGGATGGAAAATCTACTACTGGATATGCTACTTATCTTGGTTCTAATCTCATCTCATGGAAGTCAGCTCATTAGAAAATAGTCTCTTGTTCTTTCATGGGAGTTGAATATCATGTTGTGGCAAATGCAATTGATGAACTACTTTGAGTACAACATATACTTCAAGAAATTAGTGTGTCAGTAAGCAAACCACCATCTTTTTTTACGATAATCTTAGTGACACATATGTTTGTAAAAACCATGTCTTTATTCTCGTATGAAGCATCATGCACTCGATTACTTCTTTGTTCGTGACTTAGTTGTTGCAGATTCACTAATGGTTTAATACATCCACTCCAAATCTCAAATTGTAGACACTCTCACCAAACCTCTAGGAAGGAATCTCTTTCTTCATTTTTGGTCCAAGATTGGTGTCACTGATCGATCATTTATCTTACGGGGCGTATTCAATCTAACCTAATCTAATTATAGTTAATTCAATTATACCTTAGTATAAATCTTACCTTGTATACACATTTGACTTTCCTCATCTTTGAATGATTAGATCTTTTTGTAATCTTATATATACACATCACTTGTAAATGTTAAAATTATCAAATACATAAATCCTTTACACCGAACATCAAGTCCCTTTGAAGTCAAGCACACAAACTTCATCCTAACGAACTAGGTGGATCCTTTGTTTAGTGTCCGACTTCCCCTATTATAAAATTTCGGATGAGGCTTTTGATATCATGACAAATCCATCGAGGGAGGTAAAACATTGTATGGCATATGCCGACAGAGCTGCAAGCACGGACTTAGCTAAGATGACACATCTTACTAGAGACAAGTATCTAATTTTCCATCTCGATAGCCTATCTCGAACCTTTTGAATAATATAATTGTATGTGGCATAGATGAATCGGGTATGGAGTAAAGGCACTCCCAATGCATACCAAGGTAATCAACCTTCGTAAATTAGAACTCGCTACCAATTTCATTCTGAAGAGGTTCGCTCACATTCTAAAAAAAAAACATATATATTAAATTAAAAACGGGAGATATTGTATTCGAAGTTCAAGGCGAGATTAAGGTTAAATTAAAATTTTTGAAAAGTTTTTAGTATTTTAAGACCATTGATAACAAAGGATCTTAAATATATTACATGATTATATATATATATATATATATATATATATATATATATATATATATATATATATATATATATATATATATATATATATATATATATATATATATATATATATATTTTTATTATCTTATATTACGTATAATTTTATTATCGTATAGAATATAATTTTAATGTATATATTATGATATTTACCTTTTTTTAGGTAAAATGATCATATTTTAAATTTAGGCTAGAATTTATAAATTCCATTATTAAGACAACTCATAATCAATTTGTGTTAATCTCGAGTGTTTTAGGGGTGTTTATATTTCCAATAGATAATCAACTCTTGAACTCTCCCAAATAAATCTCAGGTTTATTGATTTTTAAATCATATTGTGTTTTCAATTTATTGATTTTTTAAAAATATTTTTCTTGTGTGCATTGATCAAAGATTTGTGAGTTTCTTCTCACACATCACGAGTATTTACATATGAGCTTTCTACCCGAATTTTATCCTGATTAAGTACGGGTGAAAGTTATTCTCATGTAAATTTATCCTCTGTATGGGCCTAATAAGTATCATTTGGGTTACGTATATCTTATACTCTCGTGAGAATTTATTTTCCATATCAGTATAAAGGAAATATATCCTCCCCAATTAAACTTGATCCATATGAACCTATAAAGAATATGGTTATTGTACTTAGAGCCGTCTTGAATATTTTTAGGGTCCTAAGTGAAAACTCAAAAATAAACTAATATAGAATAAAAGTATATCGAACTATTAATTTATTATTATATTAATAAATAAATAAATAAATGATAAATAAATTTCAAACACATTATTTTTTATGGAAAAAAAAACTAAAGGTTGAGAAACTAGCTAGGTGTCAATCAGGCAGTCCTGATTATCTTAATAAGAAGCTAGTCCAATCTCTGTAGATGGTTCATGAAACATATGACTTCCAAACGATCGATTCCACGCTAATTTTGCCATGCTATCCGCCATTTGTTTGTGCTCCCACAGAACATAAGTAAACAGAATCTCTCAATTAGGATCTAAAGCTCAATTATATGGTGCACCATTAGTGATCCCACACCCATACTTGAATCAAATTTTATTATCGAAAGAGCCTCTCTACAGTCCATTTCAATAAAAAGTTGACATAGATCTAAGACCCAAGCTAGCTTAAATCTTTCAAAAATATCCCATAACTCGGCTTCTGACAACTGTCGTTTTGATGTCAAAATAAATTCTTTCTTCTCGATTAATAAATAAGGAAACACGTAGTAAAAAGAAGTAAGGGTCGAATCCACAAGGACTTAGAAAATTATGAATTTTTTTATGTATTCTTTATAACAGACATGATATAGTAAAATTGGGGTTCAGTAAAAAGATATTCAAATAATAAAAGTGATTTAGAGTAAAAATAAAGAAAAGATTTTAAAGTTCTAAATTGATATGATAAAAACAACCTCAAGCTTCGCTTTGACTCAATTTCTTTATGATCATCGAATTAGATTTTCCTTTCGGGATTCACGTCGGTTACTTTGTCTACAAGGGCAATCCCCGTGACTATCTTGTATACCGAATACCCAAGGCAATCTTTGATTCTGACTTTGGAAACTGATCTAATCAACATCAATTGTAATAGATCAATTACCGTTTAAGTTTGTGGCGACCGACTCAGATTGTTGCTTCAATAACTATCAATTCCGATCTCAATTCCCTCTTGGCGAAGCTATCTCACCAATTGTGTTCCCAAGAATTCTAATGTGCTTTCAATAAGTCGATCCTTCCTCCCACACATTTAATCGCAACAACCTCTTGACCAAAGTATATCTTTGATTTTGAAAACTGTTTTCATTTTGAAAAATAAACACAGAGATTGAGAGAGATATTCTGAAGTTATTAAGGGCCTGTTTCAATTCTCCCGTTGAAATTAAGTCATCGCTTCAGCTCTCGGCTTATGAGAAAATTAGCTAAACATGACAAAAGTCATACTTAGCATATTTAAAAACAAGTTTGAAAATAAAAGTAAAAACCAAAAACTTGAAAATAAAATAAATGAGATAATTTTTATAAAACTAGAAAGAAGAAGAAGATTGTAATCTCAGTTGTGTATTTAGGCTTACCCCAAGAGGGTATTTATAGCCTTTAAAAACCTAGAGATAAACAAATAAATTAAAATAAAATAATCCTAAATATAATTTTTTCCTAAATTCAAACTTTAAACAAGTCTCCTAATGCAACTCTGCTCGTCCATCTTCCAGAAGACGTGCTGACTAGCTCTTCTAGAAACTGCTGTTGACTGGACCATCTAGAAACTGCCACGTTAGACCGTGTCATGCTCAGAGTCGTGCACATATCTCCAGCATTGACCAAATAATAAAAAAATCAAGAATGCGTCCGTTTTACCACTAATTCTGGAAAGTTAGATCATGCACACAAAAAAAGCATAACACAACCAAATTAGCAGTAATAAATCCATAAGATCGAAGAATTAACGAGCAAATACTATCGATTCTGAACACTCATCAAATTCCCCCTCACTTATCTCATGCTTGTCCTCAAATATAATATAATCAAATAAGTCAAAAAAATCATTTATCTTTCTTTGTCAAGTTTCACATCAAGTAAGCAAGGTAGAGACCACAATAATTATTCAAGTCAAGAAATCAATCAATTGAACATCACCAATTTGAATAAGTTAAATGCAATTGTAACATACATTCATTCATTAATCTCAATGCCTATAACTCAACACCTTACCGGGATTCACTCAAATCACTCGATGTGTTTGGGGTATAGAAGTTCACAATGTCATAACCGACAAGATATTACCATAGGCATACAAGTAAATCAAATCTCCACTACTAATAAGAACAAGATGCATAAATCAAAGGGTCTTTTATTGGTTGTAACGGGGTTTAAGTAAAGGTGGGGAAAAAGCTAATTAATACGACTAGAATTCAAGGCAAGGAACTAACAAATAATAAGTTCAACTTCATCAAAACATTAAGCACGACAAGATAAAAAGACAAACTATCAAACAACAAAATTCTTTTCGAAATGCATTTGATTTTTTTCTTTTTCACATTTTTTTTGTTTTCCATTTTTTTCACGTCTTTTTTCTCTCTCTCTTTTTCTGAACATGTTTTTTTCTTTTTTTTCTATGGAGCATGCATCGACTAAACTATTCACTTGCCCTGAAAAGGCTAGAAGAGATGGATAAAATAAAAAGGCTTGGGTTTATAAATATATGGTGAAAACAAAGAAATGGGAATATGCTCAAAAGTGGTTAACTAGGGGAAAATGCAAGGGTAAGCAATTTAGTGGGGGAAAACGGAATGGTTAATCCTAAGGTGCCAAAATCATTTTTAAGCATCATGTTCATGTGTAATCTCGACAATATTTAAAAGGAAGGTTCTAGAATACCAATGTCAAATTCGATACACTCAATCAAACAAAATGAGAGCAAAATGATATGCTCGTAAAGGCTCAAATCTCACCAAATTGTTTTCATGAATTAAGCTAAGGACATTTCAACCAACAAAATCATTGAATATCATAAAAATACCAACTTGATCACAATTCATGCTATTCGCTATGAAGAACATCCTAACCTAAACAATTTTGTGTCCCCAAACAAGCATAGTATTCCAAAAAATATTTAATAAGAAAAAGAAATTCAATGAAATTTTCGCAAATCCAACCAACACATACTAGAATCAAAACATAAAGATAAGCAAAAGGGAAATTCAACTTACACTCTACTCCCCCTCACTTAAAGTGTTTTGCCTCAAAACGTAAAATTAAAGTGCAAGAGAAGGAATAGAGTACTTCCTGGATTTAATGTCGACCACGGCCACGACCTCGGCCGCGGTAGGAGGCACTGGGATGGAGATAAGAAAGGATTTTGGTAATGTTTGTCTCAATGGAATGGAGGCGTCTGTAAACTTTATCCATTTGAGACTACATATTCGGGTGAGGTACTGTAGGTGGCGGTTGTGGCGAATTACGACGAACAAAAAATTGCTTGTGACGAGGAGTAAAGACACCCGGTGGAACAAAGTATGGTGCGCTCGGGGTTCCAGCAAGTACGTCCATCAAATCCAAGCATCGCTCATCCAAAGCATCTGTAGAAAAAGCATAAGTAAACCGTGTAACGTCAAAATTAGCGATGCGAGAGGGTAAATGAGTAAAGTAAGAGCCAATGATAAGTGGGAAATTGGATCGAATAACAATTTCAAAGGTCTGAGCAAACCAAAATCCCAAGTTCACCCGCTGGCCCGCTGACATTCACAATAAAAAGAAGAGTTCAACTCGACTCAAGGAGGAAGACGAGTCATTCCAGCCGGAATAATTATAGGCGAGGAAATGATGTATGTAGCGCAAGGCCGGGTCGAGGATAAGATGAGCTCGAGTTGAACGAGCGTTGAACGTATGGCCATCCATGCATGTTAGTATCTCGTAGGCCATATCGGCATGGAAGTCCTGCGAAATCTCAAGCAAAGCAGTCAGATACGCAGGATTCGTGACATCCGTCACGAACTCCATAGCAAGATTAAATTCAAAAATAGACATGGAAAAATAGTGTCTGCATAATCGGAATGTAACGACATCGGGTGAATCAACATTAATAAGACGACTCGGCAAAAAATTAAAAGTGGCGTAAAATTCGAAGACAAGTTCATAAAATGTTCCACAATTAGTTAGAGGATATAAAGTCCAACCAATGTTAGCAAAATAAGTATGGACAAATTCTCATAAATGCAAGGGTTCTAAAGTTCGAGTCGGAATATATTTACCTACATGAAACGGACGATGTCTTACTGACTCAAAACATACCGATTCCTCATCCGAGAACTGCAAGTAACTATCCAGAATTTCTTTGGTGGGGACAGCATACGACTGACCCCGTCAGTTACGTTCGGGATTCTCGTGGGCATCCGGTTGATCGTCAGGAGCAGGGACATCACCCGAGCAAGAGGAACAGGCCAGCAAAGCATGTCGCCCGGGTTATTATCGAGAGCTTGATGTCGCGGGAAAGGGATCTAGGGGGTGGACAGCCAGTAGTAAAGTCCTCTATAAAACCATAAATCGGATGGTACATTAGCAAAGGTTGAACAGAAATAAGAGGAGAGTTTACCTCTGGAGCATCGTCCGATGCCGTCGAATGCATTGAATACGATGGGAAGCCCGATGGGTTGCGGATGAGACAATGATGCTACTATCGACATTGAGTGAAACGATGGAGATAGGGAGTGTGGTGGTGACGGACGGCGAGAGGTGCTCGGCCCGGAGCGTAGGGATACGGTCGGTGCAAACACCGAATAATATGGTGAAGATGGAGCGGTTAGAGCATGGCCACGACCTTGCATCGGGCGAACAGAGGGTGGCGGTGGAACGGAGTCAGAATTGTTGTGCAACTCAGCAAATACCGGCGCATTGGAGTGAAGACGTCCTCTAAGGACGGTGGGTGGAGGAGCGTTGGTGTTGTTCGGTTGATTTCTTGTGCGCACTATCGTGGAGTAGAGAGGAGCGGATGGCGTGAAAACACGTTGGCAAGTGCAGAGTAGGCCGGCGATGGTGAGGAGAAGAAGAAACGATGATGTTTTTGGGGAAGGAAAGAATTGTTTGGAATAAGAGGAAGAGGAGGTTGGGTTTAATTTGGTTCTGTCGTGTGTGGGGGTATTTAAGTTTGAGTGAAATTTGTTTTTGATGGGAATAAAAGTTGTGTTTAAAAGTAAAAAGATGAAGTGATAAGAAAAGGAGTGGGGTCCACGGTCAAAGAGAAAAGGAAGAGAATTGAGGATTTGGAAGTGGGGGCGGCAGAAATATAAAAAAAAGAGGGAAATTTTTTGGGTTTTGCTAACGTGCGTCAGTCTCCTTAGAAGTGCGCTAACATGCGCCATAGTAAATCAACAGTACCGATACTGTCATAGGAGTATCGATACTATTATATAGTAGTATCGATACCATTTAATGGTATCGATACCATTTTTTTATTCTGTTGTTGTGGTATCAATACTGTCTACAAAGTATCGGTACCATTTTTCGATTATGCTTCCATGATATCGATATTGCCCGAGTAGTATCGATACTTCAATATTTTGCATGACTTACACTGCTCCCGCTGTCTGAATTTGGCAATATTCGGATGATAACTTCGCAAATCTTCGTTGTTTAAGTTTGAAAAACTTTAGGTTCCTGCAAAATAATAATAAATTTAAATGAAACACACTTAATCAAAATTAAAATTAAAATTGAAAATGAAAATGAAAATGTAACGGAATAAAAAAACCATGGGTTGCCTCCCATGAAGCGCTTTTGTTTAACGTCGTTAGCTCGATGACCTGATTCAGACTACAGGTTCTTCCAAGTCGAGATCTTCAATTAAGCAAGCTTGGCTATTCACATAATATGGTTTAATCATGTGCCCATTGACTTTAAATCGAGTACCCGAACCACCTTCAAGTTCAACTATGCCATGAGAAAAGATTTAAGTTACCGTGTAAGGTCTGTTCCACTTCGATCGAAGTTTACCTCCAAAAAGATTTAACTTTGAGTTAAAAAGAAGAACTTTTTTTCCTACAGAAAAAGATTTAAAAACAATTTTTTGGTTATAGAATTCTTTTGTTTTATCTTTATATATTTTGGCGTTGTCGTAAGCATCTCTGCGAATTTCCTCAAGCTCCTGTATATGTAACTTTCGTGTTTTGCCAACCGCTTCTGACTCCATATTGCATTGCTTTACAGCTGAATATGCCTTGTGTTCCAGCTCAACAAGTAAATGACATGGCTTACTGAATACAAGGCGATATGGTGATATGTCGATAGGTCCTTTATATGTAGTTCGATAAGCCCACAAAGCGTCAATCAATTTTAAGCTCCAATCATTGTGATTTGGCTTGACTATTTTTTCAAGAATCGTCTTTACTTCAAGGTTTAAAATTTCTTCTTGTCTATTCGTTTGTGGATGATAAGCCGTGTCAATCCTGTGATTTACTCCATGATTTTTCATAATCACATCAATTACCTGATTAATGAAGTGTATGCCGGTTTATAATCGCTCTTGGTGTACCAAACCTGGAAAAAATACAATTCTTTAGAAATTGAATAGTAGTTTTGTCATCGTTGCTTCGAGTGTCTTTAGCTTTTACACACTTCGAAACATAGTCAACCGCAAGAATTATATAACAATTGCCAAACGAAGAAACCAAAGGACCCATATAGTCAAGTCCCCAAACATCAAATATTTCGCATATATGAATAGGATTAAGAGGCATTTCGTTTCTTCGATTCAAATTACCTGTACGTTGGCAATTATCACAAGATTTGAAAATAAGTAAGCATCTTGGAAAATATGAGGCCAAAAGAATCTGCATTCCAAAATTTTATGAGCAGTCCTCTTGGGTCCGAAATGTCCACCACATGAAGAAGAATGACAAAAATTTAAAATTGAGCTTACATCGCTTTCAGGAACACATAGTCGAATTACCTGGTCTGAACAATGCTTCCAAAGATACGGATCATCCCAAATGAAGAAGCGAGATTCTCTTTTGATACGGTTTACTTTGGTTATCTTCAAATCATATGGTAATTTACCTGTAGCTAAGTAATTAACTATATCTGCGAACCAAGGCATTGACTTCTGCGCCATCATCAAGCTTTCCTCCGGGAATTCCTCATGAATTGGAGGATCAACTATAGAGATTGGAAGCCGACTTAAGTGATCAGCTACCAAGTTCTCACATCCCTTCTTATCCTTGATTTCCAAATCAAATTCTTGGAGGAGTAAAATCCAACAGACTAGTCGTGGATTCGCCTCTTTTTTGCTAAGCACTTCAAGGCTGCATGATCATAAAAAACAATAACTTTAGTGCCAAGAAGATATGATCTAAATTTATCTAATGCAAAAATAACAGCGAATAATTCTTTTTCGGTTGTTGAATAATTCCGTTGTGCGGAATCTAAGGTACGTGACACATAGGCGATAACGTGAGGCTCTTTCCCAATCATTTTTCGAGCACGGCTCCAACACTTCCATCTAAAGCATCACATATGACTTCAAAAGGAAAATCCCAATTTGGCGGTTGGACTATGGGTATTGAAACCAACTTTTCCTTTAAAACGTCGAATGATTCTCTACATTGTTGGTCAAAATTGAAGGCTTTATCCTTCTGTAATAACTCGTATAATGGTTGCGCCACCTTGGAGAAATCCTTGATGAATCTATGGTTAAAACCTGCATGACCAAGGAAAGAACAAATTTCCCTCACCGTAGTGGGGTAAGGAAGTGAACGTATTATATCGCTTGTCTACCACAATTCCTTTAGAAGAAACAATATGGCCTAGAATTAAACCTTTATCAACCATAAAATGACACTTTTTGTAATTCAAAATAAGGTTAATTTCTAGGCACCGACACAACACATTTTTCAGATTTAATACACTCATTGAATGAATTACCGTAAACAGTGAAGTCATCCATGAAGACTTCAATACCTTTCTCAATATAATCAGAAAAAATACTGATCATGCACCTTTAAAATGTGGCATTTGTATTGCAAAGTCCGAAAGGCATTCGTCGGTAAGTGAATGTGCCGAAGGGGCATGTAAATGTCATATTTTCTTGATCTTCAAGTGCCACTGGAATTTGGAAGAAACCTGAAAATCCATCAAGACAACAATAGTGAGTTTTACCAGATCGTTCTATCATTTTATCTATGAATGGAATAGGAAAATGGTCTTTTCGAGTTAAAAAATTCAACTTCCTGTAATCGATGCAGACTCTTCATCCATTATGAACTCGTGTTGGTACAAATTCTCCCTCATAATTTTCGATCACAATAACTCCTTTTTTTAGGAACTACATGTATCGAACTTACCCATTTTCTATCCAAAATTGGATATATGATATATGCATCAAAGAGTTTTTGTATCTCCTTTTTTACCACTTCCATCATTGGCGGATTTAGTTGGTATTGACCTTTACGTGTCGATTTTACGCCTTCTTCGGTTTTACGCCTTCTTCGATTTGAATTTTGTACATACAAGTTGATGGACTCAACCCTTTTATATCGGCGATGGTTCATCCTATAGCTTCCTTGTGTGTGCGTAAAACGGTTATTAAGTTTTTTTCTTCTTCATCGGATAATCCTTTTGATATAATTACTGACAAAGTGTTGTTTACTCTGAGGAAGATGTATTTCAAGTGGTCCGGCAACGATTTCAGTTCAACTTCAGGTTCCTGCAACACAGAGGGTAAAACTTTAGGCTTAGAAAAAATCAAACACAATTCGGCATGATCAAAATATATGTTCTCATCATGATCTTCTGGCTCCCTTCATAGATCAAAGGAAAAATTAGTCCTTAAAAATTCATCAGCCAAAGGATCAATTATATCAATAGAATTTAGACTTTCCACTTTGTCAGGATATCTCATTGCCTTATACACGTCAAACTTAACAACCTCACGGTCAAATTCCATAGTTAAAATTCTGCTTCTTACATCAATTTTTGTGTGTGCAGTACTTAGGAAAAGACGTCCTAGAAAGATGTCAGAGGATGTGCTTGTACGATCATTCTCCATGTCGATTATATAAAAATCAGCAGGAAATAGTAAGTTGTTTACCTCCACCAATACATTCTCTAAGAGTCGTTACAGATAGATCACTGATATGTCGGTAAGCTGTTTTGAAACCTTAGTATCCTTCAAAGGCTCGTTAATAATCATTTTGTAAACAGATAGAGGCATTACATTAATAGATGCACCAAGATCACACATGGCTCGTTTTATCCAAACTTTATCAATTTTACAGGGTATTGCGAACATACCTTGGTCTTTTAGTTTCGGTGGTAACTTCCGTTGGAAGACGACTGAGACGTGTTCTCCCAAGTTCACTTTATCGACCCCGGTAAGCTTCCTTTTTGTCTACAAAGATCCTTAAAAAACTAGGCATACCTTGGAACCTTTCAGATAACCTCAAGGAGAGGTATGTTGACTTCCACCTTCCGAAGTACATCTTGTATTTCCTTTTTCCTCAGCTTGTTTATCCCTTTTAACTAATCTCGATGGAAAAGGTGGTGGCACATCATAGGGAGATGGCGTTGGTTCCGTTTGTTCTTCGTCACTCTTTTTTCGGGGTTATGAATCATCAGTCTTCTTCTCTTTTTGGATTGCTTCATTTGATAAAACAGGTGGCGCCACTACTGTACCATTCTAAAGAGTGATGGCGCTGACATTCTCCCTTGGGTTTATCTCAGTTTGAGATGGGAGTTTACCTTGTGACTCCTAGCGGCCTATGGTTAGAGCCAATTGGCTCATTTTCTTGTCTATTTTTTGTAATTGAGCTTTAGTACGAATCTGGAATTTTTCTTGCAAAGTTCTAACCTCTTGACAATTGACTTTAACGATGTCTTATGCGGTTGTTGTGGCAATGGAGGTGGTCTCAATTGATAACCTTGATTCAATCTTGAGTTTTGAGTATAACTGAAATTCAAATGATCCCTCCATCCTGGGTTGTAAGTATTATCGTAGGGATTGTAAGCTCTTTGGGGAGCCCTAGAAATTTTCCGACTGCATTGACTTGGGTTGCTGTGTCATCTTGGATCAATGGACAACGTTTGTTGGATGATCAGTAATGTACATATTCCACACAATCTATTTGATCCTATCTTCCTGCAACAAGAGAGTTGACGACTTCAGTTAATTTATCTATCTTATTTTCTAAAGAAGATGAACTTATCTCATGAACCCTTCGAGGAGGTTCATTATTTGTGCGGAATTATTGGGAATTTGCGGCCATTGGAAATTAAGTTCCTAGCCTCAGTAGGAGTCGTTCACTAAGGCTCCACCACTGGCAGCATTGATCATCTTCATTTCCAGGGGAGTTATCCTTCATAAAAGTATTGAAGGAGTGTTTGTTCGTAGTAGTCGTAAAGTGAATCTCCATCAAGCTGCTTGATTCCAAGTATCTCCTTCGTAGTTCACTAACTTTCGTCGCAGGGAAAAACCTGTCAAGAAAAAACGAGTCATTTGAGCCCATGTAGTAATAAATTAGGGGTAGCTAAATAATCATTCCTTAGCTGAATCGGCTATGGAAAAAGGAAAAGCTCTAATTTTGATTTGGTCATCGGTTACTCCCTGTGGTCTCATGCTGAAGCAGACCATGTTAAATTCCGTGAGATGTTTATGTGGATTCTCGTTTGGCAATCCGCGGAATATAGGGAGGAGATGAATAAGATCAGTTTTCAACTAGTATGGAGTTTCTCCTTGGGGATAATCAATGCACAAAGGCTCTTGTTCAGTTGGGTCGCGACTAACACTCTGATAGTAGGATCGACCATCGGAATTGGTTCTGTATTAACGGATTCACCTGAATACGATTCTGATTCTGGATTTGATTGTTGTCTCCTTTTTTCCCGAAACGTCTGTGCGTAAAGTCTCCTAGCTCTGGCTTCAATTTTTGGGTCATACTCCACTAATGTGCCCAGATTAGTCCTGGTCATAAATTAAAAGCAAACAAAAAATTAGTAACTTTGGCGAAGTCCCTGGCAACATTGCCAATTTGGCAACTGTCGTTTTGATGTTAAAATAAATTCCTTCTTCTCAATTAATATATAAGGAAACACATAGTAAAGAGAAGTAAGGGTCGAATCCACATGGACTTAGAAAATTTTGAATTTCTGTATGTATTATTTATACCAGGCGTGATATAGTAAAATTCGAGGATTTAGTAAAAAGATATTCAAATAATAAAAGCGATTTAGAATAAATAAAGAAATATTTAAAGTTGTAAATTCATATAGTAAAAGCAACCTCAAGCTTCGCTTTAACTCATTTTTCTGATCATCGAATTAGATTTTCCCTTCGATTCACATCGTTACTTTGTCTACAAGGGTAATCCCCGTGACTCTATCTTATATACATAATACCCAAGGAAATCTTTGATTATGGCTTCGAAAACTGATCTAATCAACATCAATTATCGTAGATCAATTACCGTTTAAGTTCGTGGCGACCGACTCGGATTGTTGCTTCAATAACCGTCAATTCCGATCTCAATTCCCTCTTGGCGAAGCTATCTCGTCAAGTATGTTCACATTCGACCTCATGTGCTTTTAATAAGCCAATCCTTCCTCACACACATTTAATCGCAACATCCTCTTGACCCAAATCTATCTTTGATTTTGAAAATGTTTTTTTGAAAAATAAGCACAAAGATTGAGAGATATTCCGAAGTTATTAGGGCATGTTTCAATCTCCCGTTGGAATTGAGTCATCGCTTCAACTCTCGGCTTATGAGAAATTAGCTAAGCATGACAAAAGTCATACTTAGCCATATTTAAAAACAAGTTTGAAATAAAATTAAAAACCGAAAACTTGAAATAAAATAAAGGAGAAATTTTTATAAAACTAGAAAGAATAAGAATATTGTAATCTCAGTTGTGTATTAGGCTTACCCCAAGAGGCTATTTATAGCCTCTAAAAACCTAGAGATAAACAAAGAAATTAAAATAAATAATCCTAAAGATAATATTTTTCCTAATTCAAACCTTAAACAAGTCTCCTAATGCAACTCTGCTCGTCCATCTTCTAGAAGGCGCGCTGACTAGATCTTCTAGAAACTGTCGCTGACTGGACTTTTTAGAAACTGCCGCTGACTGGACCTTTTAGAAACTGCCACGTCAGACCGTATCATGCCTAGAGTCGTGCACATGTCTCCAACCGTGACCAAATAATATAAAAATGCAAAATGCGTCTGTTTTACCACTAATTCTAGAAGTAAGATCCTGCACACAAAAAAAGCATAACACAACTAAATCAACAATAATAAATCCATAAGATCGAAATTAACGATAAAATACTACCGATTTTGAACACACATCAGCCTCCAAGGTTGAGCAACATCCGACAGCTTAAACTTTAAAGTTTTTGAATGTTCTCAATTAATCTTCTCTCATAATTTAAAAAAAATTCTTTTTCGGCCTCTCAAAATTTTAAAAATTTTAGTTACACCCTAATATTTTTGGAAATAACATAAACTACCCTTCAAAATTTTTGAAAATTTTAATTTAAGCTTATAAATTTTTTAAGTTTTAAATTACCCTCCAATCTCTGTCACAAAATTCCACCACTGCCAGGATCCAATACTAACACTGAATTGGCTTGGTTCCTATCACCAGCTGACGGGTTGCTAGAGCAGTGCTTGCTTCCTTTTTAAATGTGTGTCCATCGTCTACACGCTCTCCACTGGTCGAAAATTAGGTTAAAAATTGGTCGATTTCAATGCGTCCACAAACACCACAATATAGAGGCAAAGAGGATGTCCCAATCGTTTGAGAGTACCATAAAATAATTCGGCTGATGAATGTTCTTTCAATCCACTCTCTAAATCTACATATATGTGGGTATTATATGGAGCTTGATTTTGAATAATAAAAAAATATTAAAGAATGGTGTATTATTTTATCGTTAAATAGATTGAGATTAAAGAAAATTAAAAGTTAAAGAATATTTGATAGATTGAATAATGAAATTTGAAAAAGAAAGAAATATTAAATTTAATTCAAAAGTGAATGAACTAATAAGAGAGATGAAAGAAAATAGACTTAAAAACAATTAGGGATACAATTATAAATTTAAAATATCTGAGTATAGATATAAAAGTTTGAGGGTCCATAGCGCACAGTGCACGCTCTAAGAGCCAAACCTACTTGTACTGTGTAAGTCATGGTCTTAAAAATAAATTAATGTAGATTAATGTAACCACAAATTGAAAATTTTTGTCCAAAATTAACACAATGTTCCAAATTTTATTCATTGAAATAAGAAAGTAAAACTCAATTATTTTTAGAAAAAAAATAAAAAAAATAAATAGAATAGAAAGAAAAACTGAAGTACTCGATGATGACTATGGTGTACAAAATGAAGAATTCAAGCTCTCGCTTATATAAAAAAATTTGAGATAAATTCGTAAAAAAGATGGATTTGATTGCAATAAAAAGCTCACAAAAAATATGTTAATTGTTTTTTTATATATAAGCCTATACAAAATGGTAAGACCTAATATGAACAGTGAGACACAAATACAAACAAACAAAAAATGTCATCCAATTTATGAAATGACCGTGGGACGCATAATCCATTATGCAACTTGGTACACTCCCAGCTCGATCGCCCTCACCTCAACTGTTACTCATCAAGCCTCTTTCTCTCTCTCTCACTTATTGGTTATACTTATTACCCGTTCTTCTGAATTCAACGTTATCTTAATGCCAGCTGCCACCATTCTCACTCACCACTTTCTTGTTCCATTTTCACTTTTGCATCAACTTATATTAATGCATTCTTATCAAACTCTCACGTTCTTAATTTGTTTTTCTAGTTTAATCCCTTTCCTTTTCCCTCAAAGAAATGCACTTTTAAAGATGTCATGTTCTGAAGCAAGGTAGTTTCAAGCTCTAAACTTTATTTGTAACTAACAAGACAAAAAGGTTGGTATTATTTGTTGACAATTATTTCTTCTTGGGGGTGGTTGTCTTATTCTTTTTTTTATTATTCTATCTTTCCGTTGAAGTTTGTAGTTGAGTAGATGAACAAACTCTAGACGGAGAAAACAAAGTATTGTTCCAGTTTTTTAGATTATATCTTTTACAACACTTGATAAGCTGGTCCATTCTTCTGAAATTGTTTTTATATTGAAACTCTGTTCAAACAAAAATCTCTACATTGGATTGGTTTGAATATCTAAATGAAGTGATCAAAAGTTAGCTTTGGTTTGGTAAAAGAACCCACCATAGAATGTATTCGTTGAATCAGGGAGCAACTTGGGAACTGAAGATGTTTTAGGAGAGCAAGCGCCAAATAAGTCGAAGGTAAATTGGCAAAATTTTTCGGGATCATTTTGGAGCTCATATATACTACATACTTTTGGGATTGGAGAATTGGGTTTTCCCAATAAAGTCGAAGGTAAATTGGCAAAATTTTTCGGGATCATTTTGGAGCTCATATATACTACATACTTTTTGGGATTGGAGAATTGGGTTTTCTTGTTGTTTATTTATTGTGTCGGGTTTTTCTTGGAAGAAGATGGTAGGGAGTATTGACACGTTGCACCAGAGTTTGAAACCAAATGGGTCTTTTAACAACTGTAATGGCTTGGAAGAGAAACTTGATGAGTTTCGGCACCTTTTGTGCAAGACTGATGGTGATCCATTGAGGATTGTGAGTGTGGGAGCAGGTGCTTGGGGAGTGTTTTCGCCGCTTTGCTGCAAGATAGCTACGGCCGGTTCCGAGACAAGGTTCAGATAATATGGAGAAGGCCGGGAAAGCAGTCGATCGAGCCACCGCCGAACATCTCTTCGAAGTGATCAATTCAAGGGAAGATGTCTTGAGGAGGTTGATCCGGCGTTGTGCCTATTTGAAGTATGTGGAGGCAAGATTAGGATCGAACACTCTTTGCAGATGAGATTTGAAAGATGGGTTTTGCTTGAACATGATTGATACACCACTTTGTCCTTTGAAAGTTGTGACTAACTTGCAGGAAGCTGTTTGGGATGCTGATATTGTCGTAAACGGCTTGCCTTCAACCGAAACGCGTGAGGTATTCGAAGAGATCAACAACTATTGGAAAGAAAGAATCACAGTGCCTATAATTATCTCTTTGTCGAAGGGTATAGAGGCTGCATTGCAATCTGTTCCTCTATCATCACTCCAACACAAATGATTAATCGAGCAAGTAAGAGTTACTATCGATTAGATACTGTTCATGTTATGTTTAAAGCTTCCTCGGACAATATTTTTGGTACCTTCATTTGAGAGATGCCTCGGTTATTTGTTTCATAGTTTAGTAGCATTGGTGAAACGAGGGAAAATTTTGAATTTCAAATCATAATATTTTGCTGACCACATAATCGATAGTCCGACACTTATGGTTTTGAGCTAAGAAAAAATGGTGGTAACTAACATCTCTGAAATACCGAATACAGAATCCGCAATCTGTTTATTTTGTCTTTTTTTTTTCTTTTTATTTTTTGCCTCGCAAATAAAACCTTTTATCTGTCATGTTTTTGAGTTTTATGCTCATCTTCTTTGCAGCTGGAATACCTATAGAGAACATACTCTATCTTGGGGACCGAATATTGCCTCTGAGATCTACAATAAGGAATATGCTAACGCTCGAATATGTGGAGCCGAAAAGTGGAGGAAACCATTAGCAAAATTCTTAAGACAGCCCCATTTCATTGTTTGGGACAACAGTGATCTTGTGACTCATGAAGTCATGGGTGGGCTGAAGAATGTCTATGCCATCGGAGCTGGTAACTTCCTCTGAATCTTTTGACCAATAAATTAGCAAGCTTAGGTTCTCGAGTTCATAAACTAATCTTTACATTCACTGAACTACAACATTCTTGAGTAATGATGAATGAATCTGGGTTGACATAGGTTATAGACATAGTTTAAATGCTTAAGGAAGAACATTTGAAAAGGAAGAACATTTGAAGATGCAAATCGAAACGATCTAATCACTCGAGTTCGAAAGGTATACACACTGTTTTAAATTTTGGAACTTCATAATGACTTTCAAGTTCGATTTTCTCAGGAATGGTGGCAGCCCTGACCAAGAAAGTGCTACCAGCAAATCAGTATATTTTGCACATTGTACATCGGAAATGATTTTATTACTCATCTGTTGGCTGAAGAACCTGAGAAGCTTGCAGGCCCTTTGCTGGCTGACACTTATGTAACTTTGTTAAAAGGTCGTAACTCATGTACGGCCAAATGTTAGCAAAAGGAGAACTAAGTCGAGATATGGGCGATAGCATCAGTGGAAAAGGAATGATTCAGGTAAAAATTGCTTTTTCAACATATATTGCCTTAAAATTTTGCTAAATGATAAACGGATAATCTCATCAATTAAATGAAAATCTTGGAAAAGAAAGAAGCAGAAAAGGTAAATGATGCTGATGCATTCATTGTCTCTTACTGGTTCTCATAGTTGTGGGTTATGAATGCGAGATTGCAGAAAACTTGATGAAGCTTGAACCAATTGGCATTGCTAACCGAACAATATATTATTTCAGCTGTGACTCTAAGTCGCATGTACCAATTTGATTATCAGGGAACAAAATTAAACAAATGATAATTGTTTTCCAGTCGCATGTACAATTTGATTATCAGGGAACAAAATTAAACAAATGTTAATTGTTTTCCAGGAGTGTCTGCAGTAGGAGCGTTTTATGAACTTCTGAGTCAATCAAGCTTAAGTGTGTTGCATCCTGATGGAAACAAGCCTGTTGCTCCTGTTGAGTTGTGCCCTTTATTGAAGACTCTATACAAAATTCTTATAACAAGGTGATTTCAAATTCCCTCATAGCCAGGCTTTAGCAATACAAGAACTTCAATTAACTGCTCAAAATTATTACTTAAATTGCAGCCAACAAATATCAATGTGTAGTCACATGGTTTTTGATCCGGGGTGAATCCAAAAAGGGCAGGATAGGGCCTTAGTCCCTTTGATAAATAGTGAAATTACAATTTTGGTCCCTTTTGGTAGTTGTTGATTCAATAGTAGACTTGTTGATGGGAATAATTTGTATCATTAGTCGTTGACAGTTCACCCCTTCTAATTTGGACGAAGAGTTTACGGCCGGTGATGTTTCCGGAGAAGTCCAAGTTAAGCTGATTCATATAATTTGAATGTTCCAGGGAGAAGTCGGCTCAGCTATACTTCAGGCACTGAGGGATGAAACCTTGAACGATCCCCGAGAGCGCATCGAGATTGCGCAGACGCATGCGTTTTATAAACCTTCACTTCTTGGCCAGCCTTGACAGGTTTTTGCACCTGCACACCATGAATTCAAGTTTCATATGGGAGCAATTCTTTCAGAATGCAACATAGTGTCATTGTTATAAATATACTACCTGTTCTCCCTATATATTTACATATATATCGAAAGCTCCATTGACGAAATTGTCCGAGTTTTTTCTGCATTTTTCCAGAACTATTTCTTTTTGACATGGAGAGCATATAATATCAATCATCTCTACATTAAGATCAACTTGGATATCGTCAATAAGGCGGTTAACCACCTCATTATATAGTTTAAGCATCACCCTACGAACTCCCAAAACATAAGCCTATATATTAGAATAACTTATTATTGCTTTGTTATTGACTAAATCTTTAATTACTAGTTTCATTCTTAAATTTTAGTGTAAATTACAAATTTGATAACTACATTTTATTTTCTATCTCATAATTCACTCATTGAACTCTAAATCTTTTCAATTTTCTCACTGAACGTAATATTAGGGTTTTTTGGTCACTCAGGTACTTCCTCACTAATGAAGTTATAAATGGGTTTTTATAGATGCAAAAAGATGTCGTTTTAGTGAAATTTTTTTTTTTTAAAACGACATCGTATTAATGTTGTTACTATTTAACGGCGGAATGACAAAAATAACCCGATGAATTAGTTAAGTGATGAAATTGAAAATTTTTAAAGTTCAATGAGAAAAATAGGAGAGATAATGAAGTTTAGTGATGAAATTTGTAATTTATCCTAATTTTAATAGTTTCATATTTGTTACAAAGTTCAGTTGAGATTCATCAGTTAAATGATATATAAATAATTAAATTCGATAGTAAAATGCACAATCAATTACTCTATTTATTCAAAACTTCTTTACAAAATCAGAGTTTTTATTTTTCTATCCGAATCCGAATGAAATATCCATTTTCTTTTTCTACTTGACTATGGCCCAAACTCTAGAAAACTGATGTAGATGCTCTGACTCTCATAGTATGGCTCGGTTCAATATTGCTTCCCAATTACCCATTAGACTAATGGTACTGTCAACTTCCCGATTGAAAAGAAAACAATTAACAATGCTACTTGATGGCCATGATAGTACAGGTACTACACCTTTTCCATTAACAATTTTGATAAATGAAATAAAAAAGAAACCATCCGCCAAGATCATCTTATCCAATATGCGTTTTTGTAAAACTTGTTGCTTTCTCTTCCATCTCTTTAGCTCTTACTAGCAAGCATGTACACTTTTGCGTGCCAACAAAGCTACACCCAAATTTACAGGCTCAGAGATCAATCGACTGTTGTTATAGAAGGATCAAAAGGTGGTGTGCGATATTTACTAGACCACTAATGAACGTATTATTGGTGCCCCCATTTAGTCTAAGAGTTAGCAAACAAAATCTAAGTGGTCTTACTCACAATTTCAGAAATCTTAACCTCGCAATACCTCGAGTATGACAAGTTGTTTAAAGAACTCATTGATCATGAAATGTTTCTCTAATATGAAGATTAATAATACCATCCACTATACATCAATCATAAAACTCCATTCAAAACACTACCTACCATCCAAACGTTCGTTGAAACTCTTCAACTACATCTCCTACGGGACATTGACATTCTCAAACCACTTAATATAGACCTAACACTTCATGATATTCTCTAATACTCAATGACGTCAATTTCTCACTCACAAGTTTTTTTTAGATTATTCAAATTTCAACTTTGTGATTGTTACGGCCGTATAATTTAAAACTATTATTTTATGGGTCTGTTTGTTTAGAGAAAAACATTCATAAATTATATTTTCATAAATTCTTGTGTTTAGTTAAAGAAAAATCATTGCTCAATGAAACATGTTACGATCAAAGAAAAATAACTCATTTTCTCCAATAAATAATTTACCCACTAAAAAGTAAATAATTTACAACTCTAATTTCAACCTTTAAAGCTCTTGATACCAAAATCATCTGACCAATACGTAAGGAATGTAAGTAGTGGAGACTAAATACGAGAGTTGGTTACCTATATTAGTGAGTTGTTAGAGTCGGTAATTATCATTTGACACTTTTGTCATCTACCACTCCTATAATAGATATCCTCCGTAATCATATATATATTGATGGCTTTTTTTTTACTTCTTGGAAAATCTATGGTCGAAGGGGCAGCATAAGCGGGTTCCACTCCTCACTTCCGAGATTACACCATCTAGACAAAATTACTTCTAAGGTAGTGGTTTCCATACCACTAACACATTACTCATTATAGTTTTTCTATTATTTTATTATTATTTGATAGTTACACTAACGGTTTTATTTTGCATCAATACTATTTTCTTACAATTTAGAAGCAATTATATGTTTTCAAATGTGATGATTAACATATATATATCCTTCTCCTCCGTCGCTTCATTTCTGGTATGAATGACCAACCACTACTCTTTCTTTTTCTTACAAACAAAATTACAGACACGTATCTTATGCAGAGGCTAATCGTGGGGCTACATCTTGTGCCATGCATGTAATGTTTTTGTTGAAACATAACCCAGAATTGAATGATATTAATTTCAACATCAAGTCATAAATACAGTATGTGACAGATGTAAAATATATATATGAATTTAGAAAATTAAATGGATTATACATATAATATTATTGTTTTTTATACCGCTATACTTAATGAATTATTTATATTAATTATTAGATTTTGTGTTTTAAACTTTTAAATTTTATGTTCGGATATTAGAGTGTAATTCGAAATTTCGATATTTAATTTGTATATTTTTTTAAATTAATATTTGAAATAAAAAAACAAAAACCGATACCCGCTTACCAATACCCCAAAATCCGGGTACCGATTACCGGATACCCGTAACATCGGGTCGGGACACAGGCCGAGAAATCACCGACCCGAAAGTTCCGGGTACCCGGATTTGCACACCCCTACATTGAAGAGTCTTCTTCAACACCATGAGCTCTCGTCCAAGATTTAGGGTTCTCGAGTTTACATATCTTGAGCTCGACAAAGTTCGCAATCTATCAACAAGACAATCCAGTACCCAATATATCACCTCCATATATAGAATTACCACGAATAATCATATAACCTACCATTCTCAAGACTCAAACTCTAAGTAAACTATTGCACTCCAGTATCCTAATAATCCAGATAAACCCCGTAATCCCAAATAAAATTATTTCATCTCTTATAGAATAATTATCTTGATGTACCAACATGCTAGTGTTTGGTCGTTGAAGTTGTTTCTGTTCGTGTTATATTAAGGTGTATAAAATTTTTGGTAAAAAAAATTTTCCTTGTACTATTATGCGACGGGACACAATATCTAATACTAGATTATTTTATATAAAGGGCAAACTATATCATATACCATCGAACTTTAGGTAAGGTATCATTTATACCACTGAACTTTCGATTTTGTCAATTATAGTATAGAACTTTGACTTTCATTTCAATTATACTAACCGTTAACGACATGATGATGTGATTTACGGCTGCCGATGTGACTAGTAACTGTCAATGTAGACACCTCACCAAAATGACTTCATTTTGATCCGTTTGTTAATGATTTAAACCTATTAGTATAATTGAAACAAAAAATCAAGTTTAATGCTATAATTGAAACTATTAAAGTCAATGCTATAAATGAAACGAAATCAAAGTTCAATGCTATAATTGAAACGGAAATCAAGTTTATGCTATAATTGAAAAGAAATCAAAGTTCAATATTATAATTGATAAAATTAAAAGTTCAGTGATATAAACGATACAACGCCTAAAGTTCAATGAATCTAGTGTAGTTTACCCTTATAAAAGTTACAATATTAAATTACTGAATTTCTTTTTTATACTCTCTTCTTATCTCCTAAAAAAGAAAATTCTAATTAAAACAGAACTTATCTTAAAACATAAAAAGAATAATTCATAATAAAATTTAAATAAAATTGATAAAAATAAATCTTATACGAATTCTTTCTACCTATCTAATATGGTGTATCTATAAAAATATCCTTATATATAATGCTTATGTTTCTATTTCTTCCTTGTTTATCCTCTTTTTACGGCCTTCTCTCTCTTTTCTCATCTAATTCTTCTTTTCATTCTTCATCTCTTCAATTTAACATTTTATCTTCCTTTCCTCGCGGTTTGCCCTTTTCTTTTTTTGATTGGTGGACCACCATTCCAACCTTAGTATTAGTTGTTGATCATTTATATTCTTTTTTTTTACATATTATAACTTGTCCTTTTTATTGATTTTTTTTATTTTTCAATAACTTTATTTTTATGACACGTTTCTCTACCTTTATACCTTTATGACATATTTTCTTTAATTTTTTGGCACGTTTTTATTATTTTTCATAGGTTATTTGACCATTTTTCGTTTAATATTTTAAGAATTGGACTTGGATATACATTTGTGTTCGTTGAAAGTTTTCTCACAACGCTCGATTCTGATTCGCGGTTGTCAATGATCTTTCAATAGTTTAATTTTCTATTGTGGTTCGTTTGTCAATACAATTAGATTTGTTTGCATATATCTTTTATTTAAGTTTTTGAATAAATTTTAACATTTTCTTTATATGATCCTTTTATGATCTCATCTCAAGTGACTATTATCCTATGTTATTGGTTTAAAAATATACTAGTTAAGCATTACTTTAGAAACTTCATTATAACTTTTGATATTTGTTTCTTTTATAAAACTAGCGGCCTAGTTAAGCATTACTTTAGAAACTTCATTATAACTTTTGATATTTGTTTCTTTTAATAAAACTAGGCACTATTTACATAAAAAATATCTTCCTTTAATTAAGAAGCCTAGACTTAAGAAGTTTTGTCCTTTGTAAGTCATGTTCTAAACCCCGTTTTGTTTTTAGGATAAATTATACGTTTAGTACTTAAAATATTAATTTTGGTCTATTTTAGTACTTAAACTTTTATTTCTTTTCAAAATCATACCTAACGTTTAGTTTTTATTTCATTTTAGTATCATGTTGTTAAAAACTTAACAAACAAGCTGATGAGGCATAGTTTCGGTGGACCAACAATCAATCCGAATGGTTAACCACGAGGGAATGATGAGTCGACCAACATAGTCTAGTTTCAGACCCATCAGGAGGTGAACCATAGAGAGAGTAGGATAAAGAAATCGAAGAGTTCATCGTCGATTTGAGGAGATTGAGATGTTTCCTAGTGAAACAGAGGCTAGAATCGCGTTCAGAAGGTCGAACATGTGTAAGTTGGAGAGTTTGGGCTTCATTGGTTGATAGATGCGACGGTTAACGACTGTAGGCGCGACAGTCAACGAGCCCGTCTATTAAGTTTTTAACGGAATGGTATTAAAATGAAATAAAAAATAAATGTTAGGTATAGTTTTGAAAAAAATAAAAGTTTAGGTACTAAAATAGACCAAATCTGATAGTTTAAGTACTAAATGTGAAATATTACCTTATAAAACTTATCCATATTAATAAAAAAAGTAATAAATGAGTAGTTTACCCTTTTTAATTCTCATATTATTTCATTTGTTTTTTATTTATTATTTTCTTTGATTAATATAAGCCACAAGGTAAACTGTTTTTGGTATTTTTATTTTCAAGTGATACACATAAATGATTTTACTATATATATATATATATATATATATATATATATATATATATTAATTTTTATAAAATTAATTTTAAGTCCCTAAAATTTATTCAAACCTTAAAATAAGTTTATAAAGTTCAAATTGTATCAAAAAAAATATTCAAACTCTTTAGATCATTTTTTAAAGTTAATTTTTTTTCTCAAAATATCAAAACTTACTATTTTTAATCAAGATTTGACTAACAGTTCCAAAACTTCTATATAAATTTCGAAACTTTCAAAAATAAAATGTTTAGAAGTTTATAAACTTTCACGTTTTGAATCTTTTATCAAAGTTTGAAACCTTTGTTCGAATGGTAAAAAGATTTATTATCACTTTCAAAGAGAGTCTTTAATACGAGAATTTAATATTTCAAACGGCTCCAAACTCCCTCCAACAACCTCAAATGACTAAAAATTAATTAGAGCATATAAAATGAGTCTTCAAACATTCAAGAAAAGGCAAGAAAACTATTTCAATAAGCAAAGAGCAAATACAAGCAAATTTGTATTCAATTCAATCTTTCTTTCATTGAACCCTAATGTATTTATTGTCATTCTTATTCTAGTGTTTTTTTTTGTATGTGTGTGAGAGCTTCAATTTGTAAAAAAAAAACTATCATTGTGTGGATATTCAATGTTTGTTTATTTGTAATTCCTTCTTAGGAAGGGTTGTGGACTTAAGAATTTAGGATATAAGTCTTAGTGTTTTGTAAGGTTACACCTTGTCTAGTGAATTGTTGAAATCCTTAGTGTGAAAACTACGATAATAGATGTCAACTTCATTGAGAAAATTGAACTACTCTAAATTCCTTGTGTTGATCTACTTATTTCTGGCAAAGTCTCCAACAATTTTTTATTTTATTTTTAATTCATCCTCTTCTTGGTCACTTTACTTGATCGATTTATTCAACCCTAAGTATTTTTAATGTTCATGTTTTTAAATTATTTTAATTTTCATGTAATTTTTAGGTTTTGAATTGAGTTAGAATTGAGTTTGCTATAAAATTGTAAGGTCAAATTTAAAACAAAAATTCAAGTAAGATTTCCGTTACTGGAGTCACGGGAGTTAACGGTCAAGGAATTAAATTGAAATGGACCGATAACTTTAGTGATTAAAATGTGTCATATTTGGTTTCAGATTAATGTGTCACATGTCAACTTGGGCTTTTCTGGGTTGCATCTCCGTTGTTTTCATGTGTAATTTGTATGTGGTGATGACATTATCGATCTGAAGTGTTTATTATAACTGTGAAAGAAGATAAACAGTGCCTGTCGAAACGATTTTTAAACGGTGGGGGCGAGATTTAAAAACCCGCGTCATTTTTAATTATTCTCTTAAGATTACAATTTTTATTAAAAACAATGTGATTTTAGAAAACATTTATTTCGAAAATTTGAGAATTCATTCACGATTAAAACTCAGGTTCGAAGAGTCGCCACCAATCTTTGATTAGGGTGTGATTGGGCACCCAAAAATGTTTTTTCATTTTAAATAAAAGTCAATTTTAATTAAAACGACAATTTAAAGTATGTGTTATCAAAAAATGAGTTCGGGAGCCTGTTACGCGTAGGGAAGGATTAACACCCTCACAGCGCCCTAAATCGGTACCTCGTCGATTAATTAATGTCTTTGCAATGAAATTTACAAATTAATGTTTGCAATGAATTTACAAATTCGAGTTTAATTTGGTTTGATCCCCGACAAAAACAACATATGAATTTTACATATTCAAAAGCACCGAATAGATTAAATTAAAATTACCAATCTTTAGAAAGATAAAGAATGTTCGTTATTTAAAAATATCGAGACCAGATCTTAAATAGTTATAACAACATTTTCTCGATAAATTTAAATAGCCGAACATTTCTTTTTCTTTCGTTCCCAAATTTTAGAGTGATGTATCATTTTTTAGGTGTCACTAACGGACTACACTTTTAATTTAAAATCGTTAGAAGCGGATATCTAATAAGTTAAGACAACCCACTTAAAATAATTTTAAATTAAAAGGGTATTACCCTTAATCCAATTATGAATAATGTTGAGGTGTGCAACATGCAAATCATACAAAAATGATGTCATGCAAAAATTAATTAAGCAAACATTATGATTGAAATTATTATGCAATGTGACATTTTAACACAAAAATTCCATTAATATATTTATAACTATAAATTATAAACTATACATTAATATGTACAATGTGACTTATACATACAAAATACATAACATCTCAAATTACAAATTTTAGAAATTAATCATGCTTATTTAAATAAGTACCAAATCATATTAAACCAAACTTCACTACTTTAAACATACAAAGTAATAACTGAAATGGACATGAACATTATACCATAATAAACATGAAACCGAAATAAAACAAACTACCCTAACGGATTAAAATTATAATAAACCCTAGACCTACACAAGACCAAACAAAAAAAAACTATGCTAATATGCAACATCACGAAAACTTGAAATAACATAATCCTAGTACTAAAAGGTAACACATGGAAATTGAGTTCTAATATCTAAACAACATAAACAAACAAATCATTATTTAGACTAAAATTGAATGCGCCTGAAATCAAGAGACAAAGTATCAACACGCAAATCTTCGATTAGAGACTAAAATGACTTGAGGAAAAACCACAGTCCCTAACCAGAATAAACTATGCGCAAAACATGAACCCTATATCCCTGAGACAACACCGTTCCATCACTAGGTAAGGCCCTAAACCAAACCAAGCTCCTCGGTTCTCCCTCTAGACCACCAACCTGAAGCTAAGGCTCACTAAATCGACCCCTAAACCATGAACGACCCTCGACCCCAACATGCATGGCCACAAGGGCCTCCGGTGAACCGATCTACACCTATGAAGGGACCAAACGCCAGGTAAAACTCTAGGCTCTTCTCTTTACTGTTTCTTATTGCTTTTAAACACTCTAAAAAAACACGTGCATACACACGAACAGAAATGAAAATAAAAGAAAGAAGAATCAGAATAGGAACGAAAATACCCTTGATGAATCTCTTTGATTGCTTCGGAATTTCGAATGATACTGCCTTTAGAACCCAAAAAAAATGAAGACAAAGTGTCTTGTATTGCTTCAAAATTGGGGAGGAACCCCTTACATTGATTGTTTCTGCTGAAAGAAAAATAGAGATAGGAAGACCCTTTACAAATCTCTCTAATTTACCTTTCTCTTGATGAATGCTCCCTTTCCCCTTTTTTTGGTCAATTTCCCCTTTTGCTCGTGAACCCCCCTTTTGCTCGTGAACCCCCCTGTCCTTTGTCACCATTCTCGCTTGATTTAAGTGGGAAATTAATTCCTCAAGACAAAGCTGGCGGGTATGGTCCAATTCCAGCCATGATTCTTTCCAACAAACTGTCCACGTTATCCCTTGAATTCGTGAGTGGTTCTTGTTTTTCCGCTGCCCAACGTGTCCTTATGCTCAAATAACTCTTCTCCTGTGTTTTGGTGAGCTGGAATGGTCTTGAAGGTTCTCCAACACGTTGCCCACTTGTGCTATATTTTAATTCCCTTGCTGCCATATTTTGTGAGTGGGATTTGTATGCTAGTACTCCACTAAACACTTCAGCATGGGGCACATTCTTGTGTTCCTATATGTGCAAAGAATAAACAAGTAATTCAATGATATTAAACCCTTATAATATGTTTACTTGCTGCGTGAATGTCCTTGTGCTTTGTGAACCATGATGCATGTTTATTAACATTAAACTACAATAACGACACGTGAAAGTGCTGGATGCAAAGTTGAATGCAAAGACTTACACAAATGATATGCTAATACGTGAAAAACATGACAAGTCTTTTTATTTTACATGAACAAACACGTATGCATGAATGCTAAGATGACAAACATTAATGAGCTAACAAATAATTATATATGAATGCAAATGAAGTACACGAATGCTATGTATATTGCCATGAATGTGAATGCACGTGAGTCAACAAAATAAATAATAACATGCTGTTATGATAAATGCTAATGCAAGTATATCTAGTTATAATAACAAGATGCACGTGCTAAACAAGATGTTGTTCCAACGTGTATTGTGAAAGTGAATGGAAAACAAAGATCTGTTGAAAATTCGTAAATCCCGTATTAATTTTCCAGCTTGCAAAGTTTTCATTTATCTGAGCATATCTCGAGCTACCGATATCGGATTGATACGGTTCAAAGTGTGATAGAAAGATAAGAGATAGAGGATTAAATGTTAAGAAGACTTCATCATCCAAATATGCTCGTAACATGTTCAAAATTGACGATCAACATGGATGACGTGCACTGTTTGTAATTTGAGGCCTGATTTGTGCTTGGTGTACCTTGGCCTGTAAAATGATAACATAAATAACGTTAACATTATTATTAATAATAAAATAATAATATAATAATAATAATAATATCCCAAACAAAACGGGTGTCTGCAGTGCCAATTCAGTAGTCAATATTTTTACGAATTAGCCCATATTGGCATAGATGATTAATTAGTTTCAGAAGTTGAAACATTTAGAAGCAGCAAAAGATTTGTTGCTTTTACATTTGTTGTTGTCTTTGAGGTGGACATGCGGAATGCAGTATGCATCAAGTTGCAGCTAGAAAGCTGGATATCTTGAAACTACAGAAATTTGCTTAATTTTTTTTTTGAAAGAGGGTACTTTGTATTAAGAAGGTAAACAAAGTACACCACTTCAAGGATCTCATTAAAAAACCTCTCTAATCCTAAATGAATGAAAAAGAGTGTACCTTGGAGTGGTAAAAAACAAAAACACATAACACTGTTACAACATTCATACCATACCTCCTCCCTACCACAAGCCTCAATCCTACATATAATAAGACCAACACACAAACCGACAAAGTGAAAAGAGAACACACTGAGAAATAATACACAACCAGCAAAGGCAATGGTATGAAACAAAGACACTACTAAATAACCTGTTCAAACCCCACTTTACTACACTATAGACAAACTATAAATAATAGAGATGCTTTGCAACAAGTGGGAGCACCACCCATGCCACCCACGCTAGCACTACTACCAATCAAACTCCACCCAAACTCCCAATTTCTCATCACGCCCTGGTCCATTAAAACGCCCATACCATGCTGACCCTAAACCAATAAAAAACCTTGAAGCTCGAAATAGATCTGACAGCCACCCGACAACCTCCTTAATTCCACCAAAATTACCATCATGCGGGAACCTCTAACGAAACACGATGATCCGCAAACAACACTCTTGCTGCCAACGTTCCACTAGCGAAAATTCCTCTGGAGCAATGCCTTGAATTGCACTTCCCCCAATCTACCTTTCTCGGGCCAAGTTTCTTCTGCACAAACCTCTAAGAAACCAGAAGTATCCGCCATGACATCGGCGACTGCGTGCCACGCTCCGCCATCGACCAAGGATCCATCCATGAAAGCACGAATCCTCACAACAATGCTGAACTTCCAAAGGAAACAGCTTGGCTTCTTTCCTAAAAACTTATATGGCAGGGTTTTGACTGGTTTGGATTCATTATATGCACAAGTGCAACTGCCGCAAAGGCCTTCAAATCTGTTCTTCAAGGCATTCTACTTTCTTCTGAATGGTATAATACTTAGATTTATATAAGTTCATTATTTTCAGAAGTCGGAGCATATAGTATTTGTTTTGCCTTGTATTTTCTGAGGATGGGAAGTTCCTGTGTAGGCGGTACGAGGGGAAAGACTCACTTCAGTTTGCACCAAAGTTAACTTGCCTACAGTTCCTGTTGTAACCAAATGCTTCTGATAAGTTTATTTTTCAGTATCATTTAAAGAGAATGAAATATAATGTTTGTGTCTTTGTTGAAATATACCTCCTGCCAGGTATGACAACCAGAAGAAACTTTGCATTTGACATACCTTTCACCTCCAAGTTCCGGCTTAAACAATTAGAGCAAAAGTTTAGACCTTGATTATTTCTTGTTATTTCAATTTCTATTTGTCATGATTTATAATAATGTTGTTTTAATTCCCTTTATTCTGATGTGAAAAAAGCTCCTTTCCAAACTAAGTGTTCATACATAAGTTTCAAAGGCTTTTTACTTTGATTTCAAAGTGAGTCAAAGATGCCTAATGTTTCTGCTTCTTCCTCTCCTCACGAAAACATCATATCTTTTTTTCTTTTATCCTACAATCATTTCTATTTGGCTTTCCCTCTTAACAAACCTGCTTTGGTTGTTGTTTCATTGTTACAGAGAAGAGTTGAACTCGATGAATTTGCTTACTCTACATGTCCCCAATTCAAGTTCTAGTTTTAGTGCATGCAGTACTTTTGCTTTACTAGAAGTCACCTTATCACTTGGAAGACAACATAGATACATGTGGTTGCTTGTTTTCATTAATTCGACAATGGCTTATGCAGCTAACTTGGCAAACTTCTTGGTGACTAAACATACAAGTTCTTTAACGCTACAGATTCGATATCTTCTGTCTTCCTCTAGTTTAATCTTTTGTAATGTCTATTCATTCTATGGATCATAGAAGTACATATTGACCTTCAGCACTCAAGAATGTCCCAAGCCAATATATCAGTATCAAAACAATTTTTCTAGATACCCCAAATCAAAAAGGCCAATATATCAGTGTCAACAATTTTTCTAGATTTCCAAAGGTTTTTCCAGCAGTACTAAATTAGCCCAAAATTGAACATCGAGATAAGCAAGGGGCCGGGTTGTGGGGTGTGTGTGTTAGGGGGGGGGGGGGTCGAAGTATATCTAAAAGAAAATACGTAAATGTTTATGGTCCCCAACCAAGAAATCAAAATGTGTGAAGAGATCATAACCATCATGGTGCTTTGGCTTAACAAGTGCGCTTTCAACAGGGATGCACTTGAGAATCGCACCAACAATCAAACTAACTGACCCAATTAAGATGCAAAGTAACCATAGTTGCCAGCTCAGAGGCACAGTGCTGGCATATATTCCCAGGTACTCAATAATCACCACTTGGAATGCTACGGTTGCAAACATCACACCTATGAATATCCAGCTGCTAAACATGCCCCGGAATATATTCATTTTCTCTATGTCACTGCTATTAATTTCATTAAACACCTGAAAGAAAAAACAAAGAAAACAACTATCATATATGTTTCCTCGTCAAAAGATAAAGAGCTATCAGGTTGTGTTGTAGGTAAAGCTGTTTTTGTAATTGAAGAACAAATTACAAATTTTCTTGGGGACCAAAATAAGTTTTCATCATTTTCTGAGCAAACTAGTTGTTAAGAACCTAGGAGTTCAAAGAAGCCAAAGAGGGGACTGAAGCTCCTACTTGACCACCTCGGATATACCTGACCTTAACTAACCAGGTGTGTGTAAATTCTAACTACCAGTTCCACATGACATTTTGTTATTGACCTAAAGATTTGTAGGAGCTAAGAACTGAAAAATGAACATGCTTCGAAATAGGGATTGTCATAACAATTTTTTTAAAACAATTAAGTTTAAAAAATAATTATGACTTTATTTTGAAAATTAGCGATTTTGAATTAATTTGAATTAAATTAAATAGGAGTCGCCATCGACCTTTGGATTAGGTAGCTCGAATACCTAAAAATATATTTTTAAAACAATTTTAAAAAAAAATATTTTTAAGACAAAAATTGATATGCGTTTACCAAAAAAATAATTTAACGGGTCCGGGAGTCGATTACGCGTGGAGAAGGATAATCACCCCCACAGCGCCTAAAATTAGTACTTAATCGCTTACATGTTGTCGTAATGGTGGAAAATAAAATTCAAATATAAAGTTAGAAAATGATCCATTTATTAAAGTTTAATTAAGTTGCTTCGAATTATTTATTAGGAAAAATCCTTTAATTCGAAAAGAAATATCGAGATTTGCTCATCCTCCAACGGGAAGGCTATCTCTTCTATTTCTTTCCTAAAAAGAATATTCACTCCTTGATTTAAAAAACACAAATCGAATATAAATTAAACATTGACATTTGCATAAAAAATAAATTGCTATTTAGGGAAGCATACATTGCATAATTCGAATTAGAAATAAAAATGAATTAATTAGTAAAATAAAATTGATTTATTTCAAGTTCACATTTCGTTCGAACGTCGTATCGGATCGTACTACTTCGACCAAGCAAAGTTTTCCACGCCCGTTCTACAAATTGGTGTTCTTGAAATTATTCGAATAATATTAATAGATAAAGAAATACGAAGGAAACGAACACGATTTGAAACATATATAATACGATATCTACAATAAATAGGGCTAATAATATTTATTTAATATAATACATATAATACATAATATGCAAAATATGTATGTACATAAAGGACCAAAATAAAAACAATAAAACATTACATATCAAAATACAAACAATAAAATAAGCATATATGTTGATTTAAAGGACCAAAATGGTACCAACAGAAACTTGAAGGACCTAACAACAATTATGAACAAACCAGAGCCACAATTGAACATTTGAAACAAATATAGGTACCAAAACCGAAAATAACCTATAAATAATGTTAAGGACTAAAATGAACTCAACCAAAAACATAAAAGGGCAAATAATAATTAAACATAAATGCAACAATAGGCTGAGCGATGACTGAAATGAAACATTTACAAATATCGCGACCAAAGTCAAATATTAACAGAATAACATAACATATAAGGAAATGACTTAAACACATATATTGAAATATAAGTGCACGAAACAAAATAATGTAAACTTCATTCAATGGCCCAAATGGTGAGATTACAAAGCACATGAACCAAACCCACCATTTTCCCCTAAACTTATGAAAACACGGGGAGGGGTGAAACTACGTCGTTTCACTTGTGTATATAAGCCTGATTTTAGGGCTTGTCCCTCATCCTTTCTTCATTTTCGTTTGGTTTCAGCATAAGGAAGAGAGATAATTCCCAAATTATCTTAACTCCCTCATTGGGAGAGGGAGGACCGCCGCTCACCGGCGGCATTTCATAGCCTCTCACGACGGCCAGAGGGAATGAAAACCTCCCCAAAAACTCATCTCAACCTCCTCAACCTGAACCTTAACCCCTTTTAGTCTAAAACCGACCCTAGAAATCAAGATCTATGCTTTACCTTTAAAAACAAAGTTCTGGTGACCTTTGGACTTTCGGTGGATGACATTGTTCCTACGTGATTAGGACATCTAGCCATCTTTAGGGATAATTTGGGAGACAACACGGTTCCTACGTGATGAAGAAGTATGGTTATCTGAAAATGACGTTGCTCTTACGTGATGAGGAGATCTGGTCGATGGACGACATTATTCCTCGTGATGAGGAAGTCTAACCATATTTAAGGATAATTTGGGAGACAACACGGGTCCTACGTGATGAGAAAGTCTGGTTATCTGAGAATGATGCTTCTCCTATGTGATGAGGAGATCTCGTCTGTGGACGATATTGTTCCTATGTGATGAGGACGTCTGGCCATCTGTAGGGATAATTTCGGAGACAACATGGTTCCTACGTGATAAGGAAGTCTGGTTATTAAAGGATGACACTGCTCTTACACGTTGAGGAGATCTGGTCGGTGGATGACATTGTTCCTACGTGATGAGGATGTCTAGCCGTCTTTAGGGATAATTTAGAGACAACATGGTTCCTATGTGATGAGGAAGTCTGGTTATCTGAGGATGAAGTTGCTCCTACGCGTTAAGGAGATATGGTCGGTTGATGATGATTGACTTGAAATGAAATCTTCTTTTCCAACATGGAATTGTGGAATGAAGCCTTTGCTACGATGAATTCATGTCAAATAAATGAGTGGAAAGAAATTTGTTTCAAGAGAAGCTATCTCAGGTAAGATAAAAATTTGCTTCGAGTGAAACAATTTAGAATTTACATTTCAAGGGAAAACTAAGTCAAGGGAGACGAAACTTTGTTTCTAGAGAAACAATCTCAAAGGTTTATGTTTCAAGAGAAACTATCTCAAGCGACACAAAACTTTGTTTCAAGAGAAACAATCTCAGAGGTTCATGTTTCAAGAGAAACTGTCTCAAGCAAGACAAAACTTTGTTTCAAGAAAAACTGTCTCAAGCAAGACAAAACTTTGTTTCGAGAGAAACAATCTCAAAGGTTTATGTTTCAAGAGAAATTGTCTCAAGGGAGACAAAATTTGTTTCAAGAGAAACTGTTTTAAGTGAAACAAAATTTGTTTCAAGAGAAACTGTTTCAAGTGAAACAAAACTTTGTTTCGAGATAAACAATCTCAAAGGTTTATCAATTTTGTTTCAAGTGAAACAATTTCAAAATATTGTGTTTTGAGGGAAAACTGTCTCAAGTGAGACGAAGTTTTTTTTTAAGAAAAACAATCTAAAATGTTCGTGTCTTAAGGAAGACTGTCTCAAGTGAGACGAATTTTTTTAGAAAATTTGTTTCAAGCGAGACACAATTTGTTTTTAAGAAATCAATATCAAGTGAGATCAATTTGTTTTCAAGAAAAATTTTCTCAAATGAGATGAAACTTTGTTTAGAGAAAAAAACTCCAAGGTGACAGACAGTCTTCTCCTGTATGTTGAGGAGATCTAGCTGCCTTTAGAAGATATTATCGTTCACTTCAGGATGTCAAATCTGTGGATGAAATTGTTCCTTCATGTTGAGGACATCTGATCATCACCAAAATTTTATTTTCTGAAAGATCATTAAAAATAATGCATTTATAAATGATTATCTTGAATGTTTCATGGGTATCATGATGAAGTTTATTTTATGTATTTGATTTGATGACTTTGTCCTTGTGAGAGGAGAAAATGATCTTGAGAAAAGAAATTAGAAGATGTTCTCAGGAGATGAGAAAAAATGGCCTTTGGGAGAAGATGAGATGAGGATTTTAGGAAGAATAGTCTTAAGAAAGAATAGATTGATGTTTTTAGACAAACAATCTTGAAAAAGATAAAATTAGTTTCTCAAAATCAATTATAAAAGTAATTTTATGAGAAGGGAAAAACTTTTTTATTTCAATGTGATGATGAATGTATGATGCAATGATGGAAATTTCATGTAACATGTATGTATATGTTGATGTATGTTTTCTCGATTTGTGATGGGAATGGTTGTATGAGCAGTCTTCATTCTATCCCTGATTCGATTATTTTCATTTGTTTGCACCAGCGTGCATCCTGTCAATTCTTTACTCGTGTCAATTTCTTCTTACCCCAGCAAATTTTATCCCTGATAAAAATTGGTTTTCTCTGCCTGAACTTGTGTAGAAATCCAACATAGTTTCCCTCATGATGCCATTATCATCCTCGCCAGATGGTTTGAAAGGAGAATATATCATTTCAAGCTTTGGAGATCGTGTATGCACAACTACCTTGTAACGGGAAATCAAAGACCACTACCTGAAGATGGTTACCGCAATAATTGATGAGATATAAGAATGTCCCGAAGAACCATGAGACACATCTATGCCAAGGATGATAGTTGAAACCTTAGAAGCAACTAGAATTGAAGGTGTTTGCTCAATTGCTAACATCAAATTCGATCCTCCAAGCTTTGTATTGATATTTAGAAGCAAATTTGTAAGGTGCTAATCATTGATACTAGTTGGAGCCATATACTTTTGTGAAAATTCCAAACTCATAGGATAATAGAGTTTGCTCTGATTGGGCTCTTGACTCCTCTGAGTAAAGGATCTATTTGAATTGAATGTCGAATGAGACTATTTGTATCATATCATATTGAGAAGTTAACAACAATCCATCGTTCAATCTTAGTTGGCTCCAATAGTTTGTTGGTGTTAAAATTTCAATGCCCATTCTATGGTAAGAAAACTTCACCGTTCCTCACTTTTGAACTCAGGGGTTGTAGAAGACAACCTTCATCTTGGGTGAAATTAGAATTTATGGAAACACCACAAGATCATAACATTGGTTCAACTCCATAGTTACTGGTTCGTACAACATTCAACAACTTACTCATCATTTTCTGTGACTTCTGTTTAGATTTTTCAACCAGGGAAACTCTTTGCATGGTGTTCAGGGATTTTATTTAGTGCTGCAAGGACACCAAAGAACAAAGCCCAATGGGAATATAAATGGGACGCTTTGGCTTGCCAACATTAGTGCATTAGAAATCACCAGAATAATGCAACTGTATGTTGTGACAATGAACAAAACAATCATATAGTAAACTCCACTGTCTCTGCTTCACCATTTTTATTCTTCTCACATTTTCTCTGACTCATTGATGTCTGCTCAATTCAATGATGTTGTACTCTTGGATGATACATGCCTCCAAAAATGCCCTAGACTCATCATTTATTGCTTTAGCACTGATTATAAGCATGAGCTTTGTATCAGAGAGCCATATGTCAACTACCAAGATCTACTCCGGAGAGATTCTCTTGTTTGAAAATGTTTTCCTTCTTCTTTTATTTTCAAAAATTTGAAAAAAATCAATTAAAAGAATTTTTGAAAAATGTTTAATAAAAAATTTTGAAAACAATATTGCTCCTTTCTAGGTTTCAATTTTGAGACAAATCATAAAACGATAGTTCATTGGATATCAAAGAATTGATTTCTCTCTTAATCCTTCAACATTATAGCTCATTGACAAGTGTCAAGATTAGGGATTGCTTTCAGGCAGGCTTCTTATTTTCTAAGGTTTTAGTCATCAAGTTTTTCTTCTTGTCTATGCTCTTTGGAACGTTATACATGCCTCTCATTTATGCCTTGGAATTTAATTGGGTGCAAACAAAATGCCGCAACTAGCATAATCAATTGCTACACCTTTTAGAACACTTCTATTTTAGTTCTCTGAAATCTTCCATTTGTTCAAGCTTCGTAGAGTCCTCTAGAAAAGGCAGTGTAGAAATATTGGTCTAAAAATGAAATTCCTGAGTGCTCGTGTGAAATTGACTATAACATGTGTTCCTCGACTCACTTAGTCCATCTTCACCGAAACTCCTTATTTAGTAAATTTGATTTAATTTACCATGGGTTGGCTAGTTGAATTCATCTTTTTTGTACATATATATATTATAATTGCCTTTATCTGGCTAGCTGAAGGATTCATGTCGTCACAATGTCTTTGACTGAGAATCACAGTGGAGAAAACACCGAATTTCCAAATACCGATCAATGTCACGGTTTGAATGTAATCTATTAATAAAGCCAGGGCTTTTGTAACCCCCTAGACCCGGCCTATGCGTTTCGACTAAGTCTAGTGGACCACAAAGACATTTTCCAAAACCGTTATCCAATCAATGTAAACCACATTATTCATGACATGAAATTATAATAAATTATACTATTAAAACTCAAACTCTTAAATATAAAACCAATAAGTAATAAATTAATTTAAAACATATCTTAAAAATCAAAACCACGATAAACTGAATAGTAATAGCAAAAGTATCATCATTATAAAATCCAATACTTTAAAATAGGTCAATGTCACCAGAATAAAGTCAACTTGCAAGTTTAAAATATTACAATCAGATATACTTCAAGAGATATGTTGATCCTCCAAGTGCTCGAACCGAGGTATCTAACCAACAGTATCTGAAAGGGGAAACATTTTCGAAAGGTGAGCTAGGCTCAGTGTGTCCCAACATTACCATAAAATCACAATAGGTACATTAAACAAATCATAGTTCAGTAAATCTCACAAATTCGTAAAAGAGTTTAACTTTTGAAAATCATAGTTTAAACCCTTTTCTGGTACACCATC
The DNA here is from genome assembly GCF_006381635.1 of Hibiscus syriacus. Taxonomy (NCBI): domain Eukaryota; kingdom Viridiplantae; phylum Streptophyta; class Magnoliopsida; order Malvales; family Malvaceae; genus Hibiscus; species Hibiscus syriacus. The sequence continues at coordinate 3,834,168 of NW_024062770.1, forward strand.
AGTAGTTCCCAAAATTATTTTCCATATATAGCTTACTTTATGCACATAGCAAAAAGAAAGCTGACTTAAGGATAGGCTATGAAACTTGTATCCTTAAGCCCAAGTCAATAAGTCCATATAGCTTACCCTAAGCACACAGCAAAGGAAAGCCGACCTAATGAAACATCTTGGGGCCCTCAAGAGTCACATTAGGCCCGTTTATTAGCTTGATCAAAGCTATACAATTGTAGTTCAATCCATCCAAAAATCAATATCCATAAACCAGTCATCAAAGTCCATAAATCATCAGCAATAAATCGGTGTACCAACAATAATAATCCATAGATTTCAATGTACCATATTTCAAAACATATAAAACCATTATGTAGTAAACATGAACATACCTCGATAATGGGTTCAGATAGTAGATCTACTGATTCCTGGTTTCACCACGCTCTGCTATAGTTTTTGAACGGGTGAATACTGGTATACGTGGTTTAACTGATCTAGAAGAGCTGGGTCGATCTGTCGAACGATCCGGAGAGTCTCTTGTACCTTCAAACAATAATAATTAATCAGCCCCAAATCTTACTTAATTGTTCAAAGCTAAAATTCTTAAGTATATAAGCATTTTTTGGGTTTGATTATCATTTTGGGATATTTCGAGTCTGAATTTGGCAAAACGGATTGCGGAATCGGAATCAGGATGTCGAAAAACATAAAGTATGAATTTTTTAAAATTTAGATTCTTGGTCAAAGTCAAAGTCAACCACTTTGACCGTCAATTTGGAGGCCTTCGGGTTCGAATTTGATGAAACGGACTTTGGAAATGGATTTGGAACGTCGAAAACTATCAGAATAGGTATACTCGGAAAAGATTTACGGTCGTTTAAGGGTCGGTCAAAGCCATTTTAAGTTTTGGTCAAAGGTAGTCAACGGTCAACGGTCAACGATCGGGTCGGGTCAGACTGGTCAAACCGGTTCATACCGGTCAAACCAGTTCGAACCGGTCAAAACTGTTTGAAAATCGGTCAAACCAGTTTCCAGCCCTCCACTCTCCCTGCGGCGGCGCGTGTGGTGCGTGAGGCCTCCTCCGGGGGTCTAAAAATTCTGGAAAAATTTCTAAAAATTATTTTAAGCGATTTCGAGATACTTACAAAGATCGATTCAAATTTTTGAACGGCGGAGAGCTCAATTTCAACTCGGCCGAATCTTTGACTGCTCCACCTCCTCACGCGCCGCCGTCGACAGCGAATAAGGTTGACACTGGCGGACTCGAAACGACACAAGGAACACGATGGTGCAGGAGGTGTCGTAAATGGATCAACGATCGGGGGTGAATTTAAGATTTTCCCGGCGATAGAGCTAACAAAAATGTCGAGACTTTGACTGTAAATTCCCGACGTTTGGCAGCGTTTCGCTTCAATTAAATTGAAGGATTTGTTCCACGCTCGATGATGAACACAACGGTGGTTTTAAAATGACGATCGGAATTTGGACGGCGTCGAAATCGGAGTTGGAAACAGCGTATGGGAAAGGAAAATTGGGAGCATTTTGGTTCTGAAAATCAGAACCAAATGCACGCTTATAATCACCCAAAGCTGCCGACAGTTTTAGGGTAAATTCAAGGCTTGGTCCCTGGATTTCCTTTACTTCTAAAATGGCCTATAAACTCTCATAAATTTTAATTTAGTCACCAATAATTTACCAATTTTCACAATTAACCTCCAATTTCAATTAAATATTATTTTGTAAATATTCGGGTTGTTACAATTCTCCCCCTCTACAAGAAATTTCGTCCTCGAAATTTACCTTATGAGAACAGTTGAGGAAACTGAGCCTCCATTGACTCCAATGTCTCCCAAGTAGCTTCTGAGAGGCCTCGATTGCTCCATTGAACTTTGACCATTGAAATACGCCTATTCCGAAGAACTCGCTCATCTCTTTCTAAGATTTGAATGGGCTCCTCCTCATATGATAAATCAGGTCTCAGCTCTACTTCCTCAACCTGAATGATGTGACTTGGATCTGGACGGTATCGCCTTAACATAGACACATGAAAAACATCATGAATACGACTAAAATGGGAAGGCAACTCGAGCTGATAAGCAACAGGTCCAACTTTCTTCAGAATACGATACGACCCAATAAATCGCGAACTCAGTTTACCCTTACGTCCAAATCTCAATACTTTCTTCCAGGGTGAAACTTTTAAAAAGACCTGATCTCCAACCTCAAACTGTATATCTTTCATTCTCTGATCTGCAAAAGATTTCTGCCTATCAAATGCCTCTTTCAGACGGTCACGGATCAATATGACTGTGTCCTCTGTCTCCCGCACTAACTCAGGTCCCAGAGTCTTTCTATCACGCAACTCAGTCCAACAAATCGGGGTGCGACACCTATGCCCATAGAGTGCTTCATAGGGTGCCATACGAATGCTGGTCTGGTAACTGTTATTATAAGCGAATTCAGCCAAAGGCAAAAATTTCTCCCAGCTACCATGAAAATCAATTACACAACCCCGTAACATATCCTCCAGAATCTGAATTACTCTCTCAGATTGACCATCAGTTTGTGGGTGGAAGGAGGTACTATAATCCAATCTCGTACCCAAATCCGTATGTAGCGCCTTCCAAAATCTCGAAGTAAATCTCGGATCTCGATCTAAAATGATAGATAACGGAACACCATGCAATCTAACAATCTCTGAAATATACAACCTCTCCAACTTGTCCAACGTATAATTTACCCGTACAGGAATGAAGTGAGCTGACTTTATAAGTCTATCAACAATCACCCAAATTGAGTCCTTTTTCGAAGGAGTCATAGGTAAACCAGTAACAAAATCCATAGTAATACGCTCTCATTTCCATTCAGGAATCTTGATAGGTTGTAACAAACCTGATGGATGTTGATGTTCCGTCTTAACTTGCTGACAAGTCAGACACCTCGCCACGAAATTCGAGATGTCCTTCTTCATGCCGACCCAATGATACCTCTCTCTCAAATTCCGATACATCTTATCTCCACCGGGGTGCATAGCATATGGACTACTATGAGCCTCCGTAAGGATAGTCTGCCTCAACTCAGCATCATCCGGCACACAATACCGACCTTTGAAGCATAAAACTTCATCCTGATCAAGGGCGTAATCTGAGCTTGTCCCTTGCTCTACTTGCTCAAAGATGGAAAGCAATGAGCTATCAAGGGGCTGCTTAGCTTTGATCTCATCAACCAAAGTCGGCTTAACTTGTAATTCTACTAACAGAGTGCCATCGTCATATAAATTCATCCTGGCCATTAAAGATCTCAACTCTGTTACCGTCTTTCAACTCAAAGCATCCGCTACAATATTAGCTTTACCATGGTGATAATCAATCACGCAATCATAATCCTTTAGAAGCTCTAGCCAGCGTCGCTGTCTCAAATTAAGCTCTTTCTGGGTCAGAAGATACTTTAAACTCTTATGATCCGTGAAAATGTAACACTTCTCTCCATAAAGATAGTGTCTCCAAATCTTCAAGGCAAAAATCACTGCTGCTAACTCCAAATCATGAGTAGGATAATTACACTCATGCAGTCGCAGCTGGCGGGATGGATAAGCCACTACCTTACCTTCCTGCATTAGAACACAGCTGAGTCCTGAGTGTGACGTATCATTATACACTGTAAAATCCTTCCCGGACTCTGGTTGAATCAACACTGGTGCTTGAGTCAATACTGCCTTTAATTTCTCAAAGTTCTCCTATTGTGCCTCACCCCAGTCAAACGACACATTCTTCCTTAACAACTTTGTCAAAGGAGAAGCAATGATCGAGAAGCCCTCAACAAAACGTCGATAATAACCAGCCAAGCCCAAGAAACTACGGATTTCAGAGATATTCTTGGGTCGTTTCCAATTCACAATAGCCTCGATCTTGCTTGGATCGACCTGAATACCTCGTGCAGAAATAATATGCCCCAGAAACGACACTTCTTGAAGCCAAAATTCACACTTGCTTAGTTTGGCATATAGACGATGCTCTCTCAAAGTCCGCAGAACGATTTTTAAATGCTCGTCATGCTCTGCCTCAGTACGAGAATAGATCAGAATATCATCAATAAAGACCACCACAAATTGATCCAAATATGGTCGGAACACCCGATTCATAAAATCCATGAAAGCTGCAGGAGCATTCATCAAACCAAAAGGCATCACTAAGAATTCATAATGACCATATCTAGTGCGAATGGCCGTCTTTGCAACATCAGATCCTTTAACTTTCAATTGATAATAACCCGAACGAAGATCAATCTTAGAGAATACAATAGCTCCTCGCAACTGATCAAATAAGTCATCAATCTTAGGTAGTGGAAATTTATTCTTGACCATCATCTGATTCAACTTCCGATAGTCAATACATAATCTTAGCGACCCATCCTTCTTTTTCACGAACAGAACTGGAGCTCCCCATGGTGAAGTACTATGCCGAATAAATCCTCGATCGAATAATTCTTGCAATTGGACCTTCAAATCCTTAAGTTATTTTGGAGCCATGCGATAAGGTGCCATAGAAATAGGTGCAGATCCCGGATAAGTCTCTATCTCGAACTCTACCTCTCTATCAGGAGGTAAACTAGGCAACTCCTTTGGAAAGACATGAGGAAACTCGCTAACTATACGGATCTCTTCGATCGTGGACAATGAACCTTTAGTGTTCAAAATACAATCAATAAAAGTCTCATACCCCTTCTGGATCATACGATCAATTTCCATCGCTGAAACTATATTGGAGAGATAGCCACGCCGTTCACCAATTAACACAACAGTCCGACCATCTGAAGTCTTTAGCGTATCCCGCTTGTATTCGTAATCCAGATTTACCTTGTGTTTATTCAACCAATATATCCCAAGAATTAAATCGAACTCCTCTAAAGGAAGTTCCATAAGATCAGCGAGAAAAATTTCTCCCTGAACCTCGAGAGGACAACGCCAAAATACTTTATTCACTAATACCGCTTGTCCTATTGGACTCGTAACTGTAACAGTATTTTCAGTGTTCTCGATCGGAATCTGAAGGTTTCGAGATACCGAGCTCGATACATAGGAGTGAGTGGAGCCATTGTCTAGTAATGCAAAGTATGGGATAGAATAAATAGTAAATGTACCTGCAATAACCTCAGGCTCATCTCTATCATCCCGACGTCTAGTGGCATAAACCAAAGCTGGTTGTCTAACCTCAGAAACTGTTGGCCCTCTATTTTGCTGAGGTTGGGCTCTACTGTTAGTCCTGGATACTGAACCACGAGCCTTTACTTGGCTACGATCTCTAATTGGAGTCTGTACTGTAGTCTGAGAACGCACAGGAGTCTGAGTAGCGGTCTGCTCAAACGAAGCTAGCTGAGGACAATCCCTCCGAAAATGACCAGTAGATCCACACTGATAGCAAAGACCCATCTTCTTACGACACTCTCCTGTGTATTGTTTACCACAAAACTCACAGAGGAACCCATGATAATACGACGAGGAACCACCTCGACTGCCAATTAACGGTAAGGATGCTGCAGGCCTGAAACGTGTATTGCTTCTCTGAGGAACTGAAGTACGAGTCCTTTTCCCGGACTGTGCTGATGACTCCATCGGGCCTGAAAATTTCTTAGATCGTTCATGTTCAACACGCTCTCTACCAGAAGCTAAAACCTCCACCTCTTCATTATCTTTGGCTCTGCCCACCAGCACATCAAATATCTCATCCTGATGGGTTACAACTTGCCTACGCAGCTCGTATATGAGTCCAAGGGCAAATTTACGACATCCATCTCTCTCAGTAGGTACCATACTGAATTCATACTTCAGCAACTTCAAGAACTCGATCTCATACTCAGAAATAGTCATGTCTTCCTGAACCAGGTCTTGAAACTGCTGACGTCTCTGAGCTAAGTAGCGCTCTCCCAGAAAACGACTCCGAAAGCGATCCTTAAAGAAATCCAGGTCAAATGATCGGTAGGAACACTACTGGTCACTGACTCCCACCAAGTGTAGGCATTGCCATCTAACATCGCCACAGCACCCTGATATCTCTTAGTTGAGTCTAAACCCAACTGATCCATGCATCTCTCTGTATCCTGGAGCCAATCCTCAACTTCAGTAGGAGCTCCACCAATCTGTCCCCCAAAAGTTCTAACTCCATTGGCAATCAAAGTCTGCGAAATATGAACCTCTGATACAAAACCAGTAGCTCTGATTGCTCCCTGTATCAACTGCAGAAATTGTCTACCAAAATTCTCATCCAAAGCAACTCCGGTAGACTCTGACTCAATATTGGTCGCTCCTATGATCAGTGTAGTCATACCAATACCAGCGGCATGAGGCAGATTCGTTGGGGTCATAGGAGCAGGATCACCTATCGGAGGTGGGGGATCTACCCGTATCTCATCAATCAGATCTGTAAATCTAGCCACTCGACCTCGTCCACGGCTAGTTCGATGACTACGTCTAGCACTCATTTTGATGGATCTAAGGTTTACTATAGAAGATAAAACTTAGGGTTATATAAGCACTTGGAGTCTCGAACACAATTTAAAAATCTTAATAATTTTTGTGACATGGCCTTTGTAACTTGTTTTGTAAAATATTTCAAAACCGTATTTTCAATATAGACTCATACACGGTCCGAGGGTTAAAAACCAAAGGCTCTGATACCAATAAATGTAACCCCTAGACCCGGCCTATGCATTTCGACTAAGTCTAGCGGATCACAAAGACATTTTCCAAAACCGTTATCCAATCAATATAAAACCACATTATTCATGACATGAAATTATAATAAATTATACTATTAAAACTCAACTCTTAAATATAAAACCAATCAGTAATAAATTAATTTAAAACATATCTTAAAAATCAAAACCACGATAAACTGAATAGTAATAGCAAAAGTATCATCATTATAAAATCCAATACTTTAAAATAGGTCAATGTCACCAGAATAAAGTCAACTTGCAAGTTTAAAATATTACAATCAGATATACTTCAAGAGATATGTTGATCCTCCAAGTGCTCGAACCGAGGTATCTAACCAACAATATCTGAAAGGGGAAAACATTTTCGAAAGGTGAGCTAGGCTCAGTGTGTCCCAACATTACCATAAAATCACAATAGGTACATTAAACAAATCATAGTTCAGTAAATCTCACAAATTCGTAAAAGAGTTTAACTTTTAAAAATCATAGTTTAAACCCTTTTCTGGTACCCCATCAGTAGTTCCCAAAATTATTTTCCATATAGCTTACTTTATGCACATAGCAAAAAGAAAGCCGACTTAAGGATAGGCTATGAAGCTTGTATCCTTAAGCCCAAGTCAATAAGTCCATATAGCTTACCCTAAGCACACAGTAAAGGAAAGCTAACCTAATGAAACATCTTGGGGCCCTCAAGAGTCACATTAGGCCCGTTTATTAGCTTGATCAGAGCTATACAATTGTAGTTCAATCCATCAAAAAATCAATATCCATATACCAGTCATCAAAGTCCATAAATCATCAATAATAAATCAGTGTACCAACAATAATAATCCATAGATTTCAATGTACCATATTTCAAAACATATAAAACCATTATGTAGTAAACAGGAACACACCTGGATAATGGGTTCAGATAGTAGATCTACTCATTGCTGGTTTCACCACGCTTTGCTACAGTTTTTGAACGGGTGAATACTGGTATACGTGGTTTAACTGATCTAGAAAAGCTGGGTCGATCTTTCGAACGATCCGGAGAGTCTCTTGTACTTTCATACAATAATAATTAATCAGCCCCAAATCATACTTAATTGTTCAAAGCTAAAATTCTTAAGTATATAAGCATTTTTTGGGTTTGACTATCATTTTGGGGTATTTCGAGTCTGAATTTGGCCAAACGGATTGCGGAATCAAAATCAGGACGTCGAAAAACATAAAGTATGAATTTTTGAAAATTCAGATTCTTGGTCAAAGTCAAAGTTAACCACTTTGACCATCAATTTGGAGGCTTTCGGGTTCAAATTTGACAAAACGGACTTCTGAAACGGATTCGGGACGTCGAAAACTATCAGAATATGTATACTCGGAAAAGATTTATGGTCGTTTAAGGGTCGGTCAAATCCATTTTAAGTTTTGGTCAAAGGAAGTCAACGGTCAATGGTCAACAGTCAACGGTCGGGTCGGGTCAGTCGGGTCGGGTCAGTCGGGTCCGGTCAGACCGGTCAAACTGGTTCGAACCGGTCAAAACCAGTCAAACCGGTTAAAAAACCGGTCAAACCGGTTTCCAGCCCTCCACTCTCCCTGCGGCGGCGCGTGAGGCCTCCTCCGGGGGTCTAAAAATTTCTAAAAATTATTTTAAGCGATTTCGAGATACTTACAAAGATCGGTTCAAATTTTTAAACGGCGGAGAGCTCGATTTCAACTCGGCCGAATCTTTGACTGCTCCACCTCCTCACGCGCCGCCGTTGACAGCGAACAAGGTTAACACCGGCGGACTCGAAACGACACAAGGAACACGATGGTGTAGGAGGTGTCGTAAACGGATCAACGATCGACGGTGAATTTAAGATTTTCCCGGCGATAGAGCTAACAAAAACGTCGAGACTTTGACTGTAAATTCCTGACGTTTGGCAGCGTTTCGCTTCAATTAAATTGAAGGATTTGTTCCACGCTCGATGATGAACACAACGGTAGTTTTAAAATGACGATCAGAATTTGGACGGCGTCGGAATCAGAGTTGGAAACGGCGTATGGAAAGGAAAATTGGGAGCATTTTGGTTCTAAAAATCAGAACCAAATGAATGCTTATAATCACCCAAAGCTGCCAACAGTTTTAGGGTAAATTCAAGGCTTGGTCCCTAGATTTCCTTTACTTCTAAAATGGCCTATAAACTCTCATAAATTTTAATTTAGTCACCAACAATTGACCAATTTTCACAATTAACCTCCAATTTCAATTAAATATTATTTTGTAAATATTCGGGTTGTTACAGCTTTTGAGTTTCCTTTATAACCAATTGCTTTAGCGGAATATCTCAGCTTTATTGTATACATATATAATTATATTCTGGGTATGTGGATTCAATTTCTTAGGTTTGTCAAGAAGAATCTATTATAGTCTAGTGTTTATTGAAGGTTAGAAAATCTCATCGTTAGAGTTCAATTCCCAAGCAACTGACCTAAACTAGATTCACCTACTCGACCATTACATCTGTGAAGAAGATGATCATCACTAAATGTCATCAAAAGAAGTAGAAACGAATTAGATTTGCAATCTCATGTGTAAGATGCCCTGTTTTGTTTACATCCTTTCATACATGAATGCCAAGCCCTTAACTTTCTCTTCATGTGAGGAGAAGGCTAGCTTGGTCCCCTATAAGAGAATGATATGTATTTTGGTGTATCGTCTGGACTGATTAAGGGGTTATTGTTTAACAAAGATTCAATCTTGTCACTTGCCCAGAGGTCGTAATCTTAATTCTCAAGAGAGCTTTTAAGTCAAATGATATTAAAAGAACTTCAAGATTAAAACTTGTTCAATTATTTAACTTAAAAAGGTGGCATTTTATTCAATCATTAAAAAATTTAAAAAATATTAAAGCAAATATTAAATATAGAATAAAAACGAGTTCAAACAAAACAATGCTCTTAATGCAAATGCAAGAAAGCTTCATGGTAGATGTAAAGATCTCTTCTTGATTAGCATCTGAATGCCTCATAATTCTTCAATTGTCCATGCCCCTGAATTAATCAGATTCTGGACCTTGCTTCATTGCCCCCATAGTTCTCAACGGAATTTGCGGAACTTTCTATGTGGTAACTGCATACGGAATCAACATCATAGACCTCAAGATATGAGGACTATTTTGTCTTGGATTGAATGAGATTCATAAGGATTTTCTCAACCAACGTTGGAAGTAATTCCTCATACGTTATTAGATCAAATTGACTATTTTCTCAACCAGCTGAATAGGCTCCCACCGTACTTATTTCAACTTATTCCTTTAATTGTTCAAATCTTGGTTCTATTTTCAATGTGGTGTCTCGTAATTAAGACCACTTCATCAAACCCTCCATGAATTAATTACATGTTTTCATGAATGATGCATGTGAAAATGGTTAAAAAATACAATGCAGAATGTAAATATGCAAATACAAATGCAAAAAATGTTGATCCTAACAATGAATATCATAGAATAATTTTCATCAGAGATAAAAACCTTCACATTACAAGATAGTCCATTTTACAGACATGCTTTCCCTTAGATGCTGAGTTTGAAATGGGTCAGTGCTTCGTCTCGGGTCTTCATCCTTGAAAATGATACCCCTCAAGTGCTCTGCAACCTAACCCTGTTAATGCTCCGTGCAGTTCTGAAGTCACATGTCACTCCTTGATGACTAGCGATGAAATGATCGTATATAAAACTCTAATGATGGATTACTCATCGGATCAATGGATCATTTTTTCAGTCTCGAATGTTGCATGATCTTCAAGCATGTTTCCTTCTTATACTCTATGAATTTCTTTTATCCCTCGGTGCATGTCTGCGTACGCGTCTTCTTGATTGAAAACTTTTGTCTCTCATTGTGAAATTTTTCACTTGAATATCCCCTTGCGGATCAACACTTTAGCATTATGTTATGTTGATGAAATGCAATGCAAAGAATGATGAAAAATGACACAAACAAAAGAAAATAAATAAGTTAGTACGGACAAGATAATCAATAAAATTAAAAGATGCTATTTAAAAATAAATACAACACCTACCCAAGCATTATATCTACCCGAATATGTTTTATTAAACAACAATCCTACCCAGACATGATTTCTACCAAAATAATTTATTTTCAAGAAATTGATCCTAACCGTATGGTATCTAGTTCGCATGCTTTTATTCGAAAAGAATAAATATATTCTACGAACTTAAAGCAAAAGGTAAAGGTTTATAGTCGTTCCTCCTTCTTGTACACCTATTTTTTTCACTTACTGACGGAAAAAGGTTCGGTATGGCTATACTTAGGGTTACTGTTCTACAGTTCACTATATGCATGGTTTCGACTCTATAAGGAAAGGGTACTCGAATTATCCTTGATGTCGGTGCCCCCTTTGGGTACTAATCCCTCAATCCTAACCAATTATAGGCGTACATGGATCGAGTTCAATTCGAGGGGATTCACATCCTTATACCCATACGAGGAATAAATCCCTACGAAGGTATAAGGCATGTGTATACCATGGATTATTTGCTAAAACTCATACGAAGAATAAATTCTTACAAGAGTAAAGCATTCACCCCCACTTACTTGGGACGAAGCTCGGGTCTAGATCTCATGTCATGTAAATGCTCGTTTTGTGTGTGAGGAGAAACGTACAAACATTTGACTCAAAAGGAAAACGGAAAAAATCTTGATAAAAACATTGACAAAGATGAAAACATAAATTGAAACTTTAGTACGAAAATTTAAGAAATAAAGAAATTAGAAAAACTTCAGTAAATGGATCATAAAGACTCGAACTCATAATTTCCACCACAACCACAATATGTAAGCGAGTTACAGTCTGACTCTCTAAAGTATCCCCAGCAGAGTCGTCAAGCTGTCATAACCATTTTTTTTAAACAATTAAGTTTAAAAAATAATTATGACTTTATTTTGAAAAATTGGCGATTTTGAATTAATTTGAATTAAATTGAATAAGAGTCATCATCGACCTTTGGGCTAGGTAGATCGAATACCTAAATATGTCTTTTCAAAATAATTTTAATAAAAATCATTTTTAAGACAAAAATTGGTATGCGTTTACCAAAAAATTAATTTAACATGTCCGTGAGTCGATTACGCGTGAGGAAGGGTAATCACCCCCACAACGTCCAAAATTGGTATTTAATCACTTATATGTTGTCGTAATGGTGGAAAATAAAATTTGAATCTAAAGTTAGAAAATGATCCATTTATTAAAGTTTAATTAAGTTGCTTCGAATTATTTATTAGGGAAAATCCTTTAATTCAAAAAGGAATATCGAGATTTGTTTATCCTCCGACGAGAAGGCTATCTCTTCTATTTCTTTACTAAAAAGAATATTCCCTCATTGATTTAAAAAAAAATCGAATATAAATTGAACATTGACATTGCATAAAATAAAATAAATTGCTATTTAGGGAAACATATATTTCATAATTTGAATTAGAAATAAAAAGTGAATTAATTAGTAAAATAAACCCAATTTATTTTAAGTTCACATTTCGTTTGAACGTTATATCGGATCGCACTACTTCGACCAAGCAATGCTTTCCACAGCCATTTTAAAAATTGGTGTTCTTGAAATTATTCGAATAATATTAATAGATAAACATATACGACGAAAATGAACGCGATTTGATATGTATAGAATACGATATCTACAACAAAAAAGGCTAATAATATTTATTTAATATAATGCATATAAATACATAAAATGAAAAATATGTATGTACATAAAGAACTAGAATAAAAACAATAAAACATTACAGATCAAAATACAAATAATAAAATAAGCATATATGTTTATTTAAGGGACCAAAATGGTACCAACATAAACTTGAAGGACCTAACCACAATTATGAACAAACCAGAGCCACAATCGAACATTTTAAACAAATATAGGTACCATAACAGAAAATAACCTATAAATAATGTTAAAGACTAAAATTAACTCAACCAAAAACATAAAAGGGAAAACAATAGGCTGAGCGATGACTGAAATGAAACATTTACAAATATCGAGAGCAAAGTCAAATATTAACATAATAGCATAACATATAAGGAGATGACTTAAACAAAAATATTGGAATATAAGTGCTCGAAACAAAATAATGTAAATTTCATTCAATGGCTCAAATTGTGAGATTACAAAGCACGGGGACCAAACCCACCATTTTCCCCTAAACTTATGAAAACACGGGGAGGGGGAAACTACGTCGTTTCATTTGTGTATATAAGCCCAATTTTAGGGCTTGTCCCTCAACCTTTCTTCATTTTTGTTTGGTTTCAGCAGAGAGAAGAGAGAGAATTCCCAAATTCTCTCAACTCCCTCATCCGGAGAGGGAGGACCGCCATTCACCGGTGGCATTTCACAGTCACTCATGGCGGCCCGATGGAAAGAAAACCTCCCCAAAAAATCGTCTCAACCTCTTTAACCCAAAACTTAACCCCTTTTAATCTAAAATTGACCCTAGAAACCTAGATCTATGTTTTACCTTTCGGAAAAAAAAGATCTGACAACCCTTGGACTTTCAGCTTGCTTCGAACGTGGAAAGAACTTCCTCTCTTTGTTGTTTTTTTCCTTTGATTATTCTCGGATTTTTCCTCTATGTTTGTTGTTTTTTTCTATTCGAATTTGTTTTTTCTTTCCCCGAAAAACTCTTTGCCTCCTCCTCGTTGCCTCGAATGTTTCCCTCTGATTTATGGATGACTTTAGGGTATATATGACGAGATCTATGTGTAGGGTATGGCCTCTCTAATTTGGTAGGTGAAATCCCTAATTTTTTAGATTTAGGATTTTTAATGGGGTTTTGATTTTGGTTTGTTATTGACTGATTTTGTTGGATTTCTTTTAATGTGTGGTCGATTTTGATGACGACGGCGGATCGGGAGTGTTCGACAGTGGTTTACGCGTATGGGGAAACGATCGATGAGGTTCACGTACCGGTGGGGAGCCGAAGGGTTAAGCGTGTGCACGCATCGAACGGTTCTGATTCCATCAGTGGTGGTTGGGCAATATATGTAGGGTTTTAAAACCCTAATTGCTTTGGGCTATTTGGACTGTTAGATGTGTCCAACTTGAATGGCTGATGTTGGAGGTGGCTTGCAGCTACGATGGAAACCCTAACGGGTCTAGGTTGAATGTTGGGCCTTGTTTGGTCCTGAACCAGGTCTGAGTTGGGTTGGTTGTTTGCTTCGGGTTGATGGGCTTGGTTGTATTTACTTTGGGCTCCTTTTTGATCTGCAAAAAATGTAAAGTATTGTTATAATAGTAATAATAATAATAATAAATTAATAATAAATGAGAACCCAGAAAAAAAGGGTGTCTACAGGTATCTTGGAACTTTTGAGGATGGCTCGATCGAATGATTATCAAACTTAAATTGCTAAAATGAGACTACTTGTCATACTGGAGAATAATTCATTCTGAAATTTACGTAAAAAGCAACCACTTATGGTAGCAGCAGTTACTTAAATCTGAAAATCATACCTGGCAAAACACAAATGAATTGAATATCACAGTATTCCGAACAATGGTGGCATCTGAACCTGTAATCTCTAAAAGCTACTTTCCATAAAAATTGAGAACACCAAGGACAATTAGTTGATATATACTTTGGCCAATGATATTTGTCCACATCGGTTTGGTGATAGAACTTGCACCCCTCGGCACAGGTGGCCTCTTCATTAAGCCATCATTTGAAGGCTCTGTAACTAACGCCAACGTCCCAAGAGTGTCCATTATCATATTAACCCATATTGGTTATACAACTATGAGAGGGGCTGACCCTGAAAGTCACACACAAGTCAAGTAATGATAATGATTGCCATCACCGTTTTTTAATTTTTTTATTTTCAACCGGCCCAAACCTAAAGCCCAACTACCCAAAATCTAACCAAAACTCGACCCGGAGGCCCAAACTCGACCCGGATCTGAACAACCCTAGCAACCTCCCAATTCCCCTAACCCATTGCCACCATTTTCTCCCCCAATCACTGTCGGCCTCTGCACCAACCAGGGGAAAACCGCTCCAGCACTCCACGCTCCTGTAGAAATAAATACAAGCGACCAAAATTCAATCATTTCATTTATGTAAAAATAGGTATAAGACCCATGCATGAACACTGTAAAAAGGGATGAAAAAATATTGTAGTGTTCTTTTAAAGGAATAAACGATATTCAAGGTTTTTTTCTTTAATTTTTAATATATGTTCTTTTTCCCTCTCCTCGAATCAATTTATATACAAGTCTTTTTTCTTCTCCTTTTATTTTCAAACGAACACAATAAAGAGGTTTTTTTCATTGTTGAATAATAGTAAAGAAAAACTATAGTTTTTTTTTCATCGAATAATTGCAACCAATCAATATTTTTACAGTAAAAATACGGAAAAAAAAGAAAAGGAAAGAGAATTGCCTTCTGCTGGGCACGAACGAGGGGACCAACATATTTTGATTTGGGCCCGATCCAACTGCGAACGGCGAAGATCCGAGCGTGTAAAGCCGAGGGATTCTCGGCTTGTTTCGCGACGTTGAGGGTTGTTTTTCACAAAACCGAGCCCGGATCTGTGACCACCGCGTCGAGAAGAACATGCCCATGAAATTTGGTGGCCAACGACCACCAATGACGGCGGCGGTGCGGCGACTGACAAGGGCCTGGTTGCCAGCGAGGGGTTGGTTTATAGAGAGAGGAGAACCTCTCCCTCTAAGTTTTTATTAAATGAAAAAAAATTATAAAAAAATGTTTGTATTTATAGAAATATTTTGGGGGAAATCGTGTTTTAGGTCCCCCAAACTTTTCTATGTTTTTACAAAAAGGTCAGTAGAAGGGACTACTTTTGTAATTTTCCCTTTTCTATTTATGCTTTGAAATTTTTTGTATAATTGTTGTTTAATCCCCTTACTTTTCATGTTTTTACATTATAATCCCTAAACTATTTATTTTATTTTATTTAGATTTAGCCTTTTGATTTTGATTTGTTTTAATTTAGCCCCAATTTTTTATTTAATTTATTCTATTTTAGTTTAATAATTTAATATTTATGGAATTAGGTCCTTGTATTTATTTTTATTTTATGTTGATTTTTTACTATTTTTTATTATTTGTTATTTCAATTATTTTAATTAAGTTTATTATTGATTATTTTGTTTCGTAATTTAATCCTTAGATTTAGTTTCCTAGATTAGTTTAACACTCAAATCAAACTTAGAAATTTAGATTATACTCTAGTTTAATTAGGGAGCAATTCGAGTCGAGTATTCGCATAAGATGCCCGATTACTCGAATCGATTGCTCGAATTTTAAAATTTATTAATAATTAATATTTTCTAAAAATACTTTAGGTTTAATAATTTAGATAATATTTAGAATTTTTTATTATTATTTAGTCCTCAACTTTAGAAATTATCAATTTAGTTCCTCATACTTTTAAATCTTTTAGAAATTGATATTTTTAGATCTCGACCTTTTTAGTCCCTGAATTTCGATTAGAGTTTAATATTGACATAATTAAATAGGTTAAATAGAGCCTCCACTTTTATCTAGATTTCAATATAGTCCCCTTAATTTAGGGAATAATCCGAGCCAGCCCTCGTGCAAATGATCAAGGGACCACCTCGGTTATTCGATTTAATAATTAGTTTAAAAATTAAATAAGGTTAATATTAGAGTCTACATTTAGGTTTTATCCCCTAGGTTCCTTAATTTTCATAATTTGACACTTTAGGAAATAGAAAGCCTTTAATTTACCTTAGCTTAATTAGGATTAATAAAAATTTGTTTGGTTGCATTTTATTTTTAAACCTAAGGCAATGTTCACTTATTAGAGAATTATTGGTAGGTATCCCGCAAGTATGCTCAGGGGGTGACTACTAGTAATTCACGAAATATGTCAACGACTTTTTTCAAAACCGCATCATGATTTCTAAAATTAAGGCAATGTTCGGTTATTAGGCACAATAGTTGATCTCCCACATTTATGCTAGGGGCGAATGTTATCGGCTTTAATAAATGAATACCCTTTTCAACTCTTTGCATCTGTAATGATTTTTAAATTAAATAACATTCAAACTCAAATTTTTTTATTTTTAATATAGGGTAACCAACTTGGTACCAATTTTTGGGCACTTATGGGGGTGCTAATCCTTCCCCTCGCGTAATTGACTCCCGAACCCAATTTTTGGATTTTCGCAGACCTTAAAACTTGATATTTTTATAAAAATAAAATGTTTTATTAAAATCACCCGGTTTTTATGGTGTTCCAATCGCACTTTAAAAGATTGGTGGTTACTCCTCACATTTTAAAATTCTCTTCAAAAAGAAAATACCCGAGTCAGTATCGGTTTTTCCCCGCCCAGGTGAAAAATGGTATCGAAAGCTTGGTGACTCCGCTAGGGACGTTTTGTTTTTTTTTAAAAACTAGAGAGTCGAGCCACGAGTTGGTTACCCTATAATTAGGATTTTGGGAAATTATGAGTTCAATCTTGTTAATATACCGTTCATTATGTTATTTTAAAAGAAAAAAATTTCTCTCTGATTAATGCTTACACTTCTTTGAATATTTAGGATTGTTGCATATCATAGCTCTAAACCCAAGCTTAAACTTGGTTTACCTATGTAGGGTGAAACATCACTCCTCATGAGGAGCATTGGGCTTCTTTGTGTGGATCTGAAAAAGTATCTCTGGAAAGCATCCTAAGTTGCATACCCATATATCAAATCCGAGGTACGCTTTTAGTGGTGTGATCTCTTGAGCCGAATATGATTTGCAAGTCTATAATGGGCCAGAACCGAAGTCAACCTTAGCAGGTTGTAAAAATGGTTCGAGAACCTTTGCTAGAACACAACTTCATGTAGGGAATTTAGTAAGCTTTCCCCGCTAGAGCCATGTGGATAACCTAGGAGAACTAGAACGCATGCGGTTAGGACTATTAATTTTCTTTGCATGTTTTTATTTTCAGTCTCAACTTTGAGTCGAATTTATTTTTTGTAGCTAAGATTACATTTCTTTGACTAATCATTTAACTGACTTGATTCTTTTTGTTTCTACTAACATTGATTTCCTTTTTTCTGGTGTTGTTGCATTTTTTCATGAACATGTCATATCATTCAAAGGCATTGATCCCTTAAATAACTGATCGTTTAGAAGGTTCTTGAAAAAAAATGCCCACAGAAATGCCTTTCGCTAGGATCGAAAGAATTTCAGAGGTGCTCTACATAGATCGAATAGTGTCAAGAGAGATTCTACCTACTAAGGAGACAAGCCAAACAACTACCTACTGAGATAACAAGGTAGACTCAATAAGATCCAACGCTAAAGCTAACAGTTGAAGATCACGAACTAGCTCGAAAGATTTTTGAAAGTAGAAGATGAAGTAGAAGATTTGAATATGATGTAGTACCAGATGCTCACAGGAGCTAGACAACTTACAAATGGACCAGTTCTTCACTTCGCTAGTGTACCGAGACATTGTTAGTTTTTCAAGAATTGATCAAGGAAGAGTTATTTTGGGATCAATGTCTTTTGCATACATTTATTTTGCATGACACTTGCATTCCTTAATACATTTCCAAATCATGCATTAAAACATTCATTCATTAAAATAATGATAATAAGATAAGGTTTTCGATCGTAGTGATCAAGGTTCACACTAGTAGCGAGAATGCTTATCATCTTCGCGACACAAGAAAAATGCCTAAAGAAATAGAGGATAAGCTGACCAGAATTGAGAGAGAATAGAAAGAGATACAATAAGAAATGAGGAGCAATTTGGCACAACTTGAAGCTAGTATCACAAAATCTCAGCTCGATCTGCTAAACAATATGGAAGAAATGTTTAGGAGACATTTGACCGCTGGAAAGACTCTTCTAGAAGACCCAACACATCCTCTGGGTTTTACACCTATTCATATTCCTGAGCACACCTCTGCGCATCAAGGAATTAGATTAACAGTCTGTGTCACTGTTGAGAACCCATAATATGAGGCTAGAGCTTCATTCCTCGTTGACTATCCTGCTACTTCTGGGATGAAGCCAGGCGAACATTGTACTGATAATGAGGTCCCAGACCTAAATGAATTCACTGAAAAGGAAAATATTATCCAAAGAATAAAAAATATATAGGAGATGGTCGAGTCATTCTAGGGGTGTGATGCCAAAGAGCTAAGTTTGGTTCCCGATCTGGTTCTCCTACCAAAGTTCAGGATTCTAGACTTCGAGAAGTACAATGGGACCACATGTCATTCATCCCACATCACAATGTACTGTCGTCGAAGGGTTGGCTACGTGGAGAATGAGAAATTGTTGATCCACTATTTTCAAAATAGTTTATTTGGACCTGCTTCCAAATGGTACAACCAGCTAAAACGTACTCAAATATATTCTTGAAAATACTTAGATCAAGCCTTTTTAAGTTAATACAAGCACATGACGGATCTGGCCCCTAATCGAATCACATTGCAAAGCATGGAGATGAGGCGCAATGAGAGCTTTCGATAATATCTGCAACGATAGAGGGACGTTGCTTCTCAGGGGCATCCATCAGTGATCGAAAAGAAGTTTGCTACTATGTTCATCAATACATTAAAACCTCCCTATATTGATCACATGACAGGGACTGTCACTGTTATGTGTGGAGAAATGATCGAAATAGCTATCAAGAATGGAAAGATAAGAGGCTCTGACAGTACTGATGTCAAGAAATGAGTTGAGGTCAATACAGTGAGGTCTTATTCAGCTAATCATGTGACCAAACCTTATAGAATGGCCCGAGAGAAGACCCCTATTGGTGAAATTCTGATGACGTATGAAGAACTATTCCCGTTAATAGTTGAGAAGAATCTCGTGACTTCAGTTCAGTCTAAACCAAAAAAACCCCAATTTCCTGAGGGGTATAATTCTAATGTAGTATGTAGCTACCACATGGGAAGCTCAGGGCATAGTACTGAGAATTGTGGGGTATTTAAGCGTAAGGTTTAGCATTTAATTGATTCAGGGGCATGGACATTCTGATGCAAATCGAGAAAAATCATTACAACCACTATAAACTTTTGATGCACTCGCATATTGTCTTGTTTGAATTTGTTTTCTTTCTCTTTTCGTTAAAAAGTTTGTAAGTCACTTGACAATCGAACATTTTAAATAAAATGCTACATTATGAGGTTATGAGCAATGAGTAATTTTCAGACTCGAGATTCTTTAAGTATCCACTGGATTAAAAGCTCTTTTAAGAATCAGATTTATAGATATTAGACAAAATGAAAAGTTTGAAAACTGATAAAACAAGGACCCTTGACCTTACCCCAGATGATACATTCGAGCACCATACCCTTCTCTGGCAGGGACCAATATTGCCTTATCCTCTCATGAGGAAATGGTCAAGAGGTTTGGCATTCATGTATGAATAGGAGCAGACAACATGGGGCATCTCTTGTGCATAACATTGCAAAACCGCCTAGACTACACTTCTGTTAAAGACATTAAATGATGATCATAATCTTCATAGATTGAATAGTGGAGTAGACAAATTTAGTTTAGGTCAGTTTTTTGGGAACTGAACTCTGAATGTGAGATTTTCTGACCATCAAAGACACCTAGACTATAATAGGTTCTTCTCGATTAGCTTAAGAAATTCTAAATCTGAATACTCAAAAGGTTAATAAATTATTATTATATAATAAAACTGAGCTATTCCACTAAATCAGTTGGTTATAGAGGCAACTCAAAAGCCCTGGCTTTATGAATAGATTGTATTCCAACCATGACATTACTCGGATACCTGACAATTCAGTGTTTTCTCCACTGCAATTGTCAAGTCGAATATCGTGACGAACCCTTCAGCTAGCCTAATGAAGGCAATTATAAGTATATACAATAAAGCTAAATTTAGCTAGCCAAACAATGGTAAATTAAATCAAGTTGATCTAATAATGAGTTCTGATGAAAATGGATAAAGGGAATTGAGGAACACCTATTATAGCCGACTTTACACAAGCACTCAGGAATTTTATATTTTAGGCTGATGTCCCTACACTACCTTTGCTAAGGAAATTCTATGAAGCTTGAACAAATGAGAGATTTCAGAGAACCGATATAGAAGTGTTCTAGAAAGTCTAGTTATTAATTATGCTAGTTGCATCATTTTGTCCGCATCAAAATAAAATCCCAAGCCAATAAGAGGGGCATGTCGTAAGGTTCACAAAGACCAAAAACGAAGTGGCATTTCGATGACTGAAACCTTAGAAACTTTAAGGAGTTAACCTGAAACCAACTCATGTTCTTTGAATCTCATACCTGATCTAGCTTTAAGTACACTAGACTATTCCACATCCAATGAATAATCCCCGGACTCTTCATTTGTTTTATCTTCAGTAAATCCTACATTTTCTTTAGTCAAAAAAATTTCGCCTGGGCAAATAATTTTCCCTACCTCATTCTGAAAAAAATCATTTGGGCCACAATTATTGTTTCTCTCTAGTTGTGAAATATCGTCAGGACAAAAACTTTTACACTCCTCAATCTGGGCAATGTTGTCTTTGCATAGAGTATCATATTCGTTTCGATGTAAAATTTCGCCTTGACCAAAAAGTTATGTCTTCTCTTCTTCATGGGGCTCCATGTCTCCAATACAATGGCATTCTTCAGAATCATTAACATTCTTGAAAGTGTTGAAGACATTCATAGTGACACTCTAATCGACCACCCTCGTTGTAAACTCTCCCTTCTCACAATCTATTAAGATGCATCCTCTGGATAAGAAAAGACGCCCAAGAATAATAGGTGCATTTTCATCTGTCTATAAAGTCTAGAATAAGGAAATCTGATGGAAAGACGAACTTGTCCACTTTAACTATCACATCTTCATTTTTTCCCTTGGTTCGAACATGTGATCGGTCCACCAGTTGTAAATCACGGTGGTTGGTTGAGCATTACCCATTCCAAATTTTAAAAATATGGACTTGAGCATAAGGTTTACGCTTGACCCCAAGTCACAAAGGGCTCTCCCAACATACTTATCATCGATGGAGCATGGTATAACAAAACTTCCAGGATCTTTTTGCTTCGATGAAAGTTTACTCAATGATGAACAATATTTTGTCACTGTGGCAATATTTTTTATTTTGTCCACCTTTATCTTCTTCTTGACAATATCCTTCTAGAACTCAGTGTAAGAAGGCACCTGATCAATAGCTTCAAGCAGTGGGACATTGATATACTACTTATCAAGGACATAAAAAAACGTTTTGAACTGGATCTCATCATTATGCTTCTTCAACCGCTGAGGGAAAGGTGGTGGAGGTCTGATTTCATCTACTGCAGATGGGGGTAAAACTTTTTCCTTGACAATAAAATTTTCGCCATAATTCGGTTGACTTGTTGACCCCTCGTCTTTTTCCTTCTCCTCAAACATGTCTTCGTGTTTAGCATGTTCAGATTGACCTTCTGGTTTTTCATGTGTAGTGCCTTGGCGTGAAATTTCTCACTTTTTTCCCCCAAACTTATCATCGAGATTAGTTTAGGCACCACTCCTAAGTGTAAGCGCACTGCATTGCTCCTTTCCATGAGACTTAGTGACCTCAGTATCACTAGGGAGACTTCCTTGATGGCGAGAATGTATTGTCGTGGCAATTTTACCCACTTGATTCTCCAACGTTATCAATGATGAACTATGACATTGTAATAGAGTTGCTTGGCTTTGCAACAAAGCACCTTGATTCTTGATTTTTGATGAGTGCTAGTGTATTAAGGACTTTTTTGAAGCCATTAAATCTTTTATCGATTCTATAAATTCCTGCAGTGAATCTTTAAGGGAGTTAGAATTTGATGAAGATATGTTACCTTTATTGTTAATTTTCCAAGGCATTTGTTGATGTTGCAAACTTGAGTGTTCAGAAACGTTTTGTTGTGGCCTATTAAAATTGTCTGCATAGTTATTATTGTTATTCCCTTGATTACTCCATGAAAAATTTGGATGTTATCGCCATCCAGGATTGTATGTATTAGAGTAGGTGTTGTTATTGCTTCTGTTAAAATTGCCCACAAAACTTATGAACTCATAATTTTCTAGGCATTCACTCTCATAATGGTTGCCATGACAAATAATGCATGCTGAGTTTGTTGCCTTGTCTTCTTTCACCTCACTGGAATGCTGCAATTTTTTCATCATGTTAGTTATGGAAAAAAGTTGGACAGAAACTGAATCCTTACCGTCAAGTTCATATGCCCCAAATATTTTCATGTCAGTTCCAAGCCTTGCAAACTAGAATTGATAGTCGTTGTTGGCTATCTGATCGAGGATATCAAAGCCTTTCTCAAGTGATTTATCAAGAAAAGTGCCATTTACCGAAGCATCCAACATCAAGCGAGTAGGTGCATGACACCATTGTAGAACATGGCGAAATGAGTCTAGTCGTGGAATACATGGTTGGTGCATTTTTGAAGCAAACTTTTATATCTGTCCCAGCACTCATACATAGATTCGTCATCACATTAGTGAAAACTTGCAATGTCATTACAGAGTTAGGTGTGCATATTGGGCTGGTTGTATCGAAGCAGAAAATTTTTATATAAGTCAGCCCAAGATTCCATTGAGTCGGATGTGACTTCACTTAACCCAGCTCTTGCTGGGTCGCATAAAAAGTATGGGAATAATTTTAGTTTTACCACGTTCTCTTGCACTCCTTGTTGCCTAAACGAGTCACACACTTCATTGAAAGCACACACATGTTGTCTAGCATATTTATTAGGTAGATTATTCATTAAGCAGGTGTTCAACATGTCCATTGAGCCAGATGGGATGCCACTTGCATGTTGAACATCACCGGTTTGAGTTCAAAGTGGACTTCCTGTATTTTCAGTGCCACGATTCCAGGATTGAGATCATCGAGAATAGGATTTAAGTTATCTTATATAGCTTGTGGTCTTGCAACATTTTGGAGAATATTATTTGCTGCGACATCGGGATCTACCTGATCTTCCATAGTGTTATCATATTGAAAATGCAGTTGAATCATATATTCTCTGGCACACTGAGCACGTCACCTTTGTCTGAGTGACTATTGGATCTCAAGGTCGAAAGGTATTAATGGTTCATCAGTAGATCTCCTGGTCATGCAAAGACAAAAAGCTACAATGGAAAAATAAGAAAACAAACAAGTAAAACTTAAATAAATAAAGAAAATGTGACAAGAAAATAAAAGTTGATATGGAAAAAATTATCAAAATTCCTCCAGTTGCCAATCCATGACAACGACACCAAAAACTTTATCGCGTGTAAATGTGTTTTGTGGCACCCAAATCTGTGCAAGTATACACAATCAATGCAAGAGATATAGTAGTAAGTGATTTATCGTCTCCACAGGGATTTATGGGAATGTTTGATATTTCCAGCAGGTAGAACTAGGTGTCACTAACTAGTCACACGATTCTTATGTAAAAAGTAAATAGTAACAAAGTGTTTGAACATATGGATAAGTATTGTCGAAGCAAAAATATGCAAAGGTAAACAAATGAAATTTTTCAAGGCAATAAAAATGTTTGAGTGTCAAATATTCAGAAAAACCTCACACAATCAGCCTTCTAACGGACCACTTGGATTGGACTTGCTACGGTGACAAATTATTCTATGTTTATGATAATTCATAATGTTATGCTTGTGCTGCCCGATAGGATTTACTAGAGTGTTTTAGGTCTTCTTCTATGGAATACTACTCGATGTGAACTACAACCCTTGGTTTGTTAAACTATTGTTACGGTAATACCCCTCAATGTAAATTGTAGCCTTTGGCCTATTTTACTCAAGTATTTACCCTTTTTAGTCGAATGAAACCCTCTCCTTATCTTTAAGGTATATTAAAACCTCACCATCCAAGATTGGTATCCTTATTCACGTAGATCTACCATAACTCTCTCGATATTAGGCATCTACTTCTAGAAAAATGGCAATCTCTCGAAGGCTCTTACAAAGATTATGAATGTTTTACCATGGCACCAAGCAATCTCTCAAAACCTCTTACAGCATCAAGGAAATTTTTTGAAACAATGAACAAAACAACACTTATCATAAACAAAAATTACATTATTCATTAACAATTGAATAAAGTATCATTCAATCATCATTCAACACCAAAAAAAAACTTATGGTGTGGTACATATCATCCAAAAATCATTCTTTACGTACGACCCTTGACACGATAAGGAAATGAAAAACAAAGAAAGAAAAACTCCCAAAATCAGAGCTCTGTCCTGACATTCTGATCACCACCATGCTTGCTCCGACGACTAGCCTCTCTCGAGGGTTTCACCGCCACTTCAATGAAGTCCGGCTATGGAGGCCACCAAGGACGGTCGAATGGGAGATGGTGTGAAAATGAATTGTTGCAGCTGCTTACTCAAAGCCTTAGTTATATTCTTCTATCTTCTCTTCGATCCACTCCATGAAGAGTTATAATGGGGTATTTATAGTGGGAATTTCTAGGATTTAATGGCCTTGGAAATTCCCTAAATGTCATTCCCATTTTATGAATGATATAGAAACTGCATTGGTATCAATTAACTTAGTAAGGGCATGATTGCATGTGAGCTTGAAGTTGGGCAAGTGATGTTAGCAATGTCGTTGAGTTGCGTCAGACTTGCAAGATATCTCTTGCCTAGACAAGAAAATATGTTCCTAACTGCTATCTTCTTATGCTCCACTGGCCCTAGAAAATTGATTTTTCTCAACAAATAAATTATTCCTTTGTCGTTTCTTGCATCAACACAACTAGCAAACAAACTTCCTTTTCAGGAGTATCAGTTAAACCAAATAAAGTTTTCCTTGGAAAAACTTATCTGCCACATGCAAATATGCCCTAAATGAAACTATATGCAACTAAAATGCTATGACAAATGGTTTTTAGACAAACAATAACATAAGTAAAAAGAAACAAAAACAGTCTTTTACGGAGTTATCAAATGTTCGATACTATAACAATTACGATTGATTGTGCACATAATTTTCCATAGAATGAGTCGATACTTTTATGATCAGTATCAATTTTAATATAAGAAACCAAGTAGCGCCTTTTTATATAACAATACAGGTAGCACCTTTTTATATTGTTAATTGTCTAAGTTATATATGCAAAACATGTTTCATTAAGGACATGTAAGACAAAAAGGGTTTTATTTATAACAATATAGGTAGCATCTTTTTATAGTGTCAATCATTTACGTAATATGTTTGAAACTTTTATTATTAAGAAACTATAAGAGAAAAAAGGCTTAAATTTATAACAATACATGTAACGCCTTTTTATGTTGTTAATCGTGTAAGTTATATCTACAAAATTTGTTTTATTATGGACATGTAAGACAAAAAATGGTTTTATTTATAACAGAAAAGGTAGTGCCTTTTTATAATGTCAACCATTTACGTGATAGTTTGAAACCTTTATTATTAAGAAACTATAACAGAAAATGTGTTTAAATTTATGAACATGTAAGATAGATTTTTTTATAACAATACAACTAGCGATTTTTTATGGTGTCAATCGTTTACGTTCCTTGTTTGAAATCTTTTAATTAAGAAAATTTATGATAAAAAAGGTTTAAATATATAACATTACAGCTAACACCTTTTTATAATTCCAACCTTTTAAGTTATATGTGTGAAACATTTTTCATTATGAAAATGTAAAACAAAACAATGTTATATTTTTAACAACACATGTAGCGCTTTCATTTACTGTGAACATTTTACATGATAAGTTTGAAACCTTTTTCATTAAGAAACTGTAAGAGAAAACATGTTTAAATTTTTAACAATACTAGTAGCTCCTTATATTGTCAACAGTTTAAGTTATATGTGTGAAACCTTTTTCATTATAATTATGTACAAAAAAACAGGGTTATATTTATAACAATACAGCTCCTTTTTATATTGTAAATTGTTTAGGCTATAGGGGTTTTACTAAAATATAATAGGTTTCTATTCAATTCATCTATTTCGAAATGATTTAAAGTTTGATGTTTTCATTGGAAATCTGAAATATTTATAGTATCCCTCCCGCCTGCCCTATCCCTCCCTTGCGATGAGGCACACACCTAAACAATTCCAGTCTTTTCCCGAAAAATGTTTCTCTCCCAACCGATTATGCGCTAGATCACACTCTCTCTCTCCAATTTTTACAAGATATCCATAGCTTTCTACTGCAACACATAAATTGGAAGTTTTTTTGTTGAAGAATTCCAAGTATTATGGTTTACATATAAAGATTTAGGGTGATGATTTTGTAGTACTGTTAATAAAACTTTGGTTGTCGATATATATGTTGTAATAATTTTATCCTTTTCGTCTTACAGGATATCAATTCCACTCTCCTGCAACACATACATTGCAATAGTAACACTGAGGAAAACATGTGTATGTGTAACAGCAAATGTTCCATTTCATACACAATATAGATTCATTTCTTTCTTACTTTCCCGTGAACTCTAGGACTTGATTAATCAAATACTGACTTTCTCGTGAATTATGAGGAACACAGTAAAGATTCTATGACTTGATTAATCAAATAATGACTTTCCTGTGAACTCTGAGGAACACAGTAAAGATTCCATGACATGATTAATCAAATTCTGACTTTCCCGTGATCCTAGTTCAACTTTAATGTACATCGTGCATGTGAGTAAAACCTGTCAAGAATCTTCAATTCCATAAAAACTAAATTTGTAATTTACCAATATTTTCACACTAAAGTATAGACATTCTAACCATTTGTATCGATTTTTAATATTTCCATCTCATATCATCAATATTTTTTAACCAAAAGTCTCGGCCCTCATGATGCAATGTTTCGATAGTATGTATATAAAAAATATTATTAAATATAAATACCAAACTTCGTATATAAGTACTGATATTTTAAACTTTGAACGTAAGTGAAACGTATACATTATTTATAAGTATCGATCATTGTGCATTCAATATCGATATTTAAAATATTGAACATATATATTGTATTGTTATAAACTATTAAAAAGTTTGGTTGCTTGAGTAATGTATCTAGTTGCGCATTGCCGTTATTTAAATTTATTAAGTTATAGGCTGCCACCGATATTATAAAAACACTACAAAAACCTAGTTTGTTGGATAACATTAAAGGTTATGACTTGTTTTTGTGATTATTGGTTAAGTTATAGCCTGGAATTGTGTATATCATCAAAAAGTCAAACAAACATGGTTTCCACTGTAACATTATACGTTACGCATTCTTGTTATGTTAACTAGTTAATTTATAGGCTCAAATCACATACATTATAAAAACGTAATATAATTCGATTAAGTTATAAAGCAAGGGTTTCCTGGGTAGCCCAAAGTCTATAAATAGGATCTTCTTCCTCCCCTGTCCCCTCTTCATGAACATAATTAAATTTTCCTTTTCATTCCTCATTTGTCTTCTAATGTTGCTTCTCTGTTTTCTCTTATGATGTTTCTTATTATGTATGGTTCCATAAGGCATCTTCTTCTGGTGGCATGAAAAAACTTGAGGTATTCACCAATAATGGGTCGCTTAACTCGATCCACACACCAAGGTTTGCCTTGTAGTTTTGTGGCATATCATTTTTAGCATTAGTCGATGTCGTAAACGGTGGGGAGGTCACGAGTGATTTATTTAGCTATTATTTTGTCAGTTATTACTCTTTTTTGATTGGTTGATATTGCTAATTTGGGCATTTTGATTCGTTTTCTATGCAAGACTTTAATTTCTAGAAACAACTCTAAAAAGGCGAACTTCTATAGTTTTTTACTTTCTGGAGTCATGGTTGGAGTAGTGGGCATGAATTGGGGCATGAAAGCATCTGACGTGGCATCCAGTCAGTACACTTTCATAAGGCGGTCGATCAGCATTTCCAAAAGGACAGGCAGATTACTTAGCTTTACATTAAATTCGAATTAGAAATTATCACATGTTTTTAGGATTTTATTTAAATATTTTTCAGGATTTATCTTTAGTTATTTTAGCATCATTTTAGGGTTTTAAAAAACTATAAATACCCTCTCAGGGTAAGCTTGAAACACTTCTTAGATTGATCTTTGTTTTTGCTTTCTTATTTTTATAAAGTCTTTTTTTCTTTCGTTTCACTTTTTACTTTTCAAGTTCTTATTTTTACTTTCTTTAAAAATGCTAAGTATGATTTCTATCATGCTTAGCTAATTTTTCAATATGCCAAAGGCTAAAACGATGACTCAATTTCGATTATTTGAATTGAAAAGCACCTAATACCTTCTAGTTAAATTCTAAACTTTTTTGCAAACTTGGATTGGCAATCAACCTTTCCTTTAAAATCATAACACTTTCATTTTAAAAAGTTCATATTGTCTTGGATGTTGTTTTGATTTAAAGTTGGGAGGAAGAATCAGCTATTAGCAAGTTCGACTTCCTGGGAACACACTTAGCGGTAGTCTGCTAAGGGAAATTGAGATCGGACTTGATTCTCATTGAGACAACATAGTCTGAGTCAGTTTTTCCAAATCTTAAAATTTAATTAGCACTAACTATAAAACCCTCATACCGATACAAGTGATCTGATCCGATCCAGTTGTCACATTATTAGGGTCACTGGAGTGGCCCAAACTGAAAATCCTAAAAAATTTAAAATTTTTGTTAATCCATTTAAAACTGTAAAATAATTTATAGATAAAATACAAGTTCAGAAAAGCATTTATATATTAAATATAGAATTCAACAATATCCAGTAATAAAACAAGTTTCAGACTCAAATATAAAAACAGAATGCAACCTTCATGCCCCTAATTATATTCACTATACTCCGCAAGCAAAGCCGATGGAACTCCTTTACTTATGTCAGTAAAAGCACATGATCAAACTCTTTAACCTGAAATGGTGAGAAAAGAGTGAGCTTTAGGAAGCTCAGAAATACAGGACTACTAGATGAATGCATTAGTTAAGGTAAAGCATATATTCCTTAGCGGGACAGTCATCATCATATTCTAGCAGTGAATTCAGATTTCATTAGCTAAGTCTTCAATTACAAAAAGGAATTTACAGTATGAAGGAAGTATTCAGAGACAGACATATTCAAAAGATAGAATTGAGGAGTCTAGTGTGTTCCAACAAAACAAAGAAATGTATACAGGTCTTTTAAAAACATTAATAGTTTAAAACATATTTAAAATCATAGTAATACCCTCCAACCGAACATTGATATGCAGTTTCCCCATAACTACATCCAAAAGGATTTACCCTAAGCACACAACAAAGCAGTCACCCTATGGACCTACACAAGGGTCTCCTTAGGTCTGTAAGGATTTACCAACTTGATCAGAGTTGAACCTCCGTACTCCAAACTCCTACCCATACAGTATCTAGTAGAAATTAGATTGAGCAGTAACATTAATATCAAAATCATGATCCAGTAGAATGTTGTAAAAAAGATAATGTAGTTATTTAAATTATATAAATGCCCTCTATCCGTACAACAAAATACAATCCCCATATTAAGAGAGTGCATTGGGGCCCTAGATCCTACCCAAGGAATACCTTAGGTCTATAAGGAATTACCAACTTGATTAGATCTGAACCACTATACTCCAAAATCCTACCCAGACAATAATCCAACAATCAGTTCATAAATTAAATAATAGATTCCATGATCCATAAATCAGGAACGATTATATTTTCTAGTGAAAACAAGTAATAATAGAACACATATCATGTAGCCATAGTTCATAAACAATAAATCAATAAATCAGTAAATCCATAATTTCATAACATCACTTTTTAAAATAAATAAAACAATTATATGGCACATAAGGAACATACTAGAGGATCTAATTATTTTTCGGAGGTACTTAGCAACTATCAAGAGAGGGGGAAACACGAAACTTCTTCAAACTGATTAAATTTTATAAACAAGATCCCTATAAAAAAGGGTTTGATAGCTAATGAATCCATCAATCATTCAAGAAGTGATTTATCAAGATCATAGTATTCAGATATATCAGCAAGGTATTCAAAAATTATTACATCAAAATTTATTTAGGATTCAGACGTTCCTAAAGTGATTCCATCAATCAAGCTTATAAGGGCATTTATTCATTTAATTCCTAAGAAATTTGATAAATTAATTTAATAAGAGTATGCAGTGATTTTATAGAATTCCAGAATTCAAGCATCTTAACAGGCTTCCAATTCTAATCGTAGTGTACAAATCCCAACAAATATGATACTTATCAAGTATGTAGGTAGAGAAAACTTCACAAATATTTCTAAAACTGATTGCACTGTAGAATCGAACTGATCACCTTCATAACCATTTTTGGATGGATCATGAGGATACGAACAAGTATTTAAGCGGTATTTAAATACCTCTCGTATTGTAATAGTATTAGGGATGATTGACCTACTTAGACCGTACTCTATAAACCTTAAGGGCGTTACAGCATTTAAAGCTTCACAAGTTTTTTCAGAAGTTATCCAAGGCATTCGTTTAATCCAAGTCATGAGGGTATTTAGGTCATTTTGGTATTCGAGGTTAATTTATTCATTTCGGAGCTTGAGGGTATTTAGTCATTACAAGGCTTGGGTGTACCATGGGTCATTTTACACTTTAAGGGTATTTTGGTCATTTTCTTCAGTCCAATCTTTCCACTTAATCCAGTTTTCTTAACAAATCAAACATAAATAGTACTCCTATTGTTTTAGTCTTAGGTGTTTGCTGATAAATCAAAAAGTCTAGGTCTTGTACTTTCTCGGATGTTAGGATCTGATTACCAGTGACTTCCCGAACATATCAAGAATTTAACAGGGGAGTCAGTAGTTTGTCGGATTAAATACGAATTCTTGGGGTACTTTCATTATCAAGGTCAATCCAAACCATTTTTACCTCATAGGGTTAATTTTGTAATTTATAAACCATGATATTTTTGTATTAAAACTTTTAATGAAAATAATTAGAATTTAAAGATTCTGAGTTTGTTTGTTTAATCGGTTAATCACTGAAATTGAGATTATTTCTTATTAGTCTTCGAGTGTCTTAAACGTGTGATCTGAGTCTTATTCAGTTTAATTGATTTTCATCGCATTTGGATCGAGCTTAGAAATATATTAATTACATACATGTAACCAAACATTTTCATCAATGCATTAACCAGTATCAACATGTTCCATAAAGCATTCATAAGGTAGTAATGTATTACCTCGATTTTAGAGCCACACCGATCAAATATTCAAACTCTATTCGATCGCTCTCAAACTTGAATCCAACTTCCAATAATGTCTCGGATACATGGTCAAACCAATTACATTAGAAACAGAACTTAACATGAAAATTCGTATTAAATCGAGAGATAAAATACCGAAAAAATAGTTTACCAAGTTCGAATTTTGCAAACGGACTTCGAACCATCAAATATACAAAATCAAATTCAAAATAATTTCCTTCTCATTAAAAATAACTTATTAGAATCTAAATAATAATTTGGGGACTCAATTGGTAAAACTAAAAACTAATGATGCCATCAAAATATTTAATTACTTAAATTAGTGACTAAATTGATCTTATAAAAACTATTATATAATAACTATAACCACTTGGAAACTAAGAGACAAGGTAAATATCTCACCAAACTTGGTGACTCACTTTGTGATTTACCCTTTTCCACTTCATCAGCAATCCCCCAAATCCGACGTGATTCGCTATTCCTTAACTTCATATTTTCTTTCATGTTTTTCATTTCCTAGCCATCTCCATCGAAGCTTTGTAGACGATCAAAGAAGTTTCATCGGTCGGTCGTTGAACTCGGTGACCGTCAAGTCGATCGTGGTCTTCGATCACCGCTCGAACCAAACTTCACCAAAAAGCTTGACTCATCCCCCTGATAATGAATCTAAGGTCCCATTTTTGAAACTCACATTTGTTGGGCCTAGATATGAGAATATTTTCGATTTCCATGAGTGAAAACCCCATCTATCATCGTTATTCTCTGTCTAATGATGTTGATTTCGATTAATCCAACATTTTAGTTTCCAAGTGGTTATAGTTATTATGGGGGTTTAGTTTTTTGGATATTTTTCCAGATTAATCCAATAATAAAAAAAAATTCACACAAAACAAAACCTTGATAAATAACGTAAATTTTAGAATCAACTAAACCCAAAAGAAAGGCAAAATTATATTGAGAGTCCTCAAACTTCTCAAAATTCCTTGTTAACCCAACATTTTAGTTAGACTCCTATAAATATCATATGAAATTTTAACTCCTAGATTGGGGTGTGACACTATAGAAGATAGTCGTGGTTAGTCTAAATAAGGGATGAAATTCAAAGATTGATTTTGATTGTCGGTTCACCGGAGAGAAAAACAAATTACAAGGGTTGGGCCTTATAGAATGTAAATGTCAATAACTCGAAGTAAAATCTTATTCGATGATCAATAGGAATTAAGGCAAAGCAAGGCCTGAGACTGTTTGCTCAAATTGAATTTTATTCTTAATTTTACTTTCTTTAAATTTCTTAGATTTAATTTTTCATTTATTACATCTATTTTCATTAAATTCTTTCAATCAAAACCCCCATTTACTTATCATTTTCACCCAAATCAGAATCAAAAGCCTTCTACATCAGAATTTCTAAAGTCCCTACGCATCGACCCCTCTTCTCTTTACAACGCTATTTAATTGTTTCTTTTTTAGAATAAGGATAATTATTTGATGGTACACGAAGCTTTTAGTTCTATGGCATATCATTTTTGGCATATCATTTTTAGCATGAGTCGATGTCATAACCGGTGAGGGGAGGTTTCAGCCAAAGCTTTCTCACTTGTCACATTCATAAGGTAAATGACACTCCTCCACTCATCATTCATTTTGTATAGACGAGTTTCCTATGTGTTTCTTTGGCGTGATGGCCTCTCGTTATTATAAAAGATATTATTTTCTGGTGGCAATATCTACTATAACCGTGTGTTAAGATATACAATATTCATCAACAGCTTCGGATAATTTTTGTAGCTGTTTATGCCTTTAAGCTCATACATTCACAGTAGACCAGACTCAAGTTGCTATGGTAAACAATAAGAATTGTTTATAATAAACCCATAAGTCTATATATATTATATTTATGTACAGAGTAATGATTAACATAGATAAAGTATGAAATTGTATCTTTAATACAACATTTCAATTTATGTCTTTTAATGATATCGATATGTTTCATGATTAGTCCGAGCCAATTTACTTCGAATGTTGAGATAGTACACTATACTATAATGTATCGATACTTTTTTATAGGTATCGGTACATTTTCAAGTTAATCCAAAGTTCACCAGATTATTGGTTCAATGAAGATTGATCTTCAAAACCTAATATGCATACATGCAAGTTGATCCTAGTACAAGAGAGACACGTACCAGTGCTACCTTAATTTAATTTACCAACACTCAAACATTGGTTGAAGAACTATCCAACTTATGGCCATTCGACTTACACACATCATGCAAAATAGTTTACCAATAACAAAAAACAAGTATATAACTATAACATTATCGGTAACACCTTTTTTAATTGTGAACCATTTAGGTTAAATGTTAGAAACATTTCTTTTATTAATGGGAAAGTAAGAAAAAAACAGATTTATAAGTATAACATTATAGAATGCACATTTTTTTAATTGCCAACTATTACGATTACATTTTTTAAACCATTGTTTTATGCAACAATCAGACAAAACTGGTTAATAACTCTAACAATATAGGTTGTGTCTTTTGTAATAATAATAATTTTACTATTTTTTGTTCCTAAATGTTTTTATATTAATAAAAATGATTGTTTTCATGGAACTAATAGAAACAACCCCAATATTTATTTAAATTAAAACTCAAATTCAGGTTCTAGCAAATTGCAAAATAAAGTTGCTTCATGGTCCCAAAAATAATAACCATAACAATTGTAGAGGTTGGCCCTTCATTGCAAACTTGGTCAACTAAGTTACGAGGACAATTCTTCTTATCACAATTGCAATTGATTAGTTTTGAATCAGAAACCTCGACGTTGTTGTGGTGCCATGACAGTAGGCCTACAAACCTTCAAAAATCTAAATAAATACCTCCGGAATGTATTTTCTTATAATTTAAGAGATTCAAAGCTTTCACGATTCGAAGTCATGTTTCTCTTAGTTCTTCAACCTCATAACATATTTGAAACATGCCATATACATATATGGTTTTACTATTACTTTTATTGAATGATTTCTTCAAACAATGCAAATCGTACTCCTAGTTCTTTCCACAAAAATAAGCATACATGTATGTTCTATATAACGCTACATGATTATTACTAGCTTTGTATTTTTTTAAACTTGTCTCGGTTTAAGTCCATGGAATGATATCGATATTCTTCATTGAAATATTGCAATAGATGTAGTCATGCATCGAAGCTTCAAGAATAATCTTGCAACTCAACCGAATATTGTTGAAATCAACGATTGAATTACAAGTCACATGCATAAGAATTTTTTATAACAATTCCTTTGGGATTGATTCCATAATATTATAACATATTTTTTGTCATTGTTTTGAAAGAGATAATTACTACAAATCTTAAATCTAAACCCAAATTTATAATTTTCCTCGAAACCTTTCATTGCCAACAATTCATTGGGACCACTCATTTTTTAATTACCATTAATTGATTCTGAAATGATTTAATGTTTTTCTTTCCATTGGCCCTACCCAGGTGGCGATTCACCTACCATTTCACTAAAAATATTGATCTTTTTATCAACGTTTTCAATTTTTCATTGGTGAGACTTTTTAAACTATTTATGGCTTTTCATATGTTTTAATTTTAAATTTTGATATTTTTATTATCGTTTTCATTTTCAATCTTTAAAAGTATCGATCATGAATGCATAAGTATCAATATTTTAACATTCGATCTTATCTTCAACTTTTTCAATATCTAAAATTATCGATACTATTATATTGTGTATTGATACTTGTTATTTCAACATTTTTTATGCAACCTTACTTATTAAATATGTTCATAAGATTTTCAGTTTTTAACTTATTTTTTATCGTGAGAAAATCCAAGGCTCCATTAGCTTAAAATCTGATAACATTTCAGGCATAACCTATATATAATTAAAATTATTAAGATTCCATATTGCAACATTTCTTCTTACTAAACCATGGCATTGTTGGGTGCAACCTATTATTCATAAATATATTAACATAAAGATCGCAACCTATTTCTTAGTGACCCCATGACATTAATGGGAGCAATCCTATTTCTTATATATATATTCATAACATTTGTAGTTTTATACTTATTTTCTTATACTTGGTAATCCAAGGCTCCATCAGCTTAAACTCTAATAATATTTTCAGCGCAACCTATTTTATTCAATAAAATATTAACATTCCACATTACAACCTCTTTTATTATTAAACCATGACCTTATTGGGCGCAATCGTATTTCTTATATATGTTCATAACAGTTTCAGTTTTAAACTTATTTTCTTATACTCGGATTGTTGAGTTAATCGATCGACGAAATAGCCAAGAGGGGGTGAATTGGCAATTAAAATTTTGGTGGAAGCTTTTGCAGAAAATAGAAAATAATTGCACATCGATTTAGAGTGGTTCGACTTTCTCAACCAAAGTCTACGTCCACTACCTTAGCTATCCACACTAAGGATTTTCCAACAAATTCACTAATTTGTTCTTTCTTTTGAGGACAACGAGTAACCTTACAACTCCCTCAAGAATTATACCCCAAATTCTTGAGAACACTCTCTCCCAAAGAGAAATACACAAATTTGCAAACTTACAGAAAAACCTCACAAGGCAAGATGTTTGCACAATTCTAGAACAAAAAAAGAACACTCAAGAATAATACTATTGACCACAATAAGTGTTTTTGAAAGCAAAAATTAATATTGAATGAAATAGTCTTGAAAATGCTCAAACTTGAGGTTTGATGATTTCTCTTTGATTCTCTCTCAATTCTTCTTAATTGTTTATGATCAATGGCTCCTAAGCTTTTTTAAATACACCATGGATCATTCTGAACGTTGGGGATCATTGGTGAAGCAATAGAGTTGTTATTGTATAATTATCATTTAAAAATCTGGTTGGGAGCGTGGGGTGCATCGGTACACTCTCAGGGTGTATCGATACACTATGTGTAAAATTAAAATATTTCGAATGTTATAAGACTTAGTGCATCGGTAAACTAGGGGTGCATCGGTACACTCTCAGGGTGTATCGATACACTATGTGTAAAATTAAAATATTTCGACTGTTATAAGACTTAGTGCATCGGTAAACTAGAGGTGCATCGGTACACTAATTACATTCGATGTTTCAAAAGAATCGGAGTGCATTGATGCATGGTTTATGCATCGGTATAAAATGTATTTGATGTTTCATAAATTCAAGAGTGCATCGATGCATGGTTGTGCATCGGTACACAAAATGCATTCGAAATAGGGTGTGCATCGATACATCAAATAGTGCATCGGTACATCCCTTTATAAAATTGATTTTTGGCTTGATTGTGGTTCGAAATACTTTTTAAAAATTGTTTCAAAAATATTTTAAGTTTAAAACACAATTTTACACTTTAGTAAGAATTGAAATTGATCTTTGAAAGACTTGGAGTAATATTTTGATATTCGAATAATTAAATCGAATATACTTTGAAAATATTGTAAAATCTTAAAATTCATTTATACTTAATTTGTTATATCGAAACATCAAAATGTTTTCAACAATCTCTCCCTTTTTGATATAACAAAACACTTGAGTAATTTTAAGATTTTCTTTGAAAATAATTTTTGAAATCAATTTTGAAAATTACTCCCCTTACTCTATCTCCCCCTTTTCGTTAAATAAAAAAGACTCTATAAACAATTTAAACAAGGTTTTGTAAATTTAGCCATTGATATTAAATAAATATAGCTTAAGTTGCTAAGATCGTAATCAAAGAAATGTTAGCCATTAGTTCCAATTAAATATCATGAACAATGTGTAATGGTAAATTGGTCATATTCTAAATGATGTAAATGATGCAAAAATTAATAAATAATAAGTTCAAATTAAAAAATTCAACCAAAACAAGTATTCAAGTTTAAACATCCAACATCCAAAACAAATTCAAACATCCAAACATATCAATTCAAAATGCTTTAACAATGAGTCCTAATTTTGATCTAAGAAAACTAAAGCAAGGCAAGGTCTAATCATCCAAAGGAGGATCGGGAGGAGGAGGATAATGTGCTCTCATCTCGAGTGTGAGCGTATCTAAACGTTCGCACATCTCCAGTTGAAATTTCAATTATTGAGCCCCCATAACAGTTAGATGGGACTCTATGGATGCAAACCTTAGATCAAATGACTCCACAAATGATCGAAAGTATGGAGGCATTTGTTCCTCTTGCTGTGTCGGTTCATCCTCGGGTACGTGATCGTCGATATCTTGAAATAGCTCTTGAAGATCTAGATCATCATCCGCTGCCGGTGCCGGAGGAGGTGGAGCTCGTGAAGAACTAGCTCCCAGTGTTTTCTAAGTGGTTTGAACCCATTGATCACCTTCCTTTTTTTTATCCCGATTTCTTTAAGGATGTAAAGTTGATTTGGTTCAGGAGAGGGATGAGAATATCAAGCGAAATCTTAAGCTCGAGTTTGATAAACAGATTAATGAGGAGACAGCTGTAAACTAAAGTTTCTACATTTTTCGATGGGACAACGTTTACGGTATCTACTAGCTCACCAAAAATAGTCTGTGGCAAATTTATTTTCTTGTTATGTTGGATACAATGTATTCACCATAAATCTAAGACTCTAAGGAATGAGTACCTACTTCCGGATGGTCTAAACCACCAAGAGATCATCAAGTGAAGGAATCGCTCGTGATGAGTTCTTAAGGTACTAACATTATCCTTAGCTTTATAGGGAGTAGCCACCTTTTCTTGTTCATTATCTACACCCTTGTTATCTAGTCAAAACTGGGTAGCGATTATGTCGGAGTCAATAAAAATGAATTTGCCTAAGAGATAGGATCAAATTCCTATGGTTTCGGTTTGACGCTCATTTTGGACACAAACCGCATTGGAGTAGAAAATGTGGACTAATTGCTGATAAACGATGGGATGAATTTGAAACAGTTTATCAAACTTCCAAGAACGGAGGATATGAAGATATCAGAAGTTCATATCGACCATTGCTTGAATAAAGGGAATACGCTCTTCCCGAATTTTGTATGATTAGAAAGAATTAACGAACCTATGATAGAGTTCTTCTCGACGACGACCAGGTTGGTTGAGGCAAGAATTAAGAATGGTCATTTCAGGTTCGTTTGGGTTTGGATTTTGAGGTGGAGGTGGAATAGGAGGTTGGTTTTGACTCGAACGACTCGATGACGACCTAGGACGTTTAGGATTAGACATGGTTCAAGAAATCAAAATAGATAAGGTAACCTATAAATTTGAGACACATGTATGCAATACAATCATTCCCAAATCTCATTAAGTGTCTGCAATATTCAAGGTTCTCTAAATCGAATCATAATGGGCAATGTTTGAAAATTATTTTTGAAAACAATGTTTGAATAATAATATTCAATTTTCAAAACAACTTAATTAAATCAAAAACA
This sequence comes from Hibiscus syriacus, assembly GCF_006381635.1. Lineage (NCBI taxonomy): Eukaryota > Viridiplantae > Streptophyta > Magnoliopsida > Malvales > Malvaceae > Hibiscus > Hibiscus syriacus. The sequence goes on from NW_024062770.1 coordinate 3,873,546, forward strand.
ATAATTAAATATTTTTATTATTTCAAAAATTCCAAAAATTTTGAAAAAAAAATTGTGTGTTTTTGGTGAAATTAGTTGTAAAATCTAGTTTCTAAACATTATACAATCAATGCCAGGTACTTAGTTCAACCTAGAACTAATCAAAAAATAGTCCTAAAATCAAAAATCAATAAAACATGGGTTTTTGGAATATTACCTTGACAATTCGGATTTGAGAGAGATTAGAAGTTGTTTGCACGATTTCATGATAGTAGCAGGATCATAAGTTGAAGAATGAACTAATTCTGACTTGATTTTGTTGATTTTGAGCAAGAGAGAGTAGTGGTTGAGAGAAGACAAACGACGGGTTTGAGAGTTTTTAAAGGGTTTTGAAAAAATAAGAAATATTTAGGGATTTAACCCTAAAACCCGACGAGTGTATCAATGCATAGCATAGTGCATCGATGCACATTCAAGGAATGCATCGGTGCATCTTCATGAGGTATCGATGCACATTCAAGGGAGCATCAATACACTGTCATAGTGTATCGATGCATTGTGCATAAAAGAAAAAATAAGAAATATTTAGGGATTTACCCTAAAACCCGACGAGTGTATCAATGCATAGCATAGTGCATCGATGCACATTCAAGGAATGCATCGGTGCATCTTCATGAGGTATCGATGCACATTCAAGGGAGCATCAATACACTGTCATAGTGTATCGATGCATTGTGCATAAAAATGTTAAAATCCATTTTTAATCATTCAAAATGCTAAATTAATCAGCTCTAGTGGTATTGGAAACTCATAAATTGAAAATTAACATTGTTCAATCAATCAAATCTATCCTTAAACATTATTTGAACATATAATTAATTTTCACTCAAAAATCATAAACTCCCCCTAACTAATAGCAAAGAAAGCAATCAAAAGTGTTATTTTTATGAGCATTTTTCAATTTTAATTAAAAGTGCTACAATTATTTTAAACATTAAGTCAAGGTAGGTTGGTCAAACCTAATTCTCTCCTAAGTGTCCAAAATATTTCTTTATCTAAAGGTTTTGTAAAAATATCAGCTAATTGATGCAAAGTATCAACATATTCTAGAACTATATCTCCTTTTGTGACATGATCTCTAATGAAATGATGTCTAATTTCAATATGCTTAGTTCTAGAGTGTTGGATGGGATTTTTAGTGAGACAAATAGCACTAGTATTGTCACACTTGATAGGTATAGTACTAACTTCAATTCCATAATCTAAAAGTTGTTGTTTCATCCATAAAACTTGTGCACAACAACTACCGGTTGAAATGTATTCCGCTTCAGTGGTAGATAATGCAACACAATTTTGTTTCTTTGAAAACAATGAAATCAGCATATTACCTAGGAATTGGCAAGTACCGGAGGTGCTTTTCCTATCTATTTTGCATCGTCCATAATCCGCATCAGAGAAGGCATGCAAGCTAAAGCTAGAGTCTCTAGGATACTGAAGCCCTAAACTAGGAGTGTCCTTAAGGTATCTAAAGATTCTCTTAATAGCTACTAGTAAATGTGGTTCCTTATGGCATGATTGAAATCTAGCATATAAGCAAACACTAAACATGATGTCAGATCTACTTGCGGTTAGATAAAGCAAAGAGTCAATCATTGACCTATATAATTTAACATCCACACATTTACCTCCTTCATCTTTGTCAAGCTTTGTTGATGAGCTCATTGGAGTGGCATGAGGTTTCCCATTTTCCAATACAAATTTCTTGAGCATATCCTTGACGTATTTTGCTTGATTGATGAAGGTGCCATCTTTTATTTGCTTGATTTGGAGTCCCAAGAAAAATGAGAGCTCCCCCATCATGCTCATCTCGAATTCACTTTGCATTAGCTTAGAAAATTCTTGGCAAAGAGCATAATTAGTAGAACCAAATATTATATCATCAAAAATTTGAACTACTAATAAATCTTTACCTTTTCTCTTTAAAAACAATGTAGTGTCAACCTTCTCTTTTGAAAAATCTTTTTCTATTAAAAAATTTGACAATCTTTCATACAAAGCTCTAGGAGCTTGTTTTAAACCATAAAGTGCTTTTGTCAATTTAAAAACATGATCTGGAAATTTTGAATCTTCAAAACCAGGAGGTTGTTCCATATACACTTCTTCTTTTATATAACCATTTAAAAATGCACTTTTAACATCCATTTGATAGAAACATGCAAATACTAATAACATTCTAATTGCTTACATCCTAGCAACGGCAGCGTATGTTTCATCAAAGTCTATTCCTTCTTCTTGAGTATAGCCTTGAGCAAAAAGTCTAGCGTTGTTCCTCACTATATTACCACTTTCATCAAGCTTATTCCTAAATACCCATCTAGTACCTATAGTAGATTTATTACTAGGCCTTTCAACTAATGTCCATACTTTACTTCTCTCAAATTGATTTAACTCTTCATGCATAGCCATAATCCAATTTTCATCATCTAATGCTTCTTTGATATTCTTAGGCTCTATGAATGAAATAAATGTAACATAATTACATATATTTCTAAGAGAAGTTCGAGTTGTTACCCCTTTGGATGGATTACCTATTTTTTCACCATCCTTGACATAATTGTATTCTCTTGGGTAGGAGACTTCCCTTTCTTCAATGGTTGGATTCTCGAGAACATCGTGAGTTTCCTCATCTTTTGTTTCTTTCTTTGATGATGGTTCTCCAACGTCATGTCTAACGTCATTTGCTTTTACAATATCTACATCATCATTCACACAAGAATCCTTCCTCGGAAGGGGATTATCATCGAAAACAACATGTATAGACTCTTCTACCACTAAAGTTATTTTATTAAATACTCGATAAGCTTTAGAATTTAAGGAATAACCTAGAAAAATCCTACATCACTATCTTGACCTAAGGCTTTGCCATGACACTTTTATTTTGCTAACTACTATCCATTGCTTGAGGACAAGCAATAGCTTAAGTTTGGGGTGTGATAACTCCATAAAAAGGCTATATTTAGGGCTTTTTTACTAAATTGATTAGTTGTATTAAGGTGCATTTCAGATCATATAGATGTATTTAGGATTATGTCGTTGCATTTTTTGGAATTAATTTTATGTGAAATTTTGGTGATGCTTTACAGGAAAGGTTTTATTTGGTTGATGATGTGCAGTTCATAAAGAAAAAAGGTGTACGAGGAGAATTGTTGTAGCAAACTGATATGCTGAAGTAGAATGAAAAAGTCATGATAGCTATGATGGCATTTCTGGCCACAGAAAAGGACAAAAGAGCTTAAGATATTTTCATACAAGAACCAGTTGTCCAGCCATCACCTGATTCCTATTGCCAGTCACATAGGAGGGGACCACTATTACCATTATCATTTTGGCACAAAACGCTAGGAATATTCTTTTTGTATAAATAGATTAAGACACCACAAAAGAAGGGAGATCATCTTCTTAGGAAAAATGGAGCAAAAATAATAGGGCAAGGCGATACCAAACTTCCAACTTTATTTCTTTTCTCATCCCTTTTATGGTGTTCCTCCATTTTCACGCTTGAGGGAGTGTTAAGCTAGGCGTCCGAGAGGAGCTAGCACCGCTAAGGTGGTTCGTGGTGGCCGAAGGAGCTCCAGCAGTGCGCGTTGGGAATTTTTCCTCCACCCTTATGCTTTATTTTTATTTATATTTTATGGGTTGTAAGAAACAAATGATTCTCATGGATTATTCGAATCCCACCATGAACTAACTTTATTTGGTGGGGTTTATCATTGATGATTAAGTATTTTCTTTAATTGATTGTTGATATTTTTATGTTTATTACTTATTTTGCTTATTATTTTTAATTTCTTAAGATTGTAGGAGCTATGAGAGTAACCATTTCTTAATTATATTGCTTAGTAATCGAGAGAAACTAAGTTAATGATTTTTAGTGTTCGAGAGAAACTACAGGAATGTCAGCATAAGCACAGGGTATTAGCAAATAACTATATCCTAATCCACGTTTAAAGATGAGGCTAGGATTTCAACCACTAAAAGGAGTAGTGTTGAATCAATAGGTTAGATGTGGTTGCTCAAGCCAAGAGGATTTATTGTGGCATTCTCATATGTTAGATCCCATGACTATAGATAGTGTAGGGATACTCGTAGTAAACTTTGTCGAGCAAGTAAGACACAGAAGTTTAGACCATCCTAAAAGATAAAATTTAAGATTCCTAATTGACCCCATCATTCATTCCCGTAATAGCTTATTGTGTGAGGATTATCAAGTCATCATATTTAATTCCCAAGTTATCAATTTGTTTTGCCTTAGCATTTTTATTTGACTACACTTTAAACAATTACTTTTGCCATGACATTCTCATTTGCCACCCACTTACACTACCATTTCTACCCCACCTATACACATTTCATTTGGCTTGACATAACCATTTGTGAATACTATTAGCTATACTTAGATAAAGCAGTTTGATGCTTTGACTTAACTAGTAATATTCTCCAATCCTTGTAAAGACGATACCCACTCACTCTTATACTTGCACATATTTTCGTGTGATGTATAAGCACCCATAGCACGAGACAATAACATTTTCAATTTTAAACTTATTTCTTATACTGGATAATACAAGGCTCTATCAGCTTAAACTCTGATAATATTTTTGGCGTAACCTATTTTATTATTAAAAGTATTAACATTCCAGATTACAACCTATTTTATTATTGAACCATGACATTATTGGGAGCAACTGTATTTCTTATATATGTTCTTAAAATTTTTAGTTTTAAACTTATTTTCTTATACTAGGATAATTCAAGTTTCCATCAGCTTAAACTTATATAATATTTTCAGTGTAACCTAAAATGTTCATAGTAGTCATAACATTTACTTTTGATAACTTATTTTCTTACTTTGTATAACATTATATTGCAACATGTTATGTTACCCCAGCTTAAAACCTTTACGGTTTCAAATTATAACATTGTCGATCACGCTTTTAACCGGTAACCTTTTTTTGTCGATCACGCCATTTGTTAACCTTATTTAGGCACCTCACAGTAGAACCCCATATAAGTACAAGTAGTCTCTAACCTTTGGAACCAATAAAGCTCAATTGAATTTGAGATAATTAATTTTAAATGCTTATATTTAATTATTTTATTTAAATATTATATAAAAATACCATAATATCAATTATTAAAGAAAGACTTAATTAAGTAGGTATTTTTTAGTATTGTTCGATGTTACTCTTCAACGTCTCTAAATCGTAATGATCGTTAAAGAACGGTTATCTGACACAAATTGTGTTTATATCTTTTTAAAAAAAATATTTTTAATAAATTAAATTATATTATTTAAAAAAACCTTTTTCTTTAAAATCCCAAAAAACACACTAAAACCTTTAATTCTTCTTTTCGTCATCAATCACCATCGACATAATCAATCAATCAAAATCCCAACACCGTCAATCGACTGAAACTATATTGTCACCGACCAATCAAAATTCATTCACCACCAACGTCAATTATGAATCATGTTTCACAATAAGCACGAACAAGAGATTTAAATCTAAGAACAAAGTAGAGTTATTCATATACAACACCTTGACGAACTCAATGTCTCCCCAATCAAAGGAGTAGCCCTTACCTCAACCTATGAAGGAAGAGTTGTCTCAACCTAAATAGGATAAATACCCTTTTCCATGCCTCTGTACGAATAGTTGACTCGCTTTCTATTATAAAGTTAACATACGACTCATATTCCACTTGAGAGTTACAATGCATCATATCTCATCAATAGGGTTTGCTTCAACTCTTGGGTAAAAATGATTAATTATTTAAAAAAATGACTAAATTATTTGTACTTAACGCATATTAGAGTTGTAAGCGTAAAAAACACACTACTTGTAGATGAAAAATGTTGGATAGAGAGAAGGCGAGAAAAACATGTGTCGTAGAGCTAGAACCTCCACTAAAAATTTTATATAAGTTGTCTCCCCTTTCTTCCATCACTTTCAACACCTCCTCATCCAACCCAAAGCACCCCTTGAAAGAATGACACTTGAAGATCTAACTTCTAAAGGTCTCACGACCCTTCGAGTTTCCAACCATCCTCCAATGCCGACACATATGACTCATCAAGTAAAGAATAGATATTAAAACCAGTAACCTTTTATCGACCTCGAAGGAGTCCTCTCAACAGCAATGCACTTTGGTATCTCAAGCAGAAACACTTAGTCTCGCACGAGGTTGTGTTTGGTCCTACTCTTTTTTAGGACCACTTATTTCACTAGTCATAAATTCATCAAAGAACTCTTCAGAATCTTTGGTACCAACCACGGCTTTCGGGGACACAAACATAGGTGACAATGGCCCCATTTGGTGTGGCTTTCGAAAAGCACTTTTAGCTTAAAAAACTTGTTTCGACCATAAAATCAATATCAAATGGGAAAAAATAAAAAATAAACGGTGAAAACGATGGTTTCAAACCAACTTGCAAAAATAAGGATTTCTAGCTTTTTCATTTTGAACTTTGCATTTGGAAGCAAATAATAATTTTACCCTTACTAATGCATGTGCTCCACTCAATTATGCATTTATATTTTTATTTTAATAATTTGATACTAACATCCTTAAAAAATAATTTATTAATTAATAATTTAAAAGAAAATAAAATACATGGTTTATAATTAAAATATTAATAGTGAGTTATTATAAAATATATTTTTATTATAATTATATTTTTTATATTTGTATTATTGTTTAAAGTGATATAAGTCATATATAATAATATTTTTTAAAATTCATTATAGTTTAAATTGATATGATTCATATAAAGTGTAAATATAATTTAATGTTATATTTTTAATGATGTGATCCTGTCTAGCGTCAATTTTCTTCATGACATACTCACATCATTGAAGATCCATCAAGCTCAATCTAAGGGAGTTCAACCTTACTTTATCTTATATTACTATATATGCACTATATACTATTATAAGTATACATTTGCATATTAGACTATACTTGAATTATCATAACGTGTGCATTCATTCACTATGTCCTATGGTTTGCATCATTGATTGATATTCATGCACATACTCTATAGTTATAATAATAATATGATAATGCATGAGTTATTATTATAACCTATGGTCCACATCTTTATATTATAAGTTATTTACTTAAAATACTTAGCTTATATTATGTTTTCTTTTGAATGTACATAGGTGGCCACATGATTGGAGCTTACTTAAGCTAGCATTGGAGTCTAAGAGTTATGGAAAAATGACTATGACAACTTCGGGACAGCTCAAGATCATTTTGGGACAAAATTGTCAGCTACACTCCGAGCTCATAGCTGACTTGAGCTAAACTTTTGAGCTAGCTAGACATCTCATTTCAGCTGGAGAGTTACACCATCATCACCACCACACAGAGTACTTCAAATATGGCTTAGGTCAATTTTTGTGAAATTGCGTCTTTTCACGAATAGTTTTCATTCCAATAGGTGCCTTTACATAAGGAGTTGTTCAGTGACTCATTTACATGTAACTCACCTATGACCAGATCATCTTCAGCTCATACACGTGGGAAGTAGCTCAAATGATGAAAGGTTACCTTATACACAATGTGACCTTTCATGACAAGTTGGTTCCCATTGGATGTCATGACACCTAAATGCACGTTGGTGAGCTTGTTGTAGCAAAATGGAGCCTAACTTGCGAGGAGACATTAGGAAGCCCTTACAATCATTCGACCACACCCTTAGCACACGCCTAGCACATGCACAAGGCTTGGCGACAAAGTAAAGAAGTATATAACCATTCGGCTAAGGGAGATGCACGTTCAATTCAAGCCGAATGGACATGTATTTACATGAAGAGGTAGTCGAACCAACACAAGGCCAAGGGACATCTACATTAATCCAAGCATCATGCATTTTCATTTAAAGTTATGTACTTAGCCAAATAGGCATATGATTATTCAGTAGCCCTTCCTAAATCTATAAATATGAAGGCTTATTTCATTTGTAAACATATCCTTTGAATATATAAAATTCCTTTGTGAGAATTTCTCTCTTGCAAGTTCTTTAAGAACTTTATCGATTAAGTAAACCTTTCTTAGTTTGTGGCATCATTCCTTCCTTTGATACTTTGAGTTCCTAGTTTCTATAACTAGAGGGTTCAAGTCCTAACATACCATCCCTTACTTAAGTTTATAGAGAACAGGGATAAGTTTTATATTGTTTTTCTTCTTCTTTGGCTTATTTGAGATACCACCTTCATTCTTCCATTTTCCGTCATCTTCACACCAACACCATCACCATTCCCTTATCATTTCATCACCATTGAAGAATCATTCACTCATCATCAAGACCACCGTTCATCATCACCATTAGAGCCCAAGTTCATCTTACATTTGAAGGATACTTCTACATCAATTCCGGAGCCACTTTGATAACCTTTTTATTTCCTTTTCATCTCTCCATTATCATTTCATTTCCTTCATAATTTAGCAACTCCATTATAATTATATCTTCTTTATCTTTGTGAAGATTGCTTATAATTCAAGTGTGGCATTTGGTGTCTCTCCTAGATCGGGAAACAACAAGGTTGTCATATTCTCCATCATTGAAGAATCTTGGATAGCCTTACATCAAGTGGTATCAGATTTTAGTTGGATTGACATACAAAGTGTTGCAACAAACAAAAAGAAAGAAGAAAAAAACTCAAAAAAAGAAAGAACTCATACAGCAAATAAGGAGTACAAAAAGAAAAGAAAAGAAAGAAGAAATTCAAATCAAAGTTCCAGCAAAGAAAAGTTGAAGAAAAAGTTTCAATTCACATTCCAAAGGAAACACTTTACAATTTGCCAATTGTTAGAGTATGCCCAAAGACCAACCATATGATGATTGCAATAATACATTTATTTACTGATTTTATTGAATAAAGGCATTGCCAATATTATTTTCAGTTATATGTTTGTGTTTAACATAAACAGAAAGATAATAAAGTCTATATAATAACATTATTAAAAGATCCATAGTCAAGTATTATAGGCATGGACAATAATAATACGCTTAAGATTAACATGTTATTGATTGATGACAACGAGTTGTCATTGACATAGAGATTTCAGAATTGATACTAGATTATATTGTTAGAGAACAATGTATTGAATTGACCCATCATGAGCATATGTCTTGGATTATTATGTAACGGTCATAACATTGCTCATAGTGATGACTATATGTATGATCCTCAGACTTGAGATCAAAGTCATCCCAACATATATTGTTGTATGTTTTGATACAGTTAAACATGCTCTGTAACTGGTTACACTATAAAGAATGATATTGAATATATCTCGATATATGTAGTGGGGTGTATATGGTTATAGGATTTGTCCTTCCTACATAATAGGAAATATATCACATGCCACTTGATTGAGTGAAACTAGAAATGCATGGTCATGCTCGAATAAATTGATATGTGATATCACAAATTATTCGTTAATTATAGTCTACTCTAGATATCAAGAAACAATAGATTGGCTATACAAGTGTGACTATTCTAAGACTTGTGCCTATTATAGATATAAAGGAAAAAAGGATGTAATACATAAAAGAGTTAATCACGAAGATGATATATTGAATCATAATTTCTTGTAACTTAGGGGACAATGATATATTGCTAGATGTCACTCATTGTATGTAATATTAGAATTGTTCTAATAATTACTATTAACGTTACAAGAACCTACAGGGTCACACCCTAGGATTGAAATGAGCAAAGATGTACAATTTGTTGTATGTTACTAAAATATATCTAGAGTTAAGATATGTATATTTGATATACATATGATTTTAATTATCCCGAATATAGTAAGTAAGCATTAAAAGAATGTAATTTAGAATACAACTCTTTTAATTGATATATAATTCAGAATAATTAAATAAGTTTTTAAATAAACATTAAAGATTGTAATTCAGATTATAAGTCTTTAATGTATATATAATTTGAATTAATTAAATAATATTTTATTTATTAATTTGAAATAACTTTAAAAACCCTAAGATGTTATGGTAATTGATATATTTAAAGGAGGTAAGCTCTAGAATTTGTTTTTCTCAAAACCAATTTTGGGAAAAGAAAATTTTGCTCTCAATCGGGTGAACTAAGTAGAGACCAAGATGTGTTTTCGTGGAGGCTTACGATTTGAACTATTCGTGATCACCACTTATCGTTGCCGTCTTTGTTGTTTTTCAAGGAACCCATTGTAAGTACTCACACCATTTCCTCCCTATTTCGGTTTTACGTACTTGGATCGCTAGTGAGACCGTCGAGTTTTTTGTTTTCGCTGCACCGTGGGGTGCCCCAATGGTCCAAACAGTGGTGTCAGAGCCACTTATACGATCCAAATTCGGGTTAAATTCTTGGTTGATGCGATATCTATGAGATGCATGTTATAGTTTTATCGTTTTTGACACATATGCATGATATCATTGTTCGAATCGATAACCACAAGGATTCATATGTTGATTTGTTAATCTATTTTTCAATCTATTTATTGCTGCAAGGATTTTACGAAATCCATATGTCAATTGTTGACATGATGATACATGGGGAGTGCGATAGCATATCGCGTTTGGCAGTGAAACAAAGGTTATTCCGATGAAAAAAGCCTTCTGGATTGAAAATCCCAAAAGCACGATTTTGTTGATAAGTGTTATCAAATCGTGAGGTTTTCTATAGAAATAGAAGTACTATTTTTCAAAAAAATCCCACTGGCAGTACCGCGACAGCCGATGCGCGCTAGGGGCTCTGCCCCTTGACCCTTCATCAGCAATACAAATTGAAGGCCCATATTAATATTTTTAACAAAGGTGTAACAACGTGTATATATATGATATGTTTGTTTTGTATGGTGTTTTACATGCATGGTTATATCCCTTGTTCAATTTACAATGGTTTAATTTGAAATACGGTCTATAAGTCGTGTCTTTCTAAATATCAGTTGTATTTATCTTCTCATCTTAGTCTCTCGTATCTAAAATGAGTTTCTTTTAAAATTGTAATCCTATTAAGATTCACAAGGAGCAGAAGAATGACGAGAAGATACCTAGAGAGCATTCTTAGGCTTTAGGGTTTTTTTTGTTCTCCCATTGGCTTGGCATGGGCCACCTTAGTCATTTTTTTGGGCTATAACCATTGCATCTTATTTATTTCTATATATGTTATGTATGCAATGCATCAAATGATAAAATAAGAACGAATATTGATAAGATCAATAAGGGCCTAATATTAAAAGGAAGAATGATGAGATAATTATGCAAATCCCTCTTTATAATCTAAGTTAACTTAACCGTCCAATATTTACCCTCGTTAAGGCTTCGATCGATATTGTGTGGGCTTTACCAAAGCATTTGCACACAAAATCTATTTTGGTTAAACGTGAAGAATAAGCAAGTGATATTCACCAGTTGATATATTGGTAATAACTTAGATAGGTTATTCTAATAGGATTAGAAACCTAGAGGTTAAATATTTGGATAAGTCATGAGATGACTTGAACAAGAGTTGTTCACCAAAAGGAGGAGTTACATGAGATGTAACTAGTAAAGTGTTACTTAACTATATAATCATTATCCTAAAAGAAAAGCTAAAGCTGATTTAGGAAATTGATGTATTATGGATCCTCACCCACTAGAAAAAATTTTGATTAATTTTCTCGAAATTAAAACAGAGAGGGTTTTTAACTTTGAATAAAATAGTGGGAGTAATTTGTAAATAAAGACATTTACTTACTTTAATATTTCCATTGTTGTATATTTAATGGCAAACAACACTTTATCACCGCGATCACTCCTTGAGAAGGATAAACTTAATGGCATAAACTTCCTTGACTGGTTTCGTAATTTGAGAATTTTTCTCAAACAGGAAAGAAATGAATATGTCATTGAAGAACCTGTTCCTGATGAACCGGCAGCTAATGCTTCAAGAGCTGACAACGAAAAATTCAAGAAACATATGGATGATATGTTAGATGTTGGATGTCTAATGCTTGCCACCATGACTCCTGAGCTTCAGAAGCAATATGAGGACATGGTTTCATATGAGATGATTTAAAATCTCAAAGAAATATATGAAGGGAAAACACGTCAAGAGAGATAAGACCTCTAAAGCTTTATTTCAATGCAAAATAGCATAGGGAACTACTGTAGGAGCTCATGCATTCAACATGATGGGCTACATCCAAACGTTAGAAAAGTTGGGATTTCCTCTTAAAGATGAATTGGCTACCGATGTTATCCTGTAATCGTTTCCAGATAGCTTTAGCCAATTTGTCCTTAATTTCAACATGAATGAAATTAACAAGACTTTGCCACAGTTACTTGTCATGTTACGAACTGCTGAAAGTAACATGAAAAAGGTTAGACCTAAGCCCATTCTGATGGTCCACAAGGACAAAGGAAAGGGAAAGAAAAAGGTAGTGGCAAAGTCTAAGGGTAATGGTAAGGCCAAACCAAAAGGGAAAAATGCATTGAAACCCAAAGGGGGAGTTAGCAAGGAAGGAAAATGTTTCCATTGCGATAAGACCGGACACTGGAAGAGAAACTGCCTTGTTTACCTTGAAGAGGTCAAAAAGGCAAAAGCAAACGAAACATTTGTTTCATGTATTTATGTTATTGATGTTAATTTGTCAACATCTACTTCTTGGGTATTAGATACCGGTTGTGGTTCTCATATTTTTACTTCTATAGAAGGACTGCAAAAGAGAAGGAATCTGGCTAAAGGAGACGTAGACCTACGAGTGGGAAATGAAGCAAGAGTTGTTGCATTAGCTATAGGGACATATGTTTTATCTTTGCCTAGTGGACTTGATTTAAATTTAGAGTATTGTTATTTTGTGCCTAGTTTGACTAAGAACATTATTTCTATTTCTTGTTTGGACAAGATTGGTTTTGAGATTATTATTAAGAATAATTGTTGTTCTTTTTATCTCGATAATTTTTTTTATGGTTCGGCATAATTGGTTAATGGTCTCTATATTTTGGATCAAGAAAACACCATTTATAACATAAATACTAAGAGATCAAAAACAAATGACTCGAATCAAACTTGTCTTTGGCATTGTCCTTTAGACCATATAAGTGAGAAACGCATATCAAAACTCCATAAAGATGGATTTTTAGATTCATTTGTTTTTGAACAATATGATGTATGCGAATCTTGCGTGTTGGGAAAATGACTAAAGCTCCTTTTAATAGTAATGGTGAGTGAGCAAGTGATTTATTTGGGTTAATACATTGTGATGTATGTAGACCGATGAATACACAAGCCAGAGGTGAATTCCATTATTTTCACCGATCACTTCAGTTGGTATGGGTATATTTATCTTATACACCATAAATCTGAAGCCCTTGATAAGTTTAAGGACTTTAAAACTGAAGTACAAAATCAAATAGGCAAGAGTACTAAGGCACTTTGATCAGATCGAGGTGGAGAATACTTAAGTATAGAGTTTGATGAACTCCTTAAACAATGTAGGATTGTCTCACAGCTTACAACACCTGGTACATCACAGTGGAATGGAGTTTCTGAAAGAGGGAATCGAACACTATTAGACACAGTTCGATCGATGATAAGTCATAGTGATCTTCTGATTTTTTTTTTGGGGACATTCACTTGAAACAAGCACTTTTACACTAAATCGTGTTTCATATAAATTGGTTCAAATGACACCATACGAGATATGGACTGGGAAGCATCCTAGTATGTCTTTTATGAAGATTTGTGGTTGTGAAGCTTATGTAAAACATGATGTCTACAAAGCTCGAACCTAAATCTCATAAGTGTATATTTGTTGGATATCCTAAAGAAACTATGGGATATTATTTCTTCAACCCTAACAAGAACAAAGTGTTTGTTGCTCGAACAAGAGTTTCTCTCGAAAGAGAATTTATCTCAAAGAAATAGAATGGTAGAAATATTGAACTTGGAGAAGTTCAAGAACAACATATCAATGAACCTAAAGTTGAGCATGTTTCACACGTTGTTGAGGAGCATTCAACAGATTTAGAAACACAACCACTGCGCAGATCCACAAGAGAACGTCGTGCACCTGAGAGATTTGGATTTCTCATTACTGATATGGAGATGTTCTTCTTATGGATCAAGATGAGCCCAGGACTTATCAAGAAGCAGTGTCTAGCCCAGACTCTGAGAAATGGCTTGAAGCCATGAGATCTAAGATGGATTCCATGTCAGTAAACCAAGTATGGACTTTGGTTGAACCACCTGAATGGGTCAAACCAATAGGGTGTAAATGGGTTTTCAAGAAGAAAACCGACATGGATGGTAATGTACAAACAGACAAGGGGCGATTAGTCGCTAAAGGTTTTCGACAAGTTCATGGTGTAGACTATGACGAAACATTCTCCCCTATAGCTATATTTATGTCCATCCGGATCTTGCTCGTAATAGTTACATTCCATGATTATGAAGTCTGGAAAATGGACGTCAAAACCACTTTCCTTAATGGAAAACTTGAAGAGGATGTGTATATGACACAAGCAAAAGGTTTTTGCATTCCAGGAAATGCTGGAAAGGTTATTAAGCTACAGTGGTCTATTTATGTAGTAAAGCAAGCTTATCGAAGCTGGAATCTTCATTTCCATGATGCAATCAAAGAGTTTGGTTTTATCAGAAATGAAGATGAGCCTTGTGTTTATAAAAAGGCTAGTGGGAGCATTTTTTCTTTCCTAATCTTGTATGTAGATGACATACTCATCATAGGAAATGATATACCTACTTTACAGTCTATTAAGACTTGGTTAGATAGTTATTTTTCTATGAAAGATTTGGGTAAGGCAGCGTATATCTTAGGAATTAAGATCTATATAGATAGATCAAGACGACTTCTAGGTCTAAGTCAAAGTACATATATAGGCAAAGTGCTGAAAAGGTTCAGTATGAAAGAATCCAAGAAAGGATTTTTGTCTATGAGATATGCATTCTCTTTCGAAGGAAATGTATCCTTCAACTCCACAAGAAAGAGAAAGAATGAATAAGATTTCATATGCTTCAACTATTGGTTCTATCATGTATGCCATGATATGTACTCGACCATATATAACGTATTCTTTAATCATGACGAGTCGGTATCAAGAAAACCCTGGTGAAAATCACTAGGATACGGTTAAAAATATCCTTAAGTAAGTAAGAAAAACTAAGGATAAATTCCTTGTCTATAGAGGGGAGGAAGAGCTTAGTGTAAAAGGATATACTGATGACAGCTTCCAAACTGACAATGATGACTCACGATCTCAATCGGGTTTTGTGTTTTGTCTTAATGGAGGTGCTATGAGCTGGAAAAGTTTGAAGAAAGACACAGTAGCTGATTCTATAACAGAGGCTGAATACATGGCAGCCAGTGAAGCAGCAAAAGAGGTTGTTTGGATCAAGAAGTTTATATTGGAATTAGGGGTTGTTCCCAGCATATCAGATGTTGTAGAACTCTGTTGTGAAAATAATGGAGCAATTTCACAAGCAAAGGAACTCAGATCTCATCAACGATCCAAACATATTCTTAGGCGCTTTCATCTCATTTGAGAGATCATAGATTGAGAAGATATAGAAATATGCATAGTACACACGGATGACAACATTGTTGATCTCTTGACGAAGTCTCTTACACAACAACACTGAGTCACTCGGTATTAGATATGTGAGTGATTGGTCTTAGTGCTAGTTGGAGATTGTTAGAGTATGTCCAAAGACTAATCATATGATGATTGTAATAATACATTTATTTACTGATTTTATTGAATAAAGGCATTGCCAATATTATTTTCAGTTATATGTTTGTGTTTAACATAAACTGAAAGATAATAAAGTCCAGATAATAACATTATTAAAAGATCCATAGTCAAGTATTATTATGGGCATGGACAATAATAATACGCTTAAGACTAACATGTTATTGATTGATGACAAGGAGTTGTCATTGTCATAGAGATGTCAGAATTGATACATGATTATATTGTTAGAGAACAATGTATTGGATTGACCAATCATGA
This sequence comes from Hibiscus syriacus, assembly GCF_006381635.1. Classification (NCBI taxonomy): domain Eukaryota; kingdom Viridiplantae; phylum Streptophyta; class Magnoliopsida; order Malvales; family Malvaceae; genus Hibiscus; species Hibiscus syriacus. The sequence continues at coordinate 3,889,606 of NW_024062770.1, forward strand.
GCATATGTCTTGGATTATTATGTAACGGTCATAACATTGCTCATGGTGATGACTATATGTATGATCCTCAGACTTGAGATCAATGTCATCCCAATATATATTGTTGTATGTTTTGATACAGTTAAACATGCTCCGTAACTGGTTGCACTATAAAGACTGTTATTGAATATATCTCGATATATGTAGTGGGGTGTATATGGTTATAGGATTTATCCTTCCTACATAATAGGAAATATATCACATGCCACTTGATTGAGTGAGACTAGAAATGCATGGTCATGCTCGAATAAGTTGATATGTGATATCACAAATTATTCGTTAATTATAGTCTACTCTAGATATCAAGAAACAATAGATGGGCTATACAAGTGTGACTATTCTAAGACTTGTGCCTATTCTAGATATAAAGGACAAAATGATGTAATACATAAAAAGAGTTAATCACGGAGATGATATGTCGAATCATAATTTCTTGTAACTTAGGTGACAATGATATATTGCTAAATGTCACTCATTGTATGTAATATTATAATTGTTCTAATAATTACTACTAACGTTACAAGAACCTACAGGATCACACCCTAGGATTGAAATGAGCAAAGATGTACAATTTGTTGTATGTTACTAAAATATATCTAGAGTTAAGATATGTATATTTGATATACATATGATTTTAATTATCCCGAATATAGTAAGTAAGCATTAAAAGAATGTAATTTAGATTACAACTCTTTCAATTGATGTATAATTCAGATTAATTAAATAAGTTTTTAAATAAACATTAAAGATTGTAATTCAGATTATAAGTCTTTAATGTATATTTAATTTGAATTAATTAAATAATATTTTATTTATTAATTTAAAATAACTTTAAAAACACTAAGATGTTAGGGTAATTCATATATTTAAAGGAGGTAAGGTCTAGCAGCCATTTTACTTCAGTCATTTTTCTCAAAACTGATTTTGGGAAAACAAAATTTTGCTCTCAATCGGGGTGAACTAAGTAGAGGTCGAGACGTGTTTTCATGGAGGCTTACGATTCGAACCGTTCGTGATCACCACTTCTCTTTGTCGTCTTTCCTATTTTTCAAGGAACTCATTGTAAGTATTCGCATCCTTTCCTCCCGATTTCGATTTTATATACTTGGATCGCTGGTGAGACTGTCGAGTTTTTTATTTCAGTTGTGTCGTGGGGTGCGCTGACGGTCCCAACACCAACATCAAACTTGAATGAGGTATCATTGTTGTTTCTTGTGAAGGAAGATAGTAAGTGTTTCAACTTGGGTTGTAAGTTATCTTTATCTTTCTCTTTACTTCAAACATCATCATTTTCTTTCATTACTATCTACTTATCACATTTTCTTTTCTTAACCTATTATACTTTTACCATTCCATATCTATTTCTTTACTAACCATTTTCTTTAGCCGACGCAACAAACAAAGAAAACTTGTTCAATCTTGAGTTAGTTCTCTAAAGGACCCAACAAGAGAGAATTAAGAGGAAAAATGCAATAGGGAGAGTGAGAACATAAGGGGGGTCTGAAAAAGCCAAGAAACATATCCCCGAGTGTGAGTGGAGTGAAATCTGAATTTTTCTTTGGAGCGACAAAGTGAGGCTTTGTGAGTGTGTTGGTAAGGTTTTAATTTTTCTTTATTTTCTACTAACAATGTCTTGTGATCTTCCATCTTTCCAAACATTGGAGGATGAACAGCAAAGAACAAACACATTTCACACTCGTTGCCATGCAAATGGTAAAGTGTGTCTTGTAGCTATTGATGGAGGAATTGTACAAACATTGCAAGCACATACATGATAAACAAATTGGGGCTTACAACGATTAAACATTCCAGCCCATGTGAATTGTAATGGTTGAAAAATAAAGGTCACTGAACAAATACTTGTGATATTCTCAATCGGAAGGTACAAAGATGAGATTCTATGTGATGTGGTGCCTATGAGTACGAGTCATTTACTTTTAGGGAGGCCATGGAAATTCGACAAACGGGTTGTCCATGATGGATTCACAAATCGCTACTCATTCATCCACAATGAAAGAAAAGTCACATTGACTCCATTATCCCCTAATCGAGTGAATGAGGATCAAACTCATTTGAAAAGGAGTATTAAAGCAATGAAAGAGTAACTTAAAGACAATGCAATTGAAGAAGAATGTTTGGAGGAAAATTCAAAGGAAGAAAAGCATTTTGAAGTTGAACAAAAGGAATTTGGAGACAAGAAGAATGATGAACAACTGATTTTATTTAACGATTTTTTTTCTCCTAATCTTGATTTTTCTTTGATGCATGATAATGAAAAAACTTCCAGGGATGATCCAATCATGTTTCCAATCATAAATATTATCAAACAACAACCATGTTTTGATAAAGAAGTTTTAAAGGACAAACCAATACAATTGTCCATCAAGAACAAGCGTTTACTTCCATTCATAAGCATTAATGGGTTTGTTTTCTCTACTCTTTTGGAATTGATTTTCTTTTCTACTAATTTGATTGTGGTTGTAGGAAATGAAAGAAGACATAATTTTGAGAAAGAGTTGCACCCGGACGATGAGAGGAAACAAAGAAGATTCTTAAAAAAACTTACTTTGCCATGCCTAGCTTTTTAATGGTTGTTTCCATTAAATCAAAGGTGATCATTTGGAAAGATACAAAGGCAAAAGCACATGATGTTTCCAACAATCACCAAAGAGAAGTTGAAGGGATAAGTACCTTTTCCAAAAGACATAATGTTTCAAGCCAAGTAGTAGTTCAAAGGACAAGTCCCTTCACCAATGAATATGATGTTTCAAAACAATAGAAATAAGTTTACATGATCTACCTACTTGAAGGATTTCAAAGGTTAAGACTCTTCCCCAACCATCATGATGATTCAAAGGAAGAAGACGAAGAGTTATATACCTTCTCCAAAGGATGTGTTGTTTCAAGCAAAGAGATTGTTCAAAAGACATGCTTTATCAATGAAGGATATGATGTTTCCAAAACATATTAAGGATGACTCCAAGAGATGCAAGTCTTTACACAGAGACATGTTGAATCAAAGCAACACAAACGAGATGGAACAAATAGGTTGAACATTTCATAGGGAACATATTCTCAAGAAGAGCATAATGATTTAATCATCCCTACATCAAGAAGGTCTTCAATGAAAAGCTACTTCGATTTGAGGACAAGACACCTAAAAGAAAGGGGATGATGCGATCCTGTCTAGCACCAATTTTCTTCATGATATACTCACATCATTGAAGATCCATCAAGCTCAATCTAAGGGAGTTCTACCTTACTTTATCTTATATTTACTCATATATGCACTATATATTATTATGAGCATACATTTGCATATTTGACTATACATGAATTATCATAACATGTGCATTCATTCACTATGTCCTATGGTTTGCATCATAGATTGATATTCATGCATATAATCTATAGTTATAATAATAATATTCATTCATTATCATATGATGCATGAGTTATTATTATAACCTATGGCTACATCTTTATATTATAAGTTATTTACTTAAAATACTTAGCTTATATTATGTTTTCTTTTGAATGGACATAGTCGGCCACATGATGGGAGCTAACTTAAGCTAGCATTGGAGTCCAAGAGCTATGGAAACATGACTATGACAACTCCGGGATAGCTCAAGATCAATTTGGGACAAAATTGTCACTCCAAGCTCATAGCTGACTTGAGCTGAACGTTTGAGCTAGCTAGACATCTCATTTCAGCTGGAGAGTTGCACCATCACCACCACCACACAGAGTACTTCAAATATGGCCTAGGTTAATTTTTGTGAAATCGTGTCTTTTCGTGAATAGTTGTCATTACAAGAGGTGCCTTTACACAAGGAGTTGTTCAATGACTCATCTAAATGTAACTCACTTATGATCAGCTCATCTTCAGCTCCTACACGTGGGAAGTAGCTTAAATGATGAAAGGTACACAACGTGACCTTTCATGACAAGTTTCTGCCCATTGGATGTCATGACACCTAGATGCACGTTGGTGAGCTTGTTGTAGCTAAATGGAGCCTAACTTGCGAGGAGACATGAGGCAACCCTTACAACCATTCGGCCACACCCTTAGCACACGCCTAGCACATGCACAAGGCTTGGCGCCAAAGTAAAGAAGTATATAACCATTATGCCAAGGGTCTTCTTTATCTTTGTGTAGATTGCTTATAATTCAAGTGTGGCATTTGGTGTCTCTCCTAGATCGGGAAACAACAAGGCTGTAATCTACTCCATCATTGAAGAAGCTTGGATAGCCTTACATCATTTAATTTATAACATAATGTCTATAATGGATATTTTATCTTTTCAACAACCCCAAATAGTTCAATTTTAAATTATATTTTTATAAATATTTTTAAAAGTTTGTTTTTACATCAATTTTAAAATATCAATTTTCAAAAACTGACCCAATGTGTTCCCTTTATCCTTCTTAGATTTCACAACTCTGCCAACTCATCTTCTCCACCTAAGACCATACACCCATAATCCGGGAGGCAATTCATACCAGCCAATTCTTCCTCTACCCTCTTTTTGAGACAATATTTGGACACATTACGGACGGTAATCACCTCTGAAAACTTCAACCAACCTTCTTTCTTTAACTTTTTTAACTATTTTATTATGTTTTTCTCTAAATTTGGGATACTATTGGGTCTTTTATCATAAAGGAAAGCTCAAGCCTCTAGATAGTTTGCATATCACTTCTCCTTGAAATGATTCAACCTCAATTTGTCTTTGCTACTACATCTCATAATTTGGTCTTTGAATTCATCGCCTTTGGCATGTCTTCGGGTAAAACTAAATTTCAGATAAATCTTTTCGACAACTGGATTAGAGTGAAAAGATTTAACACACTCATTGAGGGGACTCACTTCTTTCGTCGCCATAAAATCAAATGTCCGATAACAATCTACCATGATACTTCGTTCAGTTGACCCAAAAATTACATTATACAAGCAAAACACCTTCTTAGCAAATTAATGCATAGGGAGATGAAAACTCAAATAGATGCAAATAAAACCATTCTTAACCATTATCTTCTCCCTCTCTATAGTCACTCAAATAGTGAGTGCCAATTAGTATGATAAATTCAAACTTATAATTCTCTCATTGCAAACCATGACAGAGCAATAGTTTTCTAACCCTATCAATGGTAATCTGGATGTAAGGAAACTTCACTCCATTGGACACAATGAATTTATCTCAACCTTCTTCTTAAGCTTCTTTGTCCCACTTGTGATGTTTTTCTTCATCGTATTGACCATAAGTACTAACAAAAAAGAAAAGAATTTCACAGAAATACTGTAGAAAAAATATGATAGTAGTTCAGAGAGGAAGAAAATAAATTGAGGATCTCTAATCTTACCCTCCTTAAATAACTAAAGATCACAATTTAGAATATTGTTCACCACCTCATCTATGGTCTTTATCTAATTATATGAGCACACATCACGTTTATTTTTTTCGCATCATATTTCTTTATGAATCAAAATTTCCAAACCATTATCTTCTTTTTTATCTCATCATCTTCTTCCCCAATCTTAAAACATCAAAGCTTCATATTTTACTTTGTTTTTTACTTAATTCAGCATTGTAATAGAAATTTAAAATCAATATAGATTTTTAGTATTCTTTCGAATTTTCTGATTTTTATCATATCTTTTTATATTTTTCAATTTTTTCTTAACCAACAAAAATGCTCATTAAAAATTAAAATAAATGTAAAAACTTATAAATTCCTACCTTTAACATTGCTACACTTAATACGAACCCTAAATGGTTGTACCGCTAGAGAATGAATTAAGTAGATGATATCTTCAAATTGTGAGCAACATGATTTGATTGGATCGGAAAGATTTAAGCGAAAAAATGGAGGTCATTATAATGTTTGGTTTTACATAACACTAAGTTTACAAAGACTATTCATATATATATATATATATACTTCGTTTATGTTTCACTATCAAAGAGTTATCTTTGTTGATTTCTGCTCCATATATATCGGACACTAAAATCCACATATTAAATTCCTAAATATTTAAATCATCATCTTCTTTAACACATCATCTTCTTCCTCAATCTTGAAACATCAAAGCTTTATATTTTACTTTGTTTTTTACTTAATAGTAAATCAAAGAAAAATCATAGCAAAATAACGAAATTTGATGCTTTAAGATTGGGGAATGAGAATATAGAATAAAGAAATAATAATTTGAAAATTTTAATTTATAAGAAAATATGATATGGAAAATAAATGTGATGTGTACTCATTTAATTGCATGATGACTATGGATGAGGTGGTGAACAAGATTCATGAAATAAATTCTCATCCGTAACTGTTTGTACACCTCTACAAGGAATAATTCATGGTGACATACGTGTATATTCTCAGCCGTTTAAAAGCAACAATTTTAAAAAAATGACTTCATAAATACAGTAAACATCTTTGCATATCTCGATTCAAGTCATTTTATGGCGTTTCCTCTACTAGGTGAAACAATTGTTATACCTCCAAAGATAGTCTCTAGACATTGACATCTCTTTGCCAACTAAAACTTTTAGACAGACTCTTTCGGAGCTTCCAAAAAATTCATATTCCCTAGACACAAAAATATCATAACCTCCTGGTCAACTACAGTGTATAGACAATATCTCTAGCAGCTCCACTAACCTACCAGAACGAAACTAAAAAATCTGGCTATTATATTTATTTAGCATGACGACCTACAAGTAGTAGCCATAATTACCTTATATATGATACAACCAGATAAAGTCACTATCGATATCTCTTAGCCGAGCGGTAGAGAGGGATCCTTTCCACCATCTCCCTTATAGAGACTTTGTCTTCTTCTTAAACCATTATTTATGTTAAGAAAAACATCGACCAACGATTGTTATTGTTGCCCAAATAAAAAAGGGTGAACCACCAACTATCGACTAGATAAACTTATTTCCATGTACATAAATATATATATTTTGTAACTGTAAAAGGCTCCTGTACGAGTTTCCGGTTGCTTAGAGGCAGTAACTTAAAATCAGGCTCTATCTCATTCAACCTTGAACATCATTTTATCCCTATGCAAGCGTTGCAGTTAATTTTCAGGCTTGGGATGTGGTAAACAGCTTCCTATTAGTTAATGTAATTATTTAGTATTTCACAAGTTTCAACCATCATGTTTAACTGAAACGAGAACAAATAAAATTGTATCTTACTACTGTACATATACAAGTCTTCAAACAAGTTACTTACAAGATCATTAAGAAAAGCTTTATTAAACTCCAAACTTGAATGAAAAGGTAATGATGCTTCAGTATTTGACAAGAACTCAAGAACCATCTGCTAGCTCCAAGCTCTCTTCATATCCAGAAAATCTCTTTCACTTTGGGAACTTGATATACGGGTTCCTCATCGTTTTGAGCCACATGTCTGCCATTACTCTCGAGGAAAGACTCCACAAAGTATCTTGCCCCTTGGATACATGTTTTCCTTTCTTCGCAGGCTTGCTCAAACCGTACGACACCAACCACTGCTTGGCGGTTAGCCTGTGCCTCTCACTGTCCCATACGTTCCTTTTTCCTGCTGTTGGCACCTTCAGGCCTCCCACATGTAAACTAGTCACTTTGAACCTCTTTTCTTCGTCGTTCTCGTCTGCTTTGGTGTCGCTGCCTGATGCATGAATGAGCACTAATACAGGGCCTCCGACCGCCTCGTATCGCCTTATGGGATCCCGTAGCTGCACGACCAACACGAGCATCAGTGTTTCAGGGTCTCCTAGCTGAGTTTGGCAAGCATTCGCGGTGTAATTCTCAAGTGGGATTGCAGAAGCCAGCGGTTGATGATCTTGTGTTGTTGTCTTTCCAGTGAGGGCGGAAACATCAAAGGGAGGTTCTTCTTCTGCCATTTCTGCCTGTACTTTCAAGGCTTCAACCACCATTCCCTCGATCTTCTGCAGAGAAAATGCTAGAATTTCCTCTGCCGTCAATGGATGTTCATTCACATTCCAAATCCCAGTTGCGATCCTTTCTTTCCTGCCGGTGTTCATCGCATTCACTGTGCTTTTCACTGCAGCGATGGTGCGAGCTGCACTCGAGTTAGCGCCTTCCTTGTTTCTTCCATGGATAATTGCAGAAGCAATTCCTTCAAAAGCGATCAGTTCTGCAGTTTTACCCATGATTTCATCCAGGGGCATGGAGGATAAAATCTGGGAGCTGAGTTTCTCAACTCCAACGGCTGCCATCTTCTGAAACAGTTCAAAACCACTCAATGATTTGTCAGATGGGATAACCATTGGTTTCGACAGTTGCATTGCCAGTTTTGGCGTGTCTTTTCTAGAAACCAAGGAATCCAGAGGATTCATGGCGGCTAAGTAGCCTCCATCTCTTGTTTGAACCACACAACCTAACCCCTTTCCTAGATCTGGGAGATAAACCTTTGAACCAGATTCATCAGCAGATTCATCTTTCTCAAGTTGAAAAAGTGGAACATCAGATTGATCAAGTTTAAATTCATTGCTTCCTTCATTCTCCAACATCTGCAGAAATTCCCTCGTGACAGTTTCTTCATCTGCATCGAGTCGTTGTGATTCCGTTTCTTCATCGATTTTAACAATCTTTTCATCCCCCATCATGGATTCAAGAGCTTGAATCTGCTGTGCAATTGAATCAAGCTCGGTTAACCTTGTCTGGTGCAACTGTCCATTCACCATCTCCTTAACGACCTCACTTGAAGCTGATTTATCTTCCAAAGCTTCTTCGGGTTCTTTTTCTTCTTCTTCTTCTGTTTGTTTCTCTTGGATTTCAACTCCCTTGTCTTCAACATCAAACTCCGGGAGGTCAATCTCTTCCATCCTGTCTGGCTCTTCTGATTTCTTAACGGCGACAGACAAAGAAGGAACGGATGCTGGTTCATCGAGATTCAAGTCATCTAGTCCTTGAAGATCAGCTGTCATTCCTGCCTGTGAAGGTGTCCAAGCTTCGGATCGACTGTCAATCCTCGGACTAGGGACACTGAAAGATGTTTTCGATTGTTTTCGAGCGAAAGAGGATGAAAAATTCTTGGATTTGCTACTCTTCAAGTTCAAACCCCCAGATGCTTGATTATAAATAGCAGTTCCTCCATCTTTTTCCATGATCTGGAATCCCAATTTCACAATGAGTTCACCCCCTTTGGCCTTCCCTGATAGCTTGAAACTCATGTCCCATTGACGAACTCGAGTTCCTTCATAGCTCTTCTGCACGGACTCCTGTATAAGCAGGCTCAAATCCACAGGGTTCCGCCCGAAATCAAGCTCTTCGGCATCGACTGCCACCAGGTAGATCAAGAACGGACGGGGCTCGAACTTCATCTGCTTTCCATTGCCATAACTGCAATACACATTGCACCTAACGAACAGAGTCTCTTCAAAATCCGCAGCTCCCTGCGATACCCTTGATGGCATCGTGTTAACAGCTCCATCTTTGGTTTCTTTCTTCCGAACACAAACGGAGAGCCGCAGGCCATTCATTGAAGAAGGAAGGCCTTGAGCAGTCACAACTTCAACCGATAACAAGCAGCTCAGCTTCTGCATCCCGATATGTGACAGCACTCGAATCGGCTTCCAATTCCATATCCCTTTCTTTTCTATTGACACTGCTGTTGCTTCTAACTGATTCGATCCCCTAGCCTTGTCCCGGTCATCGGTTTCGTTATCCGCTTTGGGACCGGAACGCCAGGGTGATAAGGACAAACGCCGAGTGCGTGGCCTGTTGCCGTTTTGCTTATTATCTTGGAATTTAGCATTGGGGACTTCATCAATAGCGGGAACCGACTCACGAGGAAGAGCAAGGGAAGCAGTTCTCCGAGTGGTGGAGGTGTGGGATTGGTAGAGGGATTGACTCAGTGCTTCCAGTTCTTCCAAAAGCTGAGAATTGGAGTTTCTTCGACCCGTTGCCATATGGAAATGAGTAGATAAAGAATTTGAGGGCTAAAAAATAAGGATTGAAGAAGTTGGAGTTGGTTCCAGAGTAAGATAAGGAAGGTGACGTGGTGGAGAAAATGGATGAGAAGTGGCTGTGTCTGGGCCTTTCAATGCCATCAACAGCCACCATTACTAAAGCTGTGAGTGTGACTGAGAGGCTAAACATGTGAAGGATAAGGGTAAACGTTGGCCTTCTCTTCCCCTCCAAAGAGTGATGGGGATGCAGACGGAGCCAATTCTGGTCCACATACTATTTAATGTTCTTTCCCACTGCTGTATATTTATACCTGTGATTGAAAAACCTGATACTCCGACTTCAATCCCTCAATTAGACCCAGTGAAAAAGCTAATCACTAAAATAAAATAATGAGGGATAAATATTATAAACAGATATTACTTCTCATGCACAATGCTATACATGAATTATGATTTTATTTAACTATATACATACGCACCATAAAATTTAGGTTCGAGCAATTATCACTCTGTAAGATGTGTATGTCTTGTCAATATTTATAAAAATTATGAAGAGATACTATTTTATAAACACTCCAAAATATTTTTAAAAACCACACATAAAATTTTTAAGTATACACAAAAAAATTTAGTTATTAATTTTATTTTTATTTTTTATGGTTAAATAGTCTATATTACATTAAAATAAATGTCATATTTGTCACTTTTTGTTTCGATTTTATTCAATTTTGATTATCAAAATTCAAAAAGTTATTGTAACATCTAGAAAGCGGTCTAAAATCTTTTCAATGTTTGATGATCGAAAAGCTCTTTTCCAATAATTTATTTCAGTATTTTGAATTTTCAGGATTCGGATTTATTTTATTGTATAGCTTGGATTGAAGGATAAGTTGCTTTGATATGGTTTACGGACTTAAATGTGATAAATAGAAAATATGGAGGCTTTAGTGAAAAGTGGAAATTTAGGTTCTCAAATGAAAACATGAAAAAAGATTAATGACTAAAGGTTTGATTAGACTATGCAATGGTTAATGTAAAGAGTAAAAATTATGAAGGACTAACTTTGTGATTTCACCATTTTCCTTTTTGGAAAATTTGCACCTGTATGTCAAGGTTTTATAATTTAGGTCTTTTTAATTGGTTTTCTTCAATTGGATCAAATTAAGTCTCCTCCCTGGGAGCGAAAGCTCAACGTTGGCTAAAAGAAATAGGAGGGAAGGAAATTAAAGTTTTTCCTTCATATTCAACCTTCGTTTATCTCTGGAGAGAGAGCTTAAAACCCTAATTTCTCTTTCTAAGATTCATGCTCAGTTAGTACCCAAATTGGAAAACAAACACATATTTGGAATCTTCACCTTATAAGCTTTCAGTTGGTAAAATCAATTTTAAATTTTGGGTAAGTTAATTCTAAGAAAAAAAAGGAGTGAAATGTGAACACTTTAGTATCAATTTTCTTGTGAAAGACGATCGATGACTGACAAATATTGATTATTAACGACGATCGAAAAGTACAATACAAAAAGTAAACTATTTAAAAGTTTAGTTACAAAATTAATACACCCCTAAAGTTTAATGTCTAAAACTATATCATTATAGGTATCAAAACAACAACACTAAAATAACACCTTTTTAGTGTGACATGCCACATCAACCACCATTGGCCATGTCATTGTCTTATTAATAACATAGCAACAAAGTAGCATAATTGAATGTAAATCTAAAATTCAATTCCATAATTAGAAATTTTGAAAGTTCAATAGTATAAATGAGTTAACAGATAAAATTTTATGATATGCTATATAACTTCCCATGTAATTAAAGTATTAACAAATAAGCTAAAGTTAGAGTGACACCCAAGTATAGACTTAAAAAATACTTTTGAATATGTTTTTGTGACATTGTATTTAAAACTCTTTCTTCAATCGAAAACGTTTAGGATATTAATTTTCAATAATTTTATAAATATAAATATATATATATATATATTGGAATAATAGGACTTTTTTAAAGAAGACTTTGACAGTTGGCGCCAATTATCGTAATGAAAACTAATTATAACTTTAACTGCAAAGCAAAATTAAAAAATTGAAGACCAAATTGAAGGTGCATAAAAAGTTTAGGGACCAGCGTAGCATACCCTTCAAAATATTACAAATAGCAATTCCTATATTATTCTGCATATCATATCCATAGCAATATAGGTGTACACGGAGATGAAATAAAAGTGCAGTTCAAATTATGTCAACCAATGTACAGCTTTAAACATGGCAGTGCCTCACCTCCTACGGACCTACATCAACTAGTTAAACCTCTTAAAGCAAAAAGGTAGACTGTATTTAAGTCGTGGTTTCCCGGGATCTCTAATATTCTCAAGCCTTTTTCTTCCACCAAATTAAAATTGTCATGTGATATTTTAAAAAATGAAAATTCATGAAAGTAAATAATACTATGTCAGCATTCATCATAATGTTGCCACCTTATTTGTACCAACCAGCCAGGAAGTATCTCAGCATGAAACAAAAGCAGCATCCTAGGGCCTATTGAAATGGGAAGCACACATGAGATTGGTAAGCAAATGGATGATGCACGCTAATCGGAGATCATTCCACTTTACTAAGTGTAACTAGGAAGTGTAAACTATATGTTACAATGTGCATTTTTGTTAAAATTGGTTTATATTTGGAGAGAAACCGGAAAATAGATGATCGGTTGTAAGATTGTAGAGCTGAGATGGATGCTGTAAGTTATTCACTAAAATTGAAATGCTGATTAAGTGAAGAAAGAATGCAAACATTGAAAACTAACCTGAAGAAAGAGGAGGTGTATGCAGAGTGACTTTTCCGATTTCGGCCCGACTATTCTCAAGTAAAAGTTTATGAGTGTCCCATCGCGTGTTCCAGTAAGTAGTCCGGTTTCAGGATTGAACCTAGAGATACAAAAGCCAGTGATGATAAAAGAGAAAGGAAAACTTTGATGCACGCAATCCAAGTATGATACGAGTATCAAAAGTTACCTTGGAAGACGATGACGGGGGCATTTGAAATAGCCAGAAAGCTAAAAAAAAATATTGATGTAAATGCAAATTAGATATCTTGCATGTTATTTAGTCAAGTTCTAAAGAGGACAGAGAAAGTCAAACCTGAGGAAGTGACAAGAGGAAGTTTAACACTTGAGGAAGAAAGAAAATCAAGAGTGTTTCACTGGGCCAAGAAATTTAAAGCGGAAAAAAGACGGTAAGCAAAAACATCTAATTTGACATAAAAAAAAATAAAATTAAGCTATATAAGTCCAGCAAAATAGCAAATGGCAGAAAGAAGCCTAGAAGTTGGTTGAAACTGTTTTTAGTCAACTCATATGTGTTGAATTACTCGGTAAATAGGTACCATGAATCAAAATGACAAAGGATAATGGTAAATCATCATTTTTTTGTTGAAGGGTATAAATATTCGAGAACCCAACATGCAATTAATGACAAATAAAGGATATTTCTTAAATTATGGCCTACAAATTGGCTTGCAAGGTTACTGCATCAATTTATTTATCGTAAAACTAAGACATATTAATTCCAAAAATGTAGAGTTTGACCTCAGAAGGCACTCACTGCCATGACTTTTGGGTGAAGGGACACGTATACACGATACATGCATTCAATTGTACATGCGGGAATATAGGTACTGCAATATGTAACCAAAGGCCAAGCAAAAGAAACTTATTGAAAGGAACACGCGCGCACCTATAATGTCCCAGAATTCCAACTACGGCCATGGTCATTCCAGCAAAGTATGTGTATGTATCCCCCACAAAAACTGAAGAAGGATACCTAAATAAAAAAAGGTAAAAAACCCATTAGCAAGACTTTATTAGCCAAGAAGTAGCAGCTGCAAACAGCTGGCTGTAAAATGACAGGATTATTACCAGTTGTAAGAAAGTAAAGCCAAGGAAGTGGCTAATAAGGGTTGCACAAGATAAATAGAGAAAGCATGAGCTTGTTTATACTCGGGATCCGAAGATGCTCCAATTTGCATTAAGTTATGTATCACAATCTGCGAAATGCAAAATGAAGTTAGTCTGATAAAATGCCAGATTTATATAATATTGTCAAAACAGGGAGTTTCTGTAATTCTTTCTTATATGTTTATGTAGGAAACTTACACATTTAAATATACAAGCTACTGCCTTGTCTTAAGAAACTGCTAAACTAGGTAAGTGACTGATTCTAGGAATAAATAAAGATCCCTAATGTTTAGGGATCCTAACTAATAAAAATACATCACAAATATCCCACTATATTTACATAATCTACTTACTTTAGGAATCTAATTCCCGACACTCCCCCTCAGGCTGGGGCATGGATGTCTTCTATCCTCAGCTTGCCTGTCAACTTCTGAAAATACTTACCAGGTAAACCCTTGGTAAGTATGTCTGCAACTTGATCTCCAGTGGTCACATACGGAGTACAGATCAGGCCACTGTCAAGTTTTTCTTTTATAAAATGTATATCCACTTCAACATGTTTTGTTATGTCATATTGAACTGGATTATGAGCAATATTGATTGTTGACTTTTTATCCCAGTATAGCTTCATTGGTCCATTCCATTTGACCTTCAAATCCTCTAAAATAATCTTCAGCCATAGTAACTCACAAATTCCTAGTGCCATAGCTCGAAATTCAGCTTTTACACTGAATCTTGCCACAACATTCTATTTTTTTGCTCCTACAAATGACTAGATTTCCTCCAAAGAAAGTGCAGTATCCTCAGGTTGACCTTCTATCAATTATGGACCCTGCATAGTCTACATCAGTGTATGCTTCTCTTCCTCTTTTAAACAAAATTCCTTTCCATGGTATGCCCTTCAAGTACTGCAAAATTTGAGTCACAGCCCTTAGATGTGATTCCTTAGGATTGTGCATGAACTGGCTTACAACTCCAACAACATATGTTATGTCCGGTCTGATGTGTGACAAATAAATAAGCCTTCCCACAAGTATCTGAAATGAACTTCTATCAACTGCTACATCATCATCTTTTGAATCTCCAAGCTTGTGATCGACTTCTATTGGAGTTTCTGTAAGTCTACACCCTAGTTTTCCGGTCTCCTTTAACAAATCCAAAGTATACTTTTGTTGAGATATAAAAATCTCTTGTTGTGAGTATGCCACTTCAATACCAAGGAAGTATTTTAATCTTCCAAGTTCTTTCACTTCAAACTCTTTTATGAGACACTTCTTTAGGCTTTCAATTCCTTCAGAGTCATTTCCAAGTTCTTACTAGGGTTTTATTCTTGTCCAGTGCTTCTATTTCATCTTTCATAGCCGTTTTCCACTTCTCATTCACTAATGCCTCAGATACAGCTTTAAGAATGGTGATGACATTTAGGTGGTGAGGAAGGCTTTGTGATTGGGGGATAAGTTTTTGTAAGTCATGAACAAGTAAGAAGGATGTTTTGTGGTACAGGTTCTTTTTCCTTTTCTAATACCAATGGGAAATTCAAAATCAAAAGTATACAGTATTTTCAGTGTCATTTTGATCAGAATGAGTTTCAAAATGTACCTCAGATTGCGTAGGAGCAGGAGAAGGGGATGATTGAATCTACATTGGTGCCTTCTTCCTTGAATAAACCAGTAGAGGATGAGTTGTGTCCTAAATGTTTGGTTGTGGTGTATTGGGCTCTGGTTGTGGAGAGGCTGGTGTAGGGACAGGTTGTGTTTGTTGTATTTGTTCAAAAAGTATAGGTGTGGGGAAGTCAATGAGAGGTTGAAGTAGGAAGAAATCTGCATTCTTATCTTCCCTAAATAATATCTCCCCTGAAGATAAGGAACAGTAAAATAACTTTCTTTTTCCACAAAGGTAACATCAACAGAGGTGCAGTATTTACTTGTAGCCTTTTTTAGTGGAAGAGTAGCTAATAAATATGCATTTTGATTCCCTTGGATCAAGCTTACCCGGCCTTGAGAATGTATATGAACAAAAACAACACACTTAAATATTCTAGGTTTTAGGTTCAGTGATGGGCTGAAATTTAGAAAAAAAATTGTAAGAACTTGAAGGGGACTTGAGGATTCAAGGATTTTAGTGGGTAATCAGTTTATCATGTAAGTGGCAGTTAACACAGCCTACCCAATTGTTGTTTAGGAACTTTATTTTGAAATAATAAGGCTCTTGTTTGGCAAGAATATGGCCATTCTTCCTTTCTGCTACACCATTCTATTGGGAAGTATTTACACATGAGGATTCATGTATAATACCTTTTTTTAAAAAGTAGGGAGATAAGAATTGATTAAAGTAGTCTTTGGTATTGTCTAATCTAAACCTCTTTATTTCATCCCAAATTGAGTCTTGATCATTGTATAGAAGTATTTAAAGGTAGGGTTAACATCTGATTTTTGTTTTAGTAGGAAAATCCATGTGACCCGAGTACAATCATCTATAAATGGCACATACCATCTGGTCCCAATTATGTTAGGAATAGTGGAAGGTTCCCAAACATCACTGTGAATAAGAGTAAAAGGGACTGGTGATCTTTATTGCTTGTTGGGTAAGGAGAGCGTTTATTTTTTGCTAGTTCACATACTTCACAATGCAATTCTTCAACATTTAGGGAATTAAACAAAGAGGGAAACATAGTCTTTAAAACTTTAAAAGTAGGTGACCAAGGCAAAAATGGTGTAGCCAGATTTGGTCTTTATTGGCTGTAGTTCTAATAAAAGAGACAATGGTTGGGTATTCGAGACTCTAACTGGTCCACTAGGATCTTCAAGGTAGTATAGGTCGTTTACCTCCCTAGCACGCCCAATCATCCTCTTCGTTTCTTGCTCTTGAAAAATACATTATGTAGGATGAAACAAAACATTGCAATTAGTGTCTTTGATGAGCTTGTGGATGGATATGAGATTAGTAAATAATTTTGGTACATGTAGGACATTTTTAAGTAACAGGGTTTTACTTATGGCAATATCTCCTTAGCCAGCAACAGTTAGCATTGTATCATCTGCAACTGTGATTTTTTTTGTTAATAGTACAGGGTGTGTAGATGAGAAATTTAAGTGAGGAATTAGTCATATGGTATGTGGCTCCTAAGTCAATTATCCAGGAATTTTGGGTAGGTATACGGTTGGATTACTTTAAGACATTAGAATCCTGAGAAAAGGAAGAAGATATACCTGAGAATACCAAATTGCATGTACCTGTAGAAGAATGATTCTCTAAGGATTTCGATAGACTCTTTAGTTTTTCTACTTCTTCCCTGTTGACTCAACAGATTGTTCTTCAGGTTCCTTAACCACTTGTTTGGTTATATACGCTCTGCTTTATCCTCTTGATGAACCTCCTCTTTTTGTGAAGTTCCTACTTGTTGACTGAGGCTTCCCATGTAACCTCCAGCACTTCCCTTTAGTGTGGCGAGGCTTCTTCCAGAAAGCACACCATAAAGTCTCTGTTTAATGCTATTGTTGCTTCTAACTTCGAAATTTTGCTACTCCAGGTGTGTTGGTTCCTCAGTTACAGCCCTAGTGACCAAGGGTGAACTCTGTATTTAACTATTTTCAAGCAAGATTACTCCTCTTCTTTCTTCCTCAACACAAAAGATAGCAATAGTCTCATTCAGTGAGTGCATGTCTTCTTTTCCTAGGATTTGGACTCTCACTGCATCAAATTCAATATTTAGTCCAACAAAAAAATCATAAACTTTGTCCTTTTCGACAAACCTCGTTAGAATTGTTGTATCTTCACTGCATTTCATTTCGATGCATTGATAGTGATTCATCTCCTGCCAAAGATTCTACAGCAAGTTATAGTACTCAGTAATTGATTTGCTTCCCTGTTTGGTGGATGAAATCTTGCTCTTGATTTCATATATCTAGGCAACATCTCGGACCTTAGAATAGGTTTGTTTTGTTGCCTCCCATATTTCCTGAGCTATCCTAAGAAACATAGAAGTGTCACTTATCTTAGACACCATTAAATTCTATAGCCAAGAGATAACTAGCGAGTCTTGTTCATCTCAAGCCTCGAACCTAGGGTCTCCTTCTTTAGGACCAGTTCCAAGGGGATGACTGAGCTTACCTCTTCCTTTTAGGAAGGTTCAAATCAATTGGGACCAATTAAAATAGTTTTTACTATTCAATCTATAGGCAGCTTGTATGTTTTGTAAGTCACTAATTAGATTAGAGTGACTTCCTTCACTCATTGTGCCTATTTGATCAGCCTCCGAACTGCTAGAATCAACTCCATCAACCATGTTTTTTGTAAGACAGATACCTCATACTCTAAAGAGAAGATTAGAACAGAGAAGGGCAAATTCGACATCAGGAAGTGTTTTCACACCATCGACCGACATCGACTCATCCCAATCTTTAAGGAGGAGATCAACGATCCCAAGTTCTTTTACCCCATTCAGAAAATCGACTTAAATACGAATTACAAGACCTAAATAATGAGTTAGAGAGGCTCTGATACCATGTCGAAACAGGGAGTTTATGTAATTACTTCTTATATGTTTTATGTAGGAAACTTACACATTTAAATATATAAAGCTATTGTATTATCTTAGGAAACTGCTAAACTAGTTAAGTGATTGATTCTAGGAATAAATAAAGATCCCTAAAGTTTAAGGATCCTAACAAATAAAATACATCACAAAGATCATACCATATTTACATAATCTACTTAATTTAGGAATCTAATTATCATTATCATTATCATTTATGCTCACAGCTGATGAAATCACAACTGTCTGCCCGACTTCAAGGCCATTCACACCAGCATGAATGTTAATGGAATTTGTGCAGAATATTGCCAAAAGCCACATATACAATTTGTACACCCATCCTGCCACAACAAAACTAACCGTGAGTTACTCGCATGGATAAACAGCTCACTGACTCGGTGGTCTAAACACAAACACAAATTCAAATTTTGTTTCTCTATTTTTTAATAGATTACAAATAAGAAGGGAAATCAGAATTGAAGATTAGAAAAACTTTTAGCAGTTTAAAAAGGATAAATCATGAAAAGGTAACTTAAGATGGGAGAGAAAGCAAAGATAATAAAGATAAGGTAATTTTTATGCCCAAATTGAACTCTAAAATATGCATAAAAAATTATAATGTTAGTCCCACTTTTTTTTCACACATAAAAGGTTTAATGTTAACTCCAAAATTTTGGGCCAATGTTCTTTCCATATAGAAAGGTTAATGTTTAACTATATCCAAGACATATCCCAACATGTTCCTTTACATCTTCACATATCCTCCAACATGCACGGGCATAAGGATATTTAATTTTAACATGGTAAAAATTTGGAGTGTTGTTGCTTCAAAGACAAATAAATTTGTCTTAAAATAGAAGGAAACAGGAAAAGAAAAAAGGCATGATGTACAATTTATTTTTTTTTTTATAGGAATAGGAGGTCTCATTAAAAACCTCCCTCTTAGAGGATCTTACCCATAAAGTAAGACCCAACTAGCGGAAGGAGGAAAAGAGTACCTCAATTTATTAATGAAAGCCAAGTTACATAAGACTTAAAAACACTTTTACAAACAACATAATACTTCACACACTCCTCTAGCTTCTAAGCTCAGAAACAGACACCAACTGAAACAGACAAAAAAAATCACCCGATCCCCTCTTTTGCTAGCTTGTCAGCCTCGCAATTACAAGACCTTGGAATCCACCTTACAATAAAATTTCTAAAAGAAACAATAGATACAATTTCCTTAACAAAATTCGAAAGGGAAATAGGAACCAAAGCTTGATCTTTGATCCAATCCACGACCAGCTTGCAATCACATTCAATAATGAGTCTGCCCTTCAACAACCATTCTGAAGAAACAAAGATATCAATGCCTCTTCTTACAGCTTTCAATTCTGCTAAATAGGGATAAGAAGGACCAACATTTTCTGAAAAAGAGATGAGTGTAACCCGATTCCAATCCCTGAGAAGACCCCCTATTCCAGCCACTCTCCCAACTCTACTACAAGCCCCATCCACATTGAATTTAAAAAAATCAACTGGAGGAGGAAACCACCCGCACCCTGATCTGTGAAGTTCCTTAGGGGCAGAGATACTATCTGCCAAGGAAGGATCACCAATTAAAGAATCCACCTTAATATAGGAAAGAGGATATTTTGCTAGAAACCATCTTGCTAGCCTTAAGCGAACAGTGAAAAACAATGAAAGCTTGTCCAGTTTACCATTATCAAAGATAATATCATTTCTGATTCTCCAAATTGACCATAGCACTACACCCGGAATAAACTTCCAAATAACCGAAGAAGGCCTCAAATCAGACCAAGAACTAAGTAAGGAAGGAGGGTCAAGTGGAAAAGCTAAACTAATACCCCAATAACAAATTAATTTATTCCACAGCTCCCACGAAACCTGACAGAACAAAAAAAGATGCTGGACAGATTCTTCACATAGATTGCAAAAAGGGCAGAGAGTATCCTCCCCTAAAGTAACCCCCCTTTTCATCAATTCCATTCTAACAGCAACTTTTTGATGAGATAGCTGCCAAAGGAAAGTCTCCACTCTAGGAGGGACTAATCCCAGCCAACACAGTTTCTCCACTGAAATGTATCCTCATAAACAGACTCTAGAGATTTCCTGCACTCTTTGACAGAAAACAGCCCGTCCCCCAAGCCATCCCACAGCAGGCAATCCTCCAAAGATTCAATCAGTTTAATGTCTTTAAGGCTGTTCAATAATTCAACCAACTGCAACACTTCCCAATCACAAAGATTCCTCCTTGTTTTAATATTCCACTCCCATCCATTCAAATCAAAACTACCAAAGCAGCCACATTGCCATCTTTGTTAGTAGAAAGTGCAAAAATCCTAGGAAAAAGTATTTTTAATGGACAATCCCCAAGCCAAGTATCCTTCCAAAAAGAGACAGATTCTCCATTCCCTATTTGAATTTTTGCATGAGATCTAAGGCACCCTCCAATGAAGTCATTCTTTGAGAAGTTATGACAATTCCCCTCCAAATCCACGAGTCTTTATGAGATAGGGCCTTAGTGATATCCAAGGAATGACAACTCACATTATGTTTACAACAAAAGAATTTCTTCCATATCGAGTCTTTCTCATTTGCAAACTTCCATACCCACTTCCCCAACAACGCTCGATTGGTAAGATTCAAATCAACAACTCCTAAACCTCCACCACTCAACGGCTTACAAATCTTTTTCCAACTAACCCAATGCATTCTCTTTTTCTCACCCCCTCCACCCCAAAGAAAATTCGACATCAAAGAATTTAACTGTTGAGAAATAGTAGATGGCATCTTGAAAATAGATAGGTAAAAAATGGGTAAAGATGAAAGTACCGACTTTATAAGCACCAATCTGCCAGCCATGGATAAAGATGAAGCTTTCCACCCCACCAATTTTCTACTAAAGTTCTCTATGACCGGCTCCCACAACTTCTCTGAATTCTTTTTTGCCCCCAAAGGGAGGCCTAAATAAACTGTCGGGAAAGAGCCAATAGAACAGCCAATATCCCTCGCCCATTCTTCAAGTAAGTCATTCTCCATATTAATACCATAAAGTTTACTTTTGGCTAAATTGAGATGGAGCCCCGTCATTAGGCCAAAAATCCTCAAAACTCTTCTAACATTCTTGATCTGGGTAATAGAGGCTCGACAGAATATAATTAAATCGTCCGCAAACTGAAGGTGTGATAAATTAAAGGAGTTTTGATCATTGCCGAACGAAAACCCTTGAAACAGACCCAAAACCACTGCTTTTGAAAGCATCTTGTGAAGCAATTCCCCAACAACATTGAACAGAATAGGAGAGAGGCTACATCCTTGCCTTAATCCTTTATCAATAAGAAATTCTTCTGTAGGGGACCCATTGACTAGGACCGATATAGAAGCTGTGGAAATACATTGTGTGATCCAAGAACACCACCTATCACCAAAACCCATCTCTTTCAATAATCTTATAACAATCTGCCATTCCACTGTGTCATACGCTCTGCTGAAGTCTACTTTAAAGACAACCCCTTTAAGCCCTTGTTTCCTCCAACTGTCAATTCCTTCATTGGCCACACAAACACATTCCAACAATTGTCTCCCCGGAATAAATGCAAACTGATTAGGACTGATAATATCTTTGACACAAGAAATAAGTCTCTTTGAAAGCACTTTTGATAGAATTTTATATAGGCTGCCCACAAGACTAATGGGTCTATAGTCTTCTATACTCTCCGGATTACCTTTCTTTGGGATCAAGGTAATAAAAGCGTGGTTAACCCCGTGTACCCACTCCTTTCCTTCAAAGAAATCTGAAACAAACTCCATAATCTGCTCCTTCAAATGATTCCAGTATTTCTTATAAAAACCCATGGTAAAACCATCCGGACCGGGAGCTTTAGCACTATCAGAAGAAGAAATTGCATTCCACACTTCTTGCTCTGTAAATTCCTCCTCCAGATAAATCCTTTGAACTGCTGATATTTTCATAAAATCAAAATCTAGACCCTCAACCTCAAAAGCCGCTTTTGTGTTGTATGCAGTCCTGAAAAACTCATAAACACTGTTTTTTATCTTAACTGGATCCGAAATTACCACCCCTTCAATTTTCAGAGAATGAATAGTGTTAACACTATTTCTTTTCATAGCAGTAAGGTGAAAAAACCTCGTATTTTTGTCTCCGTTTTTGATCCATCTATTTCTTGAATTCTGCCACCAAATGCTTTCTTCGATCCTTAACAATCTCCACAGCTCATTTTTGAATTCAATCAACTGATCCCATTCCCCCTTAGATAACATTCCACCTTGTGACTTTAAATCCAATTCATTTATTTTAACTTCAAGCAGCGAAATGGAGTCTGATAGCCCTAAATGACTGCTGCCAGGCCAATTTCTGATCTTCTTCTTCGCGTTTTGTAACAGCCTGAAAATCCCCCCTCTATTCCTCTTCTTCTTCTCATCAACCACACAACCTTCAACCAAATCATCAAACCCTTTCTCCTCTAACAGAAAATTAAATAGCCTAAAGGGTTTGGGGCCCCAATTGTGACTAACATCCTCCAGCAAGACCGGATTATGATCTGAAATTGATTTTGGTAAAAGGCATTGTGAAATCCTAGGAAAGCTGTTCAAAAATCTGCCACAAATTAGAAATCGATCTAGTCTAACCCATGTTGACAACTCTCTATTACTGCACCAGGTGAAAGTTCCTCCTGACATAGGCAGATCCATAAGGTTAGCTTGTTGTATAAATGATCTAAGAGTTTCAATAGCATGCCAATTTTGTGATCTCCCTTGCTTTTCTTCCGGAACAAGATACACATTGAAATCACCCCCAATACAAACTGGCAAATTCGTCAAACTAACATAACTCAGCAGCTCCCCAAAGAATTCCTCCTTATCAGCTTCAATAACAGGTCCATAGACATTAATGAAGACAAACTCCTTTTGGCCATTCAAAAATTCCCCACTAATGCTATAAACCTACTATGAACATGCTGGATAGTGACATTGAAAACGTTTTCATTCCACATACTAATCAAACCACCCTTAGACCCCTGTGCAGGAGAAACCACCACTCCCTTCAGCAAATTTCCTCCAATCCTCCTTAAGATCGACGCATGACACTGGTCAAGTTTAGATTCTTGAATAAAAATCATAACAGGTTTTAACTTCTTAACTTGCCTTGCCACTGCTAAAGATTTTTCCTTCCTCCCTAAACCTCTAATGTTCCAAGTAAGGATACTAAATTTCTGCATATACTGACTTCAAAACCAAACACCAAAAATATACCCTGCAAACCAGCATATCACCCTTCCCTTCCTACCTCCAAACCCTTTTCAAGACTCACAATTTTATCATAAAAGCCTTCCTCCCTTCCTTAAAAGAAATACCTAACATCTGACACACTTCCCATGTGGCCATTGCTTCCTCTACCAGCTTCGAAAAAAGAGATGAAGAAGCAGTAGAAATATTCACCATTTCCAAAGCTTCACTGATTAGAGCTCTTCTCTTCCTTCTTTTATTAAATCGAGACCCTGAAGCAGTGTAAGGAGCTGCCAGACTCTCTGAATGATTACTGCCAATTAATGGGACATTCGGAGTCTTCGGAACATCTAATGAACAATTGATATCCTCTTCCTGACCAATTCCCCTATATTCTGAAAAATTCTGCTGAAAATATCTGCTTTCATTTGCCTTCTGTCCTTGATTCAGATTAACCTCTGAACAAAATAATTCTGTTTCGTTATTTGCATCTAACCAAATTCGTCTATTTCTTGACCTTCTATAGACTCTAGCATATCGACCTCTTTCTCTCCTACCACCGGGTGCACTTCTAATTGACAGACAAGCATAATTTGAATGTCCCATTTTCCAACTTTTAGAGCTCTTCATAAATCCTCCATTATTATCCTCCTGCATGAAACTTCCTTCTGCTATCTTACCACGAGCAGAAATTTCATCACCCTGGCCTTCCCCATTATCCTCTTCTGGAATATTGCAACTATCATCCTCCATTAAATCATAAAGAGACTGGAACTTATTTTGTTTATCCAGCCCATCCCACTTAATTTTAACAGCAGGCCCAGCAGGAATTATTTTAGAGACTGGAGAAGATGATTCCCCATTAGAATCAGATTGGGCTGGATGTAACTGATCCACTTCCTTTCGCAGCCCTAGCCCCGCAAAATCTCTATAGGAATTAGACTCAAATTCAAATTCAAAATTTTCTGACAACCCATTAATGATAGGTTTCGTGTGGGACTTATGTTTCAGAGATTGTTCCCCGCCACCTTTTAACCTCCCACTTTCTTGACCCTGCTGTAACCACGTGTCCACCTTTGACCCTACTTCCTCTGCTGACTTCTCCCACTTGTCTTCTTCCTTCTCTGAGTTGACTCCTTCATCCTCCTTCGAAAAATCATCACTACTCCCATCATCAAAATACTTCTGCAGCTCCTCTCCGATTCCAGCTTGGAAATTGTTGCACTTCTGTCCCGTATTTATTATGACTTTAAAAGATCTTCCATATGACCCTACATAAGTATATTCGGGTATATCAAAAGGACTTGCTACCCTTAACAGTAATCTCGCTGAAGAAAGATCATCTCTATTCCTTGTCTCCTCCATGATACTCACAAGCTCTCCCCACATTCCTGCAAGTTTCTCCAGAAAAGGTGCAGACCAACTAAGAAATGGTAGCCCCACCAACTCTACCAAGCAGTACGCCAGTGGAACTCCTTCTTCGTTTAACAATGGAGATAACCACTTAAACCAAAGGAACAACTTCTCTCTACTGGACGACCAAGCCTTTAAGAAATCTTCATTAGAACTGAATATAACGATACAAGCATTCTTAACATAACCCCAGCTTACTATTTTGACCTCATAACCCTCCTTCGCCAGGGCCTTTTTCACCATATCAGACTGACGGGGATATTTCAAAACCCCCGTTAAAGAATTCTTCACCCATCTTGAATCTTCAGAAGGAATGTGCATATCCCATACGTTCCTTAGCCCATTTGCTTTCAAATTTTGTCCTCCCTTAATTCCCGCTCTATCGTGCTCCGCTCTTACCTCTACATTCACCACCTCCTTATACGTTCTGCCATCCCTCGGGCTGCTCGGCTTTCCCATTACCACCTGCTGCCTACCTTCCTCCCCTCGCACATGCTTGTTGCCTTTCACCTGGAACTTTTTGTCATCAGTTGCTCTTCTCCTTTCCTTCTGATACTTTGCAACCCCCACTGAGACTCTCTTCCCATCTATCAGCGTTCCATTGACGTTCTGAATCGCTCTTCTACAACCTTCCTCCATCGCATATTGCACAAAGGCAAACGTTGATGACTTATAATTTGGTTTCACCATAAAACTTGGAATATAGACCCTTAAAACACGACCATAAATATCGAAGATCTCTCTTAACTCTCTTCTAGTAACTCTCTTACTAAGATTGTCTACGAAAACAGTCCATTCTTTATCGGAAGAAGAACGACCTGTCACCCGCTCTCTACTTCTCTCTCTACCTTTCTCACTCATGTTTATAGCTGTTTATACCCTTATATAGATTAATTCTATTTACGTTGTATTTTTCTCATGAGAGATGGTTAAAAGTTGCAGATTACACGGAAAGAGGAGAAGGTGGCAAAGGAGAAAGTCCTTGCACAAGCTGCCTCCGTACAAAAGTAAATAGATCGTCTTGAAGCAAGTTATCTGAGTTGGAGACGAGGCTGGATTCATCAAAAATAGCTGCACTTCGGGGAGGCATTGGTGGAAATGGCCAGAGCTCTTCTGTCAATGAGGTGAATCACGTTCCAAGCTTCTCTAAAATGGTGGTTGACATCAAGGATTATTCTGGTAGAAGAAGTTTGAAACACGAGCGTGAGTGCTTATCAGAAGAGAAGATAGTGGTATTCCTTCCATGTTCTCATCAGGTCCTATGCGTCAAATGCAATGAGCTCCACAAGAAACAACGGATGAAGGACTGCCCCGCTTGTAGGAGCCTGATCGATTGCCGCATATGTGCACGTTTTGCTAAGCCACGGGCTATGGCTCTCTGAACCTTTTTGCTTGACTAAGACCAGTGAGTTGATGGTGGATAGCTGAAAAGGGTCTTTTTGTTTGTTTTAGGATCCTTTGAATAGTTCATACCAGTAGCTCAAATTAAATAGAAAATTTATAGCTTATGATGTACAATTTATATAATAACCGAATCCTTTCCTTGATGCTGTTCATAATTAAATCAAAGGTCCACTCCAAATTTCTTCCATAATATATTAGCCTAGGGTAGATATTCAACTCATCGGTTACCAGTCTTAATATCACTGAGCCAGATCAATTAGAACTTCATGGTTGTCCATCGTACTCAAATTCTCCTCTATCTGAATAACCCTACTTGACACCCATATTTAACATCAAAGGTCAACAACTTGGAACCTCAATCAGAATAATTTGCAAAGGTGAAAACCCTAAATGACTTGAGCCAAAGGCAACACAGCATGACAAGTAGCCAGAACTTTGAGATTCTAGTGTTTATTAGAGTTAGGTTGATGACCCTTAAAGAAAAGAAGGTATCATAGCACAAGAAAAATGAGGCCAACAGAACAAACACCATCAACATCACAAAAGGATCTTATTCTTACTGACAAATTAACTCGGTATTGTTCCATACCTAGATCCAACACCTCTTGCCCAACATATGAAACAAGAGGCTTTGGTATGATGATAGTTGTATGTCCAGCATAGGCCATCAACAATGGAAGTGCAGCAATTGACGGTAGTAGAAGTTTCCTGCTCTTCATAAAAAAGAAAGTGAGGATCTTGTTAAGCATTTGTTCGGAAGCCATACACACCCTTCTAAATAATTTACAAGATTTTGTGGAGTACACTAAAACCTTAAGGCTAAGGATATACTCACACTCTCCAAGGCACATCCAGGACATCATCTACAAATCCAAGTAAAATCATGAAGCAGATGGATGCTAAGGCTGCATTATACTCAACGAGCCACTGAATAAACAATAGTCAACAGATTCTTCTTAAATCGTATAAAACATTAAACTCTGTGTGAATAAGCTAACATCAAACCTACTGCAACAAGAACTTGCACTAAAATTATGATGCAAGAGCAAAAAACTTTATGAACTTGAAGTTGGAGAAAATAACAGAGCGTGATAAGTACAAGAAAAAGAATGAAATAAAAATTTCAAAGAATAAAGTGGAGTTATCTCAAAGTTCAATGTTCCAAATATTGTGCTCAACTTAACTAAGCTTTAATGCAGACTACTAGATGTCAGATGCATAAAATTTTCCCTGCGTTAATCTTTTACAACTAACTCTACTTGTATCACAAATAAGAAAAATATATCAATATCATTTTCCGTGTTTCAACATCGACCAGTGGCAATCTATTAGAAATTCCATAGCATGCTTTTGCAAAATACATGTTGATGAAAGAAAGGAATATGGCAGGAATACAATCAAAAACAGAAGAATGAGAACAAATATTACTATGACCGAGTTCAGTTGGTGAAAAGGAATGAGTTCATATTTTTATTCTATTTTATATTTTCTTGGAATGGTCCATGTCAATTTTATGATCCATGTTCAGGGTTTGTTTTATTGTATTTTATATTTGCTATAAGCCTATAACCATTTTGTCTTACACGTTCTAATTAAATTTCCTTTTTATATATTTTACTTATTTTTTCTTCTCTCGCTGTTCTTTATGATACCTCACTAATTTTGCTTTCATACAAGTTCCACCACTAATAACTCAAATGCACCAATAGTTATAACTGTGAACTCAGTTCCCTCAAAAATGGTATCAGCCATTGCTAGTGTTTGAATTATTTTATAAACTATTTCCATGATATTGTACAATAAAACTGCACAAATGCAAAATTGAAAAGGAAGAGCATGCAAAAAAGCAGCAAGAAACGTCAAACTTACATTTGAATCTGCTGTGAAGTTAAAATACTGGAACAAGATTGCCAAAACCAAGAAAACAATGCCGACAACGATTCCCAATGACTCGGGCCTGTAAAATCCGAAGCAGCCTTCACTAACTAGCGTGTTCACTTTATTTTCCATAAAAATTTCATGAATAAAAAAAATAGCGTAAACCACCATTGAGGATCTAATGTATTGACAATTCAATAAAATGTTAAAGTAGAAACATTTATTAAACAGCGTAAAGTTTTTAGTTTTATACAAATGGACAAAGATCTAGCCAGTACACTGAGCTTGTGATCTTGAACAAAAATCCAAACGCAATTTAGCTAATTCAATCAAAATTGAAAACTAAAACATACCCAAATCAATAAAATTCAAAGGCAATTGAAACCCAAGAAAAAATTCCGATATGGGAAAAAGAAAAGGTTTTAGGACATACACTTTAACATCGCCTTGAGGGGTACCCTTCTTGTTAATATCAAACCCAAATAAGCCGCGTTTCGAAACGTATCTTGAAGCAACAGGTATCATTCTCTGAGTAAGGAAGAAGCCGGCGACACAAAGGGCGGCGTTGATAAGGATAGGTCTCCTGAGGTCTTGGTCGATCATGTAGTGTTGGTAAAGAAGGTAAAAGTATGGGATCGAAAAGAAAAGAGAAAATTTAAAGATTAAGGCTTTTTTAGGTGGAGCGATAGGAGGCTCGATTTGGTGGGTGGTGGTTGTTTCTGGGGATGGAGGAGGGCTTGCCTTTGTTGAACCTCTCTTGCGAGCTGCCATGGCTGCTGTGTTCTGTACAAAAAAAATGTTTTATTTTTCTCTCCACTCTTTAAATTTTAACTGGATCTATATAATGGGAAGACTTACGCATTACTTTTGAATAGTGGGCTGAAAAAGTAATTTTAAATTATGTTTTATTAAAAATCATTTTTTAAAATCAATTTTAAAAGTACTTTAAAATTCCAGTGTTTAATATTGTTATTATAAAATATTTTTAATAAGATAAAATATATGCTTTACACATTATATTATAAATTCAAAATATATTAACTTAAATTATTTTAAAGTACTTTAAAATTCTAGTGTTTAATATTGTTATTATAAAATATTTTTAAAAAGATAAAATATATGCTTTACACATTATATTATAAATTCAAAATATGTTAACTTAAATTATTTTAAATTTATTAATATTTTAATATATAAAATAGATCAATTTAACAGATAATAAAAAATATAATTATAATAAAAATATACCTATTATTAATATTTTAATATAAAAATAATAAATTTTAATTATTTTAATAAATTAAAATAAATTATTAAATAATAAATTAGTTTTAAAGATATTAATATTAAATTATTGAAACAAAAGATAAAACATGCTCTTTATAAAAGAAATTGAATTTTAAAAAAATCAAGATAAATGAATGAAAAGTATATATTAACAAGGATAAAATCATAAATTTACTTCTTGAAGTAAAACTAGAAATAGGAAAGTTGAAAATCTTAAATTTTACGTTTGATTTAAAACCATCATTCTAAAGATAAGTTTAGTTTTAATTTTTACTCGTTTAATATTAGATGTGCGATCAAATTAATTTTTTAACCAAAAGTGTAGTTAGACAGCGTTATCAAACAAACTTAGTTTCATTTTCGCCTTCATTGAACCAACGAGATACTACCACCAAAGCTAGTACAATTATTCTTGTAATTAAGCGGGACCGTTGGTGCTTTAATGGTTATTTTTAATTTAAGTGTATAAGGTAAAGTATGGCTGTAAATGAGACGAGACAGATCGCGAGCTACTCGATATCGACTCGATCAAGGCTCGAAAAATACTCGGATCGAATGAACTCGACTCGAGCTCGAGCTCGACTCGAGTTCTTAACGAGCAGAAACGAGCTACTCGATACTCGACTCAAAAAGCTCGTGAGAAGCTCGAAAAAATGTTATATTATAATTTTAGATTTTTTAAAATTACATTATTAAAAATACACTATTGATAATTATAACATTTTAAAAATATATTAAAAATTCTATAATACAACTACCCTCAAATTTTAATTAATATCTTTTATAATGAATCCTAAACCTTAAACCTTAAATCCTAACCCTAAACCCTAAAATATAAATCATAAAGTCTAAACTCTAAATCCTAAATCCTAAACCCTAAATTATACTTACCTCATAAATCGATACTAAGTCGATTAATTAATGTCTTTGTAATGAACCCTAAAATCTATTCCATAAATCCTAAACTCTAAACTACAAACCCTAAACTACAAACCTTAATCCGCTAAACCCGATTATATGATAGGAGTTAAGTTATGCACATGAAAGTCGCATACAAATTATGTAAAATGATGTTATGTGACTCCTAAATAAATCATTAGCATACTTATACATAAACATATCAACATGCAAAATAAATATACACAACTAATTAAAGAAAACAATCCTAAACAGAGACTAAATTAAGAGAAACCTAAATGTGAGGACTAATTTAAGCTAAATATACTAACTTTAGAATGATGATTAAATTCACGTAAATGTAAAATTAAACTTACAAAATTGGAATTAAACCAATGACTTAAATACAAAATGCGCATAAACTATAGGGTCTTATATGCAATTGATACTATTCGGTTTAAGCTAAAATAAAATGGAAAATAACATAAATGACACCTGAACATTTAAAACAAATAAGAAAATTTAAACAAATGTGATTGAAATATAAAAATTAAAATATAACATAACAAACTATAAATTTATTAAACATGCATATACATATTAAACTAATGACTAAATTTATATAAACGTAAAATTCAACATACAAATCAAGAATTAAATTAAGGATTTACAAAAGCGTGCTCAAGTTTGGGGGACTATAACTTAATTTACCAAAAAATTAATATGAAACCTAAATTTAACTAAACCTAAACTAAACTCACGCACACAAAATACCAAACACAGCTGCACAGCCCTAATAGCAAAATTGCTCTCTCTGTGTGTCTTAGTTTGAAGCTTCAAGTGCAAAGTCAAGGGATTTGCGGGTGGAGAAGAGGATAGAGATCTCTCTGCCTTCAAAGTTTGATCCTTGAATTCAAAGCTTTATACTTTTCTAACTTGTTCTTCCCTTCTATATTTTTAGCTTTCTTTTCGTTTCTTTTTTTTCTCTCCTGGCTCCTGTCCATCTAGAAAGAATTTTTGTCTTGTCCTCTGTTCTGTTGCGTTCTTTTCTGTTCGAGCGTCATGGCTTTAAAGCGGATTTTGAAGGAACTCAAGGATTTGCAGAAAGATCCACCCACTTCTTGCAGTGCTGGTAACATTTCATCTTCTACCGCCTAACATCAATATATCTTTACCAACAATACCATACTTTGATCTCATTGTTTATGTTGCTTACCCTACCTTTTTCACTGTTTTTAACTGCGTACTTAATTTTAGCTTATGAATAAAATCGATTAAAAATTTAAAACCCCAAAGCTCCAAACTTGACTCCTTGTATTTACTTTAGCTCGTTTACCCTTATATACGTTAGGGCTGCTTATTGTTGAAAATAAAGGTTTTCATCATGAAAAATGAGCAAATCCCTTCCTTAGGCATTGATCTTCATGTAGTCTGCTTGCCTTCCAACTTGATTTTGATTTAATCGACAAGCTTTTCAGTTCTTATACTAGAATTGCTTGATCCGATTCAGACTGTTCATTATTATTATCTGAACTTTGACTTGTGCATCAATGGATGACATTTAGGTAACCTTTGGATGCTTTTTTTTTTGTAATAGGTCATGTAGCTCAAGACATGTTTCATTGGCAAGCAACAATCGTGGGCCCTTCCGATAGCCCTTATGGTGGAGGTGTATTTTTTAGTTACGATTCATTTTTCTCCGGACTACCCTTTCAAGCCTCCTAAGGTAATTTACTTCACCCGCGAAGTTTTACTCTAGTGTTGATGATTGTTCGTATGATACTCTACACACTCTTTTCATGGACAATGTTGTTTTGTTGTATAGGTTGCATTTAGAACCAAGGTCTTCCATCCAAACATCAACAGCAACGAGAGCATTTGTCTTGATATCCTAAAAGAACAATGGAGCCCTGCACTAACCATTTCCAAGGTCTGTCCTTACTCCTGCTAATATCATGGTTAAAATAGTACAATGTATAAACATTGTCAACAAAACTAACACTGGTGCAAAACAGGTTTTGCTCTCAATATGCTCCTTACTGACTGATCCAAACCCCGACAACCCACTTGTTCCAGAGTCCAGACAAACAAAACTAACTCGTTTTCTATTATACCTATTAGTCTTTTTTTAACAGGTTGTTTCTAAATGACGTGTAACGGCATGGATTCGAGCATGACTAGCATTTGCAGGCTCTGTCCCTTGTTGTGCTTGGTGCTCTGTCCCTTGTTTTGTGTGTCTGCAGGGCATGGATTCGAGCATGGCCAGCATGGGCGACAGCAACATTGGTTTCGGTGGATGGCTGACCAGCATGGGTCTTCCTCGGTGGGTTCACGTGGGTAGCACACTGTCTCGGGCTTCCTCCTGGTGGATTTGTACCATATATTAATTATCTTAAGTTTCTTGTAATTGTATTTTTATTTTTTATATTTTTTATAGTTCATACATTCATATTATAATGTATTGGTGATGGTTGATTAAAGGGAAAATTATTTATTATATTTTAAATGCAATATAAGATTTTTGTAGGTTCAAATTCGAGTTTGAGTTCGAGCTTGAATCGAGTTCGAGTTTGAGCTTGAATCGAGCTCAAAATCGAGCTTCAATTGAGCTCGAGTCTCGAGCTTCAATTGAGCTCGAGTCTCGAGCTTCAATCGAGCTCCTGAAATTTTTTTTTTAGTTTGAGCATATTCGAGTTCGAGTCGAGTTTCAATATTATCTTTCGAGTTCGAGTCGAGTTTTAAAATTTTAGGCTCGCGAGTTTTCGAGTCGAGTCGAGCTTACATTTAAAGTTTTCGAGTTCGAGTCGAGCTCTGCGATACTCGAGCTCGACTCGGCTCGTTTACACCCCTAAGGTAAAGTATACAAATGCTCAACTATTATAGAATATTATTTTGTTGAATATGAGATTATTAATAGTTATAAAATGATTTTTAATTATAGGTTGTTGTTTTGTTAAATCATCCAACTATTAAAATTTATAAAATGGTTGCTCAACTATTCATGTGTTTCAAACCCAACCTTTTTCGTTAAAATATTGGCGGCCATCTAAGTAACATGTTGATTCGGATATGATAAAATATAATCCATAACTGTTTGAGTTGTATTTTGTGGATCGACTCTTCGTTTATATTATGTCGTCGGCCCGTTGAGCTAGTGCTTGAAACATCGTGTCATCGAACAAATTCTTGAAAGCAACGACAGTGCCAGTAGACACCATTAAAATATAGTTTTTTTCATATCAAAGTCAACAAATTAGCGTCAAACTCAGAAAATCATCAATTTTTTTAACGGAAAAGAATGTGTTAAAACATATGAATAGTCGGGTGATCATTTTGTACCTTTTCATAGTTATGAGACTTAATAAAATAGCACCATATAATTGGGGATTATTTTATAATTTTTAATCGTCAGGAGACTCAGCAAAATAGCGTCCTATAGTCGGGAACTCAATAAACCAGTGTCCAATAATTGATGATCAATTGTATATTTTACCCTAATTGTAATTGAGTTTACAAAAAGTATTTTTCTTTAGTGTTTTAATAATATAAAATGTTTTTAATATAATTTATTTTAAATTTTTAATATTCATTTTAAATTATTTTATTATTTGGTTTTTTTGTAAAATATATTCTTAATTTCTTTAATTTTAAATATAAATGTATAAAATAGTATTATTTTATATATTTAATATTGATATATTTTTTTTAATATTATTTTAATAAAAATATTAATTATTAAAATTTTTAAAATATATTTATTAACAATTTCAATAATATTATAATAATATATATTCAAATCATTTAAAATAATATATGGTGTTATATTTTTATTTTAAAAATATATAATAAATTATTTATATGACTAATATTACTTGTTATTTTCATAAAAATAATATTATTAAATTATTAACGATGGATAATATGTTATATATTTAATAAAAATATAATAGTTTTATATTATTTTAATTATATTAATTATTAAAATATTTTTAATATATTTATTTATAATTATAAATAATATATATATATTATTTTAAAATAATATTTTTAATATTATAATAATATATTCAATTATATAATAATATTGTTATATTTTTATTTTAATAATATATAATAAATTAATAATATAATTAATATTGTTTACCATTTTCATTAAAATAATATTATTGAATTATTAATAATGAGTAATATTATTTTATATATTTAATATTTTGTTATCGTTTTAATAAATATACTAACTATTAAAATATATAAAATATATTTATTAGTTTTTTAACCGTACTAGACTCATTAAATTATCAATAATTAATTAAATTTTAACTCAAATAAAAAAATACATCTATTATATTCAAATTAATCTAATTATAAAAAATCTTGTTAATTTGGTTAACCGACCGAAATAACCAAACTTTGTTCAACTCGGTTAATATTTTCAAAAAAAATTTTCAGTTCGATTAACGGTTAAAGAAAAAAGTTGAGTTTATTCAGTTAATGAAAATTTGATTCGATCGGTAGCCGAATTAACCGTTTGAACACTCCTAATTGTAGCATTCCAATTGGATTCCTTTATAATGATATTAGCGATCATCTCTAAATCGTGTGTTGCTACTTATAATCATTACATGGTAGAGGTAACTTCTCAATCACTAATCCTACAAAAAAAACTCCTTTGATAGAGTGATGTTCTTTGATATCAGGTCATCCAAGAGCATATAGTATTCATTGATTTGGATTTTGATTTCCTTTTCATCGATCGTATTTTAATGAATTTTTTCAACATCTTTGACAATGTATTTCAAGATCAAGTTTTTCCAAATTTCTTCTTGTACAAACATTAGTCATCAAAAGGTTTATTTGACGAAGTAGAAATAATGGTGTGTGTTGAAAACATTTTGATATTTTGATATAACAAATTAAGTTAAATGAATTTTAAGATTTTACAAATGATTTTCTAAGGTATATTCGAATTAATTAATCGGATATCAAATTATTACTCCAAGTCTTTCAAGATCAATTTTAATCCTTACTAAATGTGTAAAATTGCAATTTGTACTTAAACTATTTTTGAAACAATTTTCACAAAGTATTTTGAACCAAAATCAAGCCTTAAATCATTTTTTCAAAGGCATGCACCGATGCATCAATCCATTC
Source organism: Hibiscus syriacus (assembly GCF_006381635.1). NCBI lineage: Eukaryota > Viridiplantae > Streptophyta > Magnoliopsida > Malvales > Malvaceae > Hibiscus > Hibiscus syriacus. The sequence goes on from NW_024062770.1 coordinate 3,925,354, forward strand.
ATCGATGCACCATTGAATAAATTGAACATCGAATGCATTCCATGCATCGATGCACTCTCTATGCATCGATGCACTTGGGTTTTATTAAAACATCGAATGCATTTCATGCATCGATGCACAAGCAATGCACCGATGCACTCAGGCTATTTTCAAACATCGAATGCATTTTATGCATCGATGCACACTTGGTGCACCGATGCACTAAGTGTTCCAATGATCAAAATATTTAAATTTTACACTGATGCACCGATGCACTATGGTCATGCATCGATGCACCGACGCTCCCAACCAGTTTTATTAATTGTTTTCACACAATAACGGCTCTATTGACTCCACTAATCATCCCCAACGTTTAGAATCATTTGAAGGAGTATTTAAACAAGATTAGAAGCCATTGATCAATAATAAGAAACATCAAGCAACTAGAATCAAGAGAGAATCAAAGAGAAAGCATCAAACCTCAAGTTTGAGTATTTCAAGCCTATTTTTCATTCAATATTCATTTTCATTTCAAGAACACTTATTGTGCTCAATTGTATTTATTCTTGAGTGTTCTTTCTTTGTTCTAGAATTGTGCAAACATATTTGCCTTGTGAGGTTTTTCTTGTAAGTTTGCAAATTTGTAATCTTCTCTTTGAGAAAAGAGTGTTCTCAAGAATTGGGGTATATTCTTGAGGGAGTTGTAAGGTTATCTCTTTGACCTCAAAAGAAAGAAAAAATTAGTGAATTTGTTGGAAAATCCTTAGTGTGGATAGCTAAGGTAGTGGACGTAGACTTTGGTTGATAAAGTCGAACCACTGTAAATCGCTGTGCAATTACTTTCAATTTTCTGCAAAAGCTTCCACCAAAATTTTTATTGCCAATTCACCCCCTCTTGGTCGATTCCATCGATCGGTTAACTCAACAATTGGTATCAGAGCCTCACTCATTTGAAGGTTTAATCACCTCTTGAGTCAATTCGGGAAGAGTTACATCGATTATCAAGTCATTAATGGCCTCCGCTTCAAATTACGACTCCAGTCTCGATTCGATGCCCGTTAACAAGCCTTCTTTCTTCAATGGAGCTAACTATGCCTATTGGAAAGATAGGATGATGTACTTCATTCAAGCAAGTGACATGTGAGCATGGAATGCCGTAGAAGAAGGATATATCAAGCCTCTCACTCATCCAAGGTTGTGGAGTGAATGAGAGACAATAATGTTCCAGCTCAACTCCAAAGCCATCCATATCATATTTTGTGCTCTTGGAGCAGATGAATACGGAAGAGTTTCATCTTGTACAACCACCAAAGAAATATGGGACAAGATTCAAGTCACTCATGAAGGTACCGATGAGGTAAAGAAATCTAAAATTAGCATTCTAAGGCATAGCTATGAAAATTTCAGGATGAAATCAAATGAAGATATCAAAGCTATGACGGATAGATTTTCAACGATTGTCAATGGTCTCAAATCATATGGAGAGATCATTTCAAATGAAAAGCTTGTGAGGAAGTTAGTCTACTCTCTTCCAAAATCGTGGCAATCAAATAAGACGACAATCATCGAGTCTAAGGACCTAACGTCCTTAACTCTTAAAGAGCTAATCAGTTCCCTTCTCACTCATGAAATGATGTTTGAAGATGAAGTGGACCTCGATAAGATTGACGAGACACCAAAGGAAAAGGAGAAAAAGAAAAACATTGGAGTTGCTCTCAAATCCATAAAAGATGAGAGTGATTCGAATGACGATGATGATGACGAGGAAATGGCATTATTTTCCAAACGATTCAGAAAGTTGATGATGCCCAAACGAGGAAGAAAATTCAAATGCAATGAAGGCTTCAAAACTAAATCGAAGGAGAAAGACCCGATCATTTGCTATGAATGCAAAAAGCCGGGGCATGTCAAATATGATTTCCCACAATTGAAGAAAAAGGGTCAATCCAAAAAGAAGCACAAGGCTCATGTAGCTACATGGAGCGATGAAGAAGGTTCCGATGAAGAGGAACAAGAAGTTGCAAACTTGTGCTTGATGGATATCGGGGAAGATTCTAAGGTAACCTCTAACTCATTCGATTCGGATGAATTATCTTATGATGAGTTATTAGAGGACTATAATGATTTGGCTTCGGATTATAAGACTCTGTTTTCAAAATACAAAAATGATATTTCAAAATTGAAAAACGAAAATAGTCTTTTATCCAAGACCAACAATGAGCTTGAAAGTAAGACCAAAGAATTGCAAATCAAAATTAATGATTTTGAAAAGAAAAATACTGATTTACATAACTTACTTGAATAAGGATTGACAAAAAGAAAAACTTTCTTAAAATTCCAAAATCTTTGTTAAGAAAAGTTTTAGAAACTACAATCATAGAAGTCCTCAAAGAACTTCAAATGGTAAAATCATTAGAAGTATATGGGTTCCTAAAGAACTCATTACTACTAAAGATAAAAATGTCCTTCATAAATGGATACCTAAGGGGACAAGGATTTTAGAAATTAAGGAATATGGACCCAAAAGAATTTGGGTACCAAAAATTAGAAATTAATTTATGTTTGTAGGAAAAGAAGCATTGCTACAAGGAACAGGAAACAAATCCAAATTCATGGTACCTTGATAGTGGATGCTCGAGACACATGACCGGAGACAAAAGCCGGTTCATAGAGCTTAACGTCAAAAATGGAGGAGAAGTGACTTTTGGTGATAATTCAAAGGGTCACATTGAAGGTATTGGTACTATAGGTAATATCTCTTCCATACAAATTAAAAATGTGTTATATCTGAATGGATTAAAGCATAATCTATTGAGTATTAGTCAATTATGCGATAAGGGATTTAATGTCATGTTTGAAATTAATGGTTGTAAAGTCATTGGCATTGCATCTAATCGGATTATGCTTGTTGGTTATAGAATAAGAAACATATAAATGGTGCATTTAGATTCTATTAATGTGACTAATTTATGCCTAGTTGCTAAGGATGAGCATGATAGTTGGTTATGGCATAGGAGACTAGGACATGCTAGTATGAGTGTTTTACAACGACTAATTCAAGGTGATTTAGTTTGAGGGTTGCCTAAACTAAAATTTGATAAGGATAAAGTCTGTGATGCTTGTGCTAAAGGAAAACAAAAGCGAGTTTCTTTTAAATCCATTAATGATGTATCAACTAGTAGAGTATTACAATTGATCCATATAGATCTTTTTGGGCCAACTAGGACTACTAGCTTGGGTGGAAAACAATATGCATTTGTCTTGGTAGATGACTATTCTAGATATAATTGGGTTCTATTCTTAAGTACTAAAGATGAAGCATTAGAAAAGTTCATCACATTTTCAAAAGTAATCCAAAACAAAAAAGGTTACTCTATCACTGGTGTTAGAAGTGATCATGGCACTGAATTTGAAAATCTTGGATTTAATGAGTTTTGTAATTCTAATGGTATTAGCCATAATTTTTCAGCACCTAGAACCCCTCAACAAAATGAAGTTGTTGAGAGGAAAAATCGAACTTTAGAAGAAATGGCTAGAACCATGCTTTGTGAAAACAATTTGCCAAAATATTTTTGGGCGAAAGCCACAAATACCGCTTGTTATATTATTAATCGAGTAATGATTAGGCCATTTTTAAAGAAAACTCCATATGAAATTTTCAAAAATAAAAAGCCTAACATTAGTTATTTTCATCCTTTTGGATGTAAATGTTTTGTTTTAAACAACGGTAAAGAAAATCTTGGCAAATTTGATGCTAAAAGTGATGAAGGAATTTTTCTGGGTTATTCCTTAAATTCTAAAGCTTATCGTGTATTTAATAAAAGAAATTTAGTTGTAGAAGAGTTTATACATGTTGTTTTCGATGATAATCCCCTTCCGATGAAGGATTCTTGTGTTAATGATGATGTAGGTATTTTACAAGCAAATGACGTTAGACATGACGTTGGAGAATCATTATCATCAAAGGAGGAAACGAAAGATGAGGAAACTCATGATCCTTTAGAGAATCCAACCATTGAAGAAAGGGAAGTTTATTACCCAAGAGAGTACAACTATGTCAAGGATGGTGAAATTATAGGTGATCAATCCAAAAGGGTAACTACTTGATCTTCTCTTAGAAATATATTTGTAATCATGTTGCATTTATTTCATGCATAGAGCCTAAGAATATCAAAGAAGCATTAAAAGATGAACATTGGATTATGGCTATGCAAGAAGAATTAAATCAATTTGAGAGAAGTAAAGTATGAACATTAGTTGAAAGGCCTAGTAATAAATCTACTATAGGTACTAGATGGGTATTTAGGAATAAGCTTGATGAAAGTGGTAATATAGTGAGAAACAAGGCTAGACTTGTTGCTCAAGGGTATACTCAAAAAGAAGGACTAGACTATGATGAAACATACGCTCCCGTAGCTAGGATGGAAGCAATTAGAATGTTTTTAGCATTTGCATGTTTTAATGAATTTAAATTATATCAAATGGATGTTAAAAGTGCATTTTTAAATGGTTTTATAAAGGAAGAAGTGTATGTGGAACAACCTCCTGGTTTTGAAGATTGAAAATTTCCAAATCATGTTCTTAAATTAACAAGAGCGCTTTATGGTTTAAAACAAGCTCCTAGAGTTTGGTATGAAAGATTGTCAAACTTTTTAATTGAAAAAGGTTTTTCAAAAGGGAAGGTTGACACTACATTGTTTTTAAAGTATAAAGGTAAAGATTTATTAGTAGTTCAAATTTATGTTGATGATATAATATTTGGTTCTACTAATGATGTTCTTTGCCAAGAATTTTCTAAGCTGATGCAAGGTGAGTTTGAGATGAGCATGATGGGGGAACTCTCATTTTTCTTGGGACTCCAAATCAAGCAAAAAAAAGATGGCATCTTCATCAATCAAGCTAAGTACGTCAAAGATATGCTCAAGAAGTTTGGACTGGAAAATGGCAAACCTCATGACACTCCAATGAGCTTTTCAACAAAGCTTGACTTAGATGAAGGAGATAAATGTGTAGAAGTTAAATTATATAGGTCAATGATTGGATCTTTACTTTATTTAACTGCAAGTAGACCGGACATTATGTTTAGTGTTTGCTTATGTGCTAGATTTCAATCATGTCCTAAAGAATCACATTTACTAGCTGTTAAGAGGATCTTTAGATACCTTAAGGACACTTCTAGTATAGGACTTTGGTATCTTAGAGACTCTAGCTTTAGCTTGCATGCCTTCTCAGATGCGGATTATGGAGGATGCAAATTAGATAGGAAAAGTACCTCCGGTACTTGCCAATTCCTTGGAAATATGTTGATTTCGTGGTTTTCAAAGAAACAAAATTGTGTTGCATTATCTACCACTGAAGCGGAAGACATTTCAGCCGGTAGTTGTTGTGCACAAGTTTTATGGATGAAACAACAACTTTTTTATTATGGAATTGAAGTAGGTACTGTTCCTATCAAATGTGACAATACTAGTGCTATTTGTCTCACTAAAAATCCCATCCAACACTCTAGAACTAAACATATTGAAATTAGACATCACTTCATTAGAGACCATGTCGCTAAAGAAGATGTAGTTCTAGAATTTGTTGATACTTTGCACCAATTAGCGGATATTTTTACAAAACCCTTAGATAAGGAAAGATTTTGGACACTTAGGAGACAATTAGGTTTGACTGACCTATCTTCACTTAGTGTTTAAAATAATTTTAGCACTTTTAAGAATAAATAAAAATGTTTATAATAATAATTTTTGATTTCATTCTTTACTATTAGTTAGGGGGAGTTTGTGTTCTTTGGTTAAAATTAATTTTGTGTTCAAATAAAGTTTAAAGATTAATTTGATTGATTGAACATAATTAATTTTTTATATATGAGTTGCCAATACCACTAGAGCCAATTAATTTAGCATTTTTGAGTGTTTAAAATGGATTTTTGACATTTTTGTGCTTAATGCATCGATACACTTAACAGTGCACTGATGCATCCCTTTGAATGTGCATCGATACATCAACTGATGCACCGATGCACGCCCTTGAATGTGCATCGATGTACAATAGCCATGCATCGATGCATCCGTCGGGTTTTGGGTTAAAATGCCTCATGTTTCTTCATTTTTCTCAAACCCTAAAACTAAAATCTCTCCCATCATTCATCCCTCTCTCACTCTAAATCCTACTCTTGCTCAAAATCATCGGAAAATCATCGGTTTCTTCGTGCTTTTCATCTTCAAAACCTGCTTATATCATTAAATCGTGAAAACAACTCCTCATCCATCTCAATCCGAATTTTCAAGGTAATATTTCAAAAACCTCTATTTTATTGATTTTTGATTTTAGAACTAGTTTTGATTAGTTCTAGGATGAACATTATATCGGGCATTGATTGTTTGTTGGTTCTAAACTAGATTTTACTACCAATTTCGTCAAAAACAAATAATTTTTCAAGATTTTTCCTTGAATTTCGAAATTTTTTTAAAAAAATTATGATTTCAAAAATTAGTAATATTTTTTATTTAATTGTGTTGTTTTCATGAAAACTATATTATGATTATCAAATATTATTTTTAAATAGTTTTCAAAACATACCCATTAGGATATGGTTTAGATAACCTTGAATTATTGAGGACTCATTTGAGTTTTGGGATTGATTGTGCATACATGTGTTTCAAATTGCAGGTGATATTCCATATTCTGATTTCCTTTAATCATGTCTAATCCCAAACGCCCTAGAACTTCGTCAAGTTATTCTCGTTCAAACCAACCTCCTAATCCCATTCCTCAACCTCTTAATAGCCTATTAGGATCTTGCTTTAATATGTTTGAACGTTGGAGAGAAGAATTGTACCACAGGTACATGAATTCTTTTCAATCTTATAGAATTAGGGAAGAACACATTCCATCTCTACAAGCCATGATAGACTTTAAATTGGAATACCTCCTGATTCTTAGAACATCAAAATTTGATAAATTGTTCTCTCTTAGGCCTGTCGTCTTTCATCAATTAGTCTGTATTTTCTATTCTAATGCGGTCTGTATTCAAAACGAAACTCAATGTGGAACTATAGGAATTAGATCCTACCTTTTAGAACAATATATTCTTATTGATTCCGCAACTATAGCTTCAAAATTTGGGTTAGATGACGATGGTGTCTACGACGAAAAAGAAACTGTGGATTATCCATATCTATCAAACGGTAGTGTTAGTACCCTTCGATCTCATCACGATCGTTTTCTTCATTTCAGGATCTCATGGTGGTTTCGACCATCAGCGGGTAGGTACTCCACACTACGTATTAGGGATTTATGGTGGATGCACTGTATAAAGAATAAGAATAAAATAAATTTTCCACATATTGTGTTCAGCGAGCTTGTCGATACCATAAACATTATCCCGTCCAAACATGTTGAAACCTTAGTTTATGATTGTCTTCTAAGTAATCTCTTTATCAAACTGGGTCTAGATGTCTCCCTTGACAATCCTATACCACTTCAAAACCCTATCAATATCACATCCTTTAAGAAATCAGATTGGAAATTGGATGAGGTAACTGGTTTATTAGCTTTTAAACCCGGTAAACAAACTCCGGGAGCTAGTTCCTCACGAGCTGCACCTAGCTCCTCTCGTGCTCCTCCTCCTCCTCCGGCTTCAGCTTCTGACGATGATCCTGAATTTCAACAGCTTATGCAAGACACCGATGATCACGTACCCGATGATGAGCCTGCACCGGAACCAGCTCCACAAGAAGATCAAATGCCTCCATATTTTCGTTCGTTTTTTGAGACATTTGATTTACGGTATGCGTCCATGGATTCACGCTTCACATTCATTGAGTCCCAAATCTCTACCTTGGGAGCTCGAAAACAAGATAAGAATGATCGTTTGGATGCACTCACGCTTGAGATGAGAGCTCGTTACCCGAGAGCTCGTTACCCTCATCCTTCTCCCGATCCTTCGATGGATGAATAGACTTATCTTGCTTTGATTGTTTTTGGGTTTGAACTTGAATTTAAATTGTTAAAACATTGTGGATTGTCTTTCTTTGATTTTTGGTTGTTTGTTTGATGGATATTTGAACTTTTATTTCATATATATTTTGGTTTGTTTCAATATATGCATCATTTACTTTTTAGTTGAAATATGACCAATTTACCATTTCACATGAATATTGATTTATGAAACTAATGGCTAATCTCTCTTTTGATTATGATCTTAGCAGCTTAAGCTTTATATTAATCAATTGGCTTATGTTTTTCAAAATTCTTGTTTAAAAACATTTTATAGAGTCTTTTTGATTTAACAAAAATGGGGAGAAGTGTTATAGTAAGGGGGAGTAATAGGAGTAATAGTAATTTTGATTTCAAAAATAATTTTCTTAAATAAATCTTAAAATTACCCAAGTGTTTTGTTATATCAAAAAGGGGGAGATTGTTGAAAACGTTTTGATATTTCGATATAACAAATTAAGTTAAATGAATTTTAAGATTTTACAAATGATTTTCTAATGTATATTCGAATTAATTAATCGGATATCAAATTATTACTCCAAGTCTTTCAAGATCAATTTTAATCCTTACTAAATGTGTAAAATTGTGATTTGTACTTAAACTATTTTTGAAACAATTTTCACAAAGTATTTTGAACCAAAATCAAGCCTTAAATCAATTTTTCAAAGGCATGCACCGATGCATCCATCCATGCATCGATGCACCATTGAATAAATTGAACATCGAATGCATTTCTTGCATCGATGCACTCTTTATGCATCGATGCACTTGGGTTTTATTAAAACATCGAATGCATTTCATGCATCGATGCACTCAGGCTATTTTCAAACATCGAATGCATTTTATGCATTGATGCACACTTGGTGCACCGATGCACCAAGTGTTCCAACAGTCAAAATATTTGAATTTTACATTGATGCACCGATGCACTATGGTCATGCATCGATGCACCGACGCTCCCAACCAGTTTTATTAATTGTTTTCACACAATAACGGCTCTATTGACTCCACTAATCATCCCCAACGTTTAGAATCATTTGAAGGTGTATTTAAACAAGCTTAGAATCCATTGATCAATAACAAGAAACATCAAGCAACTAGAATCAAGAGAGAATCAAAGAGAAAACATCAAACCTCAAGTTTGAGCATTTCAAGCCTATTTTTCATTCAATATTCATTTTGCTTTCAAGAACACTTATTGTGCTCAATTGTATTTATTCTTGAGTGTTCTTTCTTTGTTCTAGAATTGTGCAAACATATTTGCCTTGTGAGGTTTTCCTTGTAAGTTTGCAAATTTGTAATATTCTCTTTGAGAAAAGAGTGTTCTCAAGAATAGGGGTATATTCTTGAGGGAGTTGTAAGGTTATCTCTTTGGCCTCAAAAGAAAGAACAAATGAGTGAATTTGTTGGAAAATCCTTAGTGTGGATAGCTAAGGTAGTGGACGTAGACTTTGGTTGATAAAGTCGAACCACTATAAATCGCTGTGCAATTACTTTCAATTTTTTGCAAAAGCTTCCACCAAAATTTTTATTGCTAATTCACCCCCCTCTTGGCCGATTCCATCGATCGATTAACTCAACAGTGTGTCTACACACCTTGTTGGCCTGGATCCAACATTCTACTTTTTTATCAAATGCATTTGGAGATGAGTTATCTATTAGTGTGAATACGACACCATGCATGTCTAGAACAAAGAATATGAGTTCTTACTGTAACACCTCTAAATTGATACGGGTTACCCGACCTGATCTAAGGTGTCACATTAGAGTCATCGGAGCGACCCACGATAAAAATCCAGAAAATAAAAATTTCTTTAAATCATTTCAAATCATAAAACAACTTATAAATATATTACATTAGTTCAGAAAACATTCACAAATTAAATTCAAAATCCAATCATACGAAATTTCAAAATAAGTTATAGAAACCGATATACATACAAAATGAGACCTACATGCCCCCTATTTACGAACGATTCTTTAACCTGAAATGGTGACTAACTGAGTGAGATTTGAAAGCTCAATAATTCAAGACTACCAGATGAAGCTAAAGGACAAGTCGATATATGGAAGCATGATATTCCTTAGTTATCTAGGCATATACATGTCATAGTAAAGAGTTGAGGTCTCACTAATTAATTCTTCAGGTAACAGTCAAGAACCTTACAAGTTAGAGGTAACGTTCAGAGAGGCAAATTCAAAAGATGGAGTTGGGAAGTCTAATGTGTTCCAACAAAACCAGAAAAAATAGTTTATTTTAGTAAAATAGATTTTTAAAACATAGTAACACCCTCTACCCGTACACCAAAATGCAGCTCTCTATAACTGCATTAATAAAGACTTACCATATACAAGATGGGTATATGAGTCCAATAAAAATGATCAGAATAGAAAGGATTTACCAGCTAGTTGAACCTCAAAACTCCAGACACCTACCCATACATACCCCCATTATAAATCAATTTAACAGTAACCAGTAATGAAAAAAATCACAGGCATATTTTTTTGTATATGAAAACAGAGTTCAGAGATTATGCCCTCCAACCGAACACCAATATGAAGTTTTCCCAAACTGTAAGGTCTGTAAGGAATTACCAGCTAGCTGAATCTTAGAACTCCAGACACCTACTCAGACAATACCCCAATAAAATGGTTCAGACAATAATAGTAGTTCTAGGATCCATCAATCAGACATATTTTTTCAGTAAAAATAGGTAACCTTTACTAATAGAAAATAAGAGTCAGATGTATTCAGTATCAGAAAATTGAGATCAAGAACCAAATATCAGAATCCAAAAATCAGAAAAATATGATTTTATTTCAAATATCAGAGTCATACCTTTAAAATCAGAGATAATATTTATGCGCATAAAGAACAAACTAGAAAGTTTAGATATTTTTCAGGGGGTACTTGGTAGTTATCAGGAATAGAAAACATGAAACTTACGTAAATTGATCAGATTTCAAGACCGAGGCCCTAATGAAAAAGAGTTCGATTATTAATGGATCTAATCGGAAATTCATATATTGATGCTTCAAGATCATTAAGGATTTCGGGTACATTAGAAAGGTGTTCAGAAACCTTATATCAAAATTACTTAAGATTCAAATTTAACAAGGGTATTTCCATTACTCAGACAAGCAGGGATATTTTAGTCATTATGATTCCTGAAGAATTCTCAATAAATTAATCCAATAAGGGTAAAATGATAATTTATAAAACTCATAATTTATATCGAATTATCAGGGTTTCAAGTCAAATCAAACTAATCATATCCCAACACTATGATACTTGCTAAACATTCTGACTGAGATACTTTAATAATCTTTCACTTTCTAATACTTACTACTTTAGTAGAACTGATTACTTTCATAATCATCGTGAATAGATCTTTAGGAGCCGAACAAGTATTTTGGTGGAATTTATTTTATCTCTATAATATAATAGTATCCAAAATAATTGACGTACTTGGGTCGTGTTCCAAACCTTACGGGATGGTACAACACTTAAAATTATTAGCGTTTCTAGAATTATCGACTGACTTCCATTTATTTCTTGATTATGAGGGTATTTGGGTCATTTAACTACTCAAGAGTATTTTGATTATTCTTATTTGATTCATTCTTTTTATATAATTCAATCATTTCGAACAATTCAAACGTAAATGATATTTTCGATGATTTAGTCTTCGGTCGTTTGTTTAGTAATTCTGAAATTTTGAGAATGTTTTTTCATTCCGGAGGTAAAAGTCTATTATCATGAATCTTCTAAATAGATTGAGTATTTAACAGGTGAAACAGTAGACCTATCGGTTCAAGAATGAATTCTTAGGTTAATTCCACTATTCAGGTCAATTCATATCCCTTTTTACTTCATAAGGGTATTTCCATAATTTTTTATCCAAACATTTCTAGATTTAGAACTTTCAGTGAGATTATTCAACATTTAAAGATCCTGAGGTTAATCTCTTTATTCATTATTTAATAACCTTGAATTTATTTCATTACAGCCTACTAGTTCCTTAAACGAGTCATATAACTTCCTATATGAGTCATTCAAACCGTATCCAAAAGACTATCATTTTTTTATATTCAATATTAGTTTCAGAGTAATCAATGACGAGCACACGGTTAAACATTTTTATTCATGCATTTTCCTAGTTCCATAAATCATACAAAAGGTAGTAATGTATTACCTCAAATTTTATGCCACATCGATCGACTATGTAAACTCCATTCGATTGCCTTTGAATTTGAATTCAACATCCCATAACATCTCGGATACAAAACAAAACGAATTATGTCAGAAAAGGAACTTAATTGGGAAAACTATTCGAATCGAAAGATAAAACGTTTTAAAAAAAACTTACCAGGTTCGAATTTGGTAAAAGAAAATTCAAATTCGAACTCATGACGTTAAAAAACATTAAATAAGACTTTTTTGTCAAAGTCAACGTTGGTCAAAGTCAACAGTTCTTATCAACGGGTTGACTGGTTTGGTATGAGTTGACTCGGTCCGAGTTGACTCATTTGACTCTGTCATTTTCCAGAAGATTCAGTCAGTGTAAAATTCCACACGCTATAGCGGCGTGTGGCAGCACGTGCGGTAGTGACGGAGCTAGGTTCGGTGATCCGAACACTCCCCAAGCATCAACACACTACAATCAACCCAAATCAACACTAAATTCCAACTGAAATTAAATGAAATTAATGAAAATAATAGTGAAACTTACCCCCACGATGATCGGAGAAAATACGACGAAGTGGCAGCGAGGAGGAGCAAGATTGGTTGGGTCTTGACCGAAATTAGGCGACGAGTTCAATGGCGGGGGCGGTGCAGCGAACCAACGCCAAGATCAGTCGAACTACAACGAAAAACAATGACGTTGTACTTTCTCTCCGATGAAACTTCAAACGATGATTCACGACGAACGACAGCGAGATTCAGTGAGGGGCAGCTTGGGTTTTGGTCGCCTGACAACGGCGGTCTTGATGGAGTGGGTGGTGCAAGACATCGTCGGTCGGAGCCTGAACGGTGGTGGAGGGGTGACGGGGAAGGCTTAGTAAAAACAAGGATTTGATATTGAGGGATTTGTTTCCAATTAAATTGGGGGCGATTAGGGATTTAAAATCCCATATGAAGGTAGGAGCTCATTTCGAGTAGTACGTGGGTTCAAAACCCCACAATTGCAAAACTAATCTAATTCCCCACTTTTTTACTTTGTAGGTAGGGATAGACATGGAACCCGACCCCAATGGGTTCCGATCAACCTGACCCAATCCGACCCGAATAGTTAATGCATAATTATTAATTTTTTTTTAATTTTTTACTTTCCCTAATCCTACCCGAGCATCTCCTTCAACGCTTTGAACTTCAAACACTTAAACATAGAGGTCAGAGCCCTAATTCCCTTTGTAATTCCCTGTGTAAATTCTCCACCGAGGTTCGAGCCACTGAGCCACCGACTCAGGTACAGAGACTCACTTTCTGATTAATCTACTTCAGTCTTCAGGTATCTGATATCTCTTTATCTCTCTCTCTGTCTGTTAAATTCTATAAGCAACAAAACATATACTACATACTAGTCGAATGAAACCCATTAGTCGTGTTTATTAAACCCCTGCCCTTGAAGTCAAATTGTTAATCCGAAAGACTGTAATTAAACCTTGCTTTCTTTTGGCTTGAAATACTTTGCTTATTGTGTTTGTTACTAAGTAGGCAATTTGAATCTGACTATTTGTGTCATGTTTGAATTTTACACACTAAATCTGGACTCTTTTAGAATTGTTTCACATGCTGAATATATTAATTTATTTTGCTGAAGCTTCAATAATTTTGAAGGACAATGCTCCAATAAGGTGTTTCCCGTTGTCTTTTTTCCTTCCTACTGCCTGAGTTTTAGTGTTGGATTTTTTGGGTTAATTTGAGGTTGGACGTAAGAGTTTTTTATGTTTATGTTATTTATTTTCTTCCTTAACCTTATAGCATATGTAGATGTGCGTTGTTCTCTAGCCCTCGATTTGACTGTTGTTTTCTGATGAATGGTGTTTAGAATTGAGGGAGAATCGATTTTCGGGTCTTTGAATGACTCTTATTAAAGAAGTAGTTTCTTCAAGGATGTTAAGTAATAATGATAATAATTGTAAAATATCTTAATATTTGGTTCATAAGAGTTCTAATATTCAGCTTTGTATTATAGCAGCCAAAGAAACCATTTCAAAAAGTGAATGTTGAGGAGGTAGTATTCGTTGATAGCAAGCTTGAAGATAATTCATACTGGGCAAAGGTATAAACTACTTGCCCCACTCCTTGTTTTTCATTATGGATTTATAAAATTGTTTCCATGTTGAGTTGTTAGGTGTTAGTCTGATAGATTTGATCGGGATAGAGAGCACCATTCCGTCATTATATCAAGCCTTGAAAACTAACCCAAACTGTGTTCTGCTAAGGAAATTCTCTTCAGCAAACTAATTAGTTTCTTGTTATGAGCAAGTGAAACGACTTGGAGCTCAGGAAGAGCTCCAATGGTTGCTGGGATAACCCCACCAAGTGCATTGGCTTCGGCACTGAAATGAATCAGTGAAATGCAGTTGGCTAAAGCTGAAGGTAAAGTCCCTTCCAAAAGATTATAAATTTATAATCAAGCCATAGATACTGAAGGTAAACTGATTATGCTAGTCGGGTCTTTTTTTTATTAAATAAAAAATTAAATCAAGTCGGATTTTTAAATTGTCTATCGGGTCGGGGTTGGGTCGGGTGAAATTCTAATTTTGCCGGATCGGGTCACGGGTGAAGGACTCCTTCTTCTCGGGTCGGGGTCGGGTCGGGTGAAATTCTAATTTTTGCCGGGTCGGGTCACGGGTGAAGGACCCCTTCTTCTCGGGTCGGGTCAGGTGGACCAAAAATCCGACCCATGCCCATCCCTATTTGTAGGTACACGGTGGGATAATTCCAGTCTAGGTCCTTAGGCTTCCTAAAACTTTCGAGAACTGTCATCAATTTTTTAGAGTTTTATGATTTGGTCCCCAATATCAGTTGTACAAAATCAAATTAAAGAAATAAAAAAAAAATTAGGGGTGTTAAACTTACCACCTTGGAGATGTTTGGGAAGGGTTTGACAAAGATAGCAATCGACAGAACTTGAATTATTTTATGAGACATGTGAGGTGTTGTCGGCTGTTTTAAGGAGTTGTTTATGTGGTAAAATTGGGTGTTATTCGAGGTTCTGTTTTGCCATTCTAAATATCCTTAAGGTTGTAGTAGAAGTCGAGGGATTGAACAAGAGCATGAGTAATTTGAGGCATGCACGGGATATTGTCCTTTAAGAATAGTTTACAAGAATGCGTAACCTCCAAAATTCAATGAACATTTCTAAAGTGAGCAATCATATAGAAATACTCAGCTTAGAAAGAGAAGATAATAGAAAATATAAATATTCTTTGACATGTTTTTAGAATGAGGTAAGACATGACATTTATGATACCGATCATGATATAAAATGGGAAAATAATTTGAACAATATTATAGTGGCAAATCAATCAAAATTAATTAAAATATTTGTAATATAAAGATGATACAGGAGTTATCATATACAATCTTTGACTAATTATGATATTCCTTTAGAGATTGTACTGAGTTGTTATGATGAATTTTATAAAATTTCTCTAGTTATTAGATTTCTTTTTCTCTTCTTATATCTTCTTTGTTCTTTAACCGAAACGATATAACACGAATATGTCGCTTCTTATAACATGAGCCTCTTTCATACGGAGAAGAATCATCAATAATATCAAATTATTTTTTCCTCTAAATAGTATTTCGATACAACTTCCACATGATATGTTGTTTTTCTCCGTGTTCTAGTGAAAATTCAAACACGTTAAAATAATGGGCTTTTTTGTAATAACGTATAATGTTAAAACATATTAATTGAAAAAGAGTTTAAACACCTAAATAAAAAATGTAGAATTTGGACTTTTTGTAATTAAGCCGAAAAAATACAAACACGTTTGCTGAAAATGGGCTTTAAGAGATGGCTCTAATCTGTTCGTGTTGTCAACCATTAAGCCTGTGTCCAGAATCTTGAATTGGTTCAAGGTTCAAATTGTAGCCCATCTTAAGCCCTTCAGTACCCATTCAACAAATCCTCGTCCAACTTGAGTCTTCGCTGTCTTTCGCCCATTTGAAGGATTTTCCCCCTTGGTAATCCAACTTGGTTTGTTTCTCAATATTTTCTTTCTGATTTGCTTATTTTTCTTGCCTTTTTTTTTTTGGATTAGATAGATAATAAAAGTTCAAATCTTTGTATCTTGAAGAAATGTCATATCTGTTATCAACTACAATAGTCAAGCTGATACCCAAGCTCCATTACAACAATAGAAGAGCTATACTGAACTGTCCTGAAACAACAGATTGTTTCTTCTCTGGTAATCTGCTTTGCTAATTTGTATGTCTTTATTTTTCTTTTACTTTCAAATGCATGGTATAAAACCCAAATTTCATAAACACTGCTTGTACAGGATTGGGTAACGGGAAGAACAAACAAAATAGAGTTTCAACTATTGGTTTAGCTGTAAAGAACCAGGATTTTCATCGAACTATAGAGAAATTTCATGGCAAAATCTCACGTAAAAAGGGAAAGAATCCGGTTTTGAGTGAGGGGAGAGATGAGGATGAGAATTATGGGCCTGTTTGCCCTGGTTGTGGAGTTTTTATGCAAGATAAAGACCCAAATCTTCCGGGGTATTATCAGAAAAGGAAGGTTGTTGATAGGGAACTAGTGGAGAATGAGAATATAGAGGATATGGAGGAGTATGTTGAGGATGAACTCGAAGGGTTGGAAGATGATGTTGAAGAAGAAGAAGATTTTGTGGATGAAATTGAGGGGAATTTTGAGGGAAGTGGTACAGAAGAAGATAATTTGGGAAAGAGGGACGAGTTTGATTGGGATTCTGATGAATGGGAAGCTAAGTTTATAGAAGAAGAGGATGATGTAGAGTTTGATGGTTTTGCCCCTGCAAGTGTTGGGTATGGTAACATTACGGAGGAGACTATGGAGAATGGTAAAAGGAAGAGATTGTCAAAAGCAGAAAGGAAGAAGCTGACTCGGGAAGCAAAGAAAGAGAAAGAAACGGTCACCGTATGCGCACGGTGCCATTCTTTGAGGAATTATGGGCAGGTGAAGAACCAATCTGTAGAAACTTGATCCCCGATTTTGATTCGATAGACTAATTGCAACTAGGTTGATAAAGCCAACTGGGAATGCTGATGCTACTGTTGTTGTTATGGTTGTTGATTGTGTTGATTTTGATGGCTCCTTCCCGAAACAAGCTGCAAAGTCATTGTTTAAGTTGTTGGAGAAGGCCCAAAGTGACTCCAAACTTTCCAAAAAGTTGCCAAGACTTGTTCTTGTGGCTACAAAAGTTGACCTTCTCCCCTCACAAATCTCACCTACTAGATTAGATAGGTGGGTTAGGCACAGAGCTAAGGCTGCAGGGGCGCCGAAGCTTAATGGGGTATTTGGTTAGCTCCCGTAAGGATTTGGGTGTAAAGAATTTGTTGGCCTTCGTTAAGGAGTTAGCAGGTCCTCGAGGAAATGTGTGGGTTATTGGGGCTCAAAATGCGGGAAAGTCTACTCTTATCAATGCATTTGCAAAGAGGGAAAAGACAAATATAACAAGACTTACAGAAGCTCCTGTTCCTGGGACAACTCTTGGAATTTTGCGAATTGGTGGAATTTTGTCAGCCAAGGCAAAGATGTATGACACTCCAGGGCTCCTACATTCTTATTTAATGTCTATGAGATTGAACAGGGAAGAGCAGAAGATGGTTGAAATACGAAAGGAGCTAAAACCTCGGACATACAGAGTTAAGGCAAGTTTCCTCTTACTCTTAGTATCATCACTCTGCTCAGTTATGCCTTTTTTCCCAAGAATTTTATTTTATTTTGTGAAGGTACAGTTTTCGATTAAAATCTAATAGAATCTTGGTGCTTTAAGCTTACTGAACTTATTAAAGTTAAAGTTGATTGTTGCATCTTTTGATTAGTTGGTTATGAATATGAGAGTATAATATACTGTACATTAATGGTATAACGCACGAAATGAGTTCATATCATTGATCTTGAGGGATTTTCTTTTAACTTCCTCATCTGCGTCTTCGTTCTGCCGTCCAATTAAGTGGCATCTGATCCTTTTTCTTAATATATGCTTGTTTACAGTGACAAGATTAACTGAGTCTGTCTTTATTCATAATTCCGTGTATGTTTCAGTAACAAGAATAACAAATATCTCTTTTAATGATTTACAAGAATAAAGAGATTAACTAAGTGGCATGTGGTCAGCTGTGCATGGATTATATGGCACAGTTATGTACTATTTTAAACATTCTGTAGTAAGATTAGTGAAAACAGGGTCCCTTTTAATGGTACTCCATCACTGATGTCTTCTTTTCTGTCCATGGCCCTTTTTTCATGTGGGCATCCTCCGTTAAATCACAACTTACGAGGGCATTTTCAGACATTCTCTTCTCATGGCCAAAGATCAGAAATGTCTCTTATTTGCCTTTATTTATCATCATCCGGCACCCTTACCTTTTCCAATATGAGGCCATTTCTAATTTCCTATCATGCAGGCTCACGGTATGATGAAGTTTGTTTCACAATATTTGTACCTTGATCTGTTTGGGAGGTCAAATCACATCTTCCACTGGGTCATTTGTCTGCATTCTCTTCAGATCGGCAAACACCTAACATGCTACCACTGTCCCCTCATTTGCCGACTTCTAACTTTTTATTATGATGGTTTACACCAAGATGAAATTAATTTTAAAGATGGACACAATAAGTTTTAGAGGCCAAATCCAGTACCAAGTTATATGCCCCTTCATGGTCAATGACGATAGCTTCGTCTTTTGATATATGCTCATAAGGAAATGAAGCAGCGAAAAGTGACCTGGATAATAATAGATTGGTAATTCTTGTGTTATGCTTAGTCTACATGCACCTGAACCTCCTTTGTTGAATAGTTTTCATTCTATGCAGAAAAGTTTAATATTATATGTAAGAACTGATATTTCCTTTAATTGTTTCCCAATGTTATCTTAGTTTCAATTGTTTGCTGTCTAAAGTATTAAATTTTCACACCTTTTGTGTTTCAATCTTTCAATATTTTAAGGTAGCAATGTAACTAAAGTGGAACATTGTCAAGTCTAATGCTTAGAAAAATGCACAGGTAGGACAGGCTGTCCATGTTGGTGGCTTGATGAGACTGGATCTAAATTATGCTTCAGTGCAAACAATTTATGTTACAATTTGGGCATCGCCGAATGTTTCTCTACACTTGGGAAAGGCTGAAAATGCTGATGAGATATGGAAGAACCATGTGGGTATCAGGTTGCAGGTAAACATTTGCTTTTATTTTATTCTCTTTGGTATTTGGTTTCCATTTTATGCTAATTATTACTCATTTTTTCTCACTTTTCAGTTGCATTGTTCTGCTATGACATTAATTGTTGCCCATTCATCCTTCTCATTTGAAAGAAGTAGAAATAATATCCTCATAAAATGGAAGTGGAAGAATATCGATAGAGAAATTATCGGTCTCTTCCTTTTTTTTGTTACTTTTATTGATCTTATTGCCTTAGTCCCTTTTCTATTAGATTGCCAGGAAGTAGTTTAACCGATTTCTTTTCTTCCTGTAGCTTTTCTAGAGATAAATTATTGATCTTCGACGGAAAATATATTGCTGTGGTGATGGCATTGCCCCTTTTAAATGCATTTTTGATTGTATAACTAAAGTTATGTCATAAAAGATATAGGCCCTGATATACCTCCTTTGTACTTCGTCTTCAGCGCCCATCGGTGAAGACCGAGCTTCTGAATTAGGGGAATGGCAAGAGAGGGAAATTAAAGTGTGTGGAAGTAGTTGGGATGTAAATAGCATCGACATTGCAGCAGCTGGATTAGGTTGGTTCTCCTTGGGTCTCAAGGGTGAGGCAACTTTGGCATTATGGACATATGATGGCATTGCGATAACCTTGAGAGAGCCGTTAGTCCTCGACAGGGCACCGTTTCTCGAAAGACCTGGATTTTGGCTACCAAAAGCAGTATCCGATGCCATTGGCAACCAAGGTAAAGTTGAATCCCAGAAAAGGAAAAATATGAGGAATGTATGGGCTACCCCTCCCTCTGAGGTTTCTGCTTGAAGTGAAATCAAACTAGAGTCGAATTTTGCTTGTATTCGTGTTGGTGAATGTAATAGGCTCGGGGAATTTCATCCTTGCTCATCAAAACTGTTGGAATCCAATTCTCCAAAAGCTTAGCTACAAAAATCTTTATATTTATTTGGCAATTTGGATTTGGATTTCATTTACCATATAAATGATTAGAATGAATGTGTATAATTGAAAAGTAGAGAAGATTTCAAATTTATCACTACATTCATGGATTTGAGAAATAATGATGAATGTTTTAATTTTTATTCAATTCATGCCATCTTTAAAATCCAAATGTTGGTTTCCAAACACCTCCTTGGAAAAAGATTGATTATTCAAAACGAAATTTGAAAGTTTTGAAGGTGTAATTCGACTTCCTTTAAAAGCAAAGTAGAAACGTTTTGATTGGGAAATGGGGTGGGTTCATGAGATGATACAAGGCTCAATCCCCTTAGGATAGGAGAGAAGTGAAAACCCTAATTAAAGGAAGCCCATCCACGGTTAAAAGCTCTAAAACCCTAACCATATAAACGCTTCATCTTCCTTACATTACAGGCACACCACCCACTGAACCCTAAACCCCGCTCAATAACCCTAAACCCACTGAAAGAGAAAAAAATGTCTGAAGTGGAGCTGTCCCGTTCAGAAAAGAAGCACAAGAACAAAACCAGTCCAGATGGTGAAGCCAAAGAATCGGACCAAGATTTCATGATCAAACCCCAGAGCACCACCCTTCAATTGACACTTCCCAGTGGCCCATCCTCCTCAAAAACTACGACCGCCTCAACGTCCGAACCGGACACTACACTCCGCTTCCCTCCGGTTTCTCCCCTCAAGCGGCCCTCGCCGAGTACATCAGGTACGGCATTCTGAACCTCGATAAACCCTCTAACCCTTCCTCTCATGAAGTCGTTGCTTGGATTAAGCGCATTTTGCGCGTCGAAAAGACCGGCCACAGTGGAACTTTGGACCCCAAAGTCACCGGTAATCTCATCGTCTGTATCGATAGAGCCACACGCCTTGTTAAATCCCAACAGGGTGCTGGCAAAGAGTATGTCTGTGTTGCCCGTTTGCACTCCAAAGTGCCTGATGTCGCTAAGGTTGCTAGGGCTCTCGAAAGCTGACTGGAGCTGTTTTTCAGCGGCCGCCGTTGATATCGGCTGTTAAACGTCAGCTTCGGATTAGAACAATTTACGAAAGTAAGCTTCTCGAGTATGATGTTGATAAACATTTGGTTGTTTTTGGATTTCTTGTGAAGCTGGTACTTATGTTAGGACCATGTGTGTTCATTTGGGATTGATTCTTGGGGTTGGTGGGCATATGCAGGAACTTAGGAGGGTTAGGTCTGGGATTTTAGGCGAGAAAGATAATATGGTCACTATGCATGATGTTATGGATGCTCAATGGGTTTATGATAACTATAGAGACGAGACTTATTTGAGGAGGGTGGTTATGCCTCTTGAAGTCTTTTGACTAGTTATAAAAGGTTGGTTGTGAAGGACTCTGCTGTTAATGCTATTTGTTACGGCGCGAAGTTGATGATTCCGGGGTTACTGAGGTTCGAGAACGATATCGAGGTCGGGGAGGAAGTTGTGTTGATGACCACTAAAGGAGAGGCGATTGCTCTGGGAATTGCTGAAATGACGACTGCGGTTATGGCTACATGTGATCATGGTGTGGTGGCTAAGATTAAGAGGGTCGTCATGGACAGGGATACTTATCCGAGGAAGTGGGGATTGGGACCAACTGCATCCATGAAGAAGAAATTGGTTGCAGAAGGCAAATTAGATAAGCATGGGAAGCCGAATGATAGTACTCCTAAAGAGTGGTTAAGAAATGTTGCCTTGTCAACTGGTGGGGATTCTATGGTTGCCGGCCAAGCAGCTTCTGCCGAGCCTGCAATGAAGGAGATTGCAGTGGTGGAAAAGCAGGATGGGGAGGGGCGGAAGCGCAAATTGGATGAAAGCAGTGATAGCCCTGTTCCGGTTGTTGCTAAGAAAGCTAAAGTTCATGAAGGCGAAGCTGAGGTTGAGAAGGAGGAGAAAAAGAAGCATAAGAAGGATAAAGAGGGCCATGACGCAGAAACCGAAGAGAAGGTTGAGAAGGAGAAGAAAAAGAAGAAGAAAGACAAGTCTGAAGCTATATCACCAGAAACAGAGAAGTCAGAGAAGAAGAAGAAGAAGAAGAAGGGCAAGGAGAGCGAGGAGGCTGCTGCTGCTGCTGCTACTGTTGTTGATGGTGCAGATTATGATAAAAGTGAAAAGAAGAAAAAGAAGAAAAAAAGGAAAGATGAAGTAGAGTAGATGGTGAGGTTTTAAGAACGTTCCTCTGAGTAGGAAATCAGTTTGTTTTTCTTTTCATGTGTTTGCGGTTTCTGAATGTAGTTTGGCATAAACAATTTTATGATTTACTTTGTGTTATGGAATGCTTCAGTATCTGCAATTGTTTTGCCTTAATTTATCCATTATTTGCTTTTTAAATATCCATTATTATGCTTGAATTACTCGTATTGTTCGTATAGCTTAAAATATACTATCAACTTAAAAACAGAAACAATGTCTGATATTAAAAGCAGTGATTTCCACATTTGATGAACAAAATATCCTGAAAGTAAAATATTAATAATTCTCATTAAAACGTTATTTTTCAGTATTTGTCTTTTTTAATTGAACAGAAACCTAATTCAGTAGGGTAGGTGATCATCTCGTTTTGTTACATCCGCTTCCAGAGCTAGTAGATCCGCAATCGCTTCAAAGCAAACAATCTGGAGATGTTGCCACGAGCTTCGTTTATCCAAAACTATTATATATAATATATTATTTTTTATTCATTGTCTTAAATACTACATGAATTTTCATTCAAATATTTTATATTTATTATTAAAGTTTAATTGTGAAAAGAACATATATCACAAGATAATTTAATAAAATATATTCAAATAATTTATATTAATCTAATCGATTTATAATTTTATTCATTAAATCAAATAAGATAATACAATATTTAAATAATGTTATTTTAATAATCTTATTTCTATTGAAAATTTTACACTATGTGAACCATAGCCTAAAATTTATGAAAGAATAAAGATGGGGATGGTATGAAGAGTAGGAAAAGTGGGTGAGCATAAACAATTTTTTTTCCTTTTTTTTCTTACGTTTGCAAGAAGGAAATTAAGGAAAAAATTGGTGTTTTTCTCAAAAAATTACCGGTGATCAGTATATTTACCGATCTAACACCGGTCAGATTATATTTTTTGATCTAACACCTATAGCAGTAAAGCGTCCCCTGAACCACGCTATATGCTAATTTAGCGTCACGTGGAGTATAGCGCGTCCTCTGTACCGCGCTATACCCTGACTGGGTTACACGTGGGGTATAGCGCGTCCCCTACACCGCGCTATACGCCACGTAGGGGTATAGCGCGGATCAGGGGCCGCGCTATACGCTGTACCAAAATTATATTTAACGCGGTCCTTGGTCGCGCTATATAATAATTACATATAACGCGGTGCAGGTACGCGCCTTATATGTTTATAAATACCCTCCTCTGGTTACGTTTCTCACATCTCCTCTCATCTCTCCTCAACTTATAAATTAATACAACAATTTCGTCAACAGTAATAATTTTGGCAATCTTCTCATATTTGATTTAGAAGTTTGTGCGATTTTTCGTTATAAGGTAATTTTGTTATAATTTTTAATTATACTTATTGTTTATTATTATCATTATTTGAAAAAAATTATACTAATTATTTCAATTAATTTTTAAGTTTGTAAAATTGAATAGCGGGAGCATACGTCGAAATAGTTTTGCGGTGCAGGTAATATTATAAAATTATATTATTTAAATTATTTACGTTGATGTGTAAAAAATTATTGTGTTATATTTTCGTTCATATATAATTTATTTAATCAAGTTTTTTCAGTTATTTTTTTGCAGATATAATATTGCCGCACTTTTAAACTCAAAGAATGGCGCGACTTTCAATATTTATTATGATGGTGAAATTCGAGAAGATGAAACGGCGTTGTTTTGTATCAATGAGCGTGTTAAAATATCATTAAGCGAAACATAACTCTTGAGGAGCTGATAACGAAGATTTCGAGGAAGATTCATGTTGGAAGTAGTAGAAGAATGTCGTCGTTGCAGTACATATTTCCAACATCATTGTTGCAATTAACTTATACAGCGTTCGAACTTTCGAACAATGATGATGTTCAATGATGGTTGAAGCTCAAAGTAATTATTCAGACGCCGCTATTGAGATGTATGCACATTTTGTTCAAGTGCGTGCTGTTTGGGGTCAAGCATTAAGCTCCCACTATGGGCTGACTGAAAAAGTTGATCAAGTTGACATCTCGACTACAGTAATGTGTAATGATTTTAATGCCATAATGGGGAGACATTCATCCGCAACTCCTTACAATATGTACGAGGTGGGTCTACGAACAGTCCGTATGGAAACACCGCATCCAGTTCAAGGGGAAGACATTCATCTGCAAATTTCTTTAAACCATATTGAGATGCCATCGACGCAACCATCTGTGCAGTTTCATTTGACACGATGGCTTCAAGCTCCAGGGGGAGGCATTCGACTGCGAGCTTTTTCGATCTCAATGTCGATATGCCTTCTAGTTCAAGGGGAAGACATGCAAGTAGTAGGTTCTTCGACCTAAATGTGGAGCGCATGGAGGAACCATCATCTCCACCAGAAGAACCGCTTCGTGAGCTGGTGTGGATGGTGCTGAGATGGACTATTCATTCACCCAGAATCACTGCAATTCAACTCCGATGATGATGATGTAGATGAAGTACAGGAAATGTGACACAAACTGACCCTCATGCACACATGTATGAAGTGATATGGTGTAATGTACGGGCCAGAATTGCGGATATGCCTCATCTCGGTGACTATGGATATTATCATCAATAAATAATGGTGAGTTATCTTTAGGCATGGAGTTTTCAAGCAAAAAAGAAGCGATGATGGCTATAAAAAATTACAATATCCGTAATCTGTTCAGTCCAGAGTCAACCGATCAACGGACCGAAAAATATGTATGCTATTGTGCCCGACGCGAAACAGATGCAATTAGATGGTTCGCGTATCGAAAATGAAAAGGAAAAAACAACATATGGGAACTAACAGTATACAACGGTCCTCACACATGTTGTGCTGGAGGGGTCAACCAAGATCATCCCAACTTAGACTCTGAAGTGATATGCCAAGCCATCATGCCCATGGTAAAAGCAAGATCTCATATAGCTGTTGTGTGTTGATTTCAGCTATACAATCGCAGTATGGGTACACTGTCCCTATAAAAAGCTTGGTTGGCAAAACAAAATGCCATTGTCAAACTTCATGGCGAATGAGATGCATCTTACAACGAACTTCCAAGTTGGTTTAGGCTGGTGCGGACGTTGAATCCTAGGACAATTATAGACTTCAAAACCTCCTATGCATACCATAATGATCGAGTTCTTCGCGATCGATGCCAATTCTACCGGGTTTTTTGGAGTTACCCACAGTGCGTTAATGCTGCCAAATACTGCCAGCCTGTGGTCCAGATCGACGGGACTTTCTTGTATGGAAAATACAAGCAAGTTTTATTATTGGCAGTTTTCCAAGATGGCAATCGCAACATTCTTCCAGTTGCTTTTGCTTTTGTCGAAGGAGAAGATACATATTCTTGGGCTTTTTTCCTCCGAAATTTTCGTGCACATGTTATCATGAGGGAAAACATCTGTGTCATTTCAGATCGCGGAGCTGGGATCAAAGCAGCAATGGAGTCTTTGGGTCCAATGTGGCAACCACCCTTTTGTCCAACATAGGTATTGTCTCCGACACATTACTGCGAACTATCATGAAAGGTACAAGAAGAATGATGAGCGACAATTAATTGTGCACATGGGTAAGTGAAAGCAAGTTAGTAAGTTATACATTTTTTGATCATTTTAATTTTGCAAAGAAAGCAAGTTAGTAAGTTATACATTTTTTGATCAGGTTACAAACTACTTCCTCGAACGTTTGAATCAATGCTTCAAGATTTGCGGGCGAAGAACGAGGAATGATACGATTACATCAACCTCATCGATAAAGAAATATGGATGAACGCATATGATGGTGGATATCGATATGGACACATGACGACCAACTTGGCTGAGGCAATCAATTCAACCTTAAAGGGTGCACGTCACTTACCTGTAGCGGCTTTGGTAAAAACTATATATTTTTCGTTTGGGGGCGCTTTTTGCGAAGCTCGGGGGACAAGCTCAAACCTGGATGCAAGGCGGTCATGTCTATCACCCTAGATTAGTTGCAGATATACAGAAAAAAATTGTTGCATCAAATGGAATGTCTGTAACAATCTTCTCTAGAAGGCATGAAATGTTTCGTATCACAGAGTTGCCGCAACCTCTTCAAGGGATTGAAGCTGTGTCGTTAAGAGTAAATCTAAGGAACAGAACGTGTGATTGCGGGTTTTTTCAAGCTCTGAAGTATCCATGTTCTCATGTGATAGCAGCTTGCTCGCACATAATTCAAAAATATAACCATTTTGTGGATCCCATATACCTACTATCTGAAGTTTTTAAGGTATATGAATTTGAGTTTCCCCCATAGGTAATGACAAAGACCCTGATGAGGTTCAAGATTAGCTTCCGATTGTACCAAATTCGAGTTTATTGAGGGAGCGTAGTCGTCCAAAATCCAATCCAATTCATTGCGATATGGATATTCGAGAAAGATCTAGACAAGATAGAAGATGTGGGCATTGTAGAAACCCAGGACACACGAGAAAAACATGTCCACTTCTGTTGTCATCAAGTAACAATTGATGAGGAAATGATGTATTTGTTTATCAAATAATAATTCTTATACTTTAATTTGCATTTACTTCAAGTTAATGATAACAAAATTGGTATTTGAATATGATTTTAAATACAATAAACTTATAATAAGTATTAAATGGTAAATGATAACCAAATTACAATAATTGATATTAAATGATAATAAACAAAATTAACTGAAATACATTAAGAAAAAGTCCAACAAATTTAATAAAATAAAATAAGTATTAAATGAGAAATAATAAAAAAATTACAATTTAACAAAATAAAGTAAATATAAATATAATAAAAAAATCTATCGATGCCTACGACGCGAATGTGTTCCGTAGGGCGGTGGCTGTCGGTCTCGAGGAGGATTTCTTCGTATCACTGGTTCTGACTCCTCACTGTCATCATCATCACTATCGCCGTCGTCGTTGTTGTCCTGAGTAGATACATTAGGTTAATGATGAGTTGATGACGATGAAGCACCTCCATAGAATAAGGACCCTGAAGGTGTATGACTGACTATCCCACCGGCCTGCGAAAACTAGAAAAACTGGAAAACCCAGACATCGCTGAGTATGAAAACTGTACAGGAGGTGTCTGTGCTGCGGCCATGGGTGATGAGGCTGAACCCGCCAAATATCCAACATATGAACCCCAAGTTGGATCTGCAAAAATAAACCCATAATAGCCTCTAGGAGGGGTCATCTGTGACGGTGGTGGTGACGAGGTCATAAAACCAGGTGAAGGCGGTGGCAGCAACATCTGGTAATGGAAAGGCGATGGCGGCATTATATATGGTTGCGACATCATAAATGGCTCAGGTGGCTGCTGTGAAGGTCCTTCTGGTGCAGCTGAGGATGAACCGGAAGCACCTGCTCTCCGTCAACGAGTCGGGGGACGATGGTGCTGTGTCGGTGAACGTCTCTGTCGATGTCGTGGAAAGGTCTACCCTCGTGCATCCTCGGGAAGTAGAAACGGTTTCCCACTTATAATAATCCTCAGCATACATCAAAAAGTCAGTAAAAATGGGCTCTCTACGTGGAAGGCGCCGATGTCGATCCTCTCACAACACGACCCACTCATGATGCCTCACCAGCCAATCTGTATTTGTCTTGCTGCGTCTATCTAAGCTATGCAACCGGAATTGGTTGAAAACAACCAAACTGCCGGAGCACGCGATCAGTGGAGTGCCACTCGACGGTCGCATAACAAATCAGAGGGACCATCTCCATCCAAACATCTAATAGACCCCTCAACTCATGTGGGATTACCGCCCTCACATCATCAGTAGAATATGGCACCCATTCAAACTAAAACAAATAATATATAATTTTTATCAAAATAATAATCTAATTATATAACTATAATCTAAAATCGATTTTTAAACATTAAAATTCATACCTGTGTGCCAGCCTTCTGATCGATTAGCACCCTAATTTTTTCTAAATCATCATGTAGCTCCTGATGATTTTTCCTATCAGTAGACCACCTATTCAAGGAAAAAAATTATTATATGCTGTAAAAATTATTAATATACAAAATCAGTTTTATAATTACCTTAGAAGTAGTGGAAATACGAATGAGTTCTTCACAACGGAACATAAAAAGGGCAATCGATACCATGCCCAAGACTGCAGCAGCAGGAGACATCCGCCGATAGCATTACGCCTATAGTCAGTGGCTCCACACATCTTCCTGTACAGCAAAGCCAAAACTGCCGAGCTCCAACTGAATGATCCGACGAGACGAAAGTCGCTAAGATGTTGCAACCACATGCAGTGAACTAGGTTGTGCGATTTGTCCGGCATCAGCAACCCTCCTATCAGCTACAGTATGCATGCCCGTGCATACATCTTAACCTCATCCTCAGAGGCGTCTGTGCTCAACTCCCGAAAATTGGCATCTAACCAATTTAACGGTATCCTACCTCCGATAAAATTTTCCGGGACACATCCTAGACTATCCTGACACAAAGTAGTCCAAGAACCGGAAGCTATCCTCGATATCACATCTCCATCCACCGGAAGCCTCAGGTGCATAGAAAAATCCTCAAGCGTGATCGTGCACTCTCCGAACGGAAGATGGAATGTGTGGGTCTCCGGCCTCCACCGACAGAAATCAGGTCTGGCTCTATCTTATAGTGACCCTGATATCTACCTATGTAACCGAATCCAACCTCTACTAAATACGACAAGACACGGCTGGATATCACTAACTTATGATTCCTAATAAAAGGATCTAATACACGGTCCTTCTCCTAAAAATAAATAATTACAAAAATTAATTCTTAATCTAATAATCATGCATTAAATAAATCAACTAATTATTACTAATAATTTAAATTAAATTAAAACGTTAAAATGTTACCGTATCAGCAAAGTGTCGAGATATTTAATTCTTAATCTAATAATCATGCATTAAATAAATTAACTAATTATTACTAATAATTTAAATTAAATTAAAATGTTAAAATGTTACCGTATCAACAAAGTGTAGAGATATATGATTTTCATCCGAGCGAAGTAGACTGCTTTCCATTATATATCTACAAAAGAATTATATTACTAAAATATTAAATAAAGTAAAATACTTAAATAAATTAAATACATAATATTAAAATATTATAAAATATACCTTAAAGATAGAGTATTTGAGAGATTAGTGTGATAAAAGTGATTGGGATGAGGGTATTTATAGAGAGGATTGAGATGTGGACGGGAGGGTATTTAGGGGTATAGCGCGCCCCCTGCACCGCGCTATACCCCACGTGTCAAATAACCATGTATAGCGCGGATCAGGGGGCGCACTATACCCACGTGGCGTCAAATCACCGTATATCGCGGGACAGGAGGCACGCTATACTCCACGTGACGCCAAATCAACGTATAGCGCGGTTCAGGGCGCGCACTTTACTGCTAAGGGTGTTAGATCGGGAAATATAATATGATCGATGTTAGATCGGTAAATATACCGATCACCAGTGATTTTTTTGAGAAAAACACCGAAAAAATCTGCCATATTTTTCTCAAATGATTTATTTATTCTCTTGGTCCCCTCATTTGATTTTAATTCAAAAACCCTTTTTAAGATCTAAATATGTCCAATTCTCTTTCTATTAGGCCCAACTTGCTGAACGAATTACATTGTACTTTCAAATCGATATACTTCCATCTCGGTTCAACCTTTGTATACTGATTCAAAAATTTGAATCACTAAAAAATAATGCAGGAAATTTAACTTAATTAAAAAAAAGTTGTATACTTTAAAGGCCCTAAAATTACTTTAATTCTCAGGGCTGTTATTATACCTACTTGTCAAAGTTACGTAATCTTACCTAATTAAACTAAACGGTCGGGGAAGCAAATTCAACGGTTAAATTTTCTTCCCATTAACCCCACAAAAAGGTAACTCGGCTTACCTCCGTTTGATTAGCTTTTCAAAAGAATTAACCTAAGCGTTTACCTTGTTCTATTTCTGCAGATTGCAAGCAATTCATTTTCCTCGAAAGCCCCAGAAGATGCATTGCAAGAAAAGCTCTGGAATTGGAACAGGGATCACTGCAATACAGGTTTAAGTTTTACTTAACAAGGTAGCCTTTCTCCAATAGTGTGATTGGTTTCTTTTTCCAAAGGTTTTAGCTCTACCTTATAAATTGCGATGAGCGTTCGCTGTGGTCTAATGTGAACTTCATGTAGTTTTGGTGATACAAATATGATTGCTTGTACTATGAATCCATGCTTTTATTTCAGGTTTTGCTGGACAACCCAACAGCCACTGTAATACGTACCTTGAAGATCAGTTTTCTAGGGCCAAATGCATTCAAAACCGGAAGAACTTTTAACGAACTATTGTTTTTTTTTGGGTGGAGTAGTAGATTCAACTATCAGTTAATCTCGGATAAACATTAATTAAATTAGAATGCGAATCAAAAGAGGAAGGAATCTTACTGGATTTTCCACAAGGCTCTACCAAGTCAGATTCTAAAATTATATCTAGATGACCTCTGCTTTAACTCCTGGCGTTTGGATTTCACTTAGATTTTTGTTGTTCTGTTTCTCTTTGTGCTACATTCGGCCCGAATGTAGTTTATGTGCCTGTCCAGCATGTGGGTTCTGCTGGTGACTCACGACATGATTCGTTTTATGCAGTATTCAAACGGTATCTTGCTCATGGATTAAGTTGAGAATGAATTATTACATAGATGTATTTGGTGAGGGACTGGATCAAGCATCTGCTTAGATATTAGCCTGAACATGACATGGCTACTATTTTAAACAAAGCCTGAAATCCTACAACATTTGAATCTTGAAAGTAATTGTTGATGAATCATTAATTTGGTTATTGCTTTCTTCTCATGAAAGGGAAATGGCTTTAGAATTAGCCACAACTTATCTGTTCTTGTTGAACATCAAATTTCCTTTTAAATATTTTTCTAAGTTTTTGTCTCTAATATATTTCTTTGGATATGGTGCTAGACTTGTAATGTTTAGGTTATTCATTAACACTTGTTTTTGGAAGACAGTTCAAGGGTTTGATGTTTTGGGTCAATATGTTTAGTAACTGATTCCTCTATGATATTGTATCCTATAGTTTTAAGTTGTATATCCAGGTCAATTCATCTTAATTTGTTTGTTGTTATGGAACAATGTTAACAAACAATTCTTATGCTTTTGTCCTATATTTAATAATTGATTCTTCAATGTTTTCTCTGTCGTCCATAACCATTTATTAGAGTAACTGTTGTACTTTTCAGAAAGGAATAAGGTAATATGCAACACCATACTTAAACAAGAACACATCTGGTAGTCTTTCCTTTTTCCTTTCACCAAGCATGCCCGAAATATGATTTGAGGTTTCAAAAAATCTTGCAACTTACAACTTTCAGACTCTACATCTCCTGTATGGATCTGAAAACTGCAGTCATTCCAATTTCCATGAACATCTTTAAAAATAAATAAGTGAACATGAACACCTTTAAAAATATATAAACGAACATAAATACACTAAAAATTAAATGAATACAATCTAAACATAAATACTTATAAAAATAAATAAACGAATACAAATAAAATCCTATTCATTTAAACTTAATTTATTTATTCCAATAATTATACATCATCTTCGTTTTTACTATTTACACGTAAAAATCTTGATTGTTGCATATCACATTGTACTTATGGCCCATGACACAGCTGAGCAATGGGGAAAAAATGAGAATAAAAGCGTGTGGGGACGACTCACTACAACTCTGATATTTATGCCTCACATCTTTCCCCCACTTGTGTTGCTGGCGGATCACAGATCACACGTCCTTGATAAAACAATTCATTTTATAAAACAATTTATAACCTTATATATTTTAAATATTTTTAATTAAAAATTATTTTTTTAAAATTTACAAATTCACTTCGAATATAAAACTATACTTTTGTCTCTACTTAATCAGGATGTTTCCCATCATTAATTGAGACGAAATTTTGTCAAAAGTTAATGTTGACTCATGTGAGACGTCTTTACCATCAACACAGTTGTTCATCACCGAGCTAACTTTTTCCATGAGATACCACCTTTGTTTGTTCCTGGATCAACCATGTGAAACCGTATTCACTTTTAATTGGAATTAGCAAAGTTAAGCTGGCGTAAAACAGGGAGATAGATTGAAATGTCTTGCACGTAAGAATAATATTTTTAATTTTTTTAGAGTGGAAAATTTTGTATGTTATTAATCAAAATAGCCTATAAAACAAGACATATATGAGTCTTATTAAGAAACCTCCTACACCTAATGAAGAGAAAAGAGTGCACTATATTGACGTCAAAGATGTTGCCAACCATTACACAAAGCAAGAACCATAGACACAAACAGTCATCTAGCACACCGCCATCAGAAAAATGAGAACAAAAATATAGTCAATAAACCCAACACACAGCGGACCCCAGACTAACAACAAATATGGTACCACCTAAAACCCTCACTGAAAGCAAGCCTGCAACATTTAAAACAACCCAACACCAGCTCAAAAAATATAGTTTAATGAGAAATATTCGACATGCCAAATGACACACTGCTTGGAATCAACTAACCTACAATGCAGATATGCAAGGGCGTCTCACAAAATCAAGTATCAAGGGATATGATAGGGGCCATAAGCTTTTACTCCAAAAACTAATCCTCAACAATGTCAGTTCAAAAATTTGGTTTTCGCTATAGCTTCTATTGTTGAATAGGGCTTTGTTTTTACCCTACAAATAGTCCAAATAATTATGATTCCAAAGCAAACTTTTTTATTACATGGACAAACAAATTTATGAATCCAAAGCAAACACCATCTTTTTTAAATCCTCCAAACGATCTTGCAATGAAAAGCAAATGATTAATCGTCTCCTGCTCCTTACAGCATAACACACATACAAGAAACCATACTATCCACCCCCGATTTGGTAAGTTAACTAAAGTAGGAATTCATTGTAATATAACCCTCCAATCGAACGCCTCGATCTTTGACGAGCTAAATTAGTCAAAACTGCATTCCATATAGGGCCATTTACGGACTAGACACTAGCTATCTTTGCACGTTCCTATTGGTGATATAGTACTATTTTGAATTATCTATCTAAATTGTTTTAAAATTTTGGTTATACTAAATACTCTGACTGCATGATATATGATTTACTGTATATTTCTGACATGATTTCTGGTTACTGTATTTCTATATATGATTATGGAAAATGTCATGATTTCATGTTTTAAAGTATTAAATTACCGTTTTCACTCAAACACATGCATATTTACTTTCATTGGGGGCATGATTGGAGGAAGTATCTTAGGTTTAGTCTACGCCTTGTAAGACATTGCCGTAGGCTCCTCTACTTTGTGCAGTAAGTCCTTACCGTAGGCCCTTATGCTATCAGTATAAGGTCCTTACTGGGTGTACAAGTGGGTGTATGGTTCAGGGGAACATACACATTATGGTGATTGGATGGAGGTAATGTTCATGTTTTCAATACCTATTTTACAAATTAACTTTTAGGAGCACATTGTGATTTTTAGCTCATTCTTTAATTTTTTAATTTTTTAAATAGTATGAGATAGTGGCTAGCAGACTCGGCATCAGGATGATCGATCTCTCCTCACTTTTTTACTACTGTATGTTTCTATATGCCCTTTTTGTTATACATTGGTGACACATTTTTTTACCACTGTCTTCACGTATCTGTATTATCAATATTTTGTTTTTCGACGTCGATATCTCTGTATATTTACTGCATGGAATTTTCTGATGGTTATTTCAGTATTTTACCATTTCATGGATTTTATTTAATGTAATAGATTTGGACTGCGTTTTAAATATGAAAAGGATTTTTGTATACGACATGTGACCCCCTAGATTTAGTTATAACTCCTAGGCCG
Source organism: Hibiscus syriacus (assembly GCF_006381635.1). NCBI lineage: Eukaryota > Viridiplantae > Streptophyta > Magnoliopsida > Malvales > Malvaceae > Hibiscus > Hibiscus syriacus. Next base: position 3,959,800 of record NW_024062770.1, read on the forward strand.
AATCTAGGGGGTTACATCAATACCCAACATATTTTTGATGGCATTATATCACCAATGCACCTATAATACCATAAAATTTTAACTACTGACCAAAATGAATAAATTGAAAGTTTAGTGTCCAAAGTATAAACTTAAAAAAAAGTTTAGGGACTAAATTGTAATTTTAAAAATTTATGTATTTTAGTCCTATAAGTGAATAGTTTACCTCAAGAATGAAATTTTCATGTTACCCGGATTTTTCATACAAAGTTTATATTAATGGCTATAAAGTGATAAATTTTGAGAAAAATTTAGATAATCAGATTGAATCGAATAATTGAGATATTTTGAAAGATGATAGGGAAAGTTTAATAATTTCATTTTCATGCCTTAAAATGGTAGGATTTAATATGGACCATTGGATTTAAGTTGATTTTCCATGTTAAATCTAAGTCGTTTGATGAAAATGACAATATTATAATTTTGGAAATTTCCAAGGGCAAAGTTGGTAACTATAACTTATTGGTTTATTTTTGAATTTTGGATGAACAATTTGACATGTGGCAAGTTCATGAATATATGATTATAAGGGTAAAATGGTCATTTGGCATTAAGATCAATTTTTAATTCATTTTAACTTAAAAGATGACAAATGACTTAGATTTTTCAACATAGAAAATTCATGAGATTTCTTCATCTTTTTCTTGTTGTCATGAGATTCTTTAAGTAAGGGGAAAATTTTTCTTTTTGATTTTCAGGTCAACTTATTAGGAATTTGGCTGAAAGCATGAAATACAAAATTGATCTACATGAAATTCTCCATCATTTGTTACCATTTGTTCATGCTTGAAACCCTAAGTTCTTGATTTGGGAAGGTGAATGGGATGTTAGGTTTTGATGTTCTAAGACTTGATTATAATGTAGTTGATGTTGTCGAATCATTTCCATGCTTGAAAGATGATGAAAATCAATTAGAAATGACATATACTAGGTTTGACTAAGCTAGGGCTTTTATAGAAATTGAAGTTTGAATTGATTTTGATATGTGATTGATTGATAATGTTTAGAAATACTGTTTGGAAGTTGAATTCATACTTGAATCAAGTTGGAAATCAAGTATAAAGTGACCCTTCATATTCTACCTATTGAAGAAAAAATAGGAAAATTTATGGAAAAATTTTATTAAGGTCAAATATTATGAATGAATGATTACACAAGCTTTAGAATGTTTTTTGGACCAATTTGGAAGTATGTGAAGGTTAGGGGACCAAATCATAATATATAGGAATAATGGGCTTATTATGGAAGTTGATTAGAAATTAATGTATAATGCTTAATTGAATGGTTGGAAACTTGAATTTGGAGTGAAATGGAAATGGACTATTTTGGATATTTTGGAAATATTATGATGAATTCTAAAAGAATTCATTTTGATGCTTAAATTGTGAAATTGGAAATAGTTATGTGAATTATTCATTGATTTGAATATTGAGGGAATTGAAGTTGTATTTTGAAGTGTTAGGATCAATATGGATCGTATGAAATAGAATTAGTATTGAATAAGAATTAAAATAAGTTTTAGGAATTTTTTTCCTATTATGCGCTTATGTTAGTAAGATACTAACATGTACTTTGAAATGAATATGTTTTGTTAGTAAAACATGTAGATCATAACCAAAATCGAGATCAAAGCAATCTTAAATCTGAGGAAAAAGTTCAAGAGTGAGGCTTGGAATCAATAAGAAGATTTGATAGTAAAGTACACCATGTGAGTGCATTACTATACTTATAATATTACATATAATACAAGGAAGGCTTGTGATGAGCTAAAATTGGATGTTTTAGAAATGAAAATGATTTGAATCATATTATAATATGTTTTCATAATATTTTGCTAAATGAAACTTGAATGATTTCGTGTATGAACTACCCAATGCACTATTATATGATAATTTGACATAACCATCGATATGTATATCTTTGACATATAGATGATATATGGTTTTGATGATATGCCCACTGTATGTATATTGATAGTCTTTGATATAATTGGCATGCCATGAGGTGGAGTATTAGTATGTAGCACATATGTGTTGATGGTGCTTTCGTATTCTCAGGATACATTATATGACGCGTATGTATTGATGGTGCTATAGTATTCTAGTTCTGGTACATTGATACATATGTGTTGATAGTATTTTTCTACATTCTATGTGGTATTTAAAGTGCAAATTGTGTATACTTTTATGTGACTCGTATACCATGCATTCTCATTCATTGTACATTGAGCTATTATTTAAATGAAATTGAAAACTGCAGGTTTGATCAATTCAATTGAAAGTAAATATTTCATCTAATATTTTTAATTGGTATTAAACACTATATGTACAAATTGATGGTTTTCAAGATACATGATGAGAAAATGGATTTGATAAGTCTGTTTTATATGTTCATATATTACTATATGATATTTTTCGAATTATGGTTTATATTATATTATATATATATATCAATGTACTTTACTTTAAATATGAAAATATCTCACTAAGTGTATACTTAGTTTGTGATGATTTTAAAGTGTAGGTAAAGAAAATTAAGTGGAGTAAGGAGCTTAGTTTAACATCACCTATCGAGGATTATCTTCCTCGGTATCAGTATGACTTTTTTTTTGATGTTTTTGATTCTCTAGTGGGCATGTACACTTATGTGTTTGTGATACTCTGATATGAATATGTTTGGAACTAGTTTATAATATATATTGGTTTATAATGGATAATACATATTACTACTAGTTATAAATAATGGTTTACTGGTTAGAATTCTCATAAATTACATTTTAATTGCTATTGAGTTGAATTTTTATTAAAATAATTTTTAGCCAGTTTTGTTTACTATATGATCTAATTATGAATTGCTTGGTTGTTTCTTGAAAATGGATTTGATTTGAATGTTAAAATATTATATTTTTATTTTACGTGATTAAATAACTTTTAATCATTGATGTTAAGTTGAATGATTTTTAAAGAAACAAAATTTTACTAATTTTCGAATAAGGAATGCTTTAGATGATTCATGTGACATCTCCGACACGTATTCAATGACAAGTACAAAAGGGGGTGTTACATTTATTGGTTTCAAAGTTATAGGTTTAGTAGATTCTAGGCCTAAACTGAGTCTGTTTTAAGTTAAAAAATGTATACATACTAGAAGGACATCATTTTTACTTATATGATTGATTTCAATCCTTACTAACATAAATTGATGCGTGTATGTATTAGATGTATGAAACATAGGGATCTTGATGAGCAACCATACATGAGGTTCCGGAAGGGACCGCTAGCTGGAGTAACGAAGTTAATCATAACCCTATTGTCCAATTGATAACTCTCTGAAAGATGTATCATATATGTTCTTTTTACCTAGGTTTAGCTTGAACTTAAGAATTATTAGGAGCATATTAGGATCTTTTGTACATAATTTTATACATATTTCATCATGAAAGTTGGTTGGGTAACTTTAGGCTAAATTTGATACTTATTGCTAAAATCTGGTACATTGATGCTATGACATTGTTCTATGCTGTAGGTGATGCTGTGAAGCGATGCTGGCTTGGTCGCTATGTAGAATTAGTAGCAACTACTGAGTCATAGGTGGTTAATGGAATTTTCTAGAATGAGATAGATGGTTGGAAAGCTATCAACTGACTGCAATTCACCTAATACGTGGAGCATTTTTATTGGGTGAAGGTTGATAATGTCAACCCATAAATAGGAGGGGCTTTCACACCATTTGGGCATACAATTTTTCATATCTAAATATTTTCTCCACCTATTTTATCTTTCAATCAGCCATGGATGTCTAAGTCCATTGCTAGGGAATGCCACAACAGTTGGGAAGTATTGTCATATAGCAGCAGTGATTGAGAAGATCCACTTTTATCCTTATTAGTCTGTTTGAGATAGGGATGTAGCAAGTTAGATTTGGATGTTTAATTAAACGTTTGGATGTTATTTGTTCATAAACATTTTGTGTTGTGTAAATGTTTTTTGTTATGATTTATGTTTTTACTCTACTTTATGAGCTGTCAAACATCATTAGATGTTTTTAGAAGTAAAATCATATTTATGTATGTTTTATCTATACTATTTAGAAATACGTATTATAGATAATGCAACAACTTATGTCCAACATTGGTATTTATGAAAAGCAATTTTGTATATTGAGATGTATGCTGCAATGTTATGCATGAGTTATTGAAAGTTAATTCATGTTAATTAAATGTTATTAATCTTTGTGTAACACATGAATGCAAGGTTTTATGCATAGTCATAATTAAAGCTGCCATATATCATTCGTATCCATTTGATCCTTGATCTTATGCTCTTCTGTATACTGTAACACTACATGAAACTTTTATTCTGATTTACTACATTTGCTATAACTTTGTTTCTTTTTCACTCTAAGCATTTATCTTTTTATTTTTCCAATAACTCTTTAATGACTTATTCTTTATCTCCGTGGGTTTGGTATCTGAAGCTTCCTTAACTTCCACTTTATTTCTTGAACATGATAGTGTATGCTTGCAATTTGCTATAACATTATCTTAGCATCACCAATCAGAGCAAGGTGGTGTACCGACACAACATGGAGTCCCAGTGCAAAATCATAGAACTTTTTTCCAAACTTTGGATGCGATCATCATTAGATTTAAGCCATCTAGTGCTTTATCTCCTCGAGTATCGATAATAAAGGAGTTAAAAAGTCTAGGAGATCCTGAATTTAAAGGAGAATCTGATAAGGGTCTATTCACTGATGACCTCTGGCTCAATGATGTCAATATCATGTTCGATGGATTCTAGTATACTGATGTAGAGAAATTGGATGGAGCCATTGCCGGGGAACAATGGGTTTGCATTAGAGTTGCCTTTTTCATTTATTTTCTTTTGTAGGCACCTCTTTCTTTCTTTAGCTTAGTGTTTCTAGTATAGGTCCCACAATAATGACGGTGAATTAGAGCCATTTGATCCTGAAATTGAATGAACATTTCGCCACGATCAAAGAGAAACCAACCGTAATTGAGCAAACATGAATGTTAGAAATGGTAACAATGCTTTGCTACCATTGCAACACGATGATGACAATGAATTATCAGCTAGAAATAGAGTTAATTAGTGGTAATATTATAACATTGATAACCATAATTGACCGATCGGGAAACATATTGTACCAATACTGGATGACGTGAATCCTGGTATTATCTGACCAATCATTCATGCTACCCATTTTGAACTGAAGCCGATGATGTTTCAGATGTTGCAGTCAATGGGGCAATATAACGATTCATTAACTGAAGACCCAAGAGCACATATTAGAGCATTCATAGAGGTATGTGACTCGTTTCTACAACAAGGAGTAGCTAAGGAAGCATGGCTTAACCCGTTATCTATGACAAAGCTATTTCCATTCGCGTTCTGTGACAAAGCTGGAGCATGGCTTAACTCGCTATCGCCTGGTACTATAGCATCATGGAATGAGTTAGCATAATTTTTTTTCCTGAGATTTAATTCTCCTAATATGAATGCCAAGATAAGGAATGATTTAACATCCTTCAAGTAGTTGGAAGATAACAATTTGTACAAGGCATTGGAACATTTCAAGTACTTGCTACCTAAATGCCCAATGCATGGATTTTCGCATTGGACGCAAATAAAAATGTTTTATAATGGGTTGAAAATGCTAACATATATGGTGATTGATGCTTATACCATTGAAGAATTGTTGTGTAAGACCTATAATGAGGCTTACGATATTATGAAAAGTATATATAACAATGATTATTAATACCCCAGCATGAGGAACATGTTTGGCAGACACAACAATGCAATAGTGGATCCTGACGCCTTCAATTTAATGGCTTAATAAATCACAACATTGGCAGATATGGTGAAGAAATTACAAAAAACTGAGGATATATATGATGTAAAATCCACATCTCTTCTTTAATGTGTTTATTTTGGTGATGATCATAACTATGAAGAATACCCACAAAACCCCATATCTATATACTATGTGAGAAATTACAATAGGAATGATAAAGCCAATGCTTATGGAAACACGTAATGCCAACTTCTGCAACCATCCCAATTTATCTTGGAGAAGTCAAAATATTACAAATCCCAGTATGGTGTTTCAATCAAATACAAAGCAACATTACAATAACCAACAACCGATGCACTAAAATCAATCACAAAAAAATAAAGCCGCCACTGCAACATTCAAACTATCAAAAGCAACATTAAGACCAAGCCTCATCCTCAACATATCTTGAATCTTGGCTAAAGGAATTCATGTCAAGAACTGATATACTAAATAAAAGTAATGAAGCTTTAATCCAAAGTCAATCAGCATCATTGAGAGCATTGGAAAACAAGTGGGACAGCTGGCCAATGCTATGAGTAATAGGCAACAAGGAACACTATCTAACAATTCTGAGAATCTAAAGCCATATGAGAAAGCACATTGTAATGAGCATTGTAAAGCCATCACTACAAGAAGTGGTCTTCACATTGGAAAGCCTGTTGAAGTGTATAAGAAGAAATACAATGAGAGGTTATGACAATAAGATAAGGGTGAGGAAATAGAAGTGGAACTTGAGTCACCAGCTGTTGATGTTACAACAAAGGACATAGGAAACTATAGTAGTTTTGGGCCATTGCTAACATCAACACTAACAACTCTACCACCTGTGGTAACTTCAATTTCGAGACAACCAAATCTAAGGCCTCCACCATATTTCCCTAATGATTTAAGAAGACCAAGGAGGACCAACAGTTCAAACTATTCATTGATGTGCTTAGGCAATTGACAATCAACATTCCGTTAATTGAAGCACTGGAGAAAAATTCAAACTACATCAAATTCATGTAGGAAGTTATTTCAAAGAAGTGAATGCTTGGAGAATTTAAAACTGTTGCACTCATTAAGGGATGTAGTGCTATGACAACAAGTTGATTTACCATCTAAACTCAAAGATCTAGGGAGTTTCACTATTCCCTGTATTGTTAGTGATTAATTTATAGGTAAAGCATTATTTTTCTTGGGTGTTATCAGTATCCTAATGCCATTGTTAATTTTTAGGAAATTTGGAAGTAGAGAAATAAGGCCCACCACTGTGACTTTACAACGTGCCGACCGATCCACCGAACATCCTAGTGGCATTGTTGAGAATAAGCTAGTTAGAGTGGACAAGTTCATTTTTCCCACCGATTTTATCATATTAGATTGTGAAACCAAGAAGGATGTCTCAATCATACTTGGTCGTCCCTTCCTTACCACTGGCCGAGCTTTAATAGATGTTGAAAATAGAGAACTTACAATGTGTTTAAATGATGAACACATTACTTTCAATGTTTTGAATAGTGTTTCACATGTTGATGATAATGTTGAATGGTATTCAATTGATGTTATTGATGTTTTTGCGTAGGAGCATTAAAATGAATGCCACAACATGAATGTTATTGAAAATGATGCTATGAAAATAAAGGAGCTAACCAAGAATAAGGAAGTTAAAGTAAATTACATGCAACACTTTGAGTTATTGTAACTCCATAATCGACCTATTCAAGCTTCTAAATCCTCAATTGAAGAATAACAAAACACTTGAATTGAAGCATTTACTTGAGCATCTTAAGTACGCCTTCCATGGAATTAAAGAGACTTTACCTATTATTATTACAACAAAGCTCGAAGTATCAACAAAAGACAAGTTGATTGTTGTTCTAAAGCAATATAAGCAGGTAATTGCTTGGAGTATTACTAATATCAAAGGCATCAGTCAAACCTTTTGTATGCATAAGATATTGCTAGAGGACCCTAATAGTAGTTATATTGATCAACAAGAAGGCTTAATCCGATCATAAAGGAAGTCGTTAAAAAATAAATCATCAAATGGTTAGATGTTTGGATCATATATCCTATTTGTGACAACATCTAGGTGAGCCCTATGCAACGTGTTCTAGAAAAGGGTGACTGATAACTCCGTAAAAAGACTCAATTTCTAGTCTTTTCACTTAAGTTATTACTCGTCTAAACAAATTATGCACAACATTTTAGTTGCATTTAGTTGCATATATGTTATGTTAGCTTGTGGTGGATAAGTTCTGCTTAGGCAAGATTTATTTGGTCTAACTGATGCTGCTGAGGAGGAAGGGTAGTGTGGATTGTGTTTGTGTAGGAAACTTACAGAGAAAGAACATTTCAGTCGCGACAATAAAATTTACAAGGGCCAATGGAACAGATAAGAACGTGAGGAGAATATTATCTCACCGAGGCAAGGTTTATCCGAGGAGTCTGAAGAGGGTATGACGAAACTACTTATGTCACACACCAGCTGGATGACCTACTTCACGTGCAAGCAAGCCTTAAACATTCTGATAGCCACCAGACTCCTTTCCTTTCTAGGCCTGGGAAATATAACAACGATTATTTAAGGAATCTCCAAATTATGCAAAAGCCCTGGGAGATCCTTCCTTATAAATAACCAGCCGTAGCCGCTAAAAAAAAGGAGGCAAGGAAGAAGAGAGAAGAGCATTACCCAAGGCATGAGCGAGAAACTACAGTACTATTCCACCATTTACTAACCAACCTTCCTTGGTGTCCTCTATAGCCATTTGGTAATGGGTAAAAAACACATATGATCCCTATGGCTTTGCAAACCTTTAATTTTGGTCACCAAATCAGGTTTTTACGCATTTTAATTTGGTTCTTTAATTTTATTTATTTATATTTTAGTTACTACCTATGTTTATATATTTTAGGGTAAATATCACATTAGTCCTTATTACTTTAATGATTTATATTTTAATCTGAGTAATTATATATGGTTAAATTGCACTATTAGTTCTTACATTTTATAATATTTCAAATTAAGGCCTATATTTTTTTTATTATACAATTTAATCCTTTAGTTTTAATATTTTATTTTTAAATATTACTTATAGGATTATTTAGTATTATAATACCTATCCTATTTAAGTATTTTCAGTAATAAGTTTGAATAATTTTATTTGCTTGATTTAAATAATTTAAGTTAAATTTAATACAAATTTGTTAGTTTATTGCAAAGACGAATTAATTAATAAACAAGGTACCAATTTTGGATGCTGTGGGGGTGCTAATCCTTCCCCACGTGTAACCGACTCCCGAACTCATTTTTCTGGTAAACAGACCCTGTTGTGTTATTTTAATATTATTCTCAGGAATTTTATTAAAATATCATGACATTTTGGTGACCAATCACACCTCAATAATGATTGGTGGTGACTCCTCAAAATGGTGTTTTATCTGATTCAAGGAAGAAAAACACTTACTTTTTCGAGACAGCTACACTTAGGTGTACTATTTGTTTTTTTCACCGGGCAATAAACGTCTCAACAATAAGGATACTAGATTTAAAACTTTGTAGTTTGATATAGACATTAGAGGTTCTTTTGCATATTTGAAATTTAAATTGGACATTGAGCTTTAGTATCCTAAGGGTGAATTTCAAAGCTATTAAAATAGTTTTGAAACTAACAGATCTTGTTTTGTTCTTCAAAATTCTTTTGGGATAAAAAGAAATATTCAATACTCAGATGATAAGTTCAATCTTGGGACTATGATCCCTGGTTCTTTAAACCTATATTTTAACTATTCCATTCGAAGCCGTAATGTATTCCGCGATCAAATATTGTTTTGATATTTCTATTGTAATTTTCATCGTAGTACTTTTTAAGTATCATTTAAATCCTTCTCTTCGTATTTCTTTTGCAGAACTTTGATTAAAATGTATGATCTATATCCTCAGCTTTATACTTCTATAAATAATCGAGATTGATGTTTATTCGATCATTTAGAAATGCTTCTGTAAATTCTAAAGATTTTATTTACTTTGGTTTTTGTCCATTTGTTCTAAAAGATTGATGTTTATTCGATCATTTAGAAATGCTTTTGTGTCTTAGCTTCAAGGAAATTAATGTATTGTTCTCTTTGTTATTGTTCAATGATTTAATTCAACAATTGTTTTGTGAGGGAACAATAAAGTCCTAAACACTTTATGTTCATTTAGTTCATGTTTCGATCCCGACCTATCTAAATTAATTATGAAATCTTTAGTGTTCTATGTTATGTCATAGGTAAGTATGATAATGATGCCAAGCTAGAAAAGAGTGATATATCCTAGGTATGCCTCGAAGAAATAGCCACAAGATTAAATTATTTATATTTTAACTTGGAAATATTAGCAATCCTTGATAAAATTTATAGTAAATATAAGGGTAAAGTATAGTAATGGTCACTAAACTTTTTTAAGCTTTCATTTAGGTCCCCAACTTTTAAAACTTGCAATATAGTCCTCTAACATTTAGTCCGTTTGTAATATGGTCCCCGCTGTTACACTGTCGTTAGTATGTTTACAATATGGTTACTGAACTTTTTAGGCAAATGCATTTAGGTCCCCCAACTTTTAAAACTTGCAACTCATTCCTCAATTTCATTATAAACCCTAAATTCCTTTTGATCTTGAATTTCCTTTTTCACTTCTCTCTACTCATTTATAACGTAAATTGTTAGTCGTTGATGCATGGAAAATTCTAATCTAACTTTGAATTATGTGGAGGTGTTGGCTTGAATAAGGGTCCATTGAGAGAAGACCCGACCAAGGGACTATCGGGTCTATCAACGATTTAAGGTGTAATATTAGATACAGGTCATCTTAGGTGAAGCATAGATGTTCGATGAAATGCTTGTGAGAAAAAAATGGGGTTAGAAATGCAGAGTTGACAAATATTACTAAGATGAACTAAATATCATTGTTGAAAGTCACCAACAAAGTTGGAATTATTTTGTATAAATGACATATAATAATATCTTCGTTTAATCTTTGTGGTTAAAGATTTTCCAACAGATGATCAAATATAATAAAATCCAAAATAGTTCATTCACCTCTCAGTCTCTTTCGCAACTCGAAAGGCATCATGACAGAGTCAAGTATCTACTCCAAATATACTACCTTGTCATGATGCCTTTCGAGTTGCGTGCATGCAGAATTGTCTTCTAAAGTTATAATTCAATACAATTCAACTGTTAAACTTTCAAAACATGTAAAACAATCCAAATTGTTCACGATATATCAGTCCCATAATCAACATGAACTTATTAAAAACAATACGATCTCACAGGACGTCGAAAACCATAGGTCGGATCAATACAATTCCAGTAAACTAGTACCAACAGTCTCTCAGATTGATCCTGATGATTTCACTATGTCGATACTCATAACCAATTCTTTGATTTAAAGAAAAACCAAACAAGAAGATCAAACAAATTTAGCTTAGGACCCTCTTTCACTTATATTCTGATGGACTGAATATCTTTCATAAAGTGTACTAAAAGTTTTGATTAATAAGAAAGAAAGAAATTAGATGGTTTTGGTTCAAAACTAACACTGAATATCCAGATCATTAACATGCAGTTCCAGAAACATAAAAATTTCAACAACAAAAAACACACAATGTGAGTTGAAAATGGGAAAGTGTGAAAGAGGAAAAGCTTACTTCTAGATAGCCCAAAAAAGAAAATAAATACCTTCTTGTAAGTAAGGGGAGATGCCAAGAAATAAACAAAATCGGTGCTGCGTTCCAACAATTCTTCCTCCATTTTTTCTTTGTAAATAAAAAGCTGAATGACAGAGCACTTCTTGGGTTTACAATTTTACATGGCAGAAAATTGAAGAACAAAAACCAATCGAGAGTGAATGTGAGAGAAAGAGACTGAGAAGTGAATATGCTGTTTGGGATTTCATTATATTTGATAATCTATTGGAAAATCTTTAACCACAAGGATCAAACAAAGAAATTATTATATGTCATTTATAAAAAATAATTCCAGCTTTGTTGGTGACTTACAACAATGATACTTAGTTCATCTTAGTAGTATTTTCAACTCTGTATTTCTAACCCCTTTTTTCTCACAAGCATTTCATTGAACATCTATGCTTCACTTGAGATGACATGTATCTAACATTACACCTTGAATCATTGATGGTCCTGATAGTCCCTTGGTCGGGTATTCTCTCAATAGACCCTTATTCAAGTCAACACCTCCACATAATTCAAAGTTAAATTAGAATTTAACATGCATCCTCGACTGAAACATTACGCTGAAAATGAGAAGAGAGAATCGAAAAAGAAATTTGAATTCAAAAAGGAATTTAGGGTTTAGAATGAAATTGAGGAATGTGTTGCAAGTTTTAAAAGTTGGGGGACCTAAATGCAAGTGCCTGAAAAGTTTAGTGACCATATTGGTACTAACGGTAGTGTAACGACGGGGACCATATTACAAATAGGCTAAATATTGGAGGACTGTATTACAAGTTTTAAAAGTTAGGGGGCCTAAATGAAAGCTTTAGAAAAGTTAAGTGACCATTACTATACTTTACCCTGAATATAATTATGATTTCTTAGTTAACTCTGAAAAATTTCCTTGTTTTCGTAATTTGGTTTGAGTACTTGGAATGGTAAACTTAAGATTGTCATTATTCAATAAGCTCTTAGTAGCTCAAACTGAAGTTCATCCTAGATCCATGAAATGAATAAAGACCTTTGTGAACTCTACTTATGGTCAGTATTATAAAGAGTTATTGTAGAACTCATCTTTAAGTTCTTGACTTGTTGAAAGGTCAAAGTTCCTCATCAAGTTCCATCGGGACTACTTCACTCTGAATAGATTTCAATCTTTCAAAGCTAGCTGACTTGTACATCGAAGAAGTAATTAGACTTTAGAGTGTACCTAAGCCTGCTAACTCCAATTAATATTCATGATTTATATATCTCATTTCTAGAAGCCTCTATAAGAAGTTTTAAGTGTACCAGTGAATTTATGTATGACTTCCCACCCTCAGACAAAAGGTCTAAAAAGTTACTTAGGTAACTTCTTTAGCAAGTAATCTTTAATTCTCTTTGAATTCAGAATTCTATTCAAGTTTCTTTTAATAGATTATGAAATACATGCTCAAAGCTTGTCCAACCATTTTAGAGGCGAGAATAGAGAATCTCATCCTCTAATCAAGTTCCTAATTCAAATGGCTTCATTTTAAATATTGTGTTCATAATAGTGTTGTATCTCTCTATTAATCTAAGTTAAAAAACCAATTTTTATATCTGTCGAGGAGTGAAAAAGAAATCGCCTTTTAAAAAATGATTAGTTCTCGATGATAGATCTTGAAGCCTATCAGTTAGCTCTCTCGTTTGAAATCAATCGAATCTAAAATGTAGTTTATGTTTCTAAACAACACAAGTATCATTCAGATCCTCCTTATACTCTTCACATTTCATGCTTTGTAAGAATATTTCAGATTTTTCTTCTTTGGTTCAGCTTAAGTTTGATATGAATCTACTCAAATTTTAACTCGAAAATCATAGATCTTCAAAATAAGAATTTACTTTGATTAATATGTGTAATATTTATATTTATCCCTAACATTTGGAAAGTTCGAAGATTAATTTTCTTTAGGAGGGAGATTTTTAACACCCCTAAACCCGATCTAGTATTTTTTTTTAATTATTAGTAAATTGTTATTTTTTCTATTCTAATCAAGTTTTCAAATAAGTACATTTAAGTTTGGACTAAATCCTAAAGTAATTTAGGTTAATCTTGAAATTCTATGAAAAAAGACCAAAACGAAAGAAATGTAAAATTAGCATGTTTGAATGCAACTAAAGTTTGAAAACCTTTTCATGTGCTTGTTTTTGTTAAAGGGAAAAGCTTTAATTTACCCAAACTATGTAAATGGATGAATCATCATCCATGTTCATATGTTAGATTTTCATGTTATTTCTTAAATTAATAAAATGATGAAATTAACATATTTTGGTGGGCATTTCCACGACTACACACAAATAGGTAACAGAAAACACTCTTTTTTCATCTTCAACCTTTAGTTTTTCCATGTTAAAATATTCTTCAAGAACTCAAAGTAATCAAGATCAAATCCTTGCAATCTAGCCACTAGTTTTCAAATTCATGTGCATATTTGGTAAGCTAGTGATCCCAGCTTTCTTTTGGTATTAATTTTATTAAGTTTTGAACACATGTGTTCTTGATCCATAAACACTAGGTTTAAGGGTTTGTATAATTAGAGACCCTAAGTTGTAATATAAGTAATTCTAAGCTTCATGGTAATTTTTCAAAAAATTTAGAGCTTTAGAACATCAAAGCCTAATCATTTAAAAACTTATGTTTTATGTTAATTAATTAATTTGTATTATGTGTTTTCAATGTCTGATTGATGAATTTTATATTTGATTTTTATGCTAGACATGAAACTAATTGAAGAAAACTCATATTTGGAGAGGTGAATTGAGCTTTCAAGATTGTATGAGGATTCGGAGTATATGTGAGTGTAGTTTGTGTGATCGGATGACTCGGTGCCAGTTTGATTCAATTCTTAACATTTCTTATTTGGGAATTCAATTGATATATAGTTTGGGATCACATAGAGAATTGAATGGCAAAATGAATATCAAGATAAATTTGGTAAGCTTGATAAGCTTATTTATCTTATGATATATTTTGTTAACATGCTATATTAAGTTTACATGACTATGATATGTGTGATATGAAAGCTTGAAATAAATTAAGTTGTTATATAAGTATTAAACAAGAAATATTGTGATAAGTTTTATATGTTCATGATATTTGTACTAAACAAGCATGTGATATGTGAAGTTATAATTCTATGTGATTTGTAAGAATAAAAGTATGATAAAATGTGTTTTGAAAACATGAATTAAAACATGTTATGATTGATAAGGAGCTACAGCTCACTTGGTGATCCAAGATAAGAAACTATATGAATGATACAGAGATACAACTTACTTGATGTGTAAAGCTAAGAAATCATGTGAATAAGACATATTAAGCATTTCCCTTTGATGATAAGTTTAGTTAGGATATAGTTGGTATGCCATAGAGTCCATTTGAGCTCATGTTAAGGTTTGAATTACATTCCATGGATTATGATCCTTATTTGGCGATGTTGGAGGGAATTTATTGGTCATTGACGATGTTAGAGGGTGACCATTCTTGGTTATTTAGCGACATTTTGGTTGGGGATTAATGTATCCATATCTACTTAGATTCCAATGGGCTAAGTAATAACTTATGTAATATAAATCTTTTTATGAAGGTCAATTGGCCAAGTCAATGAATGAATATGATTACGATTGTATGAAAAGAAAGCTTATATATGACATGATTATGATTTTTAGAAAGCTAAGCTACAAGTTGTTAGGTATACGATATAAGTTCTTGCCATGTAGTTTCATGTTATGATACAAGTTTTTCTGATGAAAGTCATATATGATGAATTATTGTATTTGTGCTTGCCATGAAAATTTACTAGTTATAATATATCCATTATCATTCATTTGTCATTCAAGTATATAGGACAACCTAGTATGTTTTTTGCATTTGATTTGTGTTATGTTGGATACCTCACTAAGCTATATAAGCTTGCACACTCTTTTTTTTTACCATTTTAGGAAATAAGTTTGATAACTCGTCGATTATATTTAGGATGTTGCAAGTCACTTTCAAAGCAAACAGTGTAATTTCTTTGTGTTTAAACTCTTAAATGGTGACATATGTATTTTTTGTATAATTAATTTGTAGTTAAGATTTTATGCTCTTTAGTTAAGATTGAAAATTTTGTATGTTGTGTTGGTAGTGAGGTATGTGTTGCTGATTTGGAAGTCCCTTAAGTTGTATAATGGTGATGGGTAAAATCACGCCTGTAAGCATAAGGTTATGAAGCCTTAAGGTAAGTTTTAGATTTCATGTTGGCTGATTTATGTCATTTGTTTTGCTAAATTACATGAATGAATTCTTGCATGAACTATGCATAAAGTAGATTATTTCAATGAATTTGTTAATTCATAATGCCATATAAGCTTGCCTTAAATGTCTAAGTGATATTTGGATATTGTTTGATGGTTATATGTTAAGAGTCTGTATTGTACAAGATAACTAGGTTTGAATTGTGAATCATGTCTTTTGCGCGAATGTTGAATTTGAAGTGCATGCTAAGTGTATTTTAATGTTAAATATTGATAATTTGAACTTCTAGGTGAAGTGGTAAGCAATTTGGGGGGTCATAGAGCTTAAGAAAGTTGATTTTTAAGTTCTAGGGGTTTTAATGTCAATACCCAACCTTTATTATTGATATTGGTGATATAGAATGTGTTTTTAGTATCGATACTAGTGTCGGTGTAGATACCAATCATTTGGCATCGATACTTGGATCTAAACTTTGAAATTTGCATTTTAGTCCTTGATTCATAACTTTATCATTTGATATCCGATTCAGTAGCTGCTTTTTTAAATTCATATTTTCGGAAGGAAAATTATTTAATATACAAAGAGATATTTAAATTATATTGAAAATAACCTCTAAGTATGAATTCAAGTTACAATGTGCTAATGATTGGCTATTAGATGATAATGTTTAATGTGATTTTAATAGTGAATATTTATTTTTTATTATTGTAAGTTAATAATATATTTTATCCATGGTTATTTCATTTTGTCTATGTTACACCCCCAAATATATTATTTTAAATAAATTTTAGGGACCAATTAATAAAGCTTATGAAAATTTTTATCAACTTCTAATACTTTAGTAGTTTAGTGACCGAACCAGGAATTATTCCATCCCTTGTCTGCAGTAAAAAATAATTGTTGAAAGAATTAATAGGTTGTGGCTATGTGGGTTTAAACCCAGGCTACTAGTATGCACGGCCATGCCCTAGCCACTAGGCTACGACAATGTTATGCTAGAGTTAGTAAGATTTTTTTATTATAAAATGTTTAGTTTCATATTATAAACCTCCAAATTATTTTCCTCAAATCAGAACCATTGAACCTTGTGATTTTAAAAATTCCCAAAATTTAGAGCTTGTCAATGTTTCCCATTGTCGTACCTCCGGCCAATGCTGGTGTACACCGCCGCCACCCCATTGCTCGACGACCACTGGCGACCTCGAACCTGACCACCAATCCCCTAAACCGTTGTCATTCATCGTGAAATAATAAAAGAACATTTGAAGGCCAAAATCTGATCCCAACCACCGACCTTCGGTGTGCGTCATTGCCACAAGCATCAAAAGCGTCTTTATAGTCTGTTCATATCCCAACGTCACACTCATCGAGCCTCGTTGTCATCTACTATGGAGAGCCACTGAAAGCTTCGTCGGTGATAGAATACTACCCTATTGATTTCCATCAATTGGGAGATATATCGACATCGGTTAGGCACACTGCAACCACCATTAGCTTCATTAGTGACGTGCGAACAAAACGTAGGTGAGTGACGCCTCCGTTGTTGCACTGTCGTCGATCGTCGTTGGGGGTAAGCTTCAAGTATTTTTCAGTTAATTTAACATAGATTTTGCTGATTTTTATTGGTTGTGGTTTGTTTTTGGTGTTTGGCTGCTCATGGGAAGATCTACCATTCAAAACAACCCTCGTTGCTACCACACGTCGACAATGCACGTGGGGGACTTCTACTGATCCAGGAGCCTTCTAGAACGGTGCAGATGGACTAAACTGGGCCAACCCAGTCTGAACCGAGTCTGTTTGAACTGACTGAGTCTATCCGGTTGAGTCAACTCGAACAAAGTCAAATCGTTGACTTTGACTTTGACCATTGATCCTTGACTTTGACTTTGACCATTGATCGTTGACTTTGACCAAAAAGTTACTTTTTTAAAAGACATATTTTATGTCTTTCGACGTCCTGAGTCCAAATCCGAAGTCTGTTTTTCCAAATTTGAACTTGTTAAGCTATTTTTTGACATTTTATCTCCCAATTCAATACGAATTTTCAGGTTTAAGTTTCGTTTCTAATATATTTGGTTTTGCATGTATTCTAGACATTATGGGACTTGGAATTAAAGTTTGAGAGTGATCAAATAGAGTTTAATTGGTTAACCTATATTACTAAAAAATTGAGGTAGTACATTGTTAACTTTTGCATGCTTTATGGAACATGTTGGTATTGGTTAATTTATGAATAAATATTTGGTCACATGTATGTAGTTAATCATCTCTAAATTCGATCCGAATTCAGTAAAAAAGTATGTCGGTTAATAAGACTCGGATGACTCTATCATAATTTAGAAGTCTTATAATAAATAATTCCAAGTTCAGTGATTAATTAGTGCAACGATTAACCACATAAACCTTAAATTCTGATTATTCCCATTAAAAATTGTAATACCAAAAATACATGGGTAAGAAATTATGAAATGACCCCTAAGATGCAAAAATGACATGGAACTACACTTGCTAGTTGATTTCACATGAGAAATGTTTTTTTCGACCTAATAAAATCACTGATTCACCGGTTAATTTCATGATTTGTTTGGAGAATCATTGATAATTAGTTCATAACCTCCGTAAAGGCTCAAAACCTAGAATTTACGATTTCTGAACAAGTACTTAAAGATTAACACCATGGAAATACTTCTTACGTCTGAATTGTTTGAAATGATTGAAATAAATGACAAGTTTGAATTAAATGGAAAAATTGGATGGAAGGAAAAGACTGAAATACCTTTGAACTCTAAAATAATCAAAACACCATTAAAGTGTGAAATAATCAAAAATACCCTAAGCTCTGGAATGGCCGAATACCCTTAAACTATAGAATGAATAAATCTACCTCAAATACTAGAATGATCTAAATACCCTCATGACTTGGATTAAGAAAATGCTTTTGGATAGCTTCTGAGGATACCAGTGATGCTTTAAATGCTTTGATGCCCTTGAGGTTTATAGTACGACCTAAGTAGGTCGATTATTCCTAATACTATTACAATATAGAAAATAAATAAATATCGCTTAAATACATATTCGTCTCCTCATAATCCATCCAAAGATGGTTCTAAAGGTGATCAATTCGATTATGCAGTGAAACCAGTTTTAAGAAATGAATATTCGTGAAGTTTCTTTACATAATTGATAAGTGTCACCTCTGCTGGGAATTGTACAGTTTGATTGGAATTGAAAACCTATTAATATGCTTGAAATTTGGAATTCTATAAATCGTTGTATACCTTTATTAAATTGATTTATCAAATTTCTCAGGAATTAAATAACTATAATGCCCTTATAGGCCTGATTGATCGAATCACGTTATGAATGTTTAAATCCTAAATAAATTTTGATGCAATAATTCCATAATACCTTGCTGATACATATGAATACTATGATCATGATAAATCACTTCCCGAACGACTGATGAATTTGTTAACTATCAAACCCTATTTCTATAGGGATTTCATTTAAGAAATTCAATCAGTTTACAGAAGTTTCGTGTTTCCCCTATTTGACAATTGCTAAGTACCTATGGAATATAACTGGATCCTCTAGTGTGTTCCTTATATGCCATATAATTGTTTTACCTATTTTAAAATGAGATTTTTTAAATTACAGATTTACTAATGTACTGATTTACTGTTTATGAACTATGGCTACATGATATGTGTTCTCTGGTTACATGTTTTCACTGGAAAATATAATCGTTCATGATTTATGGATCATGAAATATGTTATTTATTGTATGTATTGGGATATTGTCTGAGTAGGATTCTAGAGTATGTAGGTTCAGCTCCGATCAAGCTGGTAATTCCTCATGCAGATCAGCACCGATCAAGCTGGTAATTCCTTATAGACTTAAAGTGACCCTTGGGTGGATTCTTGGGCTCAGATGGCCTAGTGGTAGGACCTTATGGACCCTAAGGAACTTCCTTAGGGTGATACCTCTACTATGTTCATTTGGTAAGTCCTTATGGGCTTGAGGCCACATGCCTTATGTGGGCACCTATGTTTCGGTTAGGGTAAGACTTTATGGACCCATGGTGCTCCCTTAGATTGGCACTACACCCTTTGGGCCTAGGGTAAGTCCTTATAGATGCAGTTTTGGGGAACTGAATATGGTGTTCAGTTGGAGGGTGATTATGTATTTTAAGCTAAAAAAATGCTATTGATGTTTTTACAACTTGGAGCTGAACTGATTTTGGAAACTCAACTATATGTTTTATTTCTACACTGTTAGAACATACTGAGCTCCCTAGCTCACTTCTCCAAACTTTTCTCTTTCAGATACTTTTTTAGGCATCTCGAACCAGGCACTTTGAGGATCGACACAGTCGTACTGTAGTATTTTGATGTAATGTTTTTATCTTCTGATATGCCATTATGTTGGGTGACATATGCCTATATATTTTGAAAGTATTTGTTTTATGACTTATACTACTTTTTATATTTATGTTAGGTTTATTTCGATACTAATTTTGGAATATTTTATCTTTTTCTCAGTCCATACGACTTTGATTTACTGGAATTGAACTTTAGTGTTATCAACTATGTTTATAAAGAGGTTTATCTGTAATATTGTTTTAAATTATTGAAAAATGTTTTGGAAAAATTTTATCGTAATGCATTACATATGATCGTAAAGCATAGGTTGGGTCTAGTGGTTACATTTAGTTGGCATCAAAGCTTAGGTTGAGTTTATTCTTTCTGGGTAGATCGGCCAGTCGATTGTTATAGGATGTTTGGTCAGTACATGCCCCTAAACTATAACTGTACTTCTCTAAGTCAGAACTCCAAAGTTGAGTTCCTCTCTGTAATAAGATAACCTAAGTTTTATATTCGTTAGGGCTCGACCTATGCATAAAAAGAATACCATTAACATTTGTCCAAATTCTGTAAAGTGCCTCACGAGTAATGTAAGAGATACTTATCCGAGAAATTCTGATCTAACTTCTGATATGAAATTGGAATATGTTACTCGATCTACGAACCCAATCACTTAGCTAAGATGTATAAGTGGAACCTTAAGGTTAATTGGGGGTCATAATAAAGGAAAATTTTCAAGATTTGGAATTGCTACAAAGTGGATCAAAGAGCAAAGTATTCTGGTCCAAGCTTTGACAAGGTTATTTCTCTCTAAAGTTGACACTGATGAGATGACTTGAAGAATATTTTTAGAATCATTCTTGTTCTAAGCTTATGAGATTGAAACTCGATAAGTATTGAGCCTCGTATATAAATAATTTGATCGGCATGGAATTTAAGGAAAATGTTTGTGTGCATGGTAAAAGTTTCTAGGAATAACTGTGGTCCTGTAAAAGGCACATGAGAAACAAATGAATAATTAGAAGCTACGTATCTATTGAACCTAAGTAATTTCGAGGACGAAATCTCTTTAAGGAGGGGAGAGTTCTCATACCCCCAAATATATTATTTTAAATAAATTTTCAAGGACCAATTCGTAAAGCTTACAAAAATTTATAGCAATTTTTAATACTCTTTGAAGTTTAGTTGTCCAACTAGGAATTATTCCATCATGTGTCTGCAGTAAAAAAATTGTTAAAAGAAGGAATAGGATGTGGCTATGTGGGTTTGAACCCATGTTACTAGTATAGAGGGCCAAGCCCTAGCCACTAGGCTGGGGCACTGTTATGCTTGAGTTAGTAAGATTTTTTTTATTTTAAAATGTTTAGTTTCAGATTTTAAGCCCCCAAATTATTTTCCCCAAATCAAAATCATTAAACCCTAAGATTTTAAAAATCCCTAAAATTTAGAGCTTATCAACATTGCTCATCGTCGTTTATCATACCTCCAGGAAATGGTGGTGTACACCGCCACCATCGCTGCTCTAATGACCCCGGTGACCTCGAACCTGACCACCAATCCCCTAAAACCATTTTAATTCATCGTGAAATAATAAAAGAACATTTAAGGGCTAAAATCCGATCCCAGTCGTCGATCGTTGGTTTATGTCACTGCCACCACCATCGAAAACATCTTCCTCATCCGATCATAGCCCAACATCCCACTCACCAAGCCTTGTTATCGTCTACAGTGGAGAGCCCTCGTAAGCTTCGTCAGTGATATAAAACTTCCCGTTAATCTTCATCAATTGGGAGCTATTTTGACACCAGTTATGTACACCGCCACCACCATCAGATGCATCATGACGTAGGAACAAAACCCAGGTGAGCGACGTCTTCATCGTGGCATCATCGTCAATCGCCGTTAGGGGTAAGGCTTGAGCATTTTTCGGTTGATTTAATATATTTGGTTGATTTTTGATTGGTTATGGTTGTTTTTGGTTCTTGGTTGCTCTTGGGAAGATTGGTCATTCAAAACAACCCTCGTTGCTGCACACCACCACGGATCGAAAGTGCGCGTGGGGTTCTTTTACCTATCCAAGAGTATTCTAGAGCATTCCAGGTGGATCAACCAAACCAACCTGATTTGAACTAGGTCTGTTTGACTCAACTGGGTGAACCCGATTGAGTCAACTCGAACAGAGTCAGCTCGTTGACTTTGACCAGATTTGACTTTGACTTATCGTTGACTTTGACCAAAAAGTTAAAATTTTCGAAAAGACATATTTTATGTTTTTCGACATCCTGAGTCCTAATTCAAAGTCTTCAAACTCAGTAAGCAATTTTTGACATTTTATCTCTTAATTAGTACGAACTTTCATGTTTAAGTTCTGTTTCTAATGTATTTAGTTTTACCATGAGACATTATAGGACGTGGAATTAAAGTTCGAGAGCGATCAAATGGAGTTTAATGGTTAACCGATATGGCTTGAAAATCTAGGTAATACATTATTACCTTTTACATGCTTTATGGAACATGTTGGTATTGGTTAATGCATAAATTTGGTCATATGTATGTGTTAATCATCTCTAAACTCGATCTGAATACAATAAAAAGTATGTCAGTTAATAAGACTCAGATGACTCGATCATAAATTAGAAGTTTGGTAATAAATAATTCCAAGTTCAATGATAAATTAGTCTGCGATTAATCGCGTAAACCTTAAATTTTGATTATTCCCGTTAAAATTGTAATACCAAAAATACCTGGGTAAGAAATTACGAAATTTTCCTGAGATGTAAAAAAATGACATGAAATTGTTTTTGTTGGTGGATTTGACATGAGAATTGGTTTTTTTGATATGATAAAATTACTGATTCACCTGTTGTTTTCATGATTTGTTCAGAGAATCATTGATAATCAATTCATAACCTTCGTAAAGGCTCAAAACCTAGAATTTACGATTTTTGAACATGTACTTAAAGACTAACGCATAGAAGTACTCTTTATGTTTGAATTGTTTGAAATTATTGAAATAAATGACAAGTTTGAATAAAATGGAAAGGCTAGACGGAAAGGAAAGGACTAAAATACCCTTGAACTGTAAAATAACCAAAATACCCTATAATGTGAAATAACCGAAAATATCCCCAAGCCGTGGAATGATTGAATACCCTTAAGCTCTGGAATGAATAAATCTACCTCGAATACCAAAATGATCTAAATACCCTCATGACTAGGATTAAGAAAATTCTTTTGAATAGCTTTTGAATATAATAGTGAAACTTTAAATGTTATAACACCTTTCAAGTTTATAGAGTGCGACCTATATAGGTCGATCATCCCTAATACTATTAAAAATGGGAAGTAAATAAATACCACTTAAATACATTTTATCTTTATTTTTAATTTTCTGACAGCCGGAGGTCTTCCACGGAAGCTGCTCTCAATCCTGGTGTTGCGGGTAGCCTACTACCCTACCTCTCCCTTATCCCCATTGCATATGGGCATAGGTTTTTTGTTGTTATTGTTGTATTGTTGGTTGTTGGGAATTATACAGTGTGAATGGAATTAAAAACCTATTAAGATGCTTTAAATTTGGAATTCTGTAAATCATTGTATACCTTTATTAAATTGATTTATCAAATTTCTAAGGAATTAAATGACTATAATGCCTTTGTAGGCCTGATTGTTGGAATCACTTTAGGAATGTCTGAATCCTAAATAAATTTTGATGCAATATTTCATGAATACCTTGCTGATACATATGAATACTATGATCTTGATAAATCACTTCCCGAATGATTGATGAATCTGTTAACTATCAAATCCCCTTTATATAGGGATCTCGTTTGAGAAATTCAATCAGTTTAAAAAAGTTTAATGTTTCCCTCACTTGATATTTACTAAGTACCTCCAGAAAATAATTGAATCCTCTAGTGTGTTCCTTATGTGTCATATAATTGTTTTACCTATTTTTAAATGAGGTTGTATGAAATTAAAGATTTATTGATGTATTGATTTTTTATTTATGAACTATGTGCTAAATGATATGTGTTCTCTGGTTACCTATTTTCACTGGAAAATATAATCGTTCATGATTTATGGATCATGGAATCTACTGTTTATTGTATGAACTGATTATTGGGATATTGTATGGGTAGGATTATGGAGTATGTAGATTTAACTCCGATCAAGCTAGCAATTCCTCATGCATGTTCAGTACCGATAAAGCTGGTAATTCCTTATGGTCCTAAGGTAACCCTTGGGTGGGATCCTACGCCTAATGGGCCTAGTGGTAAGACCTTATGGACCGTAAGGTACTCCCTTAGGATAGAACCTCTGCTATGTGCATTGGGTAAGTCCTTATGGGCTTGAGGGCACACCCCTCAGGTGGGAACACCCCTCAGGTGGGCACTTATGCTTCGGTTTAGGTAAGACCTTATAGACCCAAGGTGCTCCCTTAGGTTGGTACCTACACTCTTTGGGCCTAGGGTAACTCCTTATGGATGCAGTTCTGGGGAACTACATATGGTGTAAGGTTGGAGGGTGATTCTTTATTTTAAGCTAAAAATGCTACTGATTTTCACAACTTAGAACTGAACTGATTTTGGAAACTCAACTATATGTTTTATTTCTGTACTATTGGAACACATTGAGCCCCTAGCTCACTTCCCCAAACTTTTCTCTATTAGATACTTTTTATAATTGTCCCAGACCTGGCACTTGGAGGATTGACACATTCGTACAGTAGTATTTTGATGTAATGTTTTTATCTTCTGATATGCCATTATGTTGGGTGACATGTGCCTATATATTTTGAAAGTATTTGTTTTACGACTTATATTACTTTTGATATTTATGTTAGGTTTACTTCGATACATATTTTGGAATATTTTATCCTTTTCTGAGTCCTTACGACTTTGATTTACTGGAATTGAACTTTAGTGTTATCAACTATGTTTTTAAAGAGTTTAATTGTAATATTATTTTAAATTATTGAAAATCTTTTGGAAAAAAATTATAGTAATTTGCTAGATCTAGTCGTAACGCATAGGTCGGATCTAGGGGTTACAGTTGAGCTTCTTTAACATCTCTAATTTGGTTTCCATCTAGATCAGGTAGAGGATGTTACACTAACCAAAATATGAAAAAGATTATGTGATCTGTAGTGACGCTTCTCAAAATGGTTTAGGATGCATATTAATGAAAGAAGTAAAAGTCTTAGCTTATGCTTCAAGGCATCTTAAGACACATGAAAGCAATTACCTGACTCATGATCTAGAATTGGAATAAGTTATATTTACTTTAAAAATATGGCGTCATTATCTCTATGGTGATTACATCGATCATAAGAGTTTTTAGTATTTTTTAACTTAAAAAGAGTTGAATTTGAGAAAGAGAAGGTGGATTGAAATTATTAAAGACTATGATGTGATTATCGACTACCATCAAGGGAAGTATAACATGGTAGTTGATGTGCTAAATTGAAAAGAAATGTTATACCTTAAGAGCCTTGGATGGGAGATTATTGTTAAAGGAAGATGATGCATTGATCGCAGAAATGAAGTTAATGCATATTCTACTAGATTGAATAAAGGCTCTTTAAAGAAATGGTGATAAATGCTTTTCGATGATTGAACAAATGGAAAAAATGTGAAACCAAAGACTTTGAAATTAAGAATGATGGATTCTTGTACTATAGAGGAAGATTTTAATCCCAAATGATGAGGAATTGAAGATAGAACTTCTCATATAGGCTCATTGTGGTCCTTTGACGTGGAAATGGGAAAGATTTACAATGGATTTCGTCACATGATTTCCTTTGAAACCCAAATAAAAGGATTCAATTTGGGTGATTATGGATAGACTGACCAAGTCAAGCACTTTGTCCCAGTTTAAACTGATTACTTTATGGATAAGTATGTTGAATTGTACATAAAGGAGATTGTTCGACTACATTGAGTGCATATCCCGATAGTATCTGACAAAGGTCCAAGGTTCACTTTGAGATTTTGGAAATCTTTGCATAAAGCTTTAGGAACTCAACTTAACTTCAACACTGCTTTTCATCCTTAGAAGAGAATAATCGGAGCAAATTGTTTATATTCATACAGATACGTTAAGGGTATGTGTGATTAAATTCAAAGGTCCATGGGAAAAGTACTTTCCTTTGGCTGCATTTACTTTTAATAACAATTATCAAGCAAGCATTATGATGGCACCTTATGGAGCCTTATATGGAATAAAATGTCGAACTTCTTTGAATTTGTATGAGCTTAAGGATCGGGACATAGTCAGCCTAACCTGATTAAAAAAGTTGAAGATAAAGTGAAGATTATTCAAGATCATATTAAGATTACACCCGATCGACATAAGTCTTATTTAGACCTGAAAAGAAAAAAGATTGAATACCAAGTTGGTGATAAAGTATTTCTTAAAGTATCATCAAGGAAAAACATGTTGAGATTTGGACTAAATGGGAAACTAAGCCCGAGATTTATTGGTCCTTATGAGATCATAGAAGAACTGATCTAGTGGCTTATCCGTTTATGTTACTTCTGGAAATGGACAAGATTCATAATGTTTTCATGTGTCGATGCTTCGAATGTATATCATTTAGATCATTCGCATGTTATCACACTGGAAGAGATTGAGATTTAACTGGATTTTACTTATGAGGAAGAACTGGCAAAGATATTAGAATATGGAGTAAAAGAATTGAGAAACTAGACGATACCACTTGTTAAGGTTCTTTGGAGAAATTACGAAGTCGAGGAAGCCACGTGTGAAAGAGAGAAAGACATGAGAAAGTAGTATCCACATGTGAAAGAGAGAAAGACATGAGAAAGTAGTATCCTCATCTTTTTGGATCAAGTAAATACTGAAAATTCAAGAATGAATTTTCTTAAGGGGAGAATTTTAATAACCTAAAATTTTGACCAGTGAACAAAATATATAAATTGAAAGTTTAGTATCCAAAGTATAAACTTAGGAAAAGTTTAGGGACTAAATTTTTATTTTTGAATTTTATTTATTTTAGTTCTGTGAATGAGTAGTTTACCCCCAAAAATGAAATTTTCGTGTTACCTAGATTTTTCATCTGATGTTTATATTAATAGTTATAAAGCGATAAAGTTTGAGAAAAAAACAGATAATCGGAATGAATCAAATAATTGAGATATTTTTGAAGGATGATAAGGAAAGGTTAATAATTTCATTTCCATTCCTTAAAATGATGTTTAGAAGTTGAATTCATGCTTGAATCAAGTTGGAAATCAAGTATAAAGTGACTCTTCATATTTAGTCTATTAAAGAAAATATGAAAAATTATGGAATTTTTTTTATTAAGGTTAGATATGTTGAATGGATGATTATAAAAGTTTTAGAATGTTGTTTGGACCAATTTGGAAGTATGTAAAGGGTAAGGGACATAATCATAATGTTTAGGAATAATAGACTTGTTATGGAAATTGATGTATAATGCTTAATTGAATGGTTGGAAACTTGAATTTGGAGTGAAATGGCAAGGGATCATTTTGAATATTTCAGAAATATTAGGATGAAATTATAAAAAGAATTCATTTTAATGCTTAAATTATGAAATTAGAAATAATTATGTGAATTATTCATTAATTTCAATATTGAGGGTTTTGAAGTTATATGTTGATGTGTTAGGATCGATATGGATCGTATAAAATGGAATTAGTATCGAATAAGCATTAAAATGATTTTTAGGAATTTCTTTCTTATTATGCGCCTATGTTAGTAAGATGCTAACATGTACTTTGAAATGTTTGTGTTTTGTTAATGATGAACATGTAGATCGTAACCAAAATTGATATCAAAGCAAGATTAAAGATAAGGAAAAAGTTCAAGAAAGAGGCTTAAAATTGATAAGAAGGTTTGAAAGTAAAGTATATCAGATGAGTGTGTTACTATACTTATACTATTATATATGATACAAGGAAGGATTGCGATGAGCCAACATTGGATGTTTTAGAAATGAAAATGATTTGAATCATATTATAATATGTTTTCATAATATTTTGCTAAATGAAACTTGGATGATTTCAGGTATGAACTACCCAATGCACTATTATATGATATTTTGATATAACTATATATATTGATACATTTGATATATAGATGATATATGGTTTTGATGAAATGCCCATTGTATATTTAATGATAGTCTTTGGTATAATTGATTTTTCATGAGGTGGTATATTAGTACGTAGCACGTATGTGTTGATGCTGCTTTCGTACTATAAGGATACATTATACGGTGCGTATGTATTGATGGTTCTATAGTATTCATGTTCTGGTACATTGATATGTATGTGTTTATGGTATCTTTGTACATTTTATGTGGCACTAAAAGTGCAAATTGTGTATACTCGTATGTGACTCGCATACCATGCATTCTCATTAATTATACACTGGGTTATGATTTGAATGGAATTGAATAGTGTAGATTCGATTGAAAGTAAATATTTCATGGAATATTATGATTTGGTATTAAATTATATATATAATGATGATTTCAGGATACATGATGAGAAAATGGCTTTGATAAGTCTTTTTTATGTGTTCATATATTACTATATGATATTTTATGTATTATGGTTTATATGATATTTTATAAATATCAAGATACTTTACTTTAAATATGAAAATTCCTCACTAAGTGTAGACTTAGAATGTGATGATTTTAACGCGTATTTAAAGAAATCAAGTGGAGTAAGGAGCTTAGTTTGGCATCTCCTATCGCGGATCATCTTCCCAATATCAATATGACATCTTTTTAATGTTTTTAACTTTTCTAATGGGCATTTATAATTATTTTTTTTTTTGATACTTTGATATGAATATGTTTGGAACTATTTATAATATTATATATATTGGTTTATAATGGATGGTACCTATTACTACTAGTTATAAATAATGGTTTGCTGGTTAGTATTCTAGTAAATTAGACTTTAATTGCTATTGAGATGAACTTTCATTCAAGCAATTGTTTTCAGTTTTACTTTTTATATGCTCTAGTTTTGAATTGTATTGTTGTTGCTTGAAAATGAATTTGATTTGAATGTTAAAATATTATATTTTGATTTTACACGATTAAATATATTCTGGTCATTGATGTTAAATTGAATGATTTTTAAAGAAATAAAATTTACTGATTTTTTAATAAGGAATGTTTTAGATGTTTCATGTGATATATCTAACTCGTATTCAATTATGGGTACGAGAAGGGGTGTTACAACACTATTTTTCACGTACATGCACCAAGGGCTACTGCTCGTTGGTAAGATTGCTATAAAACTTCCAGACTAACTCTTGGAAAATGTCACCGGGATGAGAGCAGAAGGTCTCGCAATTTATTTTTACGATACTATCATTGATATAGGAGAATGCATTGGGGTCCTCCACAGATGAAAAATCAAATCCTTTCTCTAAACAAAACTACCTACCTGAGAACTCCTAATTATACCTTCGCTCGTGCTCATCCATGAGAAAATAAAACCGAAATTCTGTTAGAAATAGTCGATAGAGGAATGGGTGGTGCTCTCAATAGTGGAATCGGCATCCAAAGGATAATATTGATGACTATTTTCTTCTTCAGTGCCATCAACAAAGTGTTTCATGGAAGAAGGAAAGGATTTAAATGAAAGAAGGAAGAAAATATAAATGGGACCTTTAGGATTTTGGAAGGGAATGACTTAAGGAAATGAAAATGTAAAAGATGAAAAGGTAAAGTGAAGTTATTAAGGTTGGTGGGGGTTTAAGTATAAAGATGAAATGAAAAGATAAAGATAAAAATCTTATCTTTATTGT
This sequence comes from Hibiscus syriacus, assembly GCF_006381635.1. Lineage (NCBI taxonomy): Eukaryota > Viridiplantae > Streptophyta > Magnoliopsida > Malvales > Malvaceae > Hibiscus > Hibiscus syriacus. The sequence goes on from NW_024062770.1 coordinate 3,989,836, forward strand.
TTTAAATGGGCGATCAAGGAAGAGGTGAATGACTTAGATGGCTTGTGAAATAGTGGGTGATAGCTCACAGTTACCTTTTTAACATTAATGAGTTACTGCCTAGGTAGCTTTGTTGCCAGCATTTGATATATCATTAGGCGTTCAGAAAAGTGGCAATTGTTGTATAATAGAAACTGATTAGGACTTGTGGTTTCATCCACCAAATTCTTGACTAACACAGCTCCATGGGAATATACATCAATCACTTCAAATGACCTTGACCAATGAGACTTAAGCTTCCTAGGAAATAACTTCAACCAAGAATTAAATAATAACACAAGCTACCCAACATGAAATTTTCATGGTAAAATGTGTTGTTCATACCATTTCTTGATCTTGTCCTTGTATATTCTTGCATTTTCATAAGCACCATTGTGAAGATCTTCAAGTTCATTCAAATCAAGCATCCTCTTCTCTCTAGCATCATCGAGGTTAAATTTGAGTCTTTTACGAGCCTATATTGCCTTATTCTCCAGCTTCATGGGCAAGTGAGAAGCCTTTCAATACACAGGCAAAATAGAGACATACCCAATGGGGTTTTGTAGGTTGTTCTATATGCCGACAAAGCCTCATCTAAATGTATGGACTAATCTTTCCTAGAAGTATTCACACCCTTTTTTGAGATTTTCTTAATTTCACGATTGGATACCTTGACTTGATCATTGGATTAAGGATGGTATGCTATATCAATGTGATGCTTCACTCCACAACGTTGTAAAGCATTAACAACGTGATTGGATATGAATCGGTAACTCACATCACTAATGAATGCTTTTGGTGTTCCAAATCGAGTGAATATATTTTTTTGAAGGAATCTCAAAACTAACTTAGCGTCACTAGAAGGTAATATTGGACCTTTGACCCACTTAGAAACATAATAAAAACAACTAGGGTATAAAGAAATCCACATGTTAATGGATAAAATCCTATGAAATTCAACCCCCAATCATCAAATAATTGTATCTGTAATATTGGTTGCATAGGCATCTCATTGCTGTGAGAAATACTACTAGTTCATTGACAATGGTCACAATGCTTTACTAACACGTTAGCATCCTTAAACAATGTAGGCCAGTAATAACCAAATTGAAAAACCTTTGATGTCGTGCGCAAGTGTCACACCCCAATTTAGGGGTTATGTTTCTTATAGAATAAATATGAAGATTAAAATAACAATTTAATTAAAGTATCGGGTTCAAAAGAATTATAGAGAAAATTCATAGACTTTAGTTATAATTTTCCCTCATCTGGTTATTATAAATTAAGAGATTTCTACAATACGTTAGTTTATTATTGTGAAATGATATGAAGTTTGGTTTCCAAATAATTTTTTTTATCAGACTACTATTTTATTAAAAAAAATTGAGGGCCACTCAATAAGAGATATTTTTCTTAAGTAAAGGAGCATTTTGGTTTTAAAAATCGGGAATAAGGAATGATGAAGTATGAATCTTTAACCTTACTTTTTTGGTTCTCCAAAACAGTGAACCGAAGTAGGAGATCGACCAAACCAATAGACTATCAAGCTAAACATCCTAAGTCATCTCGTTGAACCACATCAACCTCTGATCATCATCCTTACAGCAACCGAGATACAAATTACCACCAAGCTTAGAAGATCTCCAACAGTACCAACGATTGATGATGTGAGCTCCATCATGTACCATTTCATCATCTGTAGAACCACCATTAGCAACTATAGTGTATCAACTCAAGAAAGAAAAATGAAGTTCAATGTCGGAAAGAGATGGGGGTTTTATTTTTGATGTTGGAGGCATTGTTTTAGAGATCCCAACGGTGAGAACACTTCTCTTTGTGATGGGATGCACATATCTCAAAGCCAGCTCCATCGGAAGGTGAACGAAAACAATAGAGGTCTTTTTAGTTCGTGGGAACCGAAACATTTTTGGTAGATCTATAACTATTAATAAATATTCTCAATGATTAGAGGCTAGATTTGTGATAAGGAGAATGAGGGGATTCGGATGGTATACTTTGTGTTTCGACCGATGTTGATCGACGATGGCCGACGTGGTGGCCAACGGCGGTTAATGACAGTCGATGATCATCCATTGGAACATCCTTGCTTGAGATATGAAGAGCACATGAGAATAAAAAATAGAAATGGTGGAAGGTTGTGTGAAATGAAGAAGTGGTTTCATAATTACTTTTGAAAATCACGTGTTTGTGGGGTGTTGGGAAAGTAAGATCAGTTCTCTATGTTTGGTAAGGTTCTAACTTGTCCTTCAATTTTAATTAAAATTCAACCAAGCTATGATAGTTTAAATTAATTCGATTTAGTACCTGATTTTAGTTATTAAATATTTTAACGACTCTAGAAGTTTTTAGTTTTATCATTTGGGTTCCCGAACTATTAAATTGGTTTCTAATAATCATTTTTATCATGAGGTGAATTCTATTGGATTCAAGTTCGTATATTTGATAGTCTGGGTTCATGAGAGAAAAATTAGCAGCTCTATTTAATACCTATCGATCCATCCGTATGCCTTGCTATGTATCCGAGACATTATGGGTCATGGAATTAAAGTTCGAGAACGATTGAATGGAGTTTAAATGTTCGATCGGTGAAGCATAAAATTGTGGTAATACATTACTACCTTTTCATGCTTTATGGAATATGTTGGTATTGGTAGATGCATGAATGAAAATGTTTGGTCTCATCTGTGTGGTTAATTAATTTCTACACTCTATACGAATGCGGTAAAAATTCGGTAACAGAATATGGCTCAGATGACTAATATAATAAATTGGGGAACCATTCGAATTAAATTACAAGTTTTGTGATTAAGTGATAAAATAATCATCCCCTGGATCTGTAAATTATAATTTATCTCATTAAAAGTTATATGCCAAAGTTACTTGGATGAGAAATTATGAGATACTTCGGTTAGGTGAAATTAAAAAAATACCTTTATGTTTTAAAAAGACAAGAATTGTCCTTGGAAGTTGGATAATAACTCTGAAAAGACATATTGATCCGATGAAAATACTGATGTGCATAGAAAATGCTAGTTTTGCTTAGAAAATCTTGATAACCGATTCCTAACCCCCAAGATGGCTTGTACAAGATACTAGAAATTTGATAAGGAATCATTTCAAGTTCAGAGATTATCTGGGAAAGCAATTAATCCTAAGATCTTTAAATTATAATTATCCTAGGATCTTTAAATTATAATTATCCTTGTTAAGATTTTTTAATACCGAAATTACATGATTATGAAATTATTAAATTTTCCCTTAAGAGGTACAAGTAGCCCAAATTGATCCTGAATGAGAAAGTACTCGAGAAGTCATGCCTAAATCGATGAATTGCTAATTTCACCGTTAAGTTCACACTTTTATACAGAAAATTCCTGATAATTCATTCGTAACATCTGGGAACGATGATGAACTTACAAGATGTATTGTTCCTATGGTTCATGAACCATGAATTAAATACGACGATAATTCTGGATATTGTTACAATGTGGAAATGAAGTAAAGATCGTTGGAATATCTGTTAGTCTCTTTAAAATATATTCAACGATTATTCTAAAGATGATCTATGGATAAGTATTTTTGGTATTAAAGAGTGAATACCCTGGAAGGGCAATGAATTGATCAGTCAACAGGCATCAATTCTGGGAGTTGTTCAGCTTGAGTTGTTCAATAATCTGATCGATCGACATAGATTGTAAATGTCCTGAATCTTCGTTTCTCCCTTATCATCTCAAATCACTCCGGTCATATCTGAACACGCAAGTAACTCAGATGCAAAGGATTCTGAATACACCATTTGGTTCAATTGGACTAAAATCCTGCTAATTCAATTCATAATCGTGGATACCCCTAATTGTTTGGGTAATGGAACCACTATCAGTAAATCTGAATATAGAATTATTATGTATAAAGGTTCTTGAACACTTTCCTGATGCACTTGAATCCTAGTGGGATTCTAAAGTATCAAATTTAAATGTCTAATTAGATCTATTAGTAATTGATTCCCTTCAATAGGATCTTGTTCTTGGAATCCGATCAAATTACATCAGTTTCATGTTATCCATTCTGATAACTAAAAAGTGACTCTGAAAAATACTTTGATCCTCTAGTGTGTTCCATATGTACCACATGACAGTTTTATATGTTTTGAAATGAGTTTTAACGAAAGTATTGATTTACTAGTTTATGAAACATGGCAATATGGTATGTATTCTCCGATTATCGTTTTCACCGAAAAATATGAATTATTCCTGATTTATGGAATCATGGATATTATTGTTTATGAACTATGGTTTTATACTTTACAGGTTATACTCGAACTGTTTTACTGGGATATTATATGGGTAGACTGGAGGTATAGCCTGATCAAGCTGGTAAATCCTTACGGATCTAATGGGACCCTTGGGCAAGCTCTCAGGCCCTAAGGCACTCCGTTGGGTAAATCATGGAACTACTTATGGTGTACAGGTGGAGATCAGTTATACGATTTATTTCATTATCATAGTTATGACATATTACTGGATCACGATCCAGATATTACGATTTACGGCTAAAACTGATTTCTACTAGATTTTTATTTGGGTAGGATTCTGGAGTATGGAGGTACAGCCCTGATCCATCTGGTAAATTCTTACGGACCTAATGATACCCTTGGGTAGGCCCATAGGCCGTAAGGCATACCCTTAGGTTAGCTCCCTTTGCTATGTGCTTAGGGTAAGCCCCATGGACGCAGTTCTGGGGAACTGTATAATGGATTTTGTTGGAGGGCTCCGCTATGGTTTTAAAAGATTTATATATTTTCACTAGTTTTGATTGGAACACACTGGACATCCTATTCAATCTCCTGAAAACATGATACTATGAATGCTTCCTATGAACTGAGGTCTTCATGGCTTCTACTCAATGAACTACAAGTGGAACCCCAACTTATCACAAAAACTGTATAGGTGTCTATTTTAAATAAGAAAATTCTATGACTTTCCATTTATCTGCATGTCATGTAGCATCATCTGGTAGTATTGTATTACTGAGCTTCCCAAAGCTCATTCTGTTACTCACCATTCCAGGTTAAAAGAATCGTACCAGTGCAGCTATCGACATCAGTGAGGGAGTTTCTATAAGCGTTGTTTGTAGAGTATGGTAGATGTGATTAGGGGGCATGTATGTTGTATTTTTTTATATACATGTCTGAAAATATGTTTTATTTCTGAATATTGGTAAAGTTTACTTTTGTATTTATAAATGATTTTACATGATTTAATAAAAATGTTAATTTTTCCGCTATTTTTACAGTGGGTCGCTCCAGTGGCCCTTACATGATTTAATAACAACGATGATGTTGCTCTTCTTTGGCACACATTGAATAGGATTCACCCAATTAGTATATGAAATAGAATGATTCCAGCATCCAACCATTTGATGATTTATTTTCTTACAACTTCTTTCATAATAATATTCAACCTCCTTTGCTACTCTGTATAACTGCTATTGCGATCTCTAGTAATAACTTATGCATATAAAAGGCTGAATTAATACCCTTAATGTCAGTAATGGTCCATGCAATTACTTTTTTATGCTGCCTTAGAACATCGAACTTCTCTTCCTATGATACATCAACCTTTGCTACAACAATAATAGGCAAATTCTTGTCTTCCCTAAGAAATGTATACTTCAAATGGTGGAGAAGAGGCTTTAACTGAAGGGTGGGTGGCTCTTCAATGGAAGGTAAGGAGTTTGAATATGCAGGTTAGAAAGTTTCAATGACTCGAAATATTGCATATACTACCGTTAAACCTCAACATTCGCATCTAGTTCAGCCTTTTATATGCACAAGTTATTACTAGAGGATCGCAATAGCATTTCTACGAAGTAGCAAAGGAGGTTGAATCTTATTATGAAAGAAGTTGTAAGAAAATAAATCATCAAATGATTGGATGTTGGAATCGTTATATTTCATATACTAATTAGGTGAATCATATTCAATGTGTGCCAAAGAAGAGCAACATCACCGTTGTTTTGCAATGAAAAGAATGAGTTAGTTCCTACACACACTACTAGTGGTTGGTGTATTTTATGGACTATAGAAGCTAAACAAATCCATAAGGAAATATCATTTTTTGTTGTCATTCATCAACCAAATGCTGGATAGGCTTGCAAACAAAGCATATTATTATTTTCTTGATGGATATAGTGGATACAATCAAATAGAAATTGTACCTTAATACCAAGAGAATACTACTTTCACTGCCATTATGGTACATTATCTTTTCGAAGAATACTTTTTGGTTTGTGCAATACTCCAACAACATTTTAACATTGAATGATGAAAATATTTTCTAACATGGTTGAGGACTTTCTTAAAGTATTCATGGATTATTTTTCAGTATTTGACCAGAGCTTTGATCAATGCCTTGAAAACATAGCCACCATTTTGAAGAGATGCGAATAAACCAACCTTATGTTAAATGGGGAGAAATGTTACTTTATGGTGACCGAATGCATCATGTTGGGGCATCGTATTTCATATCATAGTATTGAAGTGGATAACGCTAAAGTAAATGTCATTGAAAAGTTACCACTTCTCACCAATTTAAAAGGAGTAAGAATTTTTTTAGGGCACGCTAGTTTTTATCAAATATTCATCAAATATTTTTAAAGATTGCTAGACTGCTCTGCTCGTTGCTAGAGCAAAATAATAAATTTATTGTTGATATTAAAGTTCTTAACTCATTTGAAACAAACAATATGAAGTTGGTAAATGCTCCCATTATAGTAATACCTTATTCGAATTTTCCTTTTGAATTAATGTGTGATACTAGTGATCAAGTTGTTGGTGCAGTGCTGAGGCAAATGAAAAACAAAGTCTTCCATGCCACACATTATGCTAGTAGAATTGTGAATGGAGCTCAAGCCAATTACACAAAAATGAGAAGGAATTACTCGTTGTAGTATTCACCATTGACAAATTTAGATCTTACCTTGTTGGAACAAATGTGATTGTTTACATAGATCATTCAACATTGAAACATTTGTTTACAAAGAAAGATACCAAGCTGAGACTGATACACTAGGTGTTACTGCTACAAGAGTTTGAAATTGAAGTGAGAGATAAAAAGGGCTATGAGAATCAAGTGGTTGACCATTTATCTCATTTAGAATCAGGTAGTGAAGCTGGAAAAATACTTTTGATTCATGATCATTTACCATATGAAAGACTTCTTGCAATTAAAGTATTGCCTTGGTGAGTTGATATGTGAACTACTTGGTTAGTGGATTGCTGCCACCAGATCTTAATCGCTAAAGAAGGAAAAAGTTCTTGCGAGGCATTAGAGTGTATCATTGGGATGATCCATATATATTTAAGCAACACAATAACAAAATTTTGAGATGATGTGTCCTTGGATGCAAACAACAAAGTATACTACATCATTGTCATAATGCACCTTATGGTGGTAACTTTGGAGGCTTGTTGTAACACCCCTAGACCGATGCGGGTGACCCGATCTGATCCGGGGTATCATATAAGGGCCACCAGAGCGACCCACCATAAAAATAGCAGAAAATTACATTTTTATTAAATCATGTAAAATCATAAAATCATTTATAAATACAAAAGTAAACTTTACCAGTATTCAGAAATAACAGATTTTTAGACTTGTATATAAAAAAAATATAACCTACATTCCCCCTAATCACATGTACCATACTCTACAAACAACGCCTGGAGGAACTCCCTTACTGATATTGGTAGCTATACTGGTACGATTCTTTTAACTTGAAACGGTGAGTAACATAAATGAGCTTTGGGAAGATCAATAATACAATACTACCAGATGATGCTATAGGACTTGCAGATAAATGGAAAGCCATAGAATTTCCTTATTTAAAACAACACCTATACATGTTTTTGTGATAAGTTGGGGTTCCACTTGTAGTTCATCAAGTAGAAGCCATGAAGATCTCAGTTCATAGGAAGCATTTATAGTATCATGTTTTCAGGAGATCGAATAGGATGTCTAGTGTATTCCAATCAAAACCAGTGAAAATATGTATATCTTTTAAAACCATAGCGGAGCCCTCCAACCAAACTCCATTATGCAGTTCCCCATAACTGCATCCATGGGGCTTACCCTAAGCACATAGCAAAGGCAGCCAACCTAAGGGTATGCCTTGTGGCCTATGGGCCTACCCAAGGGTATCATTAGGTCTATAATAATTTACCAGATGGATCAGGGTTGTACCTCCATACTCCAGAATCCTACCTAAATAAAAATCTAGTAGAAATTAGTTTTAGTAGTAAATCGTAATATCTGGATCGTGATCCAGTAATATGTCATAACTATGATAATGAAATAAACCGTATAACTGATCTCCACCTGTCCCCATAAGTAGTTCCATGATTTACCCAAGGGAGTGCCTTGGGGCCTGAGAGCCGCCCAATGATCACTTTAGATCCGTAAGATTTACCAGCTTGATCAGGTTGTACCTCCAGTCTACCCATATAATATCACAATAAAATAGTTCAAGTATAACCAATGAAAACATAAAGCCATAGTTCATAAACCAATAATATCCATGATTCCATAAATCAGGAACAATTCATATTTTTTGGTGAAAACCATAATCGAAGAATACATACCATGTTGTCATGGTTCATAAACTAGTAAATCAATACTTTCATTGAAACTCATTTCAAAACATATAAAACTGTCATGTGGTACATGTGGAACACACTAGAGGATTGAAGTATTTTCACAGAAACTTTGTAGTTATCAGAATGGATAACATGAAACTGATGTAATTTGATCGGATTCCAGGAATAAGATCCTATTGAAGGGAATCAATTACTAATAGATCTAATTAGACATTTAAATTTGATACTTTAGAATCCCACTAGGATTCAAGTGCATCAGGAAAGTGTTCAGGAACCTTTATACATAATAATTCTAGATTCAGATTTACTGATAGTGATTCATTACCCAAACAACCAGGGGTATTCATGATTATGAATTAAATTAGTAGGATTTTAGTCCAATTGAACCAAATGGGGTATTCAGAATCCTTTGCATCTGAGTTACTTGCGTGTTAAGATATTACCAGGAGTGATTTGAGCTGATAAGGGAGAAACAAAGATTCAGGACATTTACAATCTATTTTAATCGATCGAATTATTGAACAACTCGAGCTTAACAACTCCCAGAACTGATGTCTGTTGACTGATCAATTCATTGCCCTTCCAGGGTATTCACTCTTTAATACCAAAAATTTTATCCATAGATCATCTTTAGAATCATCGTTGAATATATTTTAAGGAGATTAACAGGTATTCCAACAATCTTTACTTCGTTTCCACATTGCAACAATATCCAGAATTGTCGACGTATTTAATTTATGGTTCATGACCCATAGAACAATACATCATGCAAGTTCATCATCGTTCCCAGATGTTACGAATGAATTATCAAGAATTTTCGGTATAAAAGTGTGAACTTAACGGTGATATTAGCAATTCATCGATTTAGGCATGACTTCTTGGGTACTTTCTCATTCCGGATCAATTCGGGCTACTTTTACCTCTCAATGGCAAATTTAATAATTTCTTAACCATGTAATTTTGGTATTAAAAAATCTTAACAAGGATAATTATAATTTAAAGATCCTAGGATTAATTACTTTCCCGGATAATCTCTGAACTTGAAATGATTCCTTATAAAACTTCTAGTATCTTGTACAAGCCATCATGGGGGTTAGAAATCGTTTATCCAGATTTTCTAAGAAAAACTAGCATTTTCTATGCACATCAGTAGTTTCATCAGATCAATATATCTTTCAGAGTTATTATCCAACTTCCAAGGACAACTCTTTTCTTTTTAAAACATAAAGGTATTTTTGTAATTTCACCTAACCGAAGTATTCTCATAATTTCTCATCCAAGTAACTTTGGCATTTAATTCTTATGGTTCCCCAATTTATTATATTAGTCATCTGAGCCATATTCTGTTACCGAATTTTTACCGCATTCATATCGAGTGTAGGAATTAATTAACTACACAGATGAGACCAAACATTTTCATTCATGCATCTACCAATACCAACATGTTCCATAAAGCATGAAAAGGTAGTAATGTATTACCACGATTTTTGTGCTTCACCAATCGAACATTTAAACTCCATTTAATGCTCTCGAACTTTAATTTCCATGACCCATAATGTCTCGGATACATAGCAAGGCATACGGATAGATCGGTAGGTATTAAATCGAGCTACCAATTTTTCTCTCATGAACCCAAACCATCAAATATACGAACTTGAATCCAATATAATTCCCCTCATGATAAAAATAATTATTAGAAACTAATTTAATAGTTCGGGAACCCAAATGATAAAACTAAAAACTTCTAAAGTCTTTAAAATATTTAATAACTAAAATCAGTACTAAATCGAATTAATTTAAACTATCATAGCTTGTTTGAAATTTTATTAAAACTGAAGGACAAGTTAGAACCTTACCAAACATAGAGGACTGAAACTATGATTTGCCCATCTTAATTTCCCAACACCCACAAACACGTGATTTTCAAAAGTAATTTTGAAACCACTTCTTCATTTCACACAGCCTTCCACCATTTTAATTTTTTTATTCTCTTGTGCTCTTCATATCTCAAGCAAAGATGTTACAACGGACGATCATCAGCCGCCATTAACCGTCGGTGACCATCACGTCGGCCGTCATCGATGAGTTTCGTTCAAAACACAAATTATACCATCCGAATCGCCTCATTCTCCTTATACAAATCTAGCCTTTGATCATTGAGAATATTTATAAATAGCTTCAGATCTACCAAAAACGTTTCTGTTCCCACAAACTAAAAACACCTCTATTGTCGTCGTTCACCTTCCGATGGAGCTGGGTTGGAGATATGTTCTTCCCATCACCAAGAGAAGTGTTCTCACCGTTGGGATCTCTAAAATAATGCCTCCAACATCGAAAATGAAACTCCCCAACTCTTTCTGACATTAAACTTTATTTTTCTTTCTTGAGTTGATACACTATAGTTGCTAATGGTGGTACTGCAGATAATGAAATGGTACACAGGATGGAGCTCACATCTTCAATCGTTGGTACTGTTGGAGCTCGTCTAAGCTTGGTGGTAAATTGCATCTCGGTTGCTGCAAGGATGCTGATCAAAGGATGATGTGGTTCAACAAGATGAATTAGGATGTTTATCTTGATAATCTATTGTTTTGGTCGATCTCCTAGTTTGGTTCACATTTTGGAGAACAACAAAGTAAGGTTAAAAACTTCATCATTCCTTGGTTTTAAACCAAACTTTACTATCTCTTATTGACAATAATAAAATCCAACCAAACTTCATATCATTTCACAATAATAAACTAACATATTCTTGAAATCTCTTAATTTTATAATAACCAAGTGAGGGAAAAATTATAACCAAAGTCTATGAATTTTCTCTATAATTCTTTTGAACCCGATACTTTAATTAGCTGTTATTTTAATTTCATATTTAATCTAGAAGAAACATAACCCCTAAATTAGGATGTGACAACTCTCATCCCTTAAAATAATTTCATCCTCGAAATTCACTTAAGTCACAAAAATGTATAAATAAAGATTTCAACAATTCTTCAATATCTTCATGTAGCTTTTACAAAAGTACGGGTCCTCTACAAATCCTTAACCAGCTGAGTATACATTCTAATCAGAACTTTCTCTCATTCCAATAAAAGAATCATAATGGAACTATCATTGTGGAGTCAATTCAACCTTGATTACGAGGTTAGGTTTATAGAGTAGTAACATCTCCCAATTTCATTTCTGGAGTCGGATTAGAAATTCTCGAATGAGTAACTCTCTCATTACTCGTGAGGTACATTATAGAATATGAACAAATATTACTAATATTCTTTTATTCATAATTCGAGTCTTAACAGATAGAAAACTTAGGTTAACTTGTTACAAGGAGGGACTTGACCTTGGAGTTCGACTTAGAGAAGTACGATTGTAGTATAGGGGCATGTACTGACCAGACATCTATTAACATTCAACCAGTCGATCTATCTATAAATATTTGACTCAACATAGGCTCTGATACCACTAAATGTAACACCCCTAGATCGATGCAGGTGACCCGATTCGATCCGGGGTGCCACATTAGGGCCACCGGAGTGACCCAACCGTAAAAATAGCAGAAAATTAACATTTTTATTAAACATGTAAAATCATAAAATCATTTATAAATAAAAAAGTAAACTTTACCAGTATTTAGAAATAAAAAAGATTTTCAGACTTGTATATAAAACAAAATACAACCTACATGCCCCCTAATCACATGTACCATACTCTGCAAACAACGCCAGAGGAACTCCCTTACTGATGTCGATAGCTGCACTGGTATGATTTTTTTAACCTGAAATGGTGAGTAACAAATGAGATTTAGGAAGCTCAGTAATACAATAATACCATATGATGCTACAGGACATGAAGATAAATGGAAAGCCATAGAATTTCATTATTTAAAACAGATACCTATACAGGGTTTTGTGATAAGCTAGGGTTCCACTTGTAGTTCATCGAGTAGAAGCCATGAAGATCTCAGTTCATAGGAAGCATTCATAGTATCATGTTTTCAGGAGATAGAATAGGATGTCTAGTGTGTTCCAATCAAAACCAGTGAAAATATATATATATCTTTTAAAACCATAGCGAACCCTCCAACCAAACTATATTATGTAGTTCCCTAGAACTGCGTCCATGGGGTTTACCCTAAGCACATAGCAAAGGGAGCCAACCTAAGGGTATGCCTTACGGCCTATGGGACTACCCAATGGTATCATTAGTTCTGTAAGGATTAACCAGTTGGATCAGGGTTGTACCTCCATACACTAGAATCCTACCCATATAAAAATCTAGTAGAAATCAGTTTTAGCCGTAAATCGTAATATCTAGATCGTGATCCAGTAATATGTCACAACTATGATAATGAAATAAACTGTATAATTGATCTCCACCTGTACACTATAAGTAGTTCCATGATTTACCCAAGGGAGTGCCTTGGGGCCTGAGAGCCTACCCAAAGATCACCTTAGATACTTAAGGATTTACCAGCTTGATCAGGGTTGTACCTCCAGTCTACCCATATAATATCCCAATAAAACAGTTCGAGTATAACCAGTGAAAACATAAAACCATAGTTCATAAACTAATAATATCCATGATTCCATAAATCAGGAACAATTCATATTTTTTGGTGTAAACCATAATCGAAGAATACATACCATGTTGCCATGGTTCAAAACTAGTAAATCAATACTTTCGTTAAAACTCATTTCAAAACATATAAAACTGTCATGTAGTACATGTGGAACACACTAGAGGATCGAAGTATTTCTCAGAGACACTTTATAGTTATCAGATGGATAACATGAAACTGATGTAATTTGATCGGATTCTAGGAACGAGATCCTATTGAAGGGAATCAATTACTAATCAGATAATCGGATCGAATCAAATAATTGAGATATTTTGAAGGATAATAAGGCAAGGTTAATAATGTCCTTTCCATGCTTAAAATGGTATGATTTAACATGGACCATTGGATTTGAGTTGATTTTCCATGTTAAATATGGATCGTTGGATAAAAATGGGGAAATTATAATTTTTGGAAAAGTACAAGGGCAGAGTTGGAAGTTATTAATTATTTTGTTCATCTTTAACCATAGGATGAATAAAATAGACATGTGGCTTGGTAATAAACATGTTATATTAAGGACAAAAAGGTCATTTGATATTAAAATGAAATTTAAATTCATTTTAATTAATTATAATACAAATGGAATTACATTTTTTGTTAAGATTTTTCATGAAATTCTTCATCCTTTTTCTTTTGTTGTTGTGAACCCTACCAAGGTAAAAAAAATATTTTCAATTTTCAATCCATTTTGTTAGGATTTTGGATGAAATGATGAAATAGAAAATTTTCTACATGAAATTCTCTATCATTTGGTACCATTTGTTCATACTTTCCATGTTTGAAACCTTGAATTCTTGAATTGTATGGATGAATGGGATGTTAGGTTTTCATGTTCTAAGGTTGGATTATGATGAAATTGATGTTGTTGATTCATTTCCATGCTTGAAAATTATAAAGAAAATAATGGGAAATGGTTAAATAAGGTTCAGCTCAACCATGTTAGGGTTGTATATAGGAAAAATACATTTGAATTGAATTTGATATGGAAGGGATTGTAATTGCTTGGAAATGATGTTTAAATTGAATCAAGTTGGAAATCATGCTTAAGCAAGCATGTTATATTTAGCCTAGGTGAATAAATTAGGGGAAAATATTGGAAAAAAAATCCTAAGGTTAGGAATGATGAATGAATGGTTTTACAAGCTTTAAATGTTTTTGGATCAATTTAGAAGTTTGTTAAATTTAGGGGACCAAATTGAATAATGTAGGAAAATTGGATTTGAAATGAAAATTGATTAGAAGTTGATGTGCAATGCTTAAATGGATGGTTGGCATGCTTGAATATATTATTAGAACTTGAATTTCAAGTTAAAATGGAAAGGGACCATTTTGAATATTTTGGAAATATTGAGATGAATTCTAAAAGATTCATTTTAGTAGTTGATTGTGAGATTGGAAATGGTTATGTGATATATTCTTTGAATTAGATAATGGGAAAATTGAAGTTGTATTTTTGAAGTGTTAAGGTTGACATTGATGCTATGAAGTGGAGTTAGTATCGAATAAGTCTCAAAAGAAATTTTTTAGAAATTTATTTCTTATTATGCACCTATATTAGTAAGATACTAACAAATACTTTGAAATGTATATGTTTAGTAAGTTTGTTAAAGTTAGGGACCAAATTGAATAATATAGGAAAATTGGATTTGAAATGGAAATTGATTAGAAGTTGATGTGCAATGCTTAAATGGATGGTTGTCAAGCTTGAATATATTATTATAACTTGAATTTCAAGTTAAAATGGAAAGGACTATTTTGAATATTTTGGAAATATTGATATGAATTCTAAAAGAAATCATTTTAGTAGTTGTTTGTGAGATTGAAAACGGTTTGAATTAAATAATGGGTAAATTGAAGTTTATTTTTGAAGTGTTAAGGTTGACATTGATGTTATGAAGTGGAGTTAGTATCGAATAAGTCTTGAAATTTTTTTTAGAAATTTATTTCTTATTATGTGCCTATATTAGTAAGATACTAACAAGTACTTTGAAATGTATATATTTAGTAAATGATGTACATATAGATCGTGATTAAAATCGAGATACAAGAAAGCTTAAACCTAAGGAAAAAGTACAAGAGTGAGGCAGATCGATAGTAAAGGTTTACTAGTGAGGCATACTAGGAGAGTGCATTACTATACTTATATTATTATATGTATGATATGAGGAAGATTTGCGATGAGTCAACCTCGAATTTTTTTGAAAAGAAAAATATTTGAATCATATTATGATATATTGTCATAATGTTTTACTAAATGATATTTGAATGATTTCAGGTATGAACTGGCCAACGCACTATTATATGATAATTGATATATGAGTATATATGGATACTTCTAATGAATGAAAGATATGTGATTTTGATATAAATCCCATTGTATGTGCATTGAGAGTTATTGGTAAAATTGGCATGCCTTGAGGTAGAGTGATCATCGATTTGATTTGTATTGGTACATTCATATAGATTATACATGGCACTATATGTGCATTATGGGGGTTCAATATGTTTTGACGTTGTGAGCTATTATTCCAATTACTGATTTCTGCATAGTAATATTGTGTTCTATAGTACCTATGCATCTATATGGCACTAAAAGAGCATATTATCTATGTGGCAGTTAAACTGCATATTACGCAAACTCGTCTGACTCACGTACCTTGAATTCTCATTCATTATACATTACGCTATGAACTAAATGAAAGTGAAAAGTACAGGTTTGATCGATTCGAATGAAAGTAAATCTTTCATTGAATATATATTTTTATTTGATATAAATTATTTATATCTGGACTGATGATTTGCAGGTTATTTATATGAAAGTGACTTAACAAGTATGTTTTATCTGTTCATATATTATCATATGATATTTTCCCTATTATTATTTATATGATATTTTATATATCAATATGCCTTACATTATTTATGGTAATGCCTCACAAAGTATATACTTAGAGTGTGATGATTTTCACAGTAGGAAAAGGATATCGAATAGAGTAAGGAGCTTAGCTTGGCATCATTTATCAAGGACTAATTACTGGTATCAGTAATAAGATCGTATTGTTGTTTTGATTTTCTAGTTGGCAAGTATATGTATAATAAGTGTTTGTAATATTTTAATATGACTAGATGTAATAAAATGGGTTAGAAATGCTTGATATATTTATGATGTTTAAATGATTTGTAATAGATTATATGTATGAATTTTAGTAAGTAAAATATAGTTATAAATATGGAATTTAGTTTTATATTTTGATAAAGTTATATTTTATTAGAGTAAATATGAATTTATATTTAGCAGTTTCACTTGTTATATGATATAATTGTGAACTACTTGATTGTTTCCTGAAATCTTATACAATTTAGATGATAAAATATTAAATTTAATTTTACACGATTAAATAATTTTTAGTTATTAATATTAAATTAAATGATTTTTTTAAAATAATTTTTTTACCAATTTTCAAATAAGATTTGTTTTAAAAGTTTCATGTGATATCATTACCTTGTATTTGGTGATAGATACAAAAAAAGGGTGTTACATTTATAAGTATCAGAGATACATGTTTAGTCGATTCTAGGCTTAAACCAAACTTGTTTTAAGTTGAAAAGTGTATACATGCCACTAGGATATCATTATTAATGATTTGTAGTTTATTTGATTGATGTCACACTTTACTAATGAAAGTTAATAAGTCTACGTATCGGATGTTTAAAATAGAGGGTTCAAAATAAGCGACCGAACATGAGGTTTTAAAATAATGAGTAGTGGAAGTAATGAAGTTAATCAGAATTCTCTTGTTCAGTCTGATTTAGGTAGCGCCCCGACACAACATGAAATGTTAGAGCAAGATTAAGGAACTCTCATTCATACATAAGTACTAAGTTGATTAAAGAAAGAGATATTTCGTTAGAATTTGATCTCAAGTGACATAATAGTAACTAACCCTTTAGGCCAGAGTGTGAGGGTGAGTCGTATTTGTAGAGACTATCCACTAAAGATTCAAGGCGTTGAATTTCTAGTGAATCTAATGGAGTTACCTTTAGAGGAATTTGGGATAATTTTGGGTTTGGATTGGTTATTCCCCCTACCACAACACAGTGAATTATCGCTGAAAGTGATTAATTTTGAAAGACTTATAAGGTTCTGAAATAATAGTGGTTGGAGAAAAAGTAATTTTTTATCTAATGTGATTTCAGCAATAACTGCCAAGAAGTTATTGTTGCAAGGTTGTCAAGATTTCTTAGCTAATGTGGTGGAATTTAAGATAGAAGTACTAACAAGGATTGTGACTATTTCCATGGCCTCATATAAAATAGCTCTGACTGAATTCTGGAAATTAAAGGCACAATTATAAGAGCTATTAGATCGAGGTTTTATAAGACCGATCGTATCACCTTAGGGTGCACTGGTATTATTTGTAAAAAAAGACAATTCTATGTGGCTATGCATAGATTATCGTCAGTCAAAAAATGACAGTGAAAAATAAGTATTATCTCCTAAGGATCGATGATCTCTTTGATCAGCTAAAAGGTGTAGCGGTGTTTTGTAAGATTGATCGATCTAGATATAGTCAGTTAAAGATTAAAGAAGAATATATTCT
The DNA here is from genome assembly GCF_006381635.1 of Hibiscus syriacus. NCBI lineage: Eukaryota > Viridiplantae > Streptophyta > Magnoliopsida > Malvales > Malvaceae > Hibiscus > Hibiscus syriacus. The sequence continues at coordinate 4,007,747 of NW_024062770.1, forward strand.
TAAGAAAACTTTTGGGACTCGATATAGACATTATGAGTTTATGGTGATGTCGTTTGGGTTCACAAATACACCTATGATATGTATGGATTTGATGAATCGGGTATTTCAGCCATACCTGAATAAGTTTGTGGTGGAATTTATTGATGACATTCTGGTTTATCCTTATTCTAAGAACATGATGTGTATCTTCACGTAGTTCTTCAAACTTTACGAGAGAAAAGTTATATGCTAAGCCGTCAAAGTGTGAATTCTTGTTGTTTGAGGTTACATTTCTTAGCCATATAGTGTCAGCAAAGGGGATTAGAGTGGATCCTTAGAAAATGCAAGCCATTGTTGAATGGAAATCTCCAAAGAATTTTTTGAGGTTCGGAGTTTCTTAAGACTTGTTGGTTATTATTAAAGGTTCATAAAGAACTCCATGATCGCCTCCCCACTTACCAAGTTATTGAAAAAGAATGTTTCATTTATCCATACTCTAATTTCAATTCTTTTTATCTGCATTTGTGCCCTTTAATTGTTTAGTATTTTAACTTTAGTTCTTTAATTTTCAACATTTACATTTCAGTCCTTTAATTTTCAATATTTAATTTTCTATATGATTTATTTATTTATGCACCGTACTTTCTATTTTATTTCATTTTAGTCTCTTATATGTGTGTGTTTGACTTTATTTTATATTTACATTTTTATCCTTGTTCTTTGCTATGCTATTATTTTGCCCATCTTGTTTCGATAATTTACACTTTAGGCCTTAGACTAAAATCCTTATTCATTTTAGTTACTATGTTAGTTTAACATAAGACTTGTATGGTCTATTTATATCTTTATCCCTCTTATTTATTATTTAATAATTTTGGTCCATATACTCTTCATAAATGTTCATGTCTTATGATATTTAAACTTTTTTTATAATATTGTATATTAAATATATAATATAGTGCTATACATATGTATTTTATAAAAGGTAACATTTTTATTATGTTTTGCTATATATTTTTCTATTTCAATGTTAGATATATTTGTATTTAATTTAAATTAAGACATTACCTTTTTTTTTAGATTAACCTATAGAACGCCTTAAAATATCTAGTGTCATTCTGAGGGTTATTTAAGCAAGATGGTATCCCTTCTATATTCGATTAAATAAAATAAATTATTTTAATAAAAAATTGTATTTATTTTTAAAAAATATCTCAAACAACTAGCGATATACGAGGAAACCTCCAAAATATCGGGAGTTTGTTTTCTTTAAGACATATGAGTGAAGAAATATTCCCTTCGATTTCAAATTAATTAATATAAATAATGTATGTCATTTATTATTGTTACATCTATGCATTTAATTGTGGTTTTGGTAAAATGAAGACAGTGTTGATTTATATCAAGAGTTAATGGAATCATGTCCAACATAACTAGATGAATATCTTTGTTAATTTTTTAGGTAAAGGGCCATCCTTTCAAATAAAATCGAGTGAATCAAGTGATTTCTAAGATCAATTATTTTTACGCTAAAATTCACTCTTTTCAAATTCTTCATCGTAATAAAAGGATCATAATTTAAATTTTGGACTCAAATATATGAAATTCCATTATTGTAGACAACATATAATCGAGAGGAACTAATTTTGGGCGTTGTGGGGGTGCTTATCCTTCCCCACGTGTAATCGACTCTTGAATCCTTAAACATGAATTTTTGGTAATGCGCAAATCAATTTACATATTTTAAATGATTTTCCTTAAATTTTTAAAGAGTCATTTTTAGGTATTCAACCTACCGCACTCAAAGGTCGATGGTAACTCCAAAATCTTTTTATTTTCAAAACTCGATCTTTTAAAAATTAAGTTGGATTGATAAGCTCTTAGTCTTAAAAACTTAAGGAATGTTCCGACACTCCAAGATGAATCAAGAGAGAAGATATCTAATTTGATGAAGATTATGGTTATTGTGATTTATGGTGAAAAACCATTAAAGAGTTCCACTGAAAAAGTAGATCTGAAGACTATGAATGAGATCCTGAATGGTGATGGTGTGGCTAAAGTGACTTCAAAACATTTTAAGAGCCACTCAAGGAAAAAATCAGATATAGTCCCAAAAAACACTGTTCAACTGATATTAGGTAAAAGGACAATAGAAAATGAAGGGTCTTTATAGAAGATGTGTTTCACTCAAAGAAGATGGGCATAAAAGAATTCCAAATGCTGATCAAGAGGGATAAAAATAGGTCTGACTCTTATAAGCCAATGGTTTAATCCTTCACAACCAATAAGTCAAGCCAACCAAACTCAATCTTTAAAGTCCTCACATGCTATCTTCTCGTCGATTTCTCAAGGAGTGGTATATGAAAAGAAATTATCTCAAAATTTCTAGTTTCTTTCATTCCATTTCTCATGCGAAAAATTACAATCTGAAATGCGTGAAGTTGGACTGATTGCATCACGCTATCTCCAACCACAGTTGCCCTCATACAAATATTGTCCCGTAAGAAAGTATGTTTGATAAATCAGATCGAAACCCCAAGGTGTTATATTAAGGGGTGTAATAACATTAAGGGAGAATTTCAAATCCCTTAAGTGTGAAATTGAGAAAAGTAAGACAACCCAAATATTAAAACCCGAAGGCCGGAAATACATTTTCCATTAGAGATTAACATAGATGAACCAAATTAAGGTTGCATTGTGGTGGAAGAGAAGAAGTGTGAAGATTTGAGCAAAAGGTTAAAAGAAAGGTAATTTGAGCAAAAGGTTAAAATATATCAAACACCTATATCAATTTTTTTATAACAAGCATGGCATTAATAAGAAAAGTCCAAGAGTAAATCAAATCATACATTCCAAAAGGTTTTATAATTACACCACCAAGAGTTGCAACAATTGATACCCAACACCCAACTCAGAATGTCCTCTCCAACGAAAATCATTTCAAACCCAGGTTTGGGCCCAATTTTCAGCAAGAAAAGAGCAGAAGGAAAGAAGAAGCAAGGGAGGTTGAATTGAAAGGATAGGGTTACATATCAGGGTGATGTTTGGAAAAGTTAATGTTGAGCCACAATTTGAGAAAGCGGTTCAAGAAGAAGAGAAGATGTAAAATCAAGAGTTACATATCAGTGTGACGTTTTAAGAGGACGAAATTGGAGAATTTGTGGCTAGAATCTGACCATGTTTTTCGATAGGGGAACTAAACAAATGGACTATAAAGGATCTAACCTTTATTCTTTTGCCTACGAGCATTAAGGAATCTTTTGTAAGGACTTTTATTAATTTTTTTTTTTTTTTGCAATCAAAGATGTTTTCTTTCATTTCTCAAGTGGTTACCTTAATAAGGAAGGTCATGACTTAGTATGGGATCCGCTGGTATCAAACTTCATAGAAAAGACTCAAGGCATTCACGTATGAGATATGTTGATCCTTTTTCAAAGCAAGCTTGGAATAAGAAAGCATTTTTACAATTGAAGCTGACAATTATGCTTAGAAGCTTTGTTAAGGCCTAAGGATGATGTTCGTTTTGGTATGAGATCTCATAAAGAGAATCCCTTGTCATTAAACTATCAAGTCAAAGAAAAGAAAATAAAGACATTTGATGGAACTTTTGTTAACCCAAGTTGAGAGATGGTATGATTAGGATACTATTCTAAGTTGAAATTCTTTTACACTCAACTATAAATGAGTAATGAATAGAATACACAAAAAGTGGGCATTACTAAAACCTAGATCATGATGACTAGGAAAGATGGAAGACAACGAGATGCAGTGAAATGTAGAAGAATCTCACCACTTAGAGGTGGAATACGAAGGCAATAAGATTATCTTGAAAAGCAAATTATTCATGTGTTAATTGCAGTAGAGTCCTGAAGAAACAACACTGGTAGAGTGGTTGAGCTTTAAGATATAAAAGGCATCAAAATCGTATACTCGATTGTGGTAAGAATCCAAGTCAAGTGTTCATCATAATATAAAATAATTCTTCAGAGAGTTTAAAAAAAAGATATATAATCAGAAGACAGAAAGGATATGATGAGATGGAAAGATACAAGTTTGAATGAATAAGCAATCGAATTCATACGAGTAAATTCTTGAATGATCAGCAATGAAAGGTCAAGGTCTTCATTCTAAAGATAAAAAAACCTAGATGAAAAGTGTGCTTCTTGATAAAATGCATGTTTGAATTGACAAATTACCACACTGCTATCAGGGCAGGTTTCGAAGGAAAATATGTAGCAAAGGAAGATTGACGTTTCCACTTTGAATATCGGAAGAAGATTGATGGCCAACATTTCTGCATATACGAGGACATCATTTTCATCAAAAAGAATGCATTACATTTAGATACATTTAATTGTATTCATATTTTCACATATAGATGCATGTTTCTTATAGATCTTTAACAAAAAAAAAAAAAATTTGTGACTAAACCTCAAACATGAAGGAAATCATATTTAGAAAATGTTGAATTTCAATCAACAGAAGAATCATAGTCTCGAGAGAGAATGGCATAATTTTCAATCATTTCATCAGAAAAAGAGAGAATTTATTTCTTATTTAAAATTCAAAGATCAACAAAAATTTCAATCCATATCTTGAAAAAGTGAATCTCACCAAAGAATCCAACACCTTTGGGTCGTTACCTTCGGATATCTTAAATTCAATTGTCATTGATATATGATAATTCTTTTGTAGGTCCAAATTTTTCATAGAGAATGAGGTAGGTCAACCTTTTTCAAAGAGAGTTCATAATGACAAGAACTCATTCAAAACTTATAAAGACCTTGATGGAAGGATAGAAGATTCATAATGAGAAGAATTTACTTAAATTTTTCACAGAGAAGAAGCGTCCAAAGGAAGAAATTCATAACGAGAAGAATTTGTTCAACCTTGTCAATTAGAGTTCATAATGAGAAGAGCTTGTCCAATAAAAAGAAGAAGTTTATATAAGAGAGCTTGTTTGATCTTAGTATGGCTTTTATGAAAGAATAGAGAATTGATATAGGAGAGCTCTCCTAATTTTTCCAAAGAAGATGAAGCGACCAATAGAGAAGTGCATATAGGAAAGCTTGTTTGACCTCAACATGACCTTTATGGAAGAATAGATATTTCACGTAGAGTGCTCGTCTAATCTTTCTAAAAATGAGAAAGCAATCAAGAAGGGAGAGAAGTTCATATATGAGAGCTCAATCAAGCTTCAAATTCACCTTTGTGAAATAATAAGAGATTCATAATGAGTAGAATTTGTCTAATATTTCAGAGTATAACTTTCTACAAGAGGAGTAGAGTGTTCATAATGAGAAAAACGTATTCAATCTTTCTTGAAGAATGAAATCATACCAATTTACGATAGTAAAAAATTCATAATGAGAAGAATTTGCAACTCAAAAAATTTCTAATAGCCATACCAGATAAAATTAGTGTTTTATATCTTTTCTCTATTCTCAATTTATAGAAATGAGCAAAGAGTAATTGTAATCATCATTTTTATCCCTTTTTATTATTATTAATTATTATTATTATTTTCAAATAAATAAAACTTTAAGTAAATATGTATAAACCATATTCATTATAAAAATACTAAGCTTATAAATAAACCCATTTCCAAATTAAAACTCATCGTACAAATTCTGTAGCCCGAACCCATTTATACAACCAAATCAAAATCCAACTACATTTTTATGATAACTCTCAGCATCACACTCTCCCGAGTCGTTTAATTGAAGAAGCTATCAACAACCCATATCATCCAAAATAGGGTTAACATACCAAATCCTTAAGAGAGAACAACATCCGTCGAACCTTAGCCATCCGATCTAGAGAAAATCCAATTGCTTGGATCATGATATGGTCTAGCTCCCTCACGTGAGAAGTCACGCTCTTTGGTGGTCTTCCCTAAACACCATCAAACAAATAATCACCAAATTGTGGTTCCCTCATCTTCTCATCCTCCACGACAATAATCACAGGTTGATGATCCACCTCGTCAGCAACCATACAAGCAAGAAAAAGGAAAAATTATGAGCTATAAAAATCCTATAATATGACAGGAAGTCGAATAGCTTCCAATCAGTTTCTTTTTTGTTTTTCCATTTGTAACCTCAAGAGGATTTTTATAAACCCCTAAAAATTCTTGTAAAGGGCTGGTCTCACACGATTCAAAAAAAAACCATACAAACAGAAAAAATCGAAAGGTATCTCTTCCATTTTTCATATTCAAAACAAACATTATTTCAAAATAAAAATATAGTGGGTGTTTTTACCTGAGTGATTAGAATCTCATACTGAAATCTCATCGTCTTCTTCTATATCGAATAAGGCTTTGTCTCTGGGAGTATACGGGGTCATCAGATTCGGGAGTTGAAGGTCGAAGGTTTTTTGAGGCATCTAGGGGTTTGTTTAGCATTTTGGGGTTAGGTTTAGAAGATTTATGGGGTATTTTAGTTCTTAGGTTTCAACTTTAAGAGTTTTAGAGAAGAAATCAGGATGCTTAGCTTAGTTTCTAGCCTTCAAAGTCGCCTCTGGTGATGGCCAAAGAGTTAAAATGATGTCGAAGTATGGTAGTTGAATGGTAGCTGTAGGGTCTTTGTGAGGTTTTTGGCTGAGAGATAGAGGAGTTGAGAGAACAAGAAGAAAAGGAAAGGTCTTTTGGGAAGGGTCAACTCAAAATAACAATAAATAGAAAAATAGGTTAATATTTGGTGATGTTTGTTTTTACTGTGATTTTCAATTCTTTTATGTTGCGCCGTTTAGACTACATATAGATATTAGGTTCGCAGACCGTTTGTTTTTTAGAAGACAGAAGCTCTTCAAACGTCTGCGCGAGCTCTTCTTGTGCAAACATGATTTTATGTATTTAAAGGTCTTCAAAGGTATGCGGGAAAATTAAAATCATTTAAATCTATTTTAAAATATATATTGATTTATTTGAAAATATGAATTGATTTATTTTAAAATATAGATTGATTTATTTTAAAATATGAAAAAATTTATTTTAAAATATGGATTGATTTATTTTAAAATATGAAAAATTATTTTAAAATATGATTGATTTATTTTAAAATATGGATTGATTTATTTTAAAATATAAATTTATTTTTAAAATATGAATTGATTTATTTTAAAATATAAAAAAATTTATTTTTAAATATGATTGATTTATTTTAAAATATGGATTGATTTATTTTAAAATATAGATTGATTTATTTTAAAATATGGATTGATTTATTTTAAAATATGAAAAATTTTATTTTAAAATATGGATTATTTATTTTAAGAGAAAATAACCTCAGTACCAAAAAATGCTTATAATATACGAATTTAACCAACTTTTTTTTGGATTTTCCAAAATGACCAACAAATTCGCAACACGAATTCCAATTTGGCAATCCAGTTTTCAATTTCGCAACGCGAATATGTAAATCGTATTGCGATTTTCCAAATTCGTAACGCGAAAGTCAAATTCGCAACGCGAATTTGTAAATCGCAACACATAAGTCAAATTCGCAACGTGATAGTTAAATTCGCAACGCGATAGTCAAATTCGCAACGCGATAGTTAAATTCGCAACGCGATAGTCAAATTCGCAACGCGAAACACAATATTAATTTCGTAACACAAATGTAAACATTATTATCGCAAATCATCTCTAACCTAAAATCCTAAAGCACAACTCAGTCCCATCTCCATCTCTCACTCTCTACAGCGACATCCGTCCCCATCTCCGACGAAATCCGTCCCCATTTCCGACGAAATCCGTCTATCTCCATCTCTCAGAGCAACCATTCACGGTTAGAAATAGAAAATCAACCGCCGAGGGTTAGTTTTTTTAATCTCTTATTTTTATTTTGAAATTTTTGTATTATTATTAGATTAACCATTTCACTAGGATTGCTAAATTCATTCGGTTGCTGCCAATACTGCTTAACTGTTTAGTCTTTAACCCTGTGAAATTAGTATTTGTCTTTGTTTTGTCTTTTTGTTTTGTCTTTTTGTTGAAGAAACCCTAAATCACAACACCAAATTCGCAACGCGAAAATGAAAATCGCAACGCGAAACTAAAATCGCGTTGCAGTTTTCATTTTCGCGTTGCGAATTTAAGTTTCAGAAACTTCTTTCATTCTACAAATTGAAACTTGAATGAAATGCTTTACTTCAACCAAAAAACAAAGACAAATACTAACTTCACAGTGTTGCTAATTTAAGTTTCAAGAATAAACTATTACTCTTTATGTTGTCCTTGAACTTGCACTAAACCTATATGTTGTCCTTTAAAATGTTTATATAAGTGCTTACTTCTGGAATGTTATCTGATGCATTTTGTGAACTATGATGGAATAATGACTTGGGTGAATACCGTGCTAGTTTGAAACATATTTGGCTTTGTTTTCACTATTTAATATCATGTCTGTTTATAGTGTATAATTTGTAGTTTTTGATATATCTAACTTGGTATGTTTATTGTTTTTGTAGAAATTTTTTTCGGCTGCATTGACCTTAAGGAATAAATTAAGCCTAGCCACTAAAATTGCGTCGACGCTTACACCTCTACAAAGAAAATTGTTTGAGGATACTTGCTTCGGGCCATGGCTGAAAGTGCAACATACGGGTGGAGATGCTATGTTGACATATTTTTTTCTTCAGACCATGACTAATGATCTACCCGAGGGGGTGCAACGTGGTGATGAGGATATATGGTTTCATTTTCCTCCGGCACCGACGTATACTTGTTTTGGGATGGAGGAGTTTTGCTTAATCACCGGTCTACGCTTCGGACACGATGATGTAGGTCGGTACACTAATCATATCGCCCGCCCATCATGGTTATATTGGGTTTTACCTGAGCTGGCAAAGTCGAAGCCGAGTATACACGTCGACGACTTGAAGATATTATTTGATAAAGATGGTTTTACTCGGATGGATGACCTTGATGTTGTCCGAGTATGCTATTTATTACTTTTGTATGCCGACTTTTTAGGCAAAGAGGGTAGACAACCAATCTCCGAGGACCTAAATGCATGGAAACTATTTCCGTGGGGTTCATATCTATGGAAAGCTATCTGGAAGAAGTTGTCGTCTGCCTTTGAGGACCGAAAAAGTTTACGGGCGATGGTTCTAAATACACTTTGACAGGCTTTACTTGGGCCTTTAAGGTAAGAATTTCTATATTATAATGTTTCCAAAATTATAATTAATTATTTAACAATTCTAATGTTTGTGTATTATATTGTTTGTAGATTTGGATATTTGAGGCTTTCCCCAGCATGCGGACATATGCGATAAAAAGATCAAATGATATTCCTATGGCTATTACCTGGAAGAGGATCCGCATGTTAGATTGGGAAGAGTTACTCCCATATACGACTATGAATGATGTAAGTTAACACACAAATAATACCATATAAACAAGTTATTACTAGTACAAGTTTAACTTTGTTTGAGCTTTTATATTGTTAGGTGGCCAACTATCCATTACAGATGCTGACACCCACAGAGGCTGAGCTTGCCACTGATTGGTGGCAAGCTAGTAAGCGGTTTTTTGATGGGACGGATGATGAGCACCCCCCACCTCGAGAGCCATCACCTGATCGAGCCTCTTCTCCACCTCCACCTTCACCATCACCTATTCCATCACATCATCGAGCCTCTTCTCCACCATCACCTCATGATAGGCGACCGGCAAAGAGGTCACGACATTTATCTCCATGTTCTCCACCTCCACGGGATGAGTTAGGGGAATTACGTGATGAGGTCGGTGCTTTGCGTCATGAGGTCGGTACTTTACGTGAAGATAATGGTGCACGGCGTGATGAATTTCGATCTTTACGTGGTAAGGTGGATTTTTTACGTGATGACAATGGTGCGCTACGCGGTGAGGTATCTACCTTACGTGATGAGGTTGCCGCTCTACGCGATATTGTTTCATTGTTGCAGAATGAGGTTAATACTCTACGCAATGAGGTAAATTTGTTTAATACTATACTAAAAATGAAAATAACTTTTTTTCGGCATTATTTATTTATTTATTTACTGATTTATATATTAATTTATTTTCAGCGGCCCGATAAGGTAGATGCTTTACGTCGGGTTTTTCTTGCACGACGGCGTTCACGCATCAGACGTCGTGCGCGTGCCATTACGTCTCCGTTCACCCAACTAGTGCCAAGACTCCGTAAGAATAAGCCCGATGCACCTATCATCATTCAAGAGGCGCATCCTATCGTTCAAGAGGCCCCTCTCATCATCAAAGAATCCCCTCCCACCGTTCAAGAGGCCCCCGTCATCGTTCAAGAGGTCCCGCCCGCCGTTCAAGAGCTCGATTCATATGGCGTCATATGTCGACATATTGATAAACCCCCTCCCGTGCCCGATATGATGGATACAAGTTGGCTTTCTTATGTGTTATCGGCCAGTACAATTTCTCAGTAGGAGAGGGAAACACTACCGGACACAATTATGGATAATACCCTTTGGGCTAAGACCGCAGTTGATTTTTATCTACATGAGCGGAACAATGGGTGTTATTCTGACCTATGCCAAATCGACGATGATATTCATTTTGTTTCTTGATCAGTCTTGGTGGGCTGTTTTATTAGGGGTTGAAGATAATGGCTATCTCAAAGGGGTGGTAAGTCTTATATTCTTCTTATATTGCATGTTGATTAATTTTTTTAAATTATTAATAAATTCACTAATATATTTATATTTTTTATTAAACAACATATTGATGCATGGGTGTCACGTCTTCTAATAATAAGGAAATTGAAGAAAAGAGGTACTCGATGGACTATTATGCCGACGTCTTTTCACGCAGCTCACTTGAAGGATCAGAGAGATGCTTCATATAAGTTGGCTAATGGAAAAGCTAAACTTTATCCTGCGTGGTGGGAGGTCGATAAGGTTAGTATTTATTTTTTGAATATTTTAAAGGTTTTCATAAATTTCATTTGATGTGCGCAATTATTTATGATTGCAAGTGTTTATCCCTATTTTGGAACATCTTCATTGGCTTCTCGTCGAGCTTCAGCTCCCATCTTTGAAGATAATGATATATGACAACATGTTGAATTACATACCATTGTCTGATTTGAGAGATATTATTACAAAATGATGGAGCGATCATTTGGCTAAATACTTGAATGCGATTGATTATTGGACAAATTCTGGAAACAAGAAGCCAAAGAAGTTCAAAATTACAATAATCAGAGACGAGACTGCGCCACAAAAAACGTAGGGAGCCAGAAGGGATTGTGGTCCTCTCGTATGCTTGTGCTTGGAACGTTTGACGACAGGAAGTTTACAGTATCTACCTCACACATATAGAGATAGAGTTGCAGTAGGCTTGTGGTTTCGGCATTATATGGCCAGATCGATATATGCGAGACGCTGCCTACCTGCATCCGCGTGTTGAAAGTTGTACATAAACAATTGGTAAGTTTGAGCAAGTGTTGTTAACATATATACTCTCTAATTGGTTTGAAAATATTTGGTTAAGTACCTAGAGTAATTTGCTGTTTGTTGGTTTTAGATGTGTAGAAAGTGTTGTTTGAGAAAATGTTTGGTTTCTGCAAGTTAATCCTGAAGTGAGCTACGTGAAATGTATTTGTGCATAAACAACAGTCTGGGGTACACTTTTTTTTCTTTGTTTAATTGAATTTTACATTGAAAGTTGATTTGTTTAATTGATGAGGAAATAAGAATTATTTTTTTGATTAATTGATTTGTAAAAGTTGATTTGTTTAATTTGATTTGTAAATAAGAATTATTTTTTTGCTTGTTTAATTGATTTGTAAAAGTTGATTTGTTGTTCCTAAAAATTAAATCTGCATTATGTTTCAAGGCAAAAAAGACCTGTTGAAGGTACAAATTCGCAACGCGAAAGTCAAATTCGCAACGTTTATTTCGCGTTGCGATAGTCAAATTCGCAATGTGAAAGTCAAATTTGCAACGCGAAATAAGCGTTGCGATAGTCAAATTCGCAACGCGATTTTCGGTTTGCGAATTTGACTTTCGCATTGCGAATTTGACTATCGCAACGCTTATTTCGCATTGCGAATTTGACTTTCGCGTTGATCGCAACATACAACATCAAGGTATATACAACATCAAACACATTCCAAGCTAAGGACACTTGAAGAAGCAAGAGAACAACTATCCAAAAAATCAAACACAAGAGAAAATCCCAACATGATAACAACTGAACAGATCATATCAATGTTCAAACTCAAGTTACTAATGAATGTCTAACTGAAAATGTATGCATTCACACATAAAATACACATAATACAACGTTTGCATTTAAAAATCACCTAAGTTAATAAGTCCCAAAAGGTGAAGCCGGTTGTGATTGGGATTTTGATTATGATTGCGATTTTGATTTCCTTTTGCTTGGCACCATATGAGCTTTGGATTTTGATGAGGATCCATTTTTTGGTAGAGGAAAAGATGATTGTGATGGCACTGGTAATCCACAGGTCAACCTTGTATGACCACTTTCCATGCACCGACTACATGTCAATATCCTCTTCTCTTCACCCTTAGACGGTATATGATCGTGATTTTTTGGTCGGCCAGGTAGCTTGCTGTCCATGACTGGTGGCAAAACTGTTTGTAAGTCATCTGGTATGTCCCACTCAGAAGGATGTGGACATGGGTAGACAATCTCGGCATAAGTCTGTCGATATACTTATGTAGTGTAGCAATCCATAGCGTATGCGCTTGAATCATCTTGGTTTAGATGAAGAGCAACTTTTATAACATGGCCACACGGATAACCAGATGTTTTCCATTTCTTACAACTACACGTCTTTGCATTTAGATCGACAAGCCCATTTAAGTTATTATCCAATAATTTAAACAAAGTGTTTGAACATGGTTCAACTCTCCAGGACGTTGACTTCACAACACGTTTCATTATCTTTTTTTCAGTCCATGGTGTAACACGACGTTCCAATGTTCCTCTAAATTTAAATAAATAATACTTTGTAAAATATATGATAATTTACGAATTTAAAGAAATAATACCTGCATGGTTTCTTTTCTTGTAGTACCACTGTTGAATAGAGGCTCGAAAAAAACTCCATTAATATAGTAATGGGTAATTTCCGGGAATGACGACTTAGAGCGTTGATTGATTCTGCACTATTAGACGTCATGAAAAGAAACCATATCTTGCTCCAAGTTGATGTACTCTTGACCATCGTTCAAACCCGACATCTTCTAGTGTTTGAGCACATTGAGGCAAAACACGTCTTAAACAATTTATATGCTTATTACAATTCACTTCTCGATAAGCTTTTACAGTCTTCCAGTATGTCCATTTGTGAATTTTTATACGAGCAGACATTGATTTTAGATTTCTGTACAAATGAACACCACAAAGTTCATGAAAAGCATCTGGGAAACACCTTCTAACAGCGTTGTCAATTGAGTTTGCCCTATCGGATATGATTATCAGATTGCTAATAGGACCTATGCAATCCCTAAGATGCCCCATAAACCATGTCCATGAATCTGAGGTTTTAGATTTGCCAACCCCGTAAGCTATTACCAGTATCCCATTGTTAGCATCCATGGCTACTGCTAATAAGTTTACTTCAAGGTATCAACCTTTCAAATATGCTACATCAACTATAATAAATGGGAGCATGCAAGTAATAAACGAACGAATCTACAAAATCATATACATAAGAAATATAATCATTTAAATGTGAAATGCATGCAACTAACAAAAATGAGTCAACAAAATTATAATTATTTACTAACCGCGGCACCAATGGAGATAAGCCGCAACTCAAAGCGTCCATCTCTACCTATTTTGATATGAGTTACCGACCCAGGATTTTTCAGCTTTAAATTATGACAATAAGCTGGCAGTTGAGCAAACGATACTTCTGGTGACCCCCTCAACAATTCCAAGGCATAACATTTAGCTCTCCAAGCTTGAGAATATGAGATACTAATCTTGAACCGAGCATTCATGTCAGTCATAATTTCATGTCCCCGATATACCCTTCCATTCAAAAACATTAACTCAGCCAGAAAACCACCCAACACCTTTTTGTTTGCCTGTCTATGGTGAGGAAAAACTTGGGTTCTTGAACATGTATGTTTATCAATAAAAGTCCTAACTTGAAACATTTTGCAATCTTTTATCCTCTTTGAAATCATACGCCACGTACAGTTTTTGTCAATCATACACCTTGTTTCGAAATGATCTTTGCTTGATTTGTTAACTCTTAGTTGATAGCCATCTTCCACACATTTCGTATACAAAGCTATCTTCAAGTCTTCATTTGTATCAAAACAATCATCTTTCTTGATACGAATAACTTTTGTGTAACAATCAACTGATATCTTTACCAACTCTTCTTCTGGTATCTAAAGTAATTCTGGCATATTCCAGTTATATTCCCGTGGCATTTTCTTCTTTTTCCTTTCTTCGGGGACTTCTTCTTCTTTTTTTTTCTTCTTCAGGGTTATATGAATTACATAATGGATGTTCAATATGTTCATTCAAAGTCGCAACTTCCTCCTCATTATCATCAACAATATCTTCCTCGGCAGCGGCTGTTTCATCATCAAAATTTGGGTATTGACCAATATCAAAATCATTACATGCATGGTTTGTTTCTTCTTCCATCACATCATCAAAATCCGAGTATTGACCAAGATCAATGTCTGGGTATTGACCAAGATCAAATTTCGAATACTGACTAGTACTCACAATTTTTTCTGTTGGCTCATAATCGTCTAACTGGTCAATACGAAAATCAGACTTTGGTGCTGAAAGTTGATTGGGATTTGGATTAGGAAAAGGGTGTGGGTTTTGAGATTATGTTTGATATTGTGTTTGGTATTGAAAATGTGGTGAAACAAAATTTGCTAGGTGATGAAATTGTGGTGGAACCATTAAATTTTGGGTTGAAGAACTTAGTTGATTACTACCCGCTACTGACCCAACTTCACTACTTCTAGGTTCAACAACATACAATGTAACATCTTCTTCTTGCGAAACACTAATGTAAGCAATGAATCGTTCAACATCTTCATTGTCGGTTAACAAATAAACTTTACATTTTCTCAGATAAGATAGCCTAAATCCACTTAGAGGCTCTAAATTCAATTTCTTTGCAACACGTAACATTAGAGTTTCATAAGTTAACTTTTTTAATGACAGTTTTAGTTGAAGATTCATGGGTAAAGACACATATTGTAAAACACCATGAACATTCTTCCATGACCCTCCAAAACACAAATCTATCCAAACATGATCAACAATAGATGATTTCATTCTAAAAATTGTAAATTAATTTACTAAACAAACGAGCTATAAACTAGATATCATCACTAACTTAGAGAAAAACATACCTTTATTAAGTTGATAGTTGATAATTTGGGAGAGAAATCATTGAAAAATTATATAGAAATAAAATTATGTAAAAAAAATAGAGATGGGGAAGGATGTCGTTGGATATAGGAACGGATGTCGCCGGAGAGAGTGATAGATGGAGATGTAATGAGTTGCGATTTAGGGATTTAGGTTATGAGTTGCTGCTGCTGCGTTGTTATATACCCAAAACATTTGTGTTGCGAAACTAAAACCTGTTGTGAAATTAAATTCGCGTTGCAAATTTGAAATTCAGTTGCGAATTTGACTTTCGCTTGTGAATTTGACTTTCGCTTGCGAATTTGACTTTCGGGTTACGAATTTGGAAAATCGCAATGCGATTTACATATTCGCGTTGCGAAATTGGAAACTGGGTTGCGAAATTGAAATTCGCGTTGCGAATTTGAGACCGCGTTGCGAATTTGTTGGTCATTTTAGCAAATCCAAAAAAAGTTGGTTAAATTCGTATATTATAAGACATTTTTAGTCACTGAGGTTATTTTCTCTTATTTTAAAATATGGAAAATTTTGTTTTAAAATATGGATTGATTTATTTTAAAATATGGAAATTTTTTTATTTTAAAATATGAATTGATTTATTTTAAAATATGGATTGATTTATTTTAAAATATGGATTGATTTATTTTAAAATATGAAAAAAATTATTTTAAAATATGAATTGATTTATTTTAAAATATGGAAAAAAAATTAAAATATGGATTGATTTATTTTAAAATATAGATTGATTTATTTTAAAATATGAATTGATTTATTTTAAAAACTTTATTATTGTAGTTGTATGAATTATTTAAATTTCAGTATTATAAAACTAAAATTATTTAAATTTCAGTATTGCAAAACTCTTTTAAGTTTAAAAAATCATTTTATTTTATATTTCATTTTATTTTAGCAGTATGCAGACGTTAAAAAATAAACAGTCTTCTTCTTGAAGACTGCAGACTTTTGGTCCACCTCTTCTGCTGCAGATGTCTGCAGATGTGGTCCGCAGACTGCAGACCTTTTACCTCTTCAAAAACAAACACCACCTTAGAGAGGTGGGTATACGAGCTACTCGTCCGTTTAGTCCGTGGGTTTTGTCTGTGCGACTTAAACGGAACGTTTAAAAAGCCCGTAATTATAAACGGTCTTGAATTCTAAGGCTCACGGCCCGTCCATTTAACCCACAGGCTAAACGGACTTACTCATTTACTGTTTATGTGAAAAAAGAGAAAAATTTGGGAGATAGAGAGAAACGACGGAGAAGGAAAACAAAAAAAAAATAAGGCTATGGTTCCTAAAATTTTATAACGACGTATATATAATATAAGTCACACAAAACAATGTATTTTAGGGATTTAGGGCAACCATGACAAGTTTTAATGTGCTAATCGTGTAAGGGCTCCACCCACTTTTGAATTAATGTAATATAATCCTCAAATATTGTTTATTATTTTAATTTTGCACTCCAATTTTATGTATGTTTTTTATCACTACCTCAAGTTTTATATATTATTTGAATGTTATGTTATTTTACCTTTTTAATTTAATTATTATATTTATATATGGTTTAATACTTTGATTTGTTTTTTTCTGTTTTTTTAACGTATATGTATATAGTTTTTCTTATGATTAATTATTGGAATATAATAAACATTTTATGGCTTATTTATATATATATTGATGGTATTAATTATAAATGGTAAATACATATATAAAAAGATGGAAACCTTTTTGCCTATGTTATCATATTACGTTACCATAAGTATAATTAATACGTTCGAACTTCAAAATTGGATATCATCAAATTAAAACTTGAATTGGGCTTCAGATTTCAGTGCACATAAAACGTGAATTGGGTTATGGCTAAAATGCACATAAAACGTGAATTGAGCTAAATATGAATTGTGTTCCGTAAAATATAAAATAAATTGAAAAATAATTAAATTAAGCGGGCTACCCGTGGACTACCCGCGGGTATACCCATTAAACCCACGGGTTTAACGGTCCGGGCTAATTAGCATGCAATTCAAATGAACTTTATTTTTTGAGGCCCGAAGCCCGCACGGGCCGCGGGTTATGCGGGTAGCCCACGGGCTTTAACCCATATTTCTAGCTCTATATACTTAGGGTTAACTAAGCGATACTTGAGAGTTGGTCCCCCTGTATTTTTCATATTCTTTTTTCCTAACATTTTTTCTTATTTTGCTTCCAACACTAACCTTTAATTTATTACAAATCGATCATATGACCTCACGGTGACCCATCATGAGTATGATCCGTGTTATTTATGGTTCGAGTAAAATTCTAAAAATCAACCTCTTACATACTTTTATGCAATTTTATTTTTCTATTCTTTAAATTTCACTACTTTAATTTTATGCATTTTTCCTTTATTTTTCATTAATTTAATTTTAGTCCTTTAATTTATGCATCTTACTTTCTATTTATTTCATTTTATTCACTATTGTTTGGTTTCCCTTATTTTATGTTATTTTGATATTTGACACTATATTTTAAGAAATTTCATTTTAGTCCAATTTGATATTTGTGGATTTATTGAGATTCCAATACTTGTATCGCATGATTTTCTCATTTCATGCTATAAAACTTGTCATGTTTAATGTTGTGATACTAAAGTTATTGTTTTTCTTAGTTAGTCCCTCATTTACTAGCTTGTTTAAGTTTCTATATTTTTGTATTTTGGCCTTCCATCTTTTAATGTTTGCATTTTGATCCATTTTGACTTTTATGTGGATGTGTACCCTAACTATATTATATATGTTTAGGTTATAGTTTATATCATATATATGTATATTATATATATTTAGGTTATAGTTTATATCATATATATGCATATTAAACAGACTAAAAACTTTTTGCAAACATTATTTTACGCATGTAATATTATATATATATATATGCATATTTTTTTATGTATATTTTACGTATTATAATTATGTATATATATTTTAATTCTTATAAAATATCTTTAATGTTTTATAGTATTTTTCAACGTTTAT
The DNA here is from genome assembly GCF_006381635.1 of Hibiscus syriacus. Classification (NCBI taxonomy): domain Eukaryota; kingdom Viridiplantae; phylum Streptophyta; class Magnoliopsida; order Malvales; family Malvaceae; genus Hibiscus; species Hibiscus syriacus. The sequence goes on from NW_024062770.1 coordinate 4,026,134, forward strand.
TCGTATATTTTTTAGGACATTTATTTAAGATGGTAATGAAAGTCTTCTTAATTATGATTGCACGATTCAATATGACCATTCCAGCAAATGATTAACTTGAAATAAATTGTGTCTATTTTAAGTATAAAATGGTATATTTTTAAGGAAAGGCGGCCTCATTAAAAACTATTTCTAGTCCAAGTAAAGGGAAAATAGTGTCCAAGTGATATATTACCCAAAAAAAAAGTCACTGGATACAGCAGTAACAATAATCTCTGGACAATGAGTCAAAGAATAATGAACTACCCGAACTAAGCGCCAAAGTAGCCAAACAGTGTGCTACTTCATTACAATCTCATTGCACAAATCTAATGTCAAAAGACTCGTTACAATAAAAAAATATTTCGGGCTTCGTTGATATGAAAACCAAGGATGGAGATGTCCTCAGTTCGATCTCATATCTTATTCACGACCATAGTGGAATCGGATTAAAAAACTATCCGCGTCCAACAGTTTTCGAGCGCAAACCGTAGACCTACAATAATAACATGAATTCCTGCCAGACCTGCCTTACCACATTAGTATATGTTTTTAAAGGTAGTTCTATTGAAAGAGGGGAAATTTTCAAAATTAACATACTTTGAGGTATTATTCGTCCATGAGATATTTCGATACATTCATAATTGATTTACGCATAATTTTATTTCATAAAGAAAGAAAGCAACGCTGTTTTATTGGAGAAATCGATGGGATAGACTTCTTAATGGTGGATGTGTAATCCCCTTGATTTTTTCAACATAAAAGGGCATTTTTCGAATTTGAATGGAATATTTTAAAAATAAGCCTTTTCCCCCAAAATTCACTCAATTAGAAATAAATCAATCGATGTTCAATAAAAATCATATTTTTAAATTTAAATTCGAATTCATAATTTCTATTACTACGACAATGTATAAGTGATTAAGTAACCTATTTTGGACGATGTCGGGTGCTAATATTTATCCATGCGTAATCGACACCTAAATCCTTAAAATTTAATTTATGGTTACACAGAGTAATTCTTTCTTTTTAAAGATTTTTCTTAGAATTTATTTAAAAGATAATTTTTTAGATATTCAATTTATTTAATCTAAAAGTCGATGACGATTTTAAAAATATTTTATTTATCACTTAAAGTTTGAGAGTCGTTTCTTTTCAACTTTAAGAGATATCATGACAATTATCATTCGTTAAATATGAAAGGTAAAACATTGATAAGATTGATTTGAACATCCAGTTAATAAATATTATTTATAATAAAATTTAAATTTATGAATTTATAAGATTGTATGACCGATTTTTTTTTGTTAATATAATTTGATTATAAAATATCTATTTTAAATATTCTCAACCACTTAACAATGAACAATGAACGTTCAATGGCTTTTTAGTCGTTGATACTTAAATTTGTGACCTTTATAAATAATAATGATTCCTTTAACCATTAAGGAAATTTAATTTGTGTAACATGATCGATCTTAATTTTATTGATCATTACGAGATTAAAATTATCCACTTCCACACCCTAAATTTCTCATCGATTGAGAGAAATTCAATTATTGGGTCATCATCAACACTTGGTTTTCTATTTCCGAATCATTTACTAGCTGGAATGGTTCTCTTTTCTTTTCAAATGACAGAAAACCATTTTACTTTATTATTATGAATGGCTTTATGACAATTTCCCAGGCAATGGCTAAATGCAATAAAACAATATTGTCTTCCCATAATCTTTTATATAACTTCAGTCCTAGGCAAATTAAGGATTTTTTTAACTTATTGAATAAACAGTAATAAAAAATATTTTTTAAAATCTTAAATTAGAACAATTGCATCTACATGATATGTATATATTACTAATTGGCTAAAAATATATCTGAACATATATTATATGGACATATAATATGTACAATACTCATACAATCAACTAATTGAGATCGATATTTATTCTCTCTACAAATTTCATTTAAAAATACGTCGTGCATAGGGATGGCAAACGGGCGGGTCGGGTGCGGATACCACTTCCCCCATCCCCATACCCACCTACTATTTTTCAATCCACCACCCGTCCACCACCCATGATGGGTACAAATTTTCAAATATACACCCGCCCACGCGGGTACATTTTCAAATCCATCCCCACACCCACTACCCACTAGTGACATACCCATCTAGACCCGCCTGACAACAAACTAATGAGATGTTGGAGTTGGTTCGCAGACAGTTCGTGATGGGGTAGCAGCGCATGCTTCAATTTGTCAGATGAGTGGCTCTAAGAATGTTATGGAGACATTGTAGGGAGCATGTAGTCGCAGAGCTGGATTGTTGTGTTGCTTTCGATGTTAATGCTCATAGTGCGCCTAATATGGGTTTTGATGGGCTAAAGAACATGGAAACTGCTGTTTTTGATGTTAATGCTTATAGTACGGCTAATTTGTATTTGGATGGGCAGCATGGGCTAAAGAACATGGAAAGTGATGTGGTTAGTGAGATTATGAGTTTAATCAAAGAGCCGAATATTTTCCTAATTAAATACCAGATTAAAGACTAAATATCCTTAATATTTAGTTAAATTATATGTTATATATTATATAATATTAAAATTTATAAATTAGTCTCTAAAATTACACCTAAATTCATAATGGTCCAAAATTTATTAGATATTTAGCTGGGCGGGCGGATGTGGGGCGGGCGGATGCGGGGTGGGTAATGTCTCAAACCCATTACCCACCCACCACCCACGACGGGTACAACTTTATAAATCCACACCCGCCCACTACCCGCTAAAATTATACCCATCCCCACTCCAATTGGAGCGGATGCGGTGCGGAATCCACGAAACTGTACCCGTTTGCCATCCCTAGTCGTGCAGCTAACATATTTCGTAATCTTGTGTGTTGACTGCTATACATCTATTTTGTATATATATATAACAACTCAAATTTTTTTATAAATTCTAAATTTAATCTAATTTTAACTAGAATTAAGGAGAAGGAGGAACTCTAAGAGAATAAAAAAGAATGATTCTAGTGAGTCTAAAACATATAACCTAAAAAAATAAAAGAACAAAAACAAGTTTTTTCAGTCTAATTTAGATGCTTTCAAACATATATTGGTCATTGATCTCTTAGTAAAACGTTGACTTGGCAACAGGTGCATTTGCCAATTAGGAGGGTTAACATTGTTCTGGAAATTCCGCAGAGATTTCGGGTAAGAGAAAAGACTTATTTGGCACTATCATATTAAAAATATAATAACAAAATTAACCTCAACATTTATATAAATTATCATTTTCATCTTTTCTTTTAGATATTTTTAATTTAAATATATTAAATTTTAATTAAAATAATATTCATTAGATGAAAGCCGTTAATCAACTTAAAATCAACGCATGCTATTAATTTCTATCTTTACATATATTTAATTAATAATATAATATATAAAATGTCATTTAAAATAATAATATGACATAAATTACATCAACTAAAGTGATTATGTAGTATATATTATATTATCAGTTAAATATGTGTAAAATTTAAATTATCACATTAAAGTGATTGTATAACATATATCATATTATCAATTAAATATGTATAAAATTTAAATTATCGCATCAATAACGCGGGTAAACTATTTAATTTTGTCTAACAAAATTATGACATTAACAACGGGGTTAACCATTTAATTCTGTCTGCGTTTGGAAATGTTATTGAAGACTGCAAATTTCTGGTAAGACAAAGAAATTATGTCTCTTCTAATGGGGATTGCTGTTGCTTTGGCTCATGAATTTTGAACTTTACTGGTTCAACTTAATGAAATTGTTACATTTCTTTTTGAAAAAGTAAAAACAATTGAATTCAGATCAATCAATTTGAAGTTTAAACCATCCAATTGGTTTTACTAACTTGATTGAATTTTATCACCCGATATCCTAATTTAAGAAATTTAACAATAAAAAAAACAAATTTAGAAAAAAAAATCATTTCCTTTTCTCCTCACACGATAATCAAACGCTGTGGAATAAAACCCCATATGCAGTTATAAGATTTATCTCTGCAGCTCCATCATTCTTGAAAAGTCCTCGAAGCAGACGAACCCATATGCATTCTCATCGACTCTCGCTATCATGCGCTGGCAATCCTCTAAAGTGCACCGCTTATCCCCTATTTTGTCCCTGTAAAACGCCATCAGTTCCTCTGCCGTGATCCTCCCGTCGTGATCCGTATCAAATATATCAAAAGTCTCTCTCCGTTCCCGTTCCCCAGCCGGTTCGCCGCAAGCCAGTCCCATCAAAGTTTCCAGGCTGATGTAACCGTCGCCTTCGCCGTCCACCTCGCTCAGCATAAAGGAAACCTCTTCCCTGCTCGGAGGCTGCCTCGCGACCTTGCTGAGCAAAGCCTCAAGCTCGCTCCTCTTTATAACCCCGTCGTTATCTTTGTGTATCATCTTGAACGCCTGGCAAAGTTCTTGATAAAACTTAGCGGAAAAATCCGACCGGTCACCTGATATTTGGGGCAAGACACTGGTTGGCGTTGCGAATCCAGCAGTGGCCGTCGAAGGGTACTGCCGTCCTTGGTGGGTTGAAAAGATGGATTCCGAAGAGGAAGAAGACAACGTACCTGAACCGGAACTAGACGACGAAGGGTCGAACTTGGAGATGACGGATCGGTCTTTTTTATTAGACCGAAACAGACGTTTAGGGCTCAGCTTGTCGATGAGATTCATGTTTGTTTTCAAGATGAAACAAAAGGGAGAGACGAAGAAAGAAATTGAGGCAAAAGAGCTGACAAGGTGGGGTGATTAAATGGTTTTGGAAGTGTAAGTTCTATTCCAGCTTCCAGGAAGCTTCCTCCCATGATAAATTTTATAAGCATTTATATTTTTTGTCCCCGGCTATCACTTATGTTTTGTTTTCATCACTAAATTATTTTTTCTTTAAAATTTTACTTAATATTTAGTTATGTTTTATTTTGGCCACCCTCCTTTAAAAAATCTAAGGTTTAATGCAAAAATAAGCGTCTAAACTATGCCCTAAGTTAATTTTAGGTGCTTAAATAATTTTTTATTAAGAATAAATGTCTAACATTTTCTCTTTAGACTTTTAGGTGCCAAAAACCTTTTATACGTTATACTTTTAGGTTCAGACGTAGTAACGATTGTTAAAAATTTGTTAAATGACACGTCTTATGTTTATAATTTGATTTAATGCAAAAAATAAGTGTTCAAATTATACCCCAAATTAATTTTAGGTGCCTAAAGAATTCTTCGCTAAAAATAAATGTATGATATTTATATATATTATACTTTTAAGTACCTAGATTATAATAATCGTTAATTTTGACAATTATGTAACATGCGTCACGTTTATATATATAATTATAAAAAGGTTAAAATATTACTTAAAAAACATTTTTAAAGAAAAATTCCCCTGGTCTTTGCATCCCCTCATTTGCGCAAAAATTCCCCTCATTCCTAGTTACATTTTGAACCCCTCTATCTTTCACATGCATTCCTAAAGTTAACTGGGAATGATAAATTTGAGATTAAGATTAAATTTGCGTATTAGGTTTTGGGATTTAAGTTTGGATTTATGGATTTAAAGGGATTGTGACAACAACAAGAAGAATGATTAGTAGTAGAGGTTCTACGATAGGTGAGTGGCCATTTTACGATGATGAAGGCGGTTGATGATGACAAACAACAACGTAATGAGACTGAAATGGGATATTTTTGAGTTGTAGGATTTTTTTTGTAATTTTATAAAATTTTGTTTTCTTCAATTAATAATATTATTAATTTAAAAAAAATCAAAAAATATAAACATGACACGTGTCACTTAACGGTTTTTTTTAATGATCATTATTGTGTATGCACCTAAAAGTTTAACATCATAAATGTTAGGACCTTATTTTTAACAAAAAATTCTTTGTGCACCTAAAGTTAACTTAGAGTATAGTTTGTGCATTTTTTTAATTAAACCAAATTATAAATATAACATATGTCATTTAACGATTCTTTTAATGATCGTTATTACGTAGGTACTTACAAGTATAACAGAGAAAACATTTGACTCCTAAAAGTGTAATGTCAGAAATGTTAGATACCTATTTTTAATGAAATGTTCTTTAGGAACCTAAAGTTAACTTAGGGTATAATTTGGGCACTTATTTCTACATTGAGCCAACAATTAATAGAAAGTTGATGTGTCACCATAAAATAATGTCACATTATCATTGAAAAATAAAAAATGTCACATCAGTAGTTCATTTAATTTTTTAATGATAGGTGACCAAAATGAAACTTAAGCGTAACGTTAGGTATGATGTAAAAAAATAATTTGGTGACCAAAATGGAATAAAAGTGATAATTAGAGTACTAATGTAATACACTAATTCGATACGATACAAAGTCGACCAATCAGAATGTCACACGGGACCACCAGAGAGGCTAACCCAAATTATTTTCTTTAAATACTTGTGAAATCATACAATAAGAAAAAACCCATTCAACTAAAGGAAATCAATATAATTTCAAACAAGGTTTACATCGGGAGCTCCCAAAATAAGTATCTCAAAATAATAAATACAATCATTGTTGAAAATATTTTGATATTTCGATATAACAAATTAAGTTAAATGAATTTTAAGATTTTCCAAATGATTTTCTAAGTATATTCGATAGAATTATTCGAATATCAAAATATTACTCCAAATCTTTCAAAGATCATTTTTAAGCCTTACTCAAAGTGTAAAATTAAGTTTTAATCTTAAAACAATTTCAAAATAATTTTACAAAGTATTTCGAACCATTTCAAAGCCAAAATTTCCAGATTGCTCAGAGGGAACCGATTCCCCCTGAATGGTTTGGCTCCGAGAATTCCAGTATGCTCAGAGGGAACCGATTCCTCCCCAGGGGGTACCGATTCCCCCTTATATAACGGTCGAAATATTTGAATTTTACACTTAGGGAACCGATTCCCCATAGGGGGTACCGATTCCCCCCATGCTCCAAGATGTTTTATTAATTGTTTTCACACTAAAACGGCTATATGATCTTCACTAATCATCCCCAACGTTCAGAAGTGATTCAAGGTGTATTTAAACAAGTTCTGAAGCCCTTGATCAACATGAAATAATAGAGAAACAAGAGAGAAAGCATCAAACACCAAGTTTGTGCAAATCAAGCCAATTTTCCTTTCAACATTTTTTGCTTTCAAAGAACACCATTTGTGCTCATTTGTAATTATTTGTGTGTGTTCTTTTCTTGTTCTAGAATTGTGCAAACATCTTACCTTGTGAGGTTTTCCTTGTAAGTTTGCAAATTTGTAATCTTCTCTTTGGGAAAGAGTGTTCTCAAGAATTGGGGTATATTCTTGAGGGTGTTGTAAGGTTATCTCTTTGGCCTTAAAAGAAAGAACAAATTAGTGAATTTGTTAGAAAATCCTTAGTGTGGATAGCTAAGGTAGTAGACGTAGACTTTGATTGAGAAAGTCGAACCACTTTAAATCGCTGTGCAATTACTTTCAATTTTCTGTAAAAGCTTCCACCAAAATTTTAATTGCCAATTCACCCCCCTCTTGGCCAATTCCGTCAATCGATTAACTCAACAATTGGCATCAGAGCCTAACTCATTTGAAGGTTTAATCGCCTCTTAGGTTGATTCGGGAAGAGTTATATCGATAATCAAAGTCATCAATGGCCTCCGCTTCAAACTTCGACTTCAGTCTCGACTCGATGCCCGTCAATAAGCCTCATTTCTTCAATGGAGCTAACTATTCCTATTGGAAGAATAGAATGATGTACTTCATTCAAGCAAGTGACATGGGAGCATGGAATGCTGTAGAATAAGGATACATCAAACCTCTCACTCATCCAAGTTTGTGGAGTGAAAGAGAGACAAGAATGTTCCAGCTCAACTCCAAAGCCATCCATATCATTTTTTGTGCTCTTGGACCAGATGAATACGGAAGAGTTTCATCATGTACAACCGCCAAAGAAATATGGGACAAACTTCAAGTCACTCATGAAGGTATCGATGAGGTAAAGAAATCTAAAATTAGTATTCTAACGCATAGCTATGAAAATTTCAGGATGAAACCAAATGAAGATATCAAAGCTATGACGGATAGATTTTCAACGATTGTCAATGGTCTCAAATCATATGGAGAGATCATTTCAAATGAAAAGCTTGTGAGGAAGTTAGTCTACTCCCTCCCAAAATCGTGGCAATCAAAGAAGACGGCAATCATCGAGTCTAAGGACTTAACGTCCTTAACTCTTGAAGAGCTAATTGGGTCACTCCTCACTCATGAAATGATGCTCGAATATGAGGTGGACCTCGACAAGATTGACGAGACACCAGAAGAGAATGAGAAGAAGAAAAACATTGGAGTTGCTCTCAAATCCACAAAAGATGAGAGTGATTCGAATAACGATGACGATGACGAGGAAATGACATTGTTTGCCAAACGGTTCAGAAAAATGATGAGACCTTATCGAGGAAGAAAATTCAAACGAAATGAAGGCCTCAAAAATGAACCAAAAGAGAAGGACCCAATCATTTGCTACGAATACAAAAAGCCAGGGCATGTCAAATATGATTGCCCACAATTGAAGAAAAAGGGTCAATCAAAGAATAAGCACAAGGTTCATGTGTCTACATGGAGCGATGAAGAAAGTTCCGATGAAGAGGAACAAGAAGTAGCTAACTTGTGCTTGATGGCATTTGGGGAAGATTCTAAGGTAACCTCTAACTCATCCGATTTTGATGATTTATCCTATGATGAGTTATTAAAGGAATATAATGGGTTGGCTTCAGATTATGAGAAATTATTTTTAAAATATAAAAATGATGTTTCAAAATTGAAAAATGAAAACAAACTCATATCCAAAACCAACAACGATCTTGAAAGTAAAATCAAAGATTTGCAAATCAAACTAGAAGAGTTTGAAAAGAAAAATTTAGATTTGCAAAATTTACTTTCAAATGTCAATGATGATCATCAAAAGAAAATTGATGATCTTAAAACTTCTTTTGATAAAGTTGGAACAAAACATTTTGAAAAAGGTGGAAATTCAAAATCCAACTTTGTTAGAAAAAGTTTTAGAAACTACAATCATAGAGGTCCCCAAAGAACCTCTAATAGAAAAATCGTTAGAAGTATGTGGGTTCCTAAAGAACTTATTACTACTAAAGATAAAAATATCCTACACAAATGGATACCTAAGGGGACTAGGATTTTGGAAACTAATGAATATGGACCCAAAAGAATTTGGGTACCAAAAATAAAAAAATTAATCTATGTTTGTAGGGAAAGGAGCATTGCTACAAGGCACGGGAAACAAATTCAAATTCATGGTACCTTGATAGTGGATGCTCAAGACACATGACCGGAGACAAAAGCCGGTTCATTGAGCTTAACGCCAAAAATGGAGGAGAAGTGACTTTTGGAGATAATTCAAAAGGTCACATTGAAGGTATTGGTACAATAGGTAATACCTCTTCCATACAAATTAAAAATGTTTTATATGTGAATGGATTAAAGCATAATCTATTGAGTATTAGTCAATTATGCGATAAAGGATTCAATGTCTTATTTGAAATTAATGGTTGTAAAGTCATTGACATTGCATCTAATCGGATTATGCTTGTTGGTCATAGAATAGGAAACATATACATGGTGCATTTATATTATTTTGATATGACTAATTTATGCCTAGTTGCTATGGATGAACATGATAGTTGGTTATGGCATAGGAGACTAGGACAGCTAGTATGAGTGTTTTGCAACGGTTAATTCAAGGAGACCTAGTAAGAGGGTTGCCTAAGCTTAAATTTGATAATGATAAAATCTGTGATGCTTGTGCTAAAGGAAAACAAAAGCGAGTTTCTTTTAAATCCATTAATGATGTATCAACTAGTAGAGTTTTACAATTGATCCATTTAGATCTTTTTTGGGCCAACTAGAACTACTAGCTTGGGTGGAAAACAATATGCATTTATCTTGGTAGATGACTATTCTAGATATACTTGGGTTCTATTTTTAAATACTAAAGATGAAGCATTAGAACAATTCATCACGTTTTCAAAAGTAATCCAAAATGAAAAAGGTTACTCTATAACTAGTGTTAGGAGTGATCATGGAACTGAATTTGAAAATCTTGGATTTACTGAATTTTGTAACTCTAACGGTATTAGCCATAATTTTTCACAACCTAGAACCCCTCAACAAAATGGAGTTGTTGAGAGGAAAAATCAAACTTTAGAAGAAATAGCTAGAACCATGCTTTGTGAAAATAATTTGCCAAAATATTTTTGGGCGGAAGCCACAAATACCGCTTCTTATGTTGTAAATCGAGTAATGATTAGGCCAATTTTAAAGAAAACTCCATATGAAATTTTCAAAAATAAAAAACCTAACATTAGTTATTTTCATCCTTTTTTGGATGTAAATGTTTTGTTTTAAACAACGGTAAAGAAAACCTTGGCAAATTTGATGCTAAAAGTGATGAAGGAATTTTTCTGGGTTATTCCTTAAATTCTAAAGCCTATCGTGTATTTAATAAAAGAACTTTAGTTGTAGAAGAGTCTATACATGTTGTTTTTGATGATAATCCCCTTCCGAGGAAGGATTCTTGTGTGAATGATGATGTAGGTGTTATAAATACAAATGACGTTAGACATGACGTTGGAGAACCATCATCAAAGAAAGAAACGAAAAATGAGGAAACTCATGATCCTCTTGAGAATCCAACCATTGAAGAAAGGGAAGTATCTTATCCAAGAGAGTACAACTATGTCAAGGATGGTGAAATTATAGGTGATCCATCAAAAGGGGTAACAACTCGATCTTCTCTTAGAAATATTTTGTAATTATGTTGCATTTATCTCATGCATAGAGCCTAAGAATATTAAAGAAGCATTAAATGATGAACATTGGATTATGGCTATGCAAGAAGAGTTAAATCAATTTGAGAGAAGTAAAGTATGGACATTAGTTGAAAGGCCTAGTAATAAATCTATTGTAGGTACTAGATGGGTATTTAGGAATAAGCTTGATGAGAGTGGTAATATAGTGAGAAACAAGGCTAGACTTGTTTCTTAAGGGTATACTCAAGAAGAGGGTATAGACTATGATGAAACATACGCTCCCGTAGCTAGGATGTAAGCAATTAGAATGTTATTAGCATTTGCATGTTTCAATGAATTTAAATTATATCAAATGGATTTTAAAAGTGCATTTTTAAATGGTTTTATAAAAGAAGAAGTGTATGTGGAACAACCTCCAGGTTTTGAAGATTCAAATTTTCTGGATCATGTTTTAAAATTGACAAAAGCTCTTTATGGTTTAAAGCAAGCTCTTAGAGCTTGGTATGAAAGATTGTCAAATTTTTTAATTGAAAAAGGTTTTTCAAAAGGGAAGGTTGACACTACATTGTTTTTGAAGCATAAAGGTAAAGATTTATTAGTAGTTTAAATTTATGTTGATGATATAATATTTGGTTCTACTAATGATGTTCTTTGCCAAGAATTTTTCTAAGCTAATGCAAAGTGAGTTTGAGATGAGCATGATGGGGGAGCTCTCATTTTTCTTGGGACTCCAAATCAAGCAAAGAAAAGATGGCATCTTCATCAATCAAGCTAAGTACGTCAAAGATATGCTCAAGAAGTTTGGACTGGAAAATGGGAAACCTCATGACACTCCAATGAGCTCTTCAACAAAGCTTGACTTAGATGAAGGAGGTAAATGTGTAGATGTTAAATTATATATAGGTCAATGATTGGATCTCTACTTTATCTAACTGCAAGTAGACCGGATATTATGTTTAGTGTTTGCTTATGTGCTAGATTTCAATCATGTCCTAAGGAATCACATTTACTAGCTGTTAAGAGAATCTTTAGATACCTTAAAGACACTCCTAGTTTAGGACTTTGGTATCCTAGAGACTCTAGCTTTAGCTTGCATTCTTTTTCTGATGCGAATTATGGAGGATGCAAATTAGATAGGAAAAGCACCTCCGGTACTTGCCAATTCCTTGGAAATATGCTAATTTCTTGGTTTTCAAAGAAACAAAATTGTGTTGCATTATCTACCACTGAAGCCGAATACATTTCAGCTGGTAGTTGTTGTGCATAAGTTTTATGGATGAAACAACAACTTTTTTGATTATGGAATTGAAGTAGGTACCATTCCTATCAAGTGTGACAATACTAGTGCTATTTGTCTCACTTCATTAGAGACCATGTCACTAAAGAAGATGTAGTTCTAGAATTTGTTGATACTTTGCACCAATTAGCGGATATCTTTACAAAACCTTTAGACAAGGAATGATTTTGGACACTTAGGAGAGAATTAGGTTTGACCAATCTATCTTCACTGAGTGTTTAAAATAATTTTAGCACTTTTAATAATAAATGAAAAATGCTTATAATAGCAATTTTTGATTGCATTCATTGCTATTAGTTAGGGGGAGTTTATGATTCGTGATGAAAAATTAATTTTATGTTCAAATATCGTTTAAAGATTAATTGAATTGTTTGAACATGATTAATTTTCAATATATGAGTTGCCAATACCACTAGAGGAAATTAATTTAGCATTTTGGGTGTTTAAAATCGGATTTTAGCAGTTTGGTGCAGAGGGAATCGATCCCCCCTTGAGGGAACCGATTCCCCCTTTGAAGGGGAACCGATTCCCCCCCATAGGGGAATCGATACCCCCCTAGGGTTCTGATTTTAACACGGGCAGAACCCAATATTTGCTCAAACCCTCTCTTATTCCTTCACACCATTTCTTCCCTCTACTCTCTCAAATCTCCATTCTTGCCTCAAATCAACGTTTTTAATCGGAATTCACTTCAAATATCATCCTCTAAACCTGTTGGAATAATAAAAAACGTGCAAACTTCATCTAATCTCACTCAAATCTAAAATCCTTCAAGGTATTTTTCCAAAACTTTTATTTCATCAATTTATGATCATAGAACTAGTTTTAATTAGTTCTAGGTTGAACTTTAGATCGGACATTGATTATTTAGTGATTAGAAACTAGATATCACAATTAATTTCATCAAAGCACAAGAATTTTCCAAAATTTTCTAAAATTTCAAAATAAAAAAAATGTTGATTTTCAAATTATTGTGTTTTGATTGAATTATGTTGTTGTTATGAAAACTATGTATATATTATTTCTCAAAACCATATTTTTCAAAGGTTTTCAAAAACTTTGTCCATTAAGATTGATTTAGAGAACCTTGAAACATTGAGGACTCAATTGAGTTTTGGGATTGATTGAATTGCATACATGTGTTTTCTAAATTGCAGGTATTCCATACTATTCCGATTCCCTAAACCATGTACAATCCTAAACATGATAGGTCATCATCTAGTCGTTCACACCGTCAACCAAATCCACCTCATATTCCAATTTCTAATCCTAATCCCATTGATCCTAACTTCACCATCCAAAATTCGTGTTTCAATCATCTTGGTCCTAGAAATCATCATTTTTGGTATTATCAATATTTTGACTCTTACAAAATCCGGGAAGAACGTATTCCTTCTCGTCAAGCTATGTTAGCTATCAATTTTAAATATCTTCCTCTTTTACAAGAGTGGAAATTTGATAAACTCTTTGACCTTGAACCCATCGTTTACCATCAACTTGTTCGTATTTTCTATTCTAATGCCGTTTGTGTTAAAACCCAAACTGAAACCGAAACCATAGGAATTCGTTCCTACCTTCTAGGACAATTCTTATATATTGACTCGGCTTACATAGCCAATACATTCAGATTAGATAATTATGGTATTTCAAATGAAAAATAGGTTTTAGGATCTCGTTATAAAAGAAGGGATAGTGCAAGTGTCCTAGACCTTCATGAACGTTTTCTTCATCTAATGATTTCTTGGTGGTTTCGACCATCCGGAGGTCGTTATTCTACTCTTAGAGCCTTAGATCTTTGGTGGTTACATTGTTTCGAAAACAATATTAAAATCAACCTTCCTCAGATTATTTTTGCTGAAATTGTTGAAACCATAAATCTTATTCCTAACAAAAAACTCTGTTCATATCTTGTTTACGGTTGCATCTTGAGTAATCTGTTTTCCGAAGCTGGGCTTAGAGTCGGTCTAGATGCCATTTTTCCCCTTAAGAAAAAAATTAACCTTCTTTCCTTAACGAGAGCGGGATGGATTAAGGATAAGGAAATCGGTGAATGGGTTCGATCTTCTGCAAATACTCCGGGAGCTAGTTCTTTACAAGCTCCACCTGAAGCTGATGAAGATCTCGAGCTTGAGCAATTAATGCGAGACATCGATGAAGCCGAAGATGAGCCTGAGCAGCCCGAAGAGCAAGCACAACAAACGCATCCAATGCCTCCATATTTCCAATCCTTTACGGAGACATTCGATTTTTGATACGCTACTATGGATTCGCGCTTTACTTCTATAGAGTCTCATTTATCCACAATGGGAGTACAACAATTAGAAATTCTTCGGGAAATGCGTGCAAATAATGAAGCAACCAACGCACGTATTAATTACCTCACTAACGAAATGGCCGCTATGCGAGCTCGTTTTCCTCCTCCTGATCCGGATATGTGATTCAATGTTTTGCTTTAAACTCCTAACTTATTGTTTTAACATTTTGAATATTTTTGGAATGTTTGAATTTGTGGATTGATTGACTTTGAATTTGTTTGGATTTATGAATGGTTAGAAATTATCTATTTGGTGTGATTAAATTTATTCATTATTGCATCATTTACTTCATGATTAGATATATGACCAATTTTGCCATTTCACATTAATTATGAATATTGATTATGAAACTAATGGCTAACATTTCTCTTGCCTGTGATCTTAGCAGCTTATGTTATATATAATCAATTGGCTAAATGACTTCAAAAACTTGTTTAAATTCTTTAAAATGTCTTTTTGATTTAACAAAAAGGGGGAGAAGTGTTAAATGGTGTTAAATGTGTTTTCTAAATGCTAAATGGGAGAAGTGTTAAAGTAAGGGGGAGTAATTTCAAAACTTGATTTCAGAATCTTAAAATTACTAAAATGTTTTGTTATATCAAAAAGGGGGAGATTGTTGAAAACATTTTGATATTTCGATATAACAAATTAAGTTAAATGAATTTTAAGATTTTCCAAATGATTTTCTAAGTATATTCGATAGAATTATTCGAATATCAAAACATTACTCCAAATCTTTCAAAGATCATTTTTAAGCCTTACTCAAAGTGTAAAATTAAGTTTTAATCTTAAAACAATTTCAAAATAATTTTACAAAGTATTTCGAACCATTTCAAATCCAAAAATTCCAGATTGCTCAGAGGGAACCGATTCCCCCCCTAAGGGGGTACCGATTCCCCCTTGAATGGTTTGGCTCCGAGAATTCCAGTATGCTCGGAGGGAATCGATTCCCCCCCAGGGGGTACCGATTCCCCCCTTGTATAATGGTCAAAATATTTGAATTTTACACTTAGGGAACCGATTCCCCATAGGGGGTACCGATTCCCCCCACGCTCCAACATGTTTTATTAATTGTTTTCACACTAAAACGGCTATATGATCTTCACTAATCATCCCCAACGTTCAGAAGTGATTCAAGGTGTATTTAAACAAGTTCTGAAGCCCTTGATCAACATGAAATAATAGAGAAACAAGAGAGAAAGCATCAAACACCAAGTTTGTGCAAATCAAGCCAATTTTCATTTCAATATTCTTTTTGCTTTCAAAGAACACCATTGGTGCTCATTTGTAATTATTTGTGAGTGTTCTTTTCTTGTTCTAGAATTGTGCAAACATCTTACCTTGTGAGGTTTTCCTTGTAAGTTTGCAAATTTGTAATCTTCTCTTTGGGAAAGTGTGTTCTCAAGAATTGGGGTATATTCTTGAGGGTGTTGTAAGGTTATCTCTTTGGCCTCAAAAGAAGGAACAAATTAGTGAATTTGTTGGAAAATCCTTAGTGTGGATAGCTAAGGTAGTGGACGTAGACTTTGATTGAGAAAGTCGAACCACTCTAAATGGCTGTGCAATTACTTTTAATTTTCTGCAAAAGCTTCCACCAAAATTTTAATTGCCAATTCACCCCCTCTTGGCCAATTCCGTCAATCGATTAACGCAACAATCATGTATATAAATAGAGTTACAACTCAAATACAATAAGGTTTATGAATAATCCATGCCCTCTAAAGAAATGACTCAAGATGTACTTTGCTGCTCAGACTATTTGGAATGTCGGCTGCGCGATATGCTCCTCCTAACGGCCTACGCACAAAAACAAATTCTGAACACTGAGCTCACTAGCCTAGTTCCATACTAACAACAAAATCATAATAAAAGTGTTTATTAAATCTTATGCTATCAAGTACAATAAAAGAGTGAGTATACTTGTATACTTCACACTATTCTTGGGTAGACATTATGGTGTGGTCGGAGGGTTACACATCCCGAGACACACACTGCTCTATCATATCTAGTGTGAGAATTAGAATCTCTACGTCGAACACATCACCCAACTAACCCACCCCTCACGGTTGTTTGGGTCTTGCACCCTAGTTAGTCTCAAAGTGCCTCGCGCACTACCTAAGCATATCCGAATAATCTATACTTTGAAGCTATTTTTATCTGCTAATGTAACTCAAATGTCCTGGTCATTTTCTCAAGCATCAACCAAGGCTAGTTTTATGTTACCCTAATTGATATTGTTTCTAGTTGTAATTGTGTACCAATTATGGTTCTCACTTGTAGTCTTATTCGATGGTATTTTAGTGTTATTGGGTCCCTCAACATCACTCCTAAATTCTTTGGGCTTCTTGCCCAAAAATATTCGATGATACCCATACTCACCCCTGGGTCTTGATACTATAGGATTAAAACAAGCTGGAAAATGGTGAGTAGTATCGATAATGCTAGGACAAAATTGTTACTCTAGAGCTAAGGTATCACTACTCTTCGAGTACTGATACCAAAATTTGCTTCGATATTTTGAAAAATACATCCGTATCGATACACCTATGGGGAGTATTGATACTCTACTCATGATGTCGATACTCATTGAAGGAGTATCGATACTACCATACTAAAATTCCCTCTTTTTCCCTTGCAAGAACACTATCGACACTATTCTTCCAGTAATGATACCTAAACCAAAAAAATGTCATGTTTGGGAATGAATTTGACTCCCATTGTTACCCAAGATTCCCTATTGAAGTCCTCAACCATTTTTAAAGTCTTATGTGTGATGTAAGGGTCATAAAGAAGACTTTAAAACATACTAAAAACACCAAAACATGGAATCTACCATGGATGCTCAATAATGCTTCATAACTTAACTCTATAGCTAGAATGCATTCTAATGACTCACAAATGGTATGAAAGAATTGTGAATGTGTTGCCTTAGTCTTTTAGCTATTAAGAATGCCCTCAAATCAACCAATGGTTAATTTCTCTTTCCCTCTAGCCTTGGAGCTCTCTCCCACTTCTTTCACTAATCGAAGGCAAGAAAATGAGTTACTAATTCATCTAGGAGCTTGGATTAAAGTTAAGGACACTTCCTAGAACTCAAATCCACTAAAAACGGGCTGGAAATCACTTGGTTTCTTAAACCCCTCTCAAATCCATTTTTGGTTTCTATGGCCAAAACATGTTGTTGGGGCCTTAAATTGAAGATTGAAAGATGAAGATGAGTATTCTTACATTTGAAAATCCAAACTAGGCTCACAAGTCTAAAACCTTCCACCTTTGTTAGATAATTGGAGAGGGAGAATAAGAAAGAGAGGAGACAAGGAATAGTGTTCGGTGGGATAAAAGGGAAAGGGGAAACTAACGTGATATAATCCTTAATTAATGATTTTCAGCTTTTGGTTTGAAAAATGGATTAAAGTCACTTTTAGTCCTTCAAATTTCACCCTCAAGCTAAATTATCATTTTTCACATCAATTGGGCCCCAAACTAAGCCCAGTCCAAAACTCTACGTGGGCTAAGCTCTTTTACAAGGCAATTGGGTTTGTTTAAACCATCTCGGGTCAATTCGTAATTCTTAACCTGGGGTATAGGGCGTTACAACTAAACATGTATTTTACCCGCTTTTTTTAATTAGAGTACTAAACATATATTAGGGCTGGTCTTGACTTTTTTTTCTTAGGGAAAAAATAAAAAAAAATGGGCATTTAAAAAGAAATTTAAGAATTGCGTAATATAAAATTTCTATTAGAAATTTTTTTATTAAATTAAACAAAGGGTAATTCATTACAATACCAAAAAATATATTTAAGCATATAAATACTTATAAAATTTGTTTCCAAGTATTTCTTGATGTAAAATTATTGATGATAGTGTCAACATCAATGCTTTCTAACATATTTTTCTCAAAACATAACATAACATTTGGAAATAAAAGAACGATAGTATCTAGAATTTGGAAATATATAAAAATTAAAAGAAATAATTTGAAAACGTGATCTACCTAAAATTTTAAGAATGATCTTCAATATAATTCAAGCAACACAACTGATGATAAACAATTGTGAGTTCGTGCTTGTGAGAAATATGAGAAATTAAAACGTGGGAGTAATAATTTTCAGATAAACTTTGAAATATAGAAGAGAAAAGAAATATGATAATTATACTTAATTTTTCTTCCCATTGAGTTTCGAAGAGAAAAAAAAATAATGTTAATAAAATTTTTGATTGATATGAAAAATCGAGAAATAGATTTAGTGAACTGATGGTGGGAATTTGGAAAGACTCAAATTAAAAAGATTCAATTGAATATTTTTTATTTTGAGAAAGAAAAATTAAATTAGAGTTTCATGCGAAGTTGAACAATTTATTATTATTAATATAAAATTAATTCAATAATAACAATCGAAATTTTAATAAATTCATTGATCTAATTATTTTATTTTATATATTTTTAAAAAAAATTATTAACAAAAAATAAAAATATTATATTATTATTTTTAGTTTGTGGGCCCTGGGCAGGCACCTATCCTGCTCTGACCAAGGCCAACCATGATATATATATAATTGGCCGTTTATTCGAATAATTCCTAATTTTTTTTACCATAATAACATCCATTCTTTTTTTAGTTTTTGAAATGATGATCATTCTTATGTGGTAGTGCCTTTCTCCTACGTGGTACAAATCAACAAAAACTTTTCTACGTAACATCGTCTTTGTCTTGAATTAACATAAAATTAGAATATCAGTATACACCAATTTTAGGGTTTTAAAAAAATTAACATTGGAGCTTTCATTAAGCTTGGGATGTCCTCGTTATATTTTAAGAAATTTTGAAAATAATTTGAGAGTCATCATTGACCTTTAGATTAAGTAGGTGGAATACTTAAAAAAATATATTAAATTTAGAAAAATCTAAAAGACAATTTGGTATGCGTTTTACCAGAAATTCATTTTACTAGAAATTCATTTTAAGCATTTAGTACTCAATCACGCGTGAGAAATGATTAGCACCCACATTGCTCAAAATAGATACCTCTCGATTATACGTTGTCTAAGTGATGAAATTTTACATATTTGAATCCTAAATATATGTTACATATCCTTTCATTTTATGAATAAAATTGAAAAGAGTGATTTTCTTTAGAAAACATTTGATTAAAAAAAATTAGTTCACTCGATTTTATTTGAAACGGATGCCATTTTATCGTGAAAGTTAACGAAAATTATAATCCAATCATGTTGGATACAATCCCATTAACTCTCTATGTAAAACAATATTGCTGTTAATTTTACAAAAATGAGAAAATAAATGCATGATTAATGAATGTCACAATAATAAATGACATATATTTGATAAATGAAATATCAAATAAAGCAAAAAAAATTAAACA
Source organism: Hibiscus syriacus (assembly GCF_006381635.1). NCBI lineage: Eukaryota > Viridiplantae > Streptophyta > Magnoliopsida > Malvales > Malvaceae > Hibiscus > Hibiscus syriacus. The sequence goes on from NW_024062770.1 coordinate 4,046,021, forward strand.
AGTGAATTTAAACACAAAATATTTATACTGATTAAATTTAAACTGTGGGGTATTCTTTCTTGCGTCTTAAGGAATCAGCTCCAAGTATTTAGAGGTTTTGAATGGATCGCTCTTTGTTCGAGACATTTCCCATAAAATATATTATAACAAAAATATGAGAATGAGAAGGATACCCTTTGGTTTGAGTAACCCTTGGAAGATCACTCTAGGTATTTGGAGGCTTCCCAAGGGTTAATCTCACAAAAAGGACATTATCTTAATTTCAAAACAATAATAAAAATAGCACATTTAATAATAATATATATTTAATACCACGCTATATAGATTTAAAGCATAGCACAACAATATATTTGAAATAATATCAATAATAAAAATGTAATTATATTAGAATCTAAGAGTTACAATGAAAAATGACAAATATAGTGGCAAAATGATAAAAGAAACAATAAATATGAACTAAGGACCGAATCAAAATAGAAATAGAAGCAACATGGGCCCAACATGAAATAAAACCATACAACTAGCTATTTTGAACATGAAGTAGTGAGCAAAATGAATATAGAGGCAAAGCTTGAGATCCTAAACACTAAAATCCCCTTAAACAAACTCTCCCAACCCCTAAACACTTGAATCCAATCCCTTTCAAATCCGAAAATTCTAAAAACGTTATCTTTTGAGACCTCCAAACCACCCGACCATAACCATAACTCCGAAAGGTAAGTGTTTACCTTCTGTAATGACGAAGAAGCACATGAAGCCTCTCCCAAGTTAGGATTTTTCTTTGTTTCATTTTGTTTTTTTTTTTGGTCGAATGCTCTACCTTTGGTTTTATTTTTTGGTTAATTGAATCCCCATTTTGTTTGTTGTTTGCATGTAGAGTATATTAATCGAAATAAATTTCTCCTTTCTCTCTCACGAGTTATAGGAAGTTAGGGGAAAGGCTCTACCATCTGCGATGATGCCTCCCTTCTCTTGCCAAGGGTTATTTTTTCAGATGGAGACCAGTGGTCCCAGGGATTTCTCATGATGACGAGGAGAAATGGGGGATCAGCTGATGTGGCAGTTGGCGTGGATGTGGCGTGAACTTTAGAAGCTGGCATGGACGTTGGACGCAGGCAGCAGCGACGACTCCTTCATCCCTGACGGTTGCAACATTAACCCTAGTATTATGGTTTCTGTAATTAAAGTTAGATTTGAGCTTCCATCAAAATGGGTCTTTGCTTGTAACATTTGGGTTTGAAGAGCTTGGATTCACGCTTGCATATGCATCGTAAATGGGCTGTAATACATACAAAAAGGAATAAACATATTGGCATTTACTTTGTATAATATATATATATAATATATATATTTAAATTATTTCATTAATACAATAAATTTATTTGTTACTATAAATATATTAATATAAACCAATATAAACTCTAACTTTAAAATTAAAGCGAAAGGTTGAAATAGATTTAAATTAAATTTAAAGTTCAAAATTTATCTATTGGTGTGGAAACACGAATATGACAAAGATAGAAAAACAATGAATTTTCGTTTGACTCTATCTTTTCGTTGAAATCATAGTCTCAAGCAAGATTGAAAATAATCTTATTTTATCAATGGAAAATAAAACTTTCATTTCAAGGGAAATAATTTCAAAGGATGTGTTTCGAAAGAAAGGATCTCAAGAGATACAAAATTTTTCAGGAGAAACAATCTTAAAACTTTTGTTTCGAGAAAAACATTCTCGAGAGAGATAATTTTTGTTTTCTTCCTTTTTTTAATAAAACCATATCAAAAGTTGTGTTTCAAAAGAAATAGATCTCGAGAGAGAGAAAATTTTTGTTTCAAGAGTAACAATCTTCAAGTTTTCATTTCAAGGGAACTATCTCTAGTGAGATGAATTTTTTTAAGAGAAACGATAAAAAGATTTTGCTTCAAGCAAAACGATCTAAATGCTTGTGTTTTAAGGGAAATTGTCTCGAGTGATACGAAATTTGTTTAAAGGAAAACGATCTCGTGTGAGATAAAATTTTTGTGTTCGAGAGAAAATTATCTTGAATAAGATGAAATTTGTTTAAAAAGAAATTATCTCATGCGAGATAAAATTTTGGTTTTCGAGAGAAAGTTGTCTCGAGTGAGGCAAAATTTGTTTCAAGGAAACTTTTCTCACGTGAGATGAAATTTTCATTTTTAAGAGAAATTTTCTTGAGTGAGATGAAATTTGTTTAAAAAAAACCCATCTCAAGTGAGATAATTTTTTGCTTTTTTGCTTAGGATATCAAATTTGAGAATGACATTGCTCCTTGTTGTTGAAGAGATCTAGTTGTCTTTGGATGATTTGTTCATTTCTTCTAACTGGACATTATACCCTTTCTTGATTGGACTTTTTCATCTTTAAAGTTCCACCACCTTGATTGAAAATCTATAGTAAAATTATGAATATGTAAATTCAACTATCATGAATGTCTTTATGGATGTGAGGATGATGTCTATCTCGTGTTTTCAATCTTTCAATAGGACTGAACTTTTGGATTGGTCCTTATGAGAGGAGAACATGTTCTTACGAAAGAAAAATTTTAAAGGCATATTTGAAAGAGAAATAAAAGATTTTTATGTTGCACGTGATGATGAATGTTTGATGCAAAAATACAAATTCATATAACATGTAAGTAAATGATGTCGATGTATGTTTTTCCTAATCAATGACGATGAAAAGATGCACAATCAGTCTTTATTCTCTTCTTAATTTGGCCATCTTTATTCTTTTTCACACCATAGTTACCGTTGTAAGTCTTGGCTTGCAAAAATTTATTCTTCATGACCTAACAAACTCTTGCCCCTAAGATTCGATTCCTTTGCCCCTATTTTTTATTCTAAGCTTTTGAGCTTGAGAGATCTTTGATAATTTCCAAGATTCATTCCCCAGAGAGATTGTCTTTGCTCGAAAAATGTTTTTATCATTTATTTTATTATTAATATTTTTATTCAAAAGAATGAAGAAATTTTATAAAACAAAATGGTGCCACTCACTGCATGCTCACAATTGTAACAAATTATCAATTTCATGAATATTAAATAAAATTAAAGAATTTTCAAATTTTCATAAAATCTATCCCTTTTACAAGTGTAAGGATTGATGTGTTGGTTTTGAGTTAGCTTCTTAAATTCTCTAAGGTTTCAACTATCGAGTTGTCTTTATTTTCTTTGTCCTGTGAACATTGTGACACACCCTTCTTTATAGACTTGCCATTTCAATTGGATGCATACAAAATGACATAAATAGCATATTTAATTGTTAGACCTTTTAGAGAACTTTTTATTTCAATCCTCTGAAATCTTCATTTTTTTCAAGCTCCATAGACTCTTTTAGTATAGACAATGTAGAAATTTTGATCTAGAAACAAAAATTTATGAGTGCTTGTGTGAAGTTGACTATAATAGATGCTTTATTGAATTTGGTTTTATTTACCATTGCTTTGATTTAGTTGTAGGATTCATCTCGTCACAAAGTCTTTGACTTGACAACCACAGTGAAGAAAACATCAAATTTCCAATTATTTGATCAATGTCATAATTCGAATGTAATCTAGTCATAAAGTCATGACTTTCTAGTTACCTTAATAACCAATTGTTTTAGTTGTAGGATTCATCTATTCATAAATCCATTGACTAGAATCACGAGTCATTGTTTTACGCAGGTTCAATCTTTCCAAATTTCAAAAGCTATTGGAGCCTTTCATTGTATTTATTATTATTATTATTATTATTATTATTATTATTATTATTATTATTATTATTATTATTATTATTATTATTATTATTCGTTGAACTTTATAAAGAAGCTTGTTTCATTGTTTAAAGTCTAAAAAATAATGGTTATTCAACTAAACAACTTTGAAAACATCTAAAAGACAAAGAAAGAAAGAAAAACAAATTCAAACAAAACATGTTTCCTTTACACAAGAGCGTCTATACTATATGGTGGATAAAATAGTGTTCTCTTGATTTGCATTAAAATGCCCCTTCACTCATCAAATGTACATGCACTTGAATCAATTAAATTATGGACCTTACGCTTCAGTGTCACACAATTCTCAGTAGTATGCCCCGAGCTCCATATGTGGTAGCTACATACAACATTAACATCATAACCTTAAAAAAATTGGGGTTCTTTTGGCTTGGACTATACTGGATTCACAAGGTTCTTCTCAACAACAGTTGAGAGCAATTTTTCATATCTCATTGGTATTGAATCAATATGGGTATTTTCTAAAATCACCTTATTAGGTTTGGTTCTAAGATTAGATTAATAAGATCTCGTCATATTGATTCCATCCCTTTATTAGTTTTAGTACTACTAGTGCTCTTTATATTACCATTCTCGACAGCTCTTTCAATCATCTTTCCCCATATGACAATGTAAGAGAAATTCTTAGTGACAACCCCTAACATGTGGTTAATCAACAGAGATTAGTGTGTCAATGAACATGGTGATGAACTCCCTTTCAGGCATTGGTGGACGCACTTGGGATGCAACATTCCTCCATCATTGTGCATATTTTTGAAAGCTCTCATTACACTTCATCTCCATGTTTTGTAACGTTGTCTGATCAGTGGCCATATCAGTCATGTATTTGTATTGATCCAAAAAATATAAGCTAAATTCTTTTAGGAGTGAATCTGAGTGCTAATTAGCTAATTATACCACTTGGAAGCGGGTCTTACTATATTTTCCTGAAAATAATGGATCAACATTTGATAATTATTGATGTATCCAATTATCTTTCGAATAAATGTAATGATATGGGAAGTAGAGCAATTGGTTCTACTGTATTTTTCAAAATCTGGCATTTTGAATTTGGGTGGGAATATCAGGCTAGGAAGTAAAACTAACTCACTTACTTCCAATTCGTCTTGGGAGTTATGTCCTCTCATTTCTTTGAACAGTTCACTGCACCAATCCTTTAATTTCTCAAGGATCTCATTCCTGGCTTTCTTTATTTCATCAGAATCAATAATGTTACAATCAATAGGTTTGTTTTGAGGATTAGTGGTGAATAAGCCTGCTTGGTACCAATGAAGCTTCTCGCGTGAAAAACTTTGCTATGGAGTAGCGTGTACAACCTCACCATTAGAGATTTATATGGTTGAGGAAGTATACTCCTTTCCTTTTATCTAGTTAAGCCCAACTAATATTTCTACAATTTGGTCGACCATACTAGCTTGGGTTTGTATGACGCAATCTAAAACAATTATTTGCTTCTATTCGATCTTAGTTTCCCAGTCTTCTTGCATTTTTTACAAATTATCTTGTAATTATTTCTTTAGTTGTTCAAATCTTGCTCCAATTCTTAATATTGTTGAATGAATTTACCCAATTAGAGATACTACTATATTGTTATCCACGAATTAATTCCATATTATCATGATTAATGCATGTAGATTGCTTAAAAAAATACATTGTCAATGCAAAATGCATATGCAAATGTATTGATCACAAATATGAATATAATAAAACAAGTTTCATTTATTATTATAAGATAGTTCACTTTCTACATATATGCTTTTGCTTAGACACTAGATCTAAGTTGGGTCAATGCTTTGTCTCGAAGCTTCGTCATTGAAAACTATGTCCCTTGAATGTTCTATGAACTTCGGGCATTGTGTGAAAGCTCCACTCAAAATATGAACTTTATCTCAGAACATGCATCTTCAATTCTAGAGTAGTGTGTCATACTTTAATGATCAAAGGTGGAATAGTTGTAGGCAAAAGTCTATGATTGCACCATTGCTTGGATCAAGGGATCACCTCTCAAATCTTGGGTGTGATTCTATCATTTAACTCTGATGCATGGCCTTTAAAAAGGTTTCCTCCTTGTTCCCTCTAAGCTTGTCATATCTCAAAATTGGGATTTTATTGAGAATTTTTAAAACCTTTCTTACTTATTTGGTAATTCTCAATAGTGTGAGGACTATTGTCGTAGTTTAACCAAAAGTTTGGAAGTTTAAATCCCTATTCCTTCTTTTTTCCTTCTTTCTCCTATTCGTGTAGTAAACCCTCCCAAACTATTTTTTTCTCTCCATTTTGTTCCATTGCATTGTTTGTTTGATTAGTCTCTATTCTGGCCATTGTGACTCTAACCATCAACGTCATTATGTCCGTTTCATCGTTGTTGTTAGCCTGATACCCTTAGTTTTTCATTTACAGTCGATTTTTAGCATCGAGTGAGGGAGTTTAGTTTTGATTTTTAAAAGAAATTCAATTCTGTCGCTCCCCACCACGAATCTAACATGGTAAGTTGTTCCTCATGTATCAAAATATTTTTCTGGAAATTGTCATGTAAAAACCGTCGTAGGAAGGCATCTCATATGCCGTTGTGCATGTGTGGGGGTATTCTAGTGGTTTAGTGTGTTGAACTAGTCTTCTTGGACCTAGTATTACTGACCGTGGGAAGGGTATTGTTTAGTTGTTTGACATCCATATTCATGGAAGGGTATTGTTTTAGGTTCCCATTTCGCGGGACCTAGTACTACTGACCATGGGAAGCGCAGGGCTTTGCCGATATTGATTATCTTCTATAGGTGTGCTCTCTAGACTTGTTTAATACTTTCGATGTATTATGCTTTTTTGTTTTATGCTATTGTTTCAAAGCATGTTCGTAATCTGATTACAATTATTTGTGGCATTTCTAATTTATGTATAATTTTATATCACTCATGATCTGCATATTGGTGCATTCCTGATTCTGAATGGGATTAATTCTCTGTCACGATTCTGCATAAGATTAATTCCCCTTCTTTTTTCTGCATGTGATTAATTCCCCGTCCTATTTTTGCATGAGATTATATCCCCGTCCTATATCTGCATGGGATTATATCACTGTCCTATTCCTGTTTGGGATCCTCATTAGATGCTAAGTCCTTATACTGATTTTTTTCTTGACCGGGTCCTTTTCAGAGGGATCATTCATATCCTGTTTATCCATGGCAAAAGGTACAATTACATGTTAATGATGCTACACTCTGACGAATAAATTTTGATGTTACTGTTTACGTATGATTTGTGCATTTATATATATTTATTGTTATCTTTTCTTTTATAAAGGACACGCTAAGCTTTTTAACTCACTCTTTTAGTTTCTACCTTTTTAGATCCTTTTGACCCTTAGGGTTACGAGCGGTACCTGTAAGATTTTACTAGCACATTTTCCTTTCAGTCATAGTATGAACGTTTTTTTAGACTTTATGCTATTTACTTTCCGTTATTTTTACATACATTTATATGGAACTTTGGGATATTAAATTATTTTTGTATGAGTTGGATTTTGAACTCATATTAAGTATTTATTATGAACCTCTACTCATGTTTATAAATCCATACTCATTTTCTGACGATGCATGCTCTATATGAAAATTTCATGATTTCTATTAAACTAAATTTTTGTTGTGGTCTCCATGATTAGGTTGTATCGTCTAGGCCGGATTTAGGGGGTTATATTTAGTGGTATAAAAACCTAGGTTTAACTCTTGGATTGTGTTACCCTTCAAATTTGATAATGTTCTATAAAACAACTGTTTCATGCATAAAAATATTTGGGCATGAGAAATATTTTCTAAAATCAATTTTGACTGTAAATTTTTGCTAAATGATTTTAAACTTATATGCTTTCAATTTTGAATATTTTGTTTTGAGACTCCAGTACCAGATTTGACTATAGCTTATGTTGTAACACCCTAATCCGTATATGTACCATAATACGAGTTAAAACATTTAAACTTATGTTGTAACACCCTAATCCCGTATATGTACCATAATACGAGTTAAAGCTGTTACATTAAACATTTAAAACATTTCCTAATCAAAAACTAGTAAAATTTTGTTTATTTTTAAATCATCAAATTTAATATTAAACACTAAAAATAATTTATCGCGTAAAATTGAAAATAACATTTTAACATTCAAAACAAGTTTGATTTCAGGCAGTAATCATGTAGTTCAATACTATTTCATATAAAGAGTGAAAATGCCTAAAAATTGCCTAAATAAAAGTTCATCTTTTTACTATTAAAATGTAACTTTATCAAAGTATAAAACAAATTCCATATTCATAATCTTATATTACTTACTAAATTTCACACCTATAAATTATCACAAACCATTTTAAATTCTATAGATATATCAGAGCGTTTCTAATCCATTTCAACTCGAACCTTATTAAAACATTACTAAAACTTATACAAGTATACATACCAACTAGAAAATCAAACAATAGAAGGATGCCATTAATGTTACCGGTGTGTAAACCTTGACGAGTAATGACAAGCTAAACTCCTTACTCCACTCGGTCTCCTTCTCCTACGCGTGAAAATCATCACACGCTAAGTATACACTTAATGAGGCATTTATAAACTAAAGTAAGGTATTTCATTATATAAAAATTTCATAATAATCAAATTACTGTAATTTTCATATAAAAATATATGAACACATAAAATAGACTTATTAAAGTCATTCTTTTATCAGATAACCTTTAAAATATCATTTCTAATATATAAGGCATATAATGCCAAATCAAAGCACTCAACAAAATAATTGTTTTCATTTAAATCATATCACTTGTACTTTTCACATATTCACTTCACATAACCTGTACTTTTCACTTCATTTGAAAATCACAACCCAATGTATGATAATGAGAATGAAAGGTACGTGAGTCATATATGAGTGCTAAACAAGAGTATAGTTACTATAAAACACAATATCACTATACTAATAATCGGAATGGTAGTTCATAATGTCGAAACATCATGAACCCCATAATTTCACAAATAGTTCTAAAAGTACACGAATGTACTAAATACAGGAGTACAAATGTTACTAATACGAGAGTGCATAAATGCACTAATACAAGAGTGCATAAATGCACTAATACAAGAGTTAACGAATGTACTAATACGTGATCGCTCAATAAACATTCCACCTCATGGCATGTCAATTGTATTACTAACTCTCAATGCACATACAATGTTTTTTTATATTAAAATCATGTAGCATTCAATTCTCAGAAGTATCAACAGATACTAACATGTCAAAATATCATATAAAAGTACTTCTGTTAGTTCATACCTAAAATCATCCATAACCATGTAGGTAAAATATCATATAAAATATAATTGGGTAAATCATACCCAAAAATCATATGAATAAGATTTTGATAAAAAAATATAAAAATATAATTTAAAAAAATACGATTTAAAATCTTTCCAATTAATTCGAGGTTGACTCATCGCAAGTCTTCCTCATATCATATATATAAAATAGGCAAGATGCACTCACCTGGAAATGCCTCAGTAGCAAACTTTGCTTTTGATATAATCTCACTTTGGTGTTTTTTCCTTACCTTTTAGCTTGATTAGATCTCATTGCGATCACAATCTATATGTGCACCATTAACATAACACCAATTCAAAGATATAAGCACATATTAGGAATAAAATTCCTAAAAATTCGTTTGATACTAGTTTAATACTAATTTCACTTCATATAACAAATATTGACCTTTCAAGTCCTTTACTATTCATATTCATAACTCCTTTCACATGAGAATTTCTAATTTCACATTTCAACCGCTAATATGAATTCTTTTAGAATTCATCTCAACTTTTCCAATTTATTCAAAATGGTCTCTTGTCATTTAACTTCAATTCAAGCTTCCAAAAGCATAAATACACATTCCAATATTTAATTCAAACATACCTCATCAACTTATGCATAATTTACATTTAAATCTTTAATTTCTCCATATTTGCAATTTGGTCCCCAAACTTATTCAAACTTCCAAAAACGATCCAAATTAACATTCTAACATCAAAATTAACATTCTAACATTCAACTCCACCATAGTACATCAATTATTGAACAATTTCACCTCAATCCCCACATTCATGAAAATATGCAAATAGGTTCCTATAATTTTACAAACTTCCAAATTTATCTAAATCATATTTTAAAGCTTGTAAAATCATTCAAACATCATTTCTAGATCTTAGGAAAAATTTTCATAATTTTCCCCTATTTTCCCTTCATGGCCGAACCTAAAATGGAAACAATTCCATGATTTTTACTTTGATTCAAGCACGAATTCAAGCTTCAAATAACATTTCCATGCTTCAAAAATCGTTTCCATATCAATTTCAATCCAAATTAAATAATTATGTACAAATCATAACCATGGTCGAATACAATATCGTTCTTTCTACATGTTTTTAATCATCACACATGTTTGGAAACAACTGTATTACATCACTAACATCAAAACCCAACATTAAATCATTGAATTTTAACTTATTTTTGATCCAAAAATTTCATGAAACTAACCTTCCAAGTAAGAACAACATGAAATATTTATACCAAATGATAGAGAATTTAATGTAGATTAATTCTCTATTCCATATCTTAATCCAAAAATCAAAGAAAATGGCTTAAAATGAAAAATAAAAACTTCCTTACCCTTTAATGGAGTTCATAGCTAAGCTTGAAGATGAGAAGAAATTATTTTGAAAATTCTATTTAAAATTCATGCAAACTTGTCTTAAAAACAAATTAAATGAACTAAAAATTCATTTAATTAAAAGTTAGCAATTTACCATTACTAAATATGATAATTACCACCATACCATTATCATGACATCATTCCTTACATAATCATGCCAATATAAAATAATATTTTATTAGTTTCCATCTTTTCCCTTGTAATTTTTCCAAAATCCAATCTTACCACTTTAATCCAACGATCCCTATTTAACATAGAAAATAAATTTTAAACCCAATGATCCATATTAAATTATAATAAAATCAAATATGAAAATGATATTATTAACCTTATACTATCATCCTCCAAAATTTCCAAAATTTCTGATTTTATTTAATTATCAGAATATTTTATCGAACTTTATCGCTTTATAGCTTCTAATACAAATTTTGAATAAAAAAATATGGTTCCCACAAAATGTCATTCTTGGGGTGAACTATTAATTTATGAAATAAAATTTCTTTCTGGAAAAATTACCACTTTTATGCCTAAACTATTCCAAAATTTATAGTTTGCTACTAAACTTTCAAAATTTATAGTTTGGTCACTTGCCAAAATTTTAGGGTATTACATATGTTTACTCTTTTATTTTAGACTCAGTAGATATTACTCCACCCTTTAGAATTCAACGTCCTCATGTACCATCCCGTACATATGGTAGTACTCGAGGCCGTGGAGACTGAGCAATTGATTTTGATAGAGGTCCACCAGTTCCCGAGGTTGATTCGTCTGAGGGTTGTACTCGTGTAACACCCCAAAATTTTAGTTAGTGACCAAAATATAAATTTTGAAAGTTTAGTGGCTAAAGTATAAAGTTTGGAAAAGTTTAGAGATTAAAAGAGTATTTTTAAAATGTTTAGGGACCAAAGTGTAATTTTCAAAAGTTAGGTGTTTTGAACCCATAAATGAATAGTTCACCCCCAAAAATGATGTTTTGATGGGAATCTGATTTTTGATCCGAAATTTGTGTTAAATGATATAAAGTGTTAAAGTCCGGTAAAAATTTGGTAAATCGAATCGAATAGGAATTTGATAAAATTTGAAGTATATTAAATTAATCTTAGAAAATATTATTTCCACATTTTAAAATGATTGAAAATAATATGGATCATTGGATTTGAAGATTTATTTTCATTTTCAATTTGGACCGTTGGATGAAAATGGCAAGATTGAAATTTTTGGAAAGTTGCATGGATAAAGTTGTCAAGGGTATAATATTTTGTTTATTTTTGAATTTGGAAGATGATAACCAACATGTGGCTTGGTATGGATGTAATTATCAAGATTCATTAATGGTAAAATTGTAATTTCCCATTAAATGAATTTTAAATTCATTTAAGCTTAAATAAATGAAAAATTAACATGAAATTAACTAAAATTTCATGAAAACTTGGTCATCTTCCTCCTTTATTTCGTGGCCTTCATACCCTAGGTAAGAGAATTTTTAGTTTTCAATTTTAAGCTAATTTATTAGTTTTTGGATTAAGACGTGAAATACAAAATTGTTCTATTCGATGAGCTCTATCATTTGGTACCAATACTGCATGCTAATATTGCTTGAGTTCAAATATCTCAAATTTTAGGGTTTATGTTCATGTTAGATTTTCATGAATTAATGATGGATTTTGAGGTTATTGAGGTTGTAGAATCATTTTCAAGCTTATTTGATGATCAAATCAGGATCAAACCTCGTAGAAATGCAAATGATATTTTTGACCTAACACTAAAATTAGAAAATAAAAGAAAATGAAAATAGGACTAAAATATAAACAATCAAACTATTGTGCCAACATTGAAAATAAAATAAAGTAAAAAAGTGACTAAAATGATCATTTTTAATATTAAATGCTAAAATTACAAAGAGTAAAAATAAACAAAACATGGGGACCAAATTAAAATAGACTAAAATTGCATGGTTAAATTAAAAAAAATCAGATTCTGGTTTGAAATATAAACATTCAGAATCTATATGGGCTATTTCCTAATTATTCCGTTTTTTCTAGCCTAAAACATGCATTCGAATAAATAAATTCCTAAAAATCTTCCGATGCTCATTCGATACACTTTCATGTAACAACATACTTGTTGACCTTAACACTTCTAATTGACCATTCAAGTTCCTTTTAATCCAAATTTAACATAACAGTTTTCACTTAAGTTCCCAACTTTTCCATATTTGTGATTTGAACCTAAACTTTTACCAACTTTCCAAAATAATCTGATTTCACATTCTAACATCAATTCCAGCACTCTAATATTAATTTCCAGCATAATACATTAACTGTTGAAAACATTTTGATGTTTCGATATAACAAATTAAGTTAAATGAATTTTAATATTTTACAAATGATTTTATAAGTATATTCGATTTAATTACTCGAATATCAAATTATTACTCCAAGTCTTCAAGATCAATTTCAAACCTTAAAATGTAAAATTGTGTTTTATACTTAATATATTTTTGAAACAATTTTCACAAAGTATTTTGAATCAAAATCAAGCCTAAAATCAATTTTTCAAAGTGATTCACCGATGCACCAATCCATGCATCGATGCACCATGAAATAAATTGAACATTGAATGCATTTCATGCACCGATGCACATACTATGCATCGATGCACTCAGAGTTTTATGAAAACATCGAATGCATTTGATGCATCGATGCACCAGCCATGCATCGATGCACGTAGGCTATTTTGAAACATCGAATGCATTTTATGCATTGATGCACTCTTAGTGCACCGATGCACTAAGGGTCCAACGATCAAAATATTTGAATTTTACACTTGATGCACCGATGCACCTAGTGTATGCATCGATGCACTGACGCTCCCAACGGATTTTATTAATTGTTTTCACACTTAAACGGATATATTGACTCCACTAACCATCCCCAACTTTCAAAATCATTTGAAGGAGTATTTAATCAAGTTCTGAAGCCATTGATTGACAACAATCAAGAAGAAATCATAGAGAAACAATAGAGAAAACATCAAACATCAAGTTTGTGCAATTCAAGCCAAATTTCCTTTCAATATTCATTTTTCTTTCAAGAACACAATTTGTACTCATTTGTAATTATCTTTGAGTGTTATTATCTTGTTCTATAATTGTGCAAACATATTTCCTTGTGAGGTTTTTCTTGTAAGTTTGCAAATTTGTGTATTTCTCTTTGAAAAAGAGTGTGCTCAAGAATTGGGGTATAATTCTTGAGGGAGTTGTAAGGTTACTCTTTGTCCTCAAAAGAAAGAACAAATTAGTGAATTTGTTGGAAAATCCTTAGTCTGGATAGCTAAGGTAGTGGACGTAGACTTTGGTTGAGAAAGTCGAACCACTCTAAATCGCTGTCAATTACTTCAATTTTCTGCAAAAGCTTCCACCAACTTTTTAATTGCCAATTCACCCCCTCTTGGCCAATTCTGTCGATCGATTAACTCAACAATTGGTATCACAGCCTCACTCATTTGAAGGTTTAATCGCCTCTTGAGTCGATTCGGGAAGAGTTACATTGATTATCAAGTCATCAATGGCCTCTACTTCAAATGTCGACTCTGGTCTCGATTCGATGCCCATCAACAAGCCTCCTTTCTTCAATGAAGCTAACTATGACTATTAGAAGAATAGGATGATGTATTTTATTCAAACAAGTGACATGGGAGCATGGAATATTGTAGAAGATGGATATATCAAGTCTCTCACTCATCGAAGATTGTGGAGTGAATGAGAGACAAGAATGTTCCAGCTTAACTCGAAAGCCATCCATATCATATTTTGTGCTCTTGGACCATATGAATATGGAAGAGTCTCATCTTGTATAACTGCCAAAGAAATATGGGATAAACTACAAGTCACTCATGAAGGCACCGACGAGGTAAAAGAATCTAAAATTAGTCTTCTAACACATAGCTATGAAAATTTCAGGATGAAACCAAATGAAGATATCAAAGCTATTACGGATAGATTCTCAACGATTGTCAATGGTCTCAAATCATATTGAGAGATCATTCCAAACGAAAAGCTTGTGAGGAAGTTAGTTTACTCACTTCCAAAATCATGGCAATCCAAGAAGACGACAATCATCGAGGCTAAGAACCTAAAGTCCTTAACTCTTGAAGAGCTAATCGGTTCCCTCCTCACTTATGAAATGATGCTTGAAGATGAGGTAGACCTTGATTAGATTGACGAGACACCAAAAGAGAAGGAGAAGAAGAAAAATATTAGAGTTGATCTCAAATCGGCAAAAGATGAGAGTGATTCGGATGAAGATGACGATGACGAGGAAATGGAATTGTTTGCCAAACGGTTCAAAAAATGATGAGACCTTACTGAGGAAGAAAATTCAAACGAAATGAAGGCCTAAAAAATGAACCAAAAGAGAAGGGACCCTATCATTTGCTATAAATGCAAAAAGTCGGGGCATGTCAAATATGATTGCCCATAATTGAAGAGAAAGGGTCAATCAAAGAATAAGCACAAGGCTCATGTGGCTACATGGAGCGATGAAGAAGGTTCCGATGAAGAGGAACAAGAAGTAGCAAACTTGTGCTTGATGGTATTCATGGAAGATTCTAAGGTAACCTCTAACTCATTTGAATTAGATGATTTATCTTATGATAAGTTATTAGAGGAATATAATGGGTTGGCTTCGGATTATAAGAAATTGTTTTTAAAATATAAAAATGATGTCTCTAAATTGAAAAATGAAAACAAGCTCATATCCAAGACCAATAATGATTTTGAAAGTAAAATCAAAGATTTTCAAATCAAACTAGAAGAGTTTGGAAAGAAAAATTAAGATTTGCAAAATTTACTTTCAAATGTCAATGATGATCATCAAAAGAAAAATTGATGATCTTAAAGCTTCTTTTGATAAAGTTGGAACAAAACATTTTGAAAATGGAGAAAATTCAAAATCCAACTTTGTTAGAAAAAGTTTTAAAAACTACAATCATAGAGGTCCCCGAACAACCTCTAATAGAAAAATTGTTAGAAGTATATGGGTTCCTAAAGGACTCATTACTACTAAAGATAAGGACATCCTACACAAATGGATACCTAAGGGGACTAGGATTTTGGAAACTAATGAATATGGACCCAAAAGAATTTGGGTACCAAAAATTAGAAATTAATCTATGTTTGTAGGAAAAGGAGCATTGCCACAAGGTACGAGAAACAAATTCAAACTCATGGTACCTTGACAGTGGATGCTCAAGACACATGACCGGGGAAAAAAGCCGGTTCATAGAGCTTAACGCCAAAAATAGAGGAGAAGTGACTTTTGGTGATAATTCAAAATGTCACATTGAAGGTATAGATACAATAGGAAATACCTCTTCCATACAAATTAAGAATTTTTTATATGTGAATGGATTAAAGCATAGTCTCTTGAGTATTAGTTAATTATGTGATAAGGGACTCAATGTCATGTTTGAAACTAATGGTTATAAAGTTATTGACATTTCATCTAATCTGATTATGCTTGTTGGTCATAGAATAGTAAACATTTTCATGGTGCATTTAGATTCTATTGATATGACTAATTTATGCCTGGTTGCTAAGGATGAGCATGATAATTGGTTATGACATAGGAGACTAGGACATGCTAGTATGAGCGTTTTGCAATGGCTAATTCAAGTTGATTTAGGTCGAGGGTTCCCTAAACTAAAATTTGATAATGATAAAATCTGTGATGCTTGTGCTAAAAGAAAAAATAAGTGAGTTTCTTTTAAATCCATTAACGATGTATCAACTAGTAGAGTATTACAATTGATCTAATTAGATATTTTTGGGTCATCTAGGACTACTAGCTTGGTTGGAAAACAATATGCATTTGTCTTGGTAGATGACTATTCTAGATATACTTGGGTTCTATTCTTAAGTCCTAAAGATGAAGCATTAGAAAAATTCATCACGTTTTCAAAAGTAATCCAAAACGAAAAAGGTTACTCTATAACTAGTGTTAGGAGTGATCATGGAACTGAATTTGAAAATCTTGGATTTACTGAGTTTTGTAATTCTAATGGTATTAGCCATAATTTTTCAGCACCTAGAACCCCTCAACAAAATGGAGTTGTTGAGAGGAAAAATCGAACTTTAGAAGAAATGGCTAGAACCATGCTTTGTGAAAACAATTTGCCAAAATATTTTTGGGTGGAAGCCACAAATACCGCTTGTTATGTTGTAAATCGAGTAATGATTAGGCCGATTTTAAAGAAAACTCCATATGAAATTTTCAAAAATAAAAAGCCTAACATTAGCTATTTTCATCCTTTTGGATGTAAATGTTTTGTTTTAAACAACGGTAAAGAAAACCTTGGCAAATTTGATACTAAAAGTGATGAAGGAATTTTTCTGGGTTATTCCTTAAATTATAAAGCTTATCGAGTATTTAATAAAAGAACTTTAGTTGTAGAAGAGTCTATACATGTTGTTTTCGATGATAATCCTCTTCCGAGGAAAGATTCTTGTGTGAATGATGATGTATGCATTATAAATATAAATGACGTTGGACATGACGTTTGAGAACCATCATCAAAGGAAGAAACGAAAGATGAGGAAACTCAAGATCCTTTCGAGAATCCAACCATTGAAGAAAGGGAAGTATTCTTTCCCAAGTGAATACAACTATGTCAAGGATGGTGAGATTATATGTGATCCATCCAAAGGTGTAACAACTCGAACTTCTCTTAGAAATATATGTAATTATGTTGCATTTATCTCATGCATAGAGCCTAAGGATATTAAAGAAGCAATAAATGATGAACATTGGATTATCTCTATGCAAGAAGAGTTAAATCAATTTGAGAGAAGTAAAGTATGAACATTAGTTGAAAGGCCTAGTAATAAATCTACTGTAGGTACTAGATGGGTATTTAGGAATAAGCTTGATGAAAGTGGTAATATAGTGAGAGACAAGGCTAGACTTGTGCTCAAGGGTATACTCAAGAAAGGGCATAGACTATGATGAACAACGCTCCCGTTGCTAGGATGGAAGCAATTAGAATGTTATTAGCATTTGCATGTTTTCATGAATTTAAATTATATCAAATGGATGTTAAAAGTGCATTTTTAAATGGTTTTATAAAAGAAGAAGTGTATGTGGAACAGCCTCCTGGTTTTGAAGATTTAAAATTTCCAAATCATGTTCTTAAATTGACAAAAGCACTTTATGGTTTAAAATAATCCCCTAGAGCTTGGTATGAAAGATTGTAAAAATTTTAATTGAAAAAGGGTTTTCCAAAGGGAAGGTTGACACTACATTGTTTTTAAAGCATAAAGGTAAAGATTTATTAGTATTTCAAATTTATGTTGATGATATAATATTTGGTTCTACTAATGATGTTCTTTGCCAAGAATTTTCTAAGCTAATGCAAAGTGAATTCGAGATGAGCATGATGGGGGAGCTCTCATTTTTCTTGGGACTCCAAATCAAGCAAAGAAAAGATGACATTTTCATCAATCAAGTTAAGTACGTCAAAGACATGCTCAAGAAGTTTGGACTGGAAAATGGGAAACCACATGACACTCCAATGAGCTCATCAACAAAGCTTGACATAGATGAAGGAGGTAAATGTGTGGATGTTAAATTATAGGTCAATGATTGGTTCTTTGCTTTACTAACTGCAAGTAGACCAGACATTATGTTTTGTTTGCTTATGTGCTAGATTTCAATCATGCCCTAAGAAATCCATTTACTAGATGTTAGAGATCTTTAGATACCTAAGGACACTCCTAATTTAGGACTTTGGTATCCTAGAGACTCTAGTTTTAGCTTGCATGCCTTCTCTTATGCGGATTATAGAGGATGCAAATTAGATAGGAAAAGCACCTCTGGTACTTGCCAATTCCTTGGAAATATGCTAATTTCTTGATTTTCAAAGAAACAAAATTGTGTTGCATTATGTAGCACTGAAGCGGAATATATTTCAGCTGATAGTTGTGTGCACAAGTTTATGGATGAAACAAAACTTTTTGATTATGGAATGAAGTAGGTACCAGTCCTATCAAGTGGGACAATACTAGTGTTATTGTCTCACTAAAAATCCCATCCAACTCTAGAACTAAGCATATTGAAATAAGACATCACTTCATTAGAGATCATGTCGCTAAGGAAGATGTAGTTCTAGAATTTGTTGATACTTTGCATCAATTAGCGGATATCTTTACAAAACCTTTAGACAAAGAAAGATTTTTGACACTTAGGAGAGAATTATGTTTAATTGACCTATCTTCACTTAGTGTTTAAAATAATTTTAACATTTTTAAGAATAAATGAAAAATGCTTATAAATAGTAATTTTTGATTGCATTTATTGCTATTAGTTAGGGGGAGTTTATGTTCTTTGGTGAAAATTAATTTTATGTTCAAATGTTGTTTAAGGATTAATCTGATTGATTGAACATGATTAATTTTCAATATATGAGTTGCCAATACCATTAGAGCTAATTAATTTAGCATTTTTGAGTGTTTTAAATGGATTTTTGTCATTTGTGTGCTTCATACATCGATACACTTAACAGTGCATCGATGCATCCCTTTGAATGTGCATCGATACACCATGAAGGTGCACCAATGTACTCATTGAATGTGCATCGATGCACAAGGCCATGCATCGATGCACCCATGGGGTTTTGGTTTTAAAAGGCTTATTTTCTTATTTGTTTCAAACCCGAAAACTAAACCCTCTTTAGCTATACGTCTCTTTTCCTCTCTAAATCCTCCATTTACTCAAAATCAACAAAAAATTGTCGAAATCTTTGAGCTTTTCATCTCTATATCCTGCTACTATCATTAAATCGTGTAACACATCTCATTCTCTTCAATCTGAAATTTTCAAGGTATTTTTCTAAAAACTTCTAGTTTATCATATTTTGATCTTAGGACTAGTTGTAGGATGAACATTATATCGGGCATTGATTGTTTGATGATTTCAAACTAGATTTTACAACCAATTTCATCAAAAACTCACAAATTTTCAAAGAATTTTTGAAATTAAAAAAAATATCGGAAATCTAAATTTAAATTTTAAATGATGTTTTTGATTTAATTATGTGTTTCATGAAAAAACTATACATATTATAAATTTCAAACGTTGTTTTCTAAATAGTTTTTCAAAACTATGCCCATTAGGATTTGATTTAGAGAACTGATTGTTTGATGATTTCAAACTAGATTTTACAACCAATTTCATCAAAAACTCACAAATTTTCAAAGAATTTTTGAAATTAAAAAAAATATCGGAAATCTAAATTTAATTTTTAAATATGATGTTTTTGATTTAATTATGTTGTTTTCATGAAAAACTATACATATTATAAATTTTCAAACGTTGTTTTCTAAATAGTTTTTCAAAACTATGCCCATTAGGATTTGATTTAGAGAACCTTGAATTATTGAGAACTCAATTGAGTTTTGGGATTGATTAAATTGCATACATATGTTTCAATTTACAGGTTATATTCATTTTTCTGATTCCTAAACCATGTCTAATCCCAAACGCCCTAGAACTTCATCGAGTCGTTCTCGTTCAAACCAACCTCCTAATCCCTTTCCTCCTCCACCTTATCTCTTATAGGATCCTGTTTCAATATGCCTGAACGTCGTAGAGATGACTTGTACCATAGGTATATAAATTCTTTCCAATCTTATAGAATCCGGGAAGAGCGTATTTCTTCTCTTCAAGCAATGATTGATATTGACTTCGAATACCTTTCGATTCTCAAAACATGGAAGTTTGATAAAATGTTTCACCTCAAACATATTGTATATCATCAATTAGTCCGCATTTTCTACTCTAATGCGGTATGCATTCAAAACCAGACTCAGTGTGGAACTACAGCAATCAGATCCTACCTTTTAGGACAATATATTAATATTGACCCCGAGACTATAGCTTTCCATTTTGGGTTAGATGACGATGGTATTTTTAATGAGAATGAAACTGTGGATTATCCCTATGTTCCAAATGCTAGTGTTAGTACTCTACGTTCTCATCACGATCGTTTTCTTTATTTGATGATCTCTTGGTGGTTTAGACCATCCGGAGGTAGATACTCCACTCTTCGTGCTAGGGATTTATGGTGGATGCACTGTCTCAAGAATAAAAACAAAATAAATCTGCCCCACCTTATTTTTAGTCAACTAGTGGATATCATAAACATTGTTCATTCAAAACATGTCGAAACATTAGTTTATGGATGTCTTCTTAGTAACCTTTTTATCAAACTCGGTCTAAATGTCTCTCTTGAAAATCCTATTCCTCTCCAAAACCCAATCAATCTCATTTCGTTGAAGAAAGCCGATTGGAAATAAGACGAGGTAACCGATCTTTGGGTCTTTCGACCCGGTAAGCAAACTCAGGGAGCGAGTTCTTCACGAGCTGCTCCTATCTCTTCTCATGCTCCTCCTCCTCCTCCGGCTCCGGCTGCTGATGATGATCCTGATTTCAACAGCTTATGCAAGATATCGACGATCATGTACCAGATGATGAGCCTACACCGGAACAAGCTCCACAAGAGGATCAAGTTCCTCCATATTTTCGTTCGTTTTTGGAGACATTTGATCTACGGTATGCTTCCATCGAATCCACTTGACTGCTACTCACGAAGCGGTAAATCATCGCTTAGACACTTTGGATCTATCCTTGTTATGCTTTTTTGATTTTAAAACTTGATTGATTTTGATGTTTCTGGAGTGTTTGTTTTGGTTGTAACGTTTGAATTGTTAAGTTGGATGATTGGATGTTTGAACTTAATATATATATATTGGTTTGGTTGAATTTTCTTTTTTTTGCATCATTAGACATATATGACCAATAATGCCATTTCCATTTGATTATGAATATTGTTTATGAAACTAATGGCTAATCTCTCTTTTGATCTTTGATCTAGCAGCTTAAGCTATATATATATATTTAATCAATTGACTATGTTTTTCAAAACCTTGTAAATCGATTTTTAAGTCTTTTTGATTTAACAAAAAGGGGGAGAAATGTTAAGTGTTAAAATGTTTTAAAGGGGAGAAGTGTTAAAGTAAGGGGGAGTAATTTCAAACTTAATTTTTCAAAATTTATTTTCAAAGAAGATCTTAAAATTACACACATGTTTTGTTATATCAAAAAGGGGGAGATTGTTGAAAATATTTTGAGTTTCGGTATAACAAATTAAGTTTAAATGAATTTTAAGATTTTACAAATGATTTTATAAGTATATTCGATTTAATTACTCGAATATCAAATTACTCCAAGTCTTCAAGACATTTCAAACCTTACTAAATGTGTAAAATTTTGTTTTATACTTAATATATTTTTGAAACAATTTTCACAAAGTATTTTGAATCAAAATCAAGCCTAAAATCAATTTTTCAAAGTGATGCACCGATGCACCAATCCATGCATCGATGCACCATGGAATAAATTGAACATCGAATGCATTTCATGCACCGATGCACATACTATGCATCGATGCACTCAAAGTTTTATGAAAACATCGAATCCATTTGATGCATCGATGCACCAGCCATGCATCGATGCACGCATGCTATTTTGAAACATCGAATGCATTTTATGCATCGATGCACTCTTAGTGCACCGATGCACTAAGGGTCCAACGGTCAACATATTTGACTTTTACACTTGATGCACCAATGCACCTAGGGTATGCATCGATGCACTGACGCTCCCAACTGATTTTATTAATTATTTTCACACTTAAACGGCTATATTGACTCCACTAACCATCCCCAACATTCAAAATCATTTGAAGGAGTATTTAAACAAGTTCTGAAGCCATTGATCAACAACAATCAAGAAGAAATCATAGAGAAACAATAGAGAAAGCATCAAACATCAAGTTTGTAAAATTCAAGCCAAATTTCCTTTCAATATTCATTTTGCTTTCAAGAACACAATTTGTGCTCATTTGTAATTATCTTTGAGTGTTCTTATCTTGTTCTAGAATTTTGCAAACATATTGCCTTGTGAGGTTTTCCTTGTAAGTTTGCAAATTTGTGTATTTCTCTTTGAAAAAGAGTGTGCTCAAGAATTGGGGTATAATTCTTGAGGGAGTTGTAAGGTTACTCTTTTTCCTCAAAAGAAAGAACAAATTAGTGAATTTGTTGGAAAATCCTTAGTGTGGATAGCTAAGGTTGTGGACGTAGACTTTGGTTGAGAAAGTCGAATCACTCTAAATCGCTGTGCAATTACTTTCAATTTTCTGCAAAAGCTTCCACCAACTTTTTAATTGCCAATTCACCCCTCTTGGCCGATTCCGTCGATCAATTAACTCAACATTAACTATTGAACAATTACACATTGTTCCCATAATTTTCCATAATTACTGAATAGGTCTCTCAACTTTCACAAAATTACATAAGGGTCCCTATAATTTTCCATAATTACTGAATAGGTCTCTCAACTTTCACAAAATTACATAAGGGTCCCCATAACTTTCTAATATTTGTATAATCATTCCCTCTTCATTTCCAGCCTTTACATGATTTTTCCATAATTTTTCTCACTCGTTCAAGCCATGACTGAATACTTTAGTGCTAGGGTTCCATGATTTTCACTTGATTTTGATTGATTCGAGTATGAAATCAACCTCTATTCAACATTTTAATACCTCTAAAATCAAACCCCTAACTCAATTTCACAAAATCACAAACTTCTAATTTTTGCATGTTGCTTGCATGTTAGTTCATTTTAGTCCTTAATTAATTTTGCATGATACCCTCATAAGCATCTCTTGACTCAAACTGAAATAAATTGACTAAGGGTAATATTCTTTCATTTTAATATTGTCGTAAAGTAATTGTCTTAACGTATAAGAAAGCTACTTTCGATAATTTTAAAATGAAAGTATAAATCGAATCCATTTTAAAATTCAGGGATTGGGAAAAAGATCATGTTATTTTAATTAAATTCACCGACAAAAGACTGTTAGATCGAACCTAAGGTCTCGTCTCGAGGTATTTAAAAAATTGAACATCCTTATTCTCATTAAATATTAGTAAAATAAATAATTAATTATAATTGCTTGATATATGCTTTTAATTTGCTTTATTTTTGCATGTTTTCAATGGGTTTTCAAAATAATAACACTCGAATCGATATTAAGAATAGTAATATCCCTTCATTTTGGTTGGAGTAATAAATGACTGCTTTAAGGCATGAGAGGTCATTTGTTCTTGATTGGAAATAATTTGATATTACTGTTTTCTCTCGAATCAATATTGACTTTTAAGACGGAATAACGATATCTCTTCATTTCGATTGGAGTAATAAATGAGTGCTTTAAGGTATGAGAGCTCATTTATTCTTGATTAGAAATCATTACATATTATCATTTTCACATGAATCTATATTGAATTTTAAGACGAAATAGTAATATCTCTTCATTTCGATTGGAGTAATAAATGATTGTTTTAAGGCATGAAATGTCATTTATTCTCGATTGGAAATAATTAGATATTATCCTTTTCTCTCCTAAAATTATTTTGGGTGTTGTTATTTTGAATTAATAATGAACATTATAATGGAATTTTAATATTTCTTTATTTCGATTGGAGTTAGAATCAATTGCTTTAAGGTATGAGAGATCGATTTTTCTCGATAGGAAATAATTAAATATTATCATGTTGCATCCAAAAATTCAAAGAATATTATTTGAAAGGGATCTTAAATTAAATTAGACTTGAACTCGTAAATTTCATTACAAGGACAATTTATTAATCGGCTAGGTACCAATTTAGGGCGTTGTGGGGGTGTTAATCATACCCCACACGTAACCGACTCCCGAACTCGAATTTTGGTAATGCATACCGCAAGTTTGTTGTTTTAATTAAAATTAATATTTTATTAAAATGGAAAATATGTTTTTGGGTACCCAATTACACCCTAATCAAAGATTGGTGGCGACTTCTCCAACCACATTTTATCGTTAACAGGTCATCAAATTATTTCGAGACGGGACCTCCCCTTTACCTTTTCAGAAAACTGTTTCGACACTCATATAACCTTAATAGGCCATTATCAAATGTTTATGGTTGTTTTAAATGGAAAAATATGTCTTTTTCAACCTTCAACATCCATATAAAGTAGGGAGTATCGACACTAAATTATATGATATTGATACTCTTGAATAGTATTGATATCAATTTGATACATTAGAATGCATCGTCTAATTCCAGTATCAATACTTGGATCTTGGTGTTGATACCAAGGGGTTGGTATCGATATTCCTTGAATGAGTATCGATACCCAATAAATGTTGTGCCCATATTTTAACAATAATTTCATACAATATCGAGGACCCAAAAAAATTATCTATGCTCCAACCCAAAAATAATCATTTTGAGATAAAAAAATCAATCCTAAAATCCCTCTAAACACTCAAGTTAAGGTCTTATTTTATTTCTAAAGCTTAACGGGTAGTAGAGGATCATTTAACATCAATTTCTCATATATAAACAACAAAAGCATCAAATTAATCTATGAGCATGTGTGGCACTCAAACATTCAACTTGTATTATACTAATAACCAAATCATTGCATTTATGAAGCTTAAGAAGCATTTCAAAGTTTATTATCTTGGATCAAAACACAATTGTATACTCCTTGTTCAACTTTAATCGATATTTTTCTTAGCTCTTGCACAAAAGGGCTCTTCTATCTCTTTTACTAATGAAAGAAGCAATGAAAGAGATTTCTAATGAAATACATTATTAAAGGAATCATAACGAATTTAGAACTTTTTGAATGTTATGAATAAAGTGCACAACACTCTAAAAACTACTTTTTACATAACAATTTAACTCACTTTCACATCGATCTATAAACTCCTCAAGTCAACTTTCATGCATTGACTTAGAAATTCAATTCGTTAGAATGACAATCCCTTAGTAAGCGCATAATCATAAAGTTTGTACCAATATACTCTATAAACACATGAATTTTTTGAATTTTTTTAACAACCATAAACTTAATGTCTGTGTTTCAAATTTGAGGTGTTGATGTTGTTCATAGAATAAATTACTATAAATTTATTATCGCAAAATAACTTAAAGTCTTTCTATTCAATATAATTAGTAGCCTATGTAACAAAATTTTACATATGTATTCTAATAAAAAATTTGCATTTATGTTTGATGATCACTAACTTATTAGACCTTTGATATGTGAACATATAATATTTTGTTACTAAGAATATCGTATGAACTGTTTAATTTCTATCCAATGATCCATACATGAATTACTTAAGTATCAACTTAATATCCTAAAAGCATATGTTATGTCTGAATGCGTACAAACCTGATCATAGATTAGACTCCCGATTGTTGAAGCATAAGAATTTTTTTTTGTATTTTATTAGTTTCAAAATAAAATTTAGGGAATTGATTAAGACTACATTTGGTTCATTTGATAATATGATTATCACTTGATTTACTTCTATTAAATGTGTAGTAATCGGTCAATAAATCGGATACCAATTAAGTCACTTGTGAAATCAGTAATATCATTTATGATAGGCTCGATTACGTCATTTATAGTTTTTCTTAATTTGTATATCATCGATTTTGCATCATCAAACATATATATTTTTTATTACGTCGTATAAATTCTTTCCTCAATGTTTCGATTGAGAAACACATTCTTATCATTCATCTGATGTAACTCAAGATTAAAATAAGCAACAAGCATCATGATTACCTTAAAAGGGTCTTTCGATGAAATTGGAGAAAAACTCTTTGCAAAATTAATACCTATATCCTTTAGATATAAGACTCATCTTATAACTATCTACATTTTCATTTACATCCTTCTTAGTTTTAAATATTCAATTACAACCAATTAATTTTTATATAATGGGTAACTTTTCAAACTTTATTATCTTTTATAGACTTGTACTCTTCTAGCATGACATAAATTCACTTTTGAGAGTTACAAGTTTTTGTGACCTAGAAAAAAAATCATTAAATCATTTTTTATCATTCTATTATCATCCTCATTTTCTTAGAGAATAAATATAATCTTAAATAAAAAAATTCTTTCTCACGAACCTCATTACTTATTCTTGTGTTAAGTTTTTTTTAAGAAAAAAATATCTTATCTTAAATGGAGAGTTATTCAGTTTTGCCTTTTTGAGATTATAGATTCACTTCTTTATCAGTGATAGGTATGAAAAAACTAAATATTATCAAAAGTAATAGTAGGAATTGAATTACAATCTAATTCTTCCTCAAAAGCAACGTCTTTGACCTTATTTAACCTCCCAAACTCAATATCCTTAAAAAATATTGTTATCGATCTCACCTTAATGCGCATGTACTTTTTTCATTGAAATTTGTCTCATTAAGCATAAATATAAAGTTGATATTAAAAGATATTGTGACGACAAAAATGAGTCAACTCAATATAGAAAAAATGAATAAATAAAATTAAAATCACATCAATAATTATAAGTAAATAATAAATTTAAAATAATAATTAATTTCATCAAAGATACCTAACAAAATTAATATCAAGCCTTTATATAATAATACTTAACAATAAGTGATACTCTTATTGTAGCAATTAATATTGAGGACAGATTTGCCGAATAACAGATTAATTTTTAGACACATATGCTCACATAAAATACCTTATAATTATAACACATTTATAATCATATTCCTTAAAATTTATCAAATATTAGCTTACCTTTTAATCAATTAATAATAGCATGAATCATAACTACACAGCTATCTTGATAATTCTAATAAATTAATTTAAGAAAAATATATCACTTTAGTGATATTTTGTTTTATCTAATACATTTAAAATATTAGACATCTTAAATTTAGATCTTATGATGATCGGTCAATCACTGAAAGTGGAATGAGAAGTAAACAACTTTTATATTTCTATAACTAGTCTGATTTTACTAATCATAACTTCGAGTAGTCCATGAAATTATTTTATATTTCTCATCATCGTTTCGTTTTTAGTATTCCTGATTAAATCCTAGATAAATTTTTACAACTTTTGAAAATACTATACATAACATTATCTGTTAAGAATTCTCTATATTTAACATGTATGTATTTAGAAATGTTTGATTCATGAAAAATATAATTATTATGGAAACTATTTTTTTTTTCTGAAATCACATATTTAAGTTTGATTTAAGATCATTCCCTATAAAAGATAACAAAGTATTTCCTAATAGTATTTTTGAGTGTTTTCTAAGGAATGTCATTCTCATCCATTTCTCTAGACAACTCACTTCCTTTAGAATAATAATACCCCTTAAATATATAACTATTTTAAAATGATTATTCCTCTTGTATATAATTATACAGTATTTTTTAAATTATGATTCTATTTTTTAATATTTATTATAAAATAATATGATGCATATAAAATAAAATGTAAAAACATATATTAAGTTTTTATTTTATTATTTATTGTGTATGTGGTTGATTTATATTTTATTTTTGGTATGTGTTTTATTAGTTTATTTTTTACAATAAATTTTCATTAAAAAATCAATATTTATTTTTATGTTTCTATTAATTTTCTCAAATAATTTGATATGATATTTTATTATACAATTCATATATAAATATAACATGAATAAATAAATAAATAAATGTAGAAATAAACACATACTTGTATTGGTGTAAGTATGTACAACTCTCAATATTATGATGGTACCTAAAATAAACACATACTCACACTGCTCTAAGTATGCTTCTATATTTTTAAAAATATATATATAAATAACAACAAAATATATACTAAATTATTTATATAAAAGTTTTATAAAGAATATATAAATTAAAAATAACAGAAAAAATTATATTTTCAATGAACTTTCGTGCAAACGTTTTAACTTTAATTTTGAGAATTCAATTGGTTAATAAGAATATATTTTTCAAGGATAATTTGATAAAATATCTATCATTCATATATTGTATTATTTTAACCAAACATTGTAACCTTGTATCATGTCAAACAAACAACATTCACATTAATATGTCAAGTAATGTAACATTTTGATAACTTTTTTTCCCTGAAAGTAATATTAGATTCTGTAAACCAAACGATCATTTGACTTTCTCTCCTTCGTTTTTTCTTTTTTACCCTCCTAATATGCAAATTATTCAAACCATTTTATACCCCCCTTATACCGCTCTTTGTCTTGCCTTGTCCTCAGATTACTGACTTGTTAATATCACAAAGCATGTGCTTAAGCCCAAGCACCAGGTACTGGCCAAACATGAGAAGCAAAGGCTCTTAAAAAAGTACAGTATAGAAGAGAAACAAGTTAATCTTAAAAGATTAAGAGCTTTTCTATACACACAGACATACACTTCACCGTTGATAAACTAAAGAACGAATAAGGTTGGGAATGGGTTCCATATTGACATATTTTCATTCCAATCAAATCATATGATCTACTGATCATTTTAAGAATCATTGATGAGTACAGTAAACCAACTTTTCACCACTTAATTAGCAAATGTAATGCGTAATTATCGTTTCTAATAATACTGTATTAATGAAATTCTAACTTCTACAAGAAAAAACAAGGGGGCCAAGCGTTGGAGGAATTCGTCCGAAAATTCAACAGATGCTAAAATTTTACAACTGCAGATTATTCATAAACATTCTCTGGGGAAATTTTGCAAAATGCAGAGGGGCCAAGTCTCAAGGATTTTAACAAATACCGACAAATGCATAATTGTGGTTTTTATCAGTTCCTGCGAGTCAATGCTGCGGCAATTCCACCAGCGATAAGTCCCAAAGCAGTAGCAGTGATGCCAATTCCAATAACACCATCTACATTTAAATATTCGTAATCCATTCAGTCCATGCTATCCTGTGCAATACTTAACATCACAATCACTAAGAGAATTCTAGTTATCACCTTTAGCAATACGATCCTCAACTGCATTTTTAAGGACTAAAGCTTGCCTCCAATCAGGTGCAATCTACAAAAGCAAAAGTTACATCAGATAATCAAATAATAATGAATAAATAAATTATAAATATTAACGTTCATCAAGGGATAGCACGATTGGGGAGGAAGGAGATGAAAAATGGGTCGACGCATATAATTATTTCTACAAATTGGGATGATAGGATGAATCCCAAATCACTACTCTACCTTTGAATATAATTTATCTCTACACAATTGATCATTAAATTTTTATTTTAAATGTTTTTCTTGCCAATTTTCATGGTGACATCAGTCATAATTTGAACGATCTACTTGAAGTTGTTTGACACAACTATAAAAAATTGGTACTAACCAAATCATTGACTTGATTAAATTTGGAATAGATATTAATATTTTAGGGACATCCACTCATTCGGACTAAATAATCCTCTTGCCACCACCAGCCACTATCCTTCATACAAGAATACTTCATTACCTTTTTCTCTTATTTAGACAGCAGACAGTCTTGACTGAGCAAGGGACAAGTCTAGAATAATCAGACCAGGTAAGATGCATAACCACCAAGAATCTATTTTTTGATTGAAATGGGTTAAGGAAAAGCAAATAAACCTCAAGACACTGCTCCACAAGTTGTCGACTCCTTGAGAATTCACCAGTTCTGAAATATCCAACAGCTAGAAGGTAAATTTTCTCCCTCTGTTGCAATGGAGAACTGCTATTGGACAGTGATGCTGCAAAGGCAAATATTGTTACTAATGCTATATAATGAAACTGACACGTAAAAAACAGTAGAGTAATATATTGATATAAACTGAAATTGTCAAAGTGACACATAAAAAACACTGAAGTAATAAAGAGTAAGAACATATTCAAGTTAAAAGGGAAATACCAAAGCAAAATTGGTAAGGACCATAAGACTAGCCAGAATGGAGGGTGGCAGAAGAACACACCAAATATCTCTACAGAAATAGTTTACGATTTAATTGCACATAGAAGGGTGTATTTTCGAGTTCTTGTATCTAGATACATTGCATAAACATGCATTTTGAAGAAAATTAGTACTGATATGGCTTATGATTAGAAATACAGAGCAACAAAATCAGGCCTAACAGATAAAAGCAAAGCCAAGTCAAGGATATAGTCACAATAGGTTGAAGTGGTAGTATAAAATAGAAAAATAAACTTCACCAAAGGTAACAATCTACATATAGTCAAAGCAATTAGAAGGCCAAGAAAGTAAAGTGTGGATACGAGAGAACACACATGAAACTTAGGATCATGAGTCCTATTTGACAAACATTTAAAGTGACAACACTGGATCATTTTTACTTCATTACGAAGTTACAAACAGGCCCACATGCATGCACTGCATTAACATGTCAAACGTTTATGTAGAAAACCCATAAGATAGGGAAGAGGGCATTGATAACCACAACCTTCTAGCATGGCAATACCACGCTGCACATCTTCAGCTTGCCTAGAGTGAACAAGCGCCCATGAAAGTCGCATGATGCTTTGGCTCTTCTGTTCCTCCGAATCACCCTTAGCAACATCAGCAACTTCTCTCTCACACCCCTTCCATCAACAACAAACAAGAAGCATATGAGTTTCCACGAATTACACAAATCCCCCACCCACTTTCTTCTAATTCTAAACTTCAAGAATTGGTACAATGACAAACATTCAGACTTCGGTAGATACTGATAGAAAACTTTTTAATAATATAAACAGCTAGATTCCTCAAATCCTATGATTTTTTCTCTCTTCAAGTAAGAAAAAAAAACTATAGATAACAAGATTACTTGACCATGAATGTCAAATTTAACAGATAAATAAAAAATCAAAGATCATATTATTGCTGGGAATCCAATTCGAAAGGACAAAAGAAATTAACAGAATAAATGGAAAACTTGAATGTATACTAACGGCAATGACATCGCGGTCACACCAAGGGATCTGATCGCCACCGCCGAAGAAGGTTCCGATGGATTCCAAGAATTGGCCGATCTTCGCTTCCATTTTTTCAATTATCAGTCACAGTTGTATCAACAAATTTTAATGGATGATTCAGTTCGATATTTATGGGTTTCGTTTATTAATTGGGATTTGATTTTATAAATTTTTTTCCCGTCAGAGCAGAACTTAAGGATTAAGAAATTGACTGTTTGGTGATTGGTAGTTGCCATGCCGCGTGAAGTATTTTTAAGTTTCTTCTCTCCAATTTATTCTACAAAATTGCGCGCACTATTCGCCACGTATACTCAAACTTAATCTTGATATTTTTGAGAGAAAATATCCTAAGTGAGATAAAATTTGTCTTGAGAGAAATTGTCTTGAGTGAGAAGAAAATTTTCAAAGAAAATATATCAAGTGAAATGAAATTTATTTCGAGATAAACTATTTCGAGTGAGATGAAAATTTTCAAGGAAAATATCTCCAGTAAGATGGAATTTTGTTTCGAGAGAAACTGTCTCGAGTGAGAAGGAAATTTTCAAGGGAAAATATCTAAAGTGAAATAAAATTTTTGTTTCGAGAGAAACTGTCTCGAGTGAGATGAAAATTTTCAATAAAAATATCTCAAGTTAAATAAAAAGTTTAGTTTTGAGAGAAATTGTCTCGAGTGAGACGGAAATTTTCAAGAGAAAATATTTCAAGTGAAATAAAAATATAAAATTTGTTTGGAGGAAATTATATCATGTGAGACAAAATTTATGTTTCTAAGTGAAATTGTAGGGAGACAAAGATTTTGAAAAAATTTAAAGATATCCTCAAGAATGAAAAAAATAATTTTAAGAAAGATGAGATTATTTGAAAACATGATGTCCTCGAGCGAGGAGAAAAGTATGATATTGAGAAAGACAAGATTTTATTGATTATTTTTTATGCAATCTCAAGAGGAGGAAAAAAGTGATCTTAAGAAAGACAAAAATTTAAAGTATTCTCATGGGAGAAAAATGATCTCAAGAAACAAAAAATTTGAATATCTTCATGAGAGGAAAATAATGAATAATGAATGTTTGATGCAAATATGCCAATGACGAAAGTACATGCTTTCATAAATGATAATGATGCAGAAGTTTGTAGGAAGTCTTTATTCTTGAATTCTTTAATCTTTCTCATTATTTTTCTCGAGTTTGTCATCGTAATTCTTGGCTTGCAAAAATTTGTTCTTCATGTCGTCAATAAAATCTTATTATAATGTTTCTTCTTTTTTCCCCGACATTGATCTAAGCATCCATGTATGGGAGGCATTTTTCAATTTTCAAGATACATTCCCCAAAGAGACTATCTTGTTCGAAAATATTCTTTCCTTTTTTTCAAAATTTGAAAAAGTTTTTTGAAGAAACAAAATTATGCCCCTTGTTTTAGGCTCACAATTGGAGCAAATTGTAAAACATTAGTTCATTAATTATCAAACAAATTAATTACCATTTTAATCCTTCAAAATTATCGTTCTTTGACAAGTGTGGAGACTAATGATTTTGAGATTTTGGAATGGAAAGCGTTTTGAATTGGCTTTTTGGTTTAACATTTCTGGTTCTATGATGTTTCTTGATTTGATACGTTCATCATGTTCATCTTCTGAAAATGTCCACCAGTTCCAAGCTCTAATGAATGCTTCTAGTGTGTGCGGTGCTTTCAAGAGATTCATAAGATCACTTTTATGCAATTGTTGCACAATCTTCACCTTCGAGTCGCATTTCAAGTTTTTAACTCGAATCTTCCTTTTATTTCATGATGCCCTTTGCGGATTTTCATATTAAACCATCCTTTTATTTTTTATTTTTCCAAACAATGCATTAAAGTTTTTAAAAAAGTTTTAAAATAAAAGATTAACTCTAATGTATGGAATGAATCTAAAAATAATCTCTTACACTTAAAAATTCATATATGATTAGAAAGGACTTTCTAGGCACGTAATGTAGACTATGACTCACGGTTATGAAAGAAAGGAATATAGGCCCAAACATGTGTTTAAATGTTATTGAAACAAGGATTAATGCATTTATTTAGTTTTGCTTGAATCTGTTTCATCATGCTTCTTTTTTGGATCCCACTAGAGTGCCCATTTGTGGTTTTTCACTCTAGAGGTCATTTTCTTTTAAAATATGGATCTTTGAACTAGCTTCAGTTGACCAATATTGTGATTTGAGATTCAATAGAACCATTGCATCTGTGGAAATATTTGCATGTGCCCCTTTTTGTTCTCCTTACTTGTTGAACTAGCGACTGCAGTTTGATTCGAACATAAGTTAATTTCCATATTTGTAACATCTCTTATCATTCTTGATTGATTTGAATCTTCAATCATATCACATCTAGTCAATCTGATAGGCTTTATTATTTATTTTCTTAACTCTGTGAGCATATTTTTGTTTTCCTTGCCCCCCAATATAAAGAGTGATCCTTCGTTAAAGTTAAATGAAAAAACAATTATTTCAGGCTCAAATGGGGAGATCAAGGGATATATTTTTTTCTTGTGAAAAGATAATGAAACAAAGTCGTTCATCATTTCATACATAAAGATCCTCTTAGAAGAGGTACTCTCAGGCGATAGATGTTTAGAATTAATATTTTATTAAAAAAAAGAGGTCATTATGCATTATGATTATTTTTTCATTATTTTCTTTTATTTTATTTTTTTTCTCTCCAATTACTCAAGTTTATCCTCATAAGGTCAATGCAGGATGATCCACCTTGTCTTCTTGTGGGAAGATTTGTCGTAAGATAATATCTTACGTTTGATGTCGTTGGACTTCATTAGGCCTGAGAAGGTTAATTTTGTGTCTAAGAAGATGATGACATCATTTGAAATTATCTCTATAGAGAGAGTAGTATCTTTTCAAGGATGATTGCTCATGAAAAGGTAAAGGCAAGATTTTGATGCTTCAAGAAAGGATAAGGTCAAGTTTGTGTGTTTCAATGTTGACCACATATAATTTCAAGTGAAAATCAAGGGATTATGCTTTTTGGTTAGGGACGAGATAAGAATGATCCAATATCATCATTTATAACCTCAATTCTTAAAATAACTTTTAATTTAGTTGATATTTAAATAATTTCAAGGTTAAAATTTTCATGTTGCACATAACCTCATAGTGTAGCATTTTATTCGATATGTTGAATGTCAAGCGACTTTTAAGTAAAAAAAACAAAAAAGTTTGAACAAGATACAATGCAAGTGCATCATGGGGAATGCATCAGAATGCCTTATTACTCTTCAAATGTTAATGCTCATGAATCGACTAAATTTTGGACCTTGGATTTAGCGCCCCATAATTCTCACTAGTATGTCATGAACTCCCTACTTGGTAGTTGCATATAACATTGAC
Source organism: Hibiscus syriacus (assembly GCF_006381635.1). NCBI lineage: Eukaryota > Viridiplantae > Streptophyta > Magnoliopsida > Malvales > Malvaceae > Hibiscus > Hibiscus syriacus. The sequence continues at coordinate 4,080,876 of NW_024062770.1, forward strand.
ATCATAGCCTTCAGGATACGGGGCTCTTTTGGCTTCAATTGAACAATAAATAGAATATTCTTATCAATAAGCATTGAGAGTAACTTCCCATATGTAATGTCTCGAATCTCGTGTTAGGAGTTTCAAGTTAACCCGAAAGGACATTAATTTTTTTTAGCTTATATGAAGCCTCAGCCCAAGTTAGAATGGACTTTGGCTTGGTTAAAGTCCAATTAGTATGAAAAAGGGGTGACTTTGGTTTGAGTTTGGAATTTGGAGGATCAAGGGAACAATTATACCAATTTTTATTTTAAAGGATGAAATCCCATTAATTGGGATGATATCATGCATGGGAGCTCTCTTTTTCCTCCCACAAGTTTATTTTCTTCCTTCTTTCTCCATTTTTTTTCCTTCCACAAGAACTTAGCAAAGGTTGGAATTTTAAGGATTGTAAGCATATTTTGTAGCTGCCAAGGTAAGGGTAATAATCTCCCCCATCAATTGTTTTCTTCCAAGCTTAAAATGTCCAAGTTTGGTGATGGGAACCATAAGTGGGGGTTAAGGGGTTTTAGGAAATTATAAAATCTCAGCTTATTATGGGTAGTTTTGAGTTGTATGAATCGTTCTTAGCTTTATCCTAAGTTCCATAATGAGAAATGTATTCATTTTCTTTATCATGATTAGTGAAGAGATTAGGGAAGGTTTTAAGACCAAAGGCAAGGAGAAATTGATTATTTGTTGAGCTAGAGCATTTTTTTAGCAATATAGCACTAAGGTAACACATTTGTAACTTGTCTATACCAGATGTAGCTTATTAGATGTGCATGGTTGGTTAGTTGAGTTCATGAAGCATACCCAAGCATTTTCATAAATAATTTCATTTGTGTTGTTTTTAAGCATGAAATATGACTCCTTTTAACATCTAAAACTCTTATAAGACTGAAACATTGCTTAGTGGACTTAGGAGGGATAATGGGTAGAGTCTTGGGTATAATTCATGCCCAAAACAGGGAATCAATACCCTAACTAAGGCCCGAGTATCAGTACTAGAGGAACAATACCGATATTGTTATTCAAATGGTTCAAAATAAGATATTCGGGGGTCAAAAGTATTGATACCAGTTCATAGGGTATCGATACTATCTTTAGGGTATCGGTACTTGAGTATCCATACCAATTTTTAGATTTGCATTCTAGTAAGCCATTTTGGTACTGATACTCAATGAAGTATCAATACTATAGAGAGGGTATCAATACCCTAAATAAGGGCATTGATACTCACCTCAATTTTTCCAAACATTGAACCTAAAATTCGTATCGATGCCAACTGGAAGAATCAATAATCTAGCTCGTAAGTACTGATACTCTAAGTAGAGTATTATTACCCTTATCATGATTTGGATAAGAAATCTTTCTAAGTTAAATATTTAAAAAAAGGGTTTAGGGTTTCCAAACTTATGAAATAAGTCTATAAGAAAGAATACCTTAAATAAGTGTATACACAACTAGAAATGGAATAAACTAGGATGACATAAACTAGCCCTCTTTTGACGCTCGAGAAATGACAGGACACCCGAGCTAATTTGGTAGGTGAAAACTATTGGTTCTCTAGAATTATCTAGTTATGTCAGCTAGTGCTAAGGCACTTCAACTGCCAACTGGGTGTAGAAGCCCCAAGACTCGACAGAGTAAGTTGGTCGGGTGTATGCTTTTGATGCAAAAATTTTAGAACTCACCTCAATACTTAAGGGTATTCTAGGTAGGCTAGGGTGTCATCCTGAGATAAGAACCCAAAATTTGTATCGATACCAATGGAAGTATTAATACTCAAGCCCGTAAGTATAAATACTCTAAGTAGAGTATGGGTACCCTCATCATAATTTCGATAAGAAATCCTTCTAAGTTAAATATTTGGAGAAAAAAGAGTTTAGGGTTGTATAAACTTATAAAATAAGACTACAAGCGAGAACACCTTAAATAAGTGTAAACACAACTAGAAATGGAATAAACTAGGATGACATAAAACTAGCCCTTATTTGACGCTCGATAAATAACCAGGACACCCGAGCTAATTTGGTAGGTGAACACGGTTGGTTCGCTAGAATTATCCAAATATGTCAGCTAATGCTAAGTACTTCAATTGTCAAAAGGGCACAAAAACCCCAAGACTCGACGGAGTAAGTTGGTCGGGTGTATGCTTTCGATGCAAAAATTTGGAACTCACCTCAATACCAAGGGTATTCTTGGTAGGCTAAGGTGTTAACCTGAGATGCAAAAAAATCCTTCGACCACACCAGTAGACCTACCTCAGCACGTACTAAATACTTCTGTATGCACATACTTCTATATGCACATACTTCAACTTGTCAGCATGTTCATAAAATAAATGCATGTAGTGTAATATAGTTATTAGTGTGACACTAAGTTTGTGATCATGTACTTTATAGACCTTGTATTAATTCGATTTATAACTCTGTTTGAACTTATTTCATTTTTGGAGATTCACCATTGGGTATTTTCATATATTTTGTAAACTGAATTAGTATTATGTTTTACCTTATAACTATTATGTATGGTTTTACTATGATTAATTGCAGATGATTTTAAAGAAACATTTAGGTTAATCAATTCAGTAGTTAATATAATACCTTGGTTTTTTCATCTCCGGGTCAAACTAGATTAGGGTATTAATAAGAATTAGACTAATAGAAGTCTTTTCCGAAACTAGTTTATGAGATTTGGTCTAGCGATCGCTTGAGTGAGATTTCACCCCTTAATCTCGGCTTCATTGATTGCATCAATGTTGCTAGTTCCTCTTATCTTACTACTTCTTATAGCTCTTCCAATCATTTCTCCGCACTTGACAAGTCAAAGAAACTTTTGGTGCTATCTCCCAACATATGGTTAATGTATGGTGACTTTAGTGTGTCCATGAGTAGGGTAATGAACTCTCTCTCAATCAATTATGGAAACACTTGGATTGAAACATCTCCATCGTTGTGCATTTATTTAAAGCTATCATTACACTTTATCTCCATGTTTTGCAAAGTTACTTGATCTGGTCCTGTATCGCTCATGTCTATATTGTTCTAGAAATGACTTGGCGAGATCTTTCCAAGTCCTAATATGAACCATGTTCAGCTTATTGTACCACCAAATAGTTAAACCTAATAAGCTTTCCTGAAACAGTATATAAAGATTTGGTCATTTCTAACATATTTTGTTAATTTTTGACGGAACATAGTTATATGAGCCAATATGCAGCTATTTTCATCGAATTTCTCAAAGTTTGGACTTTGAACTTTAGAAATAGTACGACATATGGGACCAAGCTCAGCTCTAAAACATCAACCCCGTTGAAACATTCATCCCCTTTCACAGTTTTTATATGGTCCTCTAATTATCTTATTTTCTCTTCTAATTTCATGGGCTTATCTTCTTCGTTAAATTTTGAGATGTGATACTCTTCTAGATTGCTTAAAGGATTTGTCACAGAAGCTTGTGGATTTATGGTCGAAGGGTATTACGGGTACCCCTAGAAACCTCGGCTGTGATTACCAACTTTGGTGGTGGTAGTGGTGCAACAACTTCTTCAGATCCCCCGCCCCATGGGCATTTGTGAAGTTCAAACCTCCTAGCCTTGCTACGATCTGATCGACCAAGATACATTGATAATATGTCTTTAGTGGTGGTAGTGGTTCCACTATGAGCATATTTCTTGGATTATTATGTGACAGTCACAACATTGCTCATGGTGAAGACTATATGTATAGTCCTTAGACTTTAGATTATCACTATCACAACATATATAATTATGTGTTTTGACATAGTTAAACTCAATAAGGTCTTTTGACTAGCATTTTTTGTCATTGATCATTACGATGTTGATATGGTAGTTCATGGTGCTGATGTGGTTATCTACGGTATTGATGTGGTGATCCATCTACCATGTTTAATCCAATTATGAAATCGGTCGAGTTATGCTTATGAGGCTTTCATATATATATTCATAGGACTAAAATGAAATGGACAGAAAATAAAGAGCAATGATTAAAAATTTAAAGTATTGAAAATAAAGGACAAAAATAAAAAAACAATGATCAAATTATAATTAAACAGTGACCAAATAAAAAAATTGAAATTATAGCATCATATTCATAAATTAAATAAAAACATAATTAATTAATGACTAAAATGAAATAAAATAGAAATTAACATGCAAAAATCAAAAATTAAAATAAAGAAAGGATATCGGTGACCAAACTAAAAAAAGTCTAAACTAGGAGGGTTATGGGTGATTAACCCACGAAATAGTGACTTAAATGTAAAAACACGCTATAAGTCCAGGGATCCTAGCGTAATTTACCCCAAAGAATAAATTAAATCACCCAGTGACCAAAACGCAAAATGCAGTAAACATAAGGGGATTTAAACGCGATTTAAACATAAAAATAGTGACTAAAATATAAAATGTGCATAAACTAGGAGTACCTAAGGATAATTTACCCAAAAACCTATGTATGTTTTTCTCCCTATTTGGCTAAAAATAACCCTAGCCTTTTAAATAATCTTCTTCTTTTCTCTCAAATGAGAAAAACCAAAACTCTTCTCTCCTTGGTTCGGTCGAGAGCCATTCAATGCCTAAGCCGGCCACCATAAACGTTGTCCCCTCCTCCAAACAAAACCCGAACAATAAAACCTCTCAAGGAAATCTAAGTTCGGATTTGGGATTAAACCGAGACCTAAAAAATCATGTCTTTCCCCGATGCTTTGACTTGCGCTTCGCCGGTGACCTAGACTCTGACAAGAACCATCGGCGCGGTACAACCCAGTCCTCTTTACTATTTTTTTCTACTATATCTTGTTGTGCATTTTTTTATTATGCTTCTTGTTTTTATTTCGAAAAATAATAAAATGTAAAGCTATAAAAATAAAAAACCAAATGTAAAATAACCTTGGCTGTGTTTTTATTTCCAATTTTCTATTTGTACTGTTGCCAGATCCGGTGAAAATTACATACTGCTATGGGGTTTTTATAAACCCAGTTTACACATAAAAAAAAATTACACTCTCCTTTTGTTTTGTTTTGCATTGGTGGTCACGGGTGGAGCTGCCGGCGACATGGAGCATTTGGGACCATGGCCGTGGTTGTTGTGCTGGAATGAGGAAGGACAAATGGCTCCTATTTGAAGCTGCTGGAAGCCACAGGTGGAGGTACAACTGTTGTTGAAGCTGCTGAAATGTGGAGCAAGGGAGTCCAAGGCTTGATTGGGGTGTTGGCAGTTGTTGGAAGCTAAAGTAAAAATGGTGATTACATACATAAAAAACCAATAAAGATACGATTTAAAAAAATGAAAAGAGGTACAATAATTTTCAAAACAACATATTAAACATAACCCTGAGAATTAACAACTCTTACATACATTTTAACTTTGTTAAGAGAAAGAAACTATTCAAATGATTAAAGCCCGTAATTTATACTATTACGTGGATATCAAATAGGACAAATACCTGAGAACGATGATAAGGAGTTAAATAAACTTTAAAATGCTCAAAATTACAACAAATATAATTATTTGAAACATAACAAACAATAACTTACATCAATTTGCTTTTATTAAGGAAAAAATTTCCTCCTTCCTTTTTAATGCAATTTCGATGTAGTCGATATTTAATCATATTTATAAATAAAATAAATGTAATATCCCCTATCTAATTTGAGAATCAAATACATAAATAATACTTTACATTCGAAATTGTTGCAAGTAAAAAAATAACAATGATTTTCAGTCAACCTGAGATGGATAGAGGGGCGGATGGAAATAATCGTCTTATCTAAAAATTAAAAGTTATCATAGATTTTAAAATTTTTTCTATATATTATCTATTAGAAGTATGTTTTTCACTATAAGAAAATATACCTTTAATGACACATGAACGATGACACACACTAATTTATGACTTGCAAAAAATGTGTGTCATAAAAAAATGCCATGTTTTTTAAAATCTGAATGATTTATGACTTACAATAATATGTGTCATATTTAATAGTCATAATCCAAAAAATTTCCAAAAACACGGAGTACAGTTTTAATTGTGTGTCATCAGTAAAAGTCGTATTTTAATTTCCCCCCATTATTTTCATCCTTTCCCGCTTTTTCCCCCTCGATAATAAAGTTCACGCCGCTTGCTTCCCCCATTTTTCTCTTTGCAACCTCCCACTGGTTTGGCCATTCACCACAACGCAGACGAAAGGTTTGGAAGGATTCAAGACTGGGCAACTCTGAATTTGGGAAATGGCAAAAGAATACAGATAAAAAGATTTCGTAGGAAATTAAAAGCAGCTGCCTCTCTTAATTTATTTCTTCAATTGTTTTACAGGGCTCAACGGCAGGAGTAAGTAGAATCCTGAAATTAAATTGCATATAAAATAAAGTTTTCTTCTCATTTTTCTATCCAAATTCTAATTATTTGTTTGCCTTTTGTTTGGATCCGACAATACTTGCCATGGAATCTGATTTATTTATTTACTTAAGCTTGCGAAGCTGTTAGGCTGAATTCATATTTTCTCCCTCTTTTTGTTCTTTGGGACGAGATCTCAGCCTTATCTTTCCACTGCTCGATTGGATCTAGTTCTTTCATAGTTGTCAATTTTGAATTCCTTAAAATTTTAAATTCAATATTTTAAGCGATTGATTGGTGTTGTTAATTTCAGTAGATTTGGATCGTTAATTTTTTTTGGTAGGGAACACGTCATGTTGAATACTTGCTTCTGGAGATTTTAGATTGAATAGTAGGAAAAGATGAAAAAGATGTGATTGTTGTTTTGTTATACATAATTTGTCGAATAACAAGCTTCTAATATGATTCTTCTGGCCATTTCTAACTTGTATAGATTAGAAGAGTTGTTGTTGAGTGCTAAAATAACTTTAGCAATGTAAACTAGAACTTGAAACAATGTTTAGAGGACTTGACTGTGCTGAGTTATTTGTATTTGACTCACTGGGCTCGATCTTTTGGCTAATTCCCTTTTAATGCTGGAGTTTTATCCATTTAATTTGGGTCTCTTATTTACCAATACATATGTATTTATGATGTTTGGTGAAACACCCTTTTCCTGGGATCAATGGTTATGATGATAATTAATTAATCAATGTTTCTGTTTTTATATTCTTTTCTTCTGGTGTATGGGGATAAATAAGTGCTATGAATTTATTTCATTTTCTTTGAAGTTAATAGGATGAACCATTGCTTATGCTTTTGGATTGAATTTGTTCACCTTTTAATACTAAATTCTACTCATGGAAATTTACCAAGAAATGTTAAGATATTCTCAAGATTGCACAGAAGAATGAAGTAAATTTCAGTACTGATTCTAGCCTCTCCAACTATAATTTACTTGTTTAGACTTCTCATGCGATTGGACCTGAGCATGAACTATATTTTCTATTGGAACTTCAGCAAGTTTGATCCGGTTTTAAACTGTATAATTAGGACATTTTGAATCGTTCACCAATCACTTAAGTTCTTTAAAGTTTTTCATCTTTAGAATCATTTCTACTAACATCAAAGGGCATATTTTTATGTGTTGTTGCCTGCTTAATTTTTCATGATGTTTTTATCTTTGTTGTTGACTCTGACATATTCATGGATTTGTTAGTTGTTCTTATATAATTGTGGTCACTCTATTCTTTCATTTTCTTCATTGTAGAAAGCAGTGAGAATCACTACAGCAATGGCACATCAATTAATTCAGGTAAAACATTTTCCTATGATTTTTTCTCATCATGGAAATTTAGAATATTTCTCATACATGTTCCATTTAAATCCTTTCCAAACTTATATTGCTACTTTTTTTAGATCCTGAAATCAGATAAAGTTGAATTTGTGGTAGCTCCATATGAGGATAGGAGGATTTTATTTTCAAAGGATGTCTACTTAAGTACTTAAGCCAGGAAGCATATGCAAGAGAAATTAGTGAAAAAGAAAGTAATTGAATACTCAATCTAATGGCCTTTCACGTAGAAAAACAAATAGCGTGCCAGAAATACATGGAAGTGTTTTTATTTGTCTCTAGAACATTAAACCAGCATGTCATTTACTTGTTGAAATTGTTGATAATAAATGGCACACTCCCATTAATGTCAGCTATATGAGCTTCTATTTTGAAAAATCTAGATGATGTATATGATCTTTCTAGTCAGGTCATTAGTATTTACAAGTCCATATTTTGTTGATATATATGTACATGTTTTATCAGTTTTGAAGATTGAGAAGGGCAGTCAAATGCCAGAAGATTACCCCAAATCTTTCAAAGAAACAGTTGCAGTATTTCAGCATGCAAGAATGTTCGTATGAAGGAAATAGAATTCTTCATTGATCCATTTTTTGATTTTATAAACTTTTTCTTTCAACTTCTTTTACAGATATGATGCTGAAATCAAGGAGTTGCGTCTAAAACCTCTTACAGAACAACTTCTGCAATATCTAGACGAAGGGCTTGATTTCTTGGGATCGTATTCTTTCTTTTCTTTTTTGTTTTCCATTTTTTTACTTTGATTCTCAAGTTACAATTAAACTTCAAGTGATGCAACCAAGAGGTGATTACCATGTATGAGGAAGAAATAGCGGAAATTGAGAAAGTGGTACATCCATAAGGTGAAATTATTTTGCTAATATTTAGTACACGAATTTCAATTATCTATAATGTGATAACAGTACTTGATGTTGGTAATACGTAACAAATATATTTAATAACAGTACTTTTGACTCAGTCGCCAACACGGATGTAATGCAAGCATTGATAATAAGCTTATTTTTATTAATTTACATATGTTTAATTATTTCTGAAAGGCCTTGTTTTTTTCTTTTACTGCAGCATGATATCTTCCAGCTCGTAGAAGTGTCTCTTGTTGAAAATTGTCTTGCTGGATTTAACAGCTCCATGTTTGCTTATGGCCAGGTACTGGCCTCTTCATTTTCTTTGATTTCATGCATGAAATATTGTTGTATTGATTAATACTGTTTTTCAATTTCTGGTCCGAATTAAATGGTTTCATTAGATTGTCAGCGGAAAGACTTATACTATTTGGGGTCAAGTAAATGCCTTGTTTGAAGAAAATTTATCAAGCGATTAGCAGGGTTTAACTCCTCGTGTGTTTCAACGTATATTTGATCATATAAATAAGGTGAAAGTTTTGAATTTATGCTCATCAACAAATTTGTTGTTTTTTTTTTAATTTTAAGAATGGACCATTTTCAATAGTTTGTGTTCTGACCTTCTTTATTCTATAGGAGAAAATTAAGCATGCTGATAAAAATCTCAAGTATCAAATCCACTGTTCTTTTCTTGAGGTAGAGTTAATTGAATTATTTTGATTCTTAGTTTTGACATAATTGGACTGCTTAGCGTTGTAATATTCTTGTTCCTTATCACTTCATTTTCAATTTTCTTTTGCAGATATCATAAGTCGAGAACGGACTTGAAGTGCTTGTCAATAAGAATGTAAGCAAACTTTCCTGATATACATCTGACATATCATACATACACATTAGTCATACAACTATCATATGGACTTGAAATAGGATAATATTCTAAACAAATTAATGCAAGTACTTGTTAGCAAGACTTAAAACTATGAATTCGTGCCGTGATAATGTATATAATTTATATGGGAAGTTTTACTAATTAAAAGTGTAAAATTTATTTTTACATATGCTTCAAAGAATGCATATGTAAAATTGGTCATTTTAGTACTCTTTGATAGTTATATACTTCACTTTAAATAAGTATAAATTATATACTTATTTCATATTTTTTACTTAGGTTGGCGATGGGAAGGAAGAATACACAGATGATGACATTAATGATATTCGCAAAGAATGGGTATCTTATGTGGCAAACTTTATTATGCCATGATATTTTGTATCGACATATGATTACAATATTTTTGATAACTTAATGTGAATATATTGTATGCATACTAGAAAAAAAAACCCTTTAATGATGCTCATTGCACGTCATCTATGGGTGCGGATGACACACAAATGCCTGTCATTGAAGCCACCGACATGAATTTCAAATGACGCGCAACTGTGTGTCATTAATCTATGACGTGCATTTATGACACACATTTATGACACACATTTATGACGTTCATTGAGCGTCATTGAAGCCCCGTCATAAATGAAGATGACACACATTTGTGTGTCATAAATTTATGACACGCATGTATGACTTACATTACGTGTCATTGAAGCACACGTCATTAAAAAAGATGACACACATTCGTGTGTCGTGATTGTATTTTGTAAATTATATATATATATATATATATATATATATATATATGTAGATTGGAAAATAATTAAACTAAATCACATTTAATGCCTCATAATACTAAATATATATATCATATTATATATAAGCAATCCATTTGCATACAATATATTCACATCAAATTATCAAAAATATTGTAATCATATGTCGATACAAAATATCACAGCACAATAAAGTTATACTAATATGCCCTCGCCATCCGGGCGTGTACACAAGAAATCATCATCAAGTTCTACTAAAGGGGAGTCTTGTGAAAAATCAAAAGTAGCATGGTATTCTAACATATCATCAGTTTCACCATTTTCTCCATACTTGTACATCTTATGTGGTGTGAAGCCGACAACAGACAAATTCACACCTTGTCTACCTAGCAAAAAGAACACAACTTGGAAGATTCATTGCATACTATTAAGTCTGTTAACTAGTTAACATTCTACAGAACTTTGATAAGTTAGAGAACTACTAAGTGCAATACAATTCTCCCAAGTTTCAATTCATACCTTCTATATATTTGATCCAATGGAGTGTGGTAATGATCAAACAGTAGCCATATACCATATCCAAGCTTCCAGTGCTTCTGCAACTTGTATTTCAGAAGATACAAAATATTATGATAGAAATAGGTATCTCATCTTAAAAGAAAAGTCAGTGATGCACCGTGCAAAACTTAATGAAGTATGTACAGTGGTGGTATATGTATAATGGAAAATTAAAAAACTACATGTATTCAAGGTACGAAATAAGAAAATTAAATAATGAATCTTCATACAAAATCAGAATCCATCTAGTCCTATGTATGTACCGATGCACAAGCCATGCATCGATGCACTCTTGAATATTTTGAAACATCGAGTACCGATGCACAAACCATGCATCGATACACTCCTGGCTCTTTTGAAACATCAAATGTAATTACTGTACTGATTCACCCCTAATATATCGATGCACTAAGTCTTATAACGATTGAAATATTTGAATTTTACACATAGTGTACCGATGCACCTTGACTATGCATTGATGCACACACGCTCCCAACTATTTTAATAATTAATAATTACACAAAAATAACTCTATTGACTTCACCAATGATCCCCAACATTCAAAAGTGATCCAAGGTATATTTAAACAAGCTTATGAGCCATTGATCAACAACAATTAAGAAGAGAACCTAGAGAATCAAAGAGAAAGCATCAAACCTCAAGTTTGAGCATTTTCAAGCCTATTTCATTCAATATTCATTTTTGCTTTCAAGAACACTTATTGTGCTCAATTGTATTATTCTTGAGTGTTCTTTCTTTGTTCTAGAATTGTGCAAACATCTTGCCTTGTGAGGTTTTTCTGTAAGTTTGTGAAATTTGTATTGTTCTCTTTTGGAGAGAGTGTTCTCAAGAATTTGGGGTATAATTCTTGAGGGATTTGTAAGGTTATTCTTTTTTCTCAAAAGAAAGACAAATTAGTGAATTTGTGAAAAATCCTTAGTGTGGATAGCTAATATAGTGGACGTAGACTTTGGTTGAGAAAGTCGAACCACTCTAAATTAATGTGTAATTATTTTCAATTTTCTGCAAAAGCTTCCACCAAAATATTTATTGTCAATTCACCCCCTCTTGGCTATTTAGTCAATCGATTAACTCAATAATTGGTATCAAAGCCTCATTTATTTGAAGGTTTAATTGCCTTTTGAGTCTATTCAGGAAGAGTTATATCGATATTCAAGTCATCAATGACCTACACTTCAAACTTCGAATTTGATCTTGATTTAATGCCCGTCAATAAGCCTATTTTCTTCAATGGAGCTAATTATGCTTATTGGAAGAATAGAATGAGATATTTCATTTTAAGCAAGTGACATGGGAGAATGAAATATCATAGAAAATGGATACATCATTCCTTTCACTCATTCGAGAACGTGGAGTGAAGAAGAGACAAGAATGTTCCAACTCAACTCAAAGGCTATCCATATTATATTTTGTGTTCTCGGACTGGATGAATATGAGAGAGTTTCATATTGTACAATCACCAAGGAGATATGGGATAAACTAAAAGTCACTCATAAAGGCACAAACGAGGTAAAAGAATCTAAAATTAGTCTTCTAACTCATAGCTATGAAAATTTCAGGATGAAACCAGATGAAGATATCGAGGCTTGTGAGGAAGTTAGTTTACTCTCTTCTGAAAGCTTGACAATCAAAGAAAACAGCAATCATCGAGGCTAAAAACTTAAAGTCTTTAACTCTCGAAGAGTTAATCGATTCACTCCTCACTCATGAAATGATGCTTCAAGATGAGGTAGACCTCGATAAGATTGACGAGACAAAGAATGAGAAGGAGAAAAAGAAGAATATAGGAGTTGCTCTCAAATCCACAAGAGATGAGAGTGATTCGGATGAAGATGACGATGACGAGGAAATGACATTATTTGCCAAACGGTTTAGAAAATTGATGAGGCCCAACCGAGGAAGAAAATTCAAACGAAATAAAGGCTTCAAAACTGAATCAAAGGAGAAAGACCCAATAATTTGTTACGAATGCAAAAAGCTGGGGCATGTCAAATATGATTGCCCATAATTGAAGAAAAGGGTCAATCAAAGAAGAAACACAAGGCTCACATGGCTACATGGAGCGATGATGAACAATCCGATGAAGAGGAACAAGAAGTACCAAACTTGTGCTTGATGGCCATCGGGGAAAGCTCTCAGGTAACCTCTAGCTTATTTAATTTCGAAGATTATTCTTTTGATGAGCTATTAGAGGAATATACTGGGTTGGCCTCGGATTATGAGAAATTATTTTTAAAATACAAAAATGATATTTCAAAACTAAAAAAATGAAAATAATCTTATATCCAAGACCAACAACGATCTTGAAAGTAAGATGAAAGAATTGCAAATCAAATTAGATGAATTTGTAAAGAAAAATACTGATTTGCATAACTTACTTTCAAGAGTCAATGACAATCATCAAAAGAAAATTGATGATCTTAAAGCTTCTTTTGATAAAGTTGGAACAAAACGTTTTGAAAATAGAGAAAGTTCAAAATCTAACTTTGTTAGAAAAAGTTTTAAAAACTACAATCATAGAGGTCCCCAAAGAACCTCTAATAGTAAAATCGTTAGGAGAATATGGGTTCCTAAAGAACTCATTACTACTAAAGATAAGGATATCCTGCAAAAATGGATACCTAAGGGGACTAGAATTTTAGAAACTAATGAATATGGACCCAAAATAAAATGGGTACCAAAAATCAAAAATTAATCTATATTTTTAGGAAAATGAGCATTGCTACAAGGCGTAAAATAAAAGGTCAAACTCATGGTACCTTGATAGTGGATGCTCAAGACATATGACCAGAGACAAGAGCCAATTCATCGAGCTTAATGACAAAAATGGAGGAGAGGTGACTTTTGGTAATAGTTCAAAAGGTCACATTGTAGGTATGGGTACAATAGGTAATACCTTTTCCATACAAATTAAAAAAAATTATATGTGAATGGGTTAAAGCATAACCTATTGAGTATTAGTCAATTATGCGATAAGGATACAATGTCATATTTGAAACTAATGGTTGTAAAGTAATTGACATTGCATCTAATTTGATTATGCTTATTGGTCATAGAATAGAAAACATTTACATGGTGTATTTAGATTCTATAAATATAACTAATTTATGCCTAGTTGCTAAGGATGAACATGATAGTTGGTTATGGCATAGGAGACTAGGACACACTAGCATGAGTGTTTTACAACGAGTAATTCAAGGAGATTTAGTAAGTGGGTTGCCAAAGCTAAAATTTGACAAAGACAAAATCTGTGATGCATGTGCTAAAGGAAAAAAATCGAACAGCTTCCTTTAAATCCATTAATGATGTATCAACTAGTAGAGTATTAGAATTGATCCATATAGATCTTTTTGGGCCAATTAGGACTGTTAGCTTGGGTGGAAAACAATATTGCTTTGTATTGGTATATGACTATTCTAAATATACTTGGGTTCTATTCTTAAGTACTAAAGATGAAGCATTAGAAAAATTCATCACGTTTTCAAAAGTAATCCAAAATGAAAAAGGTTACTCCATAACTAGTGTTAGAAGTGATCATGGTAATGAATTTGAAAATCTTGGATTTACTGATTTTTGTAATTCTAATGGTACTAACCATAATTTTTCACCTCCAAGAACCCCTCAACAAAATGGAGTTTTTGAGAGGAAAAATCGAACTTTAGAAGAAGTGGTTAGAACCATGCTTTGTGGAAACAATTTGCCTAAATATTTTTGGGGCAGAAGCCACAAATACCGCTTGTTATGTTATTAATCGAGTAATAATTAGGCCAATTTTGAAGAAAACTCCATATGAACTTTTCAAAAATAAGAATCCTAACATTAGTTATTTTAATTCTTTTGGATGTAAATGTTTTGTTTTAAACAACGTTAAAGAAAATCTTGGCAAATTTGATGCTAAAAGTGATGAATGAATTTTTCTAGGTTATTCCTTAAATTCTAAAACTTATCGAGTATTTAATAAAAGAAATTTAGTTGTAAAAGAGTCTATACATGTTGTTTTCGATGATAATCCCCTTCTGAGGAAGAATTCTTGTGTGAATGATGATGTAGGTATTATAAACACAAATGACGTTAGACATGACATTGGAGAACCATCATCAAAGGAAGAAGTGAAAGATGAGGAAACTCATGATGTTCTCGAGAATCCAACAATTGAAGAAAGGGGAGTCTCTTACCCAAGAGAATACTACTATGTCAAGGATGGTGAGATTATAGGTGATCGATCCAAAGGGGTAACAACTCGATCTTCTCTTAGAAATACATGTAATTATGTTGCATTTATCTCATGCATAGAGCCTAAGAATATTAAAGAAGCATTAAATGATGAACATTGAATCATGGCTATGCAAGAAGAGTTAAATCAATTTGAGACAAGTAAAGTATGGACATTAGTTGAAAGACCTAGTAATAAATCTACTGTAGGTACTAGATGGGTATTTAGGAATAAGCTTGATGAAAGTGGTAATATAGTGAGAAACAAGGCTAGACTTGTTTCTCAAGTGTATACTAAAGAAGATGGCATAGACTATGATGAAACATATGCTCCCGTTGCTAGGATGGAAGCAATTAGAATGTTATTAGCATTTGTATGTTTCAATGAACTTAAATTATATCAAATGGATGTTAAAAGTTCATTTTTAAATGGTTTTATAAAAGAAGAAGTGTATGTCGAACAACCTCCAGATTCTGAAGATTCAAAATTTCTGGATCATGTTTTCAAACTGACAAAAGCACTTTATGGTTTAAAGCAAGCTCCTAAAGCTTGGTATGAAATATTGTCAAATTTTTTAATTGAAAAAGGTTTTTCAAAAGGGAAGGTTGACACTACATTATCTTTAAAGAGAAAATGTAAAGATTTATTAGTAGTTCAACTTTATGTTGATGATATAATATTTGGTTCTACTAATGATGCTCTTTGCCAAGAATTCTCTAAGCTAATTCAGAGTGAATTTGAGATGATCATGATGGGGGAGCTCTCATTTTTCTTGGGACTCCAAATCAAGCAAAGAAAAGATGGCATCTTTATCAATCAAGAAAAATACGTCAAGGATATGCTCAAGAAATTTGGACTGGAAAATGGGAAACCTCATGCCACTCCAATAAGCTCTTCTACAAAGCTTGACAATGATGAAGGAGGTAAATGTGTTGATGTTAAATTATATAGGTCAATGATTGGTTCGTTGCTTTATCTAATCGTAAGTAGACCGGACATTATGCTTAGTGTTTACTTATGTGTTAGATTTCAATCATGCCCTAAGGAATCACATTTACTAGCTGTTAAGAGAATCTTTAGATACCTTAAGGACACTCCTAGTTTAGGACTTTGGTATCCTAGAGACTCTAGCTTTAGCTTGCGTGCCTTCTCTGATGCGAATTATGGGGATGCAAAATAGATAGGAAAAGCACCTCCGGTACTTGCCAATTCCTAGGTAATATGCTGATTTCATGGTTGTCAAAGAAACAAAATTGTGTTGCATTATCTACCACTGAAGTGGAATACATTTCAGCCGGTAGTTGTTGTGCACAAGTTTTATGGATGAAACAACAACTTTTAGATTATGGAATTGAAGTAGGTACCATACCTATCAAGTGTGACAATACTAGTGTTATTTGTCTCACTAAAAATCTCATCCAACACTCTATAACTAAGTACATTGAAATTAGACATCATTTCATTAGAGATCATGTCACTAAAGGAGATATAGTTCTAGAATATGTTGATACTTTGCACCAATTAGCGGATATTTTTACAAAACCTTTAGATAAAGAAAGATTTTGGACACTTAAGAGAGAATTAGGTTTAACTGACCTATCTTCACTTAGTGTTTAAAATAATTTTAGCACTTTTAATTAAAATTAAAAAATGCTAATAAAAATAACTCTTTTGATTGAATTTTTTTCTATTAGTTAGGGGGAGTTTATGATTCTTAGTGAAAATTAATTATATGTTCAAATAATGTTTAAGGATATATTTGTTTGATTGAACATAGTTAATTTTCGATATATGAGTTTCCAATACCACTAGAGCTAATTAATTTAGCCTTTTAAGTGTTTAAAAATGGATTTTGACATTTTTGTGCATAATGCATCGATACACTAGAGTGTGTACCGATGCATCCCTTGAATTTGCATCGATACACCATGAAGGTGCATCGATGCATTCCTTGAATGTGCATCAATGCACTATGTTGTGCATCGATACACCCATCGGGTTTTTGGGTTTAAATGCCTGATTTATTCTTTATTTCAAAACCCCTAACCTAAACCACTCACGTCGTACGTCCCTCTATCACCATACTCTCAAAAATTGCTCAAATCCAACGTTTTAAGTCGAAATTCAACAAGCTTTCATCTCATAAGCCTGCTAGCAATCATTAAATCGTGCAAAACATCACTACATTCCACTCAATCTGAAATTTCAAGGTATTTTTTCTAAAAACCTCTGTTTTATTGATTTTTGAACTTATGACTAGTTTTGATTAGTTCTAGGTTAAACTATGTATCGGGCATTGTTTATATAGTGTTTATAAACTAGATTCTTCAACTAATTTCATCAAGAACACAACATTTTTCAAATTTTTTTATTTCGAAATAAAAAAATGTTTTTGATTTTAAAATTGATGTTTTTTATTTAATTATGTTACTTGAAAACTACATATTAATTTTCAAACATTGTTTTCAAAATTATTTTCAAACTTTGCCCATTAGGATTCGGTTTAGAGAACCTTGAATATTGCAGACTCATTTGAGTTTGGGGATTGATTACATTGCATACATGTGTTTCAAATTTGTAGGTTACCTTACCTATTCCGATTTCTTAAACCATGTCTAATCCTAAATGCCCTAGGTCATCATCAAGTCGTTCGAGTCAAAACCGACCTCTCATTCCTCATCAACCACAAAATCCAAATCCAAACGAACCCGAATTGACCATTATCAATTCTTGCTTTAACCAACCTAGTCGTCATAGAGAAGAACTCTATCATAGGTTCATTAATTCCTTCCAATCATACAAAATTCGGGAAGAACGTATTCCATCCATTCAAGTAATGATGGATATGAACTTCTGATATCTTCTTATTCTTCGTTCTTGGAAGTTTGATAAACTGTTTCAAACTCAGCCCATCATTTACCACCAATTAGTCTACATCTTCTACTCCAATGCAGTTTGTGTCCAAAATGAGCATCGAACCACAACCGTAGGAATTCTATCCTATCTCTTAGGTAAATTCATTTTTATTGACTCCGACACTATTGCTTACCATTTTGGACTAGATAACGAGGGTCTTGATAATGAAAATGAATTAGTGGCTACACCCTATAAATCTAAGGATAGTGTAAGTACCCTAAGAACTCATCACGAGCGCTTTCTTCACTTGATGATCTCTTGGTGGTTTAGACCATCAGGAGGTAGGTACTCTTCCCTTAGAGTTATAGATTTATGGTGGATATATTGTATTCAACATAACAAGAAAATAAATTTGCCACATATTATTTTTGGTGAGCTAGACGATACCGTAAACGTTGTCCCATCCAAAAATGTAGAAACTCTAGTTTACGGCTATCTCCAAAGTAATTTTTTATCAAACTTGGGCTTAAGGTCTCGCTTGATATTCCCATCCCTCTCTAAAACCAAATCAATCTCACTTCCTTAAAGAAATCAGGATGGAAAAAGAAAGGTGGCCATTTGGTTCGATCTACTGAGCAAACACCAAGAGCTTGTTCTTCACGAGCTCCACCTCCTCCGGCACCAGTAGCAGACGATGATCCAGAACTTTAAGAGATATTTCAAGATATCGACGATCATGTACCTGAAGACGAGCCAACACAGCAAGAGGATCAAATGAATCCTTACTTTCGATCATTTGTGGAGTCATTTGATCTAAGGTTTGCATCTATAGAATCCCATTTAACCGCTATAGGGGCTCAACAATTGGAATTTCAACGGGATATGCGCGAACATTTCGATGCGCTCACACTCGAGATGCGAGCACAATATCCTCCTCCTCCCGATCCTCCCTTGGATGATTAGACCTTGCCTTGCTTTAGTTTTCTTGGATCGAACTTAAAACTCATTGTTAAAACATTTTGAATGTTTTTGGATTGTTTTATTTTAGATGTTTGAATTTGTTATGGATGTTTGGATGTTTAATCTTGAATGCTTTGGATGATTGAACTTAATCTATATATTTGGTTTGTTTGAAATTTTAATTTGATCGTACTTAAGCCTTGCATCATTTACATCATATTTAGAATATGACCAATTTACCATTGCACATTATGCATGAATATTGATTTATGATACTAATGGCTAACCTTTCTCTTGATTGTGATCTTAGCAACTTAAGCTATGTTTATTTAAAATCAATTGGCTAAATTATCAAAGCCTTGTTTAAAAATGTTTTAGAGTCTTTTTGATTTAACAAAAAGGGGGAGAAGAAGTGTTATAGTAAGGGGGAGTAATTTTACAAAATTAATTCTCAAAAATGTTTTTCAAAGAAAATCTTAAAATTACTTAAATGTTTTGATATATCAAAAAGGGGGAGATTGTTGAAAACATTTTGATGTTTCGATATAACAAATTAAGTATAAATGAATTTTAAGATTTTACAATCTTGCTCAAAGTATATTCGATTCAATTATTCGAATATCAAAATATTACTCCAAGTTTTTCAAAGATCAATTTCAATCCTTACTAAAGTGTAAAATTTTGTTTTAAACTTAAAATATTTTTGAAACAAATTTTACAAATTATTTCGAACCAAAAGCTAGCCAAAAATAAATTTATTAAGGGATGTACCAATACACTCATTGATGCATCGATGCACACCCATTTCGAATGCATTTTGTGTACCGATGCACAATCCATGCATCAATACACTCTTGAATATTTTGAAACGTCGAATGCATTTTTCTGTACCGATGCACAGACCAAGCATCGATGCAGTCCTGGCTCTTTTGAAACATCGAATATAATTAGTGTACCGATGTACCCCTAGTGTACCGATGCACTAAGTCTCATAACTGTCGAAATATTTTAATTTTACACACAGTGTACCGATGCACCTTGACTATGCATCGATGCACACACACTCCCAACTGTTTTAATAATTGATAATTACACAATAACAACTCTATTGACTTCACCAATGATCCCCAATGTTCAGAAGTGATCGAAGGTGTGTTTAAACAAGCTTATAAACCATTGATCAATAACAATTAATAAGATAAGCTAGAGAATCAAAGAGAAAGCATCAAACCTCAAGTTTGAGCATTTTCAAGCCTATTTCATTCAATATTCATTTTTGCTTTCAAGAACACTTATTGTGCTCAATTGTATTATTCTTGAGTGTTCTTTCTTTGTTCTAGAATTGTGCAAACATCTTGCCTTGTGAGGTTTTTTTGTAAGTTTGCAAAATTTGTACTGTTCTCTTTGGGAGAGAGTGTTCTCAAGAATTTGGGGTATAATTCTTGAGGGATTTGTAAGGTTACTCTTTGTCCTCAAAAGAAACAAAACTTAGAGAATTTGTGGAAAATCCTTATTGTGGATAGCTAAGGTAGTGGACGTAGACTTTGTTTGAGAAAGTCGAACCGCTTTAAATCGATGTGCAATTATTTTTAATTTTCTGCAAAAGCTTCCACCAAAATTTTTATTGCCAATTCACCCCCTCGTGGCTATTTAGTCGATCGATTAACTCAACACTGCATAATCTTAAACAAGGCCAACAGAGTATGGAGGATTACTATAAGGAGATGGAAGTGGCAATGATCCGAGTCAATATTGAGAAGGATCATGAAGAAACCATGGCGAGATTTATTGCCGGACTCAATCCAGAAATTGCCAACACCTTGGAGTTATAACATTACATTGACATAGATGAAATGGTGCAAATGGCAATGAAGATATAAAGGCAAATACGAAGAAGATCTACATCTCACAATGCCATACCTACACCTTCAAGATGGAGTCCAAACAATTTGAAAAAATCTACTCCTACTCCTAGTAAAGAGAAGGTCGAATCATCCAATGCTCAACCATTGAACAAGGAAAATCGAGGAAAATAAACCCCTGAACGATCAAAAGACATTCAGTGCTTTAAATGTCTCGAGATGGGGCATGTTTATACACAATGTCCCATCCGAAACACCATGCTTATACATGGAAATGGTGATATTTAATCTGACTATGAAGAAGAAGAAGCATCACCAACCGAAGTTGAGGAAGAAGTAGAAATTGGGGCTCCCATGGAAAAATAAGCTCTAGTGGTTAAAAGAAGTCTAAGAATACAAGTGATAGAGGACAATGCACAATGAGAAAACATCTTTCATACGCAATGTCATATGAATGAAAATGTATGTTTCATGATCATAGATGGTGGGAGTTGTACCAACGTAGCAAGTTCAATCATGGTGGAAAAGTTGGGATTAAAAACCTTGAAGCATCCAAGTCCATGTAAACTGCAATGGCTCACTGAACGAGGAGAACTTAACGTTAATAAATAGGTGATGGTTTCTTTTTCAATTGGAAAATACAAGGACGAGGTTATGTGTGATGTCATTCCTATGCATGCTAGTCATTTACTTCTTGGAAGACCATGGAAATATGATAAAAGGACTATCCATGATTGCTTTACCAATCAATACTCTTTCAACCGTGGAGGGAAGAAGATTATTCTTACACCTTTGATGCCTAAGCAAGTTCAAATTAATCAAATCAAGATGAAGCAAAGTGTTGAAGCCGTGAGGAAAGGAAAACTGGCATCAAGCAATGAGGAAACTAGTCAGAAAACAAGTGCTTATACATCTAAGTACTTGTTACAGAAATGCTTATTGTCAAGACGCAAGATCGAAGAAGATTTTTATAACCTTGAAAATGCATAAATTTTCTTTGATTTGCAGGATGTTCCAAGCGACATAACTTGTCAAATTATGAGGATAAGGGACATGACCTTCAAAAAGCCAAGAGATGAGTCTAATGAGAAGTAAAGGGAGACAATATTTCATCCAAAGGACGTGGCTTATGAGGGTTCTAAGGACATTTCCATTCCAAGAGTCATAACCTTTCATGATTCAATGAATACATCTATTGGAATACCAAGGAACATGATTTTTGGGATGTTAAGGGACATAAATGTTCAAAGCAAAATGTCTTCAACAGACTTGAACTTTGAACATTCACCTAACAGGGAGTATATCTTGTTTTTAATTATGTTTAATCAAATTTTTACTTATGAAAGTTTTCTTTCTTTTCAGATCATGTACTTTCAAAGCATTCATTCAAAGGACATGAACCTTTTCATAAAGGTACCTGAAGAATCTATAGAATGGAATGACACTAGGAAAATAACACGTTTCTATTTGAGAATAAATCGATTAAAAGAATGGGAGGATGATGTGATCCAATTCAGCATCATGTTTAACTTTGCATGTCCAACCTTTCAAGGGAAGAAACTTTCTATCTTTCTACACAATTATGTTTATTTCGTTTGCTATAACATAGTTATATTCATATATATACTACATCTATAGTTATAATGATAATAACTTGTTCATTACTATGTGAGGCATAAGTTACTATTATATATTATAGTTCACATCTTTATCTTATACACATTAATATAGTTCATGTACTTAACTTATTCTTCATGTTTTAAGTGTAGGTACATTCGGCCACAACTTGGGAGCTATCTTGGAGCTAAATGGTGAAAGCAACAGCAAGGAAACTTACATGGAGACGATTAGGAGAGCTTAAGGAACATTTGGTGAAAAGTTATCTGGAGAACCGTGAGCTCATAGCTGGATTAAGCTGAAGATTTGAGCTACAAGATGACTTAAATTCAGCTAGGGAGTTGCACCATCATCATCACCACTTAGGACACTTCAAATATGTCCAAAGTCAATTTGTGAAATTGTGCCTTTTCGTGAATAGTTGCCAACTCAAGAGGAACCTTTCCACAAGGAGCTGCCATAATGTTCATCATGTTACAACTCACCTATGGCCAGCTCACCTCCAACTCATTCACCCTAGAACTAGTTCAAACATGAAAGGTTACCTTCCAACAATTGTGCCCTTTCATGAATGTTGCTGCCCATGAAGATGCCCTTTCATCAAGGTCCACGTTGGTGAAGAGTTTACATCCATTGGAGGCCTAAAACATGAAGAGATATGAGACAAGCATCATGCCTATTCGGCCACCATCCACATTCTTTGCACATGAAGAAATTGGCGCCAAGATGAACCAACACAACACCATTCGGCCAAGGAAGATGACTTTGGCGCCAAGATGAACAATAATATCACCATTCGGCCTAGGGAGATGCATCTTCATCCTAGCCGAACCAACATGTCTTATTTGAAGGGATACTCGAACCATCACCATGCCAAGGGACTTCTCCTTTTTCATTTAAAGCATTATGTATTTTCAATTAAAGTCATGTACTTGACGAAACACTAGGTGACTATTCGGCCAAGCCCTCTCATTTCCTATAAATTGAGAGGCTTGCTTTCATTTGTACTCATCTCATTTCATAATATAAACAACCTTTGTGAGTTAAATCTCTCTTCAAAGTTCTTTGAGAACTTTATCGATTAAGCAATTATATTTCTTATACTTGTGGCGTCATTCCTTCACCTTGATTCCTAAATTCCTAGATTTTATATCTAGTGGGTTGAAGACACCATTACCACCCCTCAAGCAAGTTTGTGAAGACAGGGGTTGTGCTCTCTAACATAGCTTCTTCTTTGGTGTGTTTGAGATACACCATCTTCCATACAACATCAACACCATCAATCATCTTCCATCAAGACCACCAACATCTTCATTTATAATTCCGCAGCCAACTCTTTTCCTCTCTTTTATTCCATTACTTATATTACTTATCCCTTCTTATATCAATACTAATTCCAACTCTTTATTATCTTTGTTGCAGCCATACTTATAATTCAAGGGCATTACTACTTGTCATTCTTAGATAGGGACAACAATAAGGTTATCTATTCATTTCCATTGAAAAGTGTAGATGAGCCTATATCAAATCTTGAACTTAAAAAACTGCATCTGCCAAGTGCATATACGTTATGAATAATTAGTGTATTTACTGAATCTCTATACCTTATGATACGTGAATTTGACTACATTTTGATTCAACACATGATCTGCTGCATTGAAATTAAGATTAATACATATTAGATTTTTCCCAACCCTTAAATTTATAATAGTCCAAACAATCATAAGCTTCGAATATGGACACTTTCGACTTTTATGGACTTATTTTCCACTTCACATTTGTGGTTGCACTGACCGTTTATTACCAAATTTTATTACAACATAACCATTATTATTACGTTTATTAAAATAATAGCACTAATATTTCAATACCAAATTCTCGACCACTTTACCAAATTTTTATAATCTTGACTAATATTTATATTGTTCCACCAACTAACCAAAATAGTTACTACATTTTCTAACCTGGCCCACTACCATGTTGATAATTATCTTTGGAACGGAACTTTTTAAGCATAATTATAAAATTATAAATAATTATTTTGATTTCTATTTCTTTTAGGAACATTTTAGTTTTAACGTTTCAATTTTTAATCAAATGTCATATTGAAAGGAACTTATTAATTGATTAACAATCAACACATATTACTATAGGTGAGCAACACCGGGTACCCGCTTATTTTTTTGAGAACCAGAACCAGATCCTGTTGCACCGATTCCTAAAAATGGGAACCAGAACCGGAATCTGTTCAACCGGTTCCGGATACCCTGTTATTTTGACAACTTTCTCATTCAACCTGTTAATTGTTACACATTAAGTGAGATGATATGCTACCTCCATGTTAAAATTAGGCCTTTTATAACATGTTAATTTATTAAACTAAAATGCTACTACTTATCACAAGTAGAACCCTTTTCTATATAAAATTTATCCACCATTTCATACTTAAATAGTAATAAAAACACTAACCCAAAGTACATATTACGAAAACGTAAAGTTAGAAATCAATTACAACAAGTTTAATCCAAATTCAAAAGTATAGGTCACAAAACGCATAAAGTCGCAAAAAGTCCAAACCAAGTACGTTTACAACTAAAAGATATTACACAATATTTGCAATTCCAACACAATTTTTGCTCAATTCTCAAACTTTGATGCGGTGATGCCCTTGATGTTCTTCTGACTCCTAGCACAAAGACAAATAAGTTATTACAATATGCCCCAATTTGTAATAAAAATATATTAAACTTACATGTAAGAAAATAATAAATGACAATATGAATTATAATTTACCTTGAATGAGATTACTTAGTAGTTTTTACCAATGGCGTCATTAATTTGTGTCACGCAACTATCACTCAATTCTAAAAACAAAAAACACATTCACTAAGTTATAATATACATATAATTTGATAAATGAATAAAAAAAGAGAAGGAAAAAAAATAATGAAAGGAAAAATAATATATCTGCCTTTATTGAATGAAATCCAAGAGATTGATGTAGTGATTGAGTGCTTCATCAATGAATACGTGTGACAAGGAGAAGAGACAAAGAGTGACTGCAGCTGTTAGGTGGGTGAGTTACGGTTTCTAATTTTTGGCTCTATTTTTTTTACTTTTTATGTTCAAAGTATTTTTTTTAGTATGGACTCAGTTTATTTGGGCTCTAATATTTTGGACAATATAATGTTATGCGATTCTGGTTCCAGTTTCAAGGTATCTGATATTGGAACCGCTTTTAGCCGGGTACCCAACTAGTTCAGGTTTCAAAATTTTAGGAATCGGAACCGAAATCAATAGGGTTCTTATTTTGTTACCCGGAGCCGGAAATGCTGAGATCGATTCCGAAACCGACGGTTCTTAACCGATTTCGATTTCAAAACAAGGTTTCCTATTCTTTTGCTCACCCTTACATATTACTGATATGATACTTTTAAATATGTTTATTTATTAATATAACATATATCAATCATTATTATAGATGATCTGACACATGCTTAATTTTAAAAAGCATGCTTTAAAAACGCTTCTAATTCACAGTCGAACTAAAAGACGTGAAGCTCACCAAAATGCTCACCTCTAAAGATTTTCGGGACAGGCACCATGCGATGCGCTTCTGCCGCCTTTTGCCCATCACTTTATTTGTTTTTTATTATAATAAATAATGCCTAAATTTTTACTTTTTTCTGTCTAATACCCCACTTTGTACGTTTTTTTTACCACTTGATACTCCAATTCCTCTATTTTTTATTATAATAAAATTAAAATAAATATAACATATAATATATTAATTTATTATAATAAGCAGAATCCTGTCACATCATGTTCGTCTCTTTCTCTATTTTTTATTTTAATAAAATAATATATAGAATAAATAGAATATAGAAATATTTAATATATAGATCAATAATAAATATATAAATATTTTTATAATTATAATAAAAAATTATAATTATAATATTAATGAAATTTATTTACAAAATTAATATGTTCATCTAATTTTTTTATTAATATTACTCATTCTTATATCTACGTTAAAAATAAATTATTACAATTCATTAGTTGCAATGAAAATATTTGATTGAAATATTAACCAACTAAAAATTGTATAATTTTTTAGATAAAATAATAAGATTATAATATTTTACTTTAAATTTATAATTATAATTAATTATTATATACACATTATAAATTAACATCCCTAACATTATTTTATACATTAAAGTCTTCATATTTAAACATGCAATTATTAAATTATTAGAATGTGATCTTAATTTTGTGTGAATGAACGCAGTGTGAGGAGGAAATTAACTGCTTCAGGAGTGAATTAGAAGCGTATCTTTAATAATTATATGCATACACAAACAAACTTGCTTAACTTGAATCCTGATGACGACTAAAGCACATGCTTTTGAAACTTGAAACTCAGACTAAAATGAAAGCATATTTTGATCGCTAACCAAAATATGGCTGCAAATGTACTTCCCTGTGGATATCTTGCGAGGAAAGGCTCAACCTACTGCTGTTTGTCTCGTCTTGCCTTGGAACTCTCCCCATTATTCTTGGGCCTCCCGGGTGCAACCTTGGCAGGAGTTGAACGCTCAGACTGAGAGAAGAGAATCATGATTTGCATGAGAATGGTAACAACGGCTAAGCCAACTGTTGACAATGCAATCCCTTTCCACGAGGATAAAAGTGAAGACCATTGCAGAAATTTGAGAGCTCCATAACCCAAGAGACATGCCCAAGAAGAAACAATCTGATCCAAGAATAAGAATATTGTTATCATATTTAGTTGCAGAAGCAAAAGCATTTGAATAAAATCAAAACGAAGATCGGTTAATTTAACATAAAGAATCTCACCAACAGTGGTTTAATCGGCCTACCAATATCCTGTAATGGTTGGTCACTAAAAGTGTCCTCAGCTACATGTTTGTCCAACAACTTGTCCTATACGAGAAATCGAACAGAAACAAAACCTTAAGTAGGAAACTAAATGCATGAACTAGCATGCACAAGAACAAACATTGTTAACCATTATGCAAAAAAAGACAGATTCTCAACTTTTCAAGGTGACAGAAATCCTTGTTTTCCTTTCAATCATAAGATTATTTCAGACAAGCAAACAAGACCACCTAGAATAGCACCATGCTACAACAGTAGATAAATAGAACTCACTTTCTCAACAAACAGATCTTTACACCATTGTGCAACAGCCTCGTCCGTTTCAGGCAGTTCCTTCATAAGATGTCGCTTAACATGTACATGCACCTGCAAGCAACAGTATATTTTCATTAACTGAATGAACCAATAGAAAAGTCACTGCTTGAATTATCAGCTAATATATTTGAGATCAACCAGGTACAGTTTTCATCACAACTCCAAAATAACATGTATCAAGTTTCAACCATATGGAAAGAAGAGGGAAACACAAACATTTCCTAAACTCAATTAGTTGCTTCACAAAAATGATAATCCTAGCAACACAACCAATTGAAGTTGCCACACAGTATGAACAAGTAGTTAATAATTCTTATCGTGCCAATGACCAACAAAATTTTTGCTCACTCCATGAAATTCTAAAGAACAGAGAAAATATTAACAAGTTATGAAGCCTGCACATTTACTTCATGCTCTCTATGGATTCATCAGAAATACTTGACAGCATGGTATACCTTAAACTGAAAACAATTTTCATCATCATGCTGAATTTAGAAGCAATACTTTCTAGTCTTGAAGAGATGAGGAACAAATTCCCCCAGGACATATCATTATGAAAAAAAATGAAAGCAACGTTAACATTCATATCGATATATAATTATGCAAAAATGTTAAACTTGCTTTACACAGCTTGAAATCAAAATTACCACTGAAGATTGCCCCTTGAAAAGTCTAAGCATTGTAGGCGAGGGTGAGCTTTTAGGAATTGCCACTGTCATGTCGTAAACAGCTGGAACAAATGAACGCATATGACTTACAGCTGAAACAAAACCCTGAAGCAACAGAGACAATGTTATCAGGCATACATTTTCATATAGAATTACTATCAGTAAAGCCCACAAGATAAGTGATCAAGAGGAAAATAACAAACTTCAGCATGACAAATGAGAAAATTAACACCTAGTCCAACATGGTTGAGGCAAGCTAAGGCGCTCAGCATTGAATAAGTGTGCCAATAATAGCACTAAACTTGTATTGGAAAGAAAGTTAGTATCAGCAGGAGGTTGTAACAAAATCTACCTAGATTAAACAGAATACTATATGGTATTTCAGGGAAGAAAGTTATCAACATGAATACCGGACCTAAATTCAGGTACCTAAATATCCATAAAAAATATAATTACAAAAAGAGCACCTAGTTAGAAGGTAACAAAGATTTCAAGAAATGGGAGCAGCAAGAATCTGACCTTTGTACGAGGAATTAAAACATTTCTAGGCACAGGCAATCCTTGTGAGGTTGCATATTCTTGAGCTGCTATTAGCTTTGCTTGTGTAAAGCGTGTTCCTTCTACAAAAAGTGCCAACCAAAATGGTCGTGGGAAATCCTTTAAACGTTGAAGACCTGCCTGCAAATATAATTTCCACAAGATTCGAATGAGATGAATACGGGTAGTTTAAAAACAAGCATGAACAAACAAACAAGTAAATAAAGCAATATTAATGGTCAGGCATATGCATAAAACCATGAATTTTTTACATGTGTATCCAAAATTTGAAAGCAAACTTTTACCTTTAATGTGCTTTCATCCTTGGCCCAGCTTCGTTCCAAAAACAGATACTCAGAGAACCACATTGACCAACCTATAACCTGAGCATATCAGACATGAACTTGTTATCATTCTTCACAAGTATACAAAAATGTAACATCATTTGCTTCTCTAATAAACAAATTTAAAAATTTAAAATCAGAAGCATGCAGTGAAAACATCACATAGTGGGATGCCACAAGGGAAAGGAAGGCGAAAAATAGTTGACTTCAACCACTACACTGCACTACCTACCATGCGAAAGACTGACACCTAACTTTCACTATTAAATGTAGCAGGCACATAATAGCATTTGTTTATGATGTTGTAGTTCAGATAAAAGAAAAACTACTAGTTAAACAGAACTGCTTCTGAATCATGCAGACTAACTTCATGAATAATTTGCTAAAAATACAAGATTTTCAAGAGACCAACCTTACTGCAGTGTAAAAGAAGAAGCTAATGTGACGAAATAAAACAGAGGAATCTTGACTAGAGTGACTCGCTAGTTATCTTAATTTCCTTTTTCAATTTCAATTAAAAGATAGCATGTTTACGTACTGAAGATTAACATAATTACTAACTTAGCTAATCACATCTCAAATGTTTACATAAATGAACATGTGCAGTGGAGGTCTGTCTGCAAAGGTGTATGGAAAAACATGTACACAGCATGGTCATCAGCTATAACCAATCAAAATTGAGGATTACGTCTAAATATCAGCTGAAAATAAACAGTTCATCATGAAAACTATCTCAGTGTTCAAATTTGATACTTCAAACATATGATACCAACACATACCGGTAGGAATTTTGATGACTTCTTCATTACAGCTAATGTACTGCCAAGACAACCTGATCGCTGCGAAAGCAAATTCAATTGTTTCTTAACCAGACAGCACTTAAAGGGACAAAAGATCATGAAGTTAGAATGTCAAATAGCAAATTTTGGAAAGCGCAATGGAAGCAAATAATGTACTACTCAACCGAACGGGATGCAAAAAAATTGGAATCGGAATAAATTAATTACAGACCTGTGCTAAAACCCATCCAACTAGCCAATCAATATCACTTTTGTGATTGCATATGACAAGTGCATGTTCCTTACCTGGAAATTTTAAATATCAGATGATAAGTACACCATTTGAAAGAAAAAGTTTAGGATAGGAGGATACCAATTATCCACGTAACTTGAATAAGTGAGAATAAGTTTCCTAAAAAAAAGAGATTAACGTTACCCATTAAACTAAAGCTTTCACGATCAGCGAACACTTTAATCTGCAGAGAACAAAAGCTTGTTTTTAGGAGACTAGTAGACCACTTAAGCTATAACATTCATAATACCAATTTTTTCAACATGAAAAGAATTTGGCTCACTAACAGCCAATAATTAACACCTCAATGGCTCAATCAATATCTAGGAACATCTATTAGCCCTTGGAGAAGACAAAACTTCATAATAATTGTTCAAGTAATATTTGCATAATTATTGAGCCGAACTAAAAACTGCCAAATCTTTAAGCCTAAGGACATCAAAGATACTAGTTGGACAACAGGCTTTCAACCAACTAAATACTACTATCAACTGGAGTTATCAGTCACTGGAGGCATGAAAAATTCAACATTGCGCAAAACTCTCATTGTCTAAAACATATAAGTAACATCCCATCTCAGGTTGAGATAGAAAATTCATCATTCCTATTTATTGAAAAAAAAGATATGGCCAAACTGGAGTCTCAACGAAAGCAGAGAAATTCTTGGCGTGGATTATATATCTTATTGCTAAGAAATAAGATTACTTTTGAGATTAACTGTTTGCAAGTATAGTAGGAAAAAGAAGGAAAGAACATATTTGATCAGCATAAAACTTACACATCATAAATGGTTTCAGCATGTACAATACTCAAAAAGGATTTCAGCATTAGATTATAAATTTTCAAAACTACCCAAAAAAGAACATTGAG
This sequence comes from Hibiscus syriacus, assembly GCF_006381635.1. Classification (NCBI taxonomy): domain Eukaryota; kingdom Viridiplantae; phylum Streptophyta; class Magnoliopsida; order Malvales; family Malvaceae; genus Hibiscus; species Hibiscus syriacus. The sequence goes on from NW_024062770.1 coordinate 4,111,972, forward strand.
TGATTAAGAACAAATGATTTTTAAACAACAAAATAAAGGAGCTCATTAACACCTTAACTCCTGCCCACCAATCAACAAGCCAAACCAGTTGCAGCCACAACAACTCTGCCAACACCCTATTGATCTTTCTATATGTGTTCTTGGACAGTGGTCGAATGAGAACAAAGCATACTGCCTGGAAAAAGGAGGAAAATCAAATTGCATAACATAAAAAAAAGGTCACCGACAACGAGAACATTTACACATCAGCCAACTATCAAATTGAAACAACTTTTTCTAACAAATTAAATTTTGATTTCTACCCAAAAAATAAATAAAAGGCAACAAAAATGGACTCTTAAACTCTTAGTCTCATTTATAGCATCAAATGGTATCGTGAGGTAAGGCAAGTAAACACGGTGACAAAAGCTGAATGTGTCATCAAGGTGAAACCTAAAGATTCTGATTTAATTCTCTATTTAGAAAATTCTATTAGCTAAGAAGTAAAGTATATTCAAAACCCGGATCACATGCCAGCTTCTTAGTAATCTCCGCCAAGAAACATCAAATAGAAAAATGAACAGATAAAACATTTACGGGCATTTTCTTTCAATGCAACCACAGCAAATTTGAAAAGAAAACAAAGAAACTCAGAACGCAAAAATCACCAAAAGAGAGCAAAAAAGAGACTCCACATAATCGAATCAAAACAAGAAGCAGATCACCTAAGAGGTTAGAAGAAAAGCAAATATATCAAAAATCCTAAAAAGAACCTGAATGAGATTAACAGCGAGGCCGGAAATGAAGAAAAGAAGGCCCAATGGGACGATGACAGCTGCGGCTGCAATCGCCATGAACACCACAAGCACTGGAGCGCTCGAGATTCGCAGAGAAGGGAGGGTTTTCAGTGAGATTTTAGATTACAATTAATAAAAAAAAGGAAACCAGGAGATGATGCTAAATCTTTTCTCCTTTTATATTTGTGAGAATTGATTCCTGGAATACTTATAAATGGTAAATAGTGATTTTAAAAAATGGATCATTTTTCATTAATAACGTTGTGAAAGTGCGTGCAGAGATAGAATAATAGAAAATGACCGTACTATGAATATAAAAATAATATAATGAATAAATGCATTGAAAACAGTGTTCCCATTTCAAGCAAAGACAAATTAATAGGGAGGTCGGGTTGGTGGACAACCCTTGAAATAATCTCGTCTCTTTTTTTTTTCAGTTCCATTTCCATTTCAATCCATTCTTTTTTATGACTTGTTATTTGATTTTCCCCATTTAACCTATCGACTTGGAGTTTTTATCTTTGAAAAGAATTTTGAAACGTGAAGAGTCGCTACCAATAATTTAAGGTGTGATTGAGACACCATAAAAATCAATTATTTTAGTAAAACATTTTACTTTTATCAAAATATCAAGTTTTATGCGAAAATCCAAAAATTAGATTTGGGAATCAATTATGTTTGGGGAAGGATCCCACAAGCGCCCAAAAATTGGTACATAGTTGATTACCATATATTTAATATCAGAAATGTTGAGTTCGAACTTTATTTAATTTAAAAATAATTACAGATGCAAAGTTAAAAAAGAGTATTCGTTTATTAAGGCCGATAACATTCTCCTCATAGCATGAATGCGGAAGATCAACTATTGTGTCCGATAACTGAATATTGCCTCGATATTTTAGAAATCATGAAGCTGTTTTGAAAAGGATGTCGCCTATTTTGGGAATCACTACTAGCAACCCATGAGCATACTTGCGGGAGATATATTATTAATTCCCTAATAAGTGAACATTGTCTTAGGTTTTAAAAATGCAATCAAACAAATTTTATTCGTCCTAATTAACTAAGGGTGATTTAAGACTCTCTCTATTCTAAAGTGTCGAATTATAAAAGTTAAAGAACCTAAAGATACAAACCTAGAAGTGTATGTTCTAATATTAACCCTATTTGATTTTTAAACCAATTATTGAATCGAATAACCGAAATGGTCCCTCGAGCATTTACGCGATGGCCAACTCGAATTATTCCCTAAATTAAGAGGACTATATTGAAATCTAGCAAAAAATGAAGGCTCTATTTAACCTATTTATTATGTCAATCTTAAAGGTCTAATTGAAGTTCGAGGACTAAAAGGTCAAAGATCTAAAATACTGAGTTCTATGAGACTAGAATTTTAAGGACCTAAGTCTGTAACACCCCAAATATCGGGTCAATGACTAAAGTGTAAGTATTGAAAAGTTAGTGGTTTAATCTCGATAATTAGAAAAGTTTCAGGACTAATTTGGAAAAAATTGTATATAGGACTTATTAATAAAGATTGAAGGTAGAAAGGGCAAAATGGTCTTTTGTCATGAAAGGAATTAAAAATTCATTTATAATGTTATTTAAGCATGTGGGAAATGAGGAAAAAGGAAATGAGGATTTTGGATACTCTTCTCTTCTTCTCATCCACCGTATGCTTCCATGTTTAAGGTAAGTTAATTGAAGTTGTTTCATTCTTTCATTTTTGATTTGGTTTTGGTTCCTTTGGTAATATAGAATCTTCATAAAGCTAAAAGATGAGTTGAAACTAAGAGATGGATAAATTAATAATGATTTAGTATTGGGTTTTTGAGGAAATTGTTAGGAAATGATGAATATTTGAATTCTAAAGGAATATTTGACTTGTCAAGGGTTTAATTAAGGGATTAAAAGTATCAAAAAGAATTAAGAACATGTTTGAAGAAGTGATATGATTTTTAGTCTCAAGAGTTATATGGATAAATTTGGATATTAAAGGGGATTATTGTATATAAGTTAGTTGGGGTAAGTGTAAGTAAGTTTAAAGGCTTGAATGGGGTATAAAGTAGGAGATTTAAGTGAAGATGGGTAAATTTTTGAAATGAACCATAAGAATTATGGGTAAGGGTATCGGTACTGGAAGAACAATATCGATACTATAAGGTTAAATTTAAAGAATTTTGTTTGAGCCGAAGAACGATATCGATACTAATTGAATTAGTACCAGTACCGATGTGTAGGTATTGATACCAAGAGGACGATGTCGATACTGTAATTAAAAGGGGATTTTTATAATGCTAAAATGGTATCGATACTGAAGTGGGTATCGATACCATAGAAGAGAAGTATTGGTTCTGTAGGAAGAGTATCGATGCTAGTTAGTTTGAAATGTTAAATTAAGTGTTTTATTCGTTCAAGTAAAGATTAATTGGGTATGTGTAATTGAGCTCTGACATTCATGGGTCATATTAATGTGTAGATTTGATTGGAAACAAGTGTTGAACGAATGGACGTGCAAAGTTAGTAAGCTAAAGTGAAAGAGGTGTTGCTTAGGGCTTAATTGAGGCAAAGGTGAGTGCTATTTATTTAAATAAATTATGATTGGAGGAAGGCTTGCGATGAGGCAACCTAAAAATGTTTTTAAATAAAATGAAATGACATGAGTTTATGTGAAAATTTTCTATATGAGTATGATTCATATAAGTAAATGAATAAGTGGAATAATGATATGTAATATGAAATATTTATGTGAATCACTATGAATATATGTTATGTGATTAAAGGAAAATATTGGAAAATGCTATGAGAAATAAAATACTTTGAATAAATGTTGAATGTGAATAAATAAGAAAATTGTATAATGTTATATCACAAAGATCTACGTGAAGTGTATGTGAAACGTGATAAGTGTATATGTTTTATAGAACATAAATGATGTGAAGAAAAATGTTCTAGCGAAAAATGTGATCTATGTGAAATTGCTCTATGTGAAAGTAAACTAAGAGAATGTACTCTATGCGAATAAGATACACTTTAACTAGTGAAACTCAAAATAATTATAAGTTAAAGCCCAATGTGTATATATATATATATATATATATATATATATATATATATATATATATGAGAATTAGTGGTATAATTGGCATGCCAAGAGTCGAGGGTTCTATGTGGTCCTTCGGGACAATCTATGTGGTCCTTCAAGACAAACCTATTTGGCACTTCGGTGAAAACCTATGTGGCACTTCGGTGAAAATCTATGTGGCACTTCGGTGCAAATTATATAAGCTGTGGTGACAGCATTAGTGCACAACCTCAATGTACTCACATATCTTGAGTTCTCAGTATTATATGTTGGGCCAAATAAACAAATGGATATGAAATGAAAAGTGTATAAGTTTTATGTAGTTTATATGAACTAAAAATGATTATGAAAGTGTACATTGTTTAAAAGTCTATATTATTAATAACATGAAAGGTATAGTCAAGAATAAAATGAGTATAAATTCTTCAGTGATTAATAAAAGATGTTATAAGTTATAAGACTTGTGATGTTTTGTAATTTAATTTTTCTTTCAATAAATTTATACAAATGTTTTCTTGTTTCTTATTACTCATAATGTCTCACTAAGTCAATGACTTAGCGTGTGAGTGTTTTTACACATAAGTTTAAGAGTATGCGAGATGTAAGCAAGACAACATAACTTTACAGATTTTTAGATTAGAGAAATGTGATATTGTATGTGATAGTGTCACAAGAAGGTTGTTGGCATGTACCATAAAAAAATTAAAGTATAGATGCTTTGATATGTATTTTTAATTATGATGTATTAAATTTTATGTTCTTTTCATGTTTTAATCGTATTTTAAAAAGAGTCAAAGAGTTTGAAAAGTCAATGTGACACATCGGATTCATATCTGGGACGGATACGGGTTGGGTGTTACATTTAATGATATCAGAGTCTAGGTTGAGTCAAGTTTTCGAAATAGACCAGCCGGTCGAATGTCAAAAATGTTTGGTTTGTACATGCCAACAAAATAATAAGTATCTCTGATCTGATAGTGCAATGAGTATGTTGTCCTTGCTAGTATAGTTAAGTGATTAGATATTAAGAGATGTAAGACTAAGAGGTCTTCCGAAGTGAAGGGAGAATTAGAGTTAATAAGTGAAGTAGTAATACGGTAAAGTGAATAATAGACACCTTAGTGAGTACTTTCCGAATTATGGGTGTGATTTTGAAGCAATTTCAATCATTTAATTCTTCAAGTTATTAGAATAAATGTTGTTAAAGAGTTGAAAGTTTAGGAGTACCTGAGTTAATGAAGTAACTGAAGAAGTCTGATTTTGCGGATCTTTGGTTAGTGAAGAGAAAATTTGGTTGGAGTGTTTCTACTATTTTGAAACGAATAAGTTGGATGGAGTGGTCTCACTGCTAAGAGGTCGAGCACATATATGATAGATTACATGTGATAAAGAGAGTAAAGAGGTTCTCAATGAGGATATTTAGAGGTAATTATTATGAATTTATGGATGAATATAGTCCACAAAGTAAAGTAGCAAAAAAGAACAAGTATCCTCTTCTGGGGATTTAGAATAATCTTGGTGGCAAATTAGATATATTTGGTTGTTAAGCCAAATAGATGGGTGAGATTAAATAAAGACATGAAGTAGAATCTTGATTAATGATTTAAACTTCAGAAAGAAGTTAAGGTTGAAATGGTAGAAAGTATAAAATAAGTACGAGTTATGAGTGGCTGGAAGTGAAAAAGTTATTTTGAATTTGAAATCTGTTGTAACTCTTTTATTATTCAAAAAATTATGGAGAAATTCTCTAAGATTCTTCTCTATTAAGTAAGTTATTAGTAGGGAAGACAATAGTTATTTGGATTGTAAGAAACAAGGAAATGCAAGATAAGTAATAATAAGATCTGTATGAAAAGTAATTAGGTTTCGTTCAAAGTAAAGAAATATTTAGGATGTTATGATAATAAAGAAATAAAAAATATTTTTATTCTGTAAAGAGATAAAGACATAAGGAATATAAGTAAACGGTTTAGAGAACCAAGTGTGATAAAAGATTATATAGAGGTGTAAATGATAAGCTTGACATGATGAAAAAAAAGTGTTAAATAAATTTTAAATGAAAGTAAACAATTTCAGTTCTTAGTAGAAATGAGAAAGATTTTCAATGGATTTTGTAATTAAGTTATTTTGGTCATCGAATAAAAAGGATTCAATCTGAGTATTTGTGGAGCAAGTAATAAAGACCATGAATTCCATTCCAGTCCGAACTGATTTTTTTATGGAGATAGTCAGACTACATGGAGTGCGAGTATTAATTGTATTTGAGGGGATTATGGTTGACCTCAAGGTTTTTGAATTATTTGAGCAAGGTCTATGGAATTTGATCAAATTTTTTCCGCTATTGACCATCCGCATGTAGTTGGTTGGTCTAATAAGGTTAATCAACTTTTAAAATTTATGTTCATACATGTATGATCAAGTTTAAAGGATTAGGAGAAAAATGGTATACTAAGTTGAGCAAGCATAAGTGTGGATTCTGTAAGGTTTTATTCCGTTGCCACGTAGACTCTGTTAAGAGGATAAGGATATGTATAGTAAAAAAATTCAAAATATAGTCGAATGAATTCCAAAGAATGATAAGAAATATACATTTTAGTGTTGGTCAAATATAGAATAAGTAGAAAAATGAGAAATTAAAGATTTAAGTTTGTGGAGTGGTTGTATGCCATGAAAAAGAGTTCACATCAGGTAGATTTTAAATGAATATCATGTTTGCAAGTTATGAAATTTTCAAGATAGCTTTATATGAAGTTTTTTATAGAAGAAGATGGGACATCATTAAGTTGATTAGAATTGAAAGATTGAGACTTAATGCGACCAGATTTGATTAAAGAAGTTGAAGATAAATGAAGATTATCAAGGATAATCTTAAGTTAGACAAGGATAAACAAAAGTTATATGTGGGGTTGAAGACATAGGAATTTGAATTTCAAAGAAAATAATGTTTTTCAAGGATTTGACAAAAGTTCAATGTCGTTCATGTTTTGACATTTAAGAAATATTGATTAGATCTTTCTTAAAAGATAGCATGGGAAGAAATATAATTTTAATCTGTTTTGATTCATAAAGAAGCACCAGTATGGATTTTAGTAGAGGAAATAAATAACTAAGAAATGAAATAAATCTGTCAGATACAGTTCTTTTGCAAATTGCAATTGAAAGAAATAACATATAAGCGTGAAATGGACTTAAGGAAACAAATTTCTTGTCTTTTTGTACAGTGAAAATTTGAGGATGAATTTTCTTAAGGGGGAGAATTGTAACACCCCAAATATCGGGTCAGTGACTAAAGTGTAAGGATTAAAAAGTTAGTTGTTTAATTTTGATAATTAGAAAAGTTTCAGGACAAATTTGGAAAAAAATTTGTATATAGGACTTTTTAATAAAGATTGAAGGTTGAAAGGGAAAAGTGGTCTTTTGTCATGAAAGGAATTAAAAATTCATTTATAAGGTTATTTAAGCATGTGGAAAATGAGGAAAAATGAAAGGAAGATTCTGGATACTCTTCTCTTCTTCTCTTCCACCGTATGCTTTCATGTTTCAGGTAAGTTAATTGAAGTTGTTTCATTCCTTCATTTTTTATTTGGTTTTGGTTCCTTTGGTAATATAAAAGCTTAATAAAGCTTAAAGATGAGTTGAAACTAAAAGATGGATAAATTAATAGTGATTTAGTAAAATGGTTTTTGAGGGAATTGTTAGGAAATGATGAATATTTGAATTCTAAAGGAATATTTGACTTCTCAAGGGTTTAATTAACGGATTAAAAATATCAAAAAGGATTAAGAACATGTTTGAAGAAGTGATATGATTTTTAGTCTCAATAGTTATATGGATAAATTTGGATATTTAAAGGGGATTAAAAGGGGTAAGTGTAAGTAAGTTTAAAGGCTTGAATGAGGTATGAAGTAGGAGATTAAAGTGAAGATGGATAAATTTTCGAAATGAACCAGAAGAATTATGGGTAAGGGTATCAGTACTGGAAGAACAATATCGATACTATAATGTTAAATTTAAAGAATTTTGTATGAACTGAAGAACAATATCGATACTAATTGAATTAGTATCGGTACCGAAGTGGAGGTATCGATACTAAGAGGACGGTATCGATACTGTAGTTGAAAGGGGATTTTCATAATGCTAAAATGGTATCAGTACTAAAGTGAGTATCGGTACCATATAAGAGAAGTATTAGTACTATAGGCAGAGTATCGATACTAGTTAGTTTGAAATGTTAAATTAAGTGTTTTATTTTGTTTAAGTAAAGATTAATTGGGTAGGTGTAATTGAACTCTGACATTCATGGGTCATATTAATATGTAGATTTAATCGGAAACAAGTGTTGAACGAATGGACGTGCAGAGTTAGTAAGCTAAAGTGAAAGATGTGTTGCTTAGGGCTTAAATGAGGCAAAGGTGAGTGCTATTTATTTAAATAAATTATGATTGGAAGAAGGCTTGCGATGAGCCAACCTAAAAATGTTTTTAAATAAAATGAAATGACATGAGTTTATGTGAAGATTTTCTATATGAGTATGATTCATATAAGTAAATGAATAAGTGGAATAATGATATGTAATATGAAATATTTATATGAATCACTATGTATATATGTTATGTGATTAAAGGAAATATTGAAAAATGCTATGAGAAATAAAATACCTTGAATAAATGTTGAATGTGAATAAATAAGAAAATTGGATAATGATATATGAAAAAGATCTACGTGAAGTGTATGTGAAATGTGATAAGTGTATATGTTTTATAGAACATAAATGATGTGAAGAAAAATGTTCTAGTGAAAAATGTGATCTATTTGAAATTGCTCTATGTGAAAGTAAACTAAGAGAATGTACTCTATGCGAATAAGATACACTTTAATTAGTGAAACTCAAAATAATTATAAGTTAAAGCCCAAGCTATATATATATATGAGAATTAGAGGTATAGTTTGTATGTCAAGAGTCGAGGGTTCTATGTCGTCCTTCAGGACAATCTATGTGGTCCTTCGGGACAAACCTATTTGGCATTTCGGTGAAAACCTATGTGGCACTTCAGTGCAAATCTATGTGGCACTTCGGTGCAAATCTATGTGGCACTTCGGTGCAAATCTTTGTGGAACTTTGGTACAAATCTTTGTGGAACTTTGGTACAAATTATGTGAGTTGTGGTGACAGCATTAGTGCACAACCTCAATGTACTCACATATGTTGAGTTCTCAGTATTATACGTTGGGTCAATTAAACAAATGAATATGAAATGAAAAGTGTATAAGTTATATGTAGTTTATATGAACTAAAAATGATTATGAAAGTGTACATTGTTTAAAAGTCTATATTATTAATGACATGAAAGGTATAGTCAAGATAAAACGAGTATAAATTTTTCAGTGATTAATAAAAGATGTTATAAGTTAAAAGACTTGTGATGTTTTGTAATTTAATTTTTCTTTCAATAAATTTATACAAATGCTTTATTGTTTCATATTACTCATAATGCCTCACAAAGTCAATGACTTAGCATGTGAGTGTTTTCACAAGTAGGTTCAAGAGTATGCGAGATGTAAGCAGAATAAGCAAGGGCGGGACAATATAACTTTACAGATTTATATATTAGAAAAATGTGATATTGTATGTGATAGTGTCACAAGAAGGTTGTTGGCATGTACCATAAAAAATTAAAGTATAGATTCTCTAATATGTATTTTTAATTATGATGTATTAAATTTTATGTTCTTTTTCATGTTTTAACGTATTTTAAAAAGAGTCAAAGAGTTTGAAAAGTCAATGTGACACCTCAGTTTCATATCTGGGTTGGATACGGGTTGGGGTGTTACAAACTCAATAATTTCTAAAGTTTGCAGACTAATTAATAAACTAAAATCCTAAATATTATCTAAATTAATCTAGTAAAAAGGGACTAAGGATAAAGTGTTTTTTATTATTGATAATTAATAAAATTTAAAAAGTCGAGCAATCGATTTAAGTAATTGGACATCTTATGTGATAATTCAACTCCAATTGCTCCCTAATTAATAACTAGGGTGTCGTCCTAATTTCTAAGTTTGATTTGAGCGTTAACCTAATCTAAGAGAAAAAATCTTAAAGCTTAAAACTATGAAGTATCGAAATGTTTAAACATAATTAAAATAAATAAAAAAAGGAAAAAACACAACATAAAAAATAAAATAAGCATAAACACAAGGGCCAAGTTGCATAAATATCAAATTACTAAGCTAAAAAAGAACAAATTAAACATATAATGGGGCAAAATTAAAATAAATTGAAATTTAATGGCTAAATCTAAACAAATAATAAAAATATTAAGAACTAAAATGAAAACTCATGCGAAAACTATGGGGACCTAAATATAATTATCCATTTTATTTAAGCCTAAAAATGACTTGTTAAACTAAAAATGGAAAAAATTCAACCAAATTAAAATAAAATTAAAAATGTCACTACACAATACTAAAGTGTAAAAACACCTAACTTGCAGGGACCAAATTGAGAATAACCCAAAAAAATAAAAGCATGCAAGAAAAGCGAAAATTATAATTTTAAACCCGACAAATGGATTTAATTCAAAAACACGCTAAAGTTAGGGGATTAAAATGCAAATAACTCAAAAAATTACATGCACGCAAGGAAAAGGTAAAATAATAATTTTGGTCCCTACAGGTGACCATAATGCAAAAATACGATAAAAGTGGGGGGACCTTAGCGTGATTTGCCGCCAAATTATTTCTATAAATATCTAATTCCTTTTCTTTTAAATAATTTTAAAACCAAACCTTAAAAAAAGATAAAATGCTCTGTTTCCCTCGTCGGCTGCCGCACACGACGATCGAAAAACCCAAAACCCCATATCTAAACTTCGGCCACCATAGAGACGGGTTGTTCATCTCGCCCATTTCAGGTAAAAAATCTCCCTTTCATCTACCTCTTTTTTACTATAAAAGCTTGGTTGTCATTTTGATTCAAAAACTAAAAAACATTGACTTTTCGGTTGTGTTCTGAAACCTAGGCTCTTTGTTTTTTTGCTGGTTATACGAAATTAACAAGGTTTTTACTCTTTTTTCTTACTTTTTTAGAAACTAAAATGTTTTTTGTGTTTTTATTTTCGAAACTAAAAATTATTTTTCTTTATTTTTATATTCGAAGCTAAAGGAAGGCTTTTTATTGTTTTTGCTATTCGAAAGCAAGAAAAACAAAGTTCAGTTACTAACATACGGGACCGAAAAACAAAGAAGAAAAGAAAAAGAAATATACCCCGAACTATTCTGTCTTTTATTGATTAAAAACGAAAAAAAGAGTCCTTGTACATGCGTTTCTTTGGGGTTTTATACCCATTACATAGAAAAGAAAATCATTCAGATTTTTCTTGTCTTCTTTGTTATTTTCGCAGGTAGCATGGAGTGTGGTCTTGGTTGTGGTGGCATGTGGAGTGATTTTCTGGGGTTAGGGTAGAGAATGGTAGCCTCTTGTTGAGGGAATTGGGTGCTACCCTAGGATAGGGTTAGACCGGGCCGTGTTTAGTTTGGGCCCAAGTCAGATTTTAGGTAATTGGGTGGGTTTGGGTTTTATTTTGGTTTGGTTTGGTTTGGGTCTTATTTTGATTTAGTTTGGGCTTGAGGCCCGATTTGGTTTGGGGTAGAAAATGATGATTACAACCAATAAAATATGGCCTCACTTTATTATATAATCAATGATAAATAGGAGAAGAAGATGGAGTGATCGTCCCTACGTATGTAAATTTTTGTATATTTTAATTTTATATTTATTTTTACTTTTAAAAATTTATAACTTTTTCTTCTCTTAAAATATCATAAGTTTACTCAACACATAAAATTTCACATTTGTCCTTCTATTATTAATTGCTTTTAAATAATTTGGGAGGATTACAAGATGGTTTTTGTTTAAAATCTTTCTTAGTCGTTAATAATTCACACTTAACAGACTCGATTGCTTTAATCCAATACATATAGGGAAAGAATATACTCTCTTTAACCACTACTATACTTAAATTCATTATTAATTTTCATTAGTTTAGTATAATAGTTCATTAATCATTAAATTAATTAAAGTTATTAAATTATTTTTATTTAAAAAAGTAAGGAAAAATAGTATATAGATTTTAGGTAATTGGGTGGGTTTGGGTTTTATTTTGGTTTGGTTTGGTTTGGGTCTTATTTTGATTTAGTTTGGGCTTGAGGCCCGATTTGGTTTGGGGTAGAAAATGATGATTACAACCAATAAAATATGGCCTCACTTTATTATATAATCAATGATAAATAGGAGAAGAAGATGGAGTGATCGTCCCCTACGTATGTAAATTTTTTGTATATTTTAATTTTAATTTATTTTTACTTTTAAAAATTTATAACTTTTTCTTCTCTTAAAATATCATAAGTTTACTCAACACATAAAATTTCACATTTGTCCTTCTATTATTAATTGCTTTAAAATAATTTGGGAGGATTACAAGATGGTTTTTTGTTTAAAATCTTTCTTAGTCGTTAATAATTCACACTTAACAGACTCGATTGCTTTAATCCAATACATATAGGAAAGAATATACTCTCTTTAACCACTAATATTACTTAATAAATTCATTAATTATAATTTCATTAGTTTAGTATAATAGTTCATTAATCATTAAATTAATTAAAGTTATTAAATTATTTTTATTTAAAAAAGTAAGGAAAAATAGTATATAGTGTAAACAAAGTGTTGAATTAAGATTTTGATATAACAATAATCTGCAAAATTGATTTTGGATTTAATCGTATTTATCAAAAGAATTATCTAATATAATTCAAAGTCCAAATTAACTTGAAAAATATGTTTTAAGTTCTTTCTAACTTAGTTGAACCTTTTCAAAAACTTACTAGGTCGTTATCACGCTTCAAAGTCGAGTTTCTAAGCTTTTTTGGCACAAGCGATCGATTCCTTAGCGAAAGGATCGATCCCCTTGAAAAAGGACCGATCACTTTCATTCAACGATTGAATTATTTGAAAAATGATTGATCCCTTTCACCAAAGGATTGATACCTTGTGCATTAAATGTTGTTTTTGGTTGTAGGTAACGGCTATAATGATCCCCAATGACTCCAAAAGGGCTAGATTTAATGGAGAATGTATAAATTGAAGATCAAAGCTTCCCAAGACCAACAAGGATCATATTGAACCAACCTACCAACATCAAATAAGTGTTTTGTGTTTAATTTTCAATTCTTTCATTGTAAACACACTTGTGAACTATATTTTTTTATTTTGCTCAAGTGTGTATTAGTTGAGTGCTTAATTGTTGAAAACTAATTTGCCTTTATAAGATTTTCTTTTGTTTGCTAAATTTGTATTCACTCTTTAGGAGAGTGTGCATTCAAGGTTCTGGGGTATAAACCTTGAAGTGTTTGTAAGGTTACACCTTGTCCTTAAAGGTAAACAAATCTAGTGGATATGAGAAATCCTTAATGTTGATGCTAAGGTAGAGGATGTAAACTTTGGTTTAGAAAGTCAAACCACTCTAAATTGTTGTGCAAAAAGTTTTTTCAATTGCTTCAAAAATTCCTTAAAAAGGTAATTCCCCCCTCTTGGCATTATTCAGTTGATCGAACAATTGCTATTAGAGAGAATCTCTATCGATGATTTAACAACCTTGAGAAGGTCCTAGGAGAGCTCTATCAAATTCTACAATCATCCGAGATAGATGGCTTCAACATCTTTCTCCTACTACATTGAAGATTCACAATCAGTCAACAAGCCACCATATTTTGATAGAGCAAACTATGCCTATTGGAAGAATAAGATGATGTTCTTCATTAAACTAATTATGTAGGAGCTTGGAACTCTATATTGAAAGGTCACTCTACTCCAACCAATGAGATGGAAGAATGGATTGAAGAAGAAAAAAAGAAGTTCCAACAAAATGTCAAGGACATGCATATTCTATTTTGTGCATTAGGCCCGGATAAATATGGAAGAGTCTCCTCTTGTTCTAATACCAAGGAGATTTGGGACAAGCTTCAAAATCACTCATAAAGGAACCGATGAAGTGAGGAAAATGAAAATCGGTCTTCTCAACCATAACTATGGGAATTTCAAGATTAACCCTAATAAAGAAATCAAAGCTATGATGGATAGATTTTCTGTGATTGTCAATGGTTTCCAGGGATATGGAGAAAACATCCTTAATGAAAAGCTTATGAGGAAGATGATTTACTCTCTTCCAAAGTTTTGGCAATCGAAGAAGACAACGATCATCGAAGAAAATAACCTAAAGTCTCTCAATCTTGATGTGTTTATTGCTCCTTACTCATTCATGAGTTGATGGTAAAAAAAGAGTAGCAAGAAGAAAAAAAGAAAAAAAGAGAAGAAAGAAAACAAAAAGCAAATTGGTGTTGCTTTAAGATCCTCTACACATAAAGAATGCAATTTTGATGAAGAGGACAATGAAAAATATGAAGAGATGGCCAAGCTCTTCAAGAGATTCAAACGATTCATGACATCTAAAGATAAACGAAAAATAAATCGAAGAAGGAGAAGGATCTCATCATATGCTATAATTGCCAAAGACCAAGACATGTGAAGTATGATTGTCCGCAATTGAAGAAGAAGAAGAAGAAGAAGAAGAAGAAGAAGAAGAAGAAGAAGAAGAAATCAAGTAAGCCAAAGAAGAAGGCTTTTGTTGCTACTTGGAGTGATGAGGATGTCATTGATGAGGATGTCATCAATGACGAAGAGGATGAAGTAGCCAGCCTTTGCCTTATGGACATCTAAGAAGATTCAAAGGTATCTTCTAACTCAAATGAATTAAATTCATATTTTTTTATGAGTTATAAGATACTTATGATGAATTGATTTTGGAATTTGAGACCATGAATTCTAAATATAAGAAACTAATTTCTAAATTAAAAAATGAATATGATTCTTTTTTTTAAAACCAAATTAGATTCTGAAAGTAAAAATGAAATTTTGAAAAAGGATTTGGAGCTTTCAATATTAAAAAATGAAAGTATTGCAAACGAATTTTTTTATTTGAAAAATTAAGCTTGATACCTTAATGAAAGAAAAATAATTTATTTCTAACAATTTATCAAATTCAATAATGGCAAAATGTTCACATTGTCATTATCATGGTCATAACTATAATACTTGTTCTATAAAGAAAAGAATTTTTTTAAATAAGACAAGTATGGGTTCTTAAGGAACCAGAGGTATTGAAAGGACCCAAAGCAATTTGGGTACCAAAAATCAAGTAAATGTCTCTTGTAGGCGTGTTGGAGCAATGGTGACAAATGAAAATGAATTTGGAAACACTAAAACACACTAAGTAATGACACTTGAAGAAAGGGAGGCCTAAGAAATCAACCTTAATTCAACTGATAACAAGTTTTAATTTTATGCAATTTTTTGTTTTATATTATTTTATATATTTATATGCATGATTGAATGCCCTCATATAGTGCTTTATTGCAATTAGTTAGGGGGAATTATTATTGCATGAGTTGCAATTTTATGGCCTTATATGTTTATGATGATTATTTTAACCTTAAATTTGTGATATTTGATTGTTTTTGTTAAATCATTTTCTCCATGCTTTGTATTGATCATATATGTTGATTTTGATAATATGATGTTTAAATGTAGCAAGAAAATAAAATATATGCATGTTTAGGATCTTTAGAGCCATTGTATGTTTGTGTGACTTCATTTGGACTTTATTTTTGCAAATTATGGATTGAATTGATCAATAATAAAAAAAAATTGCATAATTTGATATATCAAGTTGTCATTAATTGAAATTTAGTGTCCTCTAAGTCATTAAAATTGATCTGGTATTTGTTTACTCATGTCGAGGCCCTTAGCAGAGATTAAGAGAAGCGTGAGACCTACACTAAGAGGTAGAATTGTTGAATCTTACGTAGCCAACACTTGATTAGGATCATGCTTGTACCTACTTCAATTTCTTCATCCATTGTTAAAAAAATTAACGGGGACGCTGATGTCACCATAAGGTAGAATCACATTATCATTATAAAAAAAAAATTACCATTTCATCGTTTTATTTATTTTTTAGCGGCAGGTGAAAAAAATAAAACTAAAATGTAACGTCAAATATGATTTTAAAAAATTAGTTGAGTGACTAAAATGATAGTTAAGTGAATATATATATAATTTATCATAAAACTGACCATGAAATCATTTTTTTGTTTGCTAGATTATAACGTAACTGTTGGTCATTTTAAAGAACTAAATTGAATAACCAAAAATAGATATAAATTACATTGAATAAAAAATAAATCGGTGTATGAATAAAAAATCAACAACGAAGTTCCGTGAAGTATGTGAACAATTTGTTGACAAGATAGTTTAGAAAAGTGATTAGGCTTTTAATAATTTATGTAACGTTGTATTTCTTTCTACATAAATAGTTATTAGATTATGTTATCATAGGCTTGTAAAATAGCTAAACGAATGTGAATGAAGGTATGTTCATGTTCGTTATTTTAATTTTATCCGAATAAATAACTAATTTTTTCTTCGTGTTCTTTCATTACGAAATGTAGTTTGTTCGTGCTCGTTCGTATTAACTCGTTTAAATGATGAACGGACACAAAATAATGAACGTAAATGAACTCAAACGAATGAACATAAAATTAATTGAATTTATATTTGAGAAGAGTTTTTTATTTCCAAATAATTTTAGGGTTTATATTTTGTTTAATTGATTTGAGAATTTTTTATTTGGGTTTAAAATTAATTGGATTTTAAAATATTAACAGTTTAATGTTAAAATTTATTAGATTTTTGTATTTTAAACGGATCTGAAGATTGTGCTGAATATAAACGAACAAAGTAAACGAACAAACATAAATAAAAAACATAAAGGAATGAATTATCTAACGTTTACGAACGTAAATGAACGAACATGTCATTCGTTTATGTTCGTTCATTTAATAAAATGAATATAAAATCTTGTTCATATTTATTTATTTATATATTAAACGAACATAAAAGAACCTCTAGCCGATCTGTTTGCGAACGATTCACTTATCATTCAGTTTATTTTACAGACCTCTGTTACCCTTATAATTTGAATAAAAGAATTTATTCTATGTTAAAAATAAATATTTATTATAATTTCAACAAAAAATTGTAAATGAAGTAGTAAAAGATTTATATATTTTTTCATATTTTGTTTATTGTCTATGTTCAAAGTGCATGATTATTCCCCAAACAATGAGATCTTCGAGTATATATAAACGAAATAATTCACGTTTAAAATGAAAAGATTTAATATGTTTCGATCTTATCTATTTTGGGTGAGATAAATAATAATTTAATATAAACATAGATATCATAAAGAGTACAAACACATGAAATATATGTATCTTAAAACACTCTCTTAATATCTTTATAAAATACATCTCTAAAACGGAAAGCTCACAAATTATAAAGACTATAAAACTATCGCACCTCTCTCAAATAATTTTCTCTCTTAACTCTAAATGCTAAAACTTACTTTAGATTCATAGGGGAAAAAACTTGATCATCAAGAATTGTTACAAAATAATCTTATCGGTAGAATTTATATAAATTTTTATTGATAATGTGTGTAATCCTTGTTAAATAGTAGATTTTAGTTCTTCTATTTAAGAGTTATATAAACATAATGAAAAGATAAAAATATCTTTGGAATATTATTAAATATTTTATTAAAAATTATATTTTTTGTTATTTTTAAATTGAATTGATATCGAGTTAACTTGTAACACCAAATTAATTAGACACTATAGTATAGATCATCTATGAGAAAATCAATATATATAGATATATATAATATGTTATTGAATTGTATTTTGTAAAAAGGCACGAGTATAATTATATTCATTTACGCATACAAATTTAAATACATTTTAGTCATAAGTAGAAATGTAGAATTAATAAATACAAATCGAACTAGAACTGAAGACACCAGATTCGTTCGGGTTTAAATTAAGGTTTTCAGTTGAAATTTGAATTCGATTGAATTTTTTATTTGGGTTTGGATCGTTGATCTATTTAAATATATATATATATATATATTTGGGGCCTCTGGACCCATTATGGTTGTTTTATATATAATTATTACATTTATGGTCACTTAATTATTTTTTATTTTGGTCATCCATCTTTTAATATTTTCAATCAGATCAACTAGCTATTTAAACATTACCAATCTAACCATCTGGAGCTGAAATGATAGTTAAATGATTAATATAATTACACATTTAATTCTTGTATATTCTATCAATGTCCTAATTTTAATTTAGATCAATTTAATTTTTTCATCGTGAAATCCACCATGTGACTAATGACCAGTGAAGCGGTTAATGTTTACACCTACTTTAAAGTCTAAATGTTGGGCAACGTGAAAGTATAATGCTTTGACGAACAACATTTGGTATTTAGCTAAACTACCAACCCATCAAAAACCACTCGGTTACTAGTGATTGTTTAAAATCAAACCAAATGGAATGGTTGAAAGTTGGTTGCAAAATACTCGGACGAGACTTTCAAAACACCTTATAGTTCGATAGTCAAAATGATTACAATCAATCTTATATTTCTCTTGTGGTAAACATTCACTCAACTGAATGTAAACAATGCCTTTCCTAAGAGCAATTTTATAAAAAAAAATGTTAGTTATAATCTTCCACAAGCTTCTAGAATCAAGTTTCGTAAGTTCTTAAAGTCGCATCAATTCATGTAATCTAATTAGGGGCGCTGAAAAATATCCCGCTCGGTTGATCCGATCTATTGACCTGTCGATTCGATTAAAAAATATCGGATGTTTATTCTGAAAATACTCGATTTTTCGGGTTGGGTATCTAGCCCGCTAAATTTTTTGGATTTTCGAATCGGATCCGAATCACAAAATCTTGCTTAACGGGGTACCCACCGACCCAGTACCAAGTTTATTATATATATATTATTTTATATTTAATTTTTTTATTTATAATTCTCAAATTATTTCATTCGAACAATCAAAATTCCTAATTTCTTAAATTTTATCATCATAACATTTTAAATTCTTAATTTCTTAAATTATTTCACATTAACATTATAAATTATTTTTTAAAATATTTATCTTAACTTCGAAACATTTGAATTTTAATTATATTTTTATTTTAATAAATTTTATTTCAATTATGTAATTTTAATTTTTAATCTTTATGTGTGAATTATGTATTATAGATCTTTAAATTTTAGAATTTTAGAATTTTTTATAATTTTTAAAAGATTAATATAATTTAAAGAGAAAAAAATGAATTAGTACCTGTAACCCGGAAAACGGTACCCAGATTTTATGGATACCGATTTATGAGTACCTAGATGTAATGGACTGAGACATGGATCAATATTTTAGTACCCCAAAAATTTCGAGAACATGGTATTTCGAGTACCCAAAAAATGCGGGTAATCGGTTTTGAACTCCCCTAAATATAAAGATGTTTGCTCTATGTTTTACTACAACAATGGTAATGCAACAATTTATCTAATTATGATGATATCTAATCACATGATATTCAAATGGTGAAATTGTTCAACTCATACACAAACTAGATACTCATTTCTCATTTAAAGATATCATAAAATTGCATTATTCTTTGGGCATGGAGGCTCAAAAGTATGTGAAAGTTTATCCAAGAGTTGTAACACCCCAAAATTTAATTAAAAGAGAGTTAATGACTAAATTGTAAATTTTAAAAAGGTTGTACCTCAGTTTTGGATCATGTAGGAAGTTTAAGGACTTAACCCTAAATTTTACCATTTTTCTGGTCAGTGAAAAATAAAAACCAAACCCCTGAGGTGCAATAAACCATACCCCCCAAAACCCATTTGCTCACCACCTGAACCATCCACCCCGATCTCCGTTCAGCCTCCTTCGGCCTTAACAGCGACCGACGATCCAACCTTGACCCTTGGATCACTCGTATAGTACGTCGTTCGTTGCGAACTTGTAGAAACAGCCGAGACCCCAACCATTCGTTTATTCATGATTTTTTACCGTCTCACCCCCCGATTCGACTCATCGCCTCTGCCAAGGAACTCCCCACCTCCGCTTGCTCAAAACCGATCGGTGGGTCATGGCAACGTCACCAGTTTTGTTCGGCCTTCGGCATGGTAAGCTTGGGTTTAGTTTTAATTTTTTCTAGTATTGACATGGATTTTGGCTGATGTATGACTAAATATTGATTGTAATTGGTTAATTGAAACTTTAAGAGTAATTGGCAGCCGTCCCCCGACTCGTCACCACCACCATGTGCCACCGCGTGCGTGTGTCTTCTCTCAGCTCTAGTTTTTTCTAATATGGTCTGGGCCAGCTCGAATCGGCCCAACTCAGTCTGAACTGGGTCTTTTGACCCGAACTAAGTGAACCCGACCCCCAAGTCAAACCTAACCCGAATCAAGTCAACTCGACCTCACACCGTTGACTTGACCCGAACTATTGAATTTTGTCATAGTTGACCATTGACTTTGAACAAAAAGTCAAAATTTTTGAAAAGCAATATTTTATGTTTTTCGACGTCCTGAGTCTGAATCTGAAGCCTTTTCCCCAAATTCAATCCCGATAAGATATTTTTCAACATTTTACTTTCGATTCGATCTATTCTATAATTAAGCCCGTTCGAGATATTTTTGACGTTGGATTTAAGTTTGAGAGTGATCGATTGGAATTTAAATGTTTGATTGGTGGAGCACGAAAATCGAGGTAATAAACTACTACCTTATGTATGCTTTATGGAACATGCTGGCATTGGTTAATACGTAGATGAATAAGTTTGGTTGCATGTGTGTAATTAATATATTTCTAAACTCGTTCCAAAGGTGATAAAACGTAATTAACCTGAATAAGACTCAGATTACACGCATACGACACTGAAAGACCGATAAATAATAATTTCAGGTTTAGTAATTAACCGATAAAGCAATCAACCTCAGAATCTTTAAATTCTAATTATTTTGTTAAAAGGTTTATACCAGAATCACATGGTTAAGAATTATAAAACTACCCCTATGAGGTAAAACTGGACCGGACAGACTCTGATAGTGAGAGTACCCTGAGAATTCATTTTTAATCCGATAAACTACTGATTCACCTATTAAATTCATGATCTGTTCGGAAAGACGCTGATAATCAGATCTTAGCATCTGAGAAGGTACAAGACCAAGAATTATTGATATATCAACAAACAACTAAAGACTAAAACATTGGGAGCATTATTTATGTTTGAATTGTTCAGGAAATTGAATTAAATGGAAAGATTAGATTGAAGTGTAAAATGACCAAAATTCCCCTGAAGTGTAAAATGACCCAAAGTACCTTCAAGTCTTGGAATGACTAAACACCCTAAAGCTCCGAAATGAATAAATTAACCGCGAATACCAAAATGACCTAGAATTTTTATTTCCTAAGCGAACACCCAGCGACTAAATTACCGAAGATACTTTACACATCTGAATTTCTCAAAATGACTATATTATATGACCAAGTTGAACTGAATGGATGTATCGTGTGTATCTGAATTATGAAAACGACATAATTACTTTGGAAACTCCGAAGTGACCATGATAAACTTGGCCACTAAGTGACCTGAGTACCCTCAATGACTTAGAATTAAGCGAATGACTTGAATAAGTCTAGAAGCGATGATGAACTTATATGTTGTACGGTCCATCAGGGTTTTGAACCATGAATCAAGAATGTCGATATTTCTTAATACCGTTGCAATACAGTAATAAAATAATTACAATTGGAATACCAGTTGATCTCCCTAATTCATTCAACGATGATTCCGAAGATGATCAGTTCGACTAGTGATGGCAGTATTAAAGTGTGAATATCCTGAAGTGCATCGATTGACTAGTTGACATGTATCATGGTGCTGGGATTTGTTCAGTTCGAGTGGACTCGATATCCTGGTAACTTGACATGAATCTTAAATACCATAAATCAATCGTTTCACTCTTATTAGATTAAATTACTAAGAATTCTCCTTTAGTGAAAATGGAATCACTCCGGTTATACTTGAAATCTCAAGTAACTCTAATGCAAAAGATTTTTAATACCTTCCTGATTACTTAGTGCCTCCGAAAATTATCCGAATACTATATGATCTTTATAAATCACTTCTCGAATGACTGATAAATCTGTTAGCTATCAGACCCAATTTTATAGGGATCTTGATTCTAAATCTTATTAATTATAAAGTTTCATGGTTTCCTACCTGATAAAGATAAATACCAAGTACCTCCAAAGAAAAATTGGATTCATCTAGTGTGTTCCCTATGACATGTAATTGTTTTACCTATTTTAAAACTGATTTTCCAAAATTTTGGATTTACTGATTTTTTGATTTTCTAATAATGAGCTATGGCTACATGATAAGTGTTCTCTGATTGCCTGCTTTCATTGGAAAATATAATCGTTCCTGATTTATGGATCATGAGATCTACTAGTTACTACTTGAACTATTTTATTTGGATATTATCTGAGTAGGCTAGAGTATGTAGGTTCAGCTCGGTCAAACTGATAATTTCATATATAGGTTCAGACCGATCGAGCTGGTAATTCCTTACGGGCCTAAACTGACCCTTGGGTAGGCTCCGAGTCCCCGAGAAAATTTATTGGGTAAGCTTTCAAGCTCCAAGGCACTCCCTTAGGTAAATCATGAGACAAGATATGGTGTATGGGTGGAGGATATTCATTTGATTTAAATAACTATATGATTATTTTTACAATATAATACTGGATTATGATTTTTGATATTATAGGGTACTGCTAAATATGATTTCTACTGTGGATTATATGGGTAGGCTAGAGTATGCAGGTTCAGCTCGGTCAAACTGGTAATTCCTTATATAGGTTCAGATCGATCGAGCTGATAATTCCTTACAGTTCTAAGGAGACCCTTGGGTAAGCCCTAAGGTACTCCCTTAGGGTGGCACCTTTTTTGTGTTCTAGAGTAAATCCTTATGGATGCAGTTCTGGGAAAACTGCATAGAGGTGTTCGATTTGAGGGTATTAATGTCATTTTAAAATATGTTTTAAACTACTAATATTTTTAAAGGATCTGTATACATTACTCTGTTTTGTTGGAACACACTATATATCCTATTCCGATCTCCTGAACTGGGTCCTCTGAATGTTGCCTCTAAATTGAAATCTTCATATCATTTACTTGAAGAAATACCATTGGAACTTTAGCTCATCTTGAAAACCTATAGACTTTTGAATCAATAAGGAAAAATTTATGCATTTCCATTTATCTGCTTGTCCTTCAGCATAAAAAATGTCGATATTTCTTAATACCGTTGCAATACAAAAATGAAATAAATGCCATTGAAAAACTGATTCATCTCCCTAACATCCATTCAACGATGATTCTGAAGATGATATATTGGACTAGTGATGGCAGTATTAAAGTGTGAATATCCTTGAAGTGCATCGATTTGACTGGTTGGCAAGTATCATGGTGATGGGATTTGTTCAGTTCGAGTTGACTCGGTATCATGACAAATTGACATGAATCTTAAATACCATAAATTGTTGTTTCGATTTTATTAGATTAAATTACTAAGAATTCTCCAAGAAGTAAATGTCCAAAATGCCCTGAGTTTCTGAATAATGGAACCACTCATGTTACTTGAAATCTCAAGTAACTCTGATGTAAAATATTTTGAATACCTTCCTGATTACTTAGAGCCTCTGAAAAATATCCAAATAGTATATGATCTTGATAAATCACTTCTTGAATGACTAATGAATATATTAGCTATGAAAACCCTTTTTGATAGGGACCTTAATTCTAAAATCTTATTAAATTACAAAAGTTTCATGGTTTCCTACCTGATAAATTCCAAGTACCTCTCAAGAATAATTGGATTCCTCTAGTGTGTTCCCTATGTGACATGCAATTGTGTTACCTATTTTTAAACGTGATTTTCCAAATTTTTTGATTTATTGATGTTTTAATTTACTGATAATGAACTATGGCTACATGATTGTGTTCTCTAATTACCTGTTTTCAATGGAAAATAATTTTTCCTGATTTATGGATCATGGGATCTACTGGTTACTACTTGAACTATTTTTGGGACATTATCTGGGTGGGCTGGAGTATGGGTTCAGCTCGATCAAACTGGTAATTCCTTATATAGGTTCATACCGATCGAGCTGGTAATTCCTTACGAACCTAAGGTGACCCTTGGGTAGGCTCCGAGGCCCTGAGAAATTTTCTTGGGAGGCTCTCAGGCCCCAAGACACTCCATTGGGTAAATCATGGGACTACATATGGTGTATGGGTGGAGGAAATTCATGTGATTTAAATAACTACATTATCATTTTTACAATATATACTACTAGATCATGATTTTGATATTATAGGATACTGCTAAATATGATTTCTACTTGGGATTGTATGGGTAGGTTGGAATATGCATGTTCAACTCAGTCAAAGTGGTAATTCCTTGTATAATTTTAGAGCTATCGTCCTGGTAATTGCTTAGGGAAGACCTAAGAAGACCCTTAGGTAAGCCTGTAGGCCTCAAGGTACTCCCTTAGGGTGGAACTTTTGTTGTTTGCTTAGGGTAAGTCATTATGGATGCAGTTCTGGGGAAACTGCATAGAAGTGTTCGGTTAAAGGGTATTATTGTGGTTTTAAATATGTTTTAAAATACTAAGTTTTAAAATATCTATATATTACTCTATTTTGTTGGAACAAACTAGACATCTTATTTCGATCTCCTGAACTGGGTCCTCTAAATGTTTGCTTTGAATTGAAATCTTCATGTCTTTTACTCGAAGAAATACCATTGGAACCTCAACTCATCCCGTAAACCTGTAGACGTTTGAATCAATAAGGAAAAATTTATGTTTTTCCATTTATCTACATATCCTTCAGCATCACTTGGTAGTTCTGTATTACTGGGCTTCCCAAATCTCACTCTTTTACTCTTCATTTCAGGTTAAAAGAATTGATCCAATGCAACTATTGACATATGTATTGGGAGTTCTATTAGCTTGGGTTGAAGAGTACAATACAAGGGAAATTAGGGGGCATGTAGGACACATTTGACTTACTTTTTTACATTGAGTCTGGAACTTGTATTCATTTATAAATTGTTTTATGATTTTACACGTTTTAACAAAAAAAAAATTCCTAGATTTTTATTGTGGGTCACTCTGGTGGCCCTAATGTGACATCTCAGATCGGATCGTGTTACCTGTATTGGTATGAAGGGGTTACATTTAGTTGCATCTGAGCTTAGTTTGAGTTGAGTCTTCTGGGTAGATCGGTCGATTAACTGTCGTAGGATGTCTAGTCTATACATGCCCCTAGATTATGGTCGTACTCTCTGAGCCAAAACTCTGATGTTAAAAAATCATTCTGTTATAAGTATACCAAAGTATCTTATTTTTTAGGACTCAATATATACAAAAAAAGGAATAATGTCAGCATTCGTTCTAATCTTGGAAGTTACCCAATGAGTAACATGAGAGATTAGTCATTCGAGAATTTTGACCTGACTTCAGACGTGAATATGAGTTTTGTTACTCCCCAAACGTTATGTGATGATAAACTCATAGTCAAAATCTATAAGAAATGTTCTGATATTAATAAATGCTACCTAAGTGGATTGAAGAGTATAAGTGGATTGAAGAGCATGATTTTGGTCCAAGCTGCGATAAGGTGTTCTCCCCCTAAAGTTCTGCATTGATGTACTGAATTGAAGAATTTTTTGAAATCATTATTGTTCCAATTTTATGAGTTTGAAACCGAATAAGTGATGAGCTTAGTACCTCAATGATTTGACCTGTATAAGATTAATATAAATGATCGAATACTTAAGAAAAATGAAAGTTTTGAGGTGATGCTACTCGCATAAAAGAAAACATTTATGTATGATGTTGCACTGAAAGTAAGCAAGTGATATTCTGATTTAGGATTGGTAATTCTAGTAAGTTTGGTTATACGAGGAGAATCATGCTTAGATTTTGGAATTTTGACAAAAAAGAGATATGTGCATAAGCAATATGTTAAAGTCTAGTAGAGGAATCATATACCTGTAAAGGATACATGAGAGAATGAAGACTGGATGAAAGCTCAGTTCTACATTTCAATGACTTGAGTAAATTTCGAGGATGAAATTTCTTTTAAAGATTGGAGAATTGAAAACCCTATAAATTTAATTGAAAGAGACTTGAGGATCAAATTACAAATTTGTAAAAGTTTACAGCTCAATTGTAGAATTTATGGGAAGTTTAAGGACTTAACCCTAAATTTTACCATTTTTCTGGTTAGTAAAAAATAAAAACCAAACCCCTGGTGCAATAAACCAAACCCCTAAAACCCATTTGCTCACCACTCGAACCATCTACCCTGATTTCCGTTCAGCCTCCTCCGGTCAATAATGAGGTGCACGGTCGCGTTCTTCGGCCTCAGCAACAACCGACGATCTAACCCTGACCCTTGGATCGCCCATATAGGTCACCTTTCGTCGCGAACTTTGAGAACCTGTTAAGGCCCCAATAGTTCAGTTATTCACAATTTTTTGCCATCTCGCCCCTCGGTTCGACTCATCACCGCCATCGAGGAACTCCCCACCTCCGTCTGCTCAAAACTAACCAGTGGGTCGCGTCAATTTCGCCAGTTTCGTCCGGCCGTTGGCGTGGGTAAGCTTGGGTTTATAGTTTGGTTAATTTTCTTCCGATTTTTGCATGGTTTTGCCTAATGTTTGACTAAATATTGATTGTAATTAGTTAATTGAAGTTGTAGGAGTAATTGATAGTCGTCCCTTGACCCATCACCGCCACCACGCACCATCGCGTGCGCGTGGGGCTTGTCCCTCAGCTCTAGTTTTTTAGAACGGTCTGAAATGACTAGAACTGGCCCAACCTGGTCTGAACCAGGTCTTTTGACTCGAACCGACTCAACCTGACTTGACCCATTAACTTTGACCCGACCCGTAAACTTTGGGCATAGCTAACAGTTGCCTTTGACCAAAAAGTCAAAATTTTCGAAAAGCCATATTTTTTTCGATGTCCTGAGTTCTAATTTGAAGTCTGTTTCCCCAAATTCAATATTGGTAAGTTTTTTTCAGTATTTTACCTTCCAATTCGATCCGTTTTTCATAATTAAGCCCCGTTTCTGATGTAATTTTTGTTTATATGTATTCGAGATATTATTTGATGTTGAATTCAAGTTTGAAAGTGATCGAATGAAGTGTTAATGTTCTATCGGTGGAGCATAAAAACCGAGGTATTACATTACTACCTTATGTATCCTTTTATGGAACATGTTGGTAATTGCTAATACATAGATGAATAAGTTTAGCTAAACTCTTTCCAAATGTGATAAAAAATAATTAAACTAAATAAGACTCAGATTACATATATACGACACTAGAAGACTGATAAGGAATAATTTCAGGTTCAGTGATTAACAGATAAAGCAATCAATCTCATAATCTTTAAATTCTAATTATTTTTGTTAAAAGGTTTAATACCGGAATCACATGGTTAAGAAATTATAAAATTACCCCATATAAGGTAAAAATGGATCAGACTAAATCTAATAGTGAAAGTACCCAAATAATTCAATTTTAATCTGACAAACTACTGATTCGCCTATTAAATTTCTGATCTATTCGAAAAGATGTTGATAATCATATCTTAGCTTCTAAGAAGGTAAAAGACCTAGAATTATTGATTTATCATCAAACAACTAAAGACTAAAACATCGGGAGCATTATTTATGTTTGAATTGTTCAGGAAATTTAATTAAATGGAAAGATTGGATTGCAATATAAAATGACCGAAATACCCCTGAAGTGTAAAATGAACCAACGTACCTCCAAGTCTAGGAATGACTAAATACCCTAAAGCTCCAAAATGAATAAATCAACCTAGAGTACCAAAATGACCTAGAATTTTATTTCCTGAGCGAACACCCGACGACTAAATTATCGAAGGTACTTTACACGTCTGAATTTCTCGAAATGACTATATTATATAACCAAGTTGAAATAAATGGAAGTATTGCATGTATCTGAATTATGGAAATGACCTAATTACTCTGGAAACTCCGAAGTGACTGGGATAAACTTGGCTACTAAGTGACCTGAGTACCCTCAATGACTTAGAATTAAGCAAATGACTTGAATAAGTCTGGAAGCACTGATGAACTTATATGTTGTATTGTCTATAAGGGTTTTTAACCATGAATCAAGAACGTCAACATTTCTTGATATCGTTGCAATATAGAAATTGTAACATCCCAAAAGTATGGTCAATGACCAAAATAGAATTTTTGAAAAATTTAGTGATCAATCTTAGAAAATATTGAAAGTTCAAGGACTTAAATGGAAAATTTGGATGTTGGATTTAATAACAAAGTTTGAAAGTAATAATGACATTATGGTCATTTTGCAGGGAAGATTTTTATTTCCCTTTATAAAGGGTAATAAGCACGTGGGAAAGGAGATAATTTCTCGAGAGCCTTCTTCAGTTTCCTCTTCCTCTCCATCGTGGGTTCTTGCATATGATATCAATCGAGAGCAATGTCCGGACAATGTGTCAAGTAATATGTATCGAGGAAAAGATAAGGAATTGATATTGATTAGTGAGGCCAGGTGAATGCAAACTCTTAGAATATATGTATTTCTACATGGAAACTAGACTTGTGATAAGTCTGTTTCAATATTTTGAATATATGATAGTATGATTCAAAGCATGATTAGGATTATGTACTATGTGAATAAGCCTTGCTTGTATTACATGTTCTATGATCTGCATTTATATGATATGTAGTATATGATAATGATCTAGGAAACATTACAAGAATGTTACCTGATCTACTTGATAATAAGTCATTAAATTATATGCATATGTAATATAAGTTATAAGATGAGAAAATAGTATTAATATGTATATGAGAAAATAGAATAAGAAAAGTCATGTGATATGTGAATATGAAAATGATCTATGTGTATATGTGATATATGATACGGGAACATATGTGAACAATAGATGAAATGATATACATGTTATGTGAACACATGGGAAGTGTTATAAGATAAGTGACATATAATATGAAATCATATGAACAGTGATATGTAAATAATATGAAATGATAAATAATACCCATGTTATATGTCATGAGGATTAGAGGTATAGTTGGCATGCCAAGAGTCGAGGGTTCTACGTGGTCCTTCGGGACATTTCATAGTGGTCATTCGAGACAAATTCATATTCCCCTAGTGGGACCCCATACGAGCTGTGGTGACAACATAGTGCACCACCTCAATAGACTCACATATCTACAGTTCTCACATGTGTACATGGGCCAATAGAAAATATATAATATGAGAAAATGTTATGTGATGCTATAGTTTGTTTGGTAATATAAGTGTACGTATGTGAAAGTATGATAATAGATGATAAAGTTATGAATGAATTGATGATATGTGTGCATATGGGTAATGATTTTATAAAAGAATATATGAGTTGGTATGAAATGGATATGTATATTTTGTTTTGATGAATAATGTGTTAGATAATTTAGAATGAATATATGAAACGTGCATATTAGGAATTAGTATGGAAATGATATATATATATATATGTGTGTGTGTGTGTTATGCTTGTATATAATATGTTAGAAGGAATGGTTCATGCATGATTACGAGTTAGAGTTCTATTATATGTTGTATGCCTCATAAGTCAATGACTTAGCGTGTGATTGTTTCACACAGGTTCCGGAAAATCAATAAGAGAGTTAAGAGGAGCAGGACAAGTCAGCATCTTCCTTATTAAGATCAGATCAGAAACATATTGAATATATGTATTTTGTTTTATAGAATATAATTGGTATGTAATTACAAGATTTGAATTGAATATACTCTGATCGATTTTATAAAATCATTTGATTGTATTTATTAATGTAAAGTACTTATTTTCTTAAATAATGAATTTAATATTTTGTGAAATTATGAAGAACAGAGTTTTGAAAAGTCAATGTGACACCTCAGACTCGAATTTGGGTCGAATACGGGTTAGGGGTGTTACAGAAAAGAAATAAATACCATTGGAATGTTGATTTGTCTCCTTAAGATCCATTCAATGATGATTCTGAAGATGATTAGTTCGACTAGTGATGGCAGTTTTAAAGTGTGAATATCCTTGAAGTACATCGATTTGACTGGTTGACATGTATCATGGTGTTGGAGTTGTTCAGTTCGAGTTGACTTGATATCCTGGTAAATTAACATGAATCTTAAATACCATAAATCATCATTTCACTCTTATTAGATTAAATTACTAAGAATTCTCCAAGAACCAAATCTCCAAAATGCCCTGATTTCCTGAATAATGGAATCACTCATGTTATACCTGAAATCTCAAGTAAGTATAATGCAAAAGATTTTGAAAACCTTCCTGATTACTTAGTGCCTCTGAAAAATACGCGAATACTATATGATCTTGATAAATCACTTCCCAAATGACTGGTGAATATGTTAGTTATCAAACCCCTTTTTATAGTGATCTTGATTCTGAAATCTTATTAAATTAAAAAAGTTTCATGGTTTCCTGCTTGATAAATATCAAGTACCTCCGAAGAATAATTGGATTCCTCTAGTGTGTTCCCTATGTGACATGTAATTGTATTACCTATTTTAAAACGTGATTTTTTGAAATTTATGGATTTATAGATGTTTTGATTTACTGATAAAGAACTATGGTTGCATTATATGTGTTCTCTGATTACCTGTTTTCACTAGAAATTATAATCGTTCTTGATTATAGATCATGAGATCTACTGGTTACTTCTTGAACTGTTTTATTGGGACATTATCTGGGTAGGCTGGAGTATAGAGGTTCAGCTCAGTCAAACTAGTAATTCCTTATATAGGTTCAGACCGATCGAGTTGGTAATTCCTTACGGGCCTAAGGTGACCCTTGGGTAGGCCTATAGGCCCCAAGGTACCCTCTTATGGTGGCATCTTTGCTGTGTGCTTAGGGTAAGTCCTAATGGATGCAGTTCTGGGGAAAATGCATAGAGGTGTTCGGTTAGAGGGTATTAATGTGGTTTTAAAATATATTTTAAATTACTAACTTTTTAAAGGATCTATATACATTACTTTGTTTTGTTAGAACACACTAGACATCCTATTTCGATCTCCTGCAATGGGTCTTTTGAATGTTGCCTCTGAATTGAAATCTTCATAACTTTTATTCGAAGAAATACCATTGGAACCTCAGTTCATCCTGAAACCTATAGATATCTGAATCAATAAGGAAAAATTTATGTTTTTCCATTTATCTGATTGTCCTTCAGCATCACTTGGTAGTTATGTATTACTAAGCTTCCTAAAGCTAACTCTTTTACTCTCAATTTTTGGTTAAAAAAAATTGATCCAGTGCAACTATACATCTATAATGGGAGTTCCATTGGCTTGGGTTGAAAAGTATAGTACAAGGGAAATCAAGGGGAATGTATGTCATATTTTGCCTTATTTTTTATATTGAGTATGGAACTTGTATTTATTTACAAATTGTTTTATGATTTTACACGTTTTAACAAAAAAATTAATTTTTATACATTTTTTGTTGTGGGTCGCTCCTGTGGCCCTAATGTGATACCACATATCAAATAGGGTCACCCGCATGATTTCAGGTGCACCAGAAAGGTGTTCAGGAACCTTTATACATTATATTCTAGATTCAGATTTACCGAGAGTGATTCCAATACTCAATAATCATAGGTATTCAGAATTATGAATTGAATTATCAGGATTTTAAGTCTAATTGAACCAAATGAGGTATTCAGGATCCTTTGCATCTGAGTTACTTGTTTGATAAGATATGACCGGAGTGATTTGAGCTAATAAGGGGAAACGAAGATTTAGGACATTTACAATATGTGTCTATCTATCAGATTATCGAGTTAACTCGAGCTGAACAACTCCCAGAACTAATGCATGTCTAACAGTTAATTCGTTGCCCTTCTATGGTATTCACTCTTTAATACCAACTCTTCTTGTCCATATATCCCCTTCAGTATCATCGCTGAATATATCTTATGGAGACAAACATATATTCCAAATGTTTTTATTTAATTTCCACTTTGCAACAATATCAGAAATTATCGACGTACTTAATGCGTGGTTCATAACCCATATGGACAGTCGTCAGTGTTTCCAAACTTATCCAAATTATTCAATTAATTCAAGGTCATCGGGGTGCTTAATTTAATTAATATTCCAATTTAACTTAGTCACTTAGAGTTTCTTGAGTAATTCGGTCGTTGCAAATTCGAATACATACAATACTTCTATTCCTTAACTTGTCAAATAATATAGTCATTTAGGTATTCAAAGTTGATTTATTCATTTCGAAGCTTGAGACTTTAGTCATTCCAGGTCTTGAAAATACTTTAGATCATTTTACACTTTAGGGGCATTTTGGTTATTTTACACTTTAGGGCATTTTTATAAATCCAATATAGATCCAGAATTTAAATCGATAATTCCAAGGTTCAAGTGAATCAAGATATGAGTTCTCAGGTCGTCTCCATTATCATAGTCATCCATATTTCTTTTTGCTCTTTAAGGGAATTATTGTAATTTCATCCAATTTCGTCAGCGGTATTGCTTCGGGTAACATAGGCATGAAAGTATTCCAGTTCCATTAAAGTTAAGAGTATTTTGCTCGTTTGCTAACTAGAGGTTATTTCACAACTAGGGAAACTCTTGGTTTTTTTCAGTATAAGGGCATTTTCATAATTTTACCCTTAAGGTTATTTTAGGTAATTTCTTATCCAATAATCTCGATATTTAACCTTTAAAGAGATTTATTAAAATTTATGGATCTTGAAACCGATTCATTATTTATTAGATCACTAAACCTATAATTATTTTCGATTAATCTTCCAATTTCTCATTATCGAGCCGTTTGAACCTTATATCGTGCTATATCCTTATTTCAATTTACATATGAGTCTGATTATAGTTATATACATATAATGGACTAATCATTTTCAATCAAGCATTTACCATCAATCCATGAGTTTCAGAAAGCATATAAAAGGTAGTAGAGTATTACCTCGATTTTCGTGTCATACCACATTTAATGGTATCAGAGTTTAGGTTGAATCGAGTCTTCTATATAGATCGATCGATCAACTATCATAGGATTTCTAGTCTGTACATGTCCCTAGATTATGGTCGTACTCTCTAAGCCGGAACATTAATGTTAAGAAATCATTATGTAATAAGTATACCAAAATATCTAATCTGTTATGACTCAGTCTGTGCAAAAAAGGGAATAGTGTCAGCATTTGTCCTAATATTGAAAGTTACCCCACGAGTAACGTGGAATATTAGTCATTCGAGAAATTTGACCTGACTTCTGACGTGAATTTGAGTTTTGTTACTCCCCAAACGTTTGATGATGATAAACTCGTAGCCAAACTTTATAATTAATGTTTCGATATTAAGAACTGCTACCCAAGTGGGATTGAAGAGCATATTTTGGTCCAAGTTACGATAAGGTGTTCTCCCCTTAAGTTTGCACTGATGTACATAATTGAAGAATTTTTGAAATCATTCTTGTTCCAATTTGATGATGATAAACTCGTAGCCAAACTTATAATTAATGTTTCGATATTAAGAACTGCTACCCAAGTGGATTGAAGAGCATATTTTGGTCCAAGTTACGATAAGGTGTTCTCCCCTTAAAGTTCTGCACTGATGTACAGAATTGAAGAATTTTTGAAATCATTCTTGTTCCAATTTTACGAGTTTGAAACCCAATAAGTGATTAGCTTAGTACCTCAATGATTTGACCTGTATGAGATTAAAGTAAATGTTCAAATACTTGAGAAAAGTGTAGGTCTCGAGGTGGTGCTACTCGTACAAAAGAAAACATTTATGTATGCATGTTGCATTGAAAGTAAGCAAATGATATTCTGATTAAGGATTGGTAATTAAAGTAAGTTTGGTTAATTATGCTTAGATTCTGGAATTTCGAGGAAAAATTTCTTTTAAGGATGGGAGAATTGTAAGACCCTAAAATTTAATTAAAAGAGAGTTGAAGACCAAATTGAGAAATTTTAAAAGTTTGTAGCTCGGTTTTGGAACCTATGGAAAGTTCAGGGACTTAACGTTGAATTTTACCAATTTTTCTGGTCAGTTAAAAATAAAAACCAAACCCCAGTGTAGTAAACCAAACCCCCAAAACCCATTTGCTCACCACCTGAACCGTCCACCCCGATCTCCTTTCAACCTCTTCTAGTCGATAGTGAGGTGCACCGTCATGTCCTTCGACCTCAGCAGTGACTGGTGATCCAACCCAACCCTTGGATCACCCGTATAGGCCGTTGTTCGACACGAAATTGGAGAACCTGCCGAGACCCCAACCGTTCGATTATTCACGATTTTTTACCATCTCGCCCCCGGTTTGACTCATGACCACTGCCAAGTAACTACCCACCTCCGTCTGCTAAAACCTGACAGGTGGGTTTCGTCAACATTGCCAGTTTCGTCCGACTGTCGATGTTGGTAAGCTCGGGTTTAGAGTTTGGTTAATTTTATTTTAATTTTGGCTGATGTTTAACTAAATATTGATTGTAATTGGCTAATTGAAGATGTAGGAGTAATCGACAGTTATCCCCCGACCCATCACCGCCACTACGCACCCCCACGCACCATCGCGTGCACGTGGGGCATGTCCCTCAGATCTGGTTTTTTCTAGAATGGTATAGACCGGCTCGAACCCGACTAACCCGATCTAAACCTGGTCTGTTTTACCTGAACTTAACCCGACCCGAATAGAGTCAACCCGACCTAACCCGTTAACTTTGACCCGGCTCTTTGACTTTGACCCGACCCGACCCCACCCATTGACTTTGGCCATAGTTGACCGTTGAATTTGACCAAAAAGTCAAAAATTTTGAAAATTCATATTTTATGTTTTTTGATGTCCTAAGTCCAAATATGAAGTCTGTTTCCCCAAATTCAATCTTGGTAAGTTGTTTTTAAGGATTTTACCTTCGGATTCGATCATTGTTTCCGCAATTAAGCCCCATTTCTGATGTAATTTCTGTTTATATGTATCCGACATATTATTGGACGTTGGAATCAAGTTTGAGAGTGATCAAATGGAGTTTAAATATTTGATCGGTGGAGCATGGAAATCAAGGTAATACATTACTACCTTATGTATGTTTTATGGAACATGCTGGCATTGGTTAATGCATAGATGAATAAGTTTGGTTACATGTGTGTAATTAATATATTTCTAAAGGCGTTCTAAAGGCGATAAAAAGTAATTAAACTAAATAAGAGTCAGATTACACGTATACGACACTAGAAGACTGATAAGGAATCATTTCAGGTTCAGTGATTAACCGATAAAGTAATAAACCTCGGAATCTTTAAATTCTAATTATTTTCGTTAAAAGGTTTAATACTAGAATCACATGGTTAAGAAATTACAAAATTACCCCTATAAGGTAGAAATGGACTGGACTGACTCTGATAGTGAAAGGTACCCTGAGAATTCATTTTTAATTCGACAAACTACTTATTCACCTATTAAATTTATGTTATGTTCGGAAAGACGCTGATAATCATATCTTAGTATCCGAGAAGGTACAAGACCTAGAATTATTGATTTATCAACAAACGGCTAAAGACTAAAACATCAGGAGCATTATTTATGTTTGAATTATTCAGGAAAATGAATTAAATGGAAAGACTAGATTAAAGTGTAAAATGACCAAAATGCCCCTAAAGTGTAAAATACCCAAAGTACCTCCAAGTATTGGAATGACTAAATACCCTCAAGCTCTGAAGTGAATAAATCAACAATGAATACCAAAATGATCTATAATTTCTATTTTCTGAGCTAACACCCAGAGACTAAATTGCCAAATGCACTTAACACGTGTGAATTTCTCGAAATGACTATATTATATGACCAAGTTGAACTGAATGAAAGTACTGCATGTATCTGAATTATGGAAACAACCTAATTACTCTAGAAACTCTGAAGTGACCGGGATAAACTTGGCTACTAAGTGACCTGAGTACCCTCAATGACTTAGAATTAAGCGAATGAATTAAATAAGTCTGGAAGCGCTCATGAACTTATATGTTGTATCTTCCATAAGGGTTTTGAACCATGAATCAAGAACATCGATATTTCTTGATACCGTTACAATACAGAAATAAAATAAATACCATTGGAATACTAGTTCATCTCCCTAAGATCCATTCAACGATGATTATGAAAATGATCAGTTCGACTAGTGATGACAGTATTAAAGTGTGAATATTCTTGAAGTGCATCGATTTGACTGGTTGACATGTATCATGGTGCTGGGATTTGTTCAGTTCGAGTTGACTCGATATCCTAGTAAATTGACATGAATCTTAAATACCATAAATCATCATTTCACTCTTATTAGATTAAATTACTAAGAATTCTCCAAGAACCAAATGTCCAAAATGCCCTGATTTTCTAAATAATGGAATCATTCCCGCTATACCTGAAATCTCAAGTAACTCTGCTGTAAAATATTTTGAATACCTCCCTGATTACTTAGTGCCTCTGAAAAATATATGAATACTATATGACCTTGATAAATCACTTCCCGAATGACTGATGAATTTGTTAGCTATCAAACCCCTTTTTATAGGGATCTTGATTCTAAAATATTATTAAATTAAAAAAGTTTCATGGTTTCCTACCTGATAAATAACAAGTACCTCCAAAGAATAACTGGATTCCTCTAGTGTGTTCCCTATGTGACATGTAATTGTTTTACCTTTTTTAAAACGTCATTTCTGATTTTTCAGATTTACTGATGTTTGTTTTATTGATAATGAACTATGGCTACATGATATGTGTTCTCTCATTACATATTTTCATTGGAAAATATAATCGTTCTTGATTTATGGATCATGAGATCTAATGGTTACTACTTGAATTATTTTATTGGGTCATTATCTGGGTAGGTTGGAGTATGAAGGTTCAGCTCAGTCAAAATAGTAATTCCTTATATAGGTTCAACTCGCTCAAACTAGTAATTCCTTATATAGGTTCAGACCGATCGAGATGGTAATTCCTTGCGGACCTAAGGTGACCCTTGGGTAGGCTCCGAGGCCCCGAGAAACATTCTTGGGTAGGCTCTCATGCTCCATGGCACTCCCTTGGGTAAATCATGGGTCTGCATAAGGTGTATGAGTGGAGGGCATTCATGTGATTTAAATAACTACATGATCATTTTTACAATAAACTACTGGATTATGATTTTGATATTATAGGGTACTGCTAAATATGATTTCTAGTGGGGACTATATGGGTAGGGTGGAGTTTACAGGTTTAGCTCGGTCAAACTAGTAATTCCTTATATAGGTTTATACCGATCGTCCTGGTAATTCCTTACGGACCTTAGAAGACCCTTAGGGTGGCACCTTTGTTGTGTGCTTAGGGTAAGTTATTATGGTTGCAGTTATGAGGAAACTGCATAGAGGTGTTCGGTTGGAGGGTATTACTGTGATTTTAAAATATGTTTTAAACTACTAATGTTTTTTAAGGATATATATACATTACTATGTTTTGTTAGAACACACTAGATATCATATTGCGATCTCCTGAACTGAGTCCTC
Source organism: Hibiscus syriacus (assembly GCF_006381635.1). NCBI lineage: Eukaryota > Viridiplantae > Streptophyta > Magnoliopsida > Malvales > Malvaceae > Hibiscus > Hibiscus syriacus. The sequence continues at coordinate 4,149,554 of NW_024062770.1, forward strand.
TGAATATTGCCTCTGAATTGAAGTCTTCATGTCTTTTGCTCGAAGAAATACCATTGGAACATTGGAACCTCAGCTCATCCCGAAAACCTGTAGATGTCTGAATCAATAAGGAAAATTTTATGCTTTTCTATTTATCTACATGTCCTTCAGCATCACTTGGTAGTTTTGTATTACTGAGCTTCCCAAAGCTCACTCTTTTACTCTCCATTTCAGGTTAAAAAATTGATCCAGTGCAGCTATCGACATCTGTAATGGGAGTTCCATTGGCTTGGGTTGAAGAGTACGTTACAAGGGAAATTAGGGGGCATGTAGGTCATATTTGACTTATTTTTTTTATACTGAGTATGGAACTTGTATTTATTTACAAATTGTTTTATGATTTTACACATTTTAACAAAAAATTTAATATTTCCAAGATTTTTATTGTGGGTCACTAGGTGGCCCTAATATGACTCCTCTGATCGGGTCGGCTCACCTCCATCGGTTTGAGGGGTTATAAGAGATGTTATAGAAAACTAATATGATTGATGTTAACACTTTGATTCATGTTCCTCTTTGATCATCGAAAGATAAAAGAGGAGAATTGTTGTCATATGTTTAATATTTTTAGAGCATTTTAAAGGAAAATGTTAGCATTTTTTTTATAAATATATGATAAGTATAAGGTAATATATGTTTAAAGATAACTCTCAACCATTTGACATTGAACACTCATACCCATATATTTATGGTGCTCGAACCCGAGACCTCAAAGAATAACTTTTTTATCACAAAGATCGTTTGATTCGTGCAAAACGTTGTCAACACCTTGTATATTACCTTCCATGTCAACAAATTAATCAAGTATATGTATGACCTCGTCTTAGTCGCTAGTTAATTCATCATAATCACTACATTACAATTAAACGTGTTTTAAGATACCTCAAGAGTACTTTGGATTTGGTATATTATTTGCCCCTAATCATTCAATGGTGTTCACTTCCTTCTCTGATGTTGATTGGGGAAGTGGTCAAGATGGCAGACGATCAATCCGGTTATTGTGCTTTTCCTGGGTCGAATATTAATTCATAGAGCTCCAAAAAAAATGTATCGTTCTCCATCACAGAAGCTGAATACAACAGTATAACTGGTGCCTCATCTGAATTGGTCTGCTTAAAAATTAAAATCAATAATAGAAGAGTCCAACACGAGTACTGTTTCATTGGCGAAAAATCTAGTTCTTCATTCCAAAGCCAAATATGTGAAACTATCTTCATTTTATTACAACTATACACCAACAGAAATGCAATTTGCTGACCCTCTAACTATAGCTCTTTCCACAAATCCATTCATTCAATTTCAACAACAATGGTGAGCGTTTCCTCCCACTTAAGCTGCCCCATTTTTTCTCAACGACCCAAATGTTTATTGTAGTTCACATATTACCTGTAATTGTTGTTTTTTAGGACTAGTATATATAAGCAAAATGATCTCTATGGACAGGCAGTTTGAAGGAATGAAGCAATGAATCTTTGCATTACTTTACTGTTCCTTTACACTGCTCTTTACAGGATCCTTGACACTTCCCCCAATGATCCACAGTATATTTTCAATTTCTTTTGAACATCACACGATTGGTTAAGCAAATTAAACTCAAAATCCATCAAAACTCAATAAGAAAACATCAGATTATGATCACAAATAAGTTCATGGCTTCCATCATCATCGAAAGCACAAATCCAACACAAAAAAAAGTAGAAATCCTTCAACAAGAATCCAATTTTTTATTAGAACTACACATTTATCAACAACAGAAAATCAAAAAGTTTGCAAAGATCCGTACCCAACAGACCCAGATTGAAGTTCATTCAGAAGAAGAGGATTTCGGCGGCGAGTTTCTCGAGGGCTTTCTGGTGTGCCCAAGTCTCGATAGTAAGATCGGGCTTGGCATTGAGGCCGACACCAAGGATGACGATGGTAAGGAAGCTGGTACCGTAGCAAGGTAACTCCCAGTCCTCCCATTTGCGGGACTGCCCAGGAGGTGGCGGTGTCCGGTTGAAGAGGTAACCGTTGGGTCGGTCCTGGTGGCCTGGAGAAGTCCAGCGGCTTGGAGTGGCGTGTGAAGAAGGTCCGGGAGAGGAGGCGTTGGCGGATCACGCTGATGAAGGTCATCTTTGCGGTAGATTAACAACCCGAAACCTGATAATCAATTCAGGGAGGAGGGGAATCTTGGGAGGGATTTTGTTTGGTTTTGTAGAGAACAAGAGCTTTTTCTCCATGACGTTGTCCTATGTTTGGGCTCTGATGAGCTATTTACGTCAGGCCATGGGAAGCCCTAAGATATGATCCGGGTTGTGTAATTATTTTAATAGTTTAAAATTATATTTAACAATGATAACATATACACTTTATAGACATTGACAATGTATGTTGAATTAAAAGGGAGAACGTACCACCCTAATATCTAAATTTTATTAGGTTAATTGTTCCTTTTAAGACTGTTCATGTGATTTTCCATTGGACAATACCATCTGCATTAGCTCACGTCGTTCCAACAAATTTTAGAGTGATAATTCCCTATTACAATAGATAAACCAAGTCTAAATCATGAAAATAGAAAAAATGTGATTTAATTGGACTCATATAACATTTATAGAAACATGTTAGGTATAAATATCCGATCTTAACATCTATTCAAAAAGATCCAAGGCTTCAGAGGCAAACTCTCTATGAGAGTACGCATAAATCATTAGAGATGGCAAACGGGCGGGTTGGGTTCGGATTCCCCCTCCCCTATCCCCATACCCATTTAATATTTTTAAATCTACCACTCACCCACCATTCATGATAGGTAAAATTTTTTAAATCCACACCCGCTCATACGGGTACATTCTCAAATCCAACCCCACTCCCACTATCTAACTGGAGACGTACCCTGCTAGACACGCATGACAACAACCTTAAGTTATACATAAACAACAAACATAAAACAAACATGTCCATTAAGAAGCATAATAAAATAAACCAAAATTATCTGAGTTAAGTGTTAACATATATCTTAAAGTATATAAAATATCATAATAAAATATATAATTAAAGCCTAGAAACATAAATGACAAACACATAATATTTTTGTTCTTTGGCACAACATTCTCAAATTTCAAGCAATACTTGTGACATCTGTTACTCCAGTATTACAATCATCATTTTTTACTTCCTCCAATTAAGAGCGCTCCAATTTAAATTCATTACTACCTACATATATAATAGAAGACAAAACTAATATAAGTTAGTAACTAAACTTTAATAAGTTAATTAAGCACAATTTGACAACTAACATATACTAAATAATAATATTACCTTTAATATCGACCCAAAGCCAATTTTGAGCATACATTAATGCTTCAATCGACTCCGGAAGTAGTCGACTACGATAAGGATCAATTACTCTTCCATCTTAAAATTATACATAATTCATAATGATCCAAAATTTAATGGGTATTTAGTGGGTGAGCGGATGCGGGGCGGGTAAGGTCTCAAACCCATCATCCGCCCACTACCCGCGATTGGTACCACTTTCTAAATCCACACCCTCTCATTACCCACTAAAATTATACTCATCCCACTCAATTGGAGCGGGTACGGTGCGAAATCCATAAAATTGTACCCGTTTACCATCCATAGAAATCATAGCATTATAGGACACCACATTCTTCTCAACATTTCATGAAGCACATTCCTTGCCTTCCCAGCAAAGGTACAAAGGTAATCGTCACTGAAAATTTAAAATTATTTTATATTTAACATTTTTGATATATTTTTATTTAAAATCGATTATTACTTCTCAAAATTTTAAAAATTTATCTTTTCTTAAAATCATAGACATTCATTTCTTAAACATAAAATAATATATCCATCACAAATTTGAACATTGGAGCATTAGGTAGTTAAAATAATTTGTGGGTCTTACGGGAAGACAGTGAGAGTTAGCTGGTGGGAAATTCTGTTCTACGGAGACCTAATTTAAGGCCAAGTAACAAAAGAGAATGGACGCAATCGAAAATGTTATACAAATCATATTATATTCGGTTGAGCGTGATCTAAAATGTTAACTTTTGAATATTTTCGGTTTAATCGAAAATGTTATGAAAAATGTGACATTTTCGGTTACCAACAAAATAAAAACAATTAAACTAAAATAAAATTTTTATGTATATGGTTGAACAAAATCAAAATTCATGTTTAACATTTCACATTTCATGAAAATTCATGCGTAGTTATCATATTTATCCTTACTTAAACGTTCAAGTCAATGATCTAATGTAGGAAAAAAATAGTTGAGGCAGGAAACATGTGAACATAAACATGTGAACATAACAGCGAAAGTGCAATCAGTTTAACATGGTTAATGAACCAAAAGGAAACACAATAGAGCCATGAAAAAACAAAGGCATACTCAATTGGGGAGGCAACAACACTCCTTTCACTTCATAATTCTTCAAAACTTGAAACAACTGTCCACAAAACCTCCCGTGTATACAACCATTCAGTAAACACTAGTCAAACTATCACCTTTATACATCTACTCCGGTTATCTAAGTTTCACTTTCCACATGGATCAGAAAATACGGATTACAAGCTTACAAATGCCACCGACAGTACTGCCCCAGAAATCAATATGTATAAACATCGACTTCATCGTGTAAAGAGTTGACGCAGATATCACTAGCCTGCAAATACAAGGTTATTATCGCACAAAGACAGATATATAGATAGAGAGGGAAAGCAAATAGAAGCTTCACGTTGGCAAAAAGAAAGAGTTAAAGAAAATTGCGAAAGAAAACCACGTAGACTGAATATTTTCTAAGGATAAAGAGTTCTATTAAATCACAAACTAACCAAGAAACAATGTTCAACATAAAATGTTCAACATTCATACAGGTCCACACATGGCGCACATCATACCAACACAGTACGTTCTTCTTCTCATTCGTTTTGCATCCGACTACCTTGTATTTTCAATCTAGTAACAACTAGTAATGCTGAATTTGTTCAAGAAAAGCTCAAGCAAGCCACTGTTAAAGTGACAAATCACCTAATTTAGATTCTTTCCACTATTAGTTTCAGAATATATATAATTTAAGGCAGCAAGCAACAGAACTACAATATCTTCACATCAATTGAAGAAATAGTTAACTTGTCTCCAGTGTGAACATGCCTGCATATTTCTTTCAAAATGCCTCCGAATGACAGATACACCAGCATTTTCATCACTGCTTAATTATGCCATGGTCCTAGTTGTAGGAATTTGGTCAAGAGTGGCAGGTTAATGTAATAACTTATCTCATTCAGTTTGTTTACGTTATAAGATGATATTTCCCGTGGAAAAAAATATAAAGAAACAACTCCTGCATTAAGTTTCAAAATGCAGTTCTCAGGAGATACATTATGTATAGCAAACACACAGACACCTTGTATGAAAAGACACATGATACCTGTTATTGGATGGAAATAGAATCCTTCATACGTATAGAACTACATTTGTTTTACCTATTGATTCAAACAGAACCATTGAATACATATAGAAATAGATTTGCTTGCAGGTAAGCCACAAGTTTACTAATAAACATGTCCCTGGTTAAACAACGGAGTTTAGTATTTGAAAATGAAATCCTTGAATCTTAAACAATCAGAAGTCTCTTGAGAAATAAATCACATCAAAAATCTGATAAGCAAGTTAATATGAAATACTGGACACATTGGAAGCTATTTCACATGATGCAAACGGTAAACTTGCTATGTTATTCATGTATGGGATACCAGCACGTAAACAGTAAACACAGCAATCTACTTCTATAACAGATAAATGGAACATGCATGTGCTGAATTATGACAAGAGGACTGACCAAATGGTTCCTAAAATACTAGTAGAAAAGAGAGGTCCGAATGTCTAGTTCTTCAAACTTCCAAGCAAAGAAGAAGAATATGCTAGCAGAAAGAAGTCTACACCCAACAAAGAGGGAAAGCTTAATTAGAAATACTAAATCATGGGATAAGCACAGCCAGTCCAGAAATAATAATGTTAAATTTTAGAATGAATCAAAAACAATGTATTGACTAAGTTCAGAAATAACCTGAACAAAACTACAGTGAAGAGCAATAAGTAAACGGCCAGCTTGACAAAACGATATTTCTTCTCGGTATTAAGATCTCTGAAAATCTCAGTGACATCAAGAAGATGCTTTCGGTTCAAGTACCTGAAACATTCAATTACCAGTCAAACATCATGCAGTGACAAATTAACTACAAAAAGTAGTGCAAGACATAACTATAGCACTATACTAAAGATAAGTTATCTGAATCACTTGTCAACTTATTTTTCCAATCACTTGTAAGGATCATGATAAAATTACCATTTCAAAAAAAAAAAAAAAAACACTTCCAAGATTTCTTGCTTGAAGACTTTCCTTTAACCCAACCGCACACGTCTGTCTCTCTGAAATGGTGAAAGAATCTTATAGAATCCACAACTTTCTAAATATAGTACTAACTCGTCAGAAAGTACAAAACCTTAGTGAAAGGATCTAAATTAAGATCTAAAACAAAATACTACCAAGATTCAAATCTTGTTCTTGTATATCAACAATAGATCATATAAGTTGCGTCAACCATCAAAAATTACAAATCAACGATCTGTGCACCTTTTCATCGGAATAGACCAATAAAGTAAATGAACTTAAATGCGTTGTTTATTTAGCGAACAAGTAAATGAAACTTACAACATCAGATGATAAGCAGTAATGGGAAGAGTGAAGAGAAACATGAACCAATGCCAGGTAAGCAGGAAAGAAAGGCAGAGAAATGCTTGCAGCAGGAAGTCTGGGAGAACAATGGAATTAATCCGAGTCGTTGCTTCGAAAGGATTGAGATGATCAGCCTCAAGATCTGATAAAGATAGCAACTGTACCAGAACAAAAATTAAAACATACGGGAAAAGAAAGAAAGAGAAGAGGAGGGAGAAGATTATAATACCTGATAAAAGGACGAAGCGAGAAGAGCAATGTTGATAAAGAAACAGAGAACCCAGAAAATCAAATCCCATGCCATTTCCCCCCCAACAATGCCAAAGCTCTGATTAGCTACCGCTTTTTCTGTTCTTTTTTTCTACAAGAAAAGCCCTCGTTTGTTTGCAGGGTTTATTTGAACAGAATGAATAGCAATGGAGTGTGGTTTTTTCAGCGTGGGAGCGTGCTTACCTTTTTCTGTTTGCTCTCACTTCCATATTCCATTATCACGCGCCACGTGATCTCACGTCTAAAAAATTTTATATTTGAAATAAATCTAAAAACATTCTAGGACTAATAAATCTTAATGTATAGAGTGCGTGAATAAATAAAGAGAAAATAACCTCAGTGACCGAAAATGCCTTATAATATACGATTTTGACTAATTTTTTTTCGATTTGCCAAAATGACCAACAAAATCGCAATGCGATCTCTAAATCGTAACGCGATCTCCAGTATCGCAAATCAGTTTCCAGATTCGCAACGCGATTTTGACTATCGTAACGCGATTCTGACTATCGCAACACTGAATTTCAAATTTGCAACAGGTTTTAGTTTCGCAACACAAATGTGTTGGGTATATAACTACGCAGCAGCAACAACTCATAACCTAAATTCCTAAATCGCAACTCATTTCATCTCCATCTATCACTCTCTCCGGCGATATCCGTTCCTATATCCAACGACATCCTATATCCAACGACATCCTTCCCCATCCGGCAACAGGTTTTAGTTTCGCAGCTCGTTTGGTTAGTAAATTAATTTACAATAATGAAATCATCTAATGTTGATCATGTTTGGATAGATTTGTGTTTTGGAGGGTCATGGGAGAATGTTCATGGTGTTTTACAATATATGCCTTTAACCATGAATCTTCAACTAAAACTGTCATTAAAAAGTTAACTTATGAAACTCTAATGTTACGTGTTGCAAATAAATTGAATTTAGAGTCCCTAAGTGGATTTAGACTATCTTATCAGAGAAAAGGTAAAGTTTATTTGTTAACTGACAATGAAGATGTTGAACCGATTCATTGCTTACATTAGTGTTTCGCAAGATGATGTTACAGGTATGTTGTTGAACCTAGAAGTAGTGAAGTTGGGTCAGTAGCGGATAGTAATCAACTAAGTTTTTCAACCCAGTTTATGGTACTCAAAATTTAATGGTTCACCACAATTTCATCACCAAGCAAATTTGTTTCACCACATTTCCAATACCAAACACAATCTCAAAACCCACAACCTTTCCCTAATCCAAATCCCAATAAACTTTCAGCACCAAATTTCGGTTTTCGTATTGACCAGTTAGACGATGATGAGCTAACAGAAAAAATTGTGAGTACTAGTCAGTATTTGAAATTTGATCTTGGTCAATACCCAAACTTTGATCTTGGTCAATACTCGGATTTTGATGATGTTTCAGAAGAAGAAACAGACCCTGCATGTAATGATTTTGATATTGGTCAATACCCGAATTTTGATGATGAAACAGCCGCTACCGAGGAAGATGTTGTTGATGATAATGAGGAAGAAGTTACGACTGTGAATGAACATGTTGAACATCCATTCTGTAATTCATATAACCCTGAAGAAGAAAAAGAAGAAGAAGAAATCCCCGAAGAAAAGTCCCCGAAGAAAATGCCACGGGAGTATAACTGGAATATGCCATAATTACTTCAGATACCGGAAGAAGAGTTGGTAAAGATAACAGTTGATTGTTACACAAAAATTATTCGTATCAAGAAAGATGATTGTTTTGATACAAAGGAAGACTTGAAGATAGCTTTTTATACGAAATGTGTGGAAGATGGCTATCAACTAAAAGTTAACAAATCAAGCAAATATCATTTCGAAACAAGATGTATGATTAACAAAAACTGTATGTGGCGTATGATTGCAAAGAGGATAAAAGATTGTGAAATGTTTCAAGTTAGGAATTTTATTGATAAACATACATGTTCAATAACCCAAGTTTTTCCTCACCATAGACAGAAAAACAAAAAGGTGTTGGGTGGTTTTCTGGCTTAGTTAATGTTTTTGAATGGCAGGGTATATCGGGGACATGAAATTATGACTGACATGAATGCTCGGTTCAAGATTAGTATCTCATATTCTCAAGTTTGGAGAGCCAAATGTTATGCCTTGGAATTGTTGAGGGGGTCGCCAAAAGCGTCGTTTGCCCAACTGCCAGCTTATTGTCACAATTTAAAGTTGAAAAATCCTGGGTCGGTAACTCATATCAAAACAGATAGAGATGGACGCTTTGAGTTGCTTTTTATCACCATTGGTGCTGCGGTTAGTAAATCAATATAATTTTGTTGACTCATTTTTGTTAGTTACATGTAAATCACATTTAAATTATTATATTTCTTGTGTATATTATTTTGTAGATTCGTTCGTTTATTAATTGCATGCGCCCAGTTATTATAGTTGATGGAGCACATTTGAAAGGTCGATACCTTGGAGTAAACTTATTAGCAGTAGTCATGGATGCTAACAATGGGATATTGTCAATAGCTTACGGGGTTGGCAAATCTGAAACTTCTTATTCATGGACATGGTTTATGGGGTATCTTAGGGATTACATATGTCCTATTAGAAATCTGACAATCATATCCGATAGGGCAAACTCAATTGACAACGTTGTTAGAAGGTGTTTCCTAGATGCTTTTCATGGACTTTGTGGTGTTCATTTGTATAGAAATCTAAAATCAAGGTCTGCTGGATAAAATCACAAATGGACATACTGGAAGGCTGTAAAAGCTTATCGGGAAGTGGATTTTAATAAGCATATAAATTGTTTAAGACGTGTTTTGCCTCAGTGTGCTCAAACACTAGAAGATGTCGGGTTTGAAAGATGGTCAAGAGTATATCAACTTGGAGCAAGATATGGTTTCATGACATCTAATAGTGCAGAATCAATCAACGCTCTAAGTCGTCATTCCCAGAAATTACCCATTACTATGTTAATGGAGTTTTTTCGAGCCTCTATTCAACAATGGTACTACAAGAAAAGAAACCATGCTGGTATTATTTCTTTAAATTCGTAACTTATCATATATTTTACTAAGTATTATTTATTTAAACTTACAGGAACATTGGAACATCGTGTTACACCAGGACTGAAAAAAAGATAACGAAACGTGTTGTGAAGTCAACGTCATGGAGAGTTGAACCATGTTCAAACACTTTGTTTGAAGTACTGGATAATAACTTAAATGGGCTTGTCGATCTAAATGCAAAGACGTGTAGTTGTATGAAATGTCAAACATCTGCTTATCCGTGTGGCCATGTTATAAAAGTTGCTCTTCATCTAAATATGATTCAAGCGCATACGCTATGGATTGCTACACTACAGAAGTATATCGACATACTTATGCTGAGATTATCTACCCTATTCCACATCCTTCTGAGTGGGACATACCATATGACTTACAAACAGTTTTACCACCAGCCATGGACAGAAGGCTACCTGGCCGACCAAAAAGTCACGATCGTATACCGTCTAAGGGTGAAGAGAAGAAGAGATCGATATGTAGTCGGTGCAAGGAAAGTGGTCATACAAGGTTGACATGTGGATCACCTGTGCCATCACAATCATCTTTTCCTCTACCAAAATATGGATCCTCATCAAAATCCAAAGCTCATATGGTGTCAAGCAAAAGGCAATCAAAATCGCAATCAAAATCAAAATCCCAATCACAACCGGCTTTACCTTTTGGGACTATTAACTTAAGTGATTTTTAAATGTAAACGTTGTATTATGTGTATTTTATGTGTAAACTTTTAACATTTTCAGTTAGGCATGTATTAGTAACTTGAGTTTGAACATTGCTATAATCTATTCAGTTAATATCACATATTACACATTCATTTGAATATCGCAACGCGAATTTGACTATCGCAACGCAAAAATCGCAACGTGAATTTGACTATCGCAACGCAAATTTGACTATCGCAACGTGAATTTGATTATCGCAACGGGAATTTGACTATCGCAACGAGAAAACCGCAAAGCGTATTAGACTATCGCAACGCAAAAATCGCAAAGCGAATTGACTTTCGCGTTGCGATTTTAGCTTTCGCATTACGATTTTGACTTTCGCATTGCGATTTTGAGTTTAGCGTTGCGAAAGTGTACCTTCAACAGGTCTTTTGCCTTCAATATGATGCAGATTCAAATCAACTTTTACATTTCAATCAATTAAACAAGCACAAATAAGAATTATTTACACATCAATTAAACAAATCAATTTTTACAAATCAATTAAACAAGCAAAAAATAATAATAATTCTTATTTTCCTCATAAATTAAACAAATCAACTTTTAAGAATCAATTAAACAATCAAAAAAAGTGTACCCCATACAGTTGTTTATGCACCCATACATCAATTTCACGCAGCTCACTTCAGGATTAACCTGCATAAACCAAACATTTGCTCAAACAACACTTTCTAACATCTAAAACCAACAAACAGCAAATTATTGAATTATAGGTACTTAACAACACTTGCATTTGACTTACCAATTGTTTATAGACCTTTTTATAACGCGGATGCCGGTAGGCAGCGTCTCGCATATATCGCTCTAGCCATAAAATGCCGAAACCACAAGCCTACTGCACCTCTATCTCTATCGGTGGGAGGTAGAAACTGTATACTTCCTGTCGTCAAACGCTCCAAGCACATGCATACGAGAGGACCACAATCCCCTCTGGCTCCTTGCATTTGTTGTGGCGCGATCTCGTCTCTGATAACTGTAACATTGAACTTCTTTGGCTTCTTGTTTCCAGAATAAGTCCAATAATTAATCACATCCAAGAATATAGCCAAATGAGAGCTTCATCCTGAATAATATCTCTCAAATCAGACAATGATATGTAATTTATCATGCTGTCATATACTATTGTCTTCAGGGATGGGAGCTGAAGCTCGACGAGAAACCAATGATTAAGTTCCAAAACAGGGATAAACACCTGCAATCACAAGTAATAATTCAATTACGCACTTATTTATGAACACCTTTAAAATATTTAAAAAATAAATACTAACCTTATCGACCTCCCACCATGCAGGATAAAGTTTAGCTTGTCCATTACCCAACACATATGATTCATCTCGTTGTTTCTTCAAGCGAACTACGTGAAAATACGTCGGCATAATTGTATATCGCATATTTTTTTTTATTTTTCCTCATTTTCCTTATTATTAGAATACGTGACACCCATGCATCAATATGCTGTTTTACAAAAAAAAATACATATATTAGTGAATTACATAAATTTAAAAAAATTAATCAAAATAAAATATAAGAAAAATATAAGACTTACCCCCCATCAAAATAGCCATTGTTCAACCCCTAATAACACACCCACCAAGACCGATCAAGCAACAAATGCATATATCATTGAGTTTGTATATGTCAGCGTAACACCCCTGGCTCCGCTCATGTAGAAAAATCAACTGCGGTCTTAGCCCAAAGGGTATTATCCAGAATTATTTCCGGTAGTTTTCTCCTATCCACTTCATCTGTCGGAATGGTACTGGCCGGTAACTCATACGAAAGCCAACACTCATCCATCATGTTCGGTACGTGAGAGGGTTTCTTAATAATTCGACATATTACGCCGTGTGAATCGGGCTCTTGAATGGTGGGAGGGACCTCTTCAACGATGACAAGGGCCTCTTGAACGGTGGGAGGGGACTCTTGAGGGATGATAGGGGCCTCTTGAACGATAGGAGAGGCCTCTTGAATAATGATAGGTGAGTCAGGCTTCTTCTTACGGAGTCTTCGCACTATTGGGGTGAACGGAGACGTAATGGCACATGTACGCCGTTTGATGCGTGAACCCCGTCGTGCAAGAAAAACCCGACGTAAAGCATCCACCTTTTCGGGCCACTAAAAATAAATTAATACATAAATATGTAAATAAACAGACATGCTATTAAACAGTGAAAACAAAGACAAATATGTTTCAAACTTGCACGGTATTCACCCAAGTCATTATTCTATCATAGCTTCACAAAATGCATCAGATAACATTCCAGAAGTAAGCACTTATATAAACATTTAAAAGGACAACATATAGGTTTAGTGCATGTTCAAGGACAACATAAAGAGTAGCAGTTTATTCTTGAAACTTAAATTTGCAACACTGTGAAGTTAGTATTTGTCTTTGTCTTTTGGTTGAAATAATGCAATCCATTCAAGTTTCAATTTGCAGAAGAAGAATAGTTTTTGAAACTTAAAATTGCAACACAAAACTTAAAATTGCAACGCGAAAATGACTATCGCAACGCGAATTTGACTATCGCAACAAGATAATCGCAACGAGAAAATCGCAACGTGAAACTAAATTCGCGTTGCGATTTTCATTTTCACATTGCGATTTTCACGTTGCGATTTTTATTTCGCATTGCGATTATCCCGTTGCGATAGTCAAATTCGCGTTGCGATAGTCATTTCTGCGTTGCGATAGTTATTTTCGCGTTGCGATTTTAAGTTTCGTGTTGCAACTATTCTTCTTTTGCAAATTGAAACTTGAATGGATTGCATTACTTTAACCAAAAGACAAAACAAAGACAAATACTAACTTCACAGGGTTATTTTAGAACTGTTTAGCAGTATTGGCAGCAACCGAATGAATTTACTAAGCAATCTAAGTGAAATGGTTAATCCAAGTGAAATTACGAGTAAATCAAGTTAAATATGAAAAATCTTAAACTTACCTCGTTGCGTAGAGTATGAACCTTATTTTGCAACGATGCTACCATCTCACGTAGAGCGGCTACCTCACCACGTAAAGTAGATACCTCATCACGCCATGCACCATTGTCATCGCATAAAGTATCGACCTCCTCACGCAAGGCATTAACCTCATCACGTAACTCCCCTAACTCATCCCGTGGAGGTGGAGATCAAGGAGATAAATGTTGTGGCATCTTTGTCGGTCGCCTATCATGAGGTGATGGTAGAGAAGAGGCTCGATGATGTGACGGAATAGGTGATGGCTCTCGTTGTAGAGGTGTATAGTGTGTTCAATCAGGTGATGGCTCTGGGTGAGGTGATGGCTCTCGAAGTGGAGGCTGCTCATCATCCGTGCCATCAAAAAAACGCTTACTAGGTTGCCACCAATCAGTGGCAAGCTCAGCCTCCGTGGTTGTCAGCCTCTGTAATGGAGTGTTGGCCTTCTAACAATATAAAAGCTCAAACAAAGTTAAACGTGTACTAGTAATAACTTGTTTATATATGGTAGTATTTATGTTAAATTACATCATTTATTGTCGTATACCGTAGTAAATCTTCCCAATCCAACAACCATCGTTTCCTCTTCTAGGAAATAGCCCTAGGAATATCATTTGAAGTTTTTAATGCATATGTCTACAAACATTATAATACGCAAACATTAGTAATTGTTAAATAATTAATTATAATTTTGGAAACATTATATAGAAATTCTTACCTTAAAGGCCCAAATAAAGCCTGACAAAGTGTATTTGGAACCATCACCACACAAACTTTTTCGGTCATCAAAGGCAGACGATAACTTATTCCAGGTAGCTTTCCATAGATACGAACCCCACGGAAACCAGTTCCATGCATTTAGGTCCTCTACCAATAATATTAGGTCCTTAAGAATAGGTTGTCTGGCCTCTCTGCCTAAAAAGTTGGCATGCAAAAGTACTAAAAGGCATACTCGGACAACATCGACGCCATCCATCTGAGTAAAACCATCTTTCTTATTAAATAATCTCGTCAAGTCGTCGACGTGTAAGTTCGGCTTCTCCATTGACAGCTCAGGAAAAACCCGGGATAACCATGATGGGCGGGTAATATGATTAGTGTATCGACCTACATCATCGTGTCCGAAGCATAGACCAGTGATTAAGCAAAACTCCTCCCGCCCAAAACACGTATACGCCGGTGGAAAATGAAACCATATCTCTTCATTACCACATTTTATACTCTCGGGTAGATCGTTAGTCATGGTCTGAAGCCACAAATGGGTCAACATAGCATCTCCACCCGGATGTTGTACTTTCAGCCATGGCCCGAAGCAAGTATCCTCAAACAATTTTCTTTGTACAGGTGAAAGCTTTGACGCAATTGTAGTGACTAGGCTTATTTTATTCCTTAAGGTCAATTGAGCCAAAAAAAAGTTCTACAAAAACAATAAACATACCAAGTTAGATATACCAAAAACTACACTGTGAAGATATACCAAAAAACAATAAACATAAAGAGTAGTAGTAGTTATTCTTCAAACTTAAATTTGCAACACTGTGAATTTCGTATTTGTCTTTGTTTTTTAGTTGAAGTAATGCAATTCATTCAAGTTTCAATTTGCAGAAGAAGAATAGTTTCTGAAACTTAAAATCACAACACGAAAATGAAAATCGCAACACGAAATTGACTATCGCAATGCGAATTCGACTATCGCAACGCGAAACTAAAATCGCGTTGCGATTTTCATTTCGCGTTGCGATTCTCGGTTTCAAATAGTCATTGTCTAAAATTGAAACTTGAATGAATTGCATTACTTCAACCAAAAGACAAAACAAAGATAAATACTAACTTCACAGGGTTAAAGACTAAACATTTTAGCAGTATTGGTAGCAATCGAATGAATTTAATAAACAATCTAAGTGAAATGGTTAATCTATTATTGAAATTACCAGTAAACTTATCATCAATTTCAATATGAAAAACCTAATAATAATGCAAAAATTTCAAAATAAAAATAATTAAAAAAACTAACCCTCGGTGGTTGATTTTCCATTTCTGACCGTGAATGATTGTGAGGGTGGCTCTGAGAGATGGAGATAGATGGATTTCGTCGGAGATGGGGACGGATTTCGTTGGAGATGGGGACGGATGTCGCCATAGAGAGTGAGAGATGGAGATGGGACTGAGTTGTGATTTAGGGTTTTAGGTTATGAGTTGCGATTACGGGATATATTAATATTCGTGTTTGGAATTTGAAAATAAAATACGCGTTGCGATACTAATGGCGCTTTGAAAATCGCATTACGATTTTGTATTATCGCGTTACGATAGTCATAATCGCTCAGAATCGCGTTGCGATAGTCAGAATCGCGTTGCGATTTTGTATTATCACGTTGCGATAGTCAGAATCGCATTGCGATTTTCCAAATTTGCGTTGCAATTTACATATTCGCAATACGATAGTCAAAATCGCGTTGCGAATCTGGAAACTGATTTGTGATACTGGAGATCGCGTTGTGATTTAGAGATCGCATTGCGATTTTGTTGGTCATTTTGGCAAATCGAAAAAAAGTTGGTCAAAATCGTATATTATAAGGCATTTTCGGTCACTGAGGTTATTTTCTCATAAATAAAAGGGAAGTAAAGAGATTTTCAATAATATTGTAGTGGTTAAGAGATCGTCATCATGATAATAATCTTTTAAATCATCAAAACACAAAGTTATTGTGATTAAGTGAAAAACCATAAATTTTAATAAGTTATGTTCTGTAGTATTGTCAAAATAACTCATTTTAGTATACAATGCTGATTATCTGTAATTTTTTTATAATTTATTGAGCAATGATGGATGCATGAGTTTATACTAGATGGTGAATATTTAAAATTTTAGCATTGACGAATTTATAAAATTCTAGAGGTGAAAACGAATTCTCATTAAAAAAATTATAAGAAAAAACTATAATATATGATAATTTTAAATTTTTAAGGGACGACGATTGTCCCTACCCTTCCAGTATCGATCCCTACATTTGAGTGCTCCTAAGATGACCTATATGCCAACATCTCTTTGATCCAATTAGTGATTGTCTGAAAAACATTAAAGTAAGCTATTGTGCTAAATGTAACATTCCTGATTTCTTGAACCAAAATGTTACACAGTTTGACGAGAAAAAAATCATTTTAGAGTAATAAACGATTCAATGGAGTCTTTGAGAAGAACACTTAGATGGTTTGATTCGTTAATTTGACTACCAACCTGATTTGGGATTCAATTAGAAACCATAAGTGAAATTGGGAGCTAATGACTAATTTGTAAAGATGGCAAAAGAGAGAAATTTGCATGATGTTTATTCCAATTATTATTAGTGGGATATGATGGAATTTCGTGATATATGTATCCAGTTATCGACATGAGCCAAGAATTCACTGCAGAGGAAGTTCTTCTCGCCTTCTCTCAAATGAATCCAAATAAAGGTCCAGGTATCGATGGCCTTTTCGGTTCCTTTTATCGCTCATTTTGGAACATTGTTGGATCAGATCTTATTACATATTGCCTTAATCTGCTGAATGGCTTGATTGATTTTAAAACTATTAATAAAACTGTTATTGTCCTTATCCCGAAGTCAGACAACCCTAGAACTATGAAAAATTTTAGACCTATAAGTCTGTGTACAGTTGTCTACAAAATTATGTCCAAGGTAGTTGTTAACCATTTTAAACCTTTAATGTATGTGTATAGTGGTTAATCAATGTGCGTTTGTTCCTGGAAGAAGAATCTCTGATAATTTCCTAGTAGCGTATGAGCTTATTCACTACCTTAAAAGCTCCAAAAATGGTCCTAATAAAGAGGTTGCTCTCAAACTAGAAATGAAGAAAGCTTACGATAGGGTTGAATGGAATTTTATTTTTGCTATAATGGAATGAATGGGCTTTAATGAGTCTTTTATTGTAATTGTCAAAAATTGCATATGTACGGTGTCTTTCCAAATTCGAATTAACGGTCAACTCTCAGATTCCTTCACCCCAGAGAGGGGACTTAGACAATGTAACCCCCTCTCCCTATATTTATTTCTCTTCTGTGCACAGGGTTTGTCGGTGTTACTCAATGATGTGCACTAGAAAGGTTTGATTAAAAGGGTTCGAGCCAGCATCAGAGGACCTAGGATCACTCATATTCTCTATACTGATGACAACATTCTCTACCTCAAGAACTCGATTGAAGAAGCCAGAAAGGTTAAGAATATTCTTAGCACTTATGAGGAAGCTTTGGGACAAAAAATCAACTATGACAAATCCAGTATGTACTTCAACACTAACACGATAAGGGAGCATCGGGATAACATCCTCAGGATCTTTGATGTGGCAGAAAGAGATGAATTAGGATTCTATCTTGGGCTACCGTTGTCGGTTGGAAAAGGAAAGATTAGCACCTTTAGTTTTTTTGGGATAAAACTGCTAAGAGAATTTGGGGATGGACTAAAAATCTTCTCTCTTTTGGGGGCCGCAAGATATTTCTCAAATTTGTTGCAAAAGCGCTCCCCACGTATGCAATGTCTTGCTACCTGCTCTCAGAGGGCATCATTGAGGATATCACATCTCAGGTGAGATCTTTCTGGTGGTCTGGTAAACAGGACAAATGAAGCTGGGCTATGGTCTCTTGGGAGAAGATTCGCAGAACTAAAAGGGAATGAGGATTAGGCTTCAGAGACGTAAAACTCTTTAATATTACTCTTCTAGTAACTTAAGTTTGGAGGATTCTTCAAAACCCCGACTCTTTCCTAATCAAGATCTATTTGATGCCAGGCTAGGGGAATGAGACTCCCATGCATGGGCTAGCATTTACAGAGCAAAAGAAGCTATTAAAGAGGGTTTTTTAGGGATGCTATAAAGGGTATGCTAAAATGTTTAGGGATGCTTGGGGTGATTCCTCCCCGATTTGTTAGACTAGCTCCTATCTTGACAATTTTGAAAACCCCATCAAATGTTTAAACTTCTTGATTCTAGAAGTGGAACGATGGTACGACAGTAAAGTTAGGAGAATTATTTCATCTGAGTATGTAGATAAAGTACTAAGAACCCTGATTGCCTATTTCAAAGTGGACAAGCTTATTTGGGGCCACCACATTTAAGGATGCTACTTGGCTAAATCTAGCTACAATTGGCTGCTTCTTCGAAAAGACATCCCAAGGGATAATTAAATAATATGGAAGATCCTTACCAAGCTCCTCGTACTATCAAAAATTAAGATCTTTAGGTGGAGGGTTTGCCATAATACTGGAGAAAAACTTATGCAAGCACACCTCTCTGAGGGGGCTTACTCTTTCTGTAGGGATACCCTAGAAACGTTGATTCATGGCCTGAAGGATTGTCCAAAATCACAGAACACCTTGAGGCTCTCAGGACTTATGACCCACATCGTTGAGTGGTAGGGAGCGTACTGCAAAGAATGGTTGAATTGGTCTATTTCTTAGCTGAATCATGTTGGAATGGAAAAATTACTAGTGCTTCTCTGGAACTTATGGAATAGGTGAAACAAGTTTAATCATGGTGGAGATTTATAGGATAACATAGATCTAATCATGGAAGCCTGAAACCTCTGCTATGATTTCTTTGAAGTCAATAAAGGTTGGACTCATAAGACAACGACCACATTCCATGCTTAGAGATGGACTAAACCGCTGAACTCCACCATAAAGATTAATGTGGATAGGGCCTGCAACAGTTCTAACAATATTGCTGCCATAGGAATTGTTGGAAGGGATAATCTTGGAATGGTAGTTGGCAAGCTGGCCAATCCCTTTCCCTTTCACGGCCAAGTCATCTGAAGTTGAAGCGTTCACGCAAGGGATCAAGTTTGCAATCAAGAATGGATGACACTATGCAACCATTAAAGTGTTGGGAAATAAAACGAGTACGAGTAATTTCCCTATAACCAGATTAGTGAGAATGCAAAATAAAAGCGGAAAAATAATACCCGAAATTGATAACGGAGTTCAGCCAATTATGCCTACGTCTCCGGACTGTTGCAAATCTTTTACTAAAGAGAAAATTTACAGGTGTTTACAAAACACTCACAACTCACAAGAAAACTCTCTAAACTCTTTAGTATTGGGAGAAATAAATGATTTGGAATGATTTTGAAGCTAAATGGGTAAGGGTATTTATAGTTGAAGCTTAAGGACTAATTTTATAAATACCTTAAAGTGTGTAGGGACTAAAATGTATTCATGCCAAATTACATTTTCAATAAAAATGGGGCACCGAATTCGGTGCCCCCTTTTGTTGAAAACTTTAGCCTTTTATTGAATTAGGCGTGCCCCCTGCCCCCCACCTTTTTGACTTTACAATCTCCCACTTGAAGACTGATTTTAATTTGTCTTCACACCTCAATCAATGCAACAACATTTCTGGTCTTGTTACTCTAGCATGCCAACTGAATCTGAACACAACTTCAGTTTGTCCGTAGTCACCGTCTTTGTCAACATGTCTGCCAGATTTTGAGCTTCACTAATCTTTTCAAGTTTTAAAATCCCATCTTCTAGAAGAGACCAGATAAAATGATATCGTAATTGTATGTGCTTTGTCCTGGAATGAAAAGACGAATTCTTCACTAGATGGATGACACTTTGAATATCGCAATACAAGACATTATTTTATTGTTTCTTGCCTAACTCTTCCAAGAAACTTTGGAGCCAAACCATCTCCTTACTGGCTTCGGTAACAACGACATTAGACTTCCAATTGCTGAGGCATACGACACCTTCATCATGTGTGCACATTCTTCCTCCGTCTTTGGTGACTGTTCTTTGGAGAGTCTAAAATGAACAACTAAATGTGTACTTATTGGTTTAGCATCTTGCATGTTGAACCTGAAGAGTACTTTATTGATGTACTCAGCCTGTGATAACATCAAAGTCCCCGACTTTGTGTCTCTCTTAATCCTCATCCCAAGAATCTGCTTTGCAGCGCCCAGATCTTTCATTGCAAACTGTTTCGACAATTTTTGTTTCAAGTTTATAATCTCTTGCATGTCTGAGCCTGCAACGAGCATGTCATCAACATATAAAAAATTAAATAATAAAGTTGTTGTCGAACTTCTTGATGTAGCAACAATGATCTGCTTGACATCTGGTAAAACCAATGCTACTTATGAAACTGTCAAACTTTTTGTACCACTGTCTAGGGCTTGTTTTAAACCATACAAGTTCTTCTTCAACCTGCATATCAGGTTTTTATTGGATGCCTCTATGAAGCCTTCTGGTTGCCTCATATAGATTTCTTCCTCCAAATCACCATGAAGGAAAGTTGTATTTACATCTAACTACCCAAGATGTAGATTTTCTGCAGCTACAATTTTCAACACCAGTCTGATTGTAGACAATTTTATCACTGGAGAGAAAATTTCATTGTAGTCAATACCTTCTTTTTGCTGAAAACCTTTGACAACCAATCTCACTTTGTAGCGTTTGCTCCCATCGTGCTCCTCTTTGATTTGACATAAGCGAGTCCATCTCATCTTTCATAAGCGAGTCCATCTCATCTTTCATGAAAAACTCTCACTTGACTGAATCCTCCACCTGCATTGCTTCATCATAGCACTCTGGTTCACCATTGTCAGTCAGCAACAAGTAATGCAAAGAAGGCGAATAACTCTAGGTTGGTTTAGGAATTCTGAGGAGCATCTTAGTTTTGGTGTGGCTGGTTCTTCTTGAACTGCTTCAAGACTGATCTGAACATCATTTCCAGAAATCTACTCAAACTTAGCAAATTCCTTTGTTTCAGCTTTAGTATTGGAGCTACTTGATTCTATGGTTGATCTGTCTTTGTACATCACATTCTCATTGAAAATTATGTCTCTTCTTCTGATGATCTTTCAATTTTCGTAGTCCCAAAACCGGTAACCGAACTTATCACCACCATAACCAACAAAGATGAATTTGTTGGACATATCATCAAGTTTACTTCTTTCAGCATTATTTATGTTAACATAAGAAATACAACCAAACACTTTTAAGTGTGAAAGGTTTATTTCTTTCTTGCTCCAAACTTCCTCTGGTATTCCACCATCCAAGGGAACTGAGGGCCCATGGTTGATCAGGTAAGCTGCAGTGTTGATAGCTTCAGCCCATAGTAATATGGGCAATCCTACATGTATCCTCATGCTTCTGGCACGTTTATTCAGAGTTTTGTTCATGCGCTCTGCTACTCCATTCTACTACGGTGTCATGGGAACTGTTGTCTTCATCTTGATCCTATTGTTTGTGCAGAAATCTCTGAATCTACTGTTTCTGTACTCTCATCCATTATTAGACCTCAACTGCTTGACTTTCAAACCAGTCTCATCTTCCACCATGGCCTTCCATTTTCTGAAGGTATCAAAGATTTCTGATTTCTTTTTTAAAAAATAAACTCACACATTCCTTGTTGAATCATCGATGAATGTGACATAATATAGTGAGCCTGCAAGAGATGGAGCTGGAGATGGTCCCCATACATCAGTATGAACCAACTCTAACTTTTTTACCTTGGGTGCCTTGCCAATCTTTGCAAAATTGATTTTCTTTTGTTTGCCAAAGATGCAATCCTCGCATAGTCCGACATCTACATTCTTTAGATCCGGTAGCTTCCCTTTTGACAAAAGTGTTTTCATCCCTTTCTCGCTCATATGGCCAAGCCTTTGGTGCCATAGGTTTGATTTTCCATCAGCATATGCTACTACAATGATATTCTCTAAATTTGAGGTTATATAGAGAGTACCAGTCTTCTTACCACGAGCAATGACGAGTGCTCCTTTGGTAATCTTCCATTCACAGCCTGCAAAAATTGTACTATATCCTTCTCCATCAAGTTGTCCTACAGAAATCAAATTTCTTTTGAGGCATGGAATATTTCTCACTCCTTTCAGCTTCCAGGTGGTCTGGTTTAGCAACTTTAATCGGATGTCTCCCTTTCCGACGATCTTCAAGGTTTCATCATCAGCTAGATGAACCTTCCCAAAGTCACCACTGACATAGTTCTCCATGATTTCTTGACATGGGGTGGAGTGAAAAGATGCCCCTGAATCAAAGATCCATGATTTAATCAGACTGTTGACGCTTAGAATCATGGCATCACATGTCTCCTCTGTCATGTTGGCAGATTCCTGTGCGCCGGTATCTTTCTTCGGTGCTCGGCAATCTCTTTTAAAGTGACCCTTCTTGCCGCAATTATAACAGGTAAAATCTTTTTTTCCCCTTCTTGATTTTCCCCTTCTGGATTTCGATCTGTCACGATTTGAATTTCTTTATGAAGTTCTCCCTCTAGACTCCGTGTGTAAGGTTGAGGAGCTTGATGCTTCTCCCGATTTTCTCCGTTGAATTTCTTCACTCAATAGTAGATCTTGAACATCGTCAAATTTCAATTTTCTGTTTCCCGACGAGCTGCTGACTGCTGTAACAGTAGCATTCCAACTGTCTGGTAGTGATGATAAGAGAATTAAAGCTCGAACTTCATCATCGAATTCAATTTCCACGGAACTCAACTGGGTTGTGATTGTGTTGAGTTCATTTAAGTGTTGAGCCACTGATGCCCCTTCTGCCATCCGCAAATTGAATAATCGCCTCATCAAATGAACTTTGTTTGAGGCTGATGGCTTCTCATACATACTGGAGAGAGCCGCCATAAGACCTGCCGTGATCTTTTCCCTTGCTATGTTGAAAGCAACATTGTAGGATAATGTCAGTCGGATAACTCCGAGGGCTTGTCTGTCGAGAAGAGTCCAGTCTTCATTCTTCATGCCCTCTGGTTACTTTCCTGAGAGAGGTTGATATAGATTTTTCTGGCACAGAAAATCTTCAATCTGCATCTTCCAAAAGCCAAAGTCCGCACCATCGAACTTTTCAATTTTCACCTTCCCTTCGTCTGTAGCCATCGCTCCCACTCGAATCTAGTTTCGTTTGGATCGTTTCTGACAATTCTTGCGAACCACCATGTATTAGAACACCTCCGTCGACAAATTCGTATCGCCGACAAAATTTTTACTATTCATAAAATTCACTAGTCATGTGAATAGTAATGAATCGTAACCTCGCAAAAAATTGACAAAATTCATAACCAAAAACTCTGATTACCCGTTGTTGGGAAATAAAACGAGTACGAGTAATTTCCCTATAATCAGATTAGTGAGAATGCGAAATAAAAGCGGAAAAATAATACCCGAAATTGATAACGGAGTTCAGCCAATTATGTCTACATCTCCGGACTGCTGCAGATCTTTTACTAAAGAGAGAAGATTTACAAGTGTTTACAAAACACTCACAACTCACAAGAAAACTCTCTAAACTCTTTAGTATTGGGAGAAAGAAATGATTTGGGATGATTTTGAAGCTAAATGGGTAAGAATATTTATATTTGAAGCTTAGGGACTAATCTTATAAATACCCTAAAGTGTGTAGGGATTAAAATGTAATTATGCCAAATTATATTTTCAATAAAAAAATGAGGCACCGAATTGTTGAAAACTTCAGCCTTTTGTTGAATTAGGCGATGCCCCACGTTTTGACTTTACATAAAGGAGATGTGATTTCCATTGTCAATAGGCTTCTAATCGAAGGGAAGATGTCTCCACAAACGAATTGATACTCAATGAAGCTAGAGGTCTTCTTGCCTCCAATAATGGGCTTAAGATATTTTATATTAACAAGGCAAACAAGGTGGCTCACACCCTTGCCCAATAGACTTTGTTGAATCCCAATCCGGTTTGGTTTTACTATGACGAGCCTGATTGTATTAAAAATATTGCAATTGAGGATACAAATAGTCTCTAATGAAATCTACTTTACTCAAAAAAAAAAAAAGAGTGCACCCCATTAATTTGAAAAATTTGTATACATTAGTTTAATTTGTTAAGGTGAAAAGAAAAAATATGAAAATTTGTATTCCTGAATTTTTATAAAGAAAATGTATATTAAAATTTTAAACTTCAATTTTTACATTTCTGAATCCACCACGTATTTCATTTAACTAAAAAAAACTAGACCAAACAGTGTCTTGCTTTTTAACAGAATCGATTTCTCTGATTATATTCAAATTTGTAAATAATACGCTACCAACCTAACCGCGAAAAGAAAATATTACTCTAAATTGCAAACTAGAAAGAAATGTCCTTTCTAATGTCAAAATTAACTCTTTGATTACTCATAACAGGAGAAGGTACAGAATTTGCCAAATGAAATCTTAGCTTCTTATTAGCAAATCATATCCAAAAATTGCTATTTATTCAGTCAGTCACAATCCGTCCTCGATAACCCGTTTCTGTCACTTGTAGTGCAGAAGTCGGTTCATAATCGAGTCGCTGAAAACATATTATGCAGTGAAGGCCAACTCCTGGAAAAACATCCCTCGGTGCTCAAAGTTCCTGAATTCATCAAAGCTAGCGCATGCTGGACTTAGCATCACCTGTGTCAATGTCCACAATGTGAATAAATAAACTGACCCGTTACCAATATTCCCATCCAAACACCCAATAGATGATCATTATTATTGGTAGGTTGACAAATTCAATAGTTCTTACTGTCAAATAGTAGATTTGACTCTAATAGATCACATGGGCTTAATGGTGATTATTAGGCCTGTAAACGGAATAAATACGAACGAGTGTATGTTCATGTTCGTTTATTTGTTTAACTTCAACCGAACAAATGAATAAACATGAACAACTAAATGAACAAATTTTTTTGTTTGTGTCCATTCATGTTCATTCGATAAAATAATAAACGAACGCAAACAAATAAATGACCAAACATAAAATGCAACTTTCTTTTAAATCAAGCATAAATTCTTAAAAGAATATAACTAAACGAAGATAAATATAAATTTAATTAAACAAACGGACATAAACAAATAAATTACCGAACGTAAATGAATATAAACAAACAAACATAAACAAACGGATTACTGAACGTTCACGAATGTAAATGAACGAACAAGTCATTTGTTCGTGTTTGTTCATTTAATTAAACGAACAAAAAATCTTGTTTATGTTCATACGAACATATACGAATTGGTCGCTGACTGTTCGATTCATTTACAACCCTAGTGATTATTTCAAGGGATCGTAACTGACAAGAAGATATGGAAATCCGGAGGCTTTAAATAACTCTAGAGGTGTAAAACTCCAGAAGAATTCAGAGGAGAAAATCTTTTGTGGAGGACATCCAGATGAAATATAAGAGATGTACAATTATATGGCAATTGGAACAGAAATGACTACATGAGGAAACAAACATATTAAATCGAAATTCATCATTAAAAAGAACAAACCATGTTTTGCCATCTTCCTAGCATGTTGGACCGCATCCTTCAGATTTGTGGCTTGAATACAAGGAATGCTAAGACCGTTTTCATACAATGTCTGATGAATCATTGCTCCTGAAGACCCGAACTTTGGCCATTCATGCAAAAGCAGTTTAGAAACAAGCCAATAGAAAAAACAAAAGAAAAAAAAACAGAGAAAATACGGGAAGTGGGGATTTTGAATCGGAGACTGGCGTATCTCAAGAAGAAACATCTCACATACAGTTATCACACATCTATGGTCCTTCAATAGTTCGACCAATTGTTCAAAAACATTTGATGCTTGTCCATTTAAGACCTTCAAATAAAAATAAAAAATAAAAAATTGCATGCGTATAAGATGGTTATAGTACGAGCAAATGCCTACTAAGCCAATAGCACGTTTCAGATGGTAAAGCAATGTCCAAGTTCAGCCACATTCAGAGCTCTAATTAGACACTATGATGCAAAGAAGGGGAAGCAAATTCCAAATCAATGGAACCAAAGAACTTATGAAGAAATTTTCATTAAAAGGAAAAGATATATACCCGACCTTAGCAAGGCCGCCGAGTAGAATCACTGACTTTTGTCCCTTCAGACCCGTAAGCCCTGTATGTGTAGCTGCAATGTTTGTTGCCTTGCTATCATCCACCCATGTAACTCCGTGAATATCCTTGTGCACTAGATGAAGAAAGCCAAGAATCATAAAGTAGCAGTCCCAATACAGGACTGTTAAGATTATTAAATCTTTCCTAGCAGAAAAATTACAACCATCATAATCTTTTATCATGTCAGTAGATTGATTATGAATATTGCAAGTATAAAAGGGCTAGAAGAGTAGTCGAACCACGATAATTTTAAAAGACCTGGTACCACTAAAGAAAAGTAGAAAAGGAAAAAAAAAAGTACCAAGTAATTCCTTACCAACTTGCATTCAATGAGGTAGAGGCCTTAATTTCTCAATTGTTGAATTGATGGCTTCAACATGCACGCCAACATCCAGTACAGCCACAGACAAAGCAGCCACTGCAGCATTACAATAGTTGTGATTCCCTATAGCTCTGATGCCACAAAGATGCAGTTGTGATGCAACTCCTGTGTCAGGAACTTTGAAGGTGGCAATTTTTGCCTCTGTATCGATCTTTTCCAAACAAGCAATTACCATCAACATTACATGGAAAATGATTGTTGTGAAGCTGTAAATTAGGAAATAATTTGTACAGATTCTTAGGAATTTTATTTTCCTTTAATTCGTTTCCATCAATACTTGTAATTAGTATTAATAGGCTAACCTATGATGTGAATAAGCACGTTTTTCTTCTCAAACACTCTTCATAGTCTTCTATATTTCGTTGCATGTTGTCAAAGTCCTTTGACTTGGTTTTAGAGTTTGGGTTTCATCAATGAAATTGCCAAACACAGATTTCGGTTGGTTTTTTATGTGAGCCATTTTGATGAGTGAATATTTGTTCACACCAACGTTTATAGGGAGGAGCGTCAATATCAGTCCGGTCATTCTGTAGATTCCGGTGACGAGTGCTAATGGGTGAAGCTTACACACCAATCAAAGTTTTTTAGTTTTCTTCTGATCTTCCACTTAAAGTTTTTGGTTGTTAAACCTTTGTTCGCATTCACAAACAATATCGAACTAAACTTGATCCCAAGTCAATAAAGTGTGTTTTTTAAGGCATTCTTAACAAAAAGGTACAAATGTTGCTCACCTATTTCTAGGAAAATATATAACGCCATGGATGTCACCTCCTTTGAAAACCAACCTTATTTTTTCAAATCCTCAATTCGAAGGGAAAACAAAAAAGAATTTGAGTTTTGGGTCAGCCTTCAAAACATTCAATCCGAGTAAAGTTTACCTTCTCTAACTCCTTAAAACAACACATTAAAATCTCCTATAAATATGTCTACTCAACCTAAATCTCAAGTTGACACAAATCATCAACAACCTCGTGTCTACTCAAGGAGGAGGCAACCTGCTGAACATCTAGAGAACATCACAAAAAATCAGAGATTGTCAAGAACTTGAACCGAAACCTCATGCTTCAAAAATTAACACGGGTAAGGAATTTTCAACTCATGAGCATCTTGTTCTGTTTATTGATAATTCAGATTTACCTATTACTCATAGAAAAGGTGTTCGAGCATGCTCAAAAATTCAGATTTACCTATTACTCAACCTATTGAAAGATATGCGACATATGAAAAATTACAGTCATCATATAAAGTATTTACTTCATCTCTTGATAGTATTATAATTTCAAATTCAATTCAAGAAGCTTTGAAGATTCCTCGGGTTGCTTATATTTGTAACAAGCTGGACATGATTAATATTTATGCTCTAGCTTGAGGGAGAGTTTTATGAAGCTGTAAATTAGCTATAAATTAGGTTAAATCACAAGTCCTTAGGCATTTTATTTTTATTTTTGTTAATTTCTTTCCTTACTTCAATAGTTGTTTTTAGTATAAATAGGCTAACCTATGATGTGAATAAATTCGAGTTTTCTCTTCTCAAACATCCATCTCCGCCTTCTATTTTTCCTCACAATGAATAACAAAAATGATACTTTCCATACCAATTATCAAACCAGAAATGGTTCAAAGCAAAAGGGTGTGATTCTCAACAAATAAGCTCATGGCTTTTCCTGGCATTTTCATTTTACCCCTGATGCTTTTTCCTATAATCAGAATACATGATATTCAACCATGTATTTGGCCACCAAAACATCATTTAGGGACTTGAATTAGAGCTAGGAAGATGGCATTCAAAGAGGTAAAGTATAAATAAAATGTACAAACTTTGTTCAATAACTACAAGTAGTAATTCTTACTTTCACACCAGGAAAAGCTCCGATCCAAGCAAGATTAAATTTGTTCCACTATTTCCTAACTGTCATCCAGGTACTGATTCCCTACAGATAATTATTTGATTGGCTGTTAAATAAAAAAAAGAACTGCAATCTTCCAAACTGTGTCATCCAGGTACTGATTCCCTACGGATAATTATTTGATTGGCTGTTGAATGGGGCAGAATGAAATTAAGAATGAAGTGCTACTTTATCTGGTGTCAAAAAGGAACATACCAAATGAAAGAAGTCCCAGCTTGGTGTTGGTCATGTGAGAAAATAGACGACATTTGGATTCGGCATAACTAAGCATTGTCTTGTGCCTTTCTAAGTGAACAGGGGTAAGATTTAGTACCACAGCAACCTATAAAGGATTTTTATATTACCAGATTAAAAGCCAAAAACAAATGAAAGCACCTCAACTGTTGTCAAGCAATCTCTCAAGTCTACTCACAGAAGGACAGAAGTACACACAGGGAATTTGCATTTGAGCACTGCTGACTTCCACTAGTGCAACCTGGAAAATGTTGGCATGTTCAGTCTATAGGTCCTTATATATATATGCGGGGAGAAATGAAACCTAAAGTTAACATTGACATCAAAGAAATGAACGGATTCTTTATGATACATAAATTATAAAATAGAAGATAGAAAACAAGTAAATCAAACTATTATATACTACAAACAAAATAAAAGGTAAGCAAGAAAAGATCGATTGGACTCACCTTAAGCTCACATTCTTGTGAAGGTGTTATGGATTGAGAGAAAAGAAAGAGATTCGAGAGAAGAAAGTTGAGAGAATTTAGAAAAGAAATACTTCATTCATTGCATAAGGAAAAATATGTGATTACACAGCAGGTATTATTTAGATACAAGCTGGAATTGAGAATCTAAAATGGACAGCCGGCATTCTAAAATAACATAATGATAACAAATTGATTCCTATCTTTATATTTCAGCTGCAGGTATTGGGCCGTCAGGATTGGGCCTCTCACTCTCCCCCACTGCTCCTTTAGTCTTCTCCAACCCATCAGATAAGTCCACCCTTTTACTCCCTCGTGCTTTAAATCCTTCCCTGATTTCAATTCCCAAATTACTTCCCTTAATCCCTAACCCTCATTCTTCTAATCCCAATTCTTCTTCGTTCCTCCTTTCATTCTCTTCCCCTTCGATTCTAACATTACGTTCTTCCTCCTCTTCTCCTACTATGACAATACCCCCCTCTCGAGACGATCCTTGTCCCCAAGGATCAAACGTAGGAAACTATCCTCGCAAAACTGAATAGTCTTCCCAAGTATCATTCGCGTCATCCATGTTCTCCCATCGAATCAACAGCTGAGTTACGGGTTTACCATTTCGATTCACAATACGTCTTCCCACCACTTTTAATGGTTTGATTCGCAACTGACCATCATCTTCTATTGCAGGAGGATCTGTGACACCTTTGGAGGAATCCCCGAAGAATTTCTTCAAGAAACTCACATGGAACACTGGATGAAGTCTCGATGAATCTGGTAAGTGCAATTTATAAGCCACTGCGCCTATCTTTTCAATTATTTTATATAGCCCATAGTATTTGACTGCTAACTTGAGATTTCTTCGCAGGGAAAGGGAAGTCTGTCGATAGGGTTGTAATCACAGGTAAACCAAATCTCCAACATTAAAATTCATCTCTGATCTATTCTTATCTGCCTGTTGCTTCATCCTATTACTAGCTAACTCTAATTGTTGTTTAACTAACTGCCTGAGATGTTCCCTGCTATTCATAAGTTCATTGACTGACTGTATAGTAGAGTCTGTAGGCCAAACCATAATAGGTGGTTTGTACCCATATAATACTTCAAATGAAGTCAACTTTAAAGCAGTATGATAAGTGGTGTTGTACCACCACTCTGCTTGAGATAGCCAGTTAGCCCATTTCCTAGGCTGATATAAACAAATGCCTCTTAAATACTGTTCCAAACACTGGTTAACCCTTTCTGTTTTGCCATCTGTTTCTGGGTGGTCATCAGTGCTGAAAACTGCTTTAGTACCCAATTGTTTCATCAACTCCCTCCAAAACAAGCTAGTAAAGGTCTTGTCTCTGTCAGAAATGACCATTTTAGGCTGGCCATGTAGTTTATAAACATTATCTAGGTAGATTTTAGCTACCTCTACTGCAGTATAAGGATGAGATAAAGATAGAAAGTGACTGTACTTTGTGAATTTATCCACAATCACTAAAATACAATTCTTCTTTAGTGAAGTAGGTAAACCCTCAATAAAATCCATAATGATAATTTCCCAAGCTTGAGTATGAACAGGTAAGAGCTGTAGTAAACCAGGCTTAGCTAAATGTTCCACTTTAGTCTGCTGGCAAATTTCACAACATCTTACATAAGTAGCAACCATATATTTAAGATTTGGCTAATAAAAATTTGACCTAATCCTGTAATATGTAGCCTGTGCACCTGAATGTCCCCCTTGAGGAGAGTCATGCAAAGTCTGTATAATCTGCAATCCAAGGCTTCCATTAGCTCCTACATAAACTCTCCCTTCATATCTAAGAACAACCTTAGCATATTTCCACTTAACATCAGCAACAGGATTAACAGTCAAAATTGATATCCAATTTTGAGCTAAAGAATCACCCTTATAACTGTCCTCAATCTTCCGAACCCAACTCGGAATCAAAACTATCACCCCCATAGTCAAACATTGTCCTTGATCCTTCCACCTTCTAGATAAAGCATCAACAACTATATTTGACTTCCCCTTTCTATATTGAATAGTATAATCTAATCCCAGTAACTTTGTCAACCCCTTCTTTTGAATAGTAGTGGTCAAATTTTTCTCTAATAAAAACTTTAAGGGCTCATGGTCAGTCTTAATAACAAATGGGCTACTCTCCAAATAATGCCTCCATTTGGAAACAGCCAATAGAATATCAAGATATTCTCTTTCATAAATAGATAATGCTGAGTCTCTAGGATTTAGAGCTTTACTCAAATATGCAATAGGTCTTCCTTCTTGGGAAAGAACAACCCCACACCTCCTGAACTAGCATCTGTCTCCAAATAAAATGTCTTAGAAAAATCTGGTAGGGCTAGGACTGGAGCAGAACACATAGCCTTTTTAAGATCTTCAAAAGCATCATAAGCAGTAGAATTCCACTGAAAGCCATTCTTCTTTAACATCTCTGTCAATGGCTTGCTCATAATGCCATAATCTCTGATGAATCTTCTATAATAACCTGTTAGACCTAGAAACCCTCTGAGAGATTTAAGGGTTTTAGGCTTAGGCCAAGATTGCATCACTTCAATCTTGCTAGGATCAGTAGACACCCCTGCAACAGAAATAATGTGACCATGATATTCCACCTTAGTCTGTCCAAAAAAACATTTGGACAGTTTTGCAAATAACTGATTAACTTGCAAAACTTCCAAAACAAGTTGTAAATGTTGAACATGCTCCTGCATACTGCTGCTGTACACTAATATATCATCAAAGAAAACTAAAACAAATTTTCTTAGGAAAGAATGAAATAATTCATTCATGAGAGCCTGAAATGTAGCAGGTGCATTAGTAAGGCCAAAAGGCATTACCTTAAACTCATAATACCCTTGATGTGTTCTGAAAGCTATCTTATAAATATCCTCTGGTCTGATTCTAATCTGCCAGTATTCAGACCTCAAATCAATCTTAGAAAAATATACTACCCCATGCAACTCATCCAATAAATCCTCTACAATAGGAATAGGGAATTTGTCTTTAATTGTCATGCTATTTAATTGCCTATAATCCACACAAAATCTCCAAGTTCCATCCTTCTTTTTAATAAGAAGGCAGGGTGATGCAAATGGACTTCTGCTAGGCTGAATAACAACAGAAGAAAGCATATTGGCAATCTGTTTTTCTACCTCCACCTTGTGATTATGAGGAAACCTGTAAGGCCTTAAATTAACAGGTGTAGAATTATATTTAAGTGGAATAACATGATCATGAGATCTCTTAGGAGGTAGGCCTGTAGGTTCAGCAAATATTATGCTATACTGCTCCAATACATGCTGGAGTTCAGTAGGAATAGAAGTAGAATTTCCTGCCATAGTTAAGAAAACCACATGACCCAAAATATCAGAATCCCATGCAGACATTTTAGGTAATGTAGCTCCTGATATTTGTTGTAGTTCAGTTGAGGGCTACTGTCCCTGAATACAAATATGCTCTCCATGATGGTCAAAGCTTAAAGTCATATTATTGAAGTCCATTAATATTGGACTGAATAACTTCATCCAATCAACTCCCAAAACCATGTCACTTCCTCCCAATTTGAGCAACCTAAAATCATGTAAAAAAGTATGTCCATGCATTTTCCATTCAACTTTGTTGCAACGAGCAGAACTAAATAACTGTTGACCATTAGCCACAGTGATAGCCAAGGGATAAGGAGTATTAATACGTACACTCGTATCAGCCCATTTAGGAGTCAAGAAACTATGTGTGCTGCCACTATCAATTAGAATATTCAATGGTCTTCCTTGAATAATACCCTGTATTCTCAATGTATTATGGCCAATGCAGCCAGTAATAGCATTCATAGAAATCTCCAAATTTTCATCTTCCTGTTGTTGCAAGTTTTCTGGATGAGTAGGACAATTTTCCAATGTAAAAGTTTCCATCTCTTCAGTAATCATATTCAACTGCCTAGTTTTACACTGATGCCCTGGCAAATACTTTTTACCACATTTAAAGCAGAGGTTATTTTGCCTTCTGTAATCCATAAGACTTTACTTTGGATTTGGTACTGATGTAGGTTTTGTAGGTACTGGCAGTGTAGTTATTTTAGATGTATATAAGGGGTTTGGGTAGGGTGGGGTTTTAAAAGAAGACCTCACTCTTCTGTTCTCAAACTCCACAGACAGTTCATACAGTTTGGCCTGTTTAGATCCTTTAGATAAGTTTTTAGGATCTAACGCCTTGACCCTATGCTTGATATCATCTCTAAGTCCACTAATAAAAAGTGACACAAAAAATTCCTCAGTCAAAGTAGGATTCTGCAACAACATATGAGGTTGTAACTCCTCAAACTTCTCTTGATAATCTTCCACAGACCCTTTCTGAGTCAATTTAGTGAACTCCTCAACAATATCAGAAAAAGTTCTATCATTGAATCTATGACAGAGATCAGCTTCAAATTCATGCTATGTCACATGGTGTTTCTGCATAATGTAACCATCAAACCAAACTTCTGCCTTGACTGTTAAATACATTGTAGCTAGTTCCATTCTCTCCTCAACAGGAACCCCACAAATAGAAAAGTATTTCAGGCACTTCTGAACCCACCCTCTTGGATTAACCCCTTCAAAGAAAGAAGTTCTATTTTAGGTCTATTCCACATAATCCCAGAACTAAATAAACCCCTGGCCCTTTTTTTTCAGCTTCTAGTCCCAATATAATAGGTCTAGATTTACTATTTTCACCCATTTGATTCTCAGGCCTAGAACTGTTCTTAATGGCTAGACAAGCATTAGGTTTAGACTTTAATATCCCAGGTTCATCCGTTTTATAAGTAAACCTAGATTTTTCATTCACCACAATCACCATAACAAGAGTCTTCTCCTTACTTTTAGAAGTATCAGGAGATTGTACCTGCTCACCAACAGATTGCTCTTAGTCTCCAGTTCTGCCTGTCAATATCTTCAATAACTCTTCCACATAGCCTTGATTAGTTTCCATTCTGGACTCCAATGCATTGATTCAATTCTCTTGATTTTCCCACCATTTGGGTGGATTGGTTTCATCCCGTCCTTGTTTAACTAAAGCAGTTAAATCTTCAATCTGCTTTTGCAACCCTGATAAATCATCTTCAACCATAGTTTGATTCCTCTTTGGCATGCCAGAATCGAGGCTTTGATTACCAATTGTTATGGATTGAGAGAAAAGAAAGAGATTCGAGAGAAGAAAGTTGAGAGAATTTAGAAAAGAAATACTTCATTCATCGCATAAGGAAAAAATGTGATTACACAGCAGGTATTATTTAGATACAAGCTGGAATTGAGAATCTAAAATGGACAGTTGGCATTCTAAAATAACAGAATGATAACAAACTGATTCTTATCTTTATATTTCAGCTGCAGGTATTGGGCCGTCAGGATTGGGCCTCTCACTCTCCCCTATGCTCCTTTAGTTTTCTCCAACCCATCAGATAAGTCCACCCTTTTACTCTCTCGTGCTTCAAATCCTTCCCTGATTTCAATTCCCAAATTACTTCCCTTAATCCCTAACCCTCATTCTTCTAATCCCAATTCTTCTTTGTTCCTCCTTTCATTCTCTTCCCCTCCGATTCTAACATTATGTTCTTCCTCCTCTTCTCCTACTATGACAGAAGGCGATCTCAAATGCTCAAAGGCCATCTCAGAGAGTGGAGTTCCAAGGTTTCCCCCCAAAAATGTATTAATACCAAAATGACTAAGCATCTTTCACCAAATGATCAAAGATAAAAATAAATCACAGGAAGTGTGTAGATGAACTCATATCACACAATGTAATGGAAAGGAAGAACATGAATATAGAACTATTCCATTGACTATAACTTTTATCATGTTGATAACAACATGACTATTAGTTCAAATTACATATCTTCTTCCCTCGTGTGAATAGGATAGAGGACTAGGTCACAGGTTAAATTGCCCTTTGCTCCATGGATTATTTCTTATGCAAAAAAGAAAGGGAAATGAGAGTGGGATAACCTTTTTCCATATCAAGTGACATATGGATAATAAAGCCTCCATTTATAAAAAGAGCTAAGTATGTGCCAATTAAAGAAAATAAATGTTAGAGGCAGTATTTCGCTAATACTCAGCCTCTTTTTAGGAATGTAACAAGGATCTTCTATAGCCACTAATCTTAAGGCATTCTGCAACATGACGAGACATTTTGTATCAAGAATAATAAACAAGTGCAATGTGTTCATATATTCAAATAGTAGAGAAACATGTCCAGCAAAAGTAACAACAGTGGATTTTCCATTAGTTCCTGTCACTGCCAAATTTTTGACACTTTTGGGAGAACTTCAGCTGTAAAATCCAACTCAGACATAACCTGTTTTCCTTGTAATTAGACAGAAAATGTAATGACAAAAGTGTTTACATAAAAATAACAGGAAGGCAAAATGTTTATGGAAGCATAATAGCAGTCCATTTTGTTTGATTTGCAAAGAAACTTGGGTAGCCATACAAGAATGCAAACTCACAATTTGATCCTTCATTTTCTGTAGGAAAGAAGGTGCAAAATGTAGTAGTCCTAATGTTCGGTACTTTATGTGAATGACTGTAAATGAACATACGACAACATAACAAAAGCAGAATTCCCCCCAAAAGTTATTATTTAACCCAATCTGATAATTCATAAAATTTTATAAACTCGTTTTGTGAGCGATGAAGCTCTCATCCAGTATTTTTTTCATCCATGAGTATCCAAAACAAACTTAATTACCATTTATTACTATTCATAAGTATGGTTTACACAATCAATGAGGGTCCTCCATATATGTATGGTAATGATTAATGTATGGGAAAATAATGGACTAGATTTCAACCCTTTTATGAGAATTTCCTGTTGAATAACCGGGTAAAGAAAACAGAAAGAACACAATAATTTTAACGAGGTTTAGCAATGTGCTTACATCCTCGGTGCCTTAGGCGACGCTAGAATTTTTATTCAATTCAATGTCTCATAGGTTTAGGTTACATCTCCTTTTATAATAAATAAACTATGTTACATATTTACAAAAAAGAACTATGTACCATACCGCGGGGCCGTAGCCCCCGCACCCCCAACCCACATAATCGTAACCCCAACTACGAGACTTTCTTGGTATATTTATGAGCCATACCTAACAAATCACCACCTTGGAGAATATCCTGCCCCTTAGGAAATATTCAATGTGGGTTGGGTTGCCTTACTTCTTTAACAACTCGAAACACTCAACAAGTCCAAGAAATGCATGAACTTGTCTGTCCTAACTGGCTTGGTGAACATATCAGCGGCATTCTCATCAGTATGTACCTTCTGAAACAAAATCTCTCCAGATGCAACCAACTCTCTGATCTTGTGAAACCTTACATCAATATGATTAGTTCTAGCACGATATACCTGATTCTTAGCCAAGTGAATATTTCTTTGATTCTCACAAAGAAACTGAACTCCACCTTGTTGAACACCCAACTCCTTCACTAAACCAGTAAGCCATAAAGCTTCTTTTGCAACTTCAACCGCTGCCATGTATTCAGCTTCTTTTGTAGCTTCAGCCGCTGCTATGTATTCAGCTTCAGTTGTAGATAATGCCACAACAGATTGAACAGTAGACTTCCAACAAATAGACCCTCCACCAAGAGTAAAGACATACCCTGTCGTAGATCTTCTATTATCCAAGTCACTCGCACAGTCTGAATCCACATATCCTATAACCAAAGGATTATCCCGGTGACTACCAAAAACAATTCCATGTCCCACAATACCCTTTAAGTACCTAAAGATCCACTTGACTGCTTCCTAGTGTTGCTTACCAGGTTTAGACATGTACTTACAAACTTGACTAACAACATGAGCTAAATCAAGACGAGTACATACCATTACATACATCAAGCAGCTAATAGCACTAGAATACGAAACATTTGCCATATCTTCAGCTTCCTTATCTATCTTAGGGAACTGTTCTAATGAAAGCTTAAAGTGATTCGCTAATGGAGTGTTCACAGGTTTTGAGCTGCTCATCGCAAACCATTCTAGCATTTTCTCAACATAACCTCGTTGAGATAGCCAAAGTTTCCTTGAGTTTATGTCCCTGTAAATTTCCATTCCAAGAATTTTCTTTGCAGCACCTAAATCATTCATATCAAATTCTTGACTCAATAAAGTTTTCAAACCGATAACATCATCCATGTTCTTCGCAACAATTAACATATCATCAACATACAATAACAAAAAAATAAAAGAACCATCATCAAGGCTCTTAACATAGACACAACAATCATACTCACATCGCTTGTAGCCAATTTTGATCATATAGGAGTCAAACCGTTTGTATCATTGTCTCGGAGACTGTTTCAACCCGTACAAAGATTTCTTCAATATGCAAACTAAATGCTCATTTACAGGTTGAGTGAAACCTTTAGGTTGCTTCATGTAGATCTGCTCCTCTAAAGCACCATGCAAAAAAAAAAAAAACAGTTTTAACATCCACCTGCTATAAATACAAATCCCAACTAGCCACCAATGCAAGTACTGCTCGGATTGAAGTGTGCCTGACCACAGGAGAAAAAAATTCATCATAATCAACTCCTTTCTGCTGTGAAAATCCCTTTACTACCAAACAAGCCTTGAACTTCTCCCCCTCTTTTTCTGTTATTGTTGTTTCTTCTTATACTCCCATTTGCAACCAATCAACTTCTTACCCCTAGTAAGGTGAACTAACTCCCATGTACGATTGTGATTCAAAGACTCCATCTCTTCAACCATGACATCCATCCACTTGTCGTTTTCCTAATTAGTAACAGCATCATGAAAAGTAACTGGATCATCACTACTAATAGTAGGTGTAAAAGATACCAAGTCTTCAAAACCCAATATGTTCAGAGGCTTTATATTCGTCCGTCTCACCCTGTCTCTAGCGAGACTATAATCCTGTAAATCATCCGTAGCGGAACCGCCAGAAGTCGGTTGAGAAGTTTTTGTTTTCTCAACTAGAAAATGCTCGACATCTACCACTGTCGTGTCTTTCTTATGTTGCAACATGGGTTGTTCATCAAAAACAACATCTCTACTGATCACAATTTTCTTCGCAACTGGATCCCATAACTTGAATCCTTTGACACCTGTCTTGTAACTTAGAAAAATGCACTCATTCGATTTTGCATCAAGTTTGGATCTCTCATCAGTAGGTACATGCACATAAGCAGGAAAACCAAAAATCTGTAAGTGATCATAAGTAACATCATGACCAGTCCATACCTCTTCTGTAACTTTCCCAGCCAATGATGCCATTAGCGATCTATTGATAAGATAACACGCCATGTTAACAGCATCATCCCAGAAGTGTTTGGGAAGCTTCATATTCAACCGCAAACATCTGGCTCTTTCATTCAACGACCTGTTCATCCGTTCCACAACATCATTATGTTGTGGTGTCTTGCGCACTGTAAAATGCCTCTTAATCCCATGCTCCTTATAGAAGTTTAGAAACTTTGAATCTGTGTACTACGTACCATTGTCAGACCGCAAACACTTGATTTTTCGTCCTGTTTGGTTTTCTACCTCAGCTTTCCACATCTTGAACTTCTAAAAAACGGCAGACTTCTATTTCAAAAAATACACCTAAACTTTTCGTGAAAAATTGTCAATAAAAGTAAAATAATACCTAGATCCACCCAAAGACGATGTCGTGGAAGACCCCCATATATCAGAATGCACATAATCAAGAATCCATTCAGTTGTGTGCTTCCCAGTCTTAAAACGAACTTTAGTCTGTTTACCAAGAACACAATATGTAATTCATCCATACTACGTTCACTAAGATGAGCAAGGCGCATATGCCACAGTTTGGTAGTATCATCACAGGACTCAACAAAATGAACTCCACCTACAACGGTACTCCTTAACAATCTGTAAATATTCCCTGCAATCATCTTTCCTTTCATCACAATCAAAGCTCCTTTAGCAATCCGAATGGTTTCCCTATCCTTATCAGCCTTAGGGATAAAATCATTCTTGTGCAAAGTGCCCAAAGAAATCAAATTCTTCTTCAAATCTGGGATATGCCAACACCACACAACGTTCGAACAGAACCATCATACATCTTAATTCTGACATCACCAATACCAATAATATTGCAACCTCGATCATCACCCAAATAGACAGAACCAGAATTAACCAACCTGTATGTCGAAAACCATTCCCTATTTGGCGTGATGTGATAAGAACATCCAAAATCAAGAATCCAAGTATATGTCAATTGATTCATTGAAATAGAGAGCATATTACCCTCACTGTACTCAGAATTATCTTCCTTGACCACATTCACAGACTTGGATGAGTCATCACGCTTCTCATCAGTCTGCTTTTTCAACTTCGAACAGTCTCGCTTCATATGTCTTCACTTCTTGCACTTGTAACAGTGAATTGTCTTCTTATCCCTAGATTTGGATCTGAAATTCTGCTTCCCAGACCCTACCTTCTTTGGCTTCCATTCACGGTCTCGGTTACCCTAAACATATAAGCTATTAGCTTAAGAGTTTTCCCTGAATTATGCTTCCGCTAGTTGTGAGCCAACAAGGCTGCATTAATCTCCTCAACTTTGATAGTCTCTTTCTCATATGTAAGAGTAGTCACCATGTGTTTGTAAGAGGGAGGCAACGAACACAACAGAATCATTGCTTTGTCTTCATCCTCAATTTTCACATCAAGCCGAGCCAAATCAGAAATGATTTGATTGAAGACATTCACGTGTTGCACCAAATCATGATCATCATGCATCTTCAGCCCATACAGTCGCTGCTTTAGATACAGTTTAGTCGTTAAGGATTTGGACATAAACTGACTTTCCAACTTCTTCCAAATTTCATCTGGAGACGACAGATGCATGACATGATACATGACCTCGTCCGCCAAACATAATCGTATGGTTCCTATCGCTCACTGCTGCAATTCTTCCCAATCTTTCTCCTCCATTGATGCCGACTTTGTAGGTCGCAAAGCCTTCAGAATCCCTTGCTGCGCCAACAAATCCTTCACTCTTGTTTGCTATAATCTGAAGTTACCCTGACCATCGAATTTCGTAACTTCGAATTTGGCTCCTGACATCTTATACCAATTATTGAATAATCGGGTACAGAAAATATAAAAAACACAAGAATTTTAACGAGGTTCAGCAATGTGCTTATGTCCTAAGTGTCTTATGTGGCACTATAATTTTTATTCAATTCAATGTCTCATAGGTTTAGGTTACATCTCCTTTTATAATAAATAAACCCTGGTACATATTTACAAAAAATAACCCTGTACCATATCGCGAGACCGCACCCCCAACCCACATAATCGTAACCCCTACTACGAGACTTTCTCGGTATATTTATGAGTCATACCTAACATTTCAAACTACTTGAAAATGAATCTTGTTGACTATAATGAAGAGGGATACAATCACTCCTGCTCTTGTTTACAAACTAGAAGCCAAGTCTTCTTATGAAAATGGATGTTTAGATTAAGACATAAACTTACTGACTGCAGCAAATACGAAAAGCCATAATTTTCCAGGGGAATTCCAGGAGAAACAACCACCACATCTTCATCATTAAGAAGCTTCCAATCAAAGTGTCCAAGGATTGTTTCTAACCCATTATCTTTCAGTGCCACACAAGAAGGATCTTGCTGTAATCAAGAGCAAGTTATGCATTAAAATGGGTAAACAAGTGTGAGCTTGCATGTATGACCACAATATAAATTACAGAACATGAAGGGGTAAACAATAATATACCTTCAACAAACTCTCATTCTGGTCGATACCTACGACTGAAGCACCTCGAGCAAGAGCAAGCCTTGCAGCAGCCTTTCCAGATATTCCCAAGCCAACTACCTGCAATTCAATTGTGCTTTGAATCACTGTTGAATTTAATAAATTCGTTCAAGAAAACATTGTTAGCCAATTTGACAAAGACACAATAAAATGACTAAAAGAACTTAACCAACTTTAGAATTTTGGAATAAAATATTTTCTCATATTTTTATTAATCAACATTATGGGTATATATACAAGTATAAAAGTACTATAATATGTAAATTAATATCCTACATTAAATACATAAAAGTCCTCCAGTACAGTGGGCCTTCAGGATTTCTCATTAAGCACATTATGATCAATTAAAATTCAAACAAGTTACACCTTCAAAAAAATCCATCAAGTAGAAATAATTCATGAGAAAATCAACAAAACTGGAAAAAGTGAATACAATCAATTGTGATGGACATTGACTAACCTTTAGTATCAAAATATTGGTTCATTTGTAAATAGGGTTGTAAACGAACCAACTTTCAATGAACAATTTGTGAACGATTCTGCAGGATGTTCCTTTATGTTTGTTTATTTACTAAATGAACGAACATTGATAAGTTTTTTTTGTTGTTTAATTAAATGAACAATCACGAACAAATGACTCGTTCGTTTATGTTCGTTTTAATTTATTCACATATATATTTCCCACCCTGCAGCTCTCTATACCTTTCATTTATCGATAGATTAAAAAAAAACCTAAATCATTTAAATTTAGGTTTGTTTATATTTATTTATGTTTGTTTATGTTCGTTTGTACTAGGGTAGGTCATGACTTTTTCTTGGCTCGAGGCAAAATTAAAAAATGGGCCCTAATTTAAAAGAAAATTTAATAAATATGTAATATAAAATTTTAATTAATTTTTTATTAAATTAAATAAATATTAATTCATTACAATATCAAAAATGTCAAAAACATATATAAATACTTATAAAAAAACATTGCCTTCGAGCATTTCTTGATGCAAAATCATTGATGATAGTGTAAACATCAATGCTTTCCAACATATTTTCCTCAATATATAACATAGCTAGCCCATTCAATCTTTCTTGTGACATTGTTGACCTCAAGTAATTCTTCAATAATTTCAGCTTTGAAAAACTTCTTTCGTCGGATGCTACCGTTACCGTCATTGTTAATAAGATTCGATAAGCAATTAAAACATTAGGATACCAATCTCTAGCTTTAACAAACTCAAGAACTTCAAGCGCTGACATGAATACATTTGGGAAAGTCAATTGTAACACTTTCATTTCAGAAAAGAATTATCTGCATCAACATCCGACAAATTATTATGAGAAAAAATAATCTTACAATTATTGCAACATTCTTTTAATTTATTGTCATCCAATAACTTCAACCTTGTAGAATCAATTAAAAATCCAAAATAATTTTCAAAAATCTATAACTACTCAAATCTATCTTTCAAAGAAGCGATCGCAT
The DNA here is from genome assembly GCF_006381635.1 of Hibiscus syriacus. Taxonomy (NCBI): domain Eukaryota; kingdom Viridiplantae; phylum Streptophyta; class Magnoliopsida; order Malvales; family Malvaceae; genus Hibiscus; species Hibiscus syriacus. The sequence continues at coordinate 4,192,517 of NW_024062770.1, forward strand.
ATAAACAACAACAAAAAATAATTAACTTTAAAAGACTCCTCTGCTGATTGCATTTCTTCATCATGGTCATTCTCATCAAATTGTCTTTTTCTAAAAATACGACGCTTAGTCAGAAAAATTGGCTCTATGTTCATATCTAATACAAGACTTTTAGCAATATCTATACTAGTTTCGAACCCCTTATTTCTATAGTTTTCAAAATATGACATTATACATTCCAACTCCTTTACGGTAGTATAAATGAACATTGATTTAGATTGTAATTTCTTATTCACCGTGTTGATAGCAATTAAAATATCATACCAGATAACCATTTCAAATAAGAATTCAAAACTTTGAAGTGCACTAGCTAAACTTTCTACTTCACTTTTTTCTTTTGCATCATTACCACAATATTCATATAATTATAACAAAGCTAACCTTATTTTAGGAGCATGACATTTAATAGCTTTGACACTTTTAATTCAATTTTTTCATCGAGTATCAGATAAAGATTTCACAGTTTCCGGAACATTATCACATAAAATTTTCCACCTTTTGATAGAACTTGCGAACAATGAATATATACGTTGCACAATCCCAAAAAATGAAATAGCTTTAACACAAGAATGTGCCATATCAGAAAAAGAAAGATTAAGATTATGACAAGCGCATGACATATATAAAGCTCTAGGATTTATTTCAAGCAATCTCTTTTGAATGCCTTGGTGTTTTCCTTTCATATTAGAATCATTGTTTGGCCCCTCACATCATCAACGTTCAACTCTAGAGATTGCAATGTATTTATTAATTCATTAAAAAGCCCCAATCCAGATGTATCATCCACTTTCAAGAACTCTAAAAAGTAATCTTCTATTACTTTGTCGTTTGACATATTTACGCATCGCACTATTAGAGTCATTTGTTCTTGATGACTTACATCAGGGGTACAGTCAAGAATAATAGAGAAATATTTTGCCTTCTGGATGATCTTTAGAATAGAAGTTCTAATACTATGGGCAAAGAGAGAGATTAGTTCATTTTAAAAATTGAGAACAATAAAAAATAAGTTAATTTTACTTCAATGTTCTCCTCTCATTTATAAGAAATAAAAAGTAACCATTATAAACATTAAATTTGAATGTTAGTAAGATTTTTTTTTAGAATTTTGATAACAAATAACATTTTTTAACGTTATTTGTGATCCTCTTGCATTAATGTAAGAAAATAGTGCATTAATATTTGTGGGCTTTGGGTTGCAATACTTTTAATTTAATTTATTAAAGTATGATAAATTAATATAAATTAGAATTATAGGTCCTAGGAAGGTGTCCTTCTTGCCCCGGCCCAGGGCCGGCCCTGGTTTGTACTCATTTATCATTTTAACGAGCGAACATTATAAATCTGAAAAAACACAAATAAGAATTTTTCTTCATTTATACGAACACATAAACACAATGTCATTCGTATTTGTTCAATTCGTTTAGATGCCGATTTGTAAATATCCAAGCACATCTTAGTCGACTACTTTTACTAGAAAAAGAAAAAAGACGGTGTATTAATCCAAAACTAAATTTAATTCACTTCCTTTTTCCACATAGAAGCTCCTTCAACTAAAAACCCAAAAGATTTTAGCTAAAGCAAATAGTAAATGCTAGTGCCTATGAGAAAATTCCTCTTATGATTATATACTTAGTAAAAGAAAATAGTATTTGGAGATTAAAAGGAAGAAGAAGAATGTTATAGAAAGAATAATAGAATAGTAGCAGGATAAGAAGTGCCTATGCAACAGTCCGGCCTTTAAGGTCCTGTCTGGAGGAGAAAGCTGTGATGGTTCCCAAACAGGAGGACTTGGGAGAGAGAATGGATTTAAGAGATGGGAGATTCATGGGTTTCTGCACTCAAAATTTGTCTGTTTGATGCCTCGGCTCACAGAAGAAGAAGATTCAAGTGACTTTGTGTTTTAATCGAAAGATTTGGGCGTCAATAGGTGTTTCGAGTACGGGTGATTGAGAAAACAAAAACATTGAATCAATGAGCTACCTAACAACCAAACTTACTGGGATCGACTTAATCATGCTGACAATGACAGAAACTTTAAGACGATGAGAGTGAGAATGACATTAGTGCGGTGGGAAAACTATACTGTAGTACCTAGATTGTTACTTTTACTTAATTTTGGTACTTAATTTTATTTTCAAAATCATATTTGACATTTAATTTAAGTTTTAATAGGATATCCATCATTAAAAAGTTAATAAAATTGTTGATCTGGTATTTTTACTTCTTTAATCATGATGTAGCATTTCCTTATGATGATATGCCAACATTATTGTAGAACTAAGTTTGATATAACAATTAAGACAAAAATGTTTTTGGACTTAAATTGAATTTATTCAAAAGTTTTTCAAAAATAATTCAAAGTCCATTTAAATTAGAATTGAGCACAAAATACAAAGAAGTAATGATACTGTTCTTTGCAGTATCGATACCACATGAACGGTACCGATAATGTTCTTATGGTATCGATACCATAAGCAAAGGTAGTATCGATACCATCAAGGTTAGGGGTGTGCAAATCCGGGTACCCGAAAAAAGGTACCCAGAACATCCGGATCAGTGATTTCTCGGCCCGTGTCCCGATCCGGATATCTCGAGTACCCGATTTTCGGGTACCCGAAAATCCGGGTACCCGTATGTTGTGTACCCGAATACCCGGATTTTTTTTTTCAAATTATTAAATAAAAAACACACAAATTTAAATATTCGAAACTTCAAATTACACAATCTAACATCAAAAACACAAAATTTAAAAGTTCGAAATACAAACATTTAACCTAAACACATACACTGAGTACAAACATGGTGCAAAATCCATGGTGACAGCACACACTTTCACATGATCATTCCTTCTGCCTTTCTCAAATCCTTTTCTTTGATCTTAGTTTCTCTTCCCAGTTTCGCTAAACCCAGTTTTACATTTGTTGCTTTTTCCAGTGAATGGTTAGAATTTTGTACAGAGAGGGATGATGATGATGATTTCTTGGAGAAGAAGCTCAATGACGAGTGATGACAATTACCATGTAAGTAGCTACCCAGCTAGCTCTTAACTATAGGGAGATGTTGTTGGTAAGGATGTAATTGCAGAGTTTAACAGAAATTTATAGTCATAAACTCATTTTAGTTTACCATTTTTATCTTCACTTTTTTTATGTGTTTGCTTCTTCATGCTCCTTAGTTGATATCAATGATGATTTTAACTTCCAATTTTCAAGTTGTTGCAGAGATAAAAATGACAAAAGATCTGGGAATAGCCTTTTACATCACCATATGCTGCACAGTCTTCATCATATCGAAGATCATTCTTATGATCCTCCTTTACAAGCGATGGAAAAGAAAGAACGCCATTTATGAGCAAGGCTTCTCAGGTGGGAAGATGGTGATGTTCAGATCCCCATTGTTGCAGTCACTAACATCTGATGTGTTCTTAAAGAGAACATTAAAATTAACCAACAACGACATCATCGGCGACGGTGGGTACGGAACCGTTTGGTTAATGATAAAGGAAACCATGGCCTTCGCTGTCAAAAGGCTTAACAGAGGAATTGCAGATCGCTGTCAAAACATGTGTCCGTTTTGAAACTTAACCCGATACTCGGTAACCGGGTACCCGGAAAAATCATTTTTTGTGAACCGGACCCGACTAGGAAAGTTTCGGGCCGGGTACCCGACCCGGCCAGATATTTTTTTAAAGAATATTACCCGATTTTTTATGATCCGGGTCAGGTAATTTTGCACACCCCTAATCATTGTATCAATACTAGCATGAAGGCTAAGATTTCAAAATACAAAAATGGTACCGATACCATGCAAGGGTATCGATACCATAGTGCAAAGTAGTACCGATACTCCTGAGACAGTATCGATACTACAAGGCTCCAACGGCTAGTTAATTTGAATTTAACAAAAGTAGTACCGATACCCTATAGTGGAGTACTGATACTTCTAGATCTGGACAACCTTATTTTGCAGAAAATAAAACCCTAACGGCTCCAAAACATCTCCAACGGCTAGATACAACTTCAAACTTATTTCAAGCTATAAAAACAAGCTGATGACACTTGAAAAAGATAGAAAACAACTATCCAAGCAATCAAACACAATAGAAGAGTTTTCTAATCTTATTTTCATCTTTCTTGTAATTATTTATACTTGTGAGCTTAAATCTTGTAAACACCTACCTTAGAGAGGTTTTCTTGTTTACATTTCTTTTCATTATAAAAGGGTTTTGGTTCTAACTGAGCCTGCTAAAAGTTAGGGATAAGGTTATAGTTTAGCCCATGAAAAAAACTAAGGAGTTGTAAATGTTATCTCTTTGTCCTGTAAAAAGAAAGAACAAATTAGTGAATTTCTTAGAAAATCCTTAGTGAGGAGCTAAGGTAGTGGAGGTAAACTTGGTTGAGAAGTCGAACCACTATAAATCGTTGTATATTTTGTCTATCTTTCTAATCTCCTTACTCCCTAAACACAAAAAACAATTCAACCCCTCTTTGCAAACCCTTTCGGTTGTCTATTCGAGTTTCCGCAAATCCCGACAATTATCTTTAAATTTTTAACTACAGATATAACAATGAAAAATAAACTAACGTTATGTATAGTTTTAAAAAATGCTTAATATAAAAAAATGTCTAAACTATATTTTTTTCTCATTTATGTGTTTAATATTTTTAGTCAATCTAAATGTATAATGTTACAAATGTTATCATTTTGTGTCTTGAATGTAGCGATAATTAAAAAATTATATTAAGTGACACATGTCATATTTAAAAATTAAAAAATTAAAAATATATTTTTAGAAAAAATTCAATTTTATTGAAAAAAATTTAAAAACACTCCAAAAACTTTAAAAATCTTAATATTAATCTCTATACCCACATCAATCATCGACATTACTGTCGAACCTCTATCGGCTAGGACGATGCCTAAACCTCATCGGTTGAAACTCCTTATTTTATGCCACAATTATTGCCATTAAATTCCTAAATCAAAATCTTAAATCCCTAAATGCGAAAAATCAAATTTCGAAATCTCAATCCGATTAAAAAAATTTGTTCGTTGTACGTGGGGTTTATACGGGAATAGCATCAACGACACCCCTATTCGTTCACGCTAGTGTAAACACACATGTTTAAATTTATATAAAAATAATAATATTATTAGGTTTAGGAGTTTATTTAATTAAGCGTATCTTATAACAAATTTAAAATGAATTTGATTTCGATCATTAATTTTTTTTGTTAATTCGATTTAATTTGAAACAAACGATTTCATAGGGAAAAAACCAGAACTGAACTGAATTATGAAATTATATATCTACATCGAATCAAAATCGAATTAAAATTATTAGTTTAGTTCAAATTAATTTTTTGATTTTCTCGATTTTGTTACTTAACCTTAAGTTGATCTATGAAATAAGTATCTAAAGCCAAATTAAGGGTTAAAATGTGTTGTTAATACTCAGAATTAAAGCATTTTTAATGATATTTAATTTTGGTTTAAATAGTATTTTAATGGTATTGAATGAAATGACGTTTTTACTCTCACTATTTAGCTTATAAATAGTGGACAAGTCTTCTCATTTTGTATATCCCAATATTTGTTTTGAAACATTCTCCTTCGTACCGTTTTCTTGACATATATGAGTTCTAATTCTGAGTTTTGAGAGAAAAAGTAGTACTATCAAAATTCACTCTATGTTTCGAGTGTACGAAATTTGGAGAGCTATGCTAACCTCAGGGGTTGTCCGTCCATTGTAACAATTACATACGTCGGGGTGAATTCTCTCTTCTAAGGCAGTAGTTAATACCACAATATGGTTGATCGGTTCTTATATATTTTATTTAATATTTTTTAGCCAGTACTAACACATCGTTTTGTAACAGTCTATTTTCAACAATTTAGAAGTGAATTATATTACCGCAAGGCATACCGATGATTCAAAGTTTATGGGAAAAAAAAGAGAAAATTTCTACGTCTTGTATTTTAACTTTAAAGTGTTATTACCTTATTCCAAGTTATATTTCAAGTTATATGATTGGATTTACATTTGATTAACAAAAAAATCTTATTAAAACGATTGAAAGAATATATTTATTAATCGAATATGATATGATTCTTATATTTTAGTGATAAAGAACATTTATAGCTTTTTAAACGTGAAGTGAAACCTGTGTTAATTTGCTTTGATAAAATGATTTCGTTAATTTAAATAATAAAGGATGAATTTAATGGCATGTTTGAGGACAATCAGGTTCATATTTTTCAAAACAATCAAGTTTATATATCTACGTTTTTGTGTATAATGACAAACTAAATACAAAAAAAGAAAAGGTAATTACAATCCTTCAAATCAGATTTACTTATTTTCGTCGATTATATGTTGCTGCTGTTATACGAATGTTTTTAACTCATATTTACAAGTAATAAAGTGCAAATTTAAATCGTCTTTTTAACCCATATTTTACCCATCATTAAATTGTTTTTAGTTACAATTCTTTATTTTGATTGCCCTCCTAGTTCCAAGGTTTTGCCTTGACTAATCCGAACCGACCCACATCGCACACCTGGTTTTGGTGGGTGAGTCTCCTAGCAGGGATTTTCTGCATACACAAGGGCTCGAACTTGAGACCTTACTTAAGTGATATCAAACTGCTTACCACTTGAACCAACCATGTTGGTAAGTTACAATTCTTTAACACATGTTTACATCCATTGTTTTAAATATGAGGAGTAATGCATTGCTTTTATATTTAATGCAGTGAAGAAATAAAGTATTATTATTGCATACGTGGTTAAGCAACGTTAACTTTTTAAAATCATTGTGACCTATAATTCAAAGGATTTAATGATTGTTTGTTTTGCATAGTGAAGTGTTGATTATGACAACGAAAAAAAAATTATTCATTACGAATTTTTTATGAATATTAAATATGCTATTTTATAGTATTAAATGTATGATTTGATTTTTTTAACTACCATGGTATAAATTAGAATGAAGTGAGACGAACAATATAAAATCTTCATTTGGGTGTATAATTAACAGATTCAAGAGATGTTGATTAGAATTATGTGGTTATCATGTTAGATTTCGAGCCTTTTTGGTTAAAGTTGCAGTTAGGGGTGTATTCGGTTCGGTTCGATTCGGTTTTTTATCAAAAATTGAACAGAACCGAAATAAATAGTTTTTTTAAAATTTAAACCGAAACTGAATGGTTAAAAAACCGAAAAAAATGAAACCGGTTTTGTCGGTTCGGTTCGGTTTTTTAAACGGTTCGTATTTTTCGGTTCGGTTCGGTTCGATTTATCGGTTTTTCAATGAAAAAATCACTTGAAACTATAATTTTTTTTTTAAAAAAAATTGCCTATTCGGTTCAATATGGAACAAATGGGTTCCATATGGAAAACCCGAACCGAACTGAATCAAAAGAATTGAGACTTTAAACCAACCCGAAAACCGAACCGTATAATACCAAACCGAACCGTTTTACTCAGTTCGTGTCGATTTTTCGGTTTTCTCAGTTTCGTTGCTCAACCCTAATTACAGGCATGGTAAGAATGAACAAGCCTGCTTGATAATTATGATTCTACTAGACTTGTTGCCTATTAATTAATGCTTGTAATAAATACATGAAATAGAATAAATGAGCTTTTAAGTTAATCTTTAAATCTTAGTGGAAATATTATGAAATGTGATAAATCACTAGTAAAGACTAAGGTAGTGAAAGATAACCAAGACTAAGGTAGTGAAAGATAACCAAGGCTAAGGTAATAGTGACCCAAAATGTAGATGCTTAATAAGATCTTGTTGTGAGTAAAAGTATCAAGTATAATTCTTTAAAAGGCTTTAAGAAAAAGAAAATTCATAAATGATTTATTGAAAAATAGTGTTATAAATATGAAAGAGCATGTTTAGGATTGGCTTATGAAACGCGTAGTATTTAAGTTTGTCTAGTGCACCACCTCTTCCTTAGTAACCTTCCGAGTGCACTATTCATTATTATGTTTACTCTTTTTAATTTATAAAATACTATGACAAATTAAACTCTCTTTAAATTTAGTGTAGAATCTAAAAGAGTATATACTAATTTGATTGAGTAGAATACCAAATTTATATGTAATGGTCTCTTTAGGGTTAATATGTTGAATATGAAGAATATGATAGACATTATTACTACTAAAAGATTGCTTATAGCTATGAAATCACTTTTGTTCTTTTTCCTTAATAGAGGAAATAAAAGAGATGGTTTATCTCAAGAATTGTATTGAAATCTCTTGTAAAAAATTTGAGATATTTTTCATGTTGTTATGAAAAGTTGAAAATTTCTCTTAAATATTAGTATAATATTTCTAAACACTTCTCATGAAGAATTAGGAAAATCGAAATTCTTTTTTGAATGAGGAAAAGTCATAAATGATTACTCATGAGATATAAGGAATTTTATAATCATTTGAAATTATGCATACTAATCTTAATGATCAGTAACTTCTCAAAAGTTTGAGAATATAATCATGTGTAAATAAGATTTGAGTTTTTAAAGCATAGTTTTATAGTTAGATCTCATAACAAATTTTTTTTCCGTAATGTTCCAAAAAATTAATAAATTAGTTTTAGGGTTCATTTTGACTAAAATTAGGTTTTCCTTTAAAAATAAAAAGTGTGGTTCGAGAGAATCACCACTAATATTTATTTAGGGTGTGATTGAATCACCCGAAAATATTTTATTATTTTCATAAAACTTAACTTAAAAAATTGTTAAAACAACTTTTAGTCTACTTTCTAGAAAAATGAATTTATGAGCCAATTACGTGTGAGAAATGATTAGCACCCAAAACGCATGAAAATCAATAACTAGTTGGTTATTATTTTTGCAATGGAACTTCAAATTTTAACTTAATTAACGGTCCCTTTTTCAATTGTATAAATACAATTGTATTTAACTAATTAAAATTTTAAGAGAAAAGTTAACAATTCGTTGCATTTAATCGGAGAGAGTTAACTACTTAATATAAAGTAGGACAATGTCCCCATTTTTCTAACCAGAGCAGCGAATTATCAAAATTTCTTCTTTAAGAATTTAAAATTTCTAAGGTAAACAAAAAATGTTTCAGCATTTCAAACTGAGGAGAAATTCCTTTAATATAAAGTAGAACGACGATTTTCCATTCTCGGAAAGAAACAAGAAGCATCATGATTTTCCTTTACAGACAAATGTTGTATTTATTCCATTGAGACTATATATCAAACATATGTTTTTATAGAAATTTCCATGCCTTTAAAACAAATAAAAGATGTTTAAATCTTTATAAATATCGTGACTATACCATCAAATAGGGTCAAACAATTTATCCTCGTTAAATTTAAATATAAGAACATTTCTCTTTGTACCATCTTGATTAATTTTAAAGTGTTTCTATTTTAATTAATTTCACTGGAGGATATTTATTTATTTTAAATCAATATAATCATACTATTAGTTAGGTTAGGACAACCCTTAGTAATTTAAAATAGTTAAATATTACTTAATCAGATTATGAAAAGATCGAGTTTTACACATCAAATTGTCTTGTTAATTAACTGAAATAATGCATCATGCAATCAAACAAACATATTTTATAAAAATATTATTAAAAAATAAAACAACAATAAATAAACTAAATAAATTAATTTAATTAATCACACACAATATAATAATCAATCAAACATACTTTATAAAAATATTATTCAAACACTACATAAATTAAAACATGTCATAATATATTAATTAATCAAATATATGAAAAGTAAATGATTAAATTGCATTAAAATAAAACTATAGGGATCAAATTACAAGGAAAACATATTAATTTAGTGAGTTAGGGATTAAAATAAAAGTCTCCTAAAAATAGGAAGGATTGTGAGAATGATTAACCCAAAAAAAGAAAATATATGTTGTCCTTGGAGATTTTTGGATTAAAATCCATAATTATGAGCACATATTTATAATATATTGTTATAAAAAAATATGATATAAATTAAGTGACAAATTATGTTATAAAGTCATAAGTCATTAGAAGTGTTATGGAAATAAAAGTGTTGATATTATTACAGTTGTTTTTATAATTTGATGAGGGGTAGAGTTATAAGTAATAACAATAACTCATTCTTAAATAAGCTACATAAAAGGTTATGGTCCACAAGAAATATATTACCTCGTATTTTTCTTATCCCAATCTTCTTGGAAGATCATAATCGAAGAAAGATTTAAGGATTTCAACCTATCAACTAATTCAAGTGCTCTTCCTGTAACATCCTCAAATCAATGTTGGTGACCCGATCCGATCTGAGGTGTCTCATTAGGGCCATTGGAGCAACCCACAGTAAAAATTCAAGGAAAACTAATTTTTTTAATGTAAAATCATAAAACAATTTATAAATAAAATACAAGTTCAAAAAATTATTCATATATTACAAACAGAATTGAAACCATACAAGTTTCAGACTCAATTTTAAAAAAATTGAATATGACTTACATGCCCCCTAATTACACATTGTACCATACTCTGCAAGCAAAGCTGAAAGAACTCCCAATACTGAAGTTGATAGCTGCACTAAATCAATTCTTTAACCTGAAAGGGTGAGTAAAGAGTGAACTTTGGGAATCCTAGTAATACAGAACTACTAGATGAATGCACTGAATCGATTCTTTTAACCTGAAAGGGTGAGTAAAGAGTGAGCTTTGGATATTCTATTTCTGAATAAATGTCTAAAGACTGATTTGTCAAAAATACTCTATATACCCGAATTGATTGAAATGACCCAAATACTCTAGAACTCTAAAATGACCATAATAATCCTCGAGTGATGAAACGACCTAAATACCCTCAAGACCTGGAAATAAGATGATGACACAAGATAAATTCTGGAAACACAAGATAAATTCTAGAAACACCGAAAAACCTAAGTGTTGTAACGACCCTAAAGATTTTTGGAGTGCAACCTAAGTATATTGGCCACCCTTGTTACTATTACAATATTAGAAAAGAATACCACCATAATACATGTTCGTCTCTTGAGATCCATTCAATGATGTTTATAAAGGTGATCTATTCAATTGTTGCAGTCAGTATTAAGAAATAAATATCGATGAAGTGTCTTGGTCTGAATGATTCATACATGTCATAGTTTTGAGATCTGATTAGTTCGATTTGACTCAAAATCATGATATTTTGATATAAATCAGGAATACTACAAATCATTTGTAACACCCCAACCCGTACCTGACCCAGATACGAGTCCGAGGTGTCACATTGACTTTTCAAAACTCTGTTCTTTACAAATTCGCAAAAATCTCAATTTCATCATTTAAGAAAATGAATACTTTACCTTAACAAATACAATCAAATTGTTTTACAAAACCGATAAGAGCATATTCAATTTAAATCTTGTAACTATATGCCAACTAAATTCTATATAACAAAAATACACATACTCAATATGTTTCTGATCTGATCTTCGTAAGGGAGATGCTAACCTGTCCTGCTCCTCTTTACATCTCTTCTCACTTTCCAAACCTACGTGTGAAACATTCACACGCTAAGTTGATTACTTAGTGAGGCATATAAACATATAATATAAATTATAACTTCTAACAATGAATGCATGATTCATGCCATCATATCATACATGAGTGCTTCATATTTCATATTCTTATAATCATTTATTTATACCCCTTTTAGCTTATATCACATTCTCCTATCATCATTTAAGTCGTTTTACTTACAAACTTTCTAATCATATAATTCTTATCACCAATTCACATATCTTATCTTTTAATCACCTACTTTTATATTTATCCTTCTTAATCAAACGCTATGCATACAATATCATATAACTTCTATAACATATTGCATATCACCAGCATATATTTGTTATTATTTCTGTATTAGTTCATGTGCAAATGTGATTCAATACAAATAATAATAACATGATAACATACAATCATGTAAACACTTTGCATGTCTTTTATAGGCCTATGTACATTACCGAGAACTCAAGGTATACGAGTACTATGACGTTGTGCACACATATGCTGTCACCACAGCTCGTATAAAATCCACTAAGTGGCATATGAAATCTATGTCCCGAAGGACCTATCCATATGTTCCGAAGAACATAGGTAACTGTCCATATGTCCCAAAGGACATAGGTAATCTTGTCCATATGTCCCAAAGGACATAGGTAAACTACCCATATGTCTCGTAAGATATAGGTAACCCTCGACTATTGGCAGACCAACTACACCTATAGCTCTCATATCACATAACATGGGTATTCTCTTCCATACTATTTCACATATGCACATCATCATTTCATATAATTTATTGTCACATAATCTCATATCACATATAAACACATAAATCATTTTCACATAATTTATATTAACTTTCCAAGTCATTTCATATTACTTTCATTCCTTATATTCTTATCTTATAACTTATTTTACCTATGCATGTACCACATATATATCATATCACATACTCTATTTGCATATATACAATTAAATCAATTAGCATATAACATATATATATATATATATAGCAATCATCTTATATGCATGTCCTTGATTACCTTACCATGAAAACTAATATAGGAAATAGACTTATCACAAGTCTTATTTCCATTGGATTAAATCTATAGTATGCGTTCACCTTGGTCTCACTTCCTATTAATTACCCCTATGACTTCTTTTCGTTCAATTCAATCCTAACTCGGTGGTCAATCCGGAACTTGCTTGTGCTCGATATCTACACAATCACACATTTCAAATTACTATAATTATACCTTTAATTCCTTAGACTAAACGATAAGTCTATTTTCAATTTCCTTTTTAGGTGTATTGGTACACACTATAGGGTATCGATACATTCCTTAACGAGTGTATCGATACACTACCTATGTATCGATACACAAATTACATTCGAAAGATTTCATTTTAAGGGGGGTATCGATACACTCCCTATGTATCGGTACACTTTGAATATCTTTCTGCCTTTTACTCTTGATATATCGGTACCTGTTGAATATGTACGATACACCTAACCCATAAATCATGTTTTGAGCCTGAAAATTCACTCAATTCATCACAAATACTTCATGTTTCAACCCTTTACATATTCATAACTCATATACACATGCTTAAAACCATTTATACTCATTAATCACGTTTCTAACCCCAAAATCCTATCTTCCATATAAAATTCACTAATCATACCAAATTTTCTATTTATTCTAAATTCAATTCTATCACTTCATATCTCTTAATTCAACTATTGACAAATCAAATTTAGTCTCAAACTTCATCAAAGAACCCTCTTCCAAGATTTCACTTATTCCCTTCCTCTATTTAATTTCTTGTATTTTCTTCATCTTATTGTTTTGAGACAATTTAAGTTTTCTTTAAGCTTAATTATCACTTAATAATCATAAAACAACCTTAAATTCAACAATAATTTAACTAACCAGGAATCTCACCTTTGCTTTGACCTTCATGTATGAAAGAAGAAGAATGCTCCAGAAAGTTTTTCCTTCCTTCTTCATCTTCCACTTGTAACTATATATAACCCCTCTCAAAATTATCTTACTATCAAATGATCTTTTTACCCTTCCAATTTTCCTTCTTTGATATTTAATCCTATGAAAAATTTACCACATAAGTCCCTGAACTTTTCAATTTATCTACTTTGATCAACGAATTCTGAAATATTTCAATTTAGTCACTAACCCGATATTAAGGATGTTACATCATTATTTTACATTATTTTACCCTTACTGGGTTAAATTACTAAGAATTATTGAGGAATCGTAACGTTAAGAATGCCTCTGATTGCCTGAATAATTGAATCACTCTTGTTATATCTAAAGCTTCATTAATTCTGATGTAAAGGTTACTGAATACCTTCCTAATGCACCCAGATCCTAAATGGCCATGAAGCATCAATTTCTGAATGCCTAATTAGATCCTTTAGTAATCGAACACCTTTTAATAGGGATCTTTCTTTGAAATCCAATCAACTAGTAGAAGTTCGTATTTTCCCTTCTTGATAACTATTAAGTGCCTCATAAAAATATCTGAATTTTCTAGTGTGTTCCTTGTGTTATATACAACTATTTTATCTGATATGAAATATGAATGTATTATCTGATTGATATCATGATTTCTTGATTTACCGTATGTGAAATATGTTTGCCTGATACATGCTCACTGGTTACATGTTTTTACTGGAAAATATAAATATATCTGACTTACAGAATCCTGATACTACTGTTTACTATTTGAAACTGTCTTATTAGGGTACTTTTTGGGGTGTGTTATGGAATTATGAGGTTCAGCTCTGATCAAGTTGGTGATTCCTTACAGACCTAAGGTGATTCCTTACAGACCTAATGTGACACCTTGGATCGGGTCACCTGTATCGACCAAAGGGGTTATAATATATATATATATATATATATATGATTAAAACAAACTTTAAATTATTTATTTTGTGTACGGATAATGTATTATGAATTTTTTTTTTATTTCATATGTGATATTTTAAATTGAATATATATATATGAACCAAAAACCCATGACCCGAAAATGCGGGTATCCGAATTTATGGGTACCCGACTAATGAATACCCGAACTTAACCAATCGAGACACGGGCCGACAAATATACTACCCAGAGAACTAGATAGATGATACTTCAGATACCCAAAAATACAAGTACCCGAATAAACACCTCTAATCAACGCTACCACTAAATCAACACTTCCACGTAGGTTACGTAGGAACATGTTATATGAAACTCAATCATTTCAACACTTCAAAAGGTTCATATAAATCAATATAAATTCGTGTAACATATGTATCACAACTCAAGCTTTTAAACATGTAAACCATGCATCTTTAACCTATAAATTATGCTATTTAATCTTGTAAATCACGCTCATTAAAAATAGTACACAACATGTAACTTGTAAGACAATGCATTGAATTTCTTAAATCACGTGAAATGTTATAAAAATGGATATTCATATCTTCTTATAATGCCTCATAATGACTTATAGAGCCTAGAAATCTCTTATATATGTACACAATAATGATTAACAGTATGACTCAGAATCTGGTAAGACTATAAAGTTTGATAGAACGGTGTTAGTGCATCATGTTTGTCTAATGTGTAGGTAGTAATATATGCTCACGAGTTTTTCGAATCAGATATCAAAAAGTCTTCTTCGGCTCGTTAAAAATTCGGGTCAAATTCGAACTTGAGTTGATTCCATTCGAGTATGTGTTAACCAAATCAAATTCGAATAGCTTGTGATATGTGTTGTCTCATTTACAATCCCAAGTGGGAAAGGGTTTCTCATTGTTGGCAAAGGAAAGGTGGCCAGTTCAAAATAGAGTAGGGTTTATTGGGCCCTAGATCATATCCATATTTTGGATCACAATTTGGGTTTCACTTCAAGCTTGATGATTTTGGACAAATTAGTTTGGGCCTAGGTTGTTTTTGGTCTAACCAAAATTAGTGTCTACAATGGATAAGCAAAAATCATGCTAGCAACAATAATTTTAAAAAAATGTTAACTTTTGACTTCGTATTCAAGAAATTCAAGATTATAAAGATAATCAATCATAATCTTTTTAAAGGACTTGTATCAATAATTTAAAAATTATAGATCTGGAGCTAACCAAAGGCTATGCAAGGTTCTCTCTTTCCTCTAGGTGTGCCCTCAAGATTGATCTTCAGAAGGCATTTGATTCTCTCAGTTGACTTCATATTAGTGTTCTGGAGACTTTGGGTCTGCCTAGTAGGTTTCTGGAGGGGATAGAGGCTTGTTTCACTATAGCTATGTACTCAGTTTCCATTAATGGGACGTTGGTGTCTTCTTCAAGGGTGGAAGGGGATTAGGCAGGGGATCCCCTTTCCCCCTTTCTCGTTGTATTATCAATGAATGTTTTGTCTTGCATGTTAAATGTGGCAGCTACTAAAAATGTTTACTTTTAAGCCAAAGTGTAAGAAGATCGAACTTACACATCTATCTTTTGCATATGATTTGCTTATTTTTTACCGTGATACTGTAGATTCTGTTGTTGGCATTAAATGTGTTTTGGATAGTTTTTACACCTTGTTTGGCCTAAAGCTTAATGTATCAAAGCTTAATGTAGGGGCTAGTGGTTCCCGTGTTGGTTGGGGCTGTGCATATGTGTCTTAAATCAAAAGGTGGTCTTCAGGGACATTAAAACTTGGAATAAGGCTTGTGGTCTTCAGTTGATAAGAACCATCCTTGCTGGCGAAGGGTCCCTTTGGGTGGCATGAATCCATGCTTATGTCAAAAAGGGATGAATTTCTTGCAGTCTGAAATGGGGGTGAATGTCAGTTGGTGCCTTCGAAAGCTGATGAGGATGAGGCATATATTGTTCTGGCAAATGTGAGTGTCAGTACTGTTTTAAAAGCTGCTTGGTTTGGGTGGAGATAAGGGTTAAGGATACTAAGGTCCCTTGGCAGAAGTTAGTTTGGTTCTATTTGCATGGCATTATCTCTTGGATCATCCAAGGTGACCAATACAAGGTTCTTTGAATTATATGCAGGCCCCAAATTACCTTGATACTGGACGATGTTGGGACATTGTCGACAAATACAAGGTGACCATATTCTACACTGCCCCTACATTGGTGCGGTCTCTCATGCGTGATGGTGATGAGGCAAGGTTCTTTCTCAAATCTTGTTTATATTGGGTCAATGGGTCAAGGTCAAGGGTCAATGTGCTGGCAGTGTTGTTGCTTTGGATTATTTTGAAAAATTAGAATCCAAAAACCGCACAAATCCAAACCGAATCAAGCCGCACTTAATTGGATCGGATCGGATCGGATTTTTTTAGAAACATCCAAACCGATCCAAACCGCAAACATTTATACTTTCGGATCGGATGAATTTTTAGCCAAAAACCGATCAAAACCGACCGCGAACACACCTACTTGGATGGCATTGCTGGGTAGACTCCCCACTAGTGATAGGTTGCTGCGTTGAGACATATAGATTGATGGCAGGTGTGGTGTGTGTAAGGATGCAATAGAGTCTTTTGCTAATCTCCAAGGTAAATCTTTGCTTGCCATCATTTTAAAGCTTACCTAGAATGCTTATATTTATGTTATTTGGGAAGAAAGGAACTATAAATTATTTCAATGTAGGTCTAGGGGAGCTACTGATGTTCTTTTTGCAGTAAAGGAGGCAGTTCAGATTAAACTGCAGGGTAAGTGCATCGTTTTGGTTGACAATGTAAACAGCAACCTTTACAAAAAATGGGGTATTCCTTGTTGAGGCCTGTGTTTATTGGCTTTGTTTGTAATTTGGTGTTGTTCTGGTAATGTTTGTTGCATGTCTTGTAGCACCTTTGCTAATTTTTTGGTTAATAAAAAAGCATTTATCCAAAAAAAAAATGAAAATATCACTCCATCAATATGCTAGAAATCTCATGTAAATTGATACTTAAGATTATTAATCAATAGCAGCTTAATATTGCAGAAAAAACTTCTTAATCTATCACATGTGAAACCACAATTCTATGTTTCAGAGATTAGTCTACAAATTTTAAAAAGAAAAGTAGTGTTACCAAATTAAGAAGAGTTCTAAAATCTTAGATTGATTACTTATCTCATAAAAATTCTAATGAGTATAAGATAACAAGAGAAATTAAGAGAAAAGTAATGATAATATTATATATATATATATATATAAAAGCATTTCAGAATTTTGAGATGTATGGTGAATGGGAAAAAATTATTGACATGTAAGTTAATTTTGTATACATATTTAAATAAAATTATAGAATCATAATTGAAAATATATGAAGTATTTTTTTCATTTGTGTGGAGTCAAAATTGATAGTATATATAATTATTATATATAAAATATTTTTTTATTTTATGGGATCAATTGATGTCACAATTTTCATGTGGTTCTATCATTGAGTAATGAGATAATTATCATGTATACATATAATGCCCAAAGTATCTGTTTTACATGTATATAGTAATTTGGTTATACAATTTGTCATGTGGTACTGTCATCGAGTAATCACATAATTTTTATATAAATTCTTCAATAAGGATTTGTCATGTGACAGGAGAACATAACCAAATTATAAATGCCTTAATAAAAATAAGCAGAGGTAAACAATTAGGGGAACTAAACTTCAATGTTTCTCCTCCATCGGTTACAACCATACTTGATAAAGAAGTTATGACTAGGAAATAAAGATTTATCATGTGGCACGGAAGCAAAAATAAGTTGCGGATGTCTTAACAAAAATAAGTCCAAGTCGAGCATTAGATGAGATAATATTCCTCCTTCACCAGTTACAACCATAACTAACAATTGGTTCTGTTTGAGCAAAAATAAAATGGTCTTATGACTTATGAGACTCACATGTTGGGACATGAATGTGTTCATTGATTAGATTGAATTTGAATTAAAAGTTATATATGAAATCAATATATAACTTGTTTATTTAAATTAAATATGAGTTTTTAAATTAATTCAAACTTGTTAATATTCGTAAATTATATTATTATTATTATGGTATTTTTAATTTAAAATTTATAAATATTTTATGTATATATTTTTTAATGTCTCCATTATATAATTTAATTGTATGACATAAATTTTATAATTAATAAAGATAAAATAATGAATTACATTATTAGAAAACAGGGCTGAATTTAAGATTTAGAATTTAAAGTTTAAAGATTATAGATTAGAATTCAAGATCATTTAGATCATTTAGATATATCCAATAACAACCTTCCTTTTAACCACTGAAGCATTTAATGGGAATTGGATTCCCATGCATGCCACTTTTCCTTTTTATATGATTGATCAAATCAACATAAAATAAATTATCAATAAGCAAAATCTTAAACATGAAAATAATGTGTATTAAACGTATCATGTTCATATATATGTTTTCATATCATGTCTAAAATTAGTACAAGATCAAATGAAAAGTAATTTATTATGTCAAACAAAAAGAAAAGAATCATGATATAATCCTTTCAACTGCATCGAAATAGTTACAAATTACATGCTCTAGAAAGTCGACAGTAATACACTTAGTTGCAGTCGGAATCAAAAGCTAAAGCTTTGATTTACCTGGCTTACTTCCATGTAACTGCAGCGCATCATAATGACCAAAACCATGATAGAGAACTCTGATCGGATTTTCTGTGCCGTATTCTTGGCCATACTCTGCAATGGCGATCAAGCCACCTGCATCCTCGTCATAAATGTAGACTGTGATTGGCATCCTGCCATCATCAAGTTATACATAGATTTATACAATGATTGATTCATAAAAGGAAAGAGGGGAAAAAACGGGCCATGCAGTTTTCCAAGAAAAGGTTCTACTAGAAGCCAGTATATACAGGGAAATAACACAGACTTACTGGAGAACATGTGAAGCCATGAACAGTTCAGGTTCACCTCCCCAGACATGTGGTTTCCTTATATGTGATACATAGGTATCAAAATCTCCCTCAACAAACCTATTGCCACAGTTAATCCATCAGATGCATGTTTAGAATATATTCAAGAGAAAACAATTTTAACACCGTTTGTGTAGTATCTTAACTAGAAGGTCGAATATCATGTTTTTGCCCCAAGGTGAGGGATTAGTATTTAGATTAGGTAGGCAAAGTTGCATCATGAACAAGACAAACATAAAAACAGTATGACTTAAGATTAGTGAGTTGCCTACACAATTCCCATCATTGATATATTTCTATTCTTTAATAGTATTCAACAATAGATGTATCCTCAAATATTTTTCTCGCAACAAAATAACTGAAAGCAAAGTGACAACAGAATGAGTCAAAAAGCTGACAAAAACAGACTACCATTCTGATTCTTTTCTTCGTTTGATGAATTCATCTGCAACCTGAAAAATTTAATCAAACATGAAAAAAAATCAAGGGCTATAATTACAAATTGCAGAAAACAAAACCCTGTATTATGCAAAAAAAAGTCTGCTTCACAAGATCAGGAATGTAACAAAATAGTTATTATCAAACAAACCAACATCAGATTTTGATTCAATAAATTTTTTTTCATAAAATCACTAGCAGAAACTGCAAACTTAGCAGTTTCAAGTTACGAAAAGTATATATGTATATTGTGTGTAATCAGTAAACCTATTACAAATAGAAATACTTTTTAAAAGAAGTGTTAATGGAAACAAGGATTAAGAATGTACTTTAGCTCTCAAGTCATCTGCTAGTTCTCCCTGAACTTTCTCACTGGGAGCTGATTTCCCAGATCTTAAACAAGCCCCATGAGCTACAGACCGGAACATACATCTTCCGTCTCCAGGTATTCCTGCATGACTTAGGACTTAGAGAAGTGCTTTAACTGAACTGATACCTCCAATTTAAATTCAATAACAGTGCGCAAGTACTTTACGACCAGGCTGTGTACAGACAAGGGTGTAATCTGCCACTCACCAATAACAGAATAGTTGGTATAGACTTTTTTCCCATGGGACAATTCAGGAGATCCATGTTCATCTTCCTTCCCCTGCTTTGCACCCCCAGCTTCTGCACGTACTGGTTCAGAACTTGAATAACAAATTAACAAACCAAAAGCTAAGCCAACAGAAACAGAACCTGGAGGCCAGGATGTAGGTCCTCCGAGGCATTTAAATTTTTGATGTGTTCCTTGTTTGGGAAGCAAAAGCCTCATCTTCATACTTTGGCCGGCCCAAGAAATTTCAAGCTTTCTTATCTGTTTTCCTTGATTACTAATTGATTCGCTAATTGTTAGTTTCTGGAATTTGCCACTTCGTCTGGATGAGTAAAAGCAACCTGCTTGAAATTCTTGACAGCCAATAGCAGGTGAACCAGATGTTGCACTTGAAACAGAAAGACCAGTATATTTGTTCTTGGGTCCTGAGCACGAAAAATAATAGCATGAACTGGATGGTCCACTGGAAATGATGCTGCAGAGATTGCTGCTCACCGTCCCCTCAAGTGGACAACATTTTAACACATGTACTGATGGGAGAACAAACCATCATTTTGGCAAAACCTGATACAAAAGCACAATAGACAGTGCTAAATACTCAATAACCCAAAGGCATAAATTTTAAATTCCATGTCATCAAACAATTGGCTTAGTCATGAAATAATCACCAATTTGCAAAATCAAATTTTGTTTTTCCCCATTCCATATCAGTCCATTTATAAAGATTATATGCAGGTAGCAGTCAAATTATGGAATAACCATACTTAAAACATCATGAATGAGAACAAGGAGGTTAAATATGTAAGAACTGTTGTATTTCAATAGCTTGACTTTCAAATTTATAGTTTGCAGTTGGGAAAAATTTATTCGGTCACTAGAAATAGTATCATTGACACCAATGACTTCATGAAATTGTTTCTCAGAATTGCTCCTATGGTGGTAAAGGCAATAGCCTAGTACATGCCACACCTACTCCAAATGTTAATCTCATTCCCACACCAAACTTAAGATATCACAAGAATAATTATTCTTATGATTATACACATAAAGACAATACAGGTAATATCTTATTACATGTAAACAACACAGTCCTCTTGAAAAAAATCAACCAGCTTCAGATTTGGGTTAGATCAATCATTGAATTCCTAACCTCATTATCAGCCATATTTTTCATGGCAACCTCATCTGTCCAAGCCAAAGAACAAATTAGGTTGACTGCTGAGTTAGGAATGTTCAGTTCTCAGTTCGAAACTCTGAACAAGGTTAGCTTTAAAAATTTCATGTCAATCTGTGAACCCTGGTAAAATATCAGATTAGGTTCATTGTCTGTGAACTCAAGCTTCCTTTTGCACCACTCAATCCCATGTAAGGGAACCAAAAGAAATTTTTCCCACAAAAAAGAAGAAATGTGATTACATAGACAAATTAAGATCCCAAGCAATTAGGTAAATATATGCAAGAAGAAAAGAACAGACGAACTTCTCTTTCAATCCCTAAAAAGTTTAATATAAGCTATAAATAATATTACTCATCCAATTGTCATATTCATGCTAACTGGTTTCTTATGGAAACAACCACAACCTAGACCTATATGGTTCGATTATAATTACCAATGCTGATGATGTACTGCAGATATACAAGAGACCAAATCAGTTCATTACGAAAACAACCAAGGCACCTGGTTCGGAAATAGGAAATTTCTCATTCAAATCTACAATTATAAAGCCCTGCCGTCACGAATTTTCCCCAGAATAAAAATATCATAACCCATGAAGCTAAGTGTACTACCATCGTCTGATTTCTTTCTTTTTCTTTTCTATATTTATATCTAAGTGCAAAATAAAGAGCAGAAATGTTAAAAAAAAAGGAAATTGCAGTAATAATTAAAAAATTGATGAATGTGAGAAGAGAAAGGGGAAAAGAAAACCTGATGGGAGGAGAAAATGTAAGATGATAGTTAAAGAAAAGGGAAGAATATGGAGAGATAAGGGGATAATGGTAAAGAGTGTGTGAAAAGAAAGGGTTAAAGGATTGGATTATGGAACGAGAAAAGAATAGTCTGGAAATCCCAAAGAAAGGAAGTAAAAGGGAGAATTGCAGTTTTCAGTTGAGACGTCAAGCAATGAATGTTTGGTTTTCCTTTTTTTCTAATACTCGTTCTAATCATGCATTAAACTTCTAGCTGTACAAGAGAAGCTAGCTCCTTCCTCGCTCCTCTCTAATGTGCGTTGGGTATTTTTGGCGCAGCTTGACTTGTTAATATGGGATTTAACCTAAAACGTTATTTTATTATTTAATAAATTACACTTTTAATATTCAATTTATTAATTTTAGTCTATTTTAATATTTAAATTTTATTTGTTTTCAAAAGTTATATTTAATGTTTAATTTTGTTTCATTTTAGTACCTTCGTTAAAAACTTAACGTTAAGTTCTGAAAAAAAAAATTAAAAGTTTAAGTATTAAAACGGATAAAAACTGATAGTTTAGGTACATAATACGTTAAATTTTTAACAAAGGTGTAAAAAAAACTAAATGATAGGTATGATTTTGAAAATTTTAATTTGGTTATTAAATTAATTTTTCTCAAAAATGTTATATTAATTTTTCTAAAAATCATAGTCATCTCGGAGATTTTCGAGGCCCTAAGCGACTAAGAAAAATTTAAAAATAAGGCTAAAGTATATTCCATTAATTTAATAATTAATTTAATATTTTATTAATAAACTAAAAAAATAATTAAACTTGTTCAAATACATTATTTTTATTATTTTATTAAAAAATACAATTAAAATAATAAATGACATTCATTAACTTACAGTTTGTCACTTGAAGAAATTTCATCATTCGAGCATTCTTTGAAGCAAATTCATCAATCAAATATTCATAAGTAACTTTATCTAAAATCTCATTCTCGATTACCACCAGAGCTAGTTCATTAAGTTTTTCTTGTGACAAAACTACATAAGTAAGATTTGAGTAATTTTAACTTCGAAAAACTTCTTTCAACCGTTGCAACTGTCATAGGAAAAGTTAAAAATATTCTATATGCAATAATTGCATTAGGAAAACAATCAACACGCTTCAAAAACTTTAAAATGTCAAAAGCACATAATTTTCCTTTGGCAGAAAGTTTGAAGTAACTTCAACTCGACATATAAGTCATAGTCATGAATATCACATTTATCACTATTCTTAAGTGTATCTTCCAAACGTCAACAACAAGATTTTTAAACTCGGATCATCTAGTGAATGTAATTTGTCAAAAGAAATAAAAAACCAAACACATTTTTCATATTGTTCATATCGTTCAAACCTTCTATCAAGTGAAACAATTGATTAATCAATGATATAATTAAAATAATTAATTTTAAAAGTCTCTTCCGCACGTTGTGGACTTTCATCATTTAAATTCTCATCAGACTGTCTTTTTCTTTTGATTTGACGCGTTTGAGAAAAAATACATCAATTTCATAACAAACGCAAGTTCCTAAGTAATTTCAAGAGCATTAAAAAACCATTCTCTCTATACTCATTAAAAAATAAAATTAATTTTTTTCACATTTTCAGTAATTTTTGCTAACGGAGTTGACATCATAAACAAATCATACCAAATTACCATAGCCATTATAAACTCAAAATCACCAAGCTCATTATTGACTAAAGATTTAACTTCACTTCTTGTTTTATAATCTTATCACTATTAGCAACTTCAAGCAACGCTTCTTATATCTGAAATCTGAAATCTTATTGCCTTTACATTGTCAACACAACTCTCCCAGCGAGTAGAAGATAATAATTTAGGATTTAAGTTTTTCACGTTTTCTTTCAAAATTTATTATATTTTTTGTAGAATTTACAAATATAGTGTAAATATGTTATATAACACCAAAAAAAAAGTCACCTAACTTTTCCAAAATTGTTGATCATATCACATGACATTAAATTGAGGCTATGAGCACCGCAAGGACTGTAAAAGGATCTAGGATTCAAATCTAGAAGTTTTCTTCATACTCATTGTTTTTTCCTTTCATATTTGACCCGTTATCATAATTTTGTCTATGCACATCATCTAAATCAAGTTCAAGAACATTCAATTCATGTAGAAAAACATCAAAAAGACCTTGTCCAGTTGTTTCATTCACATTCAAAAATCTTAAAAATAATTGTTCTATGCTAACACAATCAGAAGAAACATTCACATGTCTTAAAATCAAACACATTGCTCTTGGTGAGTAATTGTAATAACTAAGTACTGAAAAAAAAATTAGCACTGACAAGTACGATATAACGAAATGAATAAGAAGAAATTAATATTGCGTCGTGGTAGTCCACTATCGTAGAAGTGAATTCACCCCGATTGGTGTAATCTTAAAAATGAACAATCGCCTCCCAAGATTAACATAGTACTTCCTATTTCGTACACCCAAAATAGAAAGTTGAAACTCAGTTTATGTTATTTTCTAAAAGTTCGTAAGATATAAAAAGGATTAAAATAATTGAAAGATCAATCGACTAGCAGAAACTTTAAAACAAAGGAACTTAAAATTTAAGGCAAAATTTAGAAATATAATATGAAAGGAAAATTTGTTGATGGATTGAGTGAATAATAGTGAAAATTAGCTTTTTTATATTGGCTATCAATAGGTAAAATTGGAACAAAAGGGGAAAAACATCCCAACCTTCTCCCTTAAATCTTTCACCTGAACAACCCACAAGCAACATTCATTAACTTCAAAATTTGCATTATCTACAATCTCTTGCTAATGCAAATTAGCAAAAGTTTATCTAAAAGGTGATTTGAAGACGAGAAAATAGTGATTTGAAGACGAGAAAATAGCAATATGAAACTACTCGCTTAAGTATTAGTAAACATATCTGGAACTAATACATAGTGAAACGAGCAATTATTCTATTTAACAAGTGAACAAATCTGGTACTTATTAAGATAAGAGTAAACTCATAGCACATGGCTAATTTCTTCATCAACTGAGTTCCATGATAGATCAATAATATAGCCAGTATACCTCGGGATTCTCGTAAGTGCTCTAGAAAAATGGCCCTAACATTTTTCTTAGAAGGTGGCTAATCATTCACACTTATGTATGTGTTTTTATCAACTTTATCTCAATATAGACCACCCAAATTAGGGATATGAAATTATTAAGAGCATTTAGTAAGCTCAACCTCACAATTAATATTCGATGAATTCATCAAGTCTCTATCAAAAGGACCACCCAAGTCATGGGCAATAAACTCATTAAGAGCACAAGTTTCTCCTTTCAATTTGGTGGATTCATCAAGTCCTTCTTACTAGGATCACCCAAAACTTGGTCTATAAGTCTATTAAGAGTTCGAAGACTCAACCTCAATTGTACACAGTACGCCATAGGGATAGGAAAGAGTGAACTATATTTAGTCAACGGGATTAAGACACATCCCCCTCGACGTGTCAAGAACCATTTTTTCTACGTAAACCTTTGGTTAGTGGATCAGGTAGGTTCCTTTCTAATTTCACATATTCCATTGAGAGTACACCATTATTTATTAAGTGTCTCACACATTCATGTCTTAACTGAATATGCCTTTTTTTACCATTATAGGCTTGATTTGAGCAAAACTTATTGCTTCTTGTGAGTCACATAGTAAGGAAATTGGAGGCATAGGCCTTCACCAAAAATAATCTCTACAAATAGGTTCATAAGCCATTTCCTCACTGTCCAAATAAATCAAGAGAGCGAGCAATACACGTTAGTTTAGCAAACTTCCACGAAATTGTTGCTCCTCCCAAGGTGAAAACATAACCACTAGTAGAACTAACCTCATCATTGTCAGTTACCCAATTAGCATCACAATATCCCTCAAAGACCGTCAGATAACCAACAAATTATAGACCCCCAAGTAATAATACTTTTAAGATACTTCAATAAATGTTTAAGAGCATTATAATATTCGCTACTTGGGTTATGAATATATATATATATATACTAAGTTTACTGACAACATAAGTAATACCTAACCGAGTGTGGTTCATTAAGAACATAAGACTTATAATAATCTTGGCATACTCACTTTGAGATACACAATTCTCTTTGTTCTTTTTTAAAATTATGCTTGAATCATATGAGGTTCTCACGAAGTGTACATCAAAGCTATCAAATTTCTTTAATACTTTTTCTATATTGTGTTATTGGTTTAAAGAAAATCCCCTATTAGATTTATTAACTTTTATCCCTAATATTACATCTACCCCTCCTAAACCGGTCATTTTAATTCTGGTAGATACAAATTTCTTATTTTTCTTATTGGCTTCAATGTGTGTACAAAAAATAATAAGTCATCAACATAAAGAATAATAATGACATGGTCTGATTCAAACATTTTAGTATACACACATGCATCAACACCATTAATTATATAAAGACATAACTAAGAATAGTTCTATGAAGTTTTTCGTATCACTGTTTTAGAGTTTGTTTAAGGCCATACAAGAATTTTTTGAGTCTACAAACCGTATCCTCTTTTCCAGGGACTGTGAATCCTAAAAGTTGCTCCATATAGATATCTTCATCTAAATTTCTATTCAAAAAGGATGTCTTAACATCCATATGATGTACCAAAAAATTATGAATGGAAGCTAAGGTAAATAACACATGAATAGTTGAGATCTTAGTCACAGGATAATAGGTATTGATAAAACCAACTTCAAATTTTTGAGTTTATCCCTTTACAACTAGTCTTGCCTTATACCTTTGTATTGACCCATCTGGTCTTAATTTCTTTCTAAATACCCATTTATTACTAATGTACTTACAACCTTTAAACAAATCCATTAATTTCCAAGTTTGATTAGACAATATAGATTCAAACTCATCATTAGAATTATTAGCTTCATTATACATTTTTGGATCACTATCTATTAAAACCATCTGAGCTACATACTCATTAATTGAGTCTAAGTCATCAAGTTCAACAATAAATGAAGTATGGAAATATGGACCAAAAATAGTTGCAATTTTCTGTCTTTTACTTCTCATAGGTTCATTAACAAGATCAATATCTCTAGCATGTTTATGTGACGATGAAGGAGTAATATTATCATTCACCAAAATAGATTTGTTTGAAGGAAATATATTTTCAAAGATGATATCATCTCTAGATTCACAGGTTAAATAATCATGCAAAGACATAAATCGATAACTTGTACTATTCAAGGCATAACCAATGAAAACATTATCAAAAGTTTTATAACCAACATAACTCTTTTTAAAAGTAGGCAAACCTACTTTAGCTAAACACCCTACACTGTCAAGTAATTTAAATTAGGAACATAGCATTTCCATAATTCATAATGGGCATATTCTAGTTTTTATAAGGCACTCTATTAAGAATATGATTTGCACAAAAACGACCTCAGCCCACATATTATTCTATAAGCCTGAGTTTAGTAAAAGAACATTCATCATTTCTTTTAATTTTATATTTTTCCTTTCAGCTATACCATTTTGTTGTGTGAGATAAGGGGAAGAGAACTCATGAATAATTCCATGTTTTCACATATTTCTTTAAGAAAGTTAGAATTGTATTCACCACCTCAATGAGATCTAACTCATTTTATTTTTCTATCAAGTTGATTTTCTACTTCTGTCCTGTAAATCAAGAAGGTTTATTCAACTTCATCTTTGGATCTTAAGAGATAAACTTTTGTATACCTAGAGTAATCACCTATAAAAGTTATATAGTAGAATTTTCCTCCATTACTTTATGTGTTTTTGAAGTCTGCTAGAGCAATGTGAATTAATTCTAAGAGTACAATTTTTATTTCAGTGACTAGTTTAAAAATTGGTCTAGTATGTTTAGCCTATACACAAATTTCACATTTAATAGTGTTATTGATATCTAAAGTAGGCAATAATTTCACTTTCTCAAGTATTTTGAGAGATTTTATATTCACATATCATAATCTAGCATGCCATAAATCAGTAAATTCAACAATATAAGAAGAAGTAAAAGTTTTATTATTAACATTATTCATGTCTCAACTACAAATAACCCTCACTAAGATAGTATTTTCCCACAAAATTACTGTTATGAGTAAGGACAAGCTTATCATATTCAAACACAAGTTTAATTCTTGTCTTATTTAAGAGCCACCACTAATAAGATTTCTACATAAAGTAGAAGCATACATAACATTATGCAAAGTCAAAGTTTTTCCAGAAATAAGTTTGAGTAAGATCTTTCCTTTACCGAGTACTTCTGAAGTGGTGGAATTTCTCATGTAAAATTGTTCACCTTCAACTGCATCTCCAAAGTCGGTGAACATTTATCTATTATAACATAAATGTTTGGAAGCACAAGTGTCCTCAATCCACTCAGCATGGTTTTCCACCAAGTTAACTTTAGAAAAAGCAAAATCACCTCATTTGGATCTCCAATAAATTTGCTTATGATTTTTTTCATTTTGGTTTTGGTTTTCGTGACCATCAGAGCGACGAAAACACTGATAGGCTTTATGTCCTGGTTTGCCACATAAAAAAAGAAACTCACAAACTTGTTGGGTTTCTAATTCGCTCCTAGTTTCTTGAGGTTGATTGACTTCTTAGGACAATAATTGTCATTCTTCTTAAGATTGACAGAGTTTCTAAACCTGTTATTTCTAGGACCAGCAGATTCCCCCAAGATAGCCTTAAAATAATGATCATTTTTAGAGACATAACCCTTATCTTTGAGGCAGTTCTCCTCTTTTATCTTCATGTGAAAAATTAGCTCATCCAACAAAATGTCTCACTTTTTATGCTTTAGGAGGTTTTGATAGTCGGACCAAGATTTGGATGACTTCTCAATTAGTACATTGGTTTGAAGGATTTCACACATCTTCATTCCTTCGATAAGAATACCTAAGACTAACTTCTCATAAGCATGAACATGTTCTATGATTGGCTTGTCGTCAGTCATCTGAAATTTCAGCTACTCCCCAATGACATACTTCTTAATTCCTACATCATTGACACCATATTTCTTTTCCAAGGTCTCCCATATTGACTTGGCAAATTTGTTTTTGATGAACAAATCAAAAAAATTATTGGCCATGTGACTGAGCATGTCGCCTCTAACCAATTTATTGTCTCTTTGAAATTTGGCTAGAGCAGCAACGTCCTCCTCTGGTATGTTGGAAGTGTCAACTATATCCGAGGAATGAAATATAGCTCTGACAATAATATTTTGGTTGAACAACACGTAGTCAACTTCTAGTTGTTCAAAGAAGATGACCATTCATTGGTACCAACAACCGTAATTATTTTCGTCTAGTGGCTCGAGTTTGGACAAATCAAGAATATACTTGTTGGCAATGAAAGACATTTTGAGCAGATAAAATTCGTTTCTAAATTTTAATAACTAAGTACTGCAAAAAAAGTAGCATTAACAAGTACGATATAACGAAATGAATGAGAAGAAATTGTTATTGTGTCATGGTAGTCCACTGCCTTATAAGCGAATTCGCCTCGACCAGTGTAATCTCAAAAACGGATGGTCATCCCCCAAGGTTAACACAATACTCCCTATTTCGTACACCCGAAATAAAAAGTTGAAACTCAATTGATTTTTTTTTTCTAAACGGTCAAAAGATATAAAAAGGATAAAAATAATAGAAAGATAGATCAACTAGCAAAAACTTTAAAATAAAGGAACTTGAAATTTAAGTCAAGGTAATTTTTTAGCCGAAAAATTAAGAGGCAAGAGTATGAGCAACACAACCTAATTTTTTAGCCGAATAATTTCATAAATTAGATTTTCTTCACAATCCTTAAGATCTTGTTCTTCCGAAAATTAGTAAATCCAAAAATTCAAAACATCCCATATTCTTCTTCTTCTTGAATTTGAATGAATTGAATTGTGAGTATGATATAAAAAAAGGAATAATTGAAGAATATTTAATAAATTAGGGAATCATTGGTGTGTGTTGTAAATTAATGGGATTTGAAAAATTAGGAATTGAATTGAAGAAAGACTCTAGCCGTTTAAATAAAAGTGAGACCCATTATATGTGAATTTATATTATATGTATAGCACACTACTTTTAAGTTCTGGTAGTGAAACTAAATGTGAACGGTGGGTCCCTAATAATATTACAATTAATTTTAAGAAATTAATATTTATATGGAATGAAGGTCCTCGTTGAACAATTTAAAAGGGAGGCCCTAGGCAATTGTTCAGAACTTCTCCAACTTGACTCTCTTTCAAAACTTCTACAAATCCATTCCTTATACTCCCTTCAATGTTACAAATATTACCTATACTGACCTTTCGCTCTGATTCAGTTATTGCACATGTAAAGTCCCAACTTGTCTAACAGAAGTTTTCCTGTGAAATCCCAGCTTCTTACGTGACTTTCCATTTAAATAAGTTTGGATATGAGTTTTAACAAGGAGAGTGCCACAAATTGGTTCTGTCTTACAAGGATCCACGACATTTTTAAGGAAATTTTGATTAATATTGGATGAATATAAAATAGTTTCTGTTTATAATTTTTTTACCCTATTGACAATGCATGTATGCTTTAGAGACACACAATTACTCCAACTTAAAATCTTTACAAGAATAATATCATCTTTTATCACTAAAAATGTTTGTGAGGGAGTAGTTTTGATATTAGTGTTATCGGAAAGAACTAATTATTGGTCTCCATTTTCAAGTGGAAGAACTAATAATAGCGTAGAATACAAGATTATAGATATTGAAAAGATAAAACAAAAATAAATAAATTGTAATAGAATATGTTGGCACTAAAATTTAATGTGCATGCTTGGCAACACAAGCACAACAATTTCTCTCCGGGTGAGCCAATCGGTAAAACACAAAATATGGTCTAACCCTAACCCTAATTGCCGGTTCTCATCCCCCGTTCACCATTATTCCTTTTCGTCGTTCGTACTTTGATCTATGATTATGTCACGCGAGGCTTAATTTCTTGTGAATTAAGTCAGATCCACACGATTAGTCTTAAACTTTGTATCATTTTGTTTTATGATCGGGTTAAATTTGTGGGTTTTGAGCGGTGGATTCGTATCAGTTGGTAACTGATTGGGGTGGTGAAAATATCAAACTTACACGGCGAGAAGACTGATTACTTATTAAATGTGGTTCTGATTGGGGATTCGGCAGCTGGGAAATCTCAGCTGCTGGCTCGTTTCACAAGTAACGAATTCAGTGTGGATCCAAAAGCTACAATTGGGGTTGAATTCCAGACTAAAACCCTTGTCATTGATAACAAGCTGTTAAATCGCAGATTTGGGATACTGCTGGCCAAGAAAGGTACGAGCCTCCTCCCTCCTGAAATTTTCAATTGCTTCTTTCACTTTTTTTTCTTGGCTGAGTTTGCATAATTCTTGTACTTGATGCAAATAAAGAACTGGAGTTGAAAAATATCAAGAAAAAAATTTATTTTATATTCTTGTTTCTAGCATAGGAATATTTGTATTAGGCACCCCAAGTATCATTATTTCAAGGTAGTAAAATAGGGATATTAGAAACCATCCTTGAATTGTGATTATCATCCCATGTATTTAACCAAACCAAATAGTTGTGCTTGAATTTTGAATATGTTCTCATCATTTATTTCTGCCAGATATTTTGTTCCCTGTCCAGTTAAATTACTGAACTCATTTTTTGTCACTTTCATATCACTGCTATGTTTCTGTATGTGTTTTGGCACAAGCACATGAGTTAATGTATCATGTATAAGTAGGCATATTTTCCTTGCATCCATTACATGTTTGCAAGCATGCACGCATGTATTTTGTCTGAATGTGTCGGCATATCTTGGTCAACATTCACTTTCACTGGAACTTCAGTGCATGCCTCTACTATTGCTACTTGTTTGCATGGTACAGCTTTTGCTGCTCACGTTTCCAATCACGTGGACAGTGAGTTATTGTCTAGAGTGATCCACAAGTTCTTTATATTTTCTTTAAGTAATTTGAGAACTTTCTATTTAAGATTATAATTAATTGGATTTTAAAATACTAATGAGTTTAAGTTTAAATTTTATTAGGTATTGTGTTGAGTTAATCGATCGACGAAATAGCCAAAAGGAGGTGAATTGACAATAAATATTTTGGTGGAAGCTTTTGCAGAAAATAAAAAATAATTGCACAACAATTTAGAGTGGTTCGACTTTCTCAACCAAAGTCTACGTCCACTACCTTAGCTATCCACACTAATGATTTTCCACAAATTCACTAATTTGTCTTTCTTTTGAGGACAAAGAGTAACCTTACAAATCCCTCAAGAATTACACCCCACATTCTTGAGAATACTCTCTCCCAAAGAGAACAATACAAATTTCACAAACTTACAGAAAAACCTCACAAGGCAAAATGTTTGCACAATTCTAGAACAAAGAAAGAACACTCAAGAATAATACAATTGAGCACAATAAGTGTTCTTGAAAGCAAAGATGAATATTGAATGAAATAGGCTTGAAAATGCTCAAACTTGAGGTTTGATACTTTCTCTTTGATTCTCTCTTTTCTCTTCTTGATTGTTGTTAATCAATGGCTCCTAAGCTTGTTTAAATACTCCTTGGATCACTTTTGAACGTTGGGGGATCATTAGTGGAGTCAATAGAGCCGTTATTGTGTGAAAACAATTAATAAAACAATTGTGAGCGTATGGTGCATCGATGCATAGCCAAAGTGCATCGGTACACTATGTGTAAAATTCAAATATTTCGACCGTTATAAGACTCAGTGCATCGGTACACTAGGGGTGCATCGGTACACTAGGGGTGCATCGGTGCACTAATTACATTTGATGTTTCAAACAAGCCTAGAGTGCATCGGTACACAAAATGCATTCGATGTTTCAATAAATCCTGAGTGCATCTATGCATGATGTGTGCATCGGTAGACTAAATGCATTCGAAATGGGGTGTGCATCGATGCATCAAATGAGTGCATCGGTACATCCCTTTATAAAATTGATTTTTTGCTTTTTTTTTGTTCGAAATACTTTGTGAAAATTGTTTCAAAAATATTTTAAGTTTAAAACACAATTTTACACTTTAGTAAGGATTGAAATTGATCTTTTAAAGACTTGGAGTAATATTTGAATAATTTAATCGAATATACTTTGAAAATGATTTGTAAAAGCTTAAAATTCATTTAAACAATGTTCTCAACAATCTCCCCCTTTTTGATATAACAAAACACTTGAGTAATTTTAAGATTTTCTTTGAAAAATAATTTTTGAAATCAATTTTGTAAAAATTACTCTCCCTTACTATAACATATCTTTCTCCCCCTTTTTGTTAAATCAAAAAGACTCTATAAAACGTTTAGTTCAAATCAAGACTCTAAAAATTTTAGCCAATTGATTTTAAAATAAATATAGCTTAAGCTGCTAAGATCACAATCAAGAGAAAGGTTAGCCATTAGTTTCATAAATCAATATTCATAATCAAATGTGTAATGGTAAATTGGTCATATTGCAACTAATATGTAAATGATGCAAAGAGTAATAAATATTAAGCTCAAAATGAAAATTCAAACTAAAACAAATATATATATATATATATTAAGTTTAATCATCCAAAACATTCAAGTTTAAATAACCATCATCCATAACAAATTCAAGCAATCCAAAACATCAAAATGTTCAATCCAAGCAAAAACAAAACAGGGCAAGGCAAGGTCTAATCCATAGGAGGATCGGGAGGAGGAGGAGGATAACGTGCTCACATCTCGAGTGTGAGCGCATCTAAACATTGTTCATCTCCCTTTGTTGAGCCCCCATAGCAGTGAGATAGGACTCAATGGATGCAAGATCAAATGTCTCCAAGAATGATCGAAAGTATGGAGGCACTTGATCCTCTTGCGGAGCTGGTGCCTACTCAGCCTCGGGTGCTTCATCGTCAATATCGTCGATATCTTGCATAAGTTGCTGAAGCTCTGGATCGTTGTCCGCTGTCGGTGCCGGAGGAGGGAGAGCTCATGAAGAGCTTGCTCCCGGTGTTTGTTCAGTGGGTTGATAAACCCATTGACCAGTTTCTTTATCCTTTTTCCATCCCGATTTATTTAAGGAAGTGAGATTGATTTGGTTTTGGAGAGGGATGGGAATGTCAAGAGTGACCCTAAGACTGAGTTTGATAAACAAGTTACTGAGGAGACAACCGTAAACCAAGGTTTCTATATTCTTGAAAGGAACATTGTTTACGGTATCTACTAACTCACTAAAGATGATCTGTGGCAGATTAATTTTCTTATTATGTTGGATACAATGTATCCACCATATATCTATGTTCCTAAGAGAGGAGTACCTACCTCCAGATGGTCTAAACCACCAAGAAATCATCAAATATAGAAACCAATCGTGATGAGTTCTTAAGGTACTAACACTATCCTTAGATTTATACGGTGATGCCACAATCTCTTTTTCATTGTATAAACCTAAGTTATCTAGTCCAAAATGAGTCGCAATAATGTCAGAGTCAATAAAAACAAATTGACCTAAAAGATATGAACGAATTCCTATGGTTTCGGATCGACGTTCATTTTGGACACATACTGCATTGGAGTAGAAGATGCAGACTAATTGATGATAAACAATAGACTTGAGTTGAAAAAGTGTATCAAACTTTCAGGATTTAAGAGTAGGAAGATATTGGAAATTTATATCTTCCATAGCTTGGATCGAAGGGATGCGTTCTTCCCGGATTTTATATGACTCAAAACAAGTATGATACCTATGGTATAAATCTTGTCTACGGCCAGATATATTAAAACAGGAGTTTAGAATGGTCATATTTGGGTTATTTGCGTTTGGATTTGGATTGGGTGGAGGAATAGGAGGTCGGTTTTGACTTGAACAACTCGATGAAGACCTAGGACAGTTAGGATTAGACATTGTTTAAAGAATCAGAATGTTAAGGTCACCTGCAAATATGAAACACATGTATGCAATTCAATCAATCCCAAAACTCGAATGAGTTCTCATTATTTCAAGGTTCTCTAAACTGATCCTAATGGGCAAAGTTTTGAAAAACTATTTGGAAAATACTGTTTTAAAATCATAATACGTATAGTTTTCATGAAAACAACATACTTGAATCAAAAACATCAATGAAAACAATAATATTCAAAAATAATAAAATTTGTATATTTGGAAATTTTTGAAATTTTTTGAAAAATCTTGTGTATTTGATAAAATTAATTGTAAAAAATAGTTTCTAAACACTAAAAAATCAATTTATGATATTTAGTTCAACCTAGAACTAATCAAAACTAGTCCTAAGTTCATAAATCAATAAAACAGAGGTTTTTGAAATATTTCCTTGAAAATTTAGATTTTGTGAGAATGAGATGTTTGCACTTGATCAATGATAGTAGCAGGATTTGGAGTTGAAATGCAAGAGAATTCCGACTTAAAATCGTTGATTTGAAACAATGGAGAGATTTGGGTGTGAGAGAGGGGCGTATGGTGTGAGTGCGTTTAGGTTTGGGGTTTTTAAATAAGGAAGAAATCAAGCACTTAAACCAAAAACCCAATGGGTGTAACCATGCACAGCAAAGTGCATCGATGCACATTCAAGGAATACATCGGTGCACCTTCATGGTGTATCGATGCACATTCAAGGATGCATCGATGCACTGTCTAGTGTATCGATGCATTATGCACTAAAACTTAAAATATTTGTTTTAAACATTCAAAATGCTAAATTAATTAGCTCTAGTGGTATTGGCAACTCATATATTGAAAATTAACTATGTTCAATCAATCAAATCTATCTTTAAACATAACTTGAACAAATAATTATTTTCACTAAGAATCATAAACTCCCCTTAATAGCAAAGAATACAATCAAAAGTGTTATTTATAAGCATTTTCCAAAAGCTAATTAAAAGTGCTATAATTATTTCAACACTAAATGAAGATATGCCAATTAAACCTAATTCTCTCCTAAGTGTCCAAAATCTTTCTTTATCTAAAGATTTTGTAAAAATATACCCTAATTGATGCAAAGTATCAACATATTCTAGAACTATATCTTCTTTAGCGACATGATCTCTAATGAAATGATGTCTAATTTCAATGTGGTTAGTTCTAGAGTGTTGGATGGGATTTTTAGTGAGACAAATAACACTGTATTGTCATACTTGATAGGTATGGTACTAACTTCAATTCCATAATCTAAAAGTTGTTGTTTCATCCATAAGACTTGTGCACAAAAACTACCGGCTGAAATGTATTCCGCTTCAGTGGTAGATAATGCAAAACAATTTTGTTTCTTTGAAAACCAAGAAATCAACATATTTCCTAGGAATTGGCAAGTACTGGAGGTGCTTTTCCTATCAATTTTACATCCTCCATAATCTGCATCAGAGAAGGCATGCAAGCTAAAGCTAAAGTCTCTAGGATACCAAAGTCCTAAACTAGAGTGTCCTTAAGGTATATAAAGATTCTTTTAACAGCTAGTAAATGTGATTCCTTAGGGCATGATTGAAATCTAGCACATAAGAAAACACTAAACATAATGTCCGGTCTAATTGCGGTTAGATAAAGCAAAGAGCCAATCATTGACCTATACAATTTAACATCCACACATTTACCTCCTTTATCTTTGTCAAGCTTTGTTGATGAGCTCATTGGAGTGGCATGAGGTTTCCCATTTTCCAGTCCAAACTTCTTGAGCATATCCTTGACGTACTTAGCTTGATTGATGAAGATGACATCTTTTCTTTGCTTGATTTAGAGTCCCAAGAAATATGAGAGCTCCCCCATCATGCTCATCTCGAATTCACTATGCATTAGCTTAGAAAATTCTTGGCAAAGAACATCATTAGTAGAACCACATATTATATCATCAATATAAATTTGAACTACTAATAAATCTTTACCTATTCTCTTTAAAAACAATGTAGTGTCAACCTTCCCTTTTGAAAAACCCTTTTCGATTAAAAAATTTGACAATCTTTCATATCAAGCTCTAGGCGCTTGTTTTAAATCATATAAAGCTTTTGTCAATTTGAAAACATGATCTGGAAATTTTGAATATTCAAAACTTGAGGTTGTTCCACATACACTTCTTCTTTTATAAAACCATTTAAAAATGCACTTTTAACATCCATTTGATATAATTTAAATTCATTGAAACAAGCAAATGCTAATAACATTCTAATTGCTTCCATCCTAGCTACAGGAGCATATGTTTCATAAAATCTATACCTTCTTCTTGAGTATACCCTTGAGCAACAAGTCTAGCCTTGTTTCTCACTATATTACCACTCTCATCAAGCTTATTCCTAAATACTCATATAGTACCTACAGTAGATTTATTACTAGGCCTTTCAACTAATTTCATATGATACTTCTCTCAAATTGATTTAACTCTTCTTGCATAGCCATAATCCAATGTTCATCATTTAATGATTCTTTAATATTTTTAGGTTCTAAGCATGAGATAAATGCAACATAATTACATATATTTTTAAGAGAAGATCGAGTTGTTATCCCTTTGGATGGATCACCTATAATCTCTCCAT
Organism: Hibiscus syriacus; assembly: GCF_006381635.1. Classification (NCBI taxonomy): domain Eukaryota; kingdom Viridiplantae; phylum Streptophyta; class Magnoliopsida; order Malvales; family Malvaceae; genus Hibiscus; species Hibiscus syriacus. Next base: position 4,230,637 of record NW_024062770.1, read on the forward strand.
CCTTGACATTGTTGTATTCTCTTGGGTAAGATACTTCCCTTTCTTCAATGGTTGGATTCTCGAGAACATCATGAGTTTTCTCATCTTTCACTTATTCCTTTGATGATGGTTCTCCAACATCATGTCTAACGTCATTTGTGCTTATAATACTTATATCATCATTCACACAAGAATCCTTCCTATGAAGGGGATTATCATCGAAAACAACATGTATAGACTCTTCTACAACTAAGTTCTTTTATTAAATATCCGATAAGCTTTAGAATTTAAGGAATAACCCAGAAAAATTCCTTCATCACTTTTAGCATCAAATTTGCCAAGATTTTCTTTATCGTTGTTTAAAACAAAACATTTACATCCAAAAGGATGAAAATAACTAATGTTAGGCTTTTTATTTTTGAAAAGTTCATATAGAGTTTTCTATAAATTGCCTAATCATTACTTGGTTTATAACATAACAAGCGGTACTTGTGGCTTCAGCCTAAAACTATTTTGGCAAATATTTTTCACAAAGCATGGTTCTAACCATTTCTTCTAAAGTTTGATTTTTCCTCTCAACAACTCCATTTTGTTGAGGGTGCCAAAAAATATGGTTAATACCATTAGAATTACAAAAATCAGTAAATCCAAGATTTTCAAATTCAGTACCATGATCACTCCTAACATTAGTTATGGAGTAACCTTTTTCGTTTTGGATTACCTTTAAAAACATGATGAATTTTTCTAATGCTTCATCTTTAGTACTTAAAAATAGAACCCAAGTATATCTAGAATAGTCATCTACCAATACAAATCAATATTGTTTTCCACATAAGCTAATAGTCCTAATTGGCCCAAAAAGATCTATATGGATCATTGTAATATTCTACTAGTGGATACGTCATTAATGGACTAAAGGGAGCTCTTATATGTTTTCCTTTAGCACATGCATCACAAATTTTATCATTATCAAATTTCAGTTTTGGCAACCTTCGAACTAAATCTCATTGAATTAGTCGTTGTAAAACACTTATGCTAGTATGTCTAGTCTCCTATTCCATAACCAACTATCATTCTCATCCTTTTCAACTAGGCATAAATTAGTCATATTGATGGAATCTAAATGCACCATGTATATGTTCCCTATTCTATGACCAACAAGCATAATCCGATTAGATGCAATGTCAATGACTTTACAACCATTAGTTTAAAAAATGACATTGTATCCCTTATCTCATAATTGACTAATACTCAATAGATTATGCTTTAACCCATTCACATATAAAACATTATACAATGCGATTATCGAGATTAAGTTCATATGCATAAAGTTTTGAAAATGTTATGCATTAAAACTTTATATCATTAAAAAATTTGAATTATATGCATAAACATTAAGAAATATTTAAGGTCAAAACTTTGTAAAACCAAAGTACTTGAAAAATTGATATCAATTGTTAGAGAGATATCAATTACATTAAAAAAAATTGACCAAAATTATTATGATGAACTAAAGTTTATAAAACATTACCCAAAAAAATTAATATGTTCACCATAAAATATTTTTCAACATACATGAGATAAAACACAATTATTTAGAATTAGAAACTCATGCATGCATATACAAAATGAGTAATCAAGTAATTAAGGTTATAACATTAAGTTTAGAGATTACCCATTCCTTTTTCAAGTGTGGCTAGAGCATTTGAATATGTCTTCTTTCATCATCATCGCTCCCACACACCTACAAGAGACATTTAAGTAGATTTTAGTATCCAAATTGCTTTGGATCTTTGAACGTTAGTTTCAATGCCCCTTGTTTCTTTTGGAATCCATACTTGTCTAATTTTAAAACGTTTTCCTTTCTTTAAAGGACAAGTATGTTCCTTATGACCATGATAATGACAATGTGAGCATATTTCATTATTGAAATAGATGAATTATTTAAAATGATCTCTTTTTCTTTTGATAAACTTTCAAGCTTAACTTTCAAATCGAAATTTTCTTGTTCAACACTTTCATATTTCATTTTTGAAAGCTCTAAATCCTTCTTCAAGATTTCATTTTGATTTTCAAAATCCATTTTCATTTCTAGAAGAAGTTTGTTTAATTTGAAAATTTTTTTTCAAAGTTTTCAGATTTTATCTGTGAAAGCTCTAACTCATTTTTCAACATTTTATTTTGATTTTCCAAGTCTGTTTTAGCTTTTAGAAGAAGATCATTTTTAGCTATAAATTTAGAAATCATATTCTTATATTTGGAGTTCATGGTCTCAAACTCTGAAAATAATTCATCACAGGCATCTTGTAACTCATTAAAAGAACGTAAATTTAATTTAGTTGAGTTTGAAGATACCTTTGGCTCTTCTAGAGCTAATAGAGATATCACCGGAATTTTCTTTTCTTTCTCGTCTCTTTGGCATTTGAACAAGAAGAAACTCCTTTTTAGACTTTTGGATCAATTACACAACATAACATGTGCATGGCCTTTGTGTTTTGTTGAGTTTTCTTTCGTTCTTGCTCACTCCACTTCTTTGCCTCTTCGTAGGAGAATAATATCCTTTCTTGATTATCATCCAAGCTTCCATATCATCATAAACCTCTTTAAACGACGATAATTTGTTTCATTGAAGTAGGGAGGTACGTCACTTGGTCTAGATTCTTCCATGGATAATGAACCGGAAGTGGACGCCATCTTTATCGATTTAACTCTTCCCGAATCGACTCAAGAGGTGGTTAAACCTTCAAATGAGTGAGGCTCTGATACCAATTGTTGAGTTAATCGATTGACGAAATAGCCAAGAGGGGGTGAATTGGCAATAAAAATTTTGGTGGAAGCTTTTGCAGAAAATAGAAAATAATTGCACATCAATTTAGAGTGGTTCGCTTTCTCAACCAAAGTCTACGTCCACTACCTTAGCTATCCACACTAAGGATTTTCCACAAATTCACTAATTTGTCTTTGTTTTGAGGACAAAGAGTAACCTTACAAATCCCTCAAGAATTATACCCCAAATTCTTGAGAACACTCTCTCCCAAAGAGAACAATACAAATTTCGCAAACTTACAGAAAAACCTCACAAGGCAAGATGTTTGCACAATTCTAGAACAAAGAAAGAACACTCAAGAATAATACAATTGAGCACAATAAGTGTTCTTGAAAGCAAATGTGAATATTGAATGAAATAGGCTTAAAAATGCTCAAACTTGAGGTTTGATGTTTTCTCTTTGATTCTCTCTTTTCTCTTCTTGATTGTTGTTAATCAATGGCTCCTAAGCTTGTTTAAATACTCCTTGGATCACTTCTGAATGTTGGGGATCATTAGTGGAGTCAATAGAGTCGTTATTGTGTGAAAACAATTAATAAAACAGTTGGGAGTATATGGTGCATCGATGCATAGACAAGGTGCATCAGTACACTATGTGTAAAATTCAAATATTTTGACCGTTATAAGACTTAATGCATCGGTACACTAGGGGTGCATCGGTGCACTAATTACATTCGATGTTTTAAACAAGCCTGGAGTGCATCGATGCATGGTCTGTGCATCGGTACACAAAATGCATTCGATGTTTCAATAAACATTGAGTGCATCGATGCATGGTGTGTGCATCGGTACACTAAATGCATTCGAAATGGGGTGTGCATCGATGCATCAAATGAGTGCATCGGTACATCCCTTTATAAAATGATTTTTGGCTTTTTTTTGTTTGAAATATTTTGTGAAAATTGTTTCAAAAATATTTTAAGTTTAAAACACAATTTTACACTTTAGTAAGGATTGAAATTGATCTTTTAAAGACTTGGAGTAATATTTGGATATTCAAATAATTTAATCGAATATACTTTGAAAATGATTTGTAAAAGCTTAAAATTCATTTAAACTTAATTTGTTATATTGAAACATCAAAATGTTTTCAACATATTAATATTTCAAACGAGCTGGAGATTATATTGAATATAAACGAACGAACATAAATGAACGGATTATTGAACGTTCACGAACGTAAATAAATGACGTGTTCGTTCATTTAAATAAATGAACATAAAATCCTATTCATGTTCATTCATTTAATAAATAAATGAACATAAATGAATTTCTCATTGAATAATTCACAAATAGTTTGCTGAGCGCTCGATTCATTTACTTACTTATTAAAATTTTATTGTTAAATATATTTTAAAATGTGGATAAACTTTTAAAGGGTGTCAATTATTTTTTTAAGTGGTGTCATTTCTTTAATTTTAATTTTTATACATATAATTTATATAGGAAATTTTATTATAAAAGAATTTTGGGGCCCTAATTCTACCAACTCTGTCAGTTCGTGGGTTGAATAGTGTTTATTTGTGTTTATTAAAAAATTTGTTGTTCGACTTGGTGCTCGTTAAACTCACCGAATATATTACCTTATTTTCTTAACTATAGGTAAAATATACTAATACTATACACAATTTAATATAAATATAAATTAATAAATTTAACCCAAAAATTTATCAAAATAGTGTACGAAGCAATTTAAGGTCTAAACTCCAAAGCTACAATCCACAAATACATTAAAATAATAAATAGAGTTTTATTTTTTGGTATAGTAAAATATTAATTAATAATTTAGTATTTTTTGTTTATTAGACAATTAATAGATTAAATTTATTATTTTTATTATCTATTAATACATTAATAGTTTTTTGTATGAAATAATATTTTAAGATAACTATTAAAATATTATAACAAAATTAACAACTTAATCGTAAACTTATCTAGTCAAGTTTTATTTTACTCAACTCAACTCGTTAAGGATTTGAGTTGAGTTTTTATCGAATTTTGACAGAGTAAAGTTTAAACTATTCACGAGCTGCTCAACTCATTAAGCGCACCCCAATAAAGACTAGTCAACAAATTAAAATAAAATTGTAATTTGAGGAAGAAATTTTTAAAGAAGAACATATAGGAAACAAAGATGTATTTAAAAATAATTTTAAAGGTGATATATATATATATAATATAAAAATTATATATATAAAACATGTATAGATAAAGTTTTAAGATGACACATAATGAATTACTCTACGATAAATGTCTCCTATAAAAATATATTATTAATATCATACATCGATGTATATAATTAAATAAATTGTCTTTATCAAATAAATATAAAAAATTCAAGGATTTATCTGTAATTAGTCCCTTGTAAAAGTTTGTTTAGTCCTATTACAAGTATATTAAAGTTATATATATATATATATATGGACAAGAGTTATGTAGGCCTTTGGGTCATTATTCCCTAGATCTTTTATTATTAAAAAATATAAAGATAAATATTTATTTAGACTTTAAATTTTGATTTATTTTAATTTTATTATTCTCTCATTTTCTATTTTTAATTATACTTTACCTCCTTAAACTAAAATCATGGTTATGTCTATGTATAAAACTAATAATTTTTACACTAATTTTTAGCTATTAGATATAAATAAAAAATAACTTAGATTTAACACATAAATATAATATTTCTTTAACTCACAGTAAATTTGTTTTCTTTAACTCGTCTGCTTCCAGGCTCATACCATCTTCTCCCGCCATCCAACGGTTGTGCCCAGTTTAGTATGGACCCACTTAGGCATCGGCTCCAACCTTTCCCTCGGTTTTTGTACTCTGATTCTGACCGCTCCCAATAAAAGGACAATTTCCTACCATTTTTAGGGCAGCAATAAAAACTTGTTAATTTTGCTCAATTAACTTCAAGAACTTATAAAATTACTACTAAAATTATAGTTTTCATTTAATTATTTTATCGTACATTTCGTGAATAACATATGACATCATGCGAATAATCTGATAGTTAGCTGAAAATAAAACATAAACATTAGTTAATAGGATGTTTGACAAACAATTGGTAATTAATTATTGGCAGCTGATTTTAATAGTTGATTTAATTAACTGATTTAATTAGTTGATTTGATTAATTGTTATATAGAAGTGTTTGGTAAAATTTAGCTTATAATTGATATGAGTAAAATGACAAATAATGGTAAGATACATTTAGTTGTCAAGTACTTATATGTTTTATAATACTTTAGTTCTTATTGGTGTGAAATTATTCGAATAAAATGCTTGTGACAAGGAATTAAAAATTCTTTAAGAAAATTAGTGAATTTGAAAATTTTGAATATACTTTTTAAATTTGATATTTACAAATATTAACTTTGTGAGATTGATACATACTATTGACCTTGTATAAAATATCAACACAACATTTTTTTACTTTCATGTTTTGCTATATTTTCTCAACTAAAATATATTTGAGAATCTATAACTAAAAAATATAATAATAAAATAAAATTTCACTAATTCTTCATTAGACGTTGCATAAAATTCATCATGTTTTGCTATTCATGCAAGGATGTAATTGTCGAAATAATAAAGTTAAATATGACATTTAACATCTTATTTTGTAATTAGCTCTCCCAAATCGTTGATTTTTTCAACGTTTTCATTTTCAGTTTATTTTGCACAATCGACTCTTTTAAAAATATGTTTATCAAACACTAAAAATGGAGGATTTGACTACCAATCAACTATTTATGATCAAATAAACTAAAAGCTCTTTAAAAAAGTTGTTTACCAAACACCTCTAACATCTTTACATCAAATTAAGTTTTAAACATTTTCTCTAGGTTTTTTTTTTGTGCGTGGCTCATTCTATTTTTATTTTTACATCAAATTAGTGTTGGTTGTTGATCAATATTACTTATTTTTCGTTTATTTTCTTATATTACATCTTTGCTTCCCTTTTGATTTTTCTTTATATCACGTTTCTAGATCTTTATGGTAAATCTTCCTCTCTTTTTTTTGGCACATTTTCGGTTGATTGATTATTCTTTTTGTATTTTTTGTTGGATTTGACAACGCCTCAACTGCTCAAGATTAGGGGTGCTTATCAAGCGAGTCGATCGCGAGTTGAGCAGTGCTCAACTCGTGCTTGTTAAAAAGTTTGTTGCTCGACTTGACTTGTTGCTCATTAAACTCATTAAAATTTTGCTCAAATCGCTGCTCATTAAGCTTTCTTCTCGTTGCTCAGCTTGTTGCTCGTTAAGGTCATCAATTTTTTGCCTTATTTTATTAAATATAAGTAAAATATACTAATATTATATAGAGCTTACTATAAACATAAATTAATAAATTTAACAAAAAAATTATCAAAAGAGTGTATAAAGCAATTTCAAAGTTAAACTCCAAAGCTACAATCCACAAATACAATAAAATAATAGGAGTTAATTGCAACATATATCCTCAAACTATACTTTTGTTCTAAATTAATCCCTACATATTCGAACATTTTAATTCCATCCCTAAAATATGACTCCTATTCTAAATTAGTCACCATACTTTTAAACATTTCAAATTCACCCTCAAACTATGACTTATTCTAAATTAGTCCCAAAACTTTTGAATATTTCAATAATATCCCCTAAAACATTCAAAACTTCAAAGTTGAAATTAGAGTATTTAAAAGTTTAGGAATCAATATAGAACGAGGGTTATAGTTTGGGGATAAATTTACTATATTCAAAAGTTTGGAGATTAATTTAAAATGAAAGCATAGTTTGAGGATGAAATTAGAATGTTTAAAAGTTTAGGGCTTAATTTGAAATGAGATCAAAGTTTAGGGACAAATGGTATGATTAACTCAAATAATAAATAGAATTTGATTTTTTAGTATAGTAAAATATTAATTAATAATTTAATTTTTTTGTTTATTGGAAAATTAATATATTAGAAATTTATCATATTTTATTAGCTATTAGAAAATTAATAATTTTTTGAATGAAATAATATTTAAGATAACTACTAAAACTTATAAAAATAATTAATGAGTTGCTCGTGAATTTATGAGTCGAGTTGGACTTTTCTCAAATCAACTCGTTGAAGTCTTGAGTCGAATCAACCTGAATCAAACTTTTATCGAGTTTTTATTGAGTCGAACTTGAATTGTTCATGAGTTGCTCCTCTTATTAAGTACCCCTAGGTGCAATCGATGAACTCAATGCATTGTCAAAATCACCCTTTAATTGATTGAATGCAAATGATCCTACCTAATGGTTCAAATTCTATTTCTTCTCAACTCAAGGGGCAAGTCTAGCATACTCTCAACAAGGATATCGGACATTATAAGAGTGGTCATCCTTCCATATACATAATTGACTCTTAAACTTTTTTTTTCTTGAATTTCCAGTTAAACATGAATCGTAAAATTATCTTTTAAAAAAGGTTTTCAAAACTTCTATTTTAAAAAGTAATTGTCCATATTTTCAATCTAATTTAGTCTAAAAAGATCAATGACGACTCTAATTTTTATAAAATTAAAATTTTTGAAAGAATTTTTCAAAATAATTTATTATCGAATAAGAAAGCTTAAGGATGGTCCTGATATGTAGAACCTTTCTTATCAAAGAAAAGAGTAGCAATGCCTAGCATGGATAAAATACACTGCAATGAGGAAAGGATCACGAGTTATGAAAGGTTAGCATGGATAAAATACACTGCAATTGTAAAATGGAAGTCGCGGCAAAAGATGTGTTATTCTTTATGAGTAAAAGTTGAGTAGAAGTGGAAGGTTAGTGCAGTTCACAATATGCTATGGAAATCAAATAAAATAAGAAAAGCAAACAATTTTCTATAACATGAACTTTAATTACCAAATTGTTACGTTGAGTTAAAGCGTTTACATGAAATAAAAAAAAACAAATTTGATGATGAAAAATTTTAAACAAGAGAGAAGAATTAAACGAACGAATTAAAGAATATATTACATGATTAAACGGTACTAGGTCAATTGCTTTAACGTATCAAATTAGTATTCCGTTATCGTAATAACGTGTGATAACGACGAATGATCAAGTTATAACAATTCGATATAATTAAAGATCAATTTGTTATTTTCTAGATCAAGAAAAAAAACTTACTCAAATATTAGTAATTGTTTGTGCATTTTACTTGTATTTTTAGCCACAAAGAAAACTTACTCAACTCTTCTTGTTAACCAATTCTCTCTCTTTTCTGAGTCAGAAATGGCTGCAAAATCACTGGTTTTCTTCTCTGAAATTCTGTCTAGAAAAATAAGTGTAATATGAGAGAGGGATTTCTAATTCATCAGTTTAAATTCTGAATCTATTTTTAATTATTAGTCTATCTATATATCTCTGTATGTAGAAAGGGGATAATATATATATATATATAAGGGTAATAATAATGATAATTATAATGTGGAGTAAAAAGATATGAAAGTTGCTAGCTTGGTCGAGGTCGAGCCAACCAGAGTGAGCTGAGAGCTCTTAGGCGATGGAAATACTCGGCGATAGCCACCAAACATCTTGCAAATTGATGGATTGTCAACATTTGATGTAATCGGAGTATAGCTTGATGCCTCAGATTATCTGCCTGCAAATGTAAAATATATGTTAAATTAAAGGGGGAAAATATCAATTCAAATTAATTAATATAAATTCCATGTTAAATATCTAAATCTCAGTCAATAACTTGGACTGCAACATTAAGACTAACACGTACTAACTTGACTTTGAGGATAGAATTTAAGATAAATTTGCTTACTAATTGGCCATCCACTCATGACTTTGAGGCACCAATGATTGTCAAAATGGGAAAGGAATAGAGAATTTAAGGCATTTTCTTAGTCCAATTTCATTTGTGTACCTTGCCTAATCTAGAAGGTTTTGACCATGAATGGATCGGTGCTGGGATATGACCCAGCTCGTGAGAATCTGAAATTCTTATATAATTTGAATATTTTTTTTATTTTATATTGATTATCTAATTTTATGCTCTTAAATTTTTAATATATTTTTCTAAATTTACCTCTCTTGATATAAAATTTTACGTCGTATTTGGTTTTAACAGATAATTCCGAGCAGATTAATTTCATTTTGAACCCATCCTCCAAAGGTACTTTGCTTATAGAAACCTGAAAATCTAATAAGCATATGGTCCTGCAGGTGACTTTTGGCTTATGGATATCGCACAGAATTTGACTTGAGGGATTCTAAATCCTTCAGAATTTAGGGTTTTTTTTACTCATAATTTCAAAAGGCTTAGGAAAAATGTTGAACAAGAAATACCCTAATCCCCACAATGACCAAGTTAACTAAATGCTCTATCAAAGATCAAACAACATCATTTATTGATCAAATAAAACTCAATTGTTTTCAGAACCATAAAAGAACATACAATACTTCTCCAGGCTGAAAAAAATTCAAATGTGAACTCCAAAATCCACATGAATTCATTGTTCTTTTTTAAAGAGTTAGGATATAAATCTTTCAACCTAGTTAATCACAATAGCCCATTTTTATTACTCGAGGTAAACATAAATATTAAAGTTTTTTTTAATAGTTTCGGTGATTACAAAGTAATATCTATTCAAAATTTTCTTAATCAATTGACAATACACCCTACATACGTATTTACTCAAATCTAAAATTTTAAGGAAAAGAAGGTGGGTTTGAAAGAATAAAATTAATTGATTGTGGATAGATTAGGCAGTTCTGTTGTACGACAGCCTAATATAAGGCTAAGGAAAGATGCTACAAGAAATATTAATATTTTTTAACATTTACAGTAGAACACTACCTAAAATGTTATTTTTCTACCGGAAATGTTAATTTTGCTACCTAAAATAAATATTTCCGATATTAACATTTCAGTATAAAAAATAACATTTTAAGTAACACCCGATATTAATATTTCGATAGAAAAAATAACATTTTAGATAACACTTTACCGAAAGTGTTAAAAAATATTAATATTTCCAGTAAGCACATTTTCTTAACCTTATATCATTGTCTTTCTTTAGAAATCCCGGATTGATTTGGTCATGTGCGTGGGGAAGACGTGGCCTAAGGCAAAGAAAGGTCAAAAAAGAAAGTTAAGTCTTAAAGTCAAACGGTTACGACTATGACATCAACATATGGGCAGGAGTATATATGACACATTATTAGAGAGAGAGAGAGAGAGAGAGAGAGCACCAGCATGTGAAAAGGCAAATATTCTTAGACTTGGTGGTAACAATCAGGTGACAAGTTCATTAATTTCTCTACAAATTGTCATGATTGCTTTTGACACATAACTAATTGGACAATTAGTATGTCCCATTGGTTCAAAGACGAGAAATTCCTACAAGTGTTTTAAGTCTTGAATGCTATAAACATACACTAATCTATTGCATATAGTCTATTTGGGAAACTAATTACTGAATCAAAACATATCTGATGAAGTAAACCTAAAAGACTAAGTATCACATGGAAACCTTACGTGAACCACCAAAGCCATTATAAGGACGGAGTAATTTCATGGAAAGCTTATGTATTATGATCATCATCATCATTCATGGGGCTGGGGGTCCACAAGCACATGATAACAGAATAGTAGAAGTAAATACCTGTCTAACAAAACCTTCAAGGGTGGAGAGCTTGTTGATGGCCATAGCCATTTGTCCCATGTAGTTAGTCATGTTAGGAGGGCAGCTCAGTGAGTCAGATGTTATAATATCTGAAAGAGATTGGTTCATTGCTTCCAGGCCTTGTGTTAGGGCTTCTTCTGCTTCCTGTGTCGACTGCTGCAACCCACATATCCCTATTATCTGCTGCTCCGTCAGTGCCTCTATCTCATTCAATATAACCTGAAAAATAATAACAAGAAAACTATGAATCTATGGTACTGATTACATAATTTAAATATAGTCCACTATATCCATCGCGATAAACTCAACGTAGCCGAAAATGTTACGCGACTGCAATTTAAATCCAATTTTAGACTTTAAGTTCGGGTGTTATTAATTTACCCTGATGAGTTGAGATGGGCGAAACCCACCCATCCACATGAAACATCGTTCAGCAGGAGTCATCCACGTGCCAGACACAAGGTGAAAGACGTCGGTTTTAGCCAGCATGGTTTTAAGGTTCATCATATGGTCCAGGTGTGCTAAACAGTTGTGGACCAAGATCCCAAGCTCGTTCTCCGGTACATGCTGATGAACCGCTGCTCTAAGCTCGCACATTACTCGATGATGCTCTTCTCGCCAACTTGCATACTCCATGTCAAACATGGCAGCATCTGAAGCATAAAATCCAGTCCATAAACATATATATATAGCCATTATTTAAAAGCCAAAATATGAAAAGGAGAGACGGCTTATTTATATTTATAGTATATAAACCTGGGCTTATGTTGTTAATACCAACAGGAAGGCTTTGGTCTCCTCCTAGGGCTAGGATATTACCGCCGCCAAAGAACACGCCCTAAACAGCAAAACAAATAATCTCAAATATATAGAGAGAGAAACAATATATATAATAGCAAATAATCTCACTTGAGCTCTGGCTCTTTGAAGTTCTTGTTCCAGTTGGGTAAGCTTAATCCTACTCGACTCTAGCTGCTGAACATAGGTCTGTCATCGAATTAACAGCAACAATAAATAAATGAACCCCAGAAATAATTCTTAGGTAATTACTTTCATTAAAGCTTTGTTTAAATGAGATGACCTTTTTTCTTAGCCGGCTTTTCCTTGCTGCTTCTCTATTCTGAGCAAGTCTTCTTAATGTCTGATAGGAAATGATACAGATAAACTACATTAATCAAGACTTATTTTCCATTTAAAGAAACCAAGAATAAAGGTCCTATGTGGAAACAGGGATTTAAATGAAAATTGCAATCGTGATTTTCGTTGTAAGCGGCTGTGGAGATAATGAATACTATATTGTCATTGTGATGAATATTATTGCAGTCATTGAATACACGATCACGCAATAACAATTTCAGATGACGCAATTATCATTCCGTGCATCTGTTATTCAGATAACGGATTGCTATTTAAATCCCTGTAGGAAGGCTGAAGAATTAACCTTGGTGTCTGGTGTGTTGGGTCCTTCTTGCTCAGAACTTGATGTTGGCCCTTTACGGTTCCCCTCACGCTGCCAAATTAAAACATGGATTTGTTAGTAAATCAAAATCAAAACATGGGAATTAATTCCTTTGTTTCTTTAATATGCAGAGCTAGCCTCTCATACCTTGACAGCTTTAACTGACCCATCATTTCTGGCGTTGGCCAACTCCATCGACGACTCTGATGGTCTCTTTGAACAACTGCTAGTTGCAGGAGAAACTAGTCCTGTATTTGTCTACCAAATAACAAATATCGGAAAGAAAAAAGAACACTTGAGAAAATTATTAGTACTTGCACCATCCACCAACATAATTTTTTTTATTAGTTTAAGAGAATTATAAAATAATATTTATTCAAAATATTCTCAATCATAAAGAATAAATGTTCAAACATTCCTATAAATGTTTTATTTGAATCGAGACCTCTAAAACTAACAACTATATTTTAATTATTAAAATCGTTTAGTTCGTGCACCAAACATAAAACTCTAAATACTCAATAATAATAATAATGATTTTCACCTTTGCTAATGATGCGGCTCAACATGCATAGGCTGAGAAGGGAAAATGTTGAGAGTGGGAGGCTTCATTCCAGGGTTATCTGCGTATATAAATTCTCAGAGCCATTAACTCGACAAGATAAAAGAAGTGGCAGTGGTAGAGACAGGACTCACTTGTCTGATGTTGAATAGTGGAAGGGTCTTGTCCATCAAGATAGAGAAAAAGGGATTGATCTAATTCACCCAAATCATAAGAACCACTGTCTTTGCTTCTGCTTACCCCCAACAAAAACAAGAAACATGATATTAAAATCTTTAAACGTTTCCCTTAAGGAAAGAAGAAAAAGGGGGTTGGGTTTGTGTAGTTTTGCACTGAGAAAGAAATTACATGAAGTTGTGAGGGATGGAAGATGAAGACGACGACTGCATCATTGCATAAGGAACCTGATTCAGATGATATTGATTATTTTGTTGTTGCTGTTGCCGTAGGATAGATTGGTTCATGTAATTGTCTCCACTGCTACCCATCAAAACAACATCACCAAAGTTAAGCTAAACTTGAAGAGCTCTTGAATTCAGCATTAATGGCAAAACCAGCTTCCTTTCTATATCATTTCTTCACCTCCACCACCATCTAAGCAGTAATCAAAACAAGAAAGAAATATAACATGATATATACACTCAGAGAGAACACAAACACAAGGAAAAGAAAAAGGAAGTGGAATTTGTAAGCACGGAAACGAAAGACAAAACCCCTTTTATATATCTATAAATAAGTATGATTTTTCTAAAATAAAATAAAACCGAAATTTTCAAATAGATATTGACATTTAAAAAAAATCATTTATTTATTTTTTTATATAAATTATACATTAGTATATCAATTACAATTTCTGTTATTTTTAAGTTTCTAATTATTTTATTTTTTAAATAACATATAATATAATATTATTTTTTAATTTTATTTTAGTTATCTCAATATTAAAATAATGATAATATTAATGTATCATCATAAGATAATATCACATCATTATTTGATAAATAAATAAATATTATATTAATAATTCAGTTAATTTTTTAACAATAAGTGATCAAAATAAAATTAAAACGTAATATTAAATATAATTTTTAAAAAGATAATTAAATGATCAAAATGATATTAAATGTGTAGTTTATCATTATTTTAATAGGCACCGCTTATTTGGAATGTCTATAATGACCTTACCAAAAAATCATATTGATTATTGAGATTTTTCATGCAAACTTACACGTAGATGTTGCGGTGGCAACAAGAGTTCCTTTTTTGCATTATATATATTTGAATAAAAGTATAAACACATGGAAGATTGGTGAACCCAAAAGTCAATGTAATAGAAGAAGATGGAAATCATAGACCATTTGTTTTATTATAGGGAAAAAAAATGAGGAAATTAAGTTGTTCATTCAATTCAACCTTAGCTTAGACTTGAAGATACCATGTAGAATTTTGGACATTTTGGATTTAAGACAAATTCTTTATTTCCTTATACTTCTGGTGGAGTAAACAGTCAACGCATTCATATTTTGAATGAGAATTCAAATTCATCACTTGCTTTTCCTTTGGAATGATATTTATTTATGGATAAAATAAGTTTGATTTATCGTTACAAAATCTTTATGTAGAATACATCACGTTTATTTGTTATTCTAGTGATTTTTTATGTTTTGGACGTCGTTCCACTCGGATATGCGATTTTTTGATGATATTCATAATTTTGATCAATTTTTGTGGTTCATTTGTCGATGCAGACAAATATTCATATTTATCTTTGTTCGAATATTTTCCTTATAGAATGGATAATTTCTTGTGTTAATAATTATAAGAAAAAAATTCTAATTATATATTTAATTTACAGTTATAATTATAAACTCTATTATAATTTTAGATATTTTTTTAATAAAACCTACCTTTTCTATTCAAAGAGAAAAAACATAAACATTAAATATTCAAATCTATATCTTAATAAAACCTTCTCATGCCTAATCACTAATCCACTTGTGCTATTCACTCAAATTTTAATAATATTTATAATTTAGGTTCAAATATTTTTTTGTGTAATTAGATATTTATCTTAAAAAAATTACACGCCCAAAACTTAATACCTTGAGTAAATTATTTTGTCTTAGAGAAAATTGCTACATGGCTGAGGTTAGTAGAAAATGATGAATAAATGAATCATGTAGACATAATAAAAATGAAGTAAGACTAAGCAGTTCAAAACTTTATTAGAGATTCACTCAGAGGTCAATCACAAGCAATTAAGCTCACCAGGATCTAATTGACATAAGCTAAACTTTAGGCTCAATAATTAACTAAGGACGTAATTGAAGAAGTTAAATTTATAGACTCAATTATTAATTAATTTAACTAATTAAGGACCCAGTTGCAAGCAACTAAACTTATTAGGTTCAATTATTAAATAATTTAACTAAATAAAGACCTAGTTGCAAGTAGCTAATCTTATGAGGCTCAATTATTAATTAATTTAACTAATTGAGTACCTAACTGCAAGCATCCAAACTTGTTAAGTTCAATTATTAGTTAATTTAACTAAATAAGGACCTAATTGCAAAAAGCTAAACTTATTAGGCTCATATGTAATTAATTAATGTTGAGAAGAATCAAATACACATAATGTAGAGGAAATAAAATGTAAATAAAATCAAAACTAAAATTAAAAGCAGTACAAGTCTAGTCCACATGTGGGTCAAGGTGTGAACATTTTAAATATGTTTACTAATTGTTTTGTATGATATCTAACCAAAATGATCAAATAATCAGATTTTAGGGTTAATTGGTATACTTTACCCACTATATTATTAAGCAATCGAGTTCTATAATGAAGAAATTTAAATCAGTGTCATTTTGTGTTGAATACTTTGATATATCAACATTAATTTTTAATAAACTTTAAAATTATATTCGATCCAGTCATTTAAATATAAAAATTCTTTTTAAAGTTAAAAATTTCAATTTACTCCTCACTTTATTGAAAATTTGAGTCATATATTGAAAATAATTTTGAAACAATTTTTTTTATGGGTTTTAAACTTTAATTGAGTCAAAAAAAAAATTTAAGCACAGTAATACCGATAATGCAAGAACAATATTGATACTATTCATGTGGTATCAATGCAATATAGATCCTAAAACCTTGAAAACACACAATAGTACTGATATTGCTCAAGGTAGTACCGATACTCTCTTTGGTTTTACTAAAACAATAAGAAAATTTGATATCAATACCATTTCAATACCAATATTACCTTTAACAGTAGTACCAATACTCCAAATAATAGTATCGATACTACCTTTAACAGTAGTATCAATACTCCGAATGATAATATTGATACTACCCTTGTTTTTTTTAAAATGATAAATTCTAGTAAGCAATTTTAATATTGATACTCATTCAGTATCGATACTACTTATAATGCATATAGTATCAATACTCTTTTTTTCCCAAAGACTATAATTTTGTAATTAATACAAATAGTATTGACACTCCAAGCCCGAGTACCGATATTTCAAGCGATTGGGTAACATTTATTAGCGGAAACTTATCCCAACAACTCTATTAACTGCCACAACTACCCAAACGAAAGGAATTGAATGAAAGAGTACAAAAACAAGATTCTAATTCATATATGAAGATAATAGATCACAAAGAAAACCAAAACAGTCACATAGAGCCAAACCAGTCAACATTATCATTTTTTTTCTTTCAAGAACATTTTTTATACTCAATTTGTCTTTATTTCTCAAGTGTTCTTATTTTTCTAGAATTCTGCAAACACATTCCTAGTGAGGTTAACATTCTTAAGAATTATGCAACACATTCAAGAACACTTTTGCTTTGAAGAGTGTCTTAAAAATTTGGGGTATAATTATTGAGGAAGTTATAAGGTTATACCTTATCTTCAAAGGTTGCTACAAATTATTGTATTTGTAAAAATTCTTAGTGTGGATAGTTAAGGTAGTAGATGTAGACTTAGTTGTGAATTCGAAACACTCTAAAATTCCTGTGTTCATCTTTTTGATTCTTAAGCTTCTACCAAAAAATTTAATTGTCAATTCACTCCTCTTGGCTATTTTCTCCATTTGATTAACTCGATAATTGATATCAGAGCATAACCCATTAGAAGACTCTACATCTTCTTGAGAATATCCTTTGAAGAGTTCAATCATATCATCATCAACAATCACTCTATACACTTCTAGAATTTTTGGTGAGTCTCAAATAATCTCAAAGCCTTCTTTTTTCAATGGTGCTAACTATTCTTATTGGAAGAATATAATCAAGCTATTTATTCAAGCTATCGATTATTCGGTGTGGGATGTCATCACTGAAGGATCATCCATTTCTTTAAAGATGTAAGGAGAGCTTGTTGTATCAAAGGTCAAGTCAGAATGGATAAATGAAGACTGAATACTCGTTCAACTCAATGTTATCAACACCGTTTTTGTCCCGATATTATTATTATTATTATTTTTTTTTTTGGTGCAGGCATATACAACCAACCCAAAACTGGACCCCATTTTAAAATTTGTGGATTGGGAAAAAGATCATGTTCTTTTAATTAAGTTCATCGAGAAAAGACTGTTAGATCGAATCTAAGGTCTCATCTCGATGTATTTAAATAATTAAATATCCTTATTCTCATTAAAGGTTGGTAAAATAAATAAATAATTAATTGTGCTTGCTTGATGTATGCTTTTAATTTGTTTTATTTTTGCATGAGTTTTTCAATGGGATTTCAAAATAGTAACACTCAATATTGAAAATAGTAATATCTTTTCATTTCGATTGGAGTAATAAATGACTACTTTAAGGCATGAGAGGTCATTTATTCTTGATTGGAAATAATTAGATATTATGGTTTTCTCTCGAATCAATATTCAATTTTAAGACGAAATAGTGATATCTCTTCATTTCAATTGGAGTAATAAATGACTGCTTTAAGGCATGAGAGCTCATTTATTCTCGATTGGAAATAATTAGATATTATTGTTTTCTCTCAAATCAATATTGAATTCTAAGACGAAATAGTGATATCTCTTCATTTTGATTGGAGTGATAAATTAATGTTTTAAGGCATGAGAGGTCATTTATTCTCGATTGGAAATAATTAGATATTATCATTTTCTTTCTTAAAATTATTTCGTGTTGTTATTTTGAATTAATAATGAACATTAGGATGTAATTATAATATTTCCTTATTTCGATTGGAGTAAGAATCGACTGTTTAAAGTATGAGAGGTCGATTATTCTCGATATGAGAAATAATTAAATATTATTGTGTTTCGTCCTAAAATTCATCGAATATTACTTGTATGGGATCTTAAATTAAATTGGACTCAAATTCTTAAATTTCATTGCAAAGACAACTAATTAATGGACTAGGTAATGATTTAAGACGCTGTGGGGGTGCTAATCCTTCCCAACACGTAACCAACTCCTGAACTCAAATTTTGGTAACGCAAACCGCAAATTTGTTGTTTTAATTAAGATTAATATTTTTATTAAAATGATAAATACTTTTTGGGTGGCCAATCACACTCTAATCAAAGGTGGTGGCGACTTCTCGAATCACGTTTTATTATTAATCGATCAACAAATTATTTAAAACGAAGACCTTTTTAAAAAACCGTTTCAATAGCTTGGCGACTCCACTAGGGATTTTTTTAGAGAGTCAGGTCGATAGTCAATTAATTGATTGTCTTTGCAAAGGAAAATTACAAGTTCGTTCTAATTTAGTTTTTGATACCTTGTTTGGTTTTAAATAAATTTTTGTTTTCCATTTGATTAACCACTAAATAGTTGTACTGACTTGTTTGCAAATGTTTTCAGATTAATTATGTGTTTTTCGATTTGAGGAATGAGTTTGTGACTGTGTTCTTTCTGCTTTTCCTCACACACTACACACTTGCATTATCATAACATGAGCTAAAACCCCACTCCATCTGATTTAAGTAAGAGTGAGAAACTACCCCTCGTGTGGTTTTTCACCTCTGTATGGGATAGTGGATCGCTCTTGGAGCTCACACCTTATGGTCTCATGATGATTTTCACCTCCGTATGGACATAAGGAGGTGTGTCCCCTCGAATTGAGTTCGATATGAAAGCATGTAATGGACCAGGATTGAGGGTTTGGCAGCCCAAGAGGGCACCAACAAGGACAATTCGAGAACCTTTTACTTTAGAACCGAACCTAACAAATAGTGAACCTAGAACCCAGATAAAGCCTTACCCAAATCTTATGGGTCCTGTGAGGAGAGTACACAAGGAAAAGCTCTTTGGAATCCTTTAATTTTTTTAGTTTAATTTTTTTTTTCGAGTAAATGTTTGCGAATTAGAGATCATGCGGTTAGGTTTATTTTTTTTGAATAAGCATGCGAACTAGATGGCATGGGGTTAGGATTTTTATGTTAAATAAAGCATAGGGGTAGAAAGTATGTTTAGATAGGATTTATTATACCATGTATGGGTAGTTAACCTTGAGGGTAGGTTTTATTTGATGCTTATAATACTTACTATCTTGTTGTTTATCCTATGGTGTACTAACCCGTTTTGTGTCTATTTTATTTTGATTTTATTTTCTTGCATTTGCATCTGCATGTCATCCAAAGGTTTTAATTCGCAAGTGATTGACTAAATAGAAGGTTTTTCATAACGAGACAAGAAATTATTAGCTATGTAGTCAAAAGTAGGAAATCCAAGATATTCTAATGATTCATTAAGAGAGACAATTGATGAATAAAGAAATTTGAAGCTGGTTGAAGACTTTCTTTAAAGGCACCAAAGCTAAGATGCTTTCTCAGGAGATGCAGTTAGATCAAGGACGAGAGACCCTTCACAAAGGCATGAAGACCACTTTGCAGTGGAAGTAAAAATGGATAGCTCACGATTCAACCATAAATAATGTAAAGACATCATGTGTCATCAAATGTGATAAAGTACACCAACAACTTTGGGTACAATGTTAGATTCCATAAAGAGCACGCTTAAGGAAATGAAAAAAATGAAGAATCACACTTTTATTTTAACTACCTGGTGTAATGAAACTTTGTTGTCTAAATGAATGTTGTTCTATGGTGATCACCTAGAGAATTAACACCTTTTGCATTTGCATTTTGCATCTGCATTTGAATTTGCATTGTATTAATTTAAGCATTTTTACATGCATCAATCATGAAAATGTGAGAGTAACTCGTGAAGGATAATGTGACAAAATTTCTGAAAGCCAATTGAAGTTACCCGGGGTGTGTCTATAGAAAGATTGAAAGTGATGAATAAAATATTAACACGTGTTAGTAGGATCGAGAAAATCCAAGAACAACTCGTAAGGACCCAACAAGAAATTATTGATGAAGCAAGGAAGTTCCAAGTTGAATCCAGAGAACAGATGTCCAAGTTGATGAGCATGATGGTTACAATGATATATGGGGAGAAATCATTATAGGACTCTATTATGCAAGAAAAGATGAAGACTTTGAGTGAAAATCTGAATGTTAGTTATGTAGCCAATGCAATGATAGCAAATGATTAAGAACATGTTGGGGCGTATGGTAATCCAAGTCAACTCCAAAAATCGGGTATGTTTCCAGAAAATATGATAGAGATCATGCTAGGAAAAGCAAAATTTGAGGGTGAAACTTCTAACACGAAAGTTGAGTTTGACTTAAAGAAGAGAGGCATAGAGGAAATTTAAATACCAGTAAATAAGGCTAAAAAGAATAAGAACAAAAATAATAGGATAGCTCTCGTTCTGATTTGGGGGTCATATTCAGACTTCGTACCATTTCTCTTCGAAAGTGGCCTTCTAGCACCTATTCCTCAAAGACATAATACTTATTTACATCCAGATTGGCAAGGCACTATCATTTTAGAGATTTTAGCCATTCTACGAAAGGTTGTGCGGTTATGAGATTAATTTTCATAACAAATTATATCCCAAGTTGCTCAAAGACCAAGTGATTACTCCACGTTTGGCTAAGCCTCTGCTTCCCCCTTATCCGAGTTGGTATAATGAGAAAGTTTCTTGTGAATATCACACTAGAGCCGAGGAGACTCCATCGAGAATTGTGGTTTTTCGGTTTTGGTCAAAAAGTTGGGTGTCAGCCCCCAAAATAGAGTTGATGGGGTCGAAACAAATGAAGTGCATATGAAAGAGAGCGTAAAAAAAAAAGAAACTCAAGGAAAGCGAGATATGTGAAAGGCAGAGTTAAATGATTCAACTCATGAGACTTCTCTGATGCTAAAAAAAGAGAAAGAAATGGGAAATGATGAGAAAGAAATTAAAAGAGAAGTAATCCGAGACTGACCACAAAAGATATCTTGGAAAAAAATGACCCTCAAGGTTTTTCAAGTACCCATTTCTGACTTTTTATCCCCTTTAATCAAGAGTTAGTACCTCACTCCAAGGCCTTTGAAAATGAGGACTAGCCCATCTTCTTATGGCTATGACCCAAATAGTGCTTTCGATTTTCATCTGGGGGCATTGGGCCATCACACTGACAAGTGCATACCATTGATGGAAGAGATAGAAAAACTCGCTGATAAGGGAGTCTTGACACGAGAAATTATCGAGAGATGGGATACAAGTGAGGGTAAAGGCCCTAATTCAATTGGATATCCACCATTCTAGGAGAAATGAGGCATTATGGCTGAATACGTGAAAGTCGTTATCTACCACAATTGCATCTTATGTTTGTGGTATCTTGTTTGAATTGGTTTTTTATACTTTCTCAGCTTTTTTGTAAGGATATTTAAATGAACTTATGCTACTTTAAAGATGGTGAGCATTGAATCAAATTTGCAAATATTTCAGTTCTTTAAATATCAAATGAATTAAAAACTCTTTAAATGATT
Organism: Hibiscus syriacus; assembly: GCF_006381635.1. Lineage (NCBI taxonomy): Eukaryota > Viridiplantae > Streptophyta > Magnoliopsida > Malvales > Malvaceae > Hibiscus > Hibiscus syriacus. The sequence goes on from NW_024062770.1 coordinate 4,252,986, forward strand.
AAATTATGGATCTTTGACAAAGTGACAAGATTGAAAACTAATAAAACAACGACTCTTGACTTTACCCTAGAAGACACATTCGAACACCATACACTTCTCTTGTAGGGACCAATATAGCCTTCTCATCTCATGAAGAAATGATCAAGAGGCTTGGTGTTCAGGTATGCATAGGAGCATACAACATGGGGCATCTCCTGTGTATAACATTGCAAAACTTACTAGACTACACTTCTGTTGAGGACGTTCAGTGATGATCATAATCTTCACAAATGGAATGGTGGAGTAGATGAATTTAGTATAGGTCAATTGTTTTGGAACTAAACTCTAAATATGAGATTTTCTGACCATCAAGGACACATCTAAATCTGAATACTCAAAAGGTTAATAAATTATTATTATTATTATTATAGACTATACAATAAAGATGAGCTATTCAACTAAAGGAATTGGTTACAGAGGAAACTCAAAAGCCCTGGCTTTATGAATATATTGCATTTAAACCATGACATTGCATGTATACTCGGCATTCGGTGTTTGTTCCACTACGATTGTCAAGTCGAAGACTTTCTGACGAGATGAACCCTTCAGCTAGCTCGATAAAGGCGATTATAATATATATATATATATATACACACACACACATAATAAACTTGAATTAATCTAGCCAAAACAATGGCAAATTAAATCAAATTTATCTAATAACGAGTTTTAGTAAAATGGACCAAGGGAGTTGAGGAACACCTATTATAGTAGACCTCACACAAACACTCAGGAATTTTATATTTAGATTGATGTCCCAACACTACCTCTATTAAGGAAATCTATGAAGCTTGAACGAATGGAAGATTTTAGAAAATCGAAATAGAAGTGTTCTAAAAAGTCTAGTAATTGATTATGCTAGTTGCGCCATTTTGTCCGCATCTGATTAAAATACCAAGCAAAGAAAGAGGGGCATGCTATAATGTTCACAAGGATCGAGAAAGAAAAGACATCTTTGATGACTGAAACTTCAGAAAATAGGAAGCCAACTTGAAGCCAGCCCATCCATTTTGGCATTTGTCAATGAGCAATAACTATGAAAATATTAAAAGAGTTGTTGATTCTTTTGATATTATGTGAACTCATGTTTATGATTTGCTTCAATTATGAGCCTGAATTAAGGGGTAATACTTTACAAAATTCTTGTTTTCTTTGATTTCTAAAACAAAAGAAAGGAGAAAAACATTTTCAAACTAGACAATCTCAAATGCAAAAGGTTCTTGAAGCTGGTGAGGCACATTCTGCCTCCATTGGAGAAAAAGAATAAACGATGCCAGAATAATGAAGCATTCCACAATCTTGAAAGTAAATAGTCCGAGAGATCATAATGAGTGGAGAATAACTTGTAACACTTCCTTGTGGCGTTGCCAAGAAGCAGATGATCGCCTCATTTGAAAGGGGCACTTACCCCAGCTCATAGCAAAAATGCAAGAATGAGACCATCAATGATGAAATTTTGGCACCCAAATAGGGATGAGCCATGAAAATAACTACTTTGGGGCATGACCAAAAACCCAGATCATGTTGAGATGACGAAATTCAAATCAAGAAGACATTGAGAACGAGTCTCACGACTTGGATTGTCAGTGGCAAACCATGAATTTGAGCAAAGCTTACCTTGTAAAGCAAACCAGTCGAGCATCAATTAACTGTAGAGTTTCGGAAAAACAAATCTGAGAGCGTAATTGAGCAAGGACAAAAAGGGGCATCAAGATCATATTACTGACCGCAACAAGAATTTGAAAGAGAAAACATTTCCTCCAAAATAAAGACAGAAAACAAAGACCACAAGATGATCAGGTCGGTCCTCACAAGATTGCAAACCTGAGCTGACAAGTTGCTACATCGATATTGAGGCAGGTTCTATGCAAAAATGAACAAGTGAAGGAAGACTGAGGTCTCCACTTTGATGTGAGAAGAAGAATGATCAACATTTCTGCATACAAGAAGCCATGCATTACATTTAGAGATATTTAAGTGCATTCATCTTTTCATACATGTATACATATTTCTTACAGATTTTTCAAGAAAGAAGAGAAAAGAAAAATCAGAATTCAAACCTCAAATAGAGAGAATTGCATTTAGAGTAACAGAAACTCAAGAATTGAGGAACCTAATGCACAAGACAATCATCATTTTTGAAGTGGGGCATGTTACCTAACTAACGTGTTTTTTTAGAAACTAAGTCTGATTTTCAGATGTTTCTTGACATGGTATTTTTAAATGTGTTTTCAAATAAACTAAGTCTGTTTTCAGATATTTCTGGACATGATCAACTTTTTAAAAAACTAAGCTTGATTTCCAAAATTAATAAGCCCTTCGAGCATCAGTAAGTCTTTTGAGCATGATAATTAAATTCTTCGAGTCATCTATAAGCCTTTCGAGCAAGATGATAAGTCCTTCGAGCCATCCCTAAGACCTTCAGGCATGATGTTTTCATATGTTTTTCGAAAAGTAAGAAAATGATTTCCAAAGTTTCTTACCAAGTAAACTATTTCCAAGATTGGTAAGTCCTTCAGGCCATCAGTAAGTCTTTAAGCATGATGATTAAATCCTTCAGGTCATCTATAAGCTTTCCGAAGATGATAAGTCCTTCAGGCATCCATAAGACCTTTGGGCAGGATGTTTTCACATGTTTTTCAAAAAGTAAGAAAATGATTTCCAAAGTTTCTTACTAGTAAGTCCTTCGAGCCATTAGCAAGTCTTTCGAGCATGATGATTAAATCCTTGGGTCATATATAAGTCCTTCGGGCAGGATGTTTTAACATGATTTTCCGAAAAATGAGAAAATGATTTCCAAAGGTTCTTATTTAAATTTTCTAAAAAAATGAAATTTTTGAAAAGTAACCAATTCAAAGTCCCAAAAAGGGAGAGGTTAACTGACACTCAAGTCGAGGCAGATTCCCATAGTTGGTGACTAAGACAAGCTCCCACAAGAGAAATCAATTTCCAAAGATTATCCTCTCAAAACTTTCAGATATGATGTTTTCAAATTCTCAAACATATACTAACATGTGGTAATGTTCAATTTTCATATTTGACATTCTTAAAGATAAGAGAACAAATCGAACTTGATTCAATATTCCCTAGAGAACAGTTGAATGAATCAATGTCTCTAGATCTAATTTTCCCTGAAGAAGCAACCGAATATATCCCTCTTTCCATATTTGATCTTACCTGAGTAGCAGTGGAACAAGTCTACCTCGATTCAATCTTCCCAGAAGAACAGTGGAATGAATCAATGTCTCCAGATCTGATTTCCCTGAAGAAGCAGCGGAACAGATCCCCCCTTTCTAGATTTGATCTTCCCTGAGTAGCAGTGGAACAAGTCTCCTCGATTCAATTTTCCTTGAAGAACATTGGAATAAATCAATGTCTCTAGATATGATTTTCCCTGAAGAAGCAATGGAATAGATCCCCTCTTTCTAGATTTGATCTTCCCTGAGTAGTAATAGAACAAGTCTGCCTCGATTTAATCTTCCTGAAGAACAGTGGAATGAATCAATGTTTCTCAATCTAATCTACCCTGAAGAAACAGTGGAACAGATCCCTTATCAGATTTCAAAGCATGGAGTCGACCGGACGAAAACTCATTGTCTCTTCATCTTTGCCCTATTCTTGTTGACACAAGACTGGGCAAAGAGGGACAACTGTCAACTCCCATTTTCATCCTGATATTATTCACATGCAGGACAAAGAGGCCCAATATAAATGGTCATCCACCCCAAACCCATAGCCCAACAAAAACCATTACACCCAAAGCCCCAACAAAATAAATACCCAACCCAAGGCCCAGAAAGAAGCATGCCCACTAACAGACCCAAATCGTTATGGTTTTCACCCAAAGTAGCTCTAGCAGCCTCATCCCTGCTGTTGGATCTAGGAGAGATATAACAACAATCACCCTAGATAAAGAGCCTTTCACCGCCATTTCTACCAATCATCTACCACCGCCTTGCTGCACCAGTCTCGTAACCAACCACGTGCTAGTAGCCATGCAAGAAACCATCATCAACTCTCTGCAGCAAGCAACCAGATCAAAACGCAAAGATAAAAGAAGAAATGTTAAAATGTAACTTTGTTTTAAGGTTATAAAGGCCCTGATTTTCACTGTAAAGGGGGTCAATTCTTCGAAAAAAGAGAGAGGAAAAACAAAGAAAAATTGAAAAGGAAAAATGAAGGAAAAAACATAAACAGAGAAAAACGAGAGTTTCGATTCAAAAAAAGAAAGAAAGAAAAACTTGAGGAACCAAGAACCATACTAAAACCGGAAAAAAGGAAAAAGAAAAGAAAAGTTCTTACCTTGATTCGGAGTTCACTGGGAAGTAAAAGGAACACCGATCTTCAATGATTTCAAAAGGTAAAAATGTATATCAAAATTCCTAGGGAGGGTCTTAAGACTAAGGGGTTCGAATCTTGGTTAAGGAAGAACATAGGAGCATTTTTGGGTGTTTGACTCCCTTTCGGCCCACGGACGGCGGTGGAGGCCACGTGAATGGCAGCCATTTCCTCCGGTGATAGGAGCTTGAGAGAGTCTGAACTCTCTCTCTCTCTCTTTCTATCTCTTTTAAGAAACTAAATAAATAGAAAATGAAAGGCTTGGTCAATTTCAAGCCTTGATTTTATTTTTATATACTCACCAAACGACGTCGTTTCCCCTAGCCCTCACCCTGTTTTTGAGGCTTTATGGGTAAATATCTATAAAAGTCCTTCGTTCTATGTAGCTCTCTGTTTTGATCCTGAAATGAAATGGTTTATTATGTTTGGAGCCCCCTCACTTTCTTTATATTTGTGTTATAGTCTTGGATGCTTGAGATGTTTTATTTGGTGAATCTAATATTTTGGGTTATTTGTGTAAGAAATCCTTATATTTGTATGTCCTTCTGTTTTGACCATTGCATGAAATTTGGGTTATTTACGTTTCCAGTACCCTATTTTGTGTTATTCGCATTGTTAATCATTGATTTTTCTTTTGCTTTTATGGTCATAAGGTTATTATTTTTATCCTAGATGCCATGTTTTGTTTTTGTTAATATATGCATGTATATTTTATTAGCGTATCGGTGTGGCGTTTTAATATATATAATTTATATTACTTACTTTATCAATACGTCCCATGCTTTATGCAATTTACAATATATATATATATATATATATGTAATAAGATATTAATTTATATATATATATATTATATTATTATTATTATTATTATTTGAAAAGAATGAACTAAATGAAGGTTGTGTAAATATGTTTATTCATACATGTGGATCTAAACATTTTCGCATAATTAAATTGTATGAAATCTCATAAGTATTACTTGACTCGAATCAAAATAATTTGACTAAGGGTAATATTCGTTCATTTTTAGATTAACGTAAAGTCGTTGTCTTAACTCATAAGAAAGTTACTTTCGATAATTTTAAAATGAAAGTTTATCCCATTTAGTGACATGAATTAAATTGAATCCATTTTAAAATTTGAGGATTGGGAAAAAGACCATGTTCTTTTAATTAGGTTCATCGAGAAAAAGATTGTTAGATCGAATCTAATGTCTCGTCTAGATATATTTAAATAATTGAACATCCTTATTCTCATTAAAGGTTGGAAAAATAAATAATTAATAGTGCTTGCTTGATGTATGTTTTTAATTTGATTTATTTTTGCATGTGTTTTTCAATGGGATTTCAAAATAGTAACACTCAATATTGAAAATAGTAATATCTTTTCATTTCAGTTGGAGTAATAAATGAATGCTTTAAGGTATGAGAGGTCATTTATTCTCAATTGCAAATAATTAGTTATTATGGTTTTCTCTTGAATCAATATTGAATTTTAAGATGAAATAGTGATATATCTTCATTTCAATTGGAGTAATAAATGACTGTTTAAGGTATGAGAGGTCATTTATTCTCGATTAGAAATAATTAGATATTATCGTTTTCTCTTAAATCAATATTGAATTCTAAGACGAAATAGTGATATCTATTCATTTCGATCGGAGTGATAAATGATTGTTTTAAGGCATGAGAGGTCATTTATTCTCGATTGAAAATAATTAGATATTATCGTTTTCTTTATTAAAATTATTTCGTGTTGTTATTTTGAATTAATAATTAACTTTAGGATGTAATTATAATATTTCTTTATTTCGATTGGAGTAAAAATCGACTACTTTAAGGATGAGAGATTGATTTTTCTCGATAGGAGATAATTAAATATTATTGTATTTCGTCTTAAAATTCACCGATATTACTTGTATGAGATCTTAAATTAAATTGGACTCGAATTCTTAAATTTCATTACAAAGACAACTAATTAATCGACTAAGTATCAATTTAGGGCATTGTGGGGGTGCTAATCCTTCCCCACACGTAATCAACTCCCGTATTAAAATTTTGGTAACACAGACTGCAAATTTGTTGTTTTAACTATGATTAATATTTTTATTAAAATGACAAATACTTTTTTGGTGCCTAATCTCACCCTAAACAACGGTTTGTGGCGACTCCTCGAATCACGTTTTATTATTAACCGATCGACAAATTATTCGAAATGAAGACCTTTTTAAACCGTTTCGACAAATGCCAAGGTCATGCACATCCTCTTTTGTACACTAAGCCCCGAAGAATATAGTAGAGTATTTTTATGCTCTAATACTATCCTATTTGTTCAATTTCAAAATTTCTAGTAATAGTAAATAAAATAAAGCTATTTAATTTGCACTCAAAAGGTAAATTATGTGTTTTTTTTTTATTACAATAGCATGGCAAGAGGTCTAACTAGTCTCCAAGTATTCCTTCTGGATTAGTACGAAAAAACAATTTTGGTGGCTCAGAGAAAAATATAGAGCCGATGGGTCTACCTCTCCCCAGAGCTGCCAATCCATCTGCAACGTTGTTCTGCTCCCTGCGAATATGAGAAACTTTGACAGTCCAGTCTCGAGTTCTGAGTTCGTGCAAAGCATTAGTCAAGGAGTGATCGGCAAGGGCCTCAGATGTATTATTCAAAATCCGAGCTACCTTGCTGTTTTTCGTTTCAAACTCTTCAAGTCTGAACCCTAACCTTCGCGCATGTAATAAAATATCGTGGGCAGCCCATAGTTCAGCTAAAATAACTGAACATCTCCCTAAACTTCTTCTAAATCAAAACACCGTCTGCCGTAGTCATGTTGCTCGTAGGGTTAACTACTCCATCCGAATTAGCTTTAATCCAACCATAGTTGGTCAAATCCACTTCATCCGATTGATGTTTTTTTTATGTGCAGTAATATTCTTTTGTTCTTGTTCTAAAATATTTTATAAAAACAAAAGTATTTGGATTAGGTATATTATAAATACGAGGAACTTATCACGTAATTTCAGTGGTAGACAAAAGTGTTATTATTTTTAAAAATTTTAATTTTAAATGTTTGCAAAAATATATATACTTTATAAATAACTAAATTTTTTTGAATGCATATCGTATTTAATTATCTCATATAATTAAAAAATTATTATAACGAGATGTAAAAAGTAAACTCATTTTACAAGTAATATTAAATGGTTCCTTCTTAAGGAAATTCAAGTAGCTAGAGTTTCCAACAACTCCTTTAATTAGTTAAGTCAACATTTCGACATGAAAATGACAATTATGACCCCTATTTATTTTATTCTATTGAATAGTTTGAATTGATTTGTTTATAATTTTTTTAATTTATTACTAATGCAAATATATTTTAACTAAAGACTTTTAGAAAAAAATAACATTCTCTTTTATTAATCACTTGATAAGTTTTTTTTCCTGTTGTCCTTGTGGTTTCCAAGGTTTTGCCTTGACTAATCCGGATTAACTCAGGTGACACACTTGGTTTTGGTGGGTGAGTCTTCCCAGCAAGAATTTTTTGCATTCACAAGATTTGAACTCGAGACTTGTTTAAGCAGAATCAAATTACTCACTATTTGATAAGTTCATGATCCCTTTTTATATTGAATATAAACAATTACGTATTTTAATAAATATATGTGTGTATATTCCAGTATTTTCCCTTCCCCAAAAAATAAAAAAGTTATTTTAATATAAAAATAATTTCTTAGTTTATTTTGCATAAACAAAACCGCATGATTTGCTTCATCATCATGAGTAATAAATGATAATTATTTCACATAACACGTATGCATATTCCGTTGACTCTCAAGTTATATAAATTGCTTCAAAGCATGATTTTTGGATTAAAGAAAAGAGATTTGAAATCTATAATGTTATTATATAATTAGGTATAATAGGTATTGTTTGAGCATATACACATAATAATAATGAGGATTTGAAGAAGTTGAATAAAGAAATGAAATTGAAGTTTAAGTTATCAACTCCAAGGAGATTGACCCTGCTAATTTTCTTAAAGTTAGATTAATCAATATTTAGGTGCCCATACTTAAATAATAATAAAATTTATAATAATGTTTAAAAATACTCATTTATACTTATTAAGTGACCTCAATGATAAAAGAGAATGCTGTTTTTTTAAGTCATGAGTTTGAGTCATTGTATAGAGTGTGTGTGCGTTGTCAATTGACAAACATATACTACCTTATAATCATTAGACTATTAAAAAATAAATCTCAATATTTATATTAATTTCGTTTTAACCGAAGTTGAAGCCCCAATATTTATTTAGCCTTAAATCACATTTCGTTGTATCCCAAAAAATCGATTAATTAACTTTTTAATACAATTATCCGTATTAAATCTATTGATCAATTAATTCAAATTAAATAGTATAAAAACTCATTATAAACACGACTCTATTAATCCAATTTATTTAATTAACAACACCCGACACCTCTTATACCTACAATGGCATCATATCCCATCATATTTGAATAATACATATATCCTTAAATTTTTAAATATAATTGGTATATACTTATAAAAATGATATTTAAATAATAAAAATTATAGATTTAATAAACATGAAATAAATAATTTAATATTTAATATTTTAAAAATTATCTATAAATCTTAATTATACATCAATTATATTTAAAAATTATTTATAAAAATTAATAAACACGGTCAATATCATTTGAAATTATATATATATATATGGGGCATGATCCAATTACATTGTATAAAACTCTTTTAGTTTTATACCTTTTAGAACCATTGGATAAAAGAAATTAAGGCTGAGATTAACAATGAAAAATGAGAAGATATTCACTTGAAAAAAAAGAGAGTCTCAACCTTTGGCACACAAAAAATTTAGATCAAGAGTGGCTCTCCAGTCCAGGGTCAGGACATACCTAATTTTGATGATTTTCACCTAATTATTTCATATTATAATAATATAATACAAGATTTACATTAAAATTAAAACAATAATAAAAAAGTATCGATTAAATTTACATATGATTAGTGTAATATAAAAATAAATCATTAAATAAATGTGATTGTTTAATATTCTCTTTCAATTAAAAATAAAAAAAATCTAAATAATCTATATATTATAAAAAACAATAAAAGAAAAGTCAGTTTGATTTAGTTACTTGCTATAAATAAGTTCCAGTACGCAATCTCATAAAATGGAATTTAATATTTTAGAATTTAATATTTTAGAATTTAATATTGTAGGCCTTAACCTTAAAAATATGGTGTTAAAATTTAAGAAAGAATTACAATGAAGGATAAATACCAATTCTTTTAGGAGAATTTTATTTTTAAGCCGCACATTCATATCGTTTTTCTTGATTTGCTATACAATTCTTTGTAACAACCTATCACAAATCTCTCTCTCATTATGCAACTTTTCTTTTTGAAAAATGTTACAATAAAGAAGGTAATGGCAAAGTGAGAGACACAGCAAAAGCTAGAAAGTCGAGTATTGCTAAATTAAACTCAACTCGTGTAGCTCACAGTTAGAAAACAAGCGTAAAATCTATGCACAGTGGACGAGAGAGAAGCCAAGAGAAACAAAAGATTGAGAGAAAGCAGGTTTAAAGGCTGTAACGCAAGACATAATATTAATATCCACATAAAACTACAAAGATGGAGGAAAACAAGAGAGGTTAAGGCCTAGAATCCCACCCAGCTCTACCACAAAGATGGAGGAAAACAAGAGAGGTTAAGGCCTAGAATCCCACCCTGCTCTACTTAGTTATTGTTTGCAATGAGAATAATCCCATTATTTCTCTAGGGAGCATTGGTTAAATATTAATCACAATGACATTGATTCATCACCATAAACTCGGTTTTAAAACAGAAACCATGCAGATAATAAGATAACATAAATTAACACAGATCCAAAAAATCTACTACCTTAAGGGGAAGCTTAAACGTCATACCAGAACCCAACACCTTGGGGAAAATGCAAATGAAGTCGGTCTACTTCATAGCATGGAATCGGTTCTTGCAGGCAACCTCCTGAAGAAATTGAAGGGCACTGAAGGAAGCTTATGACGGAACCTCGGATGTCTTAAGTGTAAAGTCAACAATGGTGGGAGGGGGGGGGGTTTCAACAATTTTTTATTTTTATATAATAGGGTTAATTACATATTAGTTCCTGCATACTTTAAGTTATTTACAAGATTAGTCCTTAAGCTTCAACTATAAATACCCTAACCCATTTAGCTTCAAAATCATCACTAATCATTTATTTCTCTCAATACTAGAGAGTTTTCTTGTGAGTAGTGAGTGTTTTGTAAACACCTGTAATTTTTCTCTCTTTAGTAAAAGATCTGCAGTAGTTCGGAGATGTAGGCATAATTGGTTGAACTCCGTTATCAATTTCGGGTTAATTACCCGTTCTCGTTTTAATTCCCAACAACTGGCATCAGAGCTTTTGGTTGTGAATTTTGTCAATTTTTTGCTAGGTTACTATTCAATACTATTCACATGAATAGTGAATTTCGTGAATAGTAAATTTTGTCGGCGATACGAATTTGTTGGCGGAGGTGTTCTAATACACAATGATTGCAAGAATTATCAGAAACGATCCAAACGAAGCCATATTCGAGTGGGAGCAATTGCTGCAGACGAAGGGAAGGTGAAAATTGAAAAGTTGATGGTGCGAACTTTGGCTTTTGGAAGATACATATTGAAGATTTTCTGTACCAGAAAAATCTATATCAACCTCTCTCAGGAAAGCAACCAGAGGGCATAAAGAATGAAGACTGAGCTCTTCTCGACAGACAAGCCCTCGAAGCTATCCAACTGACGTTATCCTGTAATGTTGCTTTCAACATAGCAAAGGAAAAGACCACGACGGTCTTATGGCGGCTCTCTCCAGTATGTATGGGAAGCCATCGGCCTCAAACAAAGTTCACTTGATGAGGCGATTATTCAATTTGCGCATGGCGGAAGGGGCATCAGTGGCTTAACACCTAAATAAACTCAACACAATCACAACCCAGTTGAGTTCCGTGGAAATTGAATTCGATGATGAAGTTTGAGCTTTAATTCTCTTATCATCTCTACCAGACAGTTGGAATGCTACGTTAGCTAGTACAGCAGAGCTCGTCGAGAAACAACAAATTGAAATTCGACGATGTTGGGATCTGGTATTGAGTGAAGAAATTTGACGGAGAGAATCGGGTGAAGTATCATGCTCCTCAGCCTTGCACACAAAGTCTAGAAGGAGAACTTTAGAAAGAAATTCAAATCATGGCAGATCGAAATCAAGAAGGGGAAAATCAAGAACGGGAAAGAAAGATTTTATCTATTATAATTGTGGTAAGAAGGGTCACTTTAAAAGAGATTACCGAGCACTGAAGAAAGATACCGACGCACAGGAAGCCAACATGACAGAGAAGACATGTGATGCCATGATTCTAAGCGTCAATAGTCCAATTGAATCAAGGATCTTGGATTCAGGGGCATCTTTCCACTCCACCACATGCCAAGAAATCATGGAGAACTATGTTAGTGGTGATTTTGGGAAGGTTCATCTAACTGATGATGAAACATTGAAGATCATTGGAAAAGGAGACATCCGATTAAAGTTGCCAAACCAGACCACCTAGAAGCTGAAAGGAGTAAGACATATTCCAGGCCTCAAAAGAAATTTGATTTCTATAGGATATCTTGATGGAGAAAGATATAATACAACCTTTTCAGGCTACGAATGGAAGATTACCAAAGTAGCACTCGTCTTTGCTCGTGGTAAGAAGACTGATACTCTATATGTAACCTCAAATTTAGAGAATATCATTACAGTAGCAGATGCTCATGGAAAAACAAACCTATGGAACTAAAGGCTTGGCCATATGAGCGAGAAAGGGATGAAGACACTTTTTTCAAAAGAGAAGCTGCCGGATCTAAATAATATAGATGTCGGACTATGTGAGGATTGTATCTTTGGCAAACAAAAGAAAGTCAGCTTCGCAAAGATTGGCAAGACACCCAAGGCAGAAAAGTTAGAGTTGGTTCATACTGATGTATGGGGACCATCTAGTTCTCCCTTGTAGGCTCACTATATTATGTCACCTTCATCGATGATTCTACAAGGAAGGCGTGAGTTTATTTTCTGAAGAAGAAATCAGAAGTCTTTGATACCTTCAGAAAATAGAAGGCCATGGTGGAAAATGAGACTGGTTTGAAAATCAAGCGGTTGAGGTATGACAATGGAGGAGAGTACAGAAACAGTAGATTCAGAGATTTTTGCGCAAACAATAGGATCAAGATGGAGACAATAGTTCCCATGACACCGCAGTAGAATGGCGTAGCAGAGCGCATGAACATAACTCTGATTGAACGTGCCAGAAGCATGAGGATACATGTCGGCTTGCCCAAATTGCTATGGGCTAAAGCTATCAACATTGCAGCTTACCTGATCAACCGTGGGCCCTCAGTTCCTTTGGATGACGGAATACCAGAGGAAGTTTAGAGCAAAAAAGAAATAAACCTCTCACACTTAAGTGTGTTTGGTTGTATTTCTTATGTAAACATAAATTCTGTTGAAAGAAGTAAACTTGATGCCAAGTCCAACAAATGTGTCTTTGTTGGTTATGGTGGTGATGAGTTCCATTACCGATTTTGGGACTACGAAAATCTGAAGATCATCAGAAGAAGAGATGTCATTTTCAATGAGAATGTGATGTACAAAGACAAGTCAACCATAGAATCAAGTAGCTCCAATACCGAAGCTGAAACAAAGGAATTTGCTGAGTTCGAGGAGATTTCTAGAAATGATGTTCAGATCAGTCCTGAAGCAGTTCAAGAAGAACCAGGCACACAAGAACTAAGACGTTCCTCTAGAATTCCTAAACCAACCCAGCGTTATTCTCCTTTTTTGCACTACTTGTTGCTGACTGACAATGGTGAACAAGAGTGCTATGATGAAGCAATGCAGGTGGAGGATTAAGTCAAGTGAGAGTCTTTCATGAAAGATGAGATGGAATCGCTTATTTCAAATCAGACGTGGGAATTAGCTGAATTACCACCAGGCAAGAAAGCGCTCCATAATAAGTGGATTTACAGAATCAAAGAAGAGCACGATGGGAGCAAATGCTACAAAGCAAGATTGGTTGTCAAATGTTTTCATCAAAAAGAAGGTATTGACTATAATGAAATTTTCTGTCCAGTCTTGAAACTGTCTACAATCAGACTGGTGTTGAAAATTGTAGCTGCAGAGAATCTAAATCTTGAGTAGTTAGATGAGAAGACAACTTTCCTTCATGGTGATTTGGAGGAAGAAATATATATGAGGCAGCCAAAAGGCTTCATAGAGACAGACAAGAAAAACCTGATATGCAGGTTGAAGAAGAGCTTGTATGGTTTAAAACAAGCTCCTAGATAGTGGTACAAGAAGTTTGATAGCTTCATGAGTAGCAGTGGTTTTACCAGATGCCAAGTAGATCATTGTTGCTACATCAAGAGGTTCGACAACAACTTAGTTATTTTATTATTGTACGTTGATGACATGCTCGTTGCAGGCTCAAACATGAAAGAGATTATAAACTTGAAGTAAAAATTGTAGAAGCAATTTGCTATGAATGATCTGGGTGCTGCAAAGCAGATTCTTGGGATGAGGATTAAGAGAGACACAAAGTCGGGGACTTTGATGTTATCACAGGCTGAGTACATCAACAAAGTACTCTCCAGGTTCAACATGCAAGATGCTAAACCAGTAAGTACATCTTTAGGTGTTCATTTTAGACTCTCCAAAGAACAGTCACCAAAGATGGAAAAAGAATGTACACACATGGTGAAGGTGTTGTTGTATACCTAAGCAATTGGAAGTCTGATGTATGCCATGGATTGTACTAGACCAGATATTTCTCATGCAGTGGGAGCTTTTAGTAGGTACATGAATAATCTAGGCAAGGTAACCTGGGAAGCTGTCAAATGGATCGTCAGATATCTACTGGGTACCACAAATAAAGCACTTTGTTTCAAAGGTGGAGATACGCTACTGACAGGCTATGTAGATGTTGACTTAGCCAGAAATGTTGACATCAGAAGAAGCACTACAGGATATGTCTATACTCTAGGAGGAACCGCAGTGAGTTAGGTTTCTCAACTACAAAAGATAGTTGCTCTCTCCACAACTAAAGCAGAATATGTCGCTGTTACGGAAGCCAACAAGGAGATAGTTTGGCTCCAAAGTTTCTTGGTTAGGCAAGAAACAAGAAAACAATGTCTTGTATTGCGACAGTTAAAGTGCTATCCAACTAGCAAAGAATCCGTTTTTTCATTCCAGGCCGAAGCACATACAATTGCGATATCATTTTATCCGGTCTCTTCTGGAAGATGGGATTTTAAAACTTGAAAAGATCAGTAGAGCTCAAAATCCGACAGACATGTTAATAAAGATGGTGACTACGGACAAACTGAAGTTGTGTTCAGCTTCAGTTGATATGCTAGAGTAACAAGCCCAGAAATACTGCTGCATCGATCGAGGTGTGAAGACAGATTAAAATCTGTCTTCAAGTGGGAGATTGTAAAGTCAATAATGGTGGGAGGGGGCACCACCTAAATGCATGGGTTTTCAATAAAGGAGGCACCGAATTCGGTGCCCTAGTTTTTTTTTATGTAATAGGGTTAATTACATTTTAGTCCCTACACACTTTAGGGTATTTACAAGATTAATCCTTAAACTTCAACTATAAATACCCTAACCCATTTAGCTTCAAAATCATCCCAAATCATTTCTTTCTCCCACTACTATAGAGTTTTCTTGTGAGTAGTGAGTGTTTTATAAACACTTGTAAATTTTATCTCTTTAGTAAAAGATCTGCAGCAGTCCGGAGACGTAGGCATAATTGACTGAACCCCGTTATCAATTTCGAGTCGTAGATGGGCACTCAATAATTTATATAAGTCAAAATATTATTAATATGAGGTAAAATACGTTACAACGACGTTACCCCAATATTACAATAATACAACACTACAACAAATAGCTGCGGCTAGTTTACAATCACCTTATATCTTTGCTAACTCTCAAATTCTCTCTAATTTTTTTCTCTCACTCGTTGCTCACACGCTTGCTTTGCTTATATATATATATATATATATGTAATAAACCACCTTAAATTGTCGCCTTAGAATTCCTTAATAATTAAGCAAATCATAAGTACCACATGTAAGCTTTACTATCGACGTTGCCTTTATTTTAATTCTCCAAGTGGATAGTCCATGTCCACATGCCGCCTTGAAATTTGCTTAATAATTAAGCATATTGTAACTTCATCATATATATTTTTTGAGGGACCACCTAAGCTTTCTACACAATTCTATGAATATTAGAGTTTGACTTCCAACACTCCCCCTCAAACTCGACTTTCCATTCCAAGCTTTTCTTTGAGTTGGTTGAATATATATGCTCTCAATGGTTTTGCGAAAATATATGCTAGTTGATATCTGTTCTGCAATAAATTAGCTCCACATTTTTGTTCTTCACCTCTTCTCGTATAAAGTGATACTTTGTATTGATATGCTTGCTTCAGCTATGATGAAAGAAGCAAAGCTTATAGATTATATAATCCTGCCAAGAAGGTAATAATTTCAAGAGATGTCGAGTTCGATGAAGCAGAATATTGGAGATGGAGCAAAAAGGAATAGAAAGTTGAAGGACTATTTTTTAATGAAGATAAAGATGATGATCTTATCAATCCAGATGAACAAACTGATGATCAAAGTCCTCAACAAAATGTACCATCATCGTCAAGCAGCAGCAATGATGCTAGCAACATAATAGAAAATTTTAAAGCACCTCCCACATAAGTTCGAAGATCCACAAGAGAGAAAAGAATACCAGAAAGGTACAACGATTATGAATTAAATAATGTTTCACTTTCCTGTTTGCTTATGAATAGTGATCCAATAACATACGAAGAAGCGGTTGAAGATGAAAAATGGAGGAATGCAATGGATGAAGAAATTGCATCAATAGAAAGAAATGATGCATGGGAGCTAACAATACAACCAGAAGGTCATAACTAATTAGAGTACAATGGGTTACAAGACAGAGACCAATAAAGAAGGAAAGGTCAAGAAACACAAAGCGAGGCTAGTTGTCAAAGGCTATAAGCAAAGACAAGGAATAGACTATGATGAAATATTTGCTCCAGTAGCAAGGATCGAGACCATCAGACTTCTCAAAGCAGTTGCAACACAAAAAGGATGGGAAATTTATCAAATGGATGTGAAGTCAGCATTTCTTAATGGCTACCTAGAAGAAGAAGTTTATATTTAGCAACCACCTGGGTATATTAAAAAGGGACATGAAGACAAAGTTTACAGATTGAAGAAAACACTATATGGTCTGAAGCAAGCCCCGAGTGCATGGAACACGAGAATTGATGAATATTTCCAGAGAAATGGGTTCATGAAGAGTCCATACGAGCATGCCTTATACACAAAAAGAAAATGAAGACGGTGATATCATGATCGTATGCTTATATATGGACGACATGATTTTCACAGGAAATGATTTAAGAAAGTTATGACTAAAGAATTTGAAATGGCAGATATTAGAGAAATGTCATACTTCCTTGGAGTTGAAGTGAAGAAAATGCAAGAAGGAATATTTATATCACAAAAGAAGTATGCAGAAGAAAATTTAAGAAAATTCAGAATGAAAGATTGCAAGCCTGTAGCCACTCCAACAGAACCATGAATCAAATTAAGTGTGAATTCAACAAGAGAGTAAGTGAATCTGACGTTGTTTAAAAGCATCGTTTGAAGTCTAAGGTATCTGACTATCACACGACCAGACATAACATACGCTGTGGAATTAGTAAGCAGATTCATGGAGCATCCGAAATAGATCATTGGATTGCAACAAAAAGAATCATAGATATGTCAAAGGTACAACAGGTCTAAGTGTGAATTCAACAAGAGAGTAAGTGAATCTGACGTTGTTTAAAAGCATCGTTTGAAGTCTAAGGTATCTGACTATCACACGACCAGACATAACATACGCTGTGGAATTAGTAAGCAGATTCATGGAGCATCCGAAACTAGATCATTGGATTGCAACAAAAAGAATCATCAGATATGTCAAAGGTACAACAGGTCATGATTTGTTCTACACGCGATCAGAAAATTCGAAGCTGGTTGGTTATTCTGATAGTGATTATGGGGGAGACTTAGACGATCGAAAAAGCACAACTGGATATCTATTTCATATCGGCTCTGCAGCATTTTCATGGTCATCAAAGAAGCAACAAACGGTAGCTCTTTCAACATGTGAAGAAGAATACATAGCCGCAGCAGCGTGTACTTGCCAAGCAATATGGTTAAAGAATATTTTGAACTAGTTAAATTTGGCACAAGAAGAACCAACTACAATTTATGTCGACAACAAGTCTACAATTTCCCTTGCTAAGAATCCAGTCTCCCATAGCCGAAGCAAGCATATCGATATAAAGTATCACTTTATAACGAGTAATTTCCCTATAACCAGATTAGTGAGACTGCGAAATAAAAGAGGAAAAATAATACCCGAAATTGATAACGAAGTTCAACCAATTATGCCTACGTCTCCAGACTGCTGCAGATCTTTTACTAAAGAGAGAAAATTTACAGGTGTTTACAAAATACTCACTACTCACAAGAAAACTCTCTAGTATTGGGAGAAAGAAATGATTTGGGATGATTTTGAAGCTAAATGGATTATGGTATTTATAGTTGAAGCTTAAGGAATAATCTTGTAAATACTCTAAAGTATGTAGGGACTAAAATGTAATTAACCCTATTTTAAGATGTAGAATCCGATTAGAAGCGCCACGACCTGGAAAAGCATCACGTACAAAACGATAGTAGCAACCAGACAGAAAATTACAAACAAGGCAGCGGCTCTTGGGTCTCTCCAGCTTAAAAGAGATTGAATCCTCTCACCCTGTGTAGCTAAATCACTAACCACTGTCTGAATCCTCCCAGCAATACTTCTCAATCGGTCGTATCTCATCCTGATAATATCGGATGGGCGGGACATTGGAAATGTGTTAGAACTCTTCATCCAGTTCATCAGGATGTGCAGAATCTGCGTGAGAAAGTCGTGTGTCTATGTGAGGAGGATGTCTTGGCCGCCATCTATAGTACCATACTCCAATCAAGAACAAGTAGAGGGAAATTGTTGGCAAAATAAGCTCGGGATAAAGAACCAGTATGATAACAGCAATTAACCCACCCAATACATTCATAATTCTAAAAAAATTTGCTTTGCTTCTTCTCATACTCCACATGTGAAAACCAACATCTAGCATATACTCCACCACCTCTTTTCTCAATGGAGCTCAGCTCGCCCTAGCCTCATTGACACAATCTGCGTGGCCTGGTGCCTCAAGCTATCAAGCTGGCTAACAGTCAGTGGATGAAGGTAATGCATTTTTGGCAAGAGAGGATGCGAGGACATATGCATCATATTAAGCAAGGAAGAACAAGAGAACCTCACAGCCAAGTGAATTTCACCCATATTCTTGACCCCATTTGGATGTAACACCAGAAGTGGATATGAGTGAGTGTAAACCCGATCAGTTTCAAGAGTGGAGAGTCAAATTCTCAGCTTCCCGATCTTAGTATCCTTTGCTCCTCCAGCCTTATCTCCCCCATGAAAATGACAATTATCAAACACCCCAATAGTTATGACAGTACAAGGATAAAAAACTCCCACGTATACTGCTCATTCCACTTGGGTATAAAGCTATCGATGATAGTCCTTGTACGTACCCATTTTTGGCCATATTTTGCAACACAATAAGCATTAGTTGTTCCCCGTCCATCTTTTGTCTTCATTGGCATTAGGCCATGTGCATTACGAATACCCAATTCCAGAACTCCAATGCTAGACTTCCACAACTGCTTTGTCGTTGGCCTACTACTGTAATGGGTTGACTCGTCCAGGACGTGATAACCACCTTCCAAACAAATCCTCATATGAATTCTGCTGGCAAACTTGGTTTCTTTCTTCTTCTCTCCTTCTATAATAACATGCTTCTCAAGATTATGCCACCTACTATTCACAGGTTTATGATCAAGCCTCCTGTCTACGTATTGTAAAGGAATCGTGCACTTCCCCAAAACTTCATCCTTATTAGGAGCAACCCTGTCTTCTACATTCAAAATTAGAAGCTCCTCAAAAAGTTCTGCAGCCACAAACATTAGATATTCATTCCACATTGTATCAATACCCCTGGCCTGAGAAATCCTAGTCCTTAAAGCCTGATTTCCCAAGATAGCCTTCACAAAAACTTCAGGGTACCGACCCTTATCACCTGGTTGCAATTCCCGAGCCTCAATCACATTGACCCTCAAACACCAAAGCTTTGGAGAGAGAGAGTTTTGATCGCATATTTGCGAGACCGTCAGCACCACTAACAAAAGCTGCATCAGAATGCCATGCTTCAGGAAATGCTTCATCAGCTTGAGTACCCATCCAAACAGCCAATATCAGCTCTTCCTTAACCTTATTTCCCTGTCTATCCTCCAACCTATACCACTGTGGTGCCAGTGGACTGTCTGGTGGAACCCTTTTCGGAATCTCGTTGAGATCAAAGAAAACTTTTCCAATGAAGTCATCTTTCACAACATCCTTGTCTTTAACTGTAACCTCAAGCAATGAAGCCTTAAGCCTATCTTTTGAAAAAGCAGAAACCTGATTCCACTCAGGATTCGACTTTTTCTCGAAAAAGCGAGTTTTACCCAAGTAGTTTCCAAGCTTAACCTCAACATAAGGATCACAACTTCCTGTAACATCTTTACCTGGCAAGTCCTTGGCCTTGACAACCTGAACATACAAGTATTGCATCTACTTTACCAAGTCATAAGTGCTTGTAAGCTTGTCGCCACTGACCTTCCCACCACCAAGGTGGGGATTGGTCTCTCTAAGGGTGAAATCTTCGGCTCGAGGATGGGGCATCATCTTCGGAAACAAACAAAGAGACCCAAAAGAAAAACCTCAAAATAAAGTTCAAAAGTTAACTACGTATCCCAAAAACAAAAACAAAAAAAAAATAGAAAAAGGAAAATGTTCAACATTAACCGTTAAAGGCAAATAACAAAATAAATTAGAATGTTTTCTAAAGTGAGGTGAAGTTTTTGGTATTTTTCTAGACGTTGAAAAATATTCGAAATTACTCATAATAGATTTTGTCTTGAAATTTTCAACATAGATTAATACATAAAATTTTGGGATCTGATCAGATATCAAGTTCAGGTTCTCTTAGTTGTTAGGGAATTTGAAATCATATCTGAGAACGTTAAAATTCTGTGTTAATCTAAAATTAAATTCATTGCATTCATAAGTCTAAACAAAAATATTTGTGATCTAGCAAGCGTCGTTTTTACGGGTGTTGTGAGGGTGTTAATTCTTCCTTACACGTAACCGTGTCCCCGAAATCAATTTAGGTTTTCGCAGACATAAACATTTTTTTGTGATCCAATCATGCCTAAACTAATTGGTGGCGACTCCCATCATTTTTAAAAAAAAGTACAAAACTTATTTTTTTTTCGCGGGGTGAAAAATGGTCCATACAATATATTCAGTTTATTTTAATGATCATAGACTTTCATTATAATTTTGAATTTTTCTTTTGGTTAAAGTATATAAATAGTCCACAAACTTTTAAGGTACTTGCATTTTGGTCACCTAACTTTTGAAACTTGAAATACAGTTATCGAACTTTTAGTTTATTTTCATTTCTGTCCGTACCATTACCTTCTGTTAGTTTTTGCTAACGTGATAGTTAACCCTACGTTAACCTTTTTTTTGCTGATGTGGCAGCTTTTTTTTCTTCTTCTTCTTTTTCTTCGCCTCCTCACTAATTCATCGTGTCTTGATGACCCCCTAACTTTTTTTTTTTGGAATGCCAATACTGAACTTAGCTCTTTAGTGACTTTACCTTGAAAACATATTCTCTAAAATGATGCAGTCATGAAATATCCTCTTCTTCATAACTCACATCTTTTTCTAAAAAAGCCAAAACCTTTCCTTTACTTCCTCAAAATTATCATTTTATTCTAAGTTTTTTTTTCTTTTTTTCTTTTTTTCTGGATACTCAATGGGGGGTTTAATCGATTTGAACACTATATAAGATGACAAAATACCGTTATTTGGTTCTTTATCTTCATCTTCAACCTCAGTATTGAGTGCTTCTAGTTCTTTTTCAAGTTCTTTCGTTTGTCGAGTTATTGATGTCAAGCTCTATGTAAGCTAATCTATACTATATTGTCTTTGTCTCATTGATGTTCTTATTAAGGGGAAGTTTTGATGTCTAGGGTTTTTCTCTTCCTTCTTGAGAACGTGGAATTATGGTTGTGGATTTCTGGATTTGAATTCTATGATAGGTTGTGTCAACTATTTGTCACGGGGATTTAAGTAATGTAAGTTATTGAAAGTAACATGTCGGAACCCTCTTTCGATTGAGCCCGAAATTGGGCTTCGACTTATGAAAATGGATGAAGAGTCGCCACCGATCATTTATTTTAAAAAATGGGTTGATCGGATGCCTTATTACTTACCTGATATGTGTCTTACCAAAGATGTGTCGGATTCGGGAGTCGGTTACAGCCAAGGAATGGTTAACACCCTTGAACTGCCCTTTCGGTACTATGTAATTTCCAGTTGTCTTAAATTAAGAAAAATGTAACTTTAAATTAAAAGGTAAAAATACGATCCCAATTACTTACCTTAGATAGTTTTAAAGGTGTACCCTTAAGAAGCCACCAAAGGTGTTAGAAAAAAAAGGTAGTGAAATGATGATATATATATATATATATATATATATAATGAAATAAATAAAATATGATAAAGGAAATGAATATAAAGAAGCAAATAAAATAAATAAACTAAAGATAAAGGGGAAAAATGAAATAAAAATAAAATAAAATATGATGAAATAATATAATAAAATAATAATATATATATCGTAAATAAAAAAAGAATAAAAAATAAAATAAAGAATTAAAATAAATATAAAGGCAATATATAAAAGTAAGAATAAAGATAAACAAGAAAGAAAATAATACAAAAATATATATACATAATTATAATAATAAAAACATAACCAGGAAAAAAGATAAATAATAAAAAAATACATATATATTTACACATATAAAATAATATATTATATATAAAAAATAAGAAAAGAGAAATTAATTATAACAAAAACACCACACACCACAATATACGTAAGTAACAAATTGAATGAAATTCAAAATAAAAGGTGAAATTTAAAGAGATTTCAGAATTGAAACTGACTTCGGGACCAAAATAGATGTTTTTAAAATCGAAGGGACCAAAAACGTAGTTTTCCCCCTTTACAGTAAAAACACGCGGATCCTCTTTTGATGGGTCGGGTTGCGCGCGGGTTCCCAATAACCCATGGGTCATGCATATAAGCCAACATCTTGGTTTATTGCTTCATTTTTCACTCTCCAAGCTGAGCCCCCTCCTTGTTTCTCTCATATGTTCTTCATACCTTGAAGAACACGGCGAGCCTTCCACGAATTTCCAGAATCTGGTCACCGTGCGCTGCCTCACCAATACTGTTGATTGGCGCCGACCACCAGTCATCAGCGACGAATGTTAAAATTTTTTCCATTTTTCGAAAGCCCGTCTCTTATACTTTTCGAGGATCAAAATCGTTTCTTTAAAAAAATAAGCCTCGGGGTAGATCTAAGATTGAAGGCTTCAAAAAAATACCCCCCGTTCATCGGCCATTCGATTTTAAACCGAAATTAAACGCATGCAAGCCACCAACGAAATAAAGGTAAAAAAAGGTTATACCGTTGTTGTATTTCTTTTCTATTCGAAAAGATACAAGTGCTTCCATTTACTTCTCTGTATTTGCTAGTACTCTCGTAAGATTTTCGTGGCAATCTCTAGGTAATATTGTGTGTGCTTCATGTGTTGTTACATGGGATTTATAGTAGTAAAATATGCTATTTTCGGAGTCCTAATATGATTACAACACTGATGTTTTGTTACTCGTAATCTTCGTGGGTTTCTTGGTGTTGTAATGAAATACGAAGGAGAAGCGTGGGCCGTGGAGAGTCCTTGCTGAAGGGGAGTTACGTGATTGGATGAGATGGGGTTAGGGTTTCAAAACCTAACAATCTGATCCCGTAGATAAAGCAAAATAAAAAGAAATTAATATATATGTTTTATTATAATATAGATGTATATCATAATACATATTATAAAAAATATTATGGGAAAAAATGTTGTGTCTACAACTGCCCTCTTTGCTCATTATCGTGTAACGAAAATAGAGCAAAGATTAAAGACACAAAATTTTCCCTATATAATGACTGATATGTTAATTCGAATTGAATCAAAATAACCTCGTCGTGAGGTTGAGTCAAAATGGAAAATTCTGAGAACGATATCCTTCATGTGAAGTTGAACTCGAACTCAGTATCAGAAAGTAGCTCCTGGATCGTCTTCTAGCACAAGATACTTCGTCGTGAAGCTTAAACTTGACTTGAAGACTTCGTGTTGCTGTGTTACAGATGACTTCTTTGTCGTGAAGTTGGGTCATTTTATTGGGGTACATACCATTCGTTGTGAAGTTGGAATGTATATGGCCCTGTCGTCATGAAGTTGAGCATGGAATTGGATATCCTTCGTGAAGTTGAAATCCAATGTAAGTTGCACTGTTCCAAGGCCATATCCTTTGCCGTGAAGTTGAAATTGACTCTGAACTAGAAAGTTGTTGACAAACACTCCTTCTTTGAGTTGGATATCCTTCGTCGTGAAGTTGAAATCCAATCTAGAGATGGATGATGCTTGTGCACGTATCCTTCGTCGTGAAGTTGAAATCATGAATGACCCTTTGTCGTGAAGTTGAGCCTTGAATTGGATATCTTTCTTCGTGAAGTTGAAATCCAATTTTATGTGTTGTATTGTTTCGAGTCCAATATCCTTCGTGTGAAGTTGAAAATCCAATCTAAAGTTGGAACAATATCCTTCGTCGTGAAGTTGAATCGTGGATATGGGCACAATATCCTCCTCGTAGAGTTAAAATTGTGGATTTATGGGTACGATATCCTCCATCGTGGGATGAAATCGTGGATGGCTCATTCGTCGTGAAGTTGAGCCTTAAATTGGATCCTCTGTTGTGAAGTTGAAATCCAAGTATGGTTTAGCTTTGAGTTAGATATCCTTCGTGTGAAGTTAAAACTCTCGAGAAAATTGTGTCGCTTCAAGTCCAATATCCTTCACTGCGAAGTTGAATTGGCTCTAGCTAAAAACCTGCAAAGTTATGCATATGTGATGTTATGGATGCAATGCTCTTAGGTATGCCTAAAATGAATATGCAACATATGTTATCTTAGGCTCTGAAGAGAAATATCAATCTCTGGTTGCCTATATGGAATCTTGATTATGGAATTTTGAAGTTCTGATTCCCGATCTTTAATTCTTTAAATGTTAAATATGATGTTCTTTGTTCCTTGATTTGGGAAATGCTTCTCGACCATCTCAAGTATGTGCATGAGCTTTTATACTTCTGTGTACCTGTGCTTTCAATGAATCTTTGTACAGTAATATAAAATCATCTTTTGCAAAAGTAAATAAATCATTATGTTTAAGTTCAATCCAAGATGCTCAAAAGAAATTGATTTAGAGAAAAGATTGTCTTATTCATAAGAGAAAAGAATAAATAATATGTCAAACATTCTGGAAAATGAATACATGATGAAGTGTGAATGAATGTCTTAGATCTCGATAATGTGAGCACTGTTGACTGATAAGCCTTTAGGTAACCTTGAACGCAGCTCTTGTCAAGGGATCTTCAAAAATACGACAACATTCAGGAGAATGCAACCTTTCTCCGACTCGTTAAGTCTAGAAGATTCGGATGCCAGGATGTTTCCACTGTCTGAATATTTTTTAGTCAATATCCAAATCGCCCTTTGGTTTTCAACTTAGACCCATTGGTTGCAAGACGCCCTTTGGGTTTTCATCCTGAACCATCTTATTTTCCTTTTCTTCTCTTTTCTTTTCTTTTCTTTTCTATTTTTTCAATTTAGGGCACCTTTCGGGTTTCACCCTAAACGTTTTTCTCTTTTGTTTCTTTCTTTTTCTTTTTATCAACTTAGGACGCCCTCTCAGGTTTTCATCTAAGAGAAGTATTATTGACTGCATCTGAAATGACGGGATGTGGCAGTTCTGGTCCGTCCCTTTCAGCCAGGACAAGGGCTCCTCCAGAAAAGGCCTTCTTCATGACATAAGGTCCTTCCCCAATTTGACATCCATTTTCCTCGGAAATATTTCTGGACTGGCCAAATTCTCTTTAGCACCAAATCTCCTTCGCGAATATTCTCGGGCGCACCTTCTTGTCATGTGCCCAAATCATTCGTTTGATAGATTTGACCATAATGCGCTTTCAGTCTCTTTTCATCTATCAGGTTTAGTTGATCATATTGGGATTGCCCCATTCAATCATCCAGTTTTAAATTCTGTCAAGACCTGGAGTGACGTAATCTCACTTCAATGGGCAGCACTGCTTCTATTCCATAGGCTAATGAAAATGGGGTTACCAGTCGAGGTTCGTACCGAGGTTCGGTAAGCGAACAAAACAAAGGCAATTTCTCATGCCAGTCTTTGCAAGTCTAAGTTGTTTTCTCCATATTCTTAATGTTTTTGTTTGCTTCTACTCCGTTCATCTTTGGTCTGTAAGTAGTAGAATTGTGATTCTTTATGTGAATTTCTCACAGGCACATCCATTGTCGTTGTTTAATTTGTACCATTGTCCGTAATGATCCTTCAGGTAAACCATAAGACATGTGATTCTTTCTCAAGAACTTGCAAATAGTAGACTGAGTGACACTGCGTATGATGCAACCTTACCCATTTTGGGAAGTAATCAGTTTCCACAAGGATCATCTAGTGACCATTTGAAGCCTTCGGATATATTTGTCCGATAACATCCATCCCACACAGAAAAAGCCCATGGTGATGTCATCACATGAAGTGGATGGGGTGGATCATTTATTTTGCCTCCGTAAATTTGACATTTATGACATCTTCTTGCATAGTTAATGCAGTCATTTTCCAGTGTTGACCAAAAGTATTCGCATCTCATTACTTGTCTTGACATCATATGTCCATTCGCATGTGTTCCATATACTCTGTCATGTACTTCTTCCAGTATCATTTTTTGTACTTCTTCCAGTATCATTTTTGCTTCTTCTGCATCGACACACCTTAACATGACTTGATCATGGCTTTTCTTGTACAAGACCTCCCCGTCAAGGACGTATCCAGCTACCATCCATCCTTCTAATGGTTATTTTATCAGTTTCAATGGCTTCCTCTGGATAACTTCGATGCTTAATATATTGCAGAATGTCGTAGTACCAAGGCTTAGTGTCTTTCAATTCTTCAATTTGGTAACAATGAGTTGGGTACTCATACGACAACATGGAATTTGACATCATTTCAGACTCCCCGCTGCCTTGAATTCGGTTGTCGAGGTAGCTAAAGCATCAGCCATTTGATTTTCTTCTCTTGGCACATAGTGGAAA
Organism: Hibiscus syriacus; assembly: GCF_006381635.1. Classification (NCBI taxonomy): domain Eukaryota; kingdom Viridiplantae; phylum Streptophyta; class Magnoliopsida; order Malvales; family Malvaceae; genus Hibiscus; species Hibiscus syriacus. The sequence continues at coordinate 4,279,971 of NW_024062770.1, forward strand.
GTGACTTCATTGAACTCTTCGAGCAGATCCAGAATTAGTTTCTGGTACTCTACCAGCTTTACATCCTCAGTTTCCTATTCTCCACGGAGCTGATAGATTACTAAGGCTGAATCTTCGTATACCCGCAAGGTCTTTATATCTTGCCCCAATGTAACTCGAATTCCCAAGACACAGGCTTCATACTCTGCCATGTTATTGGTGCAATCGAAGTTCAGTCTTCTAGTAAATGGGTAATGATTTCCTTCTGGGGAGATCAATATTTCATCGATGCCATGTCCTAATGCATTTGATGCACCATCGAAATATATTCTCAAGGAACCGTCAGTAGAAGTACTTGCTTCTTCTAAGGTGATAGCAATCAAGTCTTCGTCTGGGAAATCAAAGCTCAGCGGCTCATAGTTTTCATCCGTTCTGCTTGCCAGAAAATCCACTATGACACTTCCTTTGATTGTTTTTTGGCTCACGTACTCAATGTCAAATTTAGACAAGAGCATCTGCCATCGAGCTAACCTTCCGGAGAGAGCCGGCACACCCATCATGTATTTTAGTGGATCTAACTTGAAAATCAGCCAAGTGGTGTGATACATCATGTATTGTCTGAGTCTCTTTGTAGTCCAGAGTAAAGCACATCAGACCTTTCGATAGGAGGATATCTAACCTCAAAATCAGTGAACTTCTTGCTCAAGTAGTATATGACTCTTTCCTTCCTTCCGGATTCGTCATGTTAACCCAGGACGCACCCATTGAGTTTTCGAATATGGAGAGATATAAGAACATAGGTGTTCCCGGGATAGGGGACATTAGGATAGGAGTGTGAGACAAATACTCCTTTCTTTTTTGAATGCAATCTGGCAGTTTTCATCTCATGCTCCGAGGTTGTTCTTTCGGAGAAGTCGGAAGATTGGGTCACATTTGTTTGTTAACTGATATATGAACTGCACTATGTATCAATCTGCCCAAAAAACCTCAGATCTCTTTTTATATTCGTGGTGGAGGTATTTTCTGGATAGCCTTAACTTTATCAGGATCAACCTCAATGTATTTCCTTCTGACTACGAAGCCTAACAGTTTCTTGGATGTCACCCCGAAGGTACACTTGCTAGGGTTCAGTCGCAGCTGGAACTTCCTCAATCTTTGGAAGAGTTTTCTCAAATTCTCGACATGTTCATTCTCACTCCGTTCCTTGACCATCATGTCGTCGACATAAACCTCGATTTCTTTGTGCATTATATTGTGGAACAAGGTCACCATAGCTCTCTGATATGTTTCCTCGACATTCTTCAATCCGAAGGGCATCACTTTGTAGTAGAAAGTTCCCCACATTATGATGAATGTGGCCTTCTCCATGTCTTCAGGATGCATCTTGTTATGATTATATCCCAAAAATCCATCTATAAATGAAAAGAAAGCGTTCCCGACTGTATTATCCACCAAAGTGTCAATGTGAGGTAGAGGAAAGATGTCTTTAGGGATCGCCTTGTTAAGGTCCCTGTAATCGACACACATGTGTACTTTCCTTTCTTTCTTCGGAACAGGCACTCTGTTGGCCACCCACTCCAGATACTTGGCTACTTGAAGAAAATTGGCATCAAATTGCTTCTTGACATCTTTTTTGATCTTAAAGAGCATTTACGGTCGCATTCTCCTTAGCTTTTGTTGTACGGGTTTGCATTTTGGTTTGATTGTCAATTTATGGACTACCATATCTGTGTCTAACCCCGGCATGTCTTGGTACGACCAGGCGAACACTTCTCTGTAGTCTTGAAGCAAGGTTATCAAGTTTTGTCTTGCTTCAGCTGAAAGCGTTGTGCCTATTTTAACCTCATTTCTATCATTTTCAAAGCCCAGATTCAAGATTTTGATCATCTCTTCATGTGGCAGTATTTTTTTATCCTCTCTTTCTACCATTCTCAGCAATTCGGTAGGTAAGTTGCATTGCTCTTCATTGTTGCATTCATCAAATTCCCCAAGATAAATGGCTGATTCAAAATCCACCTCCGGATCAGAATCATTAGTGCCTACATTATCATTATCTGGGGACCTGAAGGACGAGAGAAATGTGTATGCGTGAGAGAAAAATATCCCATACAGAATAATCAAGAATTAGATTCGAAAGAAAATGGAAATGAAGTACTGAAATGAAGAAAAGGAAAAATAACTGAAGAAGAAATGAAACAAGAAAAATTGTTTGCCATGAAAAGAGAAAAATGCATCTTTTATTGAAATTAAACAACAAATTTCATTCACCCTTACAAAAGATCACCTATTGCCTCGGGTATAGGAAAATAGGGATAGTTTGAATTACTCTAAAAGACTCTTGTAAACCACAGGTAGTTCTTCCATCGACTAGCTGCTAGGCACGAACCCAGGTGGTAGAGGGCAAATTCTGGATCTATCTACGTTATCAACGTCTTCTGTGGTCATGGCATTGATGCTCAGATCTTCCAGAGCCACTTTTAAATCTGATGAGATGGTCTCAAACACATAAGCACCTAACTTGAACGTGTTGTAAAGAGGCGAGAATGTCATGGGCTCCCATTGAAGCTCGCTTCCAGTTAACCAGGCTAGTCTTCTTTCCCGATTCTTCTTGATTTCCTTCCTCTTGTCGCGGTGACTGGGCTGAAAACCAAGCCCAAACTAACCTAATTTTGAGACAGGAAGAACTGGATTAATTCTTCCTTGCATATGCTTCCCAAACCCTCTTTCAGTTTTGGCACATCTTCCCAAAGTCTGCATGATCTCCATTCTGGAACACTTGGAAAGCCAGTGTTTAGGAATCCTCCTTCCTTCTACCACGAATGTGGCATTCAGAAATTCTAAGGAGCAGAATGAGCACTTCACCGTTTCCTCACCTATTTCGATGTATGGGGCCTCTGTGGTCACACTTGCCACGATATTTTCCTCAGCATTGATGATTACTAAGGCCCTATCAATAACAAATTTAACTTTTTGATGCAGCGTGGATGGCACTGCACCTTCTTGATGAATCCATGGCCTTCCCAAAAGATAGTTGTAATAAAGAATGCTATCCATCACCAGAAACTGAACGTTGTAGGTGTTTGGTTCGATCGATAGCAGCACCTCAATCTTACCGATTACCTCTCTCTTGGTCCCGTCAAATACTTAGACCATATTCTGACAGGATCTCATATGAGAGGTATCTATAGGCAGCCTCTTCAATGTAACCAAAGGCATCACGTTCAGGGTCAAGCCATTTTCGATCAACACACTTGGTAGGGGATGCCCCTTGCAATACGTAGTGTTGTGCAATGCCTTTGTTCGGCCTCTTCCTCCGGATGAAATCTCATCATCCAAAAATGAGATGAGATTATCAGCTTGAATATTATTCACCAGTCGATCCATCTTGCTGACTGGTATGTTATGCGGCACGAACATTTGATTCAGGACTTTCAACAGTGCCTCCCGATGTGCCTTTAAGTTTAGTAAAAATGCCAACATTGAAGTGCACGTTGGCAAGTTGTGGAGCTGTTCTACAACATTGTACTCGCTATGCTTCAAGTATTTGAGGAATTCTTTATATTCTCCCTCCTTTATAGGTTCATTAATAGCTAGCACATCTCTTTCGGGGAATCCTAACTTCTTCAAAATTCCAGCTCTTTCCTGTCCATCATGAGATGGATTAACGATTTGAATTATGGGCAATCTTGCACTTCATGCCCTTCTTTGTTATGGTAATTGCAATGGCTACTACTTCATTACTCCAGCCAAAGGAGCTTTTACTTTAGAAACGCTCGATTTGATTCTCTTACCCTTCTCGATAGTGATTGCATTAATCCCAGCCTCCTGATGATTAGGTAAGGTATTTTGTGCGACGTTTGGTATTCCGGAGTTGAAATGGATCCAATACTTATTTCACATTCATTGTACAAGCCTCTTGAATGTGAGATAAATTTTGATCGAATGCACCTGCACACCGCCATGATACTCGTAGTGAGCGTTCTCGTCAAACCATCTCGGGTAAGGGGGCTTTATTGGCTCCATAGGGTAAGGCGACACCACTTGAGTGTTGAAGAGTTGTTGGTACAATTCTTTATACATCATGGGAATGGGATCGAACTGCTACATTTCCCTTTCCTTCATTGGTTCTCTCTGAATTTGGTTAGAAGTACCGAATGGTACAGCTGCAGTGGTTTTTGAACTTGAGATAGTAACACCTTTATAGCATTGTAGGTGTTGACATTGTTGATCTCTCTCTCTTTGTTCTTTATAGGAGGCTTTTTTCTAGAGTCCTCTCCCTCAATTTTTCCTTGTTTTATAGCCAACTCGATAATCTCACCAGCCATAACTAGATCTAAAAAACTTCCCGATGTGATTGCCATCAGGTGCCTAAAGTAAGGTGCCTTTAGGGTCTGTATAAACATCTTTCTATTTTCGTTTTCATCCAAGGGGGATGAACTTGCACAGCCAAATCCCTCCAACGTTGTGTGTATTATCGGAAACTCTCGTGCGTATTGTCAGAAACTCTCGTTGTACTTCTTCTCCAAGACTTGTAGCATAACCCGATCTGGTCTCATATCATTAATATGCTTATACTGCTCCAAGAAAGACTTAGCTAAGTCTTTCCAAGTCTTGATATGAGTTTGACTCAACTGATTATACCACCGGATAGTTGAACCGAACAGGCTCTTCTGGAAATAGTGGATCAGGAGTTGGTCATTTCCCCCATATCCTGTCATCTTTCGACAGAACATAATGATGTGGCCTGAAGGGTAGCTGTTTCCATCGAACTTCTCGAACTCCGGGACCTTGAATTTTGGTAGAAGGACCAAATCTGGAACCAGGCTTAATTCCATTATATCCACCCCATAATAGTCGTGGTCCTTTTTGACCATATTCATATGGTCTTCCAACATTCTGATCTTCTCTTTCATCTTCTTTGCCTTATCTTCCTCATCAAAATCTGGGATAGGGCAGTCATTCAAATGATTGTCGAGGTTGGTTGCAGAAGTCTGTATATTTGCACAAGATACGACCTTTCCTTTGATAGCAGATGAGTCCCCTTACAGTCCGAGTAAGATTCCGGGTGAGATAACCACTTGTGGAATTGGTGGTACAACTACCCTATCGGATGAACCTACCCGAGGTGCACTGGCCTATTGCAAACCTGACAACTTGGTTACGATTTGATCAACTAAAGATTTATGGCTTCTCATGATGAAATCCAGGGTACTTTGAGTGTTTTGGGCTATCTTATCTTCAACTTCCTTTTGCAATTTTGCCATGTTCTCCTCGATTTTCTCGATTCTGGCCTCTATTTGTCTATTTTTTTGTTCGAGTGTTGTGCGGATGATGTGTGTCTTGAGCTCGTGGAGGTAAACTTGATGCTTGTTCTCTCTGAGACATGTTCTGTTAGTTAATATGAATGTAAAAACATGGAAAATATAAAAAAATAAACATGAAATATAAAATGCAAGGTATGTAATGCATGACATATGTAATTTAGAGGCATTGATCCAGAAAAGTGTTCGTTATTATAATAATCCCTTATTTAAACAAAAGTGTTTTATCTTTTAAGAGACATAAAAATCAAAGGTACATCCAGACTAAATCCTCTAGACCCTGAACATCCTCTAATAGGTTAACAAGTCTTCTTCCTTCATTTTTCACTGGTTGAATGCCTTGTCGAACCACTCCAGCTTCCCTTGCTAGGCCGTGTAGATGATGAGCTGCCTTCTGTACATGCTCCAGGAAGTCGCGATGACTGCATCTCTAGCCTTCACCCTCTGCTGAGCATGTTCCCAACGGAAATGCCACTGTAAACCTTCGTCAAAGGGCACTATATGAAGCTCACTTGCTTCTTTTGAATCCCCTCTGCTGAGCATGTTTCCCAACGAAATGCCACTGTAAACCTTCGTCAAATGCACTATATGAGCTCACTCGCTTCTATTTGAATCCCTCCCGTCGGCTTCTAACCTCAGCTATTGTTTTGTTGTCCGCTCTTGTTGTTTCTGAAGGGATTTCTCCAGATTAACCACTTGGATTCTCAAACGTTGATTCTCATATTGTCTGTCTATTAAGCGCATCTGAGCACTCTTCAACTGTTCCTTCAGAGCTCTCTCATCAGGCCTCTCAAACTTCTTTTCAGGCTATGAGCTTCGTCTTTCCAATACTCAGAAGTTCTTTTTCAGATTGGAGTTATCCTGGACTTTATCTCGGTACCCCTTTCTCAAGTCTTCAAACTCAAAACAGACTCTCTTTTGTTTTTCTCTAGTTTTTCTGCCGATCCTTCTGAGTGTCGGTATCTAATTCCACTAATAGCGTTCAGCTTCAAGTTCCCTTACCTTCTGCTTTAACTTATCCTTCACAGCTTCAAACTTTGTCTTTGTTATCTCAAATTCGGAAGTGATAGGCCTGAGATGTTCCTCCATGGTCCGAGTGTCCTCACAATTTGGCACTAGGATGTTATCGTCTTTCTTAGTCTTCGCCTTTCCAAATAGTCAAGAGTGAGCATGTCTTTGGCAGCCTTGACATCCATTCGGAACCTTTCTTCTATGACTGGCTGCTTCTTGATCATCTTTTTGTAGTGTCTCCATGGTATAAAATGTGATCCAGATAATCGTATGTGGCGGGACAAACTGATTTGCCCATACTGTCGAAGTGCCAACAGCGGATAATACCCAACTCCACCCCATAGTCCAAGTAGAGTCATAGTCAGAATCCCCACACCGAAAAAGACTGTACTGTGGAATAACTAATGGGCTCTTCAGGCAAGTCCCAGTTATGTGTGATGACCTTCATCCATTTTCCTTTGAAGTGTCTTCATGCCATTTCATAGTGATGAATTCACTTAAAGGCGAATAAGTGGTACTAAATCGGTGGTAGGCAACCCCATTAGTCTTCCAGAAATGTTGGGAGTCCAGAATTGAAAAAGCTTAGAACACCCATGAACCTTCCTCCGCCGATTTTTCTACAGTGGTTGAGAGAGCGGAAGGTCTCGGCTAGATTGTTGGTGCTGGATTTACCCGCCTCGAGAGTTGTTCAAATAATTCCACCACAGTTGTGTCAATCCACCCCAAAGTCTTTGGGAAGATAATCAACCATAAAGACCAGTGCAAAAATCTATAGCCTTCCATTTCATCAGGGTGCTTCATCAGTTGCTTAATGTCAGACCAATGAATTCCTTCTCCGTTGCTCTACGCTGAGTTCGGTCAGTTTACCAATTTCTCATCTACTCCCGTAATTTTGACCAACCCATTTTTTAAAGACTGACTCTTGATATTCTTAATATAGGCTCGCTCCAGTCTGATGCTTTCATAGTGTAGCAACGTAGTATATTCCTCGATGTGGGCACTATGTCCTCCTGGTTAAAGGTGAAGCAACTATACAATTTAAAGTTACCCTTTTCGTTAAAAAGACAACTGGAAATTACCTTAGCTTGACTCAGTTACCTGTTCCCAACAGAGTCGCCAAGCTGTCAGAACCGTCTTTCGGTTGAGCCCGGAATTGGGCTTTGACTTAGGAAAATGGATGAGGAGTCGTCATCGATTATTTATTTTAAAAAATGGGTTGATAGGATAACTTATTACTTACATGATTTGCATCTTACCAAAGATGTGTCGGATTCGGGAGTCGGTTACAGCCAAGGAAGGGTTAGCACCCTTGAATTGCCCTTTCGGTACTATGTAATTTCCAGTTGTCTTAAATTAAGAAAATTGTAACTTTAAATTAAAAGGTAAAAATATGATCCCAATTACTTACCTTAGATATTTTTAAAGGTGTACCCTTAAGAAGTCAAGAAAGGTGTTAGGAAAAAAAAAGTAGTGAAAATGAATAAGATATATATATATATATAAATGAAATAAATAAAATACAATAAAGGAAAGGAATATAAAGAAACAAATAAAATAAATAAAGTAAAGATAAAGGGAAAATGAAATAAAAATAAAATAAAATACGATGAAATAATATAATAAAATAATAATATATATATATCGTAAATAAAAGAATAATAAAAAATAAAATAAAGAATTAAAATAAATATAAAGGCAATATATAAAAGTAAGAATAAATAAAAATAGAAGTAAAATAAAAAAAAGGTAGAAAGAAAGAAAATAATAATAAAATATATATACATAATTATAATAATAAAAACATAACGAAGGAAAAAAAGATAAATAATAAAAAATACATATATATTTACACATATAAAATAATATATTATATATAAAAAATAAGAAAAGAGAAATTAATTATAACAAAAAACACACACACACACATATATATATACACGTAAGTAACTAAATTGAATGGAATTCCAAATAAAAGGTGAAATTTAAAAGAGAATTTGAAATTGAAACTGACTTCGGGACCAAAATAGATGTTTTTAAAATAGAGGGAACCAAAAATGTGATTTACCCCTTTTATAATAAAAACACGCTGATCCTCTGTTGATGGTTCGGGTTGCGCGCGGGTTCCAAATTACCCATGGGTCATGCATATAAGGCAACATCTTGGCTTATTGCTTCATTTTTTCACTCTCCAAGCCAAGCCCCCTCCCCGTTTCTCTCATATGTTCTTCATACCTTGAAGAACACGGTGATATTCCACCAATTTCCAGAATCTAACCACCGTGAACCGCCTCGCCGATGCCGATCATCGGCGACGAATGTTAATTTTTTTTCCATTTTTCGAAAGCCCACCTCTTATACTTTTCGAAAATCAAAATTGTTTCTTTAAAAAAAATAAGCCTTGAGGTAGATTTAAGATCGAAGGCTTCAAAAAAATACCCCCCGTTCATCGGCCATTCGGTTTTAAACCGGAATAAAACGCATGCAAGCCACCAATGAAATGAAGGTAAAAAAAAGGTTATACCTTTGTTGTATTTCTTTGCTATTCGAAAAGATACAAGTGCTTCCGTTTACTTCTTTGTATTTGCTAGTACTCTCGTAAGATTTTCGTGGCAATCTCTAGGTAAATATTGTGTGTGCTTCATGTGTTGTTACATGGGATTTATAGTAGTAAAATATGCTATTTTTAGAGTCCTAATATGATTACAACACTAATGTTTTGTTACCCGTAATCTTCGTTGGTTGTTGGTGTTGCAAATGCTTCGAGATTGTTGGCATGAAATACAGAGGAAAAGCGTGCGGCCGTGGAGAGTCCTTGTTGAAGGGGAGTTGCGGTCCTGCTGGATGAGATGGGATTAGGGTTTCAAACCCTAACCGATTCAGATGCTCCATTGGACCATTTTGCGAGTCGAAACCGGGTCTTAGGTTGCAGCTCCAACGGGTATTAGGTTGCTACTGGGTCACCCATTGTAAGGGTCACATGGAATGGGCCTCTGCTGTGTAAATGGGCTGGATGTATTTTATTTGTAATGGGCCTAGGGCCTGATCCTGTAGATAAAGCAAAATAAAAAGAAAATTAATATATACATTTATTATATAATATAATATGTATATCATATAATACATATTATAAAAAATATTATGGGCGAAAATGTTGTGTCTACATAACCAAAAACTTATCTTATTTCTTAAAAAATATTTCTAATCTATGAAGAAGAACTCTTAATTTTGTTTAAAACGATAATTTAATCCATGTATTAGATTACTGAGATTGTTAATTTCTTTTTGCAGGAATTTCACAGATTGTGCTTGAGTTAAGGCTTAGAAATATGTGGGATGGTTTAGTGATGAATCTGACTGTAGAGTCCATGGAAATCGAGGTAAGAAAGCTTCAAGGAAATTGAAATTTAAGGTTTTGTGATGGAGATTTTCCCTCTTGTTAATCAATGGAGTTTATGTGATTTGGCCGTTTGATCATTCTGAATAATTTTAGGAAATTTGATTAATGGTTTAGTGTTTAAGAAGAAAGTGAAAGTGAAGTGATGTTGGACTATTAACAGCAAGAAGAAGAAGAAGAAGAAAATGAAGAAGAAGAAGGGTTAACTTCTACGTTAGCAAAAAATATTAGTAGAGGGTTAACTTCCACGTCATCAAAAAATATTAGTGGAGGGTTAACTGCCACATCAACAAAAACTAACGGAAGGTAACGGTAGAGACATAAATGAAAACGAACTAAAAGTTTGATGAATGTATTACAAGTTTCAAAAGTTGGGTGACCAAAATGCAAGCGCCCTAAAAGTTTGGAGACTATTTATATACTTTATCCTTTTCTTTTTTTTAATAAACCTAATTACTTTTATACGCGTAAAAATAAAGAGTGTATTTGATAAGAGTGGAGTTTACTTGCTAAATTAGATTACTCCAATCTTTTTTCCTATTTTGAATTATAGTATTTATGAGACGAAATCCACTAGATTTGAAATTCACATTTTTAACATTTACCATGTTTTTCTTTCAATTCTTCGATGACAATATCTAATTGATTCTTTGAAAATACCCTAACCATATTTAAAATAAGAATCTATAAATTTTAAAAAGATAGAATTTGAAATTTGGATTATAAAACGAATCCTCGCAGCTTGAGTCCATCTTTATTATAAAACTAAATCACTTCTCGATAGAATTATGGAGAGTCCCCGGTCTTCCACTTCAATTTTCTCCGTGTCATTTTACCAAGATCACATGTATCTGGCCACCGCTTCTATCATTTTACTTATTTCCGATCAATATTAAGATGGGATTTTTTTCTTCCCATATTCCATGCCTGTTTCCTCTGTTGATATTGTCGTTAGAGTTTAGATTCTGTGTTTATGTGATAACACTTCTTATATCCACAATTATGAAAAAACCTACCGTAATGAAATTATAAAACTTATGATTGTAACTGTAATGGAAATTCCTACGTATTTTTTTAATAATTTAAAGGTGATTATAAAGGTTAGTATCTTTTGTAGAGATTCTCAATCATTTGACAATGAATATTCAAATATCTTCACTCGAACTCAAAATTTATATGAATCTGAGTGAGTAATATAGTTAGTAAAATTCCTAAAAAATTATAGTAATTCTCCGATATGGTATCTGAGTGAGTGCCAGCTGGCGTTTGATGAAGAGGTGGTGGAGCTCAACTTTCCTTTGTGATGGATGTGTGAGATGGATGAGACGAATTCAAAGCTAGATGGTGTGGCAAAAACATTTTATTTCCTTGCACCCAAGGGTCGGAACACTTCTTAAATGATTCCATGATGGTTTTGGGGAGTAGGTTTAAGTTCAATTATTGTCAAGTAATAAAAATTTGGGTAAATTATAACAGTGACCACTTAATTATGGTTAAAAATCTCTTTTATTTTTTTTGATTTTTTTTTTGTATATTTTGCACATGTTTGTATGTTTTTTGGCACATTTTAACTCTGCTCTTGTGAAATGTTTTTTCTATCTTATGATACTTTGTTCACCTACCTCTGTGGTAAATATGTGATCGTGTAGAAATTCTCATGTAGTTGTATCTGATTTGTTAATGTTGATGGTCTTTCAATTGTTAGATTCTCTTTTGTAGTTGTTTACGAATGTATACAGATCTATTTTCCGAAACAACCTGTAAGTTTTCCTTGATTTCACTCAATACTCTTTCATCACCTTTAAAGGGATTAGTTGGATAAAAATGAGAATTACTGACGATTATTAGGTTACTATGAATAATGAAAGTCAAATTCAAAAGAAAGCTTCGAGTGTCATGCGTTTCCGAAGTTTTTCTTTTATTTTATTTTATGTTTGAATTTTTGGTGAAGTCAATCCCTAAAATTCTTGCTTTAGTTGGTTGTATTATTAAGGTTTTATCTTCTTTAATTTCAATAAAAAGTTCACCAAACAATATCGAATGTTAAATGCCAATAATTAATGTTAAAAATGTAAAAGTGTAAATTGAGATTATATGAGTTTGATGTTACCAAATTTGCAAGATGTTCAAGTGTTCATTACATCAGTGTGTATGTCTACAATAATTCAAGTGATCTTAACATATTATAATTTTAAGTTGGGAATTTTAAATTAACATTAGTATGTACTGAAACCCTTTTTCTTTTCACCTGAACTGAAAACAGTCTTTCTAGAATAGATGTCTAACCATCAACAACTTCGAAACATAATATTAGGAGGGAATGCATTGACCAAAGGTTTAAAAGCCTCGAGTTCTAGAAGAATGCAGTGACCTAAGGTTTTGTTGGGATTTTATATTCATACTGTAATAATTACAAATACTTATTGTAATTTATTTTGAATTATTTGTTTTAATATTTTTTATGTTATTTATTTATATCTTGTTTACGTTATATTCTTAAATTTGAAATTATATGTAAAGCATGGATGAGTCTACAGCGCACGTCGCACACCGCAACGTATCACTAAAACGACCTACTGAAACGTACACTAGCTTAAATTGTCCTTATTAAGTAATGTTAAAGGAAATTATATGTTTACTACTTACACTATCATTTTTTTTCGTTTTAGTACCTAAATTTTATTTTTTTTCCAAAAACATTAATGATTATGTGATGTGGCATGACATGTCAATTTTTTATTTTTTTATTTCCAAATCGTTTTTCTATTTCTTTTTCAATATTTTTTTAATTAATTATTAACGAATTAAATGGTGACACATGTTACCATTATTATGATAAAATAAAAGAAAAATATTATTTCTCTTAGCATGAATTGAACCTAGCCACTTACATGAAATGTTAGACACTCAACCATTGAATTAAGCTAGTCATTTATAATTTTATCATATTTAGTATTTAACTTATATAATAATATCACCAAAAAATCAATATTTCAATGATTATTAAATTTAAATATGTGACACTTTAAGTTAATGATCGAAAGTTTAGTAATTAACTATAATGTGAATCTTTTTATTATATCAAACTGAATACTTACTTGTATCATTATTAAATTAAAGAATAATTTTTCACTTTATTTGAAAATAAAAAATAATTAAATAATTACTTTTATGTATTTAAAATTTATATTAAATTATTCTAAAAAGTTTATTTATAATATATGAAAATATTTTAAAATATTTATTTACTTTTTTAAATCATTATTTATTTATTTAAATAATATTATTTTTAAATTATCTATTTAGATTTGAATAATATTGTTCGGAACCAAGTTATAGTTGAATAGTAAACATATATTTACTCTAAATTTAAATTTTTAAAACTAAATAAATAGTTTTAAAATAATATTATTTCAAATAACTAATTAATTGAATTTAAAAAATAAATATTTAACAATATAAATATAGCTTTTTTTTAATCATTTTATATAAATTTTATAAAATATATGAATTGTTTAATTATTTTTATTTCTAAATAAAGTGAAAATTAACTTTTAATTTAAAATGATAATTAAGTATTAAATTCAATATAAAAAAAAAATCACGCCATTGAGTGATTAGCTTTTGGTGATTAATTAAAGTGTCCCAAATTTGAATCTTATAATCATAAAAAAAAGTTAATTTTGTGGCGATATTGTTATACAAGTTAAATTAAAATATGGTGAAATTTACTCAAATGCTAGTTTAGTTCAATGGTTGAATGATTTGTTTCTCATGTAAAATTCTTAGATCAATTCATACTAGGAACAAGAAATAATGGTTTTATATCTTTTTATCCCATCATAGGTGGTGACACATGTCACCACCTAATTGGTTGAATAAAAATTAATTAAAAAAATACTAAAAAATAAAAAAGGTCATGTGATAATTAAAGAAATTAACATGTCATGCACATTGTCAATGATTTTAAAAAATTAAAGTTTAAATAATAAAATTAAACAAAAATGATAATTTAGGTACAAAATTGTAATTTATCCTTTAATATTTACTTAATAAGGACAATTTAACTAGTGGTATATTTTAGTACGTCACTTTAGTAGTAGTTATGGTATGCGATGTGCGTCGTAGAATTTTCTTGTAAAGCATACGTGAATATAAATATTAATTAATTTATACCTAGTAATTTAACTAATTATAAATTACACTATAAGATTAATAAAAATTGCACTATAAATTTATTCTAATATAAAATGTAACTTATATTGCTAGTAATCTAAATAACTATGTAGTTTATGAAATTACCTTGAACAAATAATTCATTATATTATTTAAAATATGAAAAAAAGATGATTTATCTTAACTTTTGGAATAGGTAAACTATTGAAAACATTTTTGATGTTTCGATATAACAAATAAAGTGTAATGAATTTTAAGATTTTATATTCGATTTCAAAATTAATATTCGAGTAATTATTCGAATATCAAAATATACTCCAAGTTTTCAAATGTCAATTTTAATCCTTACTCAAGTGTAAAATTATGTTTTAATCTTAAAAACAATTTTTACAAAATATTTCGAACCTTAATCGAGCCAAAAACAAGGTTTATGGAGGGAGGTACCGATACACTCCTTGGATGTCTCGATACACCCCAACTTCGAATGGAATAAGGGTATTGATACACAACTGATGTACTGATACACTCCAGGCTCCGAGAAACATTGAATGTAATTAGTGTACCGATACACCTAGGGTGTACCGATACACTTGGTCATTTAACGGTCGAAATATTTGAATTTTACACCGAGTGTACCAATACCCTTTGATAGTGTATCGATACACCTACGCTCCCAACAGATTTTTAAATGGTATTCATACCATTACGACTCTATTGACTTCACCAATGATTCCCAACATTCAAAATCAATTCAAGGTCTATTTAGACAAGCTCAGGAGCCATTGATAAACAATAAGAAACAAAAATTGAGAGAGAATCAAAGAGAAAACATCAAACCTCAAGTTTGAGAAATTCAAGCCTATTTTTCATTCAGTATTCATTTTGCTTTCAAGAACACCATTTGTACTCAATAGTATTCATTTTGAGTGTTTTCTTTGTTCTAGAATGTGTAAACATCTTTCCTAGTGAGGTTTTTCTGTAAGTTTGCGAAATTTGTAAGTTTCTTTTTGGGAGAGAGTGTTCTCAAGAATTTAGGGTATAATTCTTGAGGGATTTGTAAGGTTACTCTTTGTCCTCAAAAGAAAGACAAATTAGTGAATTTGTGGAAAATACTTAGTGTGGATAGCTAAGGTAGTGGACGTAGACTTTGGTTGAGAAAGTCGAACCATTCTAAATCGCTGTGCAAATATTTTCAATTTTCTGCAAAGCTTCCACCAATTTTTTATTGCCAATTCCCCCCTCTTGGCCGATTCATCGATCGATTAACTCAACAATTGGTATCAGAGCTACACTCATTTAAAGGTTTTACCACTTCTTGAGTAGATTCGGGAAGAGTTATATCGATATTCAAGTCATCAATGGCCTCCATATTAAACTACGACTTCATTCTTGATTCTCAGCCCGTAAACAAGCATCCTTTCTTCAATGGTGCTAATTGCTTATTGGAAGAATAGGATAAGATACTTCATTCAAGCTAGTGACATGGGAGCATGGAAATCGCAGTGAACGGATCAAACCATTCACATCCAAATTTATGGAGTGAGAAGAGACGAGAATGTTCCAGCTCAACTCAAAGGTTATCCATATTCTATTTTATGCTTAGACCAGATGAATAGGGAGTTTCATCTTGTGCAATCGCCAAGGAGATATGGGATAAACTACAAGTCACTCATGAAGGTACCAACGAGGTAAAATAATCTAAAATTAGTCTTCTAATTCATAGCTATGAAAATTTCAGGATGAAACCAGATGAACATCAAAACTATGACGATAGATTTTCCGTGATTGTCAATGGTCTCAAGGCATATGAAGAGATCATTCCATATGAGAAGCTTGTGAGGAAGATAATATATTATGTTCCTAAAGCTTGGCAATCAAAGAAGACGCTGATCATCGAAGCTAAAAACCTAAAGTCTTTAATTCTCGATGAACTCATCGGTTCTCTCCTTACGCATGAAATGATGATTCAAGATGAGGTAGACCTCGAGAAGAAGGAAGAGACAAAGAAAAACAAGAACGTTGGAGTTGTTCTCAAATCCACAAAATATGAGAGTGATTCTGATGATGATGACGATGATGAGAGATGACATTATTTGCCAAACGGTTCAAAAAATTAATGAAGCCCAACAGAAGAAGAGATTCAAAAGAAATGAAGGCTTAAAAAATGAATCAAAGAAGAAGACCCGATCATTTGCTACGAATGCAAAATGCTCGGCATGTCATATAATTGCCCGCAATTAAAAAGAAGGGCCAATCAAAGAAAAAACACAAGGCCACGTGACAACTTGGAGCGATGATGATGAATCATCAAATGAAGAGGAACAAGAAGTAGTGAACATGTGCTTGATGGCCACCGGGGAAGATTCTCAGGTAACTTATAACTCATTTGATTTAGAAGATTATTCTTATGATGAGTTAGTAGAGGAATATACTGGGTTGGGTTTTGATTATTAGAAATTATTTCAAAATACAATAAATATATTTCAAATTGAAAAACGAAAATAATCTCATATCCAAGACCAACAATGATCTTGAAAGTAGAATTAAAGAATTGCAAATCAAAATTGAAGATTTTGAAAAGAATAATTCTGATTTGCATTTGCTTTCAAGAGTTCATGACGATCATCAAAAAGAAATTGATGATCTTAAAGCTTCTTTCAATAAAGTTGGAATAAAACATTTTGAAAATGAAGAAAGTTCAAAATCCAACTTTGTTAGAAAAAGTTTTAAAAACTACAATCATAGAGGTCTCCAAAGAACCTCTAATGGAAAAATAGTTAGAAGTATATGGGTCCTAAAGGACTTAATACTACTAAAGATAAGGATATCCTAAATAAATGGATACCCAAGGGGACTAGGATTTTAGAGACTAATGAATATGGACCCAAAACAATTTGGGTACCAAAATAAAAATTAATCTATGTTTGTAGAAAAAGGAGCATGACTACAAGGCACAAATATAAGTTCAAATTCATGGTTTCTTGATAGTGGATACTCAAGACACATGACTGGAGACAAAAGCCAGTTTATAGAGCTTAACGATAAAATGGAGGAGTGGTAAGCTTTGGTGACAACTCAAAGGTTACATTGAAGGTATAGGTACAATAGGTAATACCTCTTCCATACAAATATAAAAAGTATTATATGTGAACAGGTTAAAGCATAATCTATTGAGTATTAGTTAATTATGCGATAAAGAATACAATGTCTTATTTGAAACAATTGGTTGTAAAATTGTTGACATTGCATCTAATCGAATTATGCTTGTTGCTCATAGAATAGCAAACATTTACATGGTGCATTTCGATTCATTAAATATGACTAACTTGTACCTAGTTGCTAAGGATGAACATGATAGTGGTTATGACATAGGAGACTAGGACACACTAGCTTGAGTGTTCTACAAAGACTAATTCAAGGAGATTTAGTAAGAAGGTTGCAAAGCTAAATTTGATAAAGATAAAATCTGTGATGCATGTGCTAAGGAAAATATAAAAGAGCTTCTTAAATCCATTAATGATGTATCAACTATTAGAGTATTATAATTGATCCATATAGATCTTTTTTGGGCCAACTAGGACTACTAGATTGAGTGGAAAACAATATGCATTTATCTTGGTAGATGACTATTCTAGATATACTTGGGTTCTATTCTTAAGTACTAAAGATGAAGCATTAGAAAATTTCATCACGTTTTCAAAAGTAGTCTAAAACGAAAAAGGTTACTCCATTTCTAGTGTTAGGAGTGACCATGGTACTGAATTTGAAAATCTTGGATTTACTGAGTTTTGTGATTCTAATGAAATTAGCCATAATTTTTTATCACCTAGAACCCCTCAACAAAATGGAGTTGTTGAGAGGAAAAATCGAACTTTAGAAGAAATGGCTAGAACAATGCTTTGTGAAAACAATTTGCCAAAATTTTTGGGCGGAAGCCACAAATCCCTCTTGTTATGTTATAAACTAAGTAATGATTAGGCCTATTTTAAAGAAAATTCCATATGAAATTTTCAAAAAAAAGCCTAACATTAGCTATTTTCATCCTTTTAGATGTAATGTGTTTTAAACAACGGTAAAGACAATCTTGGTAAATTTGATGCTAAAAGTGATGAAGAATTTTTTCTGGGTTATTCCTTAAATTCTAAGCTTATCAATATTTAATAAAAGAACTTTAGTGGTAGAAGAGTCTATACTTGTTGTTTTCGATCATAATCCCCTTCCGAGGAAGGATTCTTGTGTTGATGATGACGTAGGTATTGTAAATGCACATGATGTTGGAGAACCATCATCAAAGGAAGAAGTGAAAGATGAGGAAACTCAAGATGTTCTCGATAATCCAACCATTGAAGAAAGGAAAGTCTCTTACCCAAGAGAATACAACTATGTCAAGGATGGTGAAATTAGGTGATCCATCCAAGGGGTAACAACTAGATCTTTCTTAGAAATATGTAATTATGTTGCATTATCTCATGCATAGAGCCTAAGAATATCCAGAAGCATTAAATGATGAAAATTGGATTATGGCTATGCAAGAAGAGTTAAATCAATTTGACAGAAGTAAAGTATGGACATTAGTAGAAAGACCTAGTAATAAATCTACTGTAGGTACTAAATGTATTTAGGAATAAATTTGATGAAAGTGGTAATATAGTGAGGAACAAGGCTAGACTTGTTGCTCAAGGCTATACTCGAGAAGAGGGTATAGACTATAATGAAACATATTCTCCCGTAGCTAGGATGGAAGCAATTAGAATGTTATTAGCATTTGCATGTTTCAATGAATTTAAATTATATCAAATGGATGTTAAAAGTGCATTTTTAAATGGTTTTATAAAAGAAGAAGTGTATGTGAAACAACCTCCTGGTTTTGAAGATTCAAAATTTCCAGATCATGTTTTTAAATTGACAAAAGCTTTATATGGTTTAAAACAAGTTCCTAGAGCTTGGTATGAAAGACTGCAAATTTTTAATAGAAAAAAGTTTTTCAAAAGGGAAGGTTGACACTACATTGTTTTTAAAGAGAAAAGGTAAAGATTTATTAGTAGTCAAATTTATGTTAATGATATAATTTGGTTCTACTAATGATGTTCTTTGCCAATAATTTTCTAAGCTATGTAGAGTGAATTTGAGATGAGCATGATGGGGGAGCTTTCATTTTTATTGGGGATCCAAATCAAGCAAAGAAAAGATGGAATCTTTATCAATCAAGCAAAATACATCAAGGATATACTCAAGAAGTTTGGCTTGGAAAATTTCAAACCCCTAGCCACTTCAATGAGCTCATCTACAAAGCTTGAAAAAAATAAAGAAGGTAAATGTGTAGATGTTAAACTTTATAGGTCTTTGATTGACTCTTTACTTTATCTAACCGCGAGTAGACCAGACATTACGTTTAGTGTTTTCTTATGTGCTAGATTTCAATCATGCCCTAAAGAATCACATCTAAAAGTCATTAAGAGAATCTTTAGATACCTTAAGGACACTCCTAGTTTAGGACTTTGGTATCTTAGAGACTCTAGCTTTAGCTTGCATACCTTCTCTGATGCAGATTATGGAGGATAGAAAATAGATAGGAAAAGCACCTTTGGTACTTGTCAATTCCTAGGAAATATGTTGATTTCATGGTTTTCAAATAAACAAAATAGTGTTACATTATCTACCACTGAAGCGGAATACATTTCAGTAGGTCGTTGTTGCGTACAAGTTTTATGGATGAAACAACAACTTTTAGATTATGGAATTGAAGTTAGTACCATACCTATCAAGTGTGACAATACTAGTGCTATTTGTCTCACTAAAAATCCCATCCAACACTCTAGAACTAAGTACATTGAAATTAGACATCATTTCATTAGACTTCATTTCATTAGAGATCATGTCACTAAAAGAGATGTAGTTCTAGAATTTGTTGATACTTTGCATTAATTAGCAGATATTTTTTTACAAAACCTTTAGATAAAGAAAGATTTTGGACACTTAGGAGAGAATTAGGTTTAACCGACCTACCTTGACTTAGTGTTTAAAATGATTATAGCACTTTTAATTATAAATGAAAAATGCTTATAAAAATAACATTTTTAAATGCATTCTATGCTAATAGTTAGGGGGAGTTTATGATCTTTAGTGAAAATTAATAATATGTTTAAATAAAAGTTTAAGAGTAGATTTGATTGATTGAACATAGTTAATTTTCGTGATATGAGTTGCTAATACCACTAGAGCTAATTAATTTAGAATTCTAAGTACTTAAAAACAGATTTTGACATTTTTGTGTAAAGTGTATCGATACCTAGGTATGGATACCCCATCGCTATGTATCAATATACTATAAATGTGTACCGATACATTCCTTGAATATGTATCGATACACTCACAGGTGTACCGATACACTCGTCGGGTTTTTGGCTTTAAATCCCTAAATGACACATTTTTGCCAAAATCATAAAAACCCCAAACACTCCACCATTTTCTCTCAAATCACCCAAAATCTCCATTTTGCTCATTTTCAATGATTTAAGTCAGAATCCACTCAGTTTTCAGCATATAATCCTGCTAGCATCAACAAATTCGTGCAAACAACATCACTTCTCACTCAAATCCAATTTTTTTAAAACCACTATTTTATTGATTTTAAACATATGACTAGTTTTAATTAGTTCTAGGTTGAATTAGATATTGGGCTTTTGTTAAATTGTAGTTTAGAACTATAATCTACAACTAATTTCATCAAAAACACATTATTTTTCAAAAAAATTAAATTTTCGAAATAATTTTTTTTTTTAAATTGTTGTTTTTTATTTAATTATGTTGTTTTCATGAAAACTATACGTATAATGATTTTTCAAACATTGTTTTTAAAATAGTTTTCAAATTTTGCCCATTAGAATATTATTTTAGAGAACCTTGAATATTGCAGACTCGTATTGAGTTTTGGGATTGATTGTGTTGCATACATGTATTTTCAAATTGTAGGTATCCTTATCCATTCTGATTTATAATCATGTCTAAACGCCCTAGATATTCATCTAGTTGATCAAACCAACCACCATACCGACCTCCTATTCCACCTCCAAATCCAAACCCAAACCAACCGGAAATGACTATCCTAAATTCTTATTTTAACGAACCTGGTCGTCGAGAAAATCTCTACCATAGGTTTGTTAACCTATTCGAGTCATATAATATCTGGAAGAACGTATCCCTTCAATTCAAGCTATGATCGAGATGAATTTTGAAATATTCCTACCCTCGGATCTTGGAAATTTGATAAACGTTTTCAGCTTAAACCTATCGTTTATCACCAACTCGTCTGCATTTTCTATTCCAATACGGTTTGTGTCCAAAATGAGTTTCAAACTGCCACTGCCAATATTCAGTCTTATCTTTTAGGCTAATACATTCATATTGGCTCATACTCAATCACTAGGACATTTGGTTTAGATAACGTCGGTTTAGATAATGAGAAAGAAATTATGGCTACACGTTATAGAGCCAAGGCTAGTGTGAGTACATTATTAACTCATCATGAGCGTTTTCTTCATTTAATTATCTCTTGGTGTTTAGACATCCGAAGGGTAGTACTCCACCCTTAGAGCTTTGTACTTATGGTGGATACATTGTATCCAACATAATAAGAAAATAAATTTGCCACAAATCATTTTTGCTGAACTTGTTGAAACCGTAAACAACGTCCCGTCTAAACACATAGAAACCTTAGTTTACGGTTGTCTTCTAAGTAATTTCTTTATCAAATCCAATCTTAGGGTACAACTTGATGAAGCCATCCCTCTTAAAAGCCAAATAAATTTCAAAACCTTGCGTAAATCGGGATGGTCCGGGGATAAGGATCAATGGGTTCAATCAACCCAGAAAACACCGGATACTAGTTCTTCATGAGCGGCACCGGCACTAGATGAGGATGATCCAGAGCTTGAAGATCTTTTTCGGGATGTCGATGATCCCGTCAACTTAGTTTGAGGATGAGTCGGTCTAGTAAGAGAGTCAAATGCCTCCATACTTTCGATCATTTTTGGAGATATTTGACATGAGGTTTTGCATCCATAGAGTCCTACTTAACCGCTATGGGGGCTTAACAATTGGAAATTCAACGGGAGATGCGATCTAACAACGAAGCAACGAATGAAAGACTCAATGCGCTCACACTAGAAATAGCTGCTCTACGAGCATATTTTCCACCCCGACCCACCAATGCATGATTAAACCTTTTTCTTGCTTAGTTTTTATAGGTTGAATTTGAACTTATTGTTAAAACATTTTGAATGTTTTTGGATTTTTTTTATTGGTTTGAATATTTAATTTGAACTTCATGTCTATTATGATTTCATTAGTTTTTGCATCATTTAAATCTTAGTTAAAATATGACCAATTACCATTACACATTTATGAATATTGTTTATGGACTAATGGCTAACAATTCTCTTGATTGTGATCTTAGCAGCTTAAGCTATATCTATATAAATCAATTGGCTATTTTCCTTAAAATCTTGTTTAAAAATGTTTTTCATAGAGTTTTTTGAATTAACAAAAAGGGGGAGAATAAAGTAAGGGGGAGTAATTTTTCAAAATTGATTTCAAAAATTATTTTCAAGAAGAAAATCGTAAAATTACTAAAATGTTTTGTTATATAAAAAAGAGGGAGATTGTTGAAAACATTTTGATGTTTCGATATAACAAATAAAGTGTAAATGAATTTTAAGATTTTATATTCGATTTCAAAATTAATATTCGAGTAAATTATTCGAATATCAAAATATTACTCCAAGTTTTCAAATGTCAATTTTAATCCTTACTCAAGTGTAAAATTATATTTTAATCTTAAAAACAATTTTTACAAAATATTTTGAACTTTAATCGAGCCAAAAACAAGTTTTGTGGAGGGAGGTATCGAAACACTCCTTGGATGTATCGATACACCCCAACTTCAAATGGAATAAGGGGTATCGATACACAACTGATGTACCGATACACTCCAGGCTTGGAGAAACATCGAATGTAATTAGTGTACCGATACACTTAGGGTGTACCGATACACTTGGTCATTTAACGGTCGAAATATTTGAATTTTACAGTGAGTGTACTGATACCCTTTGATAGTGTATCGATACACCTACGCTCCTAACATATTTTTAAATGGTATTCACACCATAACGACTCTATTAACTTCACCAATGATCCCCAACGTTCAGAATCAATTCAAGGTGTATTTAAATAAGCTCAGGAGCCATTGATCAACAAGAATAAACAAGAATTGAGAGAGAATCAAAGAGAAAGCATCAAACCTCAAGTTTGAGAAATTCAAGCCTATTTTCCATTCAATATTCATTTTTCTTTCAAGAACACCATTTTTACTCAATTGTATTTATTCTTGAGTGTTCTTTCTTTGTTTCTAGAATTGTGCAAACATCTTGCCTAGTGAGATTTTTCTGTAAGTTTGTGAAATTTGTAAGTTTTCCTTTGGGAGAGAGTGTTCTCAAGAATTTCGAGTATATTTCTTGAGGGAGTTGTAAGGTTACTCTTTGTCCTCAAAAGAAAGACAAATTAGTGAATTTGTGGAAAATCCTTAGTGTGGATAGCTAAGGTAGTGGACGTAGACTTTGGTTGAGAAAGTCGAACCACTCTAAATTGCTGTGCAAATATTTTCAATTTTCTGCAAAAGCTTCCACCGAAATTTTTATTACCAATTCACCCCCTCTTGGCTGATTCTTCGATCGATTAACTCAACATCATCTCCTAAATAAAAATATGAATGATTAATATAGAAATAAGTGTTCAAATTATAATTAAAATTAATTTTTCTTATTTAAAGAATTTTTTGTTAAAAATATATGTCTAACATGTTTTTCATTATATTTTTAGGTGTCTACCGTAAAAAAACTCGTTAAATGACACATGTCGCGTTTAGATATTTAAAAAAAATATTATATATTAAAAATATAAAATATAAAATGTGACATATATCATTTAATGATTTTTTTAATGATAGACACCTAAAAATATAATGGATTAAACGTTAAATACCTAATTTTAACGAAAAATTCTTTATGCCCTTAATTTTGCATTAAACCAAACATAAATGTGTTTATTTGAAATGATCAATCTTCTTCCAAAAACAAGAGAATAAATAATAGAATCATTCTTGTACGCTCGGCAACCGACTATAAACACCAATAACGATGAGCGTTGATAAATTAAATTGTAAAACGATAATATTATAAGATACTTAATGTATAATTATATTTTAGTAAAAAACGTAATTGTAATTTTAAATAAATCACTATTTTTAATTATATTAGTTCTTTAAATATTTTTTTGTATAATTAGTTCAAATAGTAATCCTTAATAACATTTTT
Source organism: Hibiscus syriacus (assembly GCF_006381635.1). NCBI lineage: Eukaryota > Viridiplantae > Streptophyta > Magnoliopsida > Malvales > Malvaceae > Hibiscus > Hibiscus syriacus. The sequence continues at coordinate 4,304,222 of NW_024062770.1, forward strand.
TTTTAAATTATGATTTTCTCATCGCCACCGCCGTCGCCACCGCCGTCGATTTTATCTTCTTATTTTAATTGAATTGTTGTCGTTCATCCCTCCCAACGTCGACGTTGTTCAACGCCGTTTGCAACCAACCCATTAAGGTAAGCTAGAATAATTTTATTTTGATTAAAACTTGGTGTTTCGTTCAAGTCGTCACATGAGGGTGGTGGTTGACTGGATGTCGGTGCCTTCACTGGCAATGGTTATGGTTTTCGGTGTGGGAATTTCCTCTCTCATTGTTTTTCCCCAATCCCAAATTTCCTAAACCCTAACCTTAACACCAATTTTAAAATTCCTCCAATTGTATAACCCAAATTCCTTAATTGATTAGCAATATTCCCTTCATAGAACCCAATTATAATAATTTAACCTTAATTTTTACGTTAAAACCATTTTTTTCAATCCAATTTACGATTCCCATTTTTCATATCATGAAGGGTATATCGATACACACTGCCAGTGTAATGGTACGCGAGCAATAATATATCGGTACCTGTAATGTATTAGTACCATAATTTTTTTACTGTTTTTCTAAATACGTCTTCATGTATCGATACACTCATGTAGAATATCGGTACGGTATGCTTGATTTGTTTGGTTTGGCCTTATACTTTTTTTCCGTAGACGATGGATCTAAACTTACGCCTTCAAAACAAGTTAAGATGATGAAGTGTAAACGTCATATAAACAGGAGTTCAGAGAAGACTAAGAACGAGATACATTCATTATAAGTAACTGAATTTTTAATATATATATATATTTAAGATTATTGTTTTATTGTTTTATTTATTTTATATACATATAGGAAAAACCGAAGTTGTTCATGAGGATAAGATCAGAACATGTTTTATGAGTTATCACAAGTTTGAGACACTCATTCAATCGGTGCAAAAAATTGAAAAGGAATTTCCTATAATGCATGGCCAATTCGAAAATTTAAATGGACAATTTGAAATATTAAATGACCAATTTGGGAAATCAATGAGCATATTAACACCTAGTAATGTTAAAAGTTCAATACAAGATGATGACTCAGTAAAAGGAGAAGGTATGCATAGTTGGTCATTAAAGGAGGAGGAATTAAATAATAGGACAGAAGTGACGAATTTGCATAGCATTCCATTGAAAGATGAGAGTTTTACAAATAAATCAGATATGGAAGAAGGAATAAGTGTTTCACCATTGAATGATCAAAACGAGAGTGGTATTAACAAACCAAGTTTGTATCCTTTTATTAACTGTGATTATTCTTCTCCTTCATTAGAACGTAATGGCAAAAGGAAACTTAATGTTAACTCTAAAGACAACTGCAAGATTGATAGTGATGGTTTTCTAAAATTTCCGGTCGAGGTTTTTAACTTTTAATTTAGTCCCAATCGATTTCCTAGTCAATTAGTTAATTTGAAGTAAACTCGAATGGTTAGAAAAATTGGGCCTAAAATGTCTAACGGTCCTACGACTTTGTCAAAGATGAATGGGTCACAACAGAGAAAATGTTTGAGATGTTCGATTGAACGGTTAGATTTTATTGATGATTTGAAGTCGAAAGATGTGACATTGAAAAAAAAGAGCTATAACATTTAAAGCGAATACCAAGGTATGTATAAATCATTCTTTATTGGTTATATTTCATGTTAAAGTTTGAGTTTAATGTTGTAAAAATGTTTTTAAGAGTTATGTTTTTCTTGCAGTATAAATATAGGGCATGTGATTTCTAATCAGAATATGCAAAAAATCGGTACGATAAGTGATGCGTACATGCAATATTTGGAGTTTTTAATGCCTGAAGAATGCATAATTTGTACGAATGTTGTCACTTGGAATGAGATATCCAGCATTGTTTACATGGCCAAGAGTAATTATTTGGACGTCGCCAATACTAGTATTATTTTCCTAGAAATATGATTATCTGATTGGGTATTAAAATTTAAATTTTTTAATTTATACATGATCAATATTAATTATTTTGTCTGTTTTTAATATAATTGTTTGTATTTTTTCAAATATTTAATATTTTATCGATATGTATGTGTATGATTTACACATGGGAGAATTGTCTACGCGAAAGAAGTTATATATACCTCTATCCTTTCAGGTAAAAATAATTTATGGGATAGAGATCGAATAAGTTAAAGTTTATGATTTCTTGACACTTATATTTATTGTTTGTCTCAGAGTATCATTACCGAATATGTCACACATGCTCAGAAGACGGGAAGAAATATTACCCTTTTCAAATTTCATACCCATTGGATAGAGGACTTTATGCCTATTGAGAGAAGTCATGTTGAACAATTATATTTATATTTAAAATTTGTTATTTGTGTGTATGTGGTTGCATGTGATTTTTACCTCACATGATTTTGCAGATATATTTCCTTTACATGGTGAAGCCAATAATCATTGGTTTATATTAGTTGTTGATGTTGTGGAGGGATATACTTACATTTTCGACTCTCTTGGCATCAATGAAGTCCGTAAAAATATTGCAGAAAATATTGTAAGTTCTTTATTATTTTATGTGAACTATAAGAATTAATGTAGTTTTTAAATATAAATTTATAAATTTTAACTTATTGTAACAATTGAATAAAGCTCCGCGTATTTATGAGAGTTATGCTCATTTGGGTAAATTATTTGAAAATGTTTCAAAATCTGTAATCAATTTTCTTGGATTACCGAAGCAGCCAAATGCATATGTCGTTTACATTTTAAATTAAAGATATTATTTTTTGGACTTTTTATTTCTTTGTAATAAATTATTTTATTTGATATTGGATTCAAAGATGATTGTGACATGTAGATATTGAAGTATATAGAAGCCAATAGCAAAGGCGATTGGTCGAAGATTAGTTTCACGATAAAGAATACCTCGTAGTTTTGTTTAACTATTGTGTGATATTGAATGGCAATTTAAATTTATTGTGTAGACGCAACAAATGAGAGTTGAACGACTGAGAATTTTGGCAAAACTTGTCACAAGCAACCATAATGAAGTTGATCTTTTTTATTTACGTAAACTGCCTGTACGTGATTAAGAAGTTATGAATTTTCAATATAGTTTCTTCAATGCTGAATAATGGAGAATAATGGCGGTGTATTAGATTTTTCAAAACATAACATATATTTTAGTATGATTATACTTGTTGTGATATTTTTTTAGTTGATTCTGAAAGTGCAACATTAAATTCAAAATATACATAATAATATACATTTATTTGATTCTATAGATTTAATAAACAACTAAAACAGTACCCAAGACCCAATATGATCTACTAGGTATCGGTACACCATTTGTATCAATACTTGTATGAACCTCTTGTTTTTAAAGGTACCGATACTACAGTGGTATCAATACCATAATTCATGTTTGGATAAAGACTTCAATTACATGGTACCGATACCTTAGTTGTAACGATACCTTCGATGTTTCTTGGATTTCCTAGGTTGTCTATGATACCCTAAATGTATACTTGACTTGGCGTAATTAAACTTCGATTAATTTGTCAAAATTAGTTTACAATAACAAACAAAATTTGAAGCAAATTAAAATAAATTTGAATAGTTTTCAAATTTAAAAAGGTCAAAAACATATTCAAGATGAATACATATTCCTAAATCTTAAAAAAATTTGAACAATTTTCAAAATAGTATTCCAAGGTCCATAAATATAAAGCTACAAATATTCCAACATATACAATCCAAAATAATCCATAGAATAAATCTAAGCCTCCAATGCATTGTCGTCGCCATCAACATCGTCCTTGTAACATCCCAAAATCCGGGTCAATGATTAAAATGAGAATTTTAGAAATTTGGGGATCAATTTAGGAAAATTGATAGTTCAAGGATTTAAATAGGAATATTTTATTATTGGATAAAATGGTAAATATGAGATGATTATAAGGGTATTATGGTAACTTCTTCCTCTCGTGGCTCCAGCTCCCAAAGGTAAGTTGACTTAATTGGTTAATTTCTGGAATTTATAGGTTGGGTTGGGATAATTAGGTGTTATATAAGCTTAAAGAAAGCTTATATAGCTTAAAACACCAAGAGGAAAGAATTAGAAAGGAATTTCTATTAAGAGTTTAGAAATGAACTTTTGTTATAGAAAGGTTTTTGAAGTTCTAAGGATGGATTTGACTTGCCAATGGGTTAATTAAGAAGTTAAAGGTGATAGAATTGAATTTAGAACACATGGAAAATTTGATGAAATTCTTTAATTCAAGAATTATGGTAAATTATGAGAGATGGTAAAGTGTTATAGTGTTATAAGAAGGTTTACATATGTATAGATAAGTTTTAAGGTATAAGGAGGGATTAATAAGTACAATTTGGGGTCAAAACAAGACATTTTCGTGCTCAAGAGGTAATTTTTGGGATGTGTGCATCGATGCACATTCAATGTGTACCGATGCACTCTCAAATAAATGAACATCGAATGCCATTAGTGCATCGATGCATGAGGAGTGCATTTATGCACCATCTTAAGAGTAAAACATTGAAGATGATTTGTGTACTGATGCATAGGTAGTGCATCGATGCATATATTAAGGGATGCATCGATACATGGTAGAATGTACTGATGCACTTTAATAGGAAATGAAATAAATCTTTCTTTCAGTCTAAGAAATTATAGATTATAGTATAACAATGGGATACTGATAGTATAAATATATGATTGTGTAGACATCGATCGAAAGCAAAGTTCAGATAGGTCGGCAGAGTAATATACTCAGAGAAAACAAGAGCTTAAGAGTGTTCATTGAGACCAGATGAGTACATGATAGTAAGTGTACGTTATGTTAAGGAATTAAGACTTGTGATGAGTCTAATTCCGATATTTATATGATATGAGTACTAAAGCATAAACATGTAGTGATATGGTGTTAGATGTATGGTATATGAGTAAATGCATATGTCTAATTGTTGAATGCATATTTATGTGTGAACTATGTAAATGCATGTATTTATGATAATAGGTCATGTGATCATGAGATATATGATAAAATATATGTGAAAATAATATGAATCATATGTGTTTCTATTAGAATGTTGTATGATATGTTATGTATGTGAAATGAATGATATGAATACATGTTAGTATAATAAGATAGATTAGATATTATAATTGAATGAAGGGGTTGTATGAGAACATGTATATGCGAAAATGTGTTGTGAGATAAGAATCATGGCTATGAACTATGTGAAAAGGAATACAAGTAAAAGTGAAAAGCTATGTGATAAGTGAATGTGAATTACATGGAAATATGCTATGTGAAAGTGAACTATGTGCCTACGTGAATATGTAAAAAGATAAATAATAAATGCCCATGTTATATAATATGAGAGTTATAGGTATAGTTCACATGCCAAGAGTCGAGGGTCTACGTGGTCCTTCGGGACAAAGTGGTCCTTCGGGATATAGTGGTCTACGAGACAAATTCTACGCGCCCCTAGTGGGATTTATACGAGTTGTGGTGATAGCATTGTGCACAACCTCTAGATACTCACATACCTTAAGTTCTCAATAGTGTGCATGGGCTTTGAAAAGAAACATAATTTGATATAATGATATGTGTGTTTCCTGTGAAATGGTATATGTGATATGTGATATGTGATATGTATTAGTGATAAGTTAGGATCATATGATAATAATGGTAACAAGTGCATAAGTGTAGTGGTGATATGAGATGTTATATGGTTATGTATGATATAATCATAGTAATCATTCATGCATTGTTGTGTTTTGAAATTATATTATATGTTTATGTTCAATATATGCTCATATGATGAAATTGAATTAATGACAAGGAAATAAGTAAGGATAAACATGTTAGTGATGAGTTCAATAGGTATATAAGTATAATGTGTATTACATAAGATGTTCATGCATTTGTTAGTTACTTTATGTATTTACATGGCTAACTAAGTCTATGACTTAGCATGTAAGTGTCTTACACGTAGGTGTGGATAACTCAAAAGATCAAGCTTCAGAAGTAGCATATCTCCGCGCAAAGTTCAGATCATAAATATTTTGTAAAGTATATCTTGTCATATAATTTAATATGTTGGCATGTAACTAAGTCATTATATATGTACGCTCTGATGGAGTCTGTTAAGGTTTTAAACATGTTTATGTAAAACAATTACTTTATAGAATAGAAGTTTTAAATTTTCTATAGTTTTTTTATAAAATTATATGCTTTGAATGGTCAATGTGACACCTCGGACTCGTATCCGGGTCGGGTACGGGTTGGGGGTGTTACAGTCCTCATCATCATCCTAAAGGAGATGAACTAAATACTCTAAGATGTCTAAACGCTCATCAACTGAACTAAAATGGAGCATAATAAACCCCTCTATCTGAGTGATCAACTCTGACAGGGATGTCAAAGAGACTTCTCCTTGAGGTGCTAGAGCAATTGGCAGATGAGCTGCTCGAAGTGTTGTAGGTACTGGAGCTTCCCATGGAGTGCAAGGAATCCACTCATTGTTTACGAGTTCGAAATAAGTCCTTTGAAGATATGAGTTATGAATCTTGTTTCCTAGAGGGAAAGGAATATCTACCAAGCAATCTATGTTCTCCTTAATAAATATATGACTTGGGACATAACTATGATAAAAGGAGGTGATCATAGAGGTGAGACGATTGGTGACGATGTAAACTAAGTCGACAAAAATAATATGAGCAAGATTGATGCATTACCACTGAATCCATCATTCATCGATAATCCTAATCATAAAATACTTACCATCAGATGGTCGAAACCACCAAGTGATAATCAAATGGAGAAAATAATCATGGGCATTCAGGGCAGTAACAGAGCCAGTGAGTGGAGATCCAGGAATAAGTTCATTCTCATCAAAAAGACAATTTTTTTCTAGACCTATATGGCTGGCAAGTATTTTGATGTCTAGTAGAAAGGTTTTTCCCATAAGATAAGACTCTATGACAATAACAATGTTACTAGGTTTATTAACAATACAACAAGCATTGGAATAAAAAACTTGGGTTAAAGTGGGAAAATATTGTGGCTTAAGCTTAAGAAAGGTTAAAAATTTCCAACGTCTCATAAGACCAAGATAAGGAAAGTTAAAGTTGGCATCTTACATAAAATCAAAATAAACAGCACGCTAATCTCGAATAATAATTTTTGAAATATTACAAAAATATAACTTTTGGTTTATTACTCCAGGTTCATCAAAACATGTGTCAAAATAATTTGATAAAATGGGTTGAGGTTTAGGTTAATTTACTGGCTGTCTCGAAGAAAAGTTGTCTGAATGATGATGTTTAGTTGTAAGTTTTGATTTTGGTGCATTTTGAAATCAAATTCATGCAAAAACAACATATATTGTATAAATAATCATCAATTTCAATCCATTTTAGATTTTAAGTGTAAATGTAAAAAACATACATAAAAATATTATATTCGATTAAATTAAACCTATATATTCAGCCTAAACCATAAACCCTAAATCATATAAACCTAAAATATACAGTCAAGAATCCAAAAACCCATAAAAAGTAACATAGTGGAGAAAATTAAATAAAAAAAGGAAATAATACCTAGGGAAAATGACAAATATGTGATGGGCATGCACGATTTGATGTTTGGAGATGAAATCCCTTGAATGCCTTATAAAAATGGAGAAGGCTTTTGAATTTTAAGTGATAAATGGGTGGATTTTATAGAGAAACTTGCACTTTTAGGGTTAGGGTTTGATATAATTTGGGTAAAAATCATATAAGAGGGTATTTATGGGTAAAAAGCCAGCGTGTATCGGTACAATAAGACTGAGTATTGGTATGCCTATTACAAAGGTATCAATATACCACACGTATCAATACCATAATTATACACTGTAATATAACATTAATTATCGCGTATCGGTACCTACACTATATCGGTACTTTAACTTGTCAAGGGCGATGCATTGTATCAATAATGCGTAATGATACTTTTAATATATTTTGTATTTTGAATGAACTTGTACAAAATTTAATGACTAGCTTGACTTTTGTAAAATTTTTGGATTAACGAAAAACACTGTAAATTTAATAGCAAATAGCTTGATAATTGGAAAATTATTGAATATGCTTATGCTTATTACAAAACATCCTCAATCGTAATTGCAAATAAGATAAAAGTTTAGTAACTAGGAAACCAACTTCATACAATTCGAATTATTAAAACTTAAAAGAAATTTGTGCATAACTAATATGTAATTCTTGAATATCTGACATAACTAAACTTAATCTCATGGTGGACACAGAAAAGGACAACCGCAACTGTCATTTGTCATGAGATAACACCAAACTCTGCTTATCATGAGAGTAAAAAATTATAGAATTAGTAATAAAAAAACTAAAACATTTATTTAAGTCAATGATTCACTTCATTATTATATTTCATAATTTCATATATAATTACCTTAGATATAGACCAGACACTACCAATCCTTATTTGGTTGTCAATCCAAAATAGTTAGATATTTTTCTATAATTCTCAAATCATTAGTATATGCAGCCTACGAAAAAAATAATATCAACATACATACCAACAAAGAGTATTCACTATTATATTTCACATTTAATTACCTCGTATATGTCGTCTTTTCTATATGTGTCGGGTATGTATCTAGCTAATGTTGATTTTTCATGTGCATCAGTATGCATCATATCCTGATCAGAAGGCTTGTTCAGAGAAGGTTCAGTGGTTTTATGGAAGTCAAACTTGATATCTTCATCATATGAAACATGTGTTTGGTTGGACGATGAAGCTTGACGCTTTGTTCTCTTGGGTTTTCATCTTCCTATTTCAAGAACTATATGGTCGACAATTCCAATAGTCTCTTCGTTTGTATCGGTTCTCTTTTTAGATCCCACTTTCACCATTTGCAATTTAAGACTCAATTTTGTAAATTGATCTTTAACCTCATTGAAAGTTTTGAATGTCTGTGACGCATGTTGACATATAGTCATACAATAAGAGGCTAGAGTCGAATACCTGACTTGAATTTTTGTTGGATTATTATCCTCAAAATCTGCATTCTTATTTTCTAATCCAACATCTTTCATCGTATAAATAGTCCATAGTTTTATTATACATCCTTGATGTATCTCTTTTGCCTTTTAATATTTCAATACAGCAAACATAAAACGAGATGGAAAGTCAACGTACTCCAACTTCATACAACAACAGTCCATGGTATCATGTGTGATATCTTTTAGTACAAGATACAACTTCTCCTTCTCAACATGCTCTAACCAATAACACATGCCTGAATTATGTGCTTCCATTTTTAACCAAATAATAACCCTTGTCTGTCATTTCCTTGAGAAGTGTAGCAAAACATTTCTCGTATATACTTGGGTTGCATTACGTTTTAAAGTTGACATCACACCATCATAACAAGGTTGTTCATCATTTGTTTTATAGTCTTTATGAAATTCTCCCCCTCTTAAAGATTGTAGTTGTTTATGATAATTCTCAACAAATCGATACAACTTTACCTTTTTGTCCAACCAAGTTTTCAACGTTCTATTCATTGACTCACACCATTGAGTTTTCCTCATTGTTGCATACGAAAAATATAGATTTGTTAAATGTAGAAAATAAATATAATAATCGCTAAAAATCAAGTGTATATGCTTTTACCTGCATAAAAATATCCTTGCAAATATGCCTCTGCATATTTCTCTTTATTTTCATACAATTCTTGAATCCATTTCCTTCCTTCCAATTTGTGTTTTTTCCATCAATTCTTTCTAAGCCTTTTCAAAATCAGATTTAGTTCTACACTTTTTTACGCATCTTAAAAAACCATCTAGAAAACTATCATCGGTATAAGACTACACATTCCTCATGATATGCCATAAACACAGTCTATGTTTTTCCCTGGATAGTACTTCAGAAGTGACATTTTCCATTGCCTTATCTCTATCAGTAATAACAGTAATAGGTCTATGGCAATCTCCCGCTTCAATCAACTTTTGTAAAAACCACACATACGAAACTTTTTTCTCATCCACAAGCAATGCACATCCAAATGACATTGTGTTTCGATGTTGATTAACACCAACTAAAACAACAAACGTCTTATTGTATGTATTGCACTTGTAAGTCGTATCAAATGCAAGAACATGCTAGAATTCTTTATAGTCTGAGTGTAATATACCATCAGCCCAGAATAACTTCTCTAAGTTTCTGAATTCATCCCTCGTGTGCCTCACAAAAAAGAAAGGATCATATTCTTGCTTTCCATATAAATATAACATCACTGTTTTGGCATTACCATCTTGCACCTCTTTTCGTTTGACTCTATATAGATAGTTGTGCAAATCCTTCGGTAGAAATCAAACATTCTCAATTGAACCAGCTTCATTCACAAAAGTTCGCATTAATTTACTTGCTCCAATCTTAGAGTTGAGCATGCTTTTAATCTTAATTCGGTCTAACCCACTAATTTTTCAGAATGACCTACAAAATAAGGCATTAAAACATTAAATATATAAGATAGCAGTTAGTATGTAACATATTAACTTTTGGATGAATTACATACCGGACATAAGCAACATGTGTTGGCTGAACCATTGCATGGTTATGTTCAGCGTTGAATTTTACAAATTTCCAATATTGAAAACGTTAATCCAATTTAAATATAATAAATGCACTACACTCAACTCATATGTTCAGCTTTTGGACACGTTTTTTGTTTCAAAGGTTATTCCACTTATCCTCTCTATATCCCACCTTACGGCACACCATTTTCTTTGCAATTATGTGACCACCATTTTGACTTTTCACTATCTGGTCGACTCGAACTCCAAAACCTTTCACCTTTGCATAGGTATGATAAAATTCAACGCATTCATCTAAATTATTTCACTTCAACAAATTCATATCATTCTCATCGTAATCTTTTAATTCCTTTCCAATGTTATCCCATATGCGTTCATCAATGAATTTGTCAATTGTCTTCTCATCTTCTATATGATTGTCATCATCGATTGGGTTACCGATTTTTTCTTCTTCAATATGAATTTCACAATCTGATTCACTGTTGCATTTATCTTTTTCCTGATTATGGCCATCTTTATCCTGATTAACGTCGTCCAACTCTGTAATTTGAATTTTTTTATCTTTATTATCAACCATCTTGAAAAAATATTTATTTGCACAAACATAAAAACCAACAATATTATAACGGTTAATAACATCAAAATTGCATTCTAAAGAGCCGAACCAAACAAATAAAGCATACCATACCGATACTCTATTAAGATACTAATTTTTTCATCCATTTATTTTTATATTATTATTATTATATTTATATATTATTATTATTAATATATTATTATTATTATATATTATTATTAATATTAATATTATTAAATAAATAATACAGGCCCAATTACAAGAACCCAGACCCGGTTTACAAGCCCAACCAGATGGTCCCAGTAGAACCCTAAACTATAATTAAGGTTTCATCATCTCAGCCTTAGCCGCCAAAGATCTCAGCCATTGGATCTGAGAGATCCAACGGTTCCTAGATGGTTCTAGCAAATGAAGCCCTAGGGTTTCATAACCCTAGGTTTACATCCCAACCGCCGCTGCTCCAAGCTTCCAGAAGACCATGCGGCGGCGCCTCAACTTCCAGTCGCCACTGCCGACGTTTCCTCTGCCAGGTGTCTCATTCAACCGCTACCGACACTACAGTGCCACGCCACCTCGCCGTCGAAGTCTCCAAAATACCACGAAGCTACCCACGTTGAGCTCTATGGTGAGTCACCACCATAGCTATGGTGACTCACCGAAGCTTCCCCCTTTGGACTGGTCCAAGCCGAGCACTGTGGTCGCTATAAAAGCCACCACCAAACCTGAAAACAGAGGGGATAGAGAAGAAGAATCTGAGGGGAACCAACAGAAGAGAAAAAAAGAATAACGAACAAAAAAGAAAAGAGAGGGCAAAGAACTACACCAACAATCCCAGACAAATATAAACCAAAAGAAAAGAAGCCGGAATACTTACCAACATCAGAGGTCTTCGAAACGTCGTCGGAGACGCTGTTCTAACCGAGGTAAAAACTTTGGGTTTTCTTAGATCTAGGGTGATCTAAGATTTTTTAGAACAAAAGAAGGTCATATTTGGTACTAGGTTTAAAAAAGAAATTTTTTTGGGTAATTTGGGAATTCCAGCCACCGTGGGCGATGGCCGGCGGTGGTGGTCAGTGGCAGTGTCAAGCGGCCGACCGGTGTCTGGTTTCCCTTCGGTGAGGGAAACCTAAAGAGAAGGTAGAGCGTTTTATTCTCTCTCAATTAGAGAGAGAATGAAAATAAGAGAAATTAGAAGGTTTGTCGAAGGGCCCACCATTTAGGGGTTTATATACCCTCTCCCAAACGATGTCGTTTTGGGGGAGGGTATTTCTGTAATTTCTATTATAGGTAAACCCCTTTCGCAATACTCATATTTTTGTAACTTTATAATTTAGTCACTAAAAGCAATTTATAATAATTTTAATTCGGCCTTTTAATTTGTTTATTTTATAATTTAGTCACTTACTTATATATAATTTTAGGTAAAATAACCGAAATAACCATTATAATTTTGTTAAATAATATTTTAGTCCCGAAAGCATGTTTTAATTTATTTAAATTGATATTCGAATTCGATATATATTTATTTTAGTCACTACATTAACAAATAGGTAATATAGCATGTTTAGCCACTGTATTTTTAAATAATTAATTATGATTTAGGATATTTAATTTTAATATATTCTAATTTAGTCATTAATTTTAATATTTTCAATTACAAGCTTTATTGATTTATATTTTAAAATATATAGTTTTAATTTTATTTATTTTGGTCACTATTTAGTTGTATTTCAATTTTATATGTTTATTTTTAAATACATTTATTATTATTATTATTATTAAATATATATAATAAATAATATTTATTTATTTTTATCCTATTTATAAATTTAATTTTATATCTGACTTTTAAGAAAAGTAATTATATTTTAATATTTATTTTTCAAATATTAAGAAAGGGCAGTCTTAAAACAACTGGATGTCCATTTTCTGATATTTTTAAATAAATAAATATCTTACTTTTATAAATTATATATATTTTTTAATTATTTTAGATAAATACTTTATTAATATCTATTTGTTTTTTAATATTAAGAAAAGAGGTGTCTTAAAGCACCTAGAAGCCCTTTTCTGATATTTCTAAATAAATAAATATCTCTTATATATATATTAATAGACTTTCTTAAAATTATAGTAATAAATTTGAAACAACAGGATTATAAATTAAATATATCTTCAAATTTTTAAATTTCTAATAATAGAGACAATTTATAATTAATGAGTACCAATTTTGGGCGTTATAGGGGTGCTAATCCTTCCCTAAACGTAATCGACCACGAATCTTTTCTTTATTAAAAATATTTTTGGTTATACGCAGATCAGTTTATCTTTTAAATTATGTTTTCTTGAAAACTATTTTAAAAGATTGTTTTTAGGTATTTGACCCACCTAACCCAAAAAGGTCAATGGTGACTCCCAAAATATTTTATTTTAAATCAAAATCATTTATTTATTCATTTTAATTTTCCCGCCAAGTAAAAATTTCGTGCCCGTGCAAAAACCGGTTACGACAGCTTGGCGATTCCGCTGGGGACCGATCAAGCTTTAAAATTAATTGTCTCTATCAATTAGAAATTAAAAATTCATATATTTAATTTATAATCTTTTCTTTTTGAAATTTTTTATATATACTTATTATTTTCATAATATTTATATATTAATATCTTTACTTTAGTTTTATTTTCAAAGTATTAAATTTCATTATTTATTTGTTTGGCAAAGGTTTGAATATTTCTCCTTATACACATCACTTGCATTGCATAACATAAGCTTTATAATCAAGCTTGTCCCTTTTAAGTGGGAGTGAAAGCGATGTCTTCGTGAGAATTTATTCTCCGTGTCAGACTTAGCAAGTAGCTTTTGGGGTTCATATGCTCTATGTCTTCGTGAGAATTTATTCTCCGTGTCAGGCATAGAGAAGTGTGTCCCCTCGAATTGAACTCGATCCGCTTAAGTCTATGATGGATTAGGATTAAGGGTTTGGCGGCCCAAGGGGGCACCAACAAGGACAGTTCGAGTACCTTTACTTTTAGAACTAAAACCCTGCATATAATAAACCCTAGAAATTCTCCTGATTTAAGACTGTACTGAACCTCAATCCGTAGGTGTACACAAAGGAGAAATAAACTCTAGCTTTTAATTATTTATTTATTTTTCCCTGAGTAAATGCATGCGAACTAGAAAACATGCAGTTAGGTTAATTTTTCCAAACAAAGCATGGAACTAGAAAGCATGAGGTTAGGATTTATACCTTGATAGATAGGATCTTTTCTTTCCATTAATTGGTACTAACCAATTTATTTTTTCCTTTCTCATTTTTTATTTTGCTTTAACTTTTTTTTATATTGATTTCCTTTGTTTGCATTGCATCATCATGGCATAACCAAAATGTGTTAACTTGAAAGACTGTTCATCAAATTGGAAAGAAATCATAAATGGACAAAAAGTTTTATGATCAAACAAAATATGACGCGGCCAAGGAAAAACATCCTGAGGAAACTCTGAGGATAGAAGTGAGCTATGCACACAAAGATCCTGTTATATTGATACCAAAAGTATTACACAAAGATCCTGCCAGGTTGATACCAAAAGTAGTCTACGGTAAGAGCATCAGTCGGGGAATTCAGAATAAAGGATGTTTTTATGAAGCTCAATTATGTTATTTGAAGGATCAAAACAAGAAATTGAGCACAAAAGTGGAGACCATGCATGAAGATTTCCAAAATATCAGTCAAGCCTTTCGAAATGCTGGCATAGGAAACACTCCAGAAGAGTGGATCACAGGGGTCACCAAGCTGAAAAAAGAACTGCAACATATATGAAGATCTTTTCCAAGAACTTCTTGGGCAGAAAGATTCTCTCCGAGAAATGACACAGAAGATGGAGGAAAAAGGGAATGTCATGGAAGAGGCCGCAGTCCAGGCAAGCAATATGGCCAATAAGCTGATAGACTTAGCTGACTTTACAAGGAATTGTAGAAGAATGATAACTCAACTTTTGAGCATGACTAAAAACTAACTTGGCTTTAGAGAAGAAAATGGGAAAGTTTTCCCCTATATGTAAAGTTTTCCCCTATATGTAAAAGTTTTGTTTGATGCACGATAACTTTTGTGTTCAATGAAATTTGTTCTAAGACGATCACTCTTGAGTAACACCTTTTCATACATGCATTTGCATTTTGCATTTTCATTTTGCATTTGTTGTTTGCTTTTGTATTGCATAATTTGCATTTTTTCTATATTCACATCTTTGTATTTGCATTTGCATCTTTGCATTTTTATTTACATTTACATTTTTTGCATTTTCGTATTTGCATAATTACATCTATAGTTTCAAACTTACATCATGCATTAAAACATTCATAAATAAGGATTTTAACCAAAGTGATATTGGTTCTTCCTTATAGAATACTTAGCACGACACAAGAAAAATGTCTAAAGAAACTGACGATAGGATAGCCAAATTTGAGATAGAGCAAAAAGAGAGACAAAAAGAATTGAGGAACAAGTTGGCACAAATTGAAGATAATATCGCAAATTCTCATATTGATACTGAACTATATGAAAGAAATAATCAGGAAGCATCATACCGCTGGAAAGAGTCTTGTTGAAAACCCCACAAATCCTCTGGGTGTTACACCTGTTCACATTCCTAAGCACACCTCTGTACACCAGGAAATTCAATCACCAGTTCATTTCGCTATTAAGAACTCACAACATCAAGCTGGAGCATCGTTCCCCACTTATTGTCCTACTGCTTATGGGTTGAAGACAAATAAATTTTGTACTGCTTCTGGAGAGACGGTTGAGTCATTTTATCGGTTTGACGCCAAAGAGCTATGTTTGGTCCCCGATCTAGTTCTCCCACCAAATTTCAAAGTTCCAGATTTTAAGAAGTATAATGGGACCACATGCCCTTCATATCTTATCAACATGTACTGTCGTCGTATGACTGGCTATGTGGAGAATGAAAAGTTGTTGATCCACTGTTTCCAAGACAGTTTATTGGGGTCTGTATCCAAATGGTATAATTAGCTAAAACATACTCAAATACGTTCTTGGAGGGACTTAGCTCAAGCCTTTTTGGGTCAATACAAGCATATGCCTGATGTGGCCCCTGATCAAACAATGTTGCAAAACATGAATATGAAGTATAATGAAAGCTCTCGACAATATTCACAACGATGGAGGGACGTTGCTTCTCAAGTGCATCCACCATTGACTGAAAGGGAGTTCACTACTTTGTTCATCAGTATATTAAAATTTCCCTATATTAATCACATGATAGGGGTTGTCCTTAATAATTTCTCTGACATCATCATGAGTGGAGAAATGATCGAAATAGCTATTAAGAATGACAATATAAGAGGCTCTGACAATACTGACATCAAGAAAGAAGTTGAGGATAATGCAGTGAGGTCTTATTCAGTTAAACATGGTACCAAACCTTATAGAGTGATCAAGAAAAAAAATGTGCAAGGTTTTCAATTTCCTCCCTTCCACTATTCGAGTGAAAAATTACATCCAAAAATGCTCTCAGCCAGAGTAACTACTCCACGACTTGTTCAACCACAGTGGCCTCCAAATGAGAATTGGACCTATAAGGATGTTCCTTGGATAAATCAGACTGGAATTCCAAATTATTCAGCTAAGGTTCCTGGTAACCTTGAGGGAAATTTCCAAGATCCTTTAGAACAATCAATTCAAAAATGCAAGATAAAAGAAGGGGTTAATGTTTAATGTTCAGAAATCGTTGCTTCAACAGAGACTAATGTGATAAAATCCTACGAAGAATATCGGGTGCAAGAAAATGGGAAAAGAAATCAAAAGGCTCCCATGGATGTAATTCGAGATTGGCCTATAGGTCTAAGAAAGAATGGGGTAGATATATAACCCAAAAGACACATCAGATACCTATAACCAGTCAAGCAATGGGAAACTTAAGGAGTCTGGTTGATAATACCCCAGTTGTAGCTGAAATGAACATCCAGAACCCCCTCGATCACAGGAGAACATTTTGTCGTTCAGAACGATCAAGGAAAGTGATAATCTCTCGAGCGAGAAAAACTCTTAAGGTGTTTCAAGAATCTATTTCAGATCTGTACCCTCATTTGGTTAAAGGCCAATACATTACACCAAGATGGGTGAAAGTGTCATCAAACCCTTATCCCCATTGCTATGATCAAAATAGCTTCTGTAATTTTCACTTGGGAGTATTTGGGCATTCAACAGGGAATTGTTGGTCACTGTTAAAAGAAATAGAGACACTCATTGACAAGGGAGTCTTGACAAAAGAAATGATCAAGAAATGGGGGGCAAATAAAGATGAAAATCTTGGGCCAAGTACACACCCAACATTTGAGGAATGATAGATGCAAGCTAAATAAACAAGTCGAAGTTGTTATCTACCACTGTAGTACTTTCTATTTTCAGCATCTTGTTTGATTATGTTTTTTGTTCCTTTCTTCGCCTTTTGTGCAATAAATAAATTTGTGTTGCTTTTATGGTTATGAGCAAGGAATTAAATTTTAATCTTGAAGTTTTTGAGTATCAAGTAGATTAAATATTCTTTTTCAAGAATTATAGATCTTTGGCAAGTAGTAAAATTATACATTCCATATCCAATCCAATGCCAATTACTTGACCCTTACTAAAAACCAAATTTTAACCATACATTTATCTGAGACTCTGAAGTCATGTCTCTACCTACTTTTGAGACACCAAATCCAGATGTTTACCTTCTTCGGTAGAGTTGATTGGTTCATTACCTTCCACCATATACCTGACTTCAAAAATCATGCCTTTGTCCTTCCAAATACAAAACCATAATAAACCAAAAGACCTCAAAATAACCAAACTTTCAAATTATCCGTAAATCTTTCTGCAAGAAGAGACGAGATGAGGCATCATGGATAAACTTATAGAAGATAATTTCGAGTGATTGTGACATACTCAAAGAAGAAGAAAAAAGATTGATTTAGATAAATATATCATGTATTAATTATATTGTTTTCATGTAAATAAAGATTAATCTTGAATATTCATCCCCCTGGGGATACCTCTTTTACAAAGGCTTCTGTGTATGAGATGACGAACGACATTGTTTCATTTATCTTTTCAAATATATGTATAAATATATATCCCTTATTGTCCCCTTTTGAGCCTATAATATTTTTTATGATTCAACCCTAATAAAGGATCACCCTCCACATTGGGGGGTAAGAAGTAGGATGTCTACTCACAAGAATAAAGATTGGCAATTACATAGGCAAATCTTCATAAAATGGAGAGAGTTTTGAACTACAAGTTAGGTCAAATACAAAGTGCTTGAAGATCAATCCAGTCAAGAATAATAAAAGAATTTTTGAAATATAAGAGGAAAAAGAGGTTCTCAAAGCAATTGAAGTCCTATATTCAAAAAAAAGGAAAAAGGAAAAAAAAAAGAAAAAGTTGAATCAAGATGGGTGACTCATTGAGCCTCAAGTTACAAGGTTGATCAAGTGTAATAAGTTCAAATATTCATATTCAACAAGAAGCACAAGAAATGCTAGAGATGAATGAATCTTATGGAAAACATCCCCAGCAAAGCAGATCCAAGTCAAGCAAGGCAAGATTGAAGGCATCAGAATGAACTGATCCTTGGTTCAATTACCCTTAAACACTTGTTTGGGCCTTTTATCCCTTTCTTTCGTAACCATGAACTCTGGCCTATGTTGCATACCTGAAAAGTCCATTCTAATCATACATGAATTTCTATGTGAAAGAGATTATCTTCATATTTCATTCCGCCTTTCAAGATTGATTTTTTATTTGCAAAAATTGGTTTTTTTTTTAAAATCATTAATGCATGATATGAAAAATTATAAAAGAGGGGTTCAAGATGTAAATTTTTAAATAACATCTTGGAACCAAATGAGGATTCCAGTTGAAACCTGAAAAGGAAGCTCGAATATCAAATGGTGCAACAACGACATAAGAGACGATCTTAAGCTCTTGATTAAGCACCACACATTCCAAAGACGGAAGTATCTCTATAAGATAAGCATAACAACCATTCCTTCAAGATAGTGGAAGCTCAAAGAGACATATATGCTGGATCAACCTGATAGACCTTACTTTACCAGAATCAACCTAAGCCCTAAATCAGTCAATAATTTTGGCACTTGCCATAGGACTATGATTTTATGAGTTAAAAGAGTAGTTGATTTATTTGATATTCATTAAACTCATGTTTTATGATTTGATTCTATTGTGAACCTGTAGAGCAATACTTACAAATTCTTTCATTCTTCGATAAAGAAAGGAGGAAAAACATTTTCAAACAGGATAGTCTCAGATGAGGAAGGTCCTTGAATCAAGTTATTGTCTATTATACCTCTATTGAAGAAAAAGAATGAATGAGGTCAGAATAATGAAGCATTTCACTTCCTTGAAAGCAAGGGGTCAAAGAAGGCAGAAAGTCTGGAGAATTGAACTTGTAACGATCTCCTGTGACATCATTAGCAATTCATCAAGAAAGATTATCCTATTTAAAAAAAGACACTTATCTCATGCGGAAGGCGATAAGCATCACCTGACAAATTATTCTCCCTAACCATCAATCCATGTTCTCTAGAAGATTACATCACAGAGCCATAAGTCTCATAAGAATGGGATATGTAGGTGTGTATCTTAAAGCAACAAAAGAGACAGTCACTGTAGCAGTCATTGCAAGAAAATGCACTAACAAAGATCTTCTAGTACATCTCGATGATGTTTATTTCTTCCGGTAAGGTTGTTACACTAGATTCCACTGACAACAAGATCAAATTCATCAAATCTACTCATCAATTTCTCCAACTGATCATCATTCAGTTCTTTCACATATGCTTTCAAAAGTATGCTGAGATAGTAGAAGGCAACCTCTACATCACTGATCCTAGAGAAAAGAGACATAACATTGATACCACCGGGGAACATGTCTCTAGCAGATCCTTCTCCTCGTGTATGGTTTTTATTCTTCGATAAAGAAAGGAGGAAAAACATTTTCAAATAGGATAGTCTCAGATGAGGAAGGTCCTTGAATCAAGTTATTGTCTATTATACCTCTATTGAAGAAAAAGAATGAATGAGGTCAGAATAATGAAGCATTTCACTTTCTTGAAAGCAAGGGGTCCAAGAAGGCAGAAAGTCTGGAGAATTGAACTTGTAACGATCTCCTGTGACATCATTAGCAATTCATCAAGAAAGATTATCATATTTAAAAAAGACACTTATCTCATGCGGAAGGCGATAAGCATCACCTGACAAATTATTCTCCCCAACCATCAATCCATGTTCTCTAGAAGATTACATCACAGAGCCATAAGTCTCATAAGAATGGGATATGTAGGTGTGTATCTTAAATCAGCAAAAGAGACAGTCACTGTAGTAGTCATTGCAAGAAAATGCACTAACAAAGATCTTCTAGTACATCTCGATGATGTTTATTTCTTTCGGTAAGGTTGTTACACTAGATGCCACTAACAACAATATCAAATTCATCAAATCTACTCATCAATTTCTCCAACTGATCATCATTCAGTTCTTGCACATCTGCTTTCAAAAGTATGCTGAGATAGTAGAAGGCAACCTCTACATCACTGATCCCAGAGAAAAGAGACATAACATTGATACCACCGGGGAATATGTCTCTAGCAGATCTTTCTCCTCGTGTATGGTTTTTAGGGAAACCTAGAAGTATTTACACCTCATTAGGTTCAAGTGGAACAACTTTATTCCTTCCAACCCATACCAGATTCTATTTTCGGCATCATCAAGAACATACTTCTGAACACTCGAGGGTGGCTCATCATCATAAGCTTCAAAAGCCTTACAGATCCTTTCTGTCAATTTGGCATTTCCTGTGCATAAACAGTTCAACTTTGTTCTTGGATCCCAGGAAAGCCACCATTTTATTGTCAATGGAAAAGCATCATGTATGGTGCGTGGAGAAAGCTGAATAAGAGTAAATTTGTTCTCAGTTGGCAGATTATGAATATAGCTACTTTTTCGTGTAGCAACATAAAAATACTTTGAATCTACAAATTCTAGCTCTACATCATATAAGTACCGTGACATTTCGGTCCAAACACCAACTGGAGCAAGTGCCACGTTCTCGTAGTAGAAATAAGGTGGTCCAATAGCATCTTCTGGAAGTGTCCTTTGAGTTATCTAATCTGGTTCGGTAAGAACCCCAAAACTAATTATTAGATTTAGAAGATAAACTATATGATCGTCTTCATTAAGAAGCTTCTTTTCAAGCTTCATCTGCTTCTTCCTTTTAAAAAAATCATAGCCCAAGTTTCGCCTTTTCCTGTAATTGGGGTCATTGCATAATGGCTTCCTATCTTCTACCGGAAGAAGTGTGTCAACAGCCTTAGCCATTGGAGCAGCACATATAAAATCTGTCAACTCTGCAATTGATGAATCCGAACCACATCTCTCCATGTATATTGAAGCCTCAGCCTCTAAGTACCCCATTTTCGTCAAGTATAACAGTTTATTCTCCTCATCAGAATCAGAATTCAGGATTTCCTCAGTATCAGAAGAACTATCAATATCTGTGAAATCATCCTGAAAGATCGCTTCATAATCAAATGAGTAGTTATCAGAATCAACATGTTGTATGGATGTTGACTTTTTAAGAGCCTGTACCACTGTATATATAGTCTTGCTATTGCATTAAAATAATATTATTGTTCACATGAATTGGTTTCTCTCCCATGGAAAAGTATACTCCAGAAATAGCCTTCAATGAAAATAAGGTTCACTGTGTCGGCCTGGAATGAATTACCAAGCGATTTATACCACTCTGTCCGACTAAATCCTTTCAGATCCAAAAAATAGGCACCTCATTCAGAAGAGACACATATCTCAGACATTTTTGTCAAAATAATTTATTACTTTTTAAGTTATGACAACATAAAGAGAAATCCTCAAGTTACTTGACAACTGCTGTTTAGTGACATCAAAATGATAGTATTCAAGATAATCAAATTTGAGGCACGGATGAAGTCGCAAGTACCCACAACAGTACATTGTCAAAATTGGACCTCGTGGGGATCATGATATTGAAATCAAACAAACATTGAAGTAAGCCTTACAGTTTAAAAGGTTTGGGGCATTTTGAAGGCCCAATTCAGACAGATCCATGTTGGACATCTTGAAAGCCCATTTCAATCAGAAATAGAATAGTGGGGCATTTTGAAGGCTCTTAGTAATATGAATATTTGGGCATTCTCGGAGGCTCATCTCAGCAAGAAGTAATGTTGAGCACACTTTTAACATCTGTATCAGTAAATGTTGGGGCATTTTAAAGGTTACTTCTGACAGATCCATGTGTGGTATTTTGAAGGCTCAAATTAACAAAAAGAAAATGATGGAGCATGTTGAAAGCCCATTTCAATCAAAATTAGGAATGTTCACGTATTTTGAACGCTTGTATAAGCAAATGTTGGGGCATGCTAAAGAATTATATCATCATGTGTCAAGATCATTGATTTGAGCAAATATTTTCAATAAGGCAGAAAGGTAGGAAGAATGAAAATGGTTAAACAGTGACAGTCGAGTTGACTATACGTAATTGCTTCGTTCATCAGGCAGTTGTATTAGGGTCCTGTTGTTGAACAAATATTTACTCAGCAAGTATGGTTTCAAATACCCAATCTTCTTAACCATATGTCACATGACAACGTGTTTTTTTGTTAAGATACATCACGGTTGCATGAATAAAGATGCTCCCCATATAGACCATTCGATCCATGGTTCAGTTCATCAAAATATCGGCTTTGAATTTTATATGATGTGTGTCGGTGATGATTGGAAATATTTCTTTAAGATTCATTGCAGTTAGTTCCAATCATACTATTGGGGCTACGAAGATGTTTTTCAGAACAGTTTTTGTTTACTTGATGCCATTGAATAAAGAGGCTCAGCTTATGTTACCCTTATTCCCGTTGTTACTGGAGTTATCATTGCCAGCCAGGGTGAACTGAGTTTTCATCTATTTGGTTTATCATGTGCGTTTCATCCACAGCAGCAAGAATTCCATGGACCTCTTTTTGTACATGGCTCCTATAGTTGATGTGTTTCTGCTTCCTAAAACGCTCATTATGGAAGAAAACGTGATCGATATCACACTTTCCCTTGCTCAAGATGATATCAAGAACATTTGGTATCTCTTGTTCAATTCAGCACTAGCATATTTTGTGAATTTGACCAACTCTTTGGTCATGAAACACACCAATATCTCACTTGTATTCACATTGAGTTTTGCTCTCAAATGGTCTTGCGACATCATACAAAAAACTTTGAACACTATGAAAGAGCTTCATTGACCAGAAATTTGTGCAAAAGCGACGAGAAAGGATGAATGTATGTCAAATATTTTATGAACCAGTTTTTATGAGGCTGAACCAATGTTGTGATCATATGGTTTCTATTTTTCAAGAAAAAATCTGTCTTTTTCAATCTCAAGGTTAGAAGTGAGATATGATGAAGATTTCTTTCCACAGAAGGGAAACAAAATTTTAACAACAAGAAACTAGTGAAGCCAACTAATGTTGAACGACAGGTTGTTCATAAGCATCTTGACATGATATAGTCCAAGTTGCCTTGTTCGAGATCTGATTAGATGTGGAGACATGAAAAGAATTAGGATAAATCTTCCTTGTGATGTGTTTCAAGAGTCAAATCAAAACAAACTCTATTCTCCTAATTAATCTCTACTGAGTTTAGCATATCTACATCTACATTCTCCATAGATGATAAATTCTCTCTTCAAAGATAATAGATCTTCTCTTTAACGATGATAGATTCTCTTTTCAAAGATGAACGCTTTATTGGATTTCTACATAAGTCCAGACAAAGAAAGCCGGTGTTATCAGAGATAAAATGGGGCATCAAGGTCATAATTCTGATTACGGCAAGAGTTCTATAAATGAAACATTTATTTTGAGACTTTAATGAAACAAAGAAGACAAATATACAAGTGGATCAGATGGTTCATCAGAAATGCAGCTTGAAATGACATTTTGATTAAGTGAAGGAAGATCGAGTTCGCCACTTTGAAATCAAATGAAGGATTTCACATTCATACATTCATAAAAACATCATTTACATAAAAGAAAATGCATTACATTGATACATTTGATTGCATTCAAATATGAAGTTTTACAGGTTTTCATATGAAAAAAAAGAAGATTCATGATGGAAAATACCATACAAGAAGAAGGTCGAATACAGGAAATATCTGAAGAATATATGGATGCAATCTACATAAGAAGCATTATTTTGAAATGGGGCATGTTACCCAATCAACAAATTACTTCGAAAAATGAGAAAACGATTTCCAAAGTTTCTCATTTAATCTTTTCTGAAAATGAAATTGTTCAATAGTAAGAAAACGATTTCCAAAGTTTCTTACTTAGTAAACTATTTCCCAAATTTATAAGTCCTACGAGCCATCCATAAGACCTCCAGTGCATGATGTTTTCAAATAGTAATTTATCTCACTTGAGATTGTTTTTCTTAAAACAAATTACGTCTTACTTGAGACAGTTTCACTCGAAACAACAATTTATCTCACTTGAGATTGTTTTTCTTAAAACAAGATTCGTCTCGCTTGAGACAATTTTACTAGAAACAGAAATTTCCATCACTCGATGGATCAACATTTCCAGAGGAAGTTCATAATAAGAAGAACTCATCTGAAGAGGAATAAGAAGTTCATAATGAGAAGAACTTGTTTAACCTTTTTCTTGAATTCATCACTCGATGGATCAGTATTGCCATGTAGAGTTCATAATGAGAAGAACTCATCTGAAGAAGGAATAAGAAGTTCATAATGAGAAGAACTTGTTTAACCTTTTGCTTTAATTTATCACTCAATGGATTAACATTGCCAGGTAGAGTTCATAATGAGAAGAACTCATCTGAAGAAGGAAGAAGAAGTTCATAATGAGAAGAACTTGTTTAACCTTTTGCTTTAATTCATTACTTGATGGATTAGCATTGCCAGGTAGAGTTCATAATGAGAAGAACTCATATGAAGAAGGAATAAGAAGTTCATAATGAGAAGAACTTGTTTAACCTTTTGCTCGAATTCATTACTCGATGCATCAACTTTTCCAGAAAAAGTTCATAATGAGAAGAACTTATCTGAAGAGGAAGAAGAAGTTCATAATGAGAAGAATTTGCTTAACCTTTGCATGACTCTATCACAGAAAGAGATAGATCAGCATCAAAATTTCCAGAAGTGTTCATAATGAGAAGAACTCATCTGAAGAAGGAGAAGAAATTCATAATGAGAAGAATTTGTTCAACCTTACCTTAATTCATCACATATTAAAGCCAAATTAATAAATCCTCTTTTGAAGATCAACATTTCCAAAAGGAGTTCATAATAAGAAGAACTCGTATTAAGAAGAAGAAGAAATTCATAATGAGAAGAATTTATTCAACTTTTTGCTAGATTACATCACATAAGGAGATAAATTGTCATCCCCAGTGGAAAAGTTCATAATGAGAAGAACTAATTCAGAGAAGAACTTGTTCAACATGTCCATCGTAATCAAGTGAAGTCAAATGGATAAAAAAACTTATTATCTTTTTGTCTTTGCCATATTCTTGTTAACACAAGAATAAGCAAAGAGGGGCAGCTGAAGATACTAATTTTTTCATCCATTTATTTTTATATTATTATTATTATATTTACATATTATTATTATTATATTATTATTATTATTAATATTATTATTATTAAATAAATAATACAGGCCCAATTACAAGAACCCAGACCTGGTTTACAAGCCCAAACAGATGGTCCTAATAAAACCCTAAACTATAATTAGGGTTTCATCATCTCAGCCTTAGCCGTTAAAGATCTCAGCCGTTGGATCTAAGAGATCCAATGGTCCCTAGATGGTTCCAGTAAATGAAGCCCTAGGGTTTCATAACCCTAGGTTTACATCCCAGCCACCGATGCTCTAAGCTTCCAGAAGACCACGCGGAGCCGTCTCAACTTCCAGCAGCCACTGTTGATGTTTCCTCTGCCAGGTGTCTTATCCAAATACTGCCGATACTACAGTGCCACGCCACCTCGCCGTCGAAGTTTCCAGAATTCCACGAAGCTACCCACGTTGAGCTCTATGGTGACTCACCAAAGCTTCCCCTTTGGATTGGTCCGAGCCGAGCACTGTGGTGGCTATAAAAACCACCACCAAACCTGAAAACAGAGGGGACAGAGAGGAAGAATCCGAGGGGAACCAAATCAAGAGCAACGAAGAACAACGAACAGAAAAGAAAATAGAGGGCAAAGAACTACACCAACGATCCCAGACAAATATAAACCAAAAGAAAAGAAGCCGGAATACTTACCAACATTAGAAGTCTTCGAAACGTCGCCGGAGACGCTGTTCCAACCGAGGTAAAAACTTCGATTTTTCTTAGATCTAGGGTGATCTAAGAGTTTTTAGAACGAAAGAAGGCCATATTTGATACTAGGGTTAAAACAATTTGGGGTAATTTGGGAATTCCGACCACCGTGGGCGGTGGCCGACGGTGGTGGTCGGTGGCAGAGTCAAGCGGTCGACTGGTGTCTGGTTTCCCTCCGGTGAGGGAAACCTAGAGAGAAGGCAGAGCGTTTTTATTCTCTCTCAATTAGAGAGAGAATGAAAAGAAGATAAATGAGAAGGTTGGCCGAAGGGCAGGCCATTTAGGGGTTTATATACCCTCTCCCAAACGACATAATTTTGGGGGAGGGTGTTTCTATAATTTCTATTATGGGTAAACCCTTTCCGCAATACTCATATTTTTGTAACTTTACAATTTAGTCACTAAAAGTAATTTATAATATTTTTAATTTGACCTTTTAATTTGTTTATTTTATAATTTAGTCACTTACTTATATATAATTTTAGGTAAAATAACCGAAATAACCATTATAATTTTGTTAAATAATATTTTAGTCCTGAAAGCATGTTTTAATTTATTTTAAATTGATATTCGAATTCGATATATATTTATTTTAGTCACTACATTAACAAATATGTAATATAGCATGTTTTTCCACTGTATTTTTAAATAATTAATTATGATTTAGGATATTTAATTTTAATATATTCTAATTTAGTCATTAATTTTAATATTTTCAATTACAAGCTTTATTGCTTTATATTTTAAAATATATAGTTTTAATTTTATTTATTTTGGTCACGATTTAGTTGTATTTCAATTTTATAGGTTTATTTTTAAATACATTTATTATTATTATTATTATTATTATTAAATATATATAGTAAATAATTTTATTTTTATTTTTTTATCCTATTTATAAATTTAATTTTAAAAATTACTTTTAAGAAATGTAATTATATTTTAATATTTATTTTGCAAATATTAAGAAAGGGCAATCTTAAAGCAACTAGATGTCCATTTTCTGATATTTTTAAATAAATAAATGTATTACTTTTATAAATTATATATATATTTTTAATTATTTTAGATAAATACTTTATTAATATTTATTTGTTTTTAATATTAAGAAAATAGCTGTGTTAAAGAACCTAGAAACCCTTTTCTGATATTTCTAAATAAATAAATATCTCTTATATATATATTAATAGATTTTCTTAAAATTATAGTAATAAATTTGAAACAACAGGATTATAAATTAAATATATCTTCAAATTTTTAAATTTCTAATAATAGAGACAATTTATAATTAATGAGTACCAATTTTGGGCGTTATAGGGGTGCTAATCCTTCCCTAAACGTAATCAACCACGAATCCTTTCTTTATTAAAAAAAATTTGGTTATACGCAGATCAGTTTATCTTTTAAATTATGTTTTCTTGAAAACTATTTTAAAAGATTGTTTTTAGGTATTTGACCTACCTAACCCAAAAAAGTCAATGGCGACTCCCAAAATATTTTATTTTAAATCAAAATCATTTATTTATTCATTTTAATTTTCCCGCTAAGTAAAAATTTCGTGCCCGGGCGAAAACCGGTTACGACACTCTACATGAGTATATCGGTACACGAAGACATATTTAGAAAAATAGTAAAGAATTGTGGTACCGATACATTATAGGTACTGATACATGACTGCTCGTGTGCCGGTACACTGGTAGTGCATACTGGTACACCCTTCACGATTTGAAAAACGGGAATTTGGAATTGGATTAAAA
The DNA here is from genome assembly GCF_006381635.1 of Hibiscus syriacus. NCBI lineage: Eukaryota > Viridiplantae > Streptophyta > Magnoliopsida > Malvales > Malvaceae > Hibiscus > Hibiscus syriacus. The sequence goes on from NW_024062770.1 coordinate 4,332,632, forward strand.
ACGGTTTCAACGTAAAAATTAAGGTTAAATTGTTCTAATTGGGGTTTTAGGAAGGGAATTTTAGAAATTAATTAAGAAATTAGAGTTATACAACTGGAGCAATTTTAAAATTATGGTTAGGGTTTAGAAAATTTGGGATTAGGGAAAAATAATAAGGGGAAATTCCCACACCGGCAACCACAATCACTGCCGGTGAAGGTGCCGACAGCCGATCAGCCACCTCCTTCCAATTACAGCTTAGACAAAACACTAAGTTTGAATCAAAATAAAATTATTCTAGTTTACGTTAATGGGTTGATTGCTCAAACGGTGGTGAACTGCGTCCACGTCATGAGGGATGAACGACAATGATTCAATCGAAAGAGAAACACGAAATCAGCGGTGTCAGTGGCGGCGGCGATGAGGAAATCACAACTTTTTATAAAATAAAAAATAGGGTTTTGTAATTAGGGGTTACTAATTGAACTAATTATACAATACATAGTAAAAAAAATTAATTAAAATTGTAATTTATTTATAATTAGAATTACATTTTTAACTAAAATATAATTATACGTTAAATACCTTATAATTGTATCGTTTTACAATTTAATTTATCAGTGTTCATCTTTATTGGTGCTCATTGTCGCTCGCCGAGAGTTGTAGAATTTTCTTAAATAATAATAGTAATAATTATAAGAAAAATTTTACAACGCTCGACGAGCACCATTAACAATGAACATCGTTAATTTAGGTTATAAAAATTTAAAATTTTCAAGGATTTATAGTATAATTATAAATTAGTTAAAAATTTAATAATAAATTATTTAAAATAAATTATAAATATATCAATGACCACCTAACTATTGCACCATTTTATTTTTACCATTATTTTTGAAATTTTTTCAAGAAAATTACTTAACTATTTAAATACATTTAAATTAAGCAACTTGTCGTTAACGAAGAAGCTGATGTGATAATTAAAATATTTAATATAATTACACATTTAATCACTATTACTTATGTATTTTATGAATTTTATCAGAATTTTAATAAACTAAAATAAATTTAACCATCAAATTAAATGATACCAAATGCAATGATATATGTCTCGTTCGGATTGGACTATTAAATTTATATTAATATAAAACATCGAACTTTCTCTAAAGCTCCATACTTTAAGTTGGCTTTACTTGGAACCCAAAAAAACAGAAGCAAAAAAATTGTTTTTGCATTACATAGCATTTTATTGCTTTGGAGCGTCCAGTCAGCACCCTCTCCCTTGAATTTGTCCCTTCTTGTCAGGGTTTTCTTGATGCCATGTTTCTTATTCAACGAATAAAAGATCGTTTCCATCTTCATCTCTCTCTCTCTTTTTGGGTATGGACAATGACGTTGGCTATTAGAAGGGTATGTTGCATTTATTAATGTCATATCCTTGCATTAAGCAATTTCCCTTGTTTTGTGTTTTCTTTTTTTGGGGTTTCGTTTGTCTTTGGATATTAGACAATTGGTGCATTATTTCTTGGGGATTAGCATTTATTAATGAGGGTTTAGGGTTTAATCTGAGTCTTTGACATGTGTCTTGGTTCTCTTTGACTTTAGCTGTCTGGATATTGATCTATGTCCAGCTTTTAGGTGCAATGTGCGCTTTTTTTTAACTCTTTTATTCTAATTGGGATGTATTCAAATGTAGAGAGATATTTGGTAAAAAGGAAAACATTTTCTTTTTTGGTTTAGAAGATATTTTTGTTCTTTATCCAATTATTTGTTCATAATTTTCTAGGTTTTGGCTACTTGGTAGTTGAGAATAAGCAAATGCTTATTGTTGTTAGAAAATAGTAATTGCTTTTGCCTTGTTAATGAAATATGTTATTTTCCTTATAATTGTTTCAGAAGATATTCATATTCCCGTGTGAAATTATTATCCTTTAAATTACCTATGTAACATTGCAATATTGAGCTTTAAATCAGGTTACCTGCCGGAGCAGCTATAGTCAATGTTATATTTACAGTCTTCTCAAATTTAATCATATTGTCTGTTTCCCTTTAACTTTGTGCTTTATTATGTGCAAACTTAGTGAATCCGTGCTTGTGTTTATATGCATAAGTTGATTCACTTCTATGCTAGTAGCAAGAAGGTTCATGATTGATCCAATTATTTCCTTCTTTATGTGTACTCATTGAAGTTCACTTCCTGATAGTTTTCCTCTCATCCCTAGCAAATGTGTTACATATCAAAGAAATTCATACTTGTATCATCGGATTGCACTTACTTATAGCCTCCCGTTTACCCCTGGTAAATATGTTACATATCAAAGAAATTCATACTCGCAAACCTTTTAATCAAAAGCTTCGAAAGACTAGTTATTATCATGGGATGTTCTATGCGGTATGGACGTGCTCATTTTAATCTGAATTAGGTACAGGTACCGATGATGATCTACTTCCATCACATCCAACTAGAGTTTCAGTAGGGAGTACTATTGTCGACAATGGAAAATCTATCTTAGGTGTTGCCTTGTGATTTAGGATGTATTCTGACATGGAGGCCCAAATACATCTACTTGAGCAGGAAGCTTATTGTTCTGTCCTGCGTGCTTTTAAAGCTCAATCTGATGCCATTACTTGGGTACTTACTTTGTTGTAGTTTCACCTATTGGTCTTAACAAGCTTTCCTATTTATTTCAAGCTGATTGAATTTGCTTGCTCTATTGTATTCTGCATCTTCAGGAAAAAGAAGGCTTGATAACAGAACTTAGGAAAGAATTGAGGGTATCAGATGATGAGCACAGAGAGCTTCTGGCCAAGGTTAATGCTGATGATATTATCAGAAGGATAAGGTCAGCATGCTTCATGAATTAGTCTGACTTTTTTAAAGGACAATAATTGATTCAGTAGTCTTTCATGTCTTGTATTTTGTTTAATGGCTTATATGGTGGCAATGCTAACAGTGACTGGAGACAGGCTGGGGGAACCAGTCTACAATACTAAGTGTATCTCATCCCATTCACGGTCTATTTCCAAGTCCAACTGTTTCAACATCCCGTAAGAAACAGAAGACATCTCAGTCAGTCACTTCCATTAACATTGCTGATACAATACAGGTTTAAGAACCTCTCATGTTTCTAGTACTTAAGCTCTCTTCTTTGGATGCTAACTAGGTAGCTGCTTTAGAAACATGGATCAAATTCTTGAAGCAATAACCTTATTTTCACGATATAAATGTAAAAGAGTAGACTGACCATCTGGCCTGCTTTGTTTTATTTACATTTCTTCCCAACAGGGTCATTCAATGCCTGGCTTATCCTCAGCAAAGGCTATGCATTATCCTTCTCAGTCTATGCTGGAAGTAGACAATTCAATAATCGTGGCTTTGTTGCCGGCTTTCCGGCAAATGAACCTGCTGAAGGAGCAACTTTTGATCCCTTAATTGGAAGGAAAGTGTGGACAAGATGGCCTGAAGATAACAACTTCTATGAGGCAGCAATCACTGATTATAATCCATCCGAGGTATGTTCAAGGAATACCGGGACATTTTCTGCCTTACTCTCTCACTTATCTTAGGTGGAGTCTTTTTGGTGATGAGGGAACTTTGCAAGTGAGGTACTGGCAAAAAGGTTGCATAATGTTCAACTTTAACTAAGCATTAGGTTTCATGCATATACTTCAATGTTACATATGTCTAAAAAAGTTCCCTCATCACCAAAAAGACTCCACCTAAGATAAGTGAGAGAGTAAGGCAGAAAATGTCCCGGTATTCCAACATGTGGTATTCTTACAATTAAATCATGAAAATTTGCATCAAGAATTTCATATCCAAGATGGACGGTGCTATCCAAGAATAAAAGAAAATAACTCAAAAAGTGGCTTTAGTGATTAAATGGAGTATTGTTCTTCCTAGAGGTCTTGGGCTCGAACATTTGACTAGTTGAATTGCAGCAATTGAGATTGCGAGAGAAAAAGGGATGGATGTAGGGATCAACGTTCCATCGAGTTGAGTTGAGTCAAGTTAAAAAATTTTGAATTATTTGAGTTGATGAGTCTTATTTTATAACTTGAAGTTGAATTGAAATTTAAGTTAAGTCGAGTTAAATTTTTGAGTTTCTGTTTAAATTTAATTGTAAATGTTTATAATATTATGATATTATTTTATTTCAATTTAAATATTTTTTTAAGTTATATATATATATATATATATGAATGATTGGCAGAAACAACACTCGAGAGAGATGAAGGGACGCACCTTCTGAAAAAGCCCCCTAACAAACTTAGTTCTCTTCTGCAAGCCGATAGCAACGAAATAGAGTTTCTAAGATGGTAGACTACAAAATGTAGTCGTTTTAAATGTACAAAAGAAATATAATACATATTTTTTTCATATGTTATATATCATATAGAGTCGAGAGACTCAACTCAAATTTGAAAATCAATTCATTAATTACTAAAAATTTTGAGTTATTCAAATTATTATTCGAGTTATTTGAGTTGTATTTTACAGCTCCATTTGAACTCAAATTTGTTTCCAAGTTAGATTTATAAAATTACAACTCGAAGTCAATTTGAATTGAGTTGGATCGAAAAAATTAATTTTTCGAATCAGAGTCAAGTTTTGTCCACCTCTAGATAAATGAATATTTTTATGATAAGTTGTATTTGTATTTTCCAAGAAAGCAAGAACTGCTACAAAAACAAATAAGAAAAGATCCAAACATCAGATCTAATCCAACCCCCATGCTATACAAAGCTTATAATTTCCAACATCATTTCTATCTATAACCTTATGCATTAATCGTATACATATTATATACTTAACACGGGAAAGAAGCTCCTCAGCAGTACCACCTTTTCCTCGGAAACATCTAGAATTTCTTTCCAACCAAACACTATATACAAAAGTCTCTCAAGACAGCTTAAGAATAATTACCAAGATAGACTTACCTCTCAAACACCAAACTGCCCAGACCAACTCATCAAGCTAATCCAGGACTGGTATAGAAACACTACACGTCCCCAGAATACTAGCCCAAACAACATTTGCCAAAGCCAATCCCATCATTTGCAGACGATCCAGAGTAGGAAGTATATCTAGGATAATCATCCAACTAATAACAACATGCTTCAAGATGTACAAGGGAAACCAAAGTAGCTTTTGGCAAACCACTATATCCTTCTTGTCCCAAACAACATTCCAAATCCACCTTGAAGTAACAGTAGACCAGTCACAGGTAGGCAAAAAGATCACCGCAACTTCCACCCTCAACTTCAAAAGCTTTCTCATGATCCAACTAAACTCATTCTTACACAAAACCAACCAAAAGTCATACCCTTTCAACATTTGCTCATGCACCCAGGTAATCCACACAGAACCCTGATTAACCAAAATGTTTTTTATGAGGGTCAAGAGGAAAGCCCTCGATCAACATTTTAGGTTCTTTAAGTCCAAGCACCCCCTAGATTTAAGGGAGTAAATGTGCTTCTAACCAACCCTAGCACCCTTCGTAGAGCTATCAGAACCCCTCCAAAAGAAACGAGAGTAGAGTTGCTCAATCCTCCTAATCACTACCTTAGGGAGAGGATTTGCCTGCACCAGAAGGAAGTAATATTATATAGCACCGACTATATCAACCGGTATAACACCCACAGGCCGATACGGGTGACTCGATCCGATATGAGGTGTCACATTAGGGCCACCGGAGCGACCCACAGTAAAATCCCAGAAAATTTAAATTTTTTGTTAAAACGTGTAAAATCATAAAAAAAATTATATTTAAAATACAAGTTCAGAAAACCATTTATATACTACAAACAGAATTAAAATCATACATGTTTCAGACTCGTATATAAAAACATAATACCACCTACATGCTCCATAAACACATGCACCGTACTCCGCAAGTATAGTTGGTGGAAGTCCAATACTGATGTCGATAGCTAAACTGGATCAATTTAACCTGAAATAGTGATTAACAGAGTGAGCTTTGGGAAGCTCAGTAATACAGAACTACCAAGTGATGCTGAAGGATATGCAGATAATTGGCAAGCATAATTTTCCTTATTGATTCAAATGTCTACAAATTTTTGTGATGAGTTGAGGGTTCCACTGATATTTCAGGTAGAAAAAGACATGAAGCTTACATTTTAGAGGAACCGTTAAGAGGACTCAGGAGATCAGAATAGGGTGTCTAGTGTGTTCCCATAAAACCAGTGAAAAATAAAGATCTTTCTAAAACAGTAACAGTTTAAAAAATATTTTTAAAGTCGTAATAAAACCCTCCAATCGAACATCAATATGCAGTTTCCCATAACTGCATCCATAAGGAGTTACCCTAAGCCTATTTGACATATGTGCCAATCTAAGGGAACACCTTGGGTCCATAAGGTATTACCCTAGCCGAAGCATAACCCTTAAATCCATAATGATTTACCCAAAGAACATAGCAAAGGTGCCACCCTAAGGGAGTTTTTTAGGGTCTATAAGGTCTTACCACTAGGCCTCTTGGCCTAGGTGCCCACCCAAAGGTCACCTTAGATCCTTAAGGAATTACCAGCTCAATCGGTCTAAACCTATATAAAGAATTACCAATTTTACCATAAAGAATTATCAGTTCGATCGGTCTGAACCTATATAAGGAATTATCAGTTTAATCGAACTAAACCTATAGAGACTTCATACCAGATCCCATATTACCTCAAAGAAAAACATTTTCCATAAAGAAATCAATGGTAGTAAGAAATCAAAGTTCATACATATTAATTCAATAAAAATGGTATCTAGAGATCATGAATTTGAGAAACATACTTAAAACTTCAGTAACTCAGAAATCTCGGTAAAACACATTTCAGAACGGATAAAACCAATCATATAACATATAGGAACACACTAGATGGTCCAGTTATTTTTCGAAGGTGTTTGGTATTTATCAGATAAGAAGTCATGAAACTTCTGTAAATTGATTAAATTCATAAATGATATCCCCTTAAAAGGGTTTGATAGAGGACAAATTCATCAGTTATTTATAATGTGATTTATCAGGATCAAATAGTATTTGGATATTTTTTCGGAGACACTATGTAATCAGAAAGGTATTCAGAATCCTTTGCATCAGGGTTACTTGTGTTTTCAGATATGACATGAATGATTCAATTATTCAGGAAATCAGAGGCATTTTGAGCATTAGTCTCTTGGAGAATTCTTAGTGATCTGATCTAATAAGGGAGAAACGAAGATTCAGAGCATTAAAGATTTGTGTCGATCTATCGGAATATTAAGTTAATTCGAACTGAACAGATCCCAACACTGATACCTGTCAACCGGTCAAATTGTTGCACTTCAAGGGTATTCACTCTTTAATACATATAACTCTTGTCGAATTGATCATCTTCAGAATCATCGTTGAATGGATCTTAGGGAGACGAATAAATATTCAGACATTCTATGATTTAGGATTATCTTAGGTCATTTACTCTTCAGGGGAATTTTGGTCATTTTACAGTTCAAGGGTATTCAATTATTTTTATTTGATTCAAACATATGCATCATTCTAGTAATTAATTTATCAGGTGGTTTTGTCCAAACACCACAAATTCTAAATCTTTAACCATCTTGGAGGTTAGAATTTGGTTATCCAAATTTTCTAAGCAAAACTAGCATTTTCTATATACATCAGTAGTTTCATCGGATCAATATGTCTTTTCGGAGTTCTTATTCAACTTCTAGGGAAATTCTCATCTTTTTACAACATATGGGTATTTTTGTAATTTTACCTAACTGAAGTATTGTCATAATTTCTCATCCAAGTACATTTGGCATTTAACCTTTAATGAGATAAATCAGAATTTACAGATCCAGAGATTGATTGCTTTACCACTTAATCATAGAACTTGTAATTTAATTCCTATTGGTCCCCCAATTTCTTATACGACTCATCTGAGTCATATTCAACTACTAACGTTTTACCGTATTTGGATCGAGTTTAGAAATAATTTACTATATAGATGAGACCAAACATATTCATCCATGTATTTACCAATTCCATCATGTTCCCTAAAGCATGTATAAGGTAGCCATATATTACCTCGATTTTCGTACTCCTTGACCGATCGAACATTTAAACTCCATTCAATCACTCTCAAACTTGAATTCAACGTCTAATAATTCCTCGAATACATAACAAACGAATTTATGTCAGAAACTGAACTTAATTGGGAAACCAAATTGAATCCAAAGGTAAAACACTAAAAAATTACTTACCGAGTGTGAATTTGGCAAAACGGACTTCAGATTCGAACTCACGAGGTCGAAAAACATAAAATATGACTTTTTGGAAAATTTGACTTTTTGGGTCAAAGTCAACGGTTAGACCGGTCAAAGTTAACGGTTAGGCCAGTCAACGATCAACGGGTCAGGTTAAATTCAACGGGTTGAAGTTAACCGATTAATACCTAATTCAATCATCATGATGTGATCCTGTCTAGCTCCAATTTTCTCCATAACTTGATCACACCATGGATGTTATTCAAATCTGGTTCTAAGGGAGTTCTACCTTACTTTATCTTATATTTACTTATTTATGCTCTATATATTATTATGAGCATACATTTGCAGATTAGACTATACTTGAATTATCATAACATGTGCATTCATTCATTATATGGTTTGTATCATTGATTGATATTCAAGCATATAATCTATAGTTGTAATAATATTCATTCATTATCATATGATGCATGAGTTATTATTATAACCTATAGGTCACATCTTTATATTATAAGTTATTTACTTCAAATACTTAGCTTATATTATGCTTTCTGTTTGTAGGTGTATGTTCGGTCACATAAAGGTAACTGACTTAAAGCTAGAATCATAGTCCAGGAGCTAAGGAAACATGAATAGAACAACTCTGGGACAACTCAAGAACATTTTGGGACAAAGTTGCTAGCTGACCCCCGAGATCATAGCTGACTTGAGCTGGACTTTTGAGCTAGCTAGAGGTTTCATTTCAGCTGGAGATTTGCACCATCATCACCACCACACAGAGTACTTCAAATATGGTCTATGTAAATTTTTGTGGATTCGTACCTTTTCGCGAATAGTTGTCATTCCAAGAGGTGCCTTTTCACAAGGAGCTGTCCTATGACTCATCTTCATGTAATTCATCTATGGCCAGCTCATCTTCAGCTCAAACACATGGAAAGTAGTTTAAATGATGAAAGGTTACCTTCCACAAATGTAACCTTTCATAATTAGTTGCTGCCCAATTGATGACATGTCATTTAGACACATGTTTGATGCCAAGTCACGCCTAACTTGCTTCTCATCTTCACGCCATAGAGGAGTCCACACCTTAAGCATTCTACACCACCTATGTGAGTGCCTCATGACCAGCCCACACATGTGCCATACGTGTTGATGAAATGGGCGCCAAAGTGAAGAGGTTTATCCCTATTCAGCCAAAGCAAGGCATTGCTTCAAAGTTGGCGCCAAGATGAACCATAAGAAGACCATCCAGCCAAGGACATTTCCTTTCATTCAAGCATCATGCATTTTCAATTTAAATTATGTACTTTACCAAAAAGGCATGCATCTATTCGGCCAAGCCTATACAAATCTATAAATAGGCTTTGGCATTTATTTGTAAAACTCAACCCTTTGATAAATGAAAACTCTTGTGAGATTATTCTCTCTTCAAGTTCTTTTTAGAACTATATCGATTAAGCAAGCTTTTCTAAAGTTTATGTCATCAATCTCTTCCTTGATACTTCTGGTTTCTAGTTCATATAACTAGTGGGTCAAAGTCCTTCCTAACATCCCTTATAAAACTTATAGGAAATGGGTCTTTGTTCTTTATAACATTGGTTCCCTCTTAGTTTTATAAGATACTATTTCCTTCACCATTATCCATCACTTTCACGCCAACTCTATCACCATCCCATTACCATATTCATCACCATTCCTTAACCATTGAATTATTCATCAACATTCATCAATAATCATGTGCATCATCACCAATGGTGGTCGAATTCATCAACATTTGAAGGACAATTCAACAACACTTCCGCAGCCCATCTTTGATAACATTTCTATCCATTTCAATTCTTATCATTTCCTTTATTCTTCCGTTTCTTATTTATATTTCTATATTAATCATTTCTTTCTTTAATTTTTGCTGATACAAATCTATAAATAGGCTTTGGCATTTATTTGTAAAACTCAACCCTTTGATAAATGAAAACTCTTGTGAGATTATTCTCTCTTCAAGTTCTTTTTAGAACTATATCGATTAAGCAAGCTTTTCTAAAGTTTATGTCATCAATCTCTTCCTTGATACTTCTGGTTTCTAGTTCATATAACTAGTGGGTCAAAGTCCTTCCTAACATCCCTTATAAAACTTATAGGAAATGGGTCTTTGTTCTTTATAACATTGGTTCCCTCTTAGTTTTATAAGATACTATTTCCTTCACCATTATCCATCACTTTCACGCCAACTCTATCACCATCCCATTACCATATTCATCACCATTCCTTAACCATTGAATTATTCATCAACATTCATCAATAATCATGTGCATCATCACCAATGGTGGTCGAATTCATCAACATTTGAAGGACAATTCAACAACACTTCCGCAGCCCATCTTTGATAACATTTCTATCCATTTCAATTCTTATCATTTCCTTTATTCTTCCGTTTCTTATTTATATTTCTATATTAATCATTTCTTTCTTTAATTTTTGCTGATTACTTATTAATTCAAAGTGTAGCATTTTGGTGTCTCTCCTAGATCGGGAAACAACAAGGTTGCTAACTTCTCCATTTTGAAGAAGCCTGGTTAGCCTACATCACATCAAAACAAGTAAAGAACACATTGAAATTAACCGAAAAAATAATCGAAGCTTACCCAAGACGGCGGTTTGTGACATGATGATTTTCGATCGACACATCCAATCGAGTTTTGGTCGCACAGAGTTGGAGATTCTGGTTATCGGGGCGATGAGGCGAGCTAACACTCGAGGTGGCCGGAATCGACGAAAATAGGGTCAACGATGGGGTTTTTGATGAACCTTCTATCATTTAATCCCGACGATTGATGGTCGATCAGGAGTTTTTGACGGTTGGGGTTTGGTCAGGGTGAGATATCGGTTTAATTTGGACAGTCGAAATATCGCAACGGTCGGAGCGGGGTGAATCGATCGAGGGGCACGATAGCTAGGGTTGGGGTAGGGAAATTGAGGATTTCATCTATTCGATCGGGAAGTTTATTTTTCACTTTACCAGAAAAATGGGATAATTCAAGGCTTGGTCTGTAAATTTCATGCAACTTTCTAAAAGTGCCTATAAGTTTCAAAAACTAATAATTTGACCCCTAAATTAAGGTGTGATAGCTAGATCATACCCCCATAGCTAAGTAACTTCCAAGACCAACCCTTCAACTTATTAACAATCCTCAGGGATAAGGAAGTGTAATCCTTAACAGTGAGTTTCCTAGCCACCAAGCGAATCCCAAAGTAATGAACAGGGAACTCCCCAAGCTGGAAATCAGTAGCCTAAGCCATATCATTAGCACAATCACTACTCATCCCTATAGTAAAGAGTTCAAAATTGGTAACATTAAGCTATAAACCATCACTACAAGAAAATATACCTTTAATGACACACGAACGATGACACACGCTAATTTATAACTTGCAAAACATGTGTGTCATAAAATAAATGTCATGTTTTTTTAAAATCTAAACGATTTATGACTTACAATAATGTTTGTCATATTTAATAGTCATATTTAATAGTCATAATCCATAAAATTTACAAAAACACGGTGTATACTTTTTAATTGTGTGTCATCTTTAGTAGTCGTATTCTAATTTCCCCCATTATTTTCATCATTTCTCGCTTCTTCCCCCACCTAATGTTTTCCACTCTTTTCATTCTCTCCTTTTCTCTCCTGTTTTTCATCCTGATTCTCTTCATCTTGTTAGGCCCGAGTTTGAATCCCCAGCCTCTGCCTCCTATTTTCGCCTCCAATGAACTCGACGATCTCCGTCTCTTCCACCGCATCACCGTCTCTCCCTCCACCTTGTCCCACCTTTCCTCCTCTTCCCCTAAAATCGCTTTCCTTTTCTTGACCAACACCGACCTTTATTTGCTCCATTTTCGTCTTGTGTTTCCGGTTATTTCTCAGTCTCACTCTTTTTGTAAATCTGATTATTTTTTGCGTTGATTTATGTTTATAATGCATCTCTTCATTTAATGTCAGTTGAATTTTTTTTTTCTAATCATTAGACTGAAATTTGGAGATTTGATTGTTTGGGTTTCGTGTAGAGTTCTGAGATATCTAAGCTCAAGGTGTGATGGCTTCTATGACGTATTCTCCAGCTGCATTTACTAGAACTTCAGCTTTCGATCTTCTTCGAAGCTCCAGTAATGGTGTGAGCGGCATCCCTCTTGAAATCCTAGGGACGCCACGATTTGATGTGTCAAAAAGAGGTGTAACTGTAGTTACAAAGCTGAGGAAAGTGAAGCATGAATATCCGTGGCATGCAGATCCGGATCCAAATGTGAAAGGCGGAGTCCTAAGTCATCTTTCCCATTTCAATCCTTTGAAAAAAAGCAAAAGTCTGTTACTTTGGATTTAGAGAAGCCCTTTGTAAATTTTGAGAAGAAGATGATTGATGTAGTTCCTTATTTCTAGTGACTTTTGGTTTTTCTGATCATAACAAGCTCGTGGTTGCTTCAAATTTTGTGTTTGTTTCATATGAAGGTGAGGAGGATGGAAAATAAAACTGGATTGGACTTCAGTGATCAGATTATATTATTGGAGAATAAATATCAACAGGTACAATTATTTTGTTTGAGACAATCTGATAGTACTTTAGTTGTTTCCATGAAGTAATATAATTTCTAGTTATACATTTATATGTTCCTCTGAGTGGATACATATTCAGCCTATTAATGAGAGTGAAGTTGAGTATGGAATATGTTTTCGTGTGCTCAATTTAATTATGCCAAAACTAAAAATTAGGTCAGGAAGTTATATTTAATATTGGCTGATAAAATGTTTTCGATGTTGCATTTTTTATGTCATTTATTTGTTATTTAGAATTTTATTATAGTATTTGATTTTATTTTTGGATTCATTCTCTTATTGCAGAGGATTATCAATAGTAGAACATTTATATGCTTGCTTGAAATTCTGTGGTGTTAAACTCCAAAATCTATGATTCTTCTTTAAGTCTGATGTAAGCTTGATACCTTAATAAGGGATGAGTTTAATTCAGTGTTTCATAAAAGGCTTGCACACCATTTAGTGTTGATGTGATGTCAAAGATATTGATATTTCACCATGTTTATGGTTTCTGGTTAACTCTTATAATCCTTTCTATTATTTATTTTAGGCCCTGAATGACTTATACACACATCTAATCCCTATACAATGTGTGAACATTGCCTGGCACCCTAACAGACCTACATTCCTTGATCATGTATTTAGCATTACTGATAAGGTTTGGTGGTTACATGACTTTTAACTCGGAAATTAATTCTACATATTTTCATCAACATTATCTTTAACACCCAGTGTGTGGATGGTGAAGAATTGTTCTAATAAATGTTTTGTATATTCTCCTGTGTCTAGTTTGTGGAACTTCATGGAGATCGATCGAGGAATGACGATCCATCTATTGTTACTGGTATAGAAACCATAGATGTTAGGCGATACATGTTTATTGGTCAGCAAAAGGGTAGAAACACTATTATCTGCATATTCAATGTAACTTTGGAATGCCAACTCTCCATGGGTAAGTATATGAAACTTGCATGTTGAATTTTACCTTTCAAAGAGAGAATCTGTCACTCTTAATTGATATTTAGGAAATGCTTACTGTTACATGAAGGCTCTGCGCATGATGTATTATGCAGATCATCATGGTTTTCCTATAGTTACTTTTATTAACACTCCTAGGGCGTATGCTGACCTTAAATCTGAGGAGCTAGGTTAAGTATGAGGACTATTGTATTATTAAGCATACCAGATCTATTTTTAATGTTAGTACAACTGATTTTTATGTGTTACATTCATGTAGGGTGAAGTTATTGCCCACAATTTGAGGACCATGTTTAATCTGAAGGTCTCAATTATTTCTATTGTTATCGAGGAAGGTGGCTCTGGCGGTGCCTTGGCCATTGGTTGTGCTAATAAATTGTTGATGTTGGAAAATGCAGTCTTTTATGTTGCCAGGTATTGAGATGTCGTATATTGTTTTTATTGAATGTCATTTAAGCCTGTACAACCTGCCTTTTTGATCCCACACAATATATGATATTTCAATTTGTTAAAACCTTATTTTTCATCGTTGTACCTGGTAAGATTGTATATTACTCCTTGTAAATGTTGATCTGTTTTAGATGACATTTCTAATTGTGCTGATATTTCATTTCTTTCCTATTTCTTTAAATGGTATAGTCGAGAAGCATGTGCTGTAATTTTGTGGAAGACTGCCAAAGGTTCGAAATAAATTATTGGTTTTAGGCTTATTTTTTAGTAATTTTCATTTTCTTATTAGTATTTAAGGTTTCCAGTTATAGCTTCTATCAAAATGACATTTGAAATATAAGTGCTATTCTTTATCTAAAATAGCTGTTATTATTCTCAATTACTGCTTAGATACAGTATCGATGTTCTCTTTCCTAAACAAATGTTCTCGGTGTTATAGATATGCAACATGTGTAATACCTATAAGTTCCTTCTTTGCATCAAGTCTTTGGTAAGTATTTAACTGTGGTATGACTGGAATTTGTGTTTGGTGTGTGGTGTAGTGTTTTCCTTATTATGATGTGGTTTGTGTTGTGTAATGAGTTACTTCTGTGGTTTGTGTTGCATCAAGTTTCCTTCTCTGCATAATGAAGTTTCTTAATTAAACCAAGATCCTAATTTGTTGAATTACTTCCATTTGTCTTGCTCTGTGTTTTCATATCTTAATGCCTTGCCCTGAAATATTGGTTCTGACAGAACTAATTTGTTTTTATTATACTTTTAATGAAAATTAAATTTTAAATGCATTTAAGCTGTTGAGTTGCCAAAAGGTTTATGCTATAGGTTGCAAATTGATTATACGATATGGAGCTTATTATGTACTGGCTATCTTTGTTTTATTTTGCTTACCTTTTCTTGATATTGTTTTTGCATATTCTAAGCATCCTCATTTTTTTTGTCAATACTAGTTTGGCAACACTGCATATTTGCACATATCTGTGGCTTTTATCCAGATGCTCAAAGCTCTAAGTATGTGGAAACAAAGTGCATTATTTGATTACATCCAACGAAATCACTCTATAATTGTAATGACTGGCTATTTATGTTTGCAATATTACAGTGCCAGTGGCAACATTTTTCATGGGTGTCATGTGTATATATTGTATGCAAATAAATTGCTTATATATAATATGATATATATATATATATATTTAGTATTATGAGGCATTAAATATGATTTAGTTTGATTATTTGTCAATTTACAATATATATATATATATATATATATATATATATATATATGTATATAATTTACGAAATACAATCACGACACACGAATGTGTGTCATCTTCATTTATGATGGGGGCTTCAATGACATGCAATGTAAGTCATACATGAGTGTCATTAATTTATGACACACAAATGTGTGTCATCTTTATTTATGATGGGGGCTTCAATGACGTTAATTGTGCGTCATAAATTAGCATTATAAATGTGTGTCATAAATGCATGTCATAAAGGTGCGTCATAGATTTATGACACACAATTGCGTGTCATCTAAGATTCATGTCGGTGGCTTCAACGACAGGAATTTGTGTGTCATCCGCACCCATAGATGACGTGCAATGCGCGTCATTAAAGGGGTTTTTTTTCTAGTAGTGCATAGATGCCATAGAACACATCAAGAACACTCAACATACCCATGACAAAATCAAAATTCCCCAATAGAAGTTAGGATGTCTTCAATAAAAAAGTGGGTGAGATCAACTCTTTTGCACTTAGGGTGAAACTTAAAAAACCCCTAAGCAACAACAGAGTTCAAAAAGAAAAATAAAACATTCATAACCAAAATAAATAGGTAAGGGAAGGGGATCCCCTGTCTAATTGATAATCCCGTAAAAAAGCTATATTTCGTGTCTTTTTTACTTAGGTTATTGGTTGTTTAAAAGCCCATTTAATTACATATAGTTGAATTTAGACCCCATGTAGTTGCATATGGTGGTGTTTGTTTTTCTACAACATTTCATTTATGAAATTGGTGTCGCTTAAAGGAAAAAGTGTTGTTTTGCTGATGATGTTCAGGTAAATAGGGATAAAGGAGAAAATCAAAATTTCGCAACATTTTGGATATCATTCCTGGGCAAAAATTGATGGAGCATTCTGCATAGCATTCTGCATAGCATTCCTAGGCATAGAAAAAGACAAAATGATGAAGATATTTTATTGTTGTTGTTGTCAGCTATAACATGTGAATTCCTTCAGCCAATTGTCCAGCCCACACTTGTGAAGGGAATGATCCCTTAGGGTACAAAGTGAATTTGGGCACAAAACTCTAAGAGCCCTTAGTATAAATAGATAAGGATACCTTATTTTTAGGTAGCTTTGAAAAAAATGAGATAATAAAGAGAAAGAGGTGGCTGCAACACAAATTCTCCATTTTCTTCCATTCTTCCTCATTTCATGGTGTCCTCTATAGAGAAGCTCCAAGGGGATATCAGTCTAGGCCTTTGAGAGAAACTAGTTTGCTAAGGCGGTTCAGCTTACTTGAGAGTTTTCTCTTCTCCTTTTGTTTCTTTTCATTCTTATTTGCTTGTGGGTTTGTAACGAATAAAATGTTGATGATGGATGATTTTAGCCCTGCCATGAAGTAACTTATTTGGCACGTGTTTACTTTGGATGATTTTTTCTTTGTTTAAATTAATGGTTTGATGTTTCCCATGTTTAAATGCTTAGAATTGTAAGAGCTTTCGAGAGTGAGCCATTTTCTATGTTTGATGCTTAATATCGAGAGAGTTAGGCTTAGATCAACGTGAACAGTGAGGTTGAGCTATGAAGTAAAGCCCTAACTCTCCTTAGAGATAAGGAAAGAGCTTCAACAACTAAAAGGGGTAGGACTTAATCGATAGTACTATGTTGCAGTTTACACTGAAAGGTAT
Organism: Hibiscus syriacus; assembly: GCF_006381635.1. Classification (NCBI taxonomy): domain Eukaryota; kingdom Viridiplantae; phylum Streptophyta; class Magnoliopsida; order Malvales; family Malvaceae; genus Hibiscus; species Hibiscus syriacus. The sequence continues at coordinate 4,349,800 of NW_024062770.1, forward strand.
TGTCGTAGCATTTTTACTATCAAGCTCCTTACTTTAGCAAACATTGTCGAACAATATACTCATGGAAGATGGGAACCATTCTAGAAACAAGACATAAGATTCCTTAGTAAACCCAACCATTTATCATTTTTGTAGTTTAATTGTGTGAGGTTGACAAATATCTTAATTCATACTCTAGTGCTCAACTCAATTTTGCCACAACATTCTTTACATTTTGCCATAGCATTCTTTACTATTTGTCACAACATTTCATTACATACTTTAATAGTTTTCCACAATATTCATATTCACTTTATCACACCATTCTATGTTTTAAGTGTTTAAAATTAAGTGCATAAACCTAAATCTAAGTCCCTCCAATCCATATGGAGACGATACTCACTCACTATTATATTACTTATTTGATTGTGTATATTTGCACAGTTTGCATACCATAGCATAATACATCACACACGCAACACTAATCCCCCTATTACCTTTAAAAATCCCACAAGAGTCTCATTAAAGCAAATGAAAAATTGAGAAGAAGTAATACAAATGATTATCCACCTCTTAAATTTTTCATATAGTCCAATATCCTTCAGCAAAGCAAGCAATAACTCTCAATCGATAGAGTCAAAGGCTTTCTACATGTCCACCTTCATAGCACACCATGGAGAAATAGACTTCCTATTATAGCTCTTTACTAGCTCCTGACCAAGGAGAACATTATCAACAATTTCACAACCCTTAATGAAAGCATATTGGTTTGAAGACACCATGTCAGGAAAGAGATCAACCAGTCGAGTCACCAAGACCTTAGTGATAGTCTTATACACCATCTTGCAATAGGAGATGGGTTGAAAATCCTTAGGCTTCGAGGCATTAGGTACCTTAGGGATCTAAGTAATGGAGGTTACATTGAAAGCATGCAATAATGAAGAGGTTTGGAAAAAATGGTGAACAACCCTAAAAAATCATTGTCTACAATATCCCAATTATCCCTAAAAACCCCAGTAGTAAACCCATTAGGCCCTGCGATTTTATCCTACCTTGCGTCAACAAACTATCCTTAATTTCAACATAAAAAAATTCCTACTCAAGGCATCAATCACAACCCTAGGCAAAGAGAATTGCAACAAATCAACAAGATCCTTATCAGAACAACCACAAAATAACCTCATCTTTACTACCAATGAGCTTAGTAAAAAAACCCCACCATTTCCTTAGACTTAACATCAAACGTTTCTAGTTTATTTTCAGCCTCATCAACAAGCATCTTAATAGTGTTCTTCTTCTTGTTTGCATTAACAACATTGTAAAAGAATCTAGATCCAACATCTCCCCCTGGATGCACTACACATAAACCATCTGTTTAAGAAAGGAACTTTGAGCCTCTTCCAACATAATCAACTCAAATTGCAAACAAACCTCGACAGTAAGATTAAAACTGATAGATTAATTTGCCAGTTGTTGGGCCTCTAACTGGCTTCTTTTAGCATTAACTCTTCCAGAAAAGTTACTAAAATGATCATTGTTGAACTCCCTCAAACATGCTTTTAACCTTTTAAGTTTGGAAAACAAAACCTACATAGAGTCACCCCCTACTACAACCATCCAAGAATTAGCAACCATATCTTTGAAGTCCTTATGATAGGCCCAAAAATTAAAATATTCAAATGGTTTAGGCCTATTGACAAGATATATTTAACAAGCCAAACCAAACCTAGGCAATAATCAGAAACCCCATGTGCCACAAACTCAACGAAAGATTTCGGAAAAACTTCAATCTAATAGGAATTCACTAGAACTCTGTCAAGCTTCCTAGCTGAAAAAACCTCATCATATTTGTTAGTCCAAGTAAATATAGGACTAGTAAAAAGATGATTAGTAATCTCAACTTCCTTTAGACAATCCCTAAAGTCCATCATATCAGAATTAAGATAGGCACCCAACCTACCAAAATACGAGCTTTCTTCAGCATTAATAAAGTAGTTAAAGCCCCAGCCATTAACTAAGGGAGAGAACCAACAACAGCAGCCAAGCCCCTAAATTGATCTCACAAACACTTCATACCAATTCCATCATTTAAACCATAAACAACATTGATAACAACTTCCCTACCGCATAAAGTAGCCGTAAAAGAAATAGTTTGCTCAGCAACCTGAATAACATAAATATTAAGCCACTTTTTTCATAGGGTCCAATGCGTACCACCATCAATAGCAAAATAATTATAACATGGTTCTTGATCAACAACAAAAACAATAGCCAAATCTAAGGACTTGGCCTATCTAATTTTAGTCTCAAGGGAGACAAGCAATATATACCTTAAATCCCATAAACCTTTGAAACACTTTCCTTTACTTCAAAAAATTATTAAACCCTCTAACATTCTAAACGTTTGAAACACTTTCCTTTACTTATAAAAATTATTAAACTCTTTAACATTCCAAAAACAAAAAACTTTCCTTTCCTTATAAAAATTATTAAACCCTTTAACATTCCAAAAACATAAAATCATAGAATAAAAAAAATTTAGATTTCCTAAGAACATATTTTTATTTATGATGAATTCAGATATCTAAAGTAGATGAGATATTAAAAAAATTATCCAGAATAAAAAATAATTGGACTACTTTTTCTATAGTTAGTTGACATATATTCTCGACGCTACTTGTAAATTAAATCGACAAAATAGTATCTAACAGCCAATGGCGATGTACAATCTTACAAGAATAAACCCCCGGGACGCAAACCCACCCAAAAAAGGCAAAATCAATACCGAAACCATTCATTTTTTCGAACGCATCTATGTATGTCCACCACCTGAGTCGTTCTCAACAACTTCCCTCCCCCGTTTACCAGGCCCCGATTGGCCGACAGGCAATGATGCCACCACCCTCTTTGGCGGTCGTCCAGTACTCCTCTTCACCGGGCTTCCCTTCTCTTTCCTTCTTTTTCCACCTGACCATGTCTCTGACGTCAAACTTCGATCCTTCTGTTGCTCACCTTTGGTACTGCTGCTTTTCTTTTACTCACAAGCAACTCCTCCCTTACCATTATCAGCACTAATCATTTCTTTCAATGCCTCATTACTCCTTATTCTATTTAAGAAATTCGCTGCGCTTTGCTTCTTCAAACTCACATTTGTGTTGGTCTTCTCCTTCTCGACCTTTAATTCCCCTTTGGATTACGAGTTCTCATTCGATTATCCGCCTTTGCTTGAAATGACAACAATGTATTGGAATCTGAACTCTTGTTGGTGTTCGAATTATTCCGAGCCTTCGCATGTTTGTTTGCTTTTCTCGTACCTGAGGCAAATCATTCTCTCGTTCTCTTCTTTGTTGCAAGAGTTTCCTCGGCTTTCTCAGTTGATTTATCATGATGTTTCCAATCTAGAGCTGGTTTCTTGTTCATTAACGACGAAATCAGCTGCCTCTTTTTCTCTTGTCCAGAAGATGATGATGTTGAGATGTTAAGAGTTAGTTAGAAAGTTTTTTAATTAGTTAATGGTCAGTTATAAGTTAGTTAGTTAGTGCATTAGTGTTGTGTTTAAGCTGTATAAAAGAATGATGTACAGTTTAGTATAATGCATATACGAAATATTATTCACACGTGTCTTAACATGGTATTGGTTGAAAAGTCTGGTGTGATATCTCGCCATTTCTAATTTTTTCCTCTTTTTTTTCCTTACTGAGTTTCCTTCTTTTTTCCTCTTTTCCTCTATGGATTCCATCGATTTTACTCATCCTCTTTACCTTCATCCATCGGATACGCCAGGGACGTTGCTGGTTTCGCATCAGTTGACTGGAATCGAGAACTACAATTTGTGGTTACTGGTAAAGAATAAGTTAGGGTTCATCGACGGTGATTACACTTATGGTGATTTCAGTGAGTTGCTGCAATCATAATGGGACAGATGCAATGCAATCGTTCTTTCGTGGATCCTAAACACTGTGATCGCTGATCTATATGCGGGATTGGTTTTTGCTTCTATGACTGCGTATGTTTGGAATGATTTGAAGGAACGATTTAGTAAAGTCAATAGCTCTCGGATTTCCTACATCGAGAGATTTCTCTATTCACTCAAGGTGATTCCTCCGTTTCAGCCTATTATTCGCATCTAAAGCTTCTTTGGGATGAGTACAATACGTTAGTCCCTGTCTTATCGTGCAATTGTGTTGATGCTTCCTAAGCATTGAATCACGTTCTTCAACAACGTTTGTTTCAGTTTTTAATGGGACTGAATGAAACGTATTCTGCCATTCGAAGTTAGATTCTCCTTCTAGATCTGCTTCCTTCGGTGAATCGGGCATATTCGATAGTGGTTCAGGAGGAGTCTCAACGTGTTCTTTCTTTAGGTGTTTCACCACTGTCTGATACAGTGGCCATGTATTCCAACTCTGTTAATTCTCACTGAGGATGATTTAATGGAGTATGCAACTTTTGTAAGATCTGTGGCCATAAACGTGATCAGTGTTATAGACTCAATGCCTTCCCTCCTGACTTCAAGTTCACCAAGACAAAAAAAACATCTTCTGCCATAGTAGCTAATTCGAATCAGGCTGATAATCCTTCAGAGTCTTCTCCTTTAGCTCCAATGTTCACCTCGGATCAGTACAATCGTTTGTTGGAGCTTCTTAATAGAGATATTCATGACTCTGGAGATACTGCTGCTGCCAATTTTGCCTGTATGGTTCATGATGGTTTACCTGCTCCTATGAATAATTCTGTTACCTGGATTCTTGACAGTGGAGCTACTGACCATATGCTGTCTAATTTTGAATGCTTGAGTAATCCTGTTGAATGCTTATCATGTTTTGTTCATCTTCCAAATGGTAAAACCCTTCCTATAACACACGTTGGTTTTTTTTGGTTTGATTCATCTCACTGCCTACAGAATGTCTTATATGTTCCTGCATTTGCTCATAATTTGTTTTCTGTCTCAAAATTGACCATTGACTTAAATTGTGTTGTTCAATTTTATCCTGACTTTTGCATCTTTCAGGATCTCTCCAATGGCAAGATACTGGGGATTGGTAGGAAATAGGGAGGCTTGTATGTTCTTCATTCTTTTGGTTCTTTTCTTAGTACTGTTTCTAAGGCTCCTAATGTGTCTTTTGCTATTACACCTCATTGTATGTCCTCTGTTGATAATAAAACATCCATTTGGCATGCCCGATTAGGTTATGCTTCTTTTCTCAAATTGCATCATATCTCCTTGGATGATTGTAAACTAGATTCTTCTGTCATTCATTCCTGTATTGTTTGTCCTTTATCTAAGCAAACTCGTATGCCCTTTCCTGTTAGTCAGTCTCATTCTAATTTTCCTTTTCAGTTAATTCACATGGACTTATGGGGTCACACAGAATTTCCACTCATAGTGGTCATAGATTTTTGTAACAATAGTTGATGACTGTACAAGAATGACATGGGTATACTTATTAAAACTTAAGTCTGATGCTATTATCTCTTTAAGGAAGTTTCTTTCTTTGTTCCTTAATCATTTTGAGGCTTTTGTCAAAACCATTCGTAGTGATAATGGGTCTGAGTTTTTCAGCAAAGTGTGTTCTTTCCTTTTCTCTTCCTTTGGCATTGTTCATCAGTCATCTTGTGTTGACACTCCTCAACAAAATGGGGTAGCTGAAAGAAAGCATAAACACCTATTAGAAGTAGCTAAAGCACTTCGTTTTCAGTCTCGGGTTCCTATTAAATTTTGGGGAGAGTGTGTCTTAGCTGCATGTTGTTTAATTAATAGGTTACCTTCTGATGTCCTTAATTGGAAATCCCCATATGAAATGTTTCATCATAAGCCTCCTTTTTTGTTACACTTAAAGGTCTTTGGTTGCTTAGGTTATGCCACTCAAACTAAGCCTCGTGACAAGTTTGTTCCTAGAGCTATTCATTCGGTTTTTATGGGATACTCGGATACTCAAAAAAGGTTATTTAATGTTTAGCCTTGTGTCTAAGACTTTTTTGTGAGTAGAGATGTCCGGTTTCATGAAAATTCTTTCCCTTTTCATTCACCTGAGTTGTCATCTCAATTATTTCCTTCACAACCTTTTGTCTCTGATTCTGATTTTTTTGTAACTGGTTTATCTATGTCCGATATATCTCCTAATTCGGTTTCTCAACAGTCTGCTTCTAGTCTTTCTTTTAACGATCTGTGTCATGCTGTTATTGGTGCAGAGTCTCCTGCACTTGTTACTTCTCCTTCTTCTAGTGTTCTTGTTCCTGTTGGTCATGTTATTAGAAAGTCTTCTAGAGTGTCCAAGCCTCCACTTTGGTTAAATGAATATGTTTCTTGCTAATCATCCACTTCTAGCTTTCATCCCATTTCAAATAACATTTCTTATTCTCATCTTCCATCTCACACCCAATCTTTTCTTTCATCTATTTCCATTATTGAACCTACTAGTTATAATGATGTCGTTAAACACCCTTTATGGGTTAATGCCATGCAAGAGGAGATTCAAGCATTAGAATTAAACAATACTTGGTGCGTAGTTCCTTTTCCACCGGGAAAGGTCCCCATTAGATACAAATGGCTATATAAGGTTAAGTTTCAATCCAATGGTGAGGTTGAACGATATAAAGCACGTTTGGTTGCTAAAGGCTACAATCAGCGCGAAGGTGTGGATTTTGTTGAAACCTTCTCCCCTGTTGCTAAGCTGGTCACCATTCGAACAGTTTTGGCGCTTGCCTCTTTGCAACACTGGTCTCTATTTCAAATGGATGTCTATAATTCATTTCTTCAAGGGAACTTGCTTGAGGAGGTTTACATGCAATTACCTCAAGGATTTTACAGCCAGGGGGAGAACATGGTCTGTAGGCTACAGAAATCTATTTATGGTCTGAAACAAGCGTCTCGGCAGTGGAGCATGAGGCTAACTGAAGCTTTGGCAACTGCTGGATATGTTTAAAGTAAGTTTGATTACTCGCTTTTTACAAAAAAAGAAGGGAACAAAAATAGTAATCATGCTTATATATGTTGATGATCTGTTGATCACTGGAAATGATGATGCCATGATAGAAGAATTGAAAATGATTTTGCATGCTAGCTTCAGAATGAAAGATTTAGGTGAACTTAAATACTTTCTTAGTTTTGAGATACTTAGATCTAGTGAAGGGATCTTGTTGAACCAAAGGAAGTACGCATTAGAACTAATAGAAGAAACGGGATTAGGAGGTGCTAAACCTGTTTGTACACCTATGGAGCAGAATATTAAGCTTACCACTGTTGGTTATGATTCTAGTTTAATTAAAAATGATGGGAAGAAGATAGATGATGAAGTGTTGTAGGGTGAAAAATAAATCTACCAGAGGTTGATAAGTAGGTTGATTTATCTCACTCATACAAGGCCAGTTATCACTTTTGTGGTACATCATCTGAGTCAGTTCATGCAGCAACCAAAGCGCTCGCACTTGGAAGCAGCTCTTCGAGTGGTTAAGTACATAAAGAAGAAACCTGGTCAAGGGATCTTATTGTCTTCTGCAGGACAATACCAACTATCAGCCTTTTGTGATGCTGACTGGGCAGCTTGTTTGATGACAAAGAGATCGGTTACTGGGTTTTGTGTCAAATTAGGAAATTCCTTAATTTCCTGGAAGTCAAAAAAGAAGAACACTATAGCAAGGTCGTCAGCAGAGGCGGAATACAGAGGCATGGCAATGGTAGCAACAGAAATTGTTTGGCTAAAAGGTCTGTTAGTAAAGTTGGGTGTGAAGGATCTTCAGCCGACTAAACTTTACTGTGATAGCAAGGCAACACTGCAGATTACAGCAAGCCCGGTATTTCATGAGAGGACGAAGCATATTGAAATAGATTGTCATTTTATTCGTGAGAAAATACAAGAAGGGGTGATTTGTACAGAATATGTTTCATCTGCAAATCAGCTAGCAAACATTTTAACCAAGGCATTGGGTACTCAGTAGCATGAATGTTTAATTTCCAAGTTAGGAGTCAAAAATGTCTTTAGACTACCAACTTGAGGGGGGAGTGTTGAGATGTTAAGAGTTAGTTAGAAAGTTTGTTAATTAATTAATAGTCAGTTAGAAGTTAGTTAGTGCATTAGTGTTGTGTTTAAGCTGTATAAAAGAATGATGTACAGTTTAGTATAATGCATATACGAAATATTATTCACACGTGTCTTAACATATGATGATGATGATTTTGCGGCAATTGAGCTGACAAACAGCATGAAATCCCTGAAGAGAAGAGAATTTATTAGCCAAACTGATCAATGACCAACTTATACATCTTACTCCCATAACATAGCCTATAAATTTTGGAGTAAACTACATATTTAATATCTAAATTACACTTTTTTCTTTTTTAATATATTAAAATTTTATTTTTAAAATCATGCCTAATTTTAATTTTAATTTTAATTTGATATTTTATTGTTAAAAAATTAACAAAATTATTAAATTTATTAGGTTTCTTATTAACTTAGAAACTGATTTGACTCGTTATTCTAGATTTTTTTTAGGAAAAAAAATATTTCTGCAGACAAAGGGGAAAAAAGAGAGCCTAATCCCATGAATGGGCCCAAACCAACATCCTACAGACGTAAGAGGGGCAAATAACGAGAGCGATGTTTTTGTCAATTCACACGACTGAAAACCCAACACCATCCTCTTAACCTAACCTAAAGGCACGCAAGAAAACAGATCAATTATAGGGTAAACTACACACGTAATATCTAAAAAATCATTTTTATCTCTTTTTTCCATTTTTGTTCGACAAACTTTTTTTTAAAATTTCAGACACCAACTAGTATTGTATTATCCGTTCATCTTGATAATAACCAAACCTAATCGTGTTGACACGTCATCTCCATAATAGAGTGAGACTATATCTCACCCGCGTCACCCAACCAAAATCGAAGTATTTATCAAAAATTCACTCTGCTTATTTTTATTTGTGTCAGATATAAGAGAATTTTTTATCGATCTAGCATCTTTTACAAAAAAGGTGCATATGTCTGACACATTTCATTTTATTTTCAACCGTTCACACTCTCCCAATTAATGATACTCATCCGCTTAAACCCCATCTCAAAACCTTTAAATACTCCCTTCAACTATTTCAGCCACACAAAATCCTCTCAAAACCTCTCAAACCATATAAAAAATCAAACTCTCATAAAATTCAAACCGGGTCAAATTATATTTAGAAGGTAATATATTATAATATATTATAATAAATTAATATTTTAGTATTTTATTAAATTGTTTTATATTTTTTTGCAGTTATAAAATGGAAGGTGATCTGCTTCATTTAGATGGAAATCATATATCGACGTATTTTGCTGATACGGTAACTTTTTAAAATTCTATTTTAATTTTAATTATTGGTAATAATTTATTTATTTATTGTTTTATTATTAGTTTATATATTAATTTTTTTAATATTTATTAAATTAGGAGAGAGATTGTATAAAGATCTTTTTATCTGCAATCTTAAGTTAGAGATATCAACCCGTGTCTGTCCGTATTTAGTCGAGGCTAGATTCGCTTACGTAGCTAGATATGAAGGGCACTGTAACGTAGAATCCAACATGATTTCTGCATTAGTCGAGCGGTGGAGACCGAAGACACACACATTCCATCTTCCGTGCGGAGAGTGCATGATTATGCTGGAGGATGTTTCCATGCACTTGGGGCTTCCAGTAGATGGAGATGTGCTTTCAGGGGTGGCGCAAGGTAACTGAAATTTATTGTACCAAGAATATCTATGAGGTGTCCCACCAAATTTTAACGGTGGTCGGATTTCGTTAAATTGGTTGGATGAAAATTTCAAGCATTTGAGTAGCGACGCTTTGAGGATCATGTAAAATGTATGCACATGCATGCATACTACAGTTGATAGGAGGGCTCTTAATACCGGACAAATCACACAACCAAGTTCATTGTATGTGGTTGTCGCATGTTGCTGATTTTTATCTGTTTGGAACATTGAGTTGGGGTTCGATAGTTTTTGCATTTCTGTATAGGGAAATGTGTCGAGATGCTGACTATAGGAAAAATGCTATAGGCGGATGTTTCCTTCTGCTTTAGTCTTGGGCGTGGTATCGTATGTTCTTTTTATGCCTGGTTATAAAAAACTCGTTCGTATTCCCGTTATTGTTGAGGTAATTACAATACTGATTTTGTTTATTAATCATTTTATTTAGTATATAATAAAAATTATTTCATTGAGTAGGTGGTCTACTGCAATGAAAGATCATCGGGATTTACCTGATGAATTAGAATCAATTAGGCTACTAATTGATCAGAAGGATGGCACAGATGTATGTATTTAAATAACAAAATCTATTTTTAATTATCGTTATATAATTAGATTATTATTTTGATAAGAATTATATTTATTTGTTTTAGTTTGAATGGGCTCCTTATTCTACTGATGATATGAGGATTTGTATCCCACGCAACTTAAGGGACCCATTAGATGTTTGGATGGCGGTGGTCCCTCTGATCTTTTATGCGATTGTTGAGTGGCACCTCACTGATCGCGTGCTCTGACAATTTGGTTTTGTACAATCAATTCCGGAAGCACCTCAAAAATTTGACGAGTTGCATAGTACCGATCGACGCGGTAAAAAAGATGTGGACTGGTTGCTGAAGCATTATGAGTGGGTCATGATATGAGAGGATCGACGTTGGCGCATTCTCCGTAGAAAACCCATTTATGTGGACCATTTGACAATTACATATGGTTATTACGAGTTGTTCAACACGAATGGGAAATTGTTCTTGCTTTCCGAGGAAGCACGAGGATGAAGCATTCATCGATGTCAATAGAGACCTCTACCGTCACAACCCATCGTCCCCGACTCATGGACGGAGAGCATGTACTTCCGGTTCGTCCTCAGCTACAGCAACAGAACCTTCACAACATCTACCGTCTACAACGAATCTACACCCTACAACCAGTTCATATGGCTACGCAGCCATTAGATGTCACCACCGCCATTCCCATACCAGATGCCGCCACCGCCGTAGAGTTATATGACCCCTCCTAGAGGATATTATAGTTTTATGTTTGTAGATCTAACTTGGGGTTCATATATTTGTTATTTAGAAGGTCTCGCATCACCACCGATGGCCACCGCACAGACACCTCTTGTACAGTTTTCTCACTTATCAATGTCTATCTTTTCTCAGTTTTCCTAATTTTCTATGAGCGATGGGATAGTCAGTCATACACCTCCAAGGTCCTTATTCTATGGAGGTGCGACATCATCATCAGTTCCTCACAAGGCTCTGATGACGACGATGATGATGATGGTGATAATGATAAGAGTGAGGAGTCATAACAAGTTATAAATTTTATTAAATCCTCCTCGAGATAGACAGCCACCGCCATGTGGAACACATTCAAGACGCAGTCATCGATAGATTCATAAATTTTATTATATTTGTATTTAATTTTTTTAGACAAATAATTGTACTTTTTTAATTATTTACCATTTAATACTTAATTTATTTTGTTAATTTTATTTATTACTTAATTCAAGCGAATTGTTTTATCATTTATTGTTTTTCAATTGTTTTTCTTGTTTATTAATTATTTACCTTTTATGACTTAATTTATTTTGTTTATTTTGTTAATTGAAGCAAATGAGTTTATTATTTACTGAATTTTAATCCCTTGTCTTGTATTTTTTTCTTGTTTAAATAATCGATGATGATAAAATAACATTAACTTAAGGTAAATGTGAATTAATTTACAAGAAATTCTTTGATAAAAAACAATTACATCAAGTACAACATCAATGGTTACTTGATGATAAAAGAGGGTACAATTTTTTCTACTCTGTCCTGGGTTTCTACAATGCCAACATCTTTTGATTTGTCTAGATGTTTCTCGAATATCCATATCACAATGAATTCGAGTGGATTTTGGACTACCATGATCCCTCAATAAAGACAGATATGGTACAATCGGAAGCTAATTCTGAACCTCATTAGGGCTTTTCTCATTTCCTATGGGGGAACTCAAATTCATATACCTTAAACACTTCTGATAGTAGGTATACTGGATCCACAAAACGATTATAGTCTTGACGGTTATGCAAGCAATATGCTAAGACATGAGAGCATGAATACTTCAGAGCTTGAGAAAACCCACAATTGCACCATCTATCTCGTAGATTAACTCTTAACGATTTAGATTCAATTCCTTGAAGAGGTCGAGGGATCTCTGTGATATGAAACAATTCATACGTCTAGAGAAGCTTTTTACAAACATTTCATTTGATGCAACAATTCTTTTTTGTAGATCTGTAACTAATCTAGGGTGATAGACATGACCATTTTGCATCCATGTTTGAGCTTGTCCCTTGAGCTTCGTAAAAAGCGCTCCCAAACGAAAATATGTCATTTTTACCAAAGTCGTTACAGGTAAATGACGTACCCCCTTTAAGGTCGAATTGATTGCCTCATCCAAGTTGGTCGTCATGTGTTCACATCGATATCCACCATCATATGCATTTTCCACATTTCTTTATTGATGAGATTGATGTAATCGTATCCTTCCTCATTCTTCTCCCGTAACTCTTGAAGCATTGACTCAAATGTTTGAGGTAGTAGTTCGTAACCTCAGCATCAAATGTATAACTTATTAACTTTGTTTCTATAAAAAATGAAAATGATAGAAATAAAAAATAATAACATTTTCACATACCCATACGCACAAGTAATTGGCGCTCGCCATTCTTCTTGAATCTTCCATGATTGTTGCAACAATGTGTCGAATACAGTACCTATGTTGGACATAGGGTGGTTACCACATTGGACCCAAAGAATCCATTGCTGCTTTGATCCCAGCTCCGTGATCTAAAATGACACATATTTTTTTGCTTGTGATAACATGTAAGCGTAAGTTTCAGAAGAAAAAAACCCAATAATCTATATCTTCTCTTCAACAAGGTAAAAAAGTAACTGAAGAATGTTGCGATTACTATATTGGACAACTGCCAATAGTAAAACTTGCTTGTATTTTCCATATAGAATGTCTCATTGATTTGGACCACTTGCAGTATTTCACAACATTAATGCATTGTGGGTAAGTCCAAAAAACCCGATAGAATTGACATTGATCGTGAAGAACTCAATCATTATGGTATGCACGACAAGTTTTGAAATCCATAACTATCCTAGGATTCAACCTGCGCACTACCCTAAACCAACATGGTAGTTTGTTGTAAATGCATCCTATTTGCCGTGAAGTTTTTAATCACACTCTGCTTTGCCATGCATGCTTTTCTGTATGAGACGAAATACTCATACTGCAATTGTATAGCTGAAATCAACACAACAATAGTTATATGAGAGCTTGTTTTTACCATAGGCATGATAGCTTGGCAGATCATTTCAGAGTCCAAGTTGGGATGATCTTGGTTGATCCCTCCAACACAACATGTGTGAAGACCATTGTATATCGTTAGTTCTCATATGTTATTTTTTCTCTTCCTCTTCGATACATGAACCATCCAATTGTATCTGTTATCACATTGGACACAGTGACAGACATACTTTTTGGTCATAGAGCGATCAACTATGGACTGAATATAAATACATATATTGTAATTTTTAATTGCCATCATCGTTTTTTCTTTGCTTGAAAACTACATTCCTAAATATAACTCACCATTAATTATTGATGAGTTAAATCATATTCACCGATATTAGGCATATAAGCAAATTCTGGCTCGTACATTGCACCATAGTCAGCTTCATACATGTGTGTTGGAGGTTCAGTGTGTACCACATTTGTGGGAACTTCATCTACATCATCATCATCATCGGAGTCTATGTTGAACTACGGTGATTCTGGGTGAACGAATAGTCTAGTCTTATCATCATCCGCACCTGGCTCACGAAGCGGTTCTTCTGGTGGAGATGAGGGTTCTTCCATGCTGTCCATATTTAGGTCAAAAAACCTGGTACTTTCATGCTTCCCTTTGAACTTGAAGGCATCTCGACATTGAGATCGAAGAAGCTTGCAGTAGAATGTCTCCCCCTGGAGCTTGAAATCATCGTGTCAAATGGAAACTGAACAGATTGTTCCGTCGAGGGTATCTCCATATTGAGGTCAAAGAAATTGGCAGATGAATGTCTTCCCCTTGAACTGGACGCGATGTTGCCATACAGATTGTTTGTGGGCCCATCTCGGTACAGATCGTAAGCAGTTGTTGATGAATGTCTCCCAATTGAACTTATGGGATAGCACCATGATGCGGATTTCCCATTATGACGGTAAAATAATTACACATTACTGTAGTTAGGCTGTCAACTTGATCAACTTGTTGAGCCATCCTATAGTGGGAGCATAATGACATATCCCGAACAACACACACTTCAACAAATTTTGCATACACTTTCGTATCGACGTCTAAATAATGATTTTGAAAGTCAACCATCATTGCAACATCATCATCGTTCAATAGTTCAAACGCTGTATAAGTTAACGGAAACACTGATGTTAAAAATTTATACTGAAGTGACGACAGTCTTCTAGTACTTCCAACATGAACCTTCATTAAAATCTCGTTATCAGCTCATCAAGAATTATGTTTCTCTTTAATGATATTTTAACATAACTCTTTTTGATGCGAATACAACGCCGATTTCATCTTCCCGAATTTCTCCATCATAGTAAACAATAGCTGAAATTAATGTCATTATAAGAGTTTGAAAGATAGACAATCTTATATCTGAAAAAATAATAGTTGAAATAAACATAATTAAATAAATAATATATGAATTAAAATATAACACGATAAAATATTTTAAAATAAAAGTAAATAATTTAAATAATATCATTTATATTATTACTGCATCGACAAAAATATTTCAATGTATAATCCGCATTCTAATTTTACAACCACAAAAAATAATAGAAAATAATTAGTACAATAATTTTTTTTCAAATAATCATATATAAAAAACTATTATATATTAAAAAATTACCTTACAACGAAAGATTAAATGAATTTGTGAAGAAAAGATAAGAGGAATTGATAGGTGATGTTTACGAGTTGAGAGGGTCTTATTTATAATCAAGGGAAAAGTTTAAAAGCTGAGAAGTTCATATACAATGATAAAAGACGCGGATTATGATTCGCACCTTTTTGGCGCATTTCATTATTGCAGAAAAATGCGGATGATGATAGGTACATTTCTGTAAAAGATGCTAGATCGATAAAAAAAATTTAAACGGTATCTGATACATAAATAAAAAAACATGATGACTTTTTGATAAATATGCCACCAAAGCGCTTCCCTTTTTCCAAAAAAAAAAAAAAATAATTAAAATCATTTTAAAACTTCTTAAATTAATTGGCTTAATTCTTAAATAAGTACTCAAATTATTCTTTTATCAAATATGTATTTAATTTTTTTTATTTATTTTGATGTTTAATATTACAAATTTACTCTTTTAAGTATTGAATTTATTTCTTTAAGAACCCCATAAATAAAAAACCCGTACACACTTAAAAAAAATATGATTTAGATAGTATTAAACCTTTTTAAATATATATATATATATATTTTTATTTTACTGACTCTCGAGTCGGCGTTCGAAAAGTGAGCCGACTTTATGTCACCGAAAGATCTTGAGAAGCTCTATCAACGGCTGAGATTCAGCAGACACCTCCTTGATGGTGGTAAATTGGTCCAACTCCTCATTATCCGGTTCAGCATTTTATTTTCGTTGCCGGACAGGCTCGCCGTGCTCTGTACATCGATGCTCTGTCTATTAGATTCTTACCCTTTAGATTCGACCATTGACTCCGGCGATTCACCGGTTTCCCTCGGGTCAATTCACCTTGAGTTTTCAGCCGATCCCTTCGCCACACTACCGGAGCTGCCGTTGCAGGAATCTCCGCCCGCAGGCTTCACGCTCTGCGTCACCTTCGCCGTTTCATATCCAACGGTTTAATTTCCGCTTCCACCGACCCGGTTCCCGGACTCTTCTCTTTCAGATATGTAGAATTAGATTCATTTACCCGAATGGTTCTCCTGGTCGGGCTCTTCCCTGCTATGAATCTGTCTTCGGATTTTATTCTCGGTTCATTATCTTGTTCAATTTTTTCGCTTTCCTTATCTCTCTTCATATCCGATTTTCCAGTTTCTTTTCCATTCTCTATCAAGCTATGTTCTCTATCTTCTTTCAGTTTCTGCACCTTCAATTGTAAGGATCTGTAAAAAAAAAGAGCAAGAAAAAACAAACTTTGTTTTTTGTCCGCGAAAAATAATTAATTTTTTTACATTAAAAATTTGATTTAGTAATTTTTTACACGATGGAGAGATCATATTGTTGGACTTGGCGGCGTAGTTCAGCGACGCGGAGTTTCCGGAGCTCATCAAGCCAAGGAACGGCGGCGATGAAGACGTTATTAGTAGTTTTATCGTCGCGCCGCCGTTTACAGCGAAACGGCGTTTAAGGTATTCAAACTTGTGTTGACAGGAGAGGGGTAAGCGTGGAAGTTCGTTTCTGGAGTTCCATGGCAACGGAGTCCCAACTGTCGCTGCCGTAACGATGAACGACGCAGGCAAGTAAAATCTCCTCCCATGTACTCCATGTTTGTTTCTCGGGAAAGCTGTGGAGTTTAGCCATGAAACAAAAGAAAAGAAGGAAATAATATTAATAGTATCGGAGACGGTCATGGTTCTCGTTATTTACGATTTGTATCCTTTGCGAATAATAAATTACTATATTTTAAAAATAAATTTCCCACTTTACCATTCGGTCTGAATTTTCAAAGATAAATAACAAGGAAACAAATAGCTAGCAAGGTTCAAGCATTGTTCCCTCTCGTTTTTTATTCTTCTGTTTTGTGAATTGTGTGGTTTTATAATTGGGTAAACTGTACATTTACTGCATCAACTCACATTTATTTTATTTTCATCACTCAATTATTTTTTTAAAATCATATCTAAGTTACGTTTTGATTTTATTTTAGTCATTTATCGTTAAAAATTAACAATTTGTTTTATTTTAGTCATCCACTATAAAAAAAATTAACAAAACTACTGACAAGATATTTTTTAAAAGTTTTCAATGATAGAGTAACATTGTCTTATGATGACACGCTAGTTTTACCGTTAATTTTTTAACTGTGAGTTACCAAAATAAAATCAAAATATAATGTTATATATGATTTTGTAATAAAAAGTATTTGGTAAACAAAACAAAAAAGTGATAATTAGATACTAAATGTGTTGTTACCTATTATAATTTTGGCTCACGAGCTTTTTTTTTGAAGTATATATATTTTTAAGATAAATGTCAATATTAGAACTCGCATAAAATAGAGTTAATTATATTATATATCCCTAAATTATAACCTCATTTTAAATTGATCCTTAGACATCTGAATATTCTAATTTCATACACAAACTATGAATCACATTCTAAATTAGTTCTTAAAACTTTTTGATCATTATAATTTCATCCCTAAACTACAACTTTTTCTAAATCCCTAAAATTTTCCAATTTAGTCCCCAAATTTATCCAAATATGTTATTAGTTTCAACCCTAACCCTAGTTTAACCTAATTTTTTTAAAAACATATCATAATATAACTTGGCCTAACAATTTTATTAACAAGGATGTGATTAGTATATTTTTATAGTATGGAATGTAATTGGAATATTCAAAAGTTTGGGGATCAATTTAAAATGTAGGTCATAGTTTGGAGATGAAATTGAAATGTTCAAAATTTTGAAGTCTAATTTAAAATGATAGTCATAATTTAAGGATAAAATTATACAATAAAAGATTAGAGGCAATTAACTCCTTAATAAAATAATATAAATAATTTTACCACTTAGCACGAGCTTTTATTTGATATAAAGACTGTATTATAGTTAGGTTAATAATTAACGTATTTATATTGTATTTGTTTATCATATCATTTTTCACTCCTTATTTTTTTTTAATTTGATCAATTTCTAAGGGAGTATTTGATTCGAAATTTTAGTTTACCTTTCAGAACAACATTATTAAAATATAACATTACTATGTGAATGTTATGTTATCTTGTTTGGTTTGTTTAGTATGAATATAATATTATATTGTTTGGTTGAAGAAATATAAGATTACTTGGATGCTTATTTTATCAAATTATCCTTGTGATATATGTTTTTCTTTAAAATTTAAATTTTAATATTAAATTATAAATATTTGAATAAAATTCATAAAATTATTTTAATCATTATACTAACTTTGAGAGAAAATTACATTTAATATATAATTAATATATTAAAGTTTATTTTTAAATAATTTTCCAAAATATCATGTTTCTTTATATAAAATATAATGTAATATAAAATTAATATTATGGTATTGAGTGGATAAATATATTGTTTTTCAATGTATAAGATATATTTTTTAATAACTCAAAGTTAGATACTGTTTTAAATAATTACATTTTTACAATAATATTATTTTTTCACCTCATAAAATTATAAATAATTAATATATTAAATATTAAAGATATGCAATATTTTTAAATACTTAAAATTTATTAATATTTTACTAAATCAAACTCTTTGTATATTATTATCATATTTATAATTTTGAGTAAAGTAAAAACATAAAAATCAAGAATGATCATTATAAAAAAGAACTCATTAATTCAAGGGTATTATTGTCCAAACCTAAGAATAAAAAAGTGTTATTATTGATAATAATCTTTTCCGTGAACCAAAGGTAATGATACAATTATGAAAAAATTATTTCTTTTATAATAATATTTTTCGTGAATCAAAAGTAGAATGCAATTATAGAAAAATTATTCCCCTTTAAATAATTTTTTCAAAAGTTGTATTTCATTTACAAACCCTTTTAAAATGATCAACTTGTAGCGGATTGAGAAAAGGTGTTAGATTTGAGAGGAAAACTAAGATTGTAATCTCAATCGTTGATGTCACACCTAATTTTCTTTGACATTGATTTATATTTAATTTTAATTATTTATGAGGACCAAATAGTAAAACTTTAAAAATTTGAGGTCACTTTCATAAGTTTTAGGAAGCTTAGAGACTTAAGCTAGAATTATACCATCATATGCCCTGTAACAAAAAAATGAATATTGTGGCCGGTGGGTTTCATACCCAAACCAAAGAGAATGTAATAAATAATAAAAATATGTTTTATATTATTGATTTTTGGTTTTTTAACTAAAACCCCAAATTTGGCAAACCAACCCCAGTGATAAAACCCAAAAATCCTCAAAAGAAAAAACCCCAAAATCCCTAAGTCTTCCCCACCGACCCTCCGATTCTCAATCGTCCAGTCGTGTTTAATGCTCCATCACCCCCATCGTGACCGTCGCATCGCTCTGACCAAAACCCCTTTAATCAATCGTCGAAATGAGCTACCGTTCATTAGGAATGAACGGTTGAAAGTTCATCGAAGCCCAGCCATCGCCACATGGTTTTGCTTCGATTCTAGTCGCCTCGTCCATCATCTCGCCTTGCTGTCACTACCACTAGACTCACCATCACCGTCCGCTCTTAACCCAACCCTTGGGTCACTCAATCATCGTTGATTTCCTCGTCGTCGGTGTGGGTAAGCTTGAGATATTTCAATTAATTATTTTTCTCAGCTTTGACATGTTTTTGGTTGAAATTTTAGGTAAAACTTGATTGTGTTGTTGTTTAGGTAATGTTGAAGTTCTCGGCTGCCGTCTCCCTACCCGTCGCTGCTGCCATGCGTTGTTGTGTGCGCGTGGGGCTCCTCCCCAGCCACGATTTCTTCTAGAAACGGTCTAGGTGGACTGAACTGGTCCAACCCGGTCTGAACCAGGTTTATTTGACCCGACCCGAGTCAACCCAAATCGACCCGTTGAATTTGACCTGACTCGTTGACCATCGACCGGTATGACTATTGACTTTGACCAAAAAAGTTAATTTTTTTTGAAAAGTCATATTTTATGTTTTTCGACGTCCTGAGTCTGAATCCGAAGTTTGTTTCCCCAAATTCAATCCCGATAAGCTATTTTCAGCATTTTACATTTCAATTCTATCCGTTTTCCACAATTAGTTTGTTTCTGATGTAATTTTTGCTTATATGTATCCGAGATATTGTTGGACGTTTGATTCAAGTTTGAGAGTGATCGAATGGAGTTTAAATGTTCGATCGGTGGAGCACGAAAATTGAGGTAATACATTATTACCTTATGTATCTTTATGGAATAGGCCGACATTGGATGATGTATGGATAAATAAGTTTGGTTACATGTGTGTAACAAATATATTTCTAAACTCGTTCCAAATGCGATAAAAAGTAATTAAACTGAAAAAGACTAAGATTACACGTATACGACACAAGAAGATTGATAAGAAATGATTTCAAGTCCAGTGATTAGTCTGAAGAGCAAGTAACCTTAAAATCTCTCAATTTATTTATCATCGCTAAAAGCTTTGATACTGAAATTACTTGATTATAAAATTATAAAATTGCCCCTATGAGATAAAAATGACCCAGACTGACCTGAGAGCGAAGTTGTAACACCCCAACTTGTATATGACCCATATACGAATCCGAGGTTTCACATTGACTTTTTAAAAACTCATTGAAACTTGTTGAAATTTTAAACTTTTCTTTATATTAAAGTAGTGAAACCCTTATATCAAAATTTATATTGAAAATGCAACTTACATTGTAATTAAGTACTTAATAATTTATGTAATTGCAACACAATATGTTTATAAAACGAATTAGATCATTACAATTCAAAAATTTATAATACATGCCAACAAAATCACAAAATAATAAGAACCTACATTCAAATTGTTATGATCTGATCCTATGCAGAAGTATGTTGTCCTCTCCTAGCTTTAGTTATCAGATCCCTTTGAACCTACGTGTGAAACAATCACACGCTAGTCGATGACTTAGTGAGGTAATACAAGTATAATAAAACATTTTTTATTCACTTCAAAGAAACATTTAATAAAAATAATTTATACTTGTTTCCATTGTTCCATTTTATAACTTTGTTTTAATAGTCCAATGCATATTACTGAGAATTCTAGGTATATGAGTACTGAAAATTGTTACTTTCATTCCAAATTTATTTAATACCTTATTTTCAACATGTCAAGCTTATCAGCTGCACCTCTTTAAAATCCTTGTCATACTTGGTTCTCCAAACCGTTCACTTTAATTTCTTATATCTTTATTACCTTAACATCCTATACTCTTCAATTTCCTTGATTTTTCTATTATGTCCTTAACATGTACTTATATATTCTTCCTTTACTCTAACCACTTAAACTTGAACTTTACCTCTATATTTCTTGTTCTATATTCTTTACAAATAGCACTGGAGCCTCCGTGAGAACTTTCTTTAAGGATTCAAAACTCTTTGACATTTATCTGTCCATATGAAAGGCATATATTTCTTTAATAGCTTGGTAAAAGGGAAAGAAATCATCAAAAAGTCCTTTACGAACCTTCGATTATCCCGTCGAACCTAAGAAACTCGTACTTCAAAAACATTTCTTAGGACTTCCCAATCTAATATATCTTTTTTTTCTAAGGATCTACCCAAATCCCCTCTGCAGAAATCATGTGTCCAAGGAATGCCACTTCAGTGAACCAAAACTCACACTTAGACAACTTAGCATAAAGCTTCATATCTCGATCAATTTGTTGTTATCTTCATTAACCTTGAGAATTCATATTTTTAATTAGATAAATCACTGTTTCATATGTTAAATTTATCTTCTTGAATAATCAATTATAATAAGATCCTAACATTCGAGAAGGTACAAGACCTATAATTGTTGATTTATCAGCAAACACTTAAAGACTAAAATTTTAGAAGTACTATTCATGTTTGAATTATTCAAAAAATTGAAATAAATGGAAATACTGGGCTGAAGGAATGACAATAATACCCTTGAATTTTAATTTGACCAAAATGCCCTTATACTGTAAAAAGACCAAGATTTCCCCTAAAGGTGAAAAATAACTCAGAAAAAACATACTTGGCCAATTATCAGAAAAAGTGCATATGTTTGGATTGATTACCAAATTGTCATCGAACTATGAAATAACTAAAATAACCCCAATATTCAAATGAATGAAATACCCCTGAACCGCAAAAGGATTAAAATACCTTGAACTTCAAGATGACTGAGTAACCTCGAGTGTTGAAGTGACCTAAATATTTTAACGATTTGGAATAAGTGTATGTCTTTGGATAAATTCTAAAAACACCAATAAACTTATGTGTATCATCCCTAAAGGTTATAGAGCATAACTCAAGTATACTGGGTATTCTTGGTACTGATACATCACATAAAAATATAATACCATTGAATTCCTGAACATCTCCTCTAGTTCCGTTTAGTGATGTTTCTAGAAGAGACCAGTTCAACCAGTGTAATCAATAATAAAAAGGGATTATTCGTGAAGTATATCAGTCCGGTTTATTGAAAGTTTAACAAGGTGGAGATCGATTAGTACAATTTGACTCAAAGTCATGATAATGTGATATAAATTCAGAATAATACAAATTACCATTTTACCCTTATTGGATTCAATTACTGAGAAGGCATCAAAAATTAAAATGTTCGAAATACCCCTAATTGCCTGATTAATGGAAACACTCATGTTATCTTAGGTCTTCAAAAATTCTGATGTAAAGGTTCATGAGTATCTTTTTTAATACACTCAAATCTTAAATTAATTTTGAAACATCAATTTCGTAAGGTTGATTAGATATGTTAATGAACGAACCTTTTTATAAGGATCTCATTTCTAAATTTAATCATTTGCAGACGTTTCATGTTTCCCCTACTTGATAATTGCGAAGTACCTCCAGAAAATAACTAGATCCTCTAGTGTGTTCCTGTGTACTACATGACTGTTTTATCTGTTTTGAAATGCGTTTGACCAAAATTTATGATTTATTGACTTATGAACAATGGCTAAATGGTATGTGTTATTTGAGTACCTATTTTCACTGGAAAAATTAATCATTCCTGATTTATAGATCATGGAATCCACAGGTTACTACTTGAACTATTTTATTGGGACACTATTTAGGTAGGCTAGAGTATGGAGGTTTAGCTCTGATTAAGTTGGTAATTCCTTACGGACATAAGTTGACCCTTGGGTAGGCTCTAAGGCTCCGATAAAGTTTCTTGGGTAGGCTCTCAGGCCCCAAGGCACTCCCTCGGATAAATCATGGGACTACGTTTGGTGTACGGGTGGAGGGCAGTTATGTGGTTTATTTCATTGTCACTCTTACGAGATTTTATTGAATCACGATACTGATATTACAGTTTACTATTAAATCTAATTTCTAATGGATAATGCATGGGTAGGATTCTGGAGTACAGAGGTTCAGCTCTGATCAAGCTGGTAATTCCTTACGGACCTAAGAAGACCCTTGGGTAAGCCCATAGACCCCAAGGTACTCCCTTAGGGTGGCTCATTTGTGTTGCTTAGGGTAAGTCCTTATGGATGTAGTTCTGGGGAATTGCATAACGATGTTCGATTGGAGGGTATTAATGTGTTTTTAAAATATGTTTTAAACTACTAACTTTTTAAAGGATTTATATACGTTACTCAGTTTTGTTGGAACACACTAGACATCATATTCTAATCTCCTGAACTTGGTCCTCTTAATGTTTCTCTGAACTGAAATCTTCATGTCTTTTACTCGAAGAAATATCAGTGGAACCTTAGCTCCCCATGAAAACCTATAGATATCTGAATCAATAAGGAAATTTTTATGCTTGCTTATTATCTGCATGCCTTTCAGCATCACTTGGTAGTTCTGTATTTATGATCTTCCCAAAGCTCACTCTTTTACTCATCATTTCAGGTTAAAAGAATCAAACCAATGCATATCAACATTAGTAAAGGAGTTCCACCGGCGTTGCTTGCGGAGTACGATGCATGTGATTAGGGGTCATGTAGGTCACATTTGATTTTTATATTGAGCCTGGAAATTGTATTTTAATTTTAAATTATTTTATTATTTTATATGTTTTATCAAAAATTTAAATTTTCCTGGATTTTTATTGTGGGACGCTTCAGTGGCCCAAATGTAACACCTCGAATTGGATCGGGTCATTCATCGGTATAAGGGTAGTACAATTGATATGAAAAAATGTTAGTGAAAAAGAGAAAACCCAGAAGAAATAGTCAGTGCGTTACCCAAAATGAATTGAACTGCGTGAAAACACACACATGAAAGAATCTAAAAGGGTTGAAAACGTCAGACTTAAGTTCACCGTCATCGGTAACCGTTATTGTCTCTATAGGGACAAACGTAAAATTTTAATGCAAACTTTTAAAATTGAGTTAACTACACATATGATCACTTATTTTTGTGTTTTGTTCACTTTTTGTCAGTGATTTCAAAAAAAATAATATACGATCACTTTTGTTTTTATTTAATTAATATGTGGTCACCCCGAGTTAACTACCATTAACAACAATTAAATATTTTGATATAATCACACATTTTATCTTTATTATTTACATATTATCTCAATTTAGTCTTACTTTTAATAAATTAAAATAAATTTAATCCTTCAATCAAATGATGCCACATACTACCGTTTGGTTGGAGGAATGACTTCATTTTAATTTAATTTATTTATTTCCACCAATCAAAGAGTGACATGTGTCACCCTTTGGTTGAAAGAAAACAAAGGAAAACAAATTGGGGTAAAAAAATTCAAACCTTGGTCACTTAAGAAACTAACATGTATCCAACCTTGGTCACTTAAGAAACTAAACTTGTATCCAACCATTAAAAAGACCATTGTTTGGTCTAAAGTAGAAAACGATGTATATATTTATATCTTAGTGTATAAATACTTATATTCATATATATATATATATATATTAACTTAAAAATATTTTTTATTAACTTATTAAATATTTTTATTATTAACTAATTTTAAAAATGTTTTGTTTTTATTTTCATTTAAAAAATATATTTTATGTTAAAATTTATTTAAAAGTTGACTAAATTGAGAGAATATATAAATAATATGAACCAAATGTGTGATTATAATAACTATCACGTCACATTAGGGGTGTTAAAAAAACCCAAAACCATTAACCAATATAACCGTTATATTTAACATGTTAATTAACGAACCGTTAATACTAAATGGTTTCGGTTAACCGAACCGCTAAAAATGATGGTTAACGGTTAAGATTACAGTTATGAATCTTGATAAACAATTAACCAACCAACGGTTAAACGTTAATAAATTAAATTTATAATTATATTTCTAATTTATTATAATTTTACATAAATAACTTAATATAAATTTCTATTATTTATAATTTATATATATTTTTAATAAAATTTGTATACAAATAACTTAATATATAGTTTTTATTTTTATTTTTTTTTCTTTGAAAATATAGAAACATACTTACACCAATATAGTTATATGTTTATTGTTAAATACTAAGATATTGGGAGATGTACATACTTACATCGGTGTAAGTATGTGTTAAGTGCTACATTTATTTTATTTTATTTATGTATACCGTTGTAAGTATGTGTTAAGTGCTACACTTTTTTATTTTATTCACTTACACCGGTGTAGTATGTGTTAAGTGTTATATTTTTTTATTTTATTCACTTACACCAATGTTAGTATGTGTTAAGTGCTACACTTGTTTATTTTATTCACTACATCGGTGTAAATATGTTTTAAGTGCTATATTTTTTGTAGTATAAACTATGAAAAAAATTTGACAAATAATTGTAATAGTTTAACCTGTAACTGAACCATTAATAATGGCTAACCATTAACGGTTAACTGTTTTTTAATAGTTAGGTTACAGTTAGAAAAATCTCATAACCTTTATAACGGTTAACCGACTGTTTAGGCTAAACGGTACAGTTAACCATCCATGTACATCCCTACGTCAAATATTCTGTTAATTGTTAGCAATAGTTAACTCGTGATGACCATATCCTAATTAAATAAAAATGAAAGTGACCATATCTTAATTAAATAAAAATGAAAGTGATCATATATTGTGTATTTTGAAATCCTGGACAAAACATAAACATAAGTGATCATCGTCTAATTAACCTTTTAAAATTTGAAAAATAAATAATTTATAAAATTTCAGGAGACAAAAACATATTTTTATTAAAAAATATTTAATTTTTTAAAATATATAATAAGTTTAAATTTTTAGGATGATTGTCCCACCTATTTTTCAATCCATCCCTGATCGTTAGAAAAAAAAAATCTCACCATCATTGCAACATCTATTATGGATAACCAAGGTTATATCCTACCACATCACACCATCACTTCCATGTATTTAGAAGCGTGGTCCGGATTTTTAAATTTCTTTCTATTAATTATATATTTTATTACATATATTTATATTTATCTTGAAAAAAATTATGTAAATAATATATGTGTCCACCTAAAAAAATATGTTTAGATTCATTAATATTTGAAACTTAAGGTAAATACCTTGGTCACCCATTTATTCTGTGTTTTTATTTAATTTTTTTCAAAGCATATCTAATGTTGCTCTTTGTTTTTCTTTTGATAATCTGTTGTGTGTGTCAATTGACTTAATAAAAAAGATCATATACCATAATATAAAATTTGTTTTAGTCCTATAAAATTTACATATTATATCAAATTGATTATAATTCGAAATAATTTTATAAACTTTTAATATTTCAAAATCTTATTAAATTAGTTCTCATTTTAATATAATATAATTTAATAACAATTTATAAATAATTAAATAGTAATTAAATAATTATTAATGAACTATTAAAGATTAAATTTATAAACTACAAATATACTAGTATTATACAAGATTTTGAAGGGAAAAAAACCCAAATTGATAGTTTCAAGTGCACATTGTCCTTTGTTCCAGAATTTTATTTTTAAAATTTTGTTCGTCGTTCTTCGTCAAAAATGAATCTATCTGTAAATTTATTCTTTGTTGTTCTTTGTTGGTAAATGCGGATAAATGCTATAAGGTCTGGTTGTTATAAGTTTGTTATAGGTTTTTATATTACTGTTGTTGAGCTAGCTACTATTCACATGCTTTGTGCACTGGATGTTCTGTCTTGTATACTATTTAAAGCTGAGCTCTCCAATAATAAGATCATCCACTTTCATTGCTCTCTTATAAAGCTAATATGATATCACTCGCTTTTCTTCCTTTGTTCTTTTCTTGCTCTCGTTTGTGCTAGGTTCTGTGCTTTATTATGCTTGGTAGTGTGGCCTCCGGTGATAGTGTAACGACGTCTGGCATTGTCTCGGCTGGCCATCTCAAGATGTTTACCAACAAGAAGGTCAACGTGGTGTTTGATGAATTTAATTTCTTGCTGTGGAAACAGCAAGTCCTCTTGGCCGTGAGGAGTCATCGACTAGAAAAGATGCGGTTTGGAACTCTATCCTCGCCGCCCCAAACGGTGGTTTGTGACAATGGTGATTTTGTATAAAACAAGGATTATGGAATCTTCATTGCTCACATTGTCTTTGTGACTGCTATCAATGGTCAGTCAGCTCGTTGGTGCTGGCTCGGCGGCAAAGGTGTGAAACGCCATTAATAAATTCTTCTCCAACAAATCTACTACCATCGTTATGAATCTGCTTTACGATTGAAGGCCATGAAGAAGGGAGATCTAAGCATGTGTGCCTATATCTCCCAAGTGAAAGAATTGTACGATGCCTTGGCAGCTTATGGAAGCTCTGTCTCGGATCCATAGTATCAAATTGTGGTTGCGATGGCGGTGTCGCAGTTGCGGATGATGCGGACGTTACGTAACGTGTTGCGACTGTTGTGGGCGTGATCTCTTCCTCAAAAATCACAATACGTCTAAAATATTATATTTATACATTTTACAATTATCTTTTAATATAATATACTCTTTTAATATTTTATTTTGAAAATAAAAAATTAATTTCATAGATAAAAATTTATTAAATATAAATATAAATCATAGAAGTGGTATCATACTGGATAATATGTAATAACAATTATAACGTTAACGAATAACCTATACTATTATATTATAGATTAGATAAAATTTTATAGTTTCATAATAAATAGATGAAATACATATACTATTATAGTATTATAAAATAAATTCATCTCTTATACAAAATTTATATAATAATAAATAAACATATAATTATGATACTTAATGTTAGTATAAAAATTTAATTTAAAATTAATCACGTCAATTTTAGATTTGAGAAAAATTCAATTTAAATTTAAATTAATTTAATTTTAAAATAACGTTAATAAATAATTTAATTAATTCAAATTTAAGTAACTAATTTAATGATATATATTTATAATTCAGTTTTAAGAATTAAATTAGAATAATTCTTCTATGTAATTTTTTATTTCAGATAATTTAAAGTTTGTTTCGGTGTTGCGGCGTAATTTATAGTGTGTTACGGTGTTATATAACGGTTGTTGACTGCAATAATCATGATGTGGTTTTCTTATTGTGTTGCGTCGATATTGCGTCGCGGTAACCTTAAAAACGTTACGATGCGGGCGCTACGGCCGCAATTTAGTACTATGCTTGGATTTACGGACGCAATTTAATACTATTTTTGGATCAGGAAAAGGTGGCCACCTTGCTAGGAGGGTTACCAGCTGAGTATAGTCAGTTTGTTGCGGTTATAACCGTGAGTCGTGAACGGTTACGCTTGATGCTGTTATTTCCATTCTCTTTGATGCCGGACTCCAACAAAAAAGTTTTGATCAATTTGATGGGCTGAGCTTGGGTGCTAATGTTGCTCAGAAAATTACCACTGATGGTTCTCAAGGTAGTGTTCAGACTTCTGGTTTGAGAGGAGGCTGATCTCAGCAATATCAAGGGGGTCGTGGTCGTGGACGCGCTCGTTTTCAGTGTTAATTGTGTGCAAAAATGTTCATCTTGTTGACCGTTGCTGGTACCAATTTGACAAGAACTTTCATGGAGTGTCACCTTTTGGTGATAGAAGTGGATTTGTGGAATCTGTTTCAACGTCTCGTTCAGATAAATATAGTGCGAATATGGTAACTTACAATTGTGAGTGTGCTTCCTCCCAGCATAATCCATGTGCAGATGTCACTGAGAAAATCACTCGTAAGCATACTTTCAATTTTTCGAATGACCACAACAAATGGTTTGTTGATTCCGGGGGCACACATAATGTCACTGTTGATTCCTCAGCTATTGTGGACGGAACTGATTACTTCGGTCCTAGTAAGCTCGTAGTCGGTAATGGCAAAGGTCTTTCGATTTCTAAAGTTGGTTCTACTCCTTTAAATACCATGTCTAGATCTTTGACTTTAATGAATTGTTACTTGTTCCTCACATGAATAAAACCTCATCTCGGTTTCAAAGCTTCCTAGAGATAATCGGGTCTTTCTCGAGTTCCATGCAAGCTGGTGTACGGTTCATGACGAGGACACTAGTGCAGTTCTGTTACGTGGTAGAAATGTAGATGGGTTATATTCCTTTGATCTAGGCATTTCATATGAAAGTGATAGCAGTCCAGAAGCCTATATTACTCATGGTGTGACAGCAGATTACTATTTGTGGCATGACCGGCTTGGTCATCCTGTGTTCAACACTTTAATTCGTACATGTAATTGTTTTAATATTCAGTTACCGAAATCATTAAATAAAATGATGTTGAACGTATGTGCTTCCTGTCAAATGGTAAGAGTCATTTGCTCATCCTTTACTGATTATAGCACTTGTTATGAGAAACCGTTTCAGTTGATCTTTATTGATTTATGGGGATCAACACATATTGAATTGAATGGTTATCATTGTTACGTATCCTTTGTAAATGCTCATATAAGACATTTGTGGTTGTATTTGTTGAAGAATAAAGGGTAGGTTGTTCAGGCGTTTCTTCTGTTTCAAAAGTTTGTTCAAAATTAGTTTGGGGGAAACATTCAGGTTGTGCAAAACGATTGGACTGGTGCGTATTGAAGTTTGTCAAGGTATCCATCATCGAATTGATGTGTTCACACACCTCACAACAAAATAGTGTTGTTGAACGTAAACATCGCCATATTATTGAAATGACACTTGTCCTCCTTGCTAGAGCTTCAATGCCATTTAAGTTTTGGTCCTTTACTGTAACGACTGCGGTTCATCTTATCAATCGTCTGCCCACTAAAGTTTTAAATGGCGTTTCACCGTCAGAGAAGCTATATGGAAAGACACTTGCAATTGATCACCTAAAGGTGTTTGGGTGCTGTTGTTACCCACATACGAAACCATTTCAAACGCATAAATTGCCGTTTCAAACTCAACCATGCGTTTTTCTTAGATACAGTGGGCAACAAGGTGTTTATCAATGTATGGCGGATGATGGTCACATGTTTATATCACGTAATGTTGTATTTGAGGAACGTATGTTCCCTTTTGCAGATGCTCAGTCTATAGGAAATTATGTGTCTGATAAGCCATGTTCTTCACTACCTCTATATATGGTTCCAAGACCTGCTAGACCATGGAGGTTTGACATGGTGGTGCCCCCAACTTCCACAGGTTCAGCTCAACTAGCGTATATTCTTGAAGTGGCGATGGAGTACGATGCTCAACAGAATCAGGGCAACTTAACTTATTCTAGTTGTGAGCCTAATTCGTTTGATCATGCTGATACTTGAGTGAATGAAGTCAGCTCTTCAAATATTCCTGCAGAACTAACTGTGGTTGAGAGTATCCATAATAATAGTCAACCTAGCCCTGCAAATGTTTGTGAGCCAAATAGCTCTAATATCAATCGTCACCCAATGTTGACTCGAAGCAAGTTGGGTATCTTTAAGCCCAAGGCTTTTGGTGCTGTTGCTAGTATGGTTGTGCATCTCAGTAAGATCGAGACTAGCACGATTCAAAAAGCTTTGTAAGACCCGGGACTTAGTTTCACTACCGACGGGGGATCAACCGTGGGGTGCAAGTGGTTATTTAGATTAAAGAAAAATTCGAATGGCACAATAGCTCGTTATAAAGTTCGGCTGGTGGCCAAAGGCTTCTCTCAAGTTTTCGGTC
Organism: Hibiscus syriacus; assembly: GCF_006381635.1. Taxonomy (NCBI): domain Eukaryota; kingdom Viridiplantae; phylum Streptophyta; class Magnoliopsida; order Malvales; family Malvaceae; genus Hibiscus; species Hibiscus syriacus. Next base: position 4,380,843 of record NW_024062770.1, read on the forward strand.
CTGATTTTTCGGATAGGTTCAGCCACTTTGTACGTGCTTACACTATAAATATTCTGCTCGCCCTGGCAGTAAACAATGGTTGGTGTAACGTCCCAAAGTTCGGGTCGGTGTTGAGTTGGTTTCTGGATTTTTGGTAAAAATATTAATATTAGAAATTTAGAAAGAGACCGATAGATATTAGTTTCTAGAGTTGTTAGACAAAGAGAGGTCGAGGTTTTGATAATCATGATTCTCTTCAGAGGCAGTTTGGTAGGGTGATAACTTCAGCGAGTGGGTGGCAATAGTCTCCACTCTGTTTGAATTATAGTATGAGGCAAATGGGTGAGTGTTGGCATCTTACTTAGGGTTGTTTTCGACGTGGAGATGTGAGTCATCAGCTGTAAGATTGTTCGAAAAGGGTTTAGTTACGTGATAGTGCTCATTTTCCTGCCAGATAAGGTGGATATGTTGGTATTGGTAGTTCGATGGGTCAGGCTCGTGCTAAAGGCCGACGTCGCACGGGTGTAGTTGAGACTGACGGTCTTGGCAGAGTGTACGCGATCCATGAGCCTCATGATTGTGCTCCGACAGATGTGATCATAGGTACTATGTATTCTTATATCCTTAGTCATTTGGCGAGTCAGTTAAGTGTTCCTATTAGTATTAAGGATGTGGGTTTGGAAGTGACTAGGCCGTTAGAAGAGATTGTACTTGTGGATCGAGTGTACTATGTCATTTGGTTATTTTAGGTGAGGTGTTTCTAACAAATTTGATGGAGTTATCATTCCATAGGTTTAATGTTATTTTGGGTATAGTTTAGATTCGTGAGCATCGTGTGCACTTAGATTTTGAGTTGTCTCCTACGATCTTGAAGACTTTAGACAAAGTTGAGTTCATGGTTGGTGGGAAAAGGCCAGAGTTTCTTTAAAATGTGGTGTCAACGTTAGATGCAAGTAAGATGTTGGGTCAAGGTTTTGAGGCATTCTTGGCTTATGTTTTTGATCTGAATGGTAAAGAGATGCACTTGCAAGATATTCAGACGGTTAAGGATTTTCATGATGTTTTTCTAAAGAGCTTATGGGTTTGCCATCAGATCGTGAGGTAGAGTTTCGCATTGAGACTTATATAGATTCAACTCTCGTGTCTATTATTCCTTATCACATGACACCTAAGGAGTTGAAGAAGTAAAAAGAATAGTTGTAAGAGTTGTTGGATCAAGGTTTTATTCGTCCAAGTATTTCTCCGTGAGGTTCTCTAGTTTTGTTCGTTAAGAAGGACGGTACGATGCACATGTGTATCGATTATCGTCAGTTAAACAAGTCAACGATCAATAATCGATACACTTTACCGAGGATCGATGACTTGTTTGACGAATTCTGGGGTGCTAAGGAGTTTTCTAAGATTGACTTGCATTTAGGATATTACCAGTTGAAGGTTAGCGAGTCAGATATGATGAAGATAACTTTTTGGACGCATTATGGTCACTATGAGTTCTTGATGATGCCGTTTGGGTTGACGATACACCTAATATTTTCACAGATATGTTGAACAGTGTGTTTCATCGTATCTCTATCATTTTGTGGTGGTGCTCATCGATGATATCTTGATGTATTCATGTTTGGAGAAATAGCACGATTCACAAATTAGGATTGTCTTTCAAGTGTTGAAGGAAAAGAAGTTGCATGTAAAGTTCTCTAAGTGTGAGTTTTGGTTGAGTGAGGTAGTTTTCCTTGGTCATGTTGTTTCAGTTGAGGGTATTCAAGTTGATCCCAATAAGATTAAGGTGATAGTCGAGTGGAAGCTGCCTAAGAGTGTTACAAAAGTTCGTAGTTTTCTTGGATTGGCTGGTTATTATCGTTGCTTTGTGAAAGTTTTTTTTCTTATTGCAGTTCCTTTGATGAGGTTGATGTAAAAGAATGCTAAGTTTGAATAGACAAAGAGAGGTAGAGTAGTTTTGAGAAGTTGAAATTGGTGTTAATAGAGACTCTTATTTTGGTGTAACCAGTGTCAGGAAAGGATTTTTTGGTGTTTAGTGATGCGTCCATTATTAGTCTTGGGTGTGTGTTGATGCAAGATGATAAGATTGTTTCTAATGCGTCGAGGCAGTTAAAGTCTCACGGTGTAAATATCTGACGATGATTTGGAGTTGGTCGCAATAGTGTTTGCACTAAAGATTTGATGTCACTACTTGTATGGTGAGAGAAGTGTCATTTACATCGACCATAAAACTCTCTAGTACCTTCTTACTCAGAAGGATTTGAATTTGAGGCAGAGGCGTTGGATTGAGCTGCTAAAGGATTATGATTGTTCGATTGAGTATCATCTGGGTAAAAAGAACGTGGCTGTTGATACTTTAAGTCGTAAGCTGATTGGTAAGTTGCGAGCTTTGTTTGCGAGTTTGAGCTTGTTTGAGGATGGAGTGTTAGTCATAAAATTACAAATTAAGTCTATGTGGTTACAACGTATACATGATTTGCAATCGAGTGATAGGAAGTTGGAAGAGAAGTTGCATCTTACGAGAGATGGTTCGAGTGGTGATTTCCTGTTGAATTCTGAGGGTGTGTTGTGTTTTTGGGGTAGGTTGTGTGTGCCTGCTAATTAATATTTGACATGAGAGATTCTTTCGAAGTGCATAGTGTACTATTTGGGATGCATCAGGGTTGTACGAAGATGTATCGAGATTTGTGAGAGTTGTATTGATGGCCAGGATTGAAGCGTACGGTTTTTTTATTTTTTGGGATGATGTTTGGTTTTTCGGAGTGTAAAAGTCGAGCATCAGTTTCCTTCAGGTTTACTTCATCAAATTAGTATTCTCGAATGGAAGTGAGAGCATATTACGATGGATTTTGTAACGTGTTTGTCATTAATGTCGTCAAAGAAGAATTCTATTTAGGTGATTATCAATCACTTTTATAAGAGTGTGCATTTTCTACAGGCGAGTACGATGTTTTCGTTACAGAGTTTGGCGGAGTTGTATATAGCTTAGCTAGTACGATTTCATGTTGTTCCATTGTCGATTATTTCATATCGTGATTCGTATTTTACGTCGAGGTTTTGAAAAAGTTTGTATGAGGCTTTAGGTTCGAGGCTTAATCTGAGTATGACTTATCATCCGTAGAGGGATGGTCAGTCAAAGTGGATGATTGAAGTTTTGGAGGATATGCTTCGTGCTTACGTTTTGCTGGTTCTTGGGAGCGTTATTTGCCATTGATAGAGATTGCATATAAAAATAGTTATCAGGTGAGTATTCAGATGGCCTAGTTTGAGGCATTGTATGGGCGTAAGTGTTGTACTCCTTTTTGTTCGTATGAGTTGAGTGAGAGGCATATTGTTGGTCCAGATCTAGTTCATGAGATAGAAGATAAGGGTAAACTGATTTCAGAGCACTTAAAGGTTGTATTTGATTGACAGAAGTCTTATACTGATTTGAAGAAATTGGGAGATTGAGCATGCCATGGGTGATTTTGTGTTCTTGAAGGTTTCTCCTTGGAAGAAGGTGTTGTATTTTGGATATAAGGGTAAGCTTAGTTCAAGGTTTATAGGACCCTATGAGCTGTTGGAGCGCGTTGGTCCGGTTACGTATCAACTTAGGTTGTCGCTTGAGCTTGAGCGTATTCATGATGTGTTCAATGTGTCAATGTTGTGTAAGTGTCGGTCAGATCCTTCACATGTTGTTACAACAGAAGATGTTGAGGTTCGTGTTGATCTTTCGTATGAGGAAGAGCCGATTAAGATCTTAGCTAGTGATGTGAAAGTGCTTCGGAACAAGTTCATTCCATTAGTTGAAGTGTTGTGGCGTAACCACAATATAGAAGATGTGATGTGAGAGACGGAGGAGTCAATTAGAGCTCAGTTTTCGTAGTTGTTTGACTGAGGTAATTTCGAGGACATAATTCTTTTAGGGGGAGAGAGTTTTAACGTCCTAAAGTTCGGGTCAATAGTCAAGTTAGTTTCTAGATTTTTAATAGAAATACTAATACTGGAATTTTTAATAGATAAATAATTTCTAAAATGATTTAAAAAGTTTTGAATTATTGATTTCTATTTTTGGGAATTTATAATTGATTTTACAAAGTGACTAAATTGAATAAATTGAAAATTATGATTTTAGTGACTAATTTGTAAAGATACCACAAATCAAAATCTATGAAGGTAGTTTACCAAATATCGTGTTTAGTGTTTTCCCTCCAAGTTTAACCGTATCTTAATATCATTTTTGGCAATTTTCTATCTAGATTCATTCTCTTAAACTTTTTTCATTTTTATTTCTAGTTTTCATTAACCATTCATTTCATTTTCTCTCATCCATACACTATTGTATTTTCTCTCTAAAATTCTCTCAAAACTTTTTCATGGCTGAAACTCTTCTTCTTCATTTTTTATTTCTTAGTTATTGATTCTTGTTCCTTTCTTCTTGATTTCTCTCTTCAATCAAGATTGTCCCTTCTCCTTTTCCATTTGCAATTTTTCTTTGATCTCTTTGGTGTTGCCATTGCTGATCATCTTCTTTCATTCTTTTCCAGTAAGGCAACTCTCTTTTCATTGTTCCTTTTGTGCTTCAATGATTAATGATCCAATGTGATTGATGATCTCAATTAAGCAATTCTTTTAAATAGAAATTTGTGAATTAAACTTGATTTTTAGAGGTATTTAATGTGCTATTTTTCTTGATCACTTTTAAAGTTGTTCTTGTGTTTATTAATATGTTTTTGATGTTATTATTGTCATACAAACTCAATTTTTCAATCTCATTTGATTTGGATTAGGAATTCTTTAAAACAATCTTGATTTAAGGTTTTTCAAAAATTCTAGAATTTGAGTTAATTGAGGTTGTTTCTAAGGTTTTAACTATGTTGAGTTGTTTATATTAGTTGTTCTTGATAATCTCTTATTGAGGAGAAGTAGTGTCAATTGGATCGAAACCTCGGGGAGTCGTTTTGGTAAGGTTTTCGGTAATTTTGGTCTTTTCGCTCTATTTTGGAAACATAAAATTCTGCTCTATTTTGAATGTGTTCTTGATGTGTTATTTTTCTTTTTAGGGTGTTTGATGTGTTGATAGTTGAGAAAAATTGGTGCATCGTGTTTTGGTGATCGTTTGCTATGTATTTGGAAGTTATTTCAGATAGTGGACAACAAATGTGAGTGACTTTCATTCTTTGTGGATGAACATGTTCAAGGGGAAAAAAAGGTGTAGTTTAGGATGTTCTCTTATCTTGAACTCTGGCATAGATGAATCTTTATTGATGCACATGATTGACATGAAAGAGGATATGAAATATGGATATGTTATGTGAATTGTTTATGTGATGCAATTGATGCATAGTGGTTTTAAAGTGTATATATAAGTAAAAGTGTACAAGGACGAGTGAGCATCTAGTTGTCCATATAAGGTTGATCATGAAAACCATTTTCGATAAGTGTTTCAAAGTGTATTTTGAAAGTGTATATGTGTAAGCTATGCATCACTTGATAGTCACTCTTAATGAACTTGAAATAATTGGCTATTTGTTCTTAATGGGATCTTTGGATTTGAAAGGAATGCATAGGAAACACTATTCTATGGTTTTCTATAAGTGTGTGAACAAGGGATATATGGGATAAGGTTGGTATGTTGATTAATGCTCCGAAAATATTACAGTGTAAGGTTTGTTCTTTGAGTTTACTATGAAATTCGTGGTTTTGGACCTAATTGAGTCCACAAATAAAGAAGAGTTGTATGGAGTCCATTTATCCAATGAGTGAGTTGTGGTTCGAACAAAATACCATTGATCTTTAATAGAAATAATGTGTATAATGTGTGTGTGACTTACCAAAGAGGTAATTGTTCATGAGTGTATATGGTTGCTGTTGGACTTATAATGATAAATGACATGTGTAAATATGGAATTTGTGTGCATATATGTAACACCCCAAATATCGGGTCAATGACTGAAATGTAAGGATTTAAAATTTGGTAGTTTAATTTGAATAAATTGAAAAGTTCAAGGTTTGATTTTGGAATTTTTGTCTAGGACTTATTATAAAAGATTGAAGGTTAGAAGGGCAAAGTGGTCTTTTGTCATGAAAAGAATTTAAAATTCATTTTACAGGTTATTTAAGCATGTGGGAAATAAGGAAAAAAGAAAGGAAATATCTGGAAGCTTGCTCTTCTCTTCTTCCTCTCCACCATAAACTCCCATTTTCTACGGTAAGTGATTTGAAGTTGTTTATTCCTTTCATTTTTATGTTTTATTTTGGTTTTGGTCCTTTGGTTGGTAGAGAAGCTTAAGGAAGCTTAAACAAGATTAGAAACTAAGAGATTAAGGATCTTATGGAGAAATAATAAAATGGGTTTTTAAAGAGAATTGATGGAAATCGATTGTATTTGAAGTTTTAAAGGAATATTTGACTTTCCAAAGGTAAAATTAAGACGTTAGAAGTGTTAGAAAGAACTGAGAACATGTTTGAAGAATTTGTATGATTTTTAGTTTCAAGAGTTCTATGGAAGTCTTTACATGTTAAAGAGATTTTAATGGATATAAGTTAGTGGGAATAAGTGTAAATGAGTTTGAATGCATGAATATAGTTAAGGGTAACATATTTAAGTGAAATTTGGGTAAAGTTTGAAATGGAATAAATGAATTCTAGGTAAGGGTATCGGTACTAGAAGAACAATACCGATACTATAAGATTACATTAAAGGATTAAGTATGAATCGGATGAACTATATTGATACCAATTGAAGTAGTATCGATACTGATGTGGAGGTATCAATACCAAGAGTCAGGTATCGATATTGTAATGGAAAATGAAATTCCATAATGCTAAAATGGTATCGCTACTGAAGTAGGTATTGACACCATAGAAGAGAAGTATTAGTACTGTGGGTAGAGTACTGATACTATTCAATCTGAAATGTTAATTTAAGTGTTTTATTTCGTTTAAGTAAAGGTTAATTGGTTAGATGTAATTGAGCTCCGATATTCATGGATTATGTTAATGTGTAGATTTGATCGAAAGCAAGTGTTGAACGAATGGACGTGTAAAGTTAGTAAGCAGAAGTGAAAAGGATGTTGCATATGGCTTAAGTGAGGCAAAGGTGAGTTCATTCTTACTTACTTTGTATAAAATTGGAGGACGGCTTGCGATGAGCCAACCTCAATTTTTTATGAACCAAATTAATTATATTATGTGATGGTTTTATCTAAACAGTATTTTAAAAGTACTGTTTTGATTTCATTGTTATGAATATATATTTTATGTGAAATATTATAAGTATATGATTTATGTGAATATGTTCTATGAGAACAACTGATAATTTGAATAATGCTATATGAAACAATATAATTATAAGTTCTATGTGAAGAAATGATAAGTTGAGTAAGGTGATATGAAATATAATAAATAATTGTTCTATATGAATAAATAATAAATTCATGTAATGCTACGTTAAATACTATGAGTATATGTTATAGGTGAATATGTTATACGTGAAAAATGTTATACGTGAAAAATGTTCTATGTGAAAATGTGCTAAGTAACTGTAGTCTATGTGAATAAAAGACACTTTGAATAAAGTATTAAAAATTATTTATATGGTTAAAGCCCAAAGTATATTTTAAGAGAATTAGAGGTATAGTTGGCATGCAAATAGTCGAGGGTTATACGTGGTTCTTCGGGACAAATCTACGTTGTCATTCGAGATAAATTCTACACGGTCTTTCAGGACAATTCTACGTGGCACTTCAGTGCATATTATATGGACACGGTGGTACAAATTCTATGTGGCAGTTTTGACTGCAATTTTAGTGCATAACCTCAATGTACTCACATACCTTGAGTTCTCAGTGATATACGTTGGGCTAATTAAATGAATGGAAATGAAACAAATTGATATGGATTAAAAAGTGTATATGTAGTTTATGAAATAAAAATTGATTATGAATTAAAAGATGCCTAAAAGTAGATGTTATATATATATATATATATGAAATGTATACGGTTTTTTTGTTTTCAATGATTTCACTGAAATGTTTTAACAATTTAATAAGAATTGAATAATATATGTTGTTTTTATGAATTATTTATCAGTTTTATATGAAATGTTACCAAGGAAATGTCTAAACAATTATTTTTAAATGTTTTGTTATGCTCTTTATACCTCACTAAGACAATGACTTAGCGTGTGAGTGTTTTCACACGTAGGTTCAAAGTTATGCGAAGAGTAAGCCGAGTAAGCAAGGGACACGACAACATTACCTTTGAAGATTATCAGATCAGAGAAATTTGAAATGTATGTGATTGTGTTATGAGAATGTTGTTGGCATGTACCATAAATGTAAAGTGTAGTTTCTCTGATATGTATTTTAACTACGATTTATTAAGTTTTGTTTTCCTTGTCAAGTTTTAATTGCATTTTAAAAGAGTCAAAGAGTTTGAAAAGTCAATGTGACACCTCGTATTCGTATCCGAGTTAGATACGGGTCGGGGTGTTACATTTATTGGTATCAAAGCTTAGTTTGAGTCAAGGTTTTGAAATAGACCGACCGATCGATTGTCAAATATTTCTGGTTTGTACATGCCAACGAAATAACAAGAAACTCTGATTTGATAGTGTAATGAGTATGTTATCCTCTCTAGTATAGTTCAATGATTATATCTTAATAGACGTAAGACTAAGAGGTCTTCCGAAGTGAAAGGGGAAATAAAGTTAATAAAAAAAAGTAGTAATTTGACAAATTGAATAACAGATGCCTCAGGGAGTATTTTCTAGAAATAGGATCCAATCCTGAATAATTTCCAATCTTAAACTTCCCCGGTTATTAGTAGGAATATTGGTATAGAGTTAAAAAGGTTTAGGAGTACCCGAGTTTAAGGATTGAGCTGAGAAATGTCCTGTTTTTGTGGATCTTTGATTAATTGACAAGATAATTTTGTTGGAGTGTCCCCATTGTTCTAAAATGGAAAAGTTGGATGGAATAGTCTCACTGCTAAGAGGCCAAGTACGTGTATAATGGATTAAGTGTGATAAAAAGGGTAAAACTTTTCCATTCTGGGATTTTTGGAAGTAATTATTATGAAGATATTGATATAGGGTTGTTAAGACTAGGGATTTACAAGACTAAGTGTGTCATCTGGGAAGCATTAGTGTTATTGTGAAAAGAAAGATGAGTTATAAAATTATGGATGGATTATCGTCCATTAAGTAATGTAGCAAAGAGGAACAAATATTCTCTTCTGGGGATTTATAATAATCTTGGTTGCAGATTAGATATATTTTTGTTGTTAAGCCGAATAGATTGATTGAGATAAAATAAAGGCATGAAGTAGAATCTTGTTTAATGATTTAAACTTTCCGAAAGAAGTAAATGGTGAAAAGGTAGAAAGTATAATATATGTACGAGTTATGATTGAGTGGAAGTTTGAAAAAGGTATTTTGAATTTGAAATCTTGTGGGAATTCTCTGATTATTCAAAAGATTCTTAGAGAAACTCTCAAAGACCCCTTCCCACTAAGTAAGTTATTAGTAAATGAGTTAATAGTTATTTGGATTAGTAAGAAACTAGGAAATACAAGGTAAGTAATAATAAGATATGTTGGAAATTAATAAATTTGGAAAAGTAAGTCAGAGAAGTAATTGCAATGTTATAGACGATATTTGAAAATGATTCTACTGTGGTAAAAAAATACAAATAAAGCAAGTGGGCTTTGCTCGAAGTAAGAGAAATTTATTTTGAAATATTAAGGAGTTAGGAATTGTTAGTTGATAAGAAGTCAGGTTTAAATGTAAACTTTGTAAACTGGATTAGAAAATCTGTCAAAAATTTTACTAATTGAAGTAGAAGTATTTTAAATGGTTAGATACACATTTGAATTTAGTTCTGATGGATCAAGTGGAGAAATTCTGAGTATAAGGAATAATAAATAATAGTATTCTTTACAAAGTAGTGTAGATTACCAAAGTTAGTAAAGTACCATAAATTCTGCAATCAGTAAGGATTACAAGTATTATGATGATCCTTTTCATACCATTTTGAAAAGGATATTGGAGTACGAAGAAAAAGAGATGACCTATGTTACAAGGAAGTTTCGAATTAAGGAGGAAACATTTTTGAGTTATGAGTAAGAGTAAAACAAAGAAAAAGGTTAGGACTTTCTAAGGATTATAAGAAAGTTATGGAAATTGATATGTTACGTTGATTGTTGTTGGAAGAAGAAGATAGCACAATGAATGCAGAGGTAAATTTCAAGTTTATTTTGTTAAAGTAAATGAAGAATACATAAGTACATGTTAAGGTGATAAAGACATAAAGAATTAAAGTGAACAATTTACAGAACCAAACATGATATGGATTTTAAAGAGGTATAGCTTATAAGCTTGACATGTTGAAAGTAAGTTATTAAATAAATTTGGAATGAAAGTAAACAATTTTTAGTTCTCAGTAGAAATCAGAAAGAGTTATTATGAATTTTGTATCGGGTTTGCTTTAGAGATTTAGTAAAAAGGACTTAATTTGGGTGAAATAATAAAATGGGGTTTTAAAGAGAATTGATGGAAATCGATTGTATTTGAAGTTTTAAAGGAATATTTGACTTTCCAAAGGTATAATTAAGACGTTAGAAGTGTTAGAAAGAATTGAGAACATGTTTGAAGAATTTGTATGATTTTAAGTTTCAAGAGTTCTATGGAAGATTTTAGAAGTTAAAGAGATTTTAATGGATATAAGTTTGTGGGAATAAGTGTAAATGAGTTTGAATGCATGAATATAGTTAAGGGTAATAGATTTAAGTGAAATTTCGGTAAAGTTTGAAATGGAATAAATGAATTCTGGGTAAGGGTATCGGTACTAGAAGAACAATACCGATACTATAAGATTACATTAAAGGATTGAGTATGAATCGGATGAACTATATTGATACCAATTGAAGTAGTATCGATATTGATGTGGAGGTATCAATACCAAGAGTCAGGTATCGATATTGTAATGGAAAATGAAATTCCATAATGCTAACATGGTATCGGTACTAAGGTAGGTATCGACACCATATAAGAGAAGTATCAGTAATGTGGGTAGAGTACCGATACTATTCAGTCTGAAATGTTAATTTAAGTGTTTTATTTCGTTTAAGTACAGGTTAATTGGTTAGATGTAATTGAACTCCGATATTGATGGCTTATGTTAATGTGTAGATTTGATCGAAAGCAAGTGTTGAACGAATGGACGTGTAAAGTTAGTAAGTAGAAGTGAAAAGGATGTTGCATATGGCTTAAGTGAGGCAAAGGTGAGTTCTTCTTACTTACTTTGTATAAAATTGGAGGACGGCTTGCGATGAGCCAACCTCAATTTTTTTATGAACCAAATTAATTATATTATGTGATGGTTTTATCTAAACAGTATTTTAAAAGTACTGTTTTGATTTCATTGTTATGAATATATATTTTATGTGAAATATTATAAGTATATGATTTATGTGAATATGTTCTATGAGAACAACTGATAATTTGAATAATGCTATATAAAACAATATAATTATAAGTTCTATGTGAAGAAATGATAAGTTGAGTAAGGTGATATGAAATTTTATAAATAATTGTTCTGTATGAATAAATAATAAATTCAGGTAATGCTACGTGAAATACTATGAGTATATGTTATAGCTGAATATGTTATACGTGAAAAATGTTATACTTGAAAAATGTTCTATGTGAAAATGTGCTAAGTAACTGTAGTCTATGTGAATAAAAGGCACTTTGAATAAAGTATTAAAAATTATTTATATGGTTAAAGCCCAAAGTATATTTTAAGAGAATTAGGGGTATAGTTGCTTGCAAAGAGTCGAGGGTTCTACGTGGTTCTTCGGGACAAATCTACGTTGTCATTCGGGATAAATTCTACACGGTCCTTCAGGACAAATCTACGTAGCACTTCGGTGCATATTATATGGGCACGGTGGTACAAATTCTATGTGGCAGTTTTGACTGCAATTTTAGTGCATAACATCACTATACTCACATACCTTGAGTTCTCAGTGATATACGTTGGGCTAATTAAATAAATGGATATAAATGAAACAAATTGATATGGATTAAAAATTGTATAAGTGTATATGTAGTTTATGAAATAAAAATTGATTATGAATTGAAAGATGCCTAAAAGTAGATGTTATATATATATATATATATATGAAATGTATATGGTTTTTCTGTTTTCATTGATTTCATTGAAATGTTTTAACAAGTTAATAAGAATTGAATAATATATAATGTTTTTATGAATTATTTATCAGTTTTATATGAAATGTTACCAAGGAAATGTCTAAACAATTCTTTTTAAATGTTTTGTTATGCTCTTTATACCTCACTAAGACAATGACTTAGCGTGTGAGTGTTTTCACACGTAGGTTCAAAGTTATGCGAGGAGTAAGCCGAGTAAGCAAGGGACACAACAACATTACCTTTGAAGATTATCAGATCAGAGAAATTTGAAATGTATGTGATGGTGTTATGAGAATGTTGTTGGCATGTACCATAAATGTAAAGTGTAGATTCTCTGATATGTATTTTAACTATGATTTATTAAGTTTTGTTTCCTTGTCAAGTTTTAATTGCATTTTAAAAGAGTCAAAGTGTTTGAAAAGTCAACGTGACACCTCGTATTCGTATTCGAGTTAGATACGGGTCGGGGTGTTACATTTATTGGTAGCAAAGCTTAGTTTGAGTCAAGTTTTTGAAATAGACCGGCCGATCGATTTTCAAAAATTTCTGGTTTGTACATACCAACGAAATAACAAGAAACTCTGATTTGATAGTGTAATGAGTATGTTGTCCTCTCTAGTATAGTTCAATGATTATATCTTCATAGACATAAGACTAAGAGGTCTTTCGAAGTGAAAGGGGAAATAAAGTTAATAAAAAAAGTAGTAATTTGACAAAGTGAATAACAGACGCCTCAGGGAGTATTTTCTGGAAATAGGACCCGATCCTGAATCATTTCCAATCTTTTACTTCCCCGATTATTAGTAGGAATATTAGTATAGAGTTAAAAAGGTTTAGGTGTACCCGAGTTTAAGGATTGAGCTGAGAAATGTCCTGATTTTGTGGATCTTTGATTAATTGACAAGAAAATTTTGTTGGAGTGTCCCCATTGTTCTGAAATAGAAAAGTTGGATGCAATAGTCTCATTGTTAAGAGGCCAAGTACGTGTATAATGGATTAAGTGTGATAAAAATTTTCCCTTATGGGATTTTTGAAAGTAATTATTATGAAGATATTGATATAGGGTTGTTAAGATCAGGGATTTACAAGACTAAGTGTGTCATCTAGGAAGCATTAGTGTTATTGTGAAAAGAAAGATGAGTTATAAAATTATGGATGGATTATCGTCCATTAAGTAATGTAGCAAAGAGGAACAAATATTCTCTTCTGGGGATTTATAATAATCTTGGTTGCAGATTAGATATATTTTTGTTTTTAAGCCAAATAGATTGATTGAGATAAAATAAAGGCAAGAAGTAGAATCTTGTTTAATGATTTAAACTTTCCGAAAGAAGTAAATGGTGAAAAGGTAGAAAGTATAATATATGTACGTGTTATGATTGAGTGGAAGTTTGAAAAAGGTATTTTGAATTTGAAATCTTGTGGGAATTCTCTGATTATTCAAAAGATTCTTAGAGAAACTCTCAAAGACCCCTTCCCACTAAGTAAGTTATTAGTAAATGAGTTCATAGTTATTTGGATTAGTAAGAAACAAGGAAATACAAGGTAAGTAATAATAAGATTGGTTGGAAATTAATAAATTTGGAAAAGTAAGTCGGTGAAGTAATTGCAATGTTATAGACGATATTTGAAAATGATTCTACTGTGGTAAAAAAATACAAATAAAGCATGTGGGCTTTGTTCAAAGTAAAAAAAATTATTTCGAAATATGAAGGAGTTAGGAATTGTTAGTTTATAAGAAGTCAAGTTTAAATGTAAACTTTGTAAACTGGATTAGAAAATCTGTCAAAAATTTTACTAATTGAAGTAGAAGTATTTTAAATGGTTAGATACACATTTGAATTTAGTTCTGATGGATCAAGTGGAGAAATTCTGAGTATAAGGAATAATAAATAATAGTATTCTTTACAAAGTAGTGTAGATTACCAAAGTTAGTAAAGTACCATAAATTCTGCAATCAGTAAGGATTACAAAAATTATGATGATCCTTTTCATACCATTTTGAAAAGGATATTGGAGTACGAAGAAAAAGATATGACCTATGCTACAAGGAAGTTTCGAATTAAGGAGGAAACATTTTTGAGTTATGAGTAAGAGTAAAACAATGAAAAAGGTTAGGACTTTCAAAGGATTATAAGAAAGTTATGGAAATTGATATGTTACGTTGATTGTTGTTGGAAGAAGAAGATAGCACAATGAATGCAGAGGTAAAGTTCAAGTTTATTTTGTTAAAGTAAAGGAAGAATATATAAGTACATGTTAAGGTAATAAAGACATAAAGAATTAAAGTGAACAATTTATAGAACCAAACATGATATGGATTTTAAAGAGGTATAGCTTATAAGCTTGACATGTTGAAAGTAAGGTATTAAATAAATTTGGAATGAAAGTAAACAATTTTTAGTTCTCAGTAGAAATCAGAAAGAGTTATTATGAATTTTGTATCGGGTTTGCTTTAGAGATTTAGTAAAAAAGACTTAATTTGGGTGAAATAATAAAATGGGTTTTTAAAGAGAATTAATGGAAATCGATTGTATTTGAAGTTTTAAAGGAATATTTGACTTTCCAAAGGTATAATTAAGACGTTAGAAGTGTTAGAAAGAATTGAGAACATGTTTAAAGAATTTGTATGACTTTTAGTTTCAAGAGTTTTATGGAAGATTTTAGATGTTAAAGAGATTTTAATGGATATAAGTTAGTGGGAATAAGTGTAAATGAGTTTGAATGCATGAATAAAGTTAAGGGTAAGAGATTTAAGTGAAATTTGGGTAAAGTTTGAAATGGAATAAATAAATTATGGGTAAGGGTATCGGTACTAGAAGAACAATACCGATACTATAAGATTACATTAAAGGATTGAGTATGAATCGGATGAACTATATTGATACCAATTGAAGTAGTATCGATACTGATGTGGAGGTATCAATACCAAGAGTCAGGTATCGATATTGTAATGGAAAATGAAATTCCATAATGCTAAAATGGTATCGGTACTGAGGTAGGTATTGACACCATAGAAGAGAAGTATTAGTACTGTGGGTAGAGTACTGATACTATTCAATCTAAAATGTTAATTTAAGTGTTTTATTTCGTTTAAGTAAAGGTTAATTGGTTAGATGTAATTGAGCTCCGATATTCATGGATTATGTTAATGTGTAGATTTGATCGAAAGCAAGTGCTGAATAATAGACGTGTAAAGTTAGTAAACTAAAGTGAAAAGGATGTTGCATATGGCTTAAGTGAGGAAAAGGTGAGTTCATTCTTACTTACTTTGTATAAAATTGGAGGACGGCTTGCGATGAGCCAACCTCAATTTTTTATGAACCAAATTAATTATATTATGTGATGGTTTAATCTAAACAGTATTTTAAAAGTACTATTTTGATTTCATTGTTATGAATATATATTTTATGTGAAATATTATAAGTATATGATTTATGTGAATATATTCTATGAGAACAACTGATAATTTGAATAATGCTATATGAAACAATATAATTATAAGTTTTATGTGAAGAAATGATAAGTTGAGTAAGGTGATATGAAATATTATAAATAATTTTTCTATATGAATAAATAATAAATTCAGGTAATGCTACGTGAAATACTATGAGTATATGTTATAGGTGAATATGTTATACGTGAAAAATGTTATACGTGAAAAATGTTCTATGTGAAAATGTGCTAAGTAACTGTAGTCTATGTGGATAAAAGACACTTTGAATAAAGTATTAAAAATTATTTATATGGTTAAAGCCAAAGAATATTTTAAGAGAATTAGGGGTATAG
The DNA here is from genome assembly GCF_006381635.1 of Hibiscus syriacus. Taxonomy (NCBI): domain Eukaryota; kingdom Viridiplantae; phylum Streptophyta; class Magnoliopsida; order Malvales; family Malvaceae; genus Hibiscus; species Hibiscus syriacus. The sequence continues at coordinate 4,396,807 of NW_024062770.1, forward strand.
TTGGCATGTAAAGAGTCAAGGGTTCTACGTTGTTCTTCGGGACAAATCTACGTTGTCATTCGAGATAAATTCTACACGGTCCTTCAGGACAAATCTACGTGGCACTTCGGTGCATATTATATGGGCACGGTGGTACAAATTCTATGTGGCAATTTTGACTACAATTTTAGTGCATAACCTCAATGTACTCACATACCTTGAGTTCTCAGTGATATACGTTGGGCTAATTAAATAAATGGATATAAATGAAACAAATTGATATGGATTAAAAAGTGTATATGTAGTTTATGAAATAAAAATTGATTATGAATTAAAAGATGCCTAAAAGTAGATGTTATATATATATATATGAAATGTATACGGTTGTTTTTGTTTTCAATGATTTCATTGAAATGTTTTAACAAGTTAATAAGAATTGAATAATATATGATGTTTTTATGAATTATTTATCAGTTTTATATGAAATGTTACCAAGGAAATGTCTAAACAATTGTTTTAATTGGTTTGTTATGCTCTTTATACCTCACTAAGACAATGACTTAGCGTGTGAGTGTTTTCACACGTAGGTTCAAAAAAATACGAGGAGTAAGCCGAGTAAGCAATGGACACGACAACATTACCTTTGAAGATTATCAGATCAGAGAAATTTGAAATGTATGTGATTGTGTTATGAGAATGTTGTTGGCATGTACCATAAATGTAAAGTGTAGTTTCTCTGATATGTATTTTAACTATGATTTATTAAGTTTTGTTTTCCTTGTCAAGTTTTAATTGCATTTTAAAAGAGTCAAAGAGTTTGAAAAGTCAATGTGACACCTCGTATTCGTATCCGAGTTATATACAGGTTGGGGTGTTACATTTATTAGTATCAAAGCTTAGTTTGAGTTAAGTTTTTGAAATAGACCGGCCGATCGATTGTAAAAAATTTCTGGTTTTTACATGCCAACAATATAACAAGAAACTCTGATTTGATAGTGTAATGAGTATGTTGTCCTCTCTAGTATAGTTCAATGATTATATCTTCATAGACGTAAGACTAAGAGGTCTTCCGAAGTGAAAGGGGAAATAAAGTTAATAAAAAAAGTAGTAATTTGACAAAGTGAATAACAGACGCCTCAGGGAGTATTTTCTAGAAATAGGACCCGATCCTGAATCATTTCCAATCTTTTACTTCCCCGATTATTAGTAGGAATATTTGTATAGAGTTAAAAAGGTTTAGGAGTACCCGAGTTTAAGGATTGAGCTGAGAAATGTCCTGTTTTTGTGGATCTTTGATTAATTGACAAGAAAATTTTGTTGGAGTGTCCCCATTGTTCTGAAATGGAAAAGTTGGATGGAATAGTCTCACTACTAAGAGGTCAAGTACGTGTATAATGGATTAAGTGTGATAAAAAGGGTAAAAAGTTTCCCTTCTGGGATTTTTGGAAGTAATTATTATGAAGATATTGATATAGGGTTGTTAAGACCAGGGATTTACAAGACTAAGTGTGTCATATGGGAAGCATTAGTGTTATTGTGAAAAGAAAGATGAGTTATAAAATTATGGATGGATTATCTTCCATTAAGTAAAGTAGCAAAGAAGAACAAGTATTCTCTTCTGGGGATTTATAATAATCTTGGTTGCAGATTAGATATATTTTTGTTGTTAAGCCGAATAGATTGATTGAGATAAAATAAAGGCATGAAGTAGAATCTTGTTTAATGATTTAAACTTTCCGAAAGGAGTAAATGGTGAAATGGTAGAAAGTATAATATATGTACGAGTTATGATTGAGTGGAAGTTTGAAAAAGGTATTTTGAATTTGAAATCTTGTGGGAATTCTCTTATTATTCAAAAGATTCTTAGAGAAACTCTCAAAGACCCCTTCCCACTAAGTAAGTTATTATTAAATGAGTTCATAGTTATTTGGATTAGTAAGAAACAAGGAAATACAAGGTAAGTAATAATAAGATCGGTTGGAAATTAATAAATTTGGAAAAGTAAGTCGGAGAAGTAATTGTAATGTTATAGACGATATTTGAAAATGATTCTACTATGGTAAAAAAATACAAATAAAGCAAGTGGGCTTTGTTCGAAGCAAGAGAAATTTATTTCGAAATATGAAGGAGTTAGGAATTGTTAGTTGATAAGATGTCAGGTTTAAATGTAAACTTTATAAACTGGATTAGAAAATTCGTCAGAAATTTTACTAATTGAAGTAGAAGTATTTTAAATGGTTAGATACATATTTGAATTTAGTTCTAATGGATCAAGTGGAGAAATTCTGAGTATAAGGAATAATAAATAATAGTATTCTTTACAAAGTAGTGTAGATTGCCAAAGTTTGTAAAGTACCATAAATTTTGCAATCAGTAAGGATTACAATATTATGATGATCTTTTTCATACCATTTTGAAAAGGTTATTGGAGTACAAAGAAAAAGAGGTAACCTATGTTACAAGGAAGTTTTGAATTAAGGAGGAAACTTTTTTGAGTTATGAGTAAGAGTAAAACAAAGAAAAAGGTTAGGACTTTCTAAGGATTATAAGAAAGTTATGGAAATTGATATGTTACGTTGATTGTTGTTGGAAGAAGAAGATAGCACAATGAATGCAGAGGTAAAGTTCAAGTTTATTTTGTTAAAGTAAAGGAAGAATATATAAGTACATGTTAAGGTAATAAAGACATAAAGAATTAAAGTGAACAATTTAGAGAACCAAACATGATATGGATTTTAAAGAGGTATAGCTTATAAGCTTGACATGTTGAAAGTAAGGTATTAAATAAATTTGGAATGAAAGTAAACAATTTTTAGTTCTCAATAGAAATCAGAAAGAGTTATTATGAATTTTGTATCGGGTTTGCTTTAGAGATTTAGTAAAAATGACTTAATTTGGGTGATTGTTGATAGATTGACTAAGTCAACATAAATTATTACAGTTGAGTTGACTATTCTATGGATAATTAAGCTAAGTTGCATATAAAAGAGATTGTTTGATTGCATGGTATCTGATGGGATTTAAGGTTTACTTCATGGTTTTGGATTTCTTTGAATAAAGCCTTTGTAACTTGATTTATTTTTAGCACTACTTTCCATCCGTAAATTGATCGTTAGTTATCAGATTATTTAGATTTTAAAAGTTATGTTAAGGTATGTGTGACTGAGTTTAAAGGATCAGGAGAAAAAATGGTATGCTATGTTGACCAAGCATAATTGTGGATTTTTTAAGGTTATATTCCTTGGCCATGTAGACTCAACTAAGAGGGTAAGGATATGTATATTATGGAAGATTGAGATATATTTGAATGAAATTCCAAAGAAAGATAAGGATAAAGTCAATGATTATATTTTCTCTGACCAAGTTATCGATGATAGACATATCACTTATTTGGACTATTAAGTGCCAAGAAATTTTTAGATGTTAAAAAGAATATTGACATAAGCTCCAAGTCCAGTATGATTAGAATATGGAAAAGAATATGAAACTATAGTAATGTGTCTTATAATGGTTTAGATTGTGTCTTTGTACAAGAGGAAAAGTTTTAGTTTTGATGCAAAGTAATTAGAGAATTAAGTAATAATTATCTGAATCCCAATATCGATTTGGTAATACTTTTAGTTATTTTGTTAAGATAACATCCCTATCTACGTGATGAATGACGATATATCTATACTGATTTTCAAAAGCCAAGAGTATGTGTTGAATCGAAGGAGTGAAAAGAAAGAAATGGATTAAATTCCTTGAAGAATGAGGACGTGGTTATCAACTACAAACATGAAGGTTAATGTGGTGGGAGGTACGACAAAGCTGGAAAGCATTTTTATTTTGAAATTTTGGAATCCATGATTGTTTTGTTTAAAGAAAGATTGTGTGTTGTTTCTGGATCGAATAAAAGATTTTAAGAGAAAAGATGAAAATTTTCGTGGTTTTCAATTATGGAATAAGTGGGAAAAGGAGAAACTAAAGATTTAATGTCTGATGAATGTTTATAGTGCCATGGAAAGAGCTTAGGAATAGGTATGGAAAGATTTATCATTGAGTTTGCTTTAAATTGTTGACATGTCAACGAGGTAAAGTAAAGTATTAAGATCACTCAGTATGAAGACTTATATGGATGAAAATGTCGGACACCATTAAGTTGGTTAGGAGATCGAGACTTAACGGGGCCAGATCTAATCAAAGAATTCAAAGAAAAAGTGAAGATTATTCTAGATAATCTTAAGATAGTTGTTGATCGACAAAAGTCCTACGCAGATTTGAAGAGAAAGGAAATAAAATTTCAAATAGGTGATAAAGTGTTTCTCAAAGTCTCATCTTGGAAGAATATTCTCAATTTTGGATGCAAAGGAAAGTTCAGTCCTAGATTCATTGAACCTTATGAGATCTTAAAAAGAGTTGGACCAGTAGCCTATCAATTAGCATTGCCAGCAGAGATGAAAAAGATTCACAATGTCTTTCATGTTTTGATGCTTATGAGAGATCGATCAGATCCTTCTCACATCATAGCAATAGAAGAAATAGAAGTTCAATATGACCTGACCTATAAAGAAGAAACAGTACATATTTTAACATATGAAGTTAAACAACTAAGAAATAATATGATTCCATTAGTTAAAGTTCTTTGGAAAGTAACAAGTGGAAGAGGTAACGTGGAAAAATGAAGAGGACATAAGGAGACAAGTTTCTCGTCTCTTTGTGCAGTGAAAATTTGGGTCAGTGATTGAAATGTAAGGATTTAAAATTTGGTAGTTTAATTTGAATAAATAGAAAAGTTCAAGGACTAATTTTAGAATTTGTCTAGGACTTATTATCAAAGATTGAAGTTTGGAAGGGAAAAGTGGTTTTTTGTCATGAAATGAATTTAAAATTCATTTTAAATGTTATTTAAGCATGTGGGCAATAAGGAAAGAAGAAAGGAAGTATCTGGAATCTTGCTCTTCTCTTCTTCCTCTCCACCGTAAACTCCCATTTGCTCAGGTAAGTGATTTGAAGTTGGTTATTCCTTTCATTTTTTTGATTTGGTTTTGATACTTTGGTTGGTAGAGAAGCTTAAGGAAGCTTAAAGATGATTAGAAACTAAAAGATTAAGGATGTTATGGTGAATTTTTAAAATGGTTTTTAAGAGAATTGATTAAATCGATTGTATTTGGAGTTTTAAAGGAATATTTGACTTGCCAAATGTCTAATTAAGACGTTAGAAGTGTTAGAAAGGATTAAGAACATGTTTAAAGAATTGGTATGATTTTTAGTTTCAAGAGTTCTATGGAAGATTTTAGATGTTAAAGGGATTTTAATGGATATAAGTTAGTGGGAATAAGTGTAAATAAGTTTGAATACATGAATAGAGTTAAGGGTAAGAGATTTAAGTGAAATTTGAGTAAAGTTTGAAATAGAATAGATGAATTCTGGGTAAGGGTATCGATACTATAAGTTTAAATTAAAGGATTGAGTATGAATCGGATGAACAATATTGATACCAATTGAAGTAGTATCAATACTGATTTGGAGGTATTGATACTGTAATGGAAAATGAAATTCTAGAATACTAAAATGGTATCGTTATTAAGGTAGGTATCGGTACCTTAAAAGAGAAGTATTTGTACTATGAGTAGAGTACTGTACTATTTAGTCTGAAATGTTAAATTAAGTGCTTTATTTCGTTTAAAGGTTAATTGGTTAGATGTAATTGAGCTCCAATATTCATGGGTTTTGTTAATGTGTAGATATGATAAAAAAACAAGTGTTGAATGAATGGACATGTAAACTTAGTAAGCTAAAGTAAAAATGATATTGTATATGGCTTAAGTGAGGCAAAGGTGAGTGCATTCTTACTTAATTTGTATAAAATTGGAGGATGGCTTGCGATGAGCCAACCTCAAATGTTTATGAACCAAATGAATTATATTATGTGATGGTTTTATCTAAACGGTATTTTAAAAGCACTGTTTCGGTTTCATTATTATGAATATATATTTTATGTGAAATATTATAAGTATATGATTTATGTGAATATGTTCTATGAGAACAACTGATAATTTGAATAATGATATATGAAACAACATAAGTATAGGTTATATGTGAAGAAATTATAAGTTGAGTAAGGTGATATGAAATGTTATAAATAATTGTTCTATGCGAATAAATAATAAATTCAGGTAATGCTACATGAAATACTATGAGTATATGTTATAGGTGAATATGTATTACGTGAAAAATGTTCTATGTGAAAATGTGCTAAGTGACTGTAGTCTATGTAAATAAAACACACTTTGAATAAAGAAATAAAAATTATTTATATGGTTAAAGCCTAAAGTATATTTTATGAGAATTAGGGGTATAGTTGGCATGCCAAGAGTCGAGGGTTCTTCGTTGTCCTTCGGGATAAATCTACGGGTCCTTCGGGACAAATTCTAAGTTGTCCTTTGGGACAAATTCTACGTGGTCCTTCGGGACAAATCTACGTGGCACTTCGGTGCATATTATATGGGCATAGTGGTGCAAATTCTATGTGGTAGTTTCGACTGAATGTACTCACATACCTTGAGTTCTTAGTGATATATGTTGGGCTAATTAAATAAATGGATATAAATTAAACAAATTGATATGGATTAAAAGGTGTATAAGTGTATATGTAGTTTATGAAATAAAAATTGATTATGAATTGAAAGATGCCTAAAAGTAGATGTTATATATATATATATATGAAATGTATACAGTTTTTTTGTATTCAATGATTTCACTGAAATGTTTTAACAAGTTAATAATAATTAAATATTATATGATGTTTTTATGAATTGTTTATCAGTTTTATATGAAATGTTTCCAAGCAAATGTCAAAACAATTGTTTTTAAATGTTTTGTTATGCTCATAATGCCTCACTAAGTCAATTACTTAGCGTGTGAGTGTTTTTACACGTAGGTTCAAAGTTATGCGATGAGTAAGTTGAGTAAGCAAGGGATAGGACAACATACCATTAAAGATTATCAGATCGAAGAAATTTGAAATGTATGTGATTGTGTTATGTGAATATTGTTGGCATGTACCATAAATGTAAAGTGTAGATGCTCTGATATGTATTTTAACTATGATTTATTAAGTTTTATTTTTCTTGTCAAGTTTTAATCGCATTTTAAAAGAGTCAAAGAGTTTGAAAAGTCAACATGACACCTCAGATTTGTATCCGGGTTAGATACGGGTCGGGGTGTTACAATATAGGAGCCATTATGTTAATATAAAAGAATGACATGATTACATGAATGTTGAGGTAAAAAAAGTGAGGAGTGAATGTATGTAGGACTTTCCTTTAGCTTTGGTATGTGCGTTGCATAGAATGTTAGTTGTTCACTAGGTTTTTCAACCCACACCCGATGTTTAACATTTTTTAGAGTATGAATAGTATAGTCGAAGGCGAGGAGCAAACATCCGGAGTGATCATGCAAGGTAATATTAAATAAAGTGTATGTGGCTTGAATTCATATAGTGACAATGTCGAAATCATTTTAGGACCTAGACAATTGTTCATATGTTATGTTGTAATAAGTGTGGTATGTTTTATAGACCATTGATTTTGTGTAGGAGTTTGTTAATTGGTTGATTCGAAGATTGGGTTACTGTACTCAAGTTGTTGGTTGAATTGATTGTCAAATTAGCCAAGTGTTGATTTTTGTCTTAAGGAAGTGTTTGGTGTATTTAGACAAGTAACACTAAGTGTAATAAACATGTTAGATTCATACGAAGCCTGAAATGACCCAAAGTACATAATTGGACTATTTAACTTATGTTAAAAGTGAATCATTATTCAGTGTTTGACTTTTGATGTAAGATCCTTGTATGATGTTGTAACTTGTGTAGTGAAACATGATATAAGTGTATTTTGATATGTATCAAGTGGTATTAATGTGTCCAAGTATGTATCTAGACACTACGATCAATTATATGAAAGGTAACTTATTTATGCATGTTCTTGAGAATTTTTCACTTTTCCCAAAAAATATCGATTAAAAGGGATCGGTCCCTTGGCTAAAATGATTGATCCCAAACTCACTGTTTTAAAAAGGATCGATCTCTCATGAAAAAAGATCGATCTTTTCATTGTGTGTTCGATGAAAAATTGTAAAATAACATTAATTAAAGTCATAAGTGTCCCTAAGCCTTAGTTTGACCCCATTATGTTTTTATAAGTTCAAAATGGTCCATAAATTGAATTGCTAATTAATATTAGACTTTAACTTGGAAATTGATGAAACTTGAGTTGTGTTGAGTTAATCAATCGATGAAATAACCAAGAGGGGGATGAATTGGCAATTAAAATTTTGGTGGAAGCTTTTGCAAAAAAATAGAAAATAATTGCACAACAATTTAAAGTGGTTCGACTTTCTCAACCAAAGTCTACGTCCACTATCTTAGCTATCCACACTAAGGATTTTCCAACAAATTCACTAATTTGTTCTTTCTTTTGAGGACAAAGAGTAACCTTACAACTCCCTCAAGAATTATACCCCAAATTATTGAGAACACTCTCTCCCAAAGAGAAGAATACAAATTTCACAAACTTACAGAAAAACCACACAAGACAAGATGTTTGCATAATTCTAGAACAAAGAAATAACACTAAAAAATAATACAATTGAGTACAAAGGGTGTTCTTGAAAGCAAAATGAATATTGAATGAAAAATAGGCTTGAATTGCTCAAACTTGATGTTTAAGGCTTTCTCTTTGTTTCTCTCACAATTGTTTTTGATCAATGGCTCCTAAGCTTGTTTAAATACACCTTGAATTGATTATGAATGTTGGGGATCATTGGTGAAGTCAATAGAGTCATTATGGTGTAATTATCATTTAAAAATATGGTGGGAGCGCGAGTGTATCGGTACACTCTCAAGGGTGCATTGGTACACTGTGTGTAAAATTTAAATATTTCGACCGTCAGTTGACCTAGTGTATTGGTACACTCCAAGTGCATCGGTACACTAATTGCATTCGATGTTTCAATAGAGCCAGGAGTGCATCAATGCATGGCTGTGCATCGGTACACAAAATAGATTCAATGTTGGGTGTGCATTGATACACTAAGGAGTGTATCGGTACATCCCTTTCTAAAAATTATTTTTGGCTCGATTAAGGTTCAAAATACTTTGTAAAAATTGTTTCAAAAATATTTTAACTTTAAAACACAATTTTACACTTTAGTAAGGATTAAAATTGACATTTGAAAAGCTTGGAGTAATATTTTTGATATTCGAATAATTTAATCGAATATACTTTAAAAATGATTATAAAATCTTAAAAATTAATCAACACTTAATTTGTTATATCAAAACATCAAAATGTTTTCAAAATCTCCCCCTTTTTGATATAACAAAATATTTTAGTAATTTTAAGATTTTCTTTGAAAAAATATTCTTTGAAAAACAATTTTGAAAAATTACCCCCCTTTACTATATTATTCTCCCCCTTTTTGTTAAATCAAAAAGACTCTATAAAACGTTTTTAAACAAGATTTAAAATTTAAAGATTAAGCTTCTAAGATCACAGTCAAGAGAAAGATTAACCATTAGTTTCATAAATCAATATTCATAAATAATGTGCAATGGTGATTGGTCATTTATCAACAAATATGTAAATGATGCAAATAATAATAAAACCAAAATTAAGATAATAAATTAATCAAACCAAATTCAAACAATCAAAACCAAATATATATATATATATATATATATAAACATTCAAGGTCAAACATCCATATCATCCAAAACATAACAATCCAAAAACATCCAAAATGTTTAAACAATAAGTTCTATCTCGTCCTAAGAAAACAAAGCAAGAAAAAGGTCTAATCGTCCAATGGTGGAGCACGAGGTGATAAATGTGCCCCTATATTGGCCACATCACATGTAAGTGCATCGACTCTCTCGTTCATAGCATCTAAATGATGGTTCATCGCTTCGTTGTTAGCAGTAAAATGTGACTCGATGGAGGCAAACCTCATGTCAAGATTCTCTATAAACGATCAAAACTATAGAGACATCTGACTCTCTTGTTGTGCCGGCTCGTCATCGGGTATGTGATCGTCGATATCGCGCATAAGTGCTTCAAGCTTAGGATCATCGTCCACAGTCGGTGTCGGAGGAGCTCGTAAAAAGCTAGCTCCCGATGTTTTCTCGGGGGATCGAACCCATTGATCCTTTTCCCCAGACTGTCCTGACTTTTTCAAGGTTGTGAGACTGATTGTGTTCTTAAGCAGGATGCCTACGTCAAGAGAGACTCTAAGATTTAATTTGATAAACATGTTGCTAAGAATACAACGTTAAACTAAAGTTTCTACATGTTTGGACGGGACATTGTTCACGGTTTTGACTAGCTCGGCGAAAATGATTTGTGGCAAATTTATTTTCTTATCATTTTAGATACAATGTATCCACCATAAATCTATAACTCTAAGGGAGGAGTATTTACCTCCGGATGGTCTAAACCACTAAGAGATTATCAAGTGGAAGAATCTCTCATGATGAGTCAATAAAGTACTCGCACTCACCTTAGCCTTATATCGTGTAACCACAGTCTCTTTTTCAGTATCTAAACCTATGTTATCTAGTCCGAAGGTTGTAGCGATTATGTCAGAGTCAATAAAAACGAATTGACCTAGAAGATAGGATCGAATTCCTATGGTTTCGGTGCGAGCTTCGTTTTGGACACAAACCGCATTGAATAGAAAATGCGGACTTGTTGGTTATAAATGATAGGTTTGAGGTAAAAGAGTGTATCAAATTTCGAAGAACGGAGAGTAGGAAGATACTCAAAATTCATATCAACCATTGCTTGGATAGATGGAATACGCTCTTCCGAATTTTATATGACTGGAATAAATTAACATACCTATGGTAGAGATTTTCTCTACGACCAGGTCGGTTAAAATAAGAGTTTCTAGTAGTCATTTTCGGTTCGTTCGGGTTTGGATTTGGATTGGGAGGACGAATAGGAGGTCAGTTTTGAGGTTGGTTTGATGACCGACTAAAGGATGACCTAGCGCGTTTAGACATGGTTAAAGATCGGAATGAGTAAGGTTACATGCAAATTTGAAATACATGTATGCAATATAATCAATCCCAAAACTTAATATGAGTCCTCAATATTCATGGTTCTCTAAACTAATCCTAATGGGAAAATTTTAAAAACTATTTGAAAACAAAGTTTGAAAATTCATAATACGTATAGTTTTCATAACATAATTAGATCAAAAACAACAATTTTAAAATAAAAACACATTTTTTAATTATTTCAAAAATTCAAAATAAATTTGAAAAATTGTGTGTTTTTGATTAAATTAGTTTTAGAATCTAGTTTAGAAACATTATATGAACAATGCCCGATATTTAACTCAGCCTAGAACTAATTAAAACTAGTCCTAAGTTCAAAATTAATAAAATAGTGTTTTTAGAAAAATACCATGAAAATTTTCATATTTGAGTGAGAATACATGTTGTTTGCATGAATTTGTTTATCTTAGCAGGTTTAGGAGTTGAAGAGTAGTTGGATTCTTACTTAAAAGCGTTGATTTGAAGTAAAGTGGAGATTTGGGCGATTTTGAGGGTATATGATGGGAGTGTATAGTTTTAGGTTTTGAGAGAAAAATGAAATTTTAGGGATTTAATACCTAAAACCCGACGAGTGTATCGGTACACTCCTAAGTGTATCGATACACATTCAAGGACTGTATCGGTACACTATCATAGTGTATCGATGCACTGAGCACAAAAATGTTAAAATCCATTTTTAAACACTAAAAATGCTAAATTAATCAGCTCTAGTGGTATTGGCAACTCATAGATCAAAAATTAACTATGTTCAATCAATCAAATGTATCCTTAAATTTTATTTGAACATATAATTAATTTTCACTAAGAATCATAAACTCCCCCTAACTATTAGCAAAGAATGCAATCAAAAATATTATTTTTATAAACATTTTTCATTTCTAATTAAAAGTGCTAAAATTATTTTAAACACTAAGTGAAGATAGGTCAGTTAAACCTAATTCTCTCCTAAGTATCTAAAATCTTTGTTTATCCAAAGGTTTTGTAAAAATATCCACTAATTGATGCAAAGTATCAATATATTCTAGAACTATATCTCCTTTTCTAACATGATCTCTAATGAAATGATGTCTAATTTCAATGTGCTTAGTTCTAGAGTGTTGGATGGGATTTTTAGTGAGACAAATAGCACTAGTATTGTCACACTTGATAGGTATGGTACTAACTTCAATTCCATAATCTAAAAGTTATTGTTTAATCCATAAAACTTGTGTGGAATAACTACCCACTGAAATGTATTCCGCTTCAGTGGTAGATAATGCAACACAATTTTGTTTCTTTGAAAACCATGAAATCAACATATTTCCTAGGAATTGACAAGTATCGGAGGTGCTTTTCCTATCTATTTTGCATCCTCCATAATCCACATCAGAGAAGGCATGCAAGCTAAAGCTAGAGTCTCTAGGATACCAAAGTCCTAAACTAGTAGTGTCCTTAAGATATCTAAAGATTCTCTTAACGGCTAGTAAATGTGATTCCTTAGGGCTTGATTAAAATATAGCACATAAGAAAACACTAAACATAATTTCTGGTCTACTTGTGGTTACATAAAGCAATGAGCCAATCATTGATCTATATAATTTAATATCTACACATTTACCTCATTCATATTTGTCAAGCTTTGTAGATGAGCTCATTGGAGTGGCATGAGGTTTCTCATTTTCCAATCCAAACTTCTTGAGCATATCCTTGACATATTTTGCTTGATTTATGAAGATGTCATCTTTTCTTTGCTTGATTTGGAGTCCCAAGAAAAATGAGAGTTCCCCCATCATGTTCATCTCGAATTCACTCTGCATTAGCTTAAAAAATTATTGGAAAAGAGCATCATTAGTAGAACCAAATATTATATCATCAACATAAATTTGAACTACTAATAAATCTTTACCTTTTCTCTTTAAAAACAATGTAGTGTCAACATTCCCTTTTGAAAAACCTTTTTCAATTAAAAAGTTTGACAATCTTTCATACCAAGCTCTAGGAGCTTGTTTTAAACCATATAAAACTTTTGTCAATTTAAAAACATGATCTGGAAATTTTGAATCTTCAAAACCAGGAGGTTGTTCCACATACATTTGATATACTTTAAATTCATTGAAACATTCAAATACTAATAACATTCTAATTGCTTTCATCCTAGCTACGAGAGCATATGTTTCATCATAGTCTATGTCTTCTTCTTTAGTATATCCTTGAGCAACAAGTCTAGTCTTGTTCGTCACTATATTACCATTTTCATCAAGGTTATTCCTAAATACTCATTTAGTACCTACATTAGATTTATTACTAGGCCTTTCAACTAATGTTCATACTTTACTTCTCTCAAATTGATTTAACTCTTCTTGCATAGCCATAATCCAATTTTAATCATCTAATGTTTCTTTGATATTTTTAGGCTCTATGCATGAAATAAATGCAACATAATTACATATATTTCTAAGAGAAGATCGAGTTGTTACCCCTTTGGATGGATCACCTATTATCTCACCATCCTTGATATAGTTGTATTCTCTTGGATAAGATATTTCCCTTTCTTCAATGGTTGGATTCTCGAGAACATTGTGAGTTTCCTCATCTTTTACTTCTTCATTTGATGATGGTTCTCCAACGTCATGTCTAACGTCATGTGTGTTTACAATACCTACATCATCATCAACACAAGAATCCTTCCTCGGAAGGGGATTATCATCGAAAACAACATGTATAGACTCTTCTACCACTAAAGTTCTTTTATTAAATACTCGATCAGCTTTAAAATTTAAGGAATAACCAAGAAAAATTCTTTCATCACTTTTAACATCAAATTTGCCAAGATTTTCTTTACCGTTGATTAAAACAAAACATTTACATCCAAATGGATGAAAATATCTAATGTTAGACTTTTTATTTTTGAAAAGTTCATATAGAGTTTTCTTCAAAATAGGTCTAATCATTACATGATTAATAACATAACAAGTGGTATTTGTGGCTTCCGCCCAAAAATATTTTTGGCAAATTGTTTTCACAAAGCATGGTTCTAACCATTTCTTCTAAAGTTTTGTTTTTCCTATCAACAACTCCATTTTGTTGAGGGGTTCTAGGTGCTGAAACATTATGGCTAATACCATTAGAATTACAAAATTTAGTAAATCCAAGATTTTCAAATTCAGTACCATGATCACTCCTAATACTAGTTATGGAGTAACCTTTTTCATTTTGGATTACTTTTGAAAACGTGAATACTTTTTCTAATGATTTATCTTTAGCACTTAAGAATAAAACCCAAGTATATCTATAATAGTCATCTACCAAGACAAATACATATTGTTTTCCACCCAAGCTAGTAGTCCTAGTTAGCCCAAAAAGATCTATATGGATCAATTGTAATACTCTACTAGTTGATAAATCATTAATGGAATTAAAGGAAGCTCTTTGATGTTTTCCTTTAGCACAAGCATCACATATTTTATCTTTATTAAATTTTAACTTTGGCAGCCCTCTTACTAAATCTCCTTGAATTAGTTTTTGTAAAACACTCATACGTGTATGTCATAGTCTCCTATGCTATAACCAACTATCATGTTCATACTTAGCAACTATGCATAAATTAGTCATATTAATAGAATCTAAATGCACCATGTAAATGTTTTCTATTCTATGACCAACAAGCATAATCCGATTAGATGCAATGTCAATAACTTTAAAACCATTAGTTTCAAACAAGACATTGTATCTTTTATCGCATAATTGACTAATACTCCAAAGATTATGCTTTAATCCATTCACATATAAAACATTTTTAATTTGTATTGAAGAGGTATTACGTATAGTACCTATACCTTATATGTGACCTTTTGAATTATCACCAAAAGTCACCTCTCCTCCATTTTTGTTGTTTAGCTCTATAAACCGGCTCTTGTCTCCGGTCATGTGTCTTGGGCATCCACTATCAAGGTACCATGAATTTGAACTTGTATTTTGCACCCTATAGCAATGCTCCTTTTCCTACAAACATTGTTTAATTTTTAATTTTTGGTACCCAAATTCTTTTGGGTCCATATTCATTAGTCCCTAAAATCCTTATCCCCTTGGGTATCCATTTGTGTAGGATATCCTTATCTTTAGTAGTGATGAGTTCTTTAGGAACTCATACACTTCTAACGATTTTACCATTAGAGGTTCTTTGGGGACCTCTATGATTGTATTTTTTAAAACTTTTTCCAACAAAGTTGGATTTTGAACTTTCTCCATTTTCAAACTGTTTTGTTACAACTTTATTAAAAGAAGCTTTAATATCATCAATTTTCTTTTGATGATCGTCATCTACTCTTGAAAGTAAGTTAAGCAAATCCGTATTTTTCTTTCTAAATTCATCTAATTTGATTTGCAATTCTTTGATCTTACTTTCAAGATCATTGTTGGTCTTGGATATGAAGTTATTTTCATTTTTCAATTTTGAAATATCATTCTTGTATTTTAAAAATAATTTCTCATAATCTGAATCCAACTCAGTATATTCATCTACTAACTCATAAAAAGAATAATCTTCAAAACTGGATGAGTTAGAGGTTACCTGAGAGTTTTCTCTGATGGCCATCAAGCACAAGTTTGTTACTTCTTATTCCTCTTCATCGAATTGTTCATCATCACTCCATGTAGCCACGTGTGCCTTGTGCTTCTTCTTGGATTGGCCCTTCTTCTTTAATTATGGGCAATCGTATTTGACATGCCCTGACTTTTTGCATTCGTAGCAAATGATAGGGTCCTTCTCCTTTGATTCAGTTTTGAAGCCTTCATTTCTTTTGAATTTTCTTCCTCTGTTGGGCTCCATTAAATTTCTGAATTGTTTGGCAAATAATGCCATTTCTTCGTCATCGTCATCGTCATCTTCATCCGAATCACTCTCATCTTTTTTGGATTTGAGAGCAACTCCAATGTTTTTCTTTGTCTCATTCTTTGTCTCGTCCTTCTTCTCAAGGTCTACCTCATCTTGAAGCATCATTTCATGCGTGAGAAGAGAACCAATGAGTTCATCGAGAGTTAGAGACTTTTGGTTTTTAACTTCGATGGTCGCCGTCTTTTTCGATTGCCAAGCTTTAGGAAGAGAATAAATCAACTTCCTCATAAGCTTTTCGTTTGGAATGATCTCTCCATATGATTTGAGACCATTGACAATCGTGGAAAATATATCCGTCATAGCTTTGATATCTTCATTTGGTTTCATCCTAAAATTTTCATAGCTATGAGTTAGAAGACTAATTTTATATTCTTTTACCTCGTCTGTGTCTTCATGAGTGACTTTTATTTTTTCCCATATCTCCTTGGCGGTTGTACAAGATGAAACTCTTCCATATTCATCTGGTCCAAGAGCACAAAATATAATATGGATAGGCTTTGAGTTGAGCTAGAACATTCTTGTCTCTTCTTCACTCCACAATCTTTAATGAGTGGAAGGTATGGTGTATCCGTCTTCCACGATATTCCATGCTCCCATGTCACTTGCTTGAATGAAGTACCTCATTTTATTCTTCCAATAATCATAATTAGTTCCATTAAAGAAAGGAGGCTTGTTGATGGGCATTGAATCAAGACCGAAGTCGAAGTTTGAAGTTGAGGCCATTGATGACTTGAATATCGATATAACTCTTCCTGAATCGACTCAAGAGGTGGTTAAACCTTCAAATGAGTTTATCTCTGATACCAATTGTTGAGTTAATCGATTGACGAAATAGCCAAGAGGGGGTGAATTGATAATTAAAATTTTGGTGGAAGCTTTTCCAAAAAAATAGAAAATAATTGCACTGCGATTTAGAGTGGTTCAACTTTCTCAACCAAAGTCTACGTCCACTACGTTAGCTATCCACACTAAGGATTTTCCAACAAATTCACTAATTTTTTCTTTCTTTTGAGGATAAATAGTAACCTTACAACTCCCTCAAGAATTATACCCCAAATTATTGAGAACACTCTCTCCCAAAGAGAAGAATACAAATTTCGCAAACTTACAGAAAAACCTCACAAGACAAGATGTTTGCATAATTCTAGAAAAAAGAAAGAACACTAAAAAATAATACAAATTGCTCAAACTTGATGTTTAAGGCTTTCTCTTTGTTTCTCTCACAATTGTTTTTGGTCAATGGCTCCTAAACTTGTTAAATACACCTTGAATTGATTCTGAATGTTGGGGATCATTACTGAAGTCAATAGAGTCATTATGGTGTAATTATCATTTAAAAATATGGTGGGAGCGTGAGTGTATCGGTACACTCTCAAGGGTTCATCGGTACACTGTGTGTAAAATTTAAATATTTCGACCGTTAGTTGACCTAGTGTATTGGTACACTCCAAGTGCATCGGTACACTAATTGCATTCGATAGAGCCAGGAGTGCATCGATGCATGGTTGTGCATCGGTACACAAAATAGGTTCAATGTTGGGTGTGCATTGATACACTAAGGAGTGTATCGGTACATCCCTTCCTAAAAATTATTTTTGGCTCGATTAAGGTTCAAAATACTTTGTAAAAATTGTTTCAAAAATATTTTAACTTTAAAACACAATTTTACACTTTAGTAAGGATTAAAATTGACATTTGAAAAGCTTGGAGTAATATTTGTGATATTCGAATAATTTAATCGAATATACTTTAAAAATGATTATAAAATCTTAAAAATTAATAAACACTTAATATATTATATCGAAACATCAAAATGTTTTCAACAAGTTGCCACTCTTAAATATACTCAATTGCATAATGAAGGTGTCAATTGCATGGGTGCTGTTTGTATGTGACTTTTGGGATTGTTTACGTTTTAGTCACTAGAAAACATGTTCAATTAGGTCCCTATTTGATATCTGATTAATATGGAATTTTGTATGTCACTAATTAAGGGTTAATAATGAATATTGGTAATCTTATTTCGATACTTTACCTATGAATTATTTGAATATATTAAATGATTGTTTTACCCCTACTTAGTTAACAACGTATGTCTTGCAATGCTTCGATGTTTAAATGATGTTAGATTGTTATTGTTTATCGGTTGCTATGTGTTGCATGATGTATGTTTTGAAATTGTATGATCCCGCATAGTACACATGATTTAGGGTTTTGTTCTATCCAACAAGATTAGAAACTAATGTATGCTCAGGTATCCGGGTATTTTTTCGTGACCGAGTACGGGGTGTTTCATGCAGACTTAAGAAGGCCTTGTATGGCCTTCGACAAGCTTCGAGAATGTGGTTTTCCGAGCTTAGGCAGTCCTTGATCAACCTTGGCCTTATGACCTCTATTGCTGATTCGTCACTCTTTGTTTGAAGCACTGATGCTGGACGAATTTATGCATTACTATATGTTGACAATATCATATTAACCGGTGAGTCTACCGAGGATGTGGAAGAAGTAATTAAGATCTTGAGAAAGCGATTCTCTTTAAAGGATCTTGGCGAACTACATTATTTCTTAGGGCTTGAAGTGGAACGACGTGATGATCACTTGTTATTACGACAACATAAGTTTATAAATGAGCTGCTTGTCAAGACTAACATGTACGAGTCTACACCTATACCAACGCCCATGGTGTCCCATCCTAAGTTGATTCGAGATGGTGGTCCTCTTCTTAAGGACCATCATACTTACAGGAGTGTAGTTGGGGCTCTCCTATAGTTAGGACACACATGGCCGAATATTGCTTTTAGCGTCAATCATGTAGCACAGTGCATGCAAAGTCTATGTGAGGAGCTTTGGATGGCCGTTAAGCGCATCTTACAATATTTGAAGGAGAAAATAAGTCATGGGCTCTTATTTCGTAAAGATGAAAGTTTCCCAACTGCTGTGGCTTTCACGGATGCAAATTGGGCAAGTAGTGTTGAGGATAGACGGTCGGTGATTGGGTACAATGTGTTTTTGGGCCGACATCTTGTGTCATGGTGTTCTAAGAAATAAAAGTTGGTCTCCCAATCAACTACGGAGGCTGAGTATCGTAGTGTTGCAGATTCTGCCGTCGAGGTAGCGTGGTTGAAGACCTTACTGTCAGATATGAGGATTGTGTGCACATCGGTTCTGACAATATGGTGTGATAACTCTAGTGATGTCGCATTCAGTGTAAATCCAGTTTTTCATGTGCAGTATAAGCATGTTGAATTGGATGTTAACTTTGTTCGGGGAAGGTGGCAGTCGAAACGTCGAAAGTAAATTATGTGCCCAGAGCGGATCAACTTGCGGATGGGTTTACTAATCCACTTACCAAACCCAACTTTGTTATGTTTCGTTCTCATGTTTACGCTGCAGAAGGTGTTGAAGGGGAGAAAAGTGGAGAGAATGTTGGTAAATGAGGATAAATACTAGAAGGTTCTGGTTGTTATAAATTTGTTATAGGTTTGTTATATTACTGTTGCTGAGCTGGCTACCTATTCACGTGCTTTGTGCACTGAATGCTCTATCTTGTATGATATATAATGAAGAGCTCTCCAATAATAAGATCATCCCACTTTCTTTTCTCTCTTATAAAGCTAATATTCTTTATTTCCAATTCCATTATCCATGTTTTCAAAAGGTTTGAATTTCTTTTTCGTTACTTTAAAATTGTAGATGTAACTCCAAATCTTTCAACTATTTTTTTTTCATGTCTATTTTTGTTTGATTTGTTGTGTTGTACATGTTTGTTTTTTCTTTTGTTGTATACCTTCAAAAAGTTGAAAAAAATTAGCTTTAGTTAGATGTGTACTGAGATACTAATTTCTCAAATCTTTAGAATCTAGAAAGTTTTACGGTGAGGCAATTAAAGTAGAGTTAATAAACGGTGTGACCGGTTAAAAATGTGACAAGTTAAAAGCGAAACATAAAATTTTATAATTAAGAACCAAAAAATTATCCGTATCCACAACAATAATGGTTGTAAATGAAAATATTATCGTTGTATGTAAAATGAGCAAAGAAAATATTGACTTTAAGAATTTAGATTCACAGCTGTAAAAGTTAGCAATCACACTAATATAACAAATTGCACCTAAAATGCTATAAACGGTAAGAAAATAAGTTATAAATGGAAAATGTTATGAATATTATTAACATATTAAGTCTTGCCTAAAATGTTAGTGGAGTTTAACTAATGGAGACCTAGACATTCACACGGTAACAAAATAAGTTAAAAAGCTAAAAATGTTATAAATATCTATAATAAATCCGGTTGCGCCCAAGAATGTTATCGTTCACTAAGAAAATAAATTGATATCTGAAATATTAATTTTCTTTGTAATAAAATCGGTTGCGCCTAAAATGTTACCAAAATTTAATTTGATGGAGCCTTAGACATTCCAACGATAACAAAAGAAGTTAAAAGCTAAAATGCTATGAATATCTATAAGAAATCCGGTTGCGTCAAGAATGTTATCATTCACTAAGAAATTAGGTTGAGATCTAGAATGACAATTTTTTTTAATAAAATCAGTTGCGCCTAAAATGTTACCAGAGTTTAAGTTAATATGGCCTTAGACTTTCTCACTGTAATAAAATAAGTTAAACTCTAAAAATACTATGAATATCTATAAGAAATTGGGTTGTACCAAAAAAATGTTATCAGTGAATAAAAAAGTAGACTGCGGTCTTGAATGTTAATTTTATGTATAATAAATTCGGTTGTGCCTAAAATGTTACTAGATTTTAAGCTCATAGGGCCCTGGACAATCCCACAATAACAAAATAATTTAAAATCTAAAAATGTTATGAATATCTATAAAAAAAATAAGATTGCACCCAAAACTGTTATCGGTTCCTAAGAAAGTAAGTTGCGATATGAGATGTTAATATTTTGTGTAATAAATTTGGTTGCGCATAAAATGTTACAAGAATTTAAGCTGATGGAGAAATAAATATTCACACGATAACTAAATATGTTAAAATGCTAAAAATGATATGAATATCTATAATAATTTCAGTTGCGTCAATAATGTTATCAGTTAAGAAGTATTAATATTTATTCTTAGTGAATCGAGACAAAAAAATTAAAAAAGAAATTCAACATTTTAAATATTAGTATTTAATATATGATGATCGATTCTTTTAAATATTTAAAAAAATTGAAGATAAAACCGAAAGTTAAAATAGCGACATCTAACTTACTTTTATAACTATATATTACAGAATGCAGAAATCATATCTCGTTTTGAGCGCAAAGGGTTGAAGTTCGTGCCTATAAAGATAATGGTTCCATGAAAGGAATTAGCCCAGAAACATTACCATGACTTGAAGGACAGACCCTTCTTCAATGGCCTCTGTGGATTCCTCAGTTCAGGACCTGTGATTACTACAGTAAAAGAAATCTCGTCTTCTCATTTTATTTGTTACCAACGTATCTGAATTAAAACCCCATAAAAACATGAGAGGGAGTCACAAAATATGGCCGGAAACTCATCGGAGCAACCGATCCTCAGAGATCAGTTCCGCCAACCATCAGAGGCGATCTTGCAGTGGTCGTCGGAAGTTATAGCGGCGACCATCGTTGAAATATGGTATTAGTTTTACAATGGACATATTATAAAATGGGGAGGGTTTGTTTTGGAATGCAGGAGTATAATTGAGAGGAGTGATGGTCCGGAGACTGCCATGGATGAAATAAACTTATGGTTCAAGCCACAAGAACTGGTGGAGTCAATTGATGATTAATCAGTAGTTGCTGAAAGGCATACTCTCTAGAATAACAACTTTGTTTTATCTCAAACCAAACTCGATGGATAAACAATAATCTCTTTCACATTTCGTTAATCATATTTAATTGTTTTAGTTAACAGTTCAACACTATTTATTAAGGATTAATTTATATTAATGTTCTATTTGGGGGTATAAATAAATTCACTACTTTCGAGCTTATTTTCAAATTCAAGATTTTAACTATTAATTTAAATTCGTTTTAATAGATAAAAAATTAAATTATATCACTTTACTTTATTAAACTTATATATATAATAAAAAGTTCGTTTTTATTGTTGATTTTAAATTCATTTGGTTATATTTTGATCTCGTAATTGAGTTCGAACTAAAATTTATCAACAATAATTAAAAAAAAAAATCAAATCCATGAGCTACTTATATCAAGTATAAGATATATGAAGCTGATTCAATAATTAAAGGGTAAATTACGTCTTTAGTATCTAAAGTATTAGTTTTTATCTATTTAGTAGTTAAACTTTCATTTTTTCTAAAATATACATAATATTTAGTTTTTATTTTATTTCAGTACCCTCCATTGAAAACTTAATGTGTTTAGTACGTAAATTATTAGTTTTTGTCCGTTTTAATAACTAAACTTTCAAAAAAAATTCAAAACTTTTCGTTAAATTTTAAACTAAGATACTAAAATAAAACAAAAGATTCATTTTTAATGTTGTAAATTCATTTGTTTATATTTGATCTCATAATTGAGTTCGAATTAATATTTATCTACACTAACTAAAAAAATATATCAAGCCAATGAGCTACTTATATCAAGCATAAGATATATGAAGTTGATTCAATAATTGAAACACAAGTACTAGCCCTAGCCCTTTTTTCTGTTTTTTCCCTTTCTTTTGTGCCTCTTTTATCATTGGTTATGATATCACTAATCTTGAATTTATCATCGATTTTTATTTCTCTTCCCTCGCATTTTTTAAAGTTGAGTTATATTATTTTTTATTTAATATTTTTTCTCTTTTTCGTATGAAAATGATGAATGATGTTATTTGTTTTTATAATATTTGTGAAGATACGAAGAAAATGTTTATAACTTCGCAGATGAAATCTCTAGGAAAATATGATCACAAGCATATGATGATTAGGGTCGACGTCATGGTCATATGACAACCAATATTGTCGAATGTGTTAACTCGGTACTTAAAGAGACTCGACATCTTCCAATAGCAAGTACTGTAGGGAGACTTACTTAAGGTTGGGTAAAGTATCTTCCGATAGCAAGTATTGTTAGGGAGATTTACTTTAGGTTGTATAAAGTTTGGACAGATAAAAAGTGTACAAATAGATGTCATGGTCAACGAAGGAAAAATTGGACTCTAGATGTGGAGAACGTAATATAAAAAAAATCGAAAACATGAAACATCCATGTTTGTTCTTAATATGGAATTTTGATTACGTTGTCCAAGCCTTTGTTCGACCACATGAGGGAGACAATTCTGCTACATACACTCATAATCTAGGTAAAAACTAATGTGAGTGCAGTCGGTTTCAAACTTTTAGATTCCTATGAGCTCAAGTTGTCGTTGCGTGTCTGCATATTAATGTTGATCAGTACTCTTATGCCGATGAGTATTATAGTTTGCCCACTATGCGCAACATATATAGTTGTGAGTTTAAGTATCTTCCAGATGCTTATTGGCCTACACCAATTATTTCTGAAGAATGATTACCAAATCTAGAATTGCTTAGGAAGTTGAAGGGTCAACCTGGATCTAACCGAATTCATACTGATATGAATAATCCTCAACTAGAGTAAGATCTAACAAATCTTTCTAACCATTGCAAAGGTGAATGCCACAACAAAAAATATTGTCTGCATCTTCCTAATTATCGACATGGACGTGAAAATCTTCATAATTATATTTAGTTAATTTTTTAGTTTTACTTTAACTTTAACTATGTGTATGTTTTTTTCAACTTATATATTTTTCTGTATGTTGTATTTTCAACATATTTATTTCTATTTTTCACTTTAATTAATATATAATTATAAACTATTCATAATAACTTCACTTAATATAATAATTAATTAAGTAGTAAAAATAAATTCATACATATATTTAAACAATAAAAATTAACATTTTTATATTTTATTTTAAAATTTTCGGTCGTTTTTACAATTTGTTTACTATGATTGATTGCTAAATCTTCAGTCTGTTGACTTCCTTTTCTTTTCTACATTATTTTTATTTTTTATTGATCTTTAAAAGTCATTTGTTACATAACCATTGAACTCGTTACTCGTTGCGTCCACATAATGAGTTCCAATGAAATTTAAAAATATTTTTTTCTATTACCAAACATTCCCATATAATGAGTTCTAATGAAATTTAAAAATATTTTTCCGTTACCTAACATTCAAGTAACTTCAAATAAAAATATCATGCCTATGAAGAGTTTCTTTTTTTAAAAAATAAATTTAATGTTTTTAGAAAGAAAATTAATTTTATAAAAATAATAAATTTATTATTTTAATACAACTTATCATGTCCACGTAATAACAAATTTTAATGAAAATAATAAAATATTAAATCTCACGGAGCTTATAGACATGTCCATTATTTAAATTTGCTTTCCTTTCCTCACCAGGGATCGACGATGGTTTTTCTTCACCTTGGTCTGAAAGAGGTCTTCTACCCTTAGTCAGCTAGGAGTTATTCCTCACTTGGGTACAGAATGAAATTAGAGGGTGCATTCAATCCGGGGCCTGGCGAGCATGTACATTCCATCTGGAGTCGACTTGTAGTTCGTGTTCAGTGCACTGTTAGCAAGAGAGCCAGCCTATCGAATAAACATCCATTCCCGTGTTTTTCGTTACTTTTTGAAATCCCCTCTATGAAAGAGTGGCTAATTCCACTGTTACCTGTCTCTGTTCCCTTCTTCTGCTTTGGCTAGTTTATTATATTCCTTTAGTACATGTTGGGCGATGAGAGAACATTCCATGCTTGTTCAAGTAAGGACAGATATTCAGTAACAACTTCTTATCAGACAAATGACTTGTAAACCCCATACGTGGCCTAGATGTTATGACCAAATCTAAGCGATCACATGTCATATGCAGAAATCATTTTAGTTAAAATAATACGTATAACGATAAAAATACAGTACTATACAATGGTAAAGTTCATACGATAAACATATACTAACATCGAAAGTCTGTGTATATATGTCTAGAAACAAAATATCGGTAATACAGATACATAAGTAATAATAAACACGTGTCGCCAAAATATAACAGAAAAAGCGTATAGAAATATACAGTGATACAAAACGGACAATAGTCGATCCTCTTGATGCCACGTTTTCTAGAATACTGTCGAGAAGAATCTGAAAAGTTAAAAATTAAAGAATGAGCTAAAAAGCTTAGTATGCTCTTTGCAGTGTATAAAAACATACATATAAATACTTCGATAAAAGTTAAGTATAAAATAGGTTTTGAAAACATGAATACTACCCCATCCGAACACCAAAATGTATAGGTTCCCCTAAACCATATACCCACATGTACACCCGGTAAGGACCTCATACTAATAGCATAAGGGCTTCCGGTAAGGACTTATTCTATACACATAGTAGACGAACATGCGATAAGGTCTTACAAGTCATAAACTACGCCTAAGATACTTCCTCCAATCATACCCCAATGATAGTAAATGGACATGTATTTGAGTGATAATATCAGTTTAGTTTATTAAAACGTTAAAACATGCCATATACAAGAATCAAATATAGAAATACGATAACCAGAGATCATGTAAGAAGTATAAGATAATCAGATATCATGCATTCAGAGTGTTTAATAAAATAAAAAAATTTAAAATTATTCATACAGATATTTCAAAACAACCTGTAACACCAATAGGAACACACCTATACGATCTGAGAAGTCTGGGACGGTAGCCTACACTTGGGTCTACCTATCACGATTAGCGGCCATGCTAGATCCTACAAATCATAATAACTGTATCAAAATCCTAATAGAAAAATAATAAAGTTCAATTAAATTATTTATAGAAACCTACAAATAGCTCTCGAAGTATGTGAACTAACTGATCTACCGGACGGGAAGAGCCAGATCTAGTCGACCCTCGATCAAGGAAATCACGAGTAGCCTCATGAAAATATAACCCAAGATCAATTTTATAATTGAATTCCAAATAAATAAATAGAAATGTTAAAAATACTAAGCATTTTTGTTTAACGAGCTCCATTTGAGGCTTTCGCATCAGAATTTGGGGAAACGAACTGCAAAATCAGACTTAGGAAGTCGAAAACATTAAGAGGGAGATTTTTGAAAAATGTCAATGGTTCAAGTCAACGTCAATCAATGGCGACGGTTAACGTTCAATGACTCGACTCTGCTCGGCGCGACTTGGTTTGGTTTGGATGGACTGGTTCGGTTTGGTTCAAAAGTAGATCGGTCTGGTTGGGTCGGTTTGGATTTGGACTGGTTCAGATTTTTGGGCTGGACAGGTTAACGGGTCGGGTCAAATGGTAGGTCGGATCGGGTTAACGGGTCTAGTTGTCCCACTTTTAGAAGGTCTACCAGGTAGTGGACGATCCCCATGCGCAGCGACGATGCATAAGGGTGTATACAGAGCCTCAAAGCATCAAAAAATTATTAAAAAAATTCTATAACTCGTTTTAAGAAATTTTAAGATACTAGCTCGATTCACAATGATGAATTGCGGAGAGCTTGATTCGACAACGTCAAAAAATTACACTATCTCACCCTCCATACGCTGGCGACGAAGACAACAAATCTAACACTGATGGACTTGGGATGATGCAAGGAATACAATGGTGAGGGCGATGTTGAAAACAAAATAATGGTCGATGACAAAACTGCCATTGAAATTGGCTTAAACTTGCTAAAAATGGAAAGTGAGGGAGAAGAGGTTTTGGGCTTTTTGGGAATGGAAAGATGCAGTTCTGGGAAGCTTTTAAAATTACCCCAAAAGAAAAATAGAAAAAGCATACCATAGGTCCTTTAAGTCTTGTTATTTTTTCTTTTGGACCCAAATTTGATTAAAATTTATTTTGGTCCTTGAACTAAACTGAAATTCAATTTAGTCCTCAGAATCAATATAAAGAAAAATTTAAGCCCTATTTTGGAGTGTGACAACTCTCTCCCTTAAATGAAATTTCATCCTTGAAATTTACCTGGCATAAACAGATGCAGAAACAGAGCCTCCATCGATTCTAATGTCTCATAGATAACCTTTGTAGGGCCACAGTTACTCCACTAAACTTTGACCATCGGGATACGTCCGTTCTGAATAACTCTCACATTCTAATCCAAAATATGAACAAACACCTCATAAGACAAATCAGGTCTCAACTATACATCCTTGATTTGAATAACATGACCCAAATCTGAACGATATCGCCTTAACATAGATATATGGAAAACATCATGGAAGCGACTAAAATGAGGAGGTAAATCATGTTGATAAGCAATATATCTGACTTTCTTCAGAATATGGTAATGGCCAATGAATCTCGGACTCAACTTACTCTTGCCTCCAAATCTCAACACATTCTTCCATATAGATACCTTCAGAAATACCTTATCTCTAACCTCAAACTCGATATCATTCCTCCTCTAGTCAGCATAAGATTTTTATCTATCAAAGACCTCTCACAGGTGATTATGAATCAATTTTATAGTATCCTCAGTCTCCTGGACTAACTCTGGTCCCAACATTCTCCTATCATGCAACTCACTCCAATATATAGAAGTACGACATTTACATCCATATATAGTCTTATACGGTGCTATGCGGATGCTAGCTTGGTAGTTATTGTTATAAGCAAACTCAGTTAACGGTAAGAATTCCTCCTAACTACCACGAAAGTCAATCACATAACCTCATATATATCCTCCAAAGCATGTACCTCTCTTGGACTGACCATCAGTCTGAGGATGAAAAGGTGTATTGAAGTTCAAACGAGTACCTAGAGCCTTATATAGAGCCTTTCAAAATCTAGAAGTAAATCTTGGGTCTCGATCAGAGATAATAAACAACAAAAAACCATGAAGTCTGACAATCTTAGAGATATATATCCTAGCTAGCTTGTCCAGGGAATAATTATCTCGAACATGAATAAAGTGAGATGACTTGGTGAGTCGATCAATAATCACCCAAACATAATCTATTTTAGATAGAGTCAAAGGTAACTCAGTCATAAAATCCATCGTGATGCGCTCTCATTTCCACTTTGGAATCATAATGGTCTGTAATAAATCAGACGGATGTTGATGCTCTACCTTGACCTTCTGACAAGTTAGACACCTCGCCACATAATCAAAATCTCCTTCTTCATTCCAAACCAATAGTAAATCTCATTGAGATTCATGTTCCTCTTGTCCATAGTATAAGGGTTGCTATGAGCCTCTTGAAGAATGGTCTGTAATACCCTAAACAGTAGGCCAGTGACTAATTTGAAAGGAATTAAAGTTTGTAGGATTAAATTGGGTAATTGGTAAAGAATAAGAAATGACTTAAGTAAGACCAATTTGTAAAAGATAATTTATTGAAATAATAAGAAATGACTTTAGTAAGACCAATTTGTAAGAGATAGTTTATTGAAAGGGCATTTTGGTCTTTTAGGTGAAATAAATTTAAAACCTATTTAAATTAGGGATTTAAGAAAAAGAGGAAAGGGGAAAACCTTATTTCTTTTCTTCTTCTTTTTCTTCCCGTACAAGGACCACCCTCCATAGCTCAAAGGTAAACTTCAATTTAATCATTTTTTCCTTTTGATTTTGGGTTATTTTTACAACCTTAAGTGATATGTAAGATAAAGAGAGGGTTAAATAGGATTAAAACAAAGGTATGGATGAAATATTAGAGATTTATGAAAATGGGTTTTGAAATGATATGTTGGAATGTGAGTGTTTATTGATGTTTATTGATAGAATTGACTTGTCAAAGTAGTAAATAAGAGATTAGAAGCATTAGATGAGTTTAAAAAGAAGTTAGAAATTTTGGTGTGATTATTATAATCCAATGATCTTGAGAGGTATTAGATGTTTTAAGTATTAAAATGAAGGAAGGTTAGTATGAATAATTATAGAATAGTTTAATAGTATTGTATGGTGTAAAAATAACAAAATTTGGCCCCATTTATGTAATAATCAGGTTGAAAAGTATAAATTCTGGGCAAGGGTATCGGTACTGTAGGTGGTATCGATACCATAATAAGAGGTATCGATACCAAGAAACATCGAATCTATTTTTAGTATCGATACTGGTAGGGGGTATCGATACCTTAGTAGGGTAGTATCGATACCATGGAAAGGGTATCGATACCAGGCAACATCGAACCTATTTTTTGTATCGATTCCCAAAGGGGGTATCGATACCATAGTATAGAAGTATTGGTACTAGGTTAGTAGTATTGATACTATAGAGCTAGAAATGTTAAAAATAGGCTGATATTGGTATAAAAAGTTATTGATATGTTTGTTTGAGTATTGTTCAAGTATAATGGTTAGAAAATATTCTAACATTGAGTATGGTACATGTTTTATAGATGCTTGAGTAGATCGGAACCAAGTTCCCGAAACAAGCAAAACAAAGAGCAAAGGCAAAGTACCAGAGTAATCAGCCTTATATTTGGGATACATAGTGAGGATAGTCAGGTGAGTGCATTTATTTATGTACGTATATGCTACACTAGTTATAGTTGTAGAAACGATTAATGTAAGTGTTGAAAACATTTTGATGTTTCGATATAACAAATTAAGTTAAATGAATTTTAAGATTTTACAAAAGATTTTCTAAGTGTATTTGATGTAATTATTCGAATATCAAAATATTACTCCAAGTCTTTCAAAGTTCATATTAATTCTTACTAAAGTGTAAAATTGTGTTTTATACTTAAACTATTTTAAAACAATTTTACAAAGTATTTCGAGCCTTAAATCGAGCCAAAAATATTTTCTTTTCAAAGGGTTTCAAGAAAAATCAGATTGCCCAGGGGGTACAGATTCCCCCCCAGGGGGTACCGATTCCCCCCTGTCTAACGGTCAAAAACAGATTGCACTTAGGGAATCGATTCCCCATGAGGGGGTACCGATTCTTCCCACGCTCCAAGCTGTTTTATTAATTGTTTCTCATCTCCAAACGGCTCCAAAACATCCCCAACGACTATATACGACTTCAAACACATTCCAAGCTATAAATACAACCTAAGGACACTTGAAGATGCAAGAGAACAACTATCCAAACAATCAAACACAAGAGAAGAGTTTTTCAATCTTATTTCGTCTTTCTCTTGTAAATATTTTGTTCTTGTGAGCTCAATCTTGTAAACACCTACCTTAGAGAGGTTTTCTTGTTTACATCTTTTATGCTTTTGTAAAGGGGAAAGGTTCTAGTTAATCCCGTGTAAAAGCTAGGGAAAGGTTCTAGTTTAGCCCGAAAAAACTAGGGAGTTTGTAAGGTTACTCTTTATCCTCAAAAGAAAGAACAAATTAGTGAATTTATTGGAAAATCCTTGGTGAGGAGCTAAGGTAGTGGACGTAGACTTTGGTTGAGAAAGTTGAACCACTATAAATCATTGTGCAATTATCTATCTTTCAATCTCCTTACTCCCTAAACACAAAACCGTTCCGACCCCTCTTTGCAAACCGTTCCGGTTGTCGATTTGAGCTTCCGAAAATCCCAACAATTGGCATCAGAGCCTAACTCGTTAAAAAGGTTTAACCACCTTGAGATGATCCTAGAAGAAGCTCTACCAATTCTTGACACAACCGAGAAGATGGCTTCCACCTCTGGCTTGTTCCACATGGAAGACTCCCTATCAACCGACAAACCTCCATACTTTAATGGAGTCAACTATCATCATTGGAAGAAATTAATGAAGGTATTCATCCAATCCAATGATCTTGATGCATGGGAGATAATTGAGAACGGCTACTCTTCTCCAAAGAAGAAGGAGAAGAAGAGGAGTGACACGTGAAGAGCCTGAGGTATCTTCTAACTCAAATGAATTTAATTCATACGTTTGATGAGTTACAGATGCTTTAATAGGTTATATTCGGATTTTGGACCTGAACTCCGAATATAAGAAAATGATTTCAAAATTTAAAATCGAAAACATTTTCTTTTGAAACAAAAATAGATTTTGAAAGCCAAAATGAAATTTTGAAAAAAGATTAGAGCTTTCAAAAAAAAATTGAAAGTTTTGAAAAAAGAAAATGATTTAAAAGTTAGCTTGAATTCTTAACAAAA
The DNA here is from genome assembly GCF_006381635.1 of Hibiscus syriacus. NCBI lineage: Eukaryota > Viridiplantae > Streptophyta > Magnoliopsida > Malvales > Malvaceae > Hibiscus > Hibiscus syriacus. Next base: position 4,427,834 of record NW_024062770.1, read on the forward strand.
GAAAAAGAAATCATTTTAAATAATTCATTTAGTTCAATAATGACAATATGCTCACATTGTCATTATCATGGTCATAAGGAACATACTTGTCCTTTAAAGAAAGGAAAACGTTTTAAAATTAGACAAGTATGGGTCGAAAGGAACAAGGGGCATTGAAAACTAACGTCCAAGGATCCAAAGCAAACTTGTCCTTTAAAGAAAGGAAACGTTTAAAATTAGACAAGTATGGGTTCTGAAAGGAACAAGGGGCATTGAAACTAACGTCCAAGGATCCAAAGCAATTGGATACCAAAATCTACTTAAATGGATCTTGTAGGTGTGTGGGAGCAATGGTGATGAAAGTGATGATATTCAAGATGCTCTAGCCACACATGAAAAAGGAATGGGTAACCTCTAAGCTTAATGCTTTTAATTTTGGTTATTTGGTTGCTCATTTGATTTTAAGCATGCATGAGTTTTGGTTTTAAATGATTATGCATCATTGCTTTAATCTCATGTATGTTCAAAAGATGATTATGATGAACATTTTAAAGTTATATTAATTTTTAAGAATTTTTAGTTCATCATAATAAAATTTTGGTCAAAACTGGTTTTAATGCAATTGATATCAATTTTTCAAACACTTTGATTTTACAAATTTTAAAATTTTTTACCTAAATTTGAATGTTTATGCATGTGGTTTAAATGAAAATGATATCTCTCTAACAATTGATATCAAAATTTTCAAATGCATAACATTTTTGGAAAACTTTATGCATATGCACTTAATTTTAACAATTGGTATTGATATCAAATTTCAACAATTGGTATTGCATAAAGTATTTTAGTCTTGGTTATATTGAATTTCATGTGCTACTAATATGTTTTTTATTCTTTGTTGAAATTCAATTTTGTTTAAGTGTCTTGTTCTTAAATCTAAATTTTATTTGGAATGCATTTATTGAGGGGGAGCTTTGATTTTTCAAATGATTTTTAAAAAAATGTCAAATTTACTACTTGCTGTCCAAAGTTATTTTGAACTTCAAAGATTAGAGTCTTTTTGATTTAACAAAAAGGGGGAGAAGTGTTAAAGTGTTTTAAAGGGGAGAAGTGTTAAAGTAAGGGGGTGTAATTTTTCAAACTTGATTTCAAAATCTTAAAATTACTCAAATGTTTTGTTATATCAAAAAGGGGGAGATTGTTGAAAACATTTTGATGTTTCGATATAACAAATTAAGTTTAATGAATTTTAAGATTTTACAAAAGATTTTCTAAGTATATTTGATGTAATTATTCGAATATCAAAATATTACTCCAAGTCTTTCAAAGTTCATTTTAATGCTTACTAAAGTGTAAAATTGTGTTTTATACTTAAACTTTTTTAAAACAATTTTATAAAGTATTTCGAGCTTAATCAAGCCACAAATATTTTCTTTTCAAAGGGTTTCAAGAAAAATCAAATTGCCCAGATTCCCCCCAGGGGGTACCGATTCCCCCTGTCTAACGCTCAAAAACAGATTGCACTTAGGGAACCGATTCCCCATGAGGGGGTATCGATTCCCCCCACGCTCCAAGCTGTTTTATTAATGTTTCTCATCTCTAAACGGCTCCAAAACATCCCCAACGACTATATACGACTTCAAACACATTCCAAGCTATAAATACAACCTAAGGACACTTGAAGATGCAAGAGAACAACTATCCAAGCAATCAAACACAAGAGAAGAGTTTTTCAATCTTATTTCATCTTTCTCTTGTAAATATTTTGTTCTTGTGAGCTCAATCTTGTAAACACCTACCTTAGAGAGGTTTTCTTGTTTACATCTTTTATCCTTTTGTAAAGGGGAAAGATTCTAGCTAATCTCGTGTAAAAGCTAGGGAAAGGTTCTAGTTTAGCCCGGAAAAACTATGGAGTTTGTAAGGTTACTCTTTATCCTCAAAAGAAAGAACAAATTAGTGAATTTGTTGGAAAATCCTTGGTGAGGAGCTAAGGTAGTGGACGTAGACTTTGGTTGAGAAAGTCGAACCACTATAAATCGCTGTGCAATTATCTATCTTTCAATCTCCTTACTCCCTAAACACAAAACCATTCCGACCCCTCTTTACAAACCGTTTCGGTTGTCGATTTGAGCTTCCGAAAATCTTAACAGTAAGTATGGTGATTACCAAATGGCACTTCGTGTGCAAAATGATAAGAAATTCATACTAAGTGTATGAATTTCCGTATAGGTCACTTCGTGTGATAACATGATAAGAAATTCATACTAAGGGTATGAATTTCTGTGTTGGGTATCCTTGTGTGCTAAAGGATAAGAAATTCATACTAAGTGTATGAATTTTTGTATAGGAAATATATGGGTATAAATATAAGAACTACATAATAAGAAAATGGGTTTTTATATTAGTAATGGGTATGTAAACCATACATATTTTAAAAATGGTTGATAAATGATGATATTAACATTATAGATAAACTATAGAATACAAATTGAATTGAAAGATCCCGTGAGAGATGAAATTGTCAGAAGTTCATAATATAAGGTGAATTATTGTAATTGTATTGGATAAGTAATCCATGTAAATTATAGTAAAATTGAGGTATTAGTGCACTGGCAGTATGAGAATAAATCATATAATGTATAATGATGGAAAATGTTAATTGATATGATAAATGAATATTATAGTAGAGAGTATTCTAAAATAAAAGATTAAGAGTCCTAACTGAGCATTAGACAGAAAGGTGTCATTTATGTCAGTTAGATGAAAGACTAAGTGTCTTTGAGGCCTAAATGTGAATATGATAGAAAGGTATCATTTATGCCAGTTATATGAAAGACCAAGTTTCTTTGAGGCCTAATTGTGCATATGACAGAAAGATGTCATTTATGCCATTTAGATGAAAGACTAAGTGTCTTTGAGGCCTAACTGTGCATATGGCAGAAAGGTGTCATTTATGCCAGTTAGATGAAAGGCTAAGTGTCTTTGAGGCCTAACTGTGTATATGGCATAAAGGTGTCAATTATGCCAGTTAGATGAACGGTTAAGTACCGTTGAGTAAAAGAAAAATGGCCTAGCTGTGCAATTGGCAGAAAGGTATCAATTATGCCAGTTAGATGAATGGTTAATTATCGTTGAGAAAAGAATAATGATCTAACTGTGCATTGGCAGAAATATCTCAATTATGCCAGTTAGACGAACGTTAAACACTATTGAGTAAGAGAATGAATAAATTTTAATGTATTGTAATATGAAGGGATGATATGTATATATATTGTACAAAAATGAATAATGATATGAATGGATGTTATAAAGGAAAAAGATAAACATAATAACAAAGACATGAAAGGATACCATAAATGAAAGGTATAATAATGTATAAAAGGCATGTAAGGATGACATAATTGAAATGCATATATGTGCATTATATTGATGAATGGAGGTTATCAATGAAAATAAAGAATAATGACTAAAGAGATAAATGGAAAGGAAAAATGTAAAGAAAGATAGGTATGCTAGGCATACGAAAAAGAATTAAGAAAATTTTGAATGAAATATGGTTAAATAAGGAGGAGTATGGGATAATTAAAGAATATACGATTTAGTACAAAATAAATAGATGTGACATATTTATGTATATTCAAAGGTTACGTTACAATATTATATCTCACTAAGTAATTACTTAACGTGTGTTTATTTCATGTGTAGGTAGAGGCAAGGACTAGTGCGTAAGGAGTGTAGCAGTATCAGCAACTTTCATCAATTAAAGGATGACTCGTCAGTAATATTATGATAATCTTATTCAATTTAAGAACTTAGTTGGCATGTAAATTAAATTATGGTAAATATTTTGGGATGTAATTATATGATAGTTTAAGTAAGTTGCTTTCAGAAATATTATATTTTATAGTTGATCAATTTGAAATAAATTTTTTACGGGTTTTCAAATGACAAACATTATTTTCAAGTGATGTGACATCCATATCTCGTGTACGGGTGAGATGGATGTTACATAGTCTATCTCAACTCACCATGTTAGGAACACAGTAACGACCATTGAAGCATAGAGTGCCATCCTGATCAAGAGTACACTCCGAACTCGATCCTTGATCAACTTGCTTGATAGTGGAAAACAATGAGCTATCTAGGAGCTGCTTAGCCCTAATTTCCTTGGATAAGGTCGGCTTAACATGTAACTCTTCTAATAGAATACTATCATCATACAATATCAACCTGGAAATCAAGGCTCTCAGATTAGATACTATTTTATGACTCAAGTCATCGACCACCACATTAGACTTGCTCGAATGATACTCTATCTCACAATCATAATCCTTCAGAAGCTCCAACCAGCGACGTTCCTCAGATTCAGCTCCCTTTGAATGAGCAGATACTTCAAGCTCTTATGGTCGGTATAGATATAAAATTTCTCTCTATAGAGATAGTGTCTCCAGATATTTAGAGCGAAGACCACTGTAGCTAATTCCAAATCATGGGTGGAGTAATTGAACTCATGCGACTTTAACTGACAAGACACATAAGCTACACCTTCACATATTGTATCGGAACACATCTTAGTCTAGAATTGTAAACTGAAAAATCGTTCCCTGACTCAGGCTGAACCCACACTGGGGCTTCAATCAGAATTGTCTTTAATTTCTCAAAGCTAAACTGTTGAACTTCAAACCAGACAAATAACATATCCTTTCTCAACAACTTCATCAAATGAGCTACAATGATAGAGAAACCCTCGACGAAATGACGATAATAACCAGCCAAGCCTAAGAAGCTACAGATCTCTGAGATATTCTTAGGTTACTTCAAACTCATAATAGCCTCTAATTTACTCGAATCTACCTGAATACACTCAACAGACACGATATGTCCCATAAAATCCACCTCGCTAAGTAAGAACTCACATTTTCTCAACTTGGAAAACAACTTATACTCACTCAAGGTCCGTAGAACAATCCTCAAATGCTCATCATGCTTTGTTTCCAGGAATATGCCAATATTTCATCTATAACACGACCATAAACTAGTTTAGATAAGGTCGATACACCTAATTAATTAAGTCCATATAAGCAGCAGGGGTATTGGTTAACCTGAATGGCATCACCAAGAAATCATAATGCCCATATCGAGTATGGAAGACAATCTTTGGAACATTAGAATCTTTCACCTTGAGTTGGTAATAACCATATCTCAAGTCTATATTCGAGATGATAGTAACCCCCAAAACTAGTCAAATAGATTATCAATCTTGGGCAGAGGGTATTTTTTTAATTGGGAGCTTGGTCAACTTCATGTTATCAATATAGAGTCTCAATGTCCCATATTTCATCTTAATAAAGAGAACTGAGCACCCTACGGTGAAACGGTGGGACGAATAAATCCCCTATCCAACAACTCCTAGAGTTGGACCTTAAGTTCTTTAAGCTCCTTAGGGGCCATACGGTAAGGGTTCATTGAAATTAGAGTCAAACTAAAATAGACTTCAATCTAAAACTCAACTTCTCTATAGGTGGCAATCCAGACAACTCTTTGGGAAAGACATCATGAAATTCTTTAACGATCCTAATTATCTCTATGTTAGATCAGGACCTCTGATATATAGAATATAAGTGAGGAACACCTTTGAACCTTCCTAATCATCATTTTAGTTACCAAAGCGGACACAATATTCTTTAGAAACCCACGATATTTCCCAATCATCACTACCTTTCTGTCATCAAGATTCTTCAAAACAACTCTTTTGGTCTCACAATCGAGATTAATTTGATATTTATCCAGCCAATCCATGTTAAGAATCAAGTCAAACTCTTCTAAAGTTAACTCCATCAGATCGACCAAGAAGATCTCCCCATAGATCTCTATAGGGCATCATCTAAAAATTCTGTCTAAGTCAATGGACCGACCTACGAGACTCTGAATTGTCACATAACTATCAGTATTCTCGACCAAAATATTAAGACCCCTAGATACCGAACGTGATATATAGGAATGGGTAGATCTAGGATCGAATAAAGCAAATTATGGAACAGAATCAATAGTAATAGTACCTGCAATCACATTAGGCTCATCACGAACCTATCGATGTCTAGCAACATAAACTAATACATGTTGTCTATCCTTAGCTCGAGTTGTACCCCTACTCTAAGAAGTTTAACCTCTACTACTAGACCCAAATGCTCTCGATTGACTATGACCCCTAACTAGAGTCTGAAATGTACTCTGAGTACGAGCATAAGTCTGAACTGAAGCTTGAGCAATGAGAGTTATCTCTGGACAATCCCTTAAGAAATGGTTGTCGGGCCCACACCTGAAACAAGTACATATTTTCTTCCAAGACTCTCTGAAATGAGGTTTTCTAAAATACTCACAAGTGGCCATCGATGATACTGTAGAGGAACGACCCATACTGGAACCGTTAGAGTAGTTGGCGTTGTAGACCTAGAACTTATACCACCTCTTTGAGAATAATCGTCCTTCATCTCTTGGTGGGACACTAAAAACATCGCCAAAAATAGAAGTTCATCTCTATTACTGATACGCTCCATACCCACTTGTTTTATCTCCTCAATAATATTGTTTATCTCACCCAATGTATCAAAGTTCCTCTCCTGGTGGGTGACAACCCAATCTCATATCTCAGTCCATTTCAAACCTCAAACATTTATCCAAACTCGGTGTCCACAAACACTTGAGCATAATGACTCAGTATGATGAACTCAATATCATAATCCATAATAGACATGTCACCCTGCTCCAAACTCTGAAACTCTTGATGTCACTCTTGTAAGTATCTTTCTCCAATGTAACGACTCCTAAAGCATTCCTTGAAAAGATCCCATGTCAACTTCTATCTTATCCATCTCGATGCTTCCATCTTATGCAAAGCTAGTGCTCCGTTCAACTTCTACTCAGGTCTCAGCTCTATCTTATCCATAGTTCTTTCGGTATCATCCATCCAGTACTCGACATCCGTCAGAGGTCCCCTAGTAATGCCCTCAAACGAAACTCCTCAAGTAACCACCAAATACATAGATATATCTACAGTAGACATATTAACAGGAGCTCTAGTTGCTCTCTGAAACATACAATAAATAGATCTATCAATGACACTTTGATCCAAATCATAATACTCGTGCTCAGAGGTAGGAGGACCTCTCACAGAGGTGACTAGATCCTCTCGAGAAGTAGACGGATGGATGCGTGGAGTAGGAGGATCTCTAGCCAAATACGAGTCTTTTATGAAAACAAAAGGTCGTGATGGTAGTTAACAACCACGACCACGACTTGTCCTATATTTTCGAGTGCTCATCTGAATGGTCTATAAGACTTTACAAAAAGAATTTAAACATAAGTTAAACTCGCATCAAAAATCTTGTATTTACTTAAAACTCATATTTTAAGGTGACATGGTATTTGAAAATATTAAAAAATATTTGAAAATACAGTGTTTAGGATTCATTCACAGTTCGAGTGTTTAAAATTGAAAGCTCTTATAGCACCAAGTGTAACCCTCTAGACTCAACCTACATATTACGACCTAATCAAAACGGTTACATGTCGTATACATAAATCATTTTAGTTAAAATAATACGTTTAATGATACAAAATATGAAAATATATAATGGTAAAATTCATACGATAAGCATTGCATATGCTAACATCATAAGTTTGTATATACATGACCAGGAACAAAATATCGCTAACACAAATACATAAGAATTAGTAAAACACATATCACCAAAATATAACATAAAATACATACAGAAATATACAATGATAAAAAATGGAGAATAGTCGATGCTCCTAATACCAAGTATGCTACCTACTATCAAGTAGTATCTGAAAAATAAAAAAATAAAAAAAATGAGCTAAAAGCCTAGTATGCTCTTTACGTTGTATTAAAATATACAAATAAAATACTTCGATAAAAGTTAAGTATAAAATAGGTTTTGAAAACATGAACACTACCCCCATCTGAACACCAGAATGTGTAGGTTCCTTTGAACCATACACCATCTCCCAGTAAAGACCTTATACTTATAGAATAAGAGTCTGCGGTAAGGACTTACCTTATGTAAAAAGAAGAGGAGCATGCGGTAAGATATTATAAGTCATAGACTAAGCCTGAGATACTTCCTCCAATCATACCCCCAATGATAGTAAATGCGAAGGTATTTAAGTAAAAATAATAGTTTAATTTATTAAAATCTTAAAACATGTCATATACCAGAATTAGATACAAAATTACGGTAACCATAGATCATCTTGAAAGTATACAGTAATCAAATATTGTAATACCTCAAATAGTAGGTCAGTGACTAATTTGAAAGGAATTAAAAATTGAGAGGACTAAACTGAATAAAAGGGTAAAGTATAAGAAATGACTTAAGTAAAACTAATGTATAAGAGATATAATAATGAAATGGCATTTTGGTCTTTTTAAGTGAAATAAAATTAAAACCCATTTAAAATCTAGGGATTTAAGAAAAAGGGGAAAGAAAAATCAAAGAAGCTATCTTTTCCTCTTATTCTTCTTTCCCGTGGGTTTGCTCTCCTCCATAGCTCCAAAGGTAAACTTTAATCAATCAATTTTTCCTTTTTATTATGGGTAGTTCTTGTAACCTTAAGTGATATATAAGCTTAAGGAAATGTTATATAGGATTAAAACTATGAGATAGAAGAAATAATGGAGATTTTAGAAAAAGGGTTTTGAAATTATATGTTAATATATTAGTGTTTATTGATGTTTATTGGTAGAATTAACTTGTTAAAGAGGTAAATGAGAGATTAGAAGCATTGGATGAGTTTAAAAACAAGTTAAAAATTATGGTGTGATTCTTATAATCAAATGATCTTGAAAGATACTAGATGTTCTAAGTATCTAAATGAAGGAAAGTTAGTATGAATAGGTAAAGAAGAGTTTAATAGTATTATATGGTGTAATCATAACGAAATTTGACCCTATTTGGGAGATAATTGGGTTAAAAACTGGAAATTTTGTGCAAGAGCATCGGTACTGATAGAACAATACCGATACTATAGGCTTAAAATCAGTAGAATCTGTTGAGTAGTATTGATACCGATTAAAGTGGTATCGATACCAATAGGGGAGTATCGATACCATGCAGATGGTATCGATACCATTGATCACATAATGCAAAAATGGTATCGGTACCATAATAGAGTATTGATACCATAGTATTGTAGTATTGATACCATGGGGGTATCGATACTAGTGAGCCAGAAATGTTAAAAATAGACTGATATTGTTATAGAAAATTAATAATATGTACTCTTGAGCAATGTTTAAGAATAATTGTTAGGAAATATACTAATAATTAATAATGTACATGTCTTTGTTGGATGCTTGAGTAAATAGAAATCAAGCTCCCGAATCAAGCAAAACAAATGGCAAATATAAAGTAGTTGGGTAGTCAAAATAACGTTTTGAATATAATAATGAGGCAAGCCAGGTGAGTGCATTTAATTGTTTAACTATTTGTTGTACTAACCATACATGTATTATTGTTTAATATATATGTGGTGATTACCAAATAGACACTAAGTGTGCATTTCACGGAATTTATCCTATGTGAATGAATAACTGTTTTGGCACTAAGTGTACATTTTACGAAATTCATCTTATGTTGATAAATAATTGTTTCGACGCTAAGTGTGCATTTCAGGGAATTCACCCTATGGGATAAATAATCGTTTCGACACTAAATATGCAAATCCACGAAATTCATCATGAGTTGATGAATAACTGTACAGACACTACGTGTGCAAACCGATGAAATTCATCATAAGTTAGTCAATAACCGTATAGGCACTATGTGTGCAAATCCACGAAATTCATCATGAGTTGATGAATAACCGTACAAGCAGTATGTGTGCAAACCCACGAAATTCATCATGAGTTTATGAATAACCGTACAGGCACTATGTGTGCAAATCCATGGAATTCATCATGAGTTGATGAATAACCATACAAGTACTATGTGTACAAATCCACGGAATTCATCATGAGTTGATGAATAATCGTACATGCACTATGTGTACAAATCAAAATTCATCATGAGTTGATGAATAACCGTACATGCTCTATGTGGGCAAATCCATGGAATTCATCATGAGTTGATGAATAACCATACAGGCACTATGTGTGCAAATCCACGGAATCCATCATGAGTTGATGAATAACCATACAGGCACTATGTTGCAAATCCACAGAATTCATCATGAGTTGATGAATAATCATACAGGCACTGTGTGTGCAAATCAACGGAATTCATCATGAGTTGATGAAAAATCGTACATGCACGATGTGTGCAACCCACAGAATTCATCATAAGTTAATGAACTACCGTATAGGCACTACGTGTGCATCTTAATAAATGAACATGAATTGGAAGTTGGTAAACTACCATGTTAGCACTAAGGGTGAAAATGTATAAGGTTTATAATAATTTAAAAATAGTTAATTTTTGTATTTGTAATGAGGGTGAAACCCACGTAAATTATAATAAGTTTGTGAATTATCGTATTGGCCTACGTTTGAAAGCTATAGAATTTATAATGAATTGAAAAAGTTAAATGATATTATGAATAATTACTAGAGTAAAAAAATAGTTCAAAAATAAAATATTAATGGCCTAGTTATGCATTTGACAGAAAGGTGTCAATTATACCAGTTAGATGAAAGAGTAAATGCCTTTGAGTAAAAGACTAGATGTGTGACAATGTATAATGTTGTATAGAAGGGCATGAAAGGTTGTCATAAATAAAATGTATAATAGTGTATAAAAGGGCATGAAAGGATGCCATAAATAAAATGCATATGGGTGCATTTTCGGCATGAAAGGATACCATAATTGAAATGCATATGAGTGCATTATTGGCATGAAAGAATGCCATAAAGGAAAATGCATAATGGTGCATTATAAGTATGAATAGATGCTCTCAATGGAAATAAAGAATAATGACTAAAGAGATAAATGGAAAAAGAAAAATATAAAGAAAGATAGGTATGCTAGGTATACTGAAAATAATTAAGATAATTGGGAATGAAATATGTTGTAACTGAGGAGGATTATAGGATCCTTAAAGAATAAATATGGCATACTTAAGTATACATAAAGATTTCTTTACAATGTTATGTCTCACTAAATAACTACTTAACGTGTATTGCTTCCACGCATAGGTAAAATAAGAGACAATGCAAATAAGGATTGCAACAGTAGCAATGGATATCATCAATTAAGGTTGACTCTTCAGTAACTATAGGACAATCTGGTGTGTTTTGGAAAAATTTAGTTAGCATATAATTAAAGTATGAAAAATGCTCTGAATTATTTTTAAGTAGAACCTTTTATCATATTTTAATTAACGTTTTGCTTTATATTAAAAATCATATGTTTTAAGAAAAACTAGAAATAAAAATTTTAGGGTTTATAAAAGAGGAAATATTTTAAAAGTGATGTGACATTTGTATTTCGTGTACAGAAAGGTACTACAGGATATGGGTGTTACATTTATTTGTATCAGACCTACAAGTTTAGTCGATTCTCTGCCGAAATCGAATGTAGTTTGATGTAAAAAATATTACAAGCCATTAAGATTATCAAATTTACTTATATGGTGTCAATTAGATGGTAATTGATGTCACTCATTATTAACTTGAATGTTATTCTTATGTATGTCCTAATAGATGTCAGAAACTAAGGAAAAAGGTAAGAAAGTATATGATATTGAAAACAAGGTCGAGATCAAAATCGACCCAAGAGAATTCGACATGATTTTAGTATCATGTCGTAAAAGGGTAGAAGTTGCTAGAGATTTTCCTCCATTCTGTGGAAGGAAGGCCCAGTGTTTAACGATGATTCTGCATTTGAGGAATCTATTAAAAAGTTTGAACAGTTTACAAGAGAAGTTGAATTGGATGAGGATCCAGAGGAGATTTCTGAATATAATGATGATTCTGAGATTTCTTCAGGTAAGCTTAATTAATTGAGAAATTATTAAGTGAAACATTAAATTGGTCAAAGTGTTGTTAATTGAGTTAGAGAAAATGAATAAGTGGTAAATACATTAACCGCTAAAAGCCTATAAAAAGATGAATTATTAGTGGATCAAGTGATTATGAGTTTGTTTAAGATTAAATTTGGTTACTAGTGTAATTTTTGCATTAACTGCTATAAGGTTATTGCTACAAAGTTGCCAAGTCTTCTTATTTAATGATGTGGATAATTAGACTTTCATAGTTGAGAGAGAAAATGTTTCAATTGCTCGAGAATATTTTAAATAGATCTGGAAAGTTTCACGGATTTTCTCAAGAAGGAAATGAAAGATTTAAAAATAAAAGTATTCTATTTAACTTAATCTCGAGTGAGATGATAGAAGTAAACCCTAGTAGGTCATGGTGCAAAGATGAGTTAGACATGTAGTAAACAATCGATAAAGATTTCAGGGGCTATGTTCTCGATGAACCTGATGAAATTATTATTTGATGAGTTAAAATACTATTGAATATAAGTTGTGTCTCTAGAGACGATTATTTCAAAAAGATGCAGAGGTTATGGGAATTTATAGATTTCTTTTCAGGTAAATTTATTGAGTTACCTCCATATCGAAAGGGGAATTCAAGGTTAATAGTTATTAAGGTATTAAACATGTTTATATGATTTAGTATTAAATGACTTAAGTGAGTCAAGAGAATTAGAGACTCAATTATAAGAGTTGATTGATCAAAGTTTTATCAACTCGAGTATATCATCTTGGGAAGTATGTGTGTTATTAGTGAAAAGAAAGATAAATCTATGTGGTTATACATAGATTTTTACAATTAAATAAGACTTTTCAAGAGAAGAACTTGTTGCCAAACTATTCAAATATGAAACTTTCGTTAGAAGAGATGGTTTCCTTTGACCATGTTGTTTCGGCATAGGGTATAAGAGCAGATCTTAAGAAAAACTCATGTTGTAGTAAATTGGAAACTTTCAAAGAATGATCCTGACGTTTGGATTTCTTTGGGGCTTGTTGTTTACTATCGAAGGTTAGTGAAAAACATATCGACGTTATCTTTGTTGCTAACCAAGTTTTAAGGAAAGATATGTCTTTTTATAGAACGAAAAAGGGTCAAGAGAGTTTTGAAATACTAAAGAGGATTATAACAGAGATACCAGTGGTTATACAACTTGAGTTGGGTAAAGATTATGTGATTTTTACAAATACATCTATCAACGGTTTAGAAAGCGTGCTTATGCACAAAGGTAAGGATGTGGCATATGCCTCAATAAAGTTAAAGACTCACAATAGGAAATTATCTATGCATGATTTAGAGTCGGTCGTAGTCGAATACCTTAAAAGATTTGATGTCATTAATTTTATAGTGAGCAGTGCTATAGTTGTGCTAATTACAAAAATCTTATGATGATCTAAAGAGAAAAGTAGTTGAATAGCAACAAAGTGATAAAGTTTTCTGAAAGTATCACTTTGGAAGGAAGTGTTGCGGTTTGGACTTAGTTCGAGAAATATTGAACCTTAATAATTTTATCAGTTAGCTTTTGTCTCCCAAAATGGACAAGACCTATAATGATTTCATGTGTTATTTCTTATTAATGACCAATCAAATCCATTGCATGTTCTTACTTTGGGAAATGGAGATTCGATTAAAAATTGAATTATGAAAAAGAACCGATATAGATTTGGACTAGAGAAATACAGAAATCGTGTAACAAAACGATTTCCCTAGTTGAAGTATTGTGGTAAACGCATAAAGTCTTTAAATTCCAGGATGAATTTTTGTTAAAGGGGAATTGTAATTCCCCAAATAGTAGGTCAGTGACCAATTTGAAAGGAATTAAAAATTAGAAGACTAAATTGAATAAAAGGGTAAAGTATAAGAAATTACTTAAGTAAGACTAATGTATAAGAGATAGATGAAAGGGCATTTTTGTCTTTTTAAGTGAAATGAAATTAAAACCCATTTAAATTCTAGGGATTTAAGAAAAAGGTTAAAGAAAAATCAAAGAAGCTATCTCTTCCTCTTATTCTTCTTTCCCATGGGTTTGCTCTCCTCTATAGCTCCAGAGGTAAACTTTAATCAATAAATTTTTCCTTTTGATTATGGGTAGTTCTTGTAACCTTAAGTGATATATAAGCTTAAGGAAAGGTTTTGTAGGATTAAAACTATGAGATAAAAGAAATAATGGAGATTTTATAAAATGTATTTTGAAATGATATGTTAATATATGAGTGTTTATTGATGTTTATTGGTATAATTGACTTGTCAAAGAGGTAAATGAGAGATTAGAAGTATTGGATGAGTTTAAAAACAAGTTAGAAATTATGGTGTGATTCTTATAATCAAATGATCTTGAAGGATACTAGATGTTCTAAGTATCTAAATGAAGGAAAGTTAGTATGAATAGGTAAAGAAGAGTTTAATAGTATTGTATGGTGTAATCATAACGAAATTTGACCTTATTTGGGTGATAATTGGGTTGAAAACTGGAAATTCTAGGCATGGGTATCGATACTGATAGAACAATATCGATACTATAGGCTTAAAATTAGTAGAATATGTTGAGTAGTATCGATACTGATTAAAGTGGTATCGATACCAAGAGGGGAGTATCGATACCATGAGGAGGGTATCGATACCATTGATCACAGAATGCAAAAATGGTATTAGTATCGTAATAGAGTATCAATACCGTAATATAATAGTATCGATACCATGGTGGGGGTATCGATACTAGTGAGCCAGAAATGTTAAAAATAGGATGATATTGTTAGAGAAAATTAATAATATATACTCTTGAGAAACGTTTAAGTGTAATTGTTAGGAAATATACTAATAATTAATATTGTACATGTCTTTTTTGGATTCTTGAGTAGATCGAAATCAAGCTCCCGAGTCAAGGCAAATAAATGGCAAAGATAAAGTAGTTGGGTAGTTAAAATTGCGTTTTAAATATAATAGCGAGGCAAGCCAGGTGAGTGCATTTAATTGTTTAACTATATGTTGTACTAATCATACATGTATGATTGTTTAATATGTATGTGGTGTTTACAAAATAGACACTAAGTGTACATTTCACAGAATTCATCCTATATGGATGAATAACCGTTTCGGCACTAAGTGTGTATTTTATGGAATTCATCATATGTGGATGAATAACCGTTTCGGCACTAAGTTTGCATTTCAGGGAATTCACCCTATGGGGATGAATAATCATTTCGGCACTAAGTGTGCAAATCAACGGAATTCATCATGAGTTGATGAATAACCGTACAGGCACTATGAGTGCAAACCCACAAAATTCATCATGAATTAATGAATAACCGTACAGGCACTATGTATGCAAATCCATGAAATCCATCATGAGTTGATGAATAACCGTACATGCACTATTTGTGCAAACCCACGGAATTCATCATGAGTTGATGAATAACCGTAAAAGCACTATGTGCGCAAACCCATGGAATTCATCATGAGTTGATGAATAATCGTACAGGCACTATGTGTGCAAATCCACATAATCCATCATGAGTTGATGAATAACCTTACAGGCACTATGTGTGCAAATCCATCATGAGTTGATGAATAATCGTACAGACACTATGTGTGAAAATCCACAGAATTCATCATGAGTTGATGAAAAATCGTACAGGCACGATGTGTGCAACCCACGGAATTCGTCATGAGTTGATGAACTACCGTATAGGCACTATATATGCATCTTAATAAATGAACATTAATAGGAAGTTGGTAAACTACCATGTTAGCACTAAGGGTTCAAATGTATAAGGTTTATAATAAATTAAAAAGAGTTAATTTTCGTATTTGTAATAGGGGTGCAACCCACGTAAATTATAATAAGTTTGTGAATTACTGTATTGGCACTACGTTTGCAAGCTATAGAATTTATAATGAATTGAAAGAGTTAAGTGATATTATGAATAATTATTAGAGTAAAAATAGTTCAAAAATAAAAGATTAATGGCCTAGCTGTGCATTTGACAGAAATGTGTCAATTATGTCAACTAGATGAAAGGCTAAGTGCCTTTGAGGCCTAGCTATGCATTTGACAAAAATGTTTCAATTATGTCAGTTAGATGAAATACTAAATGCCTTTGAGTAAAAGACTAGATGTGTGACAATGTATAACGTTGTATTGCCATAAATGAAATGTATAATAGCGTACAAAAGGGCATGAAATGATGCCATAAATAAAATGTAGATGGGTGCATTATTGACATGAAAGGATACTATAATTGAAATGCATATGAGTAAATTATTGGCATGAAAGAATTCCATAAATGAAAATGCATAATGGTTCATTATAAGTATGAATGGAGGCTCTCAATGAAAATAAACAATAATGACTAAAGAGATAAATGAAAAAAGAAAATATAAAGAAAGATAGGTATGCTAGGCATACTGAAAATAATTAAGATAATTGGGAATGGAATACGGTGTAACTAAGGAGGATTATAGGATCCTTAAAGAATATACAATTCAGTATGAATTAAATAAATATGGCATACTTAAGTATACATAAAGATTTCTTTACAATATTATGTCTCACTAAGTAACTACTTAACGTGTGTTGCTTCCACGCATAGGTAAAAGAAGAGACAAAGAAAATAAGGAGTACAACAGTAGCAACAGATATCATCAATTAAGGTTGACTCTTCAATAACTATAGGACGATCTGGTGTGTTTTGGAAAAATTTAGTTGGCATATAATTAAAGTATGAAAAATGCTCTAAATTGTATTTAAGTAGACATTTTATCATATTTTAATTAATGTTTTGCTTTATATTAAAAACCATATGTTTTAAGAAAATCTAGAAACAAAATTTTACGGGTTTATAAAAGAAATATTTTAAAAGTGATTTGATATTTGTATTTCGTGTACGGAAAGGTATTACAGGATATGGGTTTTACAGATATCATGCAGTCAAAGTGTTTAATAAAATCATAAATTTAAAATAGATCAGACAGATATTTCAAAACAACACTGTAATACCAATATGAACACATTTGTACCGATCTGAGAAGTCTAGGATGGTAGCCTACTCCCGGGTTTGCCTATCACGGTCAATGACAGTACTAGATCCTACGAATCGGAATAAGTGTATCAAAATCCTAACAGATTAAATAATAAACTTCAATTCAAGTATTTATAGAAACATATGAGTAACTCTCGAAGTACGTGGACCGTAATGATCTATCGAACGGGAAGCACCAGATTTAGTTGACCTTCGATTAGGGGAATCATGAGTAGCTTCATGAAAATAAAATTCAAGATCAATTATATAATCGAATCCCAAATAAATAAGAAAATATGTTAAAAATAATAAGTATTTTTTATTTAATGGGTTGGATTTAGAGTTTTCGGGTAAGAATTTAGCAAAACAGACCACAAAATCGAACTCAGGATGTCAAAAAAATCAAGAGGGAGGTTTTAAAAAAAAGTCAATGGCGATCAATGGTCAAATTCAACACCGATCAACGATCAATGAATAATGGCTTAGCTCGACTCAGCTCGGCGTGGCTCGGTTCAATTCAGTTCGGTAGGACTGATTTAGTCCAGTTCAGAAATGGGCCATTATGGTTGGGTCGATTCAGATTTTTGGGCTGGGCAGGTTAACAGGTCGGATTAGATGACGAGTCAGATTGGATGGGTTAGATCGGGTCAACAGGTCGGGTTGACCCGCTTCTAGAAGGTCTACCAGGAAGTGGACGATCCCTACGCGTAGCGGCGACACTTGGAGGTGCGTACAGGGCCCCAGAGCGTCAGAAAAATTATGAAAAATTTCTATAATTTGTTTTAAGGAGTTTTGAGACACTTACCTAGCTCGGTTCAAAACAGTGAAGAGCTCTATTCGTTTTAAGAAGCTTTAAGATACTATTTCTCCCCTCTACACGCCGGTGAGGGAGACAGCAAAATTAACACTGGCGAACTTGGGCGATACAATGAACATAATGGTGAGGGTGATGTCAAAAACAGAATAACGATTAACGGCAAAACTACTATTGGAATTCTTGGTTTAACCTTGCTAAAAATGGGAAGTTAAGGAGAAAGGGTTTTGGGGCTCTAGAAATAGAAAGATGCAGATTTGGGAAGCTTTTAATCTCACCCAAAAAAGAAAAATGGTAAAATCATGCATAGGTCCTTTAAGTTTTATTATTATTTTATTTGGACCTAAATTTGATTAAAAATTCATTTTGGTCTCACCAAAATTCAATTTAATCCTCAAAATTAATGTTGAGAAAATTTTAAGCCTTATTTTGAAGTGTGACTGGACTTCATTCTTGTGGTTCGATTGGACTATTCTGCCTTGGCTGGTTAGTTTGAGGATTCTCACTTCCCTTCTTCCGCTCCGCTTACAGGTTAGATTCACTATTACGACTCCGCCTTTGGCCAGAATTTCAATACCCTACTTCCTTCTTTCTTTTTGGCTAGTTTCTCAGGGTTAGCCGACTTCCCCTTTTGGTTTGGATTGAGTCAAGGAGTGTCAATTAAAAGGCGCCAATTTCATACTTTAACAAGTTTATTTTCCCTTCGTTCCCCTGAACCTATGTTGAGATGAGCTAATTCACTTCTAAATTATCTGCACTCCTGAAGCAAGGAACAAAAAACAGGGAAAGCAACTGACCTCAAAGAATGACTTTTAAAAACCTACTCAATGGGGATAACTTCCTGGGTAGAGAGAAAGGTAAACGAGAATATGGAGAAACTATACTTATGTCATTCCTGAGTGAATATTCTTTATATAAATGGTCACCTATAAGAAGTGTTCTCGTCGGACTATAGTCCTCATCAATCGAAGTCTCTGGTAGCCTATTCCAATCCTTTCTCCCATCTCCTTAAAAAAACTATTCTCTTCTTTCGCTTACGTTGGTTTGGCCTACGAGTGGTTCTCCTCAACCTCCTTACGCATTGGTTTGTTTTGTTAGTTTATCGTTCGTTCACACTCACTTCTTCCCCTCCCTTTGGTGGTCAAAGTAGTTCACCCCTCCCTTTGGGGGTCAAAGTAATTCACTTTTTCCCCTCCTCTTTGATCGGATTCTCAGTAGTCAAAGTAGTTTATGAGTCCTTCGCTCATTGTTGAACTCCCTTGTTAGTTAGCGCATCACTTCTTCTTTCATAGTTGGCTGCGCATCACTTCTTTCATAGTTGGCTACTCTTGAGGCCTATTCCAATTTATTAAAGTCATGACTTAGGCTTCATAGTTGGTCTATATTTAGAGTTGGGTATATGGGCTACCTGCCCGTTTAGCCAGCGGATTTTGACGTTGCTGGCTTAAACGGAGCGGTTTAAAAATCCTGCATTCATAAACGATTTTGAATTCTAAGGCCTGCGGCCCGTCCATTTAATCCGCGGGCTAAACGGGCTTACCCGCAGCCCGTTAAATAACAACAATTTTAAATGCTTTAAATACAATAAAAAATAATGTTCTAACTTGCTACACCTTTAAAAATGATCCAGCAACTTAAAAAGGAAGGTAGCAGCAAAAAGTTTGATTTTTCCAGGAAAATATTGTATTTTTTATTAAAAATATAAATGTTAATATTATTAATAACTTAATTTAAAAAATTAACATATCGAGTTGGGTATCAAGTAGCTTGCTTTTACTTGTTAAGAACTCGAGTTTGAGCTCAAATCGAGTCTACTTGATTCAAATATTAATTGAACTTTGATTAAAACGAACTCGAGTAATTCACAATCTGTCTCGTCTTATAACACTATATGTGTGTAAACATGATAATTGATAACTTAAAGACAAAAAATTCAATGGACTAATATTACTATGTATGGAGTAATAAACATAATTTTTTTCATGCTTTATTGTTATTATTATCCATTATTTATTTTATGCCTCACCGAACTCAAACCTCAGGGCTCATTTCGTTTCTATGAGAATATACAAGTATATAAATTTTGTAGTGTTCGGGCCATGTCATACGAGCTAACTACAACAAAACTTTTGAAAGTGTAAAAACAACTCTTAGATAGGATATTGTTCACTGAGTCAACTGAACGTACCTGATGGATGAATAGCTTTATAACATGATATTATTCGTTGTAATACAACTTGATAATTAATAAATGTGAATTATAAAACATAAAATAAATTAAAAAATAATTAAATTAAGCGAATTACCCGCAGTATACCCATTAAACCCAAGGATTTAACAGTCGATATTAAAAAACCCACAATTTAAACGAACTTTAATTTTTAAGATCCGAAACCTACACGGCCGCAAATACCTTGGTTATATTCCAAATTCCAATTTATTAAACTCATTAGTCCCTAGAGGTATTGAGGAGTTGATCGTACGATTAGAAATTCCAATTTATTGCTTAGTCCAATTTATTAAAATCATGGCTTAGTCTAATCGTACAATTTAAAATTCCTTTCTCCTATATATTGAGGGAACTGATCGTACAATTCGAATTATTTTCTCTAAACTCATCTAGCGGGGGTCTGTAGCTAATAAGATCTATTAATATTCCCCGGAGTATATAAAGCGACAGGAATTAAGCGATTTCTAGGGCTGCCCGGACCAGAACAAAGAGAAAAACTCAACCTGAGACCTCTGGAGAATCTACTTTTAGGTCAATGTCAATAGGAATCAACTCACGAATAAAGACAGACCAACTTGAACCGACAATCTTGATACTTGATACTTGAGATGAAAAGACCAGCCTGAACAGACAATCTTGATACTCAATGAAAAGCAGACCCGTCTTTTGAACGTTTGTTGAACACTGCAACTGTGTAACATTTACTACAAATTTCCAAAAAAATAATAATAATAATAATAGATGTAGAATTGATCTATTATGCTAAATAAATAAATTTAAGAATTGGTCTATTATGTTAGATAAATAATCCAGGAGTAGATTAATGGCCTAATTTCGCTGTCTGATTCTGGAAGAAAAACTAGAAAGGAAACAAACATGTGATTCATTTAAGCCTTTTTTTTCTAGGAAGCCCCAAGTTTTATTGATATATATAGGAGTACTGCCTCTGACAGTACCGAGATTACAACAGGACCAACTTAAAAACGAAGTAGAAACAAGCACACAAAACAAATAACAAACAGTCTACATCACCAGAGCATTAAAAACTTGCTCATTTTAGTATTAGTTTAGTAGGATCGATGATAAGGATCAATCCTAGTTACCCCTAGTGTTCCTTCTTGTCCCAGGATTGTTAGGGTCCCCTGTCCCAGTTGTTGAATAACCCAACCCACCCCCAGTGTCTCCACCATACCCCATATCCATATTTTCATCTGACCCAACTGGCCTTGCTGAGTTATACCCAGTCCCAGTATCCGCTGTGGGGTACCCACGGCTGCCGTCATAAACACCGCCGCCTCCTCCATAGCCACCACCAGTCTCACCTCTGTTGTGGGTGAACCCAGCACCACCACCACTAGGGTTGACGTCATGGATGCCGCCTCCGCCATAGCCACCACCAGTAGCACCTCTGTTGTGGCTGAGGCCTCCTGTGCCTGTGGTGAAGCCAGCACCACCAGTAGGGTTGACGTCATGAATTCCGCCTCCGCCATAGCCACCGGTGTCACCCCTGTTATATCCAGTCGTTGTAAAGCCAGTACCAGTACCAGTACCAAAACCACCACCAGCTGCACCGTGACCAGCTGTTGCGTTATGATGGCGGGCCTCCTGTTTCTTCATCTCTGCATCTTCTTGTCTAACTTCTTTCCTTTCTCTAGCCATCTCTTTCTCAGTAGGATCACTTGTCTTCATTTGGTCCATCTAAAACATCATCATAATAATGTAACTGCGACCCTAGTTTAATATTATGATAGCACGTAAGAAAGGAAAGGAAATGAAATGAACCTTTTCCTTCATGGTGGCCTCGGCCTTCTCCATGCCGGCCTTGGTGGAGGTAGCTGCATCCTTCATTGACTGCATCTTCAATTGTTGTTGACCTCAGATATGACTTAGTATTTGTTAATGAAATTGGATACTGGAGATGCAACATTGTTCCCCATTAAATAAGATCAAATTGATAGTTCCCAAGCTGCCACGTATAGGTAAAACCTGACACGTATGCTTCTTTAATCAACTGAATTTATTACACGTTTCGGACAAATGGCAAGCATGTAAGGCCTTGGGTGTTTTTGTCTTTAATTATGGAATGTATATACAGGAGAAGATAAGATGAGGTGGCGACAGGAGGCAGTTAGCTGCTTCGGGCGGTGGCTTATCTTTACTTTAAAATAAACGTGCTGGTTTCAATATATGAAAAAGATAATTATTAAAGGTAATAATTTTATAAAAAAAATTATTTGATTTTGAAAGATACATCCGCAGGTAATAGTGTTTCTTCAACTGTAGTATTTTTCTTTCAAATAATGAGTACGACCTTTTTATTTATATTTAATTATTATATAATTTCCTTTTTTTTTGAACAATTTTGTTCGTAAAATAGAAGATTTTGTTGTATTTTTAATTATGTAATTAATTATTTATTATAACTTTTATTAAATAATTGTATAAAATATTAGTTTAACATTTAAATAGCGTTATAAATTTAAATAGTACTTTGATAATAATTAATATAGTGAAATTGTTCATTTATTTTTTGACTAAATTATCGGGTTAATATTTGATTCAAATCAAATTTAATCAAATTAAGTTCAAATTATTTTTCATGTCAGGTTACTTTTGATTTAAATTGTTTTTGATTCATGTTACTACTATTTTAGGTTCTTTTGATTTATCTTACTATTGATTCGGGTTAAATTGATCAGTACGTGTTTATATCGATCCAACTAAAATTTGAGTCAATGTTGATTTAGTTTAGTTTGTTTCGTGTTTCAAATCAAGTTTGGACTATCATGTTTAGGTCCACATCAAGTCTTGAGTCAAGTAAATAAATTCGGGTAATCGAGTTTAGATCAAAATAGAATGGATTTTATTTCAAATTATTCTAGCATCATAACAAGGTATTCAAAACAAGACATGCAAGTAAAAGGATTAAATCACCAATTTGATAATAGTAATGGGGCTATATTCATAATTTGACCTCATCAGGGTGTCATTAATAACCCATTAAAAATTTTGCACTAATTCCTAGCAATAATAAGAGTAAGATGACCAAAAATGTCAAATTAAAGTAATGGTAAGATGACCAAAAATTTGCACTATCTAAAAGGTTGAATCATGCTCATGACGCAGCTGGGTACAGAATTATTTTCCCATAGCCTACACGACAATGCTATTATCTTATGAATCTAAACTACAAAAACTCAACTCGATTGTCCTGAACATTACAGATTCGGAAATCCGAACAATGTATTGGCTTGAAGAAATGTGGAGCACATGCTTCAAAACATTCCTCAGTTCAATGCCAACTTATCGCATAAAGACTGATATGCTGTGTTACAAAGCTTGAATTTCTCCTCCGCAACAGCCTGATCATCCAACATTCAACCATCAGTTTACTAAAACAGAGTTAAATAGCAATGGCAATATCAACAATTTCGATAATCGAAAAGTACATAACGGTTCGGATGAGCAATTATTTACCAGTCTGCTATGTTACCCAGACTAGGGTATGAAATGCTGAAAAAGGGTATATGTACAAAACGTGTCTGTTATTTTTTTCTTTTTCGAAGCTCTATATATCTGGATGATCACCCATAACTATGTCCGATTATAAATTAAAAACGAATACTATACGAAAAAATGAAAACTCCAGGTAACATTGCCAGTTTATTTATTGAATGTAGCCAAAAAGAACCCTCACATGTTTGGTTAAATAAGTGGGTTAGCTGCTGTAAAATGTTCTCAGTATATGATTAACACCTATTATTTTTTAATTTAGATATTAAAGTGTCAAAAAGTTTTTTTCTTTATAAAGGGTACGATCCTGAATCTTACACAAAATAATCAAAGTTCTTTGTTTTAAGCAGAAAAACAAAGTACACTGATGAATGGGGAATGTATACCTTGGAAGAGCCATGATGACGATCCGGATGCCATTTCAATGCACAGGCTCGATATCTAACAAAATAAGAGAACGAAAATAATCAGACAATATAAAGAAATAATTTTAGAAAGCAGGCACGGTAGTGAAAATTGTGAAAAATATAATAGGTTACTATATGTAATCCTAAAAGAAATAACATAAAAAAAAAAAAAATCAAAGGTTTTTGAGAAACACAATGAAAGAACTCACGCAGTTTTGACATCTTCAAGTGTTAGAGGATCAGAAGCACCTAGTCCAAGGGCACGCCTATCAGCAATCGTATCTTCGTTTGAAGTCTCATTGTTACCAGATTCTGATGTGGAGTCAGAATCCTCATCAAATCGATCACTCCAGCTCCAAGATCTCTCATAGTAATTCGAGTATCTGGATTTTCTCCATTGAGGGTACTCCTCATTAATGAAGGACCAATAAAAGAACCGGCTTCCACCAAAGGCAGACCTAAATATGTTCTCGATGTCATCATTGATGTCTTCACAAAACTCAAAAGGTCCTGATCAAGTAACCAAAAACAGTAAATTTATGGCACGGAACCAGGAGAGCAACATGCTAGTAGATGCAATATGCTATGTGAATTTTCCAGAAAATTTCAGAATAAGGGCATAATCTGTTTTGAACTAATTGACAATGCCTAAAATTGAGCAATAAGCATCCCATCCAAACACAAAATGGAGATTATTAAAGCAAAGCCCGGGATAGACCAAACACTAAGGTTCCAAAAGGCCATTACCAGGAAAAACAAGAACAAAATATAATCTAGAGGCTTCTTTAAATGTAGAAAATGTCATATGAACGGGTAACATATTTATAGGTATGCAAAAAAAAGGTTTTAAGAGATTAAATCCTTACTTCTACCCCTGTAATAAAATCCTTTATTGCCAGGCCAATTTCTTTTGGATCCCTTACTGTGTTGCTTGTTGAACCATGAAGGACCTCTACTTGATGATGGATTGTCTTCATGAAACTCGTCTTTCCAGCTCTGAAACAAAAATCACCAAAGAACGAATGAAACCTTATGATTCGAAGTAACAATTGACGATTTCTTTTTACGAAACAATATGCTTATAAACGAACAAAGATTGCTAGTTTTCAAAGAAAAGTTACTGCAATATGCATTATTATAACAACCTAAAGCAGTGAAAAGTTCGTTTTCTTTTTTCAGAATTTTCATTTAGAATTAAACATTCTACGAAAATTTTAAAAGGTCCAACCTCCGTCTGTACCATAAAGCTTAAAAAGAATCTTCATGCTGATTTATGGTGAAAAGGGAAAAACCATATTTGACTGATTCCATAAAGAATCAATTAAATATTTATTCAACATGTCAGACCTTAGTTTTAGTAATTCCCTTTTTAGTAAATTGCTTACTCATTTGAAGCCATCGATAATACTCATAGGTGGAGAAGTAGCAATAAACGCTAGACACAGTAAAACATGCTAAGTGGCAAGTTCAGGGTATGGGTCTTGACTAGATTCAGTAGTAGTAATTTTCAAAGTAAGCATGAGTTGTTAAATTTGAAATCAATTCTACTAGACATGTAGGAAGCAACGGAGGTCACAGCTGTGTGTGTTGATCCTGCATATTATATGAGACCAGCAGGACCTGCACCTATATACATGCATAGAATTTCTAACATGTAGCACAGCTCCCTTCAGGAATAGAAGGGCAGAAGTGTATGACCAGCTCGGGCTACTAACATAAGGACATTGGCTACAGCAACACAAGTCCATCATAATGCAGCATTTGAACACACAGGATTAAGCTTGCTTTTTCCATAATTGTACAGGTTTTATTTGAATTTTGGCATAAACTAGATAATCAAGTAATTAATATGAATAGAAACCTTAAAAAAGTCATCTGCATAAGCACCAAAGTTGCGCAATAGTTCTTGTTTTGCACGCATCTTTCTATGCCTCTTACCCTGCAAACAAAAGTATTACAAGTACTGTATGAATATCATTCAAAATTTTGAAAAATAAATAAAAGAAAACTTTTAAGTATTGCAAGTAATGATAAGAATAGAATTCTGTCTACGTTTGGAATAATTAATCAAAAGAAAATAAATATTCCTACAGGAATACAAGAATTGGCTTGCAGAATTAGTCTCCAAGGGCACTGTACCTGCTTAGAAAAGAGTGAGACTAATGCTTATAACATATAAGCATATGTACGAGTAAAGAACTTAGAGGCGAAACCAGAACCCAATCATCCTAGAAAGTTCTTGCAATCTGCTATCTTCTCAACAATGGATGCTTTGTCTAAATGATTGTTTACATGTGTCTACAAAAACTTAAGCATTCAACAAAAGGATTCATCATCTAAGCACTCCAAAGTAAAAATCCATTTCTTTCAATAGCTTAATACAGTATAATATCTTAGGGAAAAAGTTATTTTTCTGAAAAACATTAGTTCATATCCCTGATAGATCTTGAATTACAATTGGCTTCCACTACAAATTAAAAGAAAACAATGGCTGCTAGTTATTTTCTAGAGAGTTTTCATGCATTTAATTAAGACAGAAATATAGCTTAAGAAATTAAATATATAATCCCAAATTCAGAATTTCACATTTTTACTAAATGAAAAATCCATTTTGCACTTAATAATCATAAATTAAAAAAACACTCAATTGAAGTTGGAACCAATCAAATTCACAGGTTTCCTCTACTTTTCAAAAAAAATATATAAACACTCTTTACCATTCCAAGTTACCATCCATTGCGGAGACAAATCATATATACAACCAAGATCCC
Organism: Hibiscus syriacus; assembly: GCF_006381635.1. Classification (NCBI taxonomy): domain Eukaryota; kingdom Viridiplantae; phylum Streptophyta; class Magnoliopsida; order Malvales; family Malvaceae; genus Hibiscus; species Hibiscus syriacus. The sequence goes on from NW_024062770.1 coordinate 4,454,621, forward strand.
AATATCTTCATCTACATGTTACATTGAACCCCAGGTAGCAAAAAGGCTCCATTTTTAACATTAAAGAATAAAAAATTAGGGGGAGGGGGGAAGCATTAAAATTTTAATTTCAGAGACTGTTCTCTTAACCCAAATTGTGAAATCTGATAGACCATAAATTTAAAAAATTACGGCAAATTTTCACAAAACAAACCCCATTGAAGGAAACATCCAAAAGTGGAAAAATCTAGTTTGACAATCAACAATAAAAGGAAAAGAACGCATACAAATTGCCAATTATTGCGTCTTTTGTGTTCAAGGACGGGAGTGGAATGGAAGAAAGCAGCCCTTTGGAAAAGATTGCTGCTTTGTGAATCAAAAACGGCTGCTTTGATTGCCCTAATCATCTCTGTCTCTCTACCCAAAAGAAGATAAAAAGGTGAAAGTTTTTCTTTTTGGAGTATGCAATGGGAAGGTCGCCGTCCTGAGGCAACACGGCTTTAGAACAAGAGCATCATCATAACCGGCTTTAATGGAGAATCGCTTTTATTGGGGAGTTTTAAGGGGTCATAAATTTTCAATTTTACTACACCTTTTTTACTTACGGCCACGTAAATAATGACAGTTTACTTATGTCGAAGGTGAAATCTTTAACGCCAATATGTCGCCTTTGATAAATAAACGTCTTCCAAACAAAGTAATAATAAAATAATATACCAATTAATTGATGATAAAATAAGAGATAAATTGATTTTTAGGCAAACAAGACATGTTTTGATTTCATTAACTAATAAGTGTATCATAAATTAGTACATCGTTAATTTAATTAGGTGGTTCATAAGCAAAATGCAAAGAAGACAAAAGAGATAAAAACAAATTTAGCATTTTCATGAGCAGCCTTGTTAGCAGGACGACGAATGCCTTGCACACGAACATATCAATTGTTGTGAAGTAATCGCCGAGCATCAATTAGGTAACCAACCACCGACATATCAAGTTGTAGCATAGTGAGCTGACGAACAACATTCACCGCATCACTCTCGATTATCGTCGATGAACACTGCAATTCAGTTGCTATCTTTATTCCCAAAGTTATCGTTTCTGCTTCCACCACTACAACATCACGCGGTCCAGAGAAATGAGTAATATGATAGGCCAGTACAAGTCCATGATGATCATGATGTAATTTAAATAATATATATAATACAATTCTTAATTTAGAGGACTAAATATGGGTGGAAGTTTTATTCAAAATTATTAGTTTGAATCTTTGTCTTTGTAACCCTTAGATTCATTCTGTGCATTACGACTAAGTCTAATGAATCACACTACAAATTTCTAAAACATTTTCAAAAGGTTATTTAAATTTCCAAAACATTTATAGATCCAAAATAATACTTATCGAAATCAATTCCAAAAATTTAAAACATAAAGTCATGAGTACGGAATATTAGAATATCGTATAAATTCATACATTAGGAGTAAACATAAGATGCCATAAAACCATAATATCAATATATAGGTACATGTCACCAAAATAAAGGCAATTTGGAAGATGGAAACGTTACAAAAAAATTCAGTACAAAATATATCGATCTCCAAGTGTCAGATCCGAGAATGCCTATGCAAAAGTATCTGAAAGGGAAAAAGTTAGGGTGTGAGCTAGGAAGCTTAGTGAGTTCCAATAAGTGCAATATAAAAATATATTGAAGAGTTTGAAAGAATAGTTCAGTAAAGTACTATAAAAGTATTATTGTGTTTATTTAGAACATATAACTACCCTCCACTTGTACATAAAAATGCAGTTTCCCGTAACAAAACAGAAATGAATTACCAGCTAGTTGAACCTCAGAACTCTAGACACCTACCAAGACAGTACCCCAACAAACAGTTCAGGCAATATACAGAAACTCCAAAATTCCACAAAACAGTTATAATTAATTTTCTTAGTAAAACATATAATCAGAAATCATGTATTAGACAACATAGTGTAATCAGTAAATCAGGAATCAAGATATTGATAAGATAAAATATTCATAAATCAGATCAGATAAACAATCGTCTTTCAGAACAGATAAATAAGTTATATTATAAAACAGGTGAAACAATCATATAACACACAAGGAGCACACATCGCAAAACGAAATCAGATTGGAAAGTCTACTGAGCATCGGCCTCGCTACTCTCTACAACAGTGCTTGAATCTAAACCATAATGAATTCGGGTTACTATTGAATAAATATTTAATTTTCACTATTTATAGGGTTTACGAAACTAAACAAGTAATCACGGGCTCACGAGGCTGAATGGATCAGGAGGAGCTGGGTCGAGCTGACGAGTGGTCGGACAAGTCTTGAGTACCTTAAATAATTAATGACACAAATCAGTCCTTGACTTTAATTTAAATGCACTTTAATAACATAATTAAATACATATGTATGTTCGGGATTCAATGCTCGATTTGGGGACTTTTGGGTTAAAATTTGGCAAAACGGACTTCGGATTAGACTTAGAACGTCGAAAAACATAAAATATGATTTTTAGAAATTTTGACTTTTTGGTCAAAGTCAACTCAAGTAAAATTCAACGGGTCAGACCATTGTGAGTTGACTCAACACGATTTGACTTGGTGAGTTGACTCAGTCCAAAAACATATCAGTTCAGTCTAAGGTAAAGCGGTTTGATCCGGTCCGGTCTAACTAAACCAGTTCTAGAAGGTTTTGGATGAAGGAGTTGTCGCACGTGCACCAACAACGCGTGGTGACGCGTGCACCAGGAAAATTTGATTGGGACGATGGCCGGTTACTCCTCGAGCCTTCAATCCTCGTTTTATGACCATTACCAACCAAACAATCAACCAAAACGACGGATAGCGAGAGGACGATGATGAAGCGATAGATTCGGGTGGGTTTTTCTCAAAAAGGGATGGGAAGTCAAACGACGGTGGCAGTGAGACCAACAAGCTCGAAATCGACGCAAAATCGTGAAAAACCTAAGCGATCGACTATTTTTTATGAACACTTTGAACATCGATTTACGATGAATGGTGATGGTTTACGATGAAGTAGTAGAGTGGCTTTGGTCGTGAGGTCACGGCGGTCCTAATGGTAAGGACTGTGTCGATCACGGACGACGAAGGTGGTGGGAATCGACGGTGAATGGCGTCGAGGAATGTTTGAAAATTTGGGGATTTAAAAAAGGTTTGGGTTGGTTTTGATTTTGGGGTGATAAAATTGAGGATTTAGTGTTTGATGGTGACAGAGGGTTTCAAATCCCCTCAACCACACGTTTGAAAAATATCTCACCAATTCCCTTTTTCTCTTTGTAAACTTATGATGGTTAAATTAGAGAATAAGTCCCTAAACTTTTAGAAAATCCTAAAACTATCCCAAAACTTTGAAAATTCACAATTTAATCCCAAAAATTAATTAGATAAAGTCAAATCAAAAGTATATAAATTTGGGCTATTACAATTCCCCCTAAAGAAAATTCAAACAAGTACGAAAAACTGATCCTTCATTGACTCCTCTATCTCTCAGATAGCTTCTAAAGGACCACGATTATTCCACTGAACTTTCACCAGCGGGATACGTCTATTCCTAAGGACTCTTTCATCTTGATCCAAAATCTGAACAGGATCCTCATCATAAGATAGATCTGGCCTAAACTCAACATCCTCAACCTGGTTACTATGACTCGGATCCAGATGGTAAAGCCTCAATATGAACATATGGAAGACGTCATGAAAATGACTAAGCTGTGGAGGTAGCTCAAGCTGATAAGCAACATGTCCGGCTCTCTTCAGAATATGATACGGTCCAATAAATCACGGACTCAGCTTACCCTTACATCCAAATCTCAACACTTTTGTTCCACATAGATACTTTCAGAAAAATCTGATCCCCAACCTAAAATTCAATGTCTTTCTTCCTCTAATCAGCGTAGGACTTCTATTTGTCAAAAGCCTCTTTCAAGTAATTACGAATCAATCTGATAGTATCCTCAGTCTCAAGACCAACTATGGTCCCAAAGTCTTCGTATCACGCAACTATGTCCAAAAAATAGGAGTGTAACATGTATGCCATATAGAGCCTCATATGGTGTCATACGAATATTGGTATGATAATTGTTGTTATAAGCAAACTCATCCAAAGGCAATAAGTCCTCCTAACTACCACAAAATCAATCACGCATCCACGTAACATGCCTCAAGACCTGAATCACCCTTTTAGATTGATCATCAGTCTGCGGATGGAAAACAGTACTGAAATTCAGATGAGTTCCCATAGCCTCATGTAGAGCCTTCTAGAACCTTAAAATAAATCTCGGATCATGGTCAAAATTATAGATATAGGAACCCCATGTAGTCTAAAAATCTTTAAGATATACAGACTAGCCAGCTTGTTCAAAGAATAATTAACTCGAATAGGGATAAAATGAGCTGCCTTTGTAAGTCTATCAACAATCATCTATACAAAATCCTTTTTTGAATGTGTAAAAGGGAAACCAGTAACAAAATCCATAGTGATGTGTTCCCACTTTAACTAATGAATATGATAGGTTGCAATAAACCAGATGGATGTTGGTGCTCTACCTTAACCTACTGATAAGTTAGACACCTAGCCACATAATCAGAAATATCCTTCTTCATGCCAACCCGATGATATCTCTCTCTTAGATTACGGTACATCTTATCTCTACCTGGGTGCATAGTATACGGACTGCTATGAGCCTCACGAAGGATAGCCTGTTTTAACTCTACATCATTAGGCATACAATAACGACCCTTGAAGAAAAAAAACTCCATCATGGTTAAAAGTATAATCCGAGGTAGATCTCAACTCAACTTGCTCAATAATGGAAAATTATGAACTCCCTAACAACTGCTTGGCCTTGATCTCCTCGGCCAAGGTAGGTTTAACCTGTAGCTCGACTAACAGAACGCCATCATCATACAATTATATCCTGGCAAACAATACCTCAAATCAAATATCGCCTTATAACTCAAGGCATCAGCTACCACGTTAGCTTTACTAGGGTGGTAATCAATCTCACAGTTATAATCCTTGAGAAGCTCGAGCCAACGTTGTTGCCTTAGATTATGTTTCGTCTACGTAAGAATATACTTCAAACTCTTATGATCAGTAAAGATATAACACTTCTCTCCATAGAGATAGTGTCTCAAGATCTTCAAGAAAAAACTACAACTACTAACTCCATATCATGAGTCGGGTAATTACACTCATACGACCTCATCTGACAGGATGCATAAACGACTACCCTTTCCTCCTGCATCAGAACATATCCAAGTCCAGACCGCAAAGCATCACTATAGACTGTAAAGTCTTTCCCTGGCTCAGCTTGATTTAAAATTGGTGTCTAAGTCAAAGTTGTCTTCAATTTCTTAAAGTTTTCTTACTGACATCACCCCAAACAAAAGGAACATTCTTCCTGAGCAACTTCGTCAAAGGGGAAACAATGATGGAAAAGCCCTCGACAAAGCGTCTATAGTACTCAGCTAAACCCAAGAAACTGCGGATCTTGCTCAAATCACCACAACATTATTGGGCTACTTCCAACTCATGATGACTTCAATCTTGCTTGGATCAACTTGAATACCACTACCATACACAATATTCCCCATAAAAAGTCACCTCACGAAGCCATAATTCATATTTGTTAAACTTGGCATATAAACGATGCTCCTTCAGAGTTGTAGAACAATCCTTAGGTTCTCATCATGTTCTACCTCAATTCGGGAATAAACCAGAATATAATCAATGAATACCACCACAAACTATTCTAAAAAAAGACGGAACACATGGTTCATCAAATCCATGAAAGCTTCTAGAGCATTGTTCAACCTAAATGGCATAACTAGAAATTTGTAATGCCCATATTGGGTATGGATAATAGTCTTTGCAATATTCGTGAACCTTGTGCCTTCGTCTGCTCCCTGCTTCAGTTCCCTGTGAATAAAGTAGCAGTGGACGCTCGTGAAGTACCTGCATCCAGTTCCTCGTGAAGAATAGAGAACGTTGCAAAACCTGAATGGAAGTAATAATTTTCCTCAATTATTATGGAACCCGACCTTGGTTATTTATATTACTCATGGGATTGGTTCGAGCAAAGGTGAAAATAGAAGAGAAATAAGAGGAGAATAAATAAAGAAAGAAAGAAAAAAAAAAGAAAAAAAAAGAACCAGATAATTTATTTTATTCATATATTAGGGTTTGAATAATTTTCGAATAATATACATGCATGGTTCATATATTATGTATACAATAATATGTATGATCCCCGTGAATTTTTAGAATAATTCTATGAAAAATGTTTCTAATAATGTTAAACCCAAAATTCGATACTAATAATATGGATGTTCCCGTGAATTTGGCAGTAATAATATGCATGCATGGTTTATATACTAGTGTAGATATATATATTTTTGTTGTTTAAACTAGTTTAGCTTATTTTTAGATTAAATTGTTTTGGTTTAAATTAATGTTCCAAAATTATTTTTTTCTGCATACTTGTTCAAATGGTGGAACAAAATCAGTTGTTTTATCTTGACGCTCAATATATTTCTAGCCATTTGGGATTGATGGTTTTATTAGTATTTAGTTTAATAAAATATTATATTTTACTTTATAACACTATCATTATTATTAAATGGTAAAAAGTTTGTTTTATGATAATTGATTAGTTTGATGATTTAATTAATTGTGGGAAAACCCACAACGAGTCATCCGCAATCATATCAATATTCCTATGGATCCACACAAATTGATCAATGATAACTTGAAACATGTTGGATTTTGCCATGTTAGTTTTGTTCGAGAGTTCAAGTTAGTCTCGGTTTTGATTAGTGCATAGATTAAATGTTGGAGACCAAAGACACATACATTTCATTTTCCGTGTGGAGAATGTATGATAACTTTGGAGGACGTGGCCATGCAACATGGGGTCCTGACAAATGGGATACTTATAGTGCATGATAATAATTATCAGGTGGGTTTTTGTTGTAGTACGTTACTTAGGAAGGTACCAGTAAACCTAATTTAAACGGTCGACGTATTAGGCTATCATGGTTGGAGAATGAATTTCTTCTTGATGAGAATAGTACCGAGCAAGAAGTTTTATATGCAACTCAAGCATATATGTTAGAGTTGATTGGGGGAGTCATCCTGTAGTTTAGTTCGCACTCATTATCTCTCGTTTTTGAGTAATTTTCAGAATACTCGTTGACACAGTTAGAGATCAACGATATTGATGTTCTTGTACCATGGATGTGTAAGGTGTCACTAATTGTAAATGATGATGCTACCATGGAAATCGATATTTGTATGATGTTAGTACAATCATGGGTTTGGCATAGAATTCCTTTTTAAAATCGATTAGTCGAACTAAGACTAATTTTCCTTTTGCCGGAAGGTAATATTTCTATTTGTTTTGATTTAAATGTTAATTAGAATTTATTAAATGTTTTGATTAAAAGTAATTAATGAATTTTGATTTTTTTAATTGATTTACAGCTGGAGGCATAAAATAGAAAAAAATGGGGTTTGTGCATAATAATATCAAAGAGTTTAGGTTGAACATCAATATTAAAAGCAAAAAATGTATATATAATATCAACATCGAGTTTAGGTTATTCTTACCTTAAATTTTTATTTTTAAGATAATCATTTTTTATATTTATTTTACAATTTATTTGGAGGTCGTATGTCGATGATTAAATTACTTCGTGTGTAAGCAAGATGTTTGGGATGATTTTCAATATTGGTGCACTGTTACACCATTGATCCATTTTGCTATTGTGGAGTTCCAACATTCGGATGAAGTGTTGACACAGTTTGGCTTCCACCAACCTATTCTGGACCTCCACGCGATCATAGCGAGCTCCATAGATTGAATGCAAAGGTAAGCATGAAATGAATTGGGCTATACATCATATAGACTTCATTATGATATGGAACAACAGAGGGTCATCATTTTATCTTTTACTCCCATTCAAGATGATGATTTTGATTTCACCACTTCAGCTTAAATGATGATGGTTTAATTTCATTTAATTTATCACACTTGTTAAAAAACAATAACATAAATAAACAAAATAATATATAGAAAAACCAAACATTCATTAAAAAATAAATAGAAAACCAATAATTCATTCAAAAAAAGTAAACCACTCATTCAAAAAATCATAAATATAAAAAACTAAACATTCCTCCTTAATTCATTGAAATTGGAATAAAAACATAAATTCAAATATTAAATAACCATTCAAATACAAATATGATTACTAATGAGGCTTATATCTTGGTAGATTTGGACCATTTTTTTCTAGAATGACCTTTAGCCCTACATAAACTGCATCTCTTCGGTTGACCTTTCTCTCCACTATGTAAATCCATACTGGTATGAAACGAGTGGACTCAACTTGACCCTTTGGACTTCTACAAAGCATTGGATTTGACATCCATTCATCATGAGCCTTTTTCGGCCATTATGATTCATTTTGGATCTGTTCGAATGCATATCTATAGACGTTCAATATCCTCTGTAGGTGAAAGCACTCATCAACATAAGCGTACGCACTTATACCAGCATACATACATGCAAATAAATATATGATCACAATGATATCTCCATGCCTGAAAGCAACCACAGACACACCATCTGTGTCATAAATCAACGTGAAATGTTTTACTTTATCCTTCTTCATTGCGGCGTATGCATGATAAAACATAATTATGACCAATTCGGTCAAAGTTATGAACTATCATTGAGGTTTCCAATCGCTCATTTGTTTCTATTGCTTCCACCAATGTAGGAGCCAAGTTTGACCTCAGTTGATGAGACAATCAACCTCTCTCCCATTATCGAACCAAACCTTATCCAATCTAAAGTACGTCTCTTTCACCACACTCGTTATTGGGAGATGATGTGTACTTTTTAATACTAAATTAATGGCCTTAGCAAGGTTTGCTATTATGTGTCCATACCATTTACCACCATCGTATACTTGCGACCATTTTTCCTGTTGAATTCTCGAAGCCCAGTTCTAAACACGCTCACCATAAACGACCTTTAAATTCTCTAACCTCTTATCAAAATTTAGTTGACGTAATTTGTATCATGTTTTGTAATATATATTGTGTTAATTATTAATTAAAAACACATAAATGGATACACATATATTGAAAATAAAATAAAACTTACTCATGCTTACTATCTCACTATGGATGTGAGCGTTATGAAATTGATTGATACTGTTCTTACCAATATGGCAGGTACAAAATGTGGGATATGCATCCGGAGGTATCCAATGACTTCTTGCCTCGATCAAATATTAAGCAAACTCTATATTATTGAATCACATATTTATATAGATTGGTCAAAAAGAAATAACAAGCCTCTGTTGTGTCCCATTCAACAATGGCAAATACAATTGGGAAGATATTTCATTCACCGTCTTGCAGAATTGCCATCAACAAGACATGCTTATATTGACCATACAATCACGTATCATTTACTTGGACCATACGTTTATAAAATGAAAATCCTTTTGTTCACGACTTGAATGTCCCAAAATAGTCTATGGAATATTTTCTTCCCTTGAACAAGTTGACATTCTTTGTCAAATGCAGGCATGGTTTGAGACTTCACTACGGTTCCCAGGATGAATCACTTTATTGCTTGTAACAAATTTGGTAGCTCATTGTACGATGTATCCCAATCTCCATTCGTCAGCTTAATTGCCTTCAATTTCGAATTCCATAACTTGTCGTATTTTACTTGGTATCCAAATTGGCTTCGAATAGATGCAACTAGCACTGTAAAAATGATCATTGGATTTTTTTTTCAACCAACACCTTCACGTATTGGCATATTTGTTCAATGGAGTTTTGCAAACATGTATGAGGAACATTGTACCTTGTGATGACCAAATCATGTACCTCTAAATTTTTGACACTCTGATCTTCCACTTGCACCCTGGACCATATTTAACACACTTTGCATATATGGTTTTCTTATTGGACTCTGCAACGTGGACACCAACATGGCCTTTGATGGAACACTCTTTAATCGCCAACGTAGCTTCATATTTCCTTTTAAATTCCATCACAACTGAAAATTCACCTGCATTTTTTAATGATTCAGCCATGTGATATGGAGTTATATGTGGCATGTATGGGAATTCATGTGCCTTCATCGCATCATAATATACCTCGTACATGTGAGGGATGGCTTGATACGATGTCGAAACTTCATTGATGTTGTTAGGATTTGCGGAAGCTCGAATCTACAACCTAAAGAATTTTCCAAGAGGGGTTGAATTGGTTTTTGTGTTTAGGGAGTAAGGAGATTGAAAGATAAAGAATTGCACAGCGATTTATAGTGGCTCGACTTCTTAACCAAGTCTACATCCACTACCTTAGCTCCCACCAAGGATTTTCCAACAAATTCACTAATTTATTCTTTCTTTTTCAAGGACAAAGAGATAACCTTTACAACTCCCTAGTTTTTCAATGGCTAAACTAAAACCAATATCTATCTTTTAACATGGCCAAGATAGAACCAATCACCTTTTACAAGAAAATAAATGTAAACAAGAAAACCTCTCTGTTTACAAAATTTAAGCTCACATGAAAAAATATTTACAAGAAAATAGAAAAATAAGAATGAAAAACTCTTCTCTTGTGTTTGAATGCTTGGATAGGTGTTATCTTCTTTCTTCAAGTGTCCTCAGCTTGTATTTATAGCTTGGAATGTGTTTGAATTCGTATATAGCCGTTGGGGATGTTTTGGAGTCGCTTGGGGATTATTTTTCTACAAAACAAGGCTGCCCATAATAGGGGGTATCAGTACCTCTTCATAGGGTATTGGTACACCTTCATTAAAGTCAAATTAAACTATCCATTGCAGCCAGGGGGTATGGATACACTGCAGGGTGTATCGGTACACCACTGTATCATACCTCATAGGGGTATCAATACCTTTTTTGCATTCGGTGTTTGAGAATCATATGGTATGGATACACTGTAGGGTGTATCGGTACACCAGTGTATAGATACCCTTTAAAGGGGTATCAGTACCGATTTGCATTTTTACTCAAATTTGAATTTAATGGACTTTGACTTATTTTTTAAACCTTTTAAAAAACTTTGAATAAATTCAATTCAAGTCCAAAAACAATTTGCCTTAAATTTGTTATATCGAAACATAATTCAACAATCTTCCCCTTTTTGATATAACAAAACATTTGAAAATTTATTTTTTTGGCAAAACTCCCCCTTAATAAAATGTTTAATGAAAAAGATACCTATTGTTAACAAAAGGATATCAATTGTTAAAAAGATATCAATTGTTACCAATTGTTGTAAAATATATAAAAATGTTAAGCTCCCTTTTTTCATTAAGAAACTGAATTTTGCAAACCAAACTTCTCCCCATTTTTGTTATATCAAAAATAATTCAATCTTTGAAGTTCAAAATAACTTTGGAGAGTAAGTGATAAATTTGACATTTAAAAATCATTTGAAAAATCAAAGCTCCCCCTTAATAAATGCATTCCAAAAAAGTAAGCTTTTAAGAACTTGACACTTAAACAAAATTGAATTTCAACATAGAATAACAAACATGTTAGTAGCTCATAAATTAAATATATCCAAGTCTAAAATACTTTATGCAATATCAATTGTTGAAATTAAGTGCATATGCATAAAACTTTTCCAAAAATGTTGTGCATTTGAAAATTTTGATATCAATTGTTAGAGTGATATCATTTTCATTTAAACCACATGCATAAACATTCTAATTTAGATCAAATATTTTAAAATATGTAAAATCAAAGCATTTGAAAAGTTGATATCAATTGTTAGAGAGATATCATTTGCATTTAAAACCAGTTTTGACCAAAATTCATTATGATGAACTAAAAATTATGAAAAATCATTAAAACTTTAAAATGTTCATCATAAACATCTTTTCAACATACATGAGATTAAAACAATAATGCATAATCATCTAAAACCAAAAATCATGATGCTTAAAATCAAATGAGCAACCAAATATCCAAAATTAAAAACATTAAGATTTGAGGTTACCCATTCCTTTTTCATGTGTGGCTAGAGAATCTTGAATATCATCACTTTCATCACTATTGCTCTCACACACCTACAAGAGACATTTATTTGGATTTTGGTATCCAAATTACTTTGGATCCTTGAACGTTAGTTTCAATGCCCCTGTTCCCTTGGGAACCCATACTTGTCTATTTTTAAAATGTTTTCCTTTCTTCAAAGAACAAGTATATTCCTTATGACCATGATAATGGCAATGTGAGCATTTTTTTCATTTTTATACATAATAAGTTGTTTTTAGAAATTAATTCTTTTTCTTTTTTAAGTTTCAAGCTTAACTTTTAAATCAAAAATTTCTTTTTCTAAATAATTTATTTTGATTTTGAAAGCTCTAAATCATTTTTCAAAATTTCATTTTGTTTTTCAGAATCAACTTTTGCTTTCAAAATCGATTTATTTTCAATTTTGAGTTTTGAAATTAATTTCGTATATTTGGAATTCATGATCTCAAATCCCAAATACAACTTATTATAAGCATCTTGTAACTCATCAAAAGAATATGAATTAAATTCATTTGAGTTAGAAGATACCTCGGTCTCATCACAAGCCATTAAAGACACCACCTTTGAGTTAGAAGCTCTTTGGCACTTGAACACGAAGAAACTCCTTCATAGATTTCAGGACCAAATGCACAAAAAACCACGTGCATGGGCTTGGCATTTTGTTGAGCTTTTTTTCATTCTTGGTCACTCCACTTCTTCTCCTTGTTCTTTGGAGAAGAGTAGCTGTTCTCGATCATCTCCATCAATATCATTGGATTGGATGAATATCTTCATTAATTTCTTCCAATGATGGTAGTTGGCTCCATTGAAGTAAGGAGGCTTGTCGATTGGTAGGGAGTCTTCCATGTGGAACGAGTTGGAGGTGGAAGACATATTCTTTGTTGTGTCGGGAATTGGTAGAGCGTCTTCTAGGATCGTCTCAAGGATGTTAACCCTTCTAACGAGTTAAGATCTGATATCAATTGTTAGGATTTGCGGAAGCTCGAATCGACAACCTTAAGAATTTGCCAAGAATAATTGAATTGGTTTTTGTTTTTAGGGAGTAAGAAGATTGAAAGATAAAGAATTGCACAACGATTTATAGTGGTTCGACTTCTCAACCAAGTCTACTTCTACTACCTTAGCTCCTCACTAAGGATTTTCCAACAAATTCACTAATTTATTCTTTCTTTTTCAAGGATAAAGAGATAACCTTTACAACTCCCTAGTTTTTCAATGGCTAAACTAGAACCAATCTCTATCTTTTAACATGACTAAGATAGAACCAATCCCCTTTTACAAGGAAAGAAATATAAACAAGAAACCTCTCTAAGGTAGGTGTTTACAAAATTTAAGCTCACAAGTACAAATATTTATAAGAGAATATAAAAATAAGAATGAAAAACTCTTCTCTTGTGTTTGAATGCTTGGATAGGTGTTCTCTTCTTTCTTTAAGTGTCTCAGCTTGTATTTATAGCTTTGAACGTGTTTGAATTCGTATCTAACCGTTGGGGATGTTTTGGAGCCGTTTGGGGATTATTTTTCTGTAAAATAAGGCTGTCCATAAAGGGGGTATCGGTACACCTTTATTAAATTCAAATTAAACTAGTCGTTACTAGCCGTTGCAGCCAGGGGGTATGGATACACTGCAGGGTGTATCGGTACACCAATGTATCGGTACCTCATAGGGGTATCGGTACCCTTTTTGCATTCAGTGTTTGAATAGTCATATGGGTATGGATACACTGCAGGGTGTATCGGTACACCATTGTATGGATACCCTTTAAAGGGGTATCGGTACCCATTTGTATTTTTGCTCAAATTCAAATTTAATTGAGTTTGAATTATTTTTGAAACCTTTTAAAAAACTTTGAATAAATTCAATTCAAGTCCAAAAATATTTTGCCTTAAATTTGTTATATCGAAACATAATTCAACAGATGTCGAGATCAGGTGCACCACCACCGCAGATATTTTCTTCGTCTTCCAAAACGTGTTCATTAGTTTTTTTATCTTCGCTGGAATCATCATGTATTTCCCCACCTATTTTCAACATCAACATCAACATTCAATTCTGACTAATGTATATTTCTCGCCCATACTCTGCTACTGCGAACGTCCTAGCTACTTTATTTCCACTTTCCAATAACGCCATAAAATTGTTTATCGACCTGTATGTCGGGTCCTCAGGCTCACTTCCAAAGGCTATTTGAGATGAACTTCTAGCCACATTTTTTGATAACCCGAGAACATCGGATATGTTACACACTTCAACAAATAACTCAATAACTGTAACATTTGTTGACTCAGGTAATCCAATCATGGTTCCAATATCATCATCTTCTTCAACTGATACTGCGACATATCTAACTGGATTGGGACATACCAAAAATATATACTTCAAACCATCTATAGTAGCTTGAGTTCTTCGTTCTATCATATGCTTCATTTCTACAAATGTGATGTCCCTTTTGAACATCATATTTATAGGTCTTTCAGATAGAAAAACAATGACGACCTCATTTTTCATAATATGTCCATTATAAGGACAGTCGTGAAAAATCAATAGTCATTTTCTCTACAAATTAAAAAATTATATTTAGAATAAAAAATATTGATCCATAAATAGTTATAATATGATCATAAATCGTAAAATAATATTATATAATATTAAAAATATTATAATCATAACAACAACAATAAATTTGTATAGGTAAAATACAACTACAAATATTATAAAAATAATATTCACATAGCAATAAATCGTAAAATACTTCGAATAAAATCTATTCACATTAACTTCTTTGTTTCTTTCAATAATTTGACTTGAAAAAATTAATTTTATCTCTATTTTCGTATGCAATTTTAACATATTAAATAAATAATTTCATATAGAATAACAAAAATTTAAACAAATAATTTTACACTTACTAAAATCAGAATAACAGAAAAAACGTACCAAATGAGTTCATACAAAAAAACCGCACGAATTAACAGTTAAATCTTTTACACTTCGTTGATTGTTGCTTTCTTCTTAAATTTCATTCCCGAATTCATTCTTGCACACACACACAAAAACTAACTTTTTTCAACAATTTTAGTATTGTCAAAATAAAAGGTTATAGGTACATGATATGATAACAGGGTATGATTCGAACAACTTATAGGTTCAGGGTATGAAATATACAGGTATACAAGCATTCACGAAAATAAAAACAAATGAAACGCATGGTGTACCATGCGCCATGCGTGGCCATGCATGGGTGTGTTGCATGGCACTCTATGCGCCATGCATGGAAATCGTATGGCCATCTGTGCACCATGCAGGTGTGACACATGGTAATCACACACATATATATAGCTACAAAAACTAACTTTTTTCAACAATTGTTAGGTATGGAATAGCAAGGTATGGGTTAAACAAATAGTATTGTCAGAATAAAAGGTATAGGTACATGATATGATAACATGGTATGGTTCAAACAACTTATAGGTTCAGGGTATGCAATATACAGGTATATAAGCATTCACGAAAATAAAAACAAATGAACCGCATGGTGTACCATGCACCATGCGTGGCCATGCATGGGTGAGTTGCATGGCACTCCATGCGCCATGCATGGAAATCGTATGGCTATCTGTGCGCCATGCGGGTGTGTCGCATGGTAATCCATACTTCTTATTGTGTACTGTAGCATTCGTCCTATTTCAGCAAATAATTCGGGGCGAACGTTATTCAATATTTTTTTTAAAGCATTAATCGAAAAATTTTGCCGTCCATTTATTATTGGTAATTTCAGTTGTTTATTTTTCACTCATCTAACCTATCTATCTTTATATATATATATAAGATTTGTTGTTATAGAAATTCAGCAAAGACAAAAGGGTGGATTTGAGAATTTTGAGTTACTTTTCAGTTGGGCTAAATCTAGGATTCTAGAAAAAATTTACCGAGCAATTGGTTAATTGCTTCAATTACAAGTCAAAGCCGTCAGTTTAGGTGCGTAGATTCCTAGGAATTGCCTTTTATCTTTCTATTTTTTTTCAGGACCTATAATAATGTTAATTCAGAATGAGAAAAAAAAATCAGGTATAAATCATTTATTTTGAATGTTCTATCAAGTATGTACTTGTATTTTTTATTATGCTCCTTAAAGCTTGGCCCGTTCATCTTAACATCGATAAATGCTCTTTCAGTTTAAGGATGCCGGGGTTTTGAGGCATTGGTGACAGGAAAAACATTAGATATGCAACGAATCGATGTGAACGAAAGGATAATTGGTCTTGAGAGGCTCAATCCATCACCAAGGCCAACAACGTAGGAGCTTAGCCGAAGAACGAATGTTTGCATGTTCATTTTTTCTATTGGACTTATTTGTTTATATAGCTTTCCAGGTCTCCCTTTCTGGAGGGTCTATGGAACTTTGAGTGGTTTGGATAAACCCGGGACTTTTTGCTGTTACAGTCACATTTGAGTGAGTGTCATTTGAAAGCTGGTGGTCTCCATTTTTTTCTAATCGACTCCCAGCTGATCTTATTGGTGTTCCCTTGTACTTTGCAGGAGATTTCCTTCGACACTGGCAGGACTGTCAAAAATGAATTTGCTTCTCAAGGATGGATATGCAAAGGTTACATCCCATGTAAAATTGCCTAACTTGGTAAATATTTCCAAACCAATTTAATGCTCCCCTACACAAATAAATGTCATTTCATGAAGGCATGAAGCATCAGCATGAGATTCCATATGAATGCCTTAAGTGTGCATGTTCAGCAGTCATCTTCATTTAATAGTACATAGCACCTGTGTTACTGGACTCTTCATCTTTCCTAAAGAACCCGTCTTTGACACTTCTGCCCAGCACATATTCGGACATGAGATGACCCTCCAAATATTTGGAAAAACATAGAACCTTTGAGTGTATACATGTTGGACACCTACTTGTATTTGATACTCACCCTCAAGTCCAACTACATAACACAGTATATTTTTACTGCTTTCATGCAGAAGTCAGATGTGAGTTAAATCATATTGGTTTAAATAATTCTAGTAAAACATTGTTTTAGCAAGCCTCATTGCTCTGTGGTCTCAGTTTTTTCTCTTTCTCTTTCTGTACAACATCAACTGTGTGCTCCTAGTTCTTGATGGATGTTAGTGTTGAGCTAAACAAGAAAATGCTTTTATATACATATATTTGCAATGGAAGTGATGTTGACTGTGATTTTCTTCAAAATGATATAATATAGCATGTGAAAACTATCCTTTATTCTGGAGTTTGGCCAAAAGATTAAACAGTAGTTGGTAAAGATTATGTTTTCCCCTAGTCTTAACTGGATGGATGTACACCCTAAACCTTCAGTGATGTCATTATTTGGGACATGAGGTTATGTGATTTGAGGCAAACCTATTTTCCTCCCATTTAAAGTTACTTGTATTAACAAATTTTGCTTGAGCTTGTCCACTGTCAAAACTTGTCACTTTGTCCCACTAACTAAAGAATATTGGAACAACGCTGTTTTTTTTCTTCTCTTTTACTTCTGTTGCCATCAAAGTTAAATAACTGGTGATAAATTAGGTCACTATTTCTTTGTTTCTTGTGATCATCTCAAGCTTGGTGATTGGTAAGATTGCTCCATTCATATTTGTAGATCATGTCCCAAAGAGTGGGAAAAACAGGTATAAGTTTGGACTTTGGACCATCGCTGTACGTAATGGAAGCCTTTGCACAGTCTGCCCCATGGAACTATTTATTCTGCCTTATGTATCATCCATAGCTTGTATTACCTATAGTTTACAGATCTCTAACCTGCTGTATGAATTTTGACCCAAATTATTCTTTGATTAAACTATTTTTTTTACAGATAGAGTTAATTCGAAGTAGGACAGCCACTTTTTTAACTTCTTTTCAAATTGTATTTCTTTGAGTATTATGAAGAGCTCTTTTTATCACAAAATTTGAAGCGACCCAAGGTTATCATTGGTGTGATGCAGATAGAAAGCAAATTTGTTCTTTCAACCAGGGTTTCTGTGGAGGGACCACAACGAATGAAAGAAGAATATGTAGAGGGGATATTTGAATCACCAACTATCGTTGAAGAAACAATACCAGAGCAGTTTAAAGGTGCATATAGTCAGGCTCTTACTACCGCCAGCAACTTCCAGTTCCTATTAGGGATGCCGTGGCCAATGGACTGCGAGTTCCTGTGAGTAAGCACTCAATGCTTCTGAATTTTCTCTCAAGATGATATATAGCTGATAGAATGGCAATAAGACCAGCGCTGCTGTATGGATCAGAATGTTGGGCAATCAAGAAGGATCACGTAAGGAGGATGGAGGTCGTAGAAATGAGAATGTTTCAATGGACATGTGGTAGGACTCTGTGGGACATGACACCAAACTCTTAATTAGGATGTTCTTGGGGATGGTGCATGTATCCGAAAAATTGAGAGAGAGAAGAATACGGTGGTTTGGACATGTCCTTATGCGACAACCGTCGGATGCGGTCAGGAGAGTAGAGTCGATTACAGTCAACGGTGCCAGAAGGAGAAGACGACCAAGGAGGAAGTGGGTAGACTGTTTGAGATCTGATTTGAAGGATTTAACCCTTACCGAGAACATACCTCTGATAGGAAAGTATGGAGACTTAAGACCAGGGTAGCCGAGTAGTGTGGTTCACAGCCATAGGGTGTAGCATCTCTGTCTTCTTTTTAATTGCCTTTGTAGTAATTTCCATTGACCTCTACTTTTTATACGTTCATGTCATTGGATTTTATGAAGGCTTAGAACTAGGGTAGTAGAGTAGTGTTGTCTTAGTTTATGTTTTAACACATTTGAATTTATTCCTTCTCGTAGTTTTCTATCGATTACTTCTGTATATCCTTCTCAGCACATTAAGATTGTTCAACTATGTATTTATTTATTTATACAGACATTGTATTTTATCTTTATTTAAAATTTTCTGACTGCTGGAGGTCTTACACAAAAGCTGTTCTCAACCTGACGTAAGGTACAACCTACTATCCTACCTCCCCTTACCCTATTGCATATGAGAATAGGGTTTTGTTGTTGTTGTACTAAGGAAAAACATTACAAGCTAATTGTGATAATTACCATCTCACTTCATTTCTTTTATTTTTGCTTGAATTGTCAACACCCCTCTTGTTGGGTATTTGCCCAGCTCATAACACTTGCTGCAAATATGAAAACTTGTTACTAAGGAGGAAAAACTAGAATCAATGCATATGCAATGAAACCATTGTCTAAGATGATGGTAGAGAATCAATTCCAAAAACGGATGTTGCTCCAATATTTGCCATCACTTGCGACTTTGGCAGCAACTTTGCCAGTTGTCATGTCCTGTGGAGAAGGGAGCAATTAAATCCATCGCTATGAATAACTCATAGCTTTTCCGTTTGGTATTCAACCATTTCATGAATCTGGGTAAAAGTTTCTTTGTGTTTCCAGGTGGTAAATTCCAGAGACTGTTCATGATTTCTTATCTTGATGAAGAGATCCTTGTAAGCTTATATGCATCTTTTCCTTTTTCTTTTGATTTTGGAATCATTTATACACTTTTTGTCCTTCACGTACTTTCTAAATACTTCATTGTCGAAGTTGACAATAACATAAGAAATAATAAGATTATAACCCTCAAAATCCGACTTAGACGACTTGGGCAAAATCATTTCTTGTATTAAGAGCCTGTTTTATGGGGGCATTACTTAGGCCTACGCAATGTTCAACATCAACAGCATCATAAATATATTGCAATTCTTACACTAACCGCAAAGAACAAAGATTACCAGTAACATTGAAAGCAAAATTGCCCTACGTCTCATAATCCAAGATATCTTGAACAAGTTACTAATACACTCAAAACAACATGCATAACGGAACTTTTATCGCATGTTACCTTCCGCAAAACGTCAATCATATTATATATTCGCTTGTCTGCCTTCGACTTAACCTGCAATCGAACAACATCCAGTAATCAAATAGTGATTCGAATACAAACCAAGCGTCCTAGTCTTGTAAAGACATTTGTAACCAGTAACAAACCCTAAAGGGTACTATCAGTCCTTACCCTTAAGCAGTCTTTTCAGTATAATTCGGATATTATTAACTTAACTGAATTGCATGCTCAGTCTCCTTCAAATTTGAATATAGAGACACTAGTGCAACACTTTTAAGTTCAGGCCTTCAGGGTAGTTCTAGTGTGAAGGACCTTAAAGGGTAAACCACCTAAAATGTTATCGAAAGATACATAAAATGTCTTCGAAGAATATTACAATGCCGTAACGATTTATGTATCTTTTGACAACATTGTAGGTAGCTTATTGTATTTTCACCTTAGATTAAGGTTTCTTTTTCCAGAGTTTCCCTTATGTTCAGAGTCAACAGTTAATTACAACAAACGTTCAAAATCTGACCTTTTCCTGGCTGAGCATTTGGCACTAACAGTAAAAATATTTGGTAATAGATTCAAACTGGCATGAGAAATATAAATAACTGCACCTTCTTAGCAAGAAAAAGCACAGCATCAACAGTTCCCTCGGCATATATCGATCTGCCGCAAACATTATGTTGAAATTCAAATGACACTCTGCAAAAGAATTTGCAATTTGAGATCAAAGAAAAATCACTTGATGTTTACAAGTTGACCAGGATGTATGGTATAGTTGAAAATGTTAAAGTCAGTACGTTTGATCAGGTGAGGTCAGATGATACAAATGAAAAGCATGACCAAGCAAATGCTCTTCCGGAACTCCCACCATTTCAATCTGCTGCTTGGGATCTCGGATCATTTGTATCTAAAAAGGAAAAGGAAAACAACATTAAGAAATCCAAGAAATTGAAAGAACCATATAATAGAAGGGATTTACAATGACCATAAAACCATTGGGTTGAATTAGGCAGATTAATTATTATATGTCATTCCAAAGGTCTATATCTCCCAACCTTTGTCCTACCTCCCATCCCCGGCCCTTAAGCAATAAGAAAAAAGAAATCGATTTCTCTTTCGGTTACAGTTACGAATATGTGAGAATCACACACCTGATCCATGTCAAACGACACCCCCAATTTCTGAAAGCAAGAAATAATAGCCTTAGCAGTCCCAGAGGTGTCCAATTTGCTTGCTTGATGGGACTCCATCACCTAACCATGATCAACGAAGATAATCAAATATGAAGCCAACAGGACTAAACATAAAGGTGTTGATAAAGGAAACTTATTATAAATAGTATTTAAGAAAAAGGACAGCATTGCAAAGAAAATATACGAGAAGATCAGAAGACCAACGTATTCGACATTAAACACAAGCCCAAAGAACTTGCTACAAACAAACACTAATGGATAAATTAAGCAAAAGTAAGCTTCAAAGTTAACAAATATGTTTCCTTTGCTGCTCCAAGTAGTGCTATTTCTTCAAAATGTACAAAACTATCTTCTTGATATTGCTTCAAAACAGAATTTTGCAGCCTCAGTTGTTTACAAGTTGTTACACTCTTGATTATACCTAATCAACCTTGTTTGAAATATTGTTCTTTCAAGAACTTGCAGAACAAGTAACCTTTTTAATTAAGTACCTGCAGCAAATATCCAGAGAAGGCTCCAGGAAATTGCTCAGCCATGATCTCCATGGCCGCAAGAAATGCAACGACCTATCAGAAACATCAGTCTTAAGCAACATAAATAAATCAATATCTCCACCAGTTAAAAGCTGTATTTTTTAACTAAGGGTTAAATGACCTGTTTCCCCATTTGTGGCGATATGACAGCATAAACCTTCGACTCTTCAACAGTCTTATAGAGTCGATCCCTGTCACCACCAGTGGTTCCCATAACAAAAGGTACTCCAACTTTGCAATATAGCTCAGCATTATCTACGTTTATCAAACAACCCAATCCCCCAAAACAGTTTTAAAAAGTGTGTATAGAGATGAAATCATAATATTGAACTCGGATAGTATGCATATGGAATATCACCGCAATGTGGCTGCAGATTTTATAGAGATATTATTCCACAAGCTACCAAAATTTTTCGCACTCAAATTCAGAGTTTATAGTGACATTATCCAATATGGAATATGATATAGTTTTGGATGCATGTTCCTTAATAGGTTACCATTAACTGTGGCAGGCACGGTGTAGTCAACCACGATCAGGTTTGGATACTCCTGAAAGACAGAAGAAAGGATGCTTTCTCTTTCAGATGGACCATGCACGATAATCTCTTTCCCACAAAGTTCAACGGTCTGTCCAGACTCCTCTGCACCAAAAGATACCGGAACAATGTGAAGGCCAGCAGAATCTGATGCTTTGATAACAGACTTTCCCATTTTGCCAGTACAACCATTTACCTGCAGCAGACAAAGGAACAACAAAGCAATGGGGTGAATGTTAAACCATGTTATCTGATAACTTATCTTCTCATTTAAAGGAAGTTCATAACCATTTAGACTAAGTAACAAGGTCAAATTCAGAAAAGCATCCAAGCTGAGAAAGCAAAACATAGAAACAAGAAATGACAGTAGTTACAGACAAAAACGTTGATAACATATGTAGGCTCCGCTCAAACCATAACACATACCTACAATTCAACAGTCATACCACCAACTAATATGATATCACAGGTATGCTTGTTCACGTCCTACTCTTAAGGAGACAACTTTTCTTTGTCGGTATAATCGGAATCCAAATAATAGCTATCAGAATAACTAAAAGACGTTGTAATAACCTTAAGTGACCTCCGTTCCCTTCCCCATGGAAAATGCCGTACAAAAATACCTAGGCAGAGTAGATATTCTAAACTTGTTCACCCCAAAGTTGCTAGTTATCTGCATCTATCAATCTTAAGCACTTTGAATTCATATGGCTGTGATGTAGATTCTCAAAATCGATATTTACAAATTGTCAAAAAAAAAAAAGCATACCAGTGTTGGTAGAATGCACACAAGATCAAATGCCTATATAGAAAAAGACGCTTCCTTTGGCATTGATCAAATTAAAGCTTTATTCACTTACGATCAAACACATTGGCTACATAGAAATAGATACAACGCAGGCTCAAAAGTATAACCTTTTTTTTTTATTTCTTTCAACAGATAAAAGAAAACAAGTACCATGATTGAGATGGCGCTGTCGGTTGAATTAGATTCCGAGTCATGTTGAAAGGTTCCGGTTAACGCAGACAACGATAATGCGACAGGGGACAAACGGAAAGCCACTCTCTTAGGAACAACACCTTGTCTTGTCTTGCTTCCCGACAAGAATGGCACCTTCTCGAACCGAAATACGTGGGAAGAGGCTTTAAGGAGGGAACCCATTTTTGAACTGCAAAAATAAAATAAGATGAAACGAAGCTGATTTTGTTAAGATTAGTAAAATGCTGAAGTTTATTGAGTCAACAGAAGTTAGATGGAGAGCGAGGGTTTAGGGTTTATGATGATAGATGAAATTAAAACTTTATGTCGCTGGGGTTACCTGGCGGAAGCGTTTCAAATAGATTAACGCCTAAGAAGAGGCAGCGGTGGCGGTGATGGTTGCAATGGCGGCGGCGGGGAAAGAGGGAGGGCAGTGATGATAACACAAAAGCAGGTAAGAGAACTAAGCTTAGCTGATTTAAAGGAAGTTTCTTTTAGGGTATACTACAGATTTAGCACCCTAACTATCAATTTTGTTCTGTTCTAATCACTCAACCATTTTTTTCAAAATCATGACTAGCGTTTAGTTTTTGTTCTATTTTGGTCACTCACCGTTAAAGAATAGGGGACAAAACAATTACTTTGATAAATGTTGGGGGTCAATTTTGATATTGTGCCTTTTTCTTTCTTTTTTCAATAATTTCATTAAATGCACCATTGCACCATAAATAATACACTTTTGTAATGGTTGTTCTCTAAAGTATTTTTTGAGACAATTTGACTTATGAAGTTTAAATCATTACCTCAATTACGGCTCAATACACTTTTAAGTGCCTAAATTATACATCAAATTGACTTTTGGTGCTTAAAGAAATTTTCGCTAAAAATATGTATCAACATTTTCTCCGTTACCATTTTAGGTGTCTGGACCATAAACACCGTTAAATTCCACTGTTAAGCGATACGTGTCACATTTTGATAATTTTAAAGAAATTATTTAAAAAATTAAAATTATATTTAAAAACACTAATTTTTTAAATTACCAAAGATCCTCAAAAACCCTAAAATCTTTAATTTCAAACTCACTTTTGGCCGCCAATGATCATCTCCGGCCACCATCTCCATCACTGAAAGACCACATACCTATTATCGCCATCATTTTCTTGTAATTACCTTTTTTATTACCTAAAATTCATAAATAGATAAACCCTTAAATCCTTAACCTTAAATTTAATTGATCGTCATTATCATTATCGTCGTCGATGGTCACCATTACCTCTTCCGACAATAAGAGTAGTGACCTCTAGTGCCATCTATGCCTGCTCTCGGGAAAGCCCTCCCCCTAAATTCCTGTCTTATATTGTGGAAAGGGGGAAGGGAGAATGCGACGTGAGGGGTGGGACAGTTGGGTTTTTTTTAATTTTTTAAATAATATACTTATTTTTAAAAAAATAAAAAATTCAGAAGTATAAAAGTGATATGTTTTATTTAACGATTTTTTAACTGTAGGTACCTAAAAGTGTAACAGAAAAAATGTTATGCACCTATTTTTAACGAAAAATTATTTAGGCGTTAAAAGTCAATTTAAGGTATAGTTTAGACACTAAAAAGTGTATTAAATCTTCAGTATTTATAATTTACTCACTGAACTTTCGAATTTCTCATGTTTTTGTTATTTTGAATTATTTTATTATTATTATTATTATTATTATTATATGATTTGGATTTTTTTATTATTTAATATAAACAAAATTTAAAGTAAATATTTGTGTTCTTTTTTTTATTTAATATAAACAAAATTTAAAGTAAATTGAAAATATTTGATTTGAGAGAGTAGAAATGATGGTGCATGATAGGGGAAACGAAAATGCTCTCGATGCACGATACTCGGTCTATCATCGCTGGGAACTTTCTTCTTCTTTTGGTCTCTTGCTTTTGGGTTCGTGTTCTTTTTTTTTTTTGTGTGTTCTTTGATGGGATTTATTTTTCCTTGTTCGATTATGGTGATGGAGTGGAGAAATTTGTTTGATGTTTATCAGGAGCAGGCGTTGGATTTCTTTCATCCAGTGATTCGGGATGGGTTGGTCACTGTTCAGCCGTCAATGAGGTCTGAAATGAGGGAATTGTGGCCGAAACACTCGTTGGTTGCTCAATTCCTTAGGCGTCCTTCGACTATTGGGTTTCTTCAGAGAATGGTGAAGTCTATTTAGAGTAATATGAGTGAGGTCATTATGAACTCGACGGGGAGGAGCAACTTTTTTGTTTTCCAATTCTTGAACAATACTGCACGTGATTGGGTTTTAGAGAACAACCCATGGCACTTTCAAAATAATCCGATGGTTTTGAGGTAGTGAGAACCAAATTTAAAGGCTTTGGAGTTTTAAGTTGGATCGAATTCCGGTTTGGGTTCATTTGTCCCATGTCCCTTTGGAATTGTTCACACGAAAGGGACTCAACTATATTGACAGTGTTTTAGGGACGTCAATGTATATGGATAGGATTATAGTTTCACGACAATGAATCTCCTACGCTAAGGTATGTGTTGAGGTCGGTCCAGATTTTACTTGCCCTAGTACTATTGATGTATTTATGAATGATTGCCTAGAGGTGTCTGTAAAAGTTTCATTGTCTTTGTTTCCTGCTAGATGTACTCGTTGTAATACTTTTTCCCATTCGGAGAAAGGTTGCCCTTATGTGACTAATGAAGTAGGGGTATGGTTTGGTTTGGCATTCGAAAGGGGACTAACTCGTTAATGTGGGAGTGAAGGATGCTACAATGGAGGTAGAGGTGGTAAATCCAGAGGATGTGGGTTCGTCCATAAGTCCTGTGAGTGTTTAGGAGGTTGTTGTAGTTGGTAGTCATTTGCTTGATTTGGGTCAGGGGATAGAGGAGGTAGAGAGGATTAAAGATGGTCTTGCATTGACTGCAGGTCATGGGGGGTGACTGTATGTGACATAATGATTGATCATGTGATGGCAAGGGTTGGTGATCCTAATTCTAGCTCAAGTCGCTCGTTGAAGGTTAAACCGAAGAATCGAGTGGGTAAAAGGTTGTAAGATGGTCATGGCAAGGTGATTTTTAAGAATAGATTTGAGGTGTTAGGTGGGGAGGATAGGGAACTTACTCATCTTGGCAAAGAAGGCCCACCGAGAAAGCCTCGAGTTATGGCTTTGGGGGTTGCTAATTTGCTTAATGAGATAAAACTAAAGAAAAATGATCATCTGGATAGGGGAAAGAAATGTAGTGACAGTGGTGTGGGTAGTACTTTAAATGATATATCATGATAGCTTGTTTTTGGAATATTAGGGGTCTTAACTCCACTACTAAGCAGTAGTAAGTTTTGAGGAGGTTGGATTCTTTTCAGGTTGATGTGGTTGTTCTTTGTGAAACTAGAGTTAGAGAAAATAAGGCTAAGCCAATCATGGATTGTTTTTTACGGGGTAAAATTATGTTTTTCATTACAGCAGTGACATCAATGGTCGTATTTAGGTTTATGGAAGGGTTATGTACAATTGTTGGTTAAAGTTGTTAGTGATCAATTGATATCTTTATTGGGTACACTTAGAGGGAAAAATTTATGTATCATAGGGGTGTATGGGAGTAATGACAGAGGCTTGAGATGTAAGATTTGGCAGCAGTTAAAAGCAGTGAAGGATGAGTATATGGGATCTTTTCCTTAGCTATTAGGTGGAGACTTTAATGTCTCTTTACACCCAATGGAGAATTCTAGCAGTGGGGTTGAGTATGCAGTGCATGCTGCTGATATGAGAGAGTTTCAATATTGTATTAGGGAGCTTAGCTTGTTTGATCACCTTTTTAATGGGCCTTTGTAAACATGGTCAAAACATAAGGATGAAACGTTCCTTCCACAGAAATTTGATAGAGTATTGGTTAATAGCCAATGGATTATAGATATTTCAAATTCGAGTGTAGAGTTTTTGGTGCCTGGAGTGTCTGATCACTGTCTTGCGATGGTCTGGCTTAAGAAACAAGCTCAATTTTATAAGCCTAAATCGTTCAAAATTTTCAATTTTTATCACATAATCTTGATTTTATTAATATGGTTCAAAATTCTTGGTCTCAACCCACGTTTGGGGATCTAATGTTGGTTTTATTCAGGAAGTTACAAAGGTTGAGTAGAGTTTTGAAATATTTTAATAAGTAGTTTTACGATGACATTTCGGGGAATGTTGTTCTGAAGAGGCGATAGCTTGAGCAGAAGCAACTTTCCAACATAAGGGATGGGGATTTAGTTGGAGTTCGATGTAAGCGGACTTTGTAGAGGGAGTTGGAAGAGTTGGGAAGTGTGGAGAAGATGTTCTATAGACATAAAGCGAAGGTTCAATAATTACAAGAAAGGGATGCAAGTACTAAGTTTTTTCATTTGTCTGTGACGGTTAAACATAAGCAGGACACTATTCGAATGCTTAAAAATGATAAGGGCAGCAGCTTACTTCCTTTGAAGAGATGAGTATGAAGGCTGTCAAGCTCTTTACTAATCTTGTGGGCATTGCCGATGCAAATGTTGAGGGTTGTAGGTTTAGGATATTACGAGACATTATTGTTTATATGATACTTGAAGCTGCTTGTGTTTTTTTAAGTAGGGCGGTCTCAAGCAATGAGGTTAGAGTGGTTTTTTTCCAATAGGGGGATGAGAAGGCTCTAGGTTCGGATTGATACTTTCTTCGGTTCTACAAGATTGCTTAGAATGTGGTGGCGGAGGATGTTATATTGGAAATCAAATATTTTTTTAATACATATTCTCTCCTCCTGGAGCTTGATGCTACAACTTTACTCTTGATTCCAAAAGTAATTAATGTTTTCTCTATGAAATAGTATCGACCAATCTCTTGTTGTGCGACGTTGTATAGGGCCATCACTCGTATATTGGTGTCTCGTTGGGCAGGTTTTTTCCCATAAATGGTGGCTCTAAATTAGTCGGCCTTTGTTAAGGGGCGTAACATTGTTGATAACATGTTATTAGCTTAGGAGTTTGTTATCACGTCATTGTGCTATTAGAATTGATTTATAAAAGACGTTTGACAGCTTAAGTTGTGCGTTTATTCTTGTTGTATTGGAAGCCATGGGATTGCCAGAGAAGTTTCAAGTTTGAGTTTGAAGTTGTTTGTATATGAATCAGTTTTCTATAGCATTTAATGGAAGCTTGGTTAGGTATTTTGAAGGGGCGAGAGGGGTGAGACAAGGTGACCCGTTCTCGTCGTACATATTTCTTTTAGCTATTAACGTATTGTCCAAGATGTTGGATTTGGTTGTGATGAATGGGATTTTAATTTTTATCTTAAATGTAAAAGAGTCAAAATGAACCACTTTTGTTTTGCAAACAATTTGCTTCAATTTACAAAGGGTTCTTTGGATTATATGATGGGGGTTCAAAGCGTGTTGGATAAATTTTATGATATGTCGGGTTTGAAAATTAACGCAACAAAGTGTGAGTTCTTTGAGAGTGGCATTTTGAGAGGAGAATTGGATCATATTAACAAGTGCTTGGGGTTCAAGATTGGGACACTTCTGGTTCGTTACCTTGGTGTTTCGTTGGTGACCCATAAGCTATCAGAAAAAGACTCCCATAACTTGCTGACTTTCGTTGGGGCTAAGTTAGGACATTGGGGGAATATGAAGTTAAGCTATGTTGGGTGGTTGTAATTGATTCAATCAGTGTTGTACAATATCACCAACTTTTGGAAGGCAACTTTTTTTCCCAAAGCAGTGTTGAGGAGGATTGATCAAATATGTATGAGGTTCTTTTGGAGGTGTGGATACTCTGCGAGTGGTGCAAGGGTGAGTTGGAGTAAAGTTTGTTCTCTAAAGGCAGAAGGAGACATTGGGCTTAAGGACCTGACATGTTAGAATAAGGTTTGCTTTATAGATCTATTGAGGAAGCTCCTAGAAAATAAAGGATCCTTGTGGGTGGCATAGGTTCAAGCCTATGTTATTAAAGGGATGAATGTATGGGAGTTTGTGCCTCAATGATGGATTAGTTGGAGCTTAAGGAAAATTTTCTTGTTTCGAGGAATCTTGAAGAAGATAAGTAAGAGTTTTAGAAGCGGTTGGTGTCAATTGAGAATGGGGAAGATATAGGATTAGATAAGAATTAAGAGGGATCGAGTTCCTTGGGAAAGGGTGGTTTGGATTCTATTACATGTGCCTCGCCACTCTATAATTTCTTAGATGGTTGCACTCGATCGATTAGCAACTAGAGATCAGTTATAGCGCATGGGTATGGATGTTAATGGTGTGTGTATTATGTGGGTTTGTGATGGAATCTATGAGTCATGTCTTCTTTATATGTGGAACCTCGGCTGCTGTGTGGGAGAGGGCCCTCGCTACTTGTGGTATTAATAGGAGAGCTTGCTGCTAGAAGATGGAGGTGGAGTGGGTGATTGCCACTCTTAAAGGTAAGTCTTACATCACTTTGCTTCTTAAGTTAGCTTAGAATGCTTGCATTTATTACATTTAGGAATATTGAAATAGGTGATACTTTAGTGGGTTGTGTGTTAGATTGAATGATGAGCTTTTTAGACTAGTTCGGGAGTTTATAAAGTTGAAGTTTTCGAAAATTGGTAGAGGGAGCCTTGACCTCAAATTTGTATAGAATGGGTCATTGGTGATTAATTGTTTTGTGTTGGTTGTGTTTGTAGATACTATTTTTTGTCTTGCTTTTGGATATAAATGTATTTTATCAAAAAATAACTTTAAAGTAAATAATAAAATAATATCCTTAACCCTAACCTCTTTATATTTCTGATCTCAAACCCCATTGACGATGATCGCCCTTCTTATCACCGAAGATCATCGTCGACCTTTGGAACCAACAGGTGTTTGATCTTAAATTGTATAAAGAGACTTGTTTTGACACGCTGAGTCCGAATCTGGTGGTTGTTTTACTGAAAAATATCCCAAAACACGTGAATCTTGATGCAAACATTTCGATTTCCTCACATTTGATCTCTTATTCGTGGACTTAAAAGCATATTCTAACAAAATGGAGGTTAAATTTGGACTCAAGGGGTCAAGACGAAGTAACCCATGAAATCTAAGATCGAACTACCACCATCTGTGATGGTCTATGGCGGTCGACACTTCGGTTTTCTCACTTTTGATCGAATTTGGAACATGTTCCAACAAAATAAAGGTCAGATTTAGACTCCAGGGGTTGAGAAGAAATGACCGATAAAATTTGGGATCTAACAACCACCATCTACGATCGCCAACGGTGGTGTCCAACGCCAGCGAACAATGAGCGACCACCATATGTTTTAATTTTATATTTTAAATTATTTTTATATTAAATAATAATAACAATGTAACATCATACTAAAATAATTATAAAATAATTCAAAGTGACCAAAATAAGAGTAATTCGAAATATTCAATGAGTAAATTGAAATAAAATGAAAATACAATGAATGAAATAGGAGAGAGTAAACTTCAGTGAGAAATTATGTATTTTATCCTTTTTTATTAAATCTGTTTGATATTTAAACTTTTCCTAACCTACTTCATGCATGAATTTAAAATCTTCATACACGTTAATTTAAAATTTTAATTTAGTTAAAATGTAACCTCCAACGAATTAATTGATTACATATGTTTTTTTTAAAAAAAAATACTTTAAATTTTATTTAAAGGTTGAATAGAGAAATTTTGATCATAATGGATATTAAATATAAACTTAGGAGAAAAGGAAAACGTCAAAGCTTTTAATCATATTCTCTAAATATTATTAAAAAAATTAATTTTAAGGGTAAACTACTGATTTAGTACCTAAACTATTATTTTTGGTCCGTTTTAGTACCTAATTTTTCATTTTTCAAAATTATACCTAATTTTAATTTTTATCATTTTAATACCTCCTGTTAAAAACATAACATATGATTTGTATGTGACACTTTTTTATCGATAAATTGTATCATTCATCACTCAACTTTCTTATCACTCCTATTTTAGTCATTAAAGTTTAAATTTTTTAATTTAATTACTTAACTTTCAAATTACTCCTAATTTAATCAATCTAACTTTCAAATTTATATTTTTCTATTTTTATTATATATTAATAAAATAATAATAAAAATATCATGTCACAAAAATTAGTAATATAATAAAGGGTAATATATAGTAATGGTCACTGAACTTTTTTAAAGCTTTCATTTAGGTCCCCCAACTTTTAAAACTTATAATATAGTCCCCTAACATTTAGTCTGTTTACAATATGATCCCCCAACATTTAGTCTATTCACAATATAGTCCCCAACCGTTTGACATCGTTACACTGCCGTTAGTACGTTTGCAATATGGTCACTGAACTTTTCAGGCACTTGCATTTAGGCCCCAACTTTTAAAACTTGCAACACAGTCCTAAATTTCATTCTAAACCTCAAATTCCTTTTCGATATCGAATTTCCTTTTTCGCTTCTCTCTTCTCATTTCTAGCGTAACTTTTTAGTCGGGGATGCATGGGAAATTCTAATCTAACTTTGAATTACGTGGAGGTGTTGACTTGAATAAGAGTCCATTGAGAGAAGATCCGACCAAGGGACTATCGGGACCATCAATGATTCAAGGTGTCATGTTAGATACAGGTCATCTCATGTGAAACATAGATGTTCGATAAAATGCTTGTGAGAAAAAAACGGGGTTAAAAATGCAGAGTTGACAAATACTACTAAGATGAACTAAGTATCATTGTTGAAAGTCACCAACAAAGCTGAAATTATTTTGTATAAATGGCATATAATAATTTCTTCATTAAATCATTCTGCTTAAAGATTTTCTAACAGATGATCAAATATAATGAAATTCCAAACAGCGGATTCACCTCTCAGTCTCTTTCGCACTTGAAAGGCATCATGACAGGGTCAAGTAGTTTCTCCAAATATACTACCCTGTCATGATGCCTTTCGAGTTGCGTGCATGCAGAATTGTCTTCTAAAGTTATAATTCAGTACAATTCAACTGTAAAATTTTCAAAACATGTAAAAAAATTAATTCGTTCATGATATATCAGTCCCATAATCAATATGAACTTATTAAAAAAAATACGAGCTCACAGGATGCCGAAAACCACAGGTCAGATCAATACAATTCCAGTAAACTAGTACCAGCAGTATCTCAGATTGAGTTTGGCGATTTCACTATATCGATACTCACAACCAATTCCCTGATTTAAAGAAAAACCAAACAAGAAGATCAAAAAAAATTTAGCCTAGGACCCTATTTCACTTCTATTCTGATGGACTGAATATCTTTCATAAGAAGTACTAAAAGTTGTGATTAAAAAGAAAGAACGAAAATTAGATGGTTTTGGTTCAAAACTAACACTGAATATCCAGATCATTGACATGCAATTACAGAAACATAAAAATTTCAACAAAAAACACATAATGTGAGCTGAAAATGGGAAAGTGCGAAAGAGGAAAATCTTACTTCCGGATAGCTCAAAAGAGAAAATAAATACCTTCTTGCAAGTGAGGGGAGAGACTAAGAAATAAACACAATCGGTGTTGCGTTCCAGCAATTCTTCCTCCATTTTTTCTTTGTAAATAAAAAGCTGAAAGATAGAGCACTGCTTGGGTTTACAATTTTACATGGCGAAAAATTGAAGAACAAAAACCAAACGAGAGGTGAATGCGTTGTTTGGGATTTCATTATATTTGATCATCTGTTGGAAAATCTTTAAGCACAAGGATTAAACGAAGAAATTATTATATGCCATTTATACAAAATAATTTCAGCTTTGTTGGTGACTTTCAACAATGATACTTAGTTCATCTTAGTAGTATTTGTCAACTCTGTATTTCTAACCCCATTTTTTTTCTTACAAGCATTTCATCGTACATTTATGCTTCACCTGAGATGACATGTATCTAACATTACACCTTGAATCGTTGATGGTCCCGATAGTCCCTTGGTCGAGTCTTCTCTCAATGGACCCTTATTCAAGTCAACACCTCCACATAATTCAAAGTTAGATTAGAATTTCCCATGCATCTCCAACTGAAAAGTTGCGTTGGAAATGAGAAGAGATAAACGAAAAACAAAATTTGATATCGAAAAGGAATTTGGGGTTTAGAATAAAATTTAGGATTGTGTTGCAAGTTTTAAAAGTTAGGAGACCTAAATGCAAGTGTCTGAAAAGTTCAGTGGCCAGTGTAACGACGTCAAACGATTTGGGACCATATTACAAACAAACTAAATGTTAAGGGAGCATATTGCAAAAGGACTAAATGTTGGAGGATTGTATTGCAAGTTTTAAAAGTTGGGGGACCTAAATGAAAGCTTTAGAAAAGTTCAGTGACCATTACTATAATTTACCCTAAAATAAATTAGAGTGATTAAAAGAGTAGTTTGAAAGTTGAATAGTAAAATTAAAAAAAAATAAACTTTAGTACTAAAATAGGGTAAGAAGATAATTGAGTAATGAATGATGTAATTTACCCATTAAAAATACAGTGTCATTAAGGTTTTAACAGTGATGTACTAAAATGAAACAAAAACTAAAAGTTGAGCATGGTTTTAAAAAAATTAAAAATTAAAATACTAAAAAAAAACCAAAATTGATAATTTAAGTACTGAACACATAATTTACTTTGATTTTGAAGATATGTGATATCAATTGATTGGTTGAATGTGACATATAAATAAAATGTAATTAAAATTTTTAAATTAATGTGTGTGATGACTATCATAAAGAAGTTTAAATATTAAATAGGAATAAAAAATTGAAATGTTAAAATAATAATTATAATTAATTTTAACGATTCTTTTTTTAATTATCTCGGGTGATTATAATATAATATTTGTTTATAAATTTTTAAATCATTAATAACGCGCACACCTTGCAAACACAACATGTACTCAAATTTAGGAATTTTAGAGAAATCAACACTTTCTTTAACCATTGATACACTTAATGGGTTGATGAGTCATTTTTAAAGGCACTTATATATATTCTAAATGAATATCAATTAAATTTTAATAAATTCAATTTTAATGTATGGAATGAATTAGAAAGTTTAAATAAAAACTAAATATCAAATACTAAATTTAGAAGATAAAATGTGTATTAACACTAAAAAAAACTTATGTCCATTGAATTTTCTATTAATTTCAAATTTTTCTATTTTTAAGTATAATATCAAAATTAACCCTTAATATTTATTAAAATGATTATTTTGATATTATTTTGGACGTTTTATTTTGGGTAGAAAGCTCATATATAGATGGAAATCGTTAGTTAACACAAGATTAACACTTCAAAATAGGGTCTTTTTTACCTTAAAATAAAACGTTAAATGTCAAAATACTCTAGAAAAAAATGAAGGTTAAATTGATTATTCTATCAAATGTTATCCTTTTTAAGCCCGAAAATTCATCATTTTCAGCTTAAATTCTTCATGCTTCATTCCCTTTTCTATTCTTAACTCAAGTACATATACTTAAATTAATTTCTACTCATTCAATACATCCTTAACCTCAAAATTCCATCTTTCATATGAAAATCAATAATCATACCAAATTTTCAAGATACTCTAAATCCAATTCTATCACTTCATATCTCTTAATTAAGTTGATGACAAGTCAAATTTAGTTTCAAATTCAACTTATCAACTCTTCTCCAGAAATTCACTTAAAAATACATTCTCTTTAATCTTTCATGACTTCTTCATCTTTTGATTTTAAGACAACTTAAGCTTTCCTTAAGCTTAATTATCACCTAAGGATCAAAACCCATACTTAAAATCAACAAACAATCAAGTAATCAGAAAACTCACCTTTGCTCCCTTGGGTTCATGGTGGAGAAGAAGAAAACAAGAAGAAGAAGAGAATTTTCCAGCTAACTTTCCCCCTACGTGTTTCTCTCCTATTAAAGGGGAAAAATATCTTTCATGTCAAATGACCAATTTGCCCTTTATTTCATTTAATAATTACTAACAATAATTCATAAAC
This sequence comes from Hibiscus syriacus, assembly GCF_006381635.1. Classification (NCBI taxonomy): domain Eukaryota; kingdom Viridiplantae; phylum Streptophyta; class Magnoliopsida; order Malvales; family Malvaceae; genus Hibiscus; species Hibiscus syriacus. Next base: position 4,489,837 of record NW_024062770.1, read on the forward strand.
TATTTCCAGATAAGTCATTGAACTATTCAACTATTTCACTTTAATCACCAAATTCTGAAATTTTACAATTGAGTCACTAACCCATAGTTTGGGATGTTACAGTCCTCTCCTCCAACTATATTGGTTGATATGCCACAGTAAAATGATGAATCAAATGCAGTAGAAATACATCAATATGGGGATCCACTTGATGTACCAACACCTTTGGTTGATATGCCACAATATAATGATGTTCCTGCTACTATAACAGATCCATTTCTGCAACAAAATACTCGACAACTACACATTTGTTGATCAAATCCAAGCTATTTTGGTCATTCATTTGTTAATAACACTACATGTCACTCTTTACCTTCCATATTAGAGTTGAAAACTATTTCTTAAGCTCTTAAAGATCTGTTATAGAGGCAAGCTATGAAAGATGAGTTTAATGTTTTCATGCATAATCACACATGGGATCTTGTTCCACGATCAAAGTCATTTGTCATAGGGTAAAAATGGGTGTTCCACATGAAAAGATATCCATATGACTCTGTTGATCGATACAAAGCCAGATTAATTGCAAAAAGGTATTCTTAAAAAGGCTGGTCGATACTATTTTGAGACTTTTATTTTTGTAATGAAACCTGTTACGGTACACATTATCTTTACTCTTGCACTTCATCATGTGTGGCCTATTAAGAAGCTTGATATCAATAATACCTTCTTAAATGACACTTTTTATGATGAAATTTATCTAGAACAACCATTGGGATATGTTGACCCTACAAAATCTTCTCATATTTATTGTTTGCGTAAGACCTTGTATGGACTGAAACATGCACTAAGGGCATGATACATTGAATTTTCTCAATTTCTTCTTTAGTTTGGCTTTCAAAAAGCAAAGGTTGATGCATCACTTTTCATTTACAATACAAAAGAAGTTATTTTGTATATTCTAGTATATATGGATGATATTGTGATTACTAGTAATAGTACTGACTTCATTTTTATTTCACTAGCTTATTGTCTATGAAGTTTTCTTTGAAATATATGGGGCTACTCAATCACTTTCTTGGCATTGAGGTCATTTCCACTCTGATTGGTATGTTTTTATCTCAGACACAATACATCTCAGATATCCTGGCACAATTTCATATGGAAAATGCCAAGACAATTTTAACACCTATGTCTTCTTCCGACAAATTACCTCCATATGAGTCATCTATGTCGTTAGATATCTTGAGTTATCAACTGTTACTTGGTCTTCTTCGGTATCTCAGAATTACTCATCCAGATATTGCCTTTGTTGTTAATCTTTTGTCGCAATACATGCATGGCCCCATACTTTCACATTGGATAGTAGCTAAACGTATCCTGAGTTATCTCAAAGGTACGTTATGCCATGGCGTTCTTTTTCACTTGGTGTCTTCACTCCACTTCACTACTTTTGCCGATACGGACTGGGGTGGATCTTCTATGGATGGTAAATATTTTACTAGTTATGTTATTTATCTTGGTTATCATCTCATCTCATGAAAGTAGGCTCATCACAAAATAGTCTCTCATTATTCTACATAAGCTAATATCGTGTCGTAGAAAATGACATTGCTGAAGTACTTTGGGTTCAACATATACTTCAAGAAATTGGTGTAGCATTAAACAAACCACCATCTCTCTTTTGTGACAATCTCAGTGCCATATATGTTTTTAAGAATCCAGTCTTTCATTATCAGATGAAGCATCTTGTACTTGATTACTTCTTTGTTTGTAACTTAGTTGATGCGGGTTCACTACTAGTTCAACACATCTCATCCAAAGCTCAGATTGCGGATACTCTCACCAAACCACTTGGACGAAATCTCTTCCTTCATTTTCGGTCCAAGATTGGTGTCTCTGATGGATCCTATATCTTGCGAGAGCGTATCAAAGATAAAAATTAGATTAGATTATTTAATCTAATCAAATTACAAATTATAATCAATCAAATTATACCCTGTATAAATCTTACCTTGTGTATACATTTGATTTTCCGTATCTTTTTAGGATTTAGATTCCTTTGTAATATATACCCATCACTTGTAAATTTCAATTAATCAAATACAAACCCTTTACAATGTTGTGATCAATTTATAGGTTCAGAAGGAATTCGAGGCACTCATCGGATGTTCTTCTTCATCATGGTAGTAATCCATTCGAGACATTCACCGGATCTTCTTCTTCATCCCGGTAGTAATCCATGTGGGAACTGTATTTGTAAAGAATGAGGGTTGCATTTTCTGAATATGCATTTTGTATATAATATTGCAAACAAGTGTGCATACATTCAAACTTGGTTTGATTGATAATTAATTTATTTGTGGATATAATGAAGTATAGCATTGGACTATGTTCAATATTGTTTCTGTCGATTTATTAATATTATTGTTATTTGGGGTTTGCATTCATTGGCTGAACTGAACTAATTACTTAGGGATTAAAGAGGCATGTGTTTCTCCAGTCTGTTGCGTCTTGGTTTTCATCTTCGTGTGGTGTTGTTCTGTGATTATCCCATATAGGCCCCAAGTTACCTCACAGATCTTCAATTTAGACCGTTACTCAAAGTTCCAAGATAAAAAATGAATTTGGTAGGCACCATGCAAATTATTACCTTCTTTCTTTTTCAGTTTTTAAGGGTGGGGTGCAAGCCATTAATTATTACAGACAGTGGCTGATGTATGCGTTAATTCGATTTTTTTTGTTAATTCAAATTTTATTGTTGTGTTCACCGTTAAATTTTATTTGTGTTCATCATCAATAAAAAATTCCGTTATTAGTAGAAATATATTCATCTTAAAAAATATTTTTGGATCCACCACTATATAAAAATGTAATTCTTTTTCACGAATTGTTCAAAAATGTGAAATAAAAGTATTGAATTATTCTTTTAGATTGGATGTGAATTTTTCATGGTGTTTCATTTTTTTTGAAAATAAATTTATGTGTAAAAAAATGTGATACAAATAAATTTTTTTATATTATAAATTTTAAAAATAAATCTAATTAAATTGGGTGACTAAAACGGAATAAAATTTTAAGTTTAATAATGGTTTTGAAAAGAACTATAGTGGAATGCTCAATACAAAATGAAATAAATAACTAAGTGACTTAATATGCAATTTATCTTTTTTTATTTTTTAACGGAATTAATAATTTGCTATAATAAAATATTAATTTAAAATTTAAGGGATAAAATTAGGGGCGTAAATGAACAAAACGTTTGATGAACTGTTCGTGAACCGTTCATTTATATTCTTTTGTTAAGCTAAATAAACGAACATGAAAAAATTATGTTCATTTAATAAACAAAAAAACATGAACAAAGGTGTGTTCGGTTCGTTTATGTTTATGAACAAACTTGTTTATCAACTCGTTCATTTATGTTCATGAACAAACTCGTTTAACTGATTCTTTTTTTCCTTTTATTTTTTTTACATTTTAAATATTAGTGAAGATAAGGATTAAATAGAACACATGATAAAAGTTTCATTTTAAACTATGAATTTTAAGGAGTTTAAGCAACAGTAGCGTAATTTTATCATTTTTCTTTAACTTGCAAATGAAATTAAAAATGGAATATATAAACGAACGATGAACAAACACTAAAACAACAATAAACGAACACTAAATAAACGCTAAACAAACATGTTCAAGAACCCGTTTGTGAACATATAAACAAACATGTTCACGAACGAACATGTTCATGAACATATAAATGAGCACGTTTGCGAACATTAAATGAACATGTTCGTGAACAATAAATAAACAAATATGAACATTTTCAAAAATAAATAAACGAACATGAACACAATATTAAAAATTTAAACGAACACTAACCAAACACGAACACATTCAAAAATAAATAAATTAACAAGAACATAACTTTGTTCGTTCAAGCTCGGTTCATTTGCATTCCTAGATAAAATGTGTTAAGAATATTTTAGGGAATAATTCAATATAAAATAAATAGGGTAAACTATATATTTAGTACCTAAACTATCAGTTTTGATCCATTTTAGTACTTAAACTTTTAATTTTTTCAAAACCATACCTAAGAATTAGTTTTTGTTTTATTTTAGTACCTATTGTTGAAAACTTAACGCGTTTAGTACCTAAACTATCAATTTTGATATGTTTTAATACCTAATTTTTTAATTTTTTAAAAAATTAGATGTTCAATTTTGAACAGAATATTAAAATAAAATAAAAACTAATATTTATGTGTAATTTAAAAAAAATTAACTATTAAAATGAATTAAAAATTAATAATTTAAGTATTAAATGTATAATAAGACAAATATCGGTGACCCAAGAGGGTAACAATCCATTGCGACTCGACTCAAACCCAATTTAACTCAGATAAGGTTCGCTCCATCTCACTTAGTGACTCCCAACAAAGCTCCTACTTTGATGGCCAATATCCGCAGCTGTTAAAGTCAGATCTCCCTTTTTCGTCTCATTTCTACTATATTTTTTCCATATTTATTTTCCTCTGTATTTATGATCATCAGCTTGATGATCTAATGCTAGGTTTCTTTTAATTTGGGGATTTGCCAGTGTGGTTTTTAGATCTGGGTTCTTGATATTTGTAATAAAAGTTTACTTCCAGTTTTGATTCATTAGCGAACAAGGTTCTAAATTTTTGGCTTCATTATGTTTTAGGATGAAATTTAGTATTTTTTTTAATGTTTTGGGCTTACTTTTGTGATTATCTGGTATGGTTTACTCAGTCTTAGGGTAAACTAGAGTTTTTTTTTGTTTGTATATATATATATATATATATATATATATATATATGAACTCCTAGAAATAATAAGGAAGCTTTATCTGGGATCGAAAATAAGGGAATAAGGAAGCTTTATCTGGGATCGAAAATAAGGGGTATTTGGAGCCATTTGTTATGGGTGAGGAAATACATGGTGCAATGAACCTTGATTTGAATCTGGGTCCTACTCCTGAGATAGGGTCAAGATCAGTGTCTAATGAAGGTTTGGATTGGGATGGTTTGGTTTGGTTGATAACCGATTCAATCGGATTAGAGAAGCTGTTGGGCGACACAGGGTGAGATGGCAGCAGGTTCAATGTCCTGCTGCAGCTCAGAACCTATCTGCGGAATTGAATCAATTTTCGGGGAATTCGGACAATGTGGGTATGGTACCCAAAACATGTGAGAATACCAATGGATTCTTGGAAGATGATGTTTCGGAAAGCAAGGATGATGTTGAGAAGGGAGTTTCTTCGATTGTAACGTATGCCTGGATTTGGCCCGGGAACCCGTTGTAACTTGTTGCGGTCACTTGTTTTGTTGGCGTTGCATCCACCGGTTGTTAGATGTCCATTCAGATGCAAAGGAATGTCCTGTTTGCAAAGAAGAGGTGACACTTAAAACTCTGACCCCAATTTACGGTAGGGGAAAAATTGACCTTGAGCCAGAAGAGGACTCGAGTCTTAAGGTCCCTCTTCGGCCCGCTGCACGGCGGGTGGAGAGTTGGAGGCAAACTATTCAAAGGACTGCTTTAAATCTCTCAGTGGAGGAGATGATTCGCCATATTCGAAGCAGATTTGATTTGGCCAATGACCCAACTCAACGAAAGTCCAATGGTGCCCGGGGAATGACGGAAATAGCTGATTCCGTCCTTAACAGGATCTTGACATCTCATGGATTACGTGGAGAGCAAACTACAATTGTATCACTTGATGTTGACTTGAGGCCTAGCAGCACAAATGGTACTGATGTCATGTACTCCCGGATTCATTCTTTGTTCCGTCAAAGACAATCACAATTACGAAGAGTTGCAAGACTTACTTCCCTATCATCTGCATTGAGTTCAACAGAAAGGATAGTTGAAGCGTATATCCGAAGCAATCCAGTGGGAAGAAACCAGGAACAGCCAACTCCAGCTGATGATAGAGATTTGTTCTCAAGCATTGCTGCTGTAATGAACTTGGAAAGTCATACAGACACTGCTGCTGAAATAGACTCTGGGGTATCACTTTCAGCTTCTTCTTCCAGAAGAAGAAATGATATTTCAGGGTTTCAGATATTGACAGCAGTGACTCTCGAGCACAAGGAGAAGACTGAACTAGGAGCTTGAGAGATATCTTGTGTGCGCCGGAACTGCTCAATAATAGTTTTAACTGCATTCAATTTACGAAGAAGTCGGATTCTATTTTTTCGATTTCTAGGAGGATGAACATAAAGTTGTGCTTGGCAAAACAAATTTGTAGGGCGACCTAGAAAGAAGACCCATCTTTACTCTCCGTGTACACAAACCTTTCAAGATGCTACAGTTTTCAACTTTTAATCACTGTTTCGTAAAGATGCGCGAGATTTAATTTTGTTTCTTATCTGTATTACGCTCATGGACCAAGTATTTTGTGTAATAATCAGTTCTTACTGAAACTACAATTGATGGAATTCAGTTGGTTGGTCATGGGAAGGGAGATATGCAGGTTCTCATAATTACTCCTCAAAAGTATTTTGGGTCACTCAAAGTACCTATTGAATATTCACTACAAAATGCATTTGACAATCAATCTCTTACCAAATGCACTTTTCTACAATAACAAGAGTCTTTCCTAAAATTTTCAAATTCGTAGGTATTTTAGGTTTTATCAATATATTTTCTATTGATAATATGTTTTTATAAATTCATTCTCTCCTGACTGTTAAAAATTCACTATCTAACATTAAACTAAGAGTTGTGAGAAACACTATCTTTCATGGCCTCTGTTCAGTCCCTATCTCCTTAAAAATTATCAGGAATAATTTCGAAAGTTGCAACATGGAGAAGACCCTTACGAAATTCAGGAAATAGTTCATTTAATTCTTTAGGTGAACGATTTCTCTTCAAGCCGAGAGGCGGGAGTAGGGATGGGCATGGGACTCGGACCCGACTTGATCGGATTGGATTTTTTTAAAAATAAATTTCGGGTTTGCGTCGGGTTGATTTTTTTTTAAAGTTATGCTCGAGTCGGGTTAATTTCGGGTTTAAGGTCAAAAATATTGGACCTGAAAAAAATTATAATTTTACCTTATTTAATTGGGGATAATTGCAATAATACCCCCTATATATTATTTTCTTTCAATTAAATCCTTATTTTTATTTAATAATAATAATATTTTTAATAAATATATTATTTCGGGTCAGATCGGGTCGGGTTCAAATTTAATCTCAAAATATCAGGTTGGGTTCGAGTCAAGTGAAAGGGATATAGTTTTCGAGTCGGATTTAGATCGAATGGAGGATTTAAAACTTTCGAGTCAGATTGAATGGATCGAAAATCCGACTTGATTTGACCCGACCCATGCTCATCCCTAAGTGGGAGCATTTGATAGGCATAGTTTTAGAAAGGCTTAATGCAAAAAATTGCTCTATACCTTTAATTCTACCCAATTTTCTTTATAATTTCTCGTCAAACAAACATCAAAGATAAAGTAAACTACATTTTCTTTTCAAAATTTATTTAAGATATTTACAAATGAGCCCTACGCTTTTAAGGAGTCCATATATACCTCTTAGTCACGAATGAGAAGAATCTTGATCACTCCATCCTCCTTAACTCCTGTCTCCCCCACGCCTTTACCTCTCACATAAATAAAATAATGATTATGTTGTTATTTTCTTGTCGGTTGTGATTCTTAATATAAATTAGAAGCGGTGAATCTTGAACGACTGATGAAACAAATTTATTTTATTTAAAGATGATATAAAAGAAGAGAAGAATAAAAATATTATTAAAATAATATGTATTAGTGCTGAGTGCATTGGTAAGACATATTGTAGTATTAAGAAGAAGATGCATCTTCGAATCCTAAACAAACTCATGAAGCACAAATTTAAACGGGCCAAGAGATAAAGTGAGGAATAAACGCAGAAGCCTAACTTTTCAGCCCACAGTTCAATTGTCGTCTACTTCCGATTCGAATCCTTTGACTACGAACGGATCTAATTTCTTAGAGACCTTTTCTTATTCAATTTTGTACTGAGAAAATATTCCCCTTGTGAAAATGGCAACAACCCAGTTCCTATCATCCTTCAAATACTCCGACAGTCTAACCGTCGTTGCAATCTCCTTCTGCACGGCCATCGTCTGCGAAGCCATATCATGGTTCTTAATCTACCGAACCAACTCTTACAAATCACTCAAATCCTCAATAGACAAAGCTGCCAAGAAACTCGAAACCATGAAGACCGACCAAAACCCAAACAAGTTATCCACCAAAAAATCCAAAACCAAGAAGATCGATCGTGTCGAATCCAGCCGTGACCTTTCCTTGTTCAAGTTCAAATCTGGGGCTGTTGTCGCCCTCGTTTTGATCGTCGTTTTTGGCTTTTTGAATTCTCTTTTCGAAGGGAAAGTAGTCGCCAAATTGCCGTTTAAGCCGATTGGCATTGTGATGAAGATGAGTCATAGAGGGTTAAAAGGGGAGGACTCCACGCATTGTTCTATGGTTTTGCTGTACTTCTTGTGCTCGATTAGTATAAGGACTAATTTGCAGAAGTTTTGGGGTTTTCGCCGCCTCGAGGAGCCGCTGGTGCTGGGTTGTTCCCAATGCCTGATCCCAAGATCAACTGATTCGATTGTGGTTGATCTACATGGGGATTTAGGAACTTGGTACGCGTTTTTTTCCTTTTTTTCCTTAATTTCTAATTTAGCTACTGTTTGAGAATCATGAATTTAGCTAACTGATATTTAGAATTTTGGATTTTTATTTGATAATTTATGACAATTACTGGTTTATACATTTAAATCAATGTTCTCTAGTTTTGATTATTATTGATTTTTAGGAGTTCTCGTGTTTGAATTAAAGATTTGAATAATCCATGTTGATTGTCATCTTTCTCTGATCCAATTTCTTAATGGAACTTTCATAGATTGAATGTCTAGCGCAAATGCTTATCAGATATCATACAATTTATACTATATATGAAATGGTAATCTGATATGTGTTAGAAATGGAGTGCACTTTTACCTTAATCATGTCGTGACCTAGAGTATGTTGTGGAAAAAGATAAACTCACTGTTGCAAGTTACGACCAAGCATGACATCATATGCTTGAATGAGCGGTCTTTGTGTTAAAATTACTTATGATTGAGGGGTAGTTTTAACTTAAAATGTTATCTTATTCAACTTAAAAAGTTATACAATTGGTAATAATTTGGGTTGCAATTGAGAACGGGGTTTACACAATCAATAGTAATTTCGGTTACAACCGAGAAGTCTTGACGATAATTTTTTAAGTTGCAGCCGTAATAATTTTGCAACTTACATTATTTATTATGAATAACCTAATATTTTTGTTTTACGCTAAATGTTATCCACTTTATTATAAAAGGTTACGTTTTTGGTAACCTAAAATCTTTGAAATAAGATACTCAGTTTTATAATGTGGTGGGTTGAGTCTAGTCTTGAGCTGCATAATGTACATATATTGTGGCTTGTTTCTTATGCTCTGTGTGCGAAAAGAAAGAAGCTAGGATTTGTTCATGAAATCAATCGAATTCGATGAAGCTTCTGTCTTATCCTTGTTTAGTACTCGTAGTTTTTAACCTATTTGGATTGTTTAAGTTGAGAAAGATTAAAAGTAAACTTGTTATTCATTTTCCTTTTTGGGTAAATATGATATCCCCATGGGTTGCATATGGAACTAATCTGCTCGTTGAAGTTTAACAATTTGGCAGTGTAATTACGATTTCATAATATTTTAAGATATCCAAGTTAAAAACCTTTTCAAAAGATGGAAAATGTACCTAATCTATTACTTTTTGTTCCGTTTTGGTATATAAATTTTATTTTTCAAAACCATATCTAAGGTACAGTTTAGATTTCAATTTTGTATCTTGTTATTAAAATATTAATAAAATTGCTGACATGGTTTCTTTAAGGCTTAATTATTAAACAAGTGCCAAATTATTTTGCTTTTCACAGATAGGTGCCTAAATAATTTTTTTGAATCATTCAGGTGTCTAACGTTACAAATGTTACTAAGATAGGTGCCTAAATAATTTTTTTGAATCATTCAGGTGTCTAACGTTACAAATGTTACTATTATAGGAGCTTGAGACGTAACAGTTGTTAAAAATTTTCGTTAAGGAACACGTTTCATGTTATGGTAATTTTAAAAGTTTTATTTAAAATAAAAAATAAAATTATATATATTTAAAAGAAGCTAAAAATTTTAGAATTATTTTTAAAAACCTCAAAACTTTAAAAATTCCAATTTCAATCTCTAAAACCACTTCGGTTGTTGCCATTTGGTGTTGTCGAACCTCCACCAAAACCTCTCCTACGACAAGCCAAACCTGACCATAAACGTCGCGTCTCCGACAAAGAAAATAGAAAAACAATTACTCAAAATTACATCTTTGGGGAACTTAAACTCCCAAATTAATAATCAGAGCGTGACACATGTTGTATCGCTCCAAATTCCAGGCTAGTAGTTTTGAGTTTACCCGAGAGGTAAGTGGATCCCACAAAATTTTTATTTCAAGTCGTTGGGCTTAATTGGGTTGAACTTGAGCCCAATTGACCATAAAAAGGGGATTGTTTTTGCATAGTAGGAAGATGAAGAGGGTCCAACAGTGTAATTATCACATTTTCAAAAGATGAGTTTTTATTTCTTTATATTCTCATTCTCCTCATTTTCTCCTCTTTCTTTTTTTCCTCTTCTTGCCCTCCAAGCTCCATGGGAAAGGTAATATTTTTTAGCCTTTTTATGGTTCAAATTCATCCTAAGCAAACCCCTAACAACATGGTTTTAAGGATTTAAAGTTGGGTTTTTATTATTGCAAGAAAAAGGGGTATTATCATCCTAATCAAGGTGCGAGATGATTTCTAGCTAAAGGAGCCTAATTTCGGGATTTAATCAGCAAGGTAGTGTATTTCTAATCCTTTGGAGCATTTAGATTCCATAAATTACAAGTTTTTGCTAAGATTTGAGTAGTTGAGTATTTTAGGGTTTATCTTTGATTTCTCATTTAAAACACGTTTCAGGTGTTAAAATATGTTTTTAAGACACCTAAGGACCCTAAATAACTTACTAAAACTTCAAAATCAATTTAAAACTCAAACAAAGTCATTTGGGGTGAATTTCAAGTTCTTCCCAAGCCTAAAATATCCATTTCTGGGCAAGAGTATCAATATTGGGATGAATAGTATCGATACTGGATGAAATGAGGAAATATTTAGTGATTTCAAGCCAATAGTATCGATACTTTTCAAGAGTATCGATACTTTACTAAGAGTATCGATACTTTCAAAGAGGATCGATACTTTCCGTAACAGAATCCATTTTAGTATCGATATTTTCCAGGAGTATCGAAACTTACCCTAGAGTATCGATACCACAACTAGAGTATCGATACTAAGCACTCAAAATGATAAAATTCAAATCGTTTAAGGTTTGTAATAGCTTGGGGGTGGTTCGTAGGGATAAGACTTAGTTCGTGCGGGACTTAAATGGCCAAAGGGGCCTAGAGACACTCGTGAAAGTGGGTTACGGCTAGAGTAACCACAATAAGTATAACACGTCCAAGCATCTTCAGTGATCACGTATCATACAAACATGGTTGAAGGACCAGTGCACAGGCTGTACCGACGAGAGGTACGAATATGTAATCAGACTATAAGATAATAGTGTCGTATACCACAAGAGTGATCGAGAATGTTGGACGTTCATATATTCCTTTAATTCGAGGGCGAATTAAGGGGAAACGTAGGATTAGGGATTAGCGCATCGCTACCCAGAAACTAACCCGAGTCAGATACCGGGCCAATCAGAACCCTAGCCAGTAAGTAGTAAAAGCAGTAATTGTCTTGAACTCTCAAATTGCGTAGAGACTTCCCTAGAGTCAGAGAATGACTAAAATATCCTTTAATAGTGTATAACCTTATCCGTTTAGATAACCAGTAATAATCAGTAATAGAAATAAAATCAGAAATAGAATCAGTAATAGTAACAACTAAAATAGTAACAGTTACGAATGTCATAAAACTAGCCTTTGTGTGACACTCGAAAAATAGCCAGGACACCCGAGTTACTCTAGTAATAGGGCGATTGTCTTGTTTTCCAGTTAGTGGATCCAAGTCAGTGCTACGACACTTCATTGCCGACTGGGCGTTAGATGCCCCAAGACTGGATGAAGTAAGTCGGTAGGAGTACATTTTCGATGCAGAATTTTGGATCTCACCCAAGAGTACTCGATGGTGCTTCGGCAGTGCTAGAGGGGTGCGTGAACTCCGAGATGTAGAATCCCTAAGCCGTACCATGATGCCAGCCACTAATTGTTATTTGTTGTGTTGTATCATATATTAGTATCTGCATAGTAGAACTAGTGATGCATTCAAATAATACATACCAGAGTTACTCTTGTATTCAGATAATGCAAACCAGAGTTAATCTTACATTCAGATAATACATACCAGAGTTACTCATGTATTCAGACAATGCACAGTAGTTTCAATATCACATTCAACTAATGCACAACAGAATAAGCATAGCTTTCAGATAATGTATAACAAATACATACATTAGGTTTAGGGACCCATACTTCAGAAATAGAACATCTAAGCCTTAAGTAGGTAACACTTGACTAGATCATGCATGTACCTACTGCTTAGTACCAGATCCTCAACATGCTCGAGTTTATGAATTCTTATGCTGCTCTAGATTAGCGATTATACTGCTGGGCATTGTAAGCTCATCCTTTAGATTTTTTTGTGGGCAAGTTAGTAGCATGAACAGTTCGAGGAGCACCGTCGTAGTAGGACTTCTAGCATATCCTTCAGAGTACCGTACCATAACTTAGTGGGCATATGTATTCATATTTCCTTTCTTATGCATTCAATTTATTAAACTCAGAGTTTTATTATTTGATTTTAAATTATGTGTCACAGAGCTCCAGTTTTTAAAATGATTTTATACAATATTTATGTTTTATCTATTATACCATTCAATATGTTTTAAGAAAATAAATGAACATATTTTTGAGAATCAGGAGTTGCCTCAGTAGCCCAATGTGGCACTTTAGGCCCATTTGGGTTTAGGGTGTTACACGTGTCCCTTAACCGAATTTTTTTAATTGTTGTTACATCCTGAGCACTTAAAATGATAACGTTTGTAACATTAGATACCTGGATGATTCAAAAAATAGTTTGGGCACTTATTTTATAAATAAGTATTTTTTAATGATGACATGATATTACCTTATGGTGACATGTCAACATCATTGTTAAGTTTTTGACAATGTGATATCAAAATAAAACATAAACTAATTGTTAGTTATAATTTAAAAAAAATAAAGTTTTGATGCCAAAACAGAATAAAAATAATAGCTTAGGTACTAAACTTATAGTTTACCCGTGATTATATGGGTAGAGTATGGTAATCCTCGATGGCGTTTAATTACACGAGTTATTGGTTTGATTATTTTGTAAGTGAATAATGAATGCATCATATTAAATGCTTTTAAATAATACATAGAATTCATTCGTACTTTACGTACATAAGTTACTACTTTTAATTAAAAGTTCCTTTCGAAAATGTTTATTGTCAAATTGATTTTTATCAACAAGTTGAGTGATGTAATGGTGAAGTACGTTGTATTTTCAAGGAGAAAGTTCAGCTTCGAAACTTGAGCAGTATCATTATCGGAAGGGTAGTTATAAATCCGGTACATAAAGATGTGTCGAAAACGTCTTTTGGTTAGATTCGAAATTGGATTTCGACTTAAAAGTAAATTAAGAGTCGCCACCGATCATTTATTTTAAGAATAAAATGGGTTGATCGGACACCTTATTACCTGATCTGCGTTTTATCAGAAACGTGTCGGATTTGGGAGTCAATTACGGTTAAGGAAGGATTAGCACCATTGAACTGCCCTTTCGATAACAATTAATTTATTGGTTGTCTTTAATTACGAAAATTAAAATTTAAAAATTCGATTCGAATTAAATACCTTTGATAAATTAAAAACATCCGTAAAAAGTAAAAATGTTAGATTATAAAATATAAATATGAAAAAAGGAAAAAATATTTACATAATAATAACAACAAAATAAATACAATAGATAATAAAGATAAATAAAAGTTAATAAAAAAGGAAAAAATAATAAAATAATAAAGCAATAAAATAAAATTAAAAAAATATAATAGATAATAAAGATAAATAAAAGTTAGTAAAAAAGGAAAAAATAATAACATAATAAAGCAATAAAATAAAATTAAAAAAACATAAATGCAAGTGGGTTACATGCAAATGGGTTTAACTATTAAAACATGGGTCCCATGTACATATTTTAGTTTTTCATTTACCCTTCGAATTCCTGCAAACAATTTTGCTTGAAACAAATACTGGATTATCATAATTCCAGCTACCTTAGTGAAATGATCTTACCATGCGGTAACGTAAGCCAATATTGGATAATCATAACTCCTTAGTGATTCATTTTCAGCTACCTTCGAATTCTCATGAAACTAATATATGTCTTGATGAGTCCTCGTTCGGTTACGACCGGTTCCAAAGGTTTCGCTCGAGCTTACGCTCCGAAGCGTCTACACCGCCGAGTTTTTTTCTTTCTGATATTACGATTCAACTTGCTCATTGCGCCGGTTCCAACTCGACTGCCCCCGGCGTTCCCGCCTCCTCGCCATTTCTTACTCTGGTTTTCGATTCACGAGTGAGTCAAATCAATGCTTCCGGCAGAGTCACCTTCTACAAGCTTAATCTGCATTGAAACTTTCCCAAACAAATACTTGTTTTTTGATGCAAACCCAACGCCAGAAAAGTTATCGAGTTTGAGCTTAAGAAGGTCTCATTTTAACCGAGACGACCATGGAAGGGATATAAGCAGAGAGATGCGGCTTCTGCTCTGAAAATACTCACTCGCACCACTCCTTTTGCTTTGCAGATTGCTTTAAAGCTGTGAAAAGCAGGGGGGAGAGAAAGTGCGGGGGTAAATGTTAATATTTGGCAAATTTTGAGGATTTTGTTGGTAAAGGGAAAGAAGGAAGATCCATCTGGGTTTTTGTTTTTGGTTGTTTGGAAAACTCTCACATCCCCCACTCAACGAAACTGCGCTTGGTATCTCTCCCCCCTTTTTATTTGCGCAGGTCCCCCTTTCATTTCCAGCGTTCTTACTCTTTATAGTTGCCTGCCTGTTTGAATATAGTGGTAGTGGTGGGGTTTTGTCGAGTGATGGGGTTTTGTGGAATGGTGGAGAAAGTGGGGTTGAACATGTTGTTTGTTTTGCAACAGAACGTCGGTGGCTGAAAAAAATATTAAAAAAAATAATAATAAATAAATAAATAAACAATATAAAATATTTTTGTACACCCGGACAAAAACGGGTGTCTACAAAATGAAAAATAGGATAAACTACACCAATGGTTACTATTGTTTGAGTAAATTTGAATTTTTTCCACTAAAGTTTCAATAGTAACAAAATGGTAACTAACATTATCGATTTGTAACAAAATGATCACTTCATTGTCATTCCTGTTAAATTGATGATGTGAACACGTTAACAAAAAGGTTAATATTTAGTTTTACCCCTAAACTACTATTAAAACATAAAATGGACCCTTTAACAATGATTTTATATCTAGTTTATGCCATAAGCTTTATGGTTTCCAATTTTTTTCCCAAACACCCCACCACCTCCACTATATTCGAACCAAGTCCAATACCCTAAAAATTGATGGATTAAAGCAAGTGAAATATGTTCATTCTTCATCAGACTCAGTTAGAAGTAATAGGTAGTTTAGCAATAATCAGTACATAAAATTGAAGGAAGCTTGTGTTTTTGGGGATGCACAACATGGATCTGGAACCTTAGTGAACGAGCCAAGCAATGAAAATAAAGATGCCAAGGTATACACTAAGGATACTAGAAGTGTCCTGTTGGATAACAAATTACAACATATGGAAAACAAGATAATTATGCTTGAGGGAGCGCTAAGGAACACTGCTACGACTGCGGCTGCTCTTTTCTCAGTAGTTGCAGAGCATGGGAGCTTCCAAGACAACGGTGCATGTCTAGCTCGGCGCCTTTCTAGGCTGTATCTTCATGCTTGTATGGAAGGCTTCGAATCAATGAGAGAAAACGCAACTAAAGTTGATGTTTCTAGGTTTACTGTTGTTCCAAAAGCATCCGGAAACGAAGTTCCAAGGTTATGATTGACTCATAGTAGTACTATATAAGTTCTCAATTCTTCTTCACTTGATTTTCCCAAATGTTGTAGCTAGCCTTTTGAGTACGTTCTTTTGGTAGGAAAAGAAGGGGGAGAACAAAGGAAACTATTATGACTTCCTATAAACTAATTTTTCATATGCATGATGAATATGATAAATATGCAAATGGTTTTCTGTTAGTATGTTAGTTAGCATGCAGGTAGAGTTAGATAGTTTGTTAGAAGTTTTTTCTTTTTTTGAAAATAGTTTGTTAGAAGTTATTTGTATATAGAAGAGATAAGTTGTAATTTAACTTCGTGGTGTGAATGACATGGAATTTTTTGTTGGAAAATAGACGACTGAAAAATGAGTCGTTAGTATTGACTGAAAAATATAAAAAAAATAAACAATAAACAAATAGAACAATAAATCATGTCATGTAATATAATGCCTTAGAAGCGAATTCGTCCCGATGTGTGTAATCGCTACAATGGACGAATGCCCTCTCCCAAGATTAGCACGACTCTCCAAATCTCGTACACTCAAAAAATGGAGTGGACTTAGACAATATTGTTCTCCTCTCAAAACTCATAAATGATAAAGCTTTTAAAGAGATAAGAAAAACTTTGGAAGAATATAAGATAAAAGTCATTTTCTTCACATTTAAATGCTGAAAATCAACCAACAGGGGTTGTTTCAAGTGGTAAGCAACTTGATATCGCTTAAGCAAGGTCTCGAGTTCGAGTCCTTGTGTATGCGAAAAATTCTAACTAGAAGACTTACCCACCAAAGCTAGGTATGCAACGTGGGTCGGTCCGGATTAGTGAAGACAAAACCTTGGAACCGGAAGAGAAACAAAAAAAGTTGAAAATTATTGATACTTATAGGCTAAGAATACCAACAAAAACAAAAGAATTCAATTGCAATTAAGCTATTGTAACGGCTATAATTAAGCAACTATAATATATGCAAATAAATGGCCATTACAATTGTAATAAAGCTCTAAATGTGAAAGAATCGTAGTGATGATGATTAATTCTTCTCTTAGATAATTGAATGAATCTTGAACTTTCTAAGATTAGGGTGAACTCATAACACACAACTAACTCCTTCATCCACTGAAGTCCTCGATGTGTCTATAAAGTGTATATATGTTTAGCCCTTTTTCCTTAGGATTCTAATAAGTGTACTAGAAAAATGGTCTAACGTTTTCATAGAAGGTGGCTAATCCTTCTCACTTACGTAGATTATCTCATCAGGTTTATCTCAACATAAACCACCCAAGGTTATCTTAATGATTATGCATATTTTTTTAAATATTATAAAGTTTTAATGCATAACATTTTTCAAAAACTTTATGCATGTGCTCTTAATCTCAATAATCAACATTGCATAATGTTTTGTATGTGAATGGATTAAAGCATAATCCGATTAGATGAATTTGACAAAAGATACAATGTCTTATTTTTAAATTAAGTGTTTGCAAAATTGATTGACATTGCATCTACTTTGATTATGCTTATTGGTCATAGAATAAGAAACATTTACATGGTGCATTTAGATTCTATTAATGTGACTAATTTATGCCTAGTTGCAAAAGATGAGCATGATAGTTGGTTATGGCATAGGAGACTAGGACATGCTAGCATGAGTGTTTTGCAACGGTTAGTTCAAGGAGAATTGGTTCGAGGGCTTCCTAAACTAAAATTTGATAATGATAAAATCTGTGATGCTTGTGCTAAAGGAAAACAAAAGCGAGTTTCTTTTAAATCCATTAATGTTGTGTCAACTAGTAGAGTATTACAATTGATCCATATAGATCTTTTTGGGCCAACTAGGACTACTAGCTTGGGTGGAAAACAATATGCATTTGTCTTGGTAGATGACTATTCTAGATATACTTGGGTTCTATTATTAAGTACTAAAGATGAAGCATTAGAAAATTTCATCACATTTTCAAAAGTAATCCAAAACGAAAAAGGTTACTCTATCACTAGTGTTAGAAGTGATCATGGCACTGAATTTGAAAATCTTGGATTTAATGAGTTTTGTAATTCTAATGGTATTAGCCATAATTTTTCAGCACCTAGAATCCCTCAACAAAATGGAGTTGTTGAGAGAAAAAATCGAACTTTAGAAGAAATGGCTAGAACCATGCTTTGTGAAAATAATTTGCCAAAATATTTTTGGAAGCCACAAATACCGCTTGTTATATTGTAAATCGAGTAATGATTAGGTCAATTTTAAAGAAAACTCCATATGAAATTTTCAAAAATAAAAAGCCTAACATTAGCTTTTTTCATCCTTTTGGATGTAAATGTTTTGTTTTAAACAACGGTAAAGAAAACCTTGGCAAATTTGATGCTAAAAGTGATGAAGGAATTTTTCTGGGTTATTTCTTAAATTCTAAAGCTTATCGAGTATTTAATAAAAGAACTTTAGTTGTAGAAGAGTCTATACATGTTGTTTTCGATGATAATCTCCTTCCGAGGAAGGATTCTTGTGTTAATGATGATGTAGGTATTGTACAAGCAAATGACGTTAGACATGACGTTGGAGAATCATCATCAAAGGAAGAAACGAAAGATGAGGAAACTCATGATCCTCTCGAGAATCCAACCATTGAAGAAAGGGAAGTATCTTATCCAAGGGAATACAACTATGTCAAGGATGGTGAGATTATAGGTGATCCATCCAAAGGGGTAACAACTCGATCTTCTCTTAGAAATATTTGTAATTATGTTGCATTTATCTCATGCATAGAGCCTAAGAATATTAAAGAAGCATTAAATGATGAACATTGGATTATGGCTATGCAAGAAGAGTTAAATCAATTTGAGAGAACTAAAGTATGGACATTAGTTGAAAGGCCTAGTAATAAATCTACTATAGGTACTAGATGAGTAATTAGGAATAAGCTTGATGAGACTGGTAATATAGTGAGAAACAAGGTTAGACTTGTTGCTCAAGGGTATACTCAAGAAGAGGGCATAGATTATGATGAAACATACGCTCCCGTAGCTAGGATGGAAGCAATTAGAATGTTATTAGCATTTGCATGTTTTCATGAATTTAAATTATATCAAATGGATGTTAAAAGTGCATTTTTAAATGGTTTTATAAAGGAAGAAGTGTATGTGGAACAACCTCCAGGTTTTGAAGATTCAAAATTTCCGGATCATGTTCTTAAATTGACAAAAGCTCTTCATGGTTTAAAACAAGCTCCTAGAGCTTGGTATGAAAGATTGTCAATTTTTTTAATTGAAAAAGGTTTTTCAAAAGGGAAGGTTGACACTACATTGTTTTTAAAGCATAAAGGTAAAGATTTATTAGTAGTTCAAATTTATGTTGATATAATGTTTGGTTCTACTAATGATATTCTTTGCCAAGAATTTTCTAAGCTAATGCAAAGTGAATTTGAAATGAGCATGATGGGGGAGCTCTCATTTTTCTTGGGACTCCAAATCAAGCAAAGAAAAGATGGCATCTTCATCAATCAAGCTAACTACGTCAAAGATATGCTCAAGAAATTTGGATTGGAAAATGGCAAGCCTCATGACACTCCAATGAGCTCTTCAACAAAGCTTGACTTAGATGAAGGAGGTAAATGTGTAAATGTTAAATTATATAGGTCAATGATTGGATCTTTACTTTATCTAAATGCAAGTAGACCGGACATTATGTTTATTGTTTGCTTATGTGCTAGATTTCAATCATGCCCTAAGGAATCACATTTACTAGTTGTTAAGAGAATCTTTAGATACCTTAAGGACACTCCTAGTTTAGGACTTTGGTATCCTAGAGACTCTAGCTTTAGCTTGCATGCCTTTTCTGATGCGGATTATGGATGATGCAAATTAGATAGGAAAAGCACCTCCGGTACTTGCCAATTTCTTGGAAATATGTTGATTTCTTGGTTTTCAAGGAAACAAAATTATGTTGCATTAGCTACCACTGAAGCGGAATACATTTCAGCTGGTAGTTGTTGTGCACAAGTTTTATGGATGAAACAACAACTTTTTGATTATGGAATTGAAGTAGGTACCATTCCTATCAAGTGTGACAATACTAGTGCTATTTGTCTCTCTAAAAATCCCATCCAACACTCTAGAACTAAGCACATTGAAATAAGACATCACTTCATTAGAGACCATGCCACTAAGGAAGATGTAGTTCTAGAATTTTTTGATACTTTGCATCAATTAGCAGACATCTTTACAAAACCTTTAGACAAGGAACATTTTTGGACACTTATGAGAGAATTAGGTTTAACTGACCTATCTTCTCTAAGTGTTTAAAATAATTTTAGCATTTTAAAGAATAAATGAAAAATGCTTATAATAGTAATTTCTAATTACATTAATTGCTATTAGTTAGGAGGAGTTTATGATTCTTGATGAAAAATTAACTTTATGTTCAAATGTAGTTTAAGGATTAATTTGATTGATTGAACATAATAAATTTTTGATATATGAGTTGACAATACCACTAGAGAAGATTAATTTAGCATTTAGAGTATTTAAAATACAGATTTTTGAATTATAAGGCAGAGGGAATCGATACCCCCTTGAAGGGGAACCGATTCCCCCTTTGAAGGGGAACCGATTCCCCCTAGGGGAATTGATACCCCCTGGGGTTTTGGTTTTAACACGGGCAGAACCCAATATTTTCTCAAACCCTCTCTTCATTCTCTTCACACCGTTCTCCTCTCTACTCTCTCCCTATCTCCATTTTTCCTCAAAACAACATTTTTAATAGAAATTCTCTTCAAATATCATCTCCTAAACCTGTTGGAATCAACAAAATCGTGCAAACTTCATCTAATCTCACTTAAATCCGAAAATTTTCAAGGTATTTTTCTAAAACTTATATTTTATCAAATTTTAAACATATTACTATTTTTAATTAGTTCTAGATTGAAATAGTGATCGGGCATTGATTGTTTAGTGATTAGAAACTAGATTTTACAACTAATTTCATCAAAAACACAAGAATTTTCCAAAATTCTTTAAATTTTCGAAATAAAAAAATTTTGTTTTTCAAATTATTGTGTTTTGATTGAATTATGTTGTTGCTATGAAAACTATACATATATTTATTTTTCAAAACCTTATTTTTCAATAAGTTTTTTCAAAAAACTTTGCCCATTAGGATTGGTTTAGAGAACCTTGAAATATTGAGGACTCAATTGAGTTTTGGGATTGATTACATTGCATACATGTGTTTTATAATTGTAGGTTATTCATTCTATTCCGATTTTCTTAAACCATGTCAAATCCTAAACGTGCTAGGTCTTCATCTAGTCGTTCAAACCAACAACCAAATCCACCTCCAAATCCTCCTCCTATTTCTGAAATTCCTATTCCTAATCCCGTTGATCCTAATATGACTATCCAAAACTCGTGCTTCAGTCATCCTGGTCCTAGAAATCATCGTTTTTGGTATTATCAATATTTTGACTCTTACAAAATTAGAGAAGAACGTATCCCTTCTCTTCAAGCTATGATAGATATCAATTTTAGATATCTTCCTCTTTTACAAGAGTGGAAATTTGATAAACTTTGTGACCTTGAACCTATAGTTTACCATCAACTTGTTCGCATCTTCTATTCTAATGTCGTTTGTATTAAAAACCGAGCTCAAACCAAAACTATAGTAGTTCGTTCCTATCTCCTAGGAGAATTCTTCCATCTTGACTCGACTTACATAGCCAATGAATTAGGATTAGATAATGATGGTATATCAAATGAAAAACAGTTTTTAGGTTCTCGTTATAAAAGAAGGGATAGTTCGAGTGTCTTAGATCTTCATGATCATTTTCTTCATCTAATGATTTCTTGGTGGTTTCAACCATTCGAAGGACGTTACTCCACTCTTAGAGCCTTGGATCTTTGGTGGTTACATTGTTTCCAAAACAATATTAAAATAAACCTACCTCAGATTATTTTTTGCTGAAATTATTGAAACCGTAAATCTTGTTCCTAATAAGAAACTCTGTTCATCTCTAGTTTACGGTTGCATTCTGAGTAATCTATTTTCTAAAGCCGGACTTAGAGTTGGTCTAGATGCCATCTTTCCTCTTAAAAAAATTAATCTTCTTTCATTAACGAGAGCGGGATGTATAAAGAATAAGGAAACCAGTGAATGGATTCGATCTTCTGAGAATACTCCGGGAGCTAGTTCTTCACAAGCTCCACCAGAAGCTGACGACGATCTCGAGCTTAAACAATTAATGCAAGATATTGACGAAGCCGACGATAAGCCGGAGCAGCATGAGGAACAAGTTCAACAAAAAGATCAAGTGCCTCCATATTTTCAATCATTTATGGAGACATTTGATTTCCGTTATGCATCCTTGGATTCACGCTTCACTTCCATAGAATCTCACTTATCGACTATGGAAGCTCAACAATTGGAAATTCTCCGGGATATGTGTGCAAACAATGAAGCAACCAACGCTCGTATTAATGCACTCACTCATGAAATGACAACTATGCGAGCTCATTTCCCACCTCCCGATCCTCCTACGGATGCTTGATCTTTGATCTTTGCTTTGCTTGTTTGGATTGAACTTGGATATTTGCATTATTGTTAAAACATTTTGAATGCTTTTGGATTGTTTATTTTTGGTTGTTCGAACTTATGTTTAATACATTTGATTTGGATTTCGTGTTTATTTTGCATCTTTAGACATATATGACCAATTATCCATTACATGTTTATGAATATTGATTATGAAACTAATGGCTAATCTCTCTTTTGATTATGATCTTAGCAGCTTAAGCTTTATATTAATAAATCAATTGGCTTACGTTTTTCAAAATACTTGTTTAAAACGTTTTTATAGGGTCTTTTTGATTTAACAAAAAGGGGGAGAAAGTGTTAAAGTAAGGGGGAGTAGTGTTTTTCAAAATCAAAATTCATTTTGAAATTAGAAAATCTTAAAATGTTTTGTTATATCAAAAAGGGGGAGATTGTTGAAAATATTTTGATTTTTCGATATAACAAATTAAATTAAAAGAATTTTAATTTTGAAAATGATTTTTCTAAGCATATTCGATATATTAAATCGAATATCAAAATATTACTCAAAGTATTTCAAAGTTCATTTTAAATCCTTACTAAAGTGTAAAATTAAGTTTTAATCTTAAAATAATTTCAAAACAATTTTACAAAGTATTTCGAACCGTTTCAAAGCCAAAAATTACAGTTTGTCCAGAGGGAACCGATTCCCCCCTGAGGGGGTACCGATTCCCCCTGAATGGTTTTGCTCTGAGAAATAACAGTATGCTCGGAGGGAACCGATTCCCCCCAGGGGGTATCGATTCCCCCCCACTGTTCAACGGTCGAATATTTGAATTTTACACTTAGGGAACTGATTCCCCATGAGGGGGTACCAATTCCCCCCACGCTACAAGCAGAAATATTAATTGTTTTCACACTTAAACGGCTCCAATAACTTCATTAATGATCCCCAACGTTCAAAAGTGATTCAAGGTGTATTTAAACAAGCTTAGAAGCCATTGATCAACAACAAGAAACATCAAGCAACTAGAATCAAGAGAGAATCAAAGAGAAATCATCAAACCTCAAGTTTGAGCATTTCAAGTCTATATTTCATTCAATATTCATTTTTTCTTTCAAGAACACTTATTGTGCTCAATTGTATTATTCTTGAATGTTCTTTCTTTGTTCTAGAATTGTGCAAACAGTTTTCCTTGTGAGGATTTTCTTGTAACTTTGCAAAATTTGTATTGTTCTCTTTGGGAGAGAGTGTTCTCAAGAATTTGGGGTATAATTCTTGAGGGATTTGTAAGGTTACTCTTTGTCCTCAAAAGAAAGACAAATTAGTGAATTTGTGGAAAATCCTTAGTGTGGATAGCTAAGGTAGTGGACGTAGACTTTGGTTGAGAAAGTCGAACCACTCTAAATCGCTGTGCAAATCTTTTCAATTTTCTACAAAAGCTTCCACCAAAATTTTTTTAATTGCCAATTCACTCCCCTCTTGGCCGATTCCATCGATCGATTAACTCAACATATACCTATATTGAATCTCTGTTATTTGGAGTCAAAGGTAAACCCGATAGAAAATCCATCTTCACATTCTCCCATTTCCATTGAGGAATAAAAATTGGTTGCAACAATCCTGAAGGAACTTGATGTTCTGCTTTGACCTGCTGACATGTTAAACATTTGGACACAAATTTTGTGATATTTATTTTCATTCATGGCCAACAATATCGACTCTTAATATCCATATACATTTTGATTTCCACCAGGGTGCATAGTTAACGGACTACAATGAGCTTCTGTCAATAGGTCATTCCTCAATTCCTCATCATCCAAAATAACAAGTCTCACTCGATAATATAGATTTTCGTCAAGCTTAACCTCAAAATCCTTATTTCCTCCATTTTCCACTTGTTTAATCATTTTTCAAACACTCGTCGTCTTTACTTTGTAGGTCTTTAATTCACTCCAGCGAAATTGGCTTAAGCTTTAATTATGCACTTAAAACACCATCTCCATTTAATAACAACCTCGCATCTAAAGCTCATAAAGCTGAGAACATTTTCTGGCTCAAAGCATCAGCTACCACGTTTGCTTTACCGGGATGAAAATCAACTATCACATCATAATCTTTGAGGAACTCAACCCATCTTCTCTGGCTCAAAATTAACTATTTTTGGGTCATCAGATACTTCAAACTCTTATGATCCATATAAAGGTAGTAGCGTTCACCATATAAGTAGTGACGTTATATCTTGAGAGCAAACACTAGCTATTACAACCAACTCCAAATCATGTCTCGGATAATTATTCTCATGCAACTTCAATTGCCTTGATACATATGCCACTACCTTACCTTTTTTGTATCAATACACATCCCAAGCCATTATAGGACACGCCACTATAAACCATATAGTTCTTTCCAGATTCAGGTTGGACCAATACTGGAGCTTCTATTAAAATTCTCTTTAACGCTTCAAAACTCTTTTGACATTCAGGGGTTCAATCAAAAGATACATTTTTCCTTAGCAATCTGGTCAAAGGCAAAGCTATCATCAAAACATTCTTGACAAACCTTTGATAATAACCTGTAAGACCCATGAAACTTCGAACTTCTAACACATTCTTGGGAACTTCCCAATCCAAAATGGCTCGTATTTTATGAGGATCTACCCGAATTCCATATACAAATATCACATGACCAAGAAATACCACTTCAGTTAACCAGAACTCACACTTAGATAGTTTAGCATATAAATTTTTATCTCGTAAAGTTTGAAGCACTACTCTAAGATGTGTGTCATGCTATTTGTTTTACTTTGATTACACCATAATATCATCAATGAATACCACCACAAACTTGTCAAGATAAGGTTGAAAAACTCTATTTATTAGATCCATAAACGCAGGAGGTACATTAGTCAACCCAAACGGCATAATAATGAATTTATAATGTCCATATATCATTCTAAAAGTCTTCTTTGGAATGTCTCGTTCCTGAATCTTCAATTGATGATAACCAGAGCGTAAATCGATCTTAGAGAAGATTGAAGCTCCCTTTAATTGATCAAATAAATCATCTATTCTTGGGAGGGGGTACGATTGTCACCTTGTTGAGCTGTATATAATCAATGCAGTGACACATATACCCATCTTTCTTCTTTACAAATAATATTGGAGCTCCCCAAGGTGGCACAGTAGGTCTGATAAATCCCTTATCCAATAATTCTTGCAACTGTATCTTTAACTCAATTAACTTTTTCAGAGCCATTTGGTAAGGAGCCATAGCAATAGGTGTTGTTCTAGGCATTAACTCAATTTGAAACTCAACTTCCTTGTCCGGATGTAATCCTAGAAACTCAACTGGAAAAATGTCGAGAAATTCTCTAACAGTTGGAATATCCTCTAGTCCTCTTTCCATAACGCGAGTATCAATCATATTAGCAATGAAACCTTGGCATCCTTGTAACAATAACTTCTTTACCGACATCACCGATATAACATTTACTAATATATTCAATCTTTCACTAATCACTATCACTTCTAATCATTCTAGACTTATCAAAGTTACTCTATTCAGTCTACATTCAACATTCAACATTTGCATGATAATGATATAACCAATCCATACCCAGAATTACTTCAAATTCATTAAAGGGTAATTCAATCAGATTAGCAGGGAATTCAATTCCCTGAATCTTTATGGGGCACCCTCAATATACTCAATTTACCCGAGCACTATGCCCTAAGGGGTTATTTACTATCACATCGTTCTTTGTTGCTTCTAATTGTATTCTAAAATCTCTCACTAACTTGCTACTAATATATGAATAAGTGGAACCCAGATCAATCAATACCAAAACAAATTTATCAAGTAACTGAAATGTACCTGCAATGATCTCTGGATCATTGCGATCTTCATTTGTCTTAATAATGTAAACTCGGGCAGTTGAATGCATCTCCTATTGAGTGGATGACTCAGACTAATTTTTTTCTATACTCTTTCCTTTACCTCTCTAAGATACAGAAGCAAATTGTTCAGACTGGACAGCCTATGCTATCATCATGGGATAATCCCGGATAAAATGTCTGGTGTCCCCACATCGGAAACAAGCTCCAGAGACCACTCGATATACCCCGATATGGTTCTTTCCACAGTACTGACACTATCTTGATTGACCTTGATTTGATCTCCCAACACCAGACCTTACTGATTCCGTCTATCTGGATCTCATCGGGATTTTATCCTCTGCATAGGATGCAACTGACTCATACCTAGTATGAGATCGGAAACCATAATCTCTGCGCCTCTTTGATGGTGATGAACTTGAGGAAGCACCAATTCTCTTGGTCATCTGAGCTTTTTGTTCTCCAAACCTCTCTTTCTGAGCTCTTTCAAGAACTTTAACATGATTGACCTCTTCTTGGAACGAAGAAAGAGTCAAGACTATCAATATTTCTTTCAGTCTAGGACGTAAGCCCTCAACAAATCATTCACATGCATATTTTTTTGGTTAGAATCAGCTCGACAACAAATTGACTCAACTTATTGAACTCACACTCGTATTCATACACAGTGCGATTCCCCTACTTCAAACTCATAAACTCTTATTTCATTTGCCTTATAAACTGATCTCTAATATACTTGTGTTTGAACTCTTTTAAAAAGAAGGACCATGTCACTTGATCACTTGACATTCTCATGGTGACATTATTCCACCATACTCTAGCTTGCCCTCGTAGTAGAGAGATTACTCTATCTAACTTCTCCACTTCAGAACAGTGTAGGACCATCTAACATAATCTTGACATTGTTTAACCAAAGGTCCGCATCAACAAGACCTTCCTTTGCTTCACCATTGAATTCAGGATCTCCTAATCCTTTCAAATCTTTCACGATATTCATTCTAGGAGTTGAGGGATCATGAGGTTGAAAACACATCAAGATAGCATCCAATATCCTGAAAAACACTCCCTGATCTTGTATAGGCACTCCCTAAGGCGTCTGTTCTTTACCTTTCTTAGCCAGGGCAGGTGAGTAGCTACTACCTTCGTGTTTATCCTCTCCCGCTTCACTTCGGGAGCTCTCGTGATCAGACATCTAATAAGACATAACCATATAACTCTATTAATAAGACAATATACTCATTACTCTAGCAGATCAGATTTTTTTTACTTTTTATTGGCATGTATACTCTTTAAAACATATTTGATTTCGGTTTATGCCTACAATCAGCTAAACCATAGCTCTGATACCATTAAATACAACACCCTAAACTGTATCCGACTCGGATACAAATTATAGTGTCACATTGACTTTTCAAAAATTGACTTTTTAAAAGATAGTTGAAATTTAAACATACATTTGAAATAAAATGGTGGAACCTCAGATCAAAAGTAAATAAACAGATTTCAACTTATATTAAAATTAAAAACTCACTAATTTACATAAATATAGTAATGTATGTTTACAAAATCGATCAGAGAAAATACGATTTAAATGTTTAGTTACATGCTAACACCTTTAATACAATAAAATAACATACTATATAAATCGTTTATGATATGATCTTCTCATATGAATATGTTGTCTTGCCCGATCTTAGGTTTACTCTTTCAGCTTCTTTGAACCTACGTATGAAACACTCATACGCTAAGTCACGAACTTATTAAGACATATCCTTCATAAATGAAAAATTGAAACATGTAATCATAAAATTTCATAATGTACAAAATATATAATATTTTCCACAAAACAATAACATGTAACATGTAACATCATGCACTTCACCAAACAAAACATGTAATACTATATATTGTTTATTCATGTTATTTCTTTTAATAGCCCATGGTACATTATGAGAACTTAAGGTATATGAGTGCATTGAGGTTGTGAACAATTGTTGTCACCACAACTCGTATAAATTGCACTGAAGTGCCACATAGAAATGTCCCGAAGGACCATAGAGAATTATCTCGAAGGGTCGCGTAGAACCCTTGAATCTTGGCATGCCAATTATACCCTTAGCTCTCATATAACATATTTATGGGCTTTACCTTTTATACCATTTCACATAGCTTATCACATAGGCATGTATTCATATATACCATTTTCACATAGCTTATATCTTATTTTCATATATCCACATAGATCATGATCACATAGGATAACATGTAACACATAGCTCATGTATAAAGATGCATATAACACAAAGACATATGCTTGTATTCATGTACACATAAAAACCATATAAACAATATGCTTGTATTCATGGAATCATGCAATCAAAACATTGGAAATAGACTCATCGTAAGTCTTATTTCCATAAAAAAAACATATACATATTAGTATGCACTCACCTTAGCCTCACTTAGTCAAAGTAAAACACTTAAAACTCTTGAACACTCTTATAACTTTGAATCGTCCTGTACTTGCTTTCGATCGATATCTACACAATAATATGATTGGTATAAATATCAGAATTTGTATTATTATAATCAATCCTTAATAACATAAGCTAAACAAAACACTTAATTTATAATTTCAATATGAATAGTATCGGTACCCCAGGTACAATACCTATACTTCTTTATTGTGGTGTCGATATTATACTTCAGTATTGATACCTTTTCTACATTTTGAAATTCAGCTCTAAAAATGGTACTGATACTTAAACTCTGGTATTGATACCAATGGTACCGATACTACTACTTCGGTATCGATACTCTTTAAAGGATTCATCAACTTTTAACTTATGGTATCGATATTGTTCATCCAGTATCGATACCTAAACCCAAATATCACCTATTTTTGCTTTGGAGTATCGATATTGTTCATCCAGTACCGATACCCCTTGCCCAGAACTTACTCATTTAACCTGAAAATTTTCCAAAATTTTGTTAAATTCCTCACTTTACTCTTCTTTAAAGCCTTTAAACTCAACTACACTCACTCCATTCAACTTATATCACTTTAACTCATCTTAACATCCAATATCTAACTAGAACACCTGAAACTAAAAATCTTACCAAATATTCAACTTTGTTATTAATCTTCTCTAACCACTTAAATCTCTTATACTAACTGATGACAAGTCAAATATGACTTCAAAATCCATTTTCAAACTCTCTCTCAATAATTCACTTAAAAACCCATTATATTCAATCTCCCATAACTTGCAAATCTTTTAATTTTTACTTCTCTTCAAACTTCCTTAAGCTTTCCTAACACTTCAAGAATCAAAACTAACTTAAAAATGAAAGAAAACATTAACTTGAGACCAACTTAGCTTACCAATGGAGTAATAGGAAGAGAAGAAAAAGATAGCTACCAAGTCTCCAGATTTTTCTTTCTTTTTCGTCTCATTCTCCACGTGTATATAATACCTCTCTATTGTATTTTTAATTATATCATTGTCTAATGACCATTATGCCCTTTCATCTTTCAATCTTTGATATTCAAACTACATCAATAATTTCAAATTAACTCATTATACTTTTTAATTTATCGAAATTAGTCACAAAACTTTAAAGTTTTACACTTTGGTCACTAACCCAATTTTTTGGATGTTACAAGGTAGCTAGCTAGGTGAATAGTAGCTAGGTAGTCTCTATCTAGTTAGTGACACTCCATCTACTCAGCTACCACTTTATCTACCCTTCAACTACCTTTAGTCCTCATCTCAACTACTAGGTCCTCAACTACTCTCTAGCAAGGTTCAACACCCCATTTAGCTCATTCAGCTATCCTTTAGGTTCCTTTAAGCTATATGAACTAGCAATCTTTTTTCATGAGCTAATATACGCTGCCAAAGCTTGTATTCTTTGTCCCCGAGCTACCTTAGCATCTAATGCACCTAAGTAAAGCATGAAAATAATCAATTAGATAGTATGTGAGCTAGGAACATAATGCATATATGTTGCACACCATAGTAAAAAATGTAAATGATATGAAAAGCTAAGTTAACAATACAAAACATAACATATGTATAGAATACACTAAGTAAAGATATGAAAATATATAATATGTTATGCAAAGTACATGATACACATAATATAATAACTATGACATAAAGTAACTAAGCATAGCATCAGATGCATATACTAAGATGTATAAATGATATGAAAATACATGAAATGCATAACATGAAGAGTATGACATTGAATCTTTAAACCTATCATAATATAAGGTATGCGAATCACATGGTAAGGTATGGTGATCATAGCATAATAAACATAGTATAAAACATGATGTATAACATATGCAACATAATCATAGTGAATTAAAATATGTGAGAGGAAAGTAAATGCTCCCTTGTCTTTCATCTTTGTAATACAAGATGAAAGAAATATGAACTTCAATAAGTCCAATGAGTAGGATCACATCATTTGTTGAGAGCTTCTGTAAACTGTCAGATTTTAGCTTATTGTGACTCTAATTGGGGGTCATGTCTAATGACAAGGAAGTCTGTCACATGCTTTTGTATCAAATTTAGTGATTTTCTAATCTCATAGAAGTAAAAAAAAATAGAATGTTGTGGCCAGATCATCAGCAGAAGCATAGTATAAGGCTATGGCAGTGGTTTCTTCTGAGGTAGTTTGGTTGCAAGGCTTGCTTGCAGAGCTTGATATGAAAAATCTAAAACATGTGAAGCTCTATTGTGATAGTAAGACTACGCTTCAAATAGCTGCCAACCCTGTGTACCATAAGAGGACAAAGCACATTAAAATCAACTACCATTTTGTGAGAGAAGATTCAACAAGGATTAATCCAAACATAGCATGTTTCCTTACATGATCAGTGGGTAGACATTATGAAAAAGGCTTTGGGATATAAGTATTATTACTATATGTTATCCAAGTTGGATATTGAAAACATTTTTCAGCACTCTACTTGAGGGGAGTGTTAAATATGCAAATAATTTTATGTTAATATGTTAGTTAGCATGCAGGTAGAGTTAGTTTGTGAGAAGTTACCTCGTATATAAAAGAGATAAGTTGCAATTTAACTTTGTGATGTGAATGAATGAAATGAAATTCTCTATATTGGGTTTTACTTCTTAACATATTACATGTTGACCTTTTTGGTTGTCAAACTCGGTTGTATCAAGAACAAATGAACTTCTTGTTAGATCATTGGAATAATTTTTCAAGGAGGCATGTGAAAGACTTTGCCTAGTTTGTTTAAGGGTGGGGTTTTTGTTTTGTAAGCAAGGTGTTCGAATATAGTGTGATGTTTCGAAAACATGGGAATTAAAAAGTTTTTTTTGGGATAAGTTAGATATAAAATCATTGTTCAATGACATATTTGATGTTTTAAAAGTAGTGTAGGGGTAAAACTAGTTTTTTTGTTGACATTGATACGTCATCAATTTAAGGGGAATGACGGTGGAGTAACCATTTTGTTACAAACCGATAACATTAGTAACCATTTTGCTACAAATCAAGAATGTTAGTTACCATTTTATTACTTTTGAAACTTCAATGAGAAAAATAAAAACTTACTCAAATATTAGTGACTATTGGTGTAGTTTACCCTAAAAAATATAGTTGAAGAGGGTGAAATGATTAAATTTCAAAGTGCAAGGGTTTAATTGAAAATAGAAAATTCAACATTTAAATTATAAACTTTTGAAAAAAATGTTGATTTTTCTATACTCAATTAAACACTTGCACTCTAAAAAATGAATTTGATTCCTTAATTAAACCTTGTAATATGAAATTTTGAAATTTTCAACTCCTCAATTAAACCCTTTCAACTATCGATTTGATTTTTTTTTCAAATAGATAATGTTACCATTTTGTTACAAATCAAGAATGTTAGTTACCATTTTAATGCTTTTGAAACACCAAAGAGAAAAACGAAAACTTACTCAAACATTACTGACTATTGGTGTAGTTTACCCTAAAATATATACTTGAAGAGGGTGAAATGATTAAATTTCAGAGTACAAGGTTTAATTGAGGACACCAATTCATTTATTTTTCAAAAGTTAAATGATGCAATGACCCGATAGTAACTTCAAAATAGACCTCAACACCAAATTCAACTTCTCGAATAGGAGACAACCTAAGTAGATTTTTGAAAAAATAATATTTATACAGTCTTTCATAGTTGCCTTCATAAATTATTCTCGTAGTCAAGATTAACTCAATACTCAATTCATCATTCTATACCCAAAATCAAGTCAAACCTCTCAAAGATTGACATGATTATTAGTGAATTTGCAAGTCATGAGGTTATCTCTTGTGCATGAGTACATGGGTGCATATCAATCCCATCAAAGGTTGGTTGTACACTCACATGACGTGAGTTATGCAAAATATTTGAATCGTTCAGGGTCTAAATAGGACCTACTAAACTTTAGTCACTCATTTTGTATATTTTTCTCAGCAAATTTTTGTCTCTTACTGTTTCAAAAACAAATTAAAACATTTGTTAGTATTTTAACTTTTGCTATTAATTTTTGTAACCGTTCACTTTATCATTATTCCATTAGTTCCATTTAATCTCTTCAATTGTTGTTTTTCCATTTTCTCTCATCTATATCAATAAATAAATTTACAAAAAAAAATTGAAACCCTTGAAAATTTTCCTTCAAAAAATTCAGTTTTTATTTTAATTATAGAAAAATACAAGGTTGAGTTTAATTTGTTCATTGGAATGATGTCACTGTCAGCGAATTGTTGTTGTTATATTTTAGAAGATAGGCGTCCAACATTCTCAAGTATCGAGGAGATTTTAACTTTATCTTAAAGAAACTATATTTATATAGATCTCAACAAATTTTAATTGCATAATTTTTTTATATCTTCGGAGCTACCTCCGCCAATGCCAAATCCTTCACTCAATTTCTCCATAAACCTTTGAAGGCTCCTCAGCACAAATCCGTAGAAGTCCCTGAAAGATCCTCCACTCAAATTCCCTTAGAACCTCTAGTAGCTTCACGTCATCTGAAAAGTTTTTAGTTCTTATTATATTATTTTCTTTACAATTTTTTAAGAAAAAAGTATCCTTAAATTATCACTGCAGTATTTCTAATAATTTTAAGACAAAATTTTTAAGTGGTAATTCAAGATGAACATATTACCGTGACCGTGTATTTTATGGATTATTTTTTGTTTATGAATTTAGAAGTTAACTGAAAAAATGATTAATTCACCCAATTCTCATTCTAATTCTATAGTCACTACTCATGCTCTGACTTTGAGCCAAATTCAAACGTTGCCTGTGACTATGAGTCACAATGAAAAGCCTACAGAATTTACTAAAGATAATTCAAAACATGACACTAGAAAATATTGTTTTATTTGATCATATTAAATTTGACCAAATATATGAAAGATGATTCTTTTACTATTAAAGAAGACAAGGTAGATATTACTACCGCCTTCAGTGCTATTGAAGTTTGGAAGCACTCTGACTTCCTACATTTTGACTATATTATGAATAATTTGTCTGATGCATTTTATGATGTGTATAATATTAAAACAACAGCTAAAGAAGCAAAAAAGTCTTTGAATCGTGAATAAAAAATTAAAGACGGCGATGCTAAGAAATTCTCAGTTGCTAAAGTCTTATATATTATAATGATTGATTCTAAAAAGGTTGTGAATCAAGTACATGAACTTTAATTAATCATTCATGATATTCTAGTTGCGAGAATGATTATAAGTAAATATTTTTAGGTGAAATTCATTATTGAAAATATATTTCCTGTTTGGAATGACTTTGAGAATTACCTTAATATAATAAAAAAAGAAATGATAGTAGAAGATTTGATTAGCAGACTTTAGATTGAAGAAGACAAAAGAAGTGCAACTTAAAAGCTCAACAAAACAACTAATCTTAATGTTACTAAGAAAAATTTGGTGAAACTTAAGAAGAACTTAAAGAAAAGATGATGTGAGCACATCAACGCCAGCAAAGGAAGCTGATCCGGAGGTCTTACCAACAGGACCTATAACACGTTCTAAGGCAAATCATTTCAGGGAAGCTCTTTCTCTTAAGTGTTTACAAGTTTCTGAATCATTCCATAATGTTTATGCCTTAGAAATTAATCTTTTCAATGTGTTACATATTGATGTGTAACATCACCTTAGTTATACTAAGTAATTATATGCATTTGTATTAATTTCATTAGGTATATAAGTGCGTGCATTATATATAGTACTTACTTTATGTTTTTAATAAGTTTTATAGCTCATAAGTGTGTTTGCATAATATTTTCAGCTTATTAGTAAGTTTACAATAAGTTTGTCATACTTTGATGGATGTTATTATGTTTTTCATATAGGAAAATAAAGGGCAGCAACTTAAGGTATTAATCCTAGCTCGTTTGAAGCTCAAGGGAGTCTCCATTTCAGCTCCACTTGCTCAATTCAAGCTAACAAGTCCAGAAGCAACTCAAAAGTGTCCTACGTGCGGGAAAGTGTCCTACGTGCGGGAAAGTGTCCTACAAGCATGTGAGCAGCATGTGGGGCATTATATACCTATCCAAGAGTGCATGGAATGTGTTACATTGTGCACATGTGGGGAAATTCAACATTGGGCAGATTTGAATTTAAACTGAAAGAACTTGTGAAATTGTTTGAATTCTCAACCCTTCCCTCCATGCATGGCCGGTTTTAACCTCCTTATCCACTCATTTAGCTCATGAAAAATGTGTTAAATGCATTCAAAATCAACCACAAAAATGGTCAGCAACACAAGGGAGTTACATGGTGGTTTTTCATTTGAGTTTTAAATATAAAATTTGATTGTTTTGTAGCCACAAGTGATGGCCGGCCATATCTCTCCTTTATCTATATATTTTGTAATTTTGTAAGTACAAAGGTTAGACATTTTATGAATAAAAATTATTGTGAGGGTTTTCTCTCAATGTTGGTTCTTCTTAGAACTGTTTTCTTGACATTTCAAGTCTGATCTTGTTGTGTCAAACTTGTGATACTTCGGGTTCTTAGATTGCTATCTAACAGGGTTCAAGTCCTTTGAACATTGAACGTATAAGGTTTGGGTTTATATTTTTTAGTATAGGTTCTTCCTTGTTCTTTGTTTGTTAACCAAATTTCAAGATTTGTTCTTTCACCATTTTCATCTTCACCAAGCATTCATCTTCCACTTTTCACCTTTCTAAATTTCCAGCAACCTAATTCCTTCTTTTCTTCATCATTTCTTAGCCATTTTAATCCATAACCTTAACTATACAACCCACACCATCATCCTTAGTTTTAGTAAGTTTGCTGCAAAGGATTTACTTAATTCGTTCTAGATCCATTACAATCGAAGAGGTCCTCAATCAACAGGTTGCCTCGTATCATGTGGTAATCAGAGCAAAGGTTTGAACCAAGTAAGAAATTCATCTTTGAAAGTAAAAAAAATCTGAAAATTAAAAAAATAAAAAATTCCAAAAATTTAAAAAAGAAAGAAAAGAAAAGAAAAGAAAAGAAAATATGAAGAAAAGTGCATTGATATTTTGTTCTTCAACATTTAAATGCTTTTGATTCAACCCAAAATGCAGTATCCTTGATTGTTTTGGTGACATTCTCGTTGTAAGCATTTCTTTGTAGTAAGTTTACATTTTACTTTTCATATATTCTTTCTTTGTTTCCTTTGAATTTTAGCCTTTCCTTTCATTATTTTCCAATTTACGTTAACTGCTTTTGTTCCTTTTAGATGACATACTTTACAGACTCTGAAAGGTCAAAATTAGTTCGTAAAAGAACTGATTACGAGGGAACGAGTGGAAAAGGCATATTGAGCATGTGCGATCAGAAGGGGAGACATAAAAGAGCCATTAAAAGTTTCTCCCGAGTGAAACAAGAGTGTTGAGTGATTGAGTGCCAATTTTGATTTATTTGGAGCGAAATTGTGAGAATCTTTATATGTGTGTTGTGAGGTCCTATATACATTAATTATTTTATGTTGTCTTATTTTTACTAATATGACAGGTTCTAGTGATAGCTACCCGGGTGACTAACCACCAAACTTGCATATGCAAGCCATTACACGTGAGATACAGAGGATGTTAAGGGATGAACTTGAGGCTTTACACTCTAGAATGGATAAAATCGATGAAGGATCTCAATCTTATCATAATGAAGAGATTAATGATGAATGTAGCCACATATTTCGTCCGACCCCATTACAATATGTTATGTATATTATATAATATAAACATTTTATTATATAACATACATTTTTTACTTAAACCGTATAATATTATTATTGGTATAATAATGCTTCTATTTGGGTTCGGTTTTGTGTGCAGACCCAACTAGAAGGCTAGCCAACAAGCCCACACGTGTAAGACTAGAACCCTAGCGCCGCATGCCTTCATCCCAGTTTGGTCAAACTGTCGATCCTCGCGCGACCTCTGTTTTCTTCGGTAACAACCACAACATCGTGAGCATGTGGGACACAAAAACAACCAAGGAACGAATTTCAGTTCAAGCGGGACTCTCATCAACAAACAAGCCGAGTTTTACTAGGAATCAAATGCTAAAAATAGGGCATTTTCTTGTATTATAAAGAGATGAACACGCACACACGAACGGGGGGAGGGGGGAGAACACAAAAAATACATACGAAATACGGGGGAAGAGAAGCTTGCCATTTTTTTTTCTTTGTAACCACAAGAGTGGTTCTATAAAAATTACTCTCGAAAATACATGCAAGGGATCGATTCTTATTTTTCAGATTCCAAGAAATACAACCCTTTCTAAAATTTTAGTTTACTACCAATGGTTATATTTTTCCATTTCATGTGTTTGAGAAAATAGAATAAATAAAGTGGGTTTTAAAAATGAAAAAAAGGGTTTGAATCTTCCCTGAACCGTTTGAAGCTTTATCGTTTGAGAGCTTTTTTGAGGAGGCTATCGGAGTTAAGAGGTCGTCGGATCGAGGAGAGTAAAAAGGGTTTTGATTTTTGGGAATTTTAGCGTTGGTTTATGACACTTTGGGTTGATCTAAGCATGGTTTAGGGTGGTGACCATTACAAATCGTGGGGCCACCTCAGGCGCATAGTGGCCAAGCTTTCTTTTTTGGTTTTGATATGCAACGCCGCTTGATGAAATAAGAGAAGGGGGGAGCTCGTGAGAAGAAGAAACAAATTGGGATACACTTTTTAAAACATTCCCGAGGTCGCAAATGGAAGAAAATAAAAACACTGACGAGGAGCTGGGGACCATGGGTGCACGCGTGGAGGCTTGCCACTGATGATGAATGGAGATTTGGAATGGAATAGCCGAACAAGTTATTTTTACTCTTGATTTCCTTATAATTTTAACCCTATTATAAAGCTTTAATTGTTAAAGTCCATGGCTTTGTCTTATTCCATAGTACTTTAATTATTAAATTTCATGGCTTTTTCTTATTCCATAGTGCTTTAATTATTAAATTCCATGGCTTTGCCTTCTCCCTTCAAAGTTCAAATAATCGAGTCTTCTCAATTTATCTTTGGCGCAACGTGGTCATTGGAGTAAGTACCCACCGACCATTAGCCATTGCCGAGATTAAGCGGGATTAAATTTTTTTCATCATTCAATTGCAATTTAATTAGGGAACGAATTGTGCATTCGATCTTCACCCTAAATTTTGATCTCTAACATATCACACCTAAGTTTAATAGCCGCTCTTCTTTGTTGGGGAATTTTTAACCAAATCAAAGGTAAGTAATTCTAATCGGTTTTTTAAATTTTTAATTTAAATTTTAATTTTCGCAAATAAAGACAACCGACAAATTAATTGGTACCAAAAGGGCGGTTCAAGGGTTCTAATCCTTCCTTGACCGTAACCAACTCCCGAACCCAACACATCTTTGGAAAGACGCAGATCAGGTAAGAAATAGGGTATCCGATCAATACATTTGTTTTAAATAAATGATCGGTGGTGACTCCAATCCATATTTTTCAAGTCGAAGCCCAATTCTGGGGCCCAACCAAAAGACGGTTGCGACAGCTTGGCGACTCCGCTGGGGACAGGTAAGTGAGTCAGGCGAAATTAATTTTCGGTTGTCTTTTTTAGCGAAAATTACAAGTTTAAATTTTAATTTATTTATTCGATTCCAATTATTTATCTTTGATTATTTTTTTTCAAGTAAATAGTTGTACTGACGTTTTTTTAATGATTTCAGATTTTTGAAAAAGTTTCCATCTCTAGCTCTATACCCGAGCACCGAACCCTTTTAAGTGGGGGTGAAAACGACACCTTCGTGTGAATTTATTCACCGTGCGGGCCTATTAAGTAGATTTCGTGATTCATATACCTTATGTCTTCATGTGAATTTATTCACCGTGCGGGCATAAGAGAATGTTTCCTCTCGAGTTTAACTTAGTCCACACAAGCTTGTAATGGGTTTAGGACTAAGGGTCTGGCAAGCCCAAGGGGCACCAGCAAGGAGAACTCGGTACCATTTTTTAGCACCTAAACGAGAGACTATGGAGAAATAGAGCCCACCCCAAACCTCATTTCAAACACTAGAATGTTTCGATTATTTCCTGCTTTATTTCCTGTTCAAAGCATGTGAACTAGAAATTTATGCGGATTAGGACTTGTTCAAAATCAACTTGCGGGTAGAGATCATGTCCGGGTAGGAATTAAAGCATGTGGGGTAGATATCATGCGGGGTAGGACTTTTATTTTCATGATTGTTTTGATTATTATCTTTACCTTACTAACACTTTTCATTTTTTTCTCTCTTTTATTTTATCATCTGCATCATTCAAAAGAGGTGTTTATTAACCATAAATAATTTGCATTAATGGACAAAGGTGTTGTAATACAAGAGATTAAGAACGCCGAGGCACGACTATGGTCCGATATGACTCAGAAAGAGAAGGGAGACAGTCTTCAGGGGAACTACGTGTCAGAGCTGGTTAGCTATGCCTCTGTTAGCCTGAAACAGAATGATGTCCAAGAGTTGCGAAACATTTGGGACAGTTGAAAGAATGACAGAAAGCAGAAGTTCAGCCAACGATATGGTGATATTTCCCTCTTACTTCATGTCAAGACTGATGAGCCCCTGCTCCGAGCACTGATTCAATTCTGGAACCTGGGATATAGTTGCTTCACCTTTAACCGGGAGGACATGGTGTCCACTATCAAAGAGTATACCACTATCAAACATATCAAGGGTCAACCTTTTAAGAACGGACTGGCCAAGATTACAGGGGTTATGAAAAGTGGGTGACTGATCGACTCCGACACAAGGTAGCGGGGAAGGAATCGAGTGGATCCATATAAAGCAACTAATGAAGAACCACCCTGATGAATGGAAGACTATAGATCTTTTTGCACTGGGTCTGTACGGTTTGATTATCTTTTCGAAGACCTTGGGGTGCATCGACGCAGCCGTAGTAGAACTATTTGAACAACTTCCAAGGCGATTCAACCCAGCGCTGACCATCTTAGCCGAGACCTTTCGGTCTCTTAATCATTGCAGAAGAACTGGTGGAGGAAGGTTCATTGGATGTGTTCAACTCCTTCAAGTCTAGATTCACAGCCACTTCTTGAAGACTAACAGGGTTGCCTACCGCCGATTCAGCACTACCTATTCATCATTGGGAAAGTTCATCACTATAAATGGCATGAAGGCGCTTCGAAGGAAGAATGGATGAAGGACTTCACTCATCTTCAGGACCGGGATATTACTTGGAGAGCCCCCTGGTTGTTCCTCAGTGATGTTCTTTTCTGATTTGGGGATTCTAACACTATGACCTTACTTGGACTTTGGGGTGCAGTTGGGTATGCTCCGTTGTTGGCACTTAGATAGTATGGGGCACGTCAGTTTATCCCAGCAACATACGGATTATCTATATCAGAGTTTTTGTATCACGGTGACAGTTATAAGAAGAGGATCAAAGAGGCAGTCGAGTCATGGAAGAAAGTATCCCGGATGGATGTCGTGGCTGCCAGAGATATGCTTACTCCGGATTATATGGAGTGGCAAAGATTGAGAAAGAATGATAGCATCCCGATGCCAGACTGTGAAGACACCCGGACCATGGAAGAACATCTCAAGCCTGTCCCTTCTGAACTTGAGATAGTCAAGGCAGAGTTTGAAGCTGTGAGTAATGAGCTGAAACAGAGAGTTAAGGAACTTGAAGCTGAATGTTATCAATGGAAACTAGATGCTGATTCTAAGAAAGATAGAGCAGACAAACTGGAAAGGGAGCAGAAAAGAGTCTATTTTGAGCTTGAAGACTTGAGAAAGGGGTACCAAGATAAAGTCAAGGATAACTCCTGAGAATCCAACGCCTGAGAATCCAAATGGCTGATCTGGAGAAACAACATGAGAAAGATGGTAAAATAATAGCTTCAAAAAGCAAGCGAGTGAGCTTCAGATAGTGCCATTCGACGGGGGTTTGCAGTGGCATTTTTGTTGGGAGCAAGCACAACAAAGGGTGAAAACCAGAGACGTAGTCATCCGAGATTTCCTGGATCAAGTACAGAAGGTAGCTCGCCATCTACACGGCCTGGCAAGGGAAGCTGGAGTGGTACAACAAGGCATACAACCAGTGACAGATAAAAACAGAAGACTTGTCAACCTGCTGGAAGCTGTTAGGGGTCTAGAGGATTTAGTCCGAATGTATCTTTGATTGTTTTTATGTCTCTACAAGATAAAACATTTTTGTCGAAATAAGGATTATTTATAATAATGGGCACTTTTCTGGATCAATGCCTCGAACATTTCATGCATTTTTTTCATTTTGCGTTGTGCATCTACATTTTATTTTTAAGCATTTTCATAAACATGAAAAAAACTGAAAACAATATTATAAATAATGGTACACCACATGGAAGGAAGATTGTAACATCAAAAGAAAAAAATTAAAAACAATACAGTGGGAGCCTGATCAGCTGATTGTAGGACAAAGCCTGCCATGATGATCTAAGAAAATAATCCCGATATCCTAAGGGCTACGATGTTGAAGCTATTAGTTGTTACCATATAAGAAGCCCCAAAGATTCCTTTAAAAACTGTAAGGCGCTTGCCGAAGAAGGGGGCATGGCATATACCATTTGCACTTAGAGGATTGTTTTGTTTGAACACGTCTTTGATCTTTCATGTTTGC
Source organism: Hibiscus syriacus (assembly GCF_006381635.1). NCBI lineage: Eukaryota > Viridiplantae > Streptophyta > Magnoliopsida > Malvales > Malvaceae > Hibiscus > Hibiscus syriacus. The sequence continues at coordinate 4,531,615 of NW_024062770.1, forward strand.
TTAATCTTTTAAATGATTGAATTTATGCTGCTTTCTAAGGTGGAGCAATTGAACAAATTTAATCTTTAGTTCTTCGAATGTTAAATGAATTAATGATTCTCTTAATTCTTCAAGAATTATAGATTTTTGACATATGGAAAGATTAGACCTTTCTTACCCTGTCTCAAACCCCAGAATAAAATACCTTGATTCTTTGCCCAAAACAACTCGTGGTCATTACCAAAAGACGAAATTTTGACATTACCTCCTTTTGAAATTCTTGAAACATTGCCTTTATCTTTTTGATACACTCATACCTTTCTTTGAGTCAATAAGATCACACCACTGTCTTTTTTAGACTCAAAAATAACCTTTCTTACCATTAAAACCCAAGGCATTGAGTTGTTCATTTTAACATGAGCATTCTTCTAACGAACCAACTTGGGGCATCTCGCGGGGAGCCTGAACATTGAGACATATGGGAAAAAAAGAAGAATTCATTTGAAATAATTCTATCATACATTAATTACACTGTTTTCATGTGAATAGAATTAATCTTGAAAATCTATCCCCCTGGGGATACCTCTTCTGTGAAGATTTACATGTATGAAATGATGAACTTCTTTCTTTCTTTATCCCTTCACAACAGGAGAAAAAATATATCCCTTGTGTCCCCTTTTGAGCCTGTAGTATTTTTCTTGTAATTCAACCCTAACCAAGGATCACCCTCCACACTGGGGGGCAAGGTGGAAGAAATATGCTCACATGAGTGAAGACATTGATTCAGATGAGATACCAAAAGGTGAACCAAATGCCAAGTGCGAAGATTCAATCAGAACAAAAAGGGCAAAAACAAAAAAGAAAAGAAGAAAAAAAGAAGAAAACAAAAGAAAGAACAAAAATCAAAAAGAAAAAGGGACAAAAAAGCACATGCAAAGATTCCCTAAAGACAAATGGTTCATCAAGCTTCAAACTATGGGATTGATCAAGCACAATCATTCCCTAATCACTGAATCACTTCACTCGAAGATCATAGAGCATCAAGAGAGAAAACATTTTGAGCAAGATTGAAGGCATCAAAATGAATTGATCCTTGGTTAAACACCCTGAAACACTTGTTTGGGCCTATTTATCCTTTTCTTTCATAACCATGAACCCTGGCCTATATTACATGCCTTAAAAGTCCCTTCTAATCATACATGGATTTCTAAACAAAAGAGAATATCTTCAGATTTCATCCCGCCCATCAGGATTAATCTTTGTTTGCAAAAAACAATGTAATTAATGCATGGTAGAGAAAAATAACAAAGGGGTTCAAGACGCAAATCCTGAATAACATCTTGAAACCAAAGGAGGATTCGAGTTGAAAACCTGAAAAGGCGGCTCGAATATAAAAATTATGCAACTGAGGTGATCACACAAATTCCTTGATAAGGTATCGTACAATCCAAATGTGACTATGAAAGCTGGGAGTCGGAGAACACTTCTAGTAGAGGAGCATGCAAGCTACCCCATCAAACCTTTGAGTATCAAATGCCAAACCTTTGAGCATCAAATTCCAAACCTTTTACCAAACACAATAACCTGAGACCTTTTTATCCTTTCTTTACTTAACCATTTCCCAAAGATAGCTTTGATCTTGGCACGTGTCAAATAGCTATAATTTATTGAAGGATTAACATTGTAATTAAACATTTAATATCCAATGAACTCTAGTTTTATGATTCGTCTCAATTGTAAAATCGTGAAAGAGACAGTATTTTCAAAACTTTTGATTAAACAATTTTCGAAACTCTTTATTGATATTTTCAGAACTTTGAAAATAAAAGAGAAATAAAAACATTTTTTTCAAACAAGACAGTCTCTCTAGAGTGGATCTTGGTAAATGACATGTGACTCTTAGACACAAAATTCATGCTCAGAATCAATGCTGAAGCAAGAAATGAGGGACATTTGGGGCATATTTGGAGATTCAACATCAAATATTGGGGCATTTTTGGATATTGGGGATTCAACATCCTAATACAAATTATCAGACCTTTTTCAGGAGATAAAATATAACCAAATCATGTTACATGCATCTTATGCATACATTTTAGAGCATCATATTTATCATTTTCCACATACATAATTTTTTGCAGCTTTTAGAGTCAAGTTTCAACTTCAAGACGAAGGATACTCGATTCAAAAGCACCTTTAAAGATTCATGTTGGTTGCTTAACTCAGCAGCAAGAAGCTACACTTCGACCAACTCGACAGATTAAAAGTTTCTCTCGAAACAACACAATTTGCTCGAGAGTGGATTTCAACTTCACGATGAAGGATATCTAGCTCGAAGTCAAACTTTATAATAAAGGGGTCTCCACGGTTTCAACTTCACGGTGAAGGGAATTGTGTCCACCCGCAACATACAATACTTGGATTTCAACTTTATAACGAAGTGGCTATCTGCGATTTCAACTCCACGACGGAGGATATCGTGCCACTTGAGACAACACAAGTTCAACTTCACAACGAAGGGACGGCTGGTTGTCAACAAACAACTTCCCAAATTCAGAGCCAATTTCAACTTCACAGCGAAGGATATTGGACTCTAGACAACACAAGTTCAACTTCATGACGAAGGGACCGCTGGTTGTCAACAAACAACTTCTCAATTTCAGAGCCAATTTCAACTTCACAACGAATGATATTGGACTCCTGACAACGCAAGTTCAACTTCATGACGAAGGGACCGCTGGTTGTCAATAAACAATTTCCCAATTTCAGAGCCAATTTAAACTTTACAGCGAAGGATATTGGACTCAAGACAACGCAAGTTCAACTTCATGACGAAGGGACCGCTGGTTGTCAATAAACAACTTCCTAATTTCAGAGCCAATTTCAACTTCACAGCGAAGGATATTGGATTCCAGACAACGCAAGTTCAACTTCACGACGAAGGGACCGCTGGTTGTCAACAAACAACTTCTCAATTTCAGAGCCAATTTCAACTTCACAACGAAGGATATTGGACTCCAGACAACGTAAGTTCAACTTCACGATGAAGGGACAGCTGGTTGTCAACAAACAACTTCCCAATTTAGAGCCAATTTTAACTTCACAGCAAAGGATATTGGACTCGAGACAACGCAAGTTCAACTTCACGACGAAGGGACCGCTGGTTGTCAACAAACAATTTCCTAATTTCAGAGCCAATTTCAACTTCACAACAAAGGATATTGGACTCGAGACAACACAAGTTCAGCTTCACAACGAAGGGACGACTGGTTGTCAACAAACAATTTCCCGATTCCAGAGCCAATTTCAACTTCACGACGGAGGATATTGGACTCGGAAAAATGCTACTTACTTGGATTTCAACTTCACGACAAGGGATATCCAACTCAAAGAAGGATTATATGTCAACAAAGACCTTCAAGTTCGACTACGCTCAGCTCCAAGGTACATCATTTACAGTATAACTCAAGGCTAGAAGGGTTATCTGCCATCAAAATTGTCGAGTTCGATTTCATTCAGCTCGAAGACCTATCAACCACTTGGTGGAGTCAAGGAACTACTTTCCAGTCGAATTTTTAATCAAGGTCTTTAAACCGAGAAGAAGACCGAAGTTGACTACAATTTGGCAACGAGAAGCCACGTTCCAATTTAAATTTCGAACTGTGGCTTCAATTCCATATCACTTCAAGATGGACTCGAATTCGCGAAGGATGAGTCATCCGTAACTCAATTCGACAGGGAGTTATTCTTTCAGAGTCAATTTTCCAACTCCACCGAACGAAAATTTGTGTCTTTTTATCTTTGTCTTATTTTTCGTTTCACGAAAAAAGACAAAGAGGGGCAGCTGTAGCAACATATTTTCGTCCGACCCCATTATAATATGTTATGTATATTATATAATATAAACATTTTATTATATAACATACATTTTTTACTTAAACCGTATAATATTATTATTGGTATAATATTGCTTCTATTTGGGTTCGGTTTTGTGTGCAGACCCAACTAGAAGGCTAGCCAACAAGCCCACACGTGTAAGACTAGAACCCTAGCACCGCATGCCTTCATCCCAGTTTGGTCAAACTGTCGATCCTCGTGCGACCTCCGTTTTCTTCGTAACAACCACAACATCGTGAGCATGTGGGACACAAAAACAACCAAGGAACGAATTTCAGTTCAAGCGGGACTCTCATCAACAAACAAGCCGAGTTTTACTCGAAATCAAATGCTAAAAATAGGGCATTTTCTTGTATTATAAAGAGATGAACACGCACACATGAACGGGGGGGAGAACACGAAAAATACATACGAAATACGGGGAAAGAGAAGCTTGTCATATTTTTTTTCTTTGTAACTACAAGAGAGGTTCTATAAAAATTACTCTCGAAAATACATGCAAGGGATCAATTCTCATTTTTCATATTCCAAGCAATACAACCCTTTCTGAAATTTTCGTTTTCTACCAATGGTTATATTTTTCCATTTCATGTGTTTGAAAAAATAGAAGAAATAAAGTGGGTTTCAAAAATAAAAAAAGGGTTTGAATCTTGCCTGAACCGTTTGAAGCTTTATCGTTTGAAAGCTTTATCGTTTAAGAGCTTTTTTGAGGAGGCTATCGGAGTTAGGAGGTCGTCGGATCGAGGAGAGTAAAAAGGGTTTTGATTTTTGGGAATTTTAGCGTTGGTTTATGACACTTTGGGTCGATCTAAGTATGGTTTAGGGTGGTGACCATTGCAAATCACGGGGCCACCACAGGCGCATGGTGGCCAAGCTTTCTTTTTTGGTTTTGATATGCAACGCCGCTTGATGAAATAAGAGAGGGGGAGCTCGTGATAAGAAGAAACAAATTGGGATACACTTTTTAAAACATTCCCGAGGTCGCAAATGGAAGAAAATAAAAACACTGACGAGGAGCTGGGGGACCATGGGTGCACGCGTGGAGGCTTGCCACTGATGATGAATGCAGATTTGGAATGGAATAGTCGAACAAGTTATTTTGACTCTTGATTTCCTTATAATTTTAACCCTATTATAAAGCTTTAATTGTTAAAGTCCATGGCTTTGTCTTATTCCATAGTACTTTGATTATTAAATTTCATGGCTTTTTCTTATTCCATAGTGCTTTAATTATTAAATTCCATGGCTTTGCCTTCTCCCTTCAAAGTTCAAATAATCGAGTCTTCTCAATTTATCTTTGGTGTAACGTGGTCATTGGAGTAAGTACCCACCAGCCATTAGCCATTGCCGAGACTAAGCGGGATTAAATTGTTTTCCATCATTCAATTGTAATTTAATTAGGGAACGAATTGTGCATTCGATCTTCACCCTAAATTTTGATCTCTAACATATCACACCTAAGTTGAACAGCTGCTCTTCGTTTTTGGGAAATTTTTAATCAAATCAAAGGTAAGTAATTCTAATCGGTTTTTTAAATTTTCAATTTAAATTTTAATTTTTGCAAATAAGACAACCGACAAATTAATTGGTATCGAAAGGGCGGTTCAAGGGTGCTATTCCTTCCTTGACCGTAACCAACTCCCAAACCCGACACATCTTTGGAAAGACGCAGATTAGGTAAGAAATAGGGTATCCGATCAACCCATTTGTTTTAAATAAATGATCGGTGGCGACTCCAATCCACATTTTTCAAGTCGAAGCCCAATTCGGGGCCCAACCGAAATACGGTTGCGATAATGAAAACGAAATTGATCAGCCTCCGAGACTGAATTAGAGACATGGGCGTGTATTTGATGATAATTTGGCTAAGATAAAAGTTATAATTCCATCTTTTCAGGGATGAACAGATCCTGATTCATATTTGGTGTGGGAGAGTAAAGTTGAGCATTTTTTTAGTGCTATAATTACTCAAAACAAAATAAGGTTCGTTTGGCAGCAGTGGAGTTTGTTGATTATGCTTTCATTTGGTGGGATCAATTGTTGATCAGTAGACGAAGAATTGATGAAGGTCCAGTGAACACGTAGGCAAAAATGAAGCGAGTCATGAGAAAATTGTTTGTTCCATCTCATTATCATCGTAATTTATTTCAGAAATTACGAAACTTGAAACAGGGTAATCGAAGTGTTGAAGATTACTTCAAGGAGATGGAAATGACCATGATGCATGCAAATATCAAGGAAGATAGAGAAGCAACTATGGAACGTTTTCTTGTAGGTTTGAATTTTGAAGTGGTTAACGTTGTTGAGTTGCAGCATTATGTCGAGTTGGATGACATGGTGCATATGGCGTTCAAAATAGAATGATAGCAACGTAGAAAATCTTTTTACCAAGGTAATACTCCTTCTAAATTATTCTCTAATCCATTATTTACTCCTAACAATGACATGAAGTAAGCACCACTTAAGATTAAGAAAAGAACATAATCGAGTAGTTTGAAGCCTCCCGTTGTTGAAGTTGGACGTGGAAAGAAACATATGCAACCAGAACACACAAGAGACATCCAATGCTTCAAATGCCTCGGTAGAGGGCATGTTGCAAGTCAGTGTCCTAACCGAAAGACAATGTTGATACGTGTGAATGGGGATATAGAATCTGAATCTGAAGATAATGAGTAAGAAACCCCTTTAGTGGACAGTGATGAAGATGATGGCCAAGTACAGACGTGTGCAATAGGTGAAACACTCGTGGTTAAGAGACGTTTGAAAGCACAACCAATTCAAGCTGAACAGCAGCGAGAGAACATCTTTCATACAAGATGTCTTGTAAATAATAAGGTATGTGTTGTGATTATTGATAGTGGTAGTTGTATTAACGTTGTAAGTACTGTTATGGTTGACAAGTTAGGGCTGGAAACGATTAAACATCCCAATCCGTACAAGTTATAGTGGCTGAATGATGGTGGAGAGTTAAAGGTCACTAAATAAGTTCTTGTACCATCTACCATTGGAAAGTACAAGGATGAAGTGTTGTGTGATGTTGTGTCAATGGATGCCACTCATTTGTTGTTGGGACGTCCGTGGCAGTTTGATAAAAAGATGATGCATGATGGTTTCACAAATAGATATTTTTTATGAATGTAGGTAAGAAAATCAGCTTAACACCTTTGACACCAAGTGAAGTGCAAGAAGATCAAGTTTGTTTGAAAAAGAATAGTGAAGAAGCTAAAGGAAAGAAAAAGTTGAATGTGTACGTAGGTAGAAAGGAAATCAGGAAATGTCTTTCCTCTCTGCAGTCTTTACTTATTTTAATGTATAAGGAGTATTGCTTATTAGCTGAAATTCCTACTAATTTGTTGTTTCTATTGCATCTCTTTTGAAGGAATTTGAGGATGTGTTTCCGGATGAGACACCACATGGATTGCCACCTATTCGGGGCATTGAGCATAGGATTGACTTTATTACAGGAGCCACTATTCCAAATAGGCCAGCATATCGAAGTAATCCCGAAGAAATGAAAGAAATTCAGAAGCAAATCATTGATTCGATGCAGAAGGGTTACATTCGAGAGAGCTTGAGTCTGTGTGCTGTACCAGTGCTCTTAGTGCCAAAGAAGGACGAAATATGGAGAATGTGTGTCGATTGTCAAGCTGTGAATCAGATTACTATCAAGTATCGACATCCTATTCCTCGCCTTGATGATATACTTGATGAATTATGTGGTGCGAGTATCTTCTCCAACGTGGATTTAAAGAGTGGGTATCATCATCTTCAAATGCGAGAAGGCGATGAATGGAAGACAGTCTTCAAACCAGAATTGGGTTTGTATGAATGCAAGTCGTTATAGGAACATGAGGAACATTTGAGAAATATTCTTGGCACATTGAGAAAAGAAAGGTTGTTTGGTAATTTACAGAAATGTGTATTTTATACTGGCAAGCTTACCTTTTTTGGTTTCATTGTTAGTGCCCAGGGTGTAAAAGTCGATCCTGAAAAAGTGAAGGCATTTCAGGAATGGCCTCGACCGACGTCGATAAGTCAGGTTAGATCTTTTCATGGTTTAGTTAGATTTTATCGTCGGTTCATGCCTAACTTCAGTTCCATTACCGCACCCTTAATCAGGATTATAAAGAAGAATTTTATCTTTAATTGGGGTAATGAACAGGAGGAAGCCTTTCTAAAAATAAAGGATTGTTTGACTAAGGTACCAGTGTTAGCCTTGCCTAATTTTGATAAAATGTTTGAGATTGAGTGTGATGCTTCAGGTATAGGAATTGGAGCAGTCTTGTCATAGGAAAAGCGACCTATTTCATATTTCAGTGAGAAGTTGAGTGGTGCCACCTTAAACTATCCAATTTATGATAAGGAGATGTATGCATTAGTTTTAGCACTTAAGACGTGAAGCACTATCTTTTTTCGAAAGAGTTTATGATTCACACCGATCATGAGGCTTTGAAACATATTACAGGTCAGCATAAATTGAATAAAATGCATGCTAAGTGGGTTGAATTTTTAGAGTCTTTTTCTTATGTAATTCGATATAAAAAGGGTAAAGACAATGTTGTAGCGGATGCCTTGTCCAGCAGGTATGTACTTCTGAATTATTCGGATTCTCATTTAATTGGTTTTGCTTATATTAAAGATTTATATGCCACTGAACTTCATTTTGGAGAAAGATACATGTCATGTGAAAAAGGTACAGATGAGAAGTTTTATCGACATGATGGCTATATTTTCAAAGAAGAAAGAATCTGCATTCCTCAAGGGTCAATTCGAGAAGTCCTTGTTCAAGAAGCACATGAAGGTGAACTTATGGGACATTCTAGAGTTACAAGGCGTTGCATATTCTGAAGGAGCATCTATTCTGGCCTAAGATGTGTAGGGACGTTGAAAGAATATGTGAACGTTGTGTAATATGTAAGAAAGCAAAATCTAAGGTTCTACCACACGGTATGTATTTACCTTTACCTATTTATGATTCTCCTTGGCTAGATATATCGATGGATTTTGTTGAGATTGCCTAGAACTAGGACAAGTAGATATAGTATCTTTGTTGTGGTTGACATATTTTAAAAAATGGCACATTTCATTGTGTGTCATAAGAGTGATGATGCTACTAATGTGGCCAACTTGTTTTTCAAGGATATTGTTCGTTTACATGGGATTCCTAGGTCTATTGTTTCTGACAGGGATGTTAAGTTTTTGAGTCATTTCTGGCGGACTCTTGCAAATTGGGAACGAAACTGATGTTTTCCACTACTTGTCATCCTCAAACTGATGGATAAACTGAGTTTGTAAATTGAGTTTTATCTACTTTATTGCGTTCCATCATTAAAAAGAACATTAAGACATGAGAAGATTGTTTGTCGCATGTTGAGTTTGCCTATAACCATTCTGTTCATTCTGCTACTAAATTTTCACCATTTGAGATTGTTTATGGCTTTAATTCGTTAACTCCTACGGATTTGTTGCCATTGCCTCCAGAATAGGTTATGAACAAGGACAGAAAGTCTAAGGCAGACTATGTGAAAAAGTTGTATCAACAGGTTAAGGAAAATCTAGAGTAAAGGACTCAACAGTATGAGAAGCAAGCAAATAAAGGTCGTAAGCGAGTTACCTTCGATGATGTAGATTTGGTTTGGGTTCATTTCTGAAAGGAACGATTTCCATCCCAACGATTCTAAGTTGTTACCACAAGGAGATGGTCCGTTTCAAGTGTTGGAGAAAGTGAACGATAACGCTAACAAGTTGGACTTACCAGCTGAATTCAATGTAAGTGCTACATTTAATGTTTTCGATTTATCCCCTTATGATATTTCGGTAGATTTGAGGTTAAATCTTTTTCAAGAAGAGGGGATGATGTGAGCACATCAACGCCAGCAAAGGAAGCTGATCCGTAGGTCTTACCAACAGGACCTATCACACGTTTGAAGGTAAATCATTTCAGGGAAGCTATTTCTTTTAAGTGTTTACTAGTTTCTGAATCATTCCATAATATTTAAGCCTTAGAAACTAAGCTTTTCAATTTGTTACATATTGATGTGTAACATTACCTTAGTTATACTAAGTAATTATATGCATTTGCACTAGTTTCATTAGGTATATAAGTGTGTGCATTATATATATTACTTACTTTATGTTTTTAATAAGTTTTATAGCTCATAAGTGTGTTTGCATGGTATTTTCAGTTTATAATAAGTTTCCATACTTTGATGGATGTTATTTTGTTTCTCATATATGAACAATAAAGGGCAGCATCTTAAGGTCTTAATCCTAGCTCATTTGAAGCTAAAAGGAGTCTCCGTTTCAACTCCACTAGCTCAATTCAAGCTAACAAGTCTAGAAGTAGCTCAAAGGTGTCCTACGTGTGGGAGAGTTCCCTACAAGCATGTGAGCAGCATATGGGGCATTATATACCTATCCAAGAGTGAATGGCATGTGTGAAAGTGTGTACATGTGTGGAAATTCAACATTGGGTATATTTGAATTCAAACTGAAAGCACATGTGAAATTGTTTGAATTCTCAACCCTTACCTTCATGCATGGCCAGTTTTTAACCTCCTTATCCACTCATTTAGCACATGCAAAATGTGTTAAACGCATTCAAAATCAACTACACAAATGGGCAGCAACACAAGGGAGTTACATGGTGGTTTTTCATTTGAGTTTTAAATTAAAAATTTGATTGTTTTGTAGCCACAAGTGATGGCCGACCATATCTCTCCTTTATCTATATATTTTGTAATTTTGTAAGTACAAAGGTTAGACATTTTATGAATAAAAATTATTGTAACATTTTTCTCTCCATGTCGGTTTTTCTTAGAACTATTTTCTTGACATTTCAAGTCTGATCTTGTTGTGTTAAACTTGTGATACTTCGGGTTCTTAGATTGCTATCTAACGGGTCCAAGTCCTTTGAACATTGAACGTATAAGGTTTGGGTTTATACTTTTTAGTATAGGTTCTTCCTTGTTCTTTGTTTGTTAACCAAATTTCCAGATTTGTTCTTTCGCCATTGTAATCTTCACCAAGCATTCATCTTCCACCTTTCACCCTTCTAAATTTACAGCAACCTAATTCCTTCTTTTCTTCATCCTTTCTTAGCCATTTTCGTCCATAGCCTTAACTATACAACCCACACCATCATCCTTAGTTTTAGTAAGTTTGTTGTAAAGGAATTACTTACTTTGCCTCTAGAACAATTACAATCGAAGAGGTCCTCAATCAACAGGCAGCCTCATATCAAAAGAATCTCAGATTGAGTCTAAATTGAGATTGAAAAGTGGTGCTTCTAAGAAGCCAAAATTTCAAGAAAAATTCTTCAATTGAAAGCCTAGAAATAAGTTTTGTCAAAAAGATAAATATTTGTAGACATAAAATATGTATTGAATAATATGTTAAAATTTATTTTTATCTCTATAAAAGCCAAAACAATTAATTAGAATGATGCTTCTTCTTTATTTATATACTTGAATCATTTAATGTATGACATGACATTCAAACCCATTAATTATGATACTCTATGTAAATTAATTAACTTAGAGCACATTTCCTGATTTTACAATAAGTATAATAATAAATGTTAAATTTATATTGAGTCAAAATTATCAAAATCATTTTTCAGTCTGTTATGAGAAATACAAAATCATTTGATTTAACAGATAGTGATGTTTGAAACTTAAAATTTGTTTAAAATAAATTAGATAATAAATATTTCTTTACATTAATCAATGATAGTACAAAATATTATTATTTTATATGCTTAAAAATAAAGATGAAACTATAGAAAAGTTTAATTTCTGTAAGCACAAAATTAAAATCCAATTTAATAAAAGGATTAAGACAGTGAGAAGTGACTTAGTAACACACACTATGTTCAATTTAATTAAAGAATATAAAGATTTTCATATTTCATCCTTCTTGAAAATTAAAATATTATTTAAATTTTTTTTTTTAACTAAATTTAAAAATTATAATTGTATCCTTTTAAAATTAATGATTTAATAATAACTTTTTTTTACATAAAATTTTAATTTTCATTTCTAAAACTTTATAATTTTATCTCGACGGCCAACTTAAAATTCTAGCCTTACATATGTGAACAGAAAAAATGGTCATTTTTTACTTTTATATTAAATTTTAGAGAAATCATGAGTATATATGTTAATTTTGACAATTTTGTGTGTGTTTCTAATGTATTTCAAATTTACATATTTAAAATGTTGTAAATTATGTAAGTTTTATATGTCAATGAATTGTTTTATTTGAATCCAAAACTTTTTAGTATTTGTGTTATTTTATGTTGAATTTTATATGTACCCATGATAACATTATTTGTACTGAAAGAATTCTAATGTTTTATATGTTAAAAATCATGTTAGTTTTTGAATTATATTGTATTTTTATGTAATTTTCTAAATTGATTTAATTTATAAAATAATTAATCTATGTAGATTTTAGTTAGTTTTTTAGTAGTCCACGATGATTACAACATAATATCTATTCATAATCTTAATTATTGGTAAATCACATGCATATTGCAAGTGCAACTGTTTGAACCCAAAACTTCAAGGAAGAATAGGAGTTTGTTTGTTTCATAGAAAACAGATTCCGGAAATGAATTCTGTAAACTGAATTATATTTCATGGAAAAATATTTTCTGGAAATCATTTTACGGTGTTTGGATGATATTATGTAATTCATTTTTCACTAGTTGATAATTTTTTAAAGATTATTTACTATAAACATCAAATACAATAAATAATATTTTTTAGATAATCAATTTTCATTCATCCAAAAATCACCAAACAGTACAGTACCCAACAAACAATCAAAGAATCAAAGAACAAATATACCAAGTCCCACCTTTGAAGCAAAATCAATGGAGCATTTACACACTGCTTACAACCCCCTATCTTATCTCTAACAACCTCTTTTATCAATTTAAACAAAACCTGTACACTCCTTGAACTATTCCTATGAATCCTACCATTCATTTATTGCCAAATAAAGTAGACCATAACATTCCAAGCACTATAATCTCCATCATCCCCTACTTCTTCCCTGCCTTTGAACCCATTCCACCATACCATGCCAAGTTGTAACTTGCAAATTCTCACAACAATCATTAATAAACAATTCTATATTTGCCTAGCATAACTACAAGAAACAAAAATGTGCTCCCGATCCTCCTCGACACTATCATCACACAGAACACGAGCAGAATTCACTTTCAGACCCCAAGAAATCATCCGATCTTTGGTGGGCAATCAATTCCACAACGCCAACCAAGTAATAAAGCTATGTCGAGGAACTAAATACCTTCCCCCAAACCATCTCACTCCATTCCACCCTATCCTCCTTACTTCGTAACAATTCCCAAGCTTCTTTAGTACTATAAGGCCCAATAGGATCACCTATTCTCAACAAACAATCCCTCAAGTTCAACAACTTCCTCCTTGCCCAACTCTGCAGTTTATTAAATATTATTTATGTAATGTTATTATTAAAATATTATATCTACAATTTTTATAAACAAAAATATTAAGATTATTATATTTTATTAAAATAAAATTATTATTAATTATTTATTAAAACAAGGATAATATATTATTAATTATATTAATTACATATTAAAATAATAATATTATTAAAAGATTAAAAATTATAATAGTAAAATAAGAATATTATAATATATTATATTTTGAGGAGTATATTTTAAATATTTAATAGTTCAATAATATTATTTTTATGAAATTAATAAATAATATTAATTTTATTGATAATTTATTATGTATTATGAAAATAAAAGTATAATAATATAATTATAAAAAATAATAATATTATATTAGTAAAAATATTAATAAATATAATGTAATAATTAATATTTTTATTAAAATGATACTAATAACATATTAATATTAAATAAATAAAATAATAATATTTTGAGTGCTTATATTTTAAAGTAAAATGTTCTTAAAATTACTTACGAAAAATGTAAGTCATTTTTCAAAAAGTACAAAAGAAATTCAATTGACTATAAAAATTGGTTATATTAACCAACTGTTTCTGTCAATCAAACACTAAAAATTGAGGAAAACATTTTTCGAAAAACTAATTACAGGAAACAAACAAACTCTAATGCTTCTTTTAACCATAAAGATCACTCAATAGATATTTTTTAATATGTGTTAGAAGTTAAATTTGTTATTTCCGTTTCAATTGTAACTAATTGACAGTTAGTTAGTTAGATTATAATTGTATATATTTGTATAATTTCTATTCTAAAATATACATGAGGAATTATTCAGTCCAACATTTGCATTTTTAACATGGTATCAGTCTCCAGGCCGTTAATACTTGGGTTTTTGTTTGGCCCATTCCTCACTAAGCGTTGTGGCCCGTCTCTTCTCTGCAAAAATTCCATTCCCATTTTTTCCCAAATCGATTTCTCTTAGGGCTCATGGCTCTCACAATTGATCCAAATCATCCACTCTTTCTGCATCCCTCGGATACGCCTGGCGTTCAATTGGTGTCGCATCAGCTCACCGGCGTCGAAAACTACAGTCTGTGGAGCAGATCCATGCGTATCGCACTTTTGGCCAAGAATAAGCTTGGCTTTGTAGATGGAAGCTGTCGAAGGGACGATTATGAAGATCTGTTGCAGTCTCAATGGGAGCGATGCAATGAACTTGTCCTCTCGTGGATTCTGAATTTTGTAAGTCAGGATCTCTCTGCTGGCATTGTATTTGCTTCGAATGTCGAAGCTGTTTAGAAGGACCTCAAGGAACGATTTAATAAAATTGATGGTTCTAGGTTTTTTCTTACATTGGTCGATTATAACCTTATTCAAGGCATCTCATCCGTTTCATTTTACTTTACTCGTCTCAAACTCTTATGGGATGAGTACACTGCTCTTGTCCCTTTCTCTTCTTGTGATTGTGAGGTTGCACAACAGAATTCGATCATGTGGCTCAACAACGAATCTTCCAGTTTCTGATGGGCCTCAATGAAACCTACTCTACGATTTGAAGTCAGATTCTTATTATGAATCCCCTTCCTACTGTCAATCAGGCGTACTCCATGATTATTCAGGAGGAATTGCATCGAGTTCAGTTGTCTTCTACACCTATTGAAGCCTCTGTAATGTTCACGACTGCTTCCAAAGGGAGTGATAGAAGACGGTTCAATGAAACCTGTGAATATTGTAAAGTCAAGGGCCACAGTCGTGATCGTTGTTATCGGCTTATTGGCTTTCCATCAGATTTCAAGTTCAACAGAAAGAAGGCTTCTCAGGTTGCCATGGCAGTTAATTCTGTGCACACTATTGATGAAGAAGCTGAGAATGGTTTGGTGGTTTCATCTCCTGTCTCGGTTGTGCCTACCTTCACCTCTAAGCAATACAATCAGTTCTTAAACTTATTGAACAAAAGCTCAACCTTAGATTCCAGTGTGAATCTTACAGGTATTGTTGCTTGTATTTACCTGCTTCCAATGACATATGTGTTCGTTGGATAATTGATACTGGTGCAACTGATCACATTTTATCTATTTTAAGGGCTTGCAATTTCTTATTTTATGTTATGCCCATCGTTATGTTCATATAACACCCCAAACCGTATCCGAGTCCGAGGTGTCACATTGACTTTTCAAAACTCGATTCTTTAAAAATCCACTAAAATCTTAATTTCATCCTTTAAGAAAATGAGTATTTTAAATTAATAATTACAATCAAATTGTTTCTTTAAAACCATCAGAGCATATTCAATTTAAAATATTATAACTACATGCCAACTAACTCTATAAACAAAATACATATGTTCAGTATGTTTCTGATGTGATCATCGTAAGGAAAATACTGACCTGTCTTGCTTCTCGCTATTCCCCTCTCGTTTCTCATACCTACGTGTGAAACAATCACACGCTAAGTCGTTGACTTAGTGAGGCATAAAACATATAATAAAACAATTTCTACTAACATATCACATACAAGCATCATACCCAAATATACATATACTAATTCCTACTATCCACATTTCATATATTCATCTATAAAATAATTATCCATATGCTCACATATCATCCCTCACTTCATAAATTTATCATCTTATTATCATACTTTCACATACACACACATCATTTTACCAAACAAACATATAATATCAAATATCATTTTTCTCATATTATATCCTTTATTTTAGCCCATGCATACAAGCGAGAACTGTAGATATGTGAGTTTATTGAGGTTGTTCACTATGCTGTCACCATAGCTCCTATGGGGTCTTACTAGGGGCTATGAATTTGTCCCAAATGACCACTAAGAAATGTCCCAAAGGACCACAGTATGTCCCGAAGACCTATGAACCCTCGACTCTTGGCATGCCAACTATACCTCTAGCTCTCTTTACACATATCATGGGCATTAGTAATCTATCATGTCACATATTCACATGTACATATCATTGTTCATATGATTTCATATTCATATGTCACTTATCTTATAACACTTCCCATGTGTTCATATAACATGTATATCATTTTCATCTCTTGTTCACATATGTTCCTGTATATCATATATATCACATATGCACATAGATCATTTTCATATTCACATAGCACATACAAGAACAAATCAATTCATATAAACAAGCATACACACACTCGTATTAAAACAAGTTACTATTCATAAATTCATACGCAACACTATAGAAATTGACTTGTCGCAAGTCTTATTTCCATCATCTATCATATACTATCGAATATGCACTCACCTTGGCCTCACTAAGTTTCAGTCCCCTTTTATGATTTCCTTTCTTTCGATTGAATCTTAAATTGATGATCACACCGGAACTTGTTCGTGTTCGATATCTACATAATCATACATTGATCATATTATTATCCAATTAATATACTCTAATCTATCATTTCTTAGACCAAAAGAAAGGTTTATTTATATTTCCCCTTGAACTGCATCGATGCATTCTACAGTGCATCGATGTATTCTTTAACATGTGCATCAATGCACTACCCATGCATCGATGCACAAATCACATTCGATGTTTTCATTTTAAGGGGATGCATCGATGCACTCCTTATGCATCAATGCACCAATTGCATTCGATGTTTCTTCTTTAAAGAGTGCATCGATGCACATTGAATGTGCATCGATACACCTTGCCCAAATTTGCATTTTAAGCTTGAAAATCATCAATTCTTCATTCAATTCTTCTATTTTAAGCCCCTATTATGTCATTAAATTCAACTACCATTACTTAAACCAACTTATATCCATGTAAACCATCTTTATCTTCCATATCTCATCATGATTCTTAAAATTTAAGAATCTTACTAAACTTTTAACTTTGTTATTAATCCTTTCTAACTTCATATATCTCTTATTCTTAGTGATGACAAGTCAAATTCCTTCTCAAATTTCACTTATTAACTCTTTTCCAAAAATTCATCTAAAAACTCATTTTCTTTAATCTCTTTATATCTTTCATCTTGTTGTTTTAGAACAAATTAAGCTTTCCTTAAGCTTAATTATCATCTAATGATCATAACCCAACCTTAAAATCTATAATTAATCAACAAACAAAGAAACTCACATTGGAGTCAAGCCTTCACGTATGAAGAAGGAAGAAGAGAAGAGAAGAGAACTCTGGAACCTTTTCTCTCTTCCCACGTGAATTCCTTATCTTATAAGGAAAATAAAAATCTTCATTGTCAAATGACCCTTTTGCCCTTCAATTCATCTTATAATTACTAACAACTTTTATGATTTATTTCCAAATAAATCATTGAACTAATCCATAGTTCTACTCTAGTCACCAAATTCTAAAACTTTACAATTTGATCACTAACCTGGTATTGAGGATGTTACAAATCTCCCCTCCTTTAAAGAAAATTCGTCCTCGAATTTTAACTGAACATATCAATAAGAACATATCTTCTAATGTTCTCATGTTACCTCCTTTACTTAATCTTTTATTCCTTTAATTCTTCAACTACCTTTTTCCTTTATATATTTATCTACTCTCACTTATCATATAAACAGTAACTAGTAACATTAATCCATTTCTATCTTTTCTCTCATTCCATTATGCATTTTCCTTTGACCATTTCTGAAATTTCATATAATGTCACTAATCACGTAGACAGTAACATCCATTTTCATCACTCAACATCAGAAATCCATCTCTAACTACCTTATAATAACCAAATTCATTTTCCATCATCATTTAACCAAGAACACGACCTTAAATCTTCTTTAAATATGATTTAACATACACTTTAAAGAATCTTTTCACATCACCTTGCACACTTTCTTACTCCTATATCAAAATTGTCATCTATACTTCCATATAACCTTTATCGTATCTGATCCTTTAATTCAATCCCTTTCATTTCTTTATTCCATTATTCCTTTATTTATTCCTTATTCACAAATCATATCTTTCCTTTCATGTTCACCTACTCTTTTTTATCACCTATACTCATCTCTATGTACAATCTTCATTGCATCCTCATAACTTTGATAACCCATTTACTTATATAGAACTTCATTCTTTATCATTTCCTATACTTGTATTTTCCTTCCTTAAGGTTCCATGCAAATACTTATCTCATTTTCTACATCATAGCTATCTGATCAGAATACACAACTATATTCAGATTCACATCATAATCAATTAACTCAACTTTATCTTTTCCTCCAATCTTATAACTCTATCACATTTACTCTGACAACTAGTCAATAACATCTGTTCAATCTAGGGAACAAGCCCTAGTCAACCAATCATATACATTCTTTCCAATCAAAATTATCTCAAAATTCGTTTACTTAACTTGTCAATTTCACCTATATTCTTATACATCCTGAAATTTTCGTTGTTCAACTCAACATTGTGACTTCCTTTGTCTTATAAACTAATTATCGATATACACATTCTCAAACTCTTCTTATCAATTCTCAGCTTTACTCAAATATACAACTGTATCCAGATCCATTCCATATTTAGTTATCATATCTCGACAATATTTTACAATCTTATAATTCCAGTACATTTTTATCACGTACTCTGGTTAGCCAACGTTAACTCTTTCCGTCTTAACTGCAAACCCTTATCATATAAACACTCTTTCTTATACCCAATATTATCCCTTCGTTTCGAACTCATAAGCTCTGACTTATACATCTTATACGCTTGTCACTGATACACTTATTCTTGAACTCTTCTACCAAATCTCACGCATCATTTGATCTTTTAACGCTCTTATGGTAACACTTGTTCACCATATTCTATCTTATCCAAGGAATAATAAAAAAACTTCACATCACTTTTCTTATTCAAAACTAGGAAAATCTTCTATCACTATTCTAATATGATTTCAACTTTCTGAAATCAACCTTTAATCTTATAAGACACCTTCTGAGGTTTCTGCTCTTCATCCTGCCTGGCCAAGGCAGGTGAATTGCTATCACCATCAGATTTGTCAGCTATCAATTTACTTTACTTTGAGAATTTCTATAATCAATTCCTACTATATCATACAAATCTTATTCTATTAGCAAGACAACATACTCCTTACACTATCAAATCAGAAATTTCCACTTTTAGTTGGCATGTACCCATTTTTAAACCTCATTTGACTTCGGTTTAAGCCTAGAATCGGCAAAACCATAGCTTTGATACCATTAAATGTAACACCCAACCCGTATCTGAGTCGAGGTGTCACGTTGACTTTTCAAAACTCGGTTCTTTAAAAATCCACTAAAATCTTAATTTCATCCTTTAAGAAAATGAGTATTTTACATTAATAATTACAATCAAATTGTTTTTTAAAAACCATCAGAGCATATTCAATTTAAAATCTTATAACTACATGCCAACTAACTCTATAAACAAAATACATATGTTCAATTTGTTTATGATCTTATCTTCGTAAAGAAAATACTGACCTGTCACTACAACAAATTTTCTTATTAGTGGCATCTAGGTTATTTCACTAAAACTTCAATTTATGTCACTAGATGTATTTTGTGACGTAAAAGTCAATGTCACGACGATCGTCACCCTAGGTGTGTAACTAAATGTCAAAAGTGACGATGTATGTGTTATCGTAATGTATTGTTAAATATATAGTGACACTAATGGATAACGTCACAATTTAATTTGCATTCAGTGACAATTACTTTTTTCACCAAATGATGTACGTTTTCGTCATTAATAAATCATATTGTCACCAATAACATAATAATTTCATTGTATACGTGACGAAAAGAAAATTGTCACATTGTTAGTAACGTAGTATATAGTCACCTAATAGTAGCATGGATGACATTTATATATAACGTCACTATATAATTAATATTCAATGACAACTAATTATGTCACTAAATTATGTAAAATTTCGTTATTGATAATTTATATCGTCACGGATAATACATTAAAATCAACCTATATGTGACGAAAGAGATATTGTCACATTTTTAGTGACATGATATAAATGTTACCTAATAATATTATGAATAACGTTTATGCATAACGTCACTTTATAATTTATATTCTGTGACAGTTGGTTACGTCACTAAATTAAATAAGATTTCGTTATTGATAATTTATATTGTCACAAATAATGCATTAAAATCAACTTATATGTGACGAAAAAGATATTGTAGCAAAACACAAATAATTTATATTTTATGACATTTTAATGACAATATATATTAAAATAAAATTATTTATACAAATCTAAATAAAAAAATAAAATAGTTCACTTATTGCAAAATAATAAGATTTAAAAAAATATTTCACTAAATACATAATAATTTCATTTCTATAAATATAAAAATGTTTAAATGTTTACAGAAAATAAAAATAATATGACTTATGGAATATTTCGTTGTAGCAATCTCAATCCAAACCTTGAGTCGGTTGTGATTCTGTTGATGTTGAGTTCGTGGTATCATTTGAAGCTACAAATTAAAATAATCAACATTAGTTACTACAAGTAATATTATATAATAATTTTTATTTGATTAACTATATTGTTTACCTGAAAATTGAAGTGATGGCACTTGAATTCCAACAGCTAACAAAGCAGATCTCATAGCTTCCATTTGATTTTGAATCAATTCAAAATTCGACTTATAGTTATTGAGTTCATCTTCTTTATTCTTTTTTTAACTCGATTGTATCTGCACTCTGATCTGAGTTGGAGAAAACTGTAATTTTCATCAATTCATTGTCGTCAATGTAGCAACTAATTGCAGTATTACACTCTGATCTGAGTTAGAGAAAATTGTAATTGTCAGGGGATTTAGATAAGTTACTGAATTGAAAGAAAAATATAAAGGGAATCAGTGGATTATAACACCCTGAAGTGCACAAAGCAGGGTTACAGACAATGAGGCATTATAATACCAGCTGTTTCTAATACATTAATTTATTTTCTTTCAAATCAATGAGTTCATTGCAACAAAGTATGCGGTTTGGACATAAGAACCATAAGGGGAAAAAGAGGGGAGAGTCTAGCTAATTTGATCGTAATTTAGGTCTACAAATTCAAAAACAACATAAGCATAGAAATTACTAAATAAATGAGTTGAAATAATAAGAATCAAGTACCATAACCTAAATGATTTAAATTCAAAATAATCTGATATGAAATGTTGAATCTTACCTAAAATTAAAATGACTTAAACTAAAATAACTAAATCTAAAAACTCTGAGCCGAAATAACCCGAATTCAAAATGAGCCGAGCATAAAGAAACCCAGACCTATACTTAAAAACTAACTCAAACCAGAATGAACCAATAAGTTGAGAACATGAATTTTGGTTTCCAGATTCAAGTATGAATGTCAAGAACCCGGAGCACTGCCTGCTACAACAAAATTAGATTACAAATTACAAAATCAGAATACCAATGATCACTTCTCAACATTATAAAAATGACCCAAACTCAATACTCCTCCTAGCTATCATACAATAGGAATGAATGCTAAGAATGATGAAAGATACTTGAGAATCCATTAGCTAAAATAAAAGATTTATCCATAACTAATCGAAAATAATTTGTTTTTTTTTTCGTTTTAATCGAAAATATTTATCCATAACTTCCTGTATGGGTCATTTGTGAATTTTCTTTAATTCGTGTTACTTATTACATCATATTTGAATAAAAGCACTAAAACAATTTATGCTGCCAATTCCAATATTTTTCTGGGTGCATATTGTATTGAGAAAAAATTCAAATCCACAATACAGTTCTTCAAAACACAATCTACATAGAT
This sequence comes from Hibiscus syriacus, assembly GCF_006381635.1. Lineage (NCBI taxonomy): Eukaryota > Viridiplantae > Streptophyta > Magnoliopsida > Malvales > Malvaceae > Hibiscus > Hibiscus syriacus. The sequence continues at coordinate 4,553,785 of NW_024062770.1, forward strand.
CTCAACAGATTATTGCAAGATCATCCCCACCGAAATACAAAAAAAAATCTCTTTTAATGTAAAACGAAAAACATTATCAATTCTAGAATAAATGCAGAAAAAGGTCAATCATGATAGAACTATTATATATTGTATTGAGATGTTCAGATCTAACATAGTTAGATTAAACATATGATAAAAAAATGGGAGATAAAAGAAATTGAAAGTGAAAAGACTCGAAAAGGCTTTTTTTAGTTGCTCACAGTCTTCAGACACTGAAGGAATCTTATAAACCCAACAAAAAAACTTTTAGCTGGCAACGCAGTCAAATGGGGAGTTGAACGGAAGATTAAGATTTGATAGCATATATGATAGCTTGATAGTTTAGGGTTTGAGGAAAAAAGGGAAGAAAGCATAAAAGAATCGGCTTGAAAAGGGTTTTTGTTTACAAGATTGTACTTTCTATATACAATCCACATCGAGTAATTTTGTATAATATTTTTAAATATTATTATTATAATTTTACTTCAATTCATGTCATTTTTGTTATTAATCCATAATTTAATAATATTTTCCTTTAATTATTATAGTATTTCGTATAAATTCAAACAATTGTGGCGTTTATTGAAAAAATGCCACTATAGGTAAACACTATTACGACGTTTGTATAAAAACGCCGCTAAAGTTCTAAATATTGTGGTGTTTATTGACAAAACACCACTATAGGTGAACCCTATTGCGATATTTGTATACAAACATGGCTAAAGTTCTAATTTGTTGCGGCGTTTATTATAAAATGCCACTATAGGTGAACCCTATTATAGCGTTTGTATAAAAACGCCACTAAAGTACTAATCTGTTGCGGTGTTTATTGAACAAACGCCACAATAGATGGACCTATTACGGCATTTGTATAAAAATGCCGCTAAAGTACTTCTTTGTTGCAGCGTTTGTCGAAAATATGCCACTATAGATGAACCCTATTACGACATTTGTAAAGAAATGCCGCTAAAGTTACCATTTTGTGGCGTTTGGAATGTAAATGCCGCTATATGTTTAAAGTTAGTGGCGTTTACTCTCAAAACACCGCTAAAAACGTCGCTAAAAAACATTTTGTTGTACTGTTTATTTGGAGGGAAGTTGAAAAATTACCTCCAATATATCTAAACATAATTATTAAAAATTAGAAAAATATAAAAAATTTAGATAAATTAAAAATAATTGAAAATAGTTATTAAAAATAATTAATATTCAATTTAAATAATTATTAAAAATAATTTAAATAATTTAGATAAATATATTTATTTCTATGTATTTTTAAAAAAATGTCTTTTAACATATATTAAATAATTTTTTAATATATTTTAAAGAATTGTTTTGGATTGAATATTAAAGAATTTTTTTATTATTAAAAAAATTGCAATTCCTAAACTTAAAAAAAAAATAATGGGTTCACGTGTAAAGCTTCTCCAAACAGAATAAGCAAGCTAACTTCAAATATGAAAATAATTAAATTGTCACTTTTGTGACAATAATAAAATGTCACTTTTAGTGTCTTATAAAATATGACAAATTAAATTGTCAACAATAAAACTTATTAGTGACAAATGTGCAACGCCACTAATTCAAATTGAATCGTCATTATAATAAATCATCACTAATACCTGTTTTTCATTGGAGACGATTTTACAACATCATTATTTTATCTAAATGTCATTAAAAGGTTTCCCACCAAAAAAATTGGTGGGAAGAATTTGGCGCCAAACCTATAGTGACAAAAATCAATGACCATTTTTAAAATTGTCATAAAAGATATACCGTTAATCAATAAATATGAAGAAAATAAAAAAACGTCACATTATAGTATGTTTGTGACGATATACGTAACGTCAAATAGAAATTTTGTCATAAATTGACAAATTTGTTTTAGTGTGTCTTGCTTCTCGCTATTCCCCTCTCGTTTCTCATACCTACGTGTGAAACAATCACACACTAAGTCATTGACTTAGGGAGGCATAAACATATAATAAAACTCTAACTCGTAATCATGCTTGAACAATTTCTACTAACATATCACATACAAGCATCATACCCAAATATACATATACTAATTCCTACTATGCACATTTCATATATTCATCTATAAAATAATTATCCATATGCTCACATATCATCACTCACTTCATAAATTTATCATCTTATTATCATACTTTCACATACATACACATCATTTTACCAAACAAACATATAGTATCGCATAGCATTTTTCTCATATTATATCCTTTATTTTAGCCCATGCATATATACGAGAACTGTAGATATGTGAGTTTATTGAGGTTGTGCACTATGCTATCACCACAGCTCGTATGGGGTCCTACTAGGGGCTATGAATTTGTCCCGAATGACCACTATGAAATGTCCCGAAGGACCACTGTATATCCCGAAGGACCTATAAACCCTCGACTCTTGGCATGCCAACTATACCTCTAGCTCTCTTTACACATAACATGGGCATTAGTAATATATCATGTCACATATTCACATGTACATATCATTGTTCATATGATTTCATATTCATATATCACTTATCTTATAATACTTCTCATGTGTTCATATAACATGTATATCATTTTCATCTCTTGTTCACATATGTTCCTGTATAAAATATATATCACATATGCACATAGATCATTTTCATATTCACATAGCACATACAAGAACAAATCAATTCATATAAACAAGCATACATACACTCATATTAAACACAAGTTACTATTCATAAATTCATACGCAACATTATAGGAAATAGGCTTGTCGTAAGTCTTATTTCCATCATCTATCATATACTATCGAATATGCACTCACCTTGGCCTCACTAAGTTTCGGTCCCCTTTTATGATTTCCTTTCTTTCGATCGAATCTTAACTTGATGATCACACCAGAACTTGTTCGTGTTCGATATCTACATAATCATACATTGATACATATTAGTATCCAATTAATATACTCTAATCTATCATTTCTTAGACCAAAAGAAAGATTTATTTCTATTTCCCCTTGAAGTTCATCGATGCATTCTATAGTGCATCGATGTATTCTTTAACATGTGCATCGATGCACTACCCATGCATCGATACACAAATCACCTTCGATGTTTTCATTTTAAGGGGATGCATTATGCATCGATGCACCAATTACATTCGATGTTTCTTCTTTAAAGAGTGAATCGATGCACATTGAATGTGCATCAATACACCTTGCCCAAAATTTGCATTTTAAGCCTGAAAATCATCAATTCTTCATTCAATTCTTCTATTTTAAGCCCCTATTATGTCATTAAATTCAACTACCATTACTTAAACCAACTTATATCCATGTAAACCATCTTTATCTTCCATATCTCATCATGATTCTTAAAATTTAAGAATCTTACTAAACTTTTAACTTTGTTATTAATCATTTCTAACTTCATATATCTCTTATTCTTAGTGATTAAAGTCAAATTCCTTCTCAAATTTCACTTATTAACTCTTTTCCAGAAATTCATCTAAAAACTCATTTTCTTTAATCTCTTATATATCTTTCATCTTGTTGTTTTAGAACAAATTAAGCTTTCCTTAAGCTTAATTATCATCTAATGATCATAACCAACCTTAAAATAAATAATTAATCAATAAACAAAGAAACTCACCTTGGAGTCAAGCCTTCACGTATGAAGAAGGAAGAAGAGAAGAGAAGAGAAATCTAGAACCTTTTCTCTCTTCCCACTGATTTCCTATCTTATAAGGAAAATAAAAATCTTCCTTGTCAAATGACCCTTTTTCCCTTCAATTCATCTTATAATTACTAACAACTTTTATGATTTATTTCCAAATAAATTATTGAACTAATCCATGGTTCTACTCTTGTCACCAAATTCTGAAACTTTACAATTTGATCACTAACCTGGTATTGAGGATGTTAAAGTTCATCTGTCTAATGGTCAAACTGAACTTGTATAGGATCTCATAGTTCTGATCTAGTTCTCTCTAATGTCTTGTTTGTTCCCAGTTTTTCTCATAATTTGATTTCTGTTTCTCGGCTTGTCAAAGATAATGCTTGTATCATTTCCTTTTATCCTGACATTTGTATCTTACATGATATTTACACTGACATGATCAAGGGGATTGGTAGAAGGTTTAATGGATTTTATATTTTTGAGTCTACTAAAGGAGCTATTGGTTTGTTTTCTAATTCTTTGGTTAGTTCTGGGGATATTTCTTATGTTCACTATGTACCTGTTATTTCTGTTTCTAATAAAACTAGTCTTTGGCATATTAGATTTGGGCATGCTTCTGCTTCTGCTATGAGAAAACTATCTTCTTATGTTTCTGATAAACTTGATATAAATTATGTTCATACTTGCAATGTATTTCCTTTAGCAAAACAACCAATTGCCATTTCCCCTTAGTCTTACTAGATCCTCAAAACCTATTGAACTAACCCATATAGATTTATGGGGTCCTTATAGGATATCTACTCATAGTGGTCATAGATATTTCTTGATTGTTGTTGATGATTGTACACGAATGACTTGGGTTTATCTCTTAAGAGTTAAAAATGATGATGTTTTGTTTCTCAAACAATTTATTTCATTTACCTCCACTCAATTTTCTTATGTCACTAAAACTGTTAGAAGTGACAATGGTACATAATTTTTCAATTCTCACTGCTCTCATTTTTTCTCTTCTCTTGGTGTTTTGCACCAAAGTTATTGTTTTCATACTACACAGCAAAATGGAGTTGCAGAAAGAAAGCATAGACATCTTTTAGAAGTAGCTAGGGCTTTACGTTTTCAATCAAAAGTGCCTATTAAATTCTGGGCTGAATGTGTGTTAACAACTTGTTTCATTAAACAGGCTTCCTTCTTCTGTTGCAATTGAAAGCTCCTATCATAAACCTCCTGACATGTCTATCCTGAGATTTTTTGGTTGTTTGTATTATGCTACTGATCCTAAACCAACTGATAAATTTGCTCATAGAGCCTTACCTTCTATTTTCATGGGATATTCTAATACTCAAAAAGGTTATCTCTTGTTTTATTTTATTTCTAAGAAGTTCTTTGTCAATAGGGATGTTATTTTTCATGAACAAGTGTTTCCCTTTCACTTTCCTATTCAGGCAGATTCTTTCTTTCCTTCTACTCCTTCTATTCTTGATTCTGAGTTTTTAGATCTTTCTTTTGGTCAACAACCTGTTCCTATTGTCCCACTTGATTTTCCTTCCACTTCTGAATCTGGGCAATCATCACAACAGTTAGAAACTCATATGGTCCAGTAGCTCCAGTCTTGGTTAGGAGGTCTACTAGGGTTCTGTTGAAAACATTTTGATGTTTTGATATAACAAATTAAATGTTATTGGATTTCAAGATTTTCCAATCATTTTCAAATATATATTTGATCAAACTATGCGAATATCAAAATATTACTCCAAGTTTTTCAAATGTCAAATTCAATCCTTACTCAAGAGTAAAAGTGTGTTTTAATCTTTTAAATAATTTTATAAAGTATTTCAGCCTTAATCGAGCCAAAAATATTTTCTTAATAAATCTTAAACCAAAAGAAAAAACCAGATTGCCCAAAAGGTACCGATACACCCCTAAGAGGGTACCGATACCTCTATATAAGATTTGGCTCTAAGAATAACAGATTGCTCGGAGGGTATCGATACCCCTATGTAAGATTTGGATCCGAGAAATAACAGATTGCTCGGAGGGTACCGATACCCCCAGTCTTATAATGGTCGAAATATTTGAATTTTACACTGCAGGTACCGATACCCTATGAAGGGGAACCGATACCCCCATGCTCCAAGCTGTTTTATTCATTTTTTTATATAATAACGACTCTATTGACTCCACTAATGATCCCAAAGTTCAGAAGTGATCAAAGGAGTATTTAAACAAGCTTAGAAGCAATTTATCAACAACAATTATCCAGAATCAAGAGAGAATCAAAGAGAAAGCATCAAACCTCAAGTTTGAGCATTTTCAAGTCTATTTCATTCAATATTCATTTTTGCTCTCAATAACTTTTTGTGCTAAATTGTATTATTCTTGAATGTTCTGCCTTTGTTCTAGAATTGTGCAAACATCTTGCCTTGTGAGGATTTTCTTGTAAGTTTGCAAAATTTGTATTGTTCTCTTTAGGAGAAAGTGTTCTAAAAAATTTGGGGTATAATTCTTGAGGAATTTGTAAGGTTACTATTTATCCTCAAAAGAAAGAAAATTAGTGAATTTGTGGAAAAACCTTAGTGTGGATAGCTAAGGTAGTGGACGTAGACTTTGGTTGAGAAATTCGAACCACTCTAAATCGCTGTGCAAATATTTTCAATTTTCTGCAAAAGCTTCCACCGAATTTTTTTTGCCAATTCACCCCCTTGGCCTATTCCGTCGATCGATTAATTCAACAATTGGTACCAGAGCCTCACTCATTTGAAGGTTTAATCGCCTCTTGAGTTAATTCGGGAAGAGTTATATCGATAATCAAGTCATCAATGGCCTCCACTTCAAACCACGACTTCGGTCTTGATTCATTGCCCGTCAACAAGCCTTATTTCTTAAATGGGGCTAATTATGCTTTTGGAAGAATATAATGATGTACTTCATTCAAGCAAGTGACATGGGAGTATGGAATGTCATAGAAGACGGATATATCAAACCTTCCACTCATCCAAGATTATGGAGTGAATAAAAGACAAGAATGTTCCAGCTCAACTCCAAAGCTATCCATATTATTTTTTATGCTCTTGGAGTGGATGAATACGGGAGAGTTTCATCTTGTACAACTGCCAAGGAGATATGGGATAAACTACAAGTCACTCATGAAGGCACAAATGAGGTAAAAGAATCTAAAATTAGTCTTTTAACTCATAGCTATGAAAATTTCAAGATGAAATCGGATGAAGATATCAAAGCTATGACAGATAGATTCTCCACGATTGTCAATGGTCTTAAATCATTTGGAGAGATCATTCCAAATGAGAAGCTTGTAAGGAAGTTAGTTTACTCTCTTCCAAAATCTTGGCAACCAAAGAAGACGACGATCATCAAGGCTAAGAACTTAAAATCCTTAACCCTTGATGAGCTAATTGGTTCTCTCCTCACATGAAATGACGCTTCAAGATGAGGTAGACCTCAAAAAGACGAACGAGATAAAGAAAGAGACAGAAAAGAAGAAGAACGTGGGAGTTGCTCTCAAATCCACAAGAAATGAGAGTGATTTGGATGACGATGACGATGGCGAGGAGATGTCATTATTTTCCAAATGGTTCAGAAAATTAATGAGGCCCAACCGAGAAAGAAAAATCAAATAAAATGAAGGCTTCAAGAATGAAACAAAAGAGAAGGACCCAATCATTTGCTACGAATGCAAAAATCCGGGGCATGTCAAATATGATTTCCCACAATTGAAGAAGAAAGGTCAATCAAAGAACAAGCACAAGGCTCATGTGGCTATGGAGAGATGAAGAAGGTTCCGATAAAGAGGAACAAGAAGTTGCTAACTTATTCTTGATGGCTATCGGGGGAAACTCTCAGGTAACCTCTAACTCATTTGATTCAGATGTCTTATGATGAGTTATTGGAGGATTATAATGGGTTGGCTTCGGATTATAAGACTTTATTTTTAAAATACAAAAATGATATTTCAAAATTAAAAAATGAAAATAGTCTTATGTCCAAAACCAACAATGATATTGAAAGTAAGATCAAAGAATTGCAAATCAAATTAGATGAATTTGAAAAGAAAAACACCGATTTGCATAACTTACTTTCAAGAGTAAATGACGATCATCAAAAGAAAATTGATGATCTTAAAGTTTCTTTCATTAAAGTTGATCCAAAACGTTTTGAAAATGGAGAAAGTTCAAAAATCAACTTTGTTAGAAAAAGTTTTAAAAGCTACAATCATAGAGGTTCCCAAAGAACTTCAAATGGTAAAATCATTAGAAATATATAGGTTCCTAAAGGAATCATTACTATTAAAGATAAAGATATCCTACACAAATGGATACGTAAGGGGACTAGGATTTTGGAAACTAATGAATATGGACCCAAAAGAACTTGGGTACCAAAAATCAAAATTTAATTTATGTTTGTAGGAAAAAGAGCATTGCTACAAGGAACGGAAAACAAATTCAAACTCATGGTACCTTGATAATGGATGCTCAAGACACATGACTGGAGACAAGAGCCGGTTCATAGAGCTTAACGCCAAAAATGGAGGAGAGGTGACTTTTGGTGATAATTCAAAAGGGCACATTGAAGGTATAAGTACTATAGGTAATACCTCTTCCATACAAATTAAAAATGTATTATTTGTGAATGGATTAAAGCATAATCTATTGAGTATTAGTCAATTATGTGATAAGGGATTCAATGTCATGTTTGAGACTAGTGGTTGTAAAGTTGTTGACATTGCATCTAATCGGATTATGCTTGTTGGTCATAGAATAAGAAATATATACATAGTGCATTTAGATTCTATAGATATGACTAATTTATGCCTAGTTGCTAAGGATGAGCGTGATAGTTGGTTATGGCATAGAAGACTAGGACATGCTAGTATGAGTGTTTTACAATGACTAATTAAGGAGATTTAGTTTGAGGGTTTCCAAAACTAAAATTTGATAATGATAAAATCTTTGATGCTTGTGCTAAAGGAAAACAAAAGCGAGTTTCTTTGTAATCCATTAATGACGTATCCATTAGTAGAGTTATTACAATTAATCCATTTAGATCTTTTTGGGCAATCTAGAACCACTAGCTTGGTGGAAAACAATATGCATTTGTATTGGTAGATGACCATTCTAGATGTACTTGGGTTCTATTCTTAAGTACTAAAGATGAAGCATTATAAAAATTCATCACATTTGCAAAGTAATCCAAAATGAAAAAGGTTACTCTATAACTAGTGTTAGGAGTGATCATAGAACTGAATTTGAAAATCTTGGATTTACTAAGTTTTGTAATTCTCATGGTATTAGTCATAATTTTCAGCACCTAGAACCCCTCAACAAAATGGAGTTGTTGAGAGGAAAAATCGAACTTTAGAAGAAATGGCTAGAACCATACTTTGTGAAAATAATTTGCCAAAATATTCTTGGGCTGAAGCCACAAATACCGCTTGTTATGTTATTAATCGAGTAATGATTAGGCTTATTTTGAAGAAAACTCCATATGAACTTTTCAAAAATAAAAACCCTAACATTATCTATTTTCATCTTTTTGGATGTAAATGTTTTATTTTAAACAACGGTAAAGAAAATCTTGGCAATTTGATGCTAAAAGTGATAAAGAAATTTTTCTGAGTTATTCCTTAAATTCTAAAGCTTATTGATTATTTAATAAAAGAACTTTAGTTGTAGAAGTCTATACATGTTGTTTTCGACGATAATCCTTCCGAGGAAGGATTATCGTGTGAGTGATGATGTAGGTATTGTAAACACAAATGACGTTAGACATGACGTTGGATAACCATCATCTAAGGAAGAAACAAAAGATGAGGAAACTCATGATGTTCTCGAGAATCCAACCATTGAAAAAAGGGAAGTTTCTTATCCAAGATAATATAATTATGTCAAGGTTGGTGAAATAATAGGTGATTCATCAAAAGGGGTAACAACTCGATCTTCTCTTAGAAATATTTGTAATTTTGTTGTATTTATCTCATGCATAGAGCCTAAGAATATTAAAGAAGCATTAAATGATGAACATTGGATTATGGCTATGCAAGAAGAGTTAAATCAATTTGAGTGAAGTAAAGTATGGACATTAGTTAAAGGCCTAGTAATAAATCTACTGTAGGTACTAGATGGGTATTTAGGAATAAGTTTGATGAAAGTGGTAATATAGTGAGAAACAAGGCTAGAATTGTTGCTCAAGGGTATACTCAAGAAGAAGGAATAGACTATGATGAAACATATGATCCCGTAGCTAGGATGGAAGCAATTAGAATGTTATTAGCATTTTCATGTTTTAATGAATTTAAATTATATCAAATGGATGTTGAAAGTGCATTTTTAAATGGTTTTATAAAAGAATAAGTGTATGTGGAACAACCTCCAGGTTTTGAAGATTCAAAATTTCCATATTATGTTTTTAAATTGAAAAAAGCACTTTATGGTTTAAGACAAGCTCCAAGAGCTTGGTATGAAAGATTGTCAAACTTTTTAATTGAAAAAGGTTTTTCAAAAGGGAAGGTTGACACTACATTGTTTTTAAAGCATAAAGGTAAAGATTTATTAGTAGTTCAAATTTATGTCGATGATATAATATTTGGTTCTACTAATGATGCTCTTTGCCAAGAATTTTCTAAGTTATTGCAAGGTGAATTCGAGATGAGCATGATGGGGGAGCTCTCATTTTTCTTGGGACTCCAAATAAAGCAAAGAAAAGATGGCATCTTCATCAATCAAGCTAAGTACGTTAAGGATATACTAAAGAAATTTGGACTGGAAAATGGGAAACCTCATGCCACTCCAATTAGTTCTTCTACAAATCTTGACAAAGATGAAGGAGGTAAATGTGTGGATGTTAAATTATATAGGTCAATTATTGGTTCTTTACTTTATCTAACTACAAGTAGATACATTATGTTTAGGGTTTACTTATATGCTAGATTTCAATCATGCCCTAACGAATCACATTTACTAGCCGTTAAGAGGATCTTTAGATACCTTAAGGACACTCCTAGTTTAGGAGTTTGGTATCCTATAGACTCTAGCTTTAGCTTACATGCCTTCTCAGATGTGGATTATGGAGGATGCAAAATTGATAGGAAAAGCACCTCCGGTACTTGCCAATTCATAGGAAATATGTTGATTTCTTGGTTTTCAAAGAAACAAAATTGTGTTGCATTATCTACCACTGAAACATAATACATTTCAGTCGGTAGTTGTTGTGCACAAGTTTTATGGATGAAACAACAACTTTTATATTATGGAATTGAAGTAGGTACCATACTTATCAAGTGTGACAATACTAGAGCTATTTGTCTCACTAAAAATCTCATTCAACACTCTAGAACTAAGCATATTGAAATTAGACATCATTTCATTAGAGATTATGTCGCTAAAGAAGATATAGTTCTAGAATATGTTGATACTTTGCATCAATTAGTAGATATTTTTACTAAACCTTTAGATAATGAAAGATTTTGGACACTTAGGAAAGAATTAGGTTTAACAGGCCTATCTTCACTTAGTGTTTAAAATAAACTTAGCACTTTTAATTAGAAATGAAAAACGCTTATAAAAATAATATTTTTGATTGTATTCTTTGCTATTAGTTAGGGGAAGTTTATGATTCTTAGTGAAAATTGATTATATGTTCAAATATATTTAAGGATAGATTTGATTGATTGAACATAATTAATTTTAGTAATATGAGTTGCCAAGACCACTAGAAAAGATTAATTTGGCTTTTTGAATGATTAAACACAGATTTTTAATTTTTCTGGCGATAGGTATTGATACCCCCTTTGCATGGGTACTGATACCCCCTTGAATGGGTACTGATACCCCCACATGAGGGTACCAACCTTACACGGGTTCTGGTTATTATACGCCTAAATTTCTTCTTTTTACCAAAACCCTCACCTCTCTCTCTCTCTCTCTCACGTTGTTCCTTCTCTCTTCCTCCCTACTCTCCACTTTTGCCAAAACATCAAATACAAGTTGGAATTACTTCATTTTTTAACTCCTAAACCTACTGAAATCATTAAAAACGTGCAATCAACAACAAAACCCACTCAAATCCGAATTTTTCAAGGTAATTTTTTCTAAACCCATTATTTTATTGATTTTGAACATAGAATTAGTTTTAATTAGTTCTAGGTTGAAATGTATATTGGGCATTGCTTAGTTTTTAGTTTAGAACTATAATCTACAACTATAGTTTTTAGTTTTTAGTTTTAAATTTTCGAAATTTAAAAAAACAATTGTTTTTATTTAATTTTGTTGTTTTCATGAAAACTATACGTATATTGATTTTTCAAACATTGTTTTCAAAAATAGTTTTTCCAAAATTTCCCATTAGGATTATTTTTAGAGAACCTTGAAATAATGAGGACTCATTTGAGTTTTGGTATTGATATTATTGCATACATGTGTTTTAAATTGCAGGTTAATATTTTTATTCTGATTTCCTAAGTAATGTCTCAAAAACTCCCTAGGACATCCACTAGTTGAACAAACTAACCTCCTAAGTTATGACTATTCGTGATTCGTGCTTCAATGAACCTGGTCGTAGACAAAATATCTTCTTTAGGTATTCTCAATATTTTGAGTCATACAAAATCCGGGAAGAATGAATTCCATCTCTTCAAGCTATGTTAGAAATAAACTTTAGATATCTTCCTACTCTAGAAGCTTGGAAGTTTGATAAACTTTTTCACCTCAAACCAGTTGTTTACTAACAACTTGTTCGAATTTTCTACTCAAATGTCGTTTGTATTCAAAATCGAGCTAAAACCAAAACAATAGGAATACAATCCTATCTTCTAGGTCGATTCATCCATATTGACGCTCAATATATAGCATACGCATTTAGTTTAGACAATGACGACTTATACAATGAAAAAAAAATAGTAGGTTTTCCTTACAAGGTCAAGTCTAGTGCGAGTGTATTAGATCACCAAGATTGTTTTCTTCATCTGATGATCTCTTGGTGGTTTAAACAATCTGGAGACAAATACTCCACTTTTAGAGCCTTAGACCTTTGGTGGATACATTGTATCCAAAATAATAGGAAAATTAACCTACCTCAGATTATCTATGCTGAACTCGTAGAAACTGTAAACCTTGTTCCTAATAAGAAAATCTGTGCATATTTAGTTTACGGTTGTCTTTTAAGTAATATGTTTGTCAAAGTCGGGCTTAGGGTACATCTTGATGTAGAATTTCCTCTCAAAAATCAAATTAATCTTATTTCCTTAACAAAATCGGGATGGACAAAGGATAAGAAAACCGAGCAATGGGTTTGATCTGCTGAGCAAAATCTAGGAGCTAGTTCTTCAAGAGCTCCACCTCTACAGGCACCGGCTACAGACGATGATTCAGAATTTCAACAGCTTATGCAAGACATTGACGACGTCCCCGATGATGAGTAGGAGCAGCACGAGGAAGAAGCACTGCAAGAAGATCAAATGCCTTCATATTTTCAATCTTTTATGGAGACATTTGACTTTTGATATGCATCCATGGATTCACGGTTTACTTCTATAGAGTCCCATTTATCCATCATGGGAGCTCAACAATTGGAAATTCTCCTGGAGATGAACGCGAACAACAAAACAACGAATGAACGTATCAATGCGCTCGCACATGAGATGCCGCTATGCGAGCTTATTTTCCTCCTCTCGATCCTACTACGGATGCTTGAACCTTTCCTTGCTTTAGTTTTCTTGATGAGACTTAGCACTTGTTGTTTTAACAGTTTGGATGTTTGTGGATGTTAGGATTTATTTCGGATGTTTGGACTTAAATGTTTATATATATATATTTGATTTATGTTTTGCATCATTTACATCATTTACATATTAGTGAATATGACCAATTTACCATTTCACATTATTTTTGAATATTGAATTATGGAACTAATAGCTAACATTTCTCTTGATTGTGATCTTAGCAGCTTACACTTTATCTTAATCTATCAATTGGTATAAATTTCAAAAATCTTATTTAAAACCGTTTTAGGATCTTTTTGATTTAACAAAAAGGGGGAGAATTATTAGAGAATTTCTTTTCAAAGTATTAGAGTAAGGAGAGTAATTTCAAAACTTGATTTCAAAAATGATTTTCAATTAGAAAATCTTAAAATTACTAAAATGTTTTGTTATATCAAAAAAGGGAGATTGTTGAAAACATTTTGATGTTTCGATATAACAAATTAAATGTTATTGGATTTCAAGATTTTCTAATCATTTTCAAATATATATTCGATCAAACTATTCGAATATCAAAATATTACTCCAAGTTTTTCAAATGTCAAATTCAATCCTTACTCAAGTGTAAAAGTGTTTTTAATCTTTTAAACAATTTTACAAAGTATTTCGAGCCTTAATCAAACCAAAAATATTTTCTTAATAAATCTTAAACAAAAAAAACCAGATTGCCCAGAGGGTACCGATACCCCCCAAGAGGGTACCGATACCCCTATGTAAGATTTGGCACTGAGAAATAACTGATTGCTAGGAGACTACTGATACCCCTATGTAAGATTTAGCTTCGAGAAATAATAGATTGCTCGGAGGGTACCGATACCCCCCGGGAGGTACCGATACCCCAGTCTTATAACGGTCAAAATATTTGAATTTTACACTGTATGTACCGATACCCTATGAAGGGGTACCGATACCCCCACTCTCCAAGTTGTTTTATTAATTGTTTTCATACAATAAAGGCTCTATTGACACCACTAATGATCCCCAACGTTCAGAAGTGATCAAAAGAGTATTTAAACAAGCTTAGAAGCCATTGATCAACAACAATTATCAAGAATCAAGAGAGAATCAAAGACAAAGCATCAAACCTCAAGTTTGAGCATTTTCAAGCCTATTTCATTCAATATTCATTTTTGATTTCAAGAACACTTATTGTGTTAAATTGTATTATTCTTGAGTGTTTTGTCTTTGTTCTAGAATTGTGCAAACATCTTGCCTTGTGAGGATTTTCTTGTAAGTTTGCAAAATTTGTATTGTTCTCTTGGGAGAGAATGTTCACAATAATTTGGGTTATAATTCTTGAGGAATTTTGTTAGGTTACTCTTTGTCCTCAAAAGAAAGACAAATTTGTGAATTTGTGGAAAATCCTTAGTGTGGATAGCTAAGTAGTGGACGTAGACTTTGGTTGACAAAGTCGAACCACTCTAAATCGCTGTGCAAATATTTTCAATTTTCTACAAAAGCTTCCACCAAAATTTTTATTGCCAATTCACCCCATCTTGGCCTATTCCGTCGATCAATTAACTTAACAGTTCCTAAACAACCTCAATGGTTGACTGGTTTTATTTGCAATTCTGTTTCTACTTCTACTTATCCCATTTCAATTCTATTTCCTAAAATCATCTTTCTTTTGGTATACAATCCTTTGTTTCCTTATTTCACATTCTATTGAACCTAAATCCTATCATGAGGCCATTCAACATCCAGAATGGGTACAGGCTATGAAAGATGAAATTCTTCTCTTGAAACAAATAAAACATGGTCAGTTGTCTCTTTACCTTCTGGAAAAATTCCTATTGGTTGCAAATGGGTTTATAGGATCAAATACAAGGTTGCTAGTACTATAGAAAGATTTAAAGCTCTTTTGGTGGCCAAGGGTTATAGTCAGAAAGAGGGTGTAGATTATGTGGATACTTTCTCACCAGTGGTTAAATTGGTTACTGTTCGCTTTCTCCTTGCCATTGCTTTTTTTTATTGGCCTCTGTTCCAGCTTGATGTGTATAATGCCTTTTTACAAGTTGATTTGTCTGAGGAAGTATATATGGAACTTCTTCCTGGTTTTTGCAGTCAGGGGGAGAATATGGTTTGTAGACTGCAAAAATCTCTTTACGACTTGAAACAAGCATCTAGGCAGTGGAATTTGAAGTTAACTGAGGCTCTTTTAGGGGCTGGTTATGAACAAAGTAAATTTGATTATTCTTTGTTCACAATGAGAAAGGATAAGAAGATTGTAGTTTTGTTGATTTATGTTGATGACTTGTTGATTACTGGCAATGATAGTTGTTTGATTAATGATTTAAAGAGTCTTTTGAACAAGAAGTTTAAGATGAAAGATCTTGGTGAATTGAAGTATTTTTTGGGTCTTGAGATTATGAGATCAAAAGAAGGGATCTTAATTAATCAGCGCAAATATGCTCTTGAATTGATTGAGGAAACATGAGTAAGTGGTTCAAAACCAACCAAAACTCCCCTTTGAACAAAATGTTAGGCTTGCTACAACAGAGTATGATAAGCTATGCACAAAAGGGAGTAATGAAGTTGATAAGTTGTTAGCGGACAAGAATGTTTATCAAAGGCTCATTGGAAGACTTATTTACCTCACACATACTAGACCAGATATAACCTTTTTGTGCATTACTTGAGTCAGTTTATGCAACAGCCTAAGGAATCCCATTTGCATTCTGCATTGAGGATAGTGGGTACATAAAAGGGAATCTTGGTCAATGGATCTTGATGGATTCAAACAGCAGTTGAACTTAAAGCATATTGTGACTCAGACTGGGCTGCATGTCCTATTTCAAGAAGGTTTGTTTCTGGGTTTTGCATTAAGTTTGGAAATTCATTGATTTCATGGAAGTCCAAGAAACAGAATGCCATAGCCAGATCATCTGCTAAAGCAGAATATAGAAGCATGGTTGTTACATCAACAGAATTGACTTGGTTAAATGGTTTAGCCAATGAGCTTGGATTAGAAGGAAAGTATCCAATCAAGTTGTATTGTGATAACAAGGTTGCTCTTCAGATTGCAGCAAATCCAGTATATCATGAGCGTACAAAGCATATAGAAATTGACTGTCACTTTGTAAGGGAGAAAATACAAGAAGGGCTTATCAAGATAGAGTTTGTGTCTTCTTCAGAGCAGTTAGTAGACATATTTTCTAAAGCTCTAGGAGTACAACAACATGAGTATCTTGTATCCAAGTTGGGGGTAAAAGATATCTTCTACTCACCAACTTGAGGGGGAGTGTTAGAAGTTAAGTTTGTTATTTCTGTTTCAATTGTAACTAATTGACAGTTAGTTAGATTAGAATCGTATATATTTGTATCATTTATATTCTAAAATATACATGAGGAATTATTCAGTACAACATTTGCATTTTTAACAATACGTTAGTTTAGCTTTATCGTGCATTTTTTTTTTTTTTGCATTTTTGGCTTGTTTGTCATGATAGTTCAGTGTTCACTCTTAACTTAATTTTTTTTAAAGAAAATGACTTATTAATATTACTTCATTTCTCAAAGTGAAACGATGCTGTACACTAGTTCTATAAAAGTATGAAACCGATAAACTAAATTAAAAACGAAATTTATGACTAACATTCTAATTAGATGATAGATCTGCTCATGGCTAGGCCATTGCTCAGTTTTTTTTCTTTTTTTAATCCATTTTTAAATGGACATGTCATCTCACATTTATTTTTTATTTAATATTAAAAAATTTAAATGATCTATTCTTAATGTTTATAAATTATATAATTAAATTTAAATAAAAAAATTTAATTAACAAATAATAATTTAAATCATATCAGTATAAAATCTCCAAATTTAAGCTGGATAAACGGCAATTTGGTCAGCTTAAATCCTACAGATTAAGTTTATTTAAGATTTTAACAATACTTGTGTTAATATGTTGTACCTGTACCTGTACCCATGTGGTTCAGGAATATGATGATATAAAACTAAAAGTAAACAATTTCCAAACCAAGAGCAACGCCGTGAACTAACCCTTGTTGGATTTTAGGATTACAAGATCCTATTAATAAATAATTAGATTTTAGAATATTAATGTTGTCTTTAATAAAAAAAATATAAATGTTGTCTTAGAGGGTGGTATAGTGTTCTGTCTATTTTTTTTGCTTAATATTTTTATTAAATTTAAATAAACATGTTTTTCTTTTTGATTTTTTTCATACATTTTTAAAATGTTTGTTTTTGTCTATAAATATTTTTATGACACAAATTTCTTTATTATTATGATAATTTGACATTTCATGTTATATTCATTATGATACACTTTTTGATTAAGAAAGATCGATGATCTTGTATAAGTAGGTACCCTTTTGAGACATTTTATAAATGTATTCAAAACCGTTCGTAGAACAATTCTTTCTGCTCATCAATTCAATATCTTATTATAAAAATATTCTTATTCGGACGAAGAGTATCATAAAAAAATTTAATCTTATATAAAGGAAGAGAGTACTCCTCGACATGAAAGCAGGGCATAAAGCCACGATAACAACACTGCAAACTGGATACAAACGCATACTAATCTAAGCTTTTGACCACTGCACATCCAGGAAAAACGTGATCAAAACGGTGGCAGACAACTAAAGAACAATTCTCACCGACCAGCAGACACTTCCAGACATAACAATAGCTAACGCCACATACAAGAGAGGATAAACAACTAGTGGACACTTACGGACTAAACAACCCTTCATACCAAAGCAAATCACCCAACATAGCAATGGACTAGTGAATAGAACAAAGAAGCAGTGAGACACAAAAAGCAGCTACACCACCAACAGACCTTACCAACACGCATTAAAAAGATTCTGTCTATTTGAACCTTTTTGTAAGGTGATTGTTGGAAAAATGTGAATTACATTGATTAATTTAATATTTATTAAATTTATAGTCTTTTTAAATAGTGCAAATTATTATTTTAATTTGAATATTAGTAGGATAGTTACTCTTTGAATATATTAATTTAAAAAGATATATGTTATCTTTTTAACTTTGAGTATTAAAGATAATTATATACTTTGTATATTTCAAATTAAAATAATATTTATTTAATTTAAATAATAAAATGAGAATATCAATTTAATATTTTTAAATTTAAAATATATTATTATCTGTTTAAATTTAAATATTAAAAGATATTTGGTTAGAGTAAACTCTCAGATTTAATATTTTAAATTTAAAAAATATTATTATCTATTTAAATCTAGATATTTAAATAGATTTAGTTGGAGTAAAACTCTCTCGTAACTCCCCCATAAATACTGAGTAAATCTCAGGTTTTTCACATCTTAGGATTCAAGAATTTTCTTCTCTTGAAAAATATTTTCTCTCATTCTCGGAAAATATTCATATCCTCCTTTTGTTTTTTCGGTGATAGTCAAAGACAAGGAAAGTTCGTGATCTCTATTGTTTTGTTATTTTAGCTGATCAACTAGTTTTTATATCATGGGAGACAAACGACCAAAAGATCTCAAGCACCAAGGCGTGGCCCAAAATCGGTCTTAAAAAAACTGTGTAGCGACAAACCTCAATTGATTCCGATCACAAGATCAAATATAAAAGAGTATTTTTATTTCCTTTTTAATTCTCTTTTATTTTAAAAAATTTGATTTCTTTCTTTTACTATTTCTCATGTTCCATTTTTTTATCTCGGTTTGTTAACTGTGAATAACAATCGTAAGACATATTATCATCTTCTACCTTTCTTGGTTTGAGATAATTTAAAATTGTGGGGAAAACGAGATAGTAAACAAATTGTGGGAAAAATAGATAATAAATAAATTATCATGAAGATAACTTTGGTTATTGATTTTGTTTCAGAATATTGATTCTGCCCGATAACAAAATCGAAAATAAAATAGAATTAATTTTTTGTTTATTGAAATCTTTGATTTTGTATTTGAAATCAAATGAGATTTTAATTCTATTATGTAATAGAATTATTTGATTTCTATTAATAGAAATCGTGGGAAAGTAACAACTTTGTTACTGATTGGTTCATAATTTTAGTTCATGATTAAATTTTGTTGATTGAATAAATCAAAATTTTATTTTTGGTTTATTGTTGGAATTATTAATTTCACGTTAAACGGAATAATAGATAATCTTAGTGATTCACCTAATTCACGATTTGGAACGTTGATTCCTACTCAAAATTTGAATTAAAAGTCAACGATGTTGATGGTTGTAAAACACAACGAGAAACTTGTAAAATTCTATGGATATAATTTCAAGATAAAACGACATAAAATGTTGTTTTATTTGGTCATGTTGAATTTAATTAAATAATGGATAATTCTCCTATCATTAGGAAGGATGAGGTAAACATTGTTACCACATTTAAAAAATAGTAAGCGTTAATCATGGGCTTTTAATCTAGAATATTAAATATGACATGAATAAAAATATCATTTGATATTTATAATTATTATAAATTATTATAATAATTATGGCTTGTGTTTGAAAACACAATACTATTAATTTCTTTTGAGAAATTTTATCGATACAAACAGATTCAGAGTTTAATCAAAGGCTCTTGAATAGTGGGTTGTCAAAGTTAAAGGATTAGTTCATTTTATTTATGGTTGTTAAGTAGAATATATATGTTTCGGAAGATATTACACTAGAAAAAGAGACATAAATTGTTGAATTTACTTCACCATAGAATCTTCTATTGGTTCTAATTTTGTAAAGGAAATAAATCGTTGAATTTATTTTTCTATTAATCTTATATGATTTTGTTTGGTAAAAGAAAATAAAACGATTTCTTGAGAATCAATTATGATTCTTTCTTGTAGAAAGAAATAAATTGTTGAATTTATTTCTTGAAAGTCTCAAATCAAATCTTGGAAAACATGGTTTTCTAAGATGTAATCACATTTTTAAAGTCTTATATGATGCACATTATAAAGTGTGTAGTGGTTAAAATGGCTAAAGAATTATATATGATATTGAATTGTAATTGCGAAGATGCTGGTACTAATGAATTATTAGTGATCAAGTTCTTAAAATTCGTAATAATAGCAAAGAAGAGGGAGAATAAATATTTTATTACCGCTAGTGATGATAGCAAAAGTATTACTATGCGTATTTGCTAAAAGAGAAAAAACGATGTTATAGAGAAATTTGTTTTCTATTAACATGAAATTGAAAAACATCTTAATAAATAGATCAAGATGGTAAGAAGTGATCGTGGTGGTGAATATGTTGAACCATTTGATGAATTTTTTTCATAACATGGTATTATTCACGAAGTAACACCACCATATTCTCCCCAGTCAAATAGAGTAGGCAAGCGAAACAATCAGACTCTAAAAGAAATGATGAATGCTTTGTTAGGCAGTTATGGGTTATCACAAAACATGTGGGGGGAAGTTGTCTTTTCAGCTAATTACCTTTTAAAAAAGGTACCTTAAAGGAAAAATACAAGACACCAAATGAATTATGAAAATGCTAAAAACATTTCTACAAACATTTAAAAATGTGGGGGTGTCTTGCCAAAGTAATGACCCTATTACCAAAGCAAATGAAAATAGGTCCTAAAACCGTGGATTGTATTTTCATAGGCAATGCAAAACATATCATGAATATCGATTTCTTGTGTATGAATCAAAGAATCTTGAGATTAAAATGAACACAATAATCTGAGGAGATTGATCAAAGTTCAATGAAATGAATTTAGAGACTAATAATGAGGATAATCTATATAATCAACAACAGGTTGAAAATAAGATAGAGACAATAAGGAGTAAATGAGAAAGGGTTGAAAAATCCTTTGGGCCAGACTTCTTAACCTTTATGTTGGAGATTAAACCTCTAACGTTGAGAGAATGTATACGATCTTCTGAAGGAACCTTATGGAAGGAATCCATTAAGAGCAAAATAGATTCCATCATGTAGAACCATACGTGGGAATTAGTGGATCTTCCTCCAGAGATTAAACCACTAAATTCTAAATAGATTTTCAAACAAAAACTAAAAGCATGTGGAACAATTGATAAGTACAAGGCTAGATTAGTAATAAAAGGATTCTGACAAAAGGAAGGCCTTGACTACTTTGATATATACTCTCCTGTATCAAGGATAAATCCATAAGGATCACAATAGCCACTTTTTAAAATCTAGAAATACATCAAATGGATGTTAAAACAACTTTCCTAAATAGGGACCTTGACGAAGAAATTCACATGAAACAACCTGAAGGTCATGTAGTTATAGGTCAAAAAAGAAAAGTCTGTAGGTTGGTGAAGTCTTTGTATGGACTTAAACAAGCACAAAAACAATGGCATGAGAAGTTTGATAGTGTCATGATGACAAATGACTTCAAAATAAATGGGTGTGATAAGTGTGTATGTGTCAAAACTACAAACATATGATATGTTTTTCTATGCTTGTATGTTATGACATACTCATTGTTGGGAGTAACAATGAAATGGTAAAACGTACTAAAGACATGTTAAATTTGAGATTTGACATGAAAGACATGGGATTAGACAATACAATTTTGGGCATCCAAATTAAAATGTCATATGAATCCCTTATTCTAACACGGTCACACTATGTGGACAAGATCTTTGAGAAATTTAACAAGGATGATTTTGGTATAGCCATAGCTCTAATAGACTTATGTTCACATTTGTCTAAAAATCAAGGTAAAAGTGTTCACCAGGTGGAATATGCAAGGTTCATATGTAGCTTAATGTATCTCATGAGTTGTACGAGACCAGACATCACTTTTACGATGAGAAATCTAAGCAGATTCAGAATCAATCTAGATAAAAATCACTGGAAAATGATAAAAAGAATACTAAGATATATTAGATATACTCTAGATTATGGGTTGCATTATTTCAGAGATCTTGTTGTCTTATAAGAATACTCAGATGCTAGTTGGATATATGATACTCAAGATACCAAAAGGTATAAGTGGATATGTATTCACTTTAGGAGGAGGAGTGGTGTCTTGGAAATCCTCAAGATAAACGATTATAATTGGATACATAATGGAATCTGGGTTTATAGCTCTAGAAAAAATCTGGAGAAGAAGTAGAATGGTTTCGAAACTTTTTTGAGGATATTCCAGAATGACAGAAACTTATGCCCACATTATGTAATAATGTGACAACCAATCAAGATTTGCTAGAGCACATGATTTTATATATATTGGTAAATCAAGACATATACGTCGTTGACATAATATCATTAGACAACTGATCTCAGATGGAGTTATCTCTATTGACTTTGTAAAATCAAAGGATAACATCGCGGATCCGCTAACCAAAGGATTAAACCGAGATCAAGTTGAGAAAAAATCTAAAGGAATGAGACTAAAGCTCATGAAATTTAAAGGTGTTATGTGAAGGAAAACCCTACCTTGTTGACTGGAGATCCCAAGACCTAGGTTCAAAGGGACAACCTAATTGCATAATTCATGTAGGGTCACTGTGGGGGTTTCTTATCCCTAGTCTATTCCTATGATGTAAACAATGATCAAAGACGTATAGGCTAAGCAAAAATTTTAATGACCATTTGTGTTGCGATGAGCCAAGCAACATGAGTCACCTATGTGAGAGTGAAGTGGGGTCGTTTCAAGGAGACTATAAGGCATAGTTCTCTCAAACTCTTGCAAAGCCAAGTGATATCCATGGCTTTAGGGACATACCCATGAGAAATAAATTCTTATCAGAATGGTAGTTGTGTGAAGTATGTCATCGTTTACGCAAACAACAGAACAATTCAAGGACATCGTCATTTGCTGTTTAACCAGTAAAGTAAATATACTTTCATAATAGAAGGTTCAAAGGAGGACACCTATATATCCTATGCAACTATCGATCGCAGAGGCTATCGCCACATCGAGTCAAAACATTTTAGATCATAAATTTCATTGGGGGTTGTTGGGAAAAAAAGAGTGAATTACATTGATGGATTTAATATTTATATTAAATTTAGAGTCCTTTTAAATATTACAAATTGAAAGATATCATTTAATTTGAATATTAGTAGGATATTACTCTTTGAATATATCAATTTAAAAAAGATATGTTTTATTTAACTTTGAATATTAAAGATAATTATATATTTTTGTATAATTCAAATTAAAATAATATTTATTTAATTTGAATATTAAAAGGAGTGTATATCTGTTAATATTTTAAATTAAAAAGATATTATTATCTATTTAAATTTAGATATTAAAAGATATCATGTTGGAGTAAAACTCTCAGGTTTAACATTTTAAATTTAAAAGAAATTATTATATGTTTAAATTTAGATATTAAAAGAGTTTTAGTTGGAGTAAAACTCTCTCGAAATTCCCCTATAAATATTGAGCATATCTCTTAGTTTTTTCATATCTCAGAATTCAAGAATTTTCTTCGTTTTAAAAATATTGTCTCTCATTCTCAGAAAATATTCCTTTTCTCCCTTAGTGTTTCCGGTTATAGTAGAAGGCAAGGAAAGTTCGTGATCTCTACTGTTGTGCTATTGTAGCTAATCATCTAGTTGTTGTATCCTATGAGATAGATGACCAAAAGATCTCAAGCACCAAGGAGTGGCTGAAAATCGATCTTAAGAAAATTGTGTAGCAACATACTTCAACTGATTTCGATCAAAAGATCAAATTAAAAAGAGTATTTTTATTTCCTTTTTAATTCTCTTTTATTTTAAAGAATTTGATTTCTTTCTTTTATTTTTTCTCAGTTTTATTTTTGTCTCGAATTGTTAACTACGGATAATAGTGATTCGTCATCCTATTACAATCCCTTGGGACATAAACAAATTGGATCTTCCTAATTAGTCGTAGAGTAATATGTCAGATTGGTTCTCTTAATCTTCACGTCTTCATCAATATTGCATATATGTTCAAATAGAGACATGAAAATTATTAATATTTATGATTTTTTTCTTTTTGAAAAATGTTGTATCGAAGAAAATATTTTGATTTTATTTTTATTTAGGTACTTTGAATTTCCATGTTGGAATTATGTTGTGTTTATTCTACATTATTTTTTTTATTTACTTTAAACTTAACTTTTTATTAAGAAATTTAGAATATTAATATAATCATACACATTTGAAAGTTGAACAAATTGGCACATGATCGTAGTACTAATACATCAAAAACTATTTCTTAAGTATACAAGTCCTCTTTGATGTGGATTAAGCTTCAAACAAGGACTAATTGAGCGTATATGAAATGCAAGAGGAACACTGCAATATTGGTGAATGGGTACACATGATTCTTGAGTCTCGTCGACTGGAACAAAGCAAAGCAAGATTACTTAAAATAGACTTTCAAATCACTGACCAACCTCACGTGTCTACTTGTCCACTTCATGCAACTCCCTATAACAAGTTTCACTTCTCATTATTACATATTAATTTCTACTCTTGTTGAAGCTAAATCTTTAATGTTAATCCTCAAGTTCCACTAAAAAGGGGATTTTTGGGAAGAAAAAAGAGATGAAGGGGCATCTTCATCACCAATGAGAATCTGCACACTCCTGCCAATCAGTTTAACTCCTTAATTTGTTGTTATGTGTAGAAATTACCGATTATATATAAACCAGCCACGGTTATTTCTTCGTACATAGTTTTACATGTAATACTCGGTTACCATTAACTGAAAAGACTCTGGTTAAAAACCCTTAAAATTCACTACATAAACATCAAATAAAAATTTGAAGAATTTATGAATAGATTTTTTTAGTATTTTATGTATAATCATTTATTGAATTTTAGAAAAATATTTATATAATGATTTAATGAATTACTTTTTAGAAGAAAAAAAAGAGATTTTAACATAAAATGTTTTAATTAGGAAAAATTCTAGGATACCATAATATTATTTGATTTTCAGGTCCAGCGTTCTCCTTTATATACCCTTGGCTTAGTTTTCATCTAATTCCATAAAATCACCCCTTACTTCATCTCCTCTCTCTTGATTTCCTTCGGCTTTTGTTTCTGATGAAACAAACCCCACCAGAAATGGTGAAAGCAGGAAAACCAGTCCCCAAGGCTCCACCATCAATGGCGCAATCACGCCAACCAGTCCCCAAAGTCTCACCAGCATCGGTGCAACCAAGAGTTGCAGCCAACAAACCCAAAGGGCCTGTTCCCCTTAACAACAAGCCTTCGCTCATGCCGCCGCCTGCTCCAACACCTGGATCAGCCGATCCGAAAAGTGGGATGGTGAATGTTCTTCCCAAGCACCACCGCCCTTGTGCTCTCTGTGCATACCCTCATTTTCATCCTTATCCCAGACCACAAAAGAGGCCCGTCCAGGCCAGTTTGGGAGAAGAAGAAGAAGAAGAATTGAGTAGCTACGACACCAAACCAAAAAACGAGCCTCGGAGTCATCATCCTTTTGAAATGACTTTCGAAATGGCTGCAAAAGGGTACAGAATCATGACCCTCCCCTACAGGATCCCACACCGGATCGGCTTGCTATATCTCCGCCCATACCTGATTTTGAAATCCCCTCTAGGAGAGCCGATCCAGTGTATGAGGCAGCTTGGTTTGGTTTGAGGGAGAAGCTAAGGCAGTATGCTGGTCCTGTGACCCAAAGGCAGTTTGCTGGTCCTGCTGACAGTGGAGGTTCCAATTCAAGCATCTGTGAGGCTTTGGATTTGAATCTGAAACTAGGGTTCGTGTGAAAATTTCAATTGCTTAATCTGCCTGTTGTTGTTTGTCTGTTTCAATTTGGGTCCGTTTGAATCAAATCTTTATAATTTTCTCAGTTCAATGTTACTTTCTTAGCCTCAAAGACGTTTGTTTTTAGGTAAAGAATCTGGAAATCATAAGTCTTGGGTTTTAATTTGTGTTGTCTTGTGCTGTTTAGTACTGTCTTTATCAAGTGAAATTAATAAAAAAAAGGCTTAGTTTCTCTTTATTTACTCTTGGAACTATTTTTTTCCCTGTGAAATCTTGAATATGTCAAATTCACAACAGCAATTGAACATTTTTTTTAAATTCTCACGAATTTAAAAAAGAAAATGAGAATCTAAAATTTCTCCTTCTCAAGCATCTGAGATAAAATAAGCTTGTTTTTCTTCTTTTTCAATGGAGGTGTTTGTGGCATCCTCTTGCAAAACTCAGTAAGTGGTGGGTTTTGGTTTGAGGAAGAAGCAGCTTGTTTGATTGATATCATGACAAACAATGCCATTTCTATATTAATGTAAGTCTTGTTTTATTTATAAAGATGTAATGTTGATAAAAGTAGAAATGAATTTATTTGAAAATATATAAGGATACAGATAAATTTATAATCTTTTATATAGTTTATTGAAATAAAAGTAGTTAGACAAATGGAATGAATTAGAGTTGTATATGATAGAGCAAGTGTAAGTCTATAATCTCGTTATAATTTATTGATCACATATAATGTATAATAGAGCACGTGTAAGCCAATAATCTCGTTATAATTTATTGATCACGTGTAACGTGTCCGTATGTTAACAATCTCGTTATACTTTATTAAAATCATGAATATTATCTCGAAAAATGGAAGAAAGTACAATGATATATAGTATCTCACGTGTAAGTGAGTAATATTGTCATATTTTATTGATTACTTGTAATGCATAATAGAAACGTTACACGTATAAGTCAATAATCTCGTTATACTTTATTGAAATCATGAATATTTATATAGAAAATTGGAAGAAATTACAATGATATATAGTGGCTCATGTGTAAGTTAGGAATTATAATTTATTGCTTACGTGTAATGTATAATAGAGCATGTGTAAGTCAATAATCTTGTAGTAGTTTTTGGTTGCCCTTTCGATCCTTGAGGTTTTGTATTGACTAAAGAACCGACCTGATAGCTCTCATTATAGTTTATTAATCTTGTATAACGGATAATAGAACGCATGTAAGTCAGTAATATGGTTATACTTTATTGAAATCATAAATATTTCATTGAAAATTGGAAGAAATTACAGTGATAAACAGTATATCACCTCTAAGTTAGTAATCTCGTTATAATTTACTGAAGTGACAAATATTTAAATTTTAAAAAAGGAAAACTATAATATAATATATCACATATAATGTATAATAGAACACGTGTAGGTTGTTATACTTTATTGAAATCATAAGTATTTATATTGAAAAACGGAAGAAATTAGAGTGAGATATAGTAACTCACGTATAAGTCAATAAACTCATTATAATTTTTTTAATCGTTATAATTTATGATAAATATTAAAAAATTATAATAATATAATAGATCATATGTAATGTATAACAGAGAACGTGTAAGTCAATAATCTCGTTATACTTTATTGAAATCGGAAGTATTTATATTGAAAACCGAAAGAAACTGCAGTGGGATATAATAGTTCATGTGTAAGTCAATAAACTCGTTGTAATTTATTAAAATGACAAATATCAAAAGAACTATAATAATATAATACATCACATGTGATATATAATAGAGCACGTGTATGTAAACAATCTCATAATATTTTATTAGAATCATAATGATTTACATTGAAAACGGAAGAAATTATACAATGAAATGTAGTAGCTCAGGTGTAAGTTAATAATTTCTTATAATTTATTAAAATGACAAATATTATAAAAAAAAACTACACTAATATAATAAATCACGTTTAAGCCGAAAATCACGCTATAGTTTGTTGAATTCATAAATATTTACATCAACAAATCAAAAGAAAGTTACGATAATATATACTTGAACACATATAGGTCAATAAACTCGTTACATCTTATTAAAGTTATAATATTTACATTGACAAATAAAAAAAATTACACATTAATTCAAGAATATCAAATAAAGCACATTTAAGTCCATAAATTAGTTTAAATTTTGATAATTTTTCAATTTTATGGGATTGTTGAGAGTTACTGCACATTTGTACAACAGTTCCATGCATGCTCCCATACATGATCGTGTATGGGATGGTTGAGATGATTCTAGAGATAGTCTAGAAGCTAGTTGGTTATAGGTTTGTTATTCTCAACTGTGTAACAAAATGTTGTAGCTTAGGTTGCTATATAAGATGATGTACATAAAATGTGAGCGTCATCTTCATCTTCTTTAACTGAATAAAGAGTGTGCATGAATTCTTGAAGCTTTTTCTGCATTATTCAACATGGCATCATTCAGTTTTGGTCTTGGAGCGTTCTGCTAGCTACGATGGTACTCTTTGCTGATTCGTCCTCCTCACAAGCTCGGTTGTTCACCAACAAACGAGTGAATGTAGTGCTTGATGAGAATAACTTCCTTTTATGGAAGCAACAGGTCCTACTTATAGTTCGTAGTCATCGTCTTGAACGGCTGCTGAATGGCACCTTACCAGTTCCACCGGAAACAGCTGTCAATGAGCATGGTGAAACAGTGGCTAATGAAGCTCATGAAGACTTTGTAGCGCAAGACAGTGCAATTGCGTCCTGGCTTCTATCCACGATCAATGCTCTATTATTGCCACAGTTCGTTAGTGCTGAGTCAGTTGCCACCGTCTGGAATATGGTTCTACAATTCTTTGCAAATCGATCCACGACTACAGTCATGAATTTACATTACAAACTCTAATCTATGAAGAAAGGTGATGATTCGATTCGGGTTTATCTCACATGAGTTAAAGAGATTTGCGAAGCCTTAGCTTCTTGTGGGAGTCCGGTGTCTCAAGTTGAGCATATTATAAGCGTTCTTAAAGGCTTACCATGGGAGTATCAACCATTTATGGCCTTAATTACAAGCACTCGTGAGTCACTCTCATTAGATCAGGTTTATTTTATGCTGGTTGATGTTGAAACGCAGATTGCTGGGTTTGATTCTCAGTCTGAGAACATTCCAATGAGTGCTTATTTGGTTCAAATGAGATCTGTGACTAGTTCAACTGAGTCAGTTTGAGGGGGTCAGTCTAGAGGATGTGGTCAAAGTCATGCCCGTCTTCAGTGTCAGCTCTGTGGCAAGAATGGTCATTTGGTTGATCGATGTTGGTACAGGTTTGATCGAGACTTTCCTGGTGTCAATGCGTCGTCCGGTTTATCACGGTTCAGGTATGAGTCTGGTGGTGCTAACTGTGCATTTGTTGATTCATCAGGCTATTCTTGTTGCAGTACTAAGGCTGGTTCTAATCAACCTCAAGAACATATGGCTTCAGGTGAACAGTGGGTTATTGATTTCCCATCATTTAACCCATATGCCTCCAAGATGATGAACTCTTTTGAGTTTACTGGACCAGGTAAACTTCTAGTGGGAAATGGTGTATCTCTGAGGGTAAACTCGATTGGTACATCTGTTTTACATGCTTCTTCTTAGGCATAAATTTTGAGTGATCTTTTGCATGTACCAATAATAACAAAGCATTTTCTTTCGGCGTCCAAGCTTGCTAGGGATAACAAAGTCTTATTAGAGTTTCATGTTGATAAATGCTTTGTTCGGGATGCAAAGACTGGTGCAGTGGTGTTTTGAAGGCAACTGTGTGAAGGACTTTATACATTTTCTATAGAGCCTAAAGTTGCTTCATGTAATAAAGCTGAAGTTCATAATATTGTTGCTTCTAGTATGTTTAAACTTTGGCATAGGAGATTAGGACATCCTGCCTTTCATACATTGAAAGTTGTGTGTAATTCGATCAATGTTAATATTTCAAACAATCTTAATACGACTTGTGTTGCTTGTTGCATGGGAAAGAGTCACAAGATGCCCTTTGATTCCTTTACTTTGGTATATAATGTTCCTTTTCAACTATTTTTTACTGATCTTTGGGGTGCTGCACATGTTCCTTCTTCAGGGTATCGGTATTACGTGTTATTTGTAGATGCATGTACACGCCATACCTGGGTTTATATGCTAAAGAATAAATCTAGGTTCTTGATGCATTTCGATTATTTCAAGCCATGGTTGCAACTCATTTTTCTTTGTCTATCAAATCAGTTCAAATGATTAGGGAGGTGAGTATAGGCAGTTGTCTTGTGAGATGACTCGTGCAGGCATTTCTCATTGAATCACATGCCCTCACACCTCTGAGGAGAATGGCGTTGCAGAATGAAAGGATCGCCATTTAATCAAGCTAGCCATTGTGTTACTTGCTCAGGTGGCTCTTACTTTTAGGTTTTAGTCCTAGGATGTGGCTATAGCATCACATTTGATAAACCGTTTACCTACAAGGGTGTTAGGTAATACTTCTCCATTTGAATTTTTTTTGGCTCCAAACTAGACTACAAGTTACTACGCCTGTTTGGTTGTTGTGTTCCACATTTGAGGCCTTTTTAGCAACATAAGTTAAGGTTTCGTTCTGCACCCTCTGTGTTCTTGGGTTACAATTCACAACATAGAGGTTTTCAATGCCTTGGTCAGGAAGGTCGAGTGTATATTTCAAGACATGTCAAATTTGATGAAGATGTTTTTCCTTTTGCAGAAAAACAACAATCTGCATGTGTGTTTGACACTCGTGCATGGAAATCAACACCCTTATAGGTTGTGTATAAATGGGAAAACACAAGAGTTGTGGCTGACCCTTCGACACATTCCCACATACCTTCACATGGTCATGAAGAATCTATTAGTCAAGATGGTGCAGGTTCCAGTGTTCAAGGTGGTGCTGATAATTTAGACATGCAAAGAAGCACAGCTGAGTCTAGTGATACTGAACCTACACAGTTACCTCCTGCAATGCCTAAAAATTTGCCTAGTGATCACGTGAAGTTTGTTCTTGAGCAGAATACATCCTCTGAAAATCAGTATCCCATGCTAACAAGAAGCAAGTGTGGGATCTTTAAGCCTAAGGTCTTTGTCAGCTCCTTGGATGATTCCCTTCCTACATCTATTAATGAAGCTATGAAATCCAAAGAGTAGAGGGTAGCTATTCATGCTGAACTTACTGCTCTTCAGAGTAATGGCACATGGTCGCTTATGAATCTACCTAAGGAGCAAATAACTGTTGGCTGTAAATGGCTTTTTAAAATAAAGCGTAATTCTGACACATATTTGCAAAGGTACAAGGCACGTATGGTGGCTAAAGGATACTCTCAGGTACCCGGGAAAGATTTCAAGGAGACTTTCAGTCCTGTTGTTCGATTCTCCACATTGAATGTTATACTTACTCTTGTTATGTCTGGAGGATGGCCATTAAGACAGGTGGATATCAACAATGCCTTTCTTCATTGTGATTTGAATAAAGATGTCTATATGCAACAGTAAACTGGCTTTGAACAATATACTCCTGAAGGTGGTAGGCTGGTTTGCAAACTAAAAAAATCTCTATACGATCTGCGCCAGGCACCACGAAATTGGCATTCTAAGTTGAAAGATAGTCTGCTTTATCTTGGTTTCAAGGAGTCTAGATCTGATGCTTCTCTATTTGTTTTAACAGAAGATGAGTGTCAACTTATGTTTTGGTCTACGTTGATGATATAATAGTCACAGGAAAGTCATCAAATGAAATTGAGAAGGTGGTTATGCTATTGAAAAATCAGTTTTCCTTAAAAGATCTAGGTGAGCTACACTATTTCTTAGGTAATGAAGTAAAACGGTTTGGTCAATTGCTGATTCTTAGTCAAAAACAATATATCTTGGAACTGCTTGAGAAGGCAAAAATGGTCAAGGCTTCATTCACTGATACTCATATGGTTGCTTCTTTCAAGATGAACAAGGATGAAGGACACTTGCTTGCTGATGCTCGAGAATTTTGCAGTTTAGTGGGGGCTGCTCTATGTGTGTCACACAAGGCTAATATTGCCTTCAGTGTGAACAAGGTGGCCCAGTATATGCATGCTTCTTGAGAGCAACATTTGCTTGCTGCTAAACGCATTTTGCGTTATCTAGAAAGGATACTGAACTATGGCCTTGGCTTTATACCAAGAAAATTGAAAGTCTCAGCCTTCTCAGATGCTGACTGGGGAGGTTGTGCTAATGATAGGCGATCAATGTCTGGTCACTGTGTCTTTGTTGGAGGAAATCTTGTATCATGGAGTACAAAGAAACAAAAGGTGGTGTCACGATCAACCATGGAAGCTGAGTATAGGAGTCTTGAGAATGCTGCAGCAAAGGTAGTGTGGGTGGATGCCTTGCTTGCTGAATTGAAGGTGTCACAATATGAGCAACCAACTATATGGTGTGATAACACGAGTGCAATTGTATTAAGTGCTAATCTAGTGTATCATTCGCAGTCCAAGCATGTGGACTTTGATTTACATTTTGTACGAGAAAAAATTGTTTCAAACCAACTTTGTGTGAGTTATGTTCGAGCAGCTCATCAAGTTGCAGATGGTTTGACCAAGCCTTTGCCAAAGACAACCTTTACTAGCTTTCGTGATAAACTCAATGTTTGTCTGATTGCTGAAGATGAGAAGAAGTAGGGAGAATGTTGAGAGTTACTGCACATTTGTACAGCAGTTCCATGCATGCTCCTATGCATGCTCGTGCATGGGATGGTTGAGATGATTCTAGAGATAGTCTAGAAGCTAGTTGGTTATAGGTTTGCTATTCTTAACTGTGTAACAGAATGTTGCAGCTTTAATCAATCTAAAGGTTGCTATATAAGATGATGTACAGAAAATGTGAGCGTCAACTTCATCTTCTTTATCTAAATAAAGAGTGTGCATGAATTCTTGAAGCTTTTTCTACATTATTCAACAGGGATAATTATAACATAATATGTGTTTAATATTTTAGCCTATTAATAACATGCACACACCATGCATATATAATTACTCGAACTCGAATCCTTTACGAAAAATAATATTATCTTTTACCATTAAAATCACTTAATGAGTACACATTTTAACTACTTAACTTTTGTTTGAGTATCCTTTTAATTAGGATTTCCTTTTCTACTTTGTTACAAGTTGATGTAAGATCAATTCCTCATTGGGTTCTTCTTCTTTAACAAAAGTTCTTTGATACTTTTTAACTTAATAAACCTAATAAAAACCGAGGAACAAATGTTATACTTTAATTATTTGCCTATCTATAACCTCGCTCAAAGCATTGGGATTGCTGCATACTCCCCCATGGAATTTTTTCACGTTACAGTTATCTGGTTAAAATTTTCGGAGAAAACCTAATTTAATTGATTTATAAAATAGTTATCATAAACTAAAAATTCTCAATATTATTAATGAAGAAAAGGATTCTCTTGGCTTAGTAGTATATAATTAATTCAAGTGTATATGTTTCCTTTATTTTATATTTAAATCCATGATAATATATTTTTTTTGGGTAAACTACTTCAAATATACTAACCTTTAAGCGCTGACTCATTTATACCACAAACGTTTCAATTTCGTCAATTTTAACACTAACGTTTACTTTTAAGTGCAATTATACCACTTTGCCATTAATGATTTAACGAAATTAGCAATTCCGTGTCGTGACATTACTGATGTGGATGCGTCACCAAAACGATAACGTTTCGACACAATTAATTCGGTACTCAATAAACACAAAACGACAACATTTTGCATGAAAAATATTAAATAAATATTGTGGTTAAGAAAGAAGATTTTAACACTAGATACATGAAAATAAATTTTAATGCTTAACCGGTAGCATACCTTAAATTTCTAAAAATCTAATGGTGTCGTGAAGATCTCAAAGAAACAAGGAGACAATGTCAACAAGAGTAAGAAATCTGACAGTGTATCCCAAATTTTGGAACGAAAGCAAGTTTGCAACGACTCTACTTCTCCTGCCTCTCATAGAAAGAACTCTAAGAAATCAGTGAAGAATCCTAAAGGAAACAAAAATGGCAAGGAAGAATATTCTTCTCCCGACGTTCCTTTGGGAAGTTCGAATGAATTAGCACAAACTTTGAAAAGAAAGAAGAGAGACAACGACGATTCTGCTTCTTCCGATGTTCCTTTGGGAAGCTTGAAAGAATCAGTACAAACTTTGAAAAGAAAGAAGAGAGGCGACAGTGGTTCGGCTTCTCCCGATTTGAATAAAAAAAAGCATGAAAATGTCCACAGAGAAATCTAAAGGAATAAAGAATATACTCCTCTGTCTGCCATCTTCTAAACCTGCTTTTGGAAGCTCCAAAAAACCAGCATTGGCTATAAAAGATAAGGATGAAGGTAGCACGACGACACCTCTCATGTTTTACCTTCGGCAAGTGCAAAAGAATCACCACGTACCCTAGAAAGAAAGAACGGAAAGAGTTTCTCGGACCCTATCGGTCTTGAGCTCAACTTAACCAGAAAGGAATAGAAGGATTCTACTGACGACGAATCCATGCTAACAGCAGGAGAAACTTTCGAAGGTCCATACAAAGATCAGAGAGAACTAGAGATGGTGTCTGAGGAAGTTGCGATGGGAGAATAAGAAAGAACAGCCGAACGCGTTGAGAGAAAATACAATTGAAAATTTTAGATTTAGTCCTTAGGTTATTTAAAATTTTAGAATTAATCTTAACTAGAATTTTATATTTTTAGAAAAGTTATAAAAAAAAGTAACAAAAAAGTTAAGGGAACCCACCAGTTAATCATTAAGAACTATTTCCATGGGTCTAGGGTTCAAATCCTCTAAACCACAATATTTCAATAATAATTTTTAAGCAAAACCACGTTATTTTGGTGAGGCATCGACGCTTAAAGGTTAATGATATTTAAAGTAGTTTACCCTAATTTTTTTAATGAACAAATCACACATAAAAATATATAAAATTAATAAACAAATCAACTTATTATATGAAATATTACAAATTTAGTGACCCCTTCGAGTGTACCAAATAGTTGTAGAAGATTAGTCAAATTCAAAGTAAATTTTTGTAGTTTGGAATGATTATCTAATATTCATTCAAGATTTTTTATGTCATTGATAATGTATACATACCATGCAAACATAATTAACAGTTTTAACTCGTATTCTTTAAAAAAAGCAACAACTATTTTTTATCATTAAGTGAGTTCATTTACCTCTATAAGATATTAAATTCAAGGTTAGGGAGGAGCGTTTTCCATGTGTGCATGATAGCATAGCATTTATGATACAACCTTGGAATTAAATAGAAAATCCATTCGACGGGTGGAGGTAAAATGCTTCCTTTTTCAGATTAATTAGCCCTTGTTTCCTCCTCTCCCAAAAACTCCTTTAAAATTAATTAATTGTTTTTCTGGACTAAGCTGCAAATTTTTAAAACTTCTGAGCTAAGTTTGAAAGTCTTGAAAGTCTAGGGACTTAACCCTAAATTAACCCATTTTTTCAATCAGCTAAAAATTTGTAAAATGAATGAGTTGGTGGCTGAAGGGATTTGAACCCCTACCACCCAGGAAGGGCATCCATGCCTTAACCACAAGGCTAGGGCACTACTTGTTTCTAATATTAATAAATATATGTATTAATATTTATTAGTTACCATGTGTTATCAAGAACTGAAACCCCTCCCAGTGTTTTAATCCTATTTTCCCTCGTCCAATTAACCTCATCGTCATCTCAGCTCCGGTCGGCGGTGCAGGTCATCGCCATCCCCATCAAGTGCGTCTGGCCTCTGTAAAGCTACCCCGACCAACCCCGTTCCAAAATCAGCCACCGTTTGGCCGAATCAAGAGAAGTCAACGCCCAAAACCCCTGATCGTCATTTTTATTTTGTCAATCTCGGCCTATTCAACGACCGTCTCCCTTCACCGACCCTATTTCTAGACTCCTCATCGCTTCCTGTTCAAAACTCAACTGGTGGGTTGTGTCGACGTTGATGTTTCGTCCGTCCATCTTGGGTAAGAGTCCGATCGTTTAATTCGGTTAATGTTCCAGTGGTTTAGCTTGAAAACATATTATATATGGTGTTGGTTTGGATTGTTGTATCTTAGGGAGTAATTGGACCCTGACCAGACCCCTGTAGCCGACACCACGTGCCATTGCGTGCGTGTGGGGCTTGTCCCAACTCTGGTTCCTTCTAGAAACCGGTCTAGCCGGTCTGGACCGGCCTAAACCAGCACAACCCAACCTGACCCGAACCGTTGACCTGACACAACTTGAACTGTTTGACCCGACCAGTTGATTTTTACCAGAGTTGACTTTGACCCGAAAAGTCAATTTTTTGAAAAATCATATTTTATTTTTTTGACGTCCTGAGTCCTAATCCGAAGTCCGTTTTTCCAAATTCAAACCCGAAAGCCTCTGAATTGACTCGTAACTCGAAAAATGCATATTTAGTTTAGTGTTTTAATTCAGTTAAATAAATCAAAAAGTCAATGACTAATTAATGTTATCGTATGTTAAAGGTACTCAGGGATCTCCTGGCCATTTCAATGCTCGACCCGGGTCCTCCCAATCCGCTCATCCTCGAGAGGCCCTGAATACTTGTATAGTTTTATAACCATGTTAGATATTCTATTTAGAATATTATTCCAAATATGACCCTGTTTTGATATGGCTTAAGTACCTGTTCAGTCGAAGAGCTTAGTGAAGCCGATGCCCGATGGATCTTCCGGACTGACCCGTTTTATGAGGTATGTTCCTTGTGTGTAATATAACTGTTTTAAATACTTGTTTGAAATCTCATGTGCACATGATTGTTTTCTCTTATTTGAAAATATAATGTTTGAACTGATTTAACTACTGTAAAATTTACCTGATTATAAGTCTGATTTCTGATTTACTAAAATTTAAAGCATGTTTGCCTAACTTATTACCACTGGTTACTGTTTTACTAAATTGATGATATGTATGAACTCTGATTTAATGCTACTAATGGTTACTATCTGAAAAATACTTTCTTCGAGGTACTATGGGATCTGGTATGAAGACTCTGCAGGTTTTGTCATCGTTGGTAATTCCTTAGATAGGTTCAACACCGACTAGTAATTCCTTATGGACCTAAGGCGACCCTTGGGTAGGCTCTGCGGCCCCGAGATTTTTCTTGGGTAAGCCTCTGTGGCCCCCGAGAATTGTCTTGGGTAGGCTCTCAGGCCCCAAGGCACTCCCTTAGGTTCTGCAGTTCTAGGGAACTGCATGTGGCGTTCAGTTGGAGGACGATACTGAGTTTTTAAACTAAAAACTCTTCTGATGTTTAAATAACTGTGATTTGCACTAATTTTTAAAGCATAACAGTATGTTTTTATTTCTACACTATTGGGACACACTGAACCTCTAGTTCACTTTTTAAATTATTTTACCCCATTTTAGAAACTCTTGGATAGACACTCAGTATCAGGTACTTGGAGGATTGACACATTTAGTACAGATCTTTTTGTTGTAATGTTTCTATCTTCTGAACTGCTTTTAATTATGGTGACATGTGCCTTATTTTTGAAGTACATATTTTTTATGATGTTTACTTCTTTTGCTACTGATATTTGATTTACTGTGCTCCAAAATTATTACCTATTTTATTTTACATGGTCACTTTTAGTTTTACATTTATGACTTGGGTTTTATCGTTATTTAATATGCTTTTATAAATGTCATTTGTAATATTATTTAAATTATCGAATAACATTTTTGGAAAATATCTTTAAGAATCTTTAGTATAATTCGCTAGACTTAGTCGAAACGCATAGGCTGAGTCTAGTGAGTCTATCGTCAATTCAGTGATGCATCCCATAATGGTCTGGGATATGTGTTGATGCAAGAAGGGAAAGTGGTTTCTTATGCCTCAAGACAACTAAAGAGTCATGAGAGAAATTACCCAACAAATGATTTGGAATTGGCAGCAGTAGTGTTTGCTTTGAAAATTTGGCGCCATTATATGTACGTGAGCGTTGTCATGTTTACACGGATCATAAAAGTCTAAAGTATTTGCTGACTCAGAAAGAGTTGAATTTGAGACAGAGAATATTGATTGAGCTCTTAAAAGATTAAGATTTGGTTATTGACTATCCTCCGAGAAAGGCTAATGTGGTAGCCGATGCGCTCAGTCGAAAGGCTTTTGCAGCTTTAAGGGCTTTAGATACACGTATGTCTTTAAAGAAAGATGGTGCTTTGACTCCTGAATTAAAGTTAAAGCCGATGCTTTTAGATTGGGTAAAATAGTTGTAAGGTCAAGATAAGAAATGCTTGATGAGATTGGTGCAAGTCGAAAAAGAAGAGGCCAAAGATTTCGAAATGAGGGATAATAGATGTTTATATTATCGTGGAAGACTTTGCATTCCCGATAATGATGAATTGAATAAAGATATTATTTATGAGGCACATTATAGCCCTTTGACGATGCATCCAGGCG
The DNA here is from genome assembly GCF_006381635.1 of Hibiscus syriacus. Lineage (NCBI taxonomy): Eukaryota > Viridiplantae > Streptophyta > Magnoliopsida > Malvales > Malvaceae > Hibiscus > Hibiscus syriacus. The sequence continues at coordinate 4,592,414 of NW_024062770.1, forward strand.
GGAATAAGATGTATCAGGACTTGAAGAGTCGTTATTGGTGGCCTGGTATGAAAAGAGTTGTAATCAATGTTATTAAAACCGGACCGACCGGTTCGACCGGTTGAACCGTCAACCGATGGCCTGTCCAGTCCGGTTAACTCCCAAAATCGGATGAGCACAGAACCGGAAGAACCGGCTGAGAACCGGCAAAATCGGGGTAAACCGGCTAAAAACTGGTAAAACCAGTGTGAAACGCCGGTTCTCTTTTTTTCTTTAAAAAAAATTATACCAAACGACACCATTTGTTAAACGAGCCGAGTCAAACTCGAGTACTGCTGAGCTCGACTCGAACTCAAAAACTTTAAAAGTAAGCTCAACTCGACTCAAAAACTCACGAGCTAAAAATTATCAAGTTCAACTCGAACTCGAAATATAATATTGAAACTTGAACTCAAAAAGGCTCGAACTCAAAAAAAATTTAGAAGCTCGATTGAAGCCTGAAATTTGAGCTCAATTAAAGCGAAAGAATAGTTCGCTCTGTGCTCACTAAAAGGCTCCATGATTTTGAATGTCAAATTACCTCTAGTATTTATAGAAGTCAGTTAGGATGCTCTTCTATGTTTCTTAGCCATGTGGGATTGTTTTGTTCTCATATTTTTACTCTTTAGACTTTTGGGATGCTCTTCTATGTTTTTTAGCCATGTGGGATTGTTTTAAAAAAAATTAAACCAAACGACATCGTTTGTTATGATTTTTTTCAGCCCCAAATTTATTTTTTGATTATAGTTATATAATTATATTTATTATTTAATATGTTTTACCTTAAATATTATGTTGTAGTTGATTTGAATCATTTTGTTTCACTTGATTTTATGTTTTTAACTTATATATGTTATGACTTGTGATATTTTTATACCTTTTAATATTATAAACTTAAAAAAAGTGTTATATATATATTAATATTATTTTGAATATTATGTAAAACTTAAAAAAATATTATCTTATATAAAATCCGGTTGAACCGCGGTTGAACCCGGTTGAACCAGTGAACCAATACCTTCATTGGTTCAAGGTCTGGTCCGGTTTTAAAAACATTGGCTGTAATGGTGTTTGTTGCGAAATTTTTAACAAGTCAGCATGTGAAAGATAAACATCAAGTGCCTTTTGGATTGCTGCAACCGATAATCATTCCTAAGTGGAAGTTGGAGTGAGTTACTATGGATTTTGTTTCAGGGCTACCTTTGTCACATGGTAAAAAAAGACTCGATATGGGTAATTGTGGATAGATTGACCAAGACGGCTCATTTTATTCCAATTCGAGTAGACTACTCGATGGATAAGTATGCAGAGTTGTATATAAAAGAGATAATTAGACTGCATGGACTGTTTATATTGATAGTGTCCGATCGAGACCCAAGGTTTACTTCAAGATTCTGGAAGTCTTTGCGAGGCATTGGGTACTCAATTGAACTTCAGCGCAACTTTTCATCCACAGAAAGATGGGCAGTCAGAACGAGCTATACAAATACTAGAGGATATTCTAAGGGCATGTGTGATGAAATTTAAAGGATCATGGGAAAAGTATTTGCCTTTAGTGGAATTTACGTATAACAATAGTTACCAATCGAGTATTAAGATGGCCCCGTCTGAAGTTTTGCATGGGAGGAAGTGCAAAACACTATTAAACTGGTTCAAACTAAAAGATAGAGACCTCGTTGGCCCGGATTTGATTAAAGAAATGGAGAAAAAATTGAAAATTATACAGAGCAATTTAAAGATAGCCTCCGATCGCCAAAAGTCCTATGCTGATTTGAAAAGAAAAGGAAATCGAATTTCAAGTGGGGGACAATGTATTTCTGAAGGTATCGCCTTGGAAAAGGTATTACGCTTTGGGAGAAAAGGAAAGCTTAGTCCGAGATTCATTGGACCTTATGAAATCTTAAAAAGTGTCGGAACCGTAGCTTATCAATTAGCTTCTCCTCCGGATATGGATAATATCCACAATTTTTTCGATGTATCGATGCTTAGAAGGTACAGATCCGATCCATCCCATGTCATCACGCCTGAAGAGATAGAAATTCGACCAGATTTAACTTATGAGGAAGAACCAATGCAGATCTTAGCTAAGGAAATCAAGGAATTGCGTAACAAAAGGATTCCATTAGTTAAAGTGCTTTGGCAGAATCATAAGGTAGAATAAGCTACTTGGGAAAGAGAGGATGACATGAGGAAGGAATTTCAACACCTCTTCGTTTCAGGTACTTCTTTAAATTCGAGGACGAATTTTCTTAATGGGAGAATTGTAATGCCCTAAATATAGAATCAGGGACTTTATTGAAAAGATTTAAAATTTGAGGATTTATTTGATTAAATGATAAAATATGGGAATGATTTGGATTAGTGGTTTAGACTAAATTATATCAATGGATGATTAAGAGGGCATTTTGGTCCTTTAAGGGGAAAATGAATTTAAAATTCATTTTTAATAAGGTATTAAAGTAAAGGGGAAAGGAGAAAATAAGTTACCAAAAGCCATCTCTATTTTCTTCTTCTTTCTCGTGGAAAACGTTCTCCTCCATAGCAAAGGTAAAGTTTTATTTGGTTAGTGTTTCCTTTCGATTATGGCTGGTTCTTGCAAACTTAATTGATATGTAAGCTTATGGAAAGGTTATATAAGATTAAAACTATGAGATAGAGGAAATATTGGAGATTTAAGAAAATGGGTTTTGAAATGATATGTTAAGATATGAGTGTTTATTGATGTTTACTAGTAGATTTGACTTGTCAAAGAGGTAAATGAGATATTAGAATCATTGGATGTGTTTAAAAACAAGTTAGAAAAAGTGGTGTGATTCTTAGATTGAAATGTTCTTGGGAGATGTTAGATTTTTTAAGAAGCTAAATGAAGGAAAGTTAGTAGGGATAAGTAAATAAGAGTTTAATAGCATTATTGGGTGTAAACATAAGGAAATTTGACCTAATTTGGGTAATAATTGACCTGAAAAATGGAAAATTTGGGTTGGGGTGTCGGTACTGATAAAACAGTACCAATACTATAGGCTTAAACTTGAAAAATCAGTCGTGTAGTATCGATATAGATGCAAGAGGTATCAATACCGAAAGAGGGTATCGATACTATGATGAAGGTATCGAAACCATTGATAACATAATTTAAAATTGTATCGATACCGTAATAGAGTATCGGTACCATAGTATAGTAGTATCGATACCATGGTAGGAGTATCGATACTATTGAGCCAGAAATGTGAAGATAGGCTAAAATCGTTATAGAAAATATAATAATAGTACTTTTTAGTATTATTTAAGTATAAATGTTAGTGAATATACTAACAATTGATATTGTACATGTCTTTAATGGATGTTTGAATAGATCGAAATCAGACTCCCGAGTCAAGCAAAACTAAAGGTAAAGGTAAAGTAGTTGAGTAATCAGATTAGCGTATTGGGTATAATAGCAAGGTAAGACAGGTGATTTCATATATTATATGTTATGATTGTCATAAATGTATGAATGTTTAATATATGTATGGTGATTTCTGTATGAGCACTTTGTGTGCAAAAACTAAGAAATTCATAATGAGTTTATGAATTTTTGTATGGGCACTTTGTGTGCAAAAACTAAGAAATTCATAATGAGTTTATGAATTTCCGTATGGGTACGTTGTGTTCAAAAATTAAGAAATTCATAATAAGTTTATGAATTTCTGTATGGGTACTTTGTGAGAAAAAACTAGGAAATTCATAATGAGTTTATGAATTTCCATATGGGCACTTTTTGTGCAAAAACTAAGAAATTCATAATTAGTTTTTTTCAATTTCCGTATGGGCACTTTGTGTGCAAAAACTAAGAAATTCATAATGAGTTTATGAATTTTCATATGTGAACTTTATGTGCAAAATGTAAGAAATTATATGAATTTATATATTGGTAGTATGTGTGCAACCAACGTAAATTATAGGAATGTTTGAGAAAAGAATGTATTGGCACTACAGATGTGAACTATAGAGTGTTTAAAGAATTGGCAAGAATAAATGGACATTAAAATTTCATGATATACTTGTGTTTAGAATTTATCTTATGATTATTTATTCCTCACTAAGAAATTTCTTAGCGTGTGTTATTTTCAAGCGTATGTTTTAATACAAGCGGAGTAAGGAGATCATCGGATATCAAAGCTAGTGTTACCTCGCCAGTAACAGTATGACATCCATGTCTACTTTTGATGTATTTGGTTCGCATGTAATATATTTAGTAAAAACGGTCTGAAAAACATTTGATTTACCATAATGTAAGATGATGAAATGTTTAAACAATACTTTTTGTTTATCTACTTAAGTTTAATGCATGTGTTATTTTATTTTTTTTGTAAATTAAAATATTTTATAAAAATAATTTTTTACGGGTTTTCAAATGAAGAAATGTTTTAAAAGTGATTTGACATATGTATCTCGTGTACGGAAATGTATACGGGAGATGGTTGTTACAGTAGCTAGTTGAGGTGATTCTGCATATTTCACTCCGGAATCAAGTTTTGAGTTATGTGGAAATCGACGCGAGGGAGAGTGTCGTAAGAATATGGGTACTTGTTTTCATTGTGGATCCCGTAAGAACTTCCTGGGGAATTGTCCATATCCATCTTCTGTCGATCAGACACCCGCTCATACTCCTATGAGTTCTCAGGCCTCTGTTCAGACTCCAGCTAGGAGTTATAGTCAGGGTAGGACTTCCAAATATGTTTCTAGGGTCTATAGTAGAGCCCGATCGTAGAGTAGAGGACCAGCTGCTTCTGAGGCTCGACAACCTGCTATTGTTTACGCTACCCGACGTTCCGATGATCGAGTTGAGCTCGGGACTTCTGTAGGTATATTTATTGTTATTTATGTTTCATGCCATGCATCTCTAACAACTCCTTTACAATACCTGAGTTTGTATCTTGAGACCCCCTAGACTTTTGATTAAGGCGTCGAGACATTTGTTTCCGCTCTGAGTTTAGTAAGATTCTCCATTATTTTCAATAGAGTAATTAGCCCTTATCCTATAAAAGAGCCTTCAGAGACCTAGTTTTGCTTTCTATTTGACTATGGTGAATTTTGAGGACGAAATTCTTTTAAAGGGAGGAGAATTGTCATACCCCAAAAATTCCTTTGAAATTAATTAATTATTTTTGCGATCTAAACTGCAAAATTTAAAAACTTATGAGCTAAATTTAAAAGTCTTGAAAGTCTAAGGGCTTAACCCCGAATTAACCCATTTTTTCTGATCAGCTAAAAAATATGTAAAATGAATGAGTTAGTGGCTGAGTGGATCCCCTTGTCACCCGGGATGGGCATTCATGCCCTAGCTACTAGGCTAGGGCATTGTTTGTGCCTAATATTAATAAATATATGTATTAATATTTATTAGTTACCCTGTGTTACCCATAACTGAAGCCCCATCCCCGTGTTTTAACCCCACTTTCCCCCCTCGCCGTCCGAGCTCTGGTCGGTGGTGCAGGTCACCGCCACCCTCATCAAGTGTGCTTGGCCTCCGTAAAGTAACCCGACCAACCCTGTTTCGAACTCAACCACTATTTGACCGAATCAAGAGGAGAAGCCAACGCCCAAAACCCCCGATCATCGTTTTGATTTTTTCGATTCCAGAAAATTCAAAGATCATCTCAATTCACTACCCCCGATTCCATACTCCTCGTGTCGCCTAATCAAAACCCAGCTGGTGGGTCGTGTAAACGTTGACTTTTCATCCATCCGTCGTGGGGTAAGAGTCTGATCGTTTAATTTGGTTAATGTTCTAGTGTTTTGGCTTGAAAACATGTTGTATATGGTGTTGGTTTAGATTGTTGTAGCTTAGGGAGTAATCGGCCGCCGACTAGACCCCTGTCGCTGGCACCACGCGTCCCCATGCGCCGCCGCATGTGCATGGGGTCTATCCTAACTCTGGTTCCTTCTAGAAACCAGACCAGCCGGTTTGGTCCAGCATGAATTGGCCCAACCCGACCTGACCCAAACTGTTGATCTGATCCGACCCGACCCGTTGACTTTGACCCAAAAAGTTAAAATTTTTAAAAAGTCATATTTTATGTTTTTCGATTTCCTGAGTTCGAAACCGAAATTTGTTTTGCCAAATTCAAACTCGAAAGCCTTCGAATTGACCTGAAACCAAAAAATGCATATTTATTTAAATGTTTTAATTCAGTTAAATTAATCGAAGGGTCAAGAACTAATTAATGTTATCGTATGTTAGAGGTACTCGGGGATCTCCTGACTGTTTCACTACTCGACCCGGTTCCTCCCGATCCACTCGTCCTTGAGAGGCCCTGAATACTTATATAGTTTTATAACCCTGTTAGATATTCTGTTTAGAATATTGTTCCAAATATGACCCTGTTCTGATATGGCTTAGGTTCCCGTTCAGTCGAAGAGCCTAGTGAAGCCGATGTCCGATAGATTTTCCGGACTGACCCATTTTGCAAGGTGTGTTCCTTGTGTGCAATATAACTATTTTAAATACTTGTTTGAAATCTCATGTTCACATGATTGTTTTCTCTGATTTGAAAATATAATGTTTGAACTGATTTAACTACTATAAAATTTACCTAATTAGAAGTCCAATTTCATATTTATCAAAATTTAAAGCATGTTTGACTAACTTATAATCACTGGTTACTATTTTACTGAATTGATGATCTGTCTCAACTCTGATTTACTCCTACTATTAGTTACCATCTGAAAAATGCTTTCTTCAAGGTACTCTGGGATCTGGTATGAAGACTCTGGCAGGTTCAGTCATTGTTGGTAATTCCTTAGATAGGTTCAGCACCGACTGACAATTCCTTATGGACCTAAGGCGACCCTTGGGTAGGCTCTGCGGCCCCGAGATTTTTCTTGGGAAAACCTCTGTGGCCCCGAGAATTATCTTGGGTAGGCTCTCAAGTCCCAAGATACTGCCATAGGTTATGAAGTTCTAGGGAACTACAGATGTCATTCAGTTGGAGGACGATACTGAGTTTTTAACCTAAAAACTCTTCTGATGTTTTAATAACTGTGATCTGCACTGATTTTAAAAGCATAACTGTATGTTTTTATTTCTGCAATGTTAGGACACACTGAGCCTCTAGATCACTTTTCAAATTGTTTTACCCCCTTTCAGATACTCTTGGATAGGCACTTCGTATCAGGCACTTAGAGGATTGACACATTTAGTACAACTCTTTTTGTTGTAATGTTTCTATCTTCCAAACTGCTTTTAATTATAGTGACATGTGCCTTATTTTTGAAGTACTTATTTTTTATGATGTTTACTGCTTTTGCTACTGATATTTGATTTATTGTGCTCCGAAATTATTACATATTTTATTTTATTTGGTCGTTTTTAGTTTTGTATTTATGAGTTGGGTTTTATCATTATTTATTATACTTTTATAAATGTCATTTGTAATATGATTTAAATTATTGAATAACATTTTTGGAAAATGTCTTTAAGAATCTTTAGTGTAATTTACTATACTTAGTCAGAACGCATAGGCTGGGTCTAAGGGGTTACACCTGTCCATTTTTTGAAAAAGGGATGGATCTATGCGATTATGCATAGATTATCGATAGTTAAATAAGGTAACAATAAAGAATAAGTATCATCTTCCGAGAATTGATGATCTTTTTGATCAAATAAAAGGCACAACAGTGTTCTTTAAGACAGACCTTCGGTCAGGATACCACCAATTAAAGATTAAAGAGGAGGATATTTCAAAGACAGCTTTTTAGATATGGTATGGACATTACGAATTTGTGGTGATGCCGTTCGGTTTGACTAATGCTCCTGCAGCATTTATGGATTTGATGAACTGAGTATTCCAACATTATCTAGAACAATTTGTGGTGGTATTTATCGATGATATTTTGGTGTATTCAAAGTCAATAGAGGAACATAATGCTCGTCTTTGTATTGTTCTTCAGATTCTTTGAGAGAAGAAGTTGTACGCCAAACTATCCAAATGTGAATTTCGGTTAGAAAAGATTGCTTTTCTTGGCCATATAGTCTCCGCATAACGCATAGGAGTAGATCCCAAAAAGATTCAGACTATATTGGATTGGAAAACCCCAACGAATGTTTCTGAAGTTTAAAGTTTTCTGGCGCTTGTGGGTTGTTATCGAAGGTTCATAAAGAACTTTTTGATGTTAGCTTCATCGCTAACTAAATTGTTGAGGAAAGATGTGTCTTTTGTTTGGTCAGAGAAATGTCAATAAAGTTTTGAAATGTAAAGAGGATTGTAACAGAGGCACCAGTGCTTGTACAACCAGAGTCAGGTAAAGATTATGTAGTTTTTAGTGATGCATCTCATAATGGATTGGGATGTGTGCTTATGCAAGAAGAGAAAGTTGTGGCCTATGCATCAAGAAAACTGAAGATTCACGAGAGAAATTACCCTACACATGACTTAGAATTGGTCGTGGTCATGTTTGCTTTGAAGATTTAGCGTCATTATCTATACGATGAGCGGTGCCATATTTATACAGATTACAAAAGTCAAAAGTACTTGTTGACTAAAAAATAACTAAAATTGAGGAAGAGAAGATGGATCGAGCTTTTAAAATATTATGATGTGATCATCGATTATCATCCATGGAAGGCTAATGTGGTAGCTGATGCACTTAGCCGAAAGACTTTTGCAGCTTTATGAGCTTTGGATTCACATATATAAATAAATAAAGATGGCACCTTAATCGTTGAGCTTAAGTTAAAGCCGATGTTGTTGAATCGGATAAAAGAAATACAGGGAAAATATGGAAAATGTTTGGCAAGAATTGCACAAGTAGAAAAAGGTGAGACTAAAGACATTGAAATCAGGACTGATGGATGTTTATATTACCGTGGAAGACTTTGCATTCCATATAATGAAGAACTGAGGAAAGATATTCTCTCTGAGGCACATTATAGTCCTTTGACTATGCATCTAGGCAGAAATAAGATGTATTAGGATATAAAGAGTCGTTATTATTGGCTTGGCATGAAAAGAGCTATATCAGAGTTTGTTACAAAATTCTTGACATGTCAGCAAGTGAAAGCTGAACATCAAGTTCCTTCCAGATTACTGAAACCGATATCCATTCATGAGTGGAAGTGGGAATGAATTACTATGGATTTTGTTTTAGGGCTACCTTTGACACCCAGTAAAAAAGACTCAATATGGGTAATTATGGATAGATTAACCAAGACAACTCACTTTATTCCAGTTTGGGTAGATTACTCGATGGATAAATATGTATAGTTAGATATAAAAGAGATAGTTCGGCTGCATGGAGTACCTGTATCGATAGTATCCGATCGAGATCCAAGGTTTACATCAAGATTCTCGAATTCTCTACATGAGGCATTAGGTACTCGGTTGAATTTTAGTACGGCTTTTCATCCGCAGACAGATGGTTAATCAGAGATAATTATTCAGATATTGGAGGATATACTAAGAGCATACATGATTGAGTTCAAAAAATCATGGGAAATATATTTACCTTTAGCAAAATTATCCTATAATAACAGTTAACAATTGAGTATCAAGATGGCCCCGTATGAAGCCTTGTATGGGAGAAAGTGTCGAACACCATTAAACTGGTTTGAGCTAAAAGATCAAGATTTAGTTGGCCCTGATTTAATGAAAGAAATGGAAGATAAAGTGAAAGTTATCGAAGATAATCTTAAGATAGCTTCTGACAGACAAAAAGTCTTATGCTGATCTAAAGAGAAAAGAGATTGAATATCAAGTAGGAGATAAGGTATTTCTGAAAGTATCACCAAGGAAGAAAGTATTATGATTTGGATGCAAAGGCAAGCTGAGTTCGAAATTTATTTAACCTTATGAGATTTTAAAAATGATCGGACCATTAGCCTATTAATTATCTTTGCCTCCCGATATGGACAAGATCCGTAATGTTTTTCATGTGTCGATGCTCAGGAAGTACTGATCAGATCCATCGCATATTATCACACCAAAGGAAATAGAGATCCGACTAGATTTGACTTATGAAGAAAAACCAATGCATATCTTGGCTCGAGAAAACAAAGAAATGCGTAACAAGAATATTCCTCTAGTTAAAGTACTTTGGTAAAATCATAAAGTCAAGGAAGCTACTTGGGAAAGAGATAAGGACGTGATGAAGTAGTTTCCACACCTCTTCACATTAGGTACGTCTTAAAATTTGAGGATGGATTTTCTTAAGGGGGAGAATTGTAATACCCTAAACATCGAGTCAGTAACTATAGAAAAATGATTTAGAATTTGGTGGGATAATTTGAATAATTTTAAAAGTACAAGGATTGATTTAGGAAATTATGTTTAAGACTTATTAGTAAGAATAGAAAAATAGAGGGGAATTATGGTCTTTTAGAAGGAAATGAATTTAATATTCATTCTTTTAAGGATATTTATTAGGTGAATAAGGGGAAAAAGGTTAAGTATGGAAAAGTGGATTTTTTATTATTCTTCTTCTTCCCATTGTCCCCGTGCCCTCTATAGCAAAGGTAAGATTTATTCAAGTTGGTTTTTTCTTTTGTTTATGGGTTGATTTTGAAGCCTTAAGTGATATAAAGGATTAAGGAAAGTTCAAGGATGATTAAAACAAAGAGATTAGTGATTTATTAGAGATTTAATAAAATGGGTTTTAAATGATTTGATGAAATAAGATCAGTTATTGGAGTTTAAAAGCATTTTTGACTTATCAAAGAAGTAAATAAAAGATTTGGAGCCTTAGAAGTGTTTGGAAACATGTTTGAAATTTGGGTGTGATTCTTAGTTTAAAGTGTTCTTTGGAGATTTTGGAGGTTATACGGAGATTTATGGATGTAAGTTAGTTTGGATAAGTGATAATGCATTTAATGTTCTGGTTGGAGATAAGAGTAAGAGATTTAGGTAAAATTTGTGTAAAATTCAAAGTAAAAGAGGTAAAAACTGGGCAAGGGTATCACTATTGAAAGAACAATATCGATACTATAAGGTTAAATTGGAGGATTAAGATGAACAATATCAATATCGTTTAAAGAAGTATCGATACTGAGGTGTAGGTATCGATACCAAGAGGAAGGTATCGATACCGTAATCATAAATGAAATTCCAGAATGATAGAATGGTATCGATACTAAAGTGGATATCGGTACCATAGAAGATAAGTATTGATACCATAAGAGGAGTATTGATACTAATCAGTCTGAAATGTTAAGTTAGGGTGAATTTTAATAGAATTTGAAATTAATAGTACTTTTGAGTATTATTACTTTGGATAAATGTTAGTAAGTATACTAACATCATATTTGTATGTGTGATTATGGATACTTGTATAGATCGTAATCAAACTCTTGAGTCAAGCAAACCGAAAGGCAAGGATAAAGTCGCAGAATAGTCGAAGTACATTAAGGCATAATAGTGAGGCAAACCAGGTGAGTGCATTTATTATGTACTTAGATGTTATGATGATAACTTACGATTTCGAATGTTTTTATAAAAGCATGTTTTATCGTATTTTGATATATTTTCATAAAGTTTATGAAAATGATTTTTACGAATAATTTTAGATTATGAACTGCTCGAAAATATAGTAATGAACTTTTATATTGTTTATGAAAATGTTGCATTTTTGTATCAGTACTATGTGTACTATCGACGCTATGTGTGTAACCCTCAGAATTCATAATGAGTTTTTGAATTACCGTATCAACACTATGTGTGCAACCCACGAAATTCATAATGAGTTTGTGAATTACCGTATCATCACTATGTTGCAACCCACGAAATTCATAATGAGTTTTTAAATACCGTATCGACACTATGTGTGCAACCCACAAAATTCATAATGAGTTTGTGAATTACCATACCGGCACTTAGGTGCAACTCATGTACCATGCATTCTCATTCAACATACATTAGGCAAATAAAAGGATAAATTGGGAAAAATTCTAATTGATAAGTATGTTGGGCATACTAAACATTGTTTCGCATGTTATGTGAAAGAAACTTGGTTTACCAAGCCAGTATTAAGTACTACTAAGATTTATACGATATAAATTCGTATTTTTATATTTTATGATATGTTTATGTTTGGTTAAACCTCATTATTATTATTATTATTATGTCTCACTAAGTAAATATTTAGCGTGTGTTGATTTCACGCGTATGTATTAGTACGAGCGGAGTAAGGAGGGCAGTTGACATCGTCAATCAAAGGTTACCTCATCAGTAACTGTATGAAAAATATGTCTACTTTAATATTATTAGATGACAAGTAATATATATATGATGATGCTCTGGAACATATGAACCTTATGATATTTAATATGTTCGAACTTTAAGATTAGTTTACATATTAAAAGTTAATAAACGTTTTATTATTATTAAATAAAAATGTTTTATGAATGGAAACAAAATTTTTATTGGTTTTCAAAAGCGGAATGTTTTAAAAGTTATGTGACATCTGTGGCTTGTGTACAGATATGTATACGGGAAATGAGTGTTACATGCATGTTGTTCGAGATTAGGCGAAAATTGTAGTTCATTGAGATGTCTAATATCTTGGGTGTGTAAACCCTATGGATGGAGAATAAATTGTGTATTATGAGCTTAAGGTGTAATAAGAGATAATGGATGAATATCAAGTTATCTTGATGCGTGATAATTGTTGTTACGTGAAGTTAGTTGAGAAATGAGAACTATATCATGTAGAACATAGATTGATAATGTTTAACATGATTCTTTATTGATGATATTGTATGCTTATACTTTTTTTTTCATATACTACTTAGCGTGCTTATGTTTATGAATTGCAAGTACTATAGTAAAGTAGAAGTGTACCACTGAGCTTGTATGTTAGTTTCTTGTACTTGTTCAAGGAGCATCACCGCAATAGGATTCTAGTGCTACTATTTGAAAGTACAATACTATATACTTTAATGAGCATATGTATTAATATGACCTTTATTTATGTATTTGGTGTGTAAACTCTAAGTTTTTATTTTGATTTGTTATGAATTTTGTATTTTATTTAACATATGTTATGATTTGAAGTTAAAATGGAAAAAAGATTATAAATTTAGTGGTTGCTTCGATGATCCAATATGGCATCATAATCTAATTTGATGGTGATCAGATTTGGGATGTTATATTAGATTTTGTGATGCTCGGTGGCCCAATGTGACATATTAGGCCCATCTGATGGTAATTGATTTGTTGTGTTAAATTTGGTGCTATCAAAGTTAGTTTGAATTGGTCCTAAGATAAGTTGGTTTGTTGTGATAAGGTGTCAGTGAGTACATGTCCCTAGGTTATGAAAGCACTCTTATAAGTATAGAATTATGATGATGTTTCCTCTCATTATTTATAATTATAGATTTATGATGACTGATGATTTTGAGGTAAAATTGAGAGTTATGTTTCCCATATCGACGACGACGATGAGTTTATACATGATGTAGAGGACCATGGGGTCTCGATGGGTGAACGGATGAGGATATTAACTTCTTCATAGATTTGACTTCCACCTTCAAAGAGATAGTGAATGTTATTACAAGAGCGTAGACTTCTCCGTTGATCACCCTACTCATTTGTGGCCTCACATATAGAGTCCCTGGTGGAGACGCTCATAAGGTACAAAATAATGACTTTTATAGTTCATGAGATGATAACCTGATTGGTGAAAGACTATAGTGATCCTGTGCCGAAATACGATAAATTTCTAAGCGAGTCCAAAGAAAAATATATTGACGAGGTTCATATGAATGTGTTAAGAATGTAATTCTTCCAACTAGTTTAGGGAGATAATATAATATACAAGTATGAACAAGATTTTATAAGATTAAGCTTTTATCCTCCAAAGCTGGTTGTGACAAAGGAGTTGAGATGAATAAGATTCCATGAATATGATTCCATGAGGGACTAGAGGTTGATATTCATACCCTACTAGTAGTGAAATCGCCTAAAGTATTTGCTGATTTGACACATGATCGACATATATGTAACCACAATAGGTGCAAGCGTACATCCGTCAATTGCAGAATAGAGATAACCTTTCGATTAATGATGTCGAACCCAGAGGGAACGAAGCTTATGGGGTTATTACTGCTAAGTCTAACTCTGTAAAAAAAAAAACTAAAGAGTGAAAGTAGTAAAAGTTGATTGTTAGGGTGAGTATCGTGAAGACAATAAAAACAAGTAAAATAGAAAGATTGAAATCAATGGATGGAAAATGGAATACTCATCAGATCTGTCAAACCGGGGCACACATCAAGCTAGCTAATGTATTTTAACCATCGATAAAAGAAACACATTAAATATATTAAGGATAACAACTATTGCATCTATTGAAGTTCACTACATAAGCATCATTCATTTTTGAGTATTCAAAGTGACTATATCTTCTAAGTTAGAGTTAGACTACATATAGCGCTGGAAGCATTTCCATTCTAGATCCACGTAGGTCAAGGATTTCTAAATTTCACAACTTTCCAAGGATGGCTATATCTTCTAAATTAGAGTCTATCAAACGCAATGTACGGAGAGTTTTCAAGAAACCAAGAGAGGAAGGCAAGGTTGTAAAATTTGTTTTGCCAAATTCCAAGACTTCGAGTCCTTGCATTCCATTAAAGAAGTCATTTGAGAATTTGAAAGATGAATAATTCTTCATACCAATTGAGAAATAATTAAGGGTTGGACATTCTAACTTGTGATAAAGAAGCTCGTTGACCTCCGCATTCTGTAAGCTTGCGGCTGGCATTCTTTTATTTTCTCCTCATTTGGCAACCCTCTGAATAAAGATAGCAAATGTCGATCCCTTTAAGCTATGGATTGGGCTACATCACGTACAACGTCATGCATGTCAAAACAGTTTGGGTGAGAACCTTCGAGTAACAAACAAGAGGCCGTGAGATTGGTTTGCCAATGTCAATACTCGAACATTGAGTCTCTTAAAATACAAAATACTAAATAATAAATCGAAAAGGAATTTCTCAATTTTTGGACATTAAAAAAGGTTTAGATCAACTTTCAAGTTGTTACTTGAGACATCAATATCAATCACCCAATTAATCTTATCACACGTTAGATTGACAAGAGTTTCATCACCAAATAAGTAACAGATCATATTAGAAATATTAGGAGTAATACGTTCAAAATTATCATCGATTTGCGAGAATATCCGTGATTTGCTTCGCTGACGGTACGAATTTAACCAGAAGCTATCCAGAAAGCACATATCTCCTTTGACTAAGCATCAAACCACTGGAGCATTTTTTTTAAAGGGAAAACTACTCTAATAGTCACTAATGTTTGGGCAAGTTTTCGTTTTCACAACTGATGTTTCAAACGTCACAAATCGGCCACTGACACTATCGTTTGTTACAAATTGGTCACTCGCCGTTAACAAGACGGAAAACACACGTGGATTGTTAACAGCCGTTAACAAGCTTACCTTGATGGTATAATTGCACAAATAATTCATGTTATTTTTATATTCCTTCAATTTGATCATAGTTTTAATAAATTAAAATAAATTTACCTATGAATTAGGATGTGCCATGTGTCATTGGTTACACACCTGTCATGACACATGTTATCATTTTATTGGAAGACTAAACTTATTTTAATTTAATATATTTAATTCTATCAATCAGAGGGTGACATGTTTCACCCTTTGGTTGGAAGAAAATAAAGCAACAAGAATCAAGTAGGGGGATACGAACATAGGAGCCTTGAAAGAAATATTGCAAGACAAACCATTAAGCCAAGGCAACCATTTAATATATTTTGGACAACAAATGATATATATCTTTTTTCTAAGTATGTAAATACTTTACTCAAAATTAATAATATGTTATATATCTTAAAATTTAAAAAAATATCTCTTTATTTTTGTTTTAACTTATTAAATATTTTTATTTTTGTCTTAATTTAGTAAATATATTTTTATTTTAGGGTAAAGTATACAAATGGTCATTGAACTTTTCAAATACTTGCATTTAGGCCCCAACTTTTAAAACTTGCAATACAGTCACCAAACATTTAGTTCGTTTACAATATGGTCCCTGACGTAACGATTGTTTCACTGTCGTTAGGTTAATTTATATAAATTGTCACTGAACTTTTCCGGTGCTTGTATTTAGGCCCCCAACTTTTAAAACTTGCAACACAATCATCAATTACATTTTAAACCTCAAATTCCAAAATACTTCAATTACATTCTAAACCTCAAATTCCAAAATACTTCAATTACATGCCCAAGCCCAAATTCATAATCCATTCTCAAAATCTATCATGACATAATGAACTTGAAGCATCAACCCTAATCCCTCAAAACATAATCATTTTGAAAAAAAATTAACCAATTATAAGTGAACAATAAGTGATTATGTTAGGTTTAGGGTTACGTTAGACCTAAATACTCAATTCAATTTATTAAATAGTTGACTCAAAATTTTTTCGATTCAAGTTTATAAAATTTAAATCAAGTCGAATTGAATTGAATAGAATTTTTGAGTTTCTGTTTAAATTTAATTATAAATATTTATCATATTATAATATTATTTGATTCTAATTCAGTTTAGTTTATAAAATAGTTGACTTAAATTTTTTTCGATTTGAGTTTATAAAATTTAAATCAAGTCGAATTGAATTGAATTTTTGAGTTTCTGTTTAAATTTAATTATAAATATTTATAATACTATAATATTATTTGATTCTAATTTAAATAGTTTTTTAACCATATACAATACATATATTTCTTCATATTTTTTCCATATGTGGTATACATATATCATACAGAGTCAAGGGACTTGACTCAAACTTAAAAATTAATCCACTAATTACTAAAAATTTTGAGATATTCGAGTTGTATTTTGTATTAATTTTTTTTTGAATCAATTCAAGTCGAAAAATATTTTTTTCGAATCGGATTGAGAATTGTTCACTTATTGTTGGTTAAATCCAACTTTTAAATCCTAAACCCAACACAATCACTTATTGTTATGGACCCAAAATGAACTAAATGTTGTTGATTATATTGGGTTAATTGGTAGGGAAATTTAGCATTTTGGGTTGTGTTTTGAGGGTTTAGGGTTGTTGTTTTAAGTTCAATTTGTTATGGTAGATTTTTAAAATGGATTATGAATTTAGGGTTGGGCATGTAATTGAAGTATTTTGGAATTTGAGGTTTAGAATATAGTTAATGATTGTGTTGCAAGTTTTAAAAGTTGGGGGACCTAAATGCAAGCTACTAAAAAGTTTAGTGACCATTTATATAATTTACCCTAACGGCAATGAGACAGCCGTTACGTCGGGGACCATATTACAAATGAACTAAATGTTTGATTACTGTATTGTAAGTTTTAAAAGTTGGGGGATCTAAATGCAAGCATCTAAAAAGTTCATTGACCATCTGTATACTTTACCCTTTATTTTAATGTAAAAATATATATTTTATCTTTATCATCAATATATATTTTTGAAATATCTTATCTTGAAATATATTTAAATATTTTACTATTAATTTAATATAAAAATATATATTTTACTCTTATTTTTAATAAAAAATATTTAATATTTTAATATATTTTTAAAAGTTAAGATAATAATAAAATATATTCTTAATTTAAAATAAGAATAAAATATATTTTAAATAAAGATAAGAAAAATATTAATTAAAAATATTTAATATTTTCATATATTTTTAAAAGGTAAGATAATAATAAAATATATTTTTAATTTAAAATAAGAATAAAATATATTTTTAAGTAAATATAAGAAAAAAATATTAAATATTTTTTAATTAAAAATAAGAGTAAAATATATTTTTATATTAAATTAGAGTTTACGATTTCGATCAGTAAATTACGTCGAAAACAACTGAGATCCGCCAACCAGCTGCGCTTGTGAACATATTAGCCGATGATGCAGTTGAAGTTGCTACTAGTTTAAGATGGCCAGTGGATTTTAGTCTGCTCTTATTTAAAAAGGTAAATACATCTGAAAATGACTCCTACATCATAGTGAAATGTTATCAAATCAGCTCCTTTTACCACTTTCGTTTCTGATGTAGTCCAATTAGATTTTGCATTGCGTAATAAAATATGATATTATTTTACATAAAAAAATGTTGGGCGTTTAATAATTTTTTAATGATTTCTATTTAAAATTTAATGTATTTATTAGATAGTTAATTAAATGTAATATATATATAAATTTATTTAGTTTTATTTGTTATTACAATTCAATTTTTCTATACTTGTTATTACGGGTCTAATTTTAATTTTCGTCTCAGACCACTAAAATCTCAAAAACGAACCTGAGTATTTAGTGACAAAATATTAAAAATAATGCTATTAATAATTTAAATATGAAAATTAAGAACTATAAAAATTTATTTAACAATTAGTCTATTATGGACCTAAATATTATTCTACTAAAAAATTAGGGCTACAACTTCTCTCGTTCAACAAATGATTCTGTCTGTGTTTGAATAAATTCATAAATATTGCATAGATAAAATGTTTGAACTTAAATCACCTAGAAGAATAATATGTTACTGTTTACTTGGAATCTTTTCATCAAAGTTTTTAAAATCTTAAAAGTAATTTCCTTTATTTGGGTATAAATGGAAAAATGGCCGGAATAATGCATATGGAGAATATTATTTCTCAAAAAAATGAACTTTGCTTATTATTTCCCCAAATAGGGTGAAATCTACAGTGAAACCACGAATTGCTTGGATCTCCCGGCGTCTTCAAGGGAATTTTTCCCATGCAGAATGGCTTTGGAAATCCCGACGTCTTTAAGTTTAGTGTTAACCCTAATTCCATTGATTTCTAAGCATCTTCAGGCTTAATGGAACCCTAATTCCATTTGATTTCTAGGCATCTTTAGCTTAATCGAAACCCTAAATCCTATGGATTTCTCAGTGTCTTCAGCTGTGCATTTTCTGTGGGGGCCGGGAACGTGAGGAATCTCTATTGTGTGGGAGCTGCTGTTGTATGGTGTGGGAATCTCTGCCTCTGTGCAAAGCGCATGCAGCAACCAAGAAATAAAACATGCGTTGGTGCTAGTGCCAATAATGGGGGGAAACAATGTTTGAATTATTGTGCACCAATAATTCAAATTGATATAGGGTTTATAAATATGGGGTGTTGGGAGTTCGGGGGAGAAGAAGGGTAGAGTTAGAAAAGAAAGAAAGAAAGCTTGCATTGTCGAGAGATAGTAGGGGAAAAAAGGAGATAAAAAAATTTGAACAGAAGAAGAAATAATTCAAATATTTGGTAAGTTTTATGTAAATTTTATTGTTCCATTATTTTTATTTTAAATTTTATGTTTACCTATGATGTGTATATATTTGTTAAAAATTCACTGTTTTTATAGTTATCTTATTTCTTTACATTGCTTTTTCCCGATGTTGCAGGTTTGACAATCATATATGTTATAAGTTTTACATCCAGTGCTTTTGTGGCTCTTTTTACTGAAATTCTGGTACCGAATTCTATTTTTTAGCTTCACAAACTTAATCATATATTTGAGTATTATTGTTAATTTAAAATTTTCGTATATTTGTTCTCATTAATTCCTATGAATAAAATAAATAAATAGATTTAAGCATTAATTATCCGTTAATAATATCAATAGGTTGGTGGTTAATAATTATCCTTTAATAAATTGAGTAGGTTGGTGGTTATTAATTATCTATTAACATCCCGGGTAGGTTGGTGGTTGCAGAGGAAAGTATAATGAATTAGAGAGTAATTAATTCGAAGTAATAATAAGATGTTATAAAAATATTAAGTAATAAATTTAATCATTAATATAACGTAATCATAGTATTTAAGCATTATTTTTTAAAAATTGTTAACATATTTACATTTATTATTTATAATTTTGTAAATAATTAATTTTCAATATAATTATGAATGTAATTTATTCTGAATATCTATATTTTTATGTGTAGAGAAAATGAGCAACAGATTTTTCACGATTGTCCATTACAATGGACATATTATGGAAAATGAGGTCGGAGTTATTTTTCAGTCTGAAGTACCTATAAATATGATGTTTAAAAGGGACATCACATTTGTAGAGAATAAGGAGAGGATAGAAAGAAAATCTGTGCTAAAGTTGATGGTTTGAGGTACAAATTTATGGTATGTCCCAATCCGGTCAGGTATACTACAGTACCACTTCAAGAAGATGATGATATTATAACTATGGTTGAATTACATGACTTAACAAATATTCCAATTATTGAGTTATTTGTTGAGTTGTGTAATATATCTAATGTGCTTGGTTCATCAAGAAATGCAGTTGGAACTTCATCTCAAATGGGTTTCGAGAGTCATTTCGATAACTCGACATATAGGTCGATGAACACCTTTGTGGCGATGTTGGAAAGTGCAAATGAAGTTGGTGGAACATCTGGAGCCGCATAGTGTGACGCTGAAAAACACTGGGAAGAAATACTTGAAGATTCCAGTAAAGATGAAGAAACCGATGTACCTCTTTTGGCTGAGGATGACGATATGTTCGATGGTGATGAAACTGATATCAATATTGATGAATATCTAACACCGTATCAACCTACTCCTCACATGAAGGAGATTGATTATGAAGCAATTAGGGCACCTGAATTCCCAGAGATGCCATATTTAACTTCAGGCTACATGATTGAATCGTCCGATAACTCTAGTGAATTATCAGTTGGGAAGCAATACAGAGGAAAAAAAGAAGATACACTAGAGATTAAAGAGTATTGCATAAGAGGCCATGTAGATTGCAAGGTTGCAGAGTCCAACCAGAAAACTGTATACGCGAAGTGTGTTAAATATGGGCCCGAGTGTAAGTGGCTGATCAGAGTGTCCAAAATGCATATGCAATATGCTTAGGTCATCATAAGGTACAATGGTCTACACACATGTTTGCAAAACTCTATTGAACAAGACCACCAACTACTGGACTCCGATGTAATATGTCAATATGTGAAGGTTTTGGTTGAACAAAATCCAAGGATCCATTGCTCGGTGTTAGCTGCATCTATTCGAGACCGTTCGAATACAATGTAAAATACAAACCCGTTTGGCATGCGAAGGAGAATACGAGGAGGTTGATATATGGCGATTGGGATACATCATATAATGAGTTACCTGATTTGTTACGAGCTATGAAACAATTCATACTTGGAATCATCGTGAAGTCTTAGACCATGCCTACATACAACCGAGAATGTCAACTTCTTCAAGGGAAGAGAATATTCCATAGACTCTTTTAGGCATTCAAGTCATGCATAGAAGGTTTTCCATTCTGTAAATGTATGGTCCAAGTAGATGGTACGTGGTTATACGGTCAATACATACATATATTATTGATAGCAGTTATGAAGGATGGTCAGCGAAAAATATTCCCAATAGTATTTGCCATCGTTGAAGGAGAGATGACAGAGGCTTGAGACTTATTTCTGACTAATCTACGTAAGTGTGTTGTCCGAGAAGATGGAGTTTCCTTGATATCCGATCGAGGAACATGCCTTTTGGTAGCAATTGAACTACCGGGAAGTCATTGGACACCTCTGCACGCATATCCCGCATATTGTATCTGTCATATTGGTAAGAATTGTATTGAGAAGTTTCATAATAGCCATATTCGTAGGGGGATAGTCAGCATGAGTAAGTTTTATTTTCAGCATTTGTACCAATTTATGTGTTTATTTATAAATTAACTTTAACACAATATCTATTTTGAAACAAGATAT
Organism: Hibiscus syriacus; assembly: GCF_006381635.1. Classification (NCBI taxonomy): domain Eukaryota; kingdom Viridiplantae; phylum Streptophyta; class Magnoliopsida; order Malvales; family Malvaceae; genus Hibiscus; species Hibiscus syriacus. The sequence goes on from NW_024062770.1 coordinate 4,614,164, forward strand.
GAACTACGCCAACCAAATTTTGACAAGAGATTGGAGGATTATAAGGCCATTGATGAGCGCGATTGAAATTGGGCGTTGAAAATCGAGCGGGAGAAGTGGTCGCAAGCATGTGATGGTGGTCGACGATATGGACATATGACTACAAACCTTGCTGAGGCCATTAATTCAGTACTAAAAGGTACACGCCATCTTCCAATAGCGAGTGTGGTGAAAGAGACATACTTTAGGTTGGCTAAAGTTTGGTCTAATAAAGGAAAAAAGATCGAGTGTCTGATAAATCGAGATAAAATTTGGGCTCTGGCGGTGGTAGATGCAAATGAGCATATGACAACCTCAATGTTTGTTCATGACTTCGATCGAATTGGACATACTTTTGTTTTCATCGCATGCATACGTCGCAACGAAGGAGTAGATTGAGAATCATTTATTGTTAATTTACGACAAAGATGGAGTGATTGTGGCCGCTTTCAAGCGTGGAGATATATGTGTGCTCATGCAGTCGCTGCATGTATGTATAATGGAATCAATTCATACACTTATGTTGATGAGTGCTTTCACCTATAGAGGATATTAAATATATACAACCATGAGTTCATACCGATCTCAAACGAATCTTATTGGGAGAATCGAGATCATGATGAATGGTTGCCAAATCCACTACTTCGTAGAAGTCCGACGGGTCGACCAAAATTTACTCATATTCATACCAGTATGGATATCCAAATTAGAGAGAAAGGTCAACCGAAGAGATGTGGATTATGTAGAGGTGAACCTCATTCAAAAAGAAATTGTCTAAACCTTCCACGGTACAGGCCTCAATAGTAATCTTATTTCTATTTGATAATGAATAATTGTATTTCTTGCGCCAATACCCACACATCGACAAGCGAATGAAGGATAGACAACATCAATGTTTGTTCATGAATTTAATTATTTAATAATAATTACTAATAATGATTTAATACTAATGATATGATTTATTAATAATGATTTAATATTTAATAATAATTTAATGAGTTGATACTAATTATTTAATAATGATTACTAATAATGATTACTACTAATAATGAAATTATAATATTTACTACTAATGATTTAATAATGATTACTACTAATAATGAAAATAGAATAATTACTAATAATGATTTAATAATGATTACTAATTTAATAATATTTAATGATTTGATAATAATGATTACTACTACTTTGATAACATTTTTTATTTTTTAAATACCAAACAAATTTGTTAATTAATTTTTATAAAATTTAAGATTATATTTGATTCAATTATTCAAATATATATATATATTTATTACTTAAAGTTTAAAATGTCAATTTTTACTCCTTACTGAAATGAAAAAAAAATTACTAAATGTTTCGAGCTTTAATCGAGTAAAAAACTCAATTTTAACTAAGAAGTATCGTTACTGCTAAGGCAGTACCGATACCATGAAAACATAACCTAAAAATGGTGTCGATACCATAATGTAGTATCGATACTACTCTATATAGTAGTATCTATACTCATTTGACAGTATCGATACCGTTGATATCCAACGGCCAAATTTTTGAATTTTATGCAGGAAGTATTGAAACATCACATGCATAGTATCAATACTACAAGGCTCCTAGGAGCAATTCAAGTGGGAAACAAGACCCCAGCGACTCTATTGATTTAATAATAATAATTTAATGATTTGATACTAATGATTTAATAATGATTACTAATAATGAAATTATAATATTTAATAATAATAATTTAATAATGATTACTACTAATTATGAAATTATAATAATTATTAATAATAATTTAATAATGATTACATATTTAATAATATTTAATGATTTGATCATAATGATTTAATAAAGATTACTAATAATGATTTGATAATAATGATTTGATAAAATTTTTGATTTGATAATAATAATAATAAATATTATTCGATCATAATACCAGTACTCCCAAATGACTCAAAATGTGTCGATCATCTAGCCTCAAAAGAACATTTTCTTCTGCCATGCTTTAACAAATCTAGAAAAAATTAAATATTCCAATTATAATATTACACTCAAATACAACTTAATATGTTAGAAAAAAATAAACAGAGTTCACATGGGAAACGAGAGAGAACTTTCGTGTTTTTTAACGGCGTTAAACCAAAACTCGTAAAATTATCGAACCCACAAAAATCTCTAATATCACTGAAACTCACTTCAAGTAGCATCTCCAATTGAAAGTAATGTAAAAAAAATTTGTTCACGATCCTCACTTGCTTCTCCAATATCAGCTACAATGAAATGCAACCCATGCCCCTATTTTATAATCGGTGCATGCATGTATTATTGGTCTAATTATTAGACCTATTCCCAACGCATGTAGTTCTTGGCCCCCCATGCAACAGGCTGAATATCACGTTCTCGGCAAGCAGAAGACGAGAAGCAGCAAAGAAAATAGAGAAATATTCCATGATGCAGAGTTGAAGACGCCGAGAAATCCAACCCCGTTTAGGCTAAAGACATCGAGATTTCCAAAGCCATTTTGCATGGGAAAATTCCCTTGAAGACGCCGAGAGATCCAAGCAATTCATGATTTCATTGTAGATTTCACCCTATTTGGGGAAATAATAAGTAAAGTGCATTTTTTGAGAAATAATATTCCCCATATGCATTATTCCGACCATTTTGCCGACTCTAAATATTATAGAGAATTTTAAAATTTATAAAAAAAATAGAAAAGAGATTTTAGTCTTTAAAATACTTTATTCAAAATTTACACATGTATATATTAAAATTTTCATAATTTTATTTTAGAAATTAAATGATTAACGTGAACAAAAAAAAATAATTAGGACAAAATTAAAATAACTGTTGAATTCAAAAATCCCTAAAATATTAAATTTATTTTAATTTATTAAAATTATGATCAAATTGAAAGAATATATAAATAACATGAACTATTTGTGTAATTATACCATCCAATAAGCCTGTTAATGGTTGTTAACAATCCACGTGTGTTTTCCATCATGCCTGTTAACGGCGAGTGACCAATTTGTAACAAACGATAACGTTAGTGACCGATTTGTGACTTTTGAAACAATAGTGGTGAAAACAAAAACTTACCCAAATATTAATGACCATTGGAGTAGTTTACCCTTTTTAAAATTCCATTCAAGAAAGAGCTCAATTTGCCCCATTCTTTTGGGGAAAACATAGAGTTTATTATCTGAACCACTTTGTTGACCTCACTCGTTTTACTCTCTTTGATGGATGATAATATCATCCACATAAACCATCAACAATAGCTTTGAGCAATCTCTATATCGAATGAACAAGGAGAAGTCAGATTTGGACGCAATAAAACCCAACTTAGAGGTTAGAAATGCTATTAGAGTCTTGTACCAGGCTTTTGGAGCTTGTCGAAGACCATAAATAGTCTTCCTGAGGTGACAAACCAACTTCTCTCCATTGGGTCCATACTGCTCGAATCCAGGCGGAGTCATGTAGATCTCCTCCGACAACTCATCATTTAAAATGGTGTTGTTGATATCAATTTTCCTAAGTGTCCAGCCTTGAAGAATCGATATGGCAAGAACGATTCTGATAGTAGCAACACAAACTACAGGGCTAAATGTCTCCCTGAAGTCACTCCCAACAACTTGAGAGTAACCCTTTGCAACAAGGCGAGCTTTAAACCTATTGATCGAGCCATCTGCCTTCCGTTTCACTTTAAACAACCATTTGCATCCAACCGATTTTCGTGTTGGGGGTAATGCCTGTAGCTCCCAAGTTCCATTTTTCAAAAGATGAATATTCAGACCTTCACAGTCTCTTCCATGTAGGCTCTTGAAAAGCTTCAAAGACACTCGAGGGCTCAGTGATGCCTTCCATAACATACGCCTTAGGCTTAAAGATACCAGCCACTGTTCTAGTAACCATAGGATGAACATTTGAACAGTAGTAACCAATGGTGGTGGACTAGAGGAATGAGATGTGGATGGAGTGGATGATGGAAGAATGGTAGCACGAGATGAAGATGGAGTTGATATATTAGATGTGGACAATGGTGAAATGGATGCATGAGATGAAGATGGAGTGGATATATGTGATGAAGGTGGAACAAATAATGGTGGAATGTAAGTATGTGATGACGAATATATTCCATGGGATGAGGATGGAGTAGGTGTATCAGCGGGTGATGATTGAAATTGTGATGGAAAAGATGCAATTGATGGTGATGACATAGGTGGAGTAGGTGAACTGAGTGGAATATTCGAGAGGGGCAAATTTGGGGCAGTGGGAAAGTTATTATTTTGAGGGATTGTACCAGCTAAACACCTATCGTGACTATCAACTAAAGACCTCATTTGGAGAATGATTTCCTGGGAATGCAAATCTCGAACCAAACAAATATGTGGAAGAAACTCAAGAGATACTTTGTTGTCTTGTGTGAATTTTGAATTTTGAAACAGATAACAAAGTCTTTAGTTGAATTTTGAAACAAATGTGGAAGAAACTCAAGAGATACTTGCTTCTGTAGTTCTGTTTGATTTGCATAAAGCTAATATACGTGTGTATATGTAATGATATAAGCTTCGAAAACAGCAGGGAAAGGGAAACTTACGGTGCTTCTTTTCTCAGTTGCAACAGCTAAATCAAAATCAATAAGATCAAGAAAAAAGACTTGACGCTTGTGTCTCCACCTTAGCCACAACCAGCGCCGCTGACGTCTTCTCCGCAACCACGAACGACTGACTTAGACATCTCCTCAACCACAAGTTCGTCAAAACAACACCTTCTTCAACCCACGTAGTGAGTTTTTGTTCTTTGTTTAATTGTTATGCTTATAGTACTTGTGTGTGTTCTTGATTTTTGTTCTTTGTTTGTTAATTGTTATGCTTATAGTGCTTGTGTATGTTCTTGATTTTTTATATTGATTTTATTTTTAATTTTTCTTATGGTATAATGTGATTGTTTGACTGATATGTCAAATCTGGTTTTGGTTTTGTCAATTGATTGTTGCAGCTTTAACTGTGTTTGTTGAACTATGGATTTCTCTAGTGATCCCTTAGATTTGAACTACAAGGATTGCCCTAATCATGAAGAGTGGGAAAGAGGAGAAACAATGTGTCAGATTTTGCATCCATTCTTTTTGATCACTGAGTTGATGTTATGTTCTTCTTATCCAACATCTAATTTATATTTTGCACAAATGTAGGAAATTGAGTGTTGGCTGGTAGAAAATAGTACCCATGATGATGAAACAATTAGAAAAATGGTAGTCAATATGAAAGTGAAGTTTGATAAATATTGGAGTGATTATAGTGATGTGCTTGCACTTGGAACCATTCTTGATCCTCGTTATAGGATGCAGTTTTAGAAGTTTGCCTATTCAAAGATTGGTCTTTATCTAATTTTTTGTCAGGCAAAATTGAATATTGTGAAGCACAAATTAAATTCTCTCTTTCATGAGTATGCCAAGATGTCTAAGAAAGAGTCAACTAGCAATAATGATCATATTCAGAATAGAATGCGTCAAATGTCTACTACAAGTGGTATGCCTAAAGGAAAGTCACTAGCACTTGTGGATGTAAGTCTATATTTTGTCTCATTTTACTTTCATTTATTTATTTCAGATTTTCAATTATTTGCTGGTTGTTTCTTTTAATCTAACTTCTAATTTTGTGTAGATGATGTAGGAGTTCCTACAATTTGAGAATGATTTTTTGTCACAAGAAGGAACTTCTCAATTGGATACTTATTTAAATGAACAAAGGCTTTCTTTAACTTACCATCCAAGTCTTGATCTTTTGCATTATTGGAAGGAGAATCAACTTAGATTTTCAGATCTTGGATTGATGGCATGTGACATTTTGAGCATTCAAATTACAATTGTTGCATCAGAATCGACATTTAGCATTAGCTCTCGTGTTCTCAACAAATATCGAAGTTGTCTCATTCTGGAAAATGTCCAATCTTTGATATGTACCAAAAATTGGTTGTTAGGATTTGAGGTTGAAGGTAAATATTACAATTCTTAATGTTTAGTAAAATTGTTTCTTTATAAATTTACTTTTGATTTCAAAATTTAAACTATCTACTATATTATGATTTTTCTTATATTGTAGATGAAGTGGACAAGTCTCCGGTGATTGGAAAAATGGAAGATTCAACTACATCCAAGGATTCAAAAAACATTCAATATTATTGATGTTGATTTTATTTAGATTTATTGAGACTTATTAGTGTTATGGTTTTATTTATTTTAGACTTGTTGAGACTTAATGGTGCTATGGTGTTATTTATTTTAGACTTATTGAGACTTAATGGTGTTATGGTGTTATTTATTTACTTGTTTATCTTGAGACTTATTGAAACTTTTGCTGCTACATTCCTTTTCAAGTTGTTGGATCATTTTTAAAGGTGTAGCAAGTTAGAATATTATTTTTTATTGCATTTAAAGCATTTAAAATTATTTTTATTTAACGGGTTGCGAGTAAGCCTGTTTAGCTTTCGGGTTAAAGGGACGGGCCGCGGGACTTAGAATTCAAGATCGTTTATGATTGCGGACTTTTTAAACCGCTTCGTTTAAGCCCGTACCGTCAAAACCCACGGGCTAAACAGGCGGGTAGCCTGTATACCCAGCTCTAGACTCAATGGCACACCATTGTGTGTGCTATACACACAAGTGTTTGCTTGAGCAGTAACATAACCACTATTGTTCTGCATCGACCTAGGGGTGTAAAAAGCTGACTCGACCTATAAAACTTACTGAAATCGACTCGAGTCTAAAATGTTTTTTACATGCACTGTGACGATCCGAAACCAACTCGAGTCAGAACTGGTGTTGACTTAAACCCGAGTTGGACCTATAAATTGTGGATCTGAACCCGACCTACACCCGACCTGAGAGCAACCTGAACCCGAATTGAACCAAAAATATGATACCCGAACCCAAACTGCATCCGACTGATATGAACCCAAACCAGAGATTGACCTAGTCAATAACTAGTATTACCCGACCTGTTTTCAACTTGACCTGTTATGAACCTGATCTGGTTTCAACATAACATGTAAATGATCCGAATTGTTATTGATCTGATATGATATTTATCTAACTTGACATTTACCTACCTTATATATTATCATTGATGAAATTATAAGATTTTAATAAAATTATGATATTTTAAATTTATAATAAATCATACTAATTAATATGATTAATTTTTAAATGTTATAAATATTCAATATAATCATTAATTTTATTTTATTAAGAAATTTATGTATTGAACATTATTAATTAAATTAAAGATAATGATTACAAGTTAGAATAATTTATTGGCATTAAACATGATTAATAAAATTATTTTAAATGTAAATTATATAGTTTAATTTATGCAATGAAAATTTATCTAACAATTATAACATATATAAAACATAATAAAAGGATTAATTTAATTGATAGTTATAATGTAAATAACATTTGATCTAAAATTTGAATAACATTTGATTTATTACAATTGGATACAACAAGATCACAATAAAATGAACAAAAACAAAGTTTTTTAAGTCTCTGATCTTCCAACAAAAGTTTTATAAGGCCAAAAGCCTAATTTTGATACCAGAAATTTCTTCAACAAGGTTTTGTATCAAAATATCTACATGCTGCCAACATTGTTAAATTATGGGCAACTTTTTAGCTTTAAAGACACCAACATAATTTAACATGAGTACCAATATAAAAAAATGATAAGTTACAACAACTTATTAAAGTTAGACCAACAAAATAAATTACAAGGCAATAACAACCAATCGGCAACAAGCAGAAGGGAGCAATATCCAACAAGCAACAACAACTAACATTTCTGCATTAAACAAGCATGCAATCAGTGGAAAAGTCAAAGGGAATACGATGGCCAACAGTGTCAAACATTTCTGACTTTTCCAAACCCTTACAGAATCAAGCATTCAACATAGTTTATAATAACAGAAACAATATCAAGCATAATGAGAAAAAATAGCAAGAAACATTTAGAATGATGTTTGTTGTAACTTGCAAGGTACCCTATAAAAAACCAGAAACATTAGTAAACAATGGTTTCAATTACTGTTAAACATAATAAATATAATAAATCATTAGTAAATGAAGTTACCTATAAATGGAAGAAACAAGACAGAATCTCCAATTCTAATGGTATCATTGACTGTTAAACACACTAAAAAATAAAAAAAAATAATTAATAAACAATTAGAAATATTAATGAAATTAACATAAAAAATAAAATAATTTGGCATACATTTACATAAAAGACTCATTAATCACAATAAGGTATTTTTCATCCTTATCCTCTGACTCAAAACCATACAACCAATTACGGGTTGTTACAAAAATCTCAACATTTTTAGGTAAGAGTTTAGCTCTTAATTTGTTCAAAATTCGACCCCCATACTAAAGGACGACTTATATGCAAATGAAGTAATTGGAATAACCAATATATCTCTCGTCATACGAGAAAGTACCAGATATGAAATACTTTAATTTTTTCAATACTTCAAAATATCAAAGTTATATTCTCCAGTATGAGGGACAAAGAGAAAACTGATGTAAGAATCAACATCAAATCATCCACTCCTTGAAACTGCTAAATTGGCATCAAAATTCTGAAAAATAAAATAAAAAATAGTAAATGATAACAGGAAATAAATAAGATAAAATTTAACTCAAAATAATAATAATAAACCTGAAATAGATGTGATTTTCTAAATGTTCGAGTCAAATTGAAACTTGAGTCACTTCTTCCTAAGGATGTGTTACTTTGGATAAAAGAAGAATATGAGGAACCAAATTGTGCATTTTTTTTAAAATAAATACATATAACTCAAGAAACTCATTATAAATGAGACTTACTCTCCATTTAACTTCATCCTCAACATAAAAAACATTGAACAACTCCTTCATAAGTTGTAATTTATATCGAGGAACAAGTAAAAAAAAAAGACAAAACATTAAGTGATCAGACCAACATTTCTCATATAATTCAAGAATGGGTCTTGCCATTGCAGAAATACCTTCATAATGATCATTATGAGCATCACACAATAATTTTTCAATTGCAACAACGTTAGCCAAATACAATTTAGAAGTAGGATATTTAGAACCAGAGAACATAGTAGTAATTTCATAAAAAGGCTCACGAAAATCATATATTGTTTGAACAATTTCCCACTCATGATCAGTAATGAAATCCAACTCATTTTCCCCATTAACAAACAAGTTAATTGATAATCTAGCCTCAAGTTCCCTATGAATCATCAAGTAAGTTGAATTCCATCGAGTAGGAACATACAATACTAACTTACCAGAAAAAGAAAAAACACAATCTTTAACAGCTAATTCATTTGCACAAAGTCGATAGTTAGATATATCAATAAACTTAACAATCTCACGTAGTTTAATAACAGAAGAATTAATTACCTTCAAACCTTTTTGAACTATCAAGTTCAAATGTGGGCATCATACCTTATATGGAAGTACTTATCATTGCGAGGAAGAGGAGAAATGACATTTAAATCATCTTTTAGTCTCCTGACCATTTTATCATTTGTAGAAGCATTATCAAGTGCAATGGTAAATTCTTTTTTTCAAGACCCCACTCATATATAATATTTTAAACAAACTTAAAGATTGACTCACCATCATGAAGAGGAAGAAAACAACAAAAATTAAGTATATTAGACTAAAGTTTCCAGTTACTATCAAAATAATGAGAAGTAAGAGCAAAATAAGAGCGTGAAGTGCAAGCATATCAACCATCACATGTAAAACAAACACGACTTGAAATAGAATGCATTGAATCAAGTAGCAATTTTTATGCTTTTCATGCTCCAACATGCAATACTTAGTAACAATATACCTAGATATATCCTTAACAGAAGAATTAAGGTAATGATGCAAATCCCTAAGTTTTTCATGCTCAACAATATTATATGCATAACCATGACACATAATAGCCTCAACAAACAATTCACAGTATTTTCTTTGATCAAAAGAACTTACCAAAGCATGATTTTCAGCAAGATGTCCTTATAAGATTGGCATTTCTCAATATGTCTTATAGGGTTAGATGTACCAATATAAGAATCAACTTTATATCTTTTAGTTTTGAAATACTTACACTCGACATAAACAAAACCATCGGCAGATTTAATGAAGGTGTAATGCTCCCAAACATGAAAAATTCTTATCCCGAACTCGACTGAACATTTAGCCTTCCTCTTAGATGATTTATTGATATCAATTGCTTCTGACAATAGATCATTTACATCACCTTGCAAAAAAAGGGTTAGTATACAAAATTAAAAATTATATATATATATATATATATAAAGATATACAAAAAAGGAATGGGCAGTTTACCTCTTTCAGAATGTTCTTCATTATGATCTGTTGGGTTTTCTCCTACAAAACAAATAAAGAATATATTAATTCGAATATTAAAATAAAAATAAAAATAAAAAACGAATGGAAATACCTGGATAATTCAACTTGTAAGATAAACTATCCATGAAACCGTATAAAAAATAAAGGTTTTAAATAGTTTGTAACATTAAGGGTTAGGGTTAGAGAAAATGAACAGAGATAAAAAAAGAGGTTTGGTTTGGGTTTAGGGTTAGAGTAGATAAATAGAGAGAAGATAAAGAGGTTAGGTTAGGGTTTGGGATTAGATAGGATAAATAGAGATAGAAAGTGAATAGGCTCGGTTAGGGTTTAGGGTTAGGTTTAGGTTTATGTTTTGGTTTAGGATCAGGTTTGGGTTTGAGTTTAGGTTAGGGTTTGGGTTTGGGTTTAGGTTTGGGTTTGGGTTCTGGTTTGAATTAAAGATGAATATTGTGGGTTTGATCTAAACAAACAGTTTGGGTTTTGATTTTCAGTATTTTTAAGGATGAAAGAAGGGTTCTGGGATAAACATGGATGAACTGGTGCTTGGGTTTGGTGTTTGATCGAAAAAAACAAATTGGTTTTAAGTTTTGGTGTTTGTAAGGGTTTGGGGAAGAACACGGATGAATACGGTTTAATTTTTGGGTGTTTGATCGAAAAAATAGGAATGGGTTTAGGTTTTGGTGTTTGTGAAGATCAAATGAAGAACTAGGATGAACACGGACAAACACGAATGAACAAGGGTTGAATTTTTGGGTGTTTGATCGGAAAAAAAAGGAAATGGTTTGGGTTTTGGTGTCTGTGAATATCAAGGGTGGGTTTTTTGGATGAACACGGATGAACAAATGATGAACACATATAAATTTCTAGAGAGAAGTTAGAGAATTTTGAGAGAATCAGAGAGTTAGAGAGATAGATAGAGCAAAATCAAAAAATGAGAAAAGAAAGGAAAATGGCTTAAATTGGAAAAATTGGCTTTTATACGGGTTCGTTTGGGTTTCGGGTTTGGGTATTGACATGCGTGTTTTTGAACTTCATCTGGCATTGTAACATTGTCCCCTAGTTTTTAATTTGTTCAATTTAGTCCAAATATAATGATTCAATGTATTAATTTAAGCTTCATATTTAAAATTTGTTCAATTTATTCCAAATTTAATGTTTCAGTTTATTAATTTAAGCTTCATATTTAAAATTTATTCAATTTGATCCTTATATATTTTCCAATTCTTTCAATTAATAAATATGTTTATATCAATAAAATAATATATAGTTTATATATACCATATAGTTTATATATATAGTTCATATGTAAACTATATAGTATATATAAACTATATATGTAGTATATACTATATAAATAGTTTATTAATTAATGTATTCAACTATATAGTATTCGTACATATAATGTATACTTTGAATTTATATAGTATAAATTATATAAATATAAATTATATTATATAGTATATAAATATCAACAATAGTATATAGTATATAAATATCAATTATAGTATATAGTTTATATATAAACTATAATTTATAAAGTTTATATGCTGTGTTTATATAAATCTCCTTTCCTTTGATTGTGCAAAAGTCTCATATATGACAATAATTTAGATGTGGTTTTACCATTATACAGTCGATGCAGAGCATTCCAAATATCTGAAGCAGAAGTAAGACCGATTAAATGAGGGAAGACACTCTCCCTCACTGTGGACAAAAGCCACGTAGCCAACGCCCCATCTGCTCTTCAAACCATTAAAACTCAGGATTTATGTTAACAACATTATCATTTGTAACATACTGAGGAGGGGCAACAACTTTACTGTCTATAAAACGAAGCAATCTATGAGTTTTAATAGTCCAATAGAACTGTTAATGCCAGAGCAGATAATTTTGATCGTCAACATTAATCTTTTTTGTCGAAAACAACTTACTAGCAAAAACTTGAACAGAACTGGAAGTATTACTACTTCCATATTGATTATTGAGAGGCTGAACCGTTGCATCTATCTCATTATTAGTCATAGCAGCTACAAAGATGAAAACAAGCAAGAGACAACAGCACAATCAACGATAAAACAAGATCAACAGAGAGAGGAAATGCACACAAGAAACAGTGAATCTCACCGAAACATATTACCAAACACAAACATTCAAATATGAAATTGAGCGAAGAAAGCCACTGAAGAAGACAATCGCAAGAAGAAGCAGGCAACATTTGAAAAGAAATACTCACAGGACAATAAGATTAAAAAAAAAAAACACCAAGGCCATAAGATCGAACGAACAGTTAGCGAGGAATTGACAAGAGGATGATAGATCATGGGAGAGATGTTAGAATTGTCATAAATTAGCCGAGAAATATAGCTCTGATGCCATGCTAGAAAAGATAAACTTTGGAGATTGGAGAGAATGATCAGAATGTAACCGTCTTTGAACAACGGTTGAAGAGAAGAAGACGCAATTAAAAGAGACGAGTTTAGAAAAGTGTACAGAAATTAAAATGGATTTTACCAAATATATACGTTTCATTTAACTTTCTCTAAATTCAATCGTGCAATAAAAGAGTATATATAGCTCAAATACTTTACCTCCTAATTGCTCTAACAACAGAGTTACAAAGACTGATTTAACCATCACTCAACAGTCTCTACTCTTTATATTCTGATATAGGCAATCTTTATTAAAGTATGATAATAAGCAAACACTTGTTAATCTTTAGAAATTAAGGGATTAAATTTTAAGATTTTGGATCATTACTCGTAATGGAACCATTGCATTTTACCAGGATACTACCATAAATAAATGCTTTTCGAATTCCATGGTCCATTTCACCAAACTTCCATCCCTCATTTTATTCATCCTAGGAAAGCCCTAGGTATAAATGGTCTGCCGGCAATTTTTTTTGTTCTCATTGGGATGTGGTTGGGACTGAAGTTATTAGTCTTTGTATGCACTTGTTGAATGGTTCCTTGGATATGGGCCTGTTTAATAAAATGGTGATTGTCTTAGTACCTAAAATAGATGATCCTCAGCAGATGAAGCATTTTCGGCCTATTAGTTTGTAACACCCCAACCAGTATCCGACCCGGATCCGAGTCTAAGGTGTCACATTGACTTTTCAAAGCATTTTCCTTACAAATTGGTTAAAATTTAAATTCACAATTCAGAAAAATGAATATTTTACATTAATTAAAATCAATTAGTTTACAAAACATATCAGAGCTTATACAATTCAAATCTTTTGACTACATGCCAACTACATTCTATGTAACCAAAATATATGTATTCAAATACATTTCTGATCTGATCTTTGGAAAGGAGAATCTTACCTGTCTTGCTCCTCTTTGCTCCACAATCTCATCGAAACCTACGTGTGAAATATTCACACGCTAAGTCTATGACTTAGTGAGACATATAAAACATGTAATGTAACTCTAACTCATATCAATGCATGAACAATTAATACTATCATATCTTACAAAAACATATATCCTTTCATATAACAAATACACACATGCATATATATATCATCCTTTTCATTCTTAGCATTATCACTAATTCCTTTTATAATATGATCATATTCTTATCATTTATACACATAATATATCACACATATCACTTCACAAAGAAACAAACATATTATCATATCATGTTTATTTATATTATCTCTTTATTAGCCCATGCACACATGTGAGAACTAAAGATATGTAAGTACATAGAGGTTGTGCACATATGCTGTCACCACAACTCGTATAATTCCTACTAGCGACACATAGGATTTGTCCCGAAGGACCGCATAGAAATGTCCCGAAGAACCACATAGATGTCCCGAAGGACCACATATAACACATATGTCCCGAAGGACCACATATAACACATATGTCCCGAAGGACCACATAGATGTCCCGAAGGACCACATATAACACATATGTCCCGAAGGACCACATATAACACATATGTCCCGAAGGACCACATATAACACATATATCCCGAATGATCACTCCTTAAGAACCATATACATATTCCAATGGACCAAATAAGTGTATTGAAGTACCGCATATATGTTCCAAAGGATTACATATATGCCCCGAAGGACCACGTAGAACCCTCGACTCTTGGCATGCCAACTATACCTCTAGCTCTCATGTCACATAACATGGGCATTATCTTTTATATTTATCATATATTCACATAATCATGTAGTTCACTTGCACGTAGATCATTTCCATATAATTCACATGTCACATATATCACATGGCTTATATCTCTTGATCATTTAATCACATAACCTCTTATCACATAGCTCATACACATATACATGTTCTCATATAGTTCATATCCTTTCTCACACAATCACATTATTCAATTATATCATTAACATAAGTTATCATACCATCATGCATTCACATAACTCATTTAACAATCTTATTATATCATGTAACTCATGCAATAACATGTTACACTTACACTCATATTCTTAAGCTCTACTATGGAAAAATAGACTTATCATAAGTCTTATGTCCATCAAACGTCATATATTAACTAGAATGCACTCACCTAGCCTCACTAGTCAATGCCGATCTCTTATCTCTTTCTTGATGACTATTACTTGGTCGACTTGTCCGGACTTTGCTCTCGATCGTTATCTTAACGAATACACAATCCAATAAATATTGGGATTCGAATTACTTGAAAATATTCTTACTATTATAAACTAAACCGAACATTGATTCCTTAATTCCTTCTTTAGTAGTATCGATACTACAAGCACAGTACCGATACCTCTATGCTTGTAGTATAGATACCCCTCCACGGTATCAATACCCAATTCAACCATCCTTATTTCAAAATGGTACCGATACTTTCTAGATGGTATCAATACCCCCAATATCGATACTGCTCATTTGGCATCGATACTCTCTGAACAATTTATAAATTTGTGCCTTATGGTATTGATACTCCTTCAACCAGTATCGATACCCATGCTTCAATTAACACTTATTTTCTCTTTGAAGTATCAGTACTGGATGAACAGTACCGATACCCCTTGCCCAGAATTCATTTATCTTACCCGAAAATTTTCCAAACTTACTTATATCTTCTACCATAATCTCCTTTTAATCCTTTAAGCTCAACTACACTATTATAACCAACTTAGATCACTTTAATTCATCCTAACATCCAATATCCCACATACACACTTGAATTCAATAATCAAATCAATAAATCAATATGTTCCAAATTCATTTCTAACACTTTGGATTTCTTATTTCATCTTATGACAAGTCAAATTCAACTTCAAAATCCATTAACTATTTCTATTTCAATAATTCACTCAAAAACTCATTTTACTTAATCTCTCATAACTTGAAATTCTTTTAGTTTAGCTACCCTAAGCTTCGCTTTAGCTTACTTAACATCCCAAGAATAAAGCAACTCAAAATTTACAAGAATTAACCAACTGAAATATTCTCACCTTAATTATGGAGTCACGGGAAGAAGAAGAAGAAAGCTGAACCAAAGTCTCCAGACTTTTCTATTCCCTTTCATTCTTTTTCCACATGAATTATATCCCATAAAAGGAAAGATAAAAATCTTTATTGGGAAAAGACCAATATACCCTCTTATCTTTCCTTTATGACTAATCAATTCTTAAAAAAAAATCAATTTAGTCCTTGAACTTTCATTTTTTTCAAAATTGAGCACAAAGTTTTCAAAACATTCATTTTGATCACTAACCCAATTTTTGGGATGTTACAAATCTCCCATCCTTTTAAGAAAATCGTCCTCAAATTTTCACTACATACATCGATAAGAACATATCTTCTAATGTTCTCATGTTGTTTCATTTACTTAATCTTTCCTGTTTACTGCTAATAAACTTACCTTTTACTTCAGTCAATTCTTTATATACGCCCCACCTTTATACTCAATATCATGAATCAAATGATTTCTTTCATCATTCTCTAATTGCTTTGTAACATAAACCAAACCTTTACTCATTCCTTATTCGTTGTCTGTATTACAGTACATATAATCTTTTCATATAACCTTACATACTTTTCTTACTTCTAATAAAACTTAGAATCTGCACCTCAATATAACCCTTGTTATACTTGATCTTTTAAACTCCATCTTTAATTTTCTATCTAACTATTCTTCCAGAAATCAAAATCTCATTGTAACGTGGGTCATATCTATTCCTTCATACTCATATACTATTTTCATATCACTTATAATTATCCCTGATCACCAATTTTTATCGTATTTTATAACTCTGATAGTTAACATTACTTACATGAACCTTATTCCATACAAAATCCTTATTCGAATCACAATACACATATCCATTTTTATCACCTTAACTTTTATATCAATCATTAACTTTCTTCAATCATATGAATCCTTGTCTCCTTTACTCTTCAAAATCTTCTTACAACATAAATCATATATTTTCTTCCTGTTTCAATACTCTTTTCCTCTCACTTATACTCATCTATGATTATCAATCTTTATCGCATCTTCATAACTCTAATAGTCAACTTTAATTATACATAACCCCATTATTTATCATCTATTGTACTTGTATTTCCTTCACTTAATTCATCAAGTACCAAATCCAAATAATCACTTAATCCATTAAAACACTTGTTCTAGTTCCTTAAAGCTCCCTTTATATAAATCCTCATCTCTTTGACTACATCATATCTACATGATCATAATACATAACTATATCCAAATCCACGCCATACTTGGTTAACTTAACATCATCTTCTAATCCTTTAACTCTAATACACTTACCATTATATAACCTTGTTAGTCAACATCAACTTTTAATCTAGGGTACAAACCCTTATCAATCCAATCATAACATCTTTTTTCCGTTGAAATTTTCCTCAGCGGTATCTTACTTAATTTTTCAAACCCGTACTCTTACTCATACACAGTATTATTCCCCTGTTTCAAACTCAAACGTTCTAACTTTCTTTGTCTTGTAAACTGATCGCCGATATACCCATTCTTAAACTTTTTCAAAAACAATAACCACATCACTTTGATCTTTTAATATTCTTAGGATAACAATTATTCCCTCTACTTATCTTGCCAATGTAGCAAAGGATCTACTCCACTTCAGAACGATGGAAATCCTCTAACACTATTTGAATGCATTTTCAGTCTTCTGAAAATAATCCTTAACTTTTACAAAGGCGCTACCTGAGGTGTCCGCTCTTCATCCGGCCTGGCCAGGGTAGGTGAATTGCTACCACAATCAGGTATATCGTCTCTCACTTCACTTCGAAACTATCAGAATCAGATTTCTACTATGTCATACTAATCTTATTCTATTAGCAAGACAACATACTCCTTACACTATCGGATCATAAATTTTTGTGTTAGCAAGAACACATTTTAAAACTCCTTTGACTTCAGTTTAAGCCTAGACACGGCTAAACCTTAGCTTTGATACAATTAAACGTAACACCCCAACCCGTATCCGACCCAGATATGAGTCTGAGGTGTCACATTGACTATTCAAAGTATTTTTCTTACAAATTGGTTAAAATTTAAATTCACAATTCGGACAAATCCTATTCTTATCATTTATAGACATAATATATCACACATATCACTTCACAAGGAAACAAACATATTATCATATCAAGTTTATTTATATTATCTCTTTATTAGCCCATGTACACATGTGAGAACTAAAGATATGTGAGTACATAGAGGTTGTGCACATATGCTGTCACCACAGCTCGTATAATTCCCACTAGGGGCATATATGATTTTTATTGAAATATCGCGTAGAAATGTACCGATTCTTTATTAGCCCATGCACACATGTGAGAACTAAAGATATGTAAGTACATAGAGGTTGTGCACATATGCTGTCACCACAACTCGTATAATTCCTACTAGCGACACATAGGATTTGTCCCGAAGGACCGCATAAAATGTCCCGAAGGACCACATAGATGTCCCGAAGGACCACATATAACATATATGTCCCGAAGGACCACATATAACACATATGTCCCGAAAGACCACTCCTTAAGAACCATATACATATTCCAATGGACCAAATAAGTGTACTGAAGTACCGCATATATGTTCAAAAGGATTACATATATGACCTGAAGGACCACGTAGAACCCTCAAGTCTTGGCATTCCAACTATACCTCTAGCTCTCATGTCACATAACATGGGCATTATCTTTTATATTTATCATATATTCACATAATCATGTAGTTCACTTGCACTTAGATCATTTCCATATAATTCACATGTCACATATATCACATGGCTTATATCTCTTGATCATTTATTCACATAACCTCTTATCACATAGCTCATACACATATACATGTTCTCATATAGTTCATATCCTTTCTCACACAATCACATAATTCAATTATATCATTAACATAAGTTATCATACCATCATGCATTCACATAACTCATTTAACATACTTATTATATCATGTAACTCATGCAATAACATGTTACACTTACACTCATATTCTTGAGCTCTACTATGGAAAATAGACTTATCACAAGTCTTATGTCCATCAAACGTCATATATTAACTAGAATGCACTCACCTAGCCTCATTAGTCAATGTCGATCTCTTATCTCTTTCTCGATGACTATTACTTGGTCGACTTGTCCGGACTTTGCTCTCGATCATTATCTTAACGAATACACAATCCAATAAATATCGGGATTCGAATTACATGAAAATATTCTTACTATTATCAACTAAACCGAACATTGATTCCTTAATTCCTTCTTTAGTAGTATCGATACTACAAGCACAGTACCGATACCTCTATGCTTGTAGTATAGATACCCCTCCACGGTATCGATACCCAATTTAGATTCTACCATCCTTATTTCAAAATGGTACCAATACTTGCTAGATGGTATCGATATCCCCAATATCGATACTGCTCCTTTGGTATCGATACTCTCTGAACAATTTATAAATTTGTGCCTTATGGTATCGATACTCCTTCAACCAGTATCGATACCCATGCTTCAATTAACACTTATTTTCTCTTTGAAGTATCGATACTGGATGAACAGTACTGATACCCCTTACCCAGAATTCATTTATCTTACCCAAAAATTTTCCAAACTTACTTATATCTTCTACCATAATCTCCTTTTAATCCTTTAATCTTAACTACACTATTATAACCAACTTAGATTACTTTAATTCATCCTAACATCCAATATCCCACATACACACTTGAATTCAATAAATCAATATGTTCCAAATTCATTTCTAACACTTTGGATTTCTTATTTCATCTTATGACAAGTCAAATTCAACTTCAAAATCCATTAACTATTTCTATTTCAATAATTCACTCAAAAACTCAATTTACTTAATCTCTCATAACTTGAAATTCTTTTAGTTTAGCTACCCTAAGCTTCGCTTTAGCTTACTTAACATCCCAAGAATAAAGAAACTCAAAACTTATAAGAATTAACCAACTGAAAATATTCTCACCTTAATTATGGAGACACGGGAAGAAGAAGAAGAAAGCTGAACCAAAGTCTCCAGACTTTTCTATTCCCTTTCATTCCTTTTCCACATGAATTATATCCCATAAAAGGAAAGATAAAAATCTTTATTGGGAAAAGACCAATATACCCTCTCATATTGGGATGTTACAAATCTCCCCTCCTTTTAAGAAAATTCGTCCTCAAATTTTCACTATATACATCGATAAGAACATATCTTTTAATGTTCTCATGTTGTTTCATTTACTTAATCTTTCTTGTTTACTGCTAATAAACTTACCTTTTACTTCAGTCAATTCTTTATATACACCCCACTTTATACTCAATATCATGAATCAATTGATTTCTTTCATCATTCTCTAATTGATTTGTAACATAAACCAAACCTTTACTCATTCCTTAATCCTTGTATGTATTACAATACATATAATCTTTTTATATAACCTTACATACTTTTCTTACTTCTAATAAAACTTATAATATGCACCTGAATATAACCCTTGTCATACTTGATCTTTTAAACTCCATCTTTAATTTTCTATCTAACTATTCTTCCAGAAATCAAAATCTCCTTGTAACGTGGGTCATATCTATTCCTTCATACTCATATACTATTTTCATATCACTTATAATTATCCCTGATCACCAATCTTTATCTTATTTTATAACTCTGATAGTTAAAATTACTTATATGAACCTTATTCCTTACAAAAACCTTATTCGAATCACAATACACATATCCTTTTTATCACCTTAAACTTTTCTATCAATCATTAACTTCCTTCAATCATACGAATCCTTGTCTCCTTCACTCTTCAAAATCTTCTTACAACATAAATCATATATTTTCTTCCTGTTTCAATACTCTTTTCCTCTCACTTATACTCATCTCTGGTTATCAATCTTTATCGCATCTTCATAACTCTAATAGTCAACTTTAATTATACATAACCCCATTATTTATCATCTCTTGTACTTGTATTTCCTTCACTTAATTCATCAAGTACCAAATCCAAATAATCACTTAATCCATTAAAACACTTGTTCTAGTTCCTTAAAGCTCCCTTTATATAAATCCTCATCTCTTTGACTACATCATATCTACATGATCATAATACATAACTATATCCAAATCCACGCCATACTTGGTTAACTTAACTTAACATCATCTTCTAATCCTTTAACTCTAATACACTTACCATTACATAACCTTGTTAGTCAACATCAACTTTTAATCTAGGGTACAAACCCTTATCAAGCCAATCATATACATCTTTTTTCTGTCGAAATTTTCCTCAACGGTATCTTACTTAACTTTTCAAACCCGTACTCTTACTCATACACAATATTATTCCCCCATTTTAAACTCAAACGTTCTAACTTTCTTTGTCTTGTAAACTGATCGCCGATATACCCATTCTTAAACTTTTTCAAAAACAATAACCACATCACTTTGATCTTTTAATATTCTTAGGATAACAATTATTCCCTCTGCTTATCTTGCCAACGTAGCAAAGGATCTACTCCACTTCAGAACGATGGAAATCCTCTAACACTATTCGAATGCATTTTCAATCTTTGAAAATAATCCTTAACTTTTACAAAGGCACTATCTGAGGTGTCTACTCTTCATCCTGCATGGCCAGGGTAGGTGAATTGCTACCACAATAGGGATATCGCCTCTCACTTCACTTCGAAACTATCATAATCATATTTCTACTATGTCATACTAATCTTATTCTATTAGCAAGATAACATACTCCTTACACTATCAGATCATAAATTTTTGTGTTGGCATGTACACATTTTAAAACTCCTTTGACTTCGGTTTAAGCCTAGAATCGGCTAAACCTTAGGATTGATACAATTAAACGTAACACCCCAACCCGTATCCGACCCAGATATGAGTCCGAGGTGTCACATTGACTATTTAAAGTATTTTTCTTACAAATTGGTTAAAATTTAAATTCACAATTCGGGACAAATCCTATTCTTATCATTTATAGACATAATATATCAAACATATCACTTCACAAGGAAACAAACATATTATCATATCAAGTATATTTATATTATCTCTTTATTAGCCCATGTACATGTGAGAACTAAAGATATGTGAGTACATAGAGGTTGTGCACATATGCTGTCACCACAGCTCGTATAGTTCCCACTAGGGGCATATATGATTTTTTCTGAAGTATCGCGTAGAAATGTCCCGAATGACCACATAAATGTCCTGAAGGACCACATATAACACATATGTCCCGAATGACCACTCCTTAAGAACCATATACATATTCCAATAGACCAAATAAGTGTACCGAAGTACCACATATATGTTCCAAAGGATTACATATATGTCTCGAAGGACCACGTAGAACCCTCGACTCTTGGCATGCCAACTATACCTCTAGGTCTCATGTCATATAACATGGGCATTATCTTTTATATTTATCATATATTCAAATAATCACGTAGTTCACTTACACATAGATCATTTCCATAAATTCACATGTCACATATATCACATGGCTTATATCTCTTGATCATTTAATCACATAACCTTTTATCACATAGCTCATACACATATACTTGTTCTCATATAGCTCATATCCTTTCTCACACAATCACATAATTCAATTATATCATTTAACATAAGTTGTCTTACCAACATGCATTCACATAACTCATTTAACATACTTATTATATCATGCAATAACATGCTACACTTACACTGAAGCTCTAATAACTTATGACTCTTATTTCCATCAAACTGAATGCACTCACCTGGCCTCACTAGTCAATGCCAATCTCTTATCTCTTTCTCGATGACTATTACTTGGTCGACTTGTTTGGACTTTGCTCTCGATCGTTATCTACAAGAATACACAATCCAATAAATATCAGGATTCGATTACTTGAAAATATTCTTACTATTATCAACTAAACCGAACACTGATTCCTTAATTCCTTCTTTAGTAGTATCGGTACTACAAGGACAATACTGATACCTCTATGCTTGCAGTATCGAACCCCTCCATGGTATCGATACCCAATTTTGATTCTGCCATCCTTACTTCAAAATGGTACCGATACTTGCTAGATGGTATCGATACCCCAAATATCGATACTACTCTTTGGAATCGATACTCTCTGAACAATTTATAAATTTTTGCCTCATGGTATCGATACTCCTTCAACCAGTATTGATACCCATGCTTTAATTAACATTCATTTTCTCTTTGAAGTATCGGTACTGGATGAACAGTACCGATACCCCCTGCCAAGATTTCATTTATCTTACCCAAAAATTTACCAAACTTACTTATATCTTCTACTATAACCTCCTTTTAATCCTTTAAATTCAACTACACTATTCTAACCAACTTAGATCACTTTAATTTATCCTAACATCCAATATCCCACATACACACTTGAATTCAATAATCAAGTCAATAAATTAACATGTTCCAAATTCATTTCTAACACTTTGAATTTCTTATTTCATGTTATGATAAAATTCAACTTCAAAATCCATTAACTATTTTTATTTCAATAATTCACTCAAAAACTCATTTTACTTAATATCTCTTAACTTGAAATTCTTTTAGTATTAATCCACTCTAAGCTTCTCTTAAGCTTACTTAACATCCCACGAATAAAACCAAATCAAAACTTACAAGAAATAACCAACTGAATGTATTCTCACCTTAATTATGGAGACACAGGAAGAAGAATAAGTATAAAGCTGAACCAAAGTCTCTAGACTTTTCTATTACCTTTCATTCCTTTTCCACGTGATTTATATGCCATTAAAGGAAAGATAAAAATCTTTTTGGGAAAAACCAATATACCATCTCATATTTCCTTTATGACTAATCAATCCTTAATAAAGAAATTTTAATTTAGTCCTTGAACTTTTAATTTTTTTTTGAAATTGAGCATAAAGTTTTTAAAACTTTTATTTTGGTCACTAACCCAATTTTTGGGATGTTACATAATTCATGTAATGTGATTTATAAAATTGCCTCCAAAGTTTTTGTTAAAAGATCGAAAGATATTATGGTTGTTTGTATTAGTTACAATCAAGCTGCATTTCTTTAGGCAGACAAATATCGGATAACATTTTGGTGGCCCATGAGCTGCTTCATTATTTGAATTCTTCGAAGAACAGGCCAAATAAAGGGGTTGCACTTAAATTGGATATGGAGAAGGCACATGATAGGGTGGAGTGGCCTTTTTTTCATGTAATCATGTTAAAGTTGGGTTTTTTCCAGAACTAGGTTGCTCTTATTATGCGATGTGTTGAGATAGTTTCGTACGGGTTAATGATGTTCATACTTCTGAGTTTCATCCTAGCCAGTGTTTGTGACAAGGAGATCCTTTATCTTATTTTTTTATTTCTTTTCTGCACACAGGGTTTCTCAGTCCTTTTTAATCATTTACAGAATCAGCGAAAAATTAGAGGTGTCAATGCTAGTCAGAATGGTCTAAAAGTTACACATTTATTTTTTTGATGATAATAACATTATTTTTCTTAAGAATTCTGTTTTGGAAGCGATTCAGGTTCGAGATGCTTTACGTATCTATGAACTTCATCAGATTAGAAGGTGAATCTTGAAAAATATGTACTTTATTTTAGTCCACTTACACCAGTTAGGTGTCGCACTAAGATATCATCTATTTTGGGTATTGGAGAAGTTGTGGATTTGGGGGAATTATCTTGGTATGCCCTTACATATTGGGAATAATAAAACTAATACTTTTGTTTATCTCAAAGATCGTGTTCATAAACGGATTGATGGGTGGACTAAACATTTACTTTCCTATGGTGGTCGAGAAATGTTTATTAAGTTTGTGGCTAAAGCGCTTCCTTATTGTGTGATGTCATGCTATTTACTACATGTATCCTTAGTGCAAGATTTAACTAGAGGTATGAGAAGGTATTGGTGGTCAGGTGATTTTTCTAAGTGAGGTTGGCCTTCGGTTGAGTGGAAAACAATGTGTAAACCAAAGTGTGAGGGGTCTTAGTTTTCAGGATTTGCATAACTTCAATATGGTTTATTAGGAAAATAGTTGTGGCGTTTTATTAAAGAGCCAGACAGTTTGGTTGTCCGTGTCTTCTGTGCTAAGTATTATCCTGATGGGGACTTATTGAAGGCTTCATTGAAGGATCAGAGTTTTTTAGTTTGGAAAGGTCTTTATCGGACATTGCAGGAGTTACGTGGGGTTTATTTTGGTGAATTAGATTTGATAGTACTTACCATATATTTGATGTCTGTGGTGGATCCCAAGTTGTTTAACTTCAAGGGAGCTATTCTATTTCCTCTTATATTCCTATTTATTGTCATGATTTGATGTTTTCTGGAACTAACTCTTGGAATGAACTTTTGATTCGCATGTTGTTCACTCCCGATGATGCTTTACAAATTCTAAATGTTGTTATTACACCATGTTCTAAGGATGTAATTGTTTGGGGCAATCATGATTCATGTATCTATTCTGTTAGGTCTGCTATTGGTGGTTTTAGCGTTGTTCACATTATAATGAAAGGAAGTCGAAGCTATGGAGGATTATAGATAAACTGAAATTACTTCAAAATTCTGTATTTTTGCTTGGCGTGTAGCTTGTAATGCTTTACCTGTTGGAAGTTTTCTTAAGAAGGTTGGTTTGTCTGATGGTCTGTGTCCATTGTGTTCTTATGAAGAGGAGTTTGTGTTACATGCTTTAAGGAGTTGCCCTTGCACTCTTCATGTTCTTCGATATGCTGACGTACTTGTTTTTATCTCGTTGAGTGATACTGATACTCTTGTTTTATGGTTAGAAGAGGCTTATCTATTTTGGGACTTGATGATTTTGTTTGGTTCTTAGTCTGCTTGTGGAATGTGTGGAACAATCGTAATTCCTTTGTGCATGATGCCAAATTTCAACCGTCTTGGATTCTAGTGTCGACGACTAAAGCACTTCATCATGAGTACTTGCGTGCAATGGCTTTAGATCGGATGCATGAGAATCATTTAAATCAACACAATAGATGGTTACCTCCTCCACCAGGTGTGATTAAGATAAATTTTGATGGTTCATTTGATAGCAATAAGCGTTTGGCTTCTATTGGGGTGGTAGCTCATGATCATAATGGTCTGGTGCAAGGGGATTTTACATAAGTCTCTGGAAGCTGTGTTGATCCCGCTTTTGCTGAATTCTTTTCTTTGCTTGCTAGTTTACGCCTTGCTAATGAGAAATGGTGGTTGGATGTGCAGTTTGAATTTGATTCTCAGATAATTGTGAACAAAATTATACGGGACTTAGATGACATCTCGATATTGTGTACTTTTATTCAAGAAACTCGTGTTATTTTTCAATCAAACCAAGATTCCATATTATATATATCAATCGCGATTGTAATCATGTTGCTCATGCTCTCGCTAGCTTGGCCAGTTGTTCTGGTAGTGCATTATTCTTTGATTTGGTTTGTCCCGATATCATTACTAGTTTCATTAGTAAAGATGTAATTACTTCTTGAGTAATGGAATTTTGGGCACTCTTTCCCCTTTATTAGGATTAGAAGGGTTTTTAATGAGGCCCACATTATTTTCAAAATAATAAGGATATGGTTTCAACTCTTGTAAAAAAACTCATGCAATCACCCTCTAGCAATTTGTAAACAATTGTCCAATTTTTATGGTCCATCTTTTCTATCATTTCCTTCACAATCTCGGACTTACCTAAAAGAAAGAAAAATTTATTAACATTTTTGTTATAAATTTATGAGCTAAAAGAACTCAAAAAAGATCAACATAAAATAGAAAACCGCAACAAACAAGGTTTAATGTAGACCAACCTTGTCTATTTCTATGGAAAACAAAAATTTTAACCAATTATAAACATAGGGATCATGATTTATGAAGGATATAATACATGATATCTCATTTATTTTAAAATTTGGTGTATCTCAGTATACTATTCTAACATCCCTACAAAACATCTCTACAACATAGACGTCAAAGATTGCAATAATCTCAAAACAATATTACATCCATCGAAAAGTAATTGACTCTTATAATTCTAATCGTTAATACATATCATATTTATAGAATTAAAATATGGGTCAACTAAACGGTGACCACTAAACTATTGTCTCTTTTCATTCTGACCATTGAAGTTTTGATTTGATCAATCAGATCACCCAACTATTTAAATAGTTTAATCAAGTCACTGTCCGTTAACTTTTAACGGATGTGGTGATGTGGCAACTTATAAAATTAACATAATTATATATTTGGTCCTTAATATTTACACATTCCATCAATTTAGTCATTATTTTAATTAATTAAATAATGGCATAATACAATAAAATAACCCTAACATTTGACAGTAGTGTCAAATTTAGTTTTATATTTTTGGAACATTTGTGAACTGAACGTTTAATTTTAGGTCAAAAATAACACACGGTGGATGAAAACCATCAGTCAACTAACGGTTAACGTCGGGTGTTGACGAAGCGTGCATACGTGGATGGGAAAGTTGATGTGGATGTCTAGGTCATTGAGATCGCTGATGTGGCACTCCTACGTCAATTTTTTTAAAAATCATTATTTATATTTTTATGTTATTAATTCGAAAGAGTGACACATGTCACTCTAGTTTTGGGGAACAATGAAAATGTGAAATGCATGAAAGAGGACTCGAACCTGGGTCCAAGGGTGAAATGGAAGTAATTTTTCCACCAGACTAGGCTACTCACTCAAGTAATGAATGAAACCAAACGTATTTAATAGATGATTCCGTCTGAATTTCATTAAAAATTTAGAACACGTGTTGTTATTCCTTTATATATGCTCAAAATCTGATTTCCCCAGACCTAATTTCCCTAAAATATTTGGGTTTAGGGTTTTGTTTACTTACCCTACGAATTTATTCAAATTCATTGAAGCAGCAACTTCAAGTTGATAACGAAGGTTAGTTTTCTTATTTTCCAATCTATTATTCTCACTACATCGATGATTTTGAATATGAGTATTTTTTGTTGAACGGAATAATGCATTATTTCCTTATTTTCAAATTAGTTTTCTATAATCATTGGGGTTGATTTTCGAATGTGTTTTATAGATTTTATTAATGAGTTGTTCATAACCCTTGAACATTGTTCTATAGCTTAGTTCAAGTTGAATTAATTTGGGATATTCTATTGGAGTAATTTTTAGTATCATTTAGGTCTCTAGTAAGAAACAATGTTGACATTTTCTCTTTGAAACACATATTTGGATGTTTGTAGGATAAGAAACTCTCTAATGGACATGTTTGATTATCCAAGCATATTTAGTTGTTCTCAACGAGATTTCATGTATGATGGATAACCAAAAAAATGTTATTGCAATAGATTGGCTCCTAGAGAAACTTCATGTAGTGATTTAAACCCTGGAACAAGTTATTACGGTTGCTTAATTTTTCTGATAAAAATTTGATGCTTTATCATGTTAGTTGGCTTCTAATAAGAAATATGTACATGATTTGAAAACGAAAATTTATTTATATATTTTATTGCAACATGGTTGTAGGTATTTTGAATGGTATGATCGTAGTATTCCTGAAAGAGTTTATCAATTACTACGACAATTATGTGACAGTGAACGAAATTTAGCAAATGAAAATAAAAGACTTAGAAGACAAATTAAAAGTTGTGGAGGTACATCAACGGTTGGCGTGAACAGTATGCCATTGGAAGAGAATGAAAGTGTGCAAAGTAAAGTGAAAGAGAATGAATATACACAAAGTGAAGTCAATTCCAATGAATTAAAACAAAAGATTAAGAGCATGAAGGGAAAAACTAAAGCATTAAAGAAAGAAAAAGAATTTTACAAGACTATGTTCATTTGCTCTATGTTGTGCGTCATATGTATCTTTGTGATAATAGTACTTATAATAACAATTTAGTGTTTGCTAAAGAATTAATAGGTTGAACTGTGTTTAAGTTTTCTATTATTCACTATTTAGAGTTATTATTTAGTAAGTCAAACAAATTTTTTCCAATATTTGTCATATCCAAAATTTAAATGTTGACGATTATGTCAAATATTAAATGCAATCCACATAATATTAACTGCAATCCACAAAAATGTTATTCCATATCAAGTTATACAAATATTAGGGGCTAAATATTGGGGTTTAGGAACAAAAAAAACAACACCCATATCCCCAAGAACTACTGCAATTCATAATTCTTTTCTTCTTCATTGGCGCAATTGATTCTTAAATGGCTATAGATTCGTCAACTCCTTTCCTCTTCTTTGGATTACTTGAACCGACCTGTTACAAAATAATAATATTAAAACAATCATAATTTTTAATTCCCATAAAATAAGTTCAAAATTTGTTCTTACATAGAAAGTCTGCTCCCCAATCCTCAAATTAGTGTAGAGGCATATCCCTCGGTATCTTTTATTTCTTATTGATCTATCAAAAGCAGTTTTTACATTCTCTTTTCCTTTTATTTCCTTAATACTTGTGAAGAGTTTGATACCATTGTAGTTGTCGATCTTGTTGAGGAATTGTCATTCCTATTGCTTCCTTACAACAAAACCAGCGAAACAAATTAATGGAACATATAAATGAAACACAACATGCAACACATAAATGCAGCTTACCTAGTTTGAAGTTTTAGATTGAGTACTTGATCTTTTATTATGTCCTTATCTACCACAATTTCTACAAGTCATAATAAGACACGTCCTACTAAGATGCCCTAGCTTGACTTTTTTTTGTTTATCTTTTGACTTCTTTCGATTTTTCTTAGGGTTGCCAGGCATATCTCTATCAACCGAAGGAAGAACAATCTCAAGTTCAGATTTCTTCCAATCTTGAGGCCCATTAATAGTTGTAAAACATAATTATATGCTTTACTGTAAGTTTCCTTGCGATAAGAGAGTGCAAATACACATCTGGGTTCTACCATTATGTCATATCTCACAACAAGTATGAGGACAAGGAATCCCACAAAGTTACCACCTTCTACAAGTACATGTTCTTTCATTCAAGTCCACGATGAACTGGTTCTTCCCTTTCTTAACCACACATCCATTTTCTCCATTCCAAATCATTCTTCATTCAATGTTGTCATTCTTTATCTTGTCAAAATTTTCTTAATTAATGACCCATAATTGTACTTCTATGTAGCCAAGAATCTCCTATTCTCAACTATTCTCGTCATAATCTTTAGTCTAATCTCCTTAAGCATTGTAATAATTCTCTTATATCTTGACTCAACAATGCTCGAATTAAATGTCTTGCACAAATTATTGTCGACTATATCCGACTTGGCAAGTAATTTTTGAAAAGCCTTGGTTCACATTTTCTCTTTTTTACTGAACAATTCATTAGCATCTATGCCATCAATCTTGGATAGTGCATCTTTGTTCTTCTGCCATTCTATCTCAGTGGTGGTCTTAATAATTTGCCAAAAGGAAATTGTTATGCTTTTATTTTCTTCCTTCCAGTCCAATTCACAAACACGTGTCTAACACAATTCTATGTTCTGCTTGCAGTATGATATCATTTACAACAATCTCTATACCTAGACAAAAAAGTTTAAACAAATTGAGATTCTATTCCAAAAACTAGCAGTATGTATATTAACTACAGGGTTATAATTTACCTTGTGTTGGTCACTAATGATGGTGTAACCAAATCCATCATCCAATCCCAAGTCTGCTGTGACAAGACTAATAAACCAAGACCAAGAATTTTTGCTTTCACCCCCACAACAACCCATTTGATAGGGTACATCTGATCATTACCATCTTTTCTAACAGCAGACAAAAGTATACCTTTGAATGGTACCTTAAGGAAACAACCATCTAGACCAACTATAGGCCTACTCCCTTCTTTCCAACCTCTCTTCATAGCATGAACGCATACATATAATCTCTTGAAATGAGGTGGAGAATTATCTGACACCCTATTTACTGCCATCTTTATTGTACTCTCAGGATATTTTTCCCTTAACTCATTTGTATATTCCATAACTGAGTAAATTCTTCTTTGCAGTTTCCAGCTGTTGAAAATATTTTGATGTTTCGATATAACAAAGTAAGTTAAATAAATTTTAAGATTTTACAAATGATTTTGTAAGTATATTTGATACAATTATTTGAATATCAAAACATTACTCCAAGTCTTTCAAAGTTTAATTTCAATCCTTACTAAAGTGTAAAATTGTGTTTTATACTTAAAATATTTTTGAAACAATTTTCACAAAGTATTTCGAACCAAAAACGAGCCAAAAATCAAATTTGTGAAAAGATGCACCGATGCTCATTGATGCATCGATGCACACCCCATTTCGAATGCATTTTATGCATCGATGCATTGTCATGCATCGATGCACTCAGAATTTTATGGAAACATCGAATGCATTTTATGCATCTATGCACTCCAGGCTTGTTTGAAACATCGAATGCATTTTATGCATCGATGTACCCTTAGTGCACCGATGCACTAAGTGTTCCAACGGTCAAAATATTTGAATTTTACACTTGATGCATCGATGCACCTTGACTATGCATCGATGCACACACTCTCCCAACTGATTTTATTAATTGTTTTCACACACTAACGGCTCTATTAACTCCACTAATGATCCCCAACATTCAAAAATGATCCAAGGAGTATTTAAACAAGCTTAGAAGCCATTGATTAATACCAAGAAACAAGAATCAAGAGAGAATCAAAGAGAAACCATCAAACCTCAAGTTTGAGCATTTTAAAGCCTATTTCATTCAATATTCATCTTTGCTTTCAAGAACACTTATTGTACTCAATTGTATTATTATTGAGTGTTCTTTATTTTTCCTGGAATTGTGCAAACATCTTTCCTTGTGAGGATTTTCTTGTAAGTTTGCAAAATTTGTATTGTTCTTTTTGGGAGAGAGTGTTCTCAAGAATTTAGGGTATAATTCTTGAGGGATTTGTAAGGTTACTCTTAGTCCTCAAAAGAAAGACAAATTAGTGAATTTGTGGAAAATCCTTACTGTGGATAACTAAGTTAGTTGACGTAGACTTTGGTTGAGAAAGTCGAATCACTCTAAATCGTTGTGTAAATATTTTCAATTTTCTGCAAAAGCTTCCACCGAAATTTTTTATTGCCAATTCACCCCCTCTTGGCCAATTCCATCGATCGATTAACTCAATAATTGGTATCAGAGCTTGACTCATTTGAAGGTTTAATCACCTCTTGAGTAGATCTGGAAAGAGTTACATCGATATTCAAGTCATCAATGGCTGGCGCTTCAAACTTCGACTTCGTTCTCGATTCAATGCCAGTCAACAAATATCCTTTCTTCAATGAAGCTAACTATGCTTATTGGAAGAATATAATGATGTACTTTATTCAAGAAAGTGACATGGGAGCATGGAATGTCATAGAAGATGGATACATCAAACCTTCCACTCACCCAAGTTTGTGGAGTGAAGGAGAGACAAGAATGTTCCAGCTCAACTCCAAAGTCATCCATATCATATTTTGCACTTGGACCAGATGAATACGGAAGTGTTTCATCGTGTACAACAACTAAGGAGATATGTGATAAACTACAAGGCACTCATGAAGGCATGGACGAGGTAAAAGAATCTAAAATTAGTCTTCTAACTCATTACTATGAAAATTTCAAGATAAAACCGAATGAAGAAATGGCATTATTTCCAAGCAGTTCAGAAAATTGATGAGGCCCAACCGAGGAAGAAAATTCAAAAGGAATGAAGGCTTAAAAAATGAACCGAATATAAGGACAATAAAAAATGATACGAGGAAGAAATTATCTTTTAAAAGAGTTTTTAAGAAAACACAATTTTAAAATATAAATCAGTTTGCGTGTAACCAGAAATTCATTCTTCTTTTTAAAAAAATAAAAATAAAAAAAGGGGATTCGGGGATCGATTACGTGTGGGGAAGGATAAACACCCCCACAACGTCCAAAATTGGTACCTCATCGATTATAAATTGTCTCTAATAGTGGAAATCTAAGAATTCGAATATAAATTTAAGTTACGATCATATTATTCCAGATTCAACCATACAATTTTTATTTAAAGAAAAATTCTAAGGAGAAATGAAAAATATTATAATATTTCCAATCGAAGAGAAAATAATCCCTAAAATATTTTAGGATGAATATTTCTCTTCCCAACTGAAATAAAAAGAATATTATAACTTCTCTCAAGAATTTGAGATTAAACAATTTGATTTGACCAAAATAAAAAATTAAGGCAATTAACCCAAATTGTATTAATCATGCTAGATAATGATAGTTTAAACTAAAATGGTAAAAGTATAAACACAATAAAAATCAAAGGCCCAAAAATAATTATCACACAAATATAAGTGTTTTAAATAAAATAAAATCATATCATATCATAACAAAAGGACCAAAATGCAAGATAACAAAATATGAAATATGCATATATACTCATGCAAACATATTAGGGACATAAGTGATAATTTACAAACATGATGAATTAGAATACAAATAAAATACAATCATAAATATTAAATAAGGACCAAATAGCAAGAACATCAAATTTTAGAGGTCTAATAATAAACATATAACAAGTTATGGCTAATATACAAATATCACATAACATGAGTATTAAAACAGACAAAAATTAAATTACAAACCTTATAGTGCAATAATTACATGAGTGAAATTAAATTGATGAATAATACGGGATGAAAATATAATAAAACAAAAAATAGTAGCCAAATCCGAATAAAAAAGTGACTACAATGAGTAAATTGAAAACATCAAATCCAAATCATAATAACATAAGAAAAAAAATCTAAATAGTGACTAAAATGAATAAACATAAAAAACAGTTACTAAATTTGAAAATTTGAAAATTAATAAAATTAATATACATATTTGAAATAAATAACAAAGTCAATGACCAGAGTGCAAAAGAAGCTAAAATATGAGAGCTTAAGGATGATTTTACCCTGATAATGACCAAAGCGTAAACATGCTGAAACTAGGAGGACCTGATGTGTGATTTGACCCTGAAAGAGATGAACAAAATTGAAAACCCCTAGAAACCAGGGACCTGATACATGATTAACCCATTTTCCATACACACATAATATTACCCCCATGTTTCACGTAAACTGCCAGAAGCTTTGCAAGCTTGACAAACACAACGCGGTCCCCCCATCCGGCCCTCCCACGTCGGCCTCCTGGCTATTGACCGAGCTACACCCATCGACAACCTCAACCGAGACCGGAGGAGGTCTGAACGGCCTAAAACTCAACCCATTTTCATCCTAAATTCACCATTTCTCTTCCCCGTTCGACGGCCAAGAGGGCTAAAAAATGAGCCCCAACGCCGGCCACCACCTTGTCCACTCAACAACGAATAACAAATCTCCGACCGAAGCCTAAACCGATCGAAGAAAGCAACCAAAGGGTCTAAGTGAGCCGAGCTATTCCCCTCTCTTTTCTTTCGACCAAGACCCCACACGCTCAGCTCTGGCCACCAACAACCGACGCTGCTAGGCCATGACCCGACCTATCTCACAAGCCAGCCACCGCTCAACGGTGGCCACTCCCTCTGCAACCCGTGAACCCCCCAAAAACAAGAGGAAAAAAGGTAAAAAAAAAAAGAAAGCAAAAAGTAGAGGAAAAAACGTCCCCGCAACTTTCTTTTCATTCCAACATTTTAGGGGACAAAGGTTGAGTGATTTTACATGGGGTGGTTGGGGGTATTAATAACCCCAATTGAAACATTATAATATTAATTTTTTACAAATAAAATAATACAAGTAAAAAAATGGCGGTTTCAGCAAAGTAGCAACCTTGTGCTTGATGACCATCGGGGATAACTCTAAGGTAACATCTAACTCATTTGATTCAGATGATTTATCTTATGATGAGTTATTAGAGGATTATAATGGTTTGGCTTCGGATTATAAGACTTTATTTTGGAGTTAAGGAGAGACAAGAATGTTCCAGCTCAACACCAAAGCCATCCGTATCATATTTTGCGCACTTGGACCGGATGAATACTAAAGAGTTTCATCGTGTACAACCGCCAAGGAGATATGGGATAAACTACAAGTCACTCATGAAGGCACGACAAGGTAAAAGAATCTAAAATTAGTCTTCTAACTCATAGCTATGAAAATTGCAGGATGAAAAAAATGAAGAAATGGCATTATTTGCCAAACGGTTCAGAAAATTGATGAGGCCCAACCGAGGAAGAAAATCAAAAGGAATGAAGGCTTCAAAAATGAACCGAAGGAGAAAGACCCCATTATTTACTATAAATAAAAAAAAGCCGTGGCATGTCAAATATGATTGCCCTCAATTGAAGAAAAATGGCCAATCCAAGAAGAAGCACAAGGCTCATGTGGTTACATGGAGCGATGAGGAAGGTTCCGATGAAGAGAAACAAGCTGTCGACATCGTTTTTCGCCCGGTGGGGAAAATCTTAGTACGACTTGGGGGTTTTCTTTTGAAAATATTTTGAAATGTTTTGGAGTCGCCATCGACCTTTTAGGTTAGGTTGGTCGAATACCTAAAAAATTCTTTTAAAAGAGTTTTTAAGAAAACACAATTTTAAAAGATAAATCAGTTTATGTGTAACCATAAATTCATTCTTTTTTTAAAAAATAAAAATAAAAAAGGGGATTCGGGATATATACATGTGGGGAAGGATAAGCAGCCCCACAACGCCCAAAATTGGTACCTCATCGATTATAAATTGTCTCTAATATTGGAAATCTAAGAATTCAAATATAAATTTAAGTTACGATCATATTATTCCAGATTCAACCATATAATTTTTATTTAATGAAAAATTCTAAGGAGAAATGAAAAATATTCTAATATTTCCAATCGAAGAGAAAATAATCCCTAAAATATTTTAGGATGAATATTTCTCTTTCCAACTGAAATAAAAAGAATATTATAACTTCTCCAAAAAATTCGAGATTAAACAATTTGATTTGACCAAAATAAGAAATTAAGGCAATTAACCCAAATTGTATTAATCGTGCTAAATAATGATAGTTTAAACTAAAATGGTAAAAGTATAAACACAATAAAAATCAAAGGCCCAAAAATAATTATCACACAAATATAAGTGTTTTAAATAAATAAATAAAATCATATCATAACAAAAGGAACAAAATGCAAGATAGCAAAATATGAAACATGCATATATACTCATGCATACATATTAAGGACATGAGTGATAATTTACAAACATGATGAATTAAAATTAAAAAATAAATACAATCATAAATATTAAATAAGGAACAAATAGCAAGAACATCAAATTTTAGAGGTATAACAATAAACATATAACAAGTCATGGCATTATTTGCCAAATGGTTCAGAAAATTGATGAGGCCCAACCGAGGAAGAAAATTCAAAAGGAATGAAGGCTTCAAAAATGAACCGAAGGAGAAAGACCCCATTATTTACTATGAATGAAAAAAGCCGGGGCATGTCAAATATGATTGCCCTCAATTGAAGAAAAATGGTCAATCCAAGAAGAAGCACAAGGCTCATGTGGCTACATGGAGGATGAGGAAGGTTCCGATGAAGAGGAACAAGCTGTCGACATTGTTTTTCGCCCGGGTGGGGAAAAAACTTAGTACGACTTGGGGGTTTTCTTTTGAAAAGATTTTGAAATGTTTGAGTCGCCATCGACCTTTTGGGTTAGGTTGGTCGAATACCTAAAAATTTTCTTTTAAAAGAGTTTTTAAGAAAACACAATTTTAAAAGATAAATCAGTTTAAAAGAATATAATGATGTACTTTATTCAAGAAAGTGACATGGGAGCATCATAGAAGATGGATACATCAAACCTTCCACTCACCCAAGATTGTGGAGTGAAGGAGAGACAAGAATGTTCCAGCTCAACTCCAAAGTCATCCATATCATATTTTGCACTTGGACCAGATGAATACGAAAGAGTTTCATCGTGTACAACAACCAAGGAGATATGTGATAAACTACAAGGCACTCATGAAGGCACGGACGAGGTAAAAGAATCTAAAATTAGTCTTCTAACTCATTGCTATGAAAATTTCAGGATAAAACCGAATGAAGAAATGGCATTATTTGCCAAGCGGTTCAGAAAATTGATAAGGCCCAACCGAAGAAGAAAATTCAAAAGGAATGAAGGCTTAAAAAATGAACCGAATATAAGGACAATAAAAAATGATACGAGGAAGAAATTATCTTTTAAAAGAGTTTTTAAGAAAACACAATTTTAAAAGATAAATCAGTTTGCGTGTAACCAGAAATTCATTCTTCTTTTTTAAAAAATAAAAATAAAAAAAGGGGATTCGGGGATCGATTACGTGTGGGGAAGGATAAGCACCCCCACAACGCCCAAAATTGGTACCTCATCGATTATAAATTGTCTCTAATAGTGAAAATCTAAGAATTCAAATATAAATTTAAGTTACGATCATATTATTCCAGATTCAACATATAATTTTTATTTAATGAAAAATTCTAAGGAGAAATGAAAAATATTCTAATATTTCCAATCGAAGAGAAAATAATCCATAAAATATTTTAGGACGAATATTTCTCTTTCCAACTGAAATAAAAAGAATATTATAACTTCTCCCAAGAATTTGAGATTAAACAATTTGATTTGACCAAAATAAGAAATTAAGGCAATTAACCCAAAGTGTATTAATCATGCTAGATAATGATAGTTTAAACTAAAATGGTAAAAGTATAAACACAATAAAAATCAAAGGCCCAAAAATAATTATCACACAAATATAACTGTTTTAAATAAATAAAATCATATCATATCATAACAAAAGGACCAAAATGCAAGATAGCAAAATATGAAACATGCATACATATTAAGGACATGAGTGATAATTTACAAACATGATGAATTAGAATACAAATAAAATACAATCATAAATATTAAATAAGGAATAAATAGCAAGAACATCAAATTTTAGAGGTCTAATAATAAACATATAACAAGTCATGGCTAATATACAAATATTACATAACATGAATATTAAAACATACTAAAATTAAATTACAAACCCTATTATGCAATAATTACAGGAGTAAAATTAAATTGATGAATAATACGAGACCAAACTATAATAAAAAAAATAGTAGCTAAATCATAATAAAAAGTGACTACAAAGAGTAAATTGAAAATATCACATCCAAATCATAATAACATAAGAAACAAAATCCAAACAGTGACTAAAATGAATAAACATAAAAAATAGTGACTAAATTTGAAAATTAATAAAATTAAAATACATATTCGAAATAAATAACAAAGTCAATGACCAGAGTGCAAAAGAAGCTAAAATATAAGGAGCTTAAGGATGATTTTACCCTTATAATGACCAAAGCGTAAACATGTTGAAACTAGGAGGACCTGGTGTGTAATTTGACACTGAAAGAGATGAACAAAACTGAAAACCCCTAGAAACCAGGACCTGATACATGATTAACCCATTTTCCATACACACATAATATTACCCCCATGTTTCACGTAAACTGCCAGAAGCTTTGCAAGCTTGACAAACTCAACGCGGTCGCCCCCCGCCGGCCCTCCCATGCTGGCCTCATGGCCATTGACCGAGCTACACCCATCGCAACTCGACGAGACGGAGGCGATCTGAAAGACCACCTTGAATGGCCTAAAACTCAACTCATTTTCTTCCTAAACTCACCCTTTCTCTTCCCCGTTCGGTGGCCAAGAGGGCTAAAAAACGAGCCCCAACGCTGGACCTTATCCACTCAACAACGAACAACAAATCTCTGACCGAAGCCTAAATCGATCAAAGAAAGAAACCAAAGGGTCTAAGTGAGCCGAGCTATTCCCCTCTTTTTTGTTTTGACCAAGGACCCAACACTCACCTCCGGCCACCAACAGCCGACGCTACTAGGCCATGACCCAGCCTCTCTCACACGCCGGCCACTGCTCAACGGTGGCCACTCCCTCTGCAACCCGTGAACCCCCCGAAAACAAGAGGAAAAAAAGGTAAAAAAAGAAAGCAAAAAGTAGAGGAAAAAATGTCCCAGCAACTTTCTTTTTATTCTAACATTTTAGGGGACAAAGGTTGAGTGATTTTATATGTGGTGTTTGGGGGTATTAATAACCCTAATTGAAACATTAAAATATTAATTTTTTTACAAATAAAATAATACAAGTAAAAAAATTGAGGTTACAACAAAGTTGCAAACTTGTGCTTGATGGCCATCAGGGATAACTCTAAGGTAACCTCTAACTCATTTGATTCAGATGATTTATCTTATGATG
Organism: Hibiscus syriacus; assembly: GCF_006381635.1. Lineage (NCBI taxonomy): Eukaryota > Viridiplantae > Streptophyta > Magnoliopsida > Malvales > Malvaceae > Hibiscus > Hibiscus syriacus. Next base: position 4,653,448 of record NW_024062770.1, read on the forward strand.
AGTTATTAGAGGATTATAATGGTTTGGCTTCGGATTATAAGACTTTATTTTGGAGTGAAGGAGAGACAAGAATGTTCCAGCTCAACTCCAAAGCCATCCATATCTTATTTTGCGCACTTGGACCGGATGAATACGAAAGAGTTTCATCTTGTACAACCGCCAAGGAGATATGGGATAAACTACAAGTAACTCATGAAGGCACGGACGAGGTTAAAGAATCTAAAATTAGTCTTCTAACTCATAGCTATGAAAATTTCAAGATGAAACCGAGTGAAGAAATGGCTTTATTTGCCAAACGGTTAAAAATCGATGAGGCCCAACCGAGGAAGAAAATTCAAAAGGAATGAAGGCTTCAAAAATGAACCGAAAGAGAAATACCTTATTATTTACTATGAATGAAAAAAGCCGGGGCATGTCAAATATGATTGCGCTCAATTGAAGAAAAGGGTCAATCCAAGAAGAAGCACAAGGCTCATGTGGCTACATGGAGTGATGAGGAAGGTTCCGATGAAGATGAACAAGTTGTGACACTGTTTTTTGCCCGGGCGGGGAAAAACTTAGTACGACTTGGGGTTTTCTTTTGAAAAGATTTTGAAATGTTTTGGAGTCGCCATCGACCTTTGGGTTATGTTGGTCGAATACCTAAAAATTTCTTTTAAAAAGTTTTTAAGAAAACACAATTTTAAAAGATAAAGCAATTTACGTGTATCTAGAAATTCATTCTTTAAAAAAATAAAAAAAAGGGATTCGGTGATCGATTACGTGTGGGGAAGGATAAGCACCCCCACAACGCCCAAAATTGGTACCTCATCGATTATAAATTGTCTCTAATAGTGAAAATCTAAGAATTGAAATATAATTTAAATTACGATCATATTATTCCAGATTCAACCATATAATTTTTATTTAATGAAAAATTCTAAGGAGAAATGAAAAATATTCTAATATTTCCAATCGAAGAGAAAATAATCCCTAAAATATTTTAGGACGAATATTTCTCTTTCCAACTAAAATAAAAAGACTATTATAACTTCTCCCAAGAATTTGAGATTAAACAATTTGATTTGACCAAAATAAGAAATTAAGGCAATTAACCCAAAGTGTATTAATCATGCTAGATAATGATAGTTTAAACTAAAATGGTAAAAGTATAAACACAATAAAAATCAAAGGCCCAAAAATAATAATCACACAAATATAACTGTTTTAAATAAATAAAATCATATCATATCATAACAAAAGGACCAAAATGCAAGATAGCAAAATATGAAACATGCATATATACTCATGCATACATATTAAGGACATGAGTGATAATTTACAAACATGATGAATTAGAATACAAATAAAATACAATCATAAATATTAAATAAGGAATAAATAGCAAGAACATCAAATTTTAGAGGTCTAATAATAAACATATAACAAGTCATGGCTAATATACAAATATCACATAACATGAATATTAAAACATACTAAAATTAAATTACAAACCCTATTATGCAATAATTACAGGAGTAAAATTAAATTGATGAATAATACGAGACCAAACTATAATAAAACAAAAAATAGTAGCTAAATCAGAATAAAAAAGTGACTACAATGAGTAAATTGAAAATATCACATCCAAATCATAATAACATAAGAAATAAAATCCAAACAGTGACTAAAATGAATAAACATAAAAAATAGTGATTAAATTCGAAAATTAATAAAATTAATATACATATTCGAAATAAATAACAAAGTCAATGACTAGAGTGCAAAAGAATCTAAAATATGAGGAGCTTAAGGATGATTTTACCCTGATAATGACCAAAGCGTAAACATGCTGAAAGTAGGATGACCTGGTGCGTGATTTGACTCTGAAAGAGATGAACAAAACAAAAGCCCCAAGAAACCAGGGACCTGAACATGATTAACCCATTTTCCATACACACATAATATTACCCCCATGTTTCACGTAAACTGCCAGAAGCTTTGCAAGTTTCACAAACTCAACGCAGTCGCCCCTGTCGGCCCTCCCATGCCGACCTCCTGGCCATTGACCGAGCTACACCCATCGACAACCTCAACCAAGACCGGAAGAGGTCCGAACGACTACCTTGAACGACCTAAAACGCAACCCATTTTCTTCCTAAACTCACTATTTCCCCTCCCCGTTCGGCGGCCAAGAGGGCTCAAAAACGAGCCCCAACGTCGGCCACCACCTTGTCCACTCAACAGCGAATAACAAATCTCCGACCGAAGCCTAAACTGATCGAAGAAAGCAACCAAAGGGTCTAAGTGACCCAAGCTATTCCCCTCTCTTTTATTTCGACCAAGGCTCCACCAAGGACTCCACACGCTCACCTCCAGCCACCAACAGCCGACGCTGCTAGGCCACAACCGACCTCTCTCACTCACCAACCACCACTAAACGGTGGCCACTCCCTCTGCAACCCGTGAACCCCCCGAAAACAAGAGGAAAAAAAGGTAGAAAAAGAAAGTAAAAAGTATAGGAAAAAACATCCCAGCAACTTTCTTTTTATTCCAACATTTTAGGGGACAAAGGTTGAGTGATTTTATATGGGGTGGTTAGGGGTATTAATAACCTCAATTGAAACATTATAATATTAATTTTTTACAAATAAAATAATACAAGTAAAAAAATGGTGGTTACAGCAAAGTTGCAAACTTGTGCTTGATGGACATCGGGGATAACTCTAAGGGAACCTCTAACTCATTTGATTTAGATGATTTATCTTATGATGAGTTATTAGAGGATTATAATGGTTTGGCTTCGGATTATAAGACTTTATTTTGGAGTGAAGGGAGACAAGAATGTTCCAGCTAAACTCCAAAGCCATTAATATCATATTTTGCGCACTGGACCGGATGAATACGAAAGAGTTTCATCGTGTACAACCGCCAATGAGATATGGGATAAACTACAAGTCACTCATGAAGGAACGACGTGGTAAAAGAATCTAAAATTAGTCTTCTAACTCATAGCTATGAAAATTTCAGGATGAAACCGAATGAAGAAATGGCATTATTTGCCAAACGGTTCAAAAATTGATGAGGCCCAACCGAGGAAGAAAATTTAAAAGGAATGAAGGCTTTAAAAATGAACTGAATGAGAAAGACCCCATTATTTGCTATGAATGCAAAAAGTCAGGGCATGTCAAATATGATTGCCCTTAATTGAAGAAAAAGGGTCAATCTAAGAAGAAGCACAAGGCTCATGTGGCTACATGGAGCGATGAGGAAGGTTTCAATGAAGAGGAACAAGAAGTTGTAAACTTGTTCTTGATGGGCATCGAGGATAACTCTAAGGTAACCTCTAACTTATTTAATTCAGATGATTTACCTTATGATGGGTTATTAGAGGATTATAATGGTTTGGCTTCGGATTATAAGACTTTATTTTCAAAATACAAAAATGATATTTCAAAATTGTAAAACGAAAATAGTCTTATGTCCAAGCCCAACAATGAGCTTGAAAGTAAGATTAAAGAATTGTAAATCAAACTTGAAGATTTTGAAAAGAAAAATATTGATTTGCATAACTTAAGTTCATGATGATCATCAAAAAGAAATTGATGATCTTAAAATTTTTTTAATAAGTTGGTACAAAACGTTTTGAAAAATGAGAAAATTCAAAATCCAACTTTGTTAGAAAAAGTTTTAGAAATTACAGTCATAGAAGTCCTCAACGAACCTTAAATGGTAAAATCGTTAGGAGTATATGGGTTCCTAAAGAACTCATTACTATTAAAGATAAGAATATCCTACATCAATGGATACCCAAGGGACTAGGAATTTAAGTACTAATGAATATGGACCCAAAAGAATTTGAGTACCAAAAATTAGAAATTAATCCATGTTTGTAGGGAAAAGAGCATTGGTACAAGGCATGGGAAACAAATTCAAACTCATGGTACCTTGATAGTGGATGCTCAAGACACATGACCGGAGACTAAAGCCATTCATAGAGCTTAACGCCAAAAATGGAGGAGTGGTGACCTTTGGTGGTAACTCAGAAGGTTACTTTGAAGGTATAGGTACTATAGGTAATACCTCTTCCATACAAATTAAAAATGTGTTATATGTGAATGGATTAAAGCATAATCTATTGAGTATTAGTCAATTATGCGATAAGGGATTCAATGTCACATTTGAAATTAATGGTTGTAAAGTAATCGACGTTGTATCTAATCAGATTATGCTTATTGGTCATAGAATAGGAAACATTTACATGGTGCATTTAGATTCTATTGATATGACAAATTTATGCCTAGTTGCTAAGGATGAACATGATAGTTGGTTATGGCATAGGAGACTAGGACATACTAGTATGAGTGTTTTGCAACGACTAATTCAAGGAGACTTAGAAAGAGGGTTGCCAAAGCTAAAATTTGATAAAGATAAAATATGTGATGTTTTTGCTAAAGGAAAACAAATTAGAACTTCCTTTGAGTCCATTAATGATGTATCAACTAGTAGAGTATTATAATTGATCAATATAGATCTTTTAGGGCCAACTAGAACTACTAGCTTGGTTAGAAAACAATATGCATTTGTCTTGGTAGATGACTATTCTAGATATACTTGCGTTCTATTCTTAAGTACTAAAGATAAAACATTAGAAAATTTCATCACGTTTTCAAAAGTAATCCAAAATGAAAAAGGTTACTCCATCACTAGTGTCAGGAGTGATCATGGCACTGAATTTGAAAATCTTGGATTTACCGATTTTTGTAATTCTAATGGTTTTAGTCACAATTTTTCAGCACCTAGAACCACTCAACAAAATGGAGTTGTTGAAAGGAAAAATCGAATTTTAGAAGAAATGGCTATAACTATGCTTTGTGAAAACAATTTGCCAAAATATTTTTGGGCGAAAGCCACAAATACCGCTTGTTATATTATAAATCGAGTAATGATTAGGCCAATTTTAAAGAAAACTCCATATGAAATTTTCAAAAATAAAGAGCCTAACATTAGCTATTTTCATCCTTTTGGATGTAAATGTCTTGTTTTAAACAACGATAAAGATAATCTTGGCAAATTTGATGCTCAAAGTGATAAGGAATTTTTCTGGGTTATTCCTTAAATTCTAAGACTTATGGGTATTTAATAAAAGAATTTTAGTAATAGAAGAGTCTATACATGTTGTTTTCGATGATAATCCCCTTCCGAGGAAGGATTTTTGTGTAAATGATGATGTAGGTATTGTAAATTCAAATGACGTTAGACATGATGTTGGAGAACCATCATCAAAGGAAGAAATCAAAGATGAGGAAACTCATGATCCCCTCGAGAATCCAACCATTGAAGAAAGGGAAGTATATTTCCCAAGAGAATACAACTATGTCAAGGATGGTGAAATTATAGGTGATCCATACAAAGGGGTAACAACTCGATCTTCTCTTAGAAATATACGTAATTATGTTGCATTTATTTCATGCATAGAGCCTAAGAATATTAAAGAAGCATTAAATGATGAAAATTTGATAATGGCTATGCAAGAAGAATTAAATCAATTTGAGAGAAGTAGAGTATGAACATTAGTTGAAAGACCTAGTAATAAATCTATTGTAGGTACTAGATGGGTATTTAGGAATAAGCTTGATGAAAGTGGTAACATAGTTAGGAACAAGGTTAGACTTGTTGCTCAAGGGTATACTCAAGAAGAAGGCATAGACTATGATGAAACATACGCTCCCGTAGCTAGGATGAAAGCAATTAGAATGTTATTAGCATTTGCATGTTTCAATGATTCAAACTATATCAAATGGATGTTAAAAGTGCATTTTTAAATGGTTTTATAAAAGAAGAAGTGTATGTGGAACAACCTCCTGCTTTTGAAGATTCAAAATTTACAGATCATGTTTTTAAATTGACAAAAGCACTTTATGGTTTAAAATAAGCTCCTAGAGCTTGGTATGAAAGACTGTCAAACTTTTTAATTGAAAAAGGTTTTTCAAAAGGGAAAATTGGCACTACATTGTTTTAAAGCATAAAGGTAAAGATTTATTAGTAGTTCAAATTTATGTTGATGATATAATATTTAGCTTTACTAATGATGCTATTTTCCAAGAATTTTCTAAGCTAATGCAAACTGAATTTGAGATGAGCATGATGGGGGAGCTCTCATTTTTCTTGGGACTCCAAATCAAGCAAAGAAAAGATGGCATCTTCATCAATCAAGCTAAGTACATCAAGGATATGCTCAAAAGTTTGGACTGGAAAACGGGATACCTAATGCCACTCCAATGAGCTCATCAACAAAGCTTGACAAAGCTGAAGAAGGTAAATGTGTAGATGTTAAATTGTATAGGTCAATGATTAGCTCTTTGCTCTATCTAATTGTAAGTAGATCGGACATTATGTTTAGTGTTTGATTATGTGCTAGATTTCAATCATGCCCTATGGAATCACATTTACTAGCCGTTAAGAGGATCTTTAGATACCTTAAGGACACTTCTAGTTTAGGTCTTTGGTATCCTAGAGACTCTAGCTTTAGCTTGCATGCCTTCTCAGATGTGGATTATGGAGGATACAAATTATATAGGAAAAGCACCTCCAGTACTTGTCAATTCCTAGGAAATATGATGATTTCTTGGTTTTCAAAGAAACAAAATTGTGTTGCATTATCTACCACTGAAGCGGAATACATTTTAGCCGGTAGTTGTTGTGCACAAGTTTTATGGATGAAACAACAACTTTTTGATTATGGAATTGAAGTAGATACCATACCTATCAAGTGTGACAATACTAGTGCTATTTGTCTCACTAAATATCCCATCCAACACTCTAGAACTAAGCATATTGAAATTAGACATCACTTCATTAGAGATCATGTCGTTAAGGAATATGTAGTTCTAAAATTTGTTGATAATTTACACCAATTAGTGGATATCTTTACAAAACCTTTAGAAAAAGAAAGATTTTGGACACTTAGTAGAGAATTAGGTTTAACTGGCCTATATTAACTTAGTGTTTAAAATAATTTTAGCACTTTTAAATTAGATTTGAAAATGCTTATAAAATAACATTTTTGAATGCATTCTATGCTAATAGTTAGGGGGAGTTTATGATCTTTGGTGAGAAATAATTATATGTTCAAATGTAGTTTAAGGATAAAATTGATTGATTGAACATGATTAATTTTCAATATATGAGTTGCCAAAACCACTAGAGCTAAATATTTTAGCATTTTAATGTTTAAAACGGATTTTTGACATTTTTTGTATAATGCATCGATGCATCCTATGAATGTGCATCGATACACCATGAAGGTGCACCAATGAACTCCTTGAATGTGCATCCATGCACTCAGCAGTGCATCGATGCACCCATCTGGATTTTTGTATTAAAACCCTATTTATTCTTCATTCTCTCAAAGCCCTTAAAACTACTCAAACCGGTCGTTCCCTCTCTTTTCACTCCAAATTTCTTCTTTTCCTCAAATCAACGTATTCTCGTCAGATTTCGATCATTTTTCAACTCCAAATCCTGCTTGCATCATTAAATCGTGCAAAACAACATCACATTCCTCTCAATCCGAAAATTCAAGGTAAATTTTTCTAAAACCCATGTTTTATTGATTTTTGAACTTATGACTAGTTTAAATTAGTTCTAGGATGAACATTACATAGGCATTGATTATTTAGTTTTAGAAACTAAATTTTACAACCAATTTCGTAAAAAAACACTCATTTTTTTAAATTTTTGAAAATTTCAAAATAAAAAAATTATATTATTTCGAAAATCATTGATTTAATTTAGATGTTTTTTATTCAATTATGTTGTTTTTATGAAAACTATACATGCTATAAATTTTTAGACATAATTTTCAAAATAGTTTTCAAAATTTAGCCCATTAGGATTCGGTTTAGAGAATCTTGAAAACTTGCGGACTCAATTGAGTTTTGGGATTGATTGAATTGCATACATGTGTTTTTAATATGCAGGTTACCTATCCGTAAACCATTTTAAACCCTAACTGACCTAATTCCTCTTCAATTCGATCAAACCGCCCTCCTATTCCTCCACCACAAAATCAAAACCTAAACGAACCCGAGTTAACCATTCTTAACTCTTGCTTCAACCAACCCCATCATCGTAGAGTTGAATTATATGATAGGTTTGTTAGTCATTTTCAATCCTACAAAATTCGAGAGGAACGTATCCCTTCCATTCAAGCAATGGAAGATATTAACTTTAAATATCTTCCTGTTCTCCGTTCTTGGAAATTTGATAAGTTGTGCCAAATTAAACCCATTGTCTATCAACAATTAGTTCGTATTTTTTACTCAAATGCGATCTGTGTTCAAAATGCTAGTCAAACTACAACCATAGGCATACGATCCTATCTCTTAGGAGAAGTCATTTTTATCAATTCAAAAACAATTGTTGATGTTTTGGTTTAGACGATGATGGGATAGATAATGAAAAAGGTTCTTATGGATACTCCCTATAAGTCTAATGATAGTGTTAGTACCATACGAACTCATCATGATCATTTCCTTCATTTGATGATCTCTTGGTGGTTTAGACCATCCAGAGGTAGGTACTCCAAACTTAGAGTCATAGATTTATAGTGGACATTTTATTCTTCCTTCCAAAAATGTAGAAACTTTAGTTTACGGGTGTCTTCTTTCTAATCTATTTATCCGAATACAACTAAGGTCTCGATTGAAATTCACATGCCTCTCAAAAACCATATCAACCTAACTTCCTTAAAGAAAGCCGGATGGAAACAAGAAAGGTAACGGGTCAATGGGAATATAGACCCACTGAGCAAACTCCGGGAGCTAGTTCTTCATGAGCTCCTCCTGCACCTAGCTCTTCACGAGCTCCTCCTTCACCTATCTCTTCACGAGATCCTCCTGCACGTAGCTCTTCTAGTGATCAACCTCCACCGGCACCAGCTACGGACAATGATCCAGAGTTTCAACAACTTATGTAAGATATTGACGATCACGTACCAGACGATGAGCCAACACCAGAACCAACACAGCAAGAGGAACAAATGCCTCCATATTTTCGATCATTTATGGAGTCATTTGATCTGAGGTTTGCTTCCATGGAATCTCAATTGACTGAGTTTCAACGGGAGATGTGTGAATGTATGGATGCTCTCACATTTGAAGTGCGAGCACATTATCCTCCTCCTAGTCCTCGTATGTACGACTAGACCTTGCCTTGCTTTTGTTTTTGTGGATTTATAACTTATTGTTTTCATATTTTGAATGTTTCTGGATTGTTTAAGTTGTTTGGATGTTTAACTTTGAATGCTTGAACTTATAGTTATATATTTGGTTTTTGAACATATATTGGTTTATTAGATTTTTGCATCATTTAGCATATGACCAATTTTACCATTTCACATTCGTTTATTATGAATATTGAATTATGAAACTAATGGCTAACCTTTCTCTTGATTGTGATCTTAGCAGCTTACACTATATTTACAAAAATCAAGTGGCTATGTTTTTCAAAAATATTCTTTAAAAACGTTTTATAGAGTCTTTTTGATTTAACAAAAAGGGGGAGAAGTAAGATGTATTATAGTAAGGGGGAGTAATAAAATTGATTTCAAAAATAATTTTCATAGAAAATATTAAATTTACTCAAATATTTTGTTATATCAAAAAGGGAGAGATTGTTGAAAACATTTTGATGTTTTGATATAACAAAGTAAGTTAAACGAATTTTAAGATTTTACAAATGATTTTCTAAGTATATTCGATACAATTATTCGAATATCAAAATATTACTTCGAGTCTTTCAAAATTTAATTTCAATCCTCACTAAAGTGTAAAATTGTGTGATATACTTAAAATATTTTTGAAATAATTTTCACAAAGTATTTCGAACCAAAAACGAGCCAAAAATCAAATTTGTGAAAAGATGCACCGATGCACTCATTGATGCATCGATTCACACCCCATTTTGAATGCATATTATGCATCGATGCACTGCCATACATCGATGCACTCAATATTTTATAGAAACATCGAATGCATTTTATGCATCGATGCACAGACCTTGCATCGATGCACTCCATGCTTGTTTGAACCATCGAATGCATTTTATGCATTGATGTACCCTTAGTGCACCGATGCACTAAATGTTCCAACGGTCGAAATATTTGAATTTTACACTTGATGCGTCGATGCACCTTGACTATGCATCGATGCACCTTGACTATGCATCAATGCACACATGCTCCCAGCTGATTTTATTAATTGTTTTCACACACTAACAGCTCTATTAACTCCACTAATGATCCCCAACATTCGGAAATGATCCAAGGAGTATTTAAACAAGCTTAGAAGACATTGATCAAAAACAAGAAACAAGAAACAAGAAGAATCAAAGAGAAAGCATCAAACCTCAAGTTTGAGCATTTTAAATCCTATTTCATTCAATATTCATCTTTGCTTTCAAGAACACTTATTATACTCAATTGTATTATTCTTGAGTGTTCTTTCTTTGTTCTAGAATTGTGCAAACATCTTTCTTTGTGAGGATTTTCTTGTAAGTTTGCAAAATTTGTATTGTTCTCTTAAGGAGAGAGTGTTCTCAAGAATTTGGGGTATAATTCTTGAGGGATTTGTAAGGTTACTCTTTTTCCTCAAAAGAAAGAAAATTAGTGAATTTTTGTAAAATCCTTAGTGTGGATAGCTAAGGTCGTGGACATAGACTTTGGTTGAGAAAGTCAAACCACTCTAAATCGATGTGAAAATATTTTCAATTTTTTACAAAAGCTTCCACTAAAATTTTTTATTGCCAATTCACCCCCTCTTGGCCAATTCTATCGATCTATTAACTCAACGCCAGCTAACCTTGATGTCACCAAATTCTTTTCCCTTTTATATTTACTCAGTTTAACATTAACATGTATCTCAGACTGCACCCTTCTTTGTATCTCTTTAAGCTTCATTTTTGGGTGGTCTTAATAGTATCCTCAAAATGTTCTGTAATAACTTTAGCAGTAACCATCATGTTACTAAAACTAATAGGGCAGTTGTGTTTATATATGAAAGTCTTCACATGTAGACTACTTATCCACTTGTTTTTACTCACATAGATTCTCTATGGACAATTTTTAGATGCAATGCATTTGTAACTAATCTATTGTTGCGTGTTGTGAGTACTATAAAATTATACACAATTAATGTGTAAGTATACACAATCGAACAAGTAATACAATCATGAGTGAGTATCATCTCCACTTGGATTGGAAGGATCTTGAGTAAAGTTTATGCACTACTCTAAAGTAATTAAGTATAACTAATGGTATTCACAAATGATTATGCCGAGGATATTAAATGTATATATATGGTGGAAGGATAGTAATGTGAATGGGTAACAAAAGGAAATGTCATGACAAAGGAAAATGGTAAAGATAGAAAATAAATGAAATAACTTAAAAATCATCTCATGGGAAACTACTTCGAGAATGAGTAATGGGGAATGATTTAAGGATGCTAAAACTTATCTCTCTAGATTATTTAATCTATCTAAGCTTCACTTACTCAATGAAGTTTGCTAAAAGTTCTCGCTATCTCAAGTCAAATGAACCTAATAGAATATAACGCCACAACATCTCCTCTCAGTCTCAACTATGGCCGCCTACGCTATTGATGACCTAGTACCCCTCTTAGTCGTTGAAATCCTATCTTAGGCTCTCTCAAGCACTAAGGGATTAGGATATAGTACTATTATGTAAGGTTTAAGCTTAAGTAAACTACTACACCCCATTGCTTATGTGGATCTTACTTGTGTTTCTCTCAAATGCTCCAAGCATTAATGACTAAGTTTCTATCAAACACCTAACCTTCATCTAAGTAATGGACACTCTCATGCTTCCTACAAACTTAGAAGATGAAGCCTTAATAAGCAAAACAAGTAAATGCGAAAGATAAACTTTAATCTACCATTAAAACAAAATTAGGCCTCCATAAAATCAACCCCACCAAATAAGGTTAGTTCATGGTGGGGCTTGAATATTCCATGAAATAAAACATGAAAATCATTCGTTCCAAACAACCCAAATAAAATAAATGAAAGAAAACAACAAAACGATAGAGGAAAAAGCCTTCGACACGCGCTATCGGAGCTTCCCTCAGCTACCACAAATCACCTTAGCTCGCTAGCTCCTCTCGTACGCCTAGCTCGCCACTCCCTCGAGCTTCACCAATGGAGGAACACCCAGGAAAATGGAGCAAGAAAAATGGTGGAGAAGATGATGACTTTTCTATCTTGGTAACCTCCCCTTTCTCTCTCTTGTGTGGTGTAATTTTATAATAAAAATATCTAGGGTGTTCTTGGGAATGTTGCACTCAAAATACCTATCATACCCCTAAATTCATTCCTTGGGAATGAAGCTTATCCATAGAGGTAGTAGTAGACCCCATCAGACGGTTACAAGCAGCAAACACGTGCTTTGACAGATGTCCTTTTGTGAAAATATATTTTTGTCCTTTTATAGCATAAATTCCAAGGCATTTCAATCTACTTCAACAATGTGTGATGTCATGGTATTCCTTCCCAACTCGTCCTTTTTGCTTGTTATTTCTTGCACATTACTAAAAACCACACCTTCCTCCTAATACAACACCTTAATAAATAAAATAATGCAACCACAAAAATGCAATTATATACTACATACATCTAAAATGACCTATATGGACCCTTAAATAAACAATAACTTAAGTGAAAAGGCCTTAAAAGTAGTTTTTTGACAGAGTTATCACACCCCAAACTTAAGTTATTGCTTGTCCTCATGCAATGGATAACAATTAACACAATCAAAATATAGAAATTTTCAACAATAGTACATCAAAAAATAATTGAATTTCAACCCTCAGAAAAATTGGCTTCAACATGCTAGACATATCGAGAATTCAAGTACTTTTCCCTAGGTCAAGATTCTTTATGGTTGTGTGTGTGCGTTATTGTATCTAATCTATACTTAACGAATTTAGGCAATTTCTAATTGAGTTCCTTAGTTTTTACACATCATTTACTCATTCATTAAGCACATTTATACTCCCTTTTCACTTAATACATGTTTTATTTTCTTTTTTTCTCTCTTTCTCTCTTTCTACACTGATACGAAGGGATCCAGCTCATCACACCTACCATTTCACACTCTAGGTGAAAGGGAGTATACCTTTCACCCCCAAGCTAGTCAGGTAAAGTCATCCCGTGACTACTTTCATTCACTCGTATGTGTGTGGCTGTCATTTATTAAAGAGAGTTCCAGGCAATGCCACAGCAAAGAGGAGTGTCCCTCTACAACCATGTCAAAGCATTTATTCAGAATTAAACAAAATTCAGACATAAAGGAGTTCTTAAACAGTGATTTATCAGTTAAGCATAATACCATATTTTAATGCCAAGGCTAACCAGAGTTCTTTCATAAAAGCTTCCTAAGTTCCTTAAGTATAGAAAATACAAATCGTGTAAGAATAATTCACAAAACATCAAGCCCTAGAGTTAGTTCTATCATTCTCAACAGTCATTTACATTCAATTTCTAGTCTACCAAGTTCATCATCATCAGGTCTCATCAAAATATTTCATCTAACTGTCCTACCATTTATTGATGCCATGGCATAACGCTATGCTAATACTATCATGCACATGTTCTACAAATAACACTACATCCCCCAAACTTGAGAGAAATATTATCCTCAATGTTGAATAAAAACTAAGTTAAAACTAGACTACATGTTATACAATTCAATGCAATGCAAGGTACCTTGTCTTTATAAGATGGTGGTGGAGTCGCGCTGGCAGTGCTGGTAGTACTGTGCCTTGTGCAATTCCTCAGTGGGGTGGGGCTTGCGTCAGGGTCAGAACTGGGTTCAGTAGGTGGTGTGCTAGGGCCTTTAGTGTTCTTGGATACTGGGGTCTCCACATGCCCAACAGATGTCTTCAGATGTAATCTAATCCTGCGTGTTAAAGGTTACAACAACGTTTTTGTCTAGCTAGGTATCTCACTTGAGGGCTCATCAGCATTATGGGTCTCCTTGGCTTTTCGAGATTAGTTTGGGATTGGGGCTGAGACTTAGGTACTTGTTCAGGCACCATACTGTGTTGATTGGGTTAGCATCTTCTGGCTTGGTGTAGTGTCTTGCTGAATAACATTTGTAAATGTCGTGTCTCCTCAGATGCTGGCAAGATCACGTCCAGGATAACTAAAAGATTATGAGACAAATGCAGGTGCCACTACTGTGTCTTGTTACTTGAAATAGGAAAAGAAAATGGCTCTATCATTAGTTATAGCTCTATTTGTTCCCTCGTCTGCTTTATTGATTCCTTGATTGCATCTAGCTTTGCCATGTCATATTGGTTTGTATCAGCCTATGAAGTTACCTCATCCTTGTCCTTGGATTTTTCCTTGTTTAATTCCAATATCATGGGTAGTTTTGCATTAGTATTTCCTTTCAACCCAGGTGAGATTTCATCATATTCATCCTTCAAAACACCCTTCGTCTAAGTGGTTGCAGCATCCATGAGGGCTTTACCTTTGGCAAACATGCGTGGGACATTGTTATACTAAAAATAACTAATATTAAAATTAAAAATAAAGAAATAAAACAAAGAAAATAAACAAACAAGCACTCGCAACAAAACAAAACTTCTATAACATAAATTAAAGAGGGTTAAAGGGATACAAACTCCAAAACATCATGAATTGTTATGGCATTTTTATCGCGTTCGATTGGAGCACCAGTATAGACCAAAATGCTCCACACATATAACAACTCCACCTTCAGTGTAAGCCGTTAGAACCCAATTTGTAGGACCTTTGTAGTAGTCCTCTCTCAATTGAGTGTTCTCTACATAAAGCTAACTGGTAGTGGAATAAGATCTCTTTTCGTTCCCCTTTCCATGGCATCTTTTAATTGCTTGGGCAACAACGTTTTTGAAGAAGTAAGGGTCATCCCAGTGACAGTAGTGAACATCCTGCATCAACTTGTTCTTTCCCTGGCTATTAAAATATGAAAGCAAAACACCACTAACGAGAAAGTTGACAATGTCAGCATACCACGACAATGATGTGGTAAATAATAAATTCTCATAGGGAATTTTTTCTTAATCTCCATTTTATTCCTTAGTTCTTTCATAATTTATAGCCTAGAAAAATGGGTACCTACTTAGGGTTTAGGATGAGTAAATTCAATGAAATCCAAAGGTTCAAATTTTGTAATGCGTGGTAATTTGACCCAGTTGCATTTCCAAAGCTCTTAAGGACAAATTATGACTTTGCAACCATGCCCTTTGGCTTTGTAATAATTCTTCTTGAATCTTAATAGATGTTTCGTGATCTTGTAATAGAGCCTTTGTAGTTTCCATAAAGTCTTGCATAGTGGCCTCTAGAGAACTTGTATTAAGTGAAAATGTTGTCCCCTTATTAAAAGTATGTCATGGCATATTGTTTGAAAGGTTGGGGCCTCATCCGTATACTACAGCTGAGCGAGATGACAAATATTATGAACTCCTTGATTTTCCCATGAGAAAATTGGATGTTGACTTCATCCTTTGTTGTAGGTGTTGGAGTAAGGGTTGTTATTACATCCATTGAAGCTTCCCACACATTTGATGGACTTTTGATTATTCAGTCATTCACATTCATAGTGATTGTCATGGCATAATAGACATGCTGAGCTAACAACCTTTACTTTTTTCACCTCATTAGGCCGTTACAAATTCTTCAACATATTGGTGATGGTATAGAGTTGGGCCGACATTGAATCTTCAGCTTCTAACCTGAATGTATGTGATGCCTTCATTCTAGTTCAAACCTTGAAGAGGGAAATTAGTAATCCTGGTTAGCAATTCGATCAAGAATATCAAAAGCCTCTTCAGGTGATTTTTCAAGCAAAGTGTCATTTGTCGAGGCACCTAGCATCATCATTGTGGGTGCATTGGCTCCATTGTAGAACATCACTACTTGAGTCCAGTTGTGGAATCCATGGTCGGTACATTTACGAAGAAATTCTTTATAGCGGTCCCAACACTCATACATTGACTAGTCATCAGCTAGATGAAATGATGCTATGTCATTCCTAAGATGGTTGTTCATATTGGGTGGATTACGCCGTAGCAAATTTTTTTGCACAAGTCATCCCATACCTTATCGAGCCAGAAGGTAATCCATTGAGCCATGCCCTGGCGTGATATTTCAAAGAATATGGAAACAACTTTAATTTCAACACATCTTCATGCACACCTTGTTGTTGAAAGGAGTCACAAACATCACGAACATGTTTCATTGCATCCTCTTGAGGAGAACCACAGAACTGTCCAATCAAGTCCAGTATGTCGAACATAACCGGTTTGAGCTCGAATTTGGTTGCCTAAATCTTGGGAGCTACAATAGAAGGTTTTATATTGTCCAATTTGGGAGCTAAGTGATCTCTAATAGTTTGTGGTCGAGCAGCATTCCTAGAATTTGGAATTATCATGAAATTTAGAACTGTAGGATCCTTCACCTGATTTTGAACAACATGAGCCTCAGGTTCAATATGAAATAATGGTTCTTTGGGTCTTTTATGGGTCATGTGACAATGTAACACCTAAAAAAGGTAAACAAAAAAAAACAAGTAAATATGTACAAAGAGAAGAAATAAAATGGTGCAACAACTAAACTCAACATCGTTGATTGCCAGTCCCTAGCAAATTAAATTATACGCAATTAATGTGAAAGTATACACAATTGAACAAGTAATACAATGATGAGTGAGTATCGTCTCCACAGGGATTGCAAGGATCTTGTGTAAGTTTATGCACTACTCTAAAGTAATTAAGTATAGCTAATAGTATCACAAATGATTATGTCGAGGAAAATGAAATGTGTATATATGGTGGAAGGATATTAATGTGAATGAGTAAAAAAAGGAAATTTCATGGCAAAGAAAAATAGTAAAGGTAGTAAATAAATGAAATAACTTGATAATCCTCACACGGGAAACTACTTCGGGAATGAGTGATATGGAATGATTTAAGGATGCTAAAACTTATCTCTCTAGGAGATTTAATCTACTAAGCTTCACTTGCTCGATGAAGTTTGCTAAATATTC
The DNA here is from genome assembly GCF_006381635.1 of Hibiscus syriacus. Lineage (NCBI taxonomy): Eukaryota > Viridiplantae > Streptophyta > Magnoliopsida > Malvales > Malvaceae > Hibiscus > Hibiscus syriacus. The sequence continues at coordinate 4,670,540 of NW_024062770.1, forward strand.
TCCTGCTATCTCTAGTCAAAGGAACCTAATAGAATAGAATGCCACGACATCTCCTCTTATTATCAACTATGGAAGCCTACGCTATTGATGATGTAGTACCCCTCTTAGTCGTTGAAATCCTATTTTAGTCTCTCTCAAGCACTAAGGGATTAGGATATAATACTAATATGTCGGGTTTAAGCTTAAGTAAACTACTATACCCGATTGCTTATGTGGATCTTACTTGTGTTTCTCTTAAATACTCCAAGCATTAATGACTAAGTTTCTCTCAAACACCTAACCTTCATCAAAGTAATGGACACTCTCATACCTCCTACAAACTTAGAAGATGAAGTCTTCATAAGCAAAACAAGTAAATGCGAAAGATAAACTTTAATATACAATTAAAACAAAATTAAGCCTCCATAAAATCAACCCCACCAAATAAGGTTAGTTCATGGTGGGGCTCGAGTATTCCATGAAATAAAACATGAAAATCATTCATTCCAAACAACCCAACTAAAATAAATGAAAGAAAACAGCAAAGCGATGGAGGAAAAAGCCTTTGATGCGCACTGCCGAAGCTCCCCTCGGCCACCACAAACTGCGTTAGCTCACTAGCTCCTCTCAGATGCGTAGCTTGGCACTCCCTTGAGCTTCACAAATGGAGGAAAACCCAGAAAATGGAGGAAAAGCAAAAAATGGAGGAGAATATGATGATTTTTCTAGCTTGGTAACCTCCCCTTTCTCTCTTTTGTGTGGTGTCCTTTTATAATAAAAATATCTAAGGGTATTCTTGGGAATTTTGCACTCAAAATACCTATCATACCCCTAAATTCATTCCTTGGGCGTGAAGCTTATCTCTACAGGTGGTAGTGGACCCCTTCAGGCGGTTACAAGCAGTAGACACATGCTTTGACAGCTGTCCTTTTGTGAAAATATTTTTGTCCTTTTCTGCACCAGAAATGCCAAGGCATTTCAACCTGCTTCAGCAATGTGTGATGTCACAACATTCTTTCCCATGTCGCCCTTTTTTCTTTATATTTCCTGCACATCACTAAAAACACACCTTCCTCATACAACACCTCAATAAAATAAAATAACACAACCATAAAAAATACAATTATACAGCTACATAAATCTAACATAACCTATATGAACCTTTAAACAAATAATAACTTAAGTGAAAAAGGCCTTAAAAGTAGTCTTTTTACGGAGTTATCACCTATTCGTTTCACAATGTACAATTCTCAACTTTTTTCTATTGCATCTAGAATATTTATGGATGACATATTTGAATTGTTTTCCATCTATAAATAACATCCTCAAACAAAATTCAAGACTCTCGGCATATGGGTTATAAATAGTATATCTTCCTATTCTCCTAGCAGCCTCTTCCTGTTCATCATCATTTGACCCAATCAAGCTCCAGTAGTCATCACTATCATAGTAATCGATGTCAGTCCAACCTACACTTTCTATAACTCCAATATTTCCTCCCCCATCTACTGCCTCCTCATGGATCTTAGGTTCAATTGTAATTTCACTCTTAGAATCGGTGTCAACCACTACTTGTTCCTTATTTTTCATCTTCTCCCTGCCAGATTGTAGTTCATCATCATCCTGACCATCATATAAACATGGAATATTTATGCAATATGCATTATCTTTCTCACTATCACTCTCTTCATCTTCACTTGCAGCAACAACATCCTTTCGTGCAACAACACCATCATCAGCACCTTCTCTTACATCTTCAACAACCCTTTCAGTAGAAAAATCAGCAACACCCTCACTCATATCATCAGCCTCAGTAACAACAGCATCAACACCCTCAACACCATCTCTATCAACCTCAACACCACCCTCTCCTTCAGCAGTATAATCACCCTTATCATTACCCTCGCCAGTATTTATGAGTAAGATGCCATCAACAATATCAGGGGTGTCTACTTCATGCTCAACATTTATGTCTATAAACCCATATTTCACCCAGTAATTCAACATGGCAATTGTACTTGTATCATAAAAAACACCATTAGATTATCTTGTAAACCACCACTAAAAGGTTCATGAAAATATATTATTTGTATAGTATTGAAATGTAAAGCATCCTGAATAAGTTTACGAACCTCAAAGTATAAAATTATATATAGATCTTCTCTCAGCGTAATCAACTCACCACCTTCATATCTCATATATGGTTCTCGCACAAAATTTCCGTCAACATGTAAATTCATGTAGTACTCCTTATCCTCGTTCATCTGTATTGGTAAGAATAATAAATAATTATTATATTGGCTGCTCGCATGCATATGGACGGACCCAAAGCAGAAAAAAACAAAGTGTTTTTCTACTACACACGGAGGGACCACTTTTCCAGTTAACAAAATAAACAATGCAATCCCTACCACTAATATAATAATCAAATAGTATACTAACATTTCAGGAAACCACACAATCATATATGCATCAAAAAGTATAAAATTGTCTCAAACCCTAAACCCAATCATAAACCCTAATAAAAAACCCAATATTTAAGCAAAAACTCATTTCTATAAACCCAAACAGAAAACTCAAACAAAACCCCAATTTAAAATATATTACAAAACACAAAAACATATAAAGTTATAGGCATATGAATAACCCAACCCTAAACCCATACATCTAACAAAGAATTTAAAAAAAAAACCCCACAACCCCATTAAAAATCAACATTTATCATAACTAAGTAAAATAATCAAACATTTTAAAAAAAATAACCTTCAATGAATGACAACTGTGTAATTGATTCGAGATGAAATGCTTTGTTTGATTTTGATGGAGATGGAATCAAAGGGGAAACGATTTGTTAAATTAGGGATATAAACCCTAATATTTAGGGAATAATCGAGGTAAAAGGGAAACTAAGATTATGTGAAGGTTGGGGGAAAATCATGTTTATTATTAGAAAAAGGGAATAACAACACGTGTTTTAAATTTTTTTAATGAAATTCAGACGAAAACATCTATTAGATACGTTTTGTTTCATTCATTACTTGAGCAGTAGCCTAGTTTGGTGAAAAAATGACTTCCATTTCACCCCTTGGACCCAGTTTGAATCCTCTTTCATGCATTTCACCATTTTCATTATTCCCCTAAACCAGAGTGACATGTGTCACTCTGGGATTGGTCAAATTAATAACAAAAAAATATAAATAATAATTTAAAAAAATGATGTGTTAGTGCCACATCAGTGATCTCGATGACTGGACATCCACGTCAACTTTCCCCTCCATGCTTGCGCTCTTCGTCAACACCCGACGTTGACCGTTAGTTGACTGACAGTTTTCATCTACCGTGAGTTATTTTTTTACCCAAAATTAAATGTTCAGTGCACAAATATTCCAAAAAAACAACACGGCTAAATTTGACACTACTGTCAAACATTAGGGTTATTTTATTGCATTATGCCTTAAATAATTAACCCTCCAATACGGAGGTGCCATGTGTTACTATATGATTGGAGGGTTAATTTAATTAATTTTAATATTTTAATTAAGCAAATTTTCTCACCAATTAAGTGGTAACATGTCATCGCCTGTGTAAAGGGAAAACATATTAGAATAGAAGTGAAGTTTAGGGGATTCAAGCCAAGGACCCCTTGGCTCCGTGGGCATGCCTTTGCCATTGGGCAAAACATTCCATTTAGTTGTTGTCATGCATTGCTTGAGGATAAGGAAACACTTAGGTTAACGGGTGTGATAACTCTCCAAAATAATTATTATTTAGAGCTTTTTTACTTAGGTTAAACTTTTATTTTAGAATTTTTAAAATTATATTTAGATTTATTTTAGCATATTTTACATCATTTGCATATTGGGAGTGAATTAGTGGTAGTTGGGCTGATTTTAATGTTTTTGCTGCAAACTGGTATACCGATCTTGTGACATTATTAATGTTGTAATCGTTGTTGTGCGCTGATGATGAACTAGATTGTCGAACTGATTCTACAGCAACTCCTGAGTCACCAAGTGGTTAGAAAAATTTTAGAAATTGATAAAGTTGTAGAAAAAAGGATGTAATTTAAATTCAAGGAGTTTTCAGAAAAAAATGGAATTTTTCTATTGGTGGAAAGTTTAGCTTTGATGAGCTATAAATATATTATTTTCTACAAACTTTATTCATCCTTGAAAATCCTAATTTTCTTAGGCTTCTTTTTATTGTCTCTTCTACCGCCACCATGGCAGCCTAAAAGCCTTTGGGGGGAAAACACTTGGACGTGTAGCATGTTGCAATCGTGAGAGCAGTAGCCAATGATCGATTAAGCATCATCTTAGCAATATATATTGAACTTGAGAAAGATGGTTTATTTTTTAAGATTATTTTTTTATTTTATGTTGAGATGTTAAACTTTGATCTTTGTTTTGAATATATTTTATGAATTTCATGTTTATTCACTTTGCCTTATTATTTTTGATTGATGTTGCTTGAGTTTATTTTTTGGCTTGTTTGTAGAGATTTAAACTGCCGACTACTGTTGCGAGAGTAGGTTACATCATGAATAACATCAACGTCTGTGAGAGAATTATTTCATAAAAGAAATTTTTACTGACTATTTTGTTGTATCATTTTTAGTACGTTTATCTAATTGCTATAGAGATATAGTCTTCTTGTAAGTTGTTGGTGAATGTTTTTAGAGAAGAATAACCTACTAGGTTAATGCTAGACACATCAATTGTATTGGTACAACATCGTTAGCTACATGTTGTTGTTTGACATCCCATTTATTTACTTTTGTTGTAATCCCATTTATTCTATTATTTTTTTCTATTAAATTGCTTGAACATTGCTCCTTACATCAACTATAAAAAATTTCTGTTTGTTGCATAACAACTCTGTGAAGTAATACTAATCTTTGTGGATACGATGCTCGACACACTTGATGCATCCACTTTTACTACTTGATAAACGATAGTGTATGTTTACACTTTTGTTGTTACATTATTTGAGGTATCAATTGTACTTCAGGGGTCGGTTGTGTGTACTCGCAAATGCTCAATTGCGTAATAAGATCCTTAATAAGGCGCATTGCAATCCACTCTCAGTTTATCCAAGTAGTAATAAGATATACTGGGGGTCGAACATGAAAAGAGAAGTGTTACAGTTTTTTGCTAGATGCTTAGTGTGTCAACATGTAAAAGTGAAACCTCATGTTCCTTCAGGGTTACTTCAGCCTATTCAAATTCCTCAATAGAAATGGGACAGAGTGACCTTGAACTTCATGACTGAGTTACCCATGACTAGACAGAGGCACGACGTAGTTTGGGTCATACTATACCATCAGACCAAATCAGCCTATTTCTCCTAGTTCAGATGGATTATACCTTAGAGAGCTTAGCTCAATTGTACATCATTGAGATGCTGAGGTTGCACATAGTGCCGAATTCCATCATATCCGAAAGAGATCCTCATTTCACTTCCCAATTTTGGAAAGCCCTTTATGAATCCTTAGGCACCAAACTAAACTCCAGTACCGTTTTCCACCCTCAGACAAATGGCCAGTCGGAACGTATTATTTAGATCTTAGAGGACATGCTTAAGTACACTATCTCGAGGGTAATTGGGAGGTCTACCTGCCATTAGTGGAGTTTACGTACAATAATTATTTCTAATCGAGCATTTAGATGACTCCGTATGAGGCCTTATATGGGCACAAGTATAGAACTCCACTTTATTGAATAGAACTAAGGGTAAAATAGTGGGTTCTGACTTTAATATAGAAACTGAAGAAAACGTTTGATTAATTTATGGTCGATTGAGAGAAGCCTCAGATAAGTAGATATCTTACGCTGATCTGAGATGTAAGGATATCGAGCTTGTAGTGGGGGAGAAGGGGTTCCTCAAGGTTTCCCCATGCGATAAAGCACTTCATTTTGGTCGTAAGAGAAAGTTGACCCCATGATTTATAGGACCTTACGAGGTACTAGAGAGAGTTGCACTAGTGGCTTACCGGTTAGCTCTTACCACTAGAGCAGGAACGCATCCACAACGTGTTTCACGTGTCTATGCTTTAGAGAGATCGTTCCAATCTTTTCCATGTCATACCCCTAGAGCAGATTAAGGTGAGTTTGCACATGACCTATTAAGAGGAGCCGATTTAGCAAGAGATGTAAAGGAGCTAAGTGTAACCAACCCACTTTTTTTTAGAGATATGAGCCTCAAGTAATGTCCTAAACTCATTCTTATGCTTCTCAACAGAATTAGTAACTCTTGTGTTTAATTCCTTGCCTAGTGATAAAAGTTGGAGAAATCTCCAAGGACAAAGAAAAACATAAGTTGTGGTTAAGTTGAATGAGTTCTAGAGCTTAAGAAATCAAAGGTAACACACTCCTAACTCAACTCTACCACATGTAGAACACTAGGCGTGTTTGGTTAACATGAATGAGTTATTAAGCATGTTCATGGTAGATTCAACATTTGGTATTTTTTGGTATGTTTATGGATTGTGACTCCTTTTAACATACCGTTTGGGAACCTCATTATGGTTTTTGGCTGAAATGGGAGGCATTTTTGGGTTTGAGTATCGGTACTGGAAGAAAAATACTGATATTGTTATCAGTTAGCTTAAAAGAATATAGTTTAAAGAGGCAAGTATCGTTATTCACCTATAGAGTATTGATATTGTTAGCCCAATTTTGATACTCATAGGGTAGTATTGATACCGAGCACACTTACAAGATTCGAGTAGATAATTTTGGTATCGGTACTCATGGGAGTATCGATACTGCTAGTATAGGTATCGATACTAAAGTATTTTTCAAAAACCTCAAAGCCAAATTTTGTATCGATGCTAAGGATAGTATCGATACTCAAACTAGAGTATCAATACTAGCACTTTGCTCTCAATTTTCAATAGTCAGTAGTACCGATACCTAGAGGTTAGTATCGATACTAAAGGTCTTAGTATTAGTACCCACATACAGTTTTGGGTAAGAAACCCAAATGTTTAAGGGATAGGTTTGAGGGGCCCAATAATACCATAACACCATGAAATAAAACTACAAGTGAGAACAATAATTAACTCAAAACAACTAGCAACAACTAGGATGACATAAAACTATCCTTGTTTGATCCTCGGGAAACAATCAGGACACCCGAGTTACTGTAGCAGATAACGATCGTACGATTCGAATATATCCCAGTAAGTGCCAAGGAACCTTAGTTGCCAACTGCGCGCAGATGCCCTAAGACTCAAGGAACCTCAACATTTCATGTTAGTATTCTTATGTCTTCATACATATGCCACTAGCATGCACATTTAGTGAATGCATGTAGTACAATACAATTATTAGTGTGGCATTGAGCTTGTAAGCTTAGCGTTCAGAATGTGTTTTCGTGCACAGGTTCTTAGGAGACTGTCCGTGGACCGTTATCGTCATCAGATATTGCATATCACTTAAGGCTTCATAGTATGTCTTGATTTATATTGGAGGGCATGTACTATTGTAGACCCCTTTTATTTTTAGCCATAACTCTATTTTTGTATTAAACTTAGTATTGATATTATTTGGGATATTTAGGAGCTCCCCTTATTTGTAAACTCAGTTTATCATATTTTTATTTTATATTTCTATGAATGACTTTTTATATAATGGTTTACCATTGTTTTTTAAAAAAAAAGTTTGGGTTAGCCACTTCGGTGGTCCCGTGTGAATCCATTGATCTTAGGATTGGACTAGATTAGGGTGTTACGGTTATGTTCTAACTTTGAGAGTTGATTACACCCTAAACATTTTGAGGGTATTGAGTAAATTCATGCAAGAATGTTAAGTCTTGTTGCATTTGAAATTAATATATTAATGACATATTTTGATTTTTTCAAAAATTTATCATATTCATGATCTTCTACTTGATTGTTATTTTGGTTTAATATTTAATGTGGACTTTAATGTTCTGGTATTGTAAGATGTTAAACAAGATAATGGAATATAAATGATAAAGTTAGTATGTTGAATTAATGTATGCTTGAGGACAAACATTGAATAAGTGAGGGGAAATTTTATCAATGTTAAATATTGCATGTTTTTACTATTGTTTACTCATTTTATTCTGATATTACTACTTTGGTTTTATTTTGGATGGCTTATTTTCGTGTAGGAACTTCATTTTGATTATTCACCATAGAACCAACAGTTAAATGCAAATTCTTAATTTTTTTTTGAGTCGTGGCAGATTTCAATAGTTTAATCAACAACTTCTAGAAGCCGGGCTAGTCAGTATCTTCTAAAAGATGGGCAAATATTATCTTAAAGATTAAATTCAAAATTATTTTTGAATATAAATACCTGAGAAAGGTTATATAGGAGTTGAGACAGAATTCAACCACAAGACTTAAATATTCTTTATCTTTTGCAATAAACCTTTATTTTTAAATTTAAGATTTTTTTAGTTTGATTGTTTTATCTTTATTATTATCTTTTATTTAGGAATTAGTTATTTTATTTACTTAGAACTCTCGGATTTAAATACCCCTTGGGTTCAACAGTAGAACTCAAATTATAATTTATATTTCCTTAGTTGTTTATTGAAGTTCAACTTTCCTTTAATATATATATATATATATATATTATTTTCTTTTATAATGCTAAGCATGTTCCAATCCAAGCTTAGCCAAACACGAAATTAGCCAAAGGTTTTTGCAATAGCTCAACTTAATCGTGAGAATTGGGTGCACTTAACAACTTCGAGATAGAATTCTTCAGTTTTCTGGAAATTTGGAGTGAGGTTATTCCTTTAGAAGTCACGATGCCTTCACTTCAAAAAGATGTCGTTGACTTGAAGGTTATTTTGATTTACTGTTAGGGAGACAAATCAATTTATTGTAATTCTACTTCTTGTGAACAAACTTAGCGATTGTTTGTTAAAGCAATCAAATCGAGTTTGTCTCAGTGAGAGGCTATAACTCGAATCGGGCTTTTCCAGAACTTAAAGTTGTGTTGGTGCTAACAACGATAAACCTGGCTAGTCCAACAAATACTAAATTTCAGAGATAGACTAGGAATTATCAATTAAACGGAGAGAAAAATTAGCTACAAGAGTTGGGCCTTATTGATTGTAATCGGCCTGCCTTAAGGAGAGAAAATTTATTTCGATGATTGATTGAAATTGAGGCTAAGCAAAGCCTACGGCTAAATCTTCACAATTGAACTTTTCTACCTTATTTATTTTATTTATTTTTTTGTCATTTTTTCATCGGTTATTTATTTTTATTATTTTATTATTTTCAGTATATCTAAATCTTTTTTTACTTTTTAGTTAAACCCAAGAATCAAAATAAATAAATTTATCAGACTTTCTTAATTTTTATGGATTAATGTTTACTTCTTTATATTGTTTTCATGATTTATTTGACAAATTCTAGGCTTCTTATTTCGTCAGTCTGATCTTTCATATTTCATAAGCAATTCCATGAGAACATTCAACACCTGATTTTACCCATTCATGCTCATATCCGATATATACACGGATACACATACATGTTTGTGTATTGCAATTTTACTTGGGACACTTGAACTCTGTAAAATTATCTTTGATAAAAAAATATGGAAATGTAAAACTATTTAATATATTATTTGATAAATATATTTTAAGTTTAATTCATTTTATTTGAATGTATAAAATTATATAAAAAATGTAATTTATTAAATTATTTTTAATCATGAATAAAATAAAAAATTAAATTATATGAGTAAAAAGTTAAAAATGAAAATTTAAGAACTAATTATGATGATGACAACTTATAATAATTAATTAATTAAAAATATATATAAGTAAATGTTAAAAATGTATTATAATACACAAATGTTAAGTTTGCTGGTAACAATGATAATAATAGACAATTTTTAATAGTCAGATACATTTTTATAATATTTAAACCTTTCTTTACCTACATATTAAAAGATATTAAGCGCTTAAATATGCTTTCTCTTATATTTTAATGTAACAAAAATGTAGATACAATTACCACAAAATCGTATATTACTCGGGTAGTATGAAATTATTGAATAAATTAGATTAAATTTAGTCATTAGTCTCTATTTAAAGAACCAAAACTACAATTTATTGTTAACAAGTGAATTAATGCCAGAAATTGATCTATCAAATTTAACTGTTATTGTTTAGATCATGACTGAAAATTTGAATTTAAAAAAAATAATAAAAGAATTAGAAATATCAATTAAAATACATTAATTAATACCAGAAATTGATCTATCAAAATTAACTGTTATTGTTTGGATCATAGCTGAAGTTCAGAATTTAAAAAATAATAATAAAAGACCTAGAAATATCAATTTAAAATGCACTGATTAAATCCACAACTTAGTGATAATACATGAATTAATAGAAGAAATTGACCAATAAATAAATGGTACTTAGATTAACGGTTCCTTCATCATAACATAAGCAACACCAAACCTTACGAATGTGACAAATTATTGCAGCATTGTCAAAATTAAGGTTTTGCTCTTCATCAAATACAAAAGAAAGGGGAGTCTCCTTTTGGAGGAATATGAAAAACCATGAACAAGTGATCAACGCTTGACCCATTGGAAGCTCTTCCTTGCTTTCGCCTTCCCTGGTTTTTTCCTTTCCACCACACGTGAATCCCTTGTCAAGAACCCAGCTGGTACCACACATTAGAATTTTAGTTTAGTTATACCAGGATCATGACATCTAAATACAATTACAAAGATAACCAACAAAATGACCTTGCCAACTCTAAAAACGGTCTAGTCGAATATAATTGTATATAAACAAGGACACGTGACAACACAATTGTAAAAGCGATAATACCAGCTCTGAGAGGAGGACGTAGCTCTGGCTCAAAATTTTGCAAGGCCCTACTGATTCCCAACTGAATTGCTCCCACTTGACCTGTCACAGAAGATAAACAACTTTACTGAAAACAAGAACAAAACAACTCGGTTACATTTCAACTTTGGCAAAACGGGTCTTCAAGTGTTCGACATATGATTAAGTTAAAGTCATTGTGGCATATATTAGATGAGTCTTTCTTAGATTGGCACAGAAGGCTCAGTATCCTTGCCCCTGACTAGAACTAGAAGATTTCCAAAGTCCAAGCAGGGCTAAAGAGGCTCCAGTTTTTAAGATTCAGTGGCCTTTCACATTAACTATGAAGATTCAACAAACCGTATCTCATCACCTCAATGACAGGACAAAGTTTCATTATAATTTACGAGGAACGAGTATGGTATTATATGAATTTCAGTTAGAAGATAAAACATTTCTGGAGTGATCAAACATGTAAGGTGGACCTAGCATTCTTGCAAAATAACAGAGTAAAAACTGAAGATGTTTATTAGCCAAACCACATTAAGCCTGTACGTGCAAATGGTAATCAGCTTGCTACAAAAGGCTTCAGCTAGTTAAAACCTACCACATTACGTCATTGCAGTGGCAATAGCTCTTGCCACCATTTGACATGTGATCACGCAGTGTCAACAAGACATGGCCTTTAAGTCACATGTATGCCAAGTCAACGAATTAACAATTCTTTCATTTAGATCAACAGATTTTAATTGGTTAATTAATAATTTGAATTTTTAAATAGCAAGTAGTAACTAAGATATCAACCTCATTCACAAATTAATATCCCATGCATGTAAAGCATAACTCACACTTGCAGAAGCAAGCAACAAAATTGCTATCTATAAAATGAGAGTATAAAACACCTTAAGTTATTTGCTAATCAAATTCCCACATGGCAGGTTGCAGCATATTAAAAATGTAGAGTGTCTATCATTACAGAAGCCTCAAAAATACATAGCAAATATGTTGATAATGAAATTCAATTACTTGCATTTATTTTGTACAAAACAGACTGAACTTCTACCATGGGCATATGTTATCTTTTGTCTTATTCTTAACCTATCTCCTTCTAAGTAGAAAGCTTTCAGTATTACAAGTATAACTGGCTTAAGGTAATCAATACCCATGCACAACTTTTCACTTAGATCCCACACATCATAATAAAAAGGCTTCAGCAAGACCAGAACAGTTTATAATAAGTGGATGCTGAAGGGAAATTTAATTACCAGAACAATTTATTATATTTTTATGCACTGCTCGATCTTAACAATAGTGACATCAGAAGCGAAACAGGAGAATAGATTCAACCTCAATCGTCAAACAAAATAAGTGTGGGATGTTGCTAGTGAAGTTAGTCTTTTAAATGTTTAATGAAATAATGAAATGAAGTGCAATTCCAAGGACTTAAGCTTACCAGAAATACCACCTCCTTTAACAGTGCATTTGATGTCCCAAAGGCCCAAGGTCTTGGTTTCTGAGAACGGCCGAAGAAGAGCAGCACGATGATCAAGCATTGGGAAATAGACATCAAATTCTTTCTCATTGATAATGAATTTGCCATCACCGGGTTGAACCCAAACACGGGCAATACTATATTTCCTTCTCCCAGTCCCATAAGCCCTTCCTTTATCGTCTACTTGCCTTACTCTTTCTTTGGCAATCTCCTCCAGCTTCAGGCGCTCTATTTCAGCTCTTGTTGATTTCCTTGTATTCTTTTCATAACGCATGTCTTCTATAACACTTAAAGGTGGCAATCCGTCCACCCCTTCCAAATCCTTTAGAGCAATCAAACTGTCGAGCATGGCATCTGTGATACCGGATGCCACAATAAGGTCCCCAAATGCACGATTCTGACCTGCAAAAGGGAACTATCTTTCTTTTAACCCCTAAAGATAATTCAAGCAAAAGAACGGTACCCATCTTCTCATTACACAAACCAAAACACCAAACAATAAATTTATAAAATTGTTGCTCTTTTGCTTTTTCTCACTTCTAATCCTACTCGTAATTCTGATAGACAAGCACCCATTCAACACCACCGAAATATGCAGCAAATGCAATACTAAATACTCAATCTGTTCTACTAAATTTGTATTTATTACCATTTTGATAGTCAAACTTTTTAAACTTTGATTATAATTATTTCAAATATTTTAAATAATTAAATTTTATAAAATAAATTTTCAAGGGATAATACTAGTGGGACAGAAAGAGTAATACAGAATAGGCCAAAATACGATTGTTTGCAAAACGATTATTTGCTCTTAATTTGCAAACAATTGCAGCTTGATCTCAATAATTTTGTTAATTGCAATGCCCGAATAACCTTGAATTCAATAGTTCCTGTCCTACAAAATGCAGTAGCAATAAACTGATATAAAATCTATATATAAAAACAGGCGAAGAAAGCTAGCCTTTGAGAACGGCAGTAAGATGTTTCTCTTCTTCTTCAAGCTTCTTCCGCTCCTCAACGTCCAATTCAATACTAGTCCCGTCAACGGTTTCGCCAACAGCACGTACTCCTTCATCTTTCAAATCGAACAAGCCATCATCCTTCTCTTCTTCTCCAAAGCTCCACGCTTTCTCCTCCCCTCCATGAAACCAATCCCCTTCCCCACTCTTCTTATCGGTTTCATCGGAGAAAATATTACCAAACCTTCCGTCACTTTCTTGGGAAAATCTCCAGGGATCGGGAGACGAGTGATCATTTCTATCGTTATTGTTGTGGTTGCCGTTGGTAGAGAGGAGACGGAGGAGGGAAAGTGGAGGGAGCTGAGAGTAGGAGGGAGACGGCGGGGTTTTGGGGAAAGGAGGGGCAGAAGACGGAGATGGAAGGCTCTGGGGAGGAGACGAGACAACATTGGAGGCGAAGGAGGGTTTTGCGAGGAAGAGAGGGAAAGAGGCAACACAACCTCTTTCATTTTTTTTATTTGGGGCGGGGTTTTACAAAGTGGGGATTGCCGACCCGACCCGCTCCAATTGGAATACGATTGGGCCAAGTAAGCCCAAATATGACTAACGACAATTATTATTCAAGGCAACTTAATATCTTAATTATTAATTTTGTTCTTATATGATCACTCAGCTATTTTTTAATATCAAATTTATTTTCTTTTTAATTTTATTCTAATCATTTATTATTAAAAAATTATTAAAATTATTGAGGTGGTATTTTTTTTAATGATAGTGTAATATTATCTAATGGTGACATGTGAATATCTCAGTTAATTTTTAACAATAAATAATCAAAATGAACTAAAATTAAACAATATATACTATTTTAAAAGTAAAATATTTAGAAAACTAAGACGAAATAAAAATGTTATTAAAATATATTTTATCCTATTATTTATTTGCAAATGGCTTCTTTTATTTCCTTTTTAGAAAGAAAACAGGGCATTGAATTCATCAACCACGCAGCAATGGCTTAATCCCACTTTTACATATCCAAGACAACAATCGATATTATTATTATTATTTTTATGAGAGGAGAGGTGTTGCTCGAAATAGAATTTGAAATTAAGATTATAAATTTTGTTATTGTATTGTAATTTTAGATAATTTATTTTACTTTATTGAGTGATTTTAATGATAAAAATTAATATTATTTTTAGAATGAATTTATATTAATTTTATAAAAGTATATAAATATTTTTTATTTTTTTCTCAAATAAAGCTTAATATTTATTTTTTTTATTTAACATTTATACAAATTAAATATTGATGTCGATTTAATATTAATATATTTTAACTTGATTTAGTGGTTAAACAATTGTTTATTTTGTTTAAGGTCCAGGTTTAAATCTCAAGTCAACCAAATTTATTTATTTTGTAGTTATAATTTAGTATGAGTTGTATATAATTGTTGGTGAAATATCTTAAGTAACATCTCTAGCTTAACGAGTACGTGCTTGGCCCCTATCTAAGGGGTTTAGGTATTGATTCCCTTTAGCTATGTTTGATTTTGTTTTTATTAATTTTGGGTGGTTATGAGTGATATTATTTGTTTTAAAAACTCTCAATCATTTAATAATGAAAGTTAAAATATCTTATAATTGTTAATGTTTGAACTCGATACTTTTAGGGATAATAATCATATATTTTAATCATTGATGTCGTTTAGTTCTTGAAATTAGGATAGAAAAAAATGTCTTGAAAACTAAAAAAAATATATTTAAAATATCACATCAACATAACCATTAAATTTTCAACAGGATGTCCAAATAAAATATCTTAAGTTAGGGTTAATTTGCTTTAAGTCCCTATAAGTTAGGCGTGTTTTTTACATTTTAGTCATGTGTAGTGACTATTTAATTTTTTAAAAAGATATGTGAATGATTATGTAATTTCCCCTTTTAATTTAACGTGTTACTTTTTAGGCTTAATTAAAAATGAAAAATTGTCCTTAGGTCCTTGTAGATTAAACGTGTTTTTTTATTTTAGTCACTAGTATGTTTGTTTTTTATTTTATTTAGAATTAAGTTTTAAAAAGTTGAGTTTTCGCATAAGATGCCTGATTACTCGAATCTATTGCTCGATTCTAAAATTATTTAATAATTAATTTTTCTAAAAACTTTAAGTTTAATAATCCATATACTTTAGAAATTATCAATTTAGGTCCTTAAACTTTTAGTCTCTTAGACCCTGGTATTTTAGTTATTTGACCTTTTTAGTCCTTGAACTTCGATTAATGTTTTAATTTTGACATAATTAAATAGGTTAAATAGACCTCCACTTTTAGATAGATTTTAATATAGTCCCCTAATTTAGGGAATAATCTGAGACGACCCTCGCATAAATGCTCAAGGGACCAGCTCTATTCGATTCAATAATCAGTTTAAAAATCAAACAGGGTTAATATTAGAACATACACTTATAGGTTTGAGCCTTTAGGTACTTTAAGTTTCATAATGTGATACTTTAAGCTAGAAAAAACCTTAATTTACTTTTAGTTTAATTAGGATAAATAAAATTTGTTTGATCGTATTTTTTTTAACCCTAAGGAAATGTTCTCTTATTAGAGAATTAATAGTATATCTCTCGCAATCATGCTCAGTATGTAACCACTTGTGATTCCCGAAATAAGTCGTCATCCTTTTCAAAATCGCATCATAATTTTTAAAATTAAGGTAATGTCCAGTTATTAGGCATAATAGTTGAGCTCTAGCGTTTATGCTAGGGGCGAATGCTACCAGCCTTAATAAATGAATACCATTTTCAACTTCTTGCGTCCATAATGATTTTTAAATTAAATAAAGATTTCTGATTTTAAATATAGGGTAACCAACTAGGTACCAATTTTTGGGCTCTTGTGGGGGTGCTAATCCTTCCCCATGCGTAGCTGACTCTTGAACCCAATTTCTGGATTTTCGCAGACCCAAAACTCAGTATTTTAATAAAAATGTTTCATTAAAATCACCTTGTTTTTTGGTGTCCCAATCGCAACTTAAATGATTGGTGGCGACTCCTCATATTTCGAGAATCTTTTCAAAGAGCAAACCCCCGAGTCGGTATCGGTCTTTTCCTCGCCTGAGCAAAAAATGGTGTCGACAACTTGGCTACTCCTCTGGGGACTTTTGTTTTTAAACAAATTGAGAATCGAGACACGAGTTGGTTACCTTATATTTACTATTTTGGAAATTACGAGTTTGATCTTATTTAATTTACGGTTCATTATGTTATTTCAAAAGAAAAACAGGTTTTCTCTCTGATTAATGCTTACACTTTTGTGGAATTATTGAATATTATTGCATATCATAGCTCTAAACTCAAGCTCTAATCTGATTTACCTTAGGGAGAAACGTCACACCTCACGATGAGCATTGGGCTTTCTTGTGTGGGTTTGATAAAGTACCTCTGGAAAACATCCTAAGTTGTCAATCCAGATATCAGATATGAGGTATGTTTTTAGTGGTGTGATCCCTTGAGCTGAACCAGATTCACAAGTCTGTAATGGGCCAGAATCAAGGTCAACCTCTACGGGTTGTAAAAATTGCTCGGGAACCTTTGCTAGAACCCTGCCACATATAGAGAATTTAGAAAACCTACCCCACTAGAGACATGTGGATAACCTAGAAGAGCTATAACTCATGCAATTAGGATTTAATTTTCTTTGGTGTGTTTTGCATTCGATTCTTTAAATTTTTATTAATTATTCTTTGATTTTTATGAATTAATCTAATGTTACTAACTTGTCTCTTTGTTTCCTTGATTGCATGTATCGTTTCCATTTTATGTCATATAATTGCATAGAAGGTATTGATTCTCATATTACCTAGTTATTGTAAAAAGAGCTTAAGGAAGTAATGTTTTCTGATAGGACTGAGAACGCGATAAATTTTCAGACCTAGTCTGAGTATGGGTAGACATGGTTTGGGATAGTATTCACTCCCGAAGAGTCAGTGTTTCCAGAGAAGGTATTGTCAGTGTCAGGCAGGCGCATTGGTTTGAGTTATCAAGAATCTGGGCTAGCTGGGATGAGACATAAAAGATATTGTTCAAAGAAGTTTACGGTGACATCATCGAGTTACTGACGGTATCGATAGATGTAGTGGTGGTTTGATCCTTGGTTGGGTGCTAGAATTTGACTTATCGTTGCTTCACTTTCGACAGAGTAGACATGACCCCTACCCTGGAAGAATATACGGCTCTGCTAAACATCCTAAATGTTAGGAGGCATTCCCTTTACACCAAGGTGATCCGATCCAAGGCGTTCACAACCAAGATAATTACACTGACGGGAAATACCAAGGAATGAGTTGTCTGAAGAAGCCACAACCTTAAAGGTTTTCGTAATCCCGGAATCAGTGGAAGAGCGGCGCATCATAGAGATGATGATAGAGCTCGAGAAATTAGGGGATAGGGCTAGATATTATATTTAGTTCTTGTGGATGTACTCTCTTTGACTAAGTTCTTAGGCATTGTGTGTTGTTGAGAAATTTTTCTAGGAACTAAGTTATTTTGGAATCAATATCGGTTGCATTTGCATTTTCATGTTTTTTTCTAATGTTTAAATCTTAATACTTGCATTAAAATAATTCATTCATTTAATAATTCCCCAAATAATAAAATAAAATTTCTGATCATTTGTAGTGATCATGGAATACACCTCACACCCATAAGGTACTCGTAAATCAACCAAGAAAATGGAAGAGAGACTAGCAGGATTGAACAAGACCACAGGGAAGCACAAGATGAAATGAGAGAAAGACTAAGTAAAATGGAAGCAGAAATGACAAACTCATAACTTGGTTTACTGTAAAAGATCGAAACATATTCAAGAAGCATTAAATGGATGAAAAATCCGCAATTGACCAACCAGTGCCATCCGATCAAGAGCCCTCGCATCCCCCAGGTTTTGAGACATAATCGTCGCATCCTGCTGGGTTTAAATCCAACCCCCAACACCCACTGGGATTTACACCGGACCCCCGCATCCTCTCAGTTTCACACCAGTGCACATTTCTGTTAGATCACCAATTCTGTAAAAAACTAACCCCGAAATCTACGTGGCTAATCAAAAATACCACATTGAGTCCGTATTCCAAATGAATTACCCATCTACTGTTAGGGTAAGGCCTGTCAAATCAGGCGTGGAGGAGCTACCACTTGACTTTCATGAGATAGCAGAAAATGAAAAGGCTAATAGCGAGATAACCCATTAGTTGAAAAGTCTGGAGGAAAGGTTGATGTCAGTAGCAACGGAGCCTTTCTACGGAATGGACGCAAGAGAGCTAAGCTTATTCCCTGATCTCATACTGCCCTAAAGTTCAAAGCACCATACTTCAAAAAATACGACATAACCACTTGCCCATCTACTTACCTCGCCATGTTTTGCAGGAGAATGACGGGATATACTGAGAATGATAAGCTTTTGATACATTGCTTTCAGGACAATTTGATTGGATCGATGGCAAAAATGGTACAACCAGTTAACCAAATCCCACATCAAATCATGGAGGGATTTGGCCCGGACATTTTTAGAGTAGTAGCGTCACATCACTAACCTGGTACCTGACAGGTAGACACTGCAAAATATAGAAAAATGACACAACGAAACCTTTAGGAAATACGCCCAAAGGTGGCGTGATGTGGCATCACAAGTGCAACCCCTATTGCTGGAAAAAAAGGCTAAAGTTATTTATGTGAATACCCTGAAAGCTCCGCATCTGGGGTATTTGTTAGGAAATGCTACCAAGAACTTTGTCGACCTAGTCATTTCTGGTGAGCTAATCGAGAATGCCATTAGGAATAACAAGAGTGAAAGAGGGGAAGGGTTGAAGAAGCCCTATTTTAAGTAGAAAGAAAACGAGGTGAACCACGCAAGCACTTACCACAAGAACTGCATGGCTAGTGTTATAATCACCCAACTTAGGGTAGAGAAGGCAAACACCAATGAAAATAGGGGACCGAGAAGGGAGAACACGAGACCAACTTTCTCACCGGTTCCAGTGCCATACTAAAAAATCTACGCCTCGCTCTTGAAGGCAGATTTAGTACGCCCCTATAAGTTTACTTCGCTACAGTCACCTTACTCTCACTGGTATAATGCCAACGCCCACTGCGAATACCATGCAGGGATCGTTGGCCATGATATTGAGAACTGCTTGAATTTTAAGAGGGTTGTACAAAACCTCATCAACACTAGAGATTTGGAATTCAAAACACCATCTACGAATGCTCACTTCGTGCCCAATTACAAGGGAAATGAGTCAATATGATTGATGAAAGGGAGATCAGGAGGACAAAAAGAGGTGTATCAGAAGTCAAAACTCCTTTCAGCTGAGTGTTCAGGAAGTTGTACACATCAGGAATGGTTAGTGGTAATCCCTAGCTGAAGCCATTGAGACGTGAATCATATTGTAAGTATCACCAAGGGAATGACCACGACATCCAGAGTTGCCACAAATTCTGAGGATTACTTCAGGAGATAATGAACAATGGGAAAGTAGATTCTTTAGTAAAGAGGAGAATCCACGAGAGATGTACGTCTTTATTACTGATGGCTCTAACAGGATATCAGGGATGAGGAAAGAAGAAGAGTGGATTAGAGAAACTCTGAGAGGACTATTAATCAACATAATTATCGAGGCAACCAACCCGAAAAGTTTCTAGCTAGAATTTATCATTTCTTCCCCGGTGAAAAGCTCGATAAACTGGATGATTGAAGACCTCCCCGTAGTTTTTAGGGTCAATCCAATGTAATGCCCATAAATAATTTGTATTAGCATCTTAAAAGTATCTATTGAACTTTTTTGTAAAACTCAACGATTATCCAATCAATTAATGAAATATACTTTTTTTCTCAAATGGAAATCACTTTCATTCTTCGTATTTTGCATTATGTTTTTTGCATCATATTCTTTATTCTATATTCTTTATTCTTTCCATTCCAATATATCCGAGCAAAATTCATGCAGATGTCACAATAATACTAGCATAACTGTTCCTAAGGCCAGTTGCAAGATAAATTTTGAGCTACCATTATGTCTAGAAGAAGTCAATGAGTGCAAAGATGAAGAAGATTGTGAAGTCCCTAATGAGCTTTAAGATTGGTGGAAAGAGATGAAAAATAGATTCTACCCCAAGGAAGAAACAAAGCGCAAGAATTTAGGAACAGTGGTTGTATAGAGAGAAGTAAAAATCGGCATACTCTATCCGTAGAAATAAGGCTAGATTTGATAAGTTTGCTCCAGGAGTTTAAAGACGTCTTTGCATGGTCGTATCAAGATATGCCAGGGCTGAGCTCTGATATAGTAGTCCACACATTACCCATTAAGCCAGAATGCAAACCAGTTCACAAAAACTCAGAAGAATGAAACTGAAGATGTTATTAAAGATTAAAGAGGAGGTAACAAAACAGATCGATGTAGGTTTTCCTTGGGAGGCAGAATACCAAGAATGGGTATCAAATATAGTTATGGTACCTAAGAATGATGGGAAAGTCCGCATGTGCGTCAATTATTGAGACCTTAACAAGGCTAACCCGAAGGATAATTTTCCCTTACCTCATATAGACACAATGGTGGACAATACTGCGGGGCATTCTTGGTTTTCCTTTATGGATGGCTTCTCAGGGTATAATCAGATCAAAATAAACCCTGAGGACATGGAGAAAACGATGTTTATAACAGTGTGGGTAACTTTTGCTATAAGGTGATGTCATTCGGGAAAAATATAGGGGTAACTATCAAAGAACCATGGTAACTCTCTTCCACGACATGATACACAAGGAAATAAAAGTATACGTAGATGATATGATTGCCAAGTCCCGAACGGAAGTACAACATGTACAGTTCCAAAGATTAAGGAAATATCAACTAAAGCTCAATCCAGCCAAATATACGTTTGGAGTAAAATCAGGGAAACTACTGGGCTTCGTGGTAAGCCAGAAAAGAATCGATATCGATCCATATAAGGTCAAGGCAATTCAAGACCTTCCAGTACCTCGCACAAAGAAAGAAGTTGAGGTTCCTGGAAAGACTAAATTATATATCGCGATTCATTTATCAGCTGACCAATAACTGCGATCCGATATTCAAATTGCTCAAAAGGAATAATCCAGAGGTATGGAATAACGAATGCCAGGTGACTTTGGAAATCATCAAGAAATATATCAAATGCCCCCATATTAGTAGCACCAGTACCCGACAGACCGCTAATTCTCTACTTAATGATTTTCAAGAATTCAATGGTTGTGCACTAGGGCAACACGACGAGTCTGGAAGAAAAAAATAGCTATTTATTACTTGAGCAAGATGTTTACCAATTACAAGACTCGATACCCACGATTCAAAAGCTGAGTTGTGCCTTAGTTTGGGCTACCCGGAGGCTCAGCGGTACATGTTACATACCACATGGTTGATATCAAGGATGGTCCACTAAAAATTGGATGGAGTCCCCTACTCTGGCTGGCAGACTTGCTAGATGCAGATGTTGTAATATGAGTTTGATATTGTCTATGTGAGCCAAAGGCAATAAAAGGAAGCGCCATAGCAGACTTTCTTGCAAGTCGTGCCTTTGAGGACTATGAATCTCTTAACTTTAATTTCCCATACGAGGATTTGATGTGCATCTCTACCGATGAAGAGAGCTCTGGGGGCAACAAATCCTGGACCTTGTACTTTGATGGTGCCTCTAACGCATTAGGAAATGGAATTGGGGCAGTATTGATTTCCCCATAGGATATTTATTATCCTTTCACAAGCATATTAGAATTCTTTTGCACCAATAACATGGCCAAATACGAAGCTTGCATTATGGGATTAAAATCATCCATTGAAAGAAAGGTAAAAACGCTCAAAGTATATGGATATTCCTCGCTAATGGTGTACCAACTAAGGGGAGAATGAGAGACAAGACCCGAAGCTAGTCGAATATCAAACTTTGGTCCAAAACTACTAACGAATTTAAGAATGTCACATTCAATATCTACCCCGAGAAGACAATCAAATGGCATATGCCTTGGCTACCTTAGCTACAATGTTTAAAGCTAATAAGAGAACGAACATGATGCCAATAAGGATGCAATCATACGAGACCCTGACCCACTACTGTCACCTAGAGGAAGAAGTGGATGTCCAGCCATGGTACCACAATATCTTACAGTATATGACATACCAGACGTATCCTCCCAGTGCATATGAAATTGACAAGAAAACAATAAGAAGAATGACAGTCATATACTTCCTTGATGGGGAAATCTTGTACAAAGGGGCAATGACAAAGTTTTACTAAGATATGTATTGCCAAAGATGCAAAAAATGTGATAGAGGAGGTGCATGATGGAATGTACAGAACACATGCAAATAGTTTGTCCATGGCCAAAATTAAGAGACATGGATACTATTGGGCCACGAAGCATACAAATTACACCAATTACGTGAGAAGATGCAATAATGCCAGATATATGAGATAAAATTCAAGCACCACCTTCACCTTTGCACGTCATGAGCTCACCCTAGTCGTTCTCTATGTGGGGCATGAATGTCATTGGGGAAATCACACCGAAAACATTAAATGGGAACCGATTCATCTTAGTAGTAATCAATTACTTCACAAACTGGGTAGAGGTTGCTTCATATTCCAGTATCACGAGATCTACCTTTGCAGATTCATAAAGATGGAAATAATCTGTTGATACAGATTGCCAGAAAGAATCATCACATATAATGCTACTAATCTGAACAACAAGATTATGGATGAACTCTGTACGTAGTTCAAGATAAAGCATGCCACTTCGGTTACCTATCGCCCGAAAATGAATGGGGCAGTAGAAGCAACAAACAAGAACATCAAAAGGATCATTACGAAGACTATAGAAACTTACAGAGATTGGCACGAGAAATTACCCTTTGTCCTATATGGATATAGAACGATTATGCGAACATCGATAGGGGCAACGCCTTTCTCTCTAGTATATGGAATAGAGCTAGTCGTACCTATTGAGGTTGAAATTTCATCACTTCGAGTCTTGAAAGAAATAGAATTGGATGAAGCAGAATGGATTCAGTATATCCTTGATTAACTGAATCTTATTGAAGAGAAAAGGTTGAATGATATATGTCATGGGAAAATATACCAGAAGAGGATGATGAGAGCCCATGACAAGAAAGTACGCCCAAGAGATTTCAGAGAGAGGGATCTAGTATTGAAGAAGATTTTACCAATCCAGAAAGATTTCTGCGAAAAATGGATACCCAATTGGGAGAGGCTCTACGTTGTCAAAAGGCCTTCTCCGGGAGCTATGATTTAGTAGAGATGGATCGAATAATACTGAAACCCAATAAATCAGACTCTGTCAAGAAATATACGCCTAAGAATAAAAGGGAAAAAAAGAAAAAAATTAAAAATTAAAAATTAAAAATGAAAATGAAAAGAAAAGAAAAAATAAAATAAAAGAGAGGAGAGGTTCGAGGTGAAAACCTGTAAAGGGCGCCTTGAAACCAGGGAATAATTTGAGTTGAAAACCGAAAGGGCGGCTCAAATGCATTTGATGTTGAGGCATCCAACAAATAAACCCCCTCAGACTAGTAGTTCATGAAGAACTTCACTTCTGCAAACATTCTGACACCTTGAGATCACCCAAACAAAGGATCGCCTCGAGATGTTAAATTAACTGATTTAGGAACACTTGTGCTAGAATCATTATGGCATATTCTTTTGCTCCCAGAATCTTTGTTCAATACTTTCGATTGCCATGACTTTGTGTAAAACTTATCTTTTTTCAATAAATTTCATGATTATCATTTCAATCTTCAAATCATTCATTTTTGCTTGCCATAAATATCCGAGCATAATTTAAACAAAATTTCTCGGATATTACTTTTTGATTAACCTATAAAAATACTGGTAATCTAAGGTTGTCCATCCGATTAATATTTTCACTAATTAAAGCAAGTAATTGATGAAAGTGCGAGACAAGAAGTGACATAGCCCGAATACACATAAATAATGAGAAAGATTACGAATCATACAAAGAGTCGGAAAAAACAAAGACTCGCGAGGATGAAGAGGGAAACAAAGGCTTACGAGACCTTAAAACCCAAAAAACACAAAAATCACATCTGCATACTAAATCATTTACTAAATAGGAGCATACACATTCATTTTACATCAAATTTTGAATATCTGGAATTCAAAGAGCCAACCAAGATTTATTTCACAACTTTAGCAAAGAATCAATCCATATCTTTCAGGATCGTAGTGAATTCGAAGACCCTGAGTCAATACCTTCGTGTACTTCAAACACCAAATCACTAATACATGATAATCTTTTACAGGTTCAAAAATCTCAAAGAGAAGATGAACGATTAACATTTCAAGTGGAGAGTTCATAATGAGAATAATCATCTAACAAAGGGGAAAGAAGTTCATAATGAGAAGAGCTGTTGACCTATCACCGATTCACGTCATTTTGAATAGTGACGCCTCGCTTAAGGGATTAACACTTCAAATGGAGAGTTCATAATGAGTAGAACTCATCCAACAGAGGGAGAATAAGTTCATAATGAGAAGAGATTATTCGACCAATCACTCAATTCATGGAATTTGGATCAGTGAACCTTGCTTAATGATTAACATTTCAAATGAAGAGTTCACAATGAGAAGAAACTCGTCGATGAGGGAAGAAGTTCTAATGAGAGAACTTGTTCAACCTTAGCTCGATTCATCATATGGAGTTGAATCAGCAAACCTCTCGAACGGTCAACATTCCAGCAAAGAGTTCATAATGAGAAGAACTCATCCAATGAGGGAGAAGAAGTTCAAAATGAGAATAACTTGTTCAACCTTCGGTTGATTCATCACATATGGAGTGAATCAGCAACACCTCACTCGAGGGATTAATATTTCTAGTAGAGAGTTCATAATGAGAGAACTCATCCGATGAGGGAGAAGAAGTTCATAATGAGAAGAGTTTGTTCACCTACGCTTGATTTATGACATTTTAAATCAGTGACGCCTCGTTGAGGTATTAACATTTCAAATGGAGAGTTATAATGAGAAGAACTCATCCGAAAGAGGGAGAAGAAGTTCATAATGAGAGCTTGTTCAACCTATAACTCGATTCACATCATTTCGATTCAGTGACACTCATTTGAGGGATTGACATTTTCAATGGAGAGTTCATAATGAGAAGAACTCATCCGACGGAGGGAGAGGAAGTTCATAATGAGAAGAGCTTGTTTGACCTATTGTTCGATTCATAACACTTTGAATCAGACACACCTCACTTGAGGGATCAATATTTCTAGAAGAAAGATCACGATGAGAAGAACATGTGACTTGAATAGCAGGGATTAAGTAAAAAATGGCGCTCTATTATCTTTGCATCATTCCTGTTTTTATAGCAATGAGCAAAGAGGGGTAGCTGTGAGCACCATTTTTCCTTAAACCAAACCCAAATAAATAAACCAAAAACCCTTACAAAATAACCCAAACCCGGACAAGCCCAAAACCAAATCCCAAAACCCTTAAAATAACCCGACCCGGGCTCACCCAGATCCGGGTATTTAACCCAGCAAACAAAATATTTAAAGGGTTGAAAAATCCCTCCAAAAAAACATATTGTAATGTCTATTCAGAGGAAATAACAACAACAGTTCAAGGTTATTCTGTTCTTTTTTTTCATTTGAACAACACCCCTTTTTTATTTTTCCTTTCATGTGTTTATTATGTCTTGGATCTCATAGAATATTTTTTATTTTTTCGAAATAAAATGTAATTTTATTAAACACTAATATATATATATATATATATCGAATAACAGATAACAATTTATATAGTTATTTCGAATGTAATCGGCCAAATCAGATAAATAAACCATGTAGTAGTAAAAATTTATAAAAAATAAATAGAGGGAATCAGAGCCATACCTGAGTCGCCGGAGGCATCGTCGTTTCGGGAAGCCGAAAAGTTTTCGACCGATAAGGAGCATTTTAGGGGGTTTTGGTCAGTTTAGGCCCTAAAATAGGTCATGGGGGGCTAGATCTAGGCTTTAGAGGGCTTTTGGATAGTTTTGGATTTTTGCCACCGTATGCAACAGTTGAAATGACGGTTGGACGATGGCTGGAACTGCTTGCGGCGACCAGTAGTGGGCTAACCGGAATCAGGCGAGAGAGAAAACCTTTTCTCTCTCATTTTTTTCTCAAAACCGATTACAAATGAAAAAATAAAAGGTATATATAAGGAAAATTAATGGTTTATTACGTTAAGGCCCCCTTTAACTTTGCTGTGTTTTGCATTTTGGTCTCTATTTTACCTTTCTGCTATGCATGCTTTAAATTTTTAGTTTATTTACTGTTTAGTCCTTATTATTTTAGTATGTTTTGCATTTTAGTCCTACAGGGACTGTTTTATGATATCCTTTTCTATGACTATTTTTTTAGGGTTAATTTCCTTTAGGTCCCTGTAAGTTAGGCGTGTTTTTACATTTTAGTCACATGTAGTGCTATTTAATTTTTTAAAAGATATGTGGATGGATTCTATAATTTTCCCTTTTAAATAACATGTTACTTTTTAGGCTTAGTTAAAAAATGAAAAATTGCCCTTAGGTCCTTGTAGATTACGCGTTTTTATTTTAGTCTATTTTGTTTGTTTTTATTTTATTTCAAATTAAGCTTTAAATTTCCTTTGCATGTTTAATTATTTTAGTAATTTAAAATTTATGCAATTAGGTCCTTGAACTTGTGTTTATTTTATTTTTATTATTATGTTTTTACTATTTTTTATTTTTAATTATTGTTATTTAATTATTTAATGTTCATTAATTTTCTTAATAATTCATAGCTTTATTCCTTAGATTTAGATTTTGATTCAAGTTTTAGCATTAGGATGACACTCTAGTTTAATTAGGGAGCAATTCGAGTCAAGTTTTCGCATAAGATGTCCGATTACTCGAATTGATTGCTCGATTATAAATTAATTAATAATTAATATTTTCTAAAAACTTTAATTTAATAATCCAAATAATAATTAGGGTTTTAACTAGATCCCTAACTTTAGAAATTATCAATTTAGGTCCTTACTTTTAGTCTCTTAGAGCATGATATTTTAGTTCTTTGACCTTTTTAGTCCCCGAACTTCGATTAATTTTTAATTTTTCCATAATTAAATAGGTTAAATAGCCTCCACTTTAGATAGATTTAATATAGTACCCTAATTTAGGGAATAATCCGAGTCGGCCCTCACGTAAATACTCAAGGACCACCTCGGTTATTCGATTCAATAATCAGTTTAAAAATCAAATAGGGTTAATATTAGAACATACACTTCTAGGTTTGAGCCTTTAGGTCTTTTAACTTTCATAATGTTATACTTTAAGCTAGAAAAAGTCTTAATTTACTTTTAGTTTATTAGGATAAAAAAATTTGTTTGATCGCATTTTATTTTTACCCTAAGGAAATGTTCACTTATTAGGAAATTAATAATATATCTCCCCACAATCATGCTCAGTGGGTGACACTGGTGATTCCCGAAATAAGTCGACTCTTTTTCAAAACCGCATCATGTTTTTTAAAATTAAGACAATGTTCAGTTATTTGGCACAATAGTTGAGCTCTCCATTTATGATAGGCGAATACTATCGGCCTTAATAAATGAATAGCCTTTTCAACTTCTTGCATCTGTAATGATTTTTAAATTAAATAAAGATCGAAAATCCGATTTTAAATATAGGTAACCAACTAGGCACCAATTTTGGGCGCTTGTTGGGGTACTAATCCTTACCCACGCGTAACTGACTCCCGAACCCGATTTATGGATTTTGTATACCCTAAAACTCGGTATTTTGATAAAAAATGTTTTATCAAAATCACCCGATTTTATGATGTCCCAATCGCACCTTAAATGATTGGTGGTGACTCCTCACATTTCGAGAATCTTTTCAAAGATAATACTCTGAGTCATTATCATCTTTTTCCCATCCGGGCTAAAATGGTGTCGACAAGACACAAAATAACTTATATAATGATATGTCAAATGTACTAACACCTATCATGTGAGTTTTTCAATTTCATGACTCCATCATTCGAGTCATTACTAACTCTATGAAATTTCTAACAGACTGCAAACTCTGAGATACTAAAATTTGACTGTCCGACAGATAACACTTTGCAAACTTATCGTAAATAGGGAAGGGCATGGGTCGGATTGAATTTTTGGTCCATTCGACCCGACCCGAAAATCATATATTCTCCATTTGACCTAAACCCGATTCGAAAATATACACCTTCTACTTGAATCCGACCCATTTTTTGAGATAAAATTTGAATGACCCGAAATAATATATTTATTAAAATTATACTTTTCAATAAAATAGGAATTTAATTTATATATAGGGATATATTATAATTATCTATATATATAAGATAAAAGTACAAGTTTTGGGCCGGGTCGAGTATTTTTTATCTTGAACTCAAATTCGACCAACCGAACATAACCTTCTGACCGATCCGACCCTGGAATTTTTAAAGAATATCTGGCCCGATTAATCAAAACTCATATGTTCAAGTCTCATGCCCATCCCTGATCTTAAAAAAGTTGGATATCAAACATAAAATCAGGTCACATCAATAATACCCAAAACTTGAATTGAAACTTTTGAGCCTGATGATTATAATTTTTCTAGGATTAAAATATCAATTTAATCATAATGAAATATTATGTTCTATTAAGTTCATTTGATTTAACTGATGGTTTGATTAAGGACTAAACTTAAAAACCAAAAGAGAAATAAAAGTATAAGAACCAAAGTGAAAATGGAGGTAAAAGAATATTGCATGGCAAAGAGGATCGGAAAAGAAAGATTTTTCTTCATCTACATGGCCAAAAGCAGCGGGTGCGTGAAAATTTTGAAGAACATGGTAAGAACATTTCAGAGTTTTTACAAAAGAAGTTTTAAAATAAGATATGGGTATTGATTGTTATAAATGGATTTTATAGTTTCATAAAAATGCCTATTAAGGGCCTCCATTTTTTTAAATGATCAGGATAAACCTTCTCTGTGATTCTTCGTGCTTCTTAGGAAGTTCGATTTCGTCCCTATTTGTCTACCTTGTAATTTTTTATGTTACTTTTAATTTTCGGTCCCTATGTATTACTTTTTTTAAATGATCAGGGATAAACCTTCTCTGTGATTCTTCGTGCTTCTTAGGAAGTTCGATTTCGTCCCTATTTGTCTACCTTGTAATTTTTATGTTACTTTTAATTTTCGGTCCCTATGTATTACTTTTATTTGGTGAATTGTTATTTGAGTCCCTAATGCTTTTAGGGATGTAAAATCAGGTAATCGTTTAGGTTTTAGTTAGATCCTATCAGGTAAGGTAAGATCAAATCGGATACAGGTCGTTCATGTCAATTTGATATCAATTAAGTTAATTTTCATTGATTTGACATCAGATTCAATTCAAGTTTGATCAAGTTAATTTTCGATGTCGGTTCAAGTCTGAACCAGCTAATTTCGGTTCGGATGGACTTCAGTCAGATATCGTATTCGTTATTGTCGGGGAAAGAAAGTCATTGACAGACAAAATCAATTGGATCTTATCGGGTACGGATTGAGTTCAAGTCGAGTCATTTTTTGGTTAATTATTTTTTTCTTTCATGAACGACGAATTGTAGTATGTAATTGTATATAAATTGGAGCAAATTAAAAAACATAAAAAAATTATAGGTCAATTTAATAAAAATATAATTTTAAGGACTAATTGAAAAACATGAAATTCAAATTGAAATTTAAATAGATTAAACAAAAACATGGATAAGGGATCAAATCGAATAATTATAAAATATTAAGTTAAATTTAAATTGAATCCATTTAAAAAGTTGGGTGAACAAAAGTTTATATTATAATATAATTTTAAGGACTAAATTGATTAAACATAAAATTGCAAAATATAATTTAAATAAATTAAACAACATGTAAGTTTCAAATTAAAACAACTATAATAATATATATATATATGATGAATGTTATGATACATGTATATATAATGTATATTACACTTTACATCCATTATATACATATATATATATATATATATATATATATATATATAATGCTCATTTTGATTTTTACTTCAGTTTAGTCATCGGTTTCTGTTTATTTAGTTTCATGCTCATTTAATTTAAGCTTATTTACATTTCAGCATTTTATATTAATGCCATTTGCTTCTCACAATT
Organism: Hibiscus syriacus; assembly: GCF_006381635.1. Taxonomy (NCBI): domain Eukaryota; kingdom Viridiplantae; phylum Streptophyta; class Magnoliopsida; order Malvales; family Malvaceae; genus Hibiscus; species Hibiscus syriacus. Next base: position 4,701,071 of record NW_024062770.1, read on the forward strand.
TATATTTGAGCCTATTTACTCAGTTATTTATGTTTCCGCACCTTTTATTTCCGTGTTTATATTATTTATCTTTTGGATTCTAGTTTAATTTCTTGTAAATCAATAAATTTTTTGGCTTACCACATCATTCATGATCTCAGTGAATCACATCTATCAATTTTAAAATAATTTCTAGATAATCTCCACTCTTTATTTACACATAGGAAAGAGGTGAAGATTAGCCTTGAAAAAAATGAGATGAAAAAAAGTTATTGGTTAAAACCACAAATGATGTGGTGAGCCAAATTCATCTAATAATTTTTCGTGTAAATCGTTTATGTCGCTTTCTGCTTTCTTTTTATGTTTGTATTTCATGAGTGAATGATTAGTTTCATTTGGATCCTTGCATATAGTTTAAGAATTGTTACATATTAGAGATGTACTTTCAATGTCCATTCGTCTTAGTCTTTTGTTAAGTCCATTATATATATCATGTGGTATAAGTTACACATGTATAGTATCCTATATACTTTATAATATGTAAATATGTACATCCTATAGTGTACGTATATTGTTTGCTATATTAACGCGCATATGTGTGTTAACAGTATATTAGCATTTCAAAGTCATTAATTAGTGATTTTGTGCGCAAGATAAAGCTATTTTATATACAAATCGAGTTACCTTAGTGGTTAAAAGAATGATTATTGTTCCTGAAGGTCCTAAGTTCAAGCACCAATGTATGCAAGCATAAGTGTTTGAGCTATTGTCAAATAGTTTAGAATATTGAGAACAAATATTACTTGTAATCACCTTAGTTTAATAAACTAAAACTATCCTTTTTTATTTTCATTTGTATGTAAATCTGGTCACTTGACATCATTTCGTGTGTAATATGTATGATTTCATCAAAAATTGGACTAAGGGTAATACCCTTCATTTTACGTTGTTGTGAATGACTCTCTTAAGGCATGATAAAATTATTTTCAATAATTTAAAATGAGGGATATCCCGTTAAGCAAAACTCTAAAAATGATCTCACCTGAATTTTGGAAACAACAGAAAAAAATATTCTTCTATTTAGATTCACCGAGAAAGGACCCTTAGAACACATAAAATGTCCAATCTCGACGTCTTTAAATAATCGGATAGCCTTCTTCTTTCAAAAAGAATTTGTAATTTATAATTAACTCTTTTTTCATGCATGTATTTGAAATATGTATAACAAATTTTTGAATAAATACACTTTATTATTTTGATTGTAAAGAGAATTGGTTGCTTCATCGCACGAGAGACTTTTTCTTTTTGATAGGAAATAGTCAAATATCGCAAATTTTCCTTCCTAAATTCGAGGACTTTTTTGTGTTTAAAAAGGGATCTTAAATTAAAATGAATTTAAATTTTAAGTTTCCTTGCAAATACAACTAATTAATATACTAGGTACCGGTTAAGGGCATTGTGGGGTGATAACTCTGCAAAAGTTATTATTCATAACTTTTTACTTAGGTTGAGCTTGAATTTTAGGATCATTAGGATCATTTCAGGTGTATTTTAGCATATTTTACATCATTTTTAATTTTGGGAGTGAATTGTTGGTTATTGTGTTGAATTTGAGGTTTTTACTGTAAAATGCTACTTGATGCTATGACTATGTTTTACATATATTTCTATGAGTTGATGCAATATTAGATTGCTGAGCCATTTCTACAACAAATGACTCAGTAGACATTATAGAATTATATAGAATCAAAGAGTTGTCCATTCCATTTGTAAAATGGCTTGAAAATAAGGAAATTTCATATTTTTTCCTATTGAGGGATGCTTTGACCTTTGGAAATTATAAAAGGACACCAATCACTTTTCACACCATTATTCAACCTTTCTTCATCTTAATTTTATTTTCTTCTTTCCTCCACTTTTTGTCACACTCCAATTTGAAGCTTGATTTATAAGTAATTAATTAAATTTTTGGGGATCAATTTGTAAGTTTTCAAAGTTTTTAGGAAAATTTTTGAAATAAGCACCCTCTTGGGTTTTCACTAATTTGTTGCCATCCGATCATCCATGGACGACACTACCTAGACCATACATTCCTCGTCATTTTAAGTAACCCAGTGTCCTCAGAAGGGTTGTCGTCATCATCATTGTAGGGGTGAAGTGTAAAAAGTTTTGGTTAACTCTGAGATAGTCCCTTCGTCATTCAACGTCGCAAAACAACTCATACTTGAGACTCTCGAGCTTCCAATATGCAAATCTGATAAATATAAATTTCGATCACAGGTGATGCTGAACGTCACACGCCCCACCTACGACGTGGGCTTCTCTACCTAGGGAAATTTCTAGAACTGGTATGCCCAGTCCAGACTGGCCAAATTGGTCTAGACTGTTTTATCCAAATGGTCGGTTCCAGGTGAGCCAAGCCGATTGATCGAGCTGAGCCGTGTTGACCGTTGATCGAGTCATGTTAACTGTTGATCGAGTCGTAAATCATTGATTGGTGTTGACTGGATGTGACCATTTTAGACACATATCCTATTTTTCGACATCTTGAGTCCAATTTCATAGTATTTTTTGCCAAATTTGAACCCAATAAGCTTTTTTCAGCATTTATCTTTCTATTCGATTTGTTTTTTGCATTTAAATATCATTTTTGATGTAATTCGCTTTGATATGTATCAAATATATTATGGGACATCGAATACAATTTTGAGAGTGATTGAATCGAGTTTAATTGGTGATCGATGTAGCTCGAGAATCGAGTTAATACTTTTAATATCCCAAATTTTTACTAGTGACCAAAAGTAATTTTTGAAAGTTTAGTGGCCAAAGTATAAGCTTGGGAAAATTTTAGGGACCAAAGAGGTCATTTCCTAAAAGAAATTTTATCCCGTAAATGAATAGTTTACCCTACAAGAATAATATTTTCTTGGGTTTCAGATTTTTGATACGAAATTTTTATTAAAAGTATAATGCGATGAAGCCGATTGAATTACAAGAATAATTCGGATAGGATCGAATCAATTGTTTGAGATATTTTGAAGGATGATTAATTAAGGTCAATATTATTTCCATGTCTTAAATTAGTGGAATTTAATATGGACCATTGAATTTAAGTTTATTTTTCTATGTTAAATAGGGATCGTTGGATTACAATGGCAAGATTGAAAATTTTGAAATAGTGCAAGGATAAAGTTGGAAAATATGAATATGTTTGTTCATATTTGACTTTGATGATGTAAGGATGATGATAGCTTGATATGGCATGGTAATTATCATTATTTTCTAATGGTAAAATGGGTAAATTCCTATTAAATGAATTTTTAATTCCTTTTAGTAGTTAAAAGCCAAGTGTTCATAGATTTTTGTGAAGAAAAATCAAGAAACTCTCCATCTTCTTCCTCCTTAGTTGTGACCTCCATACCAAGGTGAGAATTTTTTTTTTAATTTTGAAGACAAATTATTAGGTTTTGGATGAAAGCATGAAATGAGAAATTAACCTACGAGAAATTCTCTATTTGGTGTAATTTGTTCAATACCCAAGTAGGTGTACAAAGTTTATTTTGTTCAAGTGCTTTATGGTTCATCTTAGCCTTTGCGATTTGACTTTATCCAACAAAATATATATCGATATTTTTACATACAAAGGATATACTTGTTATTAATATAGTCTAGCCTTTGTCTCTTCTTTAAATCCCTTGTTTCACTATGATATTATAATAAAATGGGTTGATGCAGAAGAAATGAATGCATTTTAACACTTAATATAAGAAAGTTAAAAAACAACTAAAATCTAATTTTGGTTATGCAAAATCTAATTTTGGTTATGCCAAATCACTTATTCTAGTGGATCTTACGGAGTTTCTACACAACATCGTCAAGTCTGATCATAGAAAGATTATCTTCAAGCAAACAAACTATCCTTTATATTCATGAAAAACCTGGTAACATCACTCCCTAACAAAGGGAAAACACGATCGGTCTTCATCTTGGTTGTAATTGCATGGAAATGATGAATATAAGGTGAATTCATGTTTGAATCAAGCTGAAAATCAAGCTAGAATTACCCTATAGTATTCGACCTATGGAAAATTAAGAAAAAAATATTGAAAATTTCCCTAAGGCTAGAAATGATACATGAATGATTCTATATGCATTAGAATGTTGTTTGGACCGATTTGGAAGTTGTACAATATAAATACCAAATTTTAAAAATGGAAAATTATGGATTTAAATGGAAATTATGAAAAGTTACATACTAAGCTTAAATGCATTGTTTGGATGCTTGATTATGTTATTTGATCGTTAAGTGTGAAGTTAAATGGATATGGACCATTTTGAATAAATTAGAAATATTGAGATGAATTCTAAAAGAATTCATGTTAATGGTTGAAATGTGAAAATGGAAATTTCATGGAAAAATAGTGATGACTATTAATAGCAAAGGACTTGAGGTGGACAATTAATCAATAGTGATGAATATGAATATTGAGATCTGTTGGTACAATTGGCATGCCATGAGGTGGACAATTTATCAATCGATCTTACATAGGTACAATTGTGTACATTATAGAAAGAAACAGATATATTTTATGGCACATATGTGATATGTTGTCTACACATATAATGCTAGTGCAATGTATTCCTAGTTATAGGTATAATGTTGTTGTGTTCTACATTGCTTTTACACCCATATGACTAGGGATGGAAAATGGTCGGGGTCAGGTGTGTATACCCCTCTCCTATCCCCATACCCACCTAATTTTCAAACCCACCACCCGCCCATCACCCATGATGGGTAAAATTTTTCAAATCCACACTTGCCCACGCGGGTACATTCTCAAATCCATCCTCACCCACTACCCAAATGGAGCGTACTCAGCTAAACCCGCTTGATAGCAAACTTAAGTTATACATAAGCAACAAACATAAAACAAAAACACGTCCATTAAGAAGCATAATATTAGTCTCTAAAATTATACCTAATATTTGGTTAAATTATAATTATATCTTATACAATATTAAGATTTATAAATTAGTCTCCAAAATTATATCTAAATTCACAATGATCCAAAATTTAATGGGTATTTAGTGGGCGGGGAGGATGTGGGCGGGCGGATGCGGGGCTAGTAAGGTCTCAAACCCATCACCCGCCCACTACCCGCGACGGTACCACTTTCTAAATCCACACCTGCCCACTACCCACTAAAGTTATACCCATCCACGACCCAATTGAAGGGTACGGTGCGAAATCCACGAAAGTGTACCCATTTTCCAGCCCTACATATGACTATATATGTGCAAACGTTTATAGGACACCTATGGTAATTGATTCATAGGGAACTATATGTGCAATTTATGCATAGACAGTTATACTGTTATCCAAAAGTAACATTCCAAGAAAAAATTGGAACATGAGAAAAAGTTAAAACAAAATCAAATTCTTTAAAATAAAAGAGAATTAAAAGGAAATAAAAAATACTTTTATATTTGATCTATCGATCTAAATCAGTTGGGGCTTGTCGATACACAATTTCCTTAAGACATATTTTTTGCCACTCTTTAGTGCTCGAGATCTTTTGGTCGTCTGTCTCCCAAGATACAACAACTAGAAGATCAGCTACAAAAGCACAACAATGGAGATCACGAACTTTACTTACATTCGACTATCACCGAGAAAACTAAGGGAGAAAAAATATTTTATGAAAAGAAGAGAAAATATTTTTCAAGAGAAGAAAACTTCTTGAATTTTGAGATATGAAAAACCTAACAGGTTTGCTCAGTATTTATAGGGGATTTTGAAGGGAGTTTTACTCCAACTAAATCTCTTTTAATATCTAAATTTAAACATATAATAATATCTTTTACAAGTAAAATATTAAACATATATATCATCATTTTATTATTCAAATTAAAGAAAAATTATTTTAATTTGAAATGTAAAAAATATAATTATCTTTAATATTCAAAGTTAAAAAGGTAACAAACATTTTAAATTAACATATTCAAGAGTAATTATCCTACTAATATTCAAATTAAATAATATATTTTTAATTTGTAATATTTAAAAGGACTTTGAATGTAATATAAATATTAAAAATCCATTAAAGCAATTCACCCTTTTTTCCAACAATCCCCACATGAATGAAATTGTTGATTTAATCAAAACATTTTGACTTGATGTGGTGATATCCTCTATGATCGATAGTTGTATATGATAGGTAGGTATCCTCCTTTGAATCTTCCCTTATGAAAATATTTTTACTTTACTTGTTAAACAATAGACGTGATGTCCTTGAACAGTTATGCCATTTTTATAAACGATGACATACCTCTCACAACTACCCCTCTAAAAAGAATTTAGTTCTCATGAGTATGTCCTAAAGCCATGGACATCGTTTGGTTTTGCAAAAGTTTGAGAGAACTGGTAACTTTCCAAAAGAGTTATAATATATCATTTTACTTAGGTTAAGTTTGCACTCTAGCCTTTTATGATCATGTTTATATTTTATTTATATTTATTTAGCATATTTTACATCATTTGAGAGTGGGAGAATTGTTGACACATTGGCTGATTTTAATGTGTTTGCTTAAAATTGATATATTGTGACATTGTTAATGTTGCAGCCATTATTGAGCGGTGATGATAGACTAGATTCCAGAGACAATTGCAACAACTAGTGAGTCAACCAAACGGTTGGAGAAAATTTAGGAATTGATAAGTTGTAGGAAAAAAAGCTGAAATTTAAATTCTAGAAGGATTTTTAAGGAAAAGGGAAACTTTCTATTTGTGGAAAGTTTAACTTTGATTGGCTATAAATATATTACTTTCTACACTCTTTTTCATATTGAGAAAAACCCTAGCTGCCTCTTATTATTATTTTTCTCCTACTCTCTATGGTCGCCTAAACAAGTCACCGGGGAGTGCAACAGCAGCTGGGGAGCACTGTCGTGCGGCAGCGACGATCAAGAGGAGTTATACTATATTTTCTTCCATTTGCTGAGATAGGGAATTGACAATATTTAGTATAATATTATTTTACTATGAATGTTATTTATTTTCGAACATAAGGTGTTTAACTAAATTTCTCTTATTATTTTCATGTTTAACTTTGTTTTTATGTGCTGTCGTGCTTATATGAAGATTTTAGAAAAAATTATCTTTATGTATGTGATTTATAAGATTTTAGAAATAAAAGTTGTGGATTTTACGTACTATCTTTGTGCAACATTGGTGTTTTTGAAAAGCAAGGTTCGTAATAGAAATGCATGCTGCCAATCGTTCAACATTGTTAACTATTTGATTAAATTAATTAATGAATGTTGATTCTTGTTAATTGAATGTTTTTTCATTTAGAGACATGAAGCACCGTTTTATGTATATTCGTAGTGGGAATGACCAAATAACACCCACATCCATTAAATCTTTGATCTGTTGCGCTCCTGAAAGATGTTGCACTACCCGAAACTTACCATTCTGATTTCTATACTTTGTTGTCTATTACTATTCCATTATTCAACCATACATCCTTTGAAATTTTTCACATAACTCTACTGTCATTTGTTTTGCTCTCTGTGGGTTTGACATCCAAAACATTTATAGCTTCCACTTTATTACTTGGATACGATATTGTATGCTTGCACTTTGTTGTAGCATTATCATAGCATCATTTTTGACGTCGTTGCCAGGGCTATTTTTTTACTTTAAAGTTGTTTCTTTATATTTAACTTTGTTTATTTTCTTTTGTAGGTATTTTTCTTTCTTTTCTAGCATAGTGTTGTTGGTGCATGACCCGCAACAACAAGAATGATCTAAAGCCTTTTGATCCTGAAATCAAACGTACATTGCGACCATTTCATAGACAAGCATCCGTTATCGAGAAACATGAATGTTGGTAATAGTAACACTTTTCCATATGCAACACAAAAATGAAGCTGAAATTACCGGCACTAATAGTTAATCAACAACAATACAACAATATGTTACCATAGTTGCAACACAAAAATGAAGCTGAATTACCGGCTGCTAATAGAGTTAATCAGCAACAATACAACAATATTGATTACCGTACTAGCCCATTAGGGAACATGTTGTACCAACGCTGGTTAACTTGAATCCTACCATCATCCGGCCAACTATCCATGATGCCCATTTTGAGCTAAAGTAGGTATTTTTAGATTCTACAATCTATAGAGCAATATGGAGATTTATTCACAAAGATCCTCGAGAACATCTTCGAGCATTTATATAGGTGTGTGACTTATTTGTTCAGTAAGGAGTTCCTGAGGAAACACTAAATATGAAGTTATTTCCATATTCATTATGAGATAAAGCTAGAGTATGGTTTGAACTCACTGCCACATGGTGCTATAGCATCCTAGGATGATTTAGCACAAGATTCTTAATGTGATTCAATCCACCGAATATGAATGCTAAGGTGTGGAATGATCTGACCTCTTTCAAGTATATGAAAGATGAGAACTTATACGAACTGGGAGTGATTCAAAGACTTGCAATAGAAATGCCTGATATATATATTACTACATTGGACTCAAATAAAATGTTTTACAATGGCTTGAACATGCAAACTCGTATGGTGGTTGATGCTTCTACTAATGGAGCATTGATGATAAGATTACAATGAGGTTTGATATTCTAGAAAGAATATCTAATAATGATTATCAGTACCCGAATACGAGAAAAATGTTTGGAAAATGCAATGTTGCAACAGTGGATACTGATGCTTTCAATTCCATGGTTTCCCAAATCACAACATTGATAGATATGATTAAAAGGTTACAAAAAAAAGGAGGTATGTACTATTTGAAGACATCATCTCTTCTCTCATGTGTTTTATTTTGGAGATGACCATAGCTATGAGGAGTTCCCCAAAAATTCCTAATCTATCTATTTTGTGAGAAATTTCAATATGGACAACAATGCAAATACCTACAAGAACGCATACAATGCCAACTTCCGCAACATCCAAATTTTATTGGAAGAGTCAAAATTTTATGAATCCCACACAATAATTCAATCAAATAATCAACATCATTATCAATTGCCACAACAATATAATCAACAAATGATCCCCCAACATCAATCACAACAACAAGTAGTCCAACCACATCAATGTCATAATTATCAAGGACAATATTTAAACCAAGTTGTGACCTAAAAATCTCTTGAATCTCTATTGAAAGAATTCATTTCAAGAACTAATACAAAAATCAAAGATAAGAATCAATGAATCAAAGAATAAGCTTTGATTCAAGGTCAATCAACATCGTTGAGGGCATTGGAAAATCAAGTGGGTCAATTAGTAAATGCTCTGAGTAATATGCAGTAAGGAACGCTACCTAACGATGCTAAAAAATCCAAAGCAATAAGGGAAAACCCATTGCAATGAACATTGTAAAGCCATTACTACGAGAAGCGGTCTCCATATTAGGAAGCCTACTAAGGAGCCTAAGAAGAAGAACGATGATGGACCAGGACAAGAAAAGGAAAAAATAGAAGTGGACCTTGAATCGACCATTGATGTTACAACAAGGTAGACAAGACAATGTAGTAATTGTAGAAAAGTGCCAATAACACTGCCTACTTTATGCCGCCACCAATATCGAGAAGGCTAAACCCAAGGCCTCTACCATTGTTTCCCTAATTTAGAAGACCAACAAGGACCAACAGTTTAAAGCATTCATAGCTGTGCTGAACAATTAACAATCAATATCTCGTTAATGCCTTGGAGAAAAACCCCGAATTATATCAATTTTATGAGAAAAGTTCTTTCAGAGAAGAGAAACTTTGAGAACTCGAACTATTGCACTCACCGAGGGATGTAGTGCTATGGCTACAAATCATTTGCCACATAAGCTTAAGGATCTAAGGAGTTTCACTATCCCTTCTATTATGGGCGATAAATTTGTAGGTAAAGAATATATGATTTAGGTGCTAGTATTATCCTCATACCTTTATCAATCTTCAGGAAATTTAGAAGTAGAGAAGAAAGTCCCACCACCGTTACTTTACAGCTTGTTGATCGCTCTACCGTCTATCACAGTGGCATTGTGGAGAACATGCTAGTTCAAGGACAAGTTCTTTTGCCATTGACTTAATCATATTGGATTGTGAAGCTGACAAGGATGTATTAATTATACGTGGTTGACCTTTTGTTACCACTGGTGGATCTTTGATTTATGTGGAAAAAGGATAACTTACCATGTGCTTAAATGATAAAGACATTATCTTTAATGTTTTGAATAATGTTTTATATGATGATGGTAATTCTGAGGGTCATTCTATTGACATTATTGATGTTATTCTGCAGAATACTTGGATGAATGCCACAACTTTAACATTTCTGATTGTAGTGTTGCGATAATAGAAGAATGTGAGGATGATGAGATTAGTTAGGGTGAAGAAATTTTGTTCACCATGTTGAGTAATCAGATCTTTCAGCGAGACCAATTAAGATTCCTCGCCCTTCTGTTGAAGAGACACCAACTCTTGAATTTAAGCCTTTACCCGAGCATTTAAAGTATGCATTCCTTGGGTAGAATGAGACACTGTTGGTTATAGTTACAGAAAAGCTTAGAGTACAGCAGGAAGAAAAATTAATTGATGTTCTAAGTAGCACAAGCGAGAAAATACTTGGAGGATTGCTAACATTAAGGGCATAGTCCAGCCTTTTGTATGCATAATATATTGTTGGAAAATCAAAAACAACAGTTCTAATGAGCAGAAATAAGGCTGAATCTGATCATGAAGGATTTTTAGGAAGAAAATCATCAAATGGCTAGATTATAAATTCATCTACCCTGTTTCTAACAACAATTAGGTGAGCCTAATTCATTGTATCCTAAAGACGACGACATCACCATTGTTTCCAATGAGAAGAATGAGTTAGTTCCTACATGCACCACTACTGGTTGGCGCATCTGCATGGATTATAAGAAGCTCATCAAAGCCATGAGAAAGTGATCATTTTTATTGTCGTTTATTGATTAGATATTGGATCAGCTTACTGGAAAAGCATTTTATTTTTTCCTTGATGGCTTTAGTGGCTACAATCAAATAGTAATTGCACTAAAAGACCAAGTAAACTACATTCACTTGTCCTTATGAAATATTCACATTTCGAATGATGCCTTTTGATTTGTGCAATGCTCTAGCAACGTTTAGTGTTTCATGATGTCAATATTCTCCAACATGGTGGATGACTTCCTTGAGTATTCATTAAAGATTTTTCTTTCTTTGACCAATGCCTTGCCAACATAGTCGTATTTTAAAGCGATACAAAGAAACAAATCTTGTTCTCAATTTGGAGAAATGTCACTTCATGGTAACCAAAGGCATAGTGTTGGGGCATTATATTTCACATCATGTCATTAAGGTGGACAAAGCTAAAGTGAAAGTCATTGAAACTTACCACCTCCCACCAAAGTCGAAGGAATAAGGATTTTTCTTGGTATGCTTACTTTTACTAAAGGTTTATAAAATGCTTTTTAAATATTGCTAAACCACTTTTCTCATTAATAAGCAGAACATGAAATTTATCTTTAATGATGAAGCCTTTAGGTCCTTTGAAACAATCAAGCTAGAGTAGGTAAATGCTTTGATTGTAGTCACACATGACTGAAACTTTCCTTTTGAGCTAATCTGTGATGCAAGTGATCATGTTTTCGATGCATTATTGGGGCAATAGAAGAATAAAGTCTTCTATACCATACATTATGCGAGCAGAGCCTTGAATGATGCGCAGACCAACTACACAACAATTGAGAGAGATTACTTGTTATTATTTTTACTTTTGACAAATTTTGATCTTATCTTGTAGGGACAAATATGATTGTTTATTTGGATCATTCAACATTGAAACACTTGTTTGCAAATAAGGATACCAAGTCGAGGCTAATTTGATGAGTGTTACTACTATAAGAGCTCGATGTAAAGATTAAGACAAGAAGGGAATTGAGAAAAATTAGTTGACCATCTATCTTGGTTAGAGTCAAGAAATGAGGATGAAAGAAAATTTGTGATTGCCAACTATTTTTTCGATGAAAGACTTCTTAGTGTCACAAAATTGCCTTAGTCGTTGATTTATGAATTATCTTGTGAGTGGATTATTGACACCTAATTTAAATCACCAAGAAAGAAAAAAATTATTAAGAGATATTAGAGAATATCATTGGGAGGATCCATATCTTTTCAAGAAAAGCAATGACCAAATTCTTCAAATATGTGTCCCCAAATACGAGCAAGCAAAGTATTCTACATCATTGCCAATTCCCCCTATGGTGGCCATTTTTGCTGGCATGCGTACAAAAACAAAGGCTATTCAATGTATACTATTGGATGTCACTGTTCAAATATGCAATAAGTTTGTCAAGCGATGCGACCATTGTAAAAAAACTTATAACATTTATCACTGCAATGAATGACTATGCAACTTATATCAGAGATTGAATTATTTGATGTTTGGGGTTTGGATTTTATAGAACTGTATTCATCATCTTGTGGTAATATTTATATCCTAGTTGCAGTTGACTATGTGTCTAAGTGGGTCGGGCTATATCATTACCTTTAAGTGATGCTAAGTTCGTTTTGAGATTTATTCACAAAATATATTCACTCACTTTGGCACACCAAGAGCATTCATTAGTGATGAAGGATCTCAATTCAAATGCAAGAAAGTTTCCAATGCTTTGCAATGATATGGAATAAAGCATTATATTGCTACAACATACAATCCTTAATCCAATGGTCAAGTTGAAGTCTCCAATCGTGAAATTAAGCAAATCTTGGAGAAGGTTATGAATCCTTTAAGGAAAGAATGGTTTTAGAGCCTAGATGAAGCATTATGAGCATATAGGACATCTTATAATAACTTATTGGGTATGTCTCCATATCACCTTCTGTAGGGCAAGCTTGTCATCTGTCTATAGAGCTGGAGCATAAAGCAACGTGGGCCCTTAAACGGCTAAATTTTGAGCTCGATGCTGTTGGCGAGAAGAGAATGATGGACTTGAATAAACTTGAAGAGCTTCACAATGATGCTTATGAAAGTTCTAGAATATACAAAGATAAAAGAAATAAATGGAATAAAAAACATTTTCCATGACAATTTCATGTTGGCCAGCTTGTGTTGTTGTTTAATTCTCCATTAAAGTTATTTATGAGGAAGCTAAGGTCTCGTTGGTTAGAGCAATTTGAAATCATTGAAGTTTATCCTCATGGAGTTGTGTTAATCATGAACTTAGTGGATATAGCACATTTAAAGTCAACAAACACGTTTGATACATTATTACAATGAACAACCTCGACATATTGCTACCATTTCAAAAAGCGATTTTCCTTCTCCTTAATTTTTTCCTACTTTAAATAAGTCAATTTTGACATTAGCTTAGTTTTCATTTTTTTCTTATTTTTTTCATTTCTTTTATCTTTTTTGTTTGTGTTGAGAATGCCACAATATTACCTGCTGTAATGCCAGTTTTTCCTTGATGCTACTGCACCGTAACTACCACTATTTTGCATGAGTGATATTGTCCCGCCTACTAGCAGCATCAGCCCAAGGACGTTCTACTTGGGGAGCATTGTTGTCCCTTTTCCCATGGTTTATTTTATTTTTATATTTGTTTTGTATGCATTGAGGATAATGTGCATATTAGGTTTGGGGGTTCTTTGTTTTGATAATTGCATTTTTATTTGTTATGTCATGATTTGTGTTTTGCATTATTTTTTTTTGTTCATTCAAGCTTTTTAATGACATTTACTTACTATGATATTTAGATAGCAAGAGAATTTTTGAGACTTTACACTTACATATGATATATTATTGATAGCATTTTAATGTCGAGAATCTTAGGATTTAGAGGTATCTTGAGATTACTTTAATTATTCTTTTGATGTTATAACTATTTATCAATGTCATACTTGGGTTACTTGTGGATATTTTGGAGAATATCTTGTTATCTTGCAATTTAAAAAAACAGAAAAAACCAAAAAAAAAATTATGATTTGTGTTAATTGCTAGAGCTTCCCAACCAGCTGTTGCTAAATAAACTATTCACGATAATCTTTTAGCTCTAGGACACTTCACTGGTAAGGAAAGTGTGGTACGCTTAGTGAATATTGAGTAGGAAAAATAGTCTTTAATGGCATGAGTGTATGAAAGTCTTCAGGGGATGACTCTACCTAAAAGGTTAGGGGGTTCATTGTTGACAACATCTTACTACTTTAGTACTGACAGGTAGTTGTGATGAGTTGAAGCTATAGTTAAGCTAAATAGTAATTGTTTTGAAATATTTTTATTTATTAATTATTTTGATAATTATGATATTCTTTGCAAATACTTATAGTCGTGAACCTTCTTGACTGCACAACAGCATCATAAGTTGATTTAAGTTTATTCTTGTTGTCTTAAGGTCTAAAGGTGATTGGTAGAAATTTTCTAAGGTTCTGAGTGACAAGTGCAAGGCAAGTGTAAGAGTTATGTTGTCTAATTGATGTGAGCAAGTTGTTGTCAAACATTTCTTGAGGATAAGTAAACACTTAGGTTTGGGGAATGATAACTCTCTAAAAGTTATAATTTAGATCCTTTTTACATAGGTTAAGTTTGCACTCTAGCCTTTTTAGGATCATATTTATATTTATTTTAGAATATTTTACATCATTTGCATAGTGGGTGAATTGTTGGAAAATGGGTTGATTTAATGTTTTTACTATAAATTGATATACTAATGTTATGACATTGTTAATGTTATAGCCATTGTTGAGCACTGATACTGGACTAGATTGCCGAGACGATTCTACAACAACTATTGAGTCACAAACGGTTGGAGAAAATTTAGAAATTGATAAGGTTGCGGAAAAAATAATGGAATTTAAATTCAAGAAGGATTTTTAAGAAAAAAGTGAACTTTTCTATTGGTGGAAAGTTTAACTTTGATGGGATATAAATATATTACTTACATACACTTTTCTCATCTTGGGAAAACCCTATCCGCCTCTTATTATTATTTTTCTCCTACCATGTCCATGACTACCTAAACAATTCGTCGGGGAGTGCAGGAGTAGCAAGGGAGCACTACCATGAAGCGACAATCAAGAGGAGTTCTACTCTATTTTCATCCCTTTATTGAGATAGGGAAGTGACGATTATTTAGTAGAATATTGTGTTATTATGGATGTTAATTGGTTTTTGATCATAAGTGTTTAATTAAATGTTTCTGTTATGTTCGTGTTTAAACTTTGTTTTTATGTGATATCGTTCTTATGGGAAGATTTTAGAAATAAATTTATCTTTATGTATGTGATTCCTATAGTTTTTAGAAATAAAAGTTGTGGATTTTGCATACTAGCTTTGTGCAGTGTTAGTGTTTTTGAAAAACAAGGTTAGTATATAGAAATGTATGCTGCCAATTGTCCAACATTATTAAATATTTGATTAAATTAAATAAATGAGGTTGATTTGTTTAATTGAATGGTGTTAATTATTGTGAGACACGCGAAAACACTATTTTATGCATATTCGTAGTGGGTATAGCCAAATAACACCAACATCCATTAAATCTTTGGTATTTTGAATATCAAATATCAAACTGGCATCGGAGTATCCTTCTAAGATAGTATGATCTATGGAATAATGCAACCTATAATCCCATGTATATCTAAGATATCATAGCATCCTTTTTTTTTATCACTTTTTAGTGATTTTCACCTAGATTGCTCGTGAATCTGTTTAGACTGCTCACAGTAAAAGCAATGTTTGGTCTCATACAACCCATGAGATACATTAAGTTGCCTATGATCCTTGCACATTCCACTTGGTAAAACTTTCACCTTGATTTTTAGAAAAATGTAAACAATAGTCTATTTAAGTTATGCCTATACCAGAATCATCCTTGTTAAGTTCTCAAGGATTTTATCCACATATTGTAACTGTGTAAGAATAAGGCCTTTAGATGACCTTTTAATTGGATGCCCAGAATTGTATCAGCCAATCCCATGTCTTTAATGTCAAATCTCGAATTTAATATGGTGCGTTTTACTATTTCATTGTTACTCCCAACAATGAGTATCATCAACATACAAGCATAGAATAACATATTCTATTTTTGTAGTTTTGACATATACACACATGTCACACTCATTTATTTTGAATTTTTTTCATCATAACACTATCGCACTACTCATTCCTTTATTTTAGTGTTTATTTAAGTCCATACAAAGACTTCACCAACCTACATGCTTTCCTTTCTTGACCTAAAACTACATGACCCTTGTGTTGTTCCATGTAAATTTCTTAATCAAGCTTCCCATTTAGGAAAGATGTTTTAACATCCATTTGATGTACATCTAGATTTTGCAAAGCAACAATTTCGAGTATCATCTTATGGATGTTATACGTGATACATGAGATATGTATCAAAGTAGTCAAGGCCTTCATTTTATCGATATTGTTTTATTACCAATCTAGCCTTGTACTTATCAATTATTTCATCTACTTTCATTTTATATTTGAAAATCCATTTAAAATTTAGTGGTTTAATCCTTGGATGAAGATCCACTAATTCCCACGTACAGTTCTAAATGATGGAGTCTATTTCACTCTTAATGACTTCCTTCCATAAGGTGCATTCAGAGGATCGTATAGCTTCACTATACATTTGAGGTTCAACATCCAACATAAATATTATAAAGTCTGGTCCAAAGGATTTTTCAACCCTTGCTCGTTTACTCCTTCTTGGCTTTATCTCAGTTTGAGCCTCTTATTGATCATCTAGACTATCCTCATTATTAGTCTCTAAATTTTTTTATGAAACTTTGATCAACCACATTAGATTTATAAGGGAATATATTTTCATAGAATAATGCATTGTTTGATTCCATTATCGTGTTCTTGTGACTCTCATGATTCTTTGATTCATGCACAAGAATCAATATGCATTGTTGTGTTATGCATAGCTTATGAAAACACAATCCACTGTTTTAGGACCTATTTTCATTTACTTTGTAATAGGGTCATTACCTTGGCAAGACATCCCACATTTTCAAATGTTTGTAGGAAGGTTTTTGACCTTTCCATAATTCATATGATGTCTTGTCTTTTTCTTTTTGGGATATCTTATTTAAAACGTAATAAGCTGAAAGGACAACTTTCCCCCACATGTTTTGTGATAACCCATAACTGCCTAACAAGGCATTCATCATTTCTTTAAGAGTCTGACTTTTCTTCTTGGATACTCCATTTGATTAAGAATAATATGGTAGTGTTACTTTGTTAATAATACAATGTTGTGAACAAAATTCACTGAATGATTCAACATATTCACCACCACGATCACTGCTTACCATCTTAATCTTTTTATTAAGTAGGTTTTTCGATTTTCTTCTTATAGAGTATAAATACATAGAAATATACATAGAAATATTTTGTTCTATCGTTAATGAAGGTAATAAAATATTTATTCCCTCATTTCAATTGAATATATTTAAAGTCACAGACATCACTATGAATTAAATTAAGCGGTTTGGTATTTCTTTTAATAGTTTGAAAAAATGACCTTGTTCATTTTACCTCAACACATGTTTCACATGAATGATTATAATTAATATAAACAAGAGAGGTTTCTAAGTTAATTAATCTCCATAGAGTATTATAATTAACACGTCCAAGCCTACAATGCCATAAATTAAATGACTCAAACATATTAACGGAAAAAGAAAACTTTTCTTATTCATGCTTTGGCTTTTACAAAGATATCATTGACTTTCCACATATCATTCAATATATATATCCTCTAACCATAAATATTCCTCCTTTAGACAAAATCAGCTTTTGGGATTCAAAAATCATTCTAAAGCCGTGAACATTTAAAAGTGTTCTAGAAACAAGGTGTATGCACTTATTACCCATGTAGAGTTTCTCCCCCATCATTGCAAGGTGTCAATTCAGAAAATAAGTCCTTGATACAACATATATGATGTGTAGCTCTAGTATCGAGCCATCATTCTCTTGGATGAGAGTCAACCAAGTTGACTTTAGAGATCACAACACATAGATCTATATCCTCCACACCCTTTCCCATTCTTTCCATAACATTAGCCTCGCTAGCTTTGGTTTTATGGATATATGCACTTAGAGGATTTGTGCCCCATCTTACCACAATTAAAGCACTTTGCTTGGAATTCTTATTCTTGAAATTCCACCTTTAGGCCCCATTTTTGACATATTTGTGGTCCAACCATAAATTAAAGAACTTGACAACTAAAAACTTTTAGCTCCATAATCTTTAGCTTTATATTTGTGGTCCAATGCCCTCCACAATTTTCTTTGTTATTTCATAACTTGCACTGCAATACCCCAAAATTTTGGTTAGTGACCAAAATATTAATTTTAAAAGTTTAGTGGCCAAGTAGAAAATTGGGAAAAGTTTAGGGACATATGTGGTAATTTTCCTAAAAAGAATTTTTATTCCATAAATGGATATTTTACTCTAGAGAGGGTTTTTTATTGAAATTATATTCTTGAACTGTAAATTGTGTTAAAAACTAGAAAGTGTTAAAGTATGGTAAAAATTTGATAAATCAAATATAATAGAAATTTCAGGAAAATTTGAAGGAAGATGAATTAAGCTTAGAAATTGTTTTCACATTTTAAAACGATGGAAAATAATATGGAGCATTATATTTGAGATTTATTTGCATGTTCAATTTGGATCTTTGAATTTAAATGGCAATATTGTAATTTTTTGGAAAGTTGCTTGGTAAAATTGGAAAAGGGTATAATATTTTTCATCTTCGACTTTGGAAAGATGATAAGGTTATGTTGCTTGGTATTATTGTAAATATCAAGTTTCATTAATGGCAAAATGGATATTTATCATTAAATGAATATTTTATTCATTTAAGCTTAAATAAATGTTAAATTTACACGGAATTCATTAGAATTTCATGAAAACTTAGCCATTTTCAGCCAACATTGCGTGCTCCCCATGAAAAAGGTAAGAGAATTTTTATTTTTCATTTTTGAGCAATGTCCTTTGGATTTGGATCATGCTGTGAAATAGAAAATTATTTATTCGAAAAACACTATCATTTGATACCATTATTTTTTGCTTATTTGGTTTGTAATCAAAGATCCCAAATTATAGTGTTTATGTTCACATTAGAGTTTAGGAATTGATGAACGATTTTGAAGTTATTGAGGTTGTAGAATCACTTCCAAGCATAATTGATTATTAAAATCACTTGTACATGATCAAATGAACATATGAAGTTTCGGCCTAACCCTAATCTTGTGAAAAATATGTGTTTTGATGAAATTAAGCTACGGTCTTGATTTTAGATATTTTATAAGGTTGAATTTAAGTTGATTTCATGCTTAAATCAAATCAAAATTGAGTAAAATCATGAAAACCTTAATCCTAATCTTGAACATACAAAGCATTCGACCTTGACTATAGATGTGATAAAAATTATGGAAAAATTAGGTAGGACTGTAAATAATGTAGGAAGTATTCTACAAGCCTTAGAAAAATTTGGGGACCATTTTGTAATTTTATTAAAGTTAGGGGACCTAATTGGAAATTTTGAAAAATTATGGGTTTTTGTGTAATTTTTCAATAGTTGATGTACTATGCTAGAAATTAATGTTTGAGTGTTGAAATTGAAGCTATGATGTGAAATTGGATTATTTTGGAAAGCTTGTAAAAGTTAAGGTTTAAATCACAATATGGAAAGGTTGGGAGCTTAAGTGAAAGCATTTTGTGAAGTTGGGATAAAAAGGAAATTGAGTGTTCAATTAGAAGTATTAAGGTCAAAATTTATGTTGTTACCTGAAATTATATCGAATAAGCATCGAAAACATTTGTTAAGAATTTATTTTCCAAAGTATGCCTATGTTAGTAAGATTCTAACATTTGGTTTGAATTTGTATATGTTTGGTAATTATTATTATTTAGATTGTGTGCTTGAAATCAAGATCATGCAATATAAAAGCTAAGGAAAAACTTAAGGATGGAATGTGAAATCCTAAAGAAAGTTTGCATTCTAAGGACACCATGTGAGTGCAAATTTAATTTGTACTTATGTTATCGAACAAACATTGGCTTGCGATGAGCTAGTGACAAAGTTACTATGGTAAGGAGTGAATGCTAAAATGTTATGTGATTTGTGATGCATGCATATAT
Source organism: Hibiscus syriacus (assembly GCF_006381635.1). NCBI lineage: Eukaryota > Viridiplantae > Streptophyta > Magnoliopsida > Malvales > Malvaceae > Hibiscus > Hibiscus syriacus. The sequence continues at coordinate 4,721,246 of NW_024062770.1, forward strand.
GTTCATTTGGTGACCTAATAGAATTAGTGAACAAGTTGAAAATGCAAATTGGTGAAACCTACTTAGAAATTATGTTTTGGACAGTAACTTTAGAAAATCACCACAAATTATACAAAACAGATTAGAGGATGATTTTTATACCATTGGACTAGTATACTAGTATAGTTTTTTTAGAACAAACGGAAACTGATTTTGAGGTGTATACAAAAATATATGAATTTTTATTCGATGATAAGTTAGAAATGGGGCAGTAGATTCTGCTAAAAACATATTATGTTTGTCAAATTTGAAAATTTACCATAAATTGTAAAAATTGAACTCGAAGGAGTGTATTATATGGATATTCATATTTGAGTCTACTTTCTAGTGGTATAAACGAAATAAATTTTAAAGGTTTATATTAATATATAATAATATTCTTTAAAGGTAGTGCAAGCTGCGAGGATATGAAATTATGACCAACTTTGGGATTTAACCAAATTAGAAACAAAGGATAGTTAAAGTTTATTGATACTTATTTTGATTTGTATATAAGTTTCAAAGTGAGTGCAATGCATGCATGGCATTATATGGATGTTTTATACATCATTAGGAAGACTTGTGATGAGTCTACCTTATTATATTAGCATGATATTATGTCATATATATCATATATTTGATATATTCTAAATATGTCAAAAGATGAATATAAAATGCATTGATCACTGATCGTTACATATGATTTTTATCATGAACATATATGATATTTATCATGAATGATATTTCGAGTATGAACTGCCCAATGTTAAATTATGATAATATACTTTGCCATGGATGTATCAAATAAAATAAACTATATGCCCAAGTAACTCATTGAAGGACATGGTATAGTTGGCATGCCATTGAGTACAGCAGTTGCTGGTTTATATTAGCACTAGGGTGTAAAGACACTAAGTTCAGGTGGAGGGCACAACCTTATGTGTCATATCCGGATTAGCACTAGAGTGTAAACCTAGTGTACATGGTGGGCACGACCTTGTGTTTCATATCTGGATTAGCACTATAGTGTAAGCTTAGTGTAGGTTTAACACTACGGTGCATGTATTTAACTCAAATACACAGGGTCTTCAAGGTAACAATGATGACATCCTATTGTGTTTTAAAAGTCTTAGTTTCCATATATACGAGAGTGAAATGTCTTCAATTTCTTAATATAGTTAGTAGCAAATATAATTAATAGTATGAGTAAATATTATGATATTAAACTATGCTTAGCAAAATTTAATTTGGGTTTTAAATCAAACGTGATAGACAATCTTATTTATTTTATGAAAATAGAACATAATTGTCTATCATTACTTGAAACTGATTTTGAATTGGTAACCAACAATATTATATTATGATTTTCTCTGAATAATTATTTTATAATAATTTTTCAAGTTATAAAACTTGAAATGTTTGAATGAAACAAAATTTCACTCAGTTCAATTAAAGAAATGTTTTGAATTTTTGATGTGACATCTGTAACTCGTATTGGTTCACGTATATGGGTTATGGGTGTTACATTTATTGATATCAAAGCTACATGTTTAATTGATTCTTGGACTAAACCAAGCTTGTTTTGAGTTAAAAAGTGTATACATGCCACTAAGATGTCATTGTTACTGATTTGGTGACTATAAGGTTCGATTGAAGACACTCCTTACTTATAAAAGTGAATAAATATAATGAATGAAAAAATATGTGTATATTCGAGGGTTTGAAGTACATGATCGAGCAGGAGGTTCAAAAATAAGCTAATAGAGATAGTAATGATATTAACCATCATTCTATTGTTTAGTCTAATAAGATGATGTATTGGCACAATAGGAAGTGCCAATGTTGGAATAAGGGAAACCCTTGTTTATACATAAGTAGAGTATTGGTGAAAGATTGAAACATTCTGCTACAATTGATCCTAAGTGATATGTGTACGATTAACCTTTTTGGATAGTGTGTGAGGGTGAATCGTATTAGTAGACAATAACTGCCTAGTAAGGATTCAACGTGTTAATTTATAATATACTTGATAGAATTACCTGTCGAAGATAATTTATGGAATTGATTAATTACCCCTACCATGTTGCAATGAATTATCGCTTAGTACGATTGAATTTTATAGAACTCAAACAATTTTGAGATATTTGTGGTAGTGAAAGAGAGTAAATTTGTTTTCTAATATCATTTTAGAATCAATTGCTATAAAGTTATTGCTACTAGGTTGTTAAACCTTCTTAGTAAATGAGGTGGATACCCAAACTTTCTTAGTTAAGTTGGTATATATTCCAACTGTTCGAGGGTATCCAAATATGTAGTTGTAGAAATTACATGGATTACATCTAGATTGAGATGTAGAAACTGAAATAGAGATGTTATCAGGTATTGTATTTATTTTTATAGTCGTATCGAATGGCTCTGTCTGAGCTCAGAAAATTAAAGGCATATGTAGGAGAATTGTTAAGACCGGGGATTTACAAGATTAAGCATGACATCTGGGATGCATCAGTGTTATTGCGAAAAAGAAAGGCGAGTCTATGCAATTGTGCATGGATTATCATCCGTTAAATAAGCTAACAAAGAAGAACAAGTATCATCTTCTTAGGATTGATAATCTTTTTATCAGTTAAAAAGATGCATTGGTGTCTCCCAATTCAGATCTCATATTGGGATATTATTAGTTAAATATGAGGAAGAAGTTATTGCTAAGATAGTTTTCAGAATTCGATATGAACACTACGAGTTCCCGATAATGTCGTTTGGTTTAACAAATGTTCATGCTGCACTTATGGATTGAATAAACTGAGTATTTTATTTATACTTGGATTAATTGGTGGTAGTGTACATTGATGTTACTGTGATCTACTCTAAGAAGATGGAAGAAAAATATGTTTGTTTTTGTATAGCTCTTCCAACCATTCGGGAGAAAATTTGCATGCTAAGTTGACCAAGTGTAAATTTTGGTTGTCTAAGGTTTTATTCCTTGGCCATGTGAACTCAACTAAGGGGATAAGAATATATATCAAGGAAGCACGAGATAGAGTTGAATGATAAATTCCAAAGAATGTTTTTGAATTTCAAAGTTTCTTGGGATTTGTTGGTTACTAACAAAGATTCATAAAGAATTTTTCGATTATTATATTCCGTTTGACCAAAATATTAAGGAAAGAGGTGTTATTCATTTGGATTGTTAAGTGCTAAGAAAACTTGGAGATATTAAAAAGAATATTGACATAAGCTGATGCGATCCAATTCAGCGTCAAAAATGAACTTGCATCTTCAACATTTCTCAATAATCTAAGGGGATTTTCTTTAACTTAATCTTTCTTTATACCATAGTTATGATAATAGCTTACATACATTATATTTATAGTTATGATGATGATATTATGAATGTATGAAGTTATTATTATGAACCATATATTACATGATTATATCTTATATTATTTAGCTTATTATATGTTTTCTTTTGTAGGTACATGTTTGGCCACATCATTGGAGCTGACTTAAAGCTAGCATGGGAATCAATGAGATAGGAAAACTTACTTAAGATGACTCAGGAAATCATGAAGAACAAATGGTGAAAAGTTGTCAGTGACCCCTGAACTCATAGCTCAATTGAGCTGGATTTTTGAGCTAGCTAAAGGCCTCTTTTCAGCAGGAGAGTTGATTCATCATCTTCACCACACAGAGCACTACAAATATGGTCTAGGTCAAATTTTGTGAATTCGTACCTTTTCGAGAGAGTTACCAATCCGAGAAGTTCCCTTTCACAAGGAGCTCAAATGATGAAATGTTGCTTTCCACAAATATGACCTTTCATAATTAGTTGCTGCCCCATTGATGACATGTCATTTAGATGCAAGATGGATGTCAAGTCACACCTAGTTGCTGCTCAACTTCACGCCAAGGAGAAGCCACACCATAAGCCCCTATGCCGTCCATGTGAGTATCTTATGACCAGCCCACACATGTGTTATGCATGTGGATGAAATGGGCACCAAAATAAAGATGGTTCTCTCTATTAGGCCAAAGCATCACCTTGCTTCAAGTTGACGCCAAGATGAAAAGACAAGGGAACCATTCGGTGAAAGACATATCCCATCATCCAAGCATCATTTATTTTCAATTAAGACATGTATTTTGCCGAATGGACATCTAATTATTCGGCCAAAACTATGCAAGCCTATAAATAGGGCTTTGGCATTTCATTTGTACTCAACCCTTTGATAATATAAATCCTTTGTGAGATTATTCTCTCTTCAAGTTCTTTTTAGAACTATATCGATTAAGCAAGATTTTCTAAAGTTTGTGGCGTCAAACCCTTCCTTGATACTTCTGGTTCCTAGTTCATATAACTAGTGGGTCAAAGTCCTTGCTACCATCCCTTATAAAACTTATAAGAAACGGGTCTTTGCTCCTTTATAGTATTGGTTCCTTCTTAGTTTTATAAGATACTATCTATTTCCATCACCATCTTTCAATCACCATCCTCTATCACCATTCACGCCCATATCATCAATCTTTCCATTAAATCTTCCTTCATCCATCAACAAGGCATACTTTATCACCACCATTGGAGGCCGAAGTTAACATCACTTGAAGGAGATTTATTCAATACTTCCGCAGCCATCTTTGATAAAATTCTTTCACTTTCAATCCTTTCCATTTCCATTCCCTTTCCTAATTATCCATTTACTTAACAAATTCTTATTCTTTGTGTATATTACTTTTAATTCAACGTGTAGCTTTTGGTGTCTCTCCTAGATCGGGAAACAAAAAGGTTGCCAACTTCTCCATTATTGAAGAAGCCTGGTTAGCTTTACATCAAGCGGTAATCAGAGCTTTGGTGGATTGACAATCAAGTTCTGCAACAAAAGCAACAAAAAGAGAAAAAGAAAGATGAAAAACAAAAGAGAAAAGAAAAGACTCCTACAAAAAATTAGAGTGCAAAAGAAAAGAAAAGAAAAAGAAAAGAGAATCAAGTTGCAAAGTAAACTCAAAGAGAAGTACATTACAATCTGCCCAACAACAAACTAGAAGGAGGTGTCCTTGTTCTTTCTTGTGAAGGAAGATAGTAAGTGTTGCAACTTGAGTTGTAAGTTATCTTCACTTTCTTACTATTTCATTTCCTTTTCTTTCATATTTTCTTCTTTCATTACCATATCCTTTTCTTACCTTCTTATTTCCTAACCTATATCATAACCATTTCTATTCCTAACCATTCTAAACCGACGCACAAACTAAAGAGACTTGCTCAATATTGAGTTAGTTCTTAAAAAGGACCCATAAGAGAGAATCGAGTGGAAAAAGGCATAAGAGAGGGTGAGATCAGAAGGGGGATCAAAAAAAGCCAAGACATATATCCCCGAGTGCAAACACGAGTGTGAGTGGAGTGCAATCTGAAACTTTCTTTGGAGTGATCAAGTGAGGTTTTATGAGTGTGTTGGTAAGGTTTTAATTTGTTTTATTGCACTAACCATGTCTCAAAGCCCTAGAGAAAATACAGGAGCACCAAACTTACAAATGCAGGCACTCATTGGCGAAATGATGAGAATGCTTCTTGAAGAGTTTGATGCTCTTCATAAAAAGATAGATCAACGTCAGGATGTACCACCAGCCCGTAATAATAGATCCCTAGAAGATAACAACAACCACCACCTCCAGAAGAAGATGTTTAAGAAAATATAGATGATGGAGAACAAGCAGTATACCAAGGCCCTAGACGTGCCATTCTTGATGACAATTTGAGCAATATCAAGATCAAAATTCCTCAATTACAAGGAAAGACTGATCCTGAAGCCTATCTTGAATGGGAAAGCAAAGTGGAACACATTTTTAGTTGGCACAACTATTTTGAGATAAAGAAAGTAAGATTAGTAGCCATGGAATTCATAGATTATGCCTTAATATAGTGGGATAAACTTACCCTTAACCGAAGAAGGAATGGTGAAAGACCAGTCTCAACTTGGCATGAAATGAAATCTATTATACGGAAACGATTTATTCCTGTTCACTATCACCGGGACTTGTTTCAAAAGTTACAGAATCTTAAACAAGGCCAAATGAGTGTGGATGACTACTACAAAGAAATGGGAGTGGCAATGATCTGAGTCAACATTGAGGAGGATCATGAAGCAACTATGGCAAGATTCCTTGTTAGACTTAATTATGAAATTGCCAATACCTTGGAGTTGTATCATTACATCGAAATTGATGAAATGGTGCAAATGGAAATGAAAATTGAAAGGCAACTAAAGAGGAGACATACATCTCGCAATATTGCTCCCACAACATCCAAATGGATTCCAAACAACATCAAGAAGCCAACTCTTCCTCCTGTCAAAGAACAAGTCGAATCTTCAAAGAATCAACAAGTAAATAAAGACTTTAACCGAGGAAAGTAAACTACTGAACGTTCAAGAGATATTAGATGCTTTAAATGTCTTGGGAGGGGCCACGTATCTACACAATGCCCTAACCGGAACACCATGCTTTTTCTTGGAAATGGTGAAATAGAATCTGAATCTGAGGAAGAATAAGAGGCACCTATTGAAGTCAATGAAGAGATCACTCTTGCCGATCCCGTTGATCAAGAAGAAGCTTTGGTAATTAAAAGAAGTTTTAATGTTCAAGTCACGGAAGACAATACACAGAGAGAAAACATTTTCCATACCCGATGCCATGTAAATGAAAAGTTATTATAGATGGTGTAAGTTGTACTAACGTGGCTTGTACAATAATGGTGGAAAAGCTTGGTTTAAAAACAATGAAGCACCCAAAACCATATAAGTTGCAGTGGCTCAATGAACGAGGAGAACTCAATGTTAGCAAACAGGTGTTAGTTCCTTTTCCATTGGCAAATACAAAGATGAAGTTATGTGTGATGTTGTCCCTATGCACGCTAGCCATCTACTTCTTGGAATGCCATGGCAATACGACAAAGAACTATTCATGATTGCTTTACCAATCAATATTTGTTCAGCCATAAAGGGAAGAAGATTATCCTTACTCCTTTAATGCCTAAACAAGTCTAGAATGATCAAGCCAAAATGAAGCAAAGTGTTGAGGCTATAAGGAAAGGAAAATTAACAACCATAGAGGAAACTGATCTGAGAACTAGTGCTTATTCTTCAAAGTGCTTGATTCGAGAATGTCTATTGACAGAATACAAGGTTAAAGATGATTATTCTAACTTTGAACAAGAAAATTTTTTCTTTGACTTGCAGGATGTACCAAGTTACGCCATTTGCCAAAAGGAAGTTTATGAGATATGACCTTTGGAAATCCAAAAGATGTATCCATTGAACAGCAAAAGGACACAAATTTTCATTCAAAGAACGTGTCTTTGGAAGAACCAATGGACGTGACCCATGAGGATTCAATGATCATGCCTATTGGAGTATTAAGAGACATCACTTTTGGGAAATCAAGGGACCTAAACGTTCAAAGAAAAATTACATTGACATATCTCACTTAAGAGCCTATTGAAGGGATCCTAATTTCTGACGAAACAACAACTATGGAATGGAGAAACATTGAAAAGAAACCACCATTCAATTTGAGGACAAATCACTTTAAAGAAGGGGGATGATGTGATCCAATTCAGCATCAAAAATGGACTTGCATCTTCAACCTTTCTCAATAATCTAAGGGGGATTTTCTTTAACTTAATCTTTCTTTATATCATAGTTATGATAATAGCTTATATACCTTGTATTTATAGTTATGATGATGATATTATGAATGTATGAAGTTATTATTATGAACCACATATTTACATGATTATATCTTATATTATTTAGCTTATTATATGCTTTCTTTTATAGGTACATGTTCGGCCACATCATTGGAGCTGACTTAAAGCTAGCATAGGAATCAATGAGCTAGGAAAACTTACATAAGATGACTCAGGAGATCATGAAGAACAAATGGTGAAAAGTTGTCAGCTGACCCCCGAGCTCATAGCTCACTTGAGCTGGATTTTTGAGCTAGCTAAAGGCCTCATTTCAGCTAGAGACTTGCGCCATCATCTTCACCACACAGAGCACTACAAATATGGTCTAGGTCAAATTTTTTGAATTCATACCTTTTCGCGAAGAGTTACCAATCCGAGAAGTACCCTTTCACAAGGAGTTGTCCTAATACTCATCTTCATGCATTTCATCTATGGTTAGCTCATCTTCAGATCATACACATGGGAAGGAGCTCAAATGTTGAAAGGTTGCTTTCCACAAATATGACCTTTCATAATTAGTTGTTGCCCCATTGATGACATGTCACTTAGACGCAAGATGGATGCCAAGTCACACCTAGTTGCTGCTCAACTTCACGCCAAGGAGAAGCCACACCATAAGCCCATATGACGTCCATGTGAGTATCTTATGACCAGCCCACACATGTGCTATGCATGTGGATGAAATGGGCGTCAAAATGAAGAGGGTTATCTCTATTTGGCCAAAGCATCACCTTGCTTCAAGTTGGCACCAAGATGAAGAGACAAGGGAACCATTCGGCCAAAGACATCTCCCCTCATCCATGCATCATTTATTTTCAATTAAGACATGTATTTTGCCGAATGGACATCTAATTATTCAGCCAAAACTATGCAAGCCTATAAATAGGGATTTGGCATTTCATTTGTACTCAACCCTTTGATAATATAAATCCTTTGTGATATTATTCTCTCTTCAAGTTCTTTTTAGAACTATATCGATTAAGCAAGCTTTTCTAAGTTCGTGGCGTCAAACCCTTCCTTGATACTTTTGGTTCCTAGTTCATATAACTAGTAGGTCAAAGTCTTTGCTACAATCCTTATAAAACTTATAAGAAATGGTTTTTTGCTCCTTTATAGCATTGGTTCCTTCTTAGTTTTATAAGATACTATCTATTTCCATCACCATCTTTCAATCACCATCCTCCATCACCATTCACGCCCATATCATCAATCTTTCCATTAAATCATCCTTTATCCATCAACAAGGCATACTTCATCACCACCATTGGAGGCCGAAGTTAAAATCACTTGAAGGAGATTTATTCAATACTTCTGCAGCCATCTTTGATAACATTCTTTCACTTTTAATCATTTCCATTTCCATTCCCTTTCTTAATTATTCATTTACTTAACAAATTCTTATTCTTTGTGCAGATTACTTTCAATTCAACGTGTAGCATTTGGTGTCTCTCCTAGATCGGGAAACAACAAGGTTGCCAACTTCCCCATTATTAAAGAAGGCTGGTTAGCCTTACATCATAAGCTCCAAGGTCAGTATAATTAGAATCTGGAAAAGATTATGTGAATTATAGTAAAGCGTCTCATAATGGTTTGGGATGTGTGTTCGTACAAGAGAAAAAGTTTTGGTTTATGCTTCAAACCAACTATAGAGTCATGAAAGAAATTATCTAATGCACGGTCTCGAGTTGGCAAAAGTTGTGTTTACTTTGTTGGTATAACACCACTATCTATATGGTTAGTGACACTATTTCTACAATGATTTCAAAAGTCAAAAGTATGTGTTGACTTGAAGAAGTGAAAAGAAAAGAAATAGATTGAATTTTTTAAAGAATGATGACGTACTTATCAACTGCAAATAGGAAAGGCTAATGTGGTGGATGATACGATAAAGCCGAAAGACATCTATATTCTAAGAGTTTTGATTACGTGATTGTCTTTAAAGAAAGATGGTGTTTTGATTGTATAACTAAATTTAAAGCCTATATCGCTAGATAAAATAATGGATTGTCAGAGAAAAGATGAAAATTGTCGTGCTTGTCAAACACAGAACAAGAACAAAAAGGTGAAACTAAAGACTTTAAGGTTAAGTCTGATTAATGTTTATATTATCGAGGAAAGAGTTTATAAACATGTATGAAAAGAGTTATCATCGAGCTTGTTTCTAAATGGTTTACATGTCAGTGAGTTAAAGTAAAGTATCAAGAGCCTTCTAAATTATTGTAACCAATTTATATCCCTTAGTGGGAACATGAACTAGATACAATGGATATTGTAATGGGAAAAATCATTTAAGATAATATCAAGATAATTACTGATCAAAAAAAGTCTTGCACATACTTGAAAAGAAAAGAGATTTAATACCAGGAAGGTGATAAAGAAATATTTCTTAAATTATCACATTGGAAAAAATGTATTGTGGTTTGAACGCAAAGGAAAGTTGAGTCCGATATTTATTGGACCTTATAAGATCATAAAAAAAGGGCAGATCAATGGCTTATCAGTTAGAATTACCTCCGAAAATGGACAAGATCCATAATATTTTTCATTTGTTGATGCTCAAGAACATCAATCAGATCCTTTGCATATTATCACCCCGGAGGAAATATAGATTTGGTCATATTTTACTTATGAAAAAGAACCAGTACTTATAAAAGTTCGACAGAGAAATTAAAGGTTGAAAAAGCTAATCGAAAGAAAAAAAGAACAGGATATGAAAAAAATATCCTTATCTATTTACATCAAGTATGTATTGAAAATTTGAGGAAGAATTTTCTTAAGGGGGAAGAATTGTAATACCCCAAAATTTTTCTTATTGACCAAAATGTAAATTTTAAAAGTTTGATGGCCTAGTAGAAAATTGGGAAAAGTTTAGGGACATATATGGTAATTTTCCCAAAAAGAATTTTTATTCCATAAATGGATATTTTACTCTAGATAGTGGGGTTTTATTGAAATCATTTTCTTGATCTGCAAATTTTGTTAAAAACTAGAAAGTGTTAAAGTATGGTAAAAATCTGATAAATCGGATCGAATAGAAATTTCAGGAAAATTTGAAGGACGATAAATTAAGGTTAGAATTATTATTTACAAATTTTAAAATGATTGAAAATAATATAGAGCATTCGATTTGAGAATTTATTTCCATGTTCAATTTGGACTTTTGGATTTAAATGGCAAGATTGCAATTTTTGGAAAATTGCTTGGTAAAATTGGAAAAGGGTAAAATATTTTGTTCATATTTGTCTTTGGAATGATGATAAGGTTATGTGGCTTGGTATTATTGTAAATATCAAGTTTCATTAATGGAAAAATGGACATTTCTCAATAAATGAATATTTCATTCATTTAAGCTTAAACAAAGGTTAAATTGACATGAAATTCATTAGAAATTTCAAGAAAACATAGTCATTTTCATCCAATATTTTGTGCTCTCCATGAACAAGGTAAGATAATTTTTATTTTTCATTTTTGAACAATTTCCTTTGGATTTTGGATTATATCGTGAAATATAAAATTGTTCTATAAGAAAAACGGTATCATTTGGTACCATTATTGTTTGCTAAATTGGTTTTTATTCAAAGATCTCAAATTTTAGTTTTTATGTTTACATTAGGGTTTATGGAGTTGATGAAGGATTTTGATGTTATTGAGGTTGTAGAATCACTTCCAAGCATGATTGATGATCAAAATCATTTGTACATGATCATATGAACATATGAAGTTTCAGCCTAACCGTAGTCTTGGGAGAAAGATGTGTTTTGATGAAATTAAGTTAGGGTTTTTATTATATATATTTTATAAGGTTGAATCGAATTTGATTTCATGCTTGAATCGAATCAAAATTGAGTAAAATCATGAAAACCTCATTTTTAACATACAAAGCATTCGGCCTTGACTATAGAGGATGATAAAAATTATGGAAAAATTAGGTAGGGGCTGGAAATGATGTAGAAAGTATTATACAAGCCTTAGAAAATTTTGGGGACCATTCTATAATTTTATAGAAGTTGGGGAACTAATTAATAATTTTAGAAAAATTATGGGTTATTGTTTAATAGTTGATGTAATATGCTGGAAATTAATGTTTGAGTGTTGAAATTGAAATTAGGATGTGAAATTGGTTTATTTTGGAAAACTTGTAAAAGTTGAGGTTTAAATCATAAATATGGAAATGTTGGGAGCTTAAGTGAAAATATTTTGTGATGTTCGAATAAAAAGGAACTTGAGTGGTCAATTAGAAGTATTAAAGTCAACATTTATGTTGTGACATAGAAATTATATCGAATAAGCATCAGAAAAATTGTTAGGAATTTATTTTCCAAAGTATGCCTATGTGAAATAAAGATCAAACATTTGGTTTGAATTTGTATATGCTTGGTAATGATGTTTATTTAGATTGTGTGCTTTAAATGATGATCAAGAAATATCAAATCTAAGGAAAATCTTAAGGATGGAATGTGAAATCATAAGGGAAGTTTGCAAGCTAAAGACACCAGGTGTGTGCAAATTTAATTTGTACTTATGGTATCGAACAAACATTGGCTTGCAATGAGCCAGTGATGGAATTACAATGGCAAGGAGTGACTCCTAAATGTTATGTGATTTGTTATGCATGCATATATGTGCATTTTGTGAGCTAATAGAATTAGTGATAAAGTTGAAAATGCAAATTGGTGAAACCTGCGTAGAATTTATGTTCTGGACAGTAAGTTAAGAAAATCACCATAAATTATAAAAAAATAATTATAGGATGATTTTTATACCATTGGACTAGTATACAAGTATAGTTTTGTTTAAAAAAATGGAAATTTATTTTGAGGTGTATACAAAAATATATTATTTTTTTAACCGAGGATAAGTCAGAAAACGGGGCAACAGATTCTGCTCAAAACAGATTTTGTCGGTCAACTTTGAAACTTGACCATAAATTTTACAAATTGAACTAGAAGGAGTTCCTTATATGGATACATTCTTATTTGATTCTAGATTCCATTGGTATAAAAGGAATAATTTTTAAAGGTTTGTATTAATACATAATAATATTTCTTTAAAGGTAGTGCAAACAGCCAGGATATGAAATTATGACCAATTTTGGGATTTAACCAAATTAGAAGCAAAGTATCAAGTTAAAGCTTTGTGAGGCTTATATTTTGATTTGTATATAAAGTTTCAAAGTGTAACACCCATAACCCGTATAATTATACCTATACAGATTATAGATGTCACCTGAATTTTTATAACCATTTCCAATTTTATAACTAATTTAGAATTTATTTTCTTAAAATGGTAAATGATATTATAAAAATATCATATCATATGAATTATGATTCATTATAACATATTTAAGGCAAAATATTTTTTATGAATAGTACTGCGAACAGTAATGAACAGTGAACATTATACCGATGTACTGCTACAGTACTGTGAATAGTGTACCGATGCACAAAAACATCGAATTTAAAATGTGCATCGATGAGTACTACTATAGTACTGCTACAATAATTTTAGCAAAATATATAAAACTCATAAAAACTTAACCTTTTTGTTTCCAAATTTGTTCAACAAAGCAAATAGATCATTAATAAATACATGCCACTAATAAAGTCAACATTACATCATAGGATGTCATACTGATATTGAAATTTACTCCTCGATGCTTGATATCACTTTGAACTCATTATTCCACTACTGGTTGTTTACCTACGCGTGAAAATCATCACACGCTAAGTATATACTTAGTGAGGCAATTAAAACAATAAACAGTGCAATACAATTCATGCATGAATTTCAATGCCAAAATCAAAATGCCATAAAATCATGTTATTAGCATATCCAATATTTTACCATGATCAAAATAATATAAAATTTCTTATCAATATACTTACCATTTATCCCACAAGCTTGTAAGCTTATTTTACCAATATACTTACCATTTATCCCATAAGCTCGTAAGCTTAATTTACCAATATACTTACCATTAGTCCATAAGCTTGTAAGCTTATTTGCATGATTACCATTTATTAACCAATAAACCATAACCCAAAGTATAACTATATGAAGAACCGGTATAGGAGTCAAATGTTGCACCGAAGTGCTGAGGTCGAGCTTTGCTCACCTAATAATGCACTGTAGTGCTAAGGTCGAGCTTTACCCACCTTGTACACCGTAGTGTTTTGTATCGTGTCTTCTCTAGACACTTTGAGGCATGCACTATGTGCCTTCTCTAGACACTCTACTACTACCTAATATGCAGCTGCTAGACTCTATGGCATGCCATTAATACCACTGATCCTCAATAACATACTTGGGCATATAGTCAATTTCATTTGATCCATCCATGGAAAAGTATATTATCATAATTCAACAATGGGACGGTTCATACCCAAAATAACATTCATGGTAAAATATCACATTATTCATGATCAATGCATTATAATTTCACACTATGACATATCAATGTCATATCGAAGTTAAAAAAATGATATAAAATCATGATGATATAAACAAGGTCGACTTATCGCAAGTCTTCCTGATGATGTATAAAACATCCATGTATAATTTCATACATTTATTGCACTCACCTTGTCACTTTATATCTTTCAAAATATATGTCTCACTATTGTCCACAATATACCCTTTTTATACTTGACTTGCTTCAATCGCAAATCAATCATGATCTATATAAATCACAAATTGATAATGATACATATGTTAGTATTGTACTAACATAAACATATCCCATAACAACTTCATAATATACTTGAACTATTCACCACCAAATACTTTAACACTTATTAATTCTTTTTAACATTGGCACCAATTTTTCCAATTTACACAAAATGGTCCTTCACCATTTTATCACTTAGATTCTTAATACCAATAATTCCTCCATAGAAATTATTACCATTCAAATGCTTTTACAAAAGCATAATTACATTTAAGTACCCCAACTATGCAAATTTTGTACTTAAATCACAAATCTTTTCAAACTTCCAAAATAGCCATATTTCACATCTAACACGCATTTAAATTCCCAATCAACAATTTTCAGCATATTACATCAATTATACAACACTTACACAACAACCCATCAATTTTCCAAAATTATTGAATTGATCCCCAACTTTTCAAAAATTACAAAATGGTCCCCAAATTTTCTAAGGCTTGTAGACTACTTCCTTCATCATTTCCAACCCTTATATAATTTCTCCATAATTTTTCTCACTCAAATAATCCATGGTCGAAACTTAAAGAATAAGTTTTAGAAAGATTAAACATGTTCTACTCATCATACAAGCTTGAATATGAATCTACTACGTCACAAACATCAATATTCATCATCAATTTCATGATCCCTTATATGAACAGAAACTATAGAATTTGGGGACTTTGAACACCAACAAGATTATCATGCAATATTGGTACCAATTGATAGCGTTTTTCGCATATAACAATTTTCTCTTTTACGTCATACTCAAAATCCAAATGAAATTGCTTAAAAATTGAATTGAAACTTTCTCTCACCTTTGGAGAAACCCATAACAGCTTGAAGAAAAAAAGAGGAAATTGGATGAAATGTTAGGTACATTTCATCTTAATTTACATTATATTCCACTTTAAATGAATAAAATATTCATTTAATTGAGATAAGACCAAATCACCCTTAATGAATCTTCCTATTCACCATAAAACTATGACACCTCATCTTTATCATCTTCCAAAGTCAAATATGAATTTATTTGACTTTGATTTCTGAAATTTCCCCTGAATTTTTCAAATATTGCATTTTAATCACTAAATTCCACTCTTTCGATTAAATCTGAAAAATTGCACATTTCCAAACCAAATTTATCTGATCTAAAATATGAAAATAATATTTCCAACCATTTTATAACATCCTTCAAATTTTTGTAAAATTCCAATTTGATCTGAATTACCGATTCCTTACCGGCTTTAACCCTTTCTAATTTTTCTTTACTAAAATTCCAAATCCAAAAATATAATTTCTATAAAACCCCACTCTCAAGAGTAACTATATATTTATGGAATAAAATTCCTTTTAGGAAATTATCACTTAATTCCTCAAACTTTTCCCAATTTTCTACTATGACCATCAAACTTTCAAAATTTTCATTTTTGTCATTATCTGAATTTTTGGGGTATTACACAAAGTGTGTGAAATTTATGCATGACATTATACATGGATGTTTTGTACATCATTAGGAAGATTCGTGATGAGTATACCTTATTTATATTGACATGATATTTATGTCATATGTCATATATTTGACATATTCTAAATAGGTCAAAAGTTGAATATAAAATGCATTGATCATTACATATTATTTTTATCATGAACATTTAAGATATTTAACTTGAATGATATTTCAGGTGTGAATTTCCTAATTTTAAATTATGATAATATATTTTTCCATGGATGGATCAAATAAAATAGACTATATGCCCAAGTAAGTCATTGAAGGACAGAGTATAGTTGACATGCCATAGAGTATAGCAGCTGCTGGTTTATATTAGCACAAGTGTTTAAGGACACTAAGTGCATGTGGAGGGCACAACCTTATGTGTCACATACGGATTAGCACTAAAGTGTAAACCTAGTGTAGGTGGTGGCACGATCTTATGTGTCACATCCGGATTAGCACTAGATGGTTTATTGGTTAATAAATGATACACAGACAAATAAGCTTACGAGCTTGTAGAATGAATGATAACTATATTGGTAAGAAACTTGATATTTTGTTATATCATGTTAATATATGGTAACATGTTTGGAATATATGTAAGTGATCATATTGCATTGAATATGGTTATTCATTTAAATTTATATGTTGGATTGCTTTAAATATTCATACGATTGTCTCACTAAGTGTATACTTAGCGTGTGATGAATTTCACGCGTAGGAAAAATGAGGAAAAGGATAAGGAGCTGAGCTTGGCATCAATCACCAAGAAAGTATTTATAGGTAAAAATGATGGCATCCTATTGTGTTCTAAAAGTCTTAGCTAGCATGTATACGAGAATGAAATGTATGCAATTTCTTAATATAGTTAATATTAAATATAATTAATAGCATGAGTAAAAATAGTGATATTAAACTATGCTTAGCAAAAATTAATTTGGGTTTTAAATCAAACGTGTTAGACAGTCTTATGTATTTTATGAAAATAGTACATAACAGTCTGTCACTGCTTGAAATTGGTTTTGAATTGGTAACCAACTATATTATATTATGATTTTCTATGAATAATTATTTTATAATAATTGTTCAAGTTATGAAACTTGAGATGTTTGAATGAAACTAAATTTCACTCAGTTCAATTAAAGAAATGTTTTGAATTTCTGATGTGACATCTATAACTCGTATTGGTTCGCGTATACGAGTTATGAGTGTTACATATACTCCGACATAAATAATCAGTCTGCTTCCAAGCTTCAACAACATTGAAAACAATAACATTGTCTATCCCTTCTTCTCCTTCTTTAAGAACATGAGGATCTTCCTTTAAGAACCTTGAAAAGTTTATTGTGGTCAAATAGAAGACCATCTTTTGTTGCCACATCTGGAAATTCTCTCTGCATAATTTGGTCGGCTTCTCGTTGTGCCTAACTTCCACTATCAATTAACTCACATTCAGATTTGGATTTTGAATCGGTACCACCATCTTAGCATCCATTTTGGATAAATTGGTGGAATTTCTTGTCTCCATTTTCTATGAAAGAAATAGATTTGAATTAGAAATAATTTGAATAAATAGAAAATTAATTATCCTTTATTTTAGATTTTCTTATCAGACAAAATCAATATTTTGAAACAAAATCAGTAATTGCAGTTACTTTTAGGACAATTTTTTTATACAGATTTGTCCACTTGAGATTCTAGTAAAATCGTTAAGATGACTAAATCCCAAAACAAATTTGTTTACTATCTCGTTTTTCCCACAATTCTGAATTATCTCGGATTAAGAAAGGAAGAAGATGAAAAATATGTCTAAAGATTTTTATATGAAAGTAACAATCCTTGACAAAATTGGAACCTAAGAAAAAGTAAGAGAAAGAAATGAAATTCTTTAAAATAAAAGAGAGTTAAAAGGAAATAAAAATACTCTTTTAGATTTTATCTATCGATCTGAATCAGTTGATGCTTATCGCTATATAATTTCCTTAAGACATATTTTTGGCCACTCCTTGGTGCTCTAGATCTTTTGGTCGTCTATCTCCCAGGAAACAACAACTAAATGATCATCTATAGTAGCATAACGGTAGCCTTCAACTATCACCGGAAAATATAAGAGAGAAAAAATATTTGATAATTAGAGACAATAATTTTCAAGAGAAAAAAACTTCTTGAATTTTGAGATATAAAAAATATAACATGTTTGCTCAATATTTATAGGGATTTTCAAGAGAGTTTTACTCCAACTAAATCTCTTTTAATATCTACATTTAAATAGATAATAATATATTTAAATTTAAAATATTAAACATATATATCCTCCTTTTTTATTCAAATTAAATAAATATTATTTTAATTAGAAATATATAAAAGTATAAAATCATATTTAATATTCAAAATTAAAAAGGTAACAAATACATTTTTAAATTGACATATTCAAAGAGTAATTATCTGACTAATATTCAAATTAAATAATATCTTTTAATTTTTAATATTTAAAAGGACTTTAAATATTAAATCCATCAAAGTAATACACCCTTTTTTCCAAAATATTATATATAGTACACTTGTTTATATGACTCACATACCATGCATTCTCATTTATTATACATTGGGATAAGTTATGAAATGAAATGCAAAAGTAAATGTTTGATCAATATGTTTTTAAATAGAATTTTCATTGAGAACTTTGATTTGAGATGAAATGTCTTATATGTGAAAAGTTAAATTACACGTTATATGATTTGAATGAAAACAAATATTTTATTGAGTACTTTGATTTGGCATTATATTCTATATATACGAGAAAATGATGTTTTATAGTTATATGATGAAAAAATGACTTTAATAAGTCAGTTTTATATGTTCATGTATTTTTATATGATATTTACGATACTTTGATTATTTATGACATTTTCATATTTTTCAAATATCTTACTTTAGTTTATATATATGCCTCACTAAGTGTATACTTAGCGTGTGATTGTTTCACGCGTAGGTAAAGGAAAGAGTTCGGAGTAAGGAGCTAGGCTAGCATTACTTTTTGGAGGATTATATCAGCTCTTAGTATCAATAAGACATCTTTTTCATGATTTTGACTTTTCTAGCTTTATCATTAAGGCATCTTTATCAATAAGACATCTTTATGATGTATGAAAAACCCCAAAAATCCATTTTTACCTTTAAGATTTTAAAATACGTTAATCTTCTAATTTTTGCATGATCATTTGAAGACTAGATTACTGAATGTACGACACATCACTAAAGTATTTGAAAAGATTGGATTATCCTTGAGTATTGAAATAACCAAAATGCCCTTAGACCCTAAAATAACCAAAACACCACAAGCTTTGAAATGACTAAAATAACCTTGAGTAATGAAATGACATAAATACCTTCATGACTTATAAATAAGATATTGCCATTCGTTAAATTCTGAAAAACATCGAAAAAATTAATTGTTGTATCACCTCTAGAACTTATAGAGCATGGCCCAAGCATGTCGGTCTTTATTGAATACTACCGCAATTGAGAAATAAAATAAATACCACCAGAATACTTGTTCATCCCCCCAAGATCCGTTCAATGATGATTCTAAGGGTGAGCATTTCAACTTTATAGTTTAGTCAGTATTAATAAGTGAATATTCGTGAAGTATCAATCTTGGTGATTGACAATTATCACAATGATGGATCTGTTTAGTTCGATTTGACTCGATATCTTGATAATTTAACATAAATCTGAATATTGTAAATCATTATTTTCCCATATTGGATTGAGTTAAGAAGATGTTGGAATAAATCAAAATGTCTTGAATGCCCCTAATGGCCTGAGCGATGGAATCACTCCTATTATATCCAAATTTTTAAACAAGTTCTGATGTAAGGTTCTTGAATATCTTCCTGATGCACTAGAATCCTAAATGGCCCTGAGGTATCAAATTCTAAATGTCTATGTTGAGTTAATCGATCGACGGAATCGGCCAAGAGGGGGTGAATTGGCAATTAAAATTTTGGTGAAAGCTTTTGCAGAAAATTGAAAGTAATTGCATAGCGATTTAGAGTGGTTCAACTTTCTCAATCAAAGTCTACGTCCACTACCTTAGCTATCCACACTAAGGATTTTCCAACAAATTCACTAATATGTTCTTTCTTTTGAGGCCAAAGAGATAACCTTACAACTCCCTCAAGAATATACCCCAATTCTTGAGAACACTCTTTCTCAAAGAGAATATTACAAATTTGCAAACTTTCAAGGAAATCCTCACAAGGTAGATTATTTGCACAATTCTAGAATAAAGAAAAGAACACTAAAAAATGAATACAATTGAATGCAAGTAGTGTTCTTGAAAACAAAATGAATATTGAATGAAAAATAGCCTTGAAATGCTTAAACTTGAGGTTTGATGCTTTCTCTTTGATTTTATCTTGATTCTTATTGATTTTTGTTTCTTGTTATTGATCAATGGCTTCTAAGCTTGTTTAAATACACTTTCAAATGATTCTAAACGTTGGGGATGCTTAGAGGAGTCAATAGAGCCATTTAAGTGTGAAAACAATTAATTAAAGCAGTTGGGAGCATCAGTGCATCGATGCATACCCATGGTGCATCGGTGCATCAGTGTAAAATTCAAATATTTTGACCGTTGGACCCTTAGTACACTAGTGCACTAAGAGTGCATCGATGCATCAAGTGCATTCGATGTTCTAAAATAGTCAGAGTGCATCGATGCATGGTTGGTGCATCTATGCATCAAATGCATTCGATGTTTTTCATAAAATCCTCAATGCATCGATGCATGAAATGCATTCGATGTTCAATTTAATTCATGGTGCATCGATGCATGGATTGGTGCATCACTTTGATAAATTGAGTTTAGGCTTGATTTTGGTTCAAAATACTTTATGAAAATTGTTTCAAAAATAATTGAAGTATAAAACACAATTTTATACATTTAGTAAGGTTTGAATTTGAACTTGAAAGACTTGGAGTAATAATTTGATATTCGATTAATTAAATCGAATATACTTAGAAACTCATTTGTAAAATCTTAAAATTCATTTAAACTTAATTTGGTATATCTAAACACAAAAATGTTTTCAACAATCTCCCTCTTTTTGATATAACAAAATATTTGTGTTATTTTAAGATTTTCTAAAATTTTGAAATCAATTTTGAAAAATTACTCCCCCTTACTACAACACTTCTTCCCTTTAACACTTTTACACTTCTCCCCCTTTTTTGTTAAATCAAAAAGACATAAAAATGTTTTAAACAAGGTTTTGAAAAGCATAGCCAATTGATTTTAAATATATATATATAGCTTAAGCTGCTAAGATCACAATCAAAAGAGAGATTAACCATTAGTTCCATAATCAGTATTCATAAACAAATGTGAAATGGCATAATTGGTCATATATATCTAATGATGCAAAAGTAAGAAAATTCAACCAAACCAAATATATATATATTAAGTTCAAAATCCAATCATCCAAACCATAACAAATTCAAGCATTTAACAATCCAAAACAAACAATTCATAAACATCAAAAACAATCCAAGTTTGAAATACTAAGAAAGCATGGAGAAAAGGTCTAATCCATCGGAGGGTCGGGAGGACGAGGATAATGAGCTCGAACTTCAAGAGTGAGCGTGTCCATTCGTTCACGCATCTCCCACTGAAACTCAGTAATCTGAGACTCCATGGAGGCAAGCCTCATATCAAACGACTCCAAGAAGGATCGAAAATATGGTGGCATTTGATCTTCTTACCGTGCCGATTCCGGTGCAAGCTCATCGTCTAGAACTTGATCATCGATATCTCGCATAAGTTATTGAAACTCAGAATAATCATCAGCAGTCGGTTTCGGAGGAGGACGAGGAGCACGAGAAGAGCTAGGAGCAGCTCGTGAAGAGCTAGCTCCCGGATTTTGCTTACCGAGTTGAAATACCCAAAGACCGGTTTCCTCGTCTTGTTTCCAATCTGCTTTCTTCAAGGAAGTAAGATTGATTTGATTTTGGAGTGGGATATGATTGTCGAGAGAGACATTTAGATCGAGTTTGATAAAGAGGTTACTCAGAAGATATCCATAAATCAATGTTACAACATGTTTTGAAGGAACAATGTTTATGATATCCACTAGTTGACTAAAAATAATGTGGGGCATATTTATTTTGATCTTATTTTTAATACAGTTCATCCACCATAAATCCCTAGCACGAAGAGTGGAGTACCTACCTCCGGATGGTCTAAACTACCAAGAGATCATCAAATGAAGAAAACGATCGTAATGAGATCGTAGAGTACTAACACTAGAATTTGGAACATAGGGATATTCCACATTTTCATTCTCATTATATAACCCATCATCATCTAACCCAAAATGGAAAGCTATAATCTCGGGGTCAATATTAATATATTGGCCTAAAAGATATGATCTAATGCTATAGTCCCACATTGAGTTTCATTTTCAATACATACCGCATTGGAATATAAAATGCGGACTAATTGTTGATAAATGATAGGTTTGAGCTGAAACATTTTATCAAACTTCCAAGCTTTAAGAATTGGAAGGTATTCAAAGTCAATATCTATCATAGCTTGAAGAGAAGGAATACGCTCTTCCCGGATTCTATAAGATTGAAAAGAATTTCTATACCTAGAGTACAATTGATCTATACGATGCTCAGTCATGTTAAAACAAGATCCTAATAGAGATGTAGGTGGAGGAGGAACGGGATTAGGAGGTTGGTTTGATTGAGAAGGACTCTACGAAGTCCTAAGGCATTTGGGATTTGACATGTTTTAAAGATTCAGAAAAAGGAATGTAACCTACAATTTGAAACACATGTATGCACAATAATCAATCCCAAAACTCAATTGAGTCCTCAATAATTCAAGGTTCCCTAAATCGAATCCTAATGGGCAAGGTTTTGAAAACTATTTGAACAATTTATTTAAAATCATAATATGTATAGTTTTTATGAAAACAACATAATTAAATCAAAAACATCAAATTTAAAAATTAAATTCAAATTTTGGTTTTTTTTATTTCAAAAATTTCTTTGAAAATGTGTGCGGTTTTGATGAAATTGGTTGTAAAATCTAGTTTGTAATTATCAAACAATCAATGCCCGATAAAATGTTCATCCTAGAACTAATTAAAACTAGTCCTAAGATTAGAATATGATAAAATAAAGGTTTTTAGAAAAATACCTTGAAAATTTCAGATTTGAGAGGAATGAGATGTTGTGTTGCACGATTTAATGATAGTAGCATGATATAAAGATGTAAAGCTCGAAGATTCTGACAAATTTTTGATGATTTTGAGCAAAAGGAGATTTAGAGAAAGAGAGGCGGCAAAGGAGTTTCATTTGAGGGTTTTGAAACAAAGAAGAGAATCAGGGTTTTTAACCAAAACCCGATGGATGCATCGATGCATGGCCTTGCACATCGATTCACATTCAAGGCGTGCATCGGTGCATCTTCATGGTGTATCGATGTACATTCAAGGATGCATCGATGCACTGTTAGGTGTATCGATGCATGAAGCACAAAAATGTCAAAAATCTGTTTTAAACACTCAAAATGCTAAATTAATTGTCTTTAGTGGTATTGGCAACTCATATATTGAAAATTAATCATGTTCAATCAATCAAATTAATCCTTAAACTAATTTTGAACATAAAATTAATTTTAATCAAGCAACATAAACTCCCCCTAACTAATAGCAAAAGAATGCAATCAAAAATTATTATTATAAGCATTTTTCATTTATACTTAAAAGTGATAAAATTATTTTAAACACTAAGTGAAGATAGGTCAGGTAAACCTAATTCTCTCCTAAGTGTCCAAAATCTTTCCTTGTATAAAGGTTTTGTAAAGATATCCGCTAATTGTGCAAAGTATCAACAAATTCTAGAACTATATATTCCTTAGCGACATGGTCTCTAATAAAGTGATGTCTAATTTCAATATGCTTAGTTCTAGAGTGTTGGATGGGATTTTTAGTGAGACAAATAGCAATAATATTGTCACATTTGATAGGAATGGTACCTACTTCAATTCCATAATAAAAAAGTTGTTTTTTCATCCATAAAACTTGTGCACAACAACTACCGGCTGAAATGTATTTCACTTCAGTGGTAGATAATGCAACACAATTTTGTTTCTTTGAAAACCAAGAAATCAACATATTTCCAAGGAATTGGCAAGTATCGGAGGTGATTTTCCTATCTAATTTGCATCCTCCATAATCCGTATCAGAGAAGGCATGCAAGCTAAAGCTAGAGTCTCTAGGATACCAAAGTCCTAAACTAGAAGTGTCCTTAAGGTATCTAAAGATCCTCTTAACAACTAGTAAATGTGATTCCTTAGGGTATGATTGAAATCTAGCACATAAACAAACACTAAACATAATGTTAGGTCTACTTGCAGTTAGATAAAGCAAAGAACCAATCATTGACCTATATAATTTAACATCCACACATTTATCTCCTGCATCTATGTCAAGCTTTGTCGATGAGCTCATTGGAGTGTTATGTGGCTTCCCATTTTCCAGTCCAAACTTCTTGAGCATATCTTTGACGTACTTATCTTGATTGATGAATATGTCATCTTTTCTTTGCTTGATTTGGAGTCCCAAGAAAAATGAGAGCTCTCCCATCATGCTCATCTCGAATTCACTTTGCATTAGCTTAGAAAATTCTTGGCAAAGAACATCATTAGTAGAACCAAATATTATATCATCAACATAAATTTGAACTACTAATAAATCTTTACCTTTATGCTTTAAAAACAATGTAGTGTTAACTTTCCCTTTGGAAAAACCTTTCTCAATTAAAAAGTTTGACAATCTTTCATACCAAGCTCTAGGAACTTGTTTTAAACCATAAAGTGCTTTTGTCAACTTAAGAACATTATTTGGAAATTTTAAATCTTCAAAACCAGGAGGTTGTTCTACATACACTTCTTCCTTTATAAAACCATTTAAAATGCACTTTTAACATCCATTTGATATAATTTAAATTCATGAAAACATGCAAATGCTAATAACATTCTAATTGCTTCCATCCTAGCTACGGGAGCGTATGTTTCATCATAGTATATGCCTTCTTCTTGAGTATAGCCTTGAGCAACAAGTCTAGCCTTGTTTCTCACTATATTACCACTATCATCAAGTTTATTCCTAAATACTCATCTAGTACCTACAGTAGATTTATTACTAGGCCTTTCAACTAATGTCCATACTTTACTTCTCTCAAATTGATTTAACTCTTCTTGCATAGCCATAATTCAATGTTCATCTTTTAATGCTTCTTTAATATTCTTAGGCTCTATGCATGAGATAAATGCAACATAATTACAAATAATTCTAAGAGAAGATCGAGTTGTTACCCCTTTGGATGGATCACCTATAATCTCACCATCCTTGACACAGTTGTACTCTCTTGGGTAAGATACTTCCCTTTCTTCAATGGTTGGATTCTCAAGAGGATCTTGAGTTTCCTCATCTTTCGTTTCTTCCTTTGATGATGGTTCTCCAACGTCATGTTCAATGTCATTTATATTTATAATACCTACATCATCATTTAGACAAGAATCTTTCCTCGGAAGGGGATTATCAACGAAAACAACATATATAGACTCTTCTACAACTAAAGTTCTTTTATTAAATACTCGATAAGCTTTAGAATTTAAGGAATAACCCAAAAAAATTCCTTCATCACTTTTAGAATTAAATTTGCCAAGATTGTCTTTACCGTTGTTTAAAACAAAACATTTACATCCAAAAGGATGAAAATAGCTAATGTTAGGCTTTTTAGTTTTGAAAATTTCATATGGAGTTTTCTTTAAGATTGGCCTAATCATTACTCGATTTACAACATAACAAGCGGTATTTGTGGCTTCTGTCCAAAAAAATATTTTGGCAAATTGTTTTCACAAAGCATGGTTCTAGCCATTTCTTCTAAAGTTCGATTTTTCCTCTCAACAACTCCATTTTGTTGAGGGGTTCTAGGTGCTGAAAAATTATGGCTAATACCATTAGAATTACAAAAATCAGTAAATCCAAGATTTTCAAATTCAGTTCCATGATAACTCCTAACACTAGTTATAGAGTAACCTTTTTCGTTTTGGATTACTTTTGAAAACGTGATGAATTTTTCTAATTCTTCATCTTTAGTACTTAAGAATAGCACCCAAGTATATCTAGAATAGTCATCTACCAAGACAAATGCATATTATTTTCCACCCAAGCTAGTAGTTCTAGTTGGCCCAAAAAGATCTATATGGATCAATTGTAATACTCTACTAGTTGATACATCATTAATGGATTTAAAAGAAATTCGCTTTTGTTTTCCTTTAGCACAAGCATCACAGATTTTATCATTATCAAATTTAAGCTTAGGCAACCCTCGAACTAAATTTCCTTGAATTAGCCGTTGACAAACACTCATACTAGCATGTCCTAGTCTCCTATGACATAACCAAATATCATGCTCATCCTTGGCAACAAGGCATAAATTAGTCATATCAATAGAGTCTAAATGCACCATGTATATGTTTCCTATTCTATGACCAACAGGCATAATCTGATTAGATGCAATGTCAATAACTTTACAACCATTAGTTTCAAACATGAAATTGAATCCTTTATCACATAATTGACTAATACTTAAGAGATTATGCTTTAATCCATTCACATATAAAACATTTTTAATTTGTGACCTTTTGATGTGACCTTTTGAATTATCACCAAAAGTCACTTCTCCTCCATTTTTGGCGTTAAGCTTTATGAACCGGCTTTTATCTCCGGTCATGTGTCTTGAGCATCCACTATCAAGGTACCATGAGTTTGAATTTGTTTCCCGTGCCTTGTAGCAATGATCCTTTTCCTACAAACATAGATTAATTTCTAATTTTTGGAACCCAAATTCTTTTGGGTCCATATTCATTAGTTTCCAAAATCCTAGTCCCCTTAGGTATCCATTTGTGTAGGATATCTTTATCTTTAGTAGTAATGAGTCCTTTAGAAACTCATATACTTCTAACGATTTTTCCATTAAAGGTTCTTCGGGGACCTCTATGATTGTAGTTTTAAAAACTTTTTCTAACAAAGTTGGATTTTGAATTTTCTCCATTTTCAAAACTTTTTGTTCCAACTTTATCAAAAGAAGCTTTAAGATCATCAATTTTCTTTTGATGATCATCATTGACCTTTGAAAGTAAATTTTGCAAATCCAAATTTTTCTTTTCAAACTCTTCTAGTTTGATTTGCAAATCTTTGATTTTACTTTCAAAATCATTGTTGGTCTTGGATATGAGCTTATTTTCATTTTTCAATTTTGAGACATCATTTTTATATTTTAAAAACAATTTCTCATAATCCGAAGCCAACACATTATATTCCTCTAATAACTCATCATAAGATAAATCATCTAATTCAGATGAGTTAGAGGTTACCGTAGAATCTTCCCCGAATGCCATCAAGCACAAGTTTGCTACTTCTTGTTCCTTTTCATCGGAACCCTCTTCATCGCTCCATGTAGCCACATGAGCCTTGTGCTTATTCTTTGATTGACCCTTTCTTTTCAATTGTGGGCAATCATATTTGACATGCCCCGGCTTTTTGTATTCATAGAAAATGATAGGGTCATTCTCTTTTGGTTTATTTTTTAGACCTTCATTTCGTTTGAATTTTCTTTCTCGGTAAGGTCTCATCAGTTTTCTGAACCGTTTGGAAAACAATGTCATTTCCTTGTCATCGTCATCTTCATCTGAATCACTCTCATCTTTTGTGGATTTGAGAGCAACTCCAATGTTCTTCTCCTTCTCCTTCTCCTTTGGTGTCTCATCAATCTTATCGAGGTCCACCTCATCTTCAAGCATCATTTCATGAGTGAGGAGGGAACCAATTAGCTCTTCCAGAGTTAAGGATTTTAGTTTCTTAGCCTCGATGATTGTCGTCTTCTTGGATTGCCATGATTTTGGAAGTGATTAAACTAACTTACTCACAAGATTTTCGTTTGGAATGATCTCTCCAAATGATTTGAGACCATTGACAATCGTTGAGAATCTATCCGTCATAGCTTTGATATCTTCATTTGGTTTCATCCTGAAATTTTCATAGCTATGTGTTAGAAGACTAATTTTAGATTTGTTTACCTCGTCGGTGCCTTCATGAGTGACTTGTAGTTTATCCCATATTTCTTTGGCGGTTGTACAAGATGAAACTCTTCCATATTCATCTGGTCCAAGAGCACAAAATATGATATGATTGCTTTGGAGTTGAGCTGGAACATTCTTGTCTCTCCTTCACTCCATAATCTTGGATGAGTGAGAGGCTTGATATATCCGTCTTCAACAACATTCCATGCTCCCATGTCACTTGCTTGAATGAAATACATCATCCTATTCTTCCAATAGGCATAGTTAGCTCCATTGAAGAAAGGAGGCTTGTTGACGAGCATCGAATCGAGACCGGAGTCGACATTTGAAGTAGAGGCCATTGATGACTCAAGAGGCGATTAAACCTTCAAATGAGTGAGGCTCTGATACAAATTGTTGAGTTAATCGATCGACAGAATCGGCCAAGAGGGGGGGTGAATTGGCAATTAAAATTTTGGTGGAAGCTTTTGCAGAAAATTGAAAGTAATTGCACAACAATTTAGAGTGGTTTGACTTTCTCAATCAAAGTCTATGTCCACTACCTTAGTTATCCACACTATGGATTTTCCAACAAATTCACTAATTTGTTCTTTCTTTTGAGGCCAAAGAGATAACCTTACAACTCCCTCAAGAATATACCCCAATTCTTTAGAACACTCTTTCTCAAAGAGAAGATTACAAATTTACAAACTTACATGTAAATCATCACAAGGTAGATTGTTTGCACAATTCTAGATCATAGAAAAGAACACTCAAAAATGAATACAATTGAGTACAAGTAGTGTTCTTGAAAGCAAAATGAATATTGAATAAAAAATAGGCTTGAAATGCTCAAACTTGAGGTTTGATGCTTTCTCTTTGATTCTCTCTTGATTCTTGTTGATTGTTGTTTCTTGTTATTGATCAATGGCTTCTAAGCTTTTTTAAATACACCTTCAAATGATTCTAAAAGTTGGGGATGCTTAGTGGAGTCAATAGAGTCATTTACGAGTGAAAACAATTAATTAAAGCAGTTGGGAGCGTCAGTGCATCGATGCATACCCATGGTGCATCGGTGCATCAGTGTAAAATTCAAATATTTTGACCGTTGGACCCTTCATGCATCGGTACACTAAGAGTGCATCGATACATCAAGTGCATTCGATGTTTCAAAATAGCCAGAGTGCATCGATGCATGGCTGGTGCATCGATGCATCAAATGCATTCGATGTTTTTCATAAAATCCTCAGTGCATCGATGCATGGTATGTGCATCGATGCATGAAATGCATTCGATGTTCAATTTAATTCATGGTGCATCGATGCATGGATTGGTGCATCACTTTGATAAATTGATTTTAGGCTTGATTTTGGTTCAAAATACTTTATGAAAATTGTTTCAAAAATAGTGTAAGTATAAAACAGAATTTTACACATTTAGTAAGGTTTGAATTTGAACTTGAAAGACTTGGAGTAATAATTTGATATTCGATTAATTAAATCGAATATACTTAGAAACTCATTTGTAAAATCTTAAAAATAATTTAAACTTAATTTGTTATATCGAAACACAAAAATGTTTTCAACAGTTTAATTATATTCTATAGTAATCAAACCCTTTTAATAGGGACCTCGTTCCTGAAATCTGAACAATTTACATAAGTTTCATGTTTTCCATTCCTTATAACTAACAAGAGCCTCTGAAAAATATATGAATCCTTTAGTGTGTTCCATGTGCGCTATATGACTATTTTATCTATTCTAAAATATGATTTTTTATCAATATTCTTATTTACAAATTTACTATTTATAAACTATAGATGTCCAATATATGCACTCTGGTTACCTGTTTGTACTGGAAAATATAAATATGTTTGATTTATGGATCATCGAACTATTGTTTACCATCTGAACTATTTTATTGGGATAATATTTGGTTAGGATTCTGGAGTATGGAGGTTCAGATCTAATCAAGATGGTACTTTCTTACGGACCTAAGGTGAGCCGTAGGTAGACTCTTAAGCCCCAATGTACTCCCTTGGGTAGGCTTTAAGGCCCCAAGGTACTCTCTTAGGTTGTCTTCTATGCCCAATGGGAGAAGGGTAAGTCCTTATGGATGCAGTTATAGAGAATTGCATATCGATGTACGGGTAGAGGGTATTACTGTATGTTTTCAATCTATTTTACTAAAATCAACTACTATTTCTAGTTTTGTTAGAACGCACTAGAATCCCCAACTCCATCTTTTGAATCTATCTCTCTGAACGTTTCCTCTTAATTGTATGTTTCTTGATGGTAACCTAAAGATTTAATAGTGAAATCTCAACTCATCACTAGGACATGGATATGCCTGGATAACTAAGGAAATTTCATGTTTTACCATATATTCGCCTGCCATTTAGCATCATCTAGTTGTTTTGTATTATTGAGCTTCCCTAAACGTCACTCTAGTACTCACCATTTTTGGTTAAAAAATCGGTTATGAGAAGTTTTCAACATTAGTAAGGTACAAATATAATTAGGAGGCATGTACGTCACATTATTTTCATATAGAGTCTGTAACTTGATTTGACGTACAACATTATCGAATTTTGTTTTAATATATAAATATTTTTTTGAAATTGTATTTTTATTTCTAAATTGTTTTATGTTTTAAAATGGTTTAACAAAAAAAATATTTTTATTAAATTTTTATTGTGGGTCACTTCGACGGCGCTACTGTGACACCTCAGATCAGATCGGGTCACCTGTATCAGTATGGGGGTGTTACACTAGCCATGGAGGCTTGAATCCATTGAGGAGAACATCGTTCAGAGATGGAGTAGTGGTGATCGATGATCGATTTAATCATATTCTTAGCAACTTGGAATCGAGTTGAAAAGGGAAATTTTATTTGTTTAGGATGAAATACTTTTATTTTATATTGTGATGTTAAACTTAGATATTTTATTTGAATATATTTGATGAATTTCATGTTTTTTTTCGCTTTGCTTTAGTAACATTGGTTGGTGTTGCGGTAGCAGGTGCGAGAGGTGCGAGAGGTGGTGGTTGCGGTAGCGAGTCAGAGTTTCTCGGTACGTTGATGATAGGCTGGGTAGTAAACCGGTGGCAATGGTGAGACGAGTTGTCAGAGGAGAGGGGAGAGGTGTACGGACAAATGAAATAAAAAAAGAGTTAGGTATGGTTTTTCTTTATTTGTTTCACACGTGCAATATTAAATAAAAACAAATGGAGTCTATGGTGAATGCAATCTTTTGTCTGGTTAATTGGGGAATGTTTTATAGTTTGGAACAAATATGGATATGAGTGTGGGGTCTATGGAAGAAAAAGAAGGATAACTATTGGCTGCCTTTGGCAACCGGTCAATTTTGGGGGAATGAAAATAGGTTGGGGGACATTGAACCGGTGAAGGTGCTGGTTTACTGGTTCAATCGGGTTCAATCGCGGTTGAATCCGATTTTATATAAAATAATATTTTTTTTTTAATTTTACATAATATTCAAAGCAATATTAATATATATGTAACACTTTTTTTAAGTTTACAATATTAAAATGTATAAAAATATCACAAGTCATAACATATATAAATTAAAAATCATAAATCAAGTTAAACAAAATGATTCAAATCAACTACAACATAATATTTAAGGTAAAACATATTAAATAATAATAATAATTATATAACTATAATCAGAAAAAATAAAATTGGGGCTTAAAAATCATAACAAATGATGTCATTTGGTTTAATTTTTTTAAAAAAAAACAATCCCACATGGCTAATAAACATAGAAGAGCATCCCAAAAGTTTAAAGAGTAAAAATATGAGAACAAAACAATCCACATGACTAAGAAACATAGAAGGGCATCCCAACTTACTTCTATAAATAATAGAGGTAATTTGACATTCAAAATCATAGAGCATTTTGGTGAGCACAGAGCGAGCTATTCATTCGCTTCAATTGAGCTCAAATTTTAGGCTTCAATCGAACTTCTAAATTTTTTTGAGTTCGAGCCTTTTCGAGTTCAAGTTTTAATATTATATTTCGAGTTCGAGTTGAACTTGATAATTTTTAGCTCGTGAGTTTTTGAGTCGAGTTGAGCTTACTTTTAAAGTTTTCGAGTTCGAGTCGAGCTCAGCAATACTTGAATTTGACTTGGCTCGTTGAACAAACGACGTCGTTTGGTTTAATTTTTTTAAAAAGAAAAAAAGCGAACCGGCGGTTCAAACCGATTTTGCCGGTTTTCAGCCAGTTCATCCCGGTTTTACCGGTTTTCAGCTAGTTCATTGTCAGACCAATTTTGTGAGGTAACCGGACCGGACAGGCCACCGATTCACGGTTCAACCGGTTGAACCGATCGATCCGATCTGATTTTGATAACCATGGTTATGGTATTGATTTCACTAACCTGTGTCATGGAGTGTGTGGAGTGCTGACGCACACCGTTAATGAAATAGTGCATGGGTGAAGGGTGTAAAATTTAATGGCTGCCCGCGCGAGTTCCTGCCCCAATTCGACAAATTTCATGCTTTCATTGGACCAATCTTCACTCCCGGCTTCGTCCGAACTTGATTATGAATGACGTGGTACCTAAAAAAATCAAAATTAAAAAAATTGAAATAAGTAAAACATCAACTAAAAATAACGAATAAAAATAAAAATTATAAACGAAAAAAATTAAAAATTAAAAATAGGTTGTTTCTCATTAAGCGCTATTTTTAACGTCGTTAGCTCGATGACTTGTTCTTTTGAATCACAGGTTCCTCCAATTTAATTTCTTCGACTAATCCAACCGGAGCATTGTCATAATACGACTTTAAGCTTTGGCCATTAACTTTAAATTGACCTCTGAATTCGTCTTCAATCTCAACCGCGCCATGAGGAAATACTTGAACTACTGTGAATGGTCCGAGCCACTTCGACCGAAGCGTACCTGCAAAAAGTATATGTTTAGAATTAAATAATAAGTTTTTTTCCGAAAACAAATGATTTAAAAGAAACCATGCGATCATGAAATTATTTTGTTTTTTCTTTAAATTTCTGAGTGTTGTCGTAAATGTTTCTTTAGATTTCCTCTAATTCTTGAATATGTAATTTATGTGCTTCGTCGATCGATTCCATTTCCATGTTGCATTGTTTGACTGTCCAATATGCTCGATGTTCCAATTCAACTGGAAAATGGCATGGTTTACTGAAAACATGACGATGCGGCGACATTCCGATGGGACTTGCGTAAGCGATTCGGTATACCCATAATGTATCGAATAATTTAATACTCTAATCCTTACGATCTGATTTGACAATCTTTTCAAGAATTGACTTGAGTTCACGATTCGATACTTTCGCTTGCTCATTTGTTTGTGGATGGTAGGTCGTGGCAATTCTTTGAGTTACTCCAAATTTATTCATGGGTGCCTCGATGATCCGATTAATAAAGTGAGTTATTCAATCACTAATTATCGCCCATGGTGTGCCAAACCTAGAGAAAATAAAATTTTTCAGAAAATTAACAATCGTTTTGGCATCATTATTTCGGGTAGCTTTTGCTTTTACCCATTTAGAAACACAATCAACTGCAAGTAAAATATATGTATTTCCAAATGAAGAAGTAAAAGGACCCATATGAATTGAATTTTGAGGCATTTCGTTTCTTTGGCTTCAATTACATGCATGTTGACACCTTTCACAAGTTTTAAAAATAAAAAAGTGTCACTAAAAATAGTAGGCTAAAAAACCACATTCTAAGATCTTATGAACAGTGTGCTTTGGTCCAAAATGACTACTGCAAGAGTAGGAATGATAGAAATTTATAATCGAATTTACCTCATCTTCGGCGATACATCACCGGATTACTTTCGCTTGCTCATTTGTTTGTGGATGGTAGGTCGTGGCAATTCTTTGAGTTACTCCAAATTTATTCATGGGTGCCTCGATGATCCGATTAATAAAGTGAGTTATTCAATCACTAATTATCGCCCATGGTGTGCCAAACCTAGAGAAAATAAAATTTTTCAGAAAATTAACAATCGTTTTGGCATCATTATTTCGGGTAGCTTTTGCTTTTACCCATTTAGAAACACAATCAACTGCAAGTAAAATATATATATTTCCAAATGAAGAAGTAAAAGGACCCATATGAATTGAATTTTGAGGCATTTCGTTTCTTTGGCTTCAATTACATGCATGTTGACACCTTTCACAAGTTTTAAAAATAAGAAAGTGTCACTAAAAATAGTAGGCTAAAAAACCACATTCTAAGATCTTATGACCAGTGTGCTTTGGTCCAAAATGACTACTGCAGGAGTAGGAATGATAGAAATTTATAATCGAATTTACCTCATCTTCGGCGATACATCACTGGATTACTTGATCAGAGCAGTGCTTCTAAAGGTAAGGATCATCCTAAATGTAAAATCAAGATTCTCTTTTTATCGATTAATCTTTGCTCTCGGTAAATATAACGGTAATTTATCTGTGGCCAAATAATTGACCACATCCGCGAACCAAGGAGTCACTTTTTGCGTCAACATTAGATTTTCTTCGGGAAATTCTTCTTGAATCAATGAATCAGATGTGGAGAAGAGAATGCAACTCAAATGATCAGCTACTAAGTTCTCACATCATTTCTTATCTTTAATCTCCAAATTGAGTTTCTAGAGTAGTAAAATCGATCGGATAAGTCTCGGCTTTGCCTCTTTTTACTCATTAAATATCATAAAGCTACATGATCAGAGAAAACAACAATTTTAGTACCCAACAAATACAATCTAAATTTTTCTAAAGCAAAAATTATAGCAAAGAATTCTTTTTCAGTCGTAGAATAATTTTTATGCGAAGAATCTAAGGTTTATGATGCATATGCTATGAAAAACAACATTTTTCCAAGTTTTTGACCGACAACCGCACCAACACTTGTGTTCGATGTGTCACATATAAGTTCAAAAGAGTATTCTCAATTTGACAGCTGTACAATAGGATTCGATATAATCTTTTCCTTCAAAATATTGAGCGACACCTTGCACTCCGGATTAAAGTCGAAAACTTGATCTTTCTGTAGTAAATTGCATAGCAGCTATGCTAACTTTGAGAAGTCTTTGATGAACCTGTGGTAAAATTATGCATGGCTAAGAAAGGAACGAACTTCCCTCACCGTTGTAAGGTAAGGGAATGAGTGTATAATATTGGTATTTGCTTTATCGACCGCAATTCCATCCGAAGAAACAATATGGCCTAAAATTAACCTCTTATCAACCATAAAATTACATTTTTCATAATTTAAAATGAGGTTGAATTCTAGGAACCGCTTACACATGTTAGTTAAATTAAATAAGCAAATGTTCAAAAGGCATCTGTCGATAAGCAAATGTGTAAAAGGGACATGTGAAAGTCGTCTTTTCCTGATCTTCTGGTGCCACTAGAATCTAGAAGAAACCTGAAAATCCATCAAGACAACAATAGTGAGTTTTATTAGTTAATCTTTCTATCATTTGATTTATAAATGGAAGACGGAAATGATCTTTTCGCAGACTCTCCATCCATATTGTACTCGTGTCGGAACTAACTCACCTTCTGAGTTCTTAATTATCATAACTCTGGTTTTCTTTGGGACCACATGGACTGGACTTACCTAATTAATATCCAAAATTAGATAAATCATATTTGCATCAAGAAGTTTCTGTATTTCCTTTTTCACTACTTCCATCATCGGTGGATTTTACTGGCAATGTCTTTCTCGTAACGGTTGTGCTCCTTCTTCGATTTTGATCTTGTGCATACAACTGGTGGGACTAAGACCTTTAATATCAGTGATCGTCCACCCTATATCCTCTTTATGCTCGTGCAGCACCATCACAAGGTCCGCTTCTTCTTCTTTCGATAACTTGCTCGAGATGATCGACGGTAAATTTTTTGTTTTCTCCCAAAACGTTATAATTCAAGTGATCCGATAATTGTTTCAAGTTGATTTGAGGAGCTTGAAAAATAGAAGGTAAAATTTTAGAACTTGAAGGAATTAAATGGGATTAAGAATAAATTATAAAATTTTTCTCAAACTCCCTAATTTCCTAGTCGAAATCCTCCAATTCTCTGCGTAAGTCATCAACAAAATTAGATTCTATAAATTCATCAATTTCAGGCTTAATAACATCAACAAGATTCAAAATTGCAACATTATTGGGATGTCGTATTACTTTACATACATCAAATTTTACAACCTCACCGTCGAATTCCATTGTAAGAATTTCACTTCTTACGTTATTTTTCGTATGCGTCGTACTAAGGAAGGGTCGCCCAAGGAGAATTTCAGAATAATTATTTTTTTGATCGTTTTCTATGTCAATGACATAGAAATCTTTCGGAAAGATGGGCTCATTTACCTTTACTAAGACATTCTCCAAGACTCCTTTAGGATAGATTATCAAGTGATCTGTCAATTGTACCGTCACTCTTGTATCTTTCAATGGCTCAGCAGAGTGTAAGTTATATTCAGATAAAGGCATCACATTTATATATGCTCCTAAATCACACATTGCATGTTTTATGCCAACTTTACCAATTTACAAGGGATAACCAACATACATTGGTCTTTCAACTTAGGTGGAAGCCTTCGCTGAAAAGTTGCAGAGACATGTTCTCCCAAATTGACTTTTTCGTGCCTGGTAAGTCTTTTTTTGTGTAGAGTTCTTTATGGAATTGGGCGTACCTCGAAACTTTTCGGATAAATTCAAAAAGAGGAACGTGGATCTCTACTTTCCAGAAAATATCCAAAATTTCCCTTTCTTCAACTTGTTTATCTCTTTTTACTAACGTAGAAGGGAACGGTGGTGGAACGGCATAGGGAGATGGTGTCGGACCAAAGAAAAATTTAATATATCATACAAAAAAGGGAATTAAACTTGAGATAAAAGGTGTATAAAATTAGTCTAGTGGCTTACTAGCTAGTTAGCTTTATCTTCGAAAATGAATAAGAGCCACAAAATATTTCAAGTATTCGATACTTAGGAAGTATTGATCTGATCCTTCACATATTATCACACTGAAGGAAATTGAAATCCATTTGGATTTGAGTTTCAAGGAAAAAGAGGGAAAAGTTATTAAAGTAATAAGTCAAGGAAGCTATATAGTAAAGATAAAGGTAAGATAAGAAAATGATATCTTTACCTTTTTGAAGGAGGCACATACTGAAAATTTGAGGATGGATTTTATTAAGGGGAGGAATTTTAATACCCAAAATTTTAGCAAGTGACCCAAATATAAATTTTGAAATTTTGGTAGCGAAAGTAGAAAATTAGGAAAAGTTTAATGACCAAAATTGTAATTTTCCGAAAAACAAATTTTATTCCATAAATGAATAGTTCATCCCTAAGAATAGAGTTTCTATGAAATTTAGATTTTGCTCCAGAGTTTGTATAAAAAGCAATAAAGCGATGAAGTTCGTAAAAATATTCAGATAGTCTAATCGAATTAGAAAATTAGGAAATTTTGAAAGATGATAATATGAGGTTAATAATGTTATTTCCATATATTTTTAAAGTATAATTTAATATGGATCATTGTATTTAAGTTGGTTTTCCATGTTAAATCGGAACCGTTTAATTTAAGTAACCAAATTGTAATTTCTGAAAAGTACAAGGAAAAAGTTGGAATATGAGAAATTCTTGGTTCATATTTGAAATTGATGATGTAAGGAGGAGGATGTCATGGTAATGGCATGGTGGTAATTATCATGATTTTTAAATGGTAAAGAAGTCTTTTAGCATAACATAAATTTTAAATTCCTTTTAAACGGTTTAAAGACAAGTGTTGTATGTTATTTTTGGAGGAATATTCAAGATTTTTCCTTCCTCCATGCCTCCATGATGTGACTTCCACAAGGTAAGAAACTTTTAATTTTTTATTTTCAAGTTTATTTAATTGATTTTTAGATTAAGACATGAAATAGAAAAATAATCTACATAAAATTCTTTATCATTTGGTGTAAATATTTCATGGCTTTCTTGCATTGAGTATTGATTTCATGAATATGGTGGATGAAGGGGAAGTTGAATTTTAATGATTTAAGGATGGATTTTGATGTTAGTGATGTTAGAGAATTATTTTTAAGCTTGTCTGATGATTAAAATCAAGTAGAAATGTATATACATGATTCAGTCATAGCTAGGGTTCATGGAGAAATATTGAATTTGGATAGTTTTTTTATATAAAGTTAATTGGAATTGCATGGAATTGATGTTAGGATCTTGAATTCATGCTTGAATCAAAGTGGAAATCATGCTAATAATACTTAGATAGATCCAACCATGGTGAAGGATGTAACACCTTTAGCCCATATTCGTACTCGAATACAAGTTAATGATGCCACAATGTTTCTAATAACGTTTCCTACTTGAAGCTGAATTTTTTTTTGCTTCTTTTAAATTTCCAAATTTAACATTTATTATTAAAATA
Organism: Hibiscus syriacus; assembly: GCF_006381635.1. Classification (NCBI taxonomy): domain Eukaryota; kingdom Viridiplantae; phylum Streptophyta; class Magnoliopsida; order Malvales; family Malvaceae; genus Hibiscus; species Hibiscus syriacus. Next base: position 4,759,786 of record NW_024062770.1, read on the forward strand.
TTTAATCACATAAATTCATAATGAAATATTTAATTTCCAATTCACATTCTATTTCATCGGTTTTCCTATAGCGATTAGGCAGGTCAATATTATTTCATATCACGATTAAAATTGCCTAGTTTAAAAATCAACTGATTAATCTTTACAACATGATTTATTAGTACTCATACGTAACCACTTACCATATTTTCTTCTTTTTTATTACGTTTTATTTTATTATATTACCTTAAGATTTTAGCACAACTCTTATCATATACTTTTACATCACCCCATATATATAACATTTGTAATATCTATAATTAAATTTATTGAAACATCTTTATAATTGTTATCTACTACCACACAACCACCCACAGACAACAATTATTACTATAATGATACAACTATTACTATAATGTCAACATTATGCACATGTACTTATCATTCATATTCCATTCCAAACCAATATAACTTTTTGTTTATAAATCATTCAGTATAAATTAAACTTTGCATATAAAACTTTACTGTAGTACAATAATTAAATTTGTACTATCCTTTCTTCCTGTATTGTTCCTTTTTCCATACTATCCATTTCCTATACTGTTCCATTCATGGTATAGTATCTTTTACTATATTATATCTTTTATTGTATTGTATCTTTTAGTTTCATTTTATAACCTAATTTATAATCAGGAGAATACATGGTACTCGAGTCAATCATGAGTATTCAGTATGGTATGCAGTGTAACTGCCAGTAACTATATGGCATGTTGGTGCCTTGTATGCAGCATAGCTTCCAGTAATGGTATATCACATTTAGTGCCCAGTATACAGTATAAACTGCCAATAACAATATTGCACATTCAATGCCCAGTATGCAGTATAAACTGCCAGTAACAATATGGCACATTAAGTGCCAGAACGCACATAAAGTGTCAGTATTAATGAACGTACAAGTATTGTAGAACACAACTTACTGTACCAATAATCAGATATGGTACCTCACAACGTCAAAACATCATGAGACCCATAATGCACATATAGTGACAATGTAAGTAATCAATAATCACTTCACCTCGTGTACAATTGTCTCTCAAGTCTTATACACTGAGCTTTTATTTAAATCTTATATCCTTTTTCATATAAAACATTTATAGGAATATTATCAAATTCATATACTATTTTAATCATATATTAATACTTTAACTAAATTCTAATTTGACCTTCACGTTCCTAATAATAATTTATTACCATAATTCACTTAAACTTCATCTTATACTCAATTTCTATTTTAACCCATAATTTCTCCACAATCACAATTTAGCTTTTTAACTTATACTTATTTTCAAATCAGTCCCCCTTTAATATTTTAACTTCAAATTAAATCCTTAATCTTAACAAATTTTACAAATAAACTTCAACTCACACTTCTATTAATATAACCAAAATTTCCAACATTTAATTAAAACATATTACCTCAACAATTACACAATTTTCACTTAAGTCTCCATCTTTTCCATATTTATGATTTTGTCCTCAAACTTTACCAACTTTTTAAATTAGTCCAATTTGATATTCTAACATCAAAATCAACATTTTAATAACAAATTCCAGCATAATAAAAATATATTGAACAGTTTTACATTAATCCATATATTTCTTAATTTATACAAATAGGTCTATATACTTTCACAATTTTCCTAATTAGTCCAAATCACATTCAAAGCATGTAGAATCACTCATACATCATTTCTATAAAATTCTCATAATTTCATCATAGGCTAAATGTCATAATTATCATGCTAAGATAATAGAGTTGTCTCATTTCAAACAATTAAGATAGTATATGATGTAAGAGTATAATAAAATGCATAATTTACCTCAATTTCATATTCTGACAGTTTGTACTCTCCTCAAAGAAATATTATTTTGTACTAATCTAGATACTAAAAAAGTATTTCATTTATACCCTTAGAAAGTAGACTCGAATAAAAATCTAACCATATGAGGTACTTATTCTAGTTCTACTTGTACAATTTATGACGAATTTTATAATCCCACTTACAGAATCTTTTTTAAGCAGAATCTACTACCAGAATTTTTGACCTATCATCGGTTAAAAATTCATATCTTTTTTATACACTTCTAAATCACTAGTTGTTTGTTTTAAACAAAACTAGACTGAATTACAAATCCATCTGTATAAAAATGATCTTCTAATCATTCTTGTAGAAATTATGGTGATTTTATAAACTTACTATTTAGATTACCAATTTAGGCAAATTTCATTAATTTGCATCCTTAGCTTATTCAATATTTCTATTAGCTTCTCAAATGAACACATATGCATGAGTTCAAGTTCCTATCATCATTTCCATGCAATCTCAATCAATTCCATATAAAAAACAATCAACATTCACTCTTTTCTATAAACCCTAACCTTAACCAAATTCATCGTTAAACATTTCCAATTGGTTTTAATCATTATTCAAGCTTGAAAACAACTCTATAACATCATTAACGCCATCTTTAAATTATCAAAATCTAACTTGTTCATTATCCACTCTAACAATCAAATCATTGATTCAAGCATGGAAACCATGTAATATTCACATGAAATGATAGAGGATTTAATATAGATCATTTTTCTTTTCCATGACTTAATGCAAAAATCAAAGGAAAATGGTTAAAATCGAAGAAAATGAAAGAAAACTAACCTTGCCCCTTTTTCTTTCATGGTTCACAGAATATATAGGAAGAAGAAGGCAAATGTCTAGACAAATCTCCCAAAATATCTATGTACACTTATATAAATTCTAATTAAAATGAATTTTAAATTCATTTTAGTCTAAAAGTCATTTATATCCTTAATAAATCAAGATATCTACCATTTTACCATGGTTTCATCATCATACTTACATCATCATATCAATATAAAAATCATATTTATTGATTTCACCCTTACCCTTGCAATTTTCCAAAATTTTAATTTAGTCACTTAATTTCCACTATTTAACTTTAACATGGAAAATTCAATTAATTCTATTGGTCCATGTTAATTATATTGATTAAAAATATAAATATAATGTTTCTAACCCCAGACTACCATCCTTCAATTGTTTTTAAAATTTCTGATTTTATTCGATTATCTGAATACTTTACCGAACTTTATCGCTTAATAGCTCTTTACACCAATTCCGGATAGAAACCTGAATTCCATGGAGAATCTATTTTAAAATATGAACTATTTATTTTATAGAATAAAATTTCTTGTTGGGAAAATTACATCTTTGGTCCTTGAACTTTTCTAAGTTTTTACTTTGGCCACTAAACTTTCAAAAATTATATTTTAGTCACCAATTAAATTTTTAGGGTATTACAAATTAAATAAGGGAAAATATGTATAAATGTTCCTGAGGGTAAACCCTTACCGCAGGCTCCTCTACTTTGTGCACAGGGTAAATCCTTACCTGAGGCCCTTATGCTTTAAGTATAAGGTCCTTACCGGGTGTCCAGGTGGGTGTATGGTTCAGAGGAACCTACACTTATTTCATTCAATTGAAGGGTAGTAAGGTGATTTTTAAATATATTGTCTCTTTAAAAGTCTTTTTATTGAAATAAATTATTACAATTTGGAACCATATATATGTTTTCTCTACACTAATGGATCACACCAAACTCTTCAACTCAATCTCTAAAATCTATTTCTATTTGACTCTTCTGATCTATATACTTCCCGACTATTACTCTGAAGATTAATTAATAAAATTTCAAATCTTCTTTGAAGCTAATAGTTACCGACATCACTAAAGAATTTTCATGTATTATTTATATATGCTTGTCCTTTAGTATTATTTGGTAGTTCTGTATTACTGATCTTTTTTAAAGGCCGCTCTATTACTTACCATTTTATATTAAAGGAAATGCTTCTGTGCGTTTACCAACTTCAATGAAAATTTCACTAGCGTTGCTGGTGGAGTACGGCGCATCTAATTAGGGGACATGTAGGTTACAATTTGTTTTTATATTAAAGTCTGAAACTTACTTTTTTTACATTGTTTATTACTAAGTTCTGTTTTAATATATGAATTTATTTATATAATGAGAATGTTTTACGATTTTAAAGTTTATTGGTTAAAATTTTATTTTTCCCGTATCTTTACTATGGGTCACTCTGATGACCCTAATGTGACACCTTAGATTGAATTGGGTCACTCATATTAGTATGAGGGTGTTACATTTAATGGTATCAGAGTTTAGAGTTGAGTCTTTCTGGGTAGATCTATAAATCGTCTGTCATAGGGTGTTTGGTCAGTACATGCCCCTATATTATAGTCGTATTCTTCTTAGTCGAAACTTTGATATCAAGTACTCCCTCTGTAATAAGTATTCCTTAGTATTTTGACCAAAGAATGTCATTAATATTTATCATGATTCTGAAAACTGCCTTACAATTAATATATAGATTACTTGTTCAAGAATTTTGACATGATTTTCGTTATGAAGCTGAGTGAGGTTACCCTCCAAATGCTCTGTAATTATAAGTCTGGAATCATGCGTAATAGGTGGATTTTCAAGGTTGTTATTTGGGACACAATGTGATGGTTGAAAATATCTAAGTCAATCTTCAAAGGATCTAAGTAGTATTAAAGCACAATCAAGTGAGATTTCTAAGAGATACAATCCTCTACCAAGTGGATACATGACTGTGGAAGTACCCTTAAATTTGAATTATAGTGGTTTAAGTTTCAAGGATATCTTAGTTGTCTTGAATCAATAATGAGCAATGTTATCAAAATCGGACTGAACCGGCCGGTTCGACCAGTTGAACCGGTTGCTTGTCCGGTCCGGTCAGCCTCCAAAATCAGTTTTGCAATGAACCACTAAAGAACCGATAGAATTGGTTGGGAACCAGCAAAACCGGTGTAAACCGGTGGTTCAAGCGGTTCACACGGTTCTGTTTTTTTAAAATTAAATCAAACGACGTCGTTTGTTATGATTTTTTTTTCAACCCCAAATTTATTTTCTAATTTTGCATCTAGGTTAAGTCATTTTCACGAACATTTGTAAGCGATGAACCCTATCCCTTTTCCACTTTGGTTTCCTTCATCACTGTTCTGTCTCCGGCATCATACTCCTTCACCGGCAGTGGTAGTTCAACTAATAAAGAAGCTTTTCCCAATATTTTGGAATTTGAGGGAATCAATTTCAATGAATATTATGATGATTGATACTTGTATCAATTATGTACTTTTTTTATTTAGTTGTTGATGAATTTCATTAGGTATTGACCTTAAATATTATGTTGTAGTTGATTTGAATAATTTTGTTTCACTTGATATTATGGTATTTAACTTATCTATTTATGACTTGTGATATTTTTATACATTTTAATATTGTGAACTTAAAAAGAATGTTATATATATATATATAATGCTTTGAATATTATGTAAAATTTTAAAAAATATTATTTTATATAAATTGGTTCAACCGCGGTTTAACCACGGTTGAACCAGTGAACCAGTACCTTCGCCGGTTTAAGGTACGGTCCGATTTTAAAAACATTGATAATAAGCGTAAGACTTATTAACCACTAAAGAGGTTTGGACTATCGTGTTGGATTTGAAAAGAATTCAAACTGGTTGAAGCCATGAAAATTTAGATCTAATTTAGATTCAGAATAAATATTTGATTAGGTGAGACGAGGAAGCGTAATAGATTCTAGAAAGATTTTAAGTTAAATATGATTTAGTTTGGAAACCTTATGGAGCAATTCGAGATAAGAATTATCATCAAAGCAGATTATAGAGCAAAGTACCTTGTGTCGTAACTGGTTTTCGTCCGGGCACGAAATTTTTACTTGGTGGGAAAAATAATGTGGATAAAAATGAATTTGATTTAAAATACATGTTTTGGGAGTCGATATTGACCTTTTGGGGTTAGGTAGGTCAAATACCTAAAAAACAATTTTTTAAAATAGTTTTGAATAAAACATAATTTAAAAGATAAAATTGATCTGCGTATAACAAAAAATTTTAGTAAAATAGGATTCGTGGTCGATTACGATTAGGGAAGGTTAACACTCCTATAACGCCCAAAATTTGGTACTCATTAATTATAAATTTTCTATTTAGAATTTTAATTATTCAAAAATTTATTTAATCTATAATTCTGTTATTTCAAATTTATAATTTTATGTAAATATATTAAATTATATATAAATAAGATATTTATTTATTTAGAAATATCTGAAAAGAGCTTCTAGGGGCTTTAAGACAGCCTTTTTCTTAATATTAAAAAATAAATAAATATTAAAACATTTATTTAAAATAGATATAGTTTTATAAAAGTAATATATATTTTTTAAAATATCAGAAAATAGACATCCAGTTGCTTTAAGACTGTCCTTTCTAAATATTTAAAAACATAATTAAAATAATTTAAAAATAATTTATAAAATTTGTAAATAGGATTATAAATAAATATTACTTATTATATATATATTTATATGAATAACTAATAATAATATTCAAATATTAAGAACATATAAAAATAAATAATAATTAAAATCAATATATATAAAAATAATAATAATACTCATAATTAAATAAAGGTATTAAATGGATAAATTATAACATTCTTAAAATTAGATTCCTAATTTACCAATTATTTAATATTCTAGTGACTAAACATGCAATTTTACTTGTATTATTAATTTAGTGATTAAAATAAAATTGTGTAAAATTTGAACATCAAATTAAAACATGTTGTTCGGGATTAAAATATTAATTTCTAAAATTAAGCGACTAAATATGTTATTTATCTAAAATATATATAATTACGGTTAAGGACTAAAATACATATATGTAAAATTCGAAAACTAAATTAAAAGAATCTAGAATTTGATTTAGTGACTAAAATATAAAGTTATAAAACTGATGGACTGTGGATGGGGTTTACCTATATGTGAAATTACACAGATACCCTCACCAAAATGGCGTCGTTTTGGTGAGGGTATTTATACCCAATTAAGCCGGCCCCAAGGGCCAACCTTCTCATTTCTTCCTTTCTTCTTTTCTCTCTAACAGAGAGAAAAATATTTTCTCTCTGTCTTCTCTCTAAACCCTCGAACGGAAGGAGGGAAATTCTGGCCGGTAGCAGTGTTCCGGCACCGGTAACCACCGCCGGTCACCGTCAACGGTGGTCGGAAATTTCCAAAATTCCCTATGATATAGATCTATTTATTTTAAGGCCAAATCTTGTATCTATTTCCCCTAAAAATCCCTATAATTTCCTAGATCTATGAAAATACCTTCGGTATTTTTAGTTTTCTGGTGATGTTTGGGGTTCTCCGGCGATGTAAGCTCATCTTCTTCTTCTTTCCTTTTTCTTTTTTGTTTTGTGAATTTAGTGGTTGCTGTGTTGCTCGTTGCCCTCTCCTCCTCTCTTTTTTTAGGTTTGATGGTTTTCTTGTAACCATCACCGGTGATGGCTTTGGACCAGGTAAAGGGCGTCTATTTGGTGAGTCACCGAGCTATGTGGTGACTCACCCTAATAGCTGTGACGTGGGGGCTGTGTGGTACTTCTGGAAGCTTCTGGATAGGCTCGTGGCAGTGATATATCGACGTGGGGCGGCTGACCATCGGTAGTGGCCAGTTGGAGCATTTGGCAGCAGAGCATTAGACCACCTTACATCATAGGCGTCGACGGTGTGGAGGTTCTGGAAGCAGCGGCGGCTGGGATGGGATGATACAAACCCTACTTAATTTAGGGTTTCTATTAGGCTCCGAGTTTAGGTTTGGTTGTAAGTGGGCCTCGGGTATTGGGTCTGTTTGCAAATAAAATTATTTAGTAATAATAATAATAATAATAATAATAATCAAATGAAAAAAACGAGTATCTTCAGCTGCCCCTCTTTGCTTATTTTTGTATTAACAAGAATATAACAAAGACGAAAAGATAATAAGTTTTTTTTTCATTTGACTTCATTTGATTAGGATGGAAATGTTGAACAAGTTCTTCTCATCATGAATTATTCCACTGGGGATGTCAATTCATCTCCTTCTGTGATGTAATCTAGTAAAAAGTTTGAACAAGTTTTGCTCATTCTTCTTCAGATGAGTTCTTATTTTGAACTTTCTCTGGAAATGTTAATCCCTCGAATGATAAATTCAAACAAGAGGTTTGAACAAATTATTCTCATTATGAATTTCTTCTTCCTTCTTCAGATGAGTTCTTCTCATTATGAACTTTCTCAGGAAAAGTTGATGTTGATCTATCTCATTCTGTGATAGAGTCATGCAAAAGGTTGAACAAGCTCTTCTCATTATGAACTTCTTCTTCCTTCTTCAGATGAGTTCTTCTTATTATGAACTTTCTATGGAAAAGTTGATCTCTCGAATGATGAATTCAAACAAGAGGTTTGAACAAATTCTTCTCATTATGAATTTCTTCTTCCTTCTTCAGATGAGTTCTTCTGATAGGGAAGCGGTGGCGGATTGATTAACGTTGCTCTTGTTGAAGAATCAAACCTAGAAAAGATCTAGACTCGATGAAGAACAATAAGGGATGAATGGGGAAAGTGGCGACAATAGATAGGGTTCTTTGGGGTTTCTTTTTGCTGCTAGAACAAGATAAAAAATAAGATTAAAACAATACAAAGAAAAGATAAAGGAATTGAAAATAAAATAAGATAACCAAGAAATCAAAAGATCTCCCTTATGAAGGTGAACGGTAAAGATGATTGATGACGTGGATAGATATGTGGAAAATCGATAGATAATGTCCTATCGAGCCCTCCTAGTCGCAATGAAAAGGAAAACATGATAATATGGCTCTAACCAACCCTCCTAGTCGCGATGAAAAGGCAAATTGGAGTGTGAAGATTAATCTCCCTCACAAGAACTTGAAAGAACTCAAGGAGAAGAAGCTTCGAAGGCACAAGGCAATCAGCACTTGCAAAAACGAACTCTCGTTGTATTATTAATCAAAGAAATCTTGAATTAAAAAGTTTAATGAAGCCTCCTTTATATAAGGGTTGAGTTCTAAAGGTCCTAAATAACTAATGGATAAAATAATAATAAACTAAACATATCTTAATTCTAATTCCTAATAAAATAATAATAACTAAAGATAATATTTTTAACCCAAACTTAATTCCTAATAAAATAATAAATCTAATCCTAAAAGATAATGCATCATCCTATATTAAGTTATATTACAAATAATCAATAAAAATATTGAAAATTCGTAATATTTACAAAATCCCGTATTAATCCCGTATAGGATTTTCTGCATGCACCGTCTTCAGTAAAATAACCATATCTTGAGTTCCCGATATCGGATTGATGCGATTCAAGAACCGTTGGAAAGATAAGAGACAGTCGGTTGTATCTACAGAGACATATTGGCTAAATAATATCAGGATCCCATTAAAAAAGTCGTCGTAAGTCTGCTTCTGTTCTTATCTTCTTTTCCAATGCTTGGACGAGTGGATCATTTGGAAGAGTTATTACTTCTTCCTTTGATGTGAGCCTTGTGATGCATGTATCATCCTATCTTTCTTCAAAAAGATTCAACCTCAAATCTAAAACATTAAAGGGAGCAACATTAGAATCGTTTAATTATTCATTCACATTATACTTACCGAATAGATATGCTTTGAATCTTCGAGACTTTGTTCTTCTAATAGGTTCGAGTAGAAACATTAGTCCAAAGAAGCATGTATTATGGACTCTGGTGCATGTATCATTCCCCCACTCCTCAAAAAGATTCGTCCTTGAATCTGAAAATCCAAGAGAAAGATACTAAGATGTGTTGAAAGGAAAACTTGTGAAACATTTACGAGGATCAATGTGATGTGTCTTTATGCGTTTCAATCGAGGTTTCTTCTTTGTAGGAACTGATTTCTTATAGTCTTGAAATCCTCTTTTGTATACAAGTCTTGTAATCTGATGTTTAGGTTGAAGTTCAACATGGCGCCGACCACTGTTGGCTTTATGTATGATTGCTTCAGATAATTTCTCCATAGTTTTATTCTTGTGTGGTGAGAATGAGTGTTTAAAAACCATTTCAATTGGTTTGTTAAAGTAATCCCTTAAGTCTCCTAAGTGTGGTTCATGAATTAAGAATTCTCGGGAGGAGATTTGTGGACTGTAGAACCTGTTTAGTTGGCAAGGAAACTCATATACAAGATAAAGCTCGTTAAAAGCACTTTTAAAAGTATGGGTAGAAATATCAGAAATATTCGAGTTATTGTGATATGCATCTTTGATATGTTCAATTCTCGGAATAGTAGTATGTGTTTGATAGGTAAGAGTATACCTTCGTGGTAGTGCATTGTCTACTGTGTTTTGCTTACCTCGGTATGTTATGTATTTAAAGGAGTTGTGTTTAGTATGGATGACAACTTCACGAGCCTTACCTTGTAAGAAGGAGAAGAAGTACGTTACAATGTCATTAGAATGAGTAATAAAATACTTACCTTTGGACTCTCGTAAATCGTGATTCTTCATTGATATGACATAGTGATTAGGGCTTTCAGGTGGTAACCCGTCAGGAGGGTCACCTAGCACTATTCGACAACTCATGGCAATGGAAGATGGTGTGGTCCAATCTCGTGTTGCTTTTACTTTCTCATCATTTACTTGGATTCCCTGTGCATGAACTATAAAGCATGTGGAGTTGTTCAAGTCATTTTTCTTCATTAAGATGGTGTCACGACTAAGGCTTTCCTGGATGTAGCCTTTTTGTAACAAATCTAACTCTTTGGTTTCTTCGAGATTGTATGTTTGACGAGGTATGATGGAACCTTGAATTAGATTGGTTTGGTGTTGTTTTTCTCTTTTCGGTGGTAATTTGTTAGGTGGATCACCTAATACTTCTCGAAAATCCTGTAACAAAGATGAAAACACACTAGGCAAATCCTTGTTAATGTTAGAAATCGAAACAATTGATTCTCTAAAGCGAACAAGGATGGAAGGTTGTTTGTAAAGAAGGTTCTCTCTCAATTCTTTTGTGCTCACAAATAGATTTTGAGTCGCTCTTTTCTTCTCACAATTAGGTTCACTCACCTCCCATGGGTCATTATTCTTTTGGCTTTTGTAACTAGTGACCTCTTTTTCTTTTGCCTCTTTCTCAGCTTTTTCTTTTTTTTCTTTCCCTACCTCCTCACAAATTATCATTTGATCTGTAGGGGATGGAAGTGTGTCATTCATTGCTGGTCGTTCTTTCTCCTTGTCAGGTTTGTCATCTCTTAGCTTTTTCAAATAAGATGGAGTAAAAGATGAGGAAGGATTTGAAGGATTACCTTGGTAAGAGGATGAAATACCTTGGTAATTTTCTCTGAATCGGAATCTCCTTTGGATTTGTGCTTCGATTGTCATTGCTTTCTTTAGGGTATCTTCAAGGTTTTCGTACCCATGTAGATCAAGAAGATCAGTGATGTTTGAGTTTAAGCCGACGATGATCTTGACACGGTGACCTCTTCTTTTTCGGTTATGTTAGCCCTATTGAGTAAGGACTGCATCTCCTTATAGTAGTCTTCAACTGAACTTCTACCTTGTCGAAGTCGGTGTAGTTGTAGTTTAACTTCTCGTGTATAATGTGTGGATATGAATCACTTCCTCATGGTTTGTTTGAGGTAGGTCCAAGAAGTGATTGTTGGAATTTGGAAGTTCTGGATCTTTTTCCTTGTTTGCATCCACCAAGTTCGAGCATATCCTTTGAATTGCATGGTGATGAGGGGAACTTGTTTAGCTTGGGGGCAGTCATGGTATGTGAACATGAGATCAACTTTTCCTTCCCAATCGATGTACCTGTCTAGATCATTGTCTCCTTTGAAAGACGGGATCGTGAACTTTGGTTTTGCAAAGAGTTCGGGTGCTTGAAAACATGGTTGTTCTCGCCCGAGTACCAAAAGTTCAGCATTGTTTGGTCTTGGATTCTGGTTTGGTAGATCCAGTTGTGGTTTTTGTCGTTCTCTCACGATTTCATCAAATCTTTCAACTTGAGACGTGAGTTGGGTAAGTGTGGCTAAGATAGCCGTAAGTGTCTTGTTGTTATTGTCGCCCATCCTGAAATCATAACACTCAAAAGAAAATTTTAAAGTAAAATAAAAATAAAATGAAGAAAATTCAACAAAGCAAGAAACCTCACAAGTCACTCCAAGAAAGTAACACAACGAGAGGCAAGTAAGCCGATCTTGTACTCTTTAAAACTCACTTTACCAAGTAGTCTTCCACAGTTCGTATCGGAGTTTGATTACTAGCAAAGGCGATAAGAAAAAACTTAAAAGTTCTAAGAGGCCAAACAAGGGTTAGACTCCAAGAGAACGAGAATGAAAAGAAGGAAGAAGTATGCAAACTCTTTAGTCCTACTAACACAAGGAAGATAATGTGTTAGATAATGCAAAAGAACAATAACAAAGAAAAACAAAAGAACCTAAAGCACTCAGAGTCAAAGAAAAAGGGAACAAACCAGAAAACCTAGAAAACGCTGGATCAACTTGAGCAACGTTTTTGAGGGGGTTACCGGTGTCCAAAAATTCTGGAAATATTCTTGAATGTCTTTAGATGCGTCAAGAAACCACCTGTAAAATTTCAGTACCAAATACCTTCAGTAGTATCCAGTGGACTCTGTTGAACGGTGAGTCCTCAAACAATCTATTTTTCTTGATTGCTTTGTTCGAAGATGTTCTTGATATCCAAATATTCTGTTCTTTTGTGTAAATTATCTTCAATATATGAAGTTTAAATATGGAAATTTTCACCACAAAATTCCTCCTGTAGAATTTTCAAGAAATTCGACAAGATCCTAGACCGAATCTGCCGATGAAACTTGAAGAACGTATTAGAAGGCTCTAATGAACTCCGATTTGGGTGAATTTCATACTAGAGATTTATATTAGGATGAATATGATATCTGGAGAAAATCAGCCCTAAAAACCTTCGTTTGAATTTTTTTTAAATTTTGGATTTTTTGTTTTTTTTTTGCCTTTTTTTGTTTTTTGTTTTGAAAAAAATAGAAAACTAACAAGAAGGATTTGAATCTAAATTAAAATTAAATAAAAAGAATCTGAAACGATGAATTTTTTCTGGACTAGCTCCGTTGGGATACCTTGACGGCTTTGTGTGCAAGAACAAGCAAGATTGCTTGCTTCTTTCCAAGAATCGGGTCAAATCTGATACCAATTGATAGGGAAGCGGTGGAGGATTGATGAACGTTGCTCTTGTTGAAGAATCAAACCTAGAAAATATCTAGACTCGATGAAGAACAATAAGGGATGAATGGAGAAGGTGGCGATAATAGATAGGGTTCTTTAGGGTTTCTTTTTGGTGCTGGAACAAGATAAAAAAATAAGATTAAAACAATATAAAGAAAAGATAAAGGAATTGAAAATAAAATAAGATAACCAAGAAATCAAAAGATCTCCATTATGAAGGTGAACGGTAAAGAAGATTGATGACGTGGATGGATATGTGGAAAATCGATGGATAATGTCCTATCGAGCCCTCCTAGTCGTAATGAAAAGGAAAACACGATAATATGGCTCTAACCAACCCTCCTAGTCGCGATGAAAAGGCAAATTGGAGTGTGAAGATTAATCTCCCTCACAAGAACTTGAAAGAACTCAAGGAGAAGAAGCTTCGAAGGCACAAGGCAATCAGCACTTGCAAAAACGAACTCTCGTTGTATTATTAATCAAAGAAATCTTGAATTACAAAGTTTAATGAAGCCTCCTTTATATAGGGGTTGATTTCTAAAGGTCCTAAATAACTAATGGATAAAATAATAATAAACTAAACATATCTTAACTCTAATTCCTAATAAAATAATAATAACTAAAGATAATACTTTTAACCCAACCTTAATTCCTAATAAAATAATACATCTACTCCTAAAAGATAATGCATCATCCTATATTAAGTTATATTACAAATATTCAATAAAAATATTAAAAATTCGTAATATTTACAAAATCCCGTATTAATCCCGTATAGGATTTTCTGCATGCACCGTCTTCAGTAAAATAGCCATATCTTGAGTTCCTGATATCGGACTGATGCGATTAAAGAACCATTAAAAAGATAAGAGACAGACGGTCGTATCTACAGAAGACATTTTGACTAAATAAGATCAGGATACCATTCAAAAAGTCGTCGTAAGTCTACTTCTGTTCTGATCTTCTTTTCCAATGCTTGGACGAGTGGATCATTTGGAAGAGTTATTACTTTTTCCTTTGATGTGAGCCTTGTGATGCATGTATCATCTTCTCATTATGAACTTTCTCTAGAAAAGTTGATGTTGGTCTATCTCCTTCTGTGATAGAGTCATGCAAAAGGTTGAACAAGCTCTTCTCATTATGAACTTCTTCTTCCTTCTTCAGATGAGTTCTTATTATGAACTTTCTCTGGAAAATTGATCCATTGAGTGATGGATTCAAATATTACTAAAATCTTTGAAATTCCTGTCAAATATTTAACATGGGTAAAATGAATGAAAATGCTCCTATTTTGCAGATGTCTAAATATGATGCATGAATGTTAAGTTCATCTCAAAGTGGTGAACTCGGTCTTTCTTCAATTGTGTAGAAATCTCATAAATCTTTCTTCTTTGAAAAGAGAATCTATCATCTTTGGAGAGTGTAGATGTAGATATGCCTGAATTTTTACATGATTTCACAAAACCACTTGAGAACAAAACTCAATGGTATAGGCTCGTGAAAAGTCTGCACTCATGCAACATGTTGATTCTGATAACTACTCATCTGATTATGAAGTGATTTTTCAGGATGATTTCACAGATATTGATAGTTCTTCTGATACCGAGGAAATCTTGAATTCTGATTCTGATGAGGAGTAAACTGTTATACTTGACGAAAATGGGATACTCAGATGCTGAGTCTTCAATAGTCGTAGAGATGTGGTCCTGATTCATCAATTGTAGAGTTGACAGATTTTATATGTGCTGCTCAAATAGTTAAGGCTGCGGACACACTTCTTCTGGTAAAAGATAGAAAGTCATTATGCAATGATCCCAATTACAAGAAAAGGAGAAACTTGGGCTATGATTTTCTTAGAAAAAGAAGAAGCAGAAGTAGCTTGAAAAGAAGCTTCTTAATGAATATGATCATGCAGTTCATCTTCCTAATCCAATGATTGGTGTTGGAGTTCCTACTGAACCAGATGGGATAACTCAAAGAACACTTCCAGAAGATGCTATTGGGCCTCCTTATTTCTACTACGAGAATATAACATTTGCTCCAGTTGTATTTGGGTTGAAATGCCATGGTACTTATACGATGTAGAGCCAGAATTTGTAGATTCGAAGCATTTTTGTACTGCTGCATGGAAAAGGGGCTATATTCATAATCTGCCAACTGAGAACAGATTTCCTCTTTTTCCGCTTCCAAATAACTCTATGATGGACATAACTTGTTTGCTTTTCAACAATGATTGCAAATGTCGATAAGACTTACTTTAGATTCCATGTACTTAAAAGTATTAACATGAAGTAATAGCCAGAAATATTTTGTTTGTTTTTAAGATTATATTAATCTATTTACAGGATGTTTATATTAAATAAATTAAATTTCAAAAATAAATTGAATTTCAGAAAGATAAACTTGGAATAAATGATAAATATATAAAAATATATTTAAATTCATGACAATCATAGGAATGATAAAAATTCAAATGACTCAACAAATTATTAGCACAAGTATTTCTAAATTAATCAACTTGATATAATTTAGAGCATTGAAGTAAGCTTTTGTCTGGAAGATCTCAAACGTTGTCAGAATACTTGTAGATGTGAAGTTCCTTCAAAACTATCAATATCTTAAGAAGGTTTAATTGCCAGATGCCTAATACCAACATGCATTTGAGCAGCCCTTTCAGGTTTTCAACTCAAATCCTTCCTTTGGTTGCAAGACGCCCTTTGCGGGTTTTCATCCTGACCCTCTTTCTCTATTTTTTTCTTTTTTTCATCATCATTTTTTATTATTTTTTTTCTCTTCAAGCATAATATTTCTTGACAAAATCTGAATTTATTGGATTTCTCATAACTTTTCCATCCATTTCCGCCAAGATCAACGCTCCTCCGGAAAAGGCCTTCTTTACAACGTATGGCCCTTCCCAATTAGGCATCCATTTCCCACGGAAATCTTTATGTATAGGCAAGATCTTTTTCAGCACTAGATCACCCTCTTGGAATTCTCTTGGATGTATTTTCTTGTCATAAGACTTTATCATCCGTTTCTGATACATCTGTCCATGACAAATAGCTTTCAATCTCTTCTCCTCAATAAGGATCAATTGATCAAATCGAGCTTGGATCCATTCAGACTCATCCAATTTCACCTCTCTCAAGATTATAAGTGATGGAATCTCAACTTCAATTGGTAAGACTGCTTCCATCCCATATACTAAAGAAAAAGGCGTTGCCCCAGTAGATGTTCGCACAGTAGTTCGGTATGCATATAAAGAAAAAGGTAACTTCTCGTGCCAATCTTTTTAAGTTTCAGTAGTCTTTGTAATGATTCTCTTGATGTTCTTATTTGTCGCTTCAACTGCTCCATTCATCTTTGGATGATATGCTACTGAGTTTGCATGCTTGATCTTAAACTGTGCACAAAGTTCAGTCATCATTTTGTTGTTCAGATTCAGAGCATTATCTGTAATGATCCTTTCTGGTAGCCCATACCGGCAAATTATTTCTTTCTTTATGAATTTGCAGACTGTAGACCTCTTAATATTGGCATATAAAGCAGCTTCAACCTATTTGGTAAAATAGTCAATTGCTACTAAGATGAAACAATTTCCATTCGATGCTTTTGGTGTGATTGCCCCAATGACGTCTATTCTCCACATAGAAAATGGCCAGGGTACTGTCATTACATGTAAAGGCGGTGGGGGTACATGAATCTTATCTGCATGTATCTGGCATTTATGACATCTCCTTGCATAATCAATGCAATATGTATGCAAGGTAGCCCAATAATATTCATATCTCATTATTTTTCTAGCCATGGAAAGACCATTTGCATGTGTTCCACATATCCCACTATGGACTTCCTCAATGATGCTTCTGGCTTCGCTAGTATTTAAACATCTCAATAGCATTTGATCATTGCTTCTTCTATACAAAGTCTCACCATCAAGAAAGTATCCAGCATCCATTCTTCTCAATGTTCTTTTATCAATTTCAGATGCATTTTGTGGATAACTTTGATATTTGATAGATTGCAGGATATCATAATACCATGGTATGCCATCTGCCTCTTCTTCCACACTGTAACAATGTGCAGGAATTTCATATACTTGTATTTTGATTGGCATCATATCAACTTTCTTAGTTTCCTGAAACATAGCAACTAATGTAGCCAAAGCATCTGCCATTTGATTTTCCTCTTGAGGGAGATAATTGAAGGTGATTTTCTCAAATCCTTTCACTAATTCGAGGATAAAATCACGGTATTCTAGTAATTTGGGATTTTTTTTCCCATTCTCCTCGTAATTGATACACCACTAATGATGAATCTCTGTATATCGTGAGAAATTTAATTTTCCTTTCTATGGTTTCCTTCAATCCCATGACACAAGCTTCATATTCTGCCATGTTATTGGTGCAAAAGAACTCCAGTATTCTTGAGAAAGGATAATAGATATTTTCTGGAGAAATTAGCACTACTCCAATTCCTCGTCCCAAGGCATTGGATGCTCCATCAAAATAAAGCTTCTAGGATTCATCATTCGTTCTAACTTCTTCATTCATGGATATGCTCAACAAATCTTCGTCTGGAAAATTAAAGCTTAAAGACTAATAATCATCGGATAAGCGACTGGCCAAAAAATCAGCTATGACACTTCCTTTTATAACTTTTTGGTTGACATATACAATATCAAACTCGGATAATAACATCTGTCATTTTGCCTGTCAAAGCTGGTGATTCCATCGAGAACTTTAAAGGATCAAATCTAGATATCAGCCAAGTGGTATGATATAACATGTATTGTTGAGCCTTCGAGTAGCCCACACCAAGGCATAACATAATTTTTGTATTGGTGGGTATCGAATTTCACAATCAGTAAATTTCTTACTCAGATAATAAATGGCTTTCTCTTTTCTTCCAGATTCGTCGTGTTGTCCCAGTACGCATCCCATTGAATTTTCAAAGACTGTCAAATACAGAATTAACGGTCTATCAGGCACTGGTGACACTAAAATGGGGGCATTGGATAAATATTTCTTAATAATATCCAAAGTTTCTTGACATTCATCATTCCAGACATCAGGATTGTTCTTTCGGAGTAATTTGAATACTGGATCACATTTGTCAGTTAACTGAGAAATGAACAGAGATATACAATTTAATCTTCCCAAAAAGCCTCAAACTTCTTTCTTTGTATTTGGTGGTGGAAGATCTTGAATTGCTTTTACTTTATCTGGATCAATCTCGATTCCTTTTTTACTGACTACAAATCCCAAAAGCTTCCCGGAAGTTACCCCAAAAGTGCATTTAGCGGGGTGGAGCTTTAATTAATACTTCCTCAATATCTGGAAAAGCTTTCTCAAATTTTGAATATGTTCTTCTTCGGTTCGGGACTTGGCAATCATGTCATCCACATATACTTCAATCTCTTTGCATCATGTCATGAAACAGAGTTACCATGGCTCTTTGATACGTTGCCCCTGCATTTTTCAATCCAAATGGCATTACTTTATAGCAGAATATGCCCCACATGGTTACAAATGTTGTTTTTTCCATGTCCTCAGGATTCATTTTTATCTGATTATATCCTGAAAATCAGTCCATGAATGAAACCATGCATGTCATGCCGTATTGTCCACCAAGGTGTCTATGTGAGGTAATGGAAAGCTATCTTTCGGACTAGCTTTGTTGAGATCTCTATAATCCACACACATTCGAACTTTCCCATTTTTCTTTGGTACTGGAACAATGTTGGCTACCCATTCTGGGTATTTGGGCTGCCTGCAGGAAACCTGCATTAATTTGCTTCATTACTTCCTCTTTGATCTGTACAACATTTTTGGTCTCATTCGTCTGAGCTTTTGTTGAACAGGTTTATACTCTGAACTGATTGGAAGTTTATGGACCACTATATCCATTCTCAAACCATGCATATCTTGATAAGACCAGGCAAAAATATCTCTGAACTCTTGGAGGAGATCTATTAATTCTTATTTTATCAGGGCTGACAAAGTAGTACCAATTTTCACTTCTTTCATTTCTTCATTAGTTCCCAGATTTACATTGGTAAAATTTATTTGTCTTCTTTTTCTACCAGTCTTAACAATTCAGTAGGAACATCACATTCTATTTTATCCTCACACTCATTGATTCCCTCCAGACATATGGGCCGCTCTAAATTTATCTCTTGATTAAATTTAGGAATAAGCATGCTATTAACATTGTGACACCTGCCAATTTAAGTCGTACATATTTCTGAAAGGATGTAGTAAATTTATGAAATAAATGAAAAATAATGAATGTAAAAATGTAAAGAATGTAAAGAATGATTTCCATTTGAGAATTTTAAAGAAAACTTCTTATATTTGATATTAGGTGAACTTAACATAATTTCTTTTACAAGATAACAAAAAGTTTTCGTATTCCTAGGCTAAAGCATAAAAGATTAGTTCTGAGTATTACTCTGTGTTAATACTAAAAACTACAGGGAGATCTTCAGCAGTCCAATTGTTGAGTATTTCTCCAGGATAACAAGGGCGAATCTCAGCCAAGTATTTGTCAGTCTTGTTGTCATTCATGATCATGTTGATAAATAATCCTCCCATAGCTTCTTCAACTATGCTTTGATCTTTTGTCAACTTTTCTTCTTTAAAGACATCAACAAGCTGTTGTTCTACATTAACCATTCCTCCTGATCTGAACGTGGTCTTCAACTGCGGGAAAAACATGTGTTCCCAAAGGATTTCTTCTCCTTTCAACCTTGCCTTTTATCTTCGCATCTTCTTTTCATCTCTTTATTCTTTTGTTGAAAATTGGGATTAAATCCAAGGCCAAAATGATCTTTCTTCATCTTCATACTTACAGGAACTGAACTCCCTTGAAGATTCTTTCCCAAACCTTTCCCAGTTTTAGCTCCAATGTCTAAAGTCTGTCGTACTGTCATCTTGGTGTAATCAGACAATCTGGGATGTGGAATTTTGTTTCCCTCAGCAATAAAGGTTGCATTGACAAATTCCAAAGCTCATAAAGAGCATTCGAGAGCATCATCATTGGTTTCAATATACGAAACATCACTTGTTATGGACGCAATGATTTCTTCCTTAGCTCCTACGCATATTAGTTGTCCATCAACAACGAATTTCAATTTCTGATGTAATGAAGAAGGAACAACTTCTGCAGAATGGATCCACGTCCTCCCCAATAAACAATTATATGTAGGGTGGATATCCATTACCACAAAGTCAATATTGTACACGACTAGTCCAATCAACAACGGTATTTCCATTTTCCCAAGCACCTCTTTTTGAGTGCCATCAAAAGCTCGCACTACATTCTGATAATTTTTCATGTGCGATTTATCCACTGGCATTCTTTGAAGTGTGACCAGAGGTATCAAGTTAAGAGAAGATCCATTGTCAATCAATACTCCTGGAAAAACATGACCATGACAATGTGTGGTAATATTCAAAGCTTTCATTGACCCCATTCCACCTTCCGGTATTTCATCATCAGTGAACGTGATGTAATTATCAGCGGCTATGTGCCCCACAATCCTGTCAAGCTTGTTGGTAGATATATCTTCAGGAATAAATGTTTGATTAAGAACTTTTATCAAAGTATTTATGTGTACTTCTGAATTCATTAACATATCAAGAATTGAAATTCGCGCTTGTTGTTTATGTAATTGTTCAACCACACTATATTCACTGTGTTTCAGAAACTTCAAAAATTCTTGTGCTTGTTTTTCTGTTACGGGCTCATTAACTGTGGGCGAGGATTCATTATCAAATACCTTTTGAGGTATCACTGTAGCTTTTCCCTTTGCTTTTACCTATTCTGATGCATTTGATGTTTCGGGAGAGTAACATCTCACACTTCTTGTAAAGAATCCGACTTCACTCACTGCTTCAGATGTCGAATCCACACTCTGTATTTTTTCTTCTGCTTTTTCCAGAGAGACAGATCATCCTACCATTGAAACATTGGTAGTATAAATCCAAGGTACTTTGCGGGTATCCTTATATGGAAATGGTAAAGGAGTAGTGATAACCACTTTCGGCTTTGTTGGTACAGGATTTCACTGTAGATGATTTCACATTAATAATCACGGGATCACTTGTTCTCTGCTTAGGTTTAGAATCTTCTGATGAGCAAACGTCATCTTCTCTTTTCCCTGGTTCTTCTTCAAAGAATTCTATCTCTTTGTTATTCATCAATTTTTGCACCAAATCCCTGAATTCAGGACATAATTGAATTCTATGTCCTTTTTCTTGATGATATTCGCAATAATTCTCATCCATAACATGATTTGGCTTGAATTCTTATGGAATCATACCGAATAAGGAGAGTTGTTGAAACATCCAACCAAAAGGAGATTTAATCTCAGAAACGTCAGTTTTTGCTTTCTTTCTGTTCTCTTCTTGAATTGCGTTCACATTTTTATCTCCATGATTTGGCAGCGGATAATTTGATGTAGCTGGTGAATTGAATTCCAACTTTCCAGTGTTGATCAAATTTTGGACCACCCTTTTGAATGCCAAACAGTTTTCAATAGAATGACCCGTAATTCCTTCATAGTAAACATAGTGCACTTTTACATCATACCATGGAGGAAATAGGGGTTGCATGGGAACCAACGGATAGGGTCGTATGACATCTTCTTTTAACAGCGAATCATAGACCTCAGCATAGGGTACTGGTAAAGGTGTAAAAGACAACCTTTCACTTTCCTTTCTAGATCCTCTGGACTCTACTCGATTAGTGTTTGTTTCTTCTTTCTTAACCCTTGGTTGGGTTATTGTAACACTTTTCGAAGTATCCTTGTTGTAAGAGTTTGCATTATTGACTTCGTTCTCTTTTTTTTGGTACATAGGTCTTTTGGAACTAGACCCCTCGTTTGATTCAATTTTGCCACTTTTCAATACATTTTCAATGAGTTCTCCATAAATGACCAGATCTCCAAAATTTCTGGTTGCATTGCCCATTAAATGTATTAAATAAGGAGCCTTTAAAGTATGGATAAACATTACTGTGGCCTCTTTTTCTGATAGAGGTGGCTGAACTTGGGCTGTTGTATCACACCATCTCTGAGCGTACTGTCTGAATATTTCATTATTCTTTTTCTCCAAATTTTGGAGAGTCCATCTATCAGGGACCATATCTGTCACATGGTGGTACTGCTCTAGGAATGCCTTTGCCAGATCTTTCCAGGATCTAATGTTGGTTTTGGTCAGTTGAGTATACCATTTTAAGGCTGGTCCTATCAAGCTATCTTGAAAGCAGTGAATTAAGAATTTCTCATCTTTCACATGTCCTACCATTCTGCGACAAAATATAGTATTGTGGGATGAAGGGCATGTGGTACCGTCATATCTCTCAAATTCAGGAACTTTGAACTTGATGGGGAGGATTAAGTCTGGAACCAAAATCAACTCGCTAGGGTTAAACCCATAGAATAATTCAGTTATTTCTACGGATTTCATTCGTTCCTCTAAGCTCCTGATCTGTCTGGTCAATTCTTCATTTACTTTTTCTTTCTCATTCAGCTCATTCAAATCTGGGATTAGATGCTCAGCATTAAAATCCCCTGTTTTCACATCTGATATAAGTGGATTTTTGCTTTAAGATGCAGGATCCATTTGTTGATTTTCATGTGGTTTGGCCTCTTGAAGTGCTGATGTGTGGGCATGGATTTGTATAGGTGTAGTGCCAGAGTGATAAATTGGTTCCGGTGGGAAAACTAGAGGATACATAGGTTCTTGGTCGAAAGATGCAGGATTTTCATGAATTTTTCCAATGGTAGCCTGCTTTTTGAGCATGTCTTATATTTTTTACATCATGTTGTCTTGTGAGTTTGCAATACTGGCTTCAATTTTCTCTAGCTTCATTCTCATCTCTACTTATTCTTTTGTTATGTTGTTCCTCAATACGTTGTATTTTACCTTCCATGATTTTCTTAGTAGCTTGTCTAGTACCGTAGTGATGTTATATTTCTCGTTTGGCCAAAATAACTTCGATTGAAAATTCTTTTGATATTATTTTTTCAAATTTTAATTAATGAATGTTTATCTTAATGTAAAATAAAAATTGTACATAAAGAAAATAATGCAATGAATGATGAATGTATGCATGTATGCAAAAGGTATTGATCCCATAAAGTTAACTGTCATAGAACAACTTCCATCGGCATACAAAGGTTTCTTTATAATAGTTCATAACTACAGATATGGCGTAACTTTCCTATTAAGCTCTATAATTTCTTTCATCAACCATGTCATCTTCTTTCCATACTTGAAAACTGGATCAACATGATGCTAAATTATTTTTGCTTCAACAGCTAGCACCCCAACATATCTGGCAACTTCGCTCATTTGTACCATAGCCTTGAATACCATATTGCTTCTTTCTTTACTTCTTTCTACATAGAAATCAGTCGATTTTTGCCATTGTTCATTAGTTCCCTCGAGAGTCTGCTCTAACTCAGTGATTCTGAATTGACAACTGTGCAGAGTTTTTTCAAGATCTCTAATGCGCCTTCGCAGTGAAGCATTCTCCTCATAACTTTATTTAAGATCATTAGGTCCTAGACGAACCTTTTCTTGAAATAATGACTCTTCAAGTTGCAAAATATAAGTATTAAACTCTGAGTTTTTGTTTCTAGACTGATCCAGATCTTCTTCGAGTTTTGTTCGTGCTTCTTGCGTCCTTTGACTAAGCTTTTGGATTTGAACATTCTTGTTTCTGCATCTTTGCATCCAATTGCTAGCCACTTCTTGCTCTACCTCAAGTCTGGTGTTGAAACTCTTCTTCTTCAATTCCTATTTTTCTTTTTCAACATCGAACTCTCCAATCCTTTGGCCCCTGACTTCAAGTTCGGCAATCAGATTGTTCATTTCAGATTCAAATCCCTTGAACATGGTATTTTTCTCACCTTCAAATTGCTCAAGCATGTCGTTCTTCATCTCTTCTAATTATTTGGCTCGATCCCTTTCTCTCTGCATTTCATTCATGATCTCGCGGCTTTCAGCTTTGTGCTTTATAATTTGCTACCTTCTATCGACCTCAAAATCCTCAATTTTCTACTTTCCTTTCTCAAGGCTTTTGAGCAAACGGCTATTCTTTTCTTTCAAATATTCAACTCGGCATTTCTCAATATTCAATTCTTTGGTCATCTATGATGTTGCTTTACTTGATCCTGATGCTCTCCGGGATTTGTATAACTCATGGTAATTTTTCTTTAACGTTCTGAACTCACCATCAACGTTTTCTTTGTTTTCTCTCAGCATTGCACATTGTGCTGGATGAAAGTCAACGTCAACACCCAACATAGCTTTATCTAATCTCATTTGCTCTAATTCTTTCGACCAACCTTCTCTTTCCGCTTTAAACTCAGCTCTCAGGATTTCAATCTCTGATGGAACCACTTTAATGCGATCTTCCATAGAGATATTCTCATTTTGGTCTGGTAGAGGAATATTTTCATTTTTCCTAACAGATCTCCATTCCTCATAATCGGGAGTTAACATTTCTTTTGCTGCTTTAGCTTGAATACAAAAAGTTGTTTTCCAAACTGTAAAGGCCTCCATGATATTTCTTTTATAATTTTTGCTGTGGAATGCGAACTCGAACGAATATAATCCAGTAGTGACAAGAACAAAATGACGACCTTCGTACTGCCTTATAACCAGAAGTGGTGCATATCTGATTCCTCCCTACAATCCGAGCAGCATCACCTAGTTGTAATTACCACATTTGTAAAATAATTCCCTTTGGATTTGCCATGAGGCTCGCCAAACAATGTCATCACTTTGCAGATTTCGAAAGGCATTGATCCACATATCTTTCGTAATTTCTTTCGGCCATTCTTGCTCCAAAAATTCTTTCAATGGTGAGTAGTTCGTACTAAAGCGCCGGTATGAAACCTTTTATGTCCTCCAAAAATGGCTACGGATCCAGACATATAAAAATTGGGCACATCCTAAGAATCGTCCACCTCCTAACCTTCTGCAAGCGTTTAACGATCTGAAAGTCTCTGCTAGAATTACAGAAGCAGGATTGACCCTTTTTGGTAGCTGCTCAAACAAATCTACTACTGCAGCTTCAATATATCCCAATACTTTCGGGAAGATGACCATACCATATATACCCAGAACAAAGAGATCGAATCGTACTTTATCATCTGGATGACTCTGAATAAGTTCTTTAATGTTGGTCCAAGCAATGCCTTCACTTTCGCCCTTTTGTTTTGTGGGATACCACCCATTCCTCTCGTACTCTAGCAATCTTTGCTAATTTAACTCAGAAAGGTTGATTTTAACTGACCTTGAATAAATTCGATTTTCCAAGGCCCCTTCTATATGTAGCAAAGTTGTGTATTCTTCAATAGTAGGAACCAAGTCCTCCTTATTGAAAGTGAAACAATTATAACCAGGATTCCATAATTGAATCAGGGCTCGAAGCAAGTCATCATCAACTTCTACATAGAGCAAATATGGGATGTCCCCGTAAGTCTGATAAAACTGTAACTTTTTGTTTAGTCCCAACTCTCCCAAATGCCTCACAAATCTTGCATATCATTTCTTTTTAGCGAAACCGGAGCATAACTTGCCAACTCAAGTACATAATCATCCTGCAGACTATCTCCCCCTTGCCTTTGTAAGTTCTCAGCCCACTGTCTTACTTCTGAGTTTGGAACTATTTGATTTGAACACTTTTTATCCATAGATGAAGGTTTTCTAATGAGACGATTAACACGAAGATCAATACCTTTAATCATGTATGATGATATGCAAAAATAACAGAACACATAAAAAGAAATGAATTAGTTCACATAATAAAGAAGTAAAAATTAATTTAATAACATCTATCCAAATATTTCTAATTAAACATGCATTCTACATAGCATACTTGAAAATTTTAAATTTTCATGCAATTTATTTAGCAAGAAAATAAATAAATTAAAAGGAAAAAATTAGAAATCATTTCTCCTTTGTGTACACATATTTTGGATAAAATTTCGGCATGGCTTCATATCAGAAGAGTTTCTAAGGTTTACTATATGTAGAGTTTCAGTTCTAAGAGTAAAGGTACCCGAATTGTCCTTTTTAGTGCCCCCTTGGGCTGCTAACCCTCAATCCTAGTCCATCACAGACTAAAGTGGATCAAGTTCAATTCGAGGGGATACACTTCTCTATGCCTGACACAAAGAATAAATTCCCATGAAGACATAGAGCATATGAACCCCGAAAGCTACTTGCTAGGTCTGACACGGAGAATAAATTCTCACAAAGACGTCGATTTCACTCTCACTTAAAAGGGACAAGCTTGATTATAAAGCTTATGTTTATGCAATTCAAGTGTTGTGTGTGAGGAGAAATATTCAAACCTTTGACAAACAAATAAATAATGAAATTTAATACATGAAAATAAAATAAAGATATTAATAAAAAAGAATATATAAAATATTATAAAAATAATAAGTATATATATAAAAAAATTGAAAGGAAATAATTATAAATTAAACATATGAATTTTTAATTTCTAATTGATAGAGACAATTTATAATTAATTTCAAAGCTTGACCAGGTCCCCAGCGGAGTCGCCAAGCTGTCGTAACCGGTTTTCGTCCTGGCACGAAAGGTTTACTTGGCGGGAAAAATAATGTGGATAAAAATTATTTTGATTTAAAATACATGTTTTGGGAGTCGCTATTGACCTTTTGGGGTTACGTAGGTCAAATACCTAAAAACAATCTTTTAAAATAGTTTTGAATAAAACATAATTTAAAAGATAAAATTGATCTGCGTATAACCAAAAATTTTAGTAAAATAGGATTCGTGGTCGATTACGTTTAGGGAAGGATTAACACCCCTATAACGCCCAAAATTTGGTACTCATTAATTATAAATTGTCTCTTTAGAATTTTAATTATTCAAAAATATATTTAATCTATAATTCTGTTTTTTCAAATTTATAATTTTATGAAAATATATTAATTTAAATATAAATAAGATATTATTTATTTAGAAATATCAGAAAAGAGCTTCTAGGTGCTTTAAGACAGCTTTTCTTATTATTAAAAAATAAATAAATATTAAAACATTTATTTAAAATAGATATAGTTTTATAAAAGTAATATGTATTTTTTAAAATATCAGAAAATGGATATCCAGTTGCTTTAAGATTGCCCTGTCTTAATATTTAAAAACATAATTAAAATAATTTATAAATAATTTATAAAATTTGTAAATAGGTTTATAAACAAATATTACTTATTATATATATATTTATATGAATAACTAATAATAATATTCAAATATTAAGAACATATAAAAATAAATAATAACTAAAATCAATATATATAAAAATAATAATAATACTCATAATTAAATAAAGGTATTAAATGGATAAATTATAACATTCTTAAAATTAGATTCCTAATTTACCAATTATTTAATATTCTAGTGACTAAACATGCAATTTTACTTGTATTATTAATTTAGTGATTAAAATAAAATTGTGTAAAATTCGAACATCAAATTAAAATAAATTAAAACATGATGTTCGGGATTAAAATATTAATTTCTAAAATTAAAGGACTAAATATGTTATTTATCTAAAATATATATAATTACGGTTAAGGACTAAAATACATATATGTAAAATTCGAAAACTGAATTAAAAGAATCTAGAATTTGATTTAGTGACTAAAATATAAAGTTATAAAATTGATGGACTGCGGATGGGGTTTACCTATATGTGAAATTACACAGATACCCTCACCAAAATGGTGTCGTTTTGGTGAGGGTATTTATACCCATTTAAGCCGGCCCCAAGGGTAACCTTTCATTTCTTCATTTCTTCTTTTCTCTCTAACAGAGAGAAAAATATTTTCTCTCTGTCTTCTCTCTAAACCCTCCAACGGAGGGAGGCAAATTTCAGTCGGCAGCCGTGTTCCGGCACCGATAACCACCGCCAGTCACCGTCAACGGTGGCCGGAAATTTCCAAAATTCCCTAGGATATAGATCTATTTATTTTAAAGCCAAATCCGGTATCTATTTCCCCTAAAAATCCCTATAATTTCCTAGATCTAAGAAAATACCTTCGGTATTTTTAGTTTTCGGTAATGTTTAGGGTTCTCGGCGAGGTAAGCTCCTCTTCTTCTTCTTTCCTTTTTCTTTTTTGTTTTGTGAATTTGGTGGTTGATGTTTGCTCGTTGCCCTCTCCTCCTCTTTTTTCAGGTTTGATGGTTTTCTTATAACCATCACCGGTGATGGCTTTGGGCTGGGTAAAGGGTGGCTATTTGGTGAGTCACCGAGCTATGTGGTGACTCACCCTAATAGCTGCGACGTGGGGGCTGTGTGGTACTCCTGGAAGCTTCTGGAGAGGCTCGTGGCAGCGAGATATCGACGTGGGGCGGCTGACCGTCGGTAGTGGTCAGTTGGAGCATTTGGCAGCAGAGCATTGGACCACCTTGCATCATAGGCGTCGGAGTTGTGGAGGTTCTGGAAGCAACGGCGGCTAGGATGGGATGATACAAAACCTACTCAATTTAGGGTTTCCATTGGACTCCGGGTTTGAGCTTGGTTGTAAGTGGGCCTGGGTATTGGGCCTGTTTGTAAATAAAATTATTTAGTAATAATAATAATAATAATAATCAAATGAAAAAAAAACGAGTATCTTCACCTTCTTAAGTTTTGCTTCGATAAACAAATTAGAGAATCTTTGGAATCAATATGAGATTAAAGGAAAGTGTTCGTGAATGAGAACTTTGCTTTGCAAATGATGTGTATAAGACAGAGTCTGTAAAGGTAATTATGTGTGGATAAGTAAATCATTCTTTACTATCCAATGGATTTAGAATTATAAGTGATCATCTAAGCAAGGCTTCAGACAAACAAAGGTATGTATATTAGGAAGGCTTTTTTGAAATATGTAGGTATATTGGGAAGTTGAGTAGCAAAGGAAAGGAATTAATGAAAATATTAAAAAATCCGAAAACATTCAATCAAGATATACTTTCCTTGATTCGCTACACATAATGTCCTTTCCCTATAAATAACCAACCTTCGTTCTCATTTTTCCATACCCTAATATCTCCCCCAACTTCTTTCTCTTCAAAAATGTTCAAGTTCTTCTTCCTCGTACTCATTTTCTCAGGTTTTCATTTTCGTAACTCGAATTCCATCGTTTTAAAAATCCCATGATTTTTTTATTAACAATTCTCTATGTTGTTAATTGTTGCAGTTTCTTTGAGGATGCAGCATGTCCAAGGGCAAGAGATCTGCCATGGACAAATCCCTGGTAATGGTTCTTGCGATGATGGAACATGCAGCAGCCAATGTGCCCAAACTTACCCAACAAGCACCGGCAGTTGCCTTCAGACTTATATCAACCGTTATTCTTGTCAATGTTCTTGGACATGCAGTTAGTGAAATAATCTATCTATTTCATCTTCTTCGTTTCTCTTGTTTATGAAATAAAACTACTACTTTATTTGCATTTAAATAATATGTTTATGGACAATATTGTCGTTTTGTACTTTAACCATTTTGGATATCGTTTTCTGGTTTGAAGTCTTTCAAGCAAAGAAAATCACAACATAATATACCATCAATCGAACAGAACTTCAACTCCCTGTCAATGTATGCTGAAACCAAGCTTTTACAGCTCCGTAATCGGATCTGGTATTTTGGTTCCTTCCCATTGAACTTTGCATAAAATCAAACAAAAAAGAATTAATATCACTAAGCTCATCCATATTGAAATTAATGGGAATTGAAGTCTACCATTATCTCAATTTACATCTAGTGATGGATTAAAAGGTGTCATCGGCCGCTATCCTTTAAAATTTTAAATTATTATATATTTTAAATATTTTTTTTATTCCTTATTAATAATATTTTCTCTAGAATTTTATAAATAGAAAATATTAACAGAAGGGAATTAGCAAATGAGTGCAAATGGTACTTTGGCATTTTTGAGGCGAGCAAGCTTTATCTATATTCAAATAATGGATATAGAAATATTATTAAGAATGTATATATACATTAATAATATAAAAGAATTAAATAGAATAGACTAAAAATAAAATTTTATAATGGCCACTCTCAATAAAATAAATAATAATCTATTTTTTTTTTGAAATACATAGTTCCAAAAGCTGTGAATCTATCATCCATAAACAATATCAACCCAAAATTATCCTACTTAATATTCTATTTATTGTACGAAACAAGTTAACTCAGAAGTTAAAAAATAGTTTTATTTTTAAAAATCTCAATTACAAGCACCATTTACTATTTGATCTTTCATTATCAAATAATTGAAATTCTTAAAACATATACTATCACTTGTAAGCATCATAGATTAATAGAAAATATATATTATCAATTTATTAACTTATTGATCGAATAAAAGTAATGAGATTGGAATAAGTACAATGCAATATCTTTTTAAAGATGATTCTCAACCTTTCGATTTTGAACGCTCACACTCCTGACATCTATGTGTTCGAACTCGGATCATCATGAATAACAACAATTTTTTTATCACGAAAGTCACTTAATTCGTGCCCGATACCTTATTTTTAAATGATCGTAACACGTCTCAATAATTTCTTTCTCCAAGCTTAATCTCAATCTTTGGATATCTAATCCCTCGACTAAATTTATAAATTTACTTAAGTAAATGGTGAATATTAACATAGGAAAATGAAAAAAAAAAAGCTTAGAATGGTGAGGAAGAAGAGATTTTCCCGTGGGACAACTCGCATTTTAAGGGGAAAAATCAATTATTTTATTACAATATTATTATATCAATGACACATAATTATCCTTAATGAATCCATTGGCTTGCGTGTAGCCAACACTATCCTTTAGTGCTGCAATATGGCCTAATTACCACTTAAGGGGTCGCATGTAGCCAACACTATCCATTTAGTACTCCATATTACCAAAATGATACATTCGGGGTTCACTTATAATCTCAAGAGATCAACTAAAAGAACCATAATTAACGGGATACAAATCTCGTATTATTTAATTAGTAAAATATTCATTTACGAAAATTCCAATATAAATTCAGATTTAAAATTCATGGATGCTATAAATTTCTGTTTAATTTGCCAACTTCAATGGCCAAATTTTCCGGATTATATGATGAAATCTTCAACTCCTCTAAGGTGCGTTCAGTTCACGGAATATAAGATTATCAGTGAGAATGGATTATCGGTGGGAATAAGATTACTGTGAATGTTATATTTTGTGTTTGGATGGTTTGGCAAGAATGTAAGATTATCATGTTTGGTTAAATGAATAAAAAATTATTGGAATGTATCTTTTACCAAATTTTCATTATATATTCTTTTTTTAACAAGTTGAATTCTACTCTAATTTTATTATAATTAATTCATATATTTTCTTTAAAAAATTTAAATTCATAAAATTTATATAATTTTTTTTACAAAATTGAAAAGATAAATAAGTTTAATAAAATGGTAAAATTATATTTTAACCACTGAACTTCATATAAAATTCTAATTATGGATTTTTTTGTAAATCTAAAATAGTTTAAGGATAAATTTATAATTTAACCTTCGTAGAATTTTTTTTATTCAACGACAGAAAAATGATATTTTTGTAAAAAAAATTAAGGGCATATTAGTCCAAAATGCCGGTAATCTAACAATACCTAAAGAAAGGAGTAATCACATTCCCGGTAATATACCTCAAAATACCATTGTTGGTAATAAAAGATTACCAGGGGCTGGGAATATTGCCAACTAAACAGGGAATGAGATTCCATTCCCACGGTAACCTCAGATTACCTGAACCAAACGCCCCCTAAATAAACCCCTCTAAAGATGTTTACACATATTGAAGACAACCCATAAAAACTTGCAAAGTTAAATCATTCTCTTCATTGTGTCCAAAATATAAGATACAATTTTTTATAGGATAGGCTTAAGGAGATAACATGGGAAAAATGTTAGGGAGTATAGTGATAAAAA
The DNA here is from genome assembly GCF_006381635.1 of Hibiscus syriacus. Classification (NCBI taxonomy): domain Eukaryota; kingdom Viridiplantae; phylum Streptophyta; class Magnoliopsida; order Malvales; family Malvaceae; genus Hibiscus; species Hibiscus syriacus. The sequence continues at coordinate 4,791,988 of NW_024062770.1, forward strand.
AAGATATAGTTTGGGGGCAAATTGTATATTAGGGCAGATGAGAAAACTAGGAAAAAGACTGCGAGTCCCCTGTTATTGATCTTAGGGTAAACTACCGATTTGGCACTTCAACTATTACTTTTGTTCTATTTTGATCATTCAACTACTTTTTGTTTCAAAATCATACCTAGCATGATGTTTTGGTTTCACTTAGACAGAGACGAAGTCAAAACTTAATTTTAACAGAGGCCAAATTGTTTTAATGATTTTAAATTTTATACAAAATTTTATTTTTATTATTTATTTATTTAAAATAATATAAATAATAACATCAAAAAATACATATTAGTTCTATCATTTCTATGAAAAACAAGTATAAAATTAGAAATAAAATTAAAGTAAATAATAAAAAAAATATAAGATTTTAAAAGATGTTAAAAACATAACTATCACATAATCATAATAAAACATGTCACTACTTTAAATCTTGAAATGCATCAACGAGTGATATTGTACTAAATATAGTACTATTAAATATAAGATGAAACAACTCCAATTAATAAATATAATATTGCTTAATTGCTTACCTTTAAAAATTTACAATCAATTGCACGAACCAACTTACTTAAGTGATTAAGGAATCATTGTTGTTCCTAGAGGTCACGTGTTCAAGCACCAACAACATCAGGGTAATTGAGTGTTTATTGTCAAATGATTGAGAGTATTTAGAACATATACTAATTTGTAATCACATTAGCTAAATAAAAAAAATTCAATTAAATATGACCACTTATTATATTTTATTTTGAGAATGATGAAATATTTGCAATATTTTTAGGATAAAATACACGTTTAGTACCTAAACTATTACTTTTATTCTGTTTAGGTATCTAAACTTTATTTTTTTGGAATCATATCTAAGTTTAGTTTAAGTTTTATTTTGGTATCCCGTCATAATGGTGTATTGATGTGTCACCATAAGATAACGTTACGTGATCATTGAAAAAAATAAAAAGAAAATGGATTGTCAACATTTATGTTACTCTTTTAATGATGGATACCAATTTGAAACTTAAATTAAACATTAGGTATTATTTTGAAAAAAGTAAAGTTTAAGTATCAAAACAAAACAAAATTAAGAATTTAAGTACTAAACTTGTAACTTAACCAATTTTTAATTATTTTTATAAATTACAATAGGGCTCGGGCCCAAAGGGCCCCAATGCCCTTTCGCTTCTGCATTTAGGTCACTCACGTTAAAAAATAATAGTGATGTTGACGTATTATCATAATATACTTTTATGTCATCCTTGATAAAAAATTAAAAAATAACACTCCAATAGTTTGTTAAATTTTTAACTGATAAAAAAATTAAACTAAAAGGTAATATTATGCATGATTTAAAAAAATATTAGTTGGGCAATTAAAACGGAAAACAATAATAGTTGGGTAGTACGCATGTATTTTACCCTTGATTTTAATTGTATAGTTAACAACGGATCTTGAAACAAATTATTATTCAGTTTTTTTTTCCTGTAAACTAATTACTACTATTTTTCATCGTTCAAAGATTTTTCATTTATAGTTCTCTCTCTATATATAAATTTAACATGTTCCTTTCCAATTCCTTCGTAAATCCCTAATTATCATTCGATCTCTCATTTCCCCTTTTTTCCCATTCCTTGGGTAAATTATTTTCAAAACCCTAAAATTTGTTTCTAGATCCGTTATTAATTTCGCATTTCATTTTTAAGATTAATCTATGTTTGTTTGATTGGAAAACAAAAAGAAAGGGTGATTTTGAGTTAAGGTTGGCGGATTCCTGGCTCAACTAAATGGCGGATCCTCTTGGACTCCGCCCTGATAGGATTGCTCATCGTTTTGAGATCATTTATTGTTTTGCTGATGCGGTTAGTGTGGGATGGATTTTGATAGGCTTAAAAAGCAGTAATCATTGCGAACTGTGACATAGGAAGCCGCGGAAGTTGAAGCATGCTGAGCGTGCTATTGGTGCACCTCCCTTCTGATATACCAATTGTTGGCTGCGAGCTCACGCCTTACCTGCTCTTACGCCGACCCGACAAGACTGTGACCACCGATGACGTGCCTGAGTCGGCCCATCTTGGTGGTCACTTTTTGAGGTACAAGTGGTAGGTGTTTTTAAATCCCTCAATAGTATTTTATATTACTTTTTGGGGGATGGGTTGGTTATTACAACATTTATGATTTAGCGAAATGGGTTTTGATTTAATCTTATATGATCTTTCTTTTACTGAGTGAGTGCTTGAATAAAAATTAAATAAACTTTTTTCTACGTTAATACGAAGGAATCTTCTTATTTTGGCCAGTTGGATTTGAGCTAGTTTTTTTGTTGTGATATTATTTGATTGTTTTAGTAAACAGTGTATAAACTTCTTTTTTAGGTGGTTATGAATAATTACATAGGGGAATGTATGGAATTGAGGTTTATAAGTTGTTGCTATCCACTTTTTGTTGTTATCTGCTGTCTATGCTTGAATTGGAATGACACTTCATAGTTGCAAAATATGCCATGATGAATCGGCTCTTCAACCTAGAATGTTCTGTTGCTAATAATTATTTTATGGGTGTTATTATTATTATTATGACCACCTTGGCATGTTATTCTTTGGAAAGTTTGCTAGACTGTTTCAACTTAGATTGAGAAGTACCAAATATAAAATGTTGGTTTGAGAAGTACAACACATAAAATTTTGATTATACAAAGAAGGAATCATTCAGCTACAATAGCGGATGCATAGTGATCTCCTGTTGTTAACTGTTAAAAAGGTGGTAATGGGGCATTGAATATTTTATTGCCTATTTCATGCTTTTGCTATTTGAACTTGGGTGGAAAGTAAATTTAGTTACATTATGAAAATTATGGGAGATGCCTTGGAAGGTAATAGAAACTTGTAGTGGTTTCCATTTGTTTCATCACAAAAGATCCTAGAACTTTATCCTTGACATCAGTTTACATGTGGCAATTAGTAATATAAATTTTAATTGATTGATTATTCCTTGGATCGTATTTAGATTTGTTCACTACAAGACAAATCTTTAACTACTATGTTAATGAGCGACACATACTTTGTGTAACTTTTAGTTTCACTGGACAATTTTGATGAGGATATTATTCATTCTTACTGTAATTTCTGGATTCATATTCTGGAAAACAGATTATGTTGGCTATATCTCGTGCAACTTTTTTTGTGGTTTCAAATCTTTTAATTTGTCTTCTCCTGGGAATTTAGTGGAAACTTATATAATAGGTTGACTGTTACAAATTTTCCATTTATATTACATGTCTAATGCAAAATGTTTCTTTCTTGGTTCTGTTTCGTAGGTATCGCATACAAAGTGATAGAAACGTTGCTGTCTGTAGCATACACCCCTCTGAACAGGCCACATTGCAGTGCTTAGGCTGTCTTAAGGCTAAAATACCTGTTGCTAAAAGTTACCACTGCTCTCCTAAGTGCTTCTCAGATGCGTGGAAGCATCACCGTGTTCTGCATGACCATGCTGTAAATGAAAATGGAAATGAGGAGGAAGTGATATTTGGCCGTTTCAATAGCACAGGGTCTGATGTTATGAATTCTAGCATATCTGGTTCAGCATCGAGCGGTAACTTGACAAATGGTTCTATACCTCTGTATCCTGCTGCAGTTACACAGAGGAGTGGTGGTGAAACCTGGTTTGAAGTTGGACGCTCTAAAACATAAACACCTCAGCAGATGATATTGGCCATGTTCTCAAGTTTGAGTGTGTTGTCGTTGATGCAGAAATGAAACTACCTGCTGGACATCCCAATACTGTTTTGACATCTCGTGTAATTCCTGCTCCTTCCCCCATTCCTCGGCACTTGATCCCAGTAAGCGGAGCTGATATGATGGGTCAGCTTGATTCAGATGGCCGTGTTTCATCCTCTGGAACTTTTACAGTTCTGTCATACAACATTTTGTCTGGCTCATATGCAAGCAGTGAGTTGTACAGTTATTGCCCTTCATGGGCTCTTTCTTGACCATATCGCAGACAGAATTTGTTGCGTGAAATTGTTTGGTTATCGTGCAGACATTGTCTGTCTTCAAGCGGTAATACTTTCAGCTAATAATTGATGAATGATGATAACTATGTTTTAGAACTTCTGTTTTGAACTGAAAAACAGCTTTGAAGCTTAGTGCATGATAAAAAATTGCTTCAATGTTTAGTGTTAGTGATTATATCGAGTGGAGATATAGAGCTTGTGTACTTTTTTCAGTTTTAATTAGATGCGGGTCTGTGCTCAGCTGTATCCTTTTTTCCTTTTAGATGCAAAGGATCATTGTATATGTGTGTATACCTAAAAGAGTTTATTTGCCTCGTTAACTTGTTGATCTAATACTGGAAGTGGTGATGATGAGTGATGCTTTTTTTTTTTATAGGAATTGAAGGCCTCGTTAAAAACCCCCTTCTTGATTAAAGGAGCTTGTAGAGGAGCTCCTTAATCAGCGGAAGGAGGAAAGAGTGCCTTAAGATTTCATTAAACATAAGAAATTACATAAGATACAACCAGAGAGCCACCCCCATCGTAGACAGAAAACCAAAAGCAACTGAAAACAACCCTCTACAACAACACTAACAGCCTAATTCATCTCAGCTACAACATCTCTAATATGACTAACCAGACTAAAAGCCAAAACTTACCCGAAATACAACACAAAACAATACAACTATAATAGAAGCCAAATATATCAGCTGACACAATCCATAGAAGCCAAAATCTAACACCAAAGCCATGAGCTTCCACACGATAAGAGTACAACAAAGCTAACTTCGAAAACTCTCTATTCGCCTTTCTGCCACTTATTGCTCGTTTTGACGTCGGAGACCATCCGAACCTTCAACTCCATAATCAATAATCATATTCGAGTCCCCGGAAACTATTCACTACATAATGTTTCTTGAATCAACAATCCTCCTTAGTTCAGAAAAAATTAAACATTTGAGCCCGTCCCTCGTATGATCCAAGATAAGATCCTCATCTCGACCTACTTCCTCAGGAAACAGTTAAAAATCAACAGAAAGGGATTGTGACACACCTTTCAATACTTCCATTGCTATAATTTTCGAAATCAAAAACACATGTGACACACGGGTAGGCAACTGCCTTTTCCAACAAGGACGAATCTACCAGACAGATTCTGAGCTGAAACAAGGTTTAAATTCAGAAACATAAACTGTATAGATCCATTCCCCGACTTTCAAATCTAAAGATTCTTCCACTCGAGCTTGGCAGTTCGTAATAATGAATCAAAGCCCTATCAAACAAGTCGGGATTTAAGGTCCCTTCCTCAATGGAGATAAGTTCTCCCCATTTGTCTGCAATGTTTCTGAAGGTGGAATGACTCCACACAAACGGTGGGATCCCTTTGCATAATAGCCATGCCCGACGGCTGCTGCACTGAAAATTTTCCGACCACACTTCCACTTTGTCAAAGCAGTTTTTCAACCCCCCAATCTGATTATTTAGAGTATAATCCCTACTCTCTATATCTTCAAAAATGATTAAATTTGCTAAACCGCTTAACCTCATAATTTTCGGGCTAATATGCCTTGTGCATAAAAGAAACCAACTCTTTCATTTTTATAAATTTTCTGCACCAACCTACCAAGCTATTTCTGAGAGTTAAGAGCTTATCCTCATCAGCAAAACCGACAATGGGAGCCTCTGAAACATCCTCCACTTTACTCTTGGCCTCGATTGGTTTAGGACCAGAAAACTTCTTTCTCCAGAAAGCTTCACGAGGTTGAAATCTCTCCATGAAAACTCTAACTGTAATACCATGAATCTTAGATCTGTTAGCACAGTTGATAGCCTTCCTCGCGTCCTCCAATCTGGTGAAGCGAACAAAGCCAAACCTACTTCCTCCCTTGCTTTTTTTGTTAGGGATGAAAGAATCAACCACCTCGCCATATTTATCGAATATTAGCCAAAGACCTTGATGATAAAGAAACTCTGGAATATTGAAGATGATCACCGTAACGCAATTTTTCCCAACAGATCTTTTCACCTTACTTGCCATAGCTCGAGGAAATTTGAAATTTGAAAACGCCTAGGTTAGAGAGAAGCAGGAGCTTCTCTCACTAATCCAAAAATTTATATATTTTTTATATTACTTTGAAACTCGTCTTATCGTTTAATTGGAATTTGCAGAGCTAATGCACAACAGCTAATGCTCGAATGATGCTAATAAGGAAATTATTTCACTCCTGCTCCATCTTTGTTAAGAAAGTATGCAGTTTTCCATAGTTAAATGAGAAATAATTTTGTCGGCCAGAGGCCCAGAATTTCTTTAGGAGCATTAACTCGTCATTAGCCAGAATTCATCTTCAACCTTTGGTCATCTAGATGAACATTGAGTGTGGCTAAATATCAACTGTATAATATTTTCAGGTGCAAAATGACCATTTTGAGGAATTTTTTGCCCCTGAGCTGGACAAATATGGGTATCAAGCTTTGTACAAGAGGAAGACAAATGAGGTTGCTTAACAACTCCCAAGGTTCTCATCTCAATGATTTAATGGCATTACTCTTATGTATAATTTATGTTCTTTATACTGCAGGTTTACGGCGGAAATATACATACAATTGATGGTTGTGCTACTTTTTTCCGTAGAGATAGATTTTCCCATGTCAAAAAATATGAGGGTCTACGCATTTATACATTTGGTTTTCTATGCTAAAGTAAATCATATCTTGCAGGTTGAATTTAATAAGGCAGCTCAATCCTTGACTGAGGTTGCAGTTCAAACTACTCAGAAGAAAGCTGCTTTAAATCGTTTGGTTAGGGTAATAAATCTATTATAAGTATAATTATTTGGATCTGTTTCCATTCTCTTACAGAACATACTTCTATAATATATCATGTAAAGTTTTCTTTGTTTGCAGGATAATGTTGCCTTACTTATGGTTTTGGAAGCAAAGTTTTTACTCGTGGAGCTGACAATCCTGGGAAGCGACAGCTTCTCTGTGTGGTAAGAATTGTTGCTTTTATTCTTATATGCTACTCTGGCCTTCTCTATTCGTGTTCTCTAGTTTACGTAATTTTATTTGCATGTTCTATTTATGATAAAAAAATGACATCACATGATTAGTGATGATTGATAAGCTTTTTGATCAAGGTTTTTTATTTGGCTGCTGGTATGTTGAACATGATTTAATCATTCTGCAAGCTGCTCTTATCTGAATTAAAAAAGGGTAGTTTAGGAGAATATTTAGACTTATAGGCTTGAAATCATCTAGTGGTATGGGCTATGTTATCTGGGTTCTGTCTTATGCTATCTCTAACTGAACCTTTAAAAAAGGAAAGTTTAGAACTACTTGTAAGAAAACTAATTTTTTCTTGGTCTGCCTAGCTTTGAGTAAAGTAGCCCATAGCTGGTTTTATAGAAATGGAAGTGAGTGATTTGTTGCTATGTAGTTCTGTTAGTTGGTTTGTAGGCATATTCTAGATCAGGTTACAGGTGTGAATCACTCTGTAGGCTGCAGGTAGCAGGCTGTTTGTGCTGCAGAAAACTGGTGTAATGTACTCAAAATGGTTGAGTATACTCTAGCTAGAAGGTTTTATTGTGAACAATAAGTATATTCTAGCTAGTAGCTATGCTGCTCTGATTCTTTGTTTTTGTTAAAGTACCCATGTCCGACATATAGATAAGGGATATGACTTTTAAGGGTCCTCCAAATTCATCTAAAATCTTAGAAAAATCTGATCATACCTGTGTTTGACACACTCGTATCTGACACATAAACCCTCGGGTTTGACTAAAGTAGAATAGAAGTATCAAAATCCCGTGAAACTTTTGCATACTTTATGACTAACCAAATGGCAATTGGATTATATTGGTTTGGTTATTATGTGCTCTCTCTTTCTTTGATTTGGACTGCATTTGGGTTCTTTTAGTCTCTCTGACTACTACTTCCCATCTTTTTAAAATGTAGCATGGAATTGTTAATCGTACTCATCTCTTCTTGAAGTTGGGCCATTCTTTACATTCATGAAAATTGACTTTACTAAAGACAGTTTACATATTTACTATATTGTTTGCAACTCTTTCATTTCATGCAACTGTTTGATTCTATTCCTGGTTTTGGAATGCAGGCAAACACACATGTAAATGGTCCACCAGAGTTAAAGGATGACAAAATCTGGCAGGTTTTAGTTTTCTTTAATCTGTATATCTATTTATACATTAATGTGTAGATATTTCAAAATAGTCATTATTTTTTGATTTTTTAATGTTTTAGGTGCATACTCTCTTAAAGGGATTAGAGAAAATAGCTGCTAGTGCAGATATTCCATTGTTGGTGTGTGTGATCTTAATTCAGTTCCTGGGAGGTAACACTCATATCTTTTACATAATGTTCTATTGTTTAGTGCCTGGGATCCATTTTTTTGTATTATTTTTTCAAAGTTAAATATATTTTGTACAGTGTCCCCATTCGCTGCTTTCTATGGGAAAGGTAGATCCATTACATCCAGAATTATTAGTAGACCCTCTGCGATTTTGCGTCCTCACAGCAAGTTGACTTATCAGTTGCCACTGGTAAACACTCTTTACTGCCTCAATAGAAAACTTATGTTTTTTGCCCTATTATCACTGTTAACAATGTTTCGATAGGATTTTTAAGATAATAAAGGAGACAATCTTCAGTGGAGAAAGTGGCCAGGGTTATACATTATTCTGGGGGTGTTTGACAAAGTTTGTTTATTCGAACAGGTTAGTTCCTACTCACCCTTTGCAAGAGGTGTTGGTCTTGGTTTGGAACATCAGAGAAGAAAAATGGACATCACAACTAATGAACCTTTATTCACAAATTGCACAAGAGATTTTATTGGTACCCTGGATTACATATTTTACACTGGTGGGGTTATTGTTTTAAAAACTTGGATGATTGGAGAATGCGTATACAAATTATATTTTATCTTGAATGGCTTATCTCTGAGATTCTCGTCTCCTTAGATGATTTGGCTTTAATTAGTTTTGTGCTTTCAGCGGACTCTTTAACAGTGAAGTCCTTATTGGAACTCTTGGATGAGGATAGCTTGAGGAAAGACACAGCCCTTCCTTCTGCGGAGTGGTCCTCCGATCATATAGCACTATTAGCTGAATTACGGTTCCAGCCAATGCCTAGACGCTAAGGTATGTCATGATGCACCCTTGATATTAAATGACACAACATGAAATAACTCCATCCATGCCGGGTTCAAGGTGTCCGGAAAGATTGTATACATAAAAATAACAAGCAGTTGTTTAGGTCATGGAGATTGGATACAGATAAAAAAGTATTTGTAGGAAAGGTAGATCATGGTCTCTTTGATGGAGGGATCTTTGCTTTGATTCATAAAAAAAATGATAATTCCTTTGTCATTTTTTGGTGTTGCTTTTGCAAATAGAAATCTCCATCGACGCAGCAGTATAATTTTAGTGAATTGTCCTTTGTTTCATAGAGACGATGGTTACCTATTTTCAACTTGGTTTTTAATTAGTGGAATGTCCTCCTTCCCATCTTATCTTGAAGTTCATGTTTCGGTTTTTTTTCTCTCCAAGAAGTAACATTTTAATTTCCTCAGTTGTCAGGTTTGAACAAGCAATTGAGTGATTTAGTTCAAATGTTTTAATACTGGATATCTGCGGTTTGTGAGTCATGGATTACATTAACTTTTACATGATTCCATGACCAGGAAATCATCATGCTTTCGTCACACCAAATTTACATTTATTGGAAAGAATTTCACAAAAAATTTTAGTTTTGCATATTAGGGTATTTGGGGTAAAGTTTGCTGCAGCCTTGTACCATAATCAAATACCATCATCTTTCTCGAGCTTTTCAGTTGAAATAAAAGGAAAGTTTTAGCAGCATTATATATTGTTTGAACCTTTGAAATAAAAGAAATACAATTTGAACAATACAACTAATCACAGAGAATTTTAGAAACTATGTTTACCGAGAAAAAAATTCAAACATAAAATAAAATAAAAAGGAAAACAAAAAGGCGCAATAGCAGTAAAAATGTTCTTTTGAATTTGACGTTCATCAAACCCAATATTCATTAATAGAATTGTTGTCTCTATCCAATTAGATATTTTAGAGATGTTGAAAGGAGAAGTAAACTTATAGGTTAAATCAAAATATATTAACAAACAATCACGAAATAGAATCTAGCCATTGAAAGATTACTTACAATCTCAGATTAAATACGAGTGACGTGAGAATCTCTTCACATGTACATATCTATTACAGAAGTAAGGGAGCAACGTGTCATAAGATAAAGAAAACGTGTCCATATTTACTACATAAATAAGCAAACGTGTCATAAGATAAAGAAAACATGTCACACTGGTGCAGAGTTTATATTTCATATGGCTTAGTTTTAGGCAATGGCTGATGCCTGGACTTCCTATGTATGCCACCAAAATCATTTTTCCTTCTTCCCTGTATCATGTCTTGGCCTTGACAGCTCATGGAGGCACTTCGAGTTTATAAAGAAAAGAAATTGAGGATGTTTCAAAGAAGACAAAAAACTAATAACTACTATTTTAGTCAACTTAATGTTGTGCTTGATAAGGGTTATTATTAAAATTTGCCAATACTTGCTTTTTTTTCTTTGTACAAGATATAATATCTTCTCAATTAATCATACAGAAGTGGCAATCTTTTTAGTGGAATAGGGCAATTACCACAAAAAGGTAGGAAATCAGTGCATAATTTTTATGACGACAAAAGAAGGTTAAAACAACGGTAGTTCTATTCTACGACGTAAAAATTTAAGATTAATTTATTACGGATTTTAATTTTAAATATTATCACGCCTCTTATAAAAAAATTGTATAATTTGTGTTATGTTTGCCGTTAGTTTTCTGCTACTAAATAGTTAGAAGCAGTTTTGAGTTAGTTAGGTTGTTAGATTAGATACTTGTATATATATGTGAACAAATTGTAAGTTTATAATTGTGGTGGATATGAAAAGTAATTTTTCATTTTCTGGTTTTACATTTTAACATGGTATCAGGCTAATTCGATACTACTGGGACTTTCCTTCTTGGGCTTGTTCTCGTTTTTTTCGTACCACATTTCTGAAGCAGTTCGGTTTGAGCCATCGACGAGACTGTTACAATGCTACTGACGACTGTTCAGACGGCATATTTCACTATAGTCGATTTCAATCATCCGTTGTATCTCCATCCTTCGAATACTCCTGGCACTATTTTAATTTCGCATCAATTGTATGGGCTAGACAACTACACCATCTGGAGTAGATCCATGCAAATCGCACTTCTCGCCAAGAATAAGTTAGGGTTCGTAGATGGAGTCTGTTACCGTGATGATTTTCAACCCTCCTTCAAGCTCAATGGGACAGATGCAACGCCCTTGTGCTTTCATGGATCATCAATTATGTGAACAAGGAGTTGTCTGTTGGTATCATCTTTGCCTCAAGCGCAACTTAGTTTGGGCATATCTCAAGGAACGCTTCGATAAGGTCGATGGTTCACGAGTGTTCTTCCTTCATCATGAGATTGCGACACTGGTTCAAGGTGAATTTTCCATTTCTTCATATTTCTCACGTTTGAAACTACTTTGGGACGAGTATGATGCATTGGTACCTCTTTCGAATTGCACCTGTGAGAATGCTCAGTCTAGTTCAAGGCATATTTCTCAACAGAGACTATTCCAATTCTTATTGAGATTGAATGATTCATATGCTGCTATTCGAAGCCAATTATTATTGATGCAACCTTTACCTTCAGTCAACAATGCCTACTCCATGATATTTCAAGAAGAATGTCATCGTCTTCAATTATCTGGGGTTGTTCCTCTTATGGAATCTACAGCCTTGTCCTATAATGTTTCTGGTAATCGTCGAAGGTTTACTGGAACCTGTGATCACTGCAAGGTGAAGGGCCATAAGAAAGAAAATTGTTACAGGCTTATTGGTTTTCCACCTGACTTCAAGTTCAACAAGAAAAAGGTCTCCCAAGCTGCCATGGTAGCTCATTCTGATCATGAGGCAGTTTCTCCAACTACACCAGTCTTCACATCTGAACAATATAAGCAATTTTTGGGGCTTCTGAATCAGGCTTCAACTCAGAATTCTAGTCCAGATTCCTCTGTGAATTTGGCAGGTACTTTTTGTTCTCTTGCTCATGTTTCAATTGGACGGATTATGGATTCTAGAGCAACTGACCATATTCTGTCTAGCTTTACATGCATGATTGATCCTGTGCCTTGTACATCCACTCCTAGATATGTTCAGCTACCAAATGGAAAATCTTTTGCTGTCATTCACATAGGTTCTGTTAAATTCCCAAATGGTCTTTAATTGTCTAATGTGCTTCATGTGCCTCATTTTACTCACAATCTTATCTCTGTTTCCAAATTAGTTCATGAGTTAAAATGTGCTATCTTGTTCTATCCTGATATTTGCATCTTGCATGATCTTTACAATGGCATGATGAGGGTGATTGGTAAAGAGTTTAGAGGTCTTTATCTGCTCAGGTTCCCTTTAAATTCTGTTTTTTTGTTTCTGCCTTACAACATTCTGTATGTAAATCTTTTTTCAGTTCTGATATTTTTCTCAATACTTGTAAATCTGTTGATACAAATAAAACACATCTTTGTCATGCTCGTTTAGGGCATGTTTCAGCTTCCTAATTGAAAAAATTACCTATGCTTCATAATACTAATTTGCATCATGAATCTGTTCAACATTTCTCTATCTGTCCTTTAGCTAGACAATCTAGGCTTCCATTCTCAATCAATAGTTCTAGGACTGCTAGTCCCTTCAGCTTGATTCACATTGATTTGTGGAGGCCTTATCGAATTTCCACTCATGCTGGTCAACGTTTTTTTTTCTTGACCATTGTTGATGACTATACTAGGATGTCTTGGATGTACTTATTGAAGCTCAAGAATGATGCTATTTCTTCTCTTCGAACCTTTATCTTAATGGTTCAAAATCAATTTTATGTCTCAGTTAAAGTCATACGTAGTGATAATGGTCGTGAGTTTTTTTAATTTTGAATGTTCTCCTTTGTTTGAATCCTTGGGAAGTATTCATCAAAGTTCTTGTGTGCATACTCCTCAACAGAATGGGGTTGCAGAACGTAAGCATAGGCATCTTTTAGAAGTTACTCGAGCTCTTGTTTTCAGTCTCAAGCTCCTTTCAAATTTTGGGGAGAATGTGTGTTAGTTTCCTGTTATATAATTAATAGGTTGCCCTCTTCAGTCTTGTCTTGGAAAACCCCTTTTGAACTATTATATCATAAATCACCTTTTTATGACCATTTAGAGTTTTTGGATGCTTATGTTTTGCAACAAATCTCAATCCTCATGATAAGTTTGACGCTTGTGCCTTTGCTTCTATTTTTTTGGGATATTCTCCAACCCAAAAGGATTATTTTTTGTTTAATCTTGATTCAAAAAAATTATTCATTAGTAGAGATGTTAAGTTTCATGAAGATCAGTTTCCTTTTCATCAATCTTCTTCCTTTTATGATTCTGCTTCTGTTTTTTACAATCTACTCTTCTTCTTGATGGTGATTTTTTGGTGTTAAAATCTCCAAGTTCTCAAACTTTTGTTTCTCATCATAATGTTCCCACTGAGCTGGTTTCTGTTGATACTGAACATAATTCTCAAGTTCCAGTCCAGTCTTCTGCTTCAATAAGTGCGCCTGACTCTTCCAGGAAGTCTTCTAAAGTATCTAAGCCTCCTTCTTGGTTAAATAATTTTGGATGTTCTTGCCAATCTTCTTCACCAACTTTCAGTTCTCTTTCTTATTCTCATTTACCTCTTTATACTCACGTGTTTTTATATTCCATTTCTCAAATCTTTGAGCCTCAATCTCATTTTGAGGTTGTTCAAGATCCACTTTGGGTTCAAGCAATGAAAGATGAAATTCATGCATTGGAATCTAATAGAACTTGGTCCCTTGTTCCATTACCACCAGGAAAAGTTCCTATTGGATGTAAGTGGGTTTATAGAGTTAAGTACAAAGCATCAGGTGAGGTTGAGAGATATAAAACTCTCTTGGTTGCTAAATGTTATAATCAATAGGAGGGAATTGATTTTGTTGATACATTATCTCTGTGGTCAAAATGGTTACTATTTGAACCATTTTAGCTCTTCCTTCTGCCTTCAATTGGCCATTGTTGCAAATGGATGTCTTCAATGCTTTTTTGCAAGGAGATCTTTCTGAGGAAGTTTATATGCAGCTACCTGAAGGCAGCAAGTATGACTATTCTTTGTTCATCAGGAGGCAACAAGTTAAAATGGCTTTGTTATTAGTCTATGTTGATAATTTGGTAATAACAGGTGATAGCAGTGAATTGATTAATGAATTGAAGCAAATATTGAATAGCCATTTTAAGATGAAGGATTTAGGTGAACTAAAGTATTTCTTGGGAATTGAAGTATTAAGGTCAAATGAAGGTATACTTTTGAATCAAAGGAAGTATGCACTCCAGTTAATCAAAGATACTGGTTTGGAGGAAGCCAAGTCTGTTGCTACTCCATTAGAACAAAATTTGAAAATGACTTCTTTGGATTATGATAAAGCTATGAAGCATGATAATGAAGATGAATATGATCTAGTTGAAAGGTCTGGTTACCAAAGACTCATTGGGAGATTGATTTATTTGACATATACAAGGTCTGACATTACATATGCAATGAATTTTCTTAGTCAATTCATGCAGCAACCTAAGAGGTCTCATATGGAGGCAACCTTAAGAATAGTCAAGTATGTTAAGAAGGAACCAGGACAGAGAGTCCTGTTAAAATCTTCTTTAGACTGTCAAATTTTTGCTTATTGTAATTCAATTGGGGGTCATGTCCAATGATAAGAAAATCTATAACAGGGTTTTGCTTTAAGATTGGTGACTCACTGGTTTCATGGAAATCAAAGAAACAAAATGTTGTAGCAAGATCTTCAGCAGAAGTAGAATATAGAGCTATGGCAGTAGTTACTTCTGAGCTAGTATGGTTATAAGGTTTACTTGCATAACTTAGTATAAAAGGCTTGAAACCAGTAAAGCTTTATTGTGACAACAGGGTTGCACTTCAAATAGATGTCAATCCTGTGTATCATGAAAAACAAAGCATATTGAAATTGATTGTCATTTTGTAAGAGAAAAAATACAGGAAGGGATGATTCAAACAGAACATGTTTCAACACATGAGCAGCTTGTAGACATCATGACAAAAGCTTTGGGAAGCCATCAGCATAGTTATCTGCTATCCAAGTTAGGAGATAAAAATGTTTTTCAACATCCAACTTGAGGGGGAGTGTTAAGTTTGCAGTTAGTTTTCTGTTACTAATTAGTTAGAAGCAGTTTTGAGTTAGTTAGGTTTTTAGATTAGATACTTGTATATTTATATGAACAAATTGTAAGTTTATAATTGTGGTGGATATGAAAAGTAATTTTTCATTTTTTGGTTTTACATTTTAACAATTTGTAATAATTTTGATTACAACTAAAAATGTTATATGAATTTATTAACTATGTTTTAGATTATAATTAGAATAGTTTTTTAATTTACATGATATATGATACATAAAGTAATATATTCAGTTTCAACCTAAAATATTATCCAATTTACTCTAAAAAGTTACGTACTTTATAATTTTTTAGTTACAACCGATTATATTTTTATATTTTTTAACTTTATATTAATCAGTTTTATTTTACACTCCTCTTAAAACAATACTACTGCTCTAATTTTAAGTGATGTTCCTATCAATAACTCAAAAATATTTTTTAGGGTGGACACACATACGTTAATATCATAAAAAATTAAATGGATAAGCATAATTTTTTTAGGGTAGATACCATTAATAAAATAAGTAATTAATCAGAGAAAATTCATATTTCAGGATAAAATGTGTCCACCCTTAATTATATGTGCATCTTGAATTCATATAGATTTAGAATAACAATGTTAAATTGCTCAAAAATGAGTTGGCCAATTATATTATATATAAAAATAAGAAAAAATCATATGAAATCAAAGAAAGTTCGGGTAAATTATATCATTCTTACTGAATATTGCTCTCTTTCCTATTTTACTCACCGTACTTTCAGTTTTTCTAATTTTCTCACTAAACTTTACAAATTGAATCATTTTACCACTCCTCTATTACCTCTCTAACGTTGTGATAACATGTCATTTTATTATTATTATTTAATATAAATTAATTGAAAATATAAAGGGTAAATTACATCGTTCCTTGCTGAACTTTACTCTCGCTTATATTTTTCTTATCCAACTATAAAATAAAAGGTGGTCAGATGCCAGCATCAACCGCTGTAGCTAGTGGTCGTTCGGTCCCAAATTTCATCGGTCGCTTATCTTCAAGACCTTCAGTCTGAATCTGACCTCAATTTTGTCAGAACTTGCTTAGAAGTCCACGAATTGGAGATTGAAAGTGAGAAAGCCAAAACATTTCATTCGAGATTCACAAATTTTGGGATATTTTCCGATGAAACAACCACTAGATTTGGACTAAGGGGTCGAGACAGACCAACCCATAAATTTTGAGATCGAACGACCACCATCAACGACGGTAGACGGTGGCCAGAATGAAAAATGACGTGGTGGATGACAGAGGCAACCAGTCACCTTATTTGCAAAGTATAGGGAAAATAGAGAAAAAAGAGGTTCGAAACGACGTCGTTTTGGTGTATATTTAAGTTTTTTTTCAAAACGACGCCATTTTGATGCTTGTGTCATATCATAACACCGTTAAAAAGTTAATGGATGAATGAGCAAAATGATTCAATTTGTAAAGCTTAGTGAGTAAATTAAAAAATTGAAACTAAGATAAATAAAATAGGAGAGAATAAAGTTTAATAAGAAACGATGTAATTTACCCATAAAATTCATAGTTGAAAGAAAGAAAGAGAGGAGGCCTAACGTCTAAGGGGACTTTCTTTTCCATTTAATGATTGCATTCGCTAAGAACATTGGCTTTTTAGCCCAATAATCCAGGCGGGCCGATTATTTAGCCCAAAGGGCACCCGAAATTTTATTTTGGGATCTATGACAAATGCTATAGTGTCCATGGAACTCATCATGTCGGCGTGACGAGTTCCAAGTGATATATTTTTTAATGGTCCGTGTCACGTGGGTCCCACAACCTGAATTTATTTAATATATTTTATAGACTCGTCATGCCCACGTGACGAGTCCCAATAAAAAATAATTTTTTTAGAAATTGTTAAAAGCATTGTAAAATATATATATTATTTAAATGCTGAAGGAACTCGTCATGCGGTGTGACGAGTTCCAACTGGTATAATTTTGAACTTGTTAACCGTTGGATTGACCGTTGTAAAGCGGTCAATTTTTTTAAAAAAAAATCAAAGGAACTCGTCACGCCAGTGTGACGAGTTCTAACGACTATTTTCAGTTTGAAAAAAACTAGTCGTTTATAGCCATTGGGTAGAGTAGTATAAATAGAGGTTTGGGTTGTATTATTTTTCACTTGGAATCGAACATTCTATTAAGAGTAAAAACTTTTGTGTTGAAGATTTTGGGTTGAAATGGCCTCAAGAGAAGAAATGTTACGTCTTGATGATGTTCATATTTCGTCGATCGAGTTAACTACGATAAATTTAATTTGTTTTATTTCATTTTAGTTTTAACAAAATTATAGTATTAATAATAATTATTTATGTAATTGTATTAAATAATTTATTTTCAAATTGTAGCGAGAAGAACGAGGCATTCGTCATCAAGGAATGACGAATGAAGAGCCACATCAACAGATGATGATATATCTTCATAATCCAGATTATATGGAGTGACATTTCTTTGTGGATTTAAGGTGATGTTGGCACTGGTATCGGCATTGATTGAGGGTTAGAGGCCCAAAACGCATACGTTTCATTTTCCTTGTGGTGAAGTGATGATAACATTGGAAGATGTCCCATATCAACTTGGCGTACTGATTAATGGTATGCCATTGGTGCTTCGCAACAATTATGTGTGAGATGCTGTTATTTAAAATTTATTGAGAAAGAAGGCTCCAACCGATGTCATTGATGGGATGCAGATACAAATGATGTGCTTGGAAAGAGAATTTAGAGTAGATGGATAATCAACGGATCAAGAGGTGATATATTCAGTTCAAACATATCTTATGACGTTGATTGGAGGGATCTTGCTACCGGATAAATCGGGCAATTTGGTACACACCCAATATCTTCCGGTAATGGAGGATTTTGCTGTATGTTGCCAACATAGTTGGGGTTCTACGGCTTTTTTGTATCATGAACTCTACTAGGCGACCATAGTCGTTAGAAGACAAAAAACGGATGTAGCGGGTTGTTTAGTTTTGTTACAATCACGAGCATATTATCGTCTCCCTTTTTTACGCCTATTACATTCGCTCCTAGGGAGTTTCCTCTCACCGCAAGGTAAATTCCTATATTTAAAGTTTTTATATTTTATAATATTTATTTAAATATTTTTAAAATGGCAATAAATAATGTATTTTTTAAGATGGCGACAGTGATAACCGATACAAAGTTGTTAGGTGCAACCAAAGTAGATATCCGGATAAGAATTGATATCGCCGGTAGACATGCTTTAAATATTAATAATTTGTGCATTAACTTTGAAAATTGTAATATTAATTGTTTAATTATATTGACACAATACTTTTGACAGTTTAATTGGATGCTTTAATGTGAGTTGGAGATCTAACGGTGTCTACTGCCATTTTTCTTTCAAGGAGCAGAGACATTGTGCCGTAACACCATTGCACCACTTCAAAATTGTTGAGATCCATGCTGTTGATAGAGCTTTGCAACAATTTGGGTTTTACCAACCGATGGAAATGTCCATATATAACATGGACGATTTTCATAAAATAGATGCGCGTGGGAAGCCTAGGAAAGATTGGCCGAGGAAGCATGTCATATTCATACAACAATGAAAAATAGACATTTATATTTGCCTAATCGTTTTGAGGTACAACCCGAAGATTTTTATTTCAATGTTTCTCCCTACCTCCAAAATTATGAAGCAAATGGGAAACCATACTTGACAGCGCCGAAGGATCGGTCTGAGTGGGAAATAATGAAGGTAAAATATGCAGAAAAATCATCATCTTCATCTTATGATTCTGCCAATTTTTATCTATTGCAAGAAAGTTATAGTGGATATGGTGCATATCAACCATCTATGGAGAGTCGTGTGGCATGGAAAGGAAGTTGGGGGGATCAAGTGCTACCTTCACAACAATTTTCTTCATAATCTGAAGAAAGAGGTCCATGGGATCATCTTGTTTAATATGAACAATCTCAATCTCATGTCGATTTCAGTGTGCACTTTAAGGTGATGACGTCAATGATGGCGTCAAATACCTTAAATACTCCATCGTTTTCACCCAAAGATGTAAATCAAAGTGGTGGAGCAATGTTCAGTACACCGGAACTGGAAGAAGACGAAAATGACGAATGTGGACGACCACGAAGAAATTGACGAGCACCACGTCATTACTATTTTACCACTCCTCGACATCGGCAAGAATTGCGCAAATATAAGTAATAAATTTGTTTATTTAAGTTTTTGTACTCCATATTTATTTTATAAAAAATCATTGATAAGTAATTCCAAGTTTCCTCTTATTCTTTTTTAACAATGGCGAAGGAAATGGGTAAAATATTTCTGTCCCCATCTTGTGCAATGGTTATCATCAAGACGTGTCTGTAGAGCCCATACAGAAAAGTGCCATCGACTTGAATAATTTGTTTGCAAAATCTAAACCCTTTGATAGCTTACTTAAATGCCCAGAACAAACCACCAAAAAATTCTCTTCCCACAGATAACGTCTCCCTCAAGAATGACTACAAGATGAGTATAGTACCTAACAATGGTTCCAGGGATGAAAAATTGTATTGCTTACAGTAGATGTGATAGGTCATTATATGACTGATCTCAATCACCATACAATAAGGTCATTGCTTTCTATTTAGCCATCCATGCCTTGTAATAAGTCGAAATATAACCAAATGTATTGAATGGATGCCACTAACATAGAAATGGGCACTCTTGGATTTTTTTCCACCAACAGCTTTACATAAGGGCATATGACATCCGAATCTAAATGTCTATAGTCTTGTGTCAAGGAGGTCATTGTACATGTGTGATGTGCATTAAACCTTATGACTTCCCAAACATCTTCCGTTGTAGGTATGATACTCGTATCCTCAATTTACAGCCAACATCATGGTGTATACATAGTACAAAATAAGTCTTTTGTTCCGACTCCGCGACATAGAATTGAAGATGAGCTTTGATGCAGTACTCCTTGATTGCTAGTTGTGCCTCTTTTTTGTTTCAAATTGAGAACCAATAGCCAACTCAGATGACCACTTGTCTGAATAACCCCAGTGGGCAGCACATAACTTTGGCATATCATATATTTCAGGATTCCATATAGCATCGTAGTTAATGTCATGCATTGTAACTGCATGATGATACCGAGGTAAATCATGTCAAGGCATTTCATGTTGAGAGTCTCTTTTTGCTCAAATATTTGGAGCATTATGAAATCCTTGACATCTTGAAAGAGTTGTCTCCCATACATCAGCCTCAACATCCACACCTTGTCCCTCTGAAGCATCCTCAAAAACATCGAACTCATCGACTAACGGTGTGTATCATCGTCTACCAACAGAACAATATCTTCATCATCTTCACTAAATTCAGCAAGACTTTCACTGAACCGTCCAACAACGTTATCATCACCATCACTTGCATGTGATTCAGAGGGGCTTGCTTCTTCTGTTCTTCGAGATGGTACTGATGAGGTTGGAATATTAGTTGTATTCGTGGTTTTGACGTACATCTACACCACATTATTATTTGATGATTGATGAAGTCCAACTATAACAACAACATCATCGTCGTCATCAAGCTGGACTTTTTTATACGTCATTGGACTTGAGGTGATCAGGTGCCGATAACTTAAACATGAAATAGAAGCCCCAAGTTTTCTCTCAATTTTTTGCTTCATTTGCGATGAGATACATTTACAGGGAACATCATATTGATGGTCCTGTGTGACTTAAACACAACACCGACATTAGTTTATAAAATTTCGTCAATATAATGGACAACTGTGAAGAATTTGTTTCTCATTGTTTGAAATGTATTTGGTTAGAAGAAAGGAGTTTGTTGTGTAAGAGATTGAAGATGAAAGGAGTGTGTTGTGTAAGAGATTAAAGGAGTGTGTTATGTACAAGATTGAAGATGATGTACACTACTTAAAGGGATGAAAACTTTTTAGCCGTTGGAACTCGTGACACCGACATGACGAGTTCCGTTGAATTTTTAAAAATAATTTGACCGTTCAACAACGGTCAACAAATTCAAAATTATACATGTTGGAACTCGTCACGCCAGTGTGACGAGTCCTGTAAAATATATTAAATAAACTTGAGCTATGGGACCCACGTGACACGGACCATTAAAAGTTATATCCCATGAAATCGTCACACCGGCAAGACGAGTTTCCATGGACACTGTAGCATTTTCCGTAGATCCCAAAATAAAATTATGGGTGCCCTATTGGGCTAAATAATCCACTCGCCTGGATTATTGTGCTAAAAAAGCCAAGAACATTTATTAACATTATTTTACTGTTTCTCCAATAATAAATTATTGTATTGTGAATCACATTTTTTAAAATAGTTTAACGTATAAGATAGTATCTATTTAGAATTTTCTTTAATCATTGACAATATAATATTAGACTGTAATATTAGACTCAAGTATTGATGTTTATTATAAACATTTAGTATTTAAATTATTACTTTTATTCTTTTTTTAGTATATAATTTTTTTGAAATTATACTTAATTTTTAGTTTATATTTTAATTTGATAATCCACCGTTAAAAGATTAATCAAATTATTGATGTGATATCTATTTTATTTTTTTAATAATGATTTGGTATTATCTTATGGTGGTGACACGTTACCATCACCGTTAAGTTTTTAACAATGATATATTAAAATAAAATATAAACTAAAGATTATATGCGATCCAAAAATATAAATTTATTAATTTAGATACTAAATATATACTTTTATTTTAAAGTTAACAGTAAAGTTATTTCATCAAAATCTTTTCTAACTGTTTAAAGTCAATTGTATATCAATTGTTTTCAAGAACATATTTTTTTTTGAATAGTTTAACTTATTAGGTCATATTTGTTTAGAAATTTTTTAATCATTGATGGTATAAACTCGTAAGCAAAATTTTTGAACTTAAATTTTTTTAAGAAGAACAATATTTATTTTAACTATTTAGGCCACCTGATAAGTTCAAAAAATTATTTTTTATATTATTAAACAACTCCTTCAACATATATTGCATGAAACAAACAACTGAGAATATTTTTCAACCAAACTAAAAATCACTATTAGGAATTTAAATTGCGGTAGTGATTGTGTTTTCTGTTGCGTTGTGTTTATCGTAGTAACAAATATAATAGATGTTATTATGATCATTTTGAGTATCACGATCGTGAACTATTTTCTAAAGGATATGATTTTTTAAAAGGAACTGATTCTTTAAATTGTAATAGAAATTGAAAATATTAGTACTTTTGAGTATTATTAAATTATAAATGTTAGAGAGTATACTAACATTTGTATGGTATGTGTACTAAATTGATGCTTGTGTAGATCATAACCAAGCTCCCGAGTCAAGCAAGAAAAAGGGCAAGGACAAAGTTGCGGAGTAGTTGGACATCACTACAAAATACTAGGGAGGCATATCAGGTGAGTGCATATATTGTAATTATATGGGATGAGGGAGAATCACAATAAGTCAACCTCAAATGTTTAAATTAATGTATGTTTTACCGTATAAGATATATGTATATAATGTGTATGGAATTGATATTATGAATAATTTTTAGAGTAGAAACTGCTCTAAATGAAAGGTCAAATGCCTAGCTGTGCATTTGGCAGAAAGGTGCTTGTAATACAAGTTAGATGAAATGTTAAATGCCTTTGGAGGAAAGTTTAAATGCCTAACTGTGCATTTGGTAGAAATATGCCCATAATGCAAGTTAGATGAAAGGTTAAATGCCTTTAGAGGAAAGTTTAAATTCCTAACTTTGCATTTGGTAGAAATGTGCTCATAATGCAAGTTAGATGAAAGGTTAAATGCATTTAGAGGAAAGTTTCAATGCCTAACCGTGCATTTTGCAGGAAGGTGCTCATAATCCAAGTTAGATGAAAGGTTAAATGCCTTTAGAGGAAAGTTTAAATGTCTAACTGTGCATTTGGCAGAAAGGTGCCCATAATGCAAGTTAGATGAAAGGTTAAATGCCTTTAGAGGAAAGTTAAAATGGTTAACTGTGCATTTTGGTAGAAAGGTGCCACTAATGCCAGTTAAATGAAAAACAGTGTATTTCGGCAAAAATGGTGCCATTTATTGGTTTAACTAAAAAGATAGTAAAGGATTCTCACAAAGTAGATGAATTATCACGGTTTTGATAGTCATGACATGCTTATGAATAAATTGTAGTTTATTTACAGTATTATGCATCACTAAGTAAATCCTTAACGTGTGATGATTCACGCTTAGGTAAAAATTAAGGATTTGCCTAGTAAGGAGTGCAGTAACAATATCTATCATCAATTTAAGATTGATTCGTTAGTAACATTATGACAATCATATTTATTTTGAAACTTAGTTGGCATGTAATCGAAGTTAAGAAGAATATTTTGTAAAGGATTTGTAGTGATAGTTTTTAGTAATATATTTCAATGAATATTTTATCATTGTAATAAAATGTTTGGTTTGAAATTATATACAAATTTTTTTATGGGTTTTAGAAATGAGATAATGTTTTTATAAGTCAGGTGACACCTATGACTTGTGTATGGAAACGTATACGGGAAATGGGTGTTACAATCATGCTCATTCGTTTCTTGAATCTAACTCTTCCGATATTATATAAATGATAAATTTCAATCATTTCCCAATTCACTCGAAATCAATTAACGAACCAAGAATGAACAAACTTTGAACTTCAATAAATCTAAACGTTTTCACAACCAAAAAAACCCAATAACCCAAGCCAATTTAGTTTAGTTCATGCTGGGTGCAAAAGAAATACAAAATAAAAATTTCCCAACATAAATCAAGAAGAAAAAAAGAAGAAGACATACAACTTTTCTCTCTCTAGTCGGTCACCACTTTGCAAATTGTGATTCCTTTCATATTTATAGGAGAGAAATAGGTTAAATTGGTTATTGATGAGGATGAATTTCAATTGGAATAAAAGAGGTATTAATTCTCTTTTATCTTTAACTTCAAACTTCCTTGCAATTCAGACTTATTCTCCTATTTAAATTCTGTGTGAAAATCCAAAATTTTAAGGCTTATCCTATTTTTGTCGTGATATTCTTGAATGAGGTGAACCCCTTCAAAAATCTGCTTCAATTGCCAATGCAATTCCTATTTGCCAAGGCAATTCCTATTTGCCAAAACAATTCCTAATCTGCACAAATTTACACACACCAGCAACATCTTTTCCAAAAAAAACCAACCAAAATGTAATATCAAACTTAATGGTGAAGGAAACTATGAAATCATGCATGGATGACTAATAATGCAACTAAAATGAGCTTAGATCTAATAATAATTATGAGTAAAGGGTAGAAAATATAGTACTTTATACACTTAACAATAATATTAAATATTATAAATATCTAGATTATTTTATGGATATTTCTAGATATCTAATTTTTTAAATTAATCTAAAATATTCATAAGATTTATCTCCTAAATTATAATTATATATATCTAAAAGTTACATTGAATTTCAAAAACATAACTTTGAATTTGTATGCGCTGAGTTTCACCGTTATAGGTGTCAAAACCGTCTTTCGGTTGGGCCCGAAATTGGGCTTCGACTTAAATAATTGGATTAGAATCGTCACCGATCATTTTAAAACAATATTTAGGTAGATCATACACCATCTTACCTGATCTGCACTTTACCAAAAATGTGTCAGGTTCAGGAGTCGGTTATAGTCAAGGAAAGATTAACACCCTTGTACTGCCCTTTCGGTACCAATTAATTGTCGGTTGTCTTAATTGTGAAAATTGAAATTGAAGTTTAAATTTAAATTTAAAACGTTCGATTCAAATTACTTACCTTTGATTGGTTGAAAACTATCCCTAAAGTCATAAATATTGTTAGATTGTAAAATAAAAATAAATATGAAAAAAGAAAAAAATATTAATATAATAATAATAATAAAATAAATAGATAACAAAGATAAATAAAAGTTAGTAAAAAATAAAAAAAAAGGACCAAAATGAATGATGATCAAAGATGGAAGGATTACACCAAGGTTTAGCACTTTATAACCCCAAATACACGTGGGTTACACGAAGCAAATGAGTCTGGTTTTTTAACCCGTGGACCCAGAGGGATTGCATAAATTGGTAATTGTAGTATCGACAGAGAACCATAACAATGTTTAAAATACCTGCATAAGCATTTTAGTATTCCAGAAAGAGAAGCAAGATGTAATAATTGGGGAAATAAACCGTCTTCTGAGGATGAATGGATATCAGGAATTATAGCTACTCCACTTTGTAAAATTTTGAAAGCTACATCCTTTAAATTATCACATGGCCCAACATAGAAGAGATGTTTTGGAATTGATCTACCATGCCCATCAACTTTCTGGTTCGTGTTCCCTTCTTGGAATTCACATACTGTAGTGCTTCCCATATTTTGCATGTAGATTAACAGAATGATTAGCACATAGAAATGCAAGTTTTGAAAAGTCATCAGCCAACACCTCTCCGTATAAGTCTTGTCTTTGCGGAGGGAGCGTTGCTTTTTGGGACCAAGCCAAGCAGCAACGGAGCGCTGGTGGGGAGAAATTGTGTACATTTCACACCGTTAATAGAAACAGACTTCATCTTTCTGCCATACGCCACCATGTTTGCCCTTCTCTATTTCTCATTTTTCTTATTTTATGAGCAGAAACAGACACAGACAGAGCAAATTTCAAGCGGAACAAGGAAATCACGGCACAAACGGAAGAGGCTTCAAGCCTTTTTACGGCTGTAGCGGCTGCTGCTCATTTGTCTGCCTCTTGCTTACTTTTCAGCTGGGTTTTTATGCCTAGAGAGCCTTTACTAACCGTGGTTCCCCCTTTAAAGCAGCGTGTTTGTTCAATATATAGGGGAAGGGAAGTGGTATGTAATTGCCAGAGATTATGGCCGAATTTTTAGGGGTGTAGTGGAATAGTTGAGATACGTGGGGGTTAAACATGAGGCCATTTAGATCATGACTCAGCTGATGTTGAGTTGACTCTGCAATCATTTCCTTCATCACAAATTGATCATTGGGATGTTGCATGGAGGGCTGCAAAATAATATTAATTAATTAATAATAATAATAAGTATAATATATTTTTTTCCCGGATAAAAACGGATGTCTATAGCTGCCCCTCTTTTCACATTCTTGTATTAACAAGAATATGGCAAAGACAAAAAAAGACAACCAGTTTTTTTGTCCGATTCTTTTTTTGGTTTTGGAAACTTGATAGTGTTTGTTGCGACACTAAGTTGATCCATTGGGCACGATATCCTTCTTCTTAAGGTTAAAATCGTGGGTGACTCCTTCGTTGTGAAGTTGAGTTGAACTGTAAAATTCTAAGCACGATATCCTTCATTTTTAAGTTAAAATTATGGACCTCTTGAGGGCGATAACCCTCCTTGTGACGTTGAAACCGAGCTCAAAGTATTGGGAAGTAACTCCTGGATTGTCTTCTAGCCCAATATACTTCGTCGGGAAGATGAAACTTAACCCGAAGACTTCGGTGTTGTTGTGTTAGATGACTTCTTTGTCGTGAAGTTTGGTTAATCTTTTGGGTACGATATTCTTCGTCGTGAAGTTGAAATCATAAATGGCTCCTTCGTTGTGAAGTTGAGCTTTGAATTGGATATCCTTCGTCACGAGGTTGAAATCCAATCTTGTGTAAGTTGCGTTGTTTCGAGTTCAATATCCTTCGCTATGAAGTTGAAATTGACTCTGAATGAAACTGGAAAGCTCATTCGCTGTGAAGTTGAGCTTTGAATTGGATATCCTTCGCCGTGAACTTGAAATTCAATCTAGAGATGGATGTTGCTAGTGGGCACGATATCCTTCGTCGTGATGTTGAAATCGTGGATGGCTCATTCATTGTGAAGTTGAGCCTTGAATTGTATATCCTTCGTCGTGAAGTTGAAATACAAAGATTGTTGGCACGATATCCTTCATCATGAAGTTGAAATCGTGGATGGCTCCTTTTTGTGAAGTTGAGCTTTGAATTAGATATCCTTCATCGTGAAGTTGAAATCCAAGTATTGTTGACACGATATCCTTCGTCGTGAAGTTGAAATCCAAGTATTGTTGGCACGATATCCTTCGTCGTGAAGTTGAAATCGTGGATGACCCCTTCGTTGTTAAGTTGAGCTTTGAATTGGATATCCTTCATTGTGAAGTTAAAATCCAAGTATTGTTGGTATGATATCCTTCATCATGAAGTTGAAATCATGGATGGCCCATTCGTTGTGAAGTTGAGCTTTGAATTGGATATCCTTCGTTGTGAAGTTGAAATCCAAGTATTGTTGGCACGATATCCTTCGTCGTGAAGTTGAAATCGTGGATGGCCTCTTCATTGTGAAGTTGAGCTTTTAATTGGATATCCTTCGTTGTGAAGTTAAAATCCAAGTATTGTTTCACCAAATTGGTTTTCAGTTGGATATCCTTCGTCGTGAAGTTGAAATTTAATCTCGAGTAAATTGTGTCACTTAGAGTTCAATATCCTTCGCTGTGAAGTTGAAATTGACTATGAATTAAACTGGAAAGTTGTTTGTTGACAGACGCCCCATCGTTGTGAAGTTGAGCTTTGAATTGGATATCCTTCGTTGTGAAGTTGAAATCCAATCTTGTGTTGTTCGAGTCCAAGATCCTTTGCCGTGAATTTGAAATTGACTATGAATGAAACCGAAAAGTTGTTTGTTGACAGACTCCCCTTCGCTGTGAAGTTGGGCTTTGAATTGGATATCCTTCATTGTGAAGTTGAAATCCAATATTGTGTTGTTTTGAGCCCAAGATCCTTCATCGTGAAGTTGAAGTTAACTCTGAATGAAACTGGAAAGTTATTTGTTGAGTCTAATATCCTTCGTTGTGAAGTTAAATTTACTCTGAATGAAACTGAAACGTTGTTTGTTGAGTCCAATATCTTTCGTTGTGAAGTGAAATTGACTCTAAAAGCTGCAAAATTATGTATGCAAAAAATGATGAATGTGATGCTCTTAAGTATGTCTAAGATGCATTCAATATGAATTAGCTCTTGTTTTATCTCCTGGGTGGAGTCTCGTGCTTTGTCTGTCGTTCTGGTCATCGGAATCGATCGTGCCCCATTTTCTTCTTGGGTTTTAACTTCAAGGACCTTTCATATTTGAGACTATCCTGTTTGAAAATGTTTTTATCCTTTCTCTTATTTTAGGAGGGAAAATGATATGAGTGTATAAAAACTTCTGTAAAATGTTGCTCCTTAATTCAGGCTTGAAATCGAATCAAATTATAACATGAGTTCAAAGCATATCAAAAGAATCAATAGCTCTTTTAATGCTTTCAGAGTTATATCTCTTTGACAAATATATGAATTGATGAGTTGGCTCCAGGTTGGCTTCCTAACAAGAAATGTCAATTGGTTATTGCAACTTGCCTTTTTCTTGGCTTGGCATTTTAATTGGATGCGGACAAAATGATGCAACTAGCATAATTAATTACTAGACCTTCTATTTCGGTCCTCTAAAATCTTCCGTTTGTTCAAGCTTTGTAAACTCCTCTAACAAAGGTAGTGCAAAAATATCGTTCAAAAACTAAAATTCTTGAGTGCTCGTGTGAAATTGACTATAACAGGTGTTCCTTAACTCCCTTAGTCCATCATTACCGAAAATTTCTTATTTAGATAAATTTGATTTAATTGGTCATTATCTGGCTAGCCAAATCCATAAAGCTGGGGTGTTTAACCAATTGCTTTAGAGGGACAACTTAGTATTATAATCACTTTTATTAGGTTAACTAATGGGTTCGTCTCGTCACGAAGTCTTCGGCCTGACAATAGCAGTGGAGAAAACATCAAATTACCAAGTGTCCGAGCAATGTCATGGTTTGAACGCAATCTATTAATAAAGCTAGGGCTCTCGAGTTTCCTCTATAACCAATTGCCTTAGTGGAATAGCTGAGCTTTACAGATTTAATTACTTAAGATTGTCAAGAAGAACCTGTTATAGTCTAGGTGTTTGTTGAAGGTAAAAAAATTTCATCTTTAGAGTTCAATATCCAAGCAACTAACCTAAACTAGATTCACCTACTCGACTATTCCATCTGTAAAGATCATGACATCATTGAACATCTTAAACAAAAAGTATAGTAAAGTCATATGCAAAAGATGCCCCATGTTGTCCACACCTATGCACACCTAAATACCAAGCCTCTTTTTCGTTCCCTTATGAGAGGAAAAGGATATATCGGTTATTTACAAGAGAAGGGTACGGTGTTTGAGCGTAGCTTCTTAGGTAAGGTCAAAGTCCTTTGTTTTATCGGCTTTTAATAGTGTTACTTTGTCAAATATCTGTAACTCTGAACCATTTACAAAGTTTTTTAATTCAGCTGATATTCAAAGAATTTCAAGTTGTAAATTTGATTCAATGCTCAACATAAATTCATTGAAATATCCTCATAAAAAGAAATATGTCAAAGTTCAAAAAATAAGTTCAAACAGGATGCTGTAAAATAGAATAAATAATCATTAGGATGCCCCACTATTTCCAGAATGTCGAGGATTAGGGCCTTCATCTGTACTTACTCCCCATCTTTTAACTGTTTCACTTGTCGGGGCTCCTTTTGATGTACTCTCAGACGCACAAATTTATGCTTCGGGAGTGTCTTTTCTTTCATCTTTTTTATGAGACATCTCTTGTTAGTTAATGTAATGAGAAAAATATAATATAAAAGAAAAAAATAATGCGAAATATGCAAGAATGCATGATGCATGAAGTTTCGAGGCACTGATCCAAAAATGTGTCTATTACTGTAAATAATCTTTATTGGGGACAAAAATGTTATTTCTTAAGAGACAAAAAAACCGCTAAGTCTTCTAGACCCCGAAGACCTTTTGACAGGTCGACTCATCTTCTGCCTCCGTATGCCACCGGTTGAATACCTTATCGAACCGCTCTGATGAATACGTCATTGGAGCCCTCCATCGAAAGGAAATATCTGAACCTTACTTGCTTGCTTCTTGAATTCGTCAACAATGGCCTCTAATTTCAGCTATCATTTTGCCATCCTACTCTTGTTGTCTTTGAAGGGACTCTCCAAGTCAGTAGCCTTTTTCTCATCTTGCCCCTGCAAATTTTTCCAACTCAGAAGGTCGACTTTTGATGTGCTCGATGTAAATCCCGGTCAATTTTGAATCCTTTATAATGCAGCAGTATGTCATATTCTTCGATTATGGGTACCAAGTCTTTTTGGTTGAGCTGTCTTACAAATTGTCTCCCTGACCATAGCCAGACCTATGCGTTTTTCACCTCTTGTATTATAACCCCTTTGTCCATTAATGCAAATTATTTTCGTTTAACGAATACATTTTAGTGGATCAACACCTCTTTTAAATGATGGAAATAAAATGAAAGAGAACAAAAATAAAAAGAGTTAGTGAGGTAAATCAAAACAATAATGAAAAAAAATCCTACCCCGCATGATATCTACCCCATATGCTTATTATTCCTACCCAGACATGATCTCTATCCCGTAAGTTGATTTCGAACAAGTCCTAACCACATAAATTTCTAGTTCACATACTTTGAACAGAAAATAAAGTAGGAAATAATCTCAAAACAGCCTAGGGTTTGAAATGAGGCTTTGAGGTGGGCTCTAATTCCCTGTAGCCCCCCGGTTTAGGTTCTAAAGATGGTATCTGAGTTCTCCTTGCCGGTGTCCCCTTGGGCTTGCCAGACCCTTAGTCCTAAGCCCATTACAAGCTTGTGTGGACTAAGTTAAACTCGAGAGGATACATTCCCTTATGCCCATACAGAGAATAAATTCACACAAAGGCATAAGGTATATGAATCCCAAAGGTTACTTGCTAGGCCCATACGGAGAATAAATTCTCACGAGAGCATCGCTTTCCCCACACTTAAAACGGGTTTGGAACTCGGGTATAGAGCCTTAGATGGAAAAAAGCTTTAAAGCTGAAATCATTGAAAGAAATCGTTAGTACAACTATTTATTTGAAAAGAATATCAAAGATAAATAATAAGAATCGAATAAATAAATTAAAATTTAAACTTATAATTTTCGCTAAAAAAGACAACCGAAAATTAATTTCGGCTTGACTCACATACCTGTCCCCAGCAGAGTCGCCAAGTTGCCGGAACCGTCTTTCGGTTGGGCCCGAATTGGCTTCGAATTGAATAATTGGATTAGAGTCGCCACCGATCATTTTAAAACGATATTTAGGTAGGTCGGATACCATCTTACCTGATCTGCGCTTTACCAGAAATGTGTCGGGTTCAGGAGTCGGTTACAGTTAAGGAATGATTAGCACCCTTGTACTGCCCTTTCGGTACCAATTAATTTGTCGGTTGTCTTAATTGCAAAAATTGAAATTTAAAACGTTCGATTCAAATTACTTACCTTTGATTGGTTGAAAACTATCCCTAAATTCGAAAATATTGTTAGATTGTAAAATAAAAATAAATATGAAAAAAGAGAAAATATTAATATAATAATAACAAAATAAATAAAATAGATAACAAAGATAAATAAAAGTTAGTAAAAAATAATAAAAAATAATAATAAAAGGATCAAAATGAATGATGATCAAAGATGGAAGGATTACACCATGGTTTAGCACTTTATAACCCCAAATACACGTGGGTTTACATGAAGCAAATGAGTCTGGTTTTTTTTAACCCGTGGACCCAGAGGGATTGCATAAATTGGTAATTGTAGTATGGGCAGAGAACCAGAACAATGTTTAAAATACCTGCATAAGCATTTTAGTATTCCAGAAAGAGAAGCAAGATGTAATAATTGGGGAAATGAACCGTCTTATGAGGATGAATGGATAACAGGAACTATAGCTACTCCACTTTGCAAAATTTTGAAAGCTGCATCCTTTAAATTATCACATGGCCCAGCATAGAAGAGATGTTTTGGAATTGATCTCCCTTGCCCATCAACTTTCTGGTTCGTGTATTCCTTTCCCTTCTTGGAATCCGCATACTGTAGTGCTTCCCATATTTTGCATGTAGATTAACATAATAGGATATAAATAGCGTTTGCGGCCGCGTTTTCAGTCGTATCGCGTTTATCGCGGTTGCGGACATAATGGATGTCATCGTGGTCACTGCATGTGTCGCGGTCGTGAATTTTCTTAAAGTTCTCACAACTTATTCTAAACCATAATAATAATAATTATAATTTTAAAGAGTTTTTTTTTAATAATTTTTAGAATGTTTTCTAAAAGAAAATAACATATATATAATATAGTTCAATCAAATATAAATCAGTTATAGGATATGATAATTAATTAATAATAACATTGTGAATACATTATTATTTAAAAAAATAAGACTATCAACATAGGAAAAACTCAAAAAATAAAATAGATAAAAATAAATTACCCGTTATTATTTACTTACCAAAATCAACATATTATAACTTAAAACTTATTAAATTAAAAATAACTCATTATTTATTTAAAAAAAAACTATACATAAGTAAAAAAATATCAAATCCAAAAAATAATTAACTTATTAGGTCTGTTTTGGTCCAAACCCAAAACATTAAAAGTTAAAAATTAATTAACTTGTTATTGGACCTGTTTTGGTCCAAATCTAAAACATTAAAAGTAAAAAATAATTATTTAAAACATAAAATATAACTAAAAAATTATTAAATCCCTTCTTTTTATTCTTATGTACTACAGCAAAAATGGCTTATTGCGGCATTTTTTTTACTTATAGCAGCGTTTTTAAGCGCCGCTAAAAACACCTACGGCGTAAAAACAACGCCGCCGTAAAAATAGCGCCGCTAAAGTTTGCGGCGTTTTTCAACAAAAAAACGCCGCAATATGTTACAACATATAGCGGCGATTGTTCAACAAACGCCGCAAAAGGTATTGATATTTAGCGGCGTTTAGAATTAAAAACGCCGCAATAGGTGTTGATATTTAACGGTATTTGGCAGACAAACGCCGCAATAGTCGTTGATGTTTAGCGGCGTTTTCTTCAAAAACGTACAACAGTCTTATGTAATGTCAGTTGTCATAAATATCTTCATCAACGTCCTCCCGAACCCATTGAAATTGTGTTGTATTACTGATAGTTTCATCTAAGTTTTGTGGTAGTAGAGGTAAACACTCTGATCTTGTTTCAATGTCATCTCTACTTCCATCCCCGATGTCTATCAAGTCTCTGGGAGTATTTCGAAGCACAACATACCAACCGTCATCCATTGGATCGTGACAATAAAATACTTGTTTCACTTGAGAGGAAAATACATATGGTTCATCCATCAAACGTTGACCCGTGTGAATTAATCGAGAGAAATTCACCATTGAAAACCCGAATTTATCTCTTTTTATACATATGTTTACATCAACCCAGTCACACCGAAACAACACAACCTTTCGTTTTCCATAATAATCTAACTCAATAATGTCCGTAAGATTTCCATAATAATCGACCTCTCCATCCTGCGAATTATTGTCCCTTACAGTAGCATAACTTGTAGTTGATGAAGTAACTACGACTCCACAATTTTGTGTCCTCCTTAATCTTTCACGAGATTTCGTGTGAAGCCTGAACCCATTAATGAGGAAGGCATTATATCTTTTAACTATTCTATTCGGACCTTGAGAAAGCCATTTAACTTCTTCACTAACTTCTCTCCCACTCCAAACCTATTACACTTGAATGGTGAATTAATTTGCATTGATGTCGATATAAAAAGCAAGACATATATTATTTATAAGTGTTCGTAAGATTTAGTTGCTTACGTCTGGCCTAACCATTCATGAAAAGTTTCTGTGAATAACTTATGTAGCTCTCGCTGATTTAATCTTCGGGAGCGTGCTCGAGATCTCAATACTTCTTTAAACTCACTATAAAGAATATTATGTCGTTAAAAATTGATAAATATAAAAGATAAAGAGATTTCATTAGGATTGGGTCCGAAAGACTTACGTGCGAAAGTGATCTATTGAATCGTGATGGAAAAGAATATATCGGTGTGCTTGTACCCAAGACGTGTCATCTAAATGTGCAATTTCAACTTTCCCTAATGGTTGACCATAACTTCCAAACAAATAATGTTGAGTTAAGTCATCAGTACCTAACTCATCATTTCGATTTGGTCTATTCCATCTTGTTTCAACATGTTCCAAATATCTAGAGCAAAATGTCATACATTCCTCTGCCAAATACCCTTCAGCAATTGATCCTTCCGGATAACGCTTATTACGACAATAAGACTTCAACTTGCCCAAGAACCTATACAGAAAACAACATACTACGTAAATACATTTTATTCAAATGTATAATCAGTAGTAATTTGAAACGTGTAATTCAATTAACACCTCTCTATAGGGTACATCCATCGATAGAAAACGGGACCACCAACTCTTGCTTCGTGAGGAAGATGAATTAACAGATGCACCATAATTGTGAAGAATGAAGGCTGAAATATCTTCTCCAAGTTGCATAAAGTCAAGGCAACTCGATCTTGTAGTTTATCAAGTTCTTCAACCATTAGAACTTTCCCACATATGGCTTTCATTATATTAGAAAGTTCAATGATACAAGACGTCACCTTACTCGACATGCAACCGCGAACAGCTACTGGTAGTAAATCTTGCATTAATATGTGATAATCATGAGACTTTAAACCATAAAGTCTTCGATCTTTAACACTACCACATCGAGAAATGTTTGATGCATACCCATCTGGGACCTTTATATCCTTCAACACCGTGCAAAACACTTCTTTTTCTTTCTTCGAAAGAGAAAAAATAGAAGGCGACAAGAAATTTCTTCCATTCGGACGTAATTGCGGATGAAGATCATGTCGAATTCCCATGTCCACTAAGTCAAGTCGACTCTTAAGATTATCTTTAGATTTTCTGCCATCATTCAGAATGGTCCCGATAATATTCTCACAGACATTCTTCTCAATGTGCATTACATCAAGATTATGTCTCAAAATCTTCTTTTTCCAATAAGGCAACTCGAAGAATATACTCCTCTTTTTCCACAAGTCTACCTCATTTGGATCATCCTCTTCATCATACTCATCATCAGTTTGTTCGTCAACTTCAAGCTCTTCATTGACCTGTTTTGCCTTTTTATTTGATCGTGTACTAGTTGGTTGATTCATCTTTCCATAAGTAAAATTGATATTTTTCAACATTTGAATATTTCAGAGCCGGTTGTTTGGTCAGGAGCATTTCGAAACTCTCATCACCATCAAACATATTCTTTTGACATCTAAATCTATGATTATCAGGTAACCACCGACGATGTCCCATATAAGAGAACTTTTTTCCATTAACCAACCACTTCGAACATGTTTGTGCAGCACAACAAGGACAAGCATAACGACCTTTGGTACTCCAACCAGATAAATTTGCATACGTAGGAAAATCATTAATTGTCCATAATAAAGTAGCGCGTAAATTAAAGTTCTCCTTCGTCAACACATCGTACGTTTCGACCCCTTCCCATAACTGTTTCAACTCTACAATTAGCGGCTGCATGTAAATATCAATATCATTTCCGGGGCCTTTCTCGCCGAGGATTATTATGGATAAGATGAAAGATGATTGTTTCATGCAAATCCAGGGAGGCAAATTGTATGGAACAAGTACAACAGGCCAAGTACTATACGAAGTACTCATGAGTTTGAAAGGATTAAACCCATCTGTTGCAAGACCGAGCCTGACATTTCGAGGATCTCTCGCAAAAATTGGATACTTGTTGTCAAATGACTTCCAAGCTAAAGAATCTGCAGGATGCCGTAATAATCCATCATCGGTTCTGCCATCATGATGCCACCTCATAGACTCAGCAATCTTGGAGGACATAAACAATCTTTGTAGCCTAGGTATGAGAGGAAAATATTGCAGAATCTTGATCGGTTTCTTTCTTGATCGTGCTTGAGCTTCATCCTCAGTAACATTTTCTGCCTCTCTAGTAATCCATCGAGATTTTCCGCATACATGACAAGACTCCTGATTTTTTCGATCACCCCAATATAACATACAATCATTCGGACAACTATGAATTTTGTCATATCCAAGACCCAAATCTTTGATCATTTTCTTCATATATTTGCATGATTGAGGGATTTTTGCAAAAGGAAACACTTCTCCTAGTAACTCCAACAATTGCGTAAAGGAGTTACCAGTCCACCCTCCCAGGCATTTTAAGTGGAAAAGACGAATGCAGAAAGAAAGCTTTGAAAACTTTGATCCCTCATAAAGTTGTTCATTCATTTCATTCAGCAACTTGTAAAACTTTGCCGCTTCTCCATTTGGCTCTTCATCACATCCACTTCTTCCAATCTCAGTGAAATCATTAACATCATCCTGACAATAATTTTCTGTATCATACGACTGATGATTGTGCATATTAAATGCATATCGTAACATCCCTTCCATGTCATCTTCTCTAAAAGTTGGATGGGGAGAAGGAGCACGATAAGTTGAGTAACTCGTGGAAGCAGATCTATCTGATACAATCTCTCCATGAAAGATCCATTTTCTATACCCCCGAACAAATCCAAAAATTACTAGATGCTCGTACACAACTTCACGAATGTGCCAATTAATGTTCACACAATTCTTACAAGGGCAAAGAATCATATTTTCTTGGCTTGCATTCAGAAAAGCTAAATTTAGAAAGTTTTCGACTCCATTTCGATATTCGACGCTTACCCTTGAGAAATCCATCCAACTCTTATCCATTTCGTATTTCTGGAGTTTCAATTTCAAATGTTAATTGCTAATAATATAGATAAAATTAGAACCTAAACAGAAGCATTAAATTATCATATTTAGTGCATAATAATATTTGCATAGTATAAAACTAATCACTCGTAAATTATACAACTTTTAAATTGATAAAATTGTATGGGAGCAAATGTATCTCAGTTAATTTATAAAAATTATAACGAGAATTATATACAACTGCATACTATAGAACTAAATACTTACACATGTTTCATCGAAATGTAGCATTTACATATAAACAGACTCATGTGAAATATAACCAGATTTAGATAGCTACCATAATCTTCTAGCATCTCTTTGTTCATTTGGTTTTCCCTCTGCGTTTATTTATATGATAGAGTGATAGAGTGCTGTTAGTAACCAATCACCCTAATAAATCTGCATTAGAATCTAATTTATTCATATTATTTGAAGCCTATAGAATGAGATTACAGATTAATTTATCATCTGTGATTTTGTTTTCAATGTTGACGTTGGAACACCGAAAAGTAGTGGAAATTCAAGTTATCGGTGGTGATATTTCTAAGTGGGAGAAAAGATGGACTATGTGTATGGACCGGGAAAGAACTATCTCTTTATTCCGGGGCCGGTTAACATCCCAGAACCGGTTATTCGGGCCATGAACAGGAACAATGAGGATTACCGTTCCCCTGCCATTCCTGCAATGACAAGAACTCTTCTTGAAGATGTCAAGAAGATTTTCAAAACTACCACCGGCACTCCCTTTTTGATCCCAACTACAGGTATTTATTGTTTTAATCACGCTACCATGTTTTCAGCTATCCATCTGAAGTTAATACTTAAGATTGACCGACTTGAAAACTAATAGCATTAATCAATCACATAAGTAATATGTTGTTAATACTTAATAATAGTATCTTACCTGTTTCAGATTAGCTAACGAAGATAATGTTGGTGTTTGAATTCAGGAACTGGTGCATGGGAGAGTGCACTTACTAATACCCTGTCCCCTGGAGATCGAATTGTATCTTTCCTTATTGGACAATTCAGTCTGCTGTGGATTGATCAACAACAACGCCTCAAGTTCATCGTCGATGTAGTTGAAAGCGAGTGGGGTCAAGGTGCGAACCTTGACATTCTGGCGAAAAAACTTGCAGTTGATCACGCCCACACAATCAAGGCCATTTGCATTGTTCACAATCATGCAACCAAAAAATCTTTGTTAACAACAATGCAACAATAAAATAATTAGACTTTCCATTTTTCCATGAAACATTAGCTTATTAGCAGCAAAATCCGAAAAGAAACTCGATTGAAACTACATCACACGAATCGCTTATTAGCTTATTAGCTTATTTCCAGTTTTCCATGCAACAAGAAATGTTGTTGGCAAGAAGAGAAACTCGATTGAAACTACATCACACGAATCGCTTGAGATTAGGTAATGATTGTACATACCTTGTTTCAAAGCTGAGATTGAGATGGTCGGAAATTTGTGACTAGAAATTAACGACAACAGCTTGATGCGCCGCGACGTTGATGATTGGTTGTGCAACAGTGGTCACCCGCGGCGTGATGGTGGTGAGTGGTGCACCGATTTGTCAAGTATGCACTGCTAATTCGAGGAAGAAGATTTGGGGATAAAACAAATAAGGGATTCGGGCTGTAGAATTGGGGATATATAAATTAAAGGACAATTACGGCGTTTATATTAAAAACGCCACAAAGGAACTATTCTATTACGGCGTTTATTACGAAAATGCCACTAAGGGACACACTATTGCGGCGTTTATGTCACAAACGCCACTAAAATACAACTTTTTAGGGGCGTTTTTTAAAAAACGCCACTAAATTCAAAGTATTTTACGGTATTTTCTTAAAACACGCCGTTATAAATGACAATATACAACTCTATTGC
The DNA here is from genome assembly GCF_006381635.1 of Hibiscus syriacus. NCBI lineage: Eukaryota > Viridiplantae > Streptophyta > Magnoliopsida > Malvales > Malvaceae > Hibiscus > Hibiscus syriacus. The sequence goes on from NW_024062770.1 coordinate 4,831,025, forward strand.
CACTACAATATTACTCTTTTGCGGCGTTTTTGGATACAAATGCCACAACATATCAGATCTATAGCGGCGTTTCTGGATACAAACGCCGCTAATTACCTTTTATTTAGATAATATTAGTTGATTTTACATATTTCATTTCTAATGTACATCAACTAAATTGACTGATATATGTATAAACATTATATGGAGAGCTATTGTTGTTCCAGAGAAGAAGCTTTGAGGGAAGAAGAGTTTAAATGATTTTAGGGTTTGGGTAGGAGAAAAAGAGGATTATATATTTAACATTTTGCGGCGTTTATACAAAAAAAACGCCACTATTGATTACACTATTGTGGCGATTGTTAAAAAACGCCACTATTGATTAAAACTATTGTGGCGTTTATCTAAAAACGCCACTATTGATTAACACTATTACGGCGTTTGTGGTATAAACGCCGCTAATTTACCGATATATTGCGGCGTTTCTTAACAAACGCCGCAAGAAACCACACTATAGCGGCGTTTTTTGTAAAAACGCCACTAAAGTATAAATTTGTGGCGCTACGATTGTAAACGCTGCTATATGTTTAACTTTTGTGGCGTTTTCTTTCCAAACGCCGCTACATATCAGTTTTGCTGTAGTGTGTATGGTGCATGAGTGAGAAGGAGGCATAAAGGCAGAGCAAATATTAAAAAAAAGAGATTTTTTGTTAAAATTCGTCATTTATCTTCTTTATTTTTTCATGTTTTTAAATTTTCTTTGCTTGCTAGCTTGATTCCTGTCAAATATACCCAAAAAATCTTACTTTGCTGTTTGCATGTTACACCAAAAGAAAAACAAGAAGAAAGATAAAATAATCATGTACTTCTCTTCAAAGTGAAATTTTTTTTTCTGATTTTGTTTGATTTTGAGTTTGGACAATTAAATTTGAGAGAAAATCTGAACTTTTATTTTGAGTTTGGTGTTGACTTGGTGTAATGGAAAATAACGGGAATAATGGGTCGTTACAGTCGCGATCGGCCGTTACACGTTAAGTTGCGGCCGCTATCGGCCGTTATTGTTGTGATTCTCGCGTCACACCGCTTCTTTGAACAATATCAATTTCGGATGGTGACGTTACCGTAAAATAGCTGCCGCAATAGCGCTTTCATTCCGCTATTTGAAACACTATAACAGAACGATTAGCACATAAGAATGCAAGTTTTGAATAGTCATCAGCCAACACCTCTCCGTATAATTCTTGTCTTTGCGGAGGGAGCGTTGCTTTTTGGGACCAAGCCAAGCAGAAACGGAGCGCTGGTGGGGAGAAATTGTGTACATTTCACACCGTTGATGGAAACGGACTTCATCTTTCCGCCATGCGCCGCCATGTTTGCCCTTCTCTACTTCTCCTTTTTCTTATTTTATGAGTAGAAACAGACACAGACAGAGCAAATTTCAAGCGGAACAAGGAAATCATGGCACAAACGGAAGAGGCTTCAAGCCTTTCTGCGGCTGCTGCTCATTTGTCTCCCTCTTGCTTACTTTTCAGCTGGGTTTTTATGCCTAGAGAGCCCTTTACTCACCGTGGTTCCCCCTTTAAAAGCAGCGTGTTTGTTCAATATATAGGGGAAAGGAAGCGGTATGTAATGGCCGGATATTTAGGGGTGTTGTGGAATAGTTGAGATACGTGGGGGTTAAACATGGGGCCATTTAGATCATGCCTCAGCTGATGTTGAGTTGACTCAGCAGTCCTTTCCCAGCACAAATTGATCACTGGGATGTTGCATGGAGGGCTGCAAAATAATATTAATTAATTAATAACAATGATAAGTATAATATATTTTTTTGTCCGGATAAAAACGAGTGTCTACATTAGGCATGTTCCTATGCCACTATGGTGCAAGGTAACAGCTTGTTCCTATAATCTCTGTAAACGATTTGCTTTGTTTAGGCATCATTAGCTTGACCAAACTAAAATTTATGATCTTCATCTCGATTAGTATATTTTTCAGGTTTGATGTCACAATGGATGATTTGGATGACATTCTTCGTGCAAGTAAAATATTTCTCTAATTATGTTCAATATTATACCAATTCTTCTTTCCCAATGTATCTTCAAATTGGATCTAAAGAGAAGATATGCAAGTGTCCCTCTTTTCATGTACTCATACTCCAAGAGCTTATTGGTTTTATCATAGTAGTAACCAAGCAACTGAACTAGGTTCACGTGAAGAGTTTTCCCCATTGCTTTCATTTCATATCTGAAATCTTTTTCTTCTTCGGCCATTACTCTTTTAAGTCTTTGGTATGAAACCTCCGAAGACTGTCATGTATCTGTCTCTCCCAAAGCAATTCGTCAAATTGCTAGTTGCACTCTTTATCTCTTCTATGTGAATGACTTTAATGTGACATTCCCAACAATACTATTATCCTGCTAGTCTATAATCCTTGTGTTGTTGAATCCGATGTCAGTACATAAGAACACCAGAGAACTCTAAAAGGTATAGCGCGACTGACAAACATGAAATGCTTGAAAAGAAGATGTTCATTCAAAGTTCTCGCTTCTTGAATTTCTCTAAACTTATTTTTTGAGAACATGTTGCCATTTTTACAAATGTTGTCGATCTACCTCTTTCCTGCTTTTCTGTATCTTAATGGAAGCTTCAATTTTTTGCCTACTTCCTTGATGCTTTGATATATGACAATTGCACAGTTAAAATCTCGACTGCATTCTTCTTTGCAATCATTTTTCAATCTCGGGTTAAAATTAGTATAATAATCTTCATCCCAAGATAAACGATATAGTTCAATAACGCCAGAGTTATGGTCCTTTCTGGTGCAAGCATCTTCGGTATAATTTATTCGGCATCTCTTTTTGGAATCATTATCTTTTGGAACTAAACTTCTTTAATAAATCTGGGATAAGTACAAGGCAATATCATTTGGAGCGTCGTGATTCCTCATTATCGTCGAGTATTTTACCCAATTTAGCTTGCCAATTTTAAGAACCTTTTTTCTTTAAAATACCACTATAGCTTTGTGAGCATTTTGTGTCATCCTCAAAAATTTGATAGTGTTTCAGTTTGTATGAACCGAAGAAATTAGCAACCTCAGATATCAACATTGTCGATGTAGTTAACCATAGTTGATGAACCTTGGTATCTTGGTCCAATTGTTCCACTTGAATTCCATCATCTCCTTCAACATGGTTTTCCTTTGTTTCAGTGGTGTTAGAAGAAACTATGTTATTTCAACCTTTTGAATATCAACTTTCTTACCAGCCTGAAACAATTTATCATCAGTTTTAGAGTTTGTTAGTGTTGACTATTTATCAAACACATGGGTGATCATTGTGCTTAGGTTGACTCCATTAGTGCACGGGAAGTCATCTGCCTTACTACCCTAAATCAATTGATCACCAATTTCAGAGTTTATTGGTGTTGGCAATTCATTGAACACATGGGTTATTATTGTGCTTAAACCGTCTCGTTTAGTCACTACTTTCTTTTATCCATCAATTTTAAATTGTGCCTTGAATGTTAGTCCAACTGTGATGATATAACAGCTAGTTGGCATTCCACCTCTTGAAGTGTTTGTTGGATCTTTTTGTTCACTTGTTTTTACTCTTCAGCATGCTCTTGCAGAAAACTTAACAATTGTTTGTAGCGAGCGACGGTTTCCTGCACCATAGTTCATTCTTTGTGATCGTTGGTGATCGTTGCTGGATTGCTAGCTCCTCTACAGATGTGTTCTCAATTCTCCCTATTACTGCCTCTGTCCTATCATAAACACTTGCCTATACTTTTGTTTTTTTCTTTGTACAGGATATCATGTCTTCTCAATCAATCATACAGATAAGACAATCCTTTTGGTGGAATAGGGCAATCACCACAAAGGAAGGAAATCAGTACATACTTTTTATGACGGTAAAAGAAAGTTAAAAACAGCAATAGTTTTGTTGTATGACGTGAAAATTGAAGGTTAATTTATAACTGATTTTAATCTAAAATATTATTATGTCTATTATGAAATGTTACACGAATGTTTTAGTGATAACATTTTAAGTTCCAACGAGAATATTATGAAATGTATATGATTTGTGATGGAAAACATAATATTTCAGTTTTAACATAAAATATTACTTAATTTATTTTAAAAGGTTCGTATTTCATAAATTTTTTAATTACAACCTATTAATTTTTTTTTTGTTCTGTTGTATCTTACACTCCCCTTAAAAAAAATACTACAACTCTAATTTTAAGTGATGTTCTTGTATAATACGTTTAAAACATACATTTTCACATCTTGAATTAAGGGGAATAATATGTAAAAATAAATTATTATTATTATTATTATTATTTCATTATTTCTCCAATAATAAATTATTGTCAACAACGACAAGGCGTAGTTCTTCCCTGACTTTGTTGCAATATCAGGCTCAAGTATTGAAGTTTATTTTATGGTTAAACCACACGTTTAATATTTAATTTATTATTTTTATTCTATTTTTAGTGCTTAATTTTATTTTTTAAAATTATATTTAATATTTAATTTATATTTTAATTTGGTATCAGACTGTTAAAACACTAATAGAAGTGTTGATGTGATATCTTTTTTATTTATTCAATGATGGTGTGGCATTATCTTATGGTGACACGTCAATATCAACGTTAAATTTTTAACAGCGGAATACCAAAGTGGAACATAAACTAAATGTTAAACGTTTTAAAAAAAATAAAATTTAAGTACCAAAATGAAATAAAGTTAATAATTTAGATACTAAACATATACTTTACCATAATTTTAAAGTAAACAATGAAGGTACTTCATCAAAATCCTTTCTCACTTCTTAAAGTCAATTGTATATCAATTGTTTTTTTAAGAAAATGTTTTTTTAATAATCTAGAATACAAGATAGTATTCAAAATCTTTATGGATCATTGGCAATATGAACCTACATACATAATTGTTTGAACTTAAGATCTCTAGGGAAAATAACAGTGTCTTTAACTATTTAAGTTACTTAATAAGTTCAAGAAAATATTTTTTTTATGTTATTGTGTTGAATCTATCTTAGAAGTAAATCCGTTCATGTAATTAGAAATAAATGTGACTCTTAAAAGAATTTAATACTTATAAATTTTTGTACACTTGAAATGAGCCAATGAAACTTAAAATAGTGTTGCTCTTTCTAAACCGAAAAATAAAATGTTGAAAGGAAAACTAGAACCAATTGTGATCATTATTGGAAGGCTCGACTAAGAGAGGAGAGGATGTTGCAACTGATTTGTGTGATTAAAAAAAGAAGGGAAGATCTCCTTTTATAGCTGAAAATGGAGGGAAAAAGTATCCAAAATCAGTTGGACATGATTTTAACTTGTTGATAAGTAACATCTTAAATCTTACGTCGGTAGAAATGAATATTTTGATTGGCTAATTAGATCGGTTAATAATTTTAAAAAAATAGTTTAATTAACGGTTAAATAAAAAGATCAATTACTGCAATTTTAGTTAATTCGATTCGAGTTATAGCTGAATTAACAATCTAGACTTGAAGTAAAATTAAACTCGAGTTTTCAGTATTATTTCTGTGGGTTTATAATTACTAGTGTTTAGGGTTTGCATTCATTACCTGAAATTTTAAACTAATTATTTAGGGATGAAACAAATTGTACTGTGATTGTTTGATAATGGAGAATGCCATGCTATATGAATTTGAGTTGGGTTTACTTGTAATATAATATATAATAATTAGAGAGGCATGTGTTCTCATTTGTTCTTCAAAATGGCTTTTGTCTTTTGTAACCCCTTAGGATTGGGGAAATTCGAATCCAGTTCCCTAATGAATGAAATATATACTCCATCTTTTTTTCTAAAATGACATTGTTATCAGATCAATATATTTTCATCTATCATTCAAATAAAAAAAATTATACAAAACTATTATTATTATTATACTTGGTTAATTAATTAAATGAAGTGGAACTCTTTGTATAAACTTCATAATGCTACGTACGATCTATCAATTATAAATTTTAATTATTTATCAAATATGTAACTCTTATCTAATAAGATGTTATTTTAATTTTGTAAATAAAAGATGTTATTTTAACGATAAGCAAGTATTGGTGGTGTGCCAAGAGACCATTTAGACAAAGCTTAAATCCTTGGATTTTTAAGCCAATATAATGTCTTTCTAAACCCAAAATAAAAGATGTTAGGTTATTAATTTATATCGCCTGAGATTTCCTTATCAAACACAAAAACACCCACTGTTCAATAAATCAGAAAACAAAATTAAGATGAAAGTTATGCATTTTCCTATTGGAGATATGGAAGAAGCATCAAATGCATATTTACTGATACCATTTTCAGAGCTCAACAGAAGAATAGGGAACTCCATAATAATAACCACCATGTTGATGCTGATCTAATGAAATTAAACAAGAGAAGGAAACATTCCAACGAAGTCTTGCTAAGGAAAAGACCAAAATCAAAACTAAGTTGATGAAATAAAATATCGCATTGAAAAAACAATGACATGAAAGAGACAAAAAAGTCGCTCGGGTTGTACCAGAAAACATGGGAAATATGACTGATATTGTGATTAATTTAAAGGTTCTGAAGGCATTCGAGGACTCATCGTATCTTTATCCTGGGAGTAATCAATGTAGGAACTGTATTTGTAATGAATGAGGGTTGAAAAGCATTTTTGTATAGAATGTTGCAAACAAGCTCTATGCATACATTCAAACTGAGTTTGATCGTTAAGTTTTTGTGTGTGGATATAACGAAGTATAACGTTAGCTTATGTTATATAAGTTTTCAATATTGTTTTTGTCTTCTTCTTCTATTTTGTTTCACTTTAAGGTTTGCACTGCTATATATAGTGACGGATTTTGAAACATTTTTCAGGGTGAGTAGACATATATATATTAATTACATAAAATTTTGATAAATGGGCACATTGGGAGGCTATTATTCGTTTAATTCCTAGGAGTGAAAATTCGGAGGCTAACATATTAGCAAAGGAAGGAATAGGTTGAAGCTAAGCTTTTAGGGGGAGTTTGAAAGATGGGGTTCAGGGTAAATTAACAATTATGAAGGGCATTTTTAATGAGACCTCTAAGTCTTATAAAAAAGTTAAAGGGTGGAAACAGCTAAAATTCAAGTGGGTACACTCTTCACAAATCTAGTAACAATGATACATCTCATCTCATATTTATAGATTTTAGTGTTCATTGATTGTTGATACATGTAAATATTTTAGCTATCAATCTTATAAATGTTGAGAATCTTTTATAGATAATTCTAGATGTAATATCAAATATTACAAATATCTAGATTATTTTATGAATATATATATATATATATATATATATATATATATATTATGTAACACCCTAGTCCAGTTAGACCTGAAGATCCTTGGATTACATTGTTACACGGGACTACTAAAATAGTTACCCAACAATTTCTTTTAAAACTGCTTGTAAATGTAACACCCTATTCTCGTATTTGTTTCCGCATACGAGTCAAGAATGTCACATAGAATTTACAAAAAGTCCTTTTTCAAAAACCAGTAAAATTTTGATTCTTTCTAAAATAATTCAATTATTATCTAAGGTCTTAAAATATTTCATTTCGATAGCATTAAAAATCATTTAAACGGAAATATTAATCAGCTAATCTTAATTATAAAACAGTAATAATAAACACTACCAATCAAAACCAAATTCCAACATAACTATTTTTAAGTATCATAATCATCTAGTATACATGCCAACAAGTATAACATCATTTTAGAAGATGTCATATTGATTCTAGAGAAGATCTGATCTTCAAAAGTTGATGTTGAGCCTACCTCTTTACTCCGTATGCTTACTCTTACTTACGCGTGAAAATCATCACACGTTAAGTATACACTTAATGAGACATTAAATTCTAATAACATTAAATTCTAATAATAATAATATTAAATATAGTAAAATCGGTAATAATATATTTATCAAAATATCACATAAATAAAATATAAGTGTTATATGAAAGATTGACTAAAACTAATTTGACTTATTAGAGTCAATATCATATAAAATAACTTGTGAATAAACAATTCATATATAAGGATTTCAATGCCAAATCATAGTTCTCAATAAAAACTTTATTCCAAATCAAGTAGATCAAACTTATACGTTTCACTTTCATTTCAATTCACAACCCATTGTATGATGAATGAGAATATATGATACATGAGTCATATATGAGTGTGCGCAACTATGTAGTCGAAATTGTCGCGTAAATAATATGCACATAAAATTCCACGTAGATTATATAGGTATTGTAGAACACACCAACACTGTATAAATCTGGAATATCATAATGATCAACATCATGAATTTCCTGAATGCACAAATAGTGTCACGTAGAATTGCACATAAAGTGCCATATATAATTGCACTCGAAAGTTGAACGTAGAATGTATATGAATGTACCATGTTAGATCGATCAAAGATCACTCAAACTCTTGGCATGCCAATTGTATCACTAACTCTCAATGCACATACTTATATTTAAATCCATATACCATTCACATGTTGTAACCCCCTCATACCGATGCGGGTAATCCAATCCGATCTGGAGTGTCATATTAGGGCCACCGGAGCGATCCACTGTAAAAATAGCAGAAAATTTAAATTTTTTATTAAAACATGTAACTTATAAAATGATTTTATCAGTATGCATAAATAAAACAGATTTTCAGACTCGTATATAAAACAAAATACAATTACATGCCCCCTAATCACATGTACCATACTCTGCAAGCAACGCCGGAAGAACTCGCTTACTGAAGTTGATAGTTTCACTGGTGCAATTCTTTTAACCTGCAATGGTGAGTAATAGAGTGAGCTTCGAAAAGCTCAGTAATACAAAACTACCAGACGATGCTGAATAACATGCAGATACATACAAACATATATTTCCTTATCAGTTTAGATATCTACATATCTTTATGATGAGAAGAAATCCTACTGATATTTCAGGTAATAATAGACAGTGAGCTTTCAATTCAGAGAAATATTTCAGATGACTGAGTTTAGGAGATCAAATATGTTATCTAGTGTGTTCCTGCCAAACCAGTGAAGAGATACAGATCTTTTCATTTTTTTTTAAATAGTTACAGTTTAAAACATATTTTTATTCAAAAACCTTATTAATCCCTCCAACCAAACACTCCATAATGTTTAGGTTCCCCAGAACCATACACCCACCTACACACCAAGTAAGGACTTACCCTGAGCACAAAGCAGAGGAGCCTGCAATAACGGTAACGGTAACTTCCTCTAATAACACCCTCCATAAAACATTTATCAAAAACCATAGTATTCCCTCCAACAGAACACTCCATAATATGTAGGTTTCCCATAACCATACACCCACATGCCCACCTAATAAATACCATGATTCCATAAATCAGGAACAATTCATATTTTCCAGTGAAAATAGGAAACCATATAACACATTTCAGGTAAACATAATTCATAAACCAGTAAATTCCATGATTTCATAATTCATGTACAATTTATATTTTTCGATGAAAACTGTAATCGGAGATCACATACCATGTTGCCATGGTTCATAAACCAGTAAATCAATAATTTCGGTAAAACTCATTTCAAACATATAAAACCGTCATGTAGTACATGTGGAACACACTAGAGGATTAAAGTATTTATCTAGATATATTGGATAATCTTATCGGACAGAGAAACACGAATCTTCAGTATAGTGATAGAATGTCAGAATTTAGAATCACTATTGGAAGAGTTTATTAAATGACAGAATCATCAGTTATTCATAATGTGATTTGAGCTTATAAGAAATAAATAAAGGTTCAGGACATTTACGGTCTGTGTCGATCTATCGGATTATCGAAAAAACTCAAACTGAACAACTCCCAGAACTAATGCTTGTTGACCGGTTCATTCTTTGTCCTTCAAATATTCACTCTTTAATAACAACAATTAATGTCCATAAATCATCTTTGGAGTCATCGCTGAATGGGTCTTCTAATGGTCTTTATTTCATTTCCACACTTCAACGATATCATGAAATGCTGACGTACTTGATTTTTTGGTTCATAACCCATAGTAATTGTACACTATGTAAACTCTTCAAAGTTTCTAGATTTATCCAAATCAATTACTAAATCCTCAGTCATTGAGGTTACCTAGTTCATTTAGTAGTCAAATTCATTACAATTACTTCAGAGTTTTCCAGATTAATTTGGACGTCTCTGAATTTTGGATACAATCATTTATTTGAGTCATTTCGTATAATTCTGTCAAAAGAGCACTATCGATAAATTATTCTTAACTCGGATATTTTCAGGTCCATTGCCTTCTCAGAAGTTACAATCAGGTTATCATAAATTTTTTGAACAAAAACAGAATCTTAACAATTAAATCTGTAATTTATCGAGTTAAGTATGAATCCTCAAAGTAGTTTCTCATTCAGGGTCAACTCGGACTATTTTTACCTCTTAAGGGCATTTTTGTAATTTCTTAACCAGGTAACTTCGGTATTAACTCTTAATGAAAATAATTATAATTTAGAGATCCTATGGTTAATTGCTTTCCCGAACATTCTCTGATCTTGAAATGATTCCCTTAACAGACTTCTAGCATCTTGCACAAACCCTCATGGGGTTAAAAACAAATTATCCAAATCTTCTAAGCAAAACTAGCATTTCTTATGCACATTTGTAATTTTACCGGATTAATATGTCTTTTCAGAGTTATTAACCAACTTCCAAGGACAATTCTTGTCATCTTACAACATAAAGGTATTTTCGTAATTTTACCCTACCGGAGTATTCTCATAATTTACCATCCAAGTACCTTTGATGAAATAAATTATATGCTACAGATCCAAGTTGATTCCTTTATCACTAATCACAGAACTCATAATTTAATTCTAACAATCCCTTAATTTCTTATATCAGTTATCCGAGATGTATTCATTTACCAAATTTTTACCGCATTCATATCGAGTGTATGAAATAATTAACTACCCAAATGAGACCAAACATATTCATTCATGCATTTATCAATACCAACATGTTCCATAAAGCATGAAAAAGTAGTAATGTATTACCTCGATTTTCGTGCCATACTGATCGACCATAAAAATTCCATTTGAACGCCCTCGATCTTTAAATCAACTTCCAATAATTCCTTTGATGCATATCAATTGAAATTTCATTAAAAACGGAGTTTAATTGCAAAAAAGGATCGAATCGGGTGATTAATCAGTCAAAAACAACTTACTTGGTTCGAATTTGATGAAACAGACTTCGTATTCGAATTCAGGACGTCGAAAAACATAAAATATGGCTTTTCAAAAAAATTTACTTTTTGGTCAAATTCAACGGGTTTGACTGACAATTTCGAGACTTTCGTGTTCGAATTTTGAAAAATGTACTTCGGATTCGATCTGAGGACGTCAAAAAAATAAAATATGGCTTTTCAAAAATTTTGACTTTTTGGTCAAAGTCAATGGCAGTCAACAGTCAACGGGTCGGGTCAATGGGTCAAGTCAAACGGGTCTGGTCAAAACTGGGTCAAACTGCCCCAACAGTTACCGAAGCTCCCCCACTCGTAGGGGCGCTTGAACAGTGCTACGGTGTCGGAAAAATTCCCGAAAATTTTCTAAAAATTATTTTAAGGCATTTTGAGACACTTGCCAAGCTCGGTTCACAATTTTGAATGGTGGAGAGCTCAATTCTGAAACGTCGAAAACTTTGACTTTCTCACCCCTCCATGCTCCGGCGATGAAGGAGGACACCGCTGGGATCGGAACAATGCAAGGAACACGATGGTGCAGGTGGTGTCGAAAACGGATGTCCAGATCGACGTGAAATCGACGGAAAAAGAACGAAAATTGATTTAAAACTGACGATACTTCCGACTGAAATTAACGACGAATGACGACGATTCACGATGAAAGGTTTGAGCCCTTTTGATCATCTTTTAACAACGAACACGATGGTGGTTTCGGTTTGTCAAACGGTGGTCGGACGGTGAGTAGATCAGAGTTCAAATGAAGGTTGAGGGGAAGGGAAAGATGGGAAATTCTGCAGAAAACACACGGGGGAGGGGTTATAATTCATCCCATAAAAAAGAGTAAACCATAAGTTTCATCACTGAATTTCTTGCACTTCTTAAAATGGTCTGCCAACTTTATAATTTTACAATTTTAATCCTTAATTTCTTTCAAAATACCAATTAAATCCAATACTTTATAATTTCTAAAATTTAGCCCCTAAATTAGAGTGTTACACATGTCAAAGTTTCGTAAACACGAATATATATATATCAAAATATTATATATATAAAAAATTGCATTTGTTAGTTCATACCCGAAATCATTCAAATAATTTATTCAAATCATTTTCATTGTCGAACTTTCAAAATTGGTTCAGCACAAGACAAATCATTCAAAATCATTTAACAAAGCATTATGACAATATATAATAATACGACTCAAAACATTTTTCTTTCAAAACAGTCGAGGTTGACGCATTGCAAGTCTTCCTCATATCACATATATATAAGGTAGAAAATGCACACCTGGTAATGCCTCACTAGTAACTTTACTTAACGTTCCTAGCTTTACTCTTGAACTTTTCCTTTACTTTTAATCTCTCTTTGATCTCGATCTTCGCTTTCTTCATTTATACATCACATACATTCCAAAGTATATATTAGTTATTTGCTAACATAGGCACAATTTAGTAGTAAAATTCATAAAAATTCTATCGATATTAAATCCATTTCAAAACATCAATGCTAATCATAACACTTAAGTATAACTTCAATCCTCTAAACATTCATGTCAACTCAAAACTCAATTAATTATTTTAAATTCCATTATCTAACCACTAAAATGAATTCTTTTAGAATTCTTCTCAACATTTCCAATTTATTCAAAATAGTTCCTTGCCATTTAACTTCAATTTTAAGCATCCAAAAATATACTCAAGCATTTTAATCAAACATTTAAACATTACTCTTCAGCTTCTAATCCATTTCCACTTCTATTCTAAAATTTTCATATTCTGACAACTTGCACTACCTTTAAAGAATCATTATTCTGTATTGATCCACACACTGGAATTTAATTTCGTTTCTTCCTTTGGAAACTAAACTCAAATAATAATCTAACCATATAAAGTACTTTTTCTAATTCAACTTGTACAATTTATAGTGAATTTTCTAATCCAATTTCTAGAATCTATTTTGAGCATAATTTACTGCCCTTTTTTCTGACCTATCATCGATCAAAAATTCACATCGTTCATTATACAATTTGAAATCGATCCTAGTTTGTTTTAAAAATAACTATATTGGCATACGAACACAACGATATAAAAATCACCTCTAAATCATTTTAATATAGTTTATGGTGATTTTTCAAACTCACTGTTAGATTCAAAAATCTAAACAATTCTCATTATTTTTGCATCCTTAATTTCTTCTATAATTCCTACATCTTGCATCTTGATACCTTATAATTTTTACTTATTCGAGTCAATCCTAAACATTCCAGAATTGTAAAATATATATTCAATTCAATACCTTCATACTACCATAATTACAATTCAATCTCGTATTTCCTAATTCATTCGAATTTCACCATCACATTTAACCAAATTTGCAATTTGATCTTATACCAACCTTTTAACTTAAAATTCAGCATCCAAGTATTAAATTTCAACATTGAAACCTCAAAATTGGAAAATTTCACTTCAATATCTCATAATTCCAAAAAAAACTTATTCTTTTTTAATTTTTGGTTCCTAAACCTTCATAAGCTTCCAAATTGGTCCAAACAACTTTCCAAAACCTACAAAATCACCAATTCATCATTTCTAGCCTTAAGGAATTTTTTATATATTTTCCCCCAATTTATTCACTATGTCCAAATATGAAGGGTCACTTTAGGCAAATTTTCCAACTTGATTCAAGCATAAATTCAACTTCCAAACATCATTTCCAATCATCTACAATCAATTCCATATCAATTTCAATTCAAACAACCAATCTCCTTAAAACCCTAACTTGTCCAAAAATTACTACAAGCATTTCCAAGTAGTTTCAATCATCATACAATCATGGAAATAATTCTCCAACATCAACTACATCATAATCCATCCTTAATTCATCAAAACCTAACCTTCCCTTCATCCATCCAACTTATAAAAATTCATCATCCAAACATGATTTCCATGAAATAATTATACCAAATGATATACCCTTAAAATTAAAAATTCATAAAATGCTAAATTACTGATTTACCCTTAAAATTAAAATATATTTACTAATTTACCCTTGAATTTCATTATAATTACTAAATTACCATGCTTTCATCATCCATTACATCATCACTGCACAAACAATTTTTTTGTCTTCCAATTTTTCCCCTGCAATTTTCCAAGAATTACAATATAGCCATTTTTCATCCAAAGTTCAAATTGAATATAGAAATTATCTCAAATCCAATGTTCATATAAAATCCTACAATTTAAGTCATGAAAATGAAATTTATAACATTGCTTCATCATCCTTCAAATTTTCCTAAAATTTTGAATTCGCTCCAATTATCCGAATTTTTCCCAAAATTTATCGCTTTATAGCTTTTTAATACAAAATTCATACAAAAAAATCTTATTCCCAAAGAAACGTAATTCTTGGGGGTGAACTATTCATTTACGGGACCAGATTGCATAACTTTTTAAAATTACATTTTGGTCCCTAAACATTTCCCAAGTTTATACTTTGGCTACTAAACTTTAAAAATTTACATTTTAGTTACTAGCTGAAATTTTGGGGTATTACAGTAAATCTATAAAATTTAGACATCCATAATGTAATATAAAAACATAGAAATAAAATGGGTTTACAATTGGTTTACAATTAATGGGGAGCTCCCAAAATATATCCGCAAAATAATACAAAATATTGAGTTTTAAATGAGTTACAACTAAATACATAACAAGGTTCATACAATACATGCCCTCTAGAGATTACTCAAGATGTACTCTAAGAGGTCTCTGGAAATATGCTCTACTGTACTAGAATATCTGATGATGATGGTTCCCCACAATATACCCCCAAGAACCTACGCACGGAAACACATTCCGAACGCTGAGCTTACAAGCTCAATGCCTCACTAAAAATAGTATTATACTATATGCATTCACTACATGAAATGGAAAGTGGCACAAGTTTGAGTATACAACTATTGGACTGCTAATATATGGTTTTTTATCATGGTGCAATTGAGGGATTCTGCATCTCGAAGCTCATGCACCCCTTTAGTACTGTCGAAGCACTATCACGTACTCCTGGGTGAAATCCAAAATTCTGCATCGAAACGTACACCCACCGACTTACTCTATTGAGTCTTGAGGCATCTGCGCCCAATCGGGTGATATAGTACCATGGCAATGACTTGGATCCATTGACTGTCTTATTTCTGCTAAAGGAACTCGGGTGTCCTGATTATTTCTCGAACGTCAACCAATGCTAGTTTTATGTAAATCTGTTATTATGTTTCTACTATTCTAATATTAATTATTGTCTCACTTAAAGTCTTATTTGAGGATATACTGAAGTGTTGGGGTACCTCAAGTCTAATTCCTTTAAAAATGGAATTTTTGTCCAAAATAGACTCAAAGTATCGATATTATCCCAATAGTATCGATACTTCTGCAAAGTTTTGATACTATATATAATTACGATACTTTTAAACATTCGATCTGCCTAGTTTAGAAACATTTTGTAAATTTTGAAACCATGACTCAAAGTATCGATACTCTTGCCTAAAAACTCACAAGTTTGCCCGATAAGAAGAAAAAGTTTTTATATTATCCATCAATTATCGAAACTCAACCTACAGTGAGCATAAAATACGTGCAAAAACTCCTATTATACTATCCCAAAGACCTTAATAAGGTCTCCAAAGATTAAATGTTTTATGAAGATACAAAGAAGCACAAAATAGGGCTTTAGACATGTTTATAACTCTAAAACATGAAATCCACCATGAGGATGCTTCAAGCTTATGCAACCTACTACATTTCATCTAAATAACTGACATATGGTATAGTTTAGTCAAGAGTGAGTTACCTTTGATGCTAAACTGCTGAAAACACCCAATGCTCAACCAAGGGTGAGATTCTCCTTCCCTTTAGATTTGGAGCTTTCTCCAACCTCTCTCACTAAACAAGATTCAAAACAAATATTACTAGCTGAAAGTGAAGTCTAATAAGGGTTTAAAAACACTTTCTATAGCTAGGAAACACTGAAAAGAGTTAGATTCTATGAATTCCTTAAACCTCTTCAAAACCCTTTTTTGGCTCCATCACCAAACCTTGTAAGAGTGGGCTTGAAATTAAGCTTGGGAAGAATAGAATGTGGTTCTTACCTTGGTTTAAATGGATAAACTGGAGATAAACTAAAGCTCCCAACTTTGCTCAAGTTTTCTAAGAAAGAAGGTAAAGCTTTGGAAGAAGAAAATGACAAATGAGAGTTAAGAAAATGAGGAAGGGAAACAGACGTGAAATAAACTTCAACTAAAGGATTTCAACTTTATTTTTGAACAAGGGTATAATTGCTTCCTTGGTCCCTCCAATTCTGACTGCAGATTAAAAGCACCCTTTTTAATATTTATTTGGCTTACCTCAATCCCACATCCTCTTAATTTAGGTCAAGCTTTCTACAAGCTAAGGAATTAAACCAAGGCCCATCTCGAGTTAGCCCAATACTTCTAACCCTAGATTCGGGGCGTTGCATATTATTTTAGAATATTCTCAAGATATATCTTGTAGATGATAATATATATTTATATAGTGATTTTCTAACATTGGCATTTTTAATGATTAAAGAGAAAATCTTTATTTTAAAATAAATAAATAAAAATGATTAATTTGTACAAATTATTTGTAATTTGATACTCTTAATTTATCTCCATCGTTGCTTACAACCGCACACCGATAAAATGTTTGTTTTCGTATTCATTAGATATCTGATATGCCATGACAATATATCCTTGTGCAGTCCCTCTATCTTAGCTTGAGTTTATTCTCCTGCTTCCCCAGTCGGATGAGGCAAGAATGTCGACCCTGTAATATATTCAGAACTGGCTGGAGATGCCTCGTACAAAACAAGTTGCCTACAACATGAAGTTCTACTATGAGACGCCTAAAATAAGGTTAATAAACAGCATGACCAGTAAAAAGTATATGTTAAAAGCGGATCACAAAATATTATAAATCAGAACTGAAAAAGTTATAGTCGGAGTAACATAACGGGTTGCACTAAAATGTTATACATGGTAAAAAAATTTAGTTATAATCGTTATAATCGGTAAATATTATTAATACTATTAATATTTTAGGTTTCTCCAAGAATGTCATGATTCAGTAAGAAATAGTTTACAAACTGTAATATTATTTTTATTAATTATTCAAAAGTATTAATAGATTTTAATCTTTCATTGTTTCAAATATATTATTTTAATTTTTGAAATGTATTTATAATTAATGTCATGAAATATAGATTTGATTTAGTGATTTGATTATATGTTGATTTAGTATTTGTAAATTTTAATGCTTTGATTTAGTATGCATAAAAATTATTTGATTTAATATATACAAATATATATATATATATATATATATTATTTTGATATTTTGTTTGATATTTATAAATTTATGTTTGGTATATATTAATTAATTCAAATATAATATTTTGATTTTTGGAAAGTTGCTCATCGTCGTTTGACCCATGTGATCTCAGAGAATATTTGTCCACTCGCCGTCGTGAAGTTTCTCACCGTACGAATTTACGGTCGGAGATGTTCGTCATCACCAAAAAATCTCAATAAAGGTTTGACGTTTCCTTAAAATTTGCTCTATTTATTTTAGTTTCTTCTATTAGTTATTCTCTATTTTTTTTGCAGGTCTACAAACTATTTTTTTGTAGATATTTAGGTTGTGTTACAATTTTTTTTTACAAATTATAGTCTTATCAAGTTATTGTATTTTTTTAGATTAACTTGCTGAAATATGAGAATAGGTAATTATTTTGTCATTTTCCAGTATTTGGTGCAAAGTGAATTTGGAGGAGATTCAAGGTTGGGTTGACCCGTTACGACTGCTATTAGAGCTAAGGGTATTGGATCTAGATTATATATTAAATTGGATTGCATATTGGATTTGAGTTTTAACTAGATATATTTTTTGTTTTATTTTAATTCGGGCTTGATGAATGAATTTTAAACCCAAATAAAATTAATGTTTATGATAGGCTTTTTTAGTTATATTTTAGACATAAATAAATTCAAGGTAAGCATAAAAATAATTAGGGTGTGTACAAATTAATTTTAGGATGAGCAAATATATAAAAATTGAATACTTAATACACAAATTTTAAATTCCAGTGTGGACAAGTATCTATCTTAAAAGCATATACCTCCGCCACGGACTATATATATGCGAACTTGAGATAGGGGTTTACTTAACATAATATAATATAATGGACAAAGGAGTCAACCTTCTACAAACACTGAAATGAAGAAATGTTAAAGTTATACCAAACACTGAAATGTTAAATTTGCAGAATTTGCAGAATTTTCCTTTTACAAACACTGAAATGAAGAAATGTTAAAGTTATACCAAAATGTTAAAACTAGATTGGGTTTTTTTTTTGGTAATAGTTAAGTAATATTTTTCGAAGAGGATCTCACGTATCTCTCTCATGAAGCTTCTTTTGATATTAAAATCTTTCCTTTATTTACTTAGTCATCTCTTGCTTCGTGTCCAAAACCCATAATTTTGTTTTTCATTTTCAATTAATTTATGGCCAAAAGATTAGGGTTTATGACCCCTTGGGATTGGGGGAACCGAGTTCTAATCTATTACTTTTCAGTCCCCTCCTCTCCAAACAAAAATAACTAGCATAAATATATTATAATTCCAAATGGAAAATATACTCCACTTTTGTTTTAAAATGTTTTTTTGTCATATCAGCATCAATAACATAACAGTAAGGATTAAATTGCAAATTTTGATGAAGTACAAAGAGCTGTACAAAATTACACAGTATTACCATTATGAATAAGGGGAAGGGCACCTCATTGTATAAGCTTAAGTTTAGAATTTGATATGAATTAACACTTCATTTACCTTACAGTGTTAGGGGAAGAAAATATTTATGTGAAAAACATATTTGATAAATCGCGAATTTCAAGATTGTTGATGTTGGTATTTATAATTTATTTAAAAATTCTCAAAATATGTTAATTATGTGAATATGAAACTAATTAATAGGGGCGTTCAAATTAATCATTAACCGGTACTATTACATTTTACAAGTTAATTAATTTAAATATCAAGGTTAAATAGTTTCGATTAACCAAACCGCTAAAATATCGATTAACAATTACAATTACAAATTTTAATAAATAGTATCATCGATTAATTATTAATAAATTATAATTAATTTAAATTGTTTTTCAATGACATGACATTTATTTTTTAACGATGGCAACGGTGATCATAATAAAACTAAATAATAAATTGGTGACCAAATAGATAGTTTAGCCTAAGATTTAAAGCCGAGGGGCTAAGACGATACAAAGCTTCTTACGTACCCGTTGGGGACCATTTCATTAACAAAAGAAATGGGCATACTCAGTACGAAACAAAAAGGCAGACATAGCATGAATTTACAAATTCGCTGTGAATGCTGCCACTAAAACAGGCTAATACGTTGAACCAAACCCAGGAGAAGCTTCACAACCTCAGGTGAGAGAAGAGGGATGGGACAAGATCTACCACCGACCACGCAAGGCCTGCATTGAAGGAAGCGGATACCGTGTCTACGTCGAATAAATCTTGGTTAGAGAAAAATAACATCTTCTGGATATAACTTGACCGCTTAATCTCACTGGTTTTCTTCTCTGTAGTCGAACCATTAAGCATCGGAATATAGCTGGTTGATTTTATGGGGATACCCAATGTGTTTGATACTACCGGGAGAATCCATTTCGCGAGTCTTACTGCAGAACTTGACGATCAGGGTCATCGGTATCCCAACAAGCATTCTTTCCAAAAAAGCAGGAATCATGAGTCGAGAGGTAAATATTCGCGGAACGGTTTCATGGTGGAACTGATGGTATGTCTGCTGAATCCCAGCCACCTGCTCGACATTAACAAATTAAAGTGTTACATTTGATGAGCGTTTTCATCTCTGTTGGTGGAAGAAGGTTCAATTGATTTTCTTGATGCAAATGCAAATATTGTACCTTTGTTTCTGTCAATGAATGATGCTCACTTACGAAAAAACATGCATGACTATGTATAATTTTGAGTTACTATAAATTACAGGCTCAGAAAAGGACTTGTTTATGATACTTGGATGATGAGCAAATTACTCATCAAAATCCATAACCATAACCATATTCAATGCCAAGAACAAGACACGGAATTGTACTCTCGGTAAATTCCCATGATGTAGTTCACTGTTATAATGGTACCAAACACCATGCCACATGTTTGAATAACACCAACCACATCACCTTCGTAACTAAAATACGTTTCTTCTACTTGAATTTGCTTCATTTTTTCTATGTTGGCACGTGTCGATATCCATTTATTCATGCCAATAATATTTGTCAAGATGCAGAACCCTGCTTATAATTACTCTTGACGCATCTTCTAATGATCCAACAGCTATAGAAAATATCTTGACACAGGAACTGCCACTCCCTACTGCCATCAGGAGCGGAAACTGTGAGAAATTTTGATTTGCTATCTAAGCATAGGTTTTTTGGAGTGTAAGATCGGGAATTTCCCTTTGGTCTGCTAAATTATGCAAATCCAAAGATCCCAAAAGAACCTGACCAACCAAAGCTAATTTTTCTTGTACACAATAGATAAAAGTGTAATGTGATAATTCTATAAGCTATTTTATACCATAAATTCACCTCTAAATAATTCTAACCATAACCATAGTTATTTATCAAGCTTGAAGTTCACACAAGCAAATGATTGGACACAAAAACAGTATGGATCAACTTTTGTCTTTGACATTTTCAAGGCATAAGCATCTTCAGCTTTCTTATCTAACCATGATACGGTGTTTGCCCCCGAAACAATTTCCTTTTCTTAAGTGAAAGCAATGAATCTCAGTTCTCACAAATACCAATTTGTTTTTTTCTATGTTCATGAGATCTTTAACCTTTTGCATTCAATATGGTTAACTTTAAAGGTATCAGTAATTCATCAAAAATGCATTCCTGCAAAAATTTTGGTGAAAGTAGCTAAGAATTGTATCAATGCTATATGGATGATCAATTACTTACAATTCCAAATGTAACACCATCAAAGGCAGTATGATACTCGAAACATGGAGTTGGCAACTCAGGCGTGGGATAAGCAAAAAGAGAAAGCTCAGGGCAGCCCAAAACGATGTAACTACAACAGGAAAAGTAATTATGTTTCAAGCATTAAGATTACCGATCATATTTTGCAAGTTAGAAAGGCCACTGGTCATTTTAATCAATGGGACCAAGGCCAGGGAAATAGAAGATCGATCCCTATTCACCTAATTGGTTTGGTGACAATACAACCTGCTCAGACAGATTCTTTCAGCCTATGAAAGCTCAAATGTTCTGAATCCAGGTTTACTTACCATTTTGTCCAGAGACAATAAAGGCATCAACACATTCATAGACTGTTAGCCACATTGCAAGAATTACCAACTCGATGACAAGACCTCCGGCGATATCAATTAAGCTGTGCATGCCAAGGTATATTCTTCCTACCAATGAAACAAAATTCGGCTGAATATTACAATAACAAAAGCCAAGAACTTCTGAAGAAAATTAACCTACCGAAAACAATGAGGCCTACAAGCAAGCAAATAGACGGTGCCCGCACCAAGTTCCACACAAGCTCTTCTTTTAGTTTTCGCCTTGTTTTCCCGTCCTACCAACACATGAGAATTATGAATTTGCCAAGAATATATATTATGTTCCCAATAATTGAGGCATATGACCCTCTGTAGATATCCTCAAAATACTTCTTACAATGTTTAATAGCGTCTACTGCATTACCGTTTCTCTCAAAGTCATTTAGATAACTTATCGATAAAATGTAAACTACAAAAGCTCGCACGGCTGCTAAACCAAAAGGTTTATGCAAATAGGAAACTTCCATACCCAGATAAGCATACTGTATTGAGAGTATGAGAAGAAGGCAACCCATATTCCAATGCATTGTCTTCTTCATCTTTTGTGGCCGATATCCTTCTAACACCTTCTAACAGGCGGGCAATTCGGTCTAGGAGCTGATAACAAATCCTAAAAACGAAGACCATCAAACAGAAAGCAAATTGATGTCAAAATTTGCTTCACTCAACACAGTGCCATAAAAAGAAATGATAAACCATGTAAACAAGGACCTTAATGCAGTTTCCTAGATAATCACAGAAAGCAATCAACAGCGTCTATCTGCCTCGCTAATTTCCCATGCCCACTCTGGAAACATCATAAAACGAAATAGCCAATGAAAAAAAATTACAAATCAAATTATCCGAAAAGTGAAAGCAAAATAGAAACGTACCCAGAAAAGCAAAGGAAGAAACGCGGAGTAAAAGGGCACAGAAACCACACAGAACAACCCAGAAAAGAGAGCAACCAAGAATTTATGCCGATGTTTCTGAAAAAAAAAAGAATAGGAAAAACAAAACCCATCAAACAAAAACACAAATGATCTAACGAAAAGAAAAATGACAATCTGTGTATCATTTATTTTGGTCAAACCCTGGATCTTGAGGATGTAGAAGTTCCTCTAACAACATGGTGAGAGACCCAAGGTTGAAGAAGAGATCTAAACTTCTTGGTTACATTAAAATAGCAAGCTATTACAATCCATGAAAAAATTCCAGATAAAGCCAACCCTTGCCACATTACATTCTCCATTCAATCTCTCCTCTTATTCTTCTGTTTTACTGCAAATGGGGGATCAGAAGTAGAAATAAACGAAACGAAAGAAACCACCACAACTGAAAAGTCTTTCAAATTCATACTTGGGGTTGGGGAGGAAAGTTGCACGAGATTGACTAAATTATGTTGTTTTGAATTTTCTGCACATAAAAAATAAATCTATGATCTATCAATCATTTTTTCGTTAAAAGAATTGAGATGTTTTTGAGATCCACGGGTTCATGGCTTTGTTGGTTTTTGGCTGGTAATCGACCACTGAGAACGATCAGCAAAGACGCACGGGATTGAAAGTTAGAACATTCTGACGGAATGTTTGTTTCGTGTAATTGGTATTTTAGAATTTTTTTATTTTTAATGTTTTAATATAATTTATTTTCTATTAATAAAATTTCATTTATATTTTTAAAAAATGGGTTACGATTTAATTTTTTAATTATTTTTTAAAACTTTCACTTAAAAACAAAAATCTCAAAATATTTTTATTTTATATTTACTATTAATATATCATTTAATATATTTAATAAAACATTAACTATTATTATATTTATCGATATTTTTAATAATATAATATATATTTTTAACATTATATTAATATTTAATTACATTAAATAATATTATATTTTTTATTTAATAATATATTAATAATTAATAAGTAATATTCTTTATTATTTTAAAAATAATATTATTGAATATTTAAAATATATCAATTAATAATTTTAAAATATAATATTTTTATCTTAATAAATGATTAAAAATAATGTATTATTTTTATTTTAAAAAATTAATTTATAATTATATTTTATAATATAGAACCTTAATATTTTTTTGACTAGTCACATATTTTATTGATGGTGTTCATCCTGAAATTTTATTTCTACTACCCATTCAAAAAATTATTGTTAATATATATGTCCACCCTAAAAAAATATTTTGAGATCTGTCATTAAATCTCATGTTCTCAATTTTTTTTGTCTAATAACAATTTAGGTGATAGTAAGTCTAAATACTAGACAAATTAAATAATGTCTTCTGAATTTGAAATTTAAATATATAAAAAAATCGTTATATTTTTATTAAAAACTTCAATATTTTAATATATACTAATATTTAATCTTAGCTCCGTTTTTATACATGAATAAAATTATTAACGTGACATATTGACATAAAATATCACATCAGCAGATTTTTTAAAATTAATTAATTAGACTTTTACCTTTTTAAAATTTAATTACTAACCAATCAACCAATATCACTTGTGTTGGTTTAAAAGTGAATAAAACACAAAGTGAGGGCAACGAGACTTGTTCATATGTCTTGGGAGTTAAAGGCTTAATGCCTAACCAATAACCACCAAGCCAACTTGCTTACATGTTATAAATTGACCAACAAATATATTTAAACTATACGTAATGGTAAATACTTACATATTTTCTTTACTAAAAATAATCGTGCTCTGATCACACAGCCTCGATTCATTAACCAAATTTGGAATCCCGTCTCCTTAGAACTCAAGGATGCAGAGCCTACAAAACAGATCCTATGCAAGTAAGGCCGTATAATTACTCACACATATTTTCATCAATTAGAGGTATTTTGTTTGTAAAATAAAATGTTAGGGGTCAAGTATTTTTTTAAAAATAAGTTTAAAATAATAATGTTATCAAACGTTAAAAGTGTTTTTTTGTCATTATGTCTTAAACAATTTATATAAATTTATCAACCAGTGAAAAGTGATTTACATAACATCATCTAAATACCATGTTAAATTAAAGGGCCAATAGCATATGTGTCACCAAACTATTATCACATTTTTAATTTAGCCAACTACACGTTTAGTACTTAAATTATTACTTTTAGTCTATTTTAGTTGTTTTCAAAATCATATCTAACATTTAATTTAGGTTTTATTCCCCCATCGTTAAAAACATAACAATAATGTTGTTGTGTCACTATAAGGTAATGATACGTGAAAAAACAGTTCTGTTAATTTTTAACAGTGGGTACCAAACTTAAACCTAAACTAAACGTTAGGTATGATTTTGAAAAAGACATAATGCTAAAATTAGCATCAAACGTTTACTAAATGGTCATTTTAGACCTTATTCTTTTTTTGGAGTATTTTGGCTACCAACATTTCATTTTGGGGTAAAAAGTTGTTTCTATAGATGAAATTTGTTAGTTAATACACTATTAATGCTATAAAATATGAGTTTTTACCCTAAACTAAAACGTTGAGGGACACAATTATCCAGAAAAAAGGAATAAAGGCTAAAGTGAATATTCTTTCAATTATTAGGGGTCTTTTTGCACTAAAATGAAACGTTGGGGTCAAAACGACCATTTCAATAAATATTGGGTACTAATTTTAACATTATGCCCTTGAAAAAAAATAAAATTTATGTATCAAAACAGAATAAAAGTAAAAGTTTAGGTATTAAGTGTATAGTTTAAGGGTGTTGTTGCATTGATTGAGTTTGTGCATAATGTCCCGGGCTAGAAACTTGGGTCCGAGACATTGAAACAAGCGTCCGACAATGAGGTTCAAAATAGAATATCGGGCTTGCCAAGACCACCAAACTTAGCCCAATTCTTGGAGAATGCCTACAAGTCCGAGAAGAATCAATTCTGAGGCGTCCGAGAGAAGCGACGAGGGTGTTATATGTGCGATGGGGGCAATTTTTTCAAGGCTCGTGGATTCGAACCGAGACATGTGTACGATGATTTTTGTAAGAGAATAATACAGAGTGTTGGGCTTGCTCAGAACCATCAAACCTGGCCCACTCTTTGGAGGATTCTAGAAGGATAATGTTAGGTGGGATTTCCTTGATTTAAGGGATTTGGGTTAAGTGGGAATCAATCCTAACCATTCATGTAAAACGATCTTGGCAAGTGATTGAGAGGGAGCTCAACTATAAATAGAGAGCTTTCTTCCTCATTTGTAATCACCCAATTCCATTCTTCTCTTTGAGAGAGTAATATAGCTCTGAGGCATTTGCTCTATACTTTCAGAGTTCTTTAGTTCTTTGTTCTCTTTGTGTTGTTGCCTATCTTTGTGGCTAGGAGTAGCCACACTCATGTTGCACTTCCACACGATAGTCCGACCTTGGTGGCTTGGAGTAGCCACGTTGGTGTTAATGCTTCTATAATCCTAGAAGCCTTGAGGACTTGGTTTCAACCTTTGTAAGTTTGCATGCACACTTAGCTTGGGTAAGGCTTACTTAGTCGTAGAAAAGACCAATGAGCGTTAAGAAGTGTCTAAGGCCGCACAACCCGTCAGACCTTGACTCTGATATTCCAACGGTTTGAGGCGTTGAAGTTCTGAGGGCATGACAAGTGGTATCAGAGCGAGTCGTTGTGGACAAGCAACGATCGTTTCGACCGTGTTTGGTGGAAAGTGCGAAACCAGGTAAGTTTGATTTACTTATTGTTCAATCAATTTACTTTGATAATTGAGTTGGCAAAGTTAAAGTGAGATGGGGCACAAGAGAAAAGGAGTTTTCGCATGCAAAGGTAAGGAGTGCCATGGTGGAAAATAGGAAGAGAGTCCGGTGGGCTCGAGGGCATCGTCGGTGTCCAAGCATGGGGATACCACAACGATTTCACAAGAAATGGTTGAGGTAACGAAACCACACCAAGGGGAGATACATCTCGAGGTAGAGAGGCTCAAGGGTGATGCCGAAAGCATGTCCAAGCGAGACAACACGTTCTCTCAAGAAGACAAGGAGAGTCTTGATTAGGAACAAGAAGAAGGACTGACAATGTACGAGAAGTGGGCTTATATGATAGAAGGTATTGCTGACCACGCATAAAGGCTCTTCAAGTTAGAGAATATCTCAAATTAATGAAAAGAGAGGGTCGGGAGACTTGAAAAAGTCAAGGATGAGGCCAAGGAGACCCAAGGTGTTGTGGAGTCCCACCTTGATAGATTGGAGTCCATGGAGGATAGATTCAAGGACGAGACACTACGAGTTCTCAACGAGTTGGAGACGGTTTGAGTAAGTAATGCCCAAAGAGCCGAGGTAATGGTTTTCAGGAACAAGGTGGATGAGCTCAAGAAGGAGTTGCTCATTTGCAAGTGAGCAATGAGTGAATGGGGTGCGCTCAAGACCTTCTTGGAAGGACTTAGGCCAGGGGCGATGCTCGGGGGAGAGCAAGGTGATGCCCAAAGACTTTTATAGGTCATAGCTGTAGCCGGAAAGTTGACTGAGCTTGCAGATGTCAAGCCAAGCAGTGATGTGTCGTCCAGGCCCATGCCCAGAGATAGTGATAATAGTGGGGGAGACCAGGAAAAGGTGCAGCGGGGAGATGGTAGAGGAAGCTCTTCGAATAGCCAATGTGAGCCATCGATTGTTCGTAGCCAAGGAAAGTCATCAGGAAAGAATGACAAGGCTAAGTCCTGTGTAAAGAAGAAGGGGAGCAAGGAAAAATTGAAGTGTTACTTCTGTGATGGTCCTCATTTAATTATAGGATGTCCCGAGAAGCATCGCCTTACAACCATTATGAAGAGGATGGGAGAAAGAGAAGGAGAAAGAGAAAAAAGGAATTGGCATGGTTGCAAGTGTTAAAACTGCCAAGCCAGGAAAAAGACTTAGTCCGATTGAGGGGATCAATGCGGGGAAGCAAGGAACAAGACGAGGGAAGGCGTTGGTATTGAGGCAGTCGAACCCAGAAGAAAGCCCAATGTGATTGCGAGTGTCCAATGAATCAAGTCAGGAGAAAGACTTTGTGAGGCTACATGTTCCAAAGTAGCTGAATCAATGGGCAAGCTTGGTGCGACTACAAGTTCTCAAGTAGTCAACCCAGGATCGAGACGTGACGAGACTTCGGGTGTCAAAGTAGTCGAGCACAAGAAGGAATCTGATGTGATAGAAGAGATAAAGCCATCAAGCCGAGGGTGCAAAGTGAGCAAGTTCGTTCACAGTATGCCAGGTTGGAGGCGTGATCCAAGTTGAGGTGTCTCAGGCATAGAGGGACACTTAAGGAGTATGCGAGTTGATTCAGAAAACTCATGTTCAAAGTCCTGAGTTTGACTGAAGGAGATGGGTTCTTCACCTTCATGATCGGATTGAAGCCGTGGGCGAAGAAAGTGTTGGAACGAAGGGAAGTCAATGAGTTGTCTAAAGTCTTGACAACCGCTGAGTCCATCAAAGAATTTGGAGTCAAGAAGAACAAGACTTCCAAAGAAAAGCCAAAAGTCGAGGGTAGCGGCAAGAGATTCTGTGATAAAGGCAAGTCAGAGGATGAGGAATATTATTCCTCGAGTGGCAGAGAAAGTCCACTCAATGATGAACCAGATGGGGGATCTGGGGAAGATGTGTGCAGTCTTGGAACAAGTTCAAGTGCCAAAGATGCTAAGCCGAGGGTAAGAGCTGAGCAAACGAGCGGGCGCAAACTTAAGATGCCAAAAGTGTTCAAGATTACCCGAGGGGAGCCGAGTCATCTAAGGTGATGGATGAGCCCAAGATCGAGTTGTCCAAAGAAGAGGATGAACCCAGGATCGATGGGGCATTGAGAGTTGTCTCAATAAGGTTCATTTCTGCCAAGGCGGGTAGAAGCCAAGTGTAGGAGGAGTTGGCCATGTCCAAAGAGTTTGCCGAGCATGTTCCCAAAAATAACATGGCTTCAGAGACCATCATAAGAGAACGGTCGAAGCAGGGGCTTACCGAAGATGTTCAAGTGAGGAACAATCCTTCAAAGACTCGTAAACAAGAGTTGAAGGGGCCAAGACATCCATTTGTAAGGTGGGAAGTGAGCTCCAACCTTCGTGTTAGAAGGGAGGAGGCAATAATGGGCATCACACTTTGCCGTGAGAAAGTACCGATGCATGGTGGCGCAAAGAACTCCAATGACAAGGGTTCAATGCGGGGAGTCTCAGACTTCATGGAATAAGAAGGGATGACGCAATTTTGAGTAAATGCCAACTAATCAAAGGGGAAGATACATCTTAACACTATTTTAGTGTTCGTTTAAGTTTGATTTATTGTTTTAAGTGGATGTAGGTTGAGCAAGACCTAACCTTTAATACGGAGGAAACAACAGGGCCAAGAGGTCCAAGCCAAGGCAAATCAAGACTTGTAGGAAAGAGTTCCTACGATAGAGATGCACTTGTGGGCGTGTTAGCTCATTTCAACACTTGGCGGCAAGAGCCGAAGCAAGCACAACCGTTATAGGAGACCGAGTCCTTATGGGCGGACATGAGCAAGTGGAGGTGTCGAGAGGCAACCAAGTTGATGTGAAGTAAGGCGGATAACATCGTGAAGTTACATGCGACAAAAGCCAAGGCAAGTAGTTCGTATGGGAGGACCGCAACAAGCCAAGGCGTTGGAAAAGTATCCAAGGTGATGCTGCTCAGGATCGTCGAGTGCGACAACGAGGGCGTCGCTAGGTTCGGTGGGGGAGAATGTCACGGGCTAGAAACTTGGGTCCAAGACATTGATGCAAGCGTCCGACAATGAGGTTCAAAATAGAATATCGAGCTTAACAAGACCATCAAACTTAGCCCAGTTCTTGGAGAATACCTACAAGTCTGAGAAAGATCAATTCCAAGGCGTCCGAGAGAAGTGAAGAGGGCATTACATGTGCGATGGGGGAAATTTTATCAAGGCTTGTGGATTCAAACCGAGACATGTGTATGCAGATTTCTATAAGAGAATATACAGAGTGTTGGGCTTGCCCAGAACCATCAGACCTGGCCCTATCCTTGGACGATTCTAGAAGGATAATGTTAGGTGGGATTTGGGTTAGGTGGGAATCAATTCTTACCATTCATGTAAAACGATCTTGGCCATTGATTGAGAGGGAGCTCAACTATAAATAGAGAGCTCTCCTCCTCATTTGTAATCACCCAATTACATTCTTCTCTTTGAGAGAGTAATATAGCTCTGAGGCATTTGCTCTATACTTTCAGAGTTCTTTAGTTCTTTGTTCTCTTTGTGTTGTTGCCTATCTTTGTGGCCAGGAATAGCCATACTCGTGTTGCACTTCCACACGATAGTCCGACCTTGGTGGCTTGGAGTAACCACGTTGATGTTAAAGCTTCCCCAATCCTAGAAGCCTTGAGGGCTTGGTTCCAATCTTTGTGAGTTTGCATGCTCACTTAGGTTGGGTAAGGCTTACTTAGTCGCAGAAAAGACCAAGAAGCGTCTAAGGCCGCACGACGTCATACCTTGACTCTGATATTTCGACGGTTTGAGGCATTGAAGTTCTGAGTGTGTGACAATAAGGAATTATATGGTGATTCAACAGTGATGGAGTTGATAACATTCATTGGTTCAATCATGACATGGTTGATAACATCTACTTATTAATTGGAGCATATGCTTGTGAATGTTTGTTCAAGTTGGAGCATATTCGTATAGCATCAATTTCCAACTCTTTTTGTGCATGAGTTATTGAATTGCAAGTTAACTATGTATGTGCCTTCTAACTCTCAAGTTACTAACATTCGAAAGCAATTGAGTCTTCACTTGTTCAGAGTTGGAAAAAGCATAGCAGGGTGAATGTTGAGGAAAGCATGGAGGTTGATGTTCAGTTCAGTCACAAATTGATAAGAAGAATGAAATTTCCTCATCATTGGTTAGTTGTTATTTGGTTTGTCTTTAGGGTTTAGGGTTAGAGATAGGATTTAATATTAGACCGCCCCTCCCTCGGTTTAGAAAACTGGGATTATTTGGTGAGAGAAGGTGAATGGGATTAAATAAGATGAACTTACTTGATAAAACCCTCAAGAGAGTTAAATTACATCACAAATAAAAAGGGTAGACTTCTCTGCCTTCTTTGGGTTTTTTTAACATAAAGAAAATGTATAAAATCCATTTATTTCATACATAAATTTATCTTAAAATCTAGCCAATAGATGAAGAACATGTCCCTCTGCCCTTCATAACATGGCTCCTTTATATAATCTTTCCAATCTATGCTTTCCACATCAAATTCAAAGCTCCCCCTTCTCTTCTTCTGACATTGTTTCCAGTAATCTCTTGGTGTTGCTGTTGTCAAACCATGATTTGAACATCATATGCAATGTGAAACCCGTGGCTGGACTCAAGTTTTGATGCAAAAAATCGACTTACCTTCCACTGTAGAATGTCTACAGTTCGTATATGTTGGCCAAGTACTTTGCCTGCTCCACTGACTTCTTCGAGCTTCTGCTGCAGCTTTCCGCTCCAGGACGCCAGTGCTCCCAATCCGGTTCTGTGCATAGCGTCTCTCCATAGGTGAGCTGAGAAATCCTCCATGGAACTGAACAGCTTCATCGACGGGACGTGGATCGGGGTGCCCTTCGAGTCGTGAAAAGGCCAGGAATGGTAGTTCTCGTGGAGCATTTGGGCTAGATCTTGGAAAACCAGTGGATTAACTACTGATGATGCGACCTGGTAGATGTTAATATCTGGTTTCGAGCACATTCTGTGCCTTGCAATTGCTGCCAAAGTCGCATTCACAACCATATCGGCCGGAACCTGTAAGGTTTTGCCATTGTTTTGATTCATCAAACACAATAAGGACAGAATTGATGAATAAATTAGACTACAACAACTTACAACATCAAGAACTCCATTGGGATCAACAAGGAAACCTGTTAGCCGCCCTTTCCCATAGCATAATACTATTAGATCCATCATCCTATAATATAAAGAAAAGGGTAATCTCAGTTTTTTCTTAGAAACCTTTTCATTATATTTTCATGTACATAAACAAGAGATACCTATTTCCTTCCATCCATCCAGGAAATGGTTCTTTGCAGGTGCTCTCGATGACACTGTCGAATTATAATCACCGGTATTTCTCCTCTCATGATATTGATCATCATTTCTCCCATGACCTTCGTGAACACATACGTGTCTTGCCATCCATGTTTTCTATCCCTGATCGCATGTTAATCGTGTCAATGCATAAAAGAAATAGAAAAGTTACAGAAATCACATAGGAACATATCATAAATGATTTGTACATAACTCTTTCTAAGTTCCGAGTAAGACTATAAATGTTCATGACATATTCTGCACATTCTCAAGCTTTATGAGTAAGAAGGGAAAGAGAATTCTCACCTTTCTAAGCCCAATTCTTTCATTTTCTGATCCACTTCACCTTCCTGACAACCTTCCCTGGTATCAATAGTCAATACGAACTCTTCTTTGATATCTAAATCGGGTATCAATCTCGGTGTGGTTTCAGAAATTAAATATTCCCTTGCAATGCAATCTCCTATGTCAAATGCCTTTTCCATAACACATCCTTGTCTTTGGCCATTAACATATGCTGCACATAAAGATATTCTGCTTATCTTAGGTTCATATATACACCATAAATATATACATATATATTGATTTTGAGCACTTACCTGTTGAAACTTGCAGAAAGAGTTTAAGTTTCTTGCACTTCTTGGCGAAACCCATGAGATGGCATGCACCTTTTGTATTTATATCCATGGCAACATCATATCTGCAATTCAATGATCTTAATCTCACATTTCCGGAATCATAAAGAATGGATCGAAGCAAGACCTTTCATCAAAAGTTGTATTAGCTACAGAATTCATGATAATGTCGACTTCTTTCGCGATCAATTCGGCTACATCGGCATCCAATCCAAGATCAGATTCACAAACATTTTCTACTACAGGGACCAGTTTGCTTAACATGAAACTTTGGTAACCATCCCCATATGTTTGTTGCAGACACTTGAAAAGATTTGAATTTATGATCTAAAACAAGAAGAAAGAAAAAAAAAGCTAAAATTTGATTCAATAGCAAGAAAAAGAAAACCATTCAAGCATGCTATAAGCAAGAAAAAACAGACATAACGTACTTCATTTTTCAATCTTTCCATTGCTGCTTCTTTGCTTTTAGCCTTCACCAACACAAATATCTTCCCAACATCAGGCACAGTTCGTAAAATCTTCTCAACAAGAACTGGATATAATTAATATAAGAAAAAAATATCGAAAATGTTATATAGCATATTCTTTTTTGGTACAAATGCACATATGGCGAGTCCAAAACCCTATAGGAAACAATATGTAGAACAATTTAGACATGGACATGTCTACGTGCTAGGCATTTGTCACCCAATAGAACATAAGTATTCGAATAGGTTGCTCGAACCTCGAATAAGTCTAGAACACATTCTCGTATTCGACTCCGAAGGAAAATAAAAACCAAACCTTCGGCAAGAAATCCAGTCGAACCAGTAATGAAGAACTCCTTCCCCCTAAGGAACTTAACAATGCCAATGCCCTCTTTCAACTCCACTACGTAAGGCACCAAATCTTTAACTGCAATATCAGCTTGAGTATTCCCATTGGGATTAGGAGACACGATTAAGTTTCCGGCGTCCACAAGCGCCGCACTACGTTTTCGACCTTTTCTCACGGCCGAAGCAGTCTTCATTGCTTTACAAGTACCCCTTGGCAATGCACAAGGTTACAAGTGTTGTTGTTGTGCTTCATGGAGTGGCATTTATTGAGAAGTTTGCTTGGTGGTGAAACAGAGAAGCAATTGAGGAACAAGGCCCCCATCGAAACAAAAGGAGAGAAGTTGAGAAGGAAGAAAAGTATAACGAAGAAGAAATCAAAGCATTTTTGGTAGTTCAAAAGAAATGGTTGCCTTAACAAAATACACTAGTAAAGTAACACTGCCCTATAATATAAGAAACGAGAAGAGAAAAAAATATTGAAAACTAGTGGGGTTTGGGAACATGAAAAATGAGAATATTATAAAAGAGGAAGGGGGAGTGGGGTGAATTTAAGGGAAGAATGAGATGAGAATTAGGTATAGTTTTTTTTTTCCATGCAAAGGCTCCCTTTAGCCCATTTTCTTTCAAATAAATTCACACTTGTCGTCAAGGAGCCTAACATGGGGCACTTCTTTCATTAACATTTTCTGTACTTTGGATTTTTATATTTTTGCAAGGAAAGCGTGTGGGGATGGATATTAGCCTATTAATGAGTACCCAATCATAGATATGCATCCCTATCTCCTTGGTTAACATACCCTTTTTTTAAATTATGTAATTTAAGTAGTTTAATCCGTAGTCAATTCACAATTAATGTACATCAAGACATAGTTGTTCGAACTTGAGAATTTTAAGAAGAATTTGACAATACATGCTCATACCCCTACATATGCCTATTTAAATCTGAAACTTTAAAGGAAAACAACAAATTCTTTAATCATTGAGATCTCTTGATTCATGCCAATAAATTTAAATTTTAAATATTAAAATTACAATTACAATTTTTAGGATATATAGATGCTAGTAATAGTCCCCCACTTACGCAAGGGTTTTATAAACCTTTTATATTATTTAATCAATTACTTTTATATTATAAACATAATTAATAATATTAAATTATATACTTAATCTCTCGATAAGTCCATTTAAGTACAATAACTTTTAAAATTGTTTAAGATTTAAAGATAATTAACTCATAAAATAATCATATAAGATTATAGTAATATTTATAAGGTAAATTATAATAATGATTGATCGTATAAAATACCAAAAAAATGAAAACAACAAAATATCTCTCTCCTATCTTTAATTCTTCTTTAATTTCTTTCCTTGGTACATAATTTTTCCTTTTCTGAAAAAAAAGAACTTGTAGGATATATAGTACCTACCACGTATTTTTTTTATTGATAGTTGTAGATTATTGGTCTATATATTAAAAATTATTATGTTAATTTTATATTATATTATTTATTTAATTTTTATATAATATAATTATATATTGTTGTACCACCTCTCATATTTTCTCTGAAAATTATATCTATATTATTATTTTCTGTTTATAAAATTTTAATATCTTCAGAATTTTATATCATTCGATTAGCCACAATCCTTTATAATTTCATACACTTCGGATTAATGAAAAGTGTCATTTAGAATTTGATACTCGGCTTTCAATTCAACTAATTTAAATAACGAGGGTAAATTAAGTTAGATATCATTAAATTTTGTCTGTTGATTCGTTTATACTATTGAACTTTCAATTTTATTAATTATAACACTGACATTATTTTGAGAAGAGTAGCAATACCTCAAAATTAGCTTCATCGGTTGGTCATCGAAAGAGATCGAAATATTAATATATTGAACTTTTAAACAAATTTTTGTTGATTCTAAGTGGATTTCATGGAAAATCAATCATAGGAGAAGAAAGAGGAGTGAAACACGAATGTTTTGATACCGATCTTGTCACGACATATGACCGATGAACGACGATGCTTGGCTGACGACGACAGTTGGAAAGTGCAGTGGTAAAAAAACTGTTTAAAATTTAAGTGAAAAAATCGATACACCCTAAAAGTTTAGTGTCTAATATGTCGTCGTTTTAAACATAATAACAACTACACCAAATGATGTCATTTTTGTGTGACATGCCACGTAAGCAACGTCACTCATGTAATTGTTCCGTTAATAACTTAACGATTGTCGCGATCGTCTTTCGGGTGGACCCAGAATTGGGCTTCGGCTTAGGAAAATGGGTTGGAGTCGCCACCGACTATTTTAAAACGAATTTAGGTGGATCGGACACCATCTTACCTGATCTGCGTTTTACCATAAATGTGTCGGGTTCAGGAGTCGGTTACGGTCAAGGAAGGATTAGCACCATTGAATCGCCCTTTCGGTACCAATTAATTTGTCGTTGTCTTTAATTGCAAAAAATTAGAAATTAAAATTTAAAAACCCATTCGGATTACTTACCTTTGATCGATTGAAAATATCCGTAAAAAGTCAAAAGTGTTAGAGAAAAAAGAAGTAATGGAAAAAAATAAAGTAAGGAAAATAAAATAAAGAAGATTAAGATAAAGAAAGTAAATAATAAAATAAAAAAGGATAATAAAAAAAGAAAAGAAAAGAAAAAGAAAAAACAAAAACAAAAAAAACAAAAACGATAAATAATAATAATAATAATAAAAGAAAAAATAATAAAAATAAAGAATGAAAAACAAAAATAAAACCAAAGAAATAAAATAATATATAAAATGAATGAAAAATAAGGAATAAAAAACGACAAATAAGAAGGAAATGTTAATATATATGCATATATGTAAAATATAATATTAATTAAATAGAGAAAAAATGTAAAAAGGACTAGATTAAAATAAAATAAATAGAGAGCAAATTAAGAGAAAATCGGGATTAAATTGAATTAAAGGACTAAAATGAATCCTTAATACAAATGAGGGACTAAAAGGGAATTAACCCCTTTTTCTCAAAAACGCGTGGACTCATAGGTCGGGTCACGCGCGGGTCGAATCGGACGGGTTCAATATAATCCTAAAAATCACCCTTTAACCTCAATTTAATCATCCCTTAAAAAACAAGCCTCAAATGCTCTCAACTACTCTCGCTTGGGCGATATCCGGTGTTTTTTTGTATTTTTGTGTGTGTTTTTATTTGTTTTGTTTCGACTTTTGGTTACTGTGATGGGTTTTGGTTTGATGTTTCAGTGTTGATCGTGGTGGTCTTGTTTGGTTGTTGGTAATTTTGTGTGTGGTTGTTTTGTTCACCGATGATGCTTGTGGGTTCAGTTTTTTCGATGATGCTTCGTACCCTTTTCATGGCCTCACCAGGGGCATTTTATAGCCCCGATGTTGGCCGTTTTGGTCCTGAGATGAGCTGGATTGTGGCCGTTGTGAGGCCGGTCAACTCGAGATGGGTCAGTCCCGGGATTATCGGCCGACCGTTTCGCCTGGTCTCCAACTGTTTGACCGGCGTGTGTTGTCACGTGCACCACTTGACCCCCCTCTATACGACGCCTTTGTTGATTTTGTTTTAGTGTTCCCAAACCCTAAACTTCGACAAGCTGGATCAGGCCCATCTCTGGATTGCTTATTGGACCCTGACAGTGAACCCATATGAACCTGAAATGAAAAGAAAAAGAAATGCATAAATAATAAATAATAAATAAAATAATAAAAATAAAATAAAAAAGAATATTTAAAAATCATATTTATATATGTTTTTTAAAAATATTTTTAAAATCATATAATATATATTTTCAAATAACATTTTAAAACCATATTATATATATATATTTTAAAAATGTTTTCAAAATTATATATTGTATAGTTTTCAAAATGTTTTAAAAAATTATATATTATATATATTTTTCCAAATATTTTTTAAAAACCATATATTATATATATTTTTAAATTGTTTTCGAAAACTATATTATATATATTTCAAAATGTTTTTTTAAAAAAAACTATATAATATATATGTTTTCAAAATGTTTTCAAAAACTATATTATATATATATATATTTCCAAAATGTTTTTTTAAAAACTATATAATATATATGTTTTCAAAATGCTTTTTAAAAAACTATATATATATCTATTTCAAAAACCATTAGCACATATATATATATATATAAAATAAAAATACGGACGAAATGAGTGTCTATAACTGCCCCTCTTTGTCCTTTTTCATAGAACGAAAAATAGGACAAAGATAAAATGACACAAATTTTTGTTCGGTGGAGTTGAAAATTGATCTCGATTAAGAATAACTCCCTGTCGAAATATGATGTGGATGACTCCTCATTCGCGAAGTCGGGTCCATCTTAAAATGATCTGGAATTGAAGCCGTAATTCGAAAATAGAATGTGGCTTCTCGTTGCCAAATTGTAGTCAACTTCAGTCTTCTTCTCGACTTGAAAACCTCGACTGCAACAAAAAAAGTAGTGTGATTGATGTGTCATTGAGATGAATGGAATCGAACTCGATACTTTTGTTGACAGATATCCCTTTTTGCCTTGAACTATGCTGTTAATGAGCTGAGAGATTGTCCCAGATCTTCTTCTTGACTTAAAGACCTCGGCTTCAACCAGAAAGTAGTTTCTTGATGCTACCATGTGATTGATGTATCATCGAGTTGAATGGAATCGAACTCGACAATTTTTATTGACAGATAGCTTTTCTTGACTTAAGTTATACTGTAAATTTGTCATGCCCTTGAGCTGAATGGAATCGAACTCAAGGGGTTTTTTTTTGGCAGATAGCCCTTCTCGCCTTGAGCTATGTTACAAATAATGTGCCTTGGAGCTGAGTGTAATCAAACTCGAAGGTCTTTAGTTAGCAGATAGCCCTTCTTGCCTTGAGCTATTCTGCAAATGATGTGCCTTTGAGTTGAGTGTAATCGAACTCGAAGGTCTTTTGTTGACAGATAACCCTTCTAGCCTTTGGTTATGCTGCAAATAATGTGCCTTGGAGCTGAGCGTAGTGGAACTTGAAGGTCTTTTGTTGGCAAATAACCCTTCTTTCCTTGAGTTATGCTGCAAATGATGTGCCTTGGAGCTGAGCGTAGTTGAACTCGAAGGTCTTTGGTTGGAAGATAACCCTTCTAGTCTTGAGTTATGCTACAAATGATATGCCTTTGAGCTGAGCGTAGTCGAACTCAAAGGTATTTTGTTGGCAAATAGCCCTTCTTGCCTTGAGTTATGTTGCAAATGATGTGCCTTGGAGCTGAACGTAGCCGAACTCGAAGGTCTTTGGTTGGCAGATAACCCTTCTAGCCTTGAGTTATGCTGCAAATGATATGCCTTTGAGTGTAGTCGAACTCGAAGGTCTTTCGTTGGCAAATAACTCTTCTTGCCTTGAGCT
Source organism: Hibiscus syriacus (assembly GCF_006381635.1). Lineage (NCBI taxonomy): Eukaryota > Viridiplantae > Streptophyta > Magnoliopsida > Malvales > Malvaceae > Hibiscus > Hibiscus syriacus. The sequence goes on from NW_024062770.1 coordinate 4,869,674, forward strand.
ATGTTGCAAATGATGTGCCTTGGAGCTGAGCGTAGTCGAACTCGAAGGTCTTTGGTTGGCAGATAAACTTTCTAACCTTGAGTTATACTGCAAATGATATGTCTTTGAGCTAAGCGTAGTCAAACTCAAGGTCTTTTGTTGGCAAATAGCCCTTCTTGCCTTGAGCTATATTGCAAATGATGTGCCTTGGAGTTAAGCGTAGTCGAACTCGAAGGTCTTTGATTGGCAGATAACCCTTATAGCCTTGAGTTTGCTGCAAATGATATGCCTTTGAGCTGAGCGTAGTCGAACTCGAAGGTCTTTTGTTGGTAAATAGCCCTTCTTGCCTTGAGCTATGTTACAAATGATGTGCCTTGGAGCTGAGCGTAGTCGAACTCGAAGGTCTTTGGTTGGCAGATAACCCTTCTAGCCTTGAGTTATACTACAAATGATGTGCCTTGGAGCTGAGTGTAGTCGAACTTGAAGGTTTTTTTTGTGGCAGATAGCTCTTTTTGCCTTGAGCTATGCTACAAATGATGTGCCTTTGAGCTGAGTGTAATCGAACTCGACGGTCTTGGCTGACAGATAACTCTTCTCGCCTTGAGTTATGCTGTCTATAGTTTCTTAAAAAATGGCTTCCCTTCACGGGTCTAAGCCGGTCATAATTCTTTAGGTGGTTCCCCTGAGCGGGTCTGAACCAAGTGATATGATTTCTGGATGACTCTCCTTCACGGGAAAGCACACTGATAAATTATGTTAGTCGGACATCTTCCGTCGTGGAATTGAAATCTGGCTAGAAACCTGCTACTCATTATTGAGCTGAACTAGTTCTCGAACCTATCTGAAATTGATTCTGAGATTTGTCAATCTTTTGATGTATCAAGTAGGTAGCTTCGCACTGCTGAGTAAAGCAACTACCATCATGCTTTAAAGGAGCTTTTGAATCGAATATCCTTCATCCTGAAGTCGGAACTTGACTCTAAAAGCTATAAAAATTATGTGTGCTAAAATGATGAATGTGGTGCTCTTATGTATGTCTAAGATGCATACAACATGAATGAGTTCGATTTTATTTCTTGGATGAAGTCTCGTGCTTTGTCTGCCAATCTGGTCCTTGGAATTGATCGTGCCCCATTTGCTTCACGAGCTTTGGCTTTACAGACCTTTCATATTTGAGATTGTCATGTTTGAAAATGTTTTTCTCCTTTTCCTTGTTTTAGGAGGGAAAAGGATAAAAATTTTGTAAAATATTACTCCTTAATTCAGGCTCGTAATCGAATCAAATTATAAACATGAGTTCAAAGAAAATCAAAGGAATCAATAGCTCTTTTAATGCCTTCAAAGTTATAGCTCTTTGAAAAATATTCAAGTGGATGAGTTGGCTTTAGGTTGACCTAAGGTTTCAGCCATAAAAAAATGTCATTTTTTCGGTTATTGCAACATGCTTTTTCTTTGGCTTGGCATTTTAATTGGATGCGGGCAAAATGACGCAACTAGCATAATCAATTAGTAGACCTTCTATTTCGGTCCTCTAAAATCTTCCATTTGTTCAAGCGTTGTAGACTCCTCTAGCAAAGGCAGTGCGGAAATATCGGTCTAAAAATGAAATTCCTGAGTGTTCGTGTAAAACTGACTATAACAGGTGTTCTTTAACTCCCTTAGTTTATTTTTACCAAAACTCCTTATTTAAATAAATTTAACTTGCCATTGTCTGGCTAGCTGAATCCATAAAGTCGGGGCGTTTAACCAATTGCTCTAGAGGGACAACTTAATATCATTGTATAGATATTATAATCACCTTTATCAGGCTAGCTGAATATTATCCATAAAGCTGGGGCATTTAACCAGTTTCTCTAAAGGGACAACTCAAGCTTTATTATAATTACCTTTATCAGGATAGCTGAATCTTATCCATAAAGCTAGGGCGTTTAACCAATTGCTCTAGAGGGACATCTCAAGCTTTATTGTATATATATAATATTATAATTTGGGTATACGGATCTAATTTCTTAAGTTTGTCAAGAAGAACCTGTTATAGTCTAGGTGTTTTTGAAAGTCAAGGAATCTCATCTTTAGAGTTCAATTTCCAAACAACTGACCTAAACTAGATTTACTTACTCGACTATTCCATCTGTGAATATCATTATCATCACTGAACATCCTCAATAAAAGTATAATAATGTCATACATAAGAGATGCCCCATGTTGTCCGCTTCTATGTATACCTAATACCAAGCCTTTTGTTTATTCCCTTATGAGATGAGAAGACTGTATCTGTTCTTTACAATAAAAGGGTACAGTGTTTGAGCGTATCTTCTTGGGTAAGGTCAAAGTCCTTATCATGTTACTTTATCAAAGATCTGTAACTCCGACCACTTACAGAGTTTTTAATTCATTTGATATTCAAAGAATTTCAAGTTGTAAATTTGATTCAATGTTCTGCATAAATTCATTGAAATATCCAAAGAAAGTTTAAAAACAAGTTCCAAATATGAGAAAGTTCAAAAACAAATTCAAACAAGATGCCTCAAAATTGAATAAGGCCTCATCAGGATGCCTCACTTGCCATGACTCTTTATGCTTTGGGAGTGTCATTGCTTTCATCATAAAATTCTAGCTCTTTTTTGTCCATCATTAGCTGGATCAATGCTCTAAATTCGGCACATTCTTGTACATCATGTCCATCGTCATTGTGATAACAGCAATAACTGCTACCTTTGGAATCTGATGTGCCATGAGGTGGTGTAAGATACCCTGCATTTATCATTTGCCTCCACACCCAAGCAAGAGATGACTTCAGTTCGGAGACTTCGATTTTGGCCTTTTTACCCATCTCCTTGGTGATTGCATTTTCCTTATTATCTAGATGATTAGATAGAGGGTTCTGTACGACAGTGGGTGATTCTGAATTGTTGAAATGAATCCAACTCCTGTTGCACATTCTTTGGATAATCCTCTTAAAGACAAGGCAATTTTCAATAGCATGCCCCGAAACACCGCCATAATATTCACAATGCACATTTTTGTCATACCACTTGGGGTATGGGGGCTTTAGAGGTATCCCTGGATAGGGTGACACCATATGTGTGTCAAATAGTTATTGGTAGAGCTCCTTGTATGATATGGGAATGGGATCGAAATGCTCTATTTCTCTCTTTGATTTTCTCGAATCTTGTCTAGAAGATGGTACAACTGTAATTGGTTTTGATTTGGAGATTGTAACGCCTTTGCTAGAGTTGAAAATGCTAATGATCTCTCCTTCTTTTTTCTTCTGGGGAGGCTTTCTACTCGACTTACCTCCTTGTTCAATGGTTGTTTTTACTTCTCCCCCAAATTTTAGAATGTAGTAACTATTCAAATTATTTTGAAGTCCTGATAAGATTCTGGGTGAGACAGCTACTTGCGGGGTAGGTGACATAGTTACCCTTTCTGATGAACCTGCCCCAGGTGCACTTGTCTGACGTAGGCCGGTTAACTTAGCAATGATCTGATCGACCAAAGACTCTTGGCCTTTCGTGATTGTATCTAGGGAACTCTGGCTATTTTGATTTATCTTTTCTTCTAGATCCTTCTATAACCTTAGCATGTTCTCTTCAAGTTGAGCAATTCTGACTTCCATTTCCTTTCTGTTTGAATGGTGATGACATGTGTCCGAAGCTTGTGGAGGTATGTCCAGTGTTTGTACCCCCTTTGTTTATGAAAATCTTTTGTTAGTTCGTATGGATGCAATGAAAAAAGAAAATTATACGAAATATGCAAGAATGCATGATGCATGAAATGTTCGAGGCATTGATCCAAAAATGTATATGTTATTATAAATAATCCTTATTAGGGACAAAAGTGTCACTTATTAAGAGACAAAAAACATTTTAAAGGTATAGATCCCGAACAGCCTCTGACAAGTTGATTCGTCTTCAGCCTTTTTTCTGTCACTGGTTGAATGCCCTGTCGAACTGTTCTGGCTTCTATGGCTAAACTGTGCAAGTGACGAGTTGCTTGCTCAAATAACTGTATCTCCGGCTTTAACTCTCTGCTGAGCTTGTTCCTAACGAAAGCGCCATTGGAGCCCTCCATCGATAGGAACTATCCGAAGTTTATCTGCTTGTTTCTTGAATTCGTCAACAATGGTCTACATCTTAGCTAGGGTTTCGCTATTTTGTTCTTGTTGTCTTTGAAGGGATTCTCCAAGTCAGTAACCTTTTTTGTGTATGTCCTGTAAATTTTTTCCAACTTAAAAAGGTGACTTTTGGTGTGCTCGGTGTAAATCCCGGTCCATTTCTGAGTATTCTCTGACCATAGTCGGACTCCTGAGCTTTTCATCTCTTGTATTATAACCCTTTTGTCCATTAATACAAAATATTTACGTTTAACGAACACATTTTTGGTGGATCAACACCTGTTTTGAATGATGCAAATGATGAAAATAAAATAAAATAAAACAAAAATGAAAAGAGTTAGTGAGGTAAAAATAATAATCAAAACAATCATGAAAATAAAAAGTCATAGCCCACATGATATCTACCTCACATGCTTATTATTCCTACCCAGACAAGATCTCTATCCCACATGTTAATCTTGAACCAGTCCTAACCGCATAAATTTCTAGTTCAAATGCTTTGAACAGAAAATAAAGCAGGAAATAATATCAAAGCAGCCTAGGATTTGAAATGAGGTTTTGGGGTGGGCTCTAATTCCTTGTAGTCTCCCGGTTTACGTTCTAAAAAAGGTACCCGAGTTCTCCTTGCTGGTGCCCCTTGGGCTTGCCAGACCCTTAGTCCTAAGCTCATTACAAGCTTGTGTGGACTAAGTTAAACTCGAGGGGATACATTCCCTTATGTTTGTGCGGTGAATAAATTCACACGAAGACATAAGGTATATGAATCCCGAAGGTTACTTGCTAGGCATATGCGTAGAATAATTTCTCACAAAGGCGTCGCTTTCACCCCCACTTAAAAGGGTTCGGAGCTCGGGTATAGAGCCAGAGATATAAACTTTTCAACAATCTGAAATCATTAAAAAAATTGTTAGTACAACTATTTATTTGAAAAATAATCAAAGGTAAATAATTAGAACCAAATAAATAAATTAAAATTAAAATTTACCATTTTTGCATAAAAAGACAACCGAAAATTAATTATGGCCTGACTCACTTACCTGTCCCCAGTGGAGTCGCCAAGCTGTCACGACCGTCTTTCGGGTGGTTGGAATTGGGCTTCGACTTAGGAAAATAGGTTGGAGTCGCCACCGACCATTTTAAAACGAATTTAGGTGAGTCGGACACCATCTTACATGATCTATGTTTTACCAGAAATGTGTCAGGTTTAGGAGTCGGTTATGGTCAAGGAAGGATTAGCACCCTTAAACCGCCCTTTCGATACCAATTAATTTGTCGATTGTCTTTAATTGCAAAAAATTAGAAATTAAAATTAAAATTTAAAAACCGATTCGGATTACTTACCTTTGATCGATTGAAAATATCCCTAAAATGCCAAAAGTGTTAGAGAAAAAAAAGTAATGGAAATAAATAAATTAAGGAAAATAAAATAAAGAAATAAAGAAGATTAAGATAAATAAAGTAAATAAATAAAATAAAAAAGGACAATAAATAAAAAATAAAATAAAATAAAGAGAAAAACAAAAATGATAAATAAAAATAATAAAAGAATAAAGAATAAAGAATAAAGAATGAAAAACAAAAATAATAATAATAATATAAAATGAATGAAAAATAAGGAATAAAAAACAACAAATAAGAAGGAAATGTTAATATATATGCATATATGTAAAATATAATATTAATTAAATAGAGAAAAAATGTAAACAAGACTAGATTAAAATAAAAATAAAATAGAGAGCAAAATTAAGAGAAAACCGGGATTAAATTGAATTAAAGGGACTAAAATCTTTAATACAAATGACGGACTAAAATGGATTTAATCCTTTTTTTCTCAAAAATGAGTGGACCCATAGGTCAGGTCGGGTCACGTGCGGGTCGGATCGGACGGGTTCAATATAATCAAAAAAATCACCCTTTAACCTCATTTCAATCATTCCTTAAAAAAAGCCTCAAATGCTCTCAACTACCCTCGCCTGGGTGATATCCTGCCACCGCCCGGTGGCCTCCCCGCTATGCCATCCGCCGCTCCGGTCGTCAGAAAAATTTTAATTCACCAACATAACCCTCTTTACACCCTAAATACTAACTCGATGCCCAAAACTCCAAAAACCTTGCGAATTTCTAGGCCTCTACCTCTTCCGGCGAGACCTTTCACTTCCCCGGCGTGCTTGCTTCTTGCTTTGCTCAGCTCTTTGTTGCTTTTTTGTATTTTTGTGTATTTTTTATGTGTTTTGTTTCGGTTTTTGGTTGTTGTGGTGGGTTTTGATTTGATGTTTCGGTGTTGATCGTGGTGGTCTCGTTTGGTTGTTGGTATTTTTGTGTGGTCATTTTGTTCTCCGATGATGCTTGTGGGCTCTGGTTTTTTCGATGATGCTTCGTACCCTTTGCATGGCCTTACCGGGGGCTTTTTATAGCCTCGGTGTTGGCCGTTTTGGTCCCGAGATGAGCGGGATTGTGGCCGTTGTGAGGCCGGTTATCCCAGGATGGGTCAGTCCCGGGATTATCGACCGACTGATTCGTCTGGCCTCCAACCATTTGACAGGTGCGTGTTGCACGTGCGCCCCTTGACCCCCATCTATGCGGTGTCTTTGTTGATTTTGTTTTAGGGTTCCCAAACCCTAAACTTCGATGGGCTGGATCAGGCCCATCTCTAGATTGCTTATTGGACCTTGACAGTGGACCCATTTGGACCTGAAATGAAAAGAAAAAAGAAATGAATATAATAAAAATAAAATAAAAAAGAACATTTAAAATCATATGCTATATATATGTTTTTTAAAAATATTTTTAAAATCATAAATTATATATTTTCAAATAACATTTTAAAACCATATTATATATATATATATATATAATGTTTTCAAAATTATATATTATGTAGTTTTCAAAACGATTTAAAAAAACTATATATTATATATATTTTTCCAAATGTTTTTTAAAAACCATATATTATATATATTTTTAAAATGTTTCGAAAACTATATTATATATTTCAAAATGTTTTTTAAAAAACTATATAATATGTTTTCAAAATGCTTTTTAAAAACTATATTATATATCTATTTCAAAAACCATTAGCATATATATATAATAAATTTTTTGTGTTTAATTTCGTGGATTTTGAGTGAGTTTCATAGAAAACTAAACAAATGAGAAGAATGAGTAGTTAGATGTAAATATTTTGATATTGATTTTGCTGTGAAAGATGATCAATGACTGGATTTGTTTAGCTGTCAACGAAATTAAAAAAAATAGAGCATTAAAAAAGAAACTTGTTTAAAGTTTAGTGGCATAATCATCAAAGTTTTAGGCATTAAAACAATCGCACCAAAACGACGTCATTTTGGAGTGGCATGCCACAACAACAATTAGCCATGTCATCATCTTGTTAGTGACTTATCAATTGATTGACATAACTAAATGGAAAATAAAGTTCAGTGCTATAATTGACAAAATTGAAATTTTGTGATATATACTAGTCAACAGACAAAGTAAAATGGTATATGATGTAATTTACCCAAATAATTAGTAATCAAAATTTTTAAAATCAAATTACATCTATTAAATTAGGTTAATAAAAATCAATATATTTAAATCTCAAAATTTCAAGATGTTACACAATCAAATGGCAAGAGTTGGGCAAAACTAAACAATGGTACAGATGGTAAGGTTTATGGCTTCATGCTAATCCTACTTATACTACTAATATTTTCCAAATACAAATATCAAATTTTATCCAAATTCATTTATAAATGAATAATTTAAATTTATTTAATATATATATATATATATATATTATCTAAAATGTTTATACATTACTAGTAATAGTCTACCTAAACTACAACAAATTTTAATTTGTTTAAATTAAGGCTTAATACAAAAATAAGTGTATAAACTATATTTCGAAATGCAATTTGGTGCTAAAAGAAATTTTCACTAAAAATAAGTATCTAGCATAGGGATGGGCATGGGTGGGGTTTTTGGTCCACCCGACCTGACTCGAGAATAAGTAATCCTCCACCCGAGAACCGACCCGACCCGACCAAAACAAGATTTCAACCAACCCGATATAACTTAAAAGCCAGACCCGACACGACTCGACCCGAATAATAAAAAAAATTATTCAATAAAAACAATGACTTAATTAAAATAATAATATAGAGGGGTATTATTGTAATTATTCCTAAATATATAAGGTAAAATTATATATTTTTTCGGATCGGTCGGGTCAGATATTTTTCACCCTAAAACCGAACTTGACCCGACCCGAACATAACGTTTAAAAACACCGACCCGACCCAACCCAAACCCAAAATATTTTTAAAAAACCCGACCCAGTCGGGTCGGGTCGGAACCCGTTGGGTTCGGGTCCCGTGCCCATCCCTATTCTAACATTTTCAACATTAAATTTTTAGGTGTTTAGATAACGACCATTAAATTTGATCGTTATCTGACACATGTCATGCATATAAAAATTTAAAATTATTTTATTTAAAAAATTAATGTTATAATTAAAAAAAATAACACTTGAAATTTTACATTTTCATCATTGATTGGCCACCTCTGGTCTGTGGTTGTCACCATTGATACCATTAGAACCAACTCGTCATCACGACCAAAATCCATTCCCCACCCACCGTGAAATTGCACCGATCATTGTAAAAATGTCGCAAAGGGTGTCGAATTTTTAGATTTTCGTTTATGTTTTCCGGCAATTTCAACGGCTACAATCGTCCTTACGTTACACGATCATTGAGTTCGTCATCGTGCTCCAAACAAAATCCGACCATTGGTGATTGTTTGTTGTCGGAGGTGGGGCGACGGGAGGGAGAGGGACGAGTTAGAAAGATATTTGTTTTTTAAAAAAAAAATCTTTTTTTAAAATATTATTTTTATGATTAATAAAATAAAAAATATATAACAGTGGACCACTAAAAGTGTAACGGAAAAACGTTAAATACTTATTATTAGCAAAAAATTATTTAAACACTAAATCGTATTTCGAGATATAGTTCATTTACTTATTTTTGTATTAAGCCTAAAATTTAATGTTTGAAAAAGATAATAAACTTGTAAAAAAAAGTTCAGTGCTATAATTGACAAAATTGAAAGTTTTGTGATATATACTAGTCAACAGACAAAGTAAAATGGTATATGATGTAATTTACCCAAATAATTAGTAATCAAAAATTTTAAAATCAAATTAAATCTATTAAATTAGGTTAATAAAAATCAATATATTAAATCTCAAAATTTCAAGATGTTACACAATCAAATGGCAAGAGTTGGGCAAAACTAAACAATGGTACAGATGGTAAAGTTTATGGCTTCATGCTAATCCTACTTATACTACTAATATTTTCCAAATACAAATCTCAAATTTTATCCAAATTCATTTATAAATGAATAATTTAAATTTATTTAATATATATATATATATTATCTAAAATGTTTATACATTACTAGTAATAGTCTACCTAAACTACAACAAATTTTAATTTGTTTAAATTAAGGCTTAATACAAAAATAAGTGTATAAATTATATTTCGAAATGCAATTTGGTGCTAAAAGAAATTTTCACTAAAAATAAGTATCTAGCGTAGGGATGGGCATGGGTTGGGTTTTTGGTCCACCCGACCTGACTCGAGAATAAGTAATCCTCCACCCGAGAACCGACCCGACCCGACCAAAACAAGATTTCAACCAACCCGATATATAACTTAAAAGCCCGACCCGACACGACTCGACCCGAAATAATAAAAAAATTATTCAATAAAAACAATGACTTAATTAAAAATAATAATATATAGAGGGGTATTATTGTAATTGTTCCTAAATATATAAGGTAAAATTATATATTTTTTCGGATCAGTCGGGTCAGATATTTTTCACCCTAAAACCGAACTTGACCCGACCCGAACATAACATTTAAAAAATCGACCCAACCCAAACCCAAAATATTTTTTAAAAAACCCGACCCAGTCGGGTCGGGTCGGAACCCGTTGGGTTCGAGTCCCGTACCCATCCCTATTCTAACATTTTCAACGTTAAATTTTTAGGTGTTTAGATAACGACCATTAAATTTGATCGTTATCTGACACATGTCACGCATATAAAAATTTAAAATTATTTTATTTAAAAAATTAATGTTATAATTAAAAAAAATAACACTTGAAATTTTAACTTTTCATCATTGATTGGCCACTTCTGGTATGTGGTTGTCACCATTGATACCATTAGAACCAACTCGTCGTCACGACCAAAATCCATTCCCCACCCACCGTGAAATTGCACCGATCATTGTAAAAATGCCGCAAAGGGTGTCGATTTTTTAGATTTTCGTTTATGTTTTCCGGCAATTTCAACGGCTACAATCGTCCTTAAGTTACACGATCATTGTGTTCGTCATCGTGCTCCAAACAAAATCCGACCATTGGTGATTGTTTGTTGTCGGAGGTGGGGCGACGGGAGGGAGAGGGACGAGTTAGAAAGAGATTTGTTTTTTTTAAAAAAATATCTTTTTTTAAAATATTATTTTTATGATTAATAAAATAAAAAATATATAACAGTGGACCACTAAAAGTGTAACGGAAAAACGTTAAATACTTATTATTAGCAAAAAATTCTTTAAACACTAAATCGTATTTCGAGATATAGTTCATTTACTTATTTTCGTATTAAGCCTAAAATTTAATGTTTGAAAAAGATAATCAACTTGTAAAAAAAAGTTCAGTGCTATAATTGACAAAATTGAAAGTTTTGTGATATATACTAGTCAACAGACAAAGTAAAATGGTATATGATGTAATTTACCCAAATAATTAGTAATCAAAAATTTTAAAATCAAATTACATCTATTAAATTAGGTTAATAAAAATCAATATATTTAAATCTCAAAATTTCAAGATGTTACACAATCAAATGGTAAGAGTTGGGCAAAACTAAACAATGGTACATATGGTATGGTTTATGGCTTCATGCTAATCCTACTTATACTACTAATATTTTCCAAATACAAATCTCAAATTTTATCCAAATTCATTTATAAATGAATAATTTAAATTTATTTAATATATATATATATTATCTAAAATGTTTATACATTACTAGTAATAGTCTACCTAAACTACAACAAATTTTAATTTGTTTAAATTAAGGCTTAATACAAAAATAAGTGTATAAATTATATTTCGAAATGCAATTTGATGCTAAAAGAAATTTTCACTAAAAATAAGTATCTAGCGTAGGGATGGGCATGGGTGGGGTTTTTGGTCCACCCGACCTGACTCGAGAATAAATAATCCTCCACCCGAGAACCGACCCAACCCGACCAAAACAAGATTTCAATCGACCCGATATATAACTTAAAAGCCCGACCCGACCCGACACGACTCGACCCGAAATAATAAAAAAATTATTCAATAAAAACAATGACTTAATTAAAAATAATAATATATAGAGGGGTATTATTGTAATTGTTCCTAAATATATAAGGTAAAATTATATATTTTTTTGGGTCGGTCGGGTTAGATATTTTTTACCCTAAAACTGAACTTGACCCGACCCGAACATAACATTTAAAAAACCGACCCAACCCAAACCCAAAATATTTTTAAAAAACCCGACCCAGTCGGGTCGGGTCGGAACCCGTTGGGTTCGGGTCCCGTGCCCATCCCTAGTCTAACGTTTTCAACGTTAAATTTTTAGGTGTTTAGATAACGACCGTTAAATTTGATCGTTATCTGACACATGTAACGCATATAAAAATTTAAAATTATTTTACTTAAAAAATCAATGATATAATTAAAAAAAATAACACCTGAAATTTTACATTTTCAACATTGATTGGCCACCTCTGGTCTGTGGTTGTCACCGTTGATACCATTAGAACCAACTCGCCGTCACGAGCAAAATACACTCCCCACCCACCATGAAATTGCACCGATCATTGTAAAAAATGCCGCAAATGTTGTCGGTTTTTTAGATTTTCATTTATGTTTTCCGAGAATTTCAACGGCTACAATCGTCGTTACGTTACACAATCGTTGTGTTCGTCATCGTGCTCCAAACAAAATCCGACCATTGGTGATTGTTTGTTGTCAGAGGTGGGGCGACGAGAGGGAGAGGGACGAGTTAGAAGGAGATTTGGTTTTTTTTTTAAAAAAAATCATTTTTAAAAATATTATTTTTATGATTAATAAAATAAAAAAATATAACAGTGGACCACTAAAAGTGTAACGGAAAAAACGTTAGATACTTATTATTAGCAAAAAATTCTTTAAACACTAAATCGTATTTCGAGATATAGTTCATGTACTTATTTTTGTATTAAGCCTAAAATTTAAAGTTTGAAAAATATAATCAACTTGTAAAAAAAAGTTCAGTGCTATAATTGACAAAATTGAAAGTTTTGTGATATATACTAGTCAACAGACAAAGTAAAATGGTATCTGATGTAATTTACCCAAATAATTAGTAATCAAAATTTTTAAAATCAAATTACATCTATTAAATTAGGTTAATAAAAATCAATATATTTAAATCTCAAAATTTCAAGATGTTACACAATCAAATGGTAAGAGTTGGGCAAAACTAAACAATATTACAGATGGTAAGGTTTATGGCTTCAAGCTAATCCTACTTACACTACTAATATTTTCCAAATACAAATCTCAAATTTTATCCAAATTCATTTATAAATGAATAATTTAAATTTATTTAATATATATATATATTATCTAAAATGTTTATACATTACTAGTAATAGTCTACCTAAACTACAACAAATTTTAATTTGTATAAATTAAGGCATAATACAAAAATAAGTGTATAAATTATATTTCGAAATGCAATTTGGTGCTAAAAGAAATTTTCACTAAAAATAAGTATCTAGCGTAGGGATGGGCATGGGTAGGGTTTTTGGTCCACCTGACCTGACTCGAGAATAAGTAATCCTCCACCCGAGAACCGACCTGACCCGACCAAAACAAGATTTCAACCAACCCGATATATAACTTAAAAGCCCGACCCGACCCGACTCGACCCGAAATAATAATAAAATTATTCAATAAAAACAATGACTTAATTAAAAATAATAATATATAGAGGGGTATTATTGTAATTGTTCCTAAATATATAAGGTAAAATTATATATTTTTTCGGGTCGGTCAGGTTAGATATTTTTCACCCTAAAACTGAACTTGACCCGACCCGAACATAACGTTTAAAAAAACCAACCCGACCCAACCCAAACCCAAAATATTTTTAAAAAACCCGACCCAGTCGGGTCGGGTCAGAACCCGTTGGGTTCGGGTCCCGTGCCCATCCCTAGTCTAACGTTTTCAACGTTAAATTTTTAGGTGTTTAGATAATGACCGTTAAATTTGATCGTTATCTGCATGTAACGCATATAAAAATTTAAAATTATTTTACTTAAAAAATCAATGATATAATTAAAAAAAATAACACCTGAAATTTTACATTTTCAACATTGATTGGCCACCTCTGGTATGTGGTTGTCACCGTTGATACCATTAGAACCAACTCGCCGTCACGACCAAAATACACTCCCCACCCACCGTGAAATTACACCGATCATTGTAAAAAATGCCGCAAAGGGTGTCGATTTTTTAGATTTTCGTTTATGTTTTCTGGCAATTTCAATGGCTGCAATCGTCCTTACGTTACACGATCATTTTGTTCGTCATCGTGCTCCAAACAAAATCCGACCATTGGTGATTGTTTATTTTCGGAGGTGGGGCGACGGGAGGGAGAGGGACGAGTTAGAAGGAGATTTGGTTTTTTTTTAAAAAATTCTTTTTTTAAAATATTATTTTTATGATTAATAAAATAAAAAAATATAACAGTGGACCACTGAAAGTGTAACGGAAAAAACGTTAGATACTTATTATTAGCAAAAAATTCTTTAAACACTAAATCGTATTTCGAGATATAGTTCATGTACTTATTTTTGTATTAAGCCTAAAATTTAAAGTTTGAAAAATATAATCAACTTGTAAAAAAATGTTCAGTTCTATAATTGACAAAATTGAAAGTTTTGTGATATATACTAGTCAACAGACAAAGTAAAATGGTATATGATGTAATTTACCCAAATAATTAGTAATCAAAATTTTTAAAATCAAATTACATCTATTAAATTAGGTTAATAAAAATCAATATATTTAAATCTCAAAATTTCAAGATGTTACACAATCAAATGGTAAGAGTTGGGCAAAACTAAGCAATGGTACATATGGTAAGGTTTATGGCTTCATGCTAATCCTACTTATACTACTAATATTTTCCAAATACAAATCTCAAATTTTATCCAAATTCATTTATAAATGAATAATTTAAATTTATTTAATATATATATATATATATATATATATATTATCTAAAATGTTTATACATTACTAGTAATAGTCTACCTAAACTACAATAAATTTTAATTTGTTTAAATTAAGGCTTAATACAAAAATAAGTGTATAAATTATATTTCGAAATGCAATTTGGTGCTAAAAGAAATTTTCACTAAAAATAAGTATCTAGCGTAGGGATGAGCATAGGTGGGGTTTTTGGTCCACCCGACCTGACTCGAGAATAAATAATCCTCCACCAGAGAACCGACCCGATCCGACCAAAACAAGATTTCAACTGACCCGATATATAACTTAAAAGCCCAACCCGACACGACTCGACCCGAAATAATAAAAAAATTATTCAATAAAAACAATGACTTAATTAAAAAAAATAATATATAGAGGGGTATTATTGTAATTATTTCTAAATATATAAGGTAAAATTATATATTTTTTCGGGTCGGTCGAGTCAGATATTTTTCACCCTAAAGCCGAACATGACCCTACCCGAACATAACGTTTAAAAATAACCGACCCGACCCAACCCAAACCCAAAATATTTTTAAAAAACCCGACCCAGTCGGGTCGGGTCAGAACTCGTTGGGTTTGGGTCCCGTGCCCATCCCTAGTCTAACGTTTTCAACGTTAAATTTTTAGGTGTTTAGATAACGACTGTTAAATTTGATCGTTATTTAACACATGTCACGCATATAAAAATTTTAAATTATTTTATTTAAAAATTAATGTTATAATTAAAAAAATAACACCTGAAATTTTACATTTTCATCATTGATTAGCCACCTCTGGTCTGTTGTTGTCACCGTTGATACCATTAGAACCAACTCGCCGTCATGACCAAAATCCATTCCCCACCCACCGTGAAATTGCACCGATCATTATAAAAATGCCACAAAGGGTGTCGGTTTTTTAGATTTTCAATTATGTTTTCTGACAATTTCAACGGCTACAATCGTCGTTACGTTACACAATCGTTGTGTTCGTCATCGTGCTCCAAACAAAACCCGACCATTGGTGATTGTTTGTTGTCGAAGGTGGGGCGACGGGAGGGAGAGGGACGAGTTAGAAGGAGATTTGGTTTTTTTTTAAAAAATTCTTTTTTAAAAATATTATTTTTATGATTAATAAAATAAAAAAAATAACAGTGGACCACTGAAAGTGTAACGGAAAAAATGTTAGATACTTATTATTAGCAAAAAATTCTTTAAACACTAAATCGTATTTCGAGATATAGTTCATGTACTTATTTTTGTATTAAGCCTAAAATTTAAAGTTTGAAAAAGATAATCAACTTGTAAAAAAAAGTTCAGTGCTATAATTGACAAAATTGAAAGTTTTGTGATATATACTAGTCAACAGACAAAGTAAAATGGTATCTGATGTAATTTACCCAAATAATTAGTAATCAAAATTTTTAAAATCAAATTACATCTATTAAATTAGGTTAATAAAAATCAATATATTTAAATCTCAAATTTCAAGATGTTACACAATCAAATGGTAAGAGTTGGGCAAAACTAAACAATATTACAGATGGTAAGGTTTATGGCTTCATGCTAATCCTACTTATACTACTAATATTTTCCAAATACAAATCTCAAATTTTATCCAAATTCATTTATAAATGAATAATTTAAATTTATTTAATATATATATATATATATTATCTAAAATGTCTATACATTACTAGTAATAGTCTACCTAAACTACGACAAATTTTAATTTGTTTAAATTAAGGCTTAAAACAAAAATAAGTGTATAAATTATATTTCGAAATGCAATTTGGTTCTAAAAGAAATTTTCACTAAAAATAAGTATCTAGCATAGGGATGGGCATGGGTAGGGTTTTTGGTCCACCCGACCTGACTCGAGAATAAGTAATCCTCCACCCGAGAACCGACCCGACCCGACCAAAACAAGATTTCAACCGACCCGATATATAACTTAAAATCCCGACCAGACCCGATCCGACTCGACCCGAAATAATAAAAAAATTATTCAATAAAAACAATGACTTAATTAAAAATAATATTATATAGAGGGGTATTATTGTAATTATTCCTAAATATATAAGGTAAAATTATATATTTTTTCGGGTCGATCGGGTCAGATATTTTTCACTCTAAAACCGAACTTGACCCGACCCGAACATAACGTTTAAAAACACCGACCCGACCCAACCCAAACCCAAAATATTATTAAAAAATCCGACCCAGTCGGGTTGGGTCGGAACCCATTGGGTTCGGGTCCCGTGCCCATCCTTAGTCTAACGTTTTCAACGTTTAATTTTTAGGTGTTTAGATAACGACCGTTAAATTTGATCGTTATCTGACACATGTCACGCATATAAAAAATTAAAATTATTTTATTTAAAAAATTATTGTTATAATTAAAAAAAATAACACCTGAAATTTTACATTTTCATCATTGATTGGCCACCTATAGTCTGTGGTTGTCACTGTTGATACCATTAGAACCAACTTGCCGTCACGACCAAAATCCACTCCCCACCCACCGTGAAATTGCACCGATCTTTGTAAAAAATGCCGCAAAGGGTGTCGGTTTTTTAGATTTTCGTTTATGTTTTTCGGCAATTTCAACGGCTACATTACACGATCGTTGTGTTCGTCGTCGTGCTCCAAACAAAATCCATCCATTGGTGATTGTTTGTTGTCGGAGGTGGGGCGACGGGAGAGAGAGGGACGAGTTAGAAGGAGATTTGATTTTTTTTTAAATCTTTTTTAAAAATATTATTTTTATTATTAATAAAATAAAAAATATATAACATTGGACTACTAAAAGTGTAACGTAAAAAACATTAGATACTTATTATTATCAACAAATTCTTTAAACACTAAATCGTATTTCGAGATATAGTTCATGTACTTATTTTTGTATTAAGCCTAAAATTTAAAGTTTGAAAAAGATAATCAACTTGTAAAATAATCATATAAAATCATAATAACTTTTAAATTATGATAATTAATTAATCGTATAAAACACAAAAGAATTGAAAAAACAAAACATGTCTCTCCCAACTTTAATTTCCTTCCATGGAACATAATTTCCTTTTTCTAAAAGAAAAGAAAAAGAAAACACTTGTAAGATATATAGGTTGGCATTTGTATGTTTTTAGGGTAAAATACACCATTGTCACAAAACTTTACTCTATCCACTATTTCATTCATCGTACTTTTAATTTTTTTCAATTTACTCATTAAACTTTAGAATTACTTCTGTTTTGGCACTACAAGTTATTTTTTATTGTTATTATTCTATGACATGTCATTCTTACATATTAAAATAAATAATAAAATAATATTTTATTATTATTAAATTTAAAATGATTTAAAATAATCACCACTGTCGAGACGTTTCTCTGCCCTGGCGACGGATAGTGCAAATAGTACACCCCAGACTGTGTAACTAGTCTCGAAAAAAGTAAGTACTTATCCTCCATGAATCAGATTAAACACCAAATTATAGAGTCACCACCAATCTTTTAATTTGGTGAGATTGGTCACCAAAATGTCATATTATTCTAATAAAATTCCTAAGAATAATATTAAAATAATACAACTCGAGTCTGCTTACCAGAAAAATGAGTTCGAGAGTCAGTTACGTATGGGAAAGAATTAGCATCCCACAACGCCCAAAATTGGTATCAGTATTTATTAATTATATGTCTTTTCACTAAATGACAAATTTGCTTATTGCAACTTAATAATTATTAAATAACTTAACATAAATGCAAAATAAAATTACTAGTCCTATTATTTAATATTTAAGCCATATTAAATTAAAGTAATAAATTATATTTGATAATAATCCTAAAGTAAAAAAATACTAATATTGATTAATAATATAATAATAATTAAAGAGATAAAATAATAAAATTAATTAGCCTTATTTGAAATGATATTGAAAATAATAGACTAATTATATAATTTACCCTAATTTACTAACAAAGGTCAAAATGTAAACTTATTAATATATAGGGACTAAATGTATAATTAACCTAAATATACGTATATATATATAATGACTAAAATATAAATATACATAATGAAAATACCAAATTAAAATGCGAATAAACCTGATTTCGGTGACCAAAATGAAAGGCTTACAAATCTGGAGGGACCACGCGTGTAGTTTAACCATGCAGAAATTACAAAGATACCCTCTCCAGAACGACGTCATTTGGGAAAGGGTATAAATGCATAATAACTGGCCCTAAGGCCTTCACTCTTCTTCCTCTCTCTCTAGACGAGAAAACCTCTCGGTTCTCTCTAAAATCCTCACCGACGAGATGACCGGCCACCAGTCGACAGTCGTTCGCCACCATCAAGTGCCACCGTCGACCACCACTCATGGTGGACGAATTTTACAAATTTATATCAAAATAAAGTTCTGTAACATCCTCCATACCGGGTAAGTGATCAAATTGTGAAATTTTAAAATTTAGTGACCAAAGTAGATAAATTGAATAGTTGAAAGATTTAATGGGAATGATTCATGTAGGATGGATAAGCAAAGAAGGGAAATTAAGAGGGCAAATGAGTCTTTTAGCAAGAGAAATAATTAAATATTACTTAAGGTTATTTAATAAACCATGTGGAAAGCAAATGAGAGAAAACAAGGTTCTAGATATTTCTTTCTTCTTCTTCTTCTTCAAACAATGAAGCTTGCTATCAAAGGTGAGTTGTCTTCTTTTGAATTAATTCTTATGAGTTAAGCATGGTTTTGGTTAATAAAGATTTAGAAAAGATGTTGGAGAGAAACAAGGACTTAGATACTCAAATAATTGTAAGTTAAGGGAGATTAAAGGTTAAGAGCCATTGAATGAAATCTTGGAATATAATTCATAATAAGAATCAGAAGTTGGATTTGACTTGTCATAAAGCTAATTAAGAAGTATGAGGTGATAGAATTAAAATTTGAACATGTTGAAATTTGAGTAAGATTCTTAAATTCTATATGGGGGATTGAGTTTTTAAGTTTTAGAGGTGTTGAATGGATAATAATTAGTTTAAATAAGTGTATGCAAGCAAGTTAGGGATATAAAAGGAGGTGAATTATGAAGTGTGGAGAGGATTATAAAGAGATTTTCGTGCTCAAAATTACAATTCTGGGTAGAGTGCATCGATACACATTCAATGTGCATCGATTCATCCTCAAGTAATTGAACATCGAATGTTGTCAGTGTATCGATGCATAAGGAGTGCATTGATGCATTTTCAATTAAATGAACATCGAATGCCCTCAGTGCATCGATGCATAAGGAGTGCATCAATCCACCTCCTTAAGAAGAAAACATCGAATGTAATTTGTGTACCGATGCACAGGTAGTGCATCGATACACACATTAAGGAGTGCATCGATACACTGTAGAGTGCATCTATGCATACCTTTATTTAGAGATGAAATAGCTTTTCTTTTAGCCTAAGAAATGATAGTTAGAATATATTCATTAGCATACTGATAAGTATCAATAAATTACTATATAGATACAGAGCCTAAACAAGTTCCAGAACAATTGCCTAGTAGGATCGATCGAGGAAAAAGAAGGGAAATATAGGTGAGTGCATATACATAACATGATTATAATGATATAATTAGTTCTAGACTTGTGAGAAGTCTAGATTCATTATATTGATGCATGATTCATTTCATATTGTGAAGCATGATATGAATTCATACTATGTGCATTGTGTAGCATGTTTTAAATGAATATGTATGCAAAGTTATATGAGCAATGTGATGAAGGTAAGGAAATGATATGTCTATGTGATATATATTATGTAATTTGGGGAAAAGCCCATGTTATGTAGATGAGAACTATAGGTATAATTGGCATGCCAAGAGTAGAGGATCTACGCGGTTCTTCGGGACATATATGTACTCTTTGGAACATGTGTGAGGTCTTTTGAGACACATACTTGATCCTTGGCATATGTATATGATTCTTAAGGAATTATCTACGTGGTCCTTAGGGATAATCTTATATGGCACTACGGTGTAATTCTACGCAGCACTTCGGTGCAATTCTATGTGGCACTTCGGTGCATTTATACGAGCTGTGGTGACAGCATAGTGCACAACCTCACAATACTCATATACCTTAGGTTCTCAGTATGGTATCATGGGCTAGTGAATTTATGAATGTGAATTTGATAAGTCTATGTGTAAGAAATATGGTTATGATTATTGCATTGTTTACATACATATTATCATTGCAATCTATATCATTTTGACATTTTCATTATATTTTATTGTTATTGTTATATTGCCTCACTAAGTCGATGACTTAGCGTGTGAGTGTTTCACACGTAGGATCTGATAAAGTAGACGATCAAGGTTAAGCAGCTGGACAACATTACTCCTACAACTATCAGATCAAAAGCAACTTAATAGTATGTTATTTTGTTATGTAAATTAGTGTTGGCATGTAATAGAATGTTAAATTGTGTATGCTCTGAGTATTTTGTGAACTTTGTATAAATCTATATATATATATATATATATATATATATATATATATATATATATATATATATCGTATTTTCTCAATATAATTCAAATATTTTATTATTTTGTTAAGAATAATGCTTTAAAAAGGTAATGTGATATCTCAGACTCGTATCCAGGTCGGGTACGGGTTGGGGGTGTTATATTTAATGGTATCAGAGCTATGGTTTAGCTGATTCTAGGCATAAACCAGAGTCTATAAAGTCTTTAAATGGAATACATGCCAACAAATAGTGAGAACTTCTGATCTGGTATAGTATGAGTACGCTGTTTTGCTAATACAACAATGTGTTTATTCTTATTAGATATCTGGACATAATACCTCCTGAAGTGAAGCAGGAGAAGATAGGCCTGCTGAAAGCAGTAATTCACCTGCCCTGGCTAGGCAAGGTGAAGAACATGCATCTCAAGGAGTGCCTGTGCAAGATCATGATATGTTCTTTAGAATGTTAGATGTTATTCTGACGCGTCTTCAATCTCCTGCTCCACCAACACAAAGAATGAATGTAGCAAAAGAGTTGAGAGGTTTAGGAGCTCTCGAATTTAAGGGAGAAGTCGAGAAAGGTCCGGTTGCGACAGATCTTTGGTTAAATGATTTGAAAATCATGTTGGATGGTCTTCACTGCTCTGAAGTGGAGAAGTTAGATGGAGCTGTCTCGTTGCTGAGGGGTCAGGCGAGGATATGGTGGACGAACGTCACCTTGAGGATGTCAAATGACCAGTTGACTTGGACATTATTTTTAGAAGAATTCAAAAACAAGTACATATGAGATCCGTTCATTCGACAAATGAAGTAAGAGTTTATAAATTTGAAGCAGATGAACCGTTCTGTATATGAGTATGAATACGAGTTTAACAAGCTGAGTCGGTTTGCATCTGAGCTTGTGCCTACGGAAAAAGAGGCTTGTGAATGGTTTGTGGAGGGCTTACGCCCTAGATTGAAAGAGATGCTGATAGTATTGAATTTGTCCTCGTTCTAGGAGTTGATCAATCGTGTAAAAGCTCTAGAGAGAGCTCAGAATGAGAGATTTGGCGACTCAAGAGTTCAGACATCAAAGAGGACGGGTGCTTCTTCTACCTCAGCACCACCAAAAAGAGGAAGAGACTCAAGATTTCGATCACAAGCTAGATCTGAATCAGTTGCATCCTCAACTAGAGGAGCAAGTCAGGTGAGACCTAGACAGACGCAATCAGTGGGATCTGGTGTTAGGAGATCCACTTCGAGTAAAGCGAGACAGTTTCAGCATTATGGAAAAAACCATTTTGGGTCATGTCGGATGGCTTTTGGAACTTGTTTTCGATGCGGAGATGCCGAACATTTTATCCGAGATTGTCCGTCAATGATTGGAGAGTCTGCACCATCTAAGAGAGCTGGCTCTGCCTCACAGAGAGGTCGGGGAAGAGGTAGAGGAAGGAACCAGTCTGAATCCTCTACTCAACCTGAAGTTCGGTCAACCGCACGGGTGTACAATTTAAAGACAAGTGAAGACAGTGATGACCCTGATATTATAGCAGGTACTTTTCAGCTGTATGATAAATTGGTATTGGTACTGATTGATCCATGTTCTAATTATTTTTACATTACAAGTAAGTTAGTAAAAGGATTGACAATTCCCTTAGAAGCTATGAGTAATGATTATAGTAACTAATCCTTTAGGCCATAGTGCTCGAGTGAACAAAGTCTGTAAGGGGTCCCGTAAAGATTCAGGGAATTGAATTCCCTGCTAATCTGATGGAATTACCCTTTGACGAGTTTGAAGTGATTCTGGGAATGGATTGGTTGTTCCGTTACTATGGAGATGTTAATTGCAGATCGAAAAAGGTAACCCTGAAAAAGTCCAGGAGAAAAAAAAATAAGTGTGAGTAGTGAAAGGTTTAATCCTTTAGCAAACGTAATATCAGTAATGTCTGATAAGAAGCTATTGCTACAAGGATGTCGAGGTTTTCTTGCAAATGTGATGGATACAAGAGCTATAGAGAAAGATTAGATGAGATTTCAATAATTCGGGAATTCCCTTATGTTTTCCCTGCTGAGTTGCCAGGATTACCTCCAGATAGAGAGGTAGAATTTCAAATTGAAGTAATGCCGGGAACCGCTCCAATTGCAATGACACCTTATCGGATGGCTCTGAAAGAATTACGAGTTAAAGAATCAATTGCATGATTGTTAGAGAAAATTTATCTGACCAAGTGTATCGCCTTGGGGAGCTCTGGTGTTATTTGTTAAGAAGAAAGATGGATCAATGCATCTCTGCATTGACTATCGACAGCTCATAAGGTGAAATCAAAAGTAAATATCCCCTCACGCACATTGATGATTTGTTTGATCAGTTAAAAGGAGCTTCGGTATTCTCGAAGATTGACTTACGTTCTGATTATCACCAATTGAAGATTCAGGAGAAAGATATTCCGAAGACGGCTTTCAGAACGAGATATGGTCATTATGAATTCATCGTAATGCCATTTGGAGTAACGAATGCACCTGCTGCTTTCATGGATCTCATGAACATGATTTTCAACCCTATTTGGACCACTTTATAGTTGTCTTTATTAATGACATACTGGTATACTCGAAATCCACTGAAGAACATGGCGCACATTTGAGGATAATCTTGCAGATTCTTAGAGATAATAAACTTTACGCCAAATTGTCCAAATGTGAGTTTTGTATTAATGAAGTGATTTTTCTTGAGCATGTGATCTCTTCAGAAGGAATTAGGGTGGACCCTCAAAAGATAAAAGTTATTCTGGAATAGGAGATTCCAAAGAATGTATCGAAAGTCCGGAGTTTTCTTGGACTTGCAGGTTATTATAGAAGATTCGTTAAGAATTTTTCGATGATAGTGTTACCTTTAACAAAGCTGACGAGAAAGAACGTACCGTTTGTTTGGACTCCTGAATGTCAAGAAAGTTTTGAAGCTTTAAAGGAAATTCTGACAGAAGCTCCCGTATTGATTCAACCTGAAACTAGCAAGAATTTCTTAGTGTTCAGTGACGCATCTCATAATGGATTGGGGTATGTGTTAATGCAAGAAGGGAAGGTGGTAGCGTATGCATCGAGACAGTTGAAACCACATGAAAAGAATTACCCCACCCACGATTTATAAATAGTTGCTATAGTATTCGCTCTCAAGATTTGGCGTCATTATCTTTATGGAGAGCGTTGTTACTTTTATACGGATCATAAGAGTTTGAAGTATCTGATGACTCAAAAAGAGCTTAATTTGAAAAAAGAGCTTAATTTGAGGCAACGTAGATGGGTAGAGTTCTTAAAAGATTATGACGTGATAATTTAGTATTATCCCAGAAAGGCTAACGTGGTAGCAAATGCCTTGAGCAGGAAAATGTTTGCAGCCTTACGAGCTATGGATGCAAGATTATCTTTAACTGGAGACGGTGGTCTGTGTGCAGAGTTAAAACTTAAACCAACATGGTTGGAACGAATAGGAGAATTTCAAAGTAAAGATGAAAGGTGTTTGAAAAGAATTGAGCAAGTAAAGAGCAAAGAGATTAAAGACTTTGAGGTTAAGTCGGATGGAAATCTGTATTATAAAGGAAGAATTGTGATACCCAACAATGAGGATTTAAAGAAAGAAATATTAACAGAGGCTCATTGCAGTCCATTAACGATGCACCCGGGTGGAACCAAGATGTATATGGATTTGAAAGATCGATTTTTGTGGTCAGGGATGAAACGAAGCATCACCGAATTTGTGTCTAAGTGTTTGATATGTCAACAAGTCAAAGCTAAGCATCAAGTTTCATCAGGATTATTGCAACAACTTTACATTCCTCAATGGAAATGGGAAAATGTGACGATGGATTTTGTTTCGGGGTTACCCTTGACTCCGAACAAAAGAGATTAAATCTGGGTAATTGTTGATCGATTAACTAAGTCAGCGCATTTCCTTCCGGTTAGAACATATTTCTCTATGGAAAAGTACGTGGAGCTATATATTAGCGAAATTATTAGATTGCATGGAGTGCTTGTTTCTATAGTCTCTGATTGAGACCCTTGATTCTCTTTGAGATTCTGGAAATCTTTGCATGGAGCGTTGGGAACTCGTTTAAACTTTACTACGGCTTTTCATCCTCAGACTGACGGGCAATCAGAGAGAACTATTCAGATATTGGAAGATATGTTGAGAGTATGCGTAATAGAATTCAAAGGATCATGGGAAAAGTATTTACCACTGGCAAACTTTACTTACAATAATAGTTATTAGACCAGTATAAAGATGGCCCCATATGAGGCATTATATGGGAGGAAATGTCGTACACCATTAAATTGGTATGAACTCAAAGATCGAAGTGTTCTTGGTCCGGATTTAATTCAAGATGTAGAAAAGAAAGTTCAAGAAATTCAACATAACCTCAAAGTGGTCTCTGATCGGCAAAAGTCCTATTCTGATCTTAAAAGAAAAGAGATTGAATTCAAGGTTGGAGATAAAATTTTCCTTAAAGTATCTCCCTGGAAGAAAGTATTACGATCTGGCCGGAAAGGAAAGTTAAGTCCGAGATTCATTGGACCATATGAAGTTGTTAAGAGGATAGGACCCGTGGCATATCAGTTATCTTTGCCACCAGAAATGGAGAAAATTCATAATGTTTTCCATATGTCTATGTTGCGGAGGTATAGGTCTGATCCCTCTCACATCATTGCACCAGAACAAGTAGAAGTCCAATCGGATCTGACATATGAAGAAGAGCCAGTGAGAATATAGGATTATGAAGTAAAATAGTTGAGGAATAAAACTGTTCCATTAGTCAAAGTTCTCTGGAGGAATCACAAAGTAGAGGAAGCCAAATGGGAGCATGAAGAAGATATGCGTTGTCAATACCCCCATATGTTCGTGCAATGAAAATTTGAGGACGAATTTTCTTAAGGGAGGGAGATTTGTAACATCCTCCATACCGGGTTAGTGATCAAATTATGAAATTTTAAATTTAGTGACCAAAGTAGATAAATTGATTAGTTGGAAGATATAAGAGAATGGTTCATGTAGGATGGATAAGCAAAGAAGGGAAATTAAGAGGGCAAATGAGTCTTTTAGTAAGAGAAATAATTAAATATAACTTAAGGTTATTTAATAAACCACGTGGAAAGTAAATGAGAGAAACAATGTTCTAGATATTTCTTCTTCTTCTTCTTCTTCAACCGTGAAGCTTGCAAGCAAGGTGAGTTGTTTTCTTTTGTATTAATTCTTATGAGTTAAGCATGGTTTTGGTTAATAAAGATTTAGGAAATGTTGGAGAGAAACAGGACTTAGATACTCAAAGAATTGTAAGTTAGGGAGATTAAAGGTTAAGAGCCATTGAATGAAATCTTGAATATAATTCATAAGAATTAGAAGTTGGATTTGACTTGTCATAAAGCTAATTAAGAAGTATCAGGTGATAGAATTAAATTTGAACAGGTTGGAATTTGAGTAAGATTCTTAAATTCTATATGGGGATTGGGTTTTTAAGTTTTAGAGGTGTTGAATGGATAATTTAGTTTAAATAAGTGTATGCAGTTAGGGATAAAAGGAGGTGAATTATGAAGTGTGGAGATGATTATAAAGAGATTTTGTGCTCAAATGACAATTATGGGTATAATGCATCGATACACATTCAATGTGAATCGATGCATCCTCAAGTAATTGAACATCGAATGTCGTCGTGCATCGATGCATAAGGAGTGCATCGATGCATTTCAATTAATGAACATCGAATGCCCTCAGTGCTCGATGCATAAGGAGTGCATCGATGCATTTTCAATTAAATAAACATCGAATGACCTTAGTGCATCGATGAATAAAGAGTGCATCGATGCACATCCTTAAGAAGAAAACATCGATGTAATTTGTGTACGATACACATGTAGTGCATCGATGCACACATTAAGAGTGCATCGATGCATACCTTTATTTAGAGATGAAATAGCTTTTCGTTTAGCCTAAGAAATGATAGTTAGAATATATTCATTAGTGATAAGTCAATGAATTACTATGTAAATACAGAGCCTAAACAAGTTCCAGAACAATTGCCTAGTAGGATCGATCGAGGAAAAGAAGGAAATATAGATGAGTGCATATACATAACATGATTATAATGATATAATTAGTTTCTAGACTTGTGAGAAGTCTAGATTCAATATTGAGTATGATTCATTTCATATTGTGAAGCATGATATGAATTCATACTATGTGCATTGTGTAACATGTTTTAAATGAATATGTATGCAAAGTTATATGAGCAATGTGATGAAGTAAGGAAATGATATGTCTATGTGTATATATATGTAATTTGGGGAAAGCCCATGTTATGTAGATGAGAACTATAGGTATAATTGGCATGCCAAGAGTAGAGGGTCTACGCGGTCTTTCGGATATATATGTATTCTTTGGAACATGTGTGAGGTATTTTGAGACACATACTTGATCCCATAGTATATGATTTTTAGGAATTATCTACGTAGTTCTTAGGGCTAATCTTATGGCACTACGGTGCAATTCTACGCGACACTTCGGTGCAATTCTACGTGGCACTTCGTGCATTTATACGAGCTGTGGTGACAGCATGCACAACCTCACAATACTCATATACCTTAGGTTCTCAGTATGGTATCACGGGCTAGTGAATTTATGAATGTGAATTTGATAAGTCTATGTAAGAATATGGTTATGATTATTGCATTGTTTACATACTATTATCATTGCAATCTATCTCATTTTGACATTTCATTATATTTTTTGTTTATTATTGCCTCACTAAGTCGATGACTTAGCGTGTGAGTGTTTCACACGTAGGATCTGATAAGTAGACGATCAAGGTTAAGGAGTTGGACAACATTACTCCTACAACTATCAGATCAGAAGCAACTTAATAGTATGTCATTTGTTATGTAAATCAGTGTTGGCATGTAATAGAATGTTAAATTGTGTATGCCTCTGAGTATTTTGTGAACTTGTATAACCTATATATATATATATCGTATTTTCTTAATATAATTCAAATTTTTATTATTTTGTTAAGAAAAGCAGCTGGACGACATTACTCCTGTAACTATCAGATCAGAAGCAACTTAATAGTATGTCATTTTTTGTAAATCGGTGTTGGCATGTAATAGAATGTTAAATTGTGTATGCTCTGAGTATTTGTGAACTTTGTATAAACCTATATATAATAATATATATATATATATATAATATATATTATCGTATTTTCTCAATATAATTCAATGTTTTGTTATTTTGTTAAGAATAATGCTTTAAAAGGTAATGTGACCTCTCGGACTCGTATCCAGGTCGAGTACGGTATTGTGTATGCTCTGAGTATTTTGTGAACTTTGTATAAACCTATATATATATATATATATATATATATATATATTATATATTATTTTCATATAATTCAATGTTTTGTTATTTTGTTAAGAATAATGCTTTAAAAAGGTAATGTGACATCTCGGACTCGTATCCAGGTCGAGTACGGGTTGGGGGTGTTACAAGTTCTTTTCCCCCTAAGCTATATATGACCTTGTTTTCTACCAAAAACGACACTACATAAGTATATCTACAAAGTTTACCTTCGAAAATGGCTTCTCTGAAGTCGCTGTTTTCTTCTGTTAATGGCCAAAACTTTGAGGGTAAGATTTTCTCCTCTATTCTCTCTATTTTTTTGGATTTTGTTGTGTATTGGGTTGCTGCGTTTCTTTCTTGCTTCCTTGTTTTCCCTTTGTTGTTCTTCTTCTTCTTTGCAGTGATGAGGTTTATATAGCCCTTGACGATACTCTGTTTGGACCGATTAAAGAGAGTACCCAAGTGAGTCATCGGAGCTACGGTGGTGACTCACCCTAGGGTTGCAATGTGTGTGGTTGGTAATCCTCTTCTAGTGCCTTTTGGAGTGCTTTGGTGAGATCTGGAGAGGCGGCAACCATCATGGCATGTACTGGTTGGAGCAACAAGAGGCGGTGGCCAAAATAGACCCAAGGGTTGCAATGATACCCTAGGGTTTCTGCTGGATGGCTTCTGGCCCTTGGATCTCCATCTGATCGTGCGGTTGAGCTAATGTGCGACGCTGGAACGTTGGTGGAAACCCTAGCTTCTGGTGGGTTTGCTCATGGGCTTGCTGGAATTGGGCCTGCTTGGTTTGTTGGGCCTGAATTAATTGTAACCCAAATCTAGACATAGCCCGAGTTGGGTTGTAACCAGTTAGGCTCAGGTTTGTAATCGGGCCTGTGTGCCTTGTAATCGGGCCTTCGGGCTTTATAAATAATAATATCTATAATATTATATTATTATATATAATAACATATATGTATATAATCATCGTCACTCGGACGAAAACTAGTGTCGACAACCGCCGTTTCTGGTCATCGTCGACCACCGTCTAGGGTTAATTTTATATTTTAAATTATTTTAAATTAAATAATAATAAATGTCATGTATATCAAATAATAATAAAATATTCAGAGTGATCAAATAGAAATAATTTGAACGTTCAGTTAGTGGATAGAAAAAATTGAAAGTACAATGAATGAAATAGAGGAGAGTAAAGTTTTGTGATAAATAATGTAGTTTATCCTTTTCTCAAAAAATGTTGTAGATTATCTATATATATATTATCTTTTAATCTTTATATTGCAGTATTATTTAATTATTTCTAATGTCAATTACATAATATATAAATTAAACTATTACATTTGAAAATGAGTTGAATTAAACAAAGCTAGGGTTGGGTAAGGTTGATGTTAGTTCTACTTATAGCATTGATATTTTCCCATTCGAAAATTTAAATTTTATCTAAAATATAAATTTCAAAATTTATCTTAATTTCATTTTTTATATGGGTAAATACAAGATAGTACTGTTTGAAGATAACTCTCAACTTTTAACAGTGAACGTTCACACCCATGATATTTATGTTGCTCAAACATGAGTTCGAAATGGATAACAACAATTCTTTTACCACATAAACCATTTAGCCGTGAAAAAAAAACTACCTAACTTCATTTATATTATAATGACTCGTCTAAATTTATTTAGTATATATATACAAGTATAGTCCCTCACTTACGCAAGGGGTTTAAAAAATCTTTTATATTATTTAATTAATTAATTTTATTTCATAAACATACAACTAATAATATTAAATATGTTAGTATATTCATAACATATGAATAGTAAAAAGGGATTATTCGATCAGGTATATATTTAAAATTATTGTTTTATTTCTATATTATGGTATTGTTTATTTAATTTTTATATAATATATAAAAGAAAATATCATAAAATTGAAAAATAAGAATGGAGTTTTGAATTATAAGATTCAAGTTTCACCTATTTTCTAAGGGATTCCTTCTTTTCAAGAATACAGTTGTTCCTTTCAAATACTATTGATAAATATTTTAATTGAAACAAATAATTTTATTAAATTGTGACTTTTTTTGTATTTAAAATGCCATTAGAGGTGCTTCCTCAATTCATATTCTCTCGTGATATTATTGCATTAGGAAGAAATGTGAACCTCTAGCTAATCTAGCCATCAATATGGTATAAATATTCTGCACACATAGACGCTAATGTATTAAGTCTTTATAAACATGCTAATTAGAACTATGACCTTATCCCACAACTTTATTGCAGGCAAGAAAAGATGGACCAAGGAGAGCAAGTAAAACAGTTCGCCCCTAAATAGTTAAAATTTATAATCCGTCCCCGTTCCTGGATTGCATTGTGTTTTAACAGTACAGTAAAATCAGCCCATCTCCAATAAAACGCCCAAATGTCTAAGCATCTGTAGTTTGGATAATTCCTGTCCGAGCAACCTGAATAATGATTTTCTTTTGTTTGAAACTTGCATAAATACATATTTTTTAGGTGCTACAAAGAACCCTTATAGATTACAATTTACAAGCAGCCTTCCAGAACTAAAAAAACAGAGTACATTATCTTACCACAAACTCTTACCAAGTCGAAACAATTGACATATAAATTGAGTACATCCTTCGAAAACTTACAGAACAAACACGGAATAAGTTTTGACTTGAGAGTGAATATGATAGGCCCCTTAATCACCAGACAAGCATCTCAGACAATTGCACTTGAAACCAAAACCTTGAGACAAGAGACTTTGTCGAGCATCATAACTCATACTGACGTCGATGTAACATATCCGAAGCTCTTCACCTACAAGATGCCAAGAACGTGTCATTCATAAATCAGGATTGAAACCAAAACCTTGAGACAAGAGACTTTGTCGAGCATCATAACTCATACTGACGTCGATGTAACATATCCGAAGCTCTTCACCTACAAGATGCCAAGAAGACGTGTCATTCATAAAATCAGGATACCTTTGAAGTGGTCCTTTGGAGCAAATGAAGACAGCTAAACAACTTCGAAAGACCAGGATAGAAAGGATTATGGAAAGCCAGCAGTACAAGGCACACCTTCATCGATGTCACGGAACGCCTTCAGTTTTGTATCAGCATTCTCTATCCACGACGTGTGTTTGGATCGTAATTCAATATCAGCAATTTCTGACACCAACAATATAGCATTGCCATGTTTCATACATGATACACCACATGTGTGATAGTTTCTTGTTATTGATAAACTTTTAAGATGGCTTCATTTCAGTTTATTTGACTGCATCTACATATTCATTATCCCAAGCTCTTTCTGCCCATTTTGATGGTCAAGTTGGTAAGCATGTTATTGAATCCGGACCGCTTTCTAGAAGAGATGTATAGCACATTTCATAAAAATTCAACCAGCACAATTAGGTAGCATTTGGAACTTCGATTTCAAAAACCGATTTGGATCCTATTGAATCTCAACCATTTAATAATGTATGTATTTCATTCTTACCATTTACATAGCAAACAAAGTCCAAATCAACATTTTCAAATTCATGTTTCCAAACGGAGAATTAAGGTTTGGTTGAGAAAGTAATCTTACACCAAGAAAATATGGATCCTTATCGGTAGACGATATGTTTTTCCTTAAAAGAGAACAAAGCTCATCCTAACTTCGATTCGTAATTGTGGCGAAAGATGTATAATGAACCACGTAGAAAACAATAATCACTGGTAGAGAAACAAGTAAACTTACAACAATCATGGTTGTAAAAGGATGGAAGCATGTAAATAGCGTTTCCAACTGCAGCTTCAGCTTCGATGGAGACTGAAGCTAATGAAAGAAGATCTTCATATGCACCTGCAGCCAATTCAATACGAAAAGCATTGATACGAATTCGTGCAAGCACATCAGTGTACCATTGTTTTGTTAGGACTTTCTTCTGTCAAAGAAAACAATTAGCATCAAACCATGAAAACAAATACGCAGAGGGAAAGAAACTCATGTATTTTTATAAGTGGAGGATACAAGATGTATGTTCATCTCCAATATTTGACTTCACCAAAGCTTTTCTTAGTAAATGGAATCCCTCTTCAATCTGAAATTATCACCATACAAAAAATTATTAGATGCCTATTAATGATTTTGTAGCATGTAAGGATCAAGAAAAAGGGTATAGAGATCCCAAAAAGTCCTTTACACAATGAAATTGGAAGAAAAAAAAACTAAGATGGCTGGGAAGGAGTAAAGACAAGAATCTCATTGAAGAATGAAGCCAAAGGAAGCACTAAAAATAGAAAAAAGTACGGGCAATTTGTTTGTTTTGGAATGAAAGAACAACAGTTTTTAAAGCTAATCTATTCATTTTGATTGACTATTAACCGGTTACCAAAGATGCTTGTCAGTTGGGAAAATGAATAGTCACTATTGATGTTCCAAAAGAGATGGATGGCTCTCACCTTTGAAATCATCGCTGGAGTTAAACTAGCTGGTTGAAGTATGTCCAGAATACCAGCAGGTGCAGCTCCTGATATGACCTTACAAGCTAACCGCTTCACTAAAAAGGGATATTTCAGACCTTGGGTGCTTAAAGACAAATTGGAAATAAGTAAATGCTTTAGCGTTTATCTCCAGCATGATTGTAGGGTTCTAAGCACAATAGAATATAAATACTTAACAAAACAATAGACTGTAGGCACATCCACTTCAATAACACTTTCTAAAGGAAAATTTTCTTCTATCAGATCTAAGCCACATTGTTGACCAAGAAAGTAACTTAGCCTAAAGATTACGATGGAAATATTTGGACTTCAATTCAGTGAATTTTACTTTAATGTAAAAAAAATTCCTTCCTTAAAGGATACTTAGATAAGAAGGTGAACAAAACGTGATTCAATCGAAAAATCGACTCAAGTAAAAAATAAATAAATAAAGTTTAAACGATTAAAGTATGAATCATCAATTCGAATGGCATGTTCCTCTACTTTAGCCCACAAATCAAAGATATTATAGGGGTTCAAGAAAAATAGTCCCGGCTTATATTTGG
The DNA here is from genome assembly GCF_006381635.1 of Hibiscus syriacus. Lineage (NCBI taxonomy): Eukaryota > Viridiplantae > Streptophyta > Magnoliopsida > Malvales > Malvaceae > Hibiscus > Hibiscus syriacus. The sequence continues at coordinate 4,903,070 of NW_024062770.1, forward strand.
GTCTTCCTCTCACCATTGGAAGCAAATTGGATACCTTTGATTTCATTAAAGGTAAAGTTAGCAACCGTATCAGTGGATGGACGAAAAATCTACTTTCTCTCGGTGGAAGAGAAATCTTTCTCAAATTGTTGCACAAGCTCCGCCGAATTATGTTATGCCGTCTACCTTCTTCTGGATGGCATTCTCGATTCTATTACCTCCCTAATGAGAGCTTTTGATGGTCGGGGCGCCATGGGTCTCGTGGATGGGCTCTTATTGCATGGAATAATGTGTGCCGTGCGAAAGAGACGGAGGTTGGGCTTTCATGGTCTTTGGAAAGCGAAGGAGGCTCTCAGAGAAGGCTATTTTGGCGAGTCGGTTTCAATGTATTGAAGCAAATATTCTAGAATTCTAGAACATTGTTGAAGTAATCATCTAGAATATAGCTGAAGTAACCGACTGCATGTGTAGAATGCTGTGTGTTATAGTGCAGTTAATTTGTTGCATTCTGTTACACCAGATTACTTGCTTAGGTATGTTTCTATGCATATATAAACCATGTACTGGTTAATAAAGAGTCAAGAAGCTTTTCTAAGGTTTTAATATTCTTTGCTCAATCTAATACAATGGAACGCTTGCATCATTTGGATAATTGGGGAGGCTCCCAACCGATGGCCTTCTCCACGTCTACTTGGACAACCCGACTAGCCACCTAGTTATTTTTTATGATTGAGGGACAACCAAATGGAATCCAGCAAAGTTAAGACAGTTTTCCAAGATGCTGATGCAACAAAAATCCTCAACACCCTCATCTCTCGGTGGAGACCGATCGACTTCTGTGGGAACACAATAATGGAGGACGATTCTCGGTTAAGTCAGGTTATAACTGGCTTCTTATGAAGAAAGGCACCGCCCGTGACCCTTCAAAGATCTGGAGAACGTTAAAAAAGCTTTTACTCTCCCTAAAATTAAGATCTTTGGATGGAGTTTGCCATGATCCCCCTAACAGGAGAGAACTATTGCATGCTGATATTGGTGACAGACTCTGCACCATATGCAAGCAAGCCATTGAAACTACGCTTCATGCACTAAAAGATTACGTTCAAATCAGGGAGATCCTTTAGATTTGAGGGCTGGTGAATTGACGGGCTAATCTTGCAAAGAATGGTTCGAAAAGTTGCTTCCTTCTCTGACATATGGTTTCACTCGGTTTCTCACGCTTATCTGGAATATATGGAACCGAAGAAATAAGTTGTCGTGATCCTCCAAAGAAAATTGGTGCAAACCCATCGAAGGAGCCATTAAAATCAATGTCACGGAACTTTTCGACTTCATTCGGGGGAGGTAGCAGTAGGGATTGTGACTAGGGACTGTTGGAAGTGTAGATGGACACTCAATAATTTATAACATGAATTATTATTGATACGAAGCAAAATACGTTACAACGACGTTACCCAATATTACAATACTAGTTGCTGCTAGTTTACAAACTCCTTATAGCTTTGCTAAGCTCTCTCAAATCTTTCTAATTTTTTTCACTCTTATTACATTTCACACATTAAGCAAAAACACCCATATATATATAGATGTAATAAACCGCCTCATATGCTTCTACATTCTTCTTGCCGCCTTGAATTTGCTTGTTGTGGTGGACATCTTTGCTGCAATCTTATCTTAATTGATAAGCACTTGTATTTGCTCATGCCACGCGTTCCTTGTTGCTACCATAAGCCATTTCCCATGTGCTTTTTCTACAAGGTTCTTTTCTTTTGTCCCCACCTTTTGTTTGTCACCTTGTTATGATTTTTGCTTCCACGTTGACATGCTTAATTGTTAAGCATAACACATGTTAATTCAAGTAGCTTCTATGCAATTCTTGTCGACATATTGTTGCAAAGTTGAGTTTGACTTCCAATACTCCCCTCAAACTTGATTTTCCATTCCGAGCTTTTCTTTGAGTCGGTTTAATATATTTGCTCTCAATGGTTTTGTGAAAATATCTACTAGTTGATCTTCAGTTCTGCAGTAAATTAGCTCCACATTTTTGTTCTTCACCTGCTCTCGTATAAAGTGATACTTTGTATCGATATGATTGCTTCGGCTATAGGAGACTAGATTCTTGGCAAGGGAAATTGTAGACTTGTTGTCGACATAAATTGTAGTTGGTTCTTCTTGTGCCAAATTTAGCTCGTTCAAAATATTCTTTAACCACATTGCATGGTAAGTGCACGCTGCTGCGGCTATGTATTCTGCTTCACATGTTGAAAGAGCTACCGTTTGTTGCTTCTTTGATGACAATGAAAATGTAGCAGAGCTTATATGAAATAGATATACATATGTGTTTTTTCAATCATCTAAGTCTCCCCCATAATCACTATCAGAATAACCAACCAGCTTCGAATATTCTGATCACGTGTAGAACAAACCATGATCTGTTGTACCTTTGACATATCTCAGGATTCTTTTTGCTGCAACTACTCTGAGAAGTCTGATGGTCTCGATCCTTGCTATTGGATAAAATATTTAATCATAGTCTATTCCTTGTCTTTGCTTATAGCCTTTGACAACTAGCATCGCTTTGTGTTTCTTGACCTTTCCTTCTTTATTGGTCTTAGTCTTGTAAACCCATTTTACTCCAATTGGGTTATGACCTTCTGGTTGTCTTGTTAGCTCCTATGTATCATTTCTTTCTATTGATGCAATTTCTTCTTCCATTTGTCATCTTCAACTGCTTCTTCGTATGTTATTAGATCACTATTTACAAGTAAGCAGAAAAGTGAAACATTATTTAATTCATAATCGTTGTACCTTTTTGGTATTCTTCTCTCTCTTATGGATCTTCGAACTTCTGTTGGAGGTGCTTCAGAATTTTCTATTATGTTGCTAGCATCGCTGCTACTGCTTGACGACGATGATACATTTTGTTGAGGACCTTGATCATCAGCTTGTTCATCTTGATTTATAAGATCGTCATCTTTATCTTTATCTTCATTAAAAAATAGTCCTTCAACTTTCTTTTCCTCTTTGTTCCATCTCTAATATTCTACTTCATCGAACTCGACATCTCTTGAAATTATTACCTTCTTGGTAAGAGGATTATATAATATGTAAACTTTGCTTCTTTCATCATAGCCAATGAAAATACATTTTTCTCCTCTGTCATCAAGCTTCTTTCTAATCTTTTCAGGAACGTGGGCATATGCGATGCACCCAAAAATCTTGAGGTGTCCAACTCCTGGTTTCTGACCACACCATACTTCGTTTGGCGTCATATACTTTAAACTTTTTGTTGGACATCTATTCAATAGGTAAACTGCACACCGAACTGCTTTAGCCTAGAAATTTCTTGGTGGTTGCTTACTTTTTATCATGCTTCTTGTCATGTCAAGAATTGTGAGGTTCTTTCTTTCTGTAACTCCATTTTATTGTGGTGTGTATCTAACTATTAGTTAATGGATGATGTCATGCTCTTTACAGAATTCTTCAAATAACTTTGATGTATATTCGCCTCCTCTATCTGATCTGATTATCTTCATATATTGACCACTTTGCTTTTTTGCCATTGCTTTAAATTCTTTCAATTTTTTCAGCGCTTTCAATTTTTGTTTCAAGATATAAATCCAATATTTTCTACTAAAATCATCGATAAAAGTAAGGTAGTACCTGTTACCGCCAAGCGATGGTATATCAAAAGGACCCGTTATATCTGTGTGTACTATCTCCAGCAATCTTTAGGCATACCATGATCTACCAACTTCAAAGATTTGTCTATGTTGCTTTCTTTTAATGCAAGCCTCACATAATTGATTTGGAAGGTTGATCTTTGGTAGTCCTTTCACCATACTTGTTTTTTATAACAAATTCAATCCAGAAAATCCAAGATGTCCATATCTTAGATGTCATAACCATGAATCATCTTTGATCGCGGTCTTCATGCACTTGACTTCTCCCGACTCGATATCAATTGTAAAGAGACGATTTCGAGTCATATCAACTTGGGCTATCAATTCTCCTTCTTTATTTTTTATGGCAAGCGAGTGATTCTTCATCTGCACTTCATATCGTTTTTTCCAGGAGTTGACCAAGACTGGTGATATTGCTTTTCAAAGCAAGTACATAATAAACATCTGAAATGTATTTATTTTCTCCATTTCTCTAATTAATCATGACTTCACCTTTTCCTTTTAGTTCTGCGTGCGAGTCATCTCCGAAAGTTACTCGCCCATGGATTGTTATGCTTAACAATTAAGCATGTCAACGTGGAAGCAAAATCATAACAAGGTGGCAAACAAAAGGTGGGGACAAAATAAAAAAAACCTTGTAGAAAAAGCACATGGGAAATGGCTTATGGTAGCAACAAGGACCGCTTGGCAGGAGCAAATACAAGTGCTTATCCATTAAGATAAGATTGCAACAAAGATGTCCACCACGACAAGTAAATTCAAGGCAACAAGAAAAATGTAGAAGCATATGAGGCGGTTTATTACATATATATATATATATATATGGGTGTTCTAGCTTAATGTGCGAAATGTAATACCGGAGAAAAAATTAGAAAGATTTGAGAGAGCTTAGCAAAGCTATAAGGAGTTTGTAAACTAGCCGCAGCTAATATTGTAATATTGGGGTAACGTCGTTGTAACGTATTTTGCTTCGTATTAATAATAGTTCATATTATAAATTATTGAGTGTTCATCTACGCTTCCAACAGGGACCACCACGGAATGGTCTAGGAGGTTTGGCGCGGAAACTCGACCCCCCAAACTTCGAAATCATTCGAGGCTCTGGCCTTCACTCTCGGAATTTAAAATGGCTATTGAACATGATGGGGATAGGGTGATTGTTGAAGGAGGTCATTTCGATTGTTAACAGACTCTTTAGCCTTCATGAAGATATTTCGGTGATTGGTCTGTTGCTGAGTGAGGATCGGACTAAAATTGCAAGCCACCCCAACGATAAAGTCCATTACATTAATTGAACGATGAATCGAGCAGCGCACTCATTGGTGCAATGGGCATTTTTTAGTGTAAGTCCTTAATGGTTTTATTTTGATGAACCCAAATGTTTTAAGACTATTGGTATCTAATGAACGAATTACTTTAAAAAACAGTAAATTTACTCTTTTTTTGCAATAGTCCCTTAACTTTGCATTTCATTCAATTTGGATTTTTTATTTTTTTTTCTAATTATTTCTTCCCATAAATTCTTTAACTCATTTATACTTATCAATACTTTGTCCCAAAATACCTTTTTCAAAAAATAAAATTATATATATATATATATATTTTATAATTTAGATGATATTTGATTTATTAAATAATATTGCAATTTGAAAAAAAAAATTAGAAATATATATGTATATCTTATATGGTTAGAGAAAGTTGTTAAATTGAATCAATCATTACCATTATTTTATAATAATCATAATTAAATTTGAAATGAAACTCGAATAACTCAACTCAAATTTCATAAACGCAACTCAACTCGAAAAAAAACTTCAAATAAAGTTTGAATGATAAAGTATGACTCGTCAACTTGACTAACTCGAACTTTTTTACTCTATTTGGCTCGATGTATACTCACCCCAAACCTAACACTTGTAAATAAAGCTTGTACAATTAAGGGTCATTTATGAATGAGAAAATTCTATTATTTTCTCTCAATTTTCATGTTGAACGTGGTGTCAGAAGAAGAAAATCTAGTTTTCTTGGACTGATTTTCCTTTCAGAAAATCTAATTTTTTTGCCCATTTTTTTCTTTCTTTCTTTTTTGATAGAAGTAGGAGGCCTCATTAAAAACCTCCCTCTTAGTTGGCTCTTGAAAAGAGGCAACTAGCGAAAGGAGAAAAAGAGTACCTCAATTTATTGATAAGTCAATAATTACATAAGATTACACCATTACACTTGTAACAACCATAAACAACCAAACCCAATTACTATAGGTAATAAAAAACCAAAACACTCATCCAATCCCCTCCTTAGCTAATTTATCTGCCTCCCAATTACAGCTCCTAGGAATCAGTCTAACAATAATTTCCCTAGCAGAAAGTAAGGACCCAATTTCCCCGACCAAAGAACTGAAAAACAGAGGAGCAGAACACGGCAACAAAATCCAATCAACTACAGATTTGCAATCACTCTCTATGATCAGTCTTCCTTTCAATTCCCAGGAAGATGAAAGAAAAAAATCAATGTTTCTTTCAACTCAGCCAAAGGAGGACCTGGTCCAACACCATTAGAGAAAGTGGCTAAAGTAATGCTATTAGAGTCTCTTCCATCCACATTAAATTTGAATAAATCAACTGGTGCAGGAAGCCAACATTGGACCTTAATTCTATTAACAATATGAGTAGGAATCCTGTCTGCAAGAGATGGGTCCCCAATTAGTAAATCAGCCTGAATAGGAAGAAGAGGAAACTTAGCTAAAAACCACTTAGCCAGCCTAAATTTAGAAATGAAGAAGAGTGAATAACTGTCGAGATTCCAGTTATCAAACACCACCGAATTCCTAGCCTTACATACTGACCATAGGACAACTCTCAAGATAAACTTCCAAATTGAAGAATAAGCCCTTAGATCAAACCAAGAACTAAACAGTGAATGGGGGTCTTGAGTTAGAACTGAAGAGATGTCCCATAACCTTAGAAATCTATTCCACAACTCCTTTGCAACTGAGCATGTAATGAAAAGGTGATGGATAGTTTCTTCATGCTTGTGACATAATGGGCAAAGAACATCTTCCAAGGGAACTCCCTTTTCTTCAAGTCCACTCTAACTGCCAGTTTATTATGGGATATTTTCCAAAGAAAGGTTTCGACTCTTGGAGGAGCCAAACCTGACCACACCCACTTGTTCCAATTGAAAGTATTTCCAGATTTACATGATAGAGTCATCCTGCAAGACTTAGCCGAGAACAAACCATCACCCTTCCCCGGCCATGCAAGAAAGTCATCCACTGAATCAGACATAACTATATTATTGAGCAAAGACATTAAAGCAATCCACTGATCTAATTCCCAATCACATAAATTCCACCTAGATTGAATGATCCAAACCCATCAATTACTTTCGAAGCATCCAAAATCAGCCACTTTACCCCATTTATTGTTAGATAAAGCAAAAATCTTGGGAAATTGGTTTTTTAAGGTTGAATCATTAACACAAACATCGTTCCAGAATGATATTGACTTACCATTCCCCACTTGAATATTAGAATGAGACCTCAAACACTCTCCGATCTCGTCATTTTTCAAATAATTATTAACAATACCTTTCCAAATCCATGAGTCTAGAGGAGAAACTGCCTTGTTAATTGATAGAGACAAATTACTAACATTATGTTTACTGCAATGCATCTTTTTCCATTGAGTGTCTTTTTCATTTGCAAATTTCCACACCCATTGACCAAGCAACACTCGATTAGCCAAATTCATATCTAAGACTCCCAATCCCCCATCTTTATAGGGTTGACACACCACTCTCCAATTAACCCATTAAATACGTTTCTTTGTTGGTCCTTCCCCCAAAAAAATTTAGCCATCAAAGAATTAAACTTCTGATTTACCTTGAACGGAATTCTGAAAATAGAAAGGAAAAAAATCGACAAGGAGGACAACGCCAATTTCAATAACACCAATCTTCCCACCATTGACAATGAAGATGCTTTCCAACCAGCTAATCTCTTGTTAAACTTCTGGATGACCGGCTCCCAAAGAACCTCTGAATTTTTCTTTGCCCCTAATGGTAATCCAAGATAAACCGTAAGAAAAGATCCCACCACACATCTCGCCTGAGCTGCCTATTCATTTAAGGTGACATCCTCAATATTAATGCCATACAAATTACTCTTAGATAGATTCAGATGAAGCCCTGACATTAGACTGAAAATCCTCAACACTCTCCTGATATTAAGAATATGAGTAGGAGAATCTCGGTAGAATAATATAAGATCATCGGTAAATTGTAAATGTGTACGCTGGAAAGGATTATCAGGTGTCGTAACCGGTTTTCGCCCGAGTATGAATTTTTACTTGGCGGGAAAAATAATGTGGATAAATGGTTTTTATTGAAATATTTTGGGAGTCGCCACCGGCCTTTTGGATCAGGTAGGTCGAATACCTAAAAATCCTCTTTTAAAAGAGTTTTTAAGAAAACATCAGTTAAAAGATAAATCGGTCTGCGTTTAACCAAAAATTCGTTATTTTTAATAATAAAAAGGGATTCGTGGTCGATTACGTTTAGGGAAGGATTAGCACCCCCACAACGCCCAAAATTTGTCATTGTCGATTATAAATTGTCTCTAATATTAGAATTTAAGAATTCGAATATAAATTTAATTTATGATCCTATTATTTCGTATTTTAATCGAATAATTCTAAGGAAGAAAAATATATTAAATAATTTTTTATAAATTATAAATAAAATATTTATTTATTTAAAACATCATAAAGGAACATCTAGTTGCTTTAATACTGTCATTTCTTAATATTTGAAAAATAAATAAATATTAAAAATAATAATTTTTCCTAAGAAAATAATTTAAATAAAATAACAACAACAACAATGAAACCCTATTCCCATATGCAATGGGTAAGGGGAGGTAGGGTAGTAGGCTGTCTTCAACGCCATGTTGAGAGCAGCTTCCGTGGAAGACCTCCAGCAGTCATATAAATTACAAATAAAAATAAAATGCAATGCATGTATAAATAAATAAATACATAGTTGACCATTTTTTTTAATAAGCAGTCTTCTTATGCGAGTCTGTAATGGGAAGTAATCTCTACAAATAAATCACTGCATAAAAATCTCTGCAATATAGACAGAAACATAAGATCCGACTAAATTTAAAAAGAGGAAACATGAAGAGAATGATACACAGAAGTCAACGATAGCAAGCTACGAGAAGGAGTAAAGTCAAATGTGTTAAACCTAAACTAAGGCAACACTATTCCGCTACCCTAGATCTAAGCCTTCATAAATTCCACTGACAAAAAATTGAAGAAAGTAGAAGTCAGTGAAATTACTACAAATGCATTAAAAAGAAGACATAGATGTTATAACCTATGACTGTGACCCGCACTACTCGGCTACCCTGGTCTTAAGTCTCCATACTTTCCTATCAGAGGTTATGTCCTCGGTAAGGGCTAAATCCCTCAAGTCAGATCTCAAGCAGTCTTCCCACTTCCGCCTTGGTAGTTTTCTCCTTCTGGCACCGTCGACTATAATCAACTCTACCCTCCTGACCGTATCCGATGATTGTCGCCTAAGGACATGCCCAAACCACCGTAGTCTTCCCTCCCTCAATTTTTTGGATACAGGCACCACCCCCAAGGACGTCCTAATAGCAGAGTTTGGTGTCATGTCCCACAGAGTCCTACCACATGCCCATCGAAGCATTCTCATTTCTACGGCCTCCATTCTCCTTACGTGATCCTTCTTGATTGCCCAACATTCTGATCCATACAGCAGTGCTGGTCTTATTGCCATTCTATAAAATTTTCCCTTAAGTTTTAGAGGCACCTTTTTGTCACACAAAACTCCAGTAACAGCCCTCCACTTTAGCCATCCCGCCTTTAAACGGTGTGTCACGTCATCATCAACACCCCCATCTTTATGTATCATAGACCCTAGGTACTTGAAACAATCCTTTGAGGGGAGAACGTGTCATTCTATGCAAACTTCTACATCTTCATCGTTTTGTTTCCCACTGAAGTTTGAACATAAATACTCTATCTTTTCAATATTGATCCTTAGACTTTTTTCTTCCAAAGCAGTCTTCCAAGTAGCCAGTCTATTATTCAGCTCAGTTTTTGTTTCAGTAACTAGGACAATGTCATCAGCGAAAAGCATACACCATGGAACACCGTCTGGTGTCACACAATAGATGTCGTCCATAATCAAGGCGAATATGTAAGGGCTAAAAGCCAACCCCTGGTGGAGTCCGATTTCCATCGGGAATGCCTGGGTGTCACCAACTGTAGTCCTGACGTATATAGTAGATCTACAGTACATATCACGAATCGCCCGGATATAAGCAGTTGGGATCCGTCTCGTTTCCAAGGTCTTCCAGATCGTATTGCGGGGAACGCTATCATACGCCTTCTCAAGGTCAATGAACACCATGTGAAGATCTATATTTTTTCCCTATATTTCTCCATAAGCCGTCGAAGTAGATGAATCGCCTTCATAGTAGACCTGCCTGGCATAAAGCCAAATTGGTTTTTTGAAACCTTAGTAACCTGTCTCAACCTAGCCTCTATCACCCTTTCCCATAGCTTCATGGTATGGCTGAGTAGTTTAATACCTCTGTAGTTGCCACAGTATTGGGGATCTCCTTTATTCTTATAGATTAGTATCACCGTAGACTCTCTCCACTCCTCTGGCATCTTGGCAATCTCTAAAATAATATTAAAGATGTTAGTCAACCACTAAACTCCCTCTTCTCCTAGGGCCAACCACACAGTGATAGGAATTTGATCTAGACCGACAGCTTTGTCCCTCCCCATCTTTCTAAGAGCCATTTTGACTTCATCAAACCCAATCCTACTTGTAGGGCAGTCATTGGTCGTAGTATGATGGTCGGTTGACCCATCAACAGTACTATATCTACAGGGAGAGACACCGTCATTACATAAGCCAAAGAAGTAACTACCCCAAGCTCTCTTAATATCAACATCTTTCACTAAAAGAACACCATTGTTGTCCTTAATAAACCTAATGCTACCTAGATCTTTTTTCCTATTCTCCCTGGATTTTGCAAGCCTGAAGATGTCGTTTTGTCCTTCCTTGGTGTCTAATCTCTTGTACATTTCCTCGTATGCCTTATCCTTTGCTTTAGCCACTGTTATCTTGGTTTCCCGCTTTGTCTCCTTGTATATTTATTTAGCTCTCGATCTTTCTTCGTCGTCATTGCATTGTAGCAACTCCTTGAAGCAAGTTTGCTTAGTTTTCACCTTAGTTTGGACTTCGTCGTTCCACCACCACGATTCTTTATGTTCCTTAACCTTTCCTGTAGACAACCCAAGGGTGTTTTTGCCCACCTCTCTGATGGAATTTTCCATATTTTTCCATAGCATATCTGTATTATTTGCGTTTGTAGCTTCAAAAATTGTATTAGATAAAACCTTACTCCTAAAGTCATCAGCTGTCGCTCCATGTAAGTTCTTCCAAAGGATCCTAGGTTTACCAAGTTTAGCCCTCCTATACGTGCTCCTCTCGTGACGTACCTGGAACACCAAAACCAACAATTTGTGTTGTGATGCACATGCCTCTTCAGGGAACACCTTACAGTCAATGCAAGCTCATCGATCCCGATTTTGAACCAGGATGTAGTCGATTTGGGTACACTGTCCCCCGCTATGGAACGTAATCAAGTTCACATTTCTCTTGTTAAAGAAGGAGTTAGTGACCACCAAATCGTGTGCAGTAGCAAATTCAAGCAACGTACGTCCCTCCTCGTTCCTACTACTAAAACCGAAACCCCTATGAACATCGTCATACCCATCGATTGCACTACCTATATATTCATTGAAGTCTCCCCTTATGAAAACTCTTTGGTCCTCCGGAATGCTCCTAAGTACATCATCTAACTGATCCCAGAAGCAACGTTTCTCCCCCTCCCCTAGGCCAACGTGTGGGGCATACACTGAAAAGATATTCATCACTTCCGCTTCTATAATAACCTTTATCATCATGATCCTATTCTGGTATCTACAAACTTCAACTACATTTTTCTTGAGCCTAGAGGATACCAAGATACCCACCCCATTTTTAGCATTATCTGCGCCTGAATACCACAACTTGTACTCATTACACTCTCTAGAGCAAGCCCCTGTCCACCTAGTCTCCTGAATGCATGCAAAATCTATTTTCCTATTACTAAGTACGTCGGTCAGCTCCAGCAGCCTAGCATTTAATGTGCCTACATTCAACGAACAAACTCTAAGTCTAGTCTCCTTGTCACCACTCTGTCGAGCCCTCCCCCTATACGCCCTATGGAATCTAAAAGAAGAACATGACCTCAAGTAATCATCTATAGCCGAAGCTATGAGGAACTATGAAAAATTAATCCAAAAAAGACAGAAGATGCACCAATAAACACTAGAGAAAAGAATATGGAACTTTTCAATCCGAGCTGCAAATTTCAATACTAACAATGAAGATCTACTTAATCCCAGTTTTCTAGAGAAAATACTCTGGATAGTTACAAACTTTTCAAAAATCCTACCATTTGTAACATACTAAAAATACACATAAAATGAACCCATTTTATCCATTTCGTTTCCTATTCAAAAACAATAATTTTTATAAATAAATACAGCAAGGTTAGTTTAACTAAGATGTAAATTAATTAATCCCTCAAATCTTAAACTAAAAAAAGGCTTTAAACAAAGGGGGAAATCCAGTAATTAAGGGCGTGAACTGATAAATCTCAAACACCAAAAACACAAAAAGCATAAATAGGAAACATATCAAATCCAGATCTCATACATTAAAATAAATCCAATAAACACCAAATCCATCAAAACATAGATTCAATTTGAAATCAATAGAACACACACACCCAAACGAAAAGCCAACAAATATAAGAAGAAGAGGGATGGAAAAGGAGCAAACTTAGAGTAGACGAAGGGAGTCGATTTTCACTTCCAGATCTGTGGAATCTGACCTGGGCGAGATTTGTGATACTTACAGATGGTGCAGTTGAAAGTAACAGACAGCAGACCGCAGAAAGCAAAACTCAAAGAAAATGAAAAGCCTACCACTCGAACCTTGCTGCAGAAACCCAGATGTGAAACGATGAAACGTTCAGAGTTGCAAAAGAATAAAGAGGGAAGAAAAGAATAAATGCATGCTATAAAATAATTTAAATAAAACAATATGTATTTTCTGGTTTTTATAAGTAGGATATTTATTTATTTTTAAAATATCAGAATATGACATCTAGTTATATTAAGACTGCCCTTTTCTTTTATATTTAAAAAATAAATAAATATTAAGAAGAATATAAAGATTTTCCTAAAAATAATGAAGTAAATATATATATATATATATATATATATATATATATATATATATATATATATATATATATATATATATATATATATATATATATATATATAAGAAGGATATTTATTTATTTTTAAAGTACCAGAATAGGACGTCTAGTTATTTTAAGACTGTCCTTCTTGAGTATTTAAAAATAAAAAAATATTATTATTTAATCAAATTATAAAATTATTATATTATATTTCATATAAAATATTAATGAATAAAAACCAAAATAATAAAAAAAAATTAATTACTAATTTAAACATATTGAAAAATAAATGACAATAAAATAAAAAAATAGAATAAAATTGCAATAAATAATGACTAAAATAAAAGAAATTAAAACTACTAGATCGAATTACAAAATATAAAAATTAATGTAAATAATTCGAAATATCATAAAGTATAAGTATTAACATTATAATTTAGCCTATGTTAATTAATTCGGGATATAAATAAAATTTATTAAAATTAATATGGGCTAAATAGGTTATTTTACCTTAAATATAAATATAAACTGGTAATGACTAAAATATAATGAAATAAAATTAGAAGATAGAATTAAAACATATAAAAATTGATTTTAGTGGCTAAAACGGAAGTTTACAAACTTCAAAGGGCTGCGGAAAGGGTTTTACCACTATGAAATTACACATATACCCCTCCCCAAAACGACATCGTTTGGGAGGGGTATAAATACCCCAAATGGTCGACCCTTCGGGCCATTCTTCTCATTTTTCCTTTTCTTCTTCTCTCTCTAAGAGAGAGAATTTTAATTCTCTCTCGCCTCTCTCTAAAAGGCTCCACCCGGTGGGAGCCCGGTCACTGGTCGGCCGCCTCACTCCGGTGCCGACAGTCCCCGTCGGCCACCGTGGATGGTGGCCGGAAATAAAAATTTTTACACCAAAATTTTCCTATTTTTCCCTTGAACTCGAATCTGAGTACCTTTAGTACTAAAACCACCTTTAAACCCGTAGATCTAAGCAAAACCAAATATTTTACCTCAATTTTTCGGTGGTTTCACTGAGATTTGGAGGCTCTGATGAAGGTAAGTTGTTTCACTTTCACCTCTTTTCTTTCGGTTTGTAGTTGTGGGTTGATTATTTTTTGTTGGTGTCTTGCTTTTTGTTGTTGTTGTTTCCTGTCCTTGGTCTCTGCTGTTGGTTGCTCTCGGTTTCCTCTCGTTCTTTGCAGGTGGTGGCTTTTTATAGCCTCGTCGGATCTTGCCTCGGACCGGTCACAAGGGTTGAGTTTGGTGAGTCACCATAGCTATGGTGGTGACTCACCATAGGGCTTCAACGTGGGGTTGCTTCTGGAGTCTTCGGCGAGACGTCGTGGCAGTGGAAGAGTTGGTCGTGGTGGTGGCAGCAACTGGTTGGGTCACCTGGCAGTGGAAAATCGGTTGCATGGTGCATCAGAGGCGGCTGGAGATAGTTGAGGCGGCTGCAGATAGCTGAGGCGGTGGCGGCGCTAGGGTTAGAAACCCTAGCAGAAATTATACAAAACCCTAAAGGGTTTGGGTCATCTGTTGGGCCAGATTGACTTATGTTGGGCCTGTGTTGTAAACGGGTCGGGTTTGTATATTTTGGGCCTGTAAATATATATATATTAATAATAAAAGTAATAATATGAAAAAATTAATGTTTACATCAAGCCTACCAACAACAAACCCTTCAAATAGTCCAAGATCAACAACTTTAAGCAACATTAAATTAAGAAGTTCCCCAACTATATTAAAGAGAAGAGGGGGAAAGACTACAACCTTGTCTCAACCCTTTACCCATCGAAAATTCGTATGTTGGACTTCCATTCACTAGAACCGAGATTGAAGCAGAAGATAGACAATACTCAATCCATGAAATCCATCTCTCACCAAAACTCATGACTTTCAATAATCTCAAAAGAATCGGCCATTCCACCGAATCATATGCTCTGCGAAAATCAACTTTGAATACGACCTCATTCCTCCCTTGTTTCTTTTCTTTTTCATCAAGGCTAGAAGGTTGCAGGGTTGTGTAACTGGATCTGCCAAGACACCTGCACCAGATGCCTCATCTTTTGATAAATGGGATTCGGAGAATAATCTCGTCTGGTCTTGGCTCATCAATTCGATGGAGCTTAATATTTCAAAGACATGCCTATTGATTAATGCAGTGACACAAATATGAGAAGCGACAGCTCTTACATACTCTAAGATTGTAAATGATGCACAAGTCTATAAAATCCGTAATAAAGTTCGAACACTAAGCAATGTGAGTTGTCGATTGCACCATATTTTTCTGAGTTAAGCAGCTTATAGCAGGAACTAGATTACTACCAGGACCAACAGGCAGATAGTACAGGAAATGCAGTTAAATTCAAGCAATTGATTGGAAAGGAAAGAGCCTGACTTCCTCGTTGATCTAAATAATAAGTGATCAGATAAGGGTTTAGGTACTTGGAAGGACACCGTTACCTTCACTTGAGGAAATATTTGTCCATGTTCAAAAAGAAAAAATCGTCGGAGTGCTATGCTCTACACAACACCTCCTGAAAAAGTCGGATTGCTTGTTACTGGGCACAATAGCAACCGAAAGCCAAAAATCCAAAAAAGGATCACTTGTTTTACGAGTATTATGGGAAATCAAGGCATGCTAGGGAGACCTGTTGGAAGCTACACAGTTGACCTATTAAAGGAAGGGGCAGAAAATGAGCTGGTTTCACTCGTAGTCAAGCTAATCTGTCTGGAACCACGGGGTCATCTAGGGAGACAACTTTTATTGAGAATTTTTCTGCATATGAAATTCAACATCTCATACATCTTCTGTCTCAACTTGGCTCCTCTTCCAATATAACATCCAACTTTATCAGTCAGATAATGCTTTTAAAGCTCATAAAAACTTTGAATCTTGAATTATTGATTTTGGTGCAAATAGACACATGACAGAATCCTTTAAAACCTTAATTACTCTCCAGCAGAGAAGGGTTACAAGCGCTATCATCCTTTCTCCCGGAAGTATTTTATCAGAATGGATGTTACTTTCAGTGAGGATGAATTGTATTTTAGCATAATTCAATCACCTCTGCAAGGGGAGAACGGAAGAGAAGAGATGATTCCTGTCTCTGTTTGTCTAGAAGTTTTTTCCCCTAATTATTGAGTTCTTTTCCTAATTAAATTTGAACAGACGTCACTATATCTTTCCCTTTTAATCCCATTAATAACAAGAATCTTTCTGTAACAACTCCCCATTAGATGCAGCTAGTTTGTTAATTTACTAAATTCCTTAAAGCCAAACCCCAGTCTTCTGTAAACCAAATAATTTTCAACTTTTGCTAGCCTAAGTCCAGAAAGTGATTACTGTAAACTTATTCTCTCTATCCTAAAACATGAAAGAACAAAGAAATGAAGCATACGAAGCAGAATTGCAGATACAGATGAAGCAACAATCGAAGTGACACCCTAGTGAACTGTAAAGGTTTCTAAGCAAACTTTCTTACCTGCAGTATTCATCAAATGCTAGCCAATCTGCTTTCTTCTCGACATCATAAAAAAACCAACACCCAATGTCAAGTAAGGCCCAAATTAACAATAGTATAAGAACAGAAAGACACTCTTTTTTGGAGGAAGTGTATAAATTGTTATCTACTTCAATGTTTAAAACAAAATTACAATTAGTATCAGTAGCCCCTAAAGGTGAAAAAAAATCTGAATATTCGATTTTGCATAAAAAATATTCGAAACTGGATTTGGAAAAAATCGATTTTTTAAACTGGATCGGATATTTAAAAATCGGATAGTATAATCGGTTTGAGAAAAAATTGGACGATCGGTTTTTTTATCGGATTAAAAACCGGATTGAAAAAAACAAGATAAAAAACTGGTTTTTACCCGAAAAAAATTCGGTCTGAGGTTTTAAAAATTAGCCGTTAATATAGCCGTTGGGGTTTTTTGACCGTTTTTTCTTTAAAAAATCATCATTTTACCACCCTAAACATGTATAAATAGGTTGAGGATGTATTTGGTTGATTACAACTTTATCAAATCTAATTACACAACACCTAAACATCTCTCAAATCTTATTTTTGTAATTTTTTGTTTATCATGATTACAAACCGGTTTTTTATATTAGGTTTTTTTCAAAAATTGATTTTTTTAAACCGAAACTGGTTACACTATCCGACCCTCCAAACCGATTAGGATCCGAACCGATTTTTTTTAAATCTAATTTTTTAACTAGGTGAAAAAATCGTATCGATTTTTATCCGATCCAAATCAATTTTTTATCCGACTTTGTGAGTGTCTACCCCCATTAGTGACTTCTTTATGTTTTCAACTTCTAATTAGTTTTCATTTAATATGGCTTGAAGTTATATAATCAAACAATTGGTAGACACCCAACTCAAACGATTTGCCCAAACTAACCTTCAATAAGTGGTTACTAAATCAAAAACCCACATAAGAACCATTGCAAGAAGAGCAAACCCATTTAACCTTGGAGCTTTCTTTGCAATTTTCAAAGCAAAAAGCAAACGTCTTGAGGTTGGGATCCAGTGAAAGTTTTCATCTTTTTGAGATAAAAGTAACATACAGTGTCAATAGCAGAGAGAGAAGGATAAGATACAAAGGGTTTAGCAGTGTGGATGGTGTCCCCGGCACCGATTCTCCGAGTGGCGAACACACCTCTACCTGCTGACTCTGTGAGTGCAACTCGGATCGGAGGTGGAGATGGTGCACTCGATTGCGACTCATTGTTGTTAGGTGGGGTAACGGTGGCGGCGGTGGAAGAGAATAAAACGAGGGCGTTGGGATTATAAAGGGTCCCCACAAAGTCGAAGCTATAGGTGACGTTCTCATATTGTTTGAACGTTGAAGACAGACGAAAAGAAACGGCTATGGCTGTAATGTAATGTAACCGTTAACAATCTCCTTTATAATTGTATCAACTTCTTCAACCTACTTTATGTACCGTCTGCAAGGCCTTCACTTTTTCCTTCTCAAGGTCTTGAGTTCGTTATTTTACAAGCAAGAACAAGAACATCATCAACACCTTCCTGTGTCTCTAAATTGAAATTTTTTCTAAGAACTCCTGAAATTTGATATATTTTCTGGGTAAATTGCAACTTTAGTATTCAAACTATCACTTTTGTTTTGTTTTAATTACTCAAATATTCTTTCGAAGTCATACCCAATGTTTATTTTGATTTCATTTTGACCGTTCTTTGTTAAAAATTAATGGTGACACTGACATATCACCATAAAATAAAAATAAAAATAATATCATGTCATTGATTTTGTTAAATTTTTATGTAGGTGACCAAAATGAAAATAAAGCGTAACATTATGTATGATTTTTAAAAAATCGATAATCAAAACATAATAAAAGTGATAATTAGAATACTAAAAGTGTAATTTACCCATTATTATTACTGACAATTAAATAAAAATATTTAAAAGGATCTTGTTAAATTTTTACATCACATACCATTGAATTTAGGCAGTGTATCGTTTATTTTTTAATATCACTAATTACAATATTAAACTTTAATTTTAATTTTAATTTTATCGTCGAACTATTAAAATTCAAATAATATGATGACATAGATATAAAATTGTTTTAAACATCAAAGTTTAGAGATGCGGTCACGACATTAAATGTTCAAATAATTTATTTTTTGGAACCACTCTTTTTTTAGTTGCCCAAACAATCAATCATCACCCACCATTGGTTGTCTTTTATGATAAGATTAATTTCATAATGTTTGTATTTTACTACTCTTTCTTTCTTTAAGATTGATTTTCACAAAACACACTTAAAACTGTAAAAAAAAAACTATTATTTTTAAGAGTTTAAGGTTTTCTTAGATTTGAGAAGTTTTGAGTGTTTGTTCACAGTAAGACATTATTTTGAGAAGAAAATTAATATATCTCAAAATTAATTTAACCGGGCAATCATCATAGGAGATCAAAATATTAATACGTCAAACCTTTAAATATATTTTTTATCGATTTTGAGTAGGTTTCGTAAAAAATCAATTATAAGAGAACAAGAAGTAAATACAAATGTCTTGATATTCATCTTGGTGCAAAAAATGACGATGTTAGATAATGATTAGCTGCTTACAAAGATCATAAAAGTTTTAGTGCAAAAAATTGAATTCTTCTTAAAATTTAATGACAAATATACCTTTAAAATTTAGTGCTTAAAACATCGTTTTAATAGTATGAATGAAAATAAAAGTTAAATAATATAAAAAATTAGCTGACCCTATTCTCATATGTAATTGGGTGATGGAGAGGTAAGTTGAGAGCAGCTTCCGTGGAAGACCTCCGGCAGTTAAAATTATAAATTGCCCACCGTGAGACTCGATCCCACAACCACAAGATTAAAAACATTGTTCTCTACTAACTGACGGACAATTCTAAAACTTAAATAGTATGAACATCTAAAATACAGTGATATCCATATAATTTACTTATATTTTATATTTTATAATTGAATAGTAAAACTCAATATAAAAATGAAGTATAATGATAAATAAAGCAAAAGGTAAATCACCTTAATAAATTACAACCTTGGACAGATGAACCGCAGAAAACTACATGCATAGGGGGGGGGGGGAGAAAAGAGTACAGAAAAAAAAGGCGACAAGAAGAGGTTGAGTCGGTTTCATTATTCTACTCACCGAATTGCAGCCCGAGTTTGCCGACGATGGCGACATATTCTCCAAAGCAGAGACTTCTACTATCTAAGGAAGCGAACCGGATATACCCAGAAGGCAGCTTGCTTAGTTCAGTTGCGTGCAAGTGGCTCCTACTCTGATGGGTCTAAGCCAGTTGGACAACCCAGATACGGTATCACTGTTTTTGATCCAGTTAGTGGGTTCTGGGGTCGAATTGACCCGCTAAGCAAGTAGGACAACCCAGATACGGTATCACTGTTTTTGATCCAGTTAGTGGGTTCTGGGGTCGAGTTGACCCGGTTCCAAAGTACCCTTATGGGCTTCCTTTGTTTTTCCAGATAACAAGCACTGAAGGAAAGCTTGTGGTGATGGGCGGATGGGACCCCTCAAGTTATGATTCAATGAGGGACGTCTTCATATACGAGTTCACAACTCAGAGATGGAGACAAGGTAAGCACATGATGGGTACTCGATCGTTCTTGTCGGCTGGCGGATTCGAAGGTCGTGTTGTCGTGGCAGGAGGTCACGATGAGAACAAGAACGCTTTAAATACAGGATGGAAATACAACATAAACGATGATGAATGGACCGAGTTGACTAGGGTGAGTCAGGAGTTAAGGAGAGCGTCGGGTTGATGGATTTGAGGACAGGTCAATGGAGCCAAATCGAGGAAGTTTGGAAGGCGAGTTAGTGTCCTAGATCTTGCGTAGGAATCGGGAAAGAGAAGACACTCTTCTCATGGGTAACCCTGATTCGGGAAAACGAGTGGGAGTATGTGCAGTCCCATCAGAGGAATGGACACTTGTATCTGGATCAACTTACCAGGGTGGCCAACAAGGGTTTTTTTTAGCTGACAAACACGGTGAAAAATTCAAGAGCATCCATGTTCCTATCCAGTTTTCTGGGTTTGTACAATCTGATTGTTCTGTGGACATATAATTCTAAATCTAAATGTAAACGTATAAATTCTAAGGGATGTTGATGAGTGTATTCGGTAAATTTCTAGATTCCATGATATATGTGCACACATATATGTACAACAAAAACGCCTGTGCAGACAGTTCAGTTAAAGCACAACAAAAATGCCTGTTCAGCCAGTGCAGTTAAAGCACAACAAAAATGCCTGTTCAGCCAGTGCTGTTAAAGCACTACAAATCTGTGGGGGTCATGCAAGCGAAGACGCCTCTTTCCTATCACTCTTTTTGGGTTAAACTATACCATTAACACTCAACTATTTAACCTTTGTATTTTTACTATCGATCTTTCAATTTTGTCAATTAGACCACTTAACTATTTAATTATTGTCAATCAAACCACTTACTTTAACAAAATTGAAAGATCGATGGTAAAAGTAAAAGGACTAAATAGTTGAGTGGTCAATGGTATAATTTATCCTTTTTTTTCCTTTATGCACCTCATTTTTTGCGGCTCATCTGTCCGACTTCCTCACCCATAGGGCATTGGGAAAAATATTACTCATATAGGGCTCTAACCAAATTATTTCCTGAATTAAGGTGTTTTCTACAGTCTCAAGGGAAAGACGCATGGATTACCATGCAATTTCATTTTTTTTCATTTCCACTTTGTAGAGCAAAAAAAATGGTTGGTGGGGTGAAGACATGCAACAATCTTGAGGTCTTCTCCAAGTTATCGTTTCAAACACCCTAGTTTGAGAAATAATTGCTTGAATGAACTATTTGGGGAATTCTTTTTTTCAAACACAATATTTCAACCATTTCCCCGTCTATCCAAGGTTGTAATTTATTAAGGTGGTTTACCTTTTGCTTATATTTATCAATATAATTCATCTTTATGAGTTAATTGCATCATATGTCCCCAAGTTATTACTCTCATTTTAAATTAGTCCTTAAACTTTTAAACATTTCAATTTCATCCCAAAACTATGACTCTCATTTTAAATTAGTTCTTAAACTTTTAAACATTCCAATTTCATCCCTAAATTATGCATATCATTCTAAATTAGTTCCTAAACTTTTGCATATTTAGTTTTATCCTCAAATTCATCCAAATATGCAATCCATTTCAATCATAGTTTAACCTAAATTTATTTTTTTCAAACATGTAATAATATAGCTTGGTCTAACGATTTTATTAACAAGGGATGTGATTAGTATACACGTATAATTTAAGATTGAATTGAAATGTTCAAAAAGTTTGGGGACCAATTTAAAATAAAGATCATATTTTGGGGGTGAAAATAAAATGTTAAAAGTTTGAGGATTAGTTTAGAATGATAGTCGTAGTTTAGAGATAAAATTATAAAGTTTAAAAATTTACGGATCAATTTAAAAATGAGAGCCATAGATTAAGGACATATGTAATTAACTTTTTCTATATTTAGTTTTATTATTCATTTTAAAATATATAATTTACGGTAAATTATATGGATATCACTAAATTTTAGGTGGTATATCGTTTATACTATTTAAATTTCAAAATTTTCATTTATAGCACTATAATTCGATTTTGACTCCAATCATGTCACTTATTAAATTTTAATATCATGATGACATTAACGAAAATTTGTGTCGACATAAAATGGACAAAATGACATTGTTTTGGCGCAACTATTGATGCCATAAACGACACCATTTTAAGTACTAAATTTTATAGGTATATCGTTTTGTCATTAAACTTTAAGAAGATTCAATTTTTTTACATTAAATTTTTTTCTGGTCATTGTTAGCAACTAATCATTATCTAACATCGTCGTCTTTTGCAACAAGATCAATATCAAGACATTTGTATTTTAATCCTCTTTTTTCTCATATGATTGATTTTTCATGAAACCTACTCAAAATACCCTTATGGGCTTCCATTGTTTTGCCATATAACAAGTACTGAAGGAAAGCTTATGGTGATGGGTGAATGGGACCCCTCAAGTTATGATCCAGTGAGAGACACAACTCAGAGGTAGAGATATGGTAAGCAGATGTTGGGAACTAGATCTTTCCTCGTAGTTGGTGGGTTCGAAGGACGTGTTATCGTTGCAGGAGGTCACAACGAGAACAAGAACGCCGTAAATACAGTGTCACAGACCACAAGTTTAAGTCCGTGACTTGTGCGCAGAAGGGGTTCCTTTATGCAGTCTTGGGCTTGATAGGGCAAGTTTTTGGCCCGATTCTTGGAGAATGATATTTCGTAAAGGAGTAAGTTTAAGGCATACGAGAAAAGTGACGAGAGTGTTATAAGGGTCGATGGGGCAATTGTTGAAGTTCGGGATGTCCGAACAGAGACATTGGTTCACGGATGTCCATAAAGAGTCGTATGGAGTATCGAGTTTGCTTAGAACCTTCAGACTTAGTCCATTCCTTGGAAGATTCTAGAAAGATTAATTATCTCTTAATTTAGAAATTTAATTACTTAAATTAATAAGATAATGTTTAGTTTGAATTTGAAAAGATCTGATAGGATTTCAATTCAATATGAGCCGTTAATATAATTCAATTTAGACCGTTAGATCTGATAGAGCTCAACTATAAAAGGAGCTTCACCTTCTCATTCGTAATCATTCAATTCATTCTTCTCGGCATTTACTAAGTTTTTCTCTCTTGTCGCTTCTAAACTTTGTTTTCACTTTACTCAACTTATTAGCTTGGCTCTTTTCTTAGGTTTTTGAAGCTTTCTTCCTAAGCCATTGTGCTTCGTCATTGCGCAACTTAAGTTGATTGGCTTCATTGCCTCTCTTTGTGGCTAAGTTAGCCCCGACAGTATTACCATTCCCATAAAGTTGTTCCAGTCTTGGTGGCGTGTTTAGCCCCAAGCGCATTAAGCTTCTGCATCTTCGTGTGTTAACGCTGAGTGGTTTCATCATCGCTAAGTGAGTTGGAGCTCACAAGGGCATGGTTAAGACTGACTTAGTCGCCACTTCAATCCAGAATGCGTCTAAAATCGTATGATTGGCTAATCAAAACTCTAACCACAACAAGAACAAGAACGCTTTAAATACAGCATGGGAATACAACATAAACCATGATGAATGGACTGAGTTGACTAGGATGAGTTAGGAGCAAGACGAGTGTCACGAGATGGTGATCGAGTCGGTATTCTGGGTGGTGAGCGATTACAGAACGGAAAATCAAGGAGGATTTGAGGAAAGCGCCGAGTTGACAGATTTAAGGACAGGTCAATGGAGTCAAATCGTGGAAGTTTGGAAGGCGAGCCAATGTCCTAGATCTTGCGTAGAAATCAGGAAAAAGAAGACACTCTTCTCCTGGGGCAACCGTGATTCGAAGGAATGGACATTTGTATCTGGGAACTTATCAGGGTGGCCAACAAGGGTTCTTTTTGTATCTAGATCAGCTTATCAGGGTGGCCAACAAGGGTTCTTTGTAGTTGACAAACACGGTGAAAAAAATTCAAGAGCATCCATGCTTCCCATCCAGTTTTCTGATGTAAACGTACAAGGGTGAAAATATATTGTAATATAATGCACAGATTACCCATACCCTGCATGTTTTCTCCTTCATTAGTTTAATGGGCATCCTAACCACAATTTTGATAAAAATTGCATCTACTTACCATGAAGAAACAAGAAGGCGAGAGGAACATGTTCAAAATCGTTCATTTAAGAATGTTTAACATCATTACTAGCTACAACCAGAACAGGAACTAAATAAATTTTGTCCTCAATTATATAGTAAAATTTATTATCGAACACATAATAAAGGGTTCAGTCACCTAGAATAGTCTACACTTTCATCTCTTCTCCTAAAGGGTGACGTAGAATACAATCATTACATATTAATCCTCACACCATCAAGTCAGTCACCTGGAATAATCCACACTTGGGCTCCTACTACTGTAGGGCGACCTTGAGTATGATCGTCCTCTATATCTCCCATCTCTGGGTGAAATGGGCCTACACCACATTAGTACAACAATTCACAAACCACAGATGATAACAACAAAAACAATGAAAGGCCTACCTTGAGTACCGCCTTTTCCTAGAAGAATAATATTCTGGACTGCGGGGGTAACTTTGATCATATGTGATCGAGAATAACGACGCGGGGAGCGCCTATATGACCGGCTCCTGTCATTAATATCATGCACATAAATAACACTTAATTTCAACACTAACATTGTCCAATTACAACTTTATACCCAGAAATCCTTCATAACAAATAAAAGTTTCTCGTCTTTCAAGAATAAGAATATCAACTGAACAGGAGCTAATTTAGAATAAAAATATGGGGTAAAATACATGTAAACATCCGTTTTTGTCCGGGTCTACAAAAATATTATTATATTTTAAATATTAATTATTTTATTTATCATTATATATTATTATTATTATTAAATATTTTATTACATATTTTGCAAGCCAATGAGCCCAACAGATACAACCCCAGGCCCAAAGATATTACAAAGTAGCCCATTATAGATGATCCAATTACAAGACTTGACCCAGACCAGATCCAGGCCTACCCGGATCCGACCCGAGGCCTAGCAAGACCCGACTTGATTAAAATTAAGGTTTCAAAACCCTAACAGCATCCAACCGCCGCCAGTGAAGGTCAAGCGCCCATCACACGCGCCTTATGTTCCAACTTGCTTATCAGCGCGTGGACTTCACCGCTCCTCCTCCAGTTCGCGTGTGCTGCCGCCGGTCCATCTCGCCATCGCCGTTGTCGTCAATAGTGGCCAAACAGTGAGCCAACAACCTAAATTAATCAAACAGAAAACCAAACATCATCTACAGTGATTTAATCCCCCTAAGTCAAAAACCCCATATCTAAATCCCTAAAAATCGAGATTTTTCAATCAACAAATAAAAAACCCAATCCCATATCAGATAACCCATACTTGCGCAGAGAACACATGATTTCCTCACCAAATATCAACCAAACCAACATGCAACATAGAGAAAGACGAGAGAGGCATTTGAAAAGGGGGATAGAGAGAAAATAAACAAAAAAACAAAGAAATGGAGAAAACCGAAAGAAAAATAGAGATTACCTTGCTGGAACAATCCCCGCCGTGAACTTCACCAGACCAAGAGCCCCTCATCTCCGAAGGTAAGGGTCTTGTAGTTGTTGGGTACAGTTTTGGGGTCCGATATTTTCGTTTTGTTGAGAGGAATAGAAGAGGAAAATACGAGAGTGGAGAGGGGAAAGCTAAGGGTTTTTTTAAGGGTTGGCCACTAATTTATGGTGACCGAAAAGAGGGACGGTTCCTCTCCCTCAACGATGAAAAGAGAGGGTTGAATATATTTTCTCTCTAAGCAGAAGAGAAACAGAAATGAGGAGAATGGGATGGGTTTGGCCAGTTTAGGCTTGGGTATTAACCCTATATACATAACGTAAAACAACGTCACATAAGTAGACCGAGCGCCTGGGTTTTGAGGTTAATATCCACTTTAGTCCTCGTTACTTTGTGATATCTCTCGTGTTTTTTCACATTTTTTTGGGTAAATCATAGTGTAACCTTACTTTTCAACTAATTAATGAAATTTCATTTTCTTTGATTTCGAGCACTTACGTTACACTATTTATATTTGGCATAATGCAAACCAATACCCATAACGTTTGACTATATATGCAATTCTGCTCAAATCATTTTTTTAGCATTTGACCTCCCCACGTTTCAATTTGGGTTAAAAAGCACCCTCATTGGATGAAAACCGTTAGTTAACTAACGGTCAACGGCTCTAGCTGACTAAGCAAGAACATGTGGATAACGATGATGATGTGGCGTGTCCACGTCACTAATCTATGCTGTCGTGGAATTGACACGTCAGCAATTTTTTTTGTTTAAAAAATTAATTTCAATTAGAATTTTGCACCAATAAGAGAGTGGCACGTGTCACTCTCCTATTGGTGCGTATTAGAAATAATAAATTAAAGGTTGCTACTTGCGTGAAAGGGGATTCAAACCTGGGGCAAAGGCGTGATATTGGATTGCCCTTGCCATCAGGCCAAGAATGCTATTCTGTTATGTGATGAAACAAAAGATTATTTAACCCATGTTAAATCACTTCATCCATCACAAAAAGTCAATATGCTAACAAGGACATACAAATGTTCGATAAAATATTTTAATCAAATGCATTTTCCAAACATAACAGCACATTTAGTGTCCCAAAAACTTATGAATGTGCAAATAGTGGCCAAAAATAAGGAAGTCTTTACATCAGAACAACATTATTCAACATTTACGAGTCAAAAGAAGCTATAAATATTGCAAACAGAACTTGCATATTTCTTACCAAACAGTGCATATCCACAGGAATTTCAACTGCATGGAATGAAAAGATAAAGGGGAAAACTAAGGATTCACTAAGCCGTTTAAGAGTGTAATTATTAAAAATTAAAGTTGATAAAGGTCATACCTAATTTATTGTTAGTTAATCAAGAGTTGGCACTGAACTATCCAGATCAGAACTTCATCGGAAATGTCTGTTCAAGTCGAAGCATTCCTCAGCAGACACACAAAGGGAAAAATGACAAACAAAATACATATTTCGAACTGCTTGACTAAATGCAAAATCGGGTTTTCAATTCCCCAAAACTATTAAGCAAACAAGCTCGAACGAGAATCTATATATTTAAATACCAAAAAACACTAGTATCTAAAACTAATTGTATAAATGAACTAATCTATCATAAAACTATGAAACAACATTGAATCAAACAAAAACCAGAATCATCATCATCTGAAAAAACCGAACCCAAGAAAGATAGTTGGCTTGCCTTCCATTTCGCAATAAAAAAACAAACAATGGATGCATTAACATGGAGGACCACTTTCCTAATAAAAAAATCCAAACATGCAGTCCTCACCACTTATATACCCTACAAAGAGCAATCCCCACCGATCAAGTTGTACGGTTATTAACAACACACAAGTTAGAAAACCCAAATATTTAACAAATGATTAGATACAAAGGCATAAACCAAAACATTTAACCAAACCCATTAATCCTAAACAAACCCAAATATTCGAGGTTTTTCTTTAAAAACTAAACTCACATTCTATTGCATTTGAGATGGAGAGATTGAAAGGGGGAAAGATTCGAAATTTGTTCTTTTCGAATTTGATGGAGATGGAATTGAAAGGGGATATGAAATTAGGTTTTAGATCGATTTAAATTTGGAGTTACTTGGGTTTAGGAGGAAATCAATTTGAAGATCCTCTGAGATATTAGAAACGTGTTTCATTTGGTTTAATTAAACTGAAGATTTAATATGGGTTAAATAAGCTTGTTTCATTATATAACTGAATAGCATGCTTGGCCTGGTGGCAAGAGCAATCCTATCACGCCTTTGCCCCAGGTTCGAATCCCCTTTCACGCAAATAGCAACCTTTAATTTATTTTTGCCAATACGCACCAATAGGAGAGTGACACGTGTCACTCACTTATTGTACAAAATTCAAATTGAAATTATTTTTTTAAATAAAAAATTTTGTTGACATGTCAATTCCACGTCAGCATATTTAGTGACGTGGACACGCCACATCATCATCGTTGTCCACCTGTGCTTGCTTAGTCAGCTGGAGTCGTTGACCGTTAGTTGACTAACGGTTTTCATCCAACGAGGGTGCTTTTTGACCCAAAATGAAACGTGGGGAGGTCAAATGCTAAAAAAACGATTTGGGCATAATTGCATATATGGTCAAACGTCAGGGGTATTTGTTTGCATTATGCCTTTATATTTAAGTCCCTAGTTCATTTATTTTACCATATTTGTTTATGTTTGACATTGCTCACCACATTTGTAGATATTTCATTTTAGTCATTGCTTGACATGTGGTTTAATTGTAGTCTGGTCTTTATGTTTCAGCTTATTTCATTTTAGTCTTAAATGTTAATCGGTTATTTACATTTCTGGTTCCTATTTTATTTAATATTTTAATTTGGGCTCTGATTTATTTGTATTTACTTTTCAGTCCTTTAAGTTTTTTTTTTGCTATTTAGCCCATTTATTTTTGTTTTTGGCTATTTTAGTCCTTTAACTATCTGTTTTAGTTATTTTAATCCTTTAAGTTGTTGTGTTTTCTATTTTGGTTCTTTAACATTCCGTATTTACTGTTCAGCCCTTTAAATTTATGTTTTTCCTATTTCAGTCAGGTAAATTTTTGTTCTTTGATATTTAGTCCTTTATTTTACTAAGCATGTCTAATTTTTTATTATTCGTATTTTAGTTGTCATGTTTGTAAATATCTATTTTAGTCCAAATTTGTAACTTTGTTCTATCGATCGTTATAATTTCATGTATATATGTATATAAATTATGTAATTGTTATGAGCATTTTTGTATGAGTTTTTTTTTTATTTCTTTTCGTTTTACTATGTGTATATTTAGATAATTATTTCCGCATTTTGTTATATATCATTATTGTTTTATAAATATGTAAATGGGAAACTTTCATTGTGAGGGAAATCTTCGAAGACATCTCCCGACTATAAGGGAATGTGTCTTTACGAAGATTTTTCGCACAAATGTTGTTTTATATTCAATATTTTTCTTTGTTCCACGTTTAATTATTTCGAGTATTTTTCACAGCTTTTGTTCTTTTACTTTGTTTTGTTTTATTTTATTTTATCTTTGCAAAAATTGCGAGTAATGTCTTTTGTGAGGGGAATCTATGGGAAATTCTCCTAACTGTAAAGGAAGTATTTTCTCGAAGATTGTTCATAAAAAGGGTATTAATTATCCTAAAATTAACACTTTTTAAATAAATTCGAATGAATAATAGGATCGTAATTTAAATTTATTTTCGAGTTTGTAATTCTCAATATTTAAACAACATATAATCGTTTAGGTACCAAAGTTTGGGCGTTGTGGGGGTGCTCACCCTTCCCCACACGTAATCGACTCTCGAACTCTTAAAAATGAATCTTTGGTAAAACACATACCATTTATTGTTTTTAAGGTTTCCAACCTACCTAACTTAAAGGTTGGTGGTGACTCCAAAATCAAATTATTTTCCAAATTACATTTCATCACCTTCCATGAAACTAATTTTTTAAGTCTAACAGATCCCCAGGGAAAAGTTATGACAACTTGGCGACTCTGCTGGGGACGTCGAGAGTCAAGCCATGAACGATTATACGTTGTTTTATTTTTGGTAATTACAAACTTATATTGTATTTAATTTATAATCCTTTTATTTATTTTGAGTTTAATATATTATGCAATATTTTATTTTTAACTAATTGATTTTTGATTTTAGTGATTTTCATATTTGAACAGATTTTGAAAATTGTGAGAATGTTATTTTTTTGGTTGTGTTTTTAAAGGTTTGTGAGTTTCTCCTCACACACAACACATGCATGTACATATCATAAGCTCACTTATGAGCGTTGTCCTTTTTAAGTTAATGTGAAAGCTTAGCCTACGTGAGATAAATTGTTTCTCCGTATGGACATAAGGGAATGTATCCTCTTGAATTGAACTTGATTCGCATGAGCCTATAATGGGCCATGATTGAGGGTTTGTGTTGAGTTAATTGATCGATGGAATCAGCCAAGAGGGGGTGAATTGACAATTAAAATTTCAGTGAAAGCTTTTGCAAAAAATTGAAAAGATTTGCACAGCGATTTAGAGTGGTTCGACTTTCTTAACCAAAGTCTACGTCAACTACCTTAGCTATCCACACTAAGAATTTTTCAACAAATTCACTAATTTATTCTTTCTTTTGAGGCCAAAGAGATAGCATTACAACTCCCTCAAAATATACCCCAATTCTTGAGAACACTATTTCTCAAAGAGAATATTACAAATTTGCAAACTTAATGAAAAACCTCACAAGGTAAATGTGTTTGCACAATTCTATAACAAAGAAAAGAACACTCAAGAATGAATATAATTGAGTACAAGTAGTGTTCTTGAAAGTAAAATAAATATTGAATGAAAAATAGGCTTGAAATGCTCAAACTTGATGTTTGATGCTTTCTCTTTGATTCTCTCTTAATTTTTTATTCTTGTTGTTGATCAATGGCTTCTAAGCTTGTTTAAATACTCCTTGAATCCTTCTGAACGTTAGGGATCATTAATGAAGTAATTAGAGCCGTTTAACAATTGATAAAATCAGTTGGGAGCGTGTGTGCATCGATGCATAGGGCTAGTGCATCAGTACACTGTGTAAAATTCAAATATTTCGACCGTTGGACCCTTAGTGCATCGATGCATAAAATGCATTCGATGTTTTAAAATAGCCTGAGTGCATCGATGCAAAAATGCATTCGATTTTCATAAAAACCTGAGTGCATCGATGAATGGTATGTGCATCGATGCATAAAATGCATTCGATGTTTAATTTATTCAATGGTGCATCGATGCATGGATTGGTGCATCGGTACACTATTTTGAAAAATTGATTTTAGGCTCGTTTTTTGTTCGAAATACTTTGTGAAAATTATTTAAAAAATATTTTAAGATTAAAACACAATTTTACACTTTAGTAAGGATTGAAATTGATCTTTGAAAGACTTGGAGTAATATTTTGATATTCAAGTAATTAAATCGAACATACTTAAAAAATCATTTGTAAAATCTTAAAATTCATTTATACTTAATTTGTTTATCAAAACATCAAAATGTTTTCAACAGTCTGGCAGCCTAAGGAGGCACCAACATAGACAATTCGAGTACCTTTTTTTTCTTAGAACCCAACATAGCATATAGTGAGCCTTAGTAATCCACCCCGATTAAATTCATGCTGAACCTCTGCCCGTCAGTAGGTAACCGAATAAGTGTACACAAAGGAGAAACGACTCTAAACCTCTTCTCTCTACTTGCATTATTTTATTTTCTTGATATTTGCTTGATTTTGAATTCTTTTATACTAACACATTTTCTATGTTTGATTTTATTTATTTATTATTGTTCGGCATTGCATGATCATCATAAATAAAAGAAATGTGTTGATTAACCAAGTAATCATCATAGTAGAAGAGTCACCATTAAAATAGAAAAAAATTCATAACAAGGAAGAACGCAATCCGACAATCCGAGTTTGGTAGTTTGCCTAGGGATCTCTCTTGTAAAGATGAAAATTCTTTTGGATGAATGGAACTCTTTCTAAAAATGATTACTTTTGGAAATCAATATCTTTTTCATTTAAATTTTCCATTGCATTTATTTAAACATTTTCACAGTTTTTGCATCTGCATTTGCATATTTGCATTCTGCATGACATTCATTGAAGTATTTTTTACATGCATTAATCATGGAATCACGGGTTTTATCTCGTGGAGGACTATGAGGAAGTGCTTCCAATTGTGCAACTTCGTTCACACAGTACTGAGAATGGAAGCCAAATTTGAGAAGCTAAAGAAAGAGCTGGAAGAGAGTTTGCAGAAGATGCAAGCAGAGTGAGGATAAAATGGAGCAGGCACAAAAAGCCACCATGGATCGTATCTTGCAACACCAAAAACACTTAGTTGAGCAAATGGTAGAAAAATTGGCTGGGCTTAACTAGGAAAGAGGCAAAGAGAAGATTTCTTCTACCAAAGAAGCCTCTGAATGTCTGATGGCACACGTTAATCCATAAATAATCATTGCGCCCCACAAGATTCCAAGCCACCTCAACAAACTGCTCTACCACTAAAAATTGAGCAACTGTGTTATATCATCGGGATCATTCTACTGATCATAGTAGGTCAAATCCCGATAAGATAAAATGAGCCAACAATGAGATCCCGGAGAATTTGAAACAATGGTGCAGAGAGACATTCCAGAGAATGAGAGGACAAAGCTCTCACAATAAGATGGATGCAAGAGAACTAGTCTTAGTTCCCAACTTGGTGCTCCCACTCAAATTTAAGATGCCTAACTTTGAGATGTACAATGGAACCAGTTTCCCCAATGCACATCTCACGATGTTTATCCAAAGGATGACTGGATACACCAATAATGATCAGATGTTGATCCACTGTTTTCAAGACAGTCTGACTGGACCCGGTTTAAGGTGGTATAATCAACTAAGTCGTACTCAAATCCCCTATTGGAAAGATTTGGCTCGTGCCTTTATGGACCAATACAAGCACATGATTGATTTGGCCCCAGATCGAACAACGTTACAAAATATAGAGATGAGGAGTGATGAAAGCTTTTGACAATATGCTCAACAATGAGAGATGTATCTCAAGTACATCCACCAATAACTGAAAGAGAATTCATCACTCTATTCATCGACACATTAGAATCTCGATATATCAATTACATGATATGAGCTGCCACCAAGAGTTTCTCTAACATCGTCATGTGTGAAAAAATAATCGAAAAAGCTTTCAAGAATGGTCAGATAGAGGGCAGTAGCAGTACTGACTAGGATAGAGCTGAAATCAACATCGTGGGATTTAAGGATAGAGCTAGTTTGGGGACCAAACCTCATAAGGTGTTCTGTGATAAGACTTGCATCAATCCAATCCCAATGACATGTGAGGAATTGCTCCCAATGCTAGTGGAGTGGAACCTTGTGACTCCAGTTAAATCCAAACCAAGAGAGGTCTCATATCCTAAAGGTCATGATATTAACAACATATGCAACTATCATATTGGGAGCTCAGGGCACATCACTGGGAATTGTAGGGCATTGAAGCGTAAGGTCCGGTCCAAGATCTGATCAATTCAGGGGCATTAACGTTCAATGTATAATGGGGGCATTCTGATAGGAAGTTAGCTGGGGCATCCATCAGGAGTCTTTTTTGTTGCATTCTCATGCATGTCATCTTGTTTCAACTTGCTTTTCTTCTTATGTTTAAATGTTTGTAAATCAGTTGAAGTTCGAACATTTTCAATAAAATGCTTTCTTCCTAGGAAATGAACAATGAGAAAATTTTAATATTGAATTCTTTAAATATCATCTTAATTAAAAGCTCTTTAATAATTGAGGTTGTAAATCTTTGATAAATGACAAGATTGAATCCAGCAAAACAATGACCCCTTGATCATAATCTAAAGTTACACAGACTATATACTCTTCTCTTGCAAGGACCTAGCTAATTTTCTCTTCTCATGAAGAGTCCATGGAAAGTTTTGGCATTCAGGTAAGTGTTAGGAGCAAACAAAATGGGGCAACTAGCACATGAGTTTGCAAAAACTAAATGGTTTCTACTTCTGTTGATGACGTTTAATGATAATCATAATCTTCTCAGATGGAATGGTTAAGGAAGTTAATCTAGTTTAGGTCAGTTGCTTGAAAATTGAATTCTAATGATGAGATTTTAAGACCTTCAACAAACACTTAACTATAACAGGTTTTCCTCAACGAACTTAAGAAATGAAATTCGTATACCCAGAATACATATATATATATATGTATACAATAAAGATGAGTTATTCTGCTAAAGCAATTGGTTATAGAGGCAACTCGAAAGCACTGGCTTTATGAATAGATTACATTCAAAACATGACATTGATCGGGTACTTGGCAATTCGGTGTTTGCTCCACTGTGGTTGTCAAGTCGAAGACTTTGTGATGACATGAATCTTTCAGCTAGCCGAACAAAGACAATTATAAAATATATGTATAATAAAACTGAATTGAGTTAGCCAAACAATGGCAAATTAAATCAAATCTATTAAATAAAAAGAGTTTCGATGAATATGGACTAAGGGAGTTGAGGAACACCTGTTATAGTCAAATTCACATGAGCACTCAAAAATCTCATTTTTAGACCGATGTTTATGCACTATCTTGATTAGAGGAGTCTACAAAGCTTGAGCAAAATAGAAGATTTCAGAGAACTGAAACAGAAGTGTTCTGAAAAGTCTAGCAATTGACTATGCTAGTTATGACATTTTGTCAGTGTTCGATCAAAATGTCAAACCAAGAAAGAGGGGCATGCCATGATCTTCATGATGATCGAAGCGATGAAACAAACCTTAGAGTTTAGGTAACCAACCTTTCAATCTTGATATTTGTCAAAGATTCGCAACTATCAAAGATTAAAAGAGCAGTTAATTCTTTGATATCCAATGAACTCATGTTTTATGATTTGTTTCAATTGTGAAACTTAAGAGGAGGCAACATTGTTCAACATTCCTTTTTTCGAAAAGAAAATGAAGAAAAATATTTTCAAACAAGATAATTTCTCCGAGGCTAAAGATCGAATTTTGGACAAGAGAAGCTAAATTTTGGGGCAGAATTTGATGGGGCAAAGAAAACAAATTGTCTCAGGTTGAGGTTTACAAGAGTACACCCTAGTGAAAATTAAGACAAACTGAATCAATGATAGAGTTAAGACTACTCTCCCAACCATTCTCCTTCCAGATTGAGAAAACATACATCAACACATACATACATGACACATGAAATTTACATCTTTGCATTCATCAACATGTGCACCAAAGACATTTTACTCATCTCTTGAGGACAAATTCAATAATTCATCAAATAAAATACAAAATTCATCATGACACCCATGAATCCAAGATTAAGCAGTCATAAATACATCATTTTGATTTTTCAAGAAATAAAAGCTCGGAAATAACCATATGTCTTCAACCTGAAAAAATGTCATCCACATATTTGACTTCTTTAGTCAACAATCAGATATTCTAAAGATGTTTCCTCCACATGCATGAACTGATAGACAGACTATGAGCCTTTGAGATTTTCTTCTTAAAAAAACAAATATCATCTCGTTTGAGACAAATTTTCTTAAAAGTAAATTTTGTCTCGATTAAGATAATTTTTACTCAAAACAAAGTTTATGTCTTTCTTGAGACAGTGTCTTTTGAAACACAAATCTTTGAGTATGTTTCATTTAAAACAAATTTTATCTCTTCTGAGACAGATTCTTTTGAAGAAAAATCTTTGAGTCTATTTCTTTATAAACCAAAGTTTTGTCTCTTCTGAAACAGTTTCTGTTGAAGAAAAATCTTTGAGTATGTTTCTTTGGAAACAAAATTTTATCCCTCTTGAGATAATATCTTTTGAAGGAAAATCTTTAAGTTGTTTCTCTTGAAACAAAACCATCTTTGAGTCGTTTCCCTTGAAACAAATTGTCTTTATTGAGACAATTTCTTTTCAAACATCATATATGAGTAGGTTTCTCTTGAAACCATTATCCCTAAAAATGGTCAGAACTCTTCATCACGTATGAGTTGTGTCATCCCCCGACCAGATCTCATCACGTAAGAGCCTTGTCACCCCTATATAACCAGTCGTCCTCATCATGTATGAACCGAGTTATCACCCTCCCTAAAGATGGAAGAACTCTTCATCACATATGAGTCGTGTCATCCCCCGACCAGATCTCCTCATCACGTACGAGCCGTGTCACCCCTAGATAACCAGTCAACCTCATCGCGTAAGAACCGATATCACCCTTCCTAAAGATAGTCAGAATTCTTCATCACGTATGAGTTGTGTCATCCCCCGACCAGATCTCTTCATCAGGTAGGAGTCGTGTCATCCCTAAATAACCACCGTCCTCATCACTTAGGAATCGAGTTATCACCCTTCCTAAAGATGGCCAGAACTCTTCATCACTTATGAGTTGTGTCATCCACCGACCAGATCTCCTAATCACGTAAGATTCGTATCACACCCTAGATAACCAGTCGTCCTCATCACGTAAGAACCGAGTTATCACCCTCCCTAAAGATGACCAGAACTCTTTATCACATATGAGTCTTGTCATCCACTGACCAGATCTCCTCATCACGTATGAGCCGTGTCACCCCTTGATAATCATCCGTCCTCATCACGTAGGAACCTAGTTATCACCCTCCCTAAAGATTGCCAAGAACTCTTCATCACGTATGAGCAGTGTCATCCCCCAACCATATCTCATCATCACGTAGGAGCCGTGTCACTCTTAGACGACTAGAATTCTTCATCGCGTATGAGCAGTGTCGTCCTCCACCAACAAACACATCAAATTTCAAATCAAAAAGAAAGAACCGGAAAAAATTGATTGTCTTTTTCGTCTTTGCCCTATCATTGTTAACACAAGAATGTGCAAAAGGGAAAACTGTAGACACTCGTTTTTATCCGGGTCTACCAAAAATATTATTATATTTTAAATATTAATTATTTTATTTATCATTATATTATTATTATTATTAAATATTTTATTACACATTTTACAGGCCAATGAGCTCAACAGAGACAAACCCCAGACCCAAAGACATTACAAAGTAGCCCATTATAGATGACCTAATTACAAGACTTGACCCAGACCAGATCCAAGCCTACCCGAATCCGACCCAAGGCCTAGCAAGACCTGATCAATTTAAAATTAGGGTTTTAAAACCCTAATAGAATCCAACCGTCGCCAGTGAAGGTCAAGCGCTCATCAATCGCGTGTGTTATACACGCGCCCTACGTTCCAACTCTCTTATCAGCGCGTGGACTTCACCGCTTCTCCTCCAGTTCGTGTGTGCTGCCGCCGATCTATATCGTCGTCGTCGTTTCATCAATAATGCCCAAATAGTGAACCAACAACCCAAATTAATCAAACAGAAAACAAAACATCATCTACATTGATTCAATCACCTTAAGTCAGAAACCCCATATCTAAATCCCTAAAAAATGAGATTTTTCAGTTAACAAATCAAAAACCCAATCCCATATCAGATAACCCATACATGCGCAGAGAACACATGATTTCCTCACCAAATATCAACAAAACCAACATGCAACATAAAGGAGGACGAGAGAGGTATTCGAAAAAGGGGTTAAAGAGAAAACAAACAAAAAACAAATGGAGAAAACTGAAAGAAAAACATAGATTACCTTACTGGAACAATCCCTGTCGTGAACTTCACCGGACCAAGAGCCCCTCATCTCCGAAGGAAATGGTCATGTAGTTGTTAGGTCTAGTTTTGGGGTTCGATATTTTCATTTTGTTGAGAGGAATAGAAAAGGAAAATACGAGAGTGGAGAGGGGAAAGCTAAGGGTTTTTTAGGGGTTGGCCATCAATTTATGGTGGCCGGAGAGAGGGACGGTTCCTCTCCCTCAGCGGTGAAAATAGAGGGTTGAGAGAATCTATTTTCTCTCTAAGCAAAAAAGAAACAGAAATGAAGAGAATGGGATGGATTTGGTCGGTTTAGGCTTGGGTATTAACCCTATATACATAACGTAAAACGACGTTGCATAGGGAGATCGAGTGCTTGGGTTTTGGGGTTAATATCCGCTTTAGTCCTCGTTACTTTGTGATATCTCCCGTGTTTTTTTCACATTTTTGGGTAAATCATAATGTAACCTTACTTTTCAACTAATTAATGAAATTTCATTTTCTTTGATTTCGAGCACTTACGTTACACCATTTATATTTAAGTCCCTAGTTCGTTTATTTTACCATATTTGTTTATGTTTGACATTGGTCACCACATTTGTAGATCTTTCATTTTAGTCACTACTTGACATGTGGTTTAATTGTAGTCTGGTCCTTTATTTTTCAGCTTATTTCATTTTAGTCTTAAATGTTATTAATGGGTTGTTTACATTTCTGGTTCCTATTTTATTTAATATTTGCAATCTGTACTCTATATTATTTAATATTTTACATGGGGTTAATATTATTTTGGGTTGGGTCAGATTCAAATTTTATCTCAAAAAGACGAATCGAATTCAGGTCAATTATAAGGTGCATATTTTTTTGAGTTGAGTGAAGGTTGTATTTTTTTGATCGAATTGAGTTGACCTATCCCTAACTATAACATAGTTAAAACTTAAGGACCCTTGATAAAGGTTAAATTGGGAATATAATCAAAGTGAAATATTTTATTGGCCCAGTAGGCCAATCAAAAAAAAATATTTTGGAATTTAATACAAATACTACAATACATGCAAACTCATTGCGCCCACATGGCGAGTATGTCCATATATTATTTTTTAATAGACTCAGGTCTATGGGCCCTATTGGATCCATTATTTTATCATTTTTCTTGAAACTAGTCATGTCTACGTAACAAGTTTTATTAAAATAATATTATTTTTTAATTTAAATAATATTTTTAAATTATTAATTTTATTTTTTTAAATCCCAGAAAACTCGTATTGTGGGTAGTACGAGTTCCAATTGAATTCGTTAGTGAATGATGAGCAACGAGCAATTTCTTTTTAAATTTTCTTTAGAACTCGTCGTGTGGGCGTGACGAGTTTCAACGATTACATTAGACTTTTTTTGAATTTATAATTTTTTTCATCAATATTTCATTTCATATTCAATATTTTCTTCTTTCTACCATTCTTAAAATATTTTGTTCATTTTCATATCATTTAACAAAAATTCCTTAAGCAATAATTA
Source organism: Hibiscus syriacus (assembly GCF_006381635.1). Taxonomy (NCBI): domain Eukaryota; kingdom Viridiplantae; phylum Streptophyta; class Magnoliopsida; order Malvales; family Malvaceae; genus Hibiscus; species Hibiscus syriacus. The sequence continues at coordinate 4,941,996 of NW_024062770.1, forward strand.
AAATAGTAAATTTTAATTTGACAAATTTAATTTTTTTCATTTATTATGTAAATAGTTTGGTCAAAACTAATAATTAAAATTTAGTTACCTAAATACAATCATTCATAATAATAAAATTTACTTATATTTTCTTCATTCTGACGATGTCGATGAGTGGTTGAATGATAATGATGTGAGGTTCGTCGATTTCTTAATGGTCGTTCACTTTCATCGTCTTGTAACGTCCCAAAATATGGGTTAGTAGTTCGGGTTGGTAGTTTGATGATTTCTAGGATTTTCGATAAAAATACTTTTTATTTTAAAATTATAAATATTAATACGAAGTGTTTAAATGATTTTTGAAATATTAGTTATGCTTTTTAGTAATAATAAAATAAATGTTTATTAAGTGACTAAATCGAATAAATTGAAAATATTGATTTTAGTGACTAAAATGTAAAAGGATCACAAATCAAAATCTATGAAGCTAGTTTTATCAAGGCTAGTGTGGATGGTTTTCCCCTTCAAACTTAACCCTATCATTCATCTCATTTTTGCCAATTTTCTTACTAGATTCATTCTCTTAATTCATTCTCATTTTCATTTAGTTTTCATTAATCGTTCTCTTCATTCTCTCATCCAAAAACTTTTGTAATTCTCTCCAAAATTCTCGTAAAAGCTCTCCCATGGCCAAAACTCTTCTTCTTAAATTCCTATTGTTATTCCTAGTTTCATTCATAGTTGATTGATTCTTATTCCTTCATCTTAATTTTCTCTCTTCAGTCAAGATTGATTAAATTTCCTTTGTTCTTGTCATTTTCTCCTTTGTTTCTTGGTGTTGCCATTGTTGATCTCTTCATCCTTTCATATTCTTTTCCAATAAGGTATTTATCTTTTCCTAGATTCCTTTTTTTGCTTCAATGATTAATGATCTAATTTTTGTTTATTTTAATTAATCAATTCTTTTAAAAAGAAGTTTGTGAATTAAACTTGATTTTCTGATGTATTTAATTTGTTATTTTTCTTGATCATTTTTCAAGGTTTTCTTATGTTGGTTAAGATGTTTATGATTATTATCATACTAAATCAGTTTTTCAATTGCATTTGATTTAGGTAAGAAATTCTTCAGAACAAGCTTGATTTTGTCGGTTTTTCTAGAGGTGGGTATATGGGCTAAGGCCCATGGCTACCCGTTTAACCCTCAGCCTGTGCGGGTTTTGGACATAAAAAACTGAAGCTCGTTTAAATTGCGGGCTTTTTAGCCCGGACCGTTAAACCCGTGGGTTTAATGGGTATAACCACGGGTAGCCCGCAATAGCCCGCTTAATTTAAAATTTATAAAATTTTAGAGAAAATAAACTTAAAGAATTTTATAGAAAAAGAAAATAAATTACCTATAAATATGATGTTACTTATAACCATTGTAGTTCTTAAATTTATTAGGGCATTTGTCATAATTCTACCGTTGCTTGATTTTTTTTTCATTTACAATGTATCAAATTATTCTTCATTTTAAAAAGTAAAAGTAAAAGATTTATATAGTATTTTAGTCTTATAAAATTTACATCATTATCACTTTGGTATTTAAAGATTTTTTTTATTTAATTTTGACATTTATTTTTTTCATGAAATATGTTATCCATTTCGTTCTTTAATTATAAAAAGTCACGTGATATTCTAATAATATATCACATGACACGTAATATTTGGATTAAAAATAAGAAAGAAAAGTAAAAGAAAAAATTGAAAACATACTTTTCAACTTTTAAAGGCTTTTACAAAAGAAAAATTGTTAGATTTGTATAATGTTTTACTTTGTTAAATTTTTCTGTTTGAATTTCTACTTGCAGACACTTCTGTGTCTTCATATTATAGTCTTGAATAATCGTGTTTTATAAAAGTATAATGTGGTTATTATTTTATTTGTTTTTCAATTTGGTGATATAAGTAAATATTGTTTTTTTTTTAAATTTGAGTTTAAGTAATTATATCGTTATATATATATATATATTAATGATTAAAAAATATTATTTTATAATCATTTCCGGCTATTTAAAATAAAATTTAAATATTAATTATTATTTTGACGATGCTACCTTCCTTTTCAAGTTACTGGATCATTTTTAAAGGTGTAGCAAGTTAGAAAATTATATTTTATTGCATTTAAAATTATTTTTATTTAACGAGCTGCGGGTAAGCCTGTTTAACCCGCGAGTTAAACGGACGGCCGCGGGCCTTAAAATTCAAAACCGTTTATGATTGCGGGCTTTTTAAATCGCTCAGTTTAAGCACGAACCGTCAAAACCCGTGGACTAAACGGGCGGGTAGCCCGTATACCCACCTCTAGTTTTTCAAAAATTAGAGTTAATTGATGTCATTTGTGAGGTTTCTAGATGAGTTTGATTGTTGATATTAGTTGTTCTTGATCAATTGTTTTTAGGAGAAGTAATGTCGATTGGATCAAAGGCTTGGAGAGTCGTTTCAGTAAGATTTTGGGTAATTTTGGTATTTTCTCTCTTTTTTAGAAACAGAAAAATTTGCTTTGTTTCAGATGTGTTCTTGATGTGTTATTTTACTTTACAAGGTGTTTAATGTGTTGATAATTGAGGAAAATTAGTGCATCATGTTTTGGTGATCATTTACTAAGTGTTGGTAATTCGAGAATTAGAGTTAATTGATGTCATTTGTGAGGTTTCTAGATGAGTTTGACTGTTGATATTAGTTGTTCTTGGTCAGTTCTTTTTTAGGAGAAGTAGTGTCGACTGGATCAAAGGCTTGGAGAGTCGTTTCGATAAGATTTTGGGCAATTTCGGTCTTTTCTCTCTTTTTTAGAAACAGAAAATTCTGCTTTGTTTCAGATGTGTTGTTTTACTTTACAAGGTGTTTAATGTGTTGATAATTGAGGAAAATTGATGCATCGTATTTTGGTGATCATTTACTAAGTGTTTGAAAGCAATTTCGGTTAGTGGACAACAAAGGTGAGTGACTCTTATTCTTAGTGTAACACCTCGACCCGTACCCTATTCGAATACGACTCTGAGGTGTCACATTGACTTTTAAAACACTTTGAATTATTTAAAATGCAACGAAAACTTTACAAGGAAAACAAAACTTTACAAAACATAGCTATAAACATATCAGAGCATTTATGACTTACACATTTTCGTACATGCCAACAATTAAATCACATACTATTTAGTTTACTCTGATATGATATCCTTTAGAGCTATGATGTGATGCCCTTCCTTACTAAGTTGATGTCTCCAAACCTACATGTGAAGACAATCACACGCTAAGTCTATGACTTAGTGAGGCAATACTGGGTTTAGTAAAATAATAAAAAGTTATGAATATGTTTTCAAAAGAATCATTAACTATGATAAAATCATAATCTTTATAAACTTATAACGTACTTTTACTCATTGATTAATTAATATACATTAGACTCTTGCTTATACATTTCTTTGAAACATTTCGTATAAAACCAATAGACATTTCATTAACATTTTAATATTGTTACTCATTGTTCAAATTATATCAAGTTTGTTTTATAGCCCAACGTATATCGCTGAGAATTCAAGATATGCGAGTACATTGAGGTTGTACATTAATGTAGTCACCACTGCTCATATAAATTGCATCGAAGTGCCACATAGATTTACCCTGAAGGATTGCGTAGAATTTTTCCCGAATGACCACATAGAATTATCCCAAAGGACCACATAGATTTGTCCCGAATGACCGCGTAGAACCGTCGACTTTTGACATGCCAACTATGTAATACCCCAAATATCGGGTTGAAGATCAAAATGTAAGAAATTTAAAGTTTAGTGGTGTGATTGGAATAAGTGATAAGTTCAAGGACTAATGGTTGAATATTTTGTGTTAGGAGTTGATTGCAAAGAAGGAAGAAAAGAAGAGCAAGATGGGTTTTTTCATTATATAGATTTTATTTTAAGATATAAAGCGGATAAGAGAGATTAGAGTTATCTGGAACTTAGTCATTTTCTCTTCTTCTTGTTTGGCTCGAAGATTCTTGGCTTAAGGTAAGTAATAATAAGTTGTTGATTTCTTTAATTTTTGGGTTTATATTGAAGCTATAAGAGGTAAAGAAGATTAAGAAAGCTTGGAAATGAAAAAAAACTAAGTTAATAAGGAATTATCAGGGAATGAATAATATGGGTTTTGAGGTAAAAATTTGTAAATTGGTTGATTAATGAATTCTAGAGGTAGAATTGACTTGTCAAAGTCCTAGCTAAAAGATTCGAGGTGTTAGAAATGAATAATAACATGTTTGATAAAATGATATGATTCTTAGTTTTCAGAATATTATTGAGAAATTGGGATGTTATAAGAGGATTAGTGAAGATAAGTGATTAGTATGAGTATTAGTGAGTTTAAGGAAATGATTAAAGCTAAGAGTAAAGGATTTAGATGATTTTTGGTTAAATTCGAAGTGGGAAAAATGAAATCTGGGTAAGGGTATCGGTACTACAAGAACAATACTGATACTTCAAGGCTAAATCGATTAAGAATCAAGAATCAGTATCGGTACTGATTCTTGGGGTATCGATATTGTAAGGGGAGTATCGATACCAAGAGTAAGGTATCGATACCATTTTGAAGTTGAAATTTCAGTATGTAAAAACGGTATCGGTACCAGAGGGGGTATCGATACCAACCAAGGAAAATATCAGTATTGTTGAGGGAGTACCGATACTACTAAGTATGAAATGAGAAATTTAGTGTTTCTTGCAGATTAAGTTATTATGATAAGGAAAAGCGGTTCGAATTTCAATATTTATTTTTTCTATTGATTTGTGTAGACGTTGAACAAAATCAAACTTCAGACAACTCGATATTACAAGTTTCGAACATAAGAGTAAAGGATTTTAGAGAAGCAAAGGTGAGTGCAATCAAATTGTTTTATATTGGATTTGAGGACGACTTTCGATAAGTCAACTTCAAAGTTTTCAATCGAAAACTATTTTCAATTCTTTTAAGCAATATTTTATGATGCTTTATTCAATTATATGTTAAAGTAAGTTTTATGGTTAATTGTGTTGAATATGAATATGTGATATGTGAATGCGAAGTGCTTACGTGTAAATTATCTACGAGAATGCTCTATATGCAAATAAGATACACTTTAAATGGTGAAACTTAAGAATAATTATAAGTGAAAGCCCAAGGTATATGTGAGAATTAGAGGTATAGTTGGCATTCCAAGAGTCGAGGGTTCTATGCGGTCATTCGGGACAACTTATGTGATCCTTCGAGATATTTCTACATGGTCCTTAAGGACAAATTCTACGTGGTCCTTCGGGAAAAATTCTACGTGGCACTTCGGTACAAATTATATGATTGTGGTGACAACAATTGTGCACAACCTTGGTGTACTCAGATATCTTGAATTCTCAGTGTTATTCATTGGGCTAAGAGAATAAAGTTGTAAGCTGATTAGAGAGTGATTTAATGAAAGTTTTTAAACTAAATTACAGTCAAGTATAAAAGTTTTTATATATTAAATTGGGAAAGGTTTTTGAAATGTTTTATGCTACTTATTGCCTCACTAAGTCAAAGACTTAGCGTGTGGATTGTTTCCCACATAGGTTCAAAGAGATACGAAGAGTGTAGAGTAGGAGATGACAACATTAGCAGTGAAGATCAGATCAGAATCATTTGAGATAGTATGTTATCACGTTTTGTTTATTTTGTTGACATGTATCCCTGCCTTAAATGAAAATGCTCTGATCAGTTTTTATAAATGTAAATTTTATGGTGTTTATGTAACTGATGAATTATATTTTTTTCAGTTAAATTTAAAAGTGTACTCTTTATCTTTAATCAAAATGTTCTACTATTCAAAATAAAAAAATTATTGTTAATTGTTTGTTAAAAGCCAAAGATTTGAAAAGTCAATATGGCACTTCGACTCAATATTCGGGTAGGATACGGGTTGGGGTCTTACATTTATTGGTATCATAGCTATGATTTAATTGATTTTAAGTTCAAAATGAAGTAGTTTTGTTTTAAAACAGTGTACATGCCAAATAGAAGAAAAATTTTCTTATCTGATAAGGTAATTATTATATTATCCTCACTGATAGAATATTAATTCCCTCTTATTAGATGTCGGCTTTTGATGGCTGCCGAAGTGAAGCGGGAGAAGGTCAAGAAAGAAGTAGTAATTCGCCTGCCCCAGTTAGGCAAGGTAAAGAACAGGCGTCTCAAGGGGTCCCTGTGCAAGATCAGGGAGTGTTTTCAGAACGTTGGACGCTATTCTGACGCGTTTCCAACCTTCTGCTTCTTCAACTCTTAAGATAAATGTGGCCTAGGAATTGAAAGGATTTGGAGCATCGAAATTCAAAGGTGAAGATGATGAAGGTCCTGTGGTTGCAGACCTTTGGCTGAATGAAATAAAGATCATATTGGAGGGTCTCCACTGTTCTGAAGTGGAGAAGTTAGATGGAGTTGTATCGTTACTATGAGGACAAGCTTTGGAGCGAGCTTAGAATGAAAGATTCAGGGAACAAAAGACCCAATGGAAAAAGAGAATTGGTGCCTCGTCAAGTACGTCGCAATTAAAGAAAAGTTGAGGTTCAAGTTTTAGACCCCAAATAAAATCTGAGTCAACTGCATCCTCAGGTCGAGAATCTAATCTGAGAAGAGCTAGATAGAATCAATCGGTAGAATCCAGAGCAGGAAGAACAAATCAATGTCAGCATTGTGGCAAGCAACATAGTTGTATTTGTAGAGTGCTGTTGGAGCATGTTTACGGTGTAGAGATACGAGACATTTTATCCGGGACTGCCCATTAATGACTAGAGAAATTGCATCATCTGAGAGATATGATTTTGTATCTCAGAGAGGCAGAGGACAAGGCAAATGGAGGAATTAGACTGAATCGACCAGTCAACCTGAAATTCATTCAACTGCTCGGGTATACAAACTCAAGACTAGTGAAGATCACGATGATCCGGAGATCATTGCAGGTACTTTTTAGTTATGTGATAAACCTTTTTTGGTTTTGATTGACCCATGATCAACCTTTTCTTATATCTGTAGTAATTTGGTAAAAGAACTGAAACTTCCATTAGAAGCTATAAGTAATGATGTGATAGTGTCTAACCCATTGGGGCATAGTGCTCGGGTAAATCAATTGTGTCAAGGGTGTCCCAAAAAGATTCAGGGAATTGAATTCCCTACTAATCTGATGGAATTACCCTTTGATGAGTTTAAGATTATTTTGGGGATGGACTGGTTATATCGGTATCATGCCAATGTCGATTGCCATTTGAAGCGAGTAATTTTGACAAGTCCTGAGGGATTTGAAGTGATGTTAATTAATGAAAGATTCAATCCTTTAGCAAATGTAATATCTGTAATGTCAGCCAAGAAATTGATATTGCAAGGATGTCCAGCTTTTATTGCAAACGTAATTGATGCTCGAGTTAAGAATAGAAGATTGGAAGATATTCATGTTGTTTGAGAATTTCCATAAGTATTTCATAAGAATTACCAGGGTTGCCTCCAGATAGGAAGGTAGAATTTCAAATTGAAGTTATGCCGGGAACAACACCTATTTCCATGACCCCTTACAGGATAGCTCCGAATGAATTAAAGGAGTTAAAAGTTCAGTTACAAGAGCTTTTGAACAAAGGATTTATCAGACCCAGTGTGTCACCGTGGGGTGCACCGATATTATTTGTAACGAATAAGGATGGGTCGATACGTCTCTGTATTGATTATCGATAGCTCAACAAGGTGACTATAAAGAATATGTATCCTCTCTCGAGAATCGATGATTTATTTGATCAACTTAAGGGAGTTACGGTGTTTTCTAAAATTGATCTACACTCAAGCTATCACCAATTGAATATTCAAGATAAAGATATATCAAAAATGACATTTAGGACTCGATATGGCCATTATGAATTTGTAGTAATGTCATTTGGGTTTACGAATTGATAACTCCATAAAAAGACTATTTCTAGTCTTTTTACTTAAGTTATTGCTCGTCTAAACAAAGTATGCACATTATATTAGTTGCATTTAGGTTATATTTGCTTATGGTGGATAAGTTTTGCTTCGATAAAATTTATTTGGTTTGACTGATGCTACTGAGGAGAAAGGGTTTGTGTGGATTGTGTATGTGCAGGAAATTTACTAAAAAAGAACATTTCAGTCGCGACAAAGTAATTCGCAAGGGCCAGTGGAATAGAGAAGTTAAAGAAAGTGAGGAGCAGATATATCTCGCCAAGGCAAGGTTTATCTTGAAAGTCTGAAGCGGATATGACGAATCACCTATGTCACATGCCAGTTGTACGACTTCTTTCACGTGCAAGCAAGCCCTCAAGATTTTGAAAACAGCCTGCCACATTTCCTTTTTTAGCCTGGACAAGACAATAATGTGTATTTAGGGAATCTCCACTTATGCGAAACCCTAGGAGACTTCCCTTATAAATACTCATCTATAGCCGCCAAAAGAGGCAAGGAAGTTAGAATATCTTTAACTGAAGCGTGAGCGAGCAACTGCAGTGCTTCCCCAATGTTTACCAACCGACCATCCTTGGTGTCCTCCATAGCTAGACTGTAGTAGAGTGGCGGTCAGGCCTCGAGAGAGGTTGACCGCCAGGGCAGGCGCGGTGTTGATCAGAATTATCATGACAGAGTCCCCGGTTTTGGGAGTCGTTCTTTCTTTGTTCTTATTTTCTTTACTTTTTGATAACACGATGAACTGTTTTACTTGGTGTTCATATTTTTTTTCCTAAACAATTATTTTCTGCTTTATGAATGATGAATTATGATTTTGCACATGACTATTTTGTGCATTGTTTAAATAATTTACCTTGACACTGTAATAGCTTTGAGAGATTGCTTGGGGTCTAGGTGAAACACATCTTGGCAATGTAAGAGCATTGAGACATTATCATTTGTCTAGATATTGATTCTTAGATTCGAGAGAATTAAGATAAATCTACGTGAACAATGGAATGGATATGGGATGGTGATGTTCTAACTTGTATACCTTAGAGATAAGGAGAGGGTTTTAATCGACTAAAAAGGATAAACGCTAGAGTAGGATAGACAACGATTATAGTTCATGCTGAGATATATTGCTACAACAACAGTCTGACAAACCAAGGGTTGTAGTTAACGCTGAGTAGTATTACCATAACAACCGTCTAAGAATACTCAGTAATCCTGTAGGGCAGCTTAGGCATATCATAATAATTAATTCTAGACTTAGAATAATTGGTTGTCATAACAAACGATTAACATGAGTGCTCTGTGATAAGTCTGTATATGTGAGGTTGCTTTGAATATATTTGAATCAACGTTTACCTTTGCTTTATTTTAATTTGATATTTTTTCATATTTATTTTGTCTCGACCAAACTTTTCTGCAATCATACTTTATAATATTTTCTTGCTTTATTACTAATAGTTTTATAGTTTGACAAGATTGTAGGAATTAGCTTATGACAACTAGTTCTGGTTATGGTGAAGCTTAAAAATAATCGACCAATCCCTGAGGAGACGATAACTCACTTACTCTATATTACTTGATTTGATTGTATATACTTGCACAGAATTGTTTGCCTTAGCATATACATTTACAAACGATTATTAATGGGTTGTTTACATTTCTGGTTCCTATTTTATTTAATATTTGTAATTTGTACTCTGGTTTTTTTGTATTTACTTTTCAGTCCTTTAAATTTCTATCTTTTGCTATTTAGCCCATTTAGTTTCTATTTTTGGCTATTTTAATCCTTTAACTATTTGTTTTAGTTATTTTAATCCTTTAAGTTGTTGTGTTTGCTATTTTGGTTCTTTAACTTTCTGTATTTACTGCCCAGCCCTTTAAATTTATGTTTTTCCTATTTCAGTCCGGTAAATTTTTGTTCTTTGATATTTTTTCCTTTATTTCACTAAGCATGTCTAAATTTTTTATTTATTTGTATTTTAATTTGTCATGTTTGTAAATATATATTTTAGTCCAAATTTGCAACTTTGTTCTATCGATCGTTATAATTCCGTGTATGTATGTATATAATTATGTAATTATTATAAGCATTCTTTGTATGAGTTTTTTATTTAATTCTTTTCGTTTTACTATGTGTATATTTAGATAATTATTTCCACCTTTTGTTATAAATCATTATTGTTTTATAAATATATAAATGGGAAAATTTCATTGTTAGGGAAATCTATGAAGACATCTCCGGGCTATAAGGGAATGTGTCTTTAAGAAGATTTTTCGCACAAATGTGGTTTTATATTCGATAGTTTTCTTTGTTTCACGTTTAATTATATTCACAACTTTTATTCTTTTATTTTGTTTTAATTTATTTTATCTTTGCAAAAATAGTTAGTAATGTCTTTTGTGAGTGAAATCTACGGGAAATTCTCCTAACTATAAAAGATGTATTTTCCCGAATATTGTTCATACAAAAAGGGTATTAATTATCCTAAAATTAACACTTTTTAAATAAATTCGAATGAATAATAGGATCATAATTTAAATTTATTTTCGAATTTGTAATTCTCAATATTTAAGCATATAATCGTTTAGGTGCCAAAGTTTGGGCGTTGTGGGGGTGCTCACTTTTCCCCACACATAATAGACTCCCGAATTCTTAAAAATGAATCTTTGATAAAACGCAGACCATTTTTTTGTCGTTTAAGGTTATCAACCTACCTAACTTAAAGGATGGTGACGACTCCAAAATCAAATTGTTTTCCAAATTACATTTCATCACCTTCCCCAAAACTAATATTTTAAGTATAACGGATCCCCTGGGGAGAAGTTATGACAATATGGACATGAATCACAACAAAACACATGCTTACCTTCGACGTTCTCTTTCCCTCATTTCTGAATGTTTATTCTTGTTCTCCTTCGCAAATACAACAGTTAGTTCTCGTCCAAGAACATATCCATCCATATGATATTTTGCGCCAGCAGCATCAGTAGTCAAGATACTGAACAAACCCAAGGCCACATGGTTCCCTGCATCACACATTAGGTAGCTCCCATAAAATAACACAAATATAAAAAAGGTATATAATAGACTTCATAAGCCACACATGCTCACTGATTTTCAAAATCACAAACAAGATCTTGACTGCAATAACATGGAAGATCTTGATAGCAAGCCAATGCTTCATGCAATTCAAGTTCGCGACTGCTAACCTTGTGTAGCCAAATTTTAATTGAATTGATTTTCTTCAAGACTTGCAATTCTTCATAATGAGCTCAAAATCAACTTCCTTCCAACTTGTTGTAAAATTAAGATCATCTTGAACAGTACTCATTGCTTGAAAGTGTCTTCAACAATGTACTCTTATACTTCATAGGTGTCTTCAACACAATAATCTTAATCTTCAAATCTTTCAATAAAAACAACCAAATTCCAATAAACCAATGAAAATGACGAAAAAAATCCCATGATGCAAAGCCTTATGTGGGACAGTATAAAGATAACAGTTGATATTACCAAACAGCGACACATGCATACACACTGAGTTACCATTTTAAGGAATACAATATTATACTTACCCAGTATAATAATCTCGAGGCAGGTAGATGTCCTTGAGGCGACCAAATTGGCCAAAAGGTCAGCGGAGATCTTCTACCCTGCACATGGAGCGCAATTAGATATTTATCAACTCTAAGAAAACCATTTCAATAAGACCGAAAATTTAACCTGTATTAAGAAAAATTCTTTCTGTTCGCACAAAAGACAAACACACAAGCTACTTTGTCATGTTTGGGTATGGAAAATACGATACATGCAAAAATTGAGGTGTTTCCCCAAAAGGCTTTGCATAAAATCACTACCATGAAAACAAAAACCAAATACAGCTATCATAGAACCGATTCCAGTTAAGAGGGAGACAATTCAAACCTGCAATCATGGGGAAGGTTGCGAACAAGAAGACTTGTGTGAAGATCTCTACTACGACCTCCATATCGACCCCTAGGGCTAGTGCTGTGATACCTCCTACCATAATCCCTTGGTGGTGAGGGACTGTCACTGTAACTTCTACCCCTCATTTGCAACAAACCTGAGAAATTTGAAAAAATTAAAAAGCTAAACACGTATTGCAAACTGAAAAAGAAAGAAAAATCCAGACAATACTACAGCTCCAATGAAATGAAAGACTAAGACATGTATAAATTTCAGCAAAATGTATGAATTAAAATTGCATTTAAAGAATTTCATCGTGCTTGATCGAATAAAGACGTGATTTTGAATTATTAGATTTTTCTTCGTAGATAAATCAAAAAATTGAAAAAAAATGAGAAAGAAGGTAACAATTAAACTGAGCCTAAAGTTTTTTTTTGATAAAAACCATTTTTCAGCCATGAAAATATTTCTATAAAATAAAAGATAACCAATACGCAACATCTACAGAATACACTCATAAAAGACTAAAAAAGAGAAGAAGCAAAAGTACTGAACATGTAACAATGAAATTACTCATTAGAAAAAGAAAAAAGAAAACAATACATTAAATTACAGAATTTCGAAGAAAACAAAATCTAATTAGGGTATTATATAAAGCAAATTATAACATCTTAATTAAATAGATTTAGGAATCAGAGATTTAAAACGAGGAAGAGAGAAGTAACTGCGAGAAACTTAACGATTTCACGAGCAAGACAGAAAATCCCAAGCTTTCAATTCTTCAATCTTCAAAAAAATTTTAGCGTTGTTTGATCATCAGGCCTTTCTATACAAATACCTACCCTCCACTTCTAAACTCCAGAAGCTTCCTGCTCTACGCATCCCTATCGTTCACGTGTTTTCCAACAAAAGAATTAACGGTAGAATATCATTAAAGTTGGCCTGGCTGGATCCACAAATAGGCCTTGATCCAACTAAACTAAGGATGAGTACACCATCCGAATTTCAATTCGATCTAATTTTAATAAGTTGATTTTTTTTAAAAAAATTAAATTGAATTAGATATTTTAGATATTATATTTGGATGGGATCAAATTGATTTTAGAGTAAAAAATATTTAATTTGGCCCAAAAATAATATAATTTATCTTATATTTAACTATAATTATAATAATAGCCTTTTATATATTATTATTTTTAATTATATCCATATTTTTATCAAATAAAAGTAATATTTTTATAAATATATTATTTTGGGTTGGGTCAGATTCAAATTTTATCTCAAAAAGACGAATTGAATTCAGGTCAATTATAAGGTGTATATTTTTTTAAGTTGAGTGAAGGTTGTATTTTTTGATCGAATTGAGTTGACAAGAAGCTGACCCTATTCGATCCATGTCTATCCCTAACTATAACATAGTTAAAACTTAAGGACCCTTGATAAAGGTTAAATTGGGTATATAATCAAAGTGAAATATTTTATTGGCCCAGTAGGCCAATCAAAAAAATATTTTGGAACTTAATATAAATACTACAGTATATGCAAACTCATCGCGCCCACATGACGAGTATGTCCATATATTATTTTTTAATAGACTCAGGTCTATGGGCCCCATTGAATCCATTATTTTATCATTTTTCTTGGAACTTGTCATGTCTACGTAACAAGTTTTATTAAAATAATATTATTTTTTAATTTAAATAATATTTTTAAATTATTAATTTTATTTTTTTTAAATCCCAGAAAACTCGTATTGTGGGTAGTACAAGTTCCAATTGAATTAAAAAAATTAATCGTTAGTGAATGATGAGCAACGAGCAATTTCTTTTTAAATTTTCTTTAGAACTCGTCGTGTGGGCGTGGCGAGTTTCAACGATTACATTAGACTTTTTTTGAATTTATAATTTTTTTCATCAATATTTCATTTCATATTCAATATTTTCTTCTTTCTACCATTCTTAAAATATTGTTGTTCATTTTCATATCATTTAACAAAAATTCCTTAAGCAATAATTAAAATAGTAAATTTTAATTTGACAAATTTAATTTTTTTTTCATTTATTATGTAAATAGTTTGTTCAAAACTAATAATTAAAATTTAGTTACCTAAATACAATCATTCATAATAATGAAATTTACTTATATTTTCTTCATTCTGACGATGTCGATGAGTGGTTGAATGATAATGATGTGAGGTTCGTCGATTTCTTAATGGTCGTTCACTTTTATCGTCTTGTAACGTCCCAAAATATGGGTTAGTAGTTCGGGTTGGTAGTTTGATGATTTCTAGGATTTTCGATAAAAATATTTTTTTATTTTTAAAATTATAAATATTAATACGAAGTGTTTAAATGATTTTGAAATATTAGTTATGATTTTTAGTAATAATAAAATAAATGTTTATTAAGTGACTAAATCGAATAAATTGAAAATATTGATTTTAGTGACTAAAATGTAAAAGGATCACAAATCAAAATCTATGAAGCTAGTTTTATCAAGGCTAGTGTGGATGGTTTTCCCCTTCGAACTTAACCCTATCATTCATCTCATTTTTGCCAATTTTTTTACTAGATTCATTCTCTTAATTCATTCTCATTTTCATTTAGTTTTCATTAATCGTTCTCTTCATTCTCTCATCAAAAAACTTTTGTAATTCTCTCCAAAATTCTCGTAAAAGCTCTCCCATGGCCAAAACTCTTCTTCTTAAATTCCTATTGTTATTCCTAGTTTCATTCATAGTTGATTGATTCTTATTCCTTCATCTTGATTTTCTCTCTTCAGTCAAGATTGATTAAATTTCCTTCGTTCTTGTCATTTTCTCCTTTGTTTCTTGGTGTTGCCATTGTTGATCTCTTCATCCTTTCATATTCTTTTCCAATAAGGTATTTATCTTTTCCTAGATTTCTTTTTTGTGCTTCAATGATTAATGATCTAATTTTTGTTTATTTTAATTAATCAATTCTTTTAAAAAGAAGTTTGTGAATTAAACTTGATTTTCTGAAGTATTTAATGTGTTATTTTTCTTGATCATTTTTCAAGGTTTTCTTATGTTGATTAAGATGTTTATGATGGTGTTATTATCATACTAAATCAGTTTTTCAATTGCATTTGATTTAGGTATGAAATTCTTCAGAACAAGCTTGATTTTGTCGGTTTTTCTAGAGGTGGGTATATGGGCTAAGGCCCGCGGGCTACCCGTTTAACCCGCAGCCCGTGCGGGTTTTGGACATAAAAAACTGAAGCTCGTTTAAATTGCGGGCTTTTTAGCCCGGACCGTTAAACCCGTGGGTTTAATGGGTATAACCACGGGTAGCCCGCAATAGCCCGTTTAATTTAAAATTTATAAAATTTTAGAGAAAATAAACTTAAAGAATTTTATAGAAAAAGAAAATAAATTACCTATAAATATGATGTTACTTATAACCATTGTAGTTCTTAAATTTATTAGGGCATTTGTCATAATTCTACCGTTGCTTGATTTTTTTTTTCATTTACAATGTATCAAATTATTCTTCATTTTAAAAAGTAAAAGTAAAAGATTTATATAGTATTTTAGTCTTATAAAATTTACATCATTATCACTTTGGTGTTTAAAGATTTTTTTATTTAATTTTGACATTTATTTTTTTCATGAAATATGTTATCCTTTCGTTTTTTTAATTATAAAAAGCCACGTGATATTCTAATAATATATCACATGACACGTAATATTTGGATTAAAAATAAGAAAGAAAAGTAAAAGAAAAAATTGAAAACATACTTTTCAACTTTTAAAGGCTTTTACAAAAGAAAAATTGTTAGATTTGTATAATGTTTTACTTTGTTAAATTTTTCTGTTTGAATTTCTACTTGCAGAAACTTCTGTGTCTTCAATATAGCCTTGAATAATCGTGTTTTAAAAGTATAATGTGGTTATTATTTTATTTGTTTTTCAATTTGGTGATAAGTAAATATTGTTTTTTTTAAATTGAGTTTAAGTAATTATATCGTTATATATATATATATTAATGATTAAAAAATATTATTTTATAATCATTTCCGGCTATTTAAAATAAAATTTAAATATTAATTATTATTTTGTGATCATTTACTAAGTGTTGGTAATTCGAGAATTAGAGTTAATTGATGTCATTTGTGAGGTTTCTAGATGAGTTTGACTGTTGATATTAGTTGTCTTGGTCAGTTCTTTTTAGGAGAAGTAGTGTCGACTGGATCAAAGGCTTGGAGAGTCGTTTCGATAAGATTTTGGGCAATTTCGGTCTTTTCTCTCTTTTTTAGAAACAGAAAATTTTGCTTTGTTTCAGATGTGTTGTTTTACTTTACAAGGTGTTTAATGTGTTGATAATTGAGGAAAATTGATGCATCGTGTTTTGGTGATCATTTACTAAGTGTTTGAAAGCAATTTCGGTTAGTGGACAACAAAGGTGAGTGACTCTTATTCTTAGTGTAACACTTCTATTCGAATACGACTCTAAGGTGTCACATTGACTTTTAAAACACTTTGAATTATTTAAAATGCAACGAAAACTTTACAAGGAAAACAAAACTTTACAAAAACATAGTTATAAACATATCAGAGCATTTATGACTTACACATTTTCGTACATGCCAACAATTAAATCACATACTATTTAGTTTACTCTGATATGATATCCTTTATAGCTATGATGTGCTGCCCTTCCTTACTAAGTTGATGTCTCCAAACCTACATGTGAAAACAATCACACGCTAAGTCTATGACTTAGTGAGGCAATACTGGGTTTAGTAAAATAATAAAAAGTTATGAATATGTTTTCAAAATAATCATTAACTATGATAAAATCATAATCTTTATAAACTTATAATGTACTTTTACTCATTGATTAATTAATATGCATTAGACTCTTGCTTATACATTTCTTTGAAACATTTCGTATAAAACCAATAGACATTTCATTAACATTTTAATATTGTTACTCATTGTTCAAATTATATCAAGTTTGTTTTATTAGCCTAACGTATATCGCTGAGAATTCAAGATATGCGAGTACATTGAGGTTGTACATTAATGTAGTCACCACTGCTCATATAAATTGCACCGAAGTGCCACATAGATTTACCCTGAAGGATTGCATAGAATTTTTCCCGAATGACCACATAGAATTATCCCAAAGGACCACATAGATTTGTCCCGAATGACCGCGTAGAACCGTCAACTTTTGACATGCCAACTATGTAATACCCCAAATATCGGGTTGAAGATCAAAATGTAAGAAATTTAAAGTTTAGTAGTGTGATTAGAATAAGTGATAAGTTCAAGGACTAATGGTTGAATATTTTGTGTTAGGAGTTGATTGCAAAGAATGAAGAAAAGAAGAGCAAGATGGTTTTTTTCATTATATAGATTTTATTTTAAGATATAAAGTGGATAAGAGAGATTAGAGTTATCTGGAACTTAGTCATTTTCTCTTCTTCTTGTTTGGCTCGAGGATTCTTGGCTTAAGGTAAGTAATAATAAGTTGTTGATTTCTTTAATTTTTGGGTTTATATTGAAGCTATAAGAGGTAAAGAAGATTAAGGAAGTTTGGAAATGAAAAAAAACTAAGTTAATAAGGAATTATCAGGGAATGAGTAATATGGGTTTTGAGGTAAAAATTTGTAAATTGGTTGATTAATGAATTCTAGAGGTAGAATTGACTTGTCAAAGTCCTAGCTAAAAGATTCGAGGTGTTAGAAATGAATAATAACATGTTTGATAAAGTGATATGATTCTTAGTTTTAAGAATATTATTGAGAAATTGGGATATTATAAGAGGATTAGTGAAGATAAGTGATTAGTATGAGTATTAGTGAGTTTAAGGAAATGATTAAAGCTAAGAGTAAAGGATTTAGATGATTTTTGGGTTAAATTCGAAGTGGGAAAAATGAAATCTGGGTAACGGTATCGGTACTACAAGAACAATACTGATACTTCAAGGCTAAATCGATTAAGAATCAAGAATCAGTATCGGTACTGATTCTTGGGGTATCGATATTGTAAGGGGAGTATCGATACCAAGAGTAAGGTATCAATACCATTTTGAAGTTGAAATTTCAGTATGTAAAAACGGTATCGGTACCAGAGGGGGTATCGATACCAACCAAGGAAAATATCGGTATTGTTGAGGGAGTACCGATACTACTAAGTATGAAATGAGAAATTTAGTGTTTCTTGCAGATTAAGTTATTATGATAAGGAAAAGTGGTTCGAATTTCGATATTTATTTTTTCTATTGATTTGTGTAGACGTTGAACAAAATCAAACTTTGGACAACTCGATATTACAAGTTTCGAACATAAGAGTAAAGGATTTTAGAGAAGTAAAGGTGAGTGCAATCAAATTGTTTTATATTGGATTTGAGGACGACTTTCGATAAGTCAACTTCAAAGTTTTCAATCGAAAACTATTTTCAATTCTTTTAAGAAATATTTTATGATGTTTTATTCAATTATATGTTAAAGTAAGTTTTATGGTTAATTGTGTTGAATATGAATATGTGATATGTGAATGCGAAGTGCCTACGTGTAAATTATCTACGAGAATGCTCTATATGCAAATAAGATACACTTTAAATGGTGAAACTTAAGAATAATTATAAGTGAAAGCCCAAGGTATATGTGAGAATTAGAGGTATAGTTGGCATTCCAAGAGTCGAGGGTTCTATGCGGTCATTCGGGTCAACCTATGTGATCCTTCGGGATATTTCTACATAGTCCTTATGGACAAATTCTACGTGGTCCTTCGGGAAAAATTCTACGTGGTACTTCGGTACAAATTATATGATCTGTGGTGAGAACAATTGTGCACAACCTTGGTGTACTCAGATATCCTGAATTCTCAGTGTTATTCATTGGGCTAAGAGAATAAAGTTGTAAACTGATTAGAGAGTGATTTAATGAAAGTTTTGAAACTAAATTACATTCAAGTATAAAAGTTTTTATATATTAAATTGGGAAAGGTTTTTGAAATGTTTTATGTTACTTATTGCCTCACTAAGTCAAAGACTTAGCGTGTGGATTGTTTCCCACATAGGTTCAAAGAGATCCGAAGAGTGTAGAGTAGGAGATGACAACATTAGCAGTGAAGATCAGATCAGAATCATTTGAGATAATAGGTTATTACGTTTTGTTTATTTTGTTGACATGTATCCCTACTTTAAATGAAAATGCTCTGATAAGTTTTTATAAATGTAAATTTTATGGTGTTTATGTAAATGATGAATTATATTTTTTCAGTTAAATTTAAAAGTGTACTCTTTATCTTTAATCAAAATGTTCTACTATTCAAAATAAAAAAAATCATTGTCAATTGTTTGTTAAAAGTCAAAGATTTGAAAAGTCAATGGAAAGATTCAGGGAACAAAAGACCCAATGGAACAAGAGAATTGGTGCCTCGTCAAGTACGTCGCAATTAAAGAAAAGTTGAGGTTCAAGTTTTAGACCCCAAATAAGATCTGAGTCAACTGCATCCTCAGGTCGAGAATCTAACCTGAGAAGAGCTAGATAGAATCAATCGGTAGAATCCAGAGCAGGAAGAACAAATCAATGTCAGCATTGTGGCAAACAACATAGTTGTATTTGTAGAATGCTGCTGGAGTATGTTTACGGTGTAGAGATACGAGACATTTTATCCGGGACTGCCCATTAATGACTAGAGAAATTGCATCATCTGAGAGATATGATGTTGTATCTCAGAGAGGCAGAGGACAAGGCAAAGGGAGGAATTAGACTGAATCGACCAGTCAACCTGAAATTCGTTCAACTGCTCGGGTATACAAACTCAAGACTAGTGAAGATCACGATGATCTGGAGATCATTGCAAGTACTTTTTAGTTATGTGATAAACATTTTTTGGTTTTGATTGACCCATGATCAACCTTTTCTTATATCTGTAGTAATTTGGTAAATGAACTGAAACTTCCATTAGAAGCTATAAGTAATGATGTGATAGTGTCTAACCCATTGGGGATTAGTGCTTGGTAAATCAATTGTGTCAAGGGTGTCCCAAAAAGATTCAGGGAATTGAATTCCCTACTAATCTGATGGAATTACCCTTTGATGAGTTTAAGATTATTTTGGGGCTAGACTGGTTATATCAGTATCATGCCAATGTTGATTGCCATTTGAAGCGAGTAATTTTGACAAGTCCTGAGGGATTTGAAGTGATGATAGTTAATGAAAGATTCAATCCTTTAGCAAATGTAATATCTGTAATGTCAGCCAAGAATTTGATATTGCAAGGATGTCCAGCTTTTATTGCAAACGTAATTGATGCTCGAGTTAAGGATAGAAGATTGAAAGATATTCATGTTGTTTGAGAATTTCCATAAGTATTTCATAGGAATTACCAGGGTTGCCTCCAGATAGGAAGGTAGAATTTCAAATTGAAGTTATGCTGGGAACAACACCTATTTCCATGACCCCTTACAGGATGGCTCCGAATGAATTAAAGGAGTTAAAAGTTCAGTTACAAGAGCTTTTGAACAAAGGATTTATCAGACCCAACGTGTCACCGTGGGGTGAACCGATATTATTTGTAACGAATAAGGATGGGTCGATACGTCTCTGTATTGATTATCGATAGCTCAACAAGATAACTATAAAGAATATGTATCCTCTCTCGAGAATCGATGATTTATTTGATCAACTTAAGCGAGTTGCAGTGTTTTCTAAAATTGATCTACGCTCAAGCTATCACCAATTGAATATTCAAGATAAAGATATATCAAAAATGACATTTAGGACTCGATATGGCCATTATGAATTTGTAGTAATGTCATTTGGGTTTACGAATTGATAACTCTATAAAAAGACTATTTCTAGTCTTTTTACTTAAGTTATTGCTCGTCTAAACAAAGTATGAACATTATATTAGTTGCATTTAGGTTATATTTGTTTATGGTGGATAAGTTTTGCTTCGACAAAATTTATTTGGTTTGACTGATGCTACTGAGGAGAAAGGGTTTGTGTGGATTGTGTATGTGCAGGAAATTTACTAAAAAAGAACATTTCAGTCGCGACAAAGTAATTCGTAAGGGCCAGTGTAATAGAGAAGTTAAAGAAAGTGAGGAGCAGATTTATCTCGCCAAGGCAAGGTTTATCTTGAAAGTCTGAAGCGGATATGACGAATCACCTATGTCACATGCCAGTTGTACGACTTCTTTCACGTGCAAGCAAGCCCTCAAGATTTTGAAAACAGCCAGCCACATTTCCTTTTTTAGCCTGGACAAGACAATAATGTGTATTTAGGGAATCTCCACTTATGCGAAACCCTAGGAGACTTCCCTTATAAATACTCATCCATAGCCGCCAAAAGAGGCAAGGAAGTTAGAATATCTTTAACTGAAGCGTGATCAAGCAACTGTTGTGCTTCCCCAATGTTTACCAACCGACCATCCTTGGTGTCCTCCATAGCTAGGTTGTAGTAGAGTGGCGGTCAGGCCTCGAGAGAGGTTGACCGCCAGGGCAGGCGCGGTGTTGATCAGAATTATCATGACAGAGTCCCCGGTTTTGGGAGTCGTTCTTTCTTTGTTCTTATTTTCCTTACTTTTTGATAACACGATGAACTGTCTTACTTGGTGTTAATCTTTTTTTTTCCTAAACAATTATTTTCTGCTTTATGAATGATGAATTATGATTTTGCACATGACTATTTTGTGCATTGTTTAAATAATTTACCTTGACACTGTAATAGCTTTGAGAGATTGCTTGGGGTCTAGGTGAGACACATCTTGACAATGTAAGAGCATTGAGACATTGTCATTTGTCTAGATATTGATTCTTTGATTCGAGAGAATTAAGATAAATCTACGTGAATAATGGAATGGATATGGGATGGTGATGTTCTAACTTGTCTACCTTAGAGATAAGGAGAGGGTTTTAATCGACTAAAAGGGATAAACGCTAGAGTAGGATAGACAACGATTATAGTTCATGCTGAGATATATTGCTACAACAACAGTCTGACAAACCAAGGGTTGTAGTTAACGCTGAGTAGTATTACCATAACAACCGTCTAAGAATACTCAGTAATCCTGTCGGACAGCTTAGGCATACCATAATAATTAATTCTAGACTTAGAATAATTGTTTGTCATAACAAACGATTAACATGAGTGCTCTGTGATAAGTCTGAATATGTGAGGTTGCTTTGAATATATTTGAATCAACGTTTACCTTTGCTTTACTTTAATTTGATATTTTTTCATATTTATTTTTGTCTCGACCAAACTTTTCTGCAATCATACTTTATAATATTTTCTTGCTTTATTACTAATAGTTTTATAGTTTGACAAGATTGTAGGAATTAGCTTGTGACAACTAGTTCTGGTTGTGGCGAAGCTTAAAAATAATCGACCAATCCCTGAGGAGACGATAACTCACTTACTCTATATTACTTGATTTGATTGTGTATACTTGCACAGAATTGCTTGCCTTAGCATATACATTTACAAACGATCAGGTTTTTGGCGCCGTTGCCAGGGATTGGCAATTGACGGAATTTTTATTTTTCGCCATAACAAGTTTTTCTTGTCACCTTATATTTACTTAGTTTAACATATTTTATTATTTTTTATAGGTTTTCATCATTGCATGACCCTGAGATCTACTTGTAAACCATTAGAACCATTCGACCCTAAAATTGAACAGTCGTTCAGACAAAGGCGACGTAACCAATGAACCAGAGAGTATAAGAATCAACTACAATTTCAAGGCAACAATATGGGCGATCAGGTAGATCCTGATGCATCAATTAATCTTCAGAGAGAAGTTGCAAGACCACGAAGCAATACGAGATCACTTGAACCCAATTCTTGATGATCTAAATCCAAGCATTATGGCACCAGAAATACAAGCAACCCATTTTGAGCTTAAATTGATGATGTTTAACATGCTAAATTCCATCGGTCAATTTGGTGGTTATCCTAATGAGGATGCTAGACAACATATATGTGTGTTCCTTGAAGTGTGTGATTCATTCCGACAACAAGGAGTTTATGAACATGTGCTAAAACTTAAATTTTTCCCTTATTCCTTATGCAATAGAGCAAGAGTTTGGCTCAGTGGAGTTCCTTAGGCTCAATGGAATCTTGGGCAGATTTATGCAAAAGTTTCCTACTTCGATACAATCCACCCAATATGAATACACATCTACGCAATGATAGGAGATGATGAATCAATGTACGAATATTGGGATAGGTATAAAAGTTTACTCGTAAATGTGTAAATCACAGATTTCATGGCTGGGCTCAAGTCGTGATGTTTTATAATGGAGTTAATGCATCCACTCGAATGATGTTATATGCCTCAGCAAATGGTATTGTACTTGATAAATCACCCGAGGAAGCCTTTGATATCCTTGACAGGATAGCAAATAACGACTATCAATTCCCAACTGCAAGGCTAGGACCGGTAGAAAAACATCTGAAGCATATGAAATTGAGGGTAAGGATTCATTAGTTGCTCAACTTTCTGCCATAACTAATATGTTGAAAAATTTGCAGCGTCTTAATGAGGTAAGAGAATTCAAAGCAACCAATAATGCATGCATATTTTGTTACGGCAACCATCATGAGAGTGAATTTCTAAAAAACCATGAGTCTACCAATTTTGTAGGCAACTACAACCGAAGTAACAATAAACCCTACTCAAATACATACAATCCTGGCTGAAGACAACATCCGAATTTTTCATGGGGTAATAAAGGGAACAATAATAATCAAGCAGCAAATTAAAATAGGCCACAACAGAGTAACTCGGACCATCCACATTTTCAGAATTAGCATCATCAGCTGCCCAGGTAAAACACTAATGGTACAACTTCTTCCTCTAATACCAACTCAAATTCTAACTCCTTCGAAGTTTCATTACAGGAATTCATAGCATCGACAAAAGATTTCTTGGTTTCAACAAAGACTCTGATACACGAGCATTCATCAACAATAAAAAACCAAGGAAATTTGTTGTAAAGTCAAACTGCTCTTTTGCAAAGCCATAGCTCATCCCTGAGAGCATTGGAGAACCAAGTGGGTCAAATAGCCACGGCATTACATTCCCGCCCATAAGGAAATCTCCCTAGTGATAGTGAAATCACTAAACATCATGGAAAGGAGCAGTGCAGTGTACTTACACAAAGAGTGGAACACAAATGAACCAGAATGACAAGTTTGAGGGAGAACAACTGAACAATTCTCACCAAGGCATTACACAACCAGAAGAACGAGCTAAAGATGTGGAACAGGATGAATTGCCCGAAGAGAAGAAAAAGGATGAAGGCTCCAAAAATCATCAACCAGATAATGAGAAATTTATGGCCAAGGATTCCTCAGCACCAATAGCAGATGAGGTGAGACCTCCACCACCATTTCCTCAACAATTGAAGAAACATAATGATGATATCTAGTTCAAGAAATTTGTTGATGTTCTAGATCAATTGTATATCAATGTGCCTTTACTTGAAGCCATCGAGCAGATGCCTTCATATGCTAAATTCCTAAAGACATTGTCACAAAGAAGAGAATGGTAGAAAATGTTGCCACGACAATAGAAATCTGCTCTGCAGTAAGCAAACTCCCACCAAAACAAAAAGACCCAGGCAGTTTTGTAATACCATGCTTAATTGGTACAACTTTATAGGATGAGCTCTCGTTGACTTAGGGTCGAGTATAAATTTGATACCAAACTCCATATTTTTAAAACTAGAAAGGTATAACGCTTGCCCAACTACAGTTATCCTACAACTAG
Source organism: Hibiscus syriacus (assembly GCF_006381635.1). Lineage (NCBI taxonomy): Eukaryota > Viridiplantae > Streptophyta > Magnoliopsida > Malvales > Malvaceae > Hibiscus > Hibiscus syriacus. The sequence goes on from NW_024062770.1 coordinate 4,966,656, forward strand.
CTGATCGGTCTTATGTGCGTCCTGAGGGAAGAATAGAAGATGTCATTGTGAATGTGGAAAATTCGTATTTCCAGTTAATTTCTTCATATTGGATTGCGAAGCCGATGAAAATGCACATATCATCATTGGACGACCCTTTTTAGCCACTGGATGAATCTTAATCGATTGAGAGAAGGAAGAGTACATGATGCGGGTAGGAGAGCAAAGCATTACAATCAATGTATTCAACTCCATGAAATATGTGGACGATTCAGAAGAGTGACAATGCATTAGAGACATAGACCCAATGGAAGAAGAGGAAAAGGTAATTCTTGGCCACAGTGAATTTTTAAAGCAAGAAGAATACAATACTTTGTACCATGACTCGATATCCATGATGCATAAACATGACAATCATGGCCTAGGTGAAAATGTTTCTGAAGATGATTCTGATAATTATGGCATTGGTAACAGTTGTTTGACTAAAACACTAAACGGGTTTCTTGCCAATGACACCAAAGCATATTATGAAGCAGAATTAGAGGAACAATCTAGTTTTCTTCATACTAGATCAGGTATTAAGTTCGAACCCTTAGATTTTAATGAAGTTAGCCCCTAGAATCTTCTCTACAGCATGCACCCAAATTGGAACTTAAAACTTTGCCATCACATTTGAAATATGCCTATATTGGTAGTAATGAGACATTACCAGTGATAATTTCTGCTAATCTATCCTCTGAGCAGGAGAATAATTTGTTAAATGTTTTATGACATCAAAAATATGCCTACCTTGGCAGACCTGAAGGGAATCAGCCCTACCATAAAGAAGACAACCATAGCACTTCGGTGGAGCCACAAAGAAGACTTAATCCGATCATGAAGAAGGTAATCATGAAGGAAATCATAAAATGGCTGGATGCAGGAGTTATTTATCCTATATCTGATAGCTCATGGGTCAGTCTGGTGCAGTGTGTGCCAAAAAAGCTGGTGTGACTGTGGTTGAAAATGATAAACTTTTAACTACTAGAACAGTCACGGGCTGGCACATATGTATGAATTATAGGAAGTTCAATAAAGCCACAAAGAAAGACTACTTTCCCCTTTCTTTTATTGACCAAATGCTTGATAGGCTAGTAAGAAAAGCATATTACTATTTCCTAGATGGATATTCAGGATATAATCAGATAGCCATAGCACCAAAGGATCAAGAGAAAACTACTTTCACATGTCCATATGGTACCTATGCATTTAGACGAATGTCGTTCAGGATGTGTAATGCCCCAACTACCTTTCAAATATGTATGATGGCCATTTTTTGGATATGGTGGAAGATTGTATGGAAATATTTATGGATGACTTCTCTGTCTCAGGCGACGATTTTAACCGATGTCTCAGCAATTTATCTAAAGTAGTAAAATGATATGAAGAAGCTAATTTAGTACTAAATTGAGAGAAATGTCATTTTATGGTAACCGAGGGAATGGTGTTGGGTCACAAAATTTCTTGTCAAGGCATTGAAGTCAATAGAGCCAAGGTAGAAGTAGTCGCAAACCTACCTCCACCTACCAACGTGAGAAGCGTACGTAGTTTCCTTGGACATGCAGGCTTCTACAGGCGGTTCATAAAAGATTTTTCTCAAATCTCAAAACCCTTGTGTCTTTTACTTCAACAAAATCAATCATTTGTGTTTAATGATGATTGTTTAAATGCTTTTACAGATTTAAAGAAAAAAACTTTCAGCAGCACACAATCGTTGTTCCACCTGACTGGAATAAACCTTTCAAGCTCATGTGCGATGCTAGTGATTACGCAGTTAGGGTAGTGCTAGGGCAATGAAAAAATAAACTCTTTCATGTTATCTACTATGCTAGCCGTACTCTTAATGATGCACAAATAAACTACACCACCACTGGAAAAAAACTTCTTGTAGTAGTATTTGCATTCGATAAGTTTAGGCCATATCTCATAGGAACTAAAGTAATTGTGCATACAGATCACTCATCCATTAAATATTTGATCAATAAAAAAGATACAAAGCCTAGGCTAATTAGATGGATATTATTAATACAAGAGTTCAATTTAGAGATTAAGGATAGAAAGGGTACGAAAAACCAAGTAGCAGATCATTTGTCTAAACTAGATAACAAAATTAGTTGTCATGACATAACAGAGATTCAAGAGGATTTCCCTAATGAGAAAATTTTATTTGTCAAGGCTGCGCCGTGGTATACTGACATAGTCAACTTTCTTGTTATTGGTATTGTGCCTCCATATTTATCTAGCCAATGCCAAAAAAAGTTTAGACATGATGTGCGACATTACTACTGGGATGAATCGTTCCTATTCAAGCAATGTGGAGACCAAATAATCAGAATATGTGTCCCAGAAAAAGAGCACAAGGATATAATACTTCAATATCACTCATCACCGTATGGAGGACATTTTGGTGGGATGAGAACAGTAGTGAAGGTTCTTCAATCCAGTTTCTATTGGCCAACCTTGTTCAAAGATGCGCGCATGAATTCTACAAGTCATGTAATAGATACCAATGAAAAGGGAACATATCAAAAAGACGTGAGATGCCATGGGAAAACATTCTGGAGGTTGAACTTTTCAACGTATGGGGGATAGATTTCATGTGACCCTTTCCCACATCTTTTGGTGACCTATACATATTCTTGGCAGTAGATTATGTGTCCAAATGGGTGGAAGACATCACAAAACCTAAAAATGATTCCAAGAAAGTGCTAAATGTCTTGCACAAGAACATATTCATGCGTTTTGGAACACCATGAACAAACATCAGTGATGAAGGCACACACTTTGACAACAAGTTAATTGCCAAGGCACTGAAACGATATGGAGTGCGACATCGGATAGCTATGGCATATCACCCCCAGACTAATGGACAAGTCGAAGTCTCTAATCGGGAAATCAAACAAATCATTGAGAAAGTGGTCAACCCAAGCCGAAAGGACTGGTAGCAAAAGCTATATGAAGCACTATGGGCCTATCGCACATCATTTAAGACACCACTAGGAATGTCCCCGTTGAAACTCGTACACGATAAGGAATACCATTTGCTTCTGGAACTTGAACATAAATCTTACTGGACCATCAAAAATTAAACATGGATGCTCAGCTTACTGGAGAAAGAAGACTATTGGAACTGAATGAAATTGATGAATTCAGAGCCCACGCTTACGAAAATTCCCGCCTATACAAAGAAAAAAAACGATGGCATGACAGAAAAATATTTGCCTAGGCAATTTTATTCTGGACAACAAGTACTGCTCTACAATTCACGGCTCAAATTATTCTTAGGTAAGTTAAAATCACGATGGTCAGGACCGTTCATCATACATCAAGTCCATGACAATAGAGCAATAGAAATCAAGAACCGAGACGATGGATCCATTTTCAAAGTGAATGGGTAGAGTATAAAGGAATACAAAGGAGCACCAGTCATGCGCGATAAACCAACATCAACAACACATGATGCCCAAGAGTTTGCCTTACATACCTGAACATAATTCGTTTCCTAGGCAACGAAAATCTGAATTTTATACATAAACAAATTAAGTTATTTTATGCACTAGTTATTTGTTTTACTTTATTTCTACTGTTTTTATTTATTATAAGCATGCAAGGTACACGTGGCAGTATGGGGTGAGAACTTACGCATGAAAGGAAGAGAAACCCTAGAGCAAAAGAAGTTTTGGCGGCAATTGTAAAGAGGGAAACTATCTTTTCCCCACTTTATATCCAATCAAATATTGAGAATTCAATGCCATATATTTTCCACTCTCATTTTGACCAAATTGCCCCAAAGAAACCACCCATTAACTTTCCAGAAAAACCATTTTCAACTCCATATTCATCATCGTACATCATATTCTCTCCTTCAAAAAGTTTTTCAAAAATTTCCCCATCGCCGCCATGAAACACACTGTACCAACGAGTATCATGGCCAAATCGAAGAAAAACCCAACCCCAACACCAGGCTCTGAGTGTTTCCAGATAGTTGAAGTCGAGGTACGATTCAAGAACCTCCAAAAATAGCAAGTATATTTGGAGGATGGTTTCATTTTTCCATCAGAAAATGAAGAACTATTTGGACCAGAAGTGATGGTTGTGGTTCGAAAACACAACTGAAAGAAGTTTGCTTGCCACCCTAAACCCGTAGCACTAACGATGGTCAAAGAATTTTACGCCCATCTAGAAGACCCATCCCAAAACATCGTTTGTCAGAGGGAAACTCCTCGATATTCCCCTTCAACGTTCAACAGATATTTCAAGTTGGGAAAGTTGAGGATCAACATAAGAGGTTTATGGCTGAGGCAGACCAAGAGACTT